>NC_079381.1:4362500-6882500 GCF_021018895.1 Seriola aureovittata
TGAGGCCGGCCGCAGAGGAAGAAACAGGCTGCTCATGCTTTCAGCTCACAGTCAGTGTTGACTCAGTCAGTAGAGGATCTGCGTGTGTGTGTGTGTGTGTGTGTGTGTGTGTGGTCTGAGCAGTGCGTTAGAGATTCATCCATGTTTCCCTCTGACAGATCTGCAGCTCTGAGCGGAGTATGGCAACAAACCAGGCATTAACATGTTTAAACACTGACGTTCATCTACAGTCCATTAAACCGAGGACAGACGGATGAGAGAGAGTTTAAAGCAGTGAGACTCCGCTGACTTACAGCCACGTTTTGCTCCACTGGAGAAACACAGTTCAGACTCAAGTGCTGTGGGTTTTTTTATCCTTTCGCGGAACCACAGCAGCAGGAACACAGACGTGCACTTGGACGTTAATACAAAACATGTTAGCACTGATGCAGTCCTTGTTAGCTGAAGTTATTATGATCAACAGTTTGGCTTTCTGCCTTATTCAGGATCAAATCCAGCAGTTAAGTAACTGACATATGTAGTGCAGGTGTTTCAGTTCACTAAGTTCACAGGAGAATCGTGAACATGGGTCATGTGATAACAAAGGAGATGTGGCTGAAAGCCTGGAACTTACTTACTGACTTGGAACCAAGTAAGTGAACCTAAGGATGGATTTCCAACATCATCATGCCCGCATGTCCAATAACCAGCACAAACTGAGAAGTGCAAATCAAGGTGGGCTGAACCAGTGAGCAGCCTGTCGCCTTGGCTTCCAACAGATCAACCTGGACAAATACATTTTTACAGTCTTGATTTATTTGATTTCAGCAAAAGAAAATATGAATGAATGTTCGTTTCAATCCACTACTGTAAGATAAACAGTTGGTGGAGCTCCTTCTCCAGTTGAGTGTCATTCAATTACTGAAGAAGAACATTTCTGTTTGTTTGGTGTATTAATCTGATAAAGGTTATAGTCCCGCTGCTGCACACAGATCGGATGTTTCTGTCTGGAAGCTCCATTGACCATGATTTATTCAAGTCTGTTAACACTGCACTTTGTTTCTGTTTCTGCATTTTGTTTTAATTGATGCACCCAATTTTTTCACCTCAACCAAAACATTTCTGCAATATTTCAGTATTTCAGATCTTCGAATGTAAGTTTTTTTTACGTGCAAACTGAAAACATGCATGAAAACAGGCCTGTGGAAACACAGTTATTGTCCAGATGCTAAAAACCCAGGGGCCAGAAGCTCTGAACGGATAAAAATGTTAATATGTTCATCTAAATCACCTTCAGTGATTGTGACTGTGTGCTCACATTAGAAAGCTTCATTAGCAGCAGCGAGCGCTTTGTGAAGTGTTTTGGGGCCGAGCCTTCACTTGTCAGACTGTGCACAGGCTGCTTCTCCTCAGCTGGTGGAACTTGTTGGGGCTGAACACAGAGACCTGCAGACACAGAGCTGAAACACACCTCGTCTTCCACAAAAGAAGAAGGACGGCGTTCTTTGTAGCAAAGATAGAAACAGAACAAGGAATAAAACTGATGAGATTTTAAGTTAGTTCATAAATAATGCAGCAGAGTGTTATTTGTTTTATTTGACTAAAACAGTCAATTTCATGATATAATTTTTCTTCATTTATTTCTAGTTGATATAAATGTAATAACACCGTAGATTTACATTTTTACATGGATTTTACTTTTTGTCTTCTGGTTGATGAAGCCTCAACTTTATATCATCCTTCACTTTTAAAATCAAATCTCTTCTAATGCAAAAACAGATTTTGTGCCATTCTGTATTGGCAACAGAATTTATACTTTTACTTAAGTAAACAATTTGAGTACCTCTGCTCACCCTTCCCTCTAGTGCCTCCTGATATTATCTAGTTTTCTCTGATTCTGTCTGTTTTTTCCCTCCGTCACCCTCTTTTAACCTCACACTCCCCCCGTCTCTGTCCCAGGGTGCACACAGAACAGACTGGAAGTCATTTCAGAAAGAAATTAACACAGGAGTCTAATACTCTAATGCTCCCACACAGCAAATTGGATTCGTGCGCTTCACTGACTCTGAGTATCAGTGTGTTGCAGGACAAAGTCTCCTGCAGCAAGTCAGAGACTGAGTCAGGGGGAGACGCTGCCACATGAACACCTATGAGGAAACACCCGAGTGTCTGCTTTTAGTTAGGTCTTAAATATGTAAGTCCATTTACTGCTTCCTTCGTTACTATTTTTTTGTTTTGTTAAAAGAGTGAATGAAGTTGTGACGGTCTCCACTGAGACAGAGAAGAGGAGAAGCTACTAGCCCTCTCTCGCTGTCACTTCTAGTCGCGTTGCTCTCCTCCCCAGTAATGTTAAATTTAGCACAGAAAAAAACATAATAGTGGTAATTTAAATAGCGGTTCATGGGATGTATTAACCCTCAGGGGTCACTCTGTCCTTTTTTGGACATTTTCTTTACTTTTCTTTTTTGGCTTGCTGATCATTTTGGCTGTGTTACAGCTGAAGGTATGGATGGAAAAACGTCATAGTATAGTATAAAATTTAAAAAGGGGCATAGTATAATAAGGCATAAAAATGGCAAAAAACGTCATAGTATAATAAGGCATAAAAATGGCAAAAAACGTCATAGTATAGTCAGGCACAAAACGTCACAGTATAGTCAGGCATAACAATGCCAAAAAAATACATATTATAGTAGAGCATAAAAATGGCAAAAAACGTCATAGTATAGTATGGCATGAAATTTCAAAAAACGTCATAGTATAATAAGGCATAAAAATAGCAAAAAACGTCATAGTATAGTCAGGCACAAAACGTCACAGTATAGTCAGGCATAAAAATGCCAAAAAAATACATATTATAGTAGAGCATAAAAATGGCAAAAAACGTCATAGTATAGTATGGCATAAAATTTAAAAAAACGTCATAGTATAATAAGGCATAAAAATGGCAAAAAACGTCATAGTATATTCAGACACAAAACGTCACAGTATAGCAAGGCATAAAAATGCCAAAAAAATACATATTCTAGTAGAGCATAAAAATGGCAAAAAACGTCATAGTATAGTATGGCATAAAATTTCAAAAAACGTCAAAGGATAATAAGGCATAAAAATGGCATAAAACGTCATAGTATAGTCAGGCACAAAACGTCACAGTATATTAAGGCATAAAAATGCAAAAAAAAGTCATATTCTAGTAGAGAATAAAAATGGCAAAAACGTCATAGTATAGTCAGTCACAAAACGTCACAGTATAGTAAGGCATAAAAATGCCAAAAAAATACATATTATAGTAGAGCATAAAAATGGCAAAAAACGTCATAGTATAATAAGGCATAAAAATGGCATAAAACGTCATAGTATAGTCAGGCACAAAACGTCACAGTATAGTAAGGCATAAAAATGCAAAAAAAAGTCATATTCTAGTAGAGAATAAAAATGGCAAAAAACGTCATAGTATAGTATGGAATAAAATTTCAAAAAACGTCATAGTATAATAAGGCATAAAAATGGCAAAAAAAAACATATTATAGTAGAGCATAAAAATGGCAAAAAACGTCATAGTATAGTCAGGCACAAAACGTCACAGTATAGTAAGGCATAAAAATGCCAAAAAAATACATATTATAGTAGAGCATAAAAATGGCAAAAAATGTCATAGTATAGTATGGCATAAAACGTCATAGTATAGTCAGGCACAAAACGTCACAGTATAGTAAGGCATAAAAATGCAAAAAAAAGTCATATTCTAGTAGAGAATAAAAATGGCAAAAAACGTCATAGTATAGTATGGAATAAAATTTCAAAAAACGTCATAGTATAATAAGGCATAAAAATGGCATAAAACGTCATAGTATAGTCAGGCACAAAACGTCACAGTATAGTAAGGCATAAAAATGCCAAAAAAATACATATTATAGTAGAGCATAAAAATGGCAAAAAAACGTCATAGTATAGTATGGCATAAAATTTCAAAAAACGTCAAAGTATAATAAGGCATAAAAATGGCATAAAACGTCATAGTATAGTCAGGCACAAAACGTCACAGTATATTAAGGCATAAAAATGCAAAAAAAAGTCATATTCTAGTAGAGAATAAAAATGGCAAAAACGTCATAGTATAGTCAGTCACAAAACGTCACAGTATAGTAAGGCATAAAAATGCCAAAAAAATACATATTATAGTAGAGCATAAAAATGGCAAAAAACGTCATAGTATAATAAGGCATAAAAATGGCATAAAACGTCATAGTATAGTCAGGCACAAAACGTCACAGTATAGTAAGGCATAAAAATGCAAAAAAAAGTCATATTCTAGTAGAGAATAAAAATGGCAAAAAACGTCATAGTATAGTATGGAATAAAATTTCAAAAAACGTCATAGTATAATAAGGCATAAAAATGGCAAAAAAAAACATATTATAGTAGAGCATAAAAATGGCAAAAAAACGTCATAGTATAGTATGGCATAAAATTTCAAAAAACGTCAAAGTATAATAAGGCATAAAAATGGCATAAAACGTCATAGTATAGTCAGGCACAAAACGTCACAGTATAGTAAGGCATAAAAATGCAAAAAAAAGTCATATTCTAGTAGAGAATAAAAATGGCAAAAAACGTCATAGTATAGTATGGAATAAAATTTCAAAAAACGTCATAGTATAATAAGGCATAAAAATGGCAAAAAAAAACATATTATAGTAGAGCATAAAAATGGCAAAAAAACGTCATAGTATAGTATGGCATAAAATTTCAAAAAACGTCAAAGTATAATAAGGCATAAAAATGGCATAAAACGTCATAGTATAGTCAGGCACAAAACGTCACAGTATATTAAGGCATAAAAATGCAAAAAAAAGTCATATTCTAGTAGAGAATAAAAATGGCAAAAACGTCATAGTATAGTCAGTCACAAAACGTCACAGTATAGTAAGGCATAAAAATGCCAAAAAAATACATATTATAGTAGAGCATAAAAATGGCAAAAAACGTCATAGTATAATAAGGCATAAAAATGGCAAAAAACGTCATAGTATAGTCAGGCACAAAACGTCACAGTATAGTAAGGCATAAAAATGCCAAAAAAAGTCATATTCTAGTAGAGAATAAAAATGGCAAAAAACGTCATCGTATAATAAGGCATAAAATTTCAAAAAACGTCATAGTATAATAAGGCATAAAAATGGCAAAAAAAAACATATTATAGTAGAGCATAAAAATGGCAAAAAACGTCATAGTATAGTCAGGCACAAAACGTCACAGTATAGTAAGGCATAAAAATGCCAAAAAAATACATATTCTAGTAGAGCATAAAAATGGCAAAAAACGTCACAGTATAGTAAGGCATAAAAATGCCAAAAAAATACATATTATAGTAGAGCATAAAAATGGCAAAAAACGTCATAGTATAGTATGGAATAAAATTTCAAAAAACGTCATAGTATAATAAGGCATAAAAATGGCATAAAACGTCATAGTATAGTCAGGCACAAAACGTCACAGTATAGTAAGGCAAAAAATGGCAAAAAAATACATATTATAGTAGAGCATAAAAATGGCAAAAAATGTCATAGTATAGTATGGCATAAAACGTCATAGTATAGTCAGGCACAAAACGTCACAGTATAGTAAGGCATAAAAATGCCAAAAAAATACATATTCTAGTAGAGCACAAAAATGGCAAAAAAACGTCATAGTATAGTATGGCATAAAATTTCAAAAAACGTCACAGTATAGTAAGGCATAAAAATGTCAAAAAAATACATATTATAGTAGAGC
Source organism: Seriola aureovittata (assembly GCF_021018895.1). Lineage (NCBI taxonomy): Eukaryota > Metazoa > Chordata > Actinopteri > Carangiformes > Carangidae > Seriola > Seriola aureovittata. The sequence goes on from NC_079381.1 coordinate 4,368,258, forward strand.
ATAAAAATGGCAAAAAATGTCATAGTATAGTATGGCATAAAACGTCATAGTATAGTCAGGCACAAAACGTCACAGTATAGTAAGGCATAAAAATGCCAAAAAAATACATATTCTAGTAGAGCACAAAAATGGCAAAAAAAACGTCATAGTATAGTATGGCATAAAATTTCAAAAAACGTCACAGTATAATAAGGCATAAAAATGGCATAAAACATCATAGTATAGTCAGGCACAAAACGTCACAGTATAGTCAGGCATAAAAATGCCAAAAAAATACATATTATAGTAGAGCATAAAAATGGCAAAAAACGTCATAGTATAGTATGGCATAAAATTTAAAAAAACGTCATAGTATAATAAGGCATAAAAATGGCAAAAAACGTCATAGTATATTCAGACACAAAACGTCACAGTATAGCAAGGCATAAAAATGCCAAAAAAATACATATTCTAGTAGAGCATAAAAATGGCAAAAAACGTCATAGTATAGTATGGCATAAAATTTCAAAAAACGTCAAAGTATAATAAGGCATAAAAATGGCATAAAACGTCATAGTATAGTCAGGCACAAAACGTCACAGTATAGTAAGGCATAAAAATGCAAAAAAAAGTCATATTCTAGTAGAGAATAAAAATGGCAAAAAACGTCATAGTATAGTATGGAATAAAATTTCAAAAAAGGTCATAGTATAATAAGGCATAAAAATGGCATAAAACGTCATAGTATAGTCAGGCACAAAACGTCACAGTATAGTAAGGCATAAAAATGCCAAAAAAATACATATTATAGTAGAGCATAAAAATGCAAAAAAAAGTCATAGTATAGTATGGCATAAAATTTCAAAAAACGTCAAAGTATAATAAGGCATAAAAATGGCATAAAACGTCATAGTATAGTCAGGCACAAAACGTCACAGTATATTAAGGCATAAAAATGCAAAAAAAAGTCATATTCTAGTAGAGAATAAAAATGGCAAAAACGTCATAGTATAGTCAGTCACAAAACGTCACAGTATAGTAAGGCATAAAAATGCCAAAAAAATACATATTATAGTAGAGCATAAAAATGGCAAAAAACGTCATAGTATAATAAGGCATAAAAATGGCATAAAACGTCATAGTATAGTCAGGCACAAAACGTCACAGTATAGTAAGGCATAAAAATGCAAAAAAAAGTCATATTCTAGTAGAGAATAAAAATGGCAAAAAACGTCATAGTATAGTATGGAATAAAATTTCAAAAAACGTCATAGTATAATAAGGCATAAAAATGGCATAAAACGTCATAGTATAGTCAGGCACAAAACGTCACAGTATAGTAAGGCATAAAAATGCCAAAAAAAAACATATTATAGTAGAGCATAAAAATGGCAAAAAACGTCATAGTATAGTCAGGCACAAAACGTCACAGTATAGTAAGGCATAAAAATGCCAAAAAAATACATATTATAGTAGAGCATAAAAATGGCAAAAAATGTCATAGTATAGTATGGCATAAAACGTCATAGTATAGTCAGGCACAAAACGTCACAGTACAGTAAGGCATAAAAATGCCAAAAAAATACATATTCTAGTAGAGCACAAAAATGGCAAAAAAAACGTCATAGTATAGTATGGCATAAAATTTCAAAAAACGTCACAGTATAATAAGGCATAAAAATGGCATAAAACGTCATAGTATAGTCAGGCACAAAACGTCACAGTATAGTAAGGCATAAAAATGCCAAAAAAATACATAATATAGCAGAGCATAAAAATGGCAAAAAACGTCACAGTATAGTAAGGCATAAAAATGCAAAAAAAATACATATTATAGTAGAGCATAAAAATGGCAAAAAACGTCATAGTATAGTATGGAATAAAATTTCAAAAAACGTCATAGTATAATAAGGCATAAAAATGGCATAAAACGTCATAGTATAGTCAGGCACAAAACGTCACAGTATAGTAAGGCATAAAAATGTCAAAAAAATACATATTATAGTAGAGCATAAAAATGGCAAAAAATGTCATAGTATAGTATGGCATAAAACGTCATAGTATAGTCAGGCACAAAACGTCACAGTATAGTAAGGCATAAAAATGCCAAAAAAATACATATTCTAGTAGAGCACAAAAATGGCAAAAAAACGTCATAGTATAGTATGGCATAAAATTTCAAAAAACGTCACAGTATAGTAAGGCATAAAAATGTCAAAAAAATACATATTAAAGTAGAGCATAAAAATGGCAAAAAATGTCATAGTATAGTATGGCATAAAACGTCATAGTATAGTCAGGCACAAAACGTCACAGTATAGTAAGGCATAAAAATGCCAAAAAAATACATATTCTAGTAGAGCACAAAAATGGCAAAAAAACGTCATAGTATAGTATGGCATAAAATTTCAAAAAACGTCATAGTATAATAAGGCATAAAAATGGCATAAAACGTCATAGTATAGTCAGGCACAAAACGTCACAGTATAGTAAGGCATAAAAATGCCAAAAAAATACATAATATAGCAGAGCATAAAAATGGCAAAAAACGTCACAGTATAGTAAGGCATAAAAATGCCAAAAAAATACATATTATAGTAGAGCATAAAAATGGCAAAAAACGTCATAGTATAGTATGGAATAAAATTTCAAAAAACGTCATAGTATAATAAGGCATAAAAATGGCATAAAACGTCATAGTATAGTCAGGCACAAAACGTCACAGTATAGTAAGGCATAAAAATGCAAAAAAAAGTCATATTCTAGTAGAGAATAAAAATGGCAAAAACGTCATAGTATAGTCAGTCACAAAACGTCACAGTATAGTAAGGCATAAAAATGCCAAAAAAATACATAATATAGTAGAGCATAAAAATGGCAAAAAACGTCATAGTATAATAAGGCATAAAAATGGCAAAAAACGTCATAGTATAGTCAGGCACGAAACGTCACAGTACAGTAAGGCATAAAAATGCCAAAAAAATACATATTATAGTAGAGCATAAAAATGACAAAAAACGTCATAGTATAGTATGGCATAAAACGTAAAAGTATAGTAAGGCATAAAAATGCCAAAAAAATACATATTATAGTAGAGCATAAAAATGGCAAAAAACGTTATAGTATGGCATATAATGTCAAAAAACGTCACAGTATAATAAGGCATAAAAATGGCAAAAAACGTCATAGTATAGTCAGGCACAAAACGTCACAGTATAGTAAGGCATAAAAATGCCAAAAAAATACAGATTATAGTAGAGCATAAAAATGGCAAAAAACGTCATAGTATAGTATGGCATAAAATGTCAAAAAACGTCACAGTATAATAAGGCATAAAAATGGCAAAAAACGTCATAGTATAGTCAGGCACAAAACGTCACAGTATAGTAAGGCATAAAAATGCAAAAAAAATACATATTATAGTAGAGCATAAAAATGGCATAAAACGTCATAGTATAGTCAGGCACAAAACGTCACAGTATAGTAAGTCATAAAAATGCCAAAAAAATACATATTATAGTAGAGCATAAAAATGGCAAAAAACGTCATAGTATAGTATGGCATAAAATTTCAAAAAACGTCATAGTATAATAAGGCATAAAAATGGCAAAAAACGTCATAGTATAGTCAGGCACGAAACGTCCCAGTATAGTAAGGCATAAAAATGCCAAAAAAATACATATTATAGTAGAGCATAAAAATGGCAAAAAATGTCATAGTATAGTATGGCATAAAATTTCAAAAAACGTCATAGTATAATAAGGCACAAAAATGGCAAAAAACGTCATAGTATAGTCAGGCACAAAACGTCACAGTATAGTAAGGCATAAAAATGCCAAAAAAATACATAATATAGTAGAGCATAAAAATGGCAAAAAACGTCACAGTATAGTAAGGCATAAAAATGCCAAAAAAATACATATTATAGTAGAGCATAAAAATGGCAAAAAACGTCATAGTATAGTATGGAATAAAATTTCAAAAAACGTCATAGTATAATAAGGCATAAAAATGGCATAAAACGTCATAGTATAGTCAGGCACAAAACGTCACAGTATAGTAAGGCATAAAAATGCCAAAAAAATACATATTATAGTAGAGCATAAAAATGGCAAAAAATGTCATAGTATAGTATGGCATAAAACGTCATAGTATAGTCAGGCACAAAACGTCACAGTATAATAAGGCATAAAAATGCCAAAAAAATACATATTCTAGTAGAGCACAAAAATGGCAAAAAAACGTCATAGTATAGTCAGGCACAAAACGTCACAGTATAGTAAGGCATAAAAATGCCAAAAAAATACATATTATAGTAGAGCATAAAAATGGCAAAAAACGTCATAGTATAATAAGGCATAAAAATGGCAAAAAACGTCATAGTATAGTCAGGCACGAAACGTCACAGTATAGTGAGGCATAAAAATGCCAAAAAAATACATATTATAGTAGAGCATAAAAATGGCAAAAAACGTCATAGTATAGTCAGGCACAAAACGTCACAGTATAGTAAGGCATAAAAATGCAAAAAAAAGTCATATTCTAGTAGAGAATAAAAATGGCAAAAACGTCATAGTATAGTCAGTCACAAAACGTCACAGTATAGTAAGGCATAAAAATGCCAAAAAAACACATATTATAGTAGAGCATAAAAATGGCAAAAAACGTCATAGTATAATAAGGCATAAAAATGGCATAAAACGTCATAGTATAGTCAGGCACAAAACGTCACAGTATAGTAAGGCATAAAAATGCAAAAAAAAGTCATATTCTAGTAGAGAATAAAAATGACAAAAAACGTCATAGTATAGTATGGAATAAAATTTCAAAAAACGTCATAGTATAATAAGGCATAAAAATGGCATAAAACGTCATAGTATAGTCAGGCACAAAACGTCACAGTATAGTAAGGCATAAAAATGCCAAAAAAATACATATTATAGTAGAGCATAAAAATGGCAAAAAAACGTCATAGTATAGTATGGCATAAAATTTCAAAAAACTTCAAAGTATAATAAGGCATAAAAATGGCATAAAACGTCATAGTATAGTCAGGCACAAAACGTCACAGTATAGTAAGGCATAAAAATGCAAAAAAAAGTCATATTCTAGTAGAGCATAAAAATGGCAAAAAACATCATAGTATAGTCAGGCACAAAACGTCACAGTATAGTAAGGCATAAAAATGCCAAAAAAATACATATTATAGTAGAGCATAAAAATGGCAAAAAATGTCATAGTATAGTATGGCATAAAACGTCATAGTATAGTCAGGCACAAAACGTCACAGTATAGTAAGGCATAAAAATGCCAAAAAAATACATATTCTAGTAGAGCACAAAAATGGCAAAAAAAACGTCATAGTATAGTATGGCATAAAATTTCAAAAAACGTCAAAGTATAATAAGGCATAAAAATAGCATAAAACGTCATAGTATAGTCAGGCACAAAACGTCACAGTATAGTAAGGCATAAAAATGCAAAAAAAAGTCATATTCTAGTAGAGAATAAAAATGGCAAAAACGTCATAGTATAGTCAGTCACAAAACGTCACAGTATAGTAAGGCATAAAAATGCCAAAAAAATACATATTATAGTAGAGCATAAAAATGGCAAAAAACGTCATAGTATAATAAGGCATAAAAATGGCAAAAAACGTCATAGTATAGTCAGGCACGAAACGTCACAGTACAGTAAGGCATAAAAATGCCAAAAAAATACATATTATAGTAGAGCATAAAAATGACAAAAAACGTCATAGTATAGTATGGCATAAAACGTAAAAGTATAGTAAGGCATAAAAATGCCAAAAAAATACATATTATAGTAGAGCATAAAAATGGCAAAAAACGTCATAGTACAGTATGGCATATAATGTCAAAAAACGTCACAGTATAATAAGTCATAAAAATGGCAAAAAACGTCATAGTATAGTCAGGCACAAAACGTCACAGTATAGTAAGGCATAAAAATGCCAAAAAAATACAGATTATAGTAGAGCATAAAAATGGCAAAAAACGTCATAGTATAGTATGGCATAAAATGTCAAAAAACGTCACAGTATAATAAGGCATAAAAATGGCAAAAAACGTCATAGTATAGTCAGGCACAAAACGTCACAGTATAGTAAGGCATAAAAATGCTAAAAAAATACATATTATAGTAGAGCATAAAAATGGCATAAAACGTCATAGTATAGTCAGGCACAAATCGTCACAGTACAGTAAGTCATAAAAATGCCAAAAAAATACATATTATAGTAGAGCATAAAAATGGCAAAAAACGTCATAGTATAGTATGGCATAAATTTTCAAAAAACATCATAGTATAATAAGGCATAAAAATGGCAAAAAAACGTCATAGTATAGTCAGGCACAAAACGTCACAGTATAGTAAGGCATAAAAATGCCAAAAAAAAACATATTATAGTAGAGCATAAAAATGGCAAAAAACGTCATAGTATAGTATGGCATAAAATTTCAAAAAACGTCATAGTATAATAAGGCATAAAAATGGCAAAAAACGTCATAGTATAGTCAGGCACGAAACGTCCCAGTATAGTAAGGCATAAAAATGCCAAAAAAATACATATTATAGTAGAGCATAAAAATGGCAAAAAATGTCATAGTATAGTATGGCATAAAATTTCAAAAAACGTCATAGTATAATAAGGCACAAAATGGCAAAAAACGTCATAGTATAGTCAGGCACAAAACGTCACAGTATAGTAAGGCATAAAAATGCCAAAAAAATACATAATATAGTAGAGCATAAAAATGGCAAAAAACGTCACAGTATAGTAAGGCATAAAAATGCCAAAAAAATACATATTATAGTAGAGCATAAAAATGGCAAAAAACGTCATAGTATAATAAGGCATAAAAATGGCAAAAAACGTCATAGTATAGTCAGGCACGAAACGTCACAGTATAGTGAGGCATAAAAATGCCAAAAAAATACATATTATAGTAGAGCATAAAAATGGCAAAAAATGTCATAGTATAGTATGGAATAAAATTTCAAAAAACGTCATAGTATAATAAGGCATAAAAATGGCATAAAACGTCATAGTATAGTCAGGCACAAAACGTCACAGTATAGTAAGGCATAAAAATGCCAAAAAAATACATATTATAGTAGAGCATAAAAATGGCAAAAAATGTCATAGTATAGTATGGAATAAAATTTCAAAAAACGTCATAGTATAATAAGGCATAAAAATGGCATAAAACGTCATAGTATAGTCAGGCACAAAACGTCACAGTATAGTAAGGCATAAAAATGCCAAAAAAATACATATTCTAGTAGAGCACAAAAATGGCAAAAAAACGTCATAGTATAGTATGGCATAAAATTTCAAAAAACGTCAAAGTATATTAAGGCATAAAAATGGCATAAAACGTCATAGTATAGTCAGGCACAAAACGTCACAGTATAGTAAGGCATAAAAATGCAAAAAAAAGTCATATTCTAGTAGAGAATAAAAATGGCAAAAACGTCATAGTATAGTCAGGCACAAAACGTCACAGTATAGTAAGGCATAAAAATGCCAAAAAAATACATATTATAGTAGAGCATAAAAATGGCAAAAAACGTCATAGTATAATAAGGCATAAAAATGGCAAAAAACGTCATAGTATAGTCAGGCACGAAACGTCACAGTATAGTGAGGCATAAAAATGCCAAAAAAATACATATTATAGTAGAGCATAAAAATGGCAAAAAACGTCACAGTATAGTATGGCATAAAATTTCAAAAAACGTCATATCATAATAAGGCATAAAAATGGCAAAAAATGTCATAGTATAGTCAGGCACAAAACGTCCCAGTATAGTGAGGCATAAAAATGCCAAAAAAATACATATTATAGTAGAGCATAAAAATGACAAAAAACGTCATAGTATAGTATGGCATAAAACGTAAAAGTATAGTAAGGCATAAAAATGCCAAAAAAATACATATTATAGTAGAGCATAAAAATGGCAAAAAACGTCATAGTATAGTATGGCATAAAATGTCAAAAAACGTCACAGTATAATAAGGCATAAAAATGGCACAAAACGTAACAGTATAGTAAGGCATAAAAATGCCAAAAAAATACAGATTATAATAGAGCATAAAAATGGCATAAAACGTCATAGTATAGTCAGGCACAAAACGTCACAGTATAGTAAGGCATAAAAATGCCAAAAAAAGTCATATTCTAGTAGAGCATAAAAATGGCAAAAACGTCATAGTATAGTCAGGCACAAAACGTCACAGTATAGTAAGGCAAAAAAAGGGCAAAAAATACATATTATAGTAGAGCATAAAAATGACAAAAAACGTCATAGTATAGTATGGCATAAAATTTCAAAAAACGTCATAGCATAATAAGGCATAAAAATGGCAAAAAACGTCATAGTATGGTCAGGCACAAAACGTCACAGTATAGTAAGGCATAAAAATGCCAAAAAAATACATATTATAGTAGAGCATAAAAATGACAAAAAACGTCATAGTATAGTATGGCATAAAACATAAAAGTATAGTAAGGCATAAAAATGCCAAAAAAATACATATTATAGTAGAGCATAAAAATGGCAAAAAACGTCATAATATAGTATGGCATAAAACGTCATAGTATAGTCAGGCACAAATCGTCACAGTATAGTAAGGCATAAAAATGTCAAAAAAATACATATTCTAGTAGAGCATAAAAATGACAAAAAACGTCATAGTATAGTATGGCATAAATTTTCAAAAAACATCATAGTATAATAAGGCATAAAAATGGCAAAAAATGTCATAGTATAGTCAGGCACAAAACGTCCCAGTATAGTAAGGCATAAAAATGCCAAAAAAAATACATATTACAGTAGAGCATAAAAAGGGCAAAAAATGTCATAGTATAGTATGGCATAAAACGTCATAGTATAGTCAGGCACAAAACGTCACAGTATAGTAAGGCATAAAAATGCCAAAAAAATACATATTCTAGTAGAGCATAAAAATGACAAAAAACGTCATAGTATAGTATGGCATAAATTTTCAAAAAACATCATAGTATAATAAGGCATAAAAATGGCAAAAAACGTCATAGTATAGTCAGGCACAAAACGTCACAGTATAGTAAGGCATAAAAATGCCAAAAAAACCCATATTATAGTAGAGCATAAAAATGGCATAAAACGTCATAGTATAGTATGGCATAAAATTTCAAAAAACGTCATAGTATAATAAGGCATAAAAATGGCAAAAAACGTCATAGTATAGTCAGGCACAAAACGTCCCAGTATAGTAAGGCATAAAAATGCCAAAAAAAATACATATTATAGTAGAGCATAAAAAGGGCAAAAAATGTCATAGTATAGTATGGCATAAAACGTCATAGTATAGTCAGGCACAAAACGTCACAGTATAGTAAGGCATAAAAATGCCAAAAAAATACATATTCTAGTAGAGCATAAAAATGACAAAAAACGCCATAGTATAGTATGGCATAAAATTTCAAAAAACGTCATAGCATAATAAGGCATAAAAATGGCAAAAAACGTCATAGTATAGTCAGGCACAAAACGTCAAAGTATAGTAAAGCATAAAAACGGCAAAATATACATATTATAGTAGAGCATAAAAACGGCAAAAAACGTCATAGTATAGTATGGCATAAAATTTCAAAAAACGTCATAGTATAATAAGGCATAAAAATGGCATAAAACGTCATAGTATAGTCAGGCACAAAACGTCACAGTATAGTAAGGCATAAAAATGCCAAAAAAAGTCATATTCTATTAGAGCATAAAAATGGCAAAAACATCATAGTATAGTCAGGCACAAAACGTCACAGTATAGTAAGGCATAAAAATGCCAAAAAAAGTCATATTCTATTAGAGCATAAAAATGGCAAAAAACGTCATAGTATAGTCAGGCACAAAACGTCACAGTATAGTAAGGCATAAAAAGTCACAAAAACATAATAAAGGCATATTAAGGCATGAAAGGTCATAAAAACGTCACAGTATGGTAAGGCATAAAAATGCCAAAAAAGGTCATATTCTAGTAGAGCATAAAAATGGTAAAAAACGTCATAGTATAGTATGGCATAAATTTCAAAAAACGTCATAGTATAATAAGACTGACTATACTATGACGTTTTTATGGAATTTTCACGCAATACTATACAATGACGTTTTTTTGGCATTTTTATGCCTTACTATACTATGATGTTCTATGATATTTCAAGTAGTATACTGATATTTCATATATCTTGCTATACAATGACTTTGCAGAGCAGCAGCATCGTGGTGCGATGGTTATGACTATTCCCTCACACTGAGAAGGTCAAGGGTTCAAACCCTGGTTTCAGACTTTATAATCCTGTGATATTTTTTGATAGTTTCACGCTACAGTACGCGATTAAGTTTTTTTGCATTTTTATATGCCTTACTATACTTTGACTTTTTATGCCTTACAATACTATGACGTTTTATGATATTTCACGGAGTAGTATACTGATATTTTATATACCTTGCTATACAAGTGATCCAGCAGCATGGTGGTACGATGGTTAGGACTATAGCCTCACACTGAGAACGGCAAGGATTCAAACCCTGTTTTTAGGCTTTTATATGCTGACATTTTTGCGCCATCCTAAACTATGATGTTTTTTGACATTTTTATGCCTTACTATACAATGATGTTTTCATGACATTCTATGCCTAATGGACAATAACCTTTTATGATATATCATGGATTAGTATGCTAAGATATTCTCAATATCTTGCTATACCATTAAATTGTGATGCAGCAGCATCGTGGTACAATGGTTAGGATTGTTGCTTCACAATGATAAGGTCATGGTTTCAAACCCTAGATTGGGGCTTTACTCTCTTATGATGCTTTTTGATATTTTCACACCACAGTATACGATGAATTGTTTTTCCATTTTTATGCCTTACTATACTATAATATTTTATGCCTCACAATACTATGATTTTTTATGATATGTCACGGAGTAGTATACTGATATTTTATATACCTTTCTATACAAGGCGTTTATAAAGCAGCAGCATGGTGGTAGAATGGTTAGGACTATTCCCTCACACTGAGAAGGGCAAGGGTTCAAACCCTGGTTTTCAGGCTTTTATATACTGTGACATTTTTGCGCCATCCTATACTATGATGTTTTTTATATTTATATGTCTTACTATACAATTATGTTTGCATGACATTTTATGCCTAATGGACAATCTTTTGTGATATATCATGGATTAGTATGCTAAAATATCCTTAATATCATGCTATACGATGAGCTTGTGATGCAGAAGTATTGTTGTACAATGGTCAGGACTGCTGCCTCACACTAGCAAGGTCCTGGGTTCAATCCCTGGTTTGGGGCTTTACTGTCCTATGGTCCTTTTTGATATATTTTTTGCCTTACTATACTATGATGTTTTTTGCCATTTTTATACCTTATGATACTGTGATGTTTTTTGACGTTTAATGCCCTACCATACTGTGACGTTTTTATGACCTTTCATGCCTTTATATACTATTATGTTTTTGTGACTTTTTATGCCTTACTATACTGTGACGTTTTGTGCCTGACTATACTATGACGTTTTTTTGTCATTTTTATGCCTTAGTATACTATGATATTTTTTGAAATTTTATGTCATACTATACTCTGACGTTTTTTGACATTTTTATGCCATACAATACTATGACGTTTTTTGCCATTTTTATGCTCTACTATAATATGTATTTTTTTGGCATTTTTATGCCTTACTATACTGTGACGTTTTGTGCCTGACTATACTATGACGTTTTTTGCCATTTTTATGCTCTACTATAATATGTATTTTTTTGGCATTTTTATGCCTTACTATACTGTGACGTTTTGTACCTGACTATACTATGACGTTTTATGCCATTTTTATGCCTTATTATGCTATGACGTTTTTTGAAATTTTATGCCATACTATACTATGACGTTTTTTGCCATTTTTATGCTCTACTATAATATGTATTTTTTTGGCATTTTTATGCCTTACTATACTGTGACGTTTTGTGCCTGACTATACTATGACGTTTTTTGCCATTTTTATGCTCTACTATAATGTGTATTTTTTTGGCATTTTTATGCCTTACTATACTGTGACGTTTTGTGTCTGACTATACTATGACGTTTTTTGCCATTTTTATGCCTTATTATGCTATGACGTTTTTTGCCATTTTTATGCTCTACTATAACATGTATTTTTTTGGCATTTTTATGCCTTACTATACTGTGACGTTTTGTGCCTGACTATACTATGACGTTTTTTGCCATTTTTATGCCTTATAATACTATGACGTTTTTTGAAATTTTATGCCATACTATACTATGACGTTTTTTTGGTATTTTTATGCTCTACTATAATATGTATTTTTTTGGCATTTTTATGCCTTACTATAATTTAACGTTTTATGCCATACTATACTATGAAGTTTTTTTGACATTTTTATGCTCTACTATGATATGTATTTTTTTGGCATTTTTATGCCTTACTATACTGTGACGTTTTGTGCCTGACTATACTATGACGTTTTTTGCCATTTTTATGCTCTACTATAATATGTATTTTTTTGGCATTTTTATGCCTTACTATACTGTGACGTTTTGTAACTGACTATACTATGACGTTTTATGCCATTTTTATGCCTTATTATGCTATGACGTTTTTTGAAATTTTATGCCATACTATACTATGACGTTTTTTGCCATTTTTATGCTCTACTATAATATGTATTTTTTTGGCATTTTTATGCCTTACTATACTGTGACATTTTGTGCCTGACTATACTATGACGTTTTTTGCCATTTTTATGCCTTATTATGCTATGACGTTTTTTGAAATTTTATGCCATACTATACTATGACGTTTTTTGCCATTTTTATGCTCTACTATAATATGTATTTTTTTGGCATTTTTATGCCTTACTATACTGTGACGTTTTGTGCCTGACTATACTATGAAGTTTTTTGTCATTTTTATGCTCTACTATAATATGTATTTTTTTGGCATTTTTATGCCTTACTATACTGTGACGTTTTGTGCCTGACTATACTATGAAGTTTTTTGTCATTTTTATGCTGTACTATAATATGTATTTTTTTGGCATTTTTATGCCTTACTATACTGTGACGTTTTGTGCCATTTTTATGCCTTATTATGCTATGACGTTTTTTGAAATTTCATGCCATACTATACTATGACGTTTTTTGCCATTTTTATGCTCTACTATAATATGTATTTTTTTGGCATTTTTATGCCTTACTATACTGTGACGTTTTGTTTCTGACTATACTATGACGTTTTTTGCCATTTTTATGCCTTATTATACTATGACGTTTTTTGAAATTTTATGCCATACTATACTATGACGTTTTTTGCCATTTTTATGCTCTACTATAATATGTATTTTTTTGGCATTTTTATGCCTTACTATACTGTGACGTTTTGTGCCTGACTATACTATGACGTTTTTTGCCATTTTTATGCCTTATTATGCAATGACGTTTTTTGAAATTTTATGCCATACTATACTATGACGTTTTTTGCCATTTTTATGCTCTACTATAACATGTATTTTTTTGGCATTTTTATGCCTTACTATACTGTGACGTTTTGTGCCTGACTATACTATGAAGTTTTTTGTCATATTTATGCTCTACTATAATATGTATTTTTTGCCCTTTTTATGCCTTACTATACTGTGACGTTTTGTACCTGACTATACTATGACGTTTTATTCCATTTTTATGCCTCATTATACTATGACGTATTTTGAAATTTTATGCCATACTATACTATGACGTTTTTTACCATTTTTATGCTCTACTATAATATGTATTTTTTTGGCATTTTTATGCCTTACTATACTGTGACGTTTTGTGTCTGACTATACTATGATGTTTTTTGCCATTTTTATGCCTTATTATGCTATGACGTTTTTTGAAATTTTATGCTATACTATACTATGACGTTTTTTGCCATTTTTATGCTCTCCTATAATATGTATTTTTTTGGCATTTTTATGCCTTACTATACTTTTACGTTTTATGCCATACTATACTATGAAGTTTTATGCCATTTTTCTGCCTTATAATACTATGACGTTTTTGGAAATTTTATGCCATACTATACTATGACGTCTTTTGCCATTTTTATGCTCTACTATAATATGTATTTTTTGGGCATTTTTATGCCTTACTATACTTTTACGTTTTATGCCATACTATACTATGACGTTTTTTGCCATTTATATGCTCTACTATAATATGTATTTTTTTGGCATTTTTATGCCTTACTATACTGTGACGTTTTGTGCCTGACTATACTATGACGTTTTTTGCCATTTTTATGCTCTACTATAATATGTATTTTTTTGGCATTTTTATGCCTTACTATACTGTGACGTTTTGTACCTGACTATACTATGACGTTTTATGCCATTTTTATGCCTTATTATGCTATGACGTTTTTTGAAATTTTATGCCATACTATACTATGACGTTTTTTGCCATTTTTATGCTCTACTATAATATGTATTTTTTTGGCATTTTTATGCCTTACTATACTGTGACGTTTTGTGCCTGACTATACTATGACGTTTTTTGCCATTTTTATGCCTTATTATGCTATGACGTTTTTTGAAATTTTATGCCATACTATACTATGACGTTTTTTGCCATTTTTATGCTCTACTATAATATGTATTTTTTTGGCATTTTTATGCCTTACTATACTGTGACGTTTTGTGCCTGACTATACTATGAAGTTTTTTGTCATTTTTATGCTCTACTATAATATGTATTTTTTTGGCATTTTTATGCCTTACTATACTGTGACGTTTTGTGCCTGACTATACTATGAAGTTTTTTGTCATTTTTATGCTGTACTATAATATGTATTTTTTGCCATTTTTATGCCTTACTATACTGTGACGTTTTGTACCTGACTATACTATGACGTTTCATGCCATTTTTATGCCTTATGATACTATGACGTTTTTTGAAATTTTATGCCATACTATACTATGACGTTTTTTACCATTTTTATGCTCTACTATAATATGTATTTTTTTGGCATTTTTATGCCTTACTATACTGTGACGTTTTGTGCCATTTTTATGCCTTATTATGCTATGACGTTTTTTGAAATTTCATGCCATACTATACTATGACGTTTTTTGCCATTTTTATGCTCTACTATAATATGTATTTTTTTGGCATTTTTATGCCTTACTATACTGTGACGTTTTGTGTCTGACTATACTATGACGTTTTTTGCCATTTTTATGCCTTATTATGCTATGACGTTTTTTGAAATTTTATGCCATACTATACTATGACGTTTTTTGCCATTTTTATGCTCTCCTATAATATGTATTTTTTTGGCATTTTTATGCCTTACTATACTTTTACGTTTTATGCCATACTATACTATGAAGTTTTATGCCATTTTTCTGCCTTATAATACTATGACGTTTTTGGAAATTTTATGCCATACTATACTATGACGTTTTTTTGCCATTTTTATGCTCTACTATAATATGTATTTTTTTGGCATTTTTATGCCTTACTATACTTTTACGTTTTATGCCATACTATACTATGACGTTTTTTGCCATTTTTATGCTCTACTATAATATGTATTTTTTTGGCATTTTTATGCCTTACTATACTGTGACGTTTTGTGCCATTTTTATGCCTTATTATGCTATGACGTTTTTTGAAATTTCATGCCATACTATACTATGACGTTTTTTGCCATTTTTATGCTCTACTATAATATGTATTTTTTTGGCATTTTTATGCCTTACTATACTGTGACGTTTTGTGTCTGACTATACTATGACATTTTTTGCCATTTTTATGCCTTATTATGCTGTGACGTTTTTTGCCATTTTTATGCTCTACTATAATATGTATTTTTTTGGCATTTTTATGCCTCACTATACTGTGACGTTTTGTGCCTGACTATACTATGAAGTTTTTTGTCATATTTATGCTCTACTATAATATGTATTTTTTGCCCTTTTTATGCCTTACTATACTGTGACGTTTTGTGCCTGACTATACTAGGAAGTTTTATGCCATTTTTCTGCCTTATAATACTATGACGTTTTTTGAAATTTTATGCCTTACTATACTTTTACGTTTTATGCCATACTATACTATGACGTTTTTTGCCATTTTTTTGCCATTTTTATGCTCTACTATAACATGTATTTTTTTGGCATTTTTATGCCTTACTATACTGTGACGTTTTGTGCCTGACTATACTATGACGTTTTTTGCCATTTTTATGCCTTATTATGCTATGACTCTTTTTGAAATTTTATGCCATACTATACTATGACGTTTTTTGCCATTTTTATGCTCTACTATAATATGTATTTTTTTGGCATTTTTATGCCTTACTATACTGTGACGTTTTGTGCCTGACTATACTATGAAGTTTTTTGTCATTTTTATGCTCTACTATAATATGTATTTTTTGCCCTTTTTATGCCTTACTATACTGTGACGTTTTGTACCTGACTATACTATGACGTTTTATGCCATTTTTATGCCTTATTATACTATGACGTTTTTTACCATTTTTATGCTCTACTATAATATGTATTTTTTTGGCATTTTTATGCCTTACTATACTGTGACGTTTTGTGCCTGACTATACTATGACGTTTTGTGCCTGACTATACTATGACGTTTTTTGCCATTTTTATGCCTTATTATGCTATGACGTTTTTTGAAATTTTATGCCATACTATACTATGACGTTTTTTGCCATTTTTATGCTCTACTATAGTATGTATTTTTTGCCCTTTTTATGCCTTACTATACTGTGACGTTTTGTAACCTGACTATACTATGACGTTTTATGCCATTTTTATGCCTTATTATGCTATGACGTTTTTTGAAATTTTATGCCATACTATACTATGACGTTTTTTGCCATTTTTATGCTCTACTATAATATGTATTTTTTTTGGGCATTTTTATGCCTTACTATACTGTGACGTTTTGTGCTTGACTATACTATGACGTTTTTTTTTTTCTTTTTTAAAGTATATTTTTTTGGGCTTTTATGCCTTTAATAGACAGCACAGTGGAGAGTGACAGGAAACAGGGAGGCAGAGAGAGGGGGAATGACATGCAGTGAAAGGCCGTCCGATACGGGATTCGAACCGGAGCCGACTGCAGCGAGGACTGTAGCCTCTACACATGGGGCGCCTGCTTAAACCACTACGCTACACGACGCCCCCATACTACTATGACTATTTTGACTATATTTTAGCATACTAATCCATGATATATCACAAAAGATTGTCCATTAGGCATAAAATGTCATGCAAACATAATTGTATAGTAAGACATATAAATATCAAAAAAACATCAGCTGCATTATGAAGCTGCATTATCAGCTGCATTATGAAGGCCTTGTATACAAAGGTATATAAAATATCATTATACTACTCCGTGACATATCATAAAAAATCATAGTATTGTGAGGCATAAAATACCGGACCATAGGACAGTAAAGCCCCAAACCAGGGATTGAACCCATGACCTTGCCAGTGGGAGGCAGCAGTCCTGACCATTGTACAACAATACTTCTGCATCACAAGCTCATCGTATAGCAAGATATTGAGAATATTTTAGCATACTAATCCATGATATATCATAAAAGGTTATTGTCCATTAGGCATAGAATGTCATGAAAACATCATTGTATAGTAAGGCATAAAAATGTCAAAAAACATCATAGTTTAGGATGGCGCAAAAATGTCACAGCATATAAAAGCCTAAAAACAGGGTTTGAACCCTTGCCGTTGTCAGTGCGAGGCTATAGTCCTAACCATCGTACCACCATGCTGCTGGATCACGTGTATAGCAAGGTATATAAAATATCAGTATACTACTCCGTGAAATATCATAAAACGTCATAGTATTGTAAGGCATAAAAAGTCAAAGTATAGTAAGGCATATAAAAATGCAAAAAAAACTTAATCGCGTACTGTAGCGTGAAACTATCAAAAAACATCACAGGATTATAAAGTCTGAAACCAGGATTTGAACCCTTGACCTTCTGAGTGTGAGGGAATAGTCCTAACCATCGCACCACGATGCTGCTGCATTGCAAAGTCATTGTATAGCAAGATATATGAAATATCAGTATACTACTCCTTGAAATATCATAGAACATCATAGTATAGTAAGGCATAAAAATGCCAAAAAAACGTCATTGTATAGTCAGGCACAAAACGTCACAGTA
Organism: Seriola aureovittata; assembly: GCF_021018895.1. Taxonomy (NCBI): domain Eukaryota; kingdom Metazoa; phylum Chordata; class Actinopteri; order Carangiformes; family Carangidae; genus Seriola; species Seriola aureovittata. The sequence continues at coordinate 4,386,546 of NC_079381.1, forward strand.
TAGTAAGGCATAAAAATGCCAAAAAATTACATATTATAGTAGAGCATAAAAATGGCAAAAAACGTCATAGTATAGTATGGCATAAAATTTCAAAAAACGTCATAGCATAATAAGGCACAAAAATGCCAAAAATCTCCATCTTATAGTATGGAGTGAAAATTTCAAAAAACGTCACAGTATACTAAGGCATAAAAATACCAAAAAACATCAACATATAGTATGGCGAGAAGAGTGGCATTTAATTTAAAAAAAAGTCATATTATAATAGAGCATAAAAATGTCAAAAAATGTCATACTACAGTATGGCATAAAATCTCATAAAAACATCATCGTATATAAAGGCGTAGAAGTTCATAAAAACGTATGGTAAGACATAAAACATCATATTATAGTAAGTATGAAAATGCCAAAAAAACGTCATAGTATAGTATGGCATAGAAATGTCACAGGATAGTAAAGCCCCAAAACAGGGTTTGAACCGAAAACCTTCCCAGTTTTGGGGAGCAGTCCTAACCATTGTATCACCATGCTGCCCCATCACAAGCTCCTACTATAGCAAAGCATGAAAACATCATAGTATATAGTAAGGCACAAAACGTCATGGTATAGCAAGGCATAAAAATTTCAAAAATTGTCAAAGTATAGTAAGGCATAAAAACGTCAAAAACGTAATAATGGAATCATGGAAAAAAATATAAAAAAACGTCATAGTAAAGTAAGGCATAAAACGTCAAAAAACATCATATCATAGTATGGCATCAAAATGACATAGTATAATAAAGCATAAAAACATTATATTACAGTAAGGTATAAAAAGTCATAGTATAGTAGGACATAAAAATGTCATAGTATAGTTTGAACTTCCTGTTCAAACATTGACATGGCAACAAAATAGTGTTCTGGGTATTTCTGTGTATGTGTCTGACAGTAGTCTGTTCTTTTCTTCTCCTGCTTCCTGTTTCTTGATTGGTTCCTTGCTTGCTATGTGCTTCAACCTGTTGGCAAACAGGGCTCCCTCTGTCCTTTTTTGGACATTTTCTTTACTTTTCTTTTTTGATTTGCTGATCATTTTGGCTGTGTTACAGCTGAAGGTATGGATTTCTGCAAGAAAGTGTCTTTTTTGACATTAAAAAAACAAGACAGAATATGAGATATTTGCCACATAATACATGATGGAGGGATGTGACATTGTTTTATATCAGAGTCTTTTATATCAAGACATTTCTCAAAACCAGAGTATGATCAGGGTGACTTTTGAACACTGGAAATAAATCATGTACTCATCCCAGCAGTAGCCCCCGTGGCACTCAAAATTTCCCTGGAATTTTCTAGTTATGTAATTAGATTCATGAATGCATAAATAAATAAAAAGTAAAAATCTGTGACATGCCTAGAAAACATGTTCACTCCTCTCAGAAGAAAAATAAATAAAGAGAAGCAAGAAGCACAAACTTCCTGTGAGATCTGGCTGCACCAAAACACTTTGTACATCCGTAATGGACAACCAGTTCAGAGTTAAACAGACTTTCATAAACTCCCCCTTGGGTAAAAAAAAAAATTTTGTTACATCTACAACTGAATCAGCTCAATCCTCATTTCCCACCGTATGTTGCTGTAATGTAGTAATATGTTTCATTACTTTGTTGCCCGAAGCACGAATGTTAATTAAGTTTGTTCAACACAGAGACACAGCACATTAATACAGGAAGGCATGGATGAGGGGGAGGTCAAGAAGTTATTGAAAACTGCTGTTAATGTTGCAGTTTTGTGTTCACCATAGTATCACTAAACTGTATACGGTAATATATACATGCTGTGCGTGTTCAGTCTTTACATTTAAAGCATTGATTTGCCTGTATGTGAAAGAATACTAATAAACTTGCTTTGTTTTGTTCTTCTTAAACAATGTGTTCATATAAATTGATTATATCTTGCTTATAAGTGATTCAATATACTGTTTTTTTGTTTAGTGCCTTTTTTGTGTGACATAATATGAACCAATTTATAAGATTTTGTAGAATATTATCTATTGAATAAAATGTAAGAACATAGAAAACATAGTTCTGCAGTTCTGGTATTGTTCCTGTTAAGTTTTCCCCATGTAGTGATGGATTCGGTGCATGTCAGACTCTGTTGTAAGTTTAATCAAAGCAGTAATAAAGCACATGCAATGGATTTCATACTGTTTAGTAGATAAACTTCAAATCATCCATTCATCCAATTCACATTCAGTAAAATGCCTGTTTCTATTAAGAGAACATTAAAAATGAGAAATTAACACACAAACAGTGGCTTTGTAAGTCAGCGTAGGCTACATAGCTGGCTAGCTTTCACACTCTCAGGCTGGGTTTAAGGAGCATGTGTACTGAATGATGCAGTCGACATTTATAATATTTCTATTTGATGGAATGAACATTTCCCTCACTGTAAACATGATGTAGCTTCAGCGGGGAGGTTAAACAGGCTGATACTGTCGGTGTGAAATAAGATGAATTTTCCAACTTTAAAGGAATAGTTTGACAGTTTGGGGAATACAGCACGAGAGTAAAGGTATAGTGTGATTGTTACAGCCGGCCTTGGGGAAATGTGAGCATAACATAAAAAAGAGTGACTTTAGCTAGTCCTACTACTTTTTATGCTAAGCTAAGCAGCTCCTGGCTCTAGCTTTAGCAGACAGATTAGCAAATTCCCCAATATGTGAAACTTTTCATTTAAAGCTACTTAAGCTGGGAGAAAAGTGTAGCCTACGTTTTGCCATATTAAACTAGGTTGATCAGTGCTAATAGCCCTTTTTCTTTAATGAGTACTCATTGAAAGTCAAAGTAGGAAAACACAGGCGTAATAAAATAATATCAAAGTAAATGAATAAAGTCTTAATTCCATTTAGCTGCTTCAGTTTCAGGGTCGTGGCTTTTTTCTTACCAACAAGGCCTCAGTGTTGACGATAAATGACAACAGAGCTGCTATAGGCTACAACGCTAAACGATAAATACATTTAAACCACAAGGCTCCACAGGCCTAAAAGTCTGTTTGGAACCTCAGTCTAACTGTTTTAACCAGTGTAAATGCTCAAAGGAGATGACCATCTTGTTTTTATCATTCAGAGGTCGTTAACACGTGGGTGTTTTGTCGACAGAACATCAGCTGATGACCTTTGAAAAGCTTTCCTACGGCTAGCAGCTGGATTTAGAGGGGGGCGCGTGATCCTCCAGCTGATATTAAACTATGAAAGTCAAAGGTTGGATTTACGAGGTTCTGGCAGGCATGACGGACACATTATGAACACCGGCTGCATCACTGCACTTCTGTCGAGCTCCTTCAACAATTTCCCCACAGCTCATTTTTAACCTGCCACACAGCCGTCATCATTTAGCCCCATAATTCCCCAAATTCACGCATAATCAAACAAATTAGCCTTTATGCTAATTTCTTATGACTCAATTATGTTAAAAGCCTGGCTTGAATGACAGTCATAATTACAGTCATAATGCCGGCAGAGATATTACCGGCGAATAATACGGTAATGGATATCAAAGGAGCAGGCTTCATCTGCCGTATAAAGACGCTGCTGAGTGGGTTAGCAGGAGTAAATAAACTCTGATGTGTTTGCTGATGAGCTGTTTTTGTCCTACAGCGCTGCTGAGAATCCACAGAGGTCAGAGCAACAAACACACTGATGGATGGAAAGAGACACAGCACCCTTTAGAGGTTTGATCAGGTTTCAGTTATGTGCAAAGATATGATACTGCCTTTACCTTATTATCTAGATGTGCGTGACCTCTCAAGGTTTGTAACTCACCTCTGTTTTAAAACTTTATTTTAATATTGTGAAATGGATGGGTGACTTGCAGACCCCAGAAATAATGGGCATATTGTGTGTGCTGTGAATCGAATCTTCTTCTGCTTGTTTGACAGTGATGTGTCGAATCTCCCATATTCAACAAATTGAGAGACAAAATCCGCGGTCTGTCCGTGCCCTCCAGAACACAGAAGCATTTTCCATATCAGCCTTATAAAAACTGTTACAAATCTCTGTTGAAAAGTAAAAATCAATTTTATGCTGTGACACCACTGGGGTTATGGTTTGATTAGGTTCAGGTACAAACACAACTTGGTAGGGTTTAAGGAAAAACTAGGTTTTATTTATTCATTTACATATTTGCTTATTTGACAGGGATAATGCATCTTAATGAACATCAGTATAAAATACACAATGTAAATATGCCGGATTTTAGCATAAACGCTAATTTACATCTGTAGTCTCTAGGCCGGGAACATAAAACTAAAAATATCACGAGTAATGTCACACATTCAAGAATATAAAATACACAAATAAAAGGACAAATTCATACATTTTGCTCCACACTGAGTTAAAAGTTATCACAGATTTTGTTTGACTGAAGCTAATGTTTAAGATTTGTCTTGAAGGTGGGATATGTAGGACACTCCCTTATCCCAAGCAGTGAGCAATTCCAATGTTTACTTGGGTTAAATGGTACTAAGTTAAAGTTAGGGGACCTTTATTGTCATGGTTACAATGTTAACCGTGCGGTTAATGATAGGGAGCGATAGGAAATCAACAGCAGTCTCTGGTGTTAAAGTCCAACCCTGACGTCCTCTATACAGTAGAATTTGTTGCACTATTACACTGTCACCTGACTTCTTCCTTAGTTCCTGTCATAATGAGTATGGCCACTAGAGGGAACATACAGCGTTACATACATGGAAGTGCCAAAAACTGCAGTTCCTCTACTCACCACTACAGTCTGGCTCCAAAAGTGAGTCAATTCCCTTTGACTCCCATCTTGTTTTGGTCATTATAGTCCATCTTTAGTCTATACTTTTGGGGCACTAGCTGAAAAGACTCACTAAGGATGGTCTCGTACATTGACTGTGTAGTGGAGGAAGCAGCAGAGTTGGGGTCGTGTGAGCATTCCCTCGATCCTGGCAAGATCAGACTTCACAGTCCTGATGGCGTGCGGACAAAAAGTGGCACCTGAGTCTCTGCGTGCTGTTTTGCGCAGACCGTCACAGCCGGTGCTGTTGCTCTATCAGGTGTTTCTCCCCTCCAGGACGCTTTCAGCAGCACAGGGGTAAACTGTATTTAGAGTTTTGGGAGAAACCTTGATTTTTCTGACCTGCCTGAGATGATAAAGGTGATTCTGTTAGGTCAACAATTATTGACAGAGAATTTTTCAATACTAATACAGAGGCGATGTGAAAAAAGTCGAGGAACTGTTTTATAAGGATCCGTCATCCAGTCTGTGTTAAGCTTTTGTCTCATTTCATGGACACCATGTCTTAAAAAGAGTTGGAGCTGCTTTCCTCAGGGCAGAGGTGCAGATGCCTCAGGGCCAGATGTAACAGATACAAAAATCCATTTTTATGTTGTATAATAAAATCACTTAATTTGCACTCCAGCAATTAGTCTGCACCCTCTGACAATACCTGTCCTTGTAAAGCATTTATCAGTTTTAACTGCTTCTTTATTTTTACTTATTGTTAACACTCTACTGTTATTAATATATATTGATATCATTTTTTTCTTTTATTTTGTTTACTAATGGATCTTGATGTGTTTTTGTCGTGCAAGACTAATTGTCCATATGGGACAATACAAACTGAACTGAACTGAATCTTGTAATAAAGACGGGCAGGTCAGGAAGTAAAGAATCATGATGAAGCCTACAGTATCCTGTCCTGCTGTCTGATTCACCATCAGTGCTGCAAGACAAGCTTTGTTTTTCAGTGTCATTTGTTTTGCTTTGGTGTTTTTGTGTGTCTAAAAGCATAAAAGCTCAGAGAAAAGCTGGTTAACAAGGGAAGATTTAATCAGGTGCCTCCATATTTCATATTTTGCAGGTCCCGCTGGGACACAAAGACATCTCAATCACAGACTCCAAAGTTAATTCAAGGAGAAGAGGAGAGGAAGAAACTGTTCTTCTGGCAAACATGTTGATTAATATGTCTGCTTATTGCAGCAGGAGTCATCACTAGGATCTTTTTTCAATCATGTTCACTCTTTTTTTTTTTTCAGAGCCTTGGAATTTTGCTCCAAAATGAGATATTTGGCATCTAAAACCTGCTGCTGGCCTCATGACAGATAGCAGTGAAAAATGAAATCAAATCATAGTTTCTCAGAAGATGGCAGGAGCCCAGAGTTTGTGTTGACAGAATAATGAGACATTAAGAAACCTGGATGTTAGTTTTCTCTGGGGAATGATTTTTCTTTGTTTCAGGATGGATTGATTGTGTTTTGGAAGTAGTTCATTCACTCCCCGGCTCTCGTTCTTGAGGTCAGAGGTCAGAACACTTGGCTCTTCACTGTGGGAGAATATTGTAACCTGCGACCGTTCCCTCCATGTTGTTTTCCTGTTGTGCATCGGCTCTATGTCCCAGTCAAGCGAGAACTAACAACAACAAAACAACAATAATGTTCTACCCCTTAACTGTTGTGGTGATAAAAGCGCTGGCTTCTGTAGGCGAATGGCGCCGTGATAGATGGATCCGGAGCAACTGCAGAGTAATTGCATATTTTAGGGCCCTCAGATGAATTATCCAGCGCTGATCTGTCATTATAATACTGAAACTCAGGCCGTCATTTGCAGTGAGGAATGTTGCTTGACACTGGTATTTGCACAGCTGCAGGGGGTCATAAATTATTGCTGAGGACACGCGTGCATTAGTTCAAGTCTTTCATCACAAGTTCTCAAACAAGGTAGCCTCCTCCCCCCCTGCATGTTGTCAGGGAGGATCTCTCTCACGTTCTCCTTTGGTCTTTTTGTACTTCTCTGTTTGTGCATATTCTATGCACCTTCAGTGCACTCCTTCCCCTGATCTCCTTGCACTTATTGAATAAATGTAGCACTTAGTACTCACACCAAGGTCTCTTACTGCCCTTATTGTTGTCCCTCATTGGTAAGTCACTTTGGATAAAAGCATCTGTTAATTGAGTAATTGTATTTTACTTATTTGTGCAGTTTTACAGGAAGTTTAAGATATCTGATGTTTGCAGTGCAGAGAGCGATTCACACCAATTCTTCATCCATCAGTCATTCAGTCAGCTACGTCCACACCACTATATTTTAACAGTTTTAAAATGCATGACTTTTGCTATCTGTTTTCACTCCTCCAGAGTTTTCAAGCACCTAAAACAGAGACTCTTGGAAACACTGCTGGACCCATTTTAGTTTGAAAACTCCAAGGCTGTGTTTTAGTCTGGATGGGCAAAAATTGAGACTTTCGGGAATGATGAAGAAGACTCCCACGGTCTCTCCCTGATTGGGTCTTATCAGCCTCGACTACCAGTGGTGAAAGCAAGATGAATAAGGAAATACAAGTGTTACTGACCTTGCTGTCTTTGCTAGCAGCTGTTGTGGAGTTGAATTCTGCATTTTAACGCTACAACTGTCGTAGTATTTTCCGCAACTAATCAAGACAATCTGCTCCCTGTTAACACCGGCTCGCACATGCTCCGTGCACGTGAACGCTCATGTGTGTATGTGTTTTCAGATGTACAGAGATTGTTTCTGGTACAGAGGGAGACAATTTTCATCTTAAAATGCCACTTTGAAATCAAAATGCACAGTGTGGACGTAGCCTCAGACACATAATATTTTTACAGACAAGCAAACTCTTGTGGTTGTGTGACTAAAGATTGTTGTCTCTGAGTAGCAAAGGTGGATTTATTGTTGCGCTCTTGTTTTGGTGCAACAATAAGTCTTGCGTATAGGTTGGAGTAAAAAGCCCCGTTTCCTTTGTTTTACATAAACTGAACTTCTGATAGCACGTAAAGCTTTAGTAGAGGTTCTGCCTTGTGTTTCTACTGTGTTTTCCAAACATGTTAGATAAAAAGGCAACAGCAGGACAGAGCATGCCTGCGCCATAATGTGCTGTTTGGTAGGGAAGTGATGTTGGGGGGACACGTAAGAACAGACGAAGTGATGCTAGTGTTAATATTGAATTTCTTTCACATTTACACGTTTTGTAATTTTTCTTAAATTACAAAACACATTTTCTTCCTCTCATTTAGCCCACTTAAAAACTAAACCAGCGAAAATGTAAACACGACACTTTCCCTTTTTCAAAGATTTCATTAAAACTGAGATTCATAAGTGGAGATCATCTGACAATGTCTGTTACAGATGGGTGACAAATCCAAACGTGAATAAATGAGTGGAGAAACATAACGAATGCAGATGCTTCCACACGGGTGCACTGCATGGTACAGGAAATCAATTAACATCCAGTCATGCTCTGAGTCGTGTATAAACATGCTGAGCGGGGCCCGAGTTGATTCTGATTCTGTATAAAGAGGGAAAGATATAAGTGACTTTGAAAGACGGTTCGTTGTTGGAGCACTGATCAGCTGGTTGGTGTTTCGATCAATGACTCTATATAAAGATGGACAACGTGTCCCGACTTCCTTCCACTGCACAAAAATGAAGCCAAAATATCCAGGAAACAGGCGCTGCCGTCTTGCGGCGTTGATGATGTCATCTGGAGTCAGAGTCTGCGCAGCACTGATCAGGGAGTGGAGCTGCAGTATCGAAGTCCCGCCCAAACACCCACTCGACTTGAGTCAATCACAGCTGCCAAATAACTAACTCAAACCATAGACTGTGTATAAAGATGGATGTCTCCTCCGTGACGTCGCCCACAGGTTTCTGAAGAGCTGTTTTGAAGATCATAGTGAGCTGCTCCACTGTCGCTATCATGGCGGAACTCCACCTAACTCCCAGCTACTCCAAAACAAGTTAGAGGTCAAAGAGACTTTGGGGCGTGCCACCTGTCACTCAAAGCGGCACTCCCTCAATTATGCATAACTTAAGCCTTAACGATAATTTAAACAGGTGAGTTACACAAAAATTCACCTGTAGAGACCAAAACCCTTTTTTCTACCAGGCTGTAAACATGTTTGTTTCTGCTTTAAAGTTGGACATTTTAACATGGGAGTCTATGGGGGGGGGGGGGGGGGGGGGGGGTATACTCACTGTTGGAGCCAGACTCTAGTGGTCATTAGAGGAACTGCAGTTTTTTGGTACTTCCACGTTGGCTTCAATTTTCACGGTGTTCATCACTCCAATGGAGTTCAGAGTAGAGTCAATGTCAAAGGAGCTCAAAGGAGCATTGAAGCTGTTCTGGTGGCATGTGGTGGGGCAACACCTTACTAGGACAAGTAAAGGTTTTTCATTTAATTTGTCACTAGTCTGTTCATTGTGTGGTCTTCAAATGTTTCTTATTTGGGCATTCTTCTGTTGATAAGTCATACTTGTCATAAGGTGGATTATCATGGCATCAAATTGAATAATTGCATATAAGAAAATTTTCCTGCAAAATCTGAAAGCATTGATTTTGGCAAACGCATCAAGAAACGTCAGCCTGGTTCATTATGATAATGTGTTGCTTCTGCTGTGAGGACATGATGAATATCCATGTGTCGATCTGTAAACCAGTCTTGGCTGTAAATCTGAGCAGGCATAATGACACTAAAATAAACATGATACATGATACACTGAATGTGTGTGTGTGTGTGTGTGTGTGTGTGCTTCTGTCACAGGCTACATTTGGGGACAAATTTCTGACTAAAGACCAGTTAATTAGGGGACAACTTGTTCAATCGGGGACAGAAACAGCAACCCCAATGTGGGTCAATGGTTAGGTTAGGGTTAGGCAGGTAGTGGTAATGGTGAGGGTAATTCTCTAGGAAATGAATGCAAGTCTATGTAATGTCCCCAAAAGTGACTCATGACAACATTTGTGTGTGAGTGTGTGAGTGTGCGCGTGTTTACAGGGATGTGTGTGAATTGATGCATGCGTGCGATGCTCTTAATGTCTCTCTGTCTCTCTTAACGACTCCTCATTCTCGCTGTGAGCAGGATATGGATCACCGCCGCACGCCGCTCCGCTGCCGCTGTTCGGCGTCTGATAACTCTGTCCAATTAGATGACAGAAGCTGCTCACACTCACCGCCTCAGCTCGCTTCTGAGGGTGACAAATATGACAATTACCCAAAGTACCAGGCGCTGCGGCTCATTCCTTATTAGAGAATCAATCAGGACCAGGAGCACCGGGGGCCCCAAGGCGCCGGCACTCGCAGAAGCCGCGAGGAGGGAAGGCTGGAGGTTATTCTGCATGTTGGCATCATGCTTTAAAAGAGTTGGAAGTGCTTGTTGGTGCTGGGTAAAAACAATGTAACTGAGGAGTTTCTATTTCCCATACGCCAACTTTACATTTTCATATTCAACGACATTTAAACCTGTAAATCCTGCTGCATGGTTTCAAAAATATGTTATGTCATGATCAAAAATGTTTTGGATTGTAATGTGATGGAAATAGGTCTTAAAACAACGTGTAGGGGCGTCGCGTGGCGTAGTGGTCTAAGCAGGCGCCCCATGTGTAGAGGCTACAGTCCTCGCTGCAGTTGGCCCCGGTTCGAATCCTGCATCTGACAGCCTTTCGCTGCATGTCATTCCCCCTGTCTCTCTCCACTATACTGTCCAATAAAGGCATAAAAAGCCCAAAAAAATATACTTTAAAAAAAAAAAAAAAAAACAACGTGTAACCAGGAAGTGTTTTGTGGTTACATTTTTAGAAATGGAACAAAAGGTTGGGACTTAAATGCAAGAAATTAAGACAAATAACATTTTGATTTTCCACCGTCACACAGGCCAGAGGGAACATCTTCACTGTGATGAAATAATTAGTATTTGTGTTCATACTTTAGGGCATCATGCACTCTTTACCGAAGCTTTGTGTTGGTACTATATTTGAAAAATTTGATATAAACCTCACGTCACCACTCCTCTAACCTGTAACAGCGGAAACCAGCGGCTTTAGCCTGGTCACACATTTTAATTTGACCTTTTCTCTCGTTAAGGTTCAGTTGCGGCAAACTTTCAAATTTCAACAATCAATAAGGTTTGACTTTGCCATGACTTATTAGCATTTCAGACATTTACCATTTTCTAGATGAAGCACACACCTTTACTGAATTTTGTAATGTTTCGTACTAATTCATGTCAACTTTAACCTTTAAGTGGAGTTACGGTGCAAGATATCAATATCAAAATCGCCTCTTCATCTCTTACCCCAAGACTCAGTACACCACCCAGCTCTTGGTCCAGGCCGTGGTTATGTCTCGCCTGGGTTACTGCAGTGCTGTTCAGGTGGGCTTCCCTTCACGTACACAGTGAAACCCTTACAGATGGTCCAGAATGCGGCAGCCCGTCTGGTCTTCGATCAACCTAAAAGGTCACATGTCAGTCCGCTGCTCATCGACCTCCACTGGCTAAACATGGCCACTAATGCTCGCTCCATCTACTTGAAGTCAATCATTCAGCTTTATGCTCTCTCCCAGCCACTGTGTTCCTCCAAGGAATGTGGTCTGGCGTTACCATCCCTGCACACAAGGCAATTACAAACCAGACTGTTCTCATCTCTCTGTTCCTTGATGGTGGAACAAGCTACTGAATGCTATCAGAGCAGGAGCATCCCTGTGTATCTTCAAGAATCTCACCCTTACATGCCTAACTAGCTCATACTCTCAACCTTTGGTGCACTTCTTTACCTGATCTCCTTGCACTTTTGGAATAGATGTAGTACTTACTTTCACCAAGGTTTCCTACTGCACTGAAGCTTGTAGGTTGCTTTGGATAAAATTTTCTGCCAAAATGAGCAAATGTAAATGTAAATGTAAAAGATGCCTGCAACAGGTTTGGAGAGATAGCATGTGTTTTTGTAAATTCATTTCGGTTGCAGCTCAATTTGTTGTATTTTGCATTCATTTCAGCTTTGTTGACCCCTCAGGAACCAATTCAGTGACTCTTTATACATATTACATATTATGTCTGCGCATCAGCTCTTCATCACCTTCATAACATCTCTAGGGTTCATGACATGCTCTCCGTTGCTGACGGAGAGAAACTCACACTGGCTCTGCTGTCAACTAGATTGAATTACTGCAATGGCGTCATTGCACATCTACAACAGCAACAGACTAAATCTTTGCGTCGGCTGCCTGTGTCTTTTAGACTTTTAGCTTTGGAACAGTTTGTCATCACCTGGTAATTTATCAACCATCTCTACAAGAATTGAGGTCAGAGAATCAAGGAATCAGCTTTCAGTTACTTTAAAGAAGAATCTTAAAATCCATCTTTTAACAAAGTTCTGTTTATTGTCTATTTTATTGCCCTTTCTTTTTATTATTTGAAGTATATTTTCCTCTGGATTAAAGTCATGTCTGAATTGTAAATGTCTTACTGTCTTAGTCTCACTGTGCTTTGCTATTTTTTTTTAATCCGGTGAACTCCGGTAATCCGGACTTTGTTGCCTGTTTGTTTTAAGCAGTGCTGTACAAACACAGCTGTTCTTATTCTTTATTCTTACACTGCAACAGAGGAGGGTTACTCATAATTAACTGGTGAAACACAGTTAATACAATGAATTTCTAAGGTTCTCTCTGTTCTCTCATTGGGTACAGTGCTGTCAAGAAAATAGTTCCTACAATATACAAGTGCTGGAAATCAAGCTAGCACTAGCATGAGACTTAAAGGCAGACCCCTCCTCCCCACCCACCCTTCCCTGCTCTGTTACACTCCACCTAGCCCTTCACCTACATCCTTGTCATGTTCACTGTCTCAGCTAACGCAGGAATCGGGAACGTTAGAAGGGAATACTTCTGAGCCGCTGCCAAGAAGTTCAATGAATCTGAGTCACAGAAGACTTTGACTGCACCTCTCCATATTGAGATGGTTTTGGAGAATATTTCAACTGAAAAATATTAGAAAAAAAAATCTAGCTTTAAGTTGCAATGAATTGAACTGGATCCGTTATAAAGGCTGGCGTGACTGAGAACCTGAGGATTTACTTACTTTGAGTTTTCACAGTGGTTATCATGCTTTTTATGACCCATGTGCAGTTATTAAAATGGCTGGCCAACAGTGTGAAGTTCCACTGTGTTTTCCAGAGGCTGCTGAAAATCTAACTTGATGTCTGTGTCTCTGAAGACTTACTGTACAGTACAATGACTCCAACAGAAAGCTTCAATGATTAAAACAAGAACCAGACTTTAGGGGTCACAGCCACAGAGCTCAGATAATAGCGAGTATTTCTGCAATATTTATAAGGAGTTAAGAGTCTGGCAGAAAGTTTATTTATTCATTCAGACAGCAGCAAGGAGTAGGAAGAAGATGTCGCTGAACAGGGGACACTGGATGGTATGTGAAGCATTTCTGGAAGATGTAACACTTCCTCAAACATGTTGTCACACTTTAGCACAGACTAAACATACAGAATAAAACACACAGGCTCACACTCAAAGCACATAACGCTTCAGCCACAGTGGAGACAATGACTGGAACATATTTCTTAGTGATCTGTCAGTTGGAGAAGCTCCTTTAGTTCAGGTCTGTAAATGGATTTGTGGAAACTACTCGTCATTCTGTTAGAATTAGACATCCAGGACAAACATATTAGGGAACAAGACTGAACAACACTTCATCACAGTCAGTCGTTGGTCTGTCACTTGGGTAAGCAGTCATTGTTTGGCGTCAATGGGCAAAAAAATCCATAATCACCTCTCAGCTTTTTGTAATTGAGATGGTCAGAGAGTGACGACGACTGCGCCTCCTCTTGGCTCAGTTTTCAGGCTTTAGAAAATGTAGCCCCGTGTGGCAGACTGTGGCCAATCACAGGTGATTTCAGAGAGAGAGTGTGTTCTTAATTGCAGATGCATGTGCATGTCCCTTCAGATGTATATGTGTCAATACTGGTGGAGAGAACTTGCTGTACTACTGTAATATCTCAGTGTGCTGCAGTAGTTGGTGGTGTAGGTAGATCTACCATGAAAACAGGCGATGAGTGGCTGTGTTGAATGTTGCTAATAAGTTTGCAGCTGCAGCTGTTTTCGTTGTGTTACGTACATGTATGAAGCACATGCATATGCCAGTGAGGAAATGGGGGCTGTATTTTCTAGTTTTTTCCTAGTTTTCTGCCTCCCCAGTTTTCAGCTTTGTAATGGATATTTCCCCCCTCACATGTTGTTTAATTCATGCTGCTTTGTGTTATTCTGACAGTAAAAGAGACTCCTTCAACATCTCTTTTCTGATTGTAAACAACAACTGTCTATATCTCTTTTAGAGGAATCTCCTAAACCCTCACCAGTCTGAGTTCAGGGCAGCTCACTCAGCTGAGTTGACCCTCTTTGGAGTGACAGAGCTCTGCAAAGTCTGCCTGTGTGTTGTGTGCCTCCGCCTTCAAACTTTGCGTTGTTTCAGTCTCTGCTCTCTCTGTTTGCATCCTACCTGAGGGGTCATGTTTAGCACTTGTCAAGGACAGGATCAGTCCCCGGACCATGCCGCCTGTTAAACTCCACAAGGCTCCGGTCTGGGCCCACCTTGGGATGCTTGTTGCTGCTATTCAAATGGCTACAGCCACCATGCAGACAGCGGCCTGTTATTCTTGTCACCCCCACAGACACATCTTGCTTCCCACATAGAAATGTAATATATGATATATATGTCCTTATATCAAAAGTGATGTTGCCATATAGCTCACTTATATATGAAAATATAATTTTATAATATACATGCCCATGTAAAATATCAATATAATGAATTTTTATAAGGTATAACATGTTGAGACCATATATGGTAATGAATTATATTTGATTTATATACAGAGGTTTATTAAAACAATATACATAACTATTGTGCTCCTATGTCTTTGACTGATTAGCTGCCCCATCACACCAAGCACCCTGTGGTTGTTAATTTGGTCAAGTCTCTTCTCTGTCCTGGCCTCTCAGTGGTGAAATGAACTCGCTGTTTAAGTCAGAACAGCAGAGTCATAAGCTGACAATCACTCAACTTACCTTTGTTGAGGATTTGACAAATGGAGCGCTGAGCAGAGCGACCACAGAGACTATATTGCTGAAAGTGGTGAATGGCTATTCAGTAGATTTCATTTCCAAAGGTTATCTTATTTGATCTCTGCCCGCAACACAAATGTCATCCTCCTGCACATGCAAATCTCACCAGTTTTTTGCGGATGTCCCGGCCACAAATCCAACAGTTCTGCTTGAAATAAAATAAAAATCATTTGTGTTTCTCGATTATGTGAGTGTATCACCATAAGAGATGAGTTCACTCAGGGATGTCTCACCAATTACTACCAATTTGCCTTAAACACCTGGAACGGATGAGGTGACCTGCACTTCTCCTGTGCCACTTATTTGTTTTTTGTGGGCACACATTATTTTCTTTTAAACTTCTGCTGCTTCTAATTTCTAGCAAAACAGTATTTGCCTCCAAGTAATATCTTTAATTTTTTCCTTTGACAGTCTGCATGTAAATGCACCAAATAATACTGCTTGATTTTGCACGTCTTCATTAATTAGTTCCTCATATTCTTCTTCTCCTTTTTCTCTTGCACCATGTTTTCAGCAAGTGTACCGCCAGGGCCTTTTAAAGGAAGGTTGTTTACCAAATATGGTCAATTTGAGTGTTTTTATTAAATGAGCCCAGCTGTACAGCCGCCTAGTGCCTGGGATTTAACGCTGTTGATAGCACACAATTGTGTCAGGTGAAATTTGAAACTGAGTGTTAATTAGCTTATTCTTAATGGCTTCTCATTGATCTACAGCTCAGTTAATGTCAGAGGAGAGACAATACAGCACGCAGTGTTTCCTGAGAAAGATGATTACATCCTATTAAATATGTAAATGCAAAGTACTTTCACTTTTCCGATTCTTCTGCCGTGCACATCTCTCTGTCACTGATCATTTAGATGCACAGTTTTGCTCAACTCATCACTACTGTAATAGTGGCCATTACTGCTGAGTCATCAATGACGATGTCATCATGATCATCACCTTAATAATGATCCTCATCATCAGCGTCCATACCTGATCTGACTTTAAGCTCATCGTCGGGTGGTGAGCTGCGTTGTGTTGGTGTATTTATCGGGATGAAGTTGTGAGGAGTCACTGTTCACTGACATTCACGCGTTCACTTTAATCCACTGCTCTGCTGTGCTCAGTGGACGGTGTTTTAGTCATCAGGTCATTTATCATCACTGCACAACAGACAGCTGAGTGAAATACTTGAATAATGTCCTGTGTGTCTGTGGAGGGAGTGCGCTAAGATTTGAAAAACTAACCCTGATGATGTCATAGTGATGTCATTAGGGTTATCTCAGCTTGGACTGAGACTACAAAGTAATAACAGGAAGAATGTGTTATAAAGTCAAGATGGAGAGTTTGAAAGAAGTGGGTGTTTACCGGACAGGGAGGGGCTACGACTAGACTATTGATATATAATTATTCTATATTGATTATATATATATAGTATATGCAAACATACATACACATACACACATTAAGAGCCTGACTCTACAGTAAGTTCACTTTATCAAATAAGTGTTTGCTGATATAAGTTGAATTTGAATTATAATTTTTCTCTGATTTTAAGCAAATATTTTACATATTTTAAAATGAATATAAATCTGACTCAAAAATATAAAATAAACATGATAGATTATCAAGAAAATGAAGAAAACAAATGTATAAAACCCTGTAGGTAGTGAGCTGCTGTTTGAAGCAGCTATCTGCTGTGAGCTGTTTCCAAATCTCACCTGAGAGTCTGTAGCTCTGTTTTGTTGATTTGAGCAACACAACTCAAGAGTTTCATCACAGAACCACAGCGATGCTCAAACCAGAAATGAATCATGCATCAAACTTCTTCATTCAGCGCCTGAAATTATGGCAAAATCTTTCACCACATCAGAGCTCAGCCGAGAGCCTGCAGCTCTCCTGTGTGTGCCTGTGATATCAGAGCTCACCTGAGAGACTGCACCTCACTCGTCTGTGTGTCTGTGTTGCTCTGGCTGCTGCTGACAGGATTTTCAAAATAAAATGTTACTTGACATTAACAAACAAATCAGCTGGACAACTGTGGCTGATTGACTTAATGTTGACATCTTAATGAGCTAATGTTTATACAGTAAGGTCTGCTCTTGATCCTCTCTTTCAATTCTGTGACATGTGAAACCTTTAAAAAATGAATATGTGCCGCTTCAGATTCATTATCAACATACTACTGCTGAGCTGCAGCTAGTCAACAATGCATAACACAGTTTGAAGATCACATTTGAGTATCCCATATGCCAGTGTTTCAATCTTTATCACAATAATCACAAGTTTTCAGAAAACACATCAAACCTGGCAACTCTGCCGAGCCCTCAGCAGCAACAATTTGTTAAAATGAAAGACTGTTTGAGGCTTCAGTCGGGCAACAACTCCTCCAACCTGATCAACCATACAGGTCGTTTTATTCAACCCTCTGATATGACTCATTAGAGTGTTTCCTGAATTAGCGGCCCTACGCAGGCAGGCCTACCGGCCCTCATGGTCGTCATGGTTACAATAATAAACACGTGGACTATACTGATGGTGTACCCTTGTCGCCATTGATAACTATAATAATGGCCATGGCTTGGTTAGGTTGAGGCACAGAAACTACTTGGTTAGATTTAGGTGATTTGGGTTAAAGATAAGTATGCCTACTTCCTCAACATAACACAGTCTTTGTTGTCATGGTTATAATGTAAACAGCTGAATTGTACACGCTCTCCTGTTTCATATTCCTGTGTTTGGTTGACTCATCCTCCTGATGTGGACTTTCTCTTTTCACTACATCACTGCACTTTTCCCTTTGCTCCTGTCATAATTACTACGACCACGAGATGTTGCCTAGCAACAAAACATAACTATGGGTCATAATAACCTGCTGCACATATGGGCTCCTTTTTTACAGGAGGACAGGCTCCCCTAATACAAGGGACATGTTCCCAAATCTAGGCCCATGTGTCACCACGACTGTTGAAAATGTAGTTTGCTGTACATCATCTATTGTATTATTGACACCTGTTTTTCTACTGTGACATGACAAAATGTTGTCTGTGAAAAACACCATCCTGTTTTCCACTTTGTTTCAAGTTCATGTCTGTTTTGTGATTTCTTTGGTTACATAAAGGCAGAAGGCTTTTGTATATGTGTACAGTATACATATATTATTTAGAGCTCATTGTTCAAAAAAGTGTTAGAAATGGGTCTTTCCTTCTAATTTATGTCATTTAAGACTATGTTATTCCAACTTTTGGTGGGCGCTGTATAATGGGAGAGTTTTCTCTTGCAATACTAAGAACCAGCTGGAAAGGCCATTTAAACTAATATCCTTGATTAATGGAAGTAGCTATTATGTGTTGCCATGGTTTTACTTCAGGATCAATCTTATGTGTTTATGCAGAATGAAAGTTTCTTGTCCTGTATCTAATGTCCCAAGTTATAAAGATAAGATAAAGCTTGTCAAACATTTAATATTTTTCTCATTTCTTTTTCACTGTCGTACTCAGCCTGTTTATATAGGCCTTTAATCACTGTTTATTATGTCTGGACTTAACAGAAAACATGCTTTCTCATCAGCTGAAACACTTGAATGGCATTCACATGGACACATTATTTTCCTCTCAGGAATTTTTCCCTCCCGGCGACCCGTAGAGTCTCCTCCACACTCCCGGGATGACCGATACCTGATCCCGTCCAGGAACCTCCGAGATCGTCTTCCAGCCAAAACGAACGCTCTGTTTAATGAACAAATAACGGTTCAGGCCGGTGTGCCAGATCACAGGCGAACATGTTTTGAGTTAGTTCACGGCAGGAAGAGGCGACACAGATACTGCCGGGGGAAATACGATGAGAGCAGGAATAACATTTACGGGGGAGGAGAACATCAGGCCAGGTTTGGTGGAGCCCTCGCTCACATCAAGACAAAAGGGAAGGGTGTGTATTTGAAGAGGAAACAAACTGAGAGGACCAGGATCAGTTCAAATGGACAATAACTGTGCAGGAAATGGCCACTGGTGGATGACTGATGACTTACAGACATTCACAGTATAGGCTACTGCTCCACACACAGAAAAACTCAAACCAGAAGCCACCCCAATATATTTCATGCTTACATACTGGTTGTCATGGTTGCTGTTTAGTGACATGAACCGTGGATTAATAGATTAAAATTTTATTTTACGCTCCTGATTTATTATAACTTGTGCTTGTTTGGCTCACCCTTTGAAAGCCACTGGATTATTTAACAACATGTTTTTGTTATCTAATAAAGTTATTCAAATCATGACATTTCAACAATGATTGTTGAGGTTGTGGAGATAATTTTGTTTCCGAGAGATTTCCTGCTTGACAGATGGACTTGTTTGATTATCTTGACATTTTCAGCTGTAGTTCTACTTCTACTGATGGTTTGATATTTTTCTGGGATTTTTGGCCTTTTTTCAGGTTTCTGTTAAATCCAGTGACAGCACTTGTTAGTTTGAGATGTAACAGTTTTGGCCTCCTCCCAGTCCGTGATGTGGTTCTGCCTCTTGTTGTCTTTCTGCCTCGCTGTGTTTTATCTGGATGTTTAATTTTCATTCTGGTTTTTATGTCCATCTTTTTGGGATCCCAAAAACTCAGCCTGTCTCTTTAATTTCTCTATCTTTAAATCCAAATTATCCAACAGAAGTTTGGAAGGACGTTAAATTTGCTGTAAACAAGTGAGAAAATTATTCAAGAATCATGCTTTTTTTAAACAAGTTCAAATCAGGAGTCTACAGCCACACTAGCTGCTGTGTGAGACAGTGTTTTGACCTAAATGCTAATGTCAATATGCTAACATTGTCAACTAAAGCCATGCTACTAGCATATGCTGCTAGCATGACTTTAGTTAGTGTTAGAGTTTTAGTTAAGGGCCCAACATGCTCTCTGGGGCTTTAATCCAGCTTCACCACTCTGTGCTCTGCCTTTCTAATATTTCAGTTCAGTGCTGTGTCTCCTTTAAGCAACTCTCGTGGTTGAAAAATTGATTTTCCTCAGTTTTCAGGCAACTTGCAGACATCTGGCTTTTAAGATGAAAACGCCTTTCACAGACTAGCATTGAACATTTCCAGCGTGCTGAGTGATTTGACTTGTTTAGATGTCCACACATTGGATATATGTATGTGTTTAGGAACAGGAGTCTGAAGGTGCTCGGATGAAATATTTTGTTTGGTTGAGGAGGTTCATGCATGAGCAGAAGCCTCCGGGGCCCTCTCACTCAGTCGGCCCCACTCCTCATGTCACGACCCCGCTGTGACCCTCATCACTTCTCACTTCCCGCTCTGCATTTTCCCACCGACATAATGACGCACTCCTGTTGGTCTCAGAGGCCATTTTGATACAACTGCTGCCACCTTATTTAATCTAAACTCAACAGAAAGCCATAGGTCAGAGTCGTTTCAGCGATATTCTCCTACTTGTCCTTTTCAAAATAAACTCCTCCCTGCTGTTTTAGTGATACAATGAAGAGAATAAAAGGGGAGGCTTGTTCTCAGATAAAAATGAAGTGTTAAAGCTTAGGCATTGTTTAAACTGCAGGTGAAGTATGTTTATGGGTTAGTCCAGAGGTTCCTTCTTGACTGACAACCTTGTCAAATAAACATCATGCTAAGTGTTAGCGCTTGCTCCTTCATTTCCCCACAAAAATCAAACACGCCACAGTCATATTTTATGCTACCAGTGTGCACCTCTCTGGAGAGTTTGTCGTACATGTGTAAATGACTTTGAAGACTGCTCATGAAAACATATTTCCAGAAGGGAAAAAAGGCTGAATAAGAGCCTTTGTTTAAATGAAGCAATGTATAATTTAAATGCCTGAGAAATTTCATCTTTAACCATAAAGCAAAGAGAGAGAAAAGCTCAAGAGATGCACATAACATTTCCCCAGATACGCATTTAAGGCCATCATAGGTCTATGAGTAATGTGCTTTCTCCACAGGGTTTATCACCCCGACTCTGAGGACTTTTTTCTCCCACAATATTTATTGCCCTTTTGCATTATACATAACAGCGGTGTCATCTTGAAATAAATAAATAAAAGTGTAGACCTGGTAGATGTTATCATAAGTGGTCTTATTATGTACAAGCATAATACCATAGCTACAGTGTTGACTCCCTCTCCTCAGTTTTGAGCCCGGATCTGGGGATGGTAATGTTTGGTCTGGCACAGCAGCGATCTTTGTCTAGACTAAAATATCTCAATAACTATCGGATGAATTGGTGGAAATTTGAGAGGAACATCCATGGTGCCCAGAGGAAGAATGCTAGAAACTTTGATGACTTTTCATCTAGTGCCACCAGCCGGTCAAATGTATAATTTATTGGACGGATAGACACTAATTTTGTACAGTCGTTCATGTTCTGCCCTGAATTTTCTTCTGTTGCCATCATTATGGTTTGTAACTACATACCTGCAAAACTAATGACATTACCATGATTCCTCAACTGTACTTGTCATGTTAGGATTGTCATTGTGAGGGTGTTAGCATGCTGACATTAGTGTTTAACTCAAAGAGCTACTAGTGTGGCTGTAGACTCTTAGTCATGTCGCTTTGTTAGCTGTCTGTCCAACACTGAACCAGATTTGATCTGACTTTAGTGGGGATATTCATGGTCTCCAGGGGTGACCCCATTGACTTCAATGACTTTTAGGGACAGATTTTACCCTTAACCAGCACTTTGACCCAGAACACAATCTGCTGGATCAAGAGTTGTCCATGTGTCGCAGAGGATGAATCAAATTTTTTAATTGTGTCATTCCTTCATAAATCTTCCTCTTCCCCTTCTACATCAAAATCTTTCTTTGACCAGTATTAAGGTCCATAAGTCTTGAAAACTGCCGTGTAAATCTTGTTGTAGCATGTAGCTTTTTTATTTATTTATCTATTTTGTATTTAAGTCTTGCTTTCTTTGCATGCCACTATGCATGTTCAGTAATCAGATATCCATGTTCATACAGCAATGAAACCGAAAGAAATGACACAAAAACATAACAATTATGAGACATCAGTTCATTCATTAATAATCAATAGAGTTTTGGACACAGCACTAGATGAAGTTGTCTTGTGGGATGATTAGTTGTGCAGCTTCAAGCTTGGCACAATGAGTCAAACCACAGTTAAGACAAAGGTCGATGTAGCTTGTTTTCAAACATGCAGGTCTAATCTAAAATGCTGTAATCAAGTAGCGGTGACCAGTTGTGTGATTGCTGGTGTTGTTGTCGTTGGCACCATTGGCTTTCGTTCTCCACTTCTTCCAGACCTGGATCTATATATAGAGAACAAGGCTGTGGTAATGGGATGATTAATGGACTCAGCGAGGCCTAATTTCATGGGGCAGGAAATCACTGGAGAAAAGCTAAACTGTAGAGGCTGTAATTATCCTCAGGGAGAGATCAGTCACAAACTACTATACAGGAAATGGATGTATCATGATTCATGGTAAAGTAACATGTACATTCAATCTTTCACAGTGATACCACCTTCATCTGCTTGTGCCCATTTGTATGCTTTCTCAAGGGGGATATTTTCTTTTCTTTTTTTTAAAGTGATATACTATTCAAATGACCTCATCTCATTCCACTTCTCAGCCACACACTGTTGGGCACTCACCACCGTCTCCTCTACAGCTGGAGCTACACTGCATGATGCACATGCATATAAACATGGTTTGCAGAGAGCTGTACCGTCCTGCAGGAAACATGTTGTTCCTTTGCTCTGTGTGAGATTATTTCAGTGCATGTGCTTTCAGCCTGCACAGTCCAATATTTTCAGTACGCCTTTGCGACCACATTAAGAAGATTCCGGAAATAAAAAACCTGGTAGAAGAGACCGCAGTCGATTGACCACAGAGCTTTTCACAGCTGCACCAGGGGGTACTATGACATATCAAACATGTGGCTACTGCAAACTGTCCTTTTGTTAAAAAACAACAACAACAACAACAACAACAACAAAACAAGCCCATAGGTACGGTGGCCCTGAGAGCTCATTCCACTGCAGCTTAAGAAAACACATGCAAACAGACAAAGCAAAAACAAAATTCAGAAAAAACATCATCAAATTGACAGCACATGCACTGCATGTACTCACAGCATAATGCAAGTGTTTCTCTCTCTCTCTCTCTCTCCCTGATGTCTCTCTCTCTCACTGTCGCTATCGGAATTCAGGCAAAAAATAACTTTGAAAACCTGGCTGTGACTTGTTGTTCAATGCCCAACGGTGACTATTGAAGTTAAAAGCAGTGAACAACAAGTGCGTCCCAGCTGCGTTCATCACTTTTTATTGTCCACTGGAAACACTTCCGTTGTGTTGTGAGTAGTTGCAGCAGATGTGTTGTCAAATGGACTTTTCTGAAGTTGTTTGTGTTTGGCTATTTGCATGTGTTTTCTTAAGTTAAAATGAGTTGAGCTCTCAGGGCAACCGAACATAGGTTTTTCTGTGCAAGCAGCTAATTATGACCCACAGTTACGTTGCTTTGTTAGGCGTCCTCTAGTGACGGGAGCAAAGAAGGAAGTCAGGCGACGTAATATAGAGACAAACAATGTCTGTGTTAGGAGGAGGACAAAACACAGAACTTTGTCATAGGAGACATTGTTCACTGCCCACTTGAAACCATTTATTGTTGAACGAAATTCAAACCCTTGAATTACTTCATTTGTTAAGTTAATTATTTCACCACTGTAGTAATTAGTTCATTGTGCTTGAGTGTTAGAACTGGTTGACATCAGTTTTTATGCCCAAACAATAAATTAATTTAAAAAAAAATGTTGTCACTACAAACCACAAACACAGTCAGCCACTGTATTTTATCTCAAGTTAATGCTGCAAACAGCCTGCTGCTGTAAATACTCACTAAAGCAGCAAATATGTGTTAATCCGCTGCTGATAATAGTGCCAAACAAATGTACAATTTCCTACTGTTTGTTACATTTGCTAAAAAAAATATTGCTTAGTTGTTTTAGGAATTTTGTGATTAGTTTTTAAAGATTTATTTCCTCAGGACAAACAATGTTATTGGGTTAGTTACTGTGAGGGCACACAAATAAGTATATAAAGCTCACCAGTAATTTTCAAAATAATTTGAAATTTCAGCATAAGACTTCCTACTTATAACTGATAGCTCCACAATTTTCAAGCTGCACATAGAGATATTTAAAGTGATAGTGAACTTGATGTAATTTACTCTTTTAACTTAACTTTTTTTGTGTTATTCTTAAATTGACCTGTGTGTGATTAAGTTTATCTTATCTATTGAATAGTCAATTATTGTATATTGTCATTTATATATTTTGATGAAGGAAGCCTAATACTTAACCCCTTCTTATTACTTGTGATTCACAGTTATATCAGCTGTATATGGCAGCGAATGTGGTTTAGCCCAAAGTTGGGTTAAACAGGTTTTCTCTGGTAAACTTTTGAACCAAAGGTGTTTGACGGATCGATGCAGTCTCTAGCAAAGACATAAAGCTCAAGAAGAAAATACTTCATTAGTCTTCATACACTAATTTTGAGAAATGTACAATAAAGTAAGGAGAAAGTTTGTCAACTCTCCCCAGTTTAATTTATTGAGGAAAACATTATTAAAGAAAACATAAAGAAAACACACCGATAATGATTCCAGGTGCATGTTCATTTTATTTCATTTTATTTGGGGGGAATTCGTTTTCCTCCACCAAATTCCTGCTCAGTGTATGACGCACCACTGATGGTGTTCCTATTCCATCTCAACCAGCAGAGGGAGCCATTCTTTGCTAGTTTGATGGTATCGAGTTCCCTCTCTTGGTTTACACATAAGTGTCAATCTTATCTCTGCCAGCTTCTGTCAGTTTTTGTGTAACAGCTAAGGTAAAGTTTTCACTGTGTGTGTGTGTGTGTGTGTGTGCATACAACGTAATCCAAGCTGGTTTGATCAGAGTGCTGTTTGGCCTTCTGGTTCTCTGGAGTAAATATGAAAATAAAGCTTCACGCAGGAAAACCCTAATTAGTCTGTCGCTCCAAACCTACCGTCCAAACCCCCCCTCCCCCTTCACCTCATCTGCCCCCTCCAACTCCCCCTCTCTCACTTCCCACCTTCCCCATCCTCACCCGCGGTATTTTCTCCCCCTGTCAGAGTCGGTCATGAGTGTCAGATTTAATCTGGTGCAGGGGTCGAGTGAGCCCTGGGGTGCAGCGAGAAACCCATCATTTTCAGTTTGTTTGTTTGTGTGTGTGTGTGTGCGTGTGTGTGTGTGTGTGTGTGTGTGATGGATAGAACAGACAGAGGAAAGGATTGGGGCGCAGAGAAGGAAACAGCCTGACAAATTCAATAAAACACCTCTGAAGAGCGCCCACCGCGCCTTCTGCTTCACTTCGCCTCTCAGAATAAATATGAGTTTGTCTAAATCCGCCGCGCAGTGCATTACTGTTGTGTATAATTGTCTCATTTTTTCCGGGCCGTTCCTCTGTTCCGTTGTTTCTCAGAGTGAATCCAATTACAGGTGTCACCATCGCTCATGGTGGTGGATGGAGCGGATGATGCGGGGATCTGGACGATTGATCAGTTTTTTGCGGGATGATGATATTGATTAGGCTACTGAAACGCTCCATCCAACATTTTCTATCAGTCACTTCCAAATGAGGCCCCAAAAAGCTCCATTTAAACTGGGGGTAGAAGTGAGATTTTATCTATGACCTGACTCCTGACAGTTTTGATGCTAAATGCGGAGCCAAGATATTTAAGTGTCTTGTGGGATTTGAAAAACAGCATATTTTCGGAAACCATACAGATCAGAAAACACAGTAATTTCCCCAGATGTAAATGTGGCGGCTTGAATAAAAAGATGTATATAATAAAACTTGAACTTGAAATGTAAAAACACGAATATCTCAGCTTCTTGACAAGCTGGAGGCTGCATCACTAAAAAATACTCAGTTAATGGTCACGTACTGCATACTCGTGTTTTACGGATGGGAAGCCAGTGAGGGATCACGTCCTTCCCTGCTGCTGCACTAGCAACCACTGGTTTGATGGGGCACTTGCACAGGTGGGATAGGTGATAATAGATGCTTGAGACATGATTATTTTCTTATCACTGAGATCATAAATATTATCCCTGCTCCTCTATCCTCCAGCCTGTGACGTGGAAAACGACCAAGGTCTGTTGAGGAAGTTCCAATCCCTTAAAGTTCTCCCCAAGAAACATTTTAAACTA
This sequence comes from Seriola aureovittata, assembly GCF_021018895.1. Taxonomy (NCBI): domain Eukaryota; kingdom Metazoa; phylum Chordata; class Actinopteri; order Carangiformes; family Carangidae; genus Seriola; species Seriola aureovittata. The sequence goes on from NC_079381.1 coordinate 4,412,663, forward strand.
TGTAAAAAACACTCTGCTTGGATACTTATTATTTTTCTGACACAAAAAACAAATTAAAAAAAAAAACTCTGAAAAGGGGAGGAAGAAACATCAGAGAGATTCAGCCGCATGTTTGAGCCTCAGCCAGACCCAGACTCAGATGAGGAGTCTGCCGTTTGCTAGCTTGTTAGCTTGTAACTGGCAGTGGCTGACACAGTGTTAGTGGCTAGGCTAACCCCCCCCCCCCCCCCCCCCCCCAAGATGATGAGATAGCGTTGTCATGGCGCTGACTGCTTATTTCGCTTATCATATGTTTTGTACGATATAAAAACGCCATATGGACGTGTTAACAAGGTTTAACACTTGATTTTCTAAATCTAAATTTCTCTGTGGAGAAACGAGACACATGGAGAGAGACGGCTTCACGAGGAACCTGTAGCACAGAATCACAGGTGTACCATATGTTTTAATGGAGGGCAACACCCTGATAATCACAACTGATTTAACAAGATTTACATTAGGCAAACTATCTGGGGAAAGAAGAATAACATCATTGTTGATGATGATGATGATGATGATGTGAATCATAAATGAAAATTATAGACTAAATTAGATTATAATTCTGTAAATACACTGCAACTCATTACCCAAAAGGCTTTTCTTTTCTTTTCTTCCTCCTATTTTCTATTCCAAGTGCATCTTGTCTCATTAGTCAAATCACTCACATTCAGTGAAGCCCTGACACCACAAGAAAAGCTGCAGTCATCAGGGGTCATTTGTTTTTCATAAAAAAAAAACTCTTACTTAATTATAATGAAATAATTGTATCCTCAAAATAATGCTGAAGTGAGCAAGGAGGTCCCATTCGGTGAATACAATTCATCCGTCCTTCCTTCTCTTTCTCATATCTCTCTTGCATTACAAGGAGCCAAGACATAGGGAAGAGGGCAGTGAGGGAAGAGAGGAGCCAGATGGAAAGCAGCCCATGTGTCATGGAGCTACAGTAGGGGTATGGGAGAGTCTTAGTCATTTCAATGGCCACTGGAGTGACAGAATCTGTCTTTTGAATGATGGATTTGATTGAGGTTTTCAAATCTCAAAGTGTGAACTAAAGCTACGAGGCTAAAGTTCACAACACAGAGTGAACTTTATTCTTTTAGGAAAGCGTGAGGAAAACCTAAAACTGTTCACAGCATCTTTTGTCCACAAAAAAAAAAACGAAAATGGACATGGATCCATTTTGTGAACTAAGCAGAAAGAAAACAACAGTCTGAGCCTGTTCCTTGGCCTTGGGGAGGTCAGAGTTAAGTGATGGGGTTAGAGGTGCAGAGAACTGATGGCCTGCCGAACAGAACAGGGGCCGAGGGCAGGACTCTCTAATCAGCGGGCACAAGCTCTCAAAGACTTCGGACGAGTGTGTCATCCACGGACCCGTCACATCCGCTGAGTTTAGAATAAAAGTGACACTAATGATCCCTTTCCCTTGAGTTCATGTGGAGTTAATTTCACGGTTTTAAGTGTTTACGTTTGCAAATGAATCGACTAATTTCATTTAAAAAAAACTTTGAATAACCTGCTTTAACATGACTGGTCAGATTTAATCTTTGTATGTAAATCACATATTATAACATTTACCAAAACATTAACTCTTTAACAGAGAAGAGGAGAAAAACCTCTATTAAAACCTTTTTTCCATTATTGTTAATAGTGTTTTTGTTTTTACTTACACTTTCTGTGACGTTTTTCTTTTGACATACACTGTAGTATTAATCTTGGTTACACTTTATAACACAGCCCTGCATTTTATAGTGTAGTTTTGTTGTATGACCCAGGTTGATCAAACATGGGTAATCGTTAATGTTTAATGAGGAACCTTAATTCTTTTAATTACTGTAAGAATAAAGGGCTGTGATATTTAATGTGGCTCTTCGCCCCTTTGTATTCTTTAATTAAACCATAAGAAAAAAGACACATTCCCCAAACCTGAGTTTTGTTTCACAGTACTGTAAACTATAGGTATCTACAAAAATACTCATGTTATTTCCTTGTTCTCCACAGTCTTGTTTCCTTCCATTGTTACTATGTTAAAGTACCAGTGCGAACACAATAAGAATTTTATTACTGATTCATACAGTACTACATACTACACTGTAAACTGTAGTCTGCAATATAAAGTGCTACCTAATTTTATATGTTGCATTACCTCTTCTATTTTTAACTTCTATGTTCACCCTGTGGCTCTGACTATCATGAACATGGACCCTATGATCTGTGGAGTGACATTTCAAACAAAAATGCTGATTAAAAATGCTGTTTTATGATGTTGAAACAGGCGATTTTCCCAACAAAATTCATATTGTGTGTAAAATGTAGGGAGTATCTGTTGGGATTTGGGAGTTGGGTTCAGCTGAATCCTCTGGCCCGTCCCTAACAACCCTCCCACGACATAATAGCCAAGACTCTGGGGTCTATTTTGTACATTGTTCTACATTCTAACTTGATTGAGGGTGGAGTTCCACTTTATAGCAAGGAAAAAAAGGAGAACATGGACACACAGGACAGTCTCAGCTACAACATGTAAAATGCTGACATGTTCCAGTGATATCAAAGGTCCATATTTTACACTTCTCCTGTGTTTTATTTTGAAGTGTTGATCCATAAGAAGATATATTTGTGGTTTTAAGAACCAAAAACCATCTCAGTGTAGTTTTACATCTCCTCTCTCAGGCGTCTCTCTGGAGCTCTATTCACAACACATTGGTGAGCCAATCAGAAGAGAGGACACTCTGAGCATCTCTTCTGATTTGCTGACTGTTTTCTGTGTGAACAAATAGGAATATAGCAGATCTCAGGTAAACACACAGTGAAACCAAATCCTGCAAGGTTGGATGGTGGCATGGATGAGAGCGGTGACTGCTTTGTTGTGACATCACAAAGTTACAAAGTCCTGATGGCTTGTTTAAAGGCTCAGTTTGTGAATACAGGCTGTGTGCATTTCTCTGTGGACTGAGCGCTTTGATACTTTCACAGTATTAATATAGAACCTAGACCTGCTTTATAATCACACTACACATGAACATCTACCTTATATAATATGGGACCTTTAAAACAAGCCCCTGACAATTTATAAAGGATCTCTTGACAGGCATGCAGGTAACTGAACTGAGTGCTCATATTGTTGGTCATTCAAACAGTGAATCATCTGTCTAAGCCCCTCAACTGAAGGTCAGACTATAGCTTATTTGGTGAAAATGTATCCCCATTCTGAAATAAGCAGGGAGAAACCACTTCAGTGTGTCAGCCCAGCATAAAACTTCACTGTTGTAGAGACTGTAAAGAACTTTTGAGTTATATAAATACACTCACTGCAAATATTTTCAATGTATGTAAATATCACTGTTCACTTATAATTATCTGGTGCTTAATGATCATTTCATGTCCTAAAAATAACTTAATTTTTTGTTGCCTAGTTTTACGGTGCATAAAATCTAATTTCCAGAGAGAGGGGAGAAACCTTTGTGGATATGAACTTAATTAAAATAATAGTTATACACTGTCTGGATACTCCAAAAGCTTCAATTTGTTTCTTTTTCGTATTTTTCACTTGGAGGTTTCATTTTCTTTTCCACCTGTGAATTCTGCTCAGTGTGTGTAAACTACCTTGAACTGTTGATAATCAATGTTCACCCACAAAAACCCGGTTGAGTCGTTCCCCAGGGCGAGGCGTGGTGGCGTCTTATTTATGAAATTCAATATGCGTGCACAGAGAGTGGACTGCGATCCTCGGGGGTATCAGTAATCGTCTGGAATAACTCCCAATTAATGAGCCAGATGGTATTTTCACAGTAACACCTGGGATGTCCAGGCACTCAGCAGGCAGGAATTAATTCCACTTAGAGTAATATTTCAAAAAGTGTTATCCCCTACATCCCTATTTCTTCTCTTTTTTTCCACTGCTGGCTGCTTAAAGCTGTAATAAATACCTTTTACATCTTACTATTAGAGCAAGTCTAATTCACCTGCACAGGCCTCCTCTCTTGTTTCTGGGTTTTTTTTTTTAGTCCTTCGTAATCCTGCTGAAAGACAGAACAGTCTGGGACGACTTCCAGGGAAGCACAAGGGCAAAAAATGGAAAATGGCAAATTCCATGTGTTGGTCTGTTTATAACTTAATATGCCACTCAGGCTCCTGCAGCGCGGAGTGAGGGCTCTGGCCCAGTGCACACGGGCTAAATCGTATTAGTTAGGCAAACACTGCAACATGACAGGATTAACCAGGAATGCGAGTGAAGGCACAGCAGCCGGCGGGGTCCTCGCTCAACTCACTGTATTTTCTGTAAAAATGAGTAATTATGACTAAGATCTGTCGTTGACCACGTTGGCCACATAAATAAATAGTAACGTCACATGTAATAAATGGCTCTCTATGGGGCAATATGGACAGAGTGATGCATTTTGGGTAAAAGGCTGTGCGCAGCTGGCTGCCGTGTTGCTAATTTAATCAGTGTTTTAAAGTGTAGTTGAGCTTAGATTGATTAATATAGAAAATATGGTGACCTCAACGTGCAACGCTAAACAAAAACAAATCAGACGGTGGGTGTATAAACAACATTTCAGGAAAAAAAATCAATGGAGTGAATTCATCAAACAGTGTTTTCAAAATAAAGCATAACATAATACACAGAAATACACAGATATAAAATATAATATAAGATAAACAAAACCTTGTGAAATAAGAAAACTGAAAAAAAGCAAAAAGCAAATGAGAGACAACAACAAATTTAAAATTCAGGAGCCACATTTTCCAAAACTCAAGACACAAAGCTCAATAACACCTGAACTGAAATTAAAAGAAAATAAATTGAGGAGCTTGACAGGTTAACAAAAAATAAATGGGAACTTGAAAACACAGACAAAAAAACTAATTTCTGCACACAAATTAACTGAAAACAGCTGATAATAATTTGAAAGCACAATTGAGCATTAAAGGAAATCTTTACCCTGACACCTGCTGGGCTCCAAAGAGAACAAAGGTTTGTCAAAAGAAATGAAAACAGAAAAACATTTCACATAACAAACCAAGACACAACAGAAAAAACAAAGCCATCCAAAACAATTGAGAAAAATATAGAAATAAACACCAGAGAATAACAGTTCAGCTATTACAGTATGTTCAGAGGTTTCTTCAGTACGGGTGGTATGACTGTGAAAAACATTAGAGACCAAAAAAATATGAAGAGAAAATGAACAAGTGGAGCTCCAAGCCACAGCGCTGAGGTTCATGTCTTCACCGCGGGCTTCAGGCCTGCACAGTGCGGATCTCTGACCAGAGTCATTAAATGAAAGAAGCACTTTCTGTAACATTTACAGCTTTATTTTCACAAGAAGCATCATATTATGTCCACAGAGACAAATCTGGGGGGTTGAGTAATTTTCTCAATTGATTTAACCACATTAGCACAATGGTTAAGGTTTAAGATAATGGTAGCACTGCAGCGGCAGATTCACTGCTTCACATTCAGAGAACTGGTTCCAAATCTTTTCTGAAAAAAATACATTTTGTGTAGAAAAGGAGTTTCTTCTTCTGTCCTGCAACCCCTCATTTAACTTGAGACCTCTTGGAGGACCCCAACCCAGAGTTTGGGAATCACTGATTCAAGGAATAGCGTGAGAGAAAGAGAAAAATATGAACCGTCTGATCAACATTCAAACTTCAGTTTACTAACTGCATCATCATCATCATCATCCTCATCATCATCTGTGTGAATTAAAACAATTTCTCCAAGGGCATTAAGAGATGGAAAAAGATTACTTCTCCAAAACTGCATAATACAGTCATCACCCCAGAAGTGTAATCATTTCAAGAGGAAAATGATTCCAAATATCCACATTTTAACACCAAAGCATTTGCCCCTGAATGAATTTAAAATGCTTCATTACCAAAAAAAAAAAAAAAAAAAAAGTGACGATGAGATTCCAAATAATGAAACTTGGCATGTTTTGTCTGAGCTTCTCTGCAACGACATCGAGTTTATTGTCAAGTAGCACAATGGGCGTGCTGTGATGAGCTGCCTTTGATGATCATAAATGAAATCAGAGCTCATTGTGATGAGTTTGTTGATCATCAGCCTGCCCTTTTTTTTTTTTCCTGCTCATAATGATCAAAGTCAGCTCACACACGTATCCCGGGGAAGTGTTCGTAGTCGCGGTTTCTCCGTCATCTTGTTTCCAGGGGCAGACCTGCAGCCCGGGGGCTCGGCCCTCCATATGGAAGACATATGCGCCCAGTTATTTGCTCATGTAGACGCAGCCTGCCGCTCTGCCTCTGCTCAGTGATGTAATTAGTAGCTTCCCTTGTCAGGAATGAGGTTACTGTTTATCTTTGTCGAAGCCCGTCCATTAAATCATTATTAGCTGGCTAAATGCTGCAGGAGGAGTTCGCTGCCTGCGTGGCTGCTTCACTGAGTTATGACCAAATATCGGCCGTGTCTGACTGTCCCGTAATTGATGGCTCTGGTTAAGCTTGGGTCGATCCATAAAGAGCAGTTTCTGCACTGTGGTTAATGCAGGCCTGGAAACTGAGGAAATATGAGATAGAGGAGGCAGTGAGTCACAGGAGGACACAGAAAGTTCCCCACATGAGAGCCAGAACAGACACTACAGAGATCCATGTACTGTAATGTTACTCCTGTCCGCCCTGAACATACTGTGCATTACTTTTTAGGAAATTAATAAGACACAAAATAAGAGGCAGTTAATTTTTATTGTCGTCCTGCAGGCAATAAAAAAATATTAACCCTTTGAAGCCCTACTTTTTTTTTTTTTCTTTTTAAAGTATTATAACATTACATTACTAAATGTCTTAGCAAGGCCTGCCAAGACCGTCCTGTGGATGGATGGGGCAACAAAACACAGGAACATGACACAGGAGAGATGTGTTCAATACCCGTGAGAATATAGCGGCTTATGTTGTTTCTATTTGTTTCTATATATACCGTTTCGACAAAGTTAACCGTGTTGCTATTATTGTAACCATGACAACAAGGATTGTCTAATGTTGAGGAAATTTATTTTAACCCAAATCACGATCTTTTCCTATAAACCTAACCAGGCCAGAACCAATATTAGTAACCATGGTGCTGCTCTTGGTACAGTCCGCATTTTTATTACTGTAACCATGACGACCGAGGTCCAAGGGAATGCCGTAGGGGCATTCTTATGTCTCTTACGTATGAGAGGGTTGAAAGAAACGACCTGTGTAGCTGCTCAGGTTGGACGAGTTGTTGGGCATGCCATATACTTTTTGATACTATTTAAAGTCAGCTTCTTTTTCAGCAGCATCCAGTATGTTTATTTTGCATTCTCTAATTGCAGCTGTATTGTTAGTGGCCGTTCTTGTGCTTGTTACAAATCGCATCGCATGAGGGACACACAGGAAACAGTGTATGTATGCAGTCCAGCATTCCTGTTCACATTAAACATTCAACCGGCAAAACACCAGGTAGCTTTTGTTGTGGAGCCACTACAGGAAATGCATCCATTTGCATTGAGTTACTCTTTAAAGTTTGTCCTGAGGGCGGTTGTAGATAAAAGGTCGTGGAGGTTGTTCTGCTCAGCAAATTACCTGCTACATTCTGATATTTGTTGGGACACTGTGTTCAGACTGTGTCCAGAAAAAGTTTGTGGGACTTTCTTGGGCTCCTATTATTTGGATATGTCTCGGACAGACATGGAAATTTAGATTCTAGAGGAATAGTCAGAATGAAAACATAAGGAATCCTCCTCTTGGGACCATGAATATCTACAGCAACATATCTACTCTCCACTGCTAGCAGGTCAAAAATAGTTTATGATGCTCTTTTCCATGAGAGTTTGTTTCTTTTAGAGAAAAGTTGACAAGCCAAGAGATGCAAGGAACAGCGTGCGATGACAAACGGTGCATCTGAACTTCTGACATAAATGTGAAATATTAAAACCTCCTCTCACTGTTTGAAGTCCGCAGCTCTTGGCAGACCTGCAGAGGACACACAGCGAAACGTCTGTCTTCACCAACTGTGTGTGTGTGTGTGTGTGTGAGTGTGTGTGTGTGTGTGAGTGCATGCTTTTGTTTGTGAATACGTCTGTCCCTGCGTAGTCCCAATTTGCCAGGAAGTCTGGCTCTTTGGGCATCATGCAGTGATGCATGCTGGGAGCCCGAGGCATGGAGATATTAATTAGCTCAGAGGAAACAATAGATGACTGGCTAACAGAGAGCAGAGTACAATAGCGGCTTTCAAAAGGGATCATTTTCATTCAGACTAAATGAAATATCTCATACACATACCATGATTTAAACGGCATCATTTTTCATCTATTGTGATGAAAAATACGCTCCTGTTATTTTTATATCACGATGTGAAAAGCTGCACTATTAACAAGAAATGTATATGACGGAAGATGAAGCAGGAAACGCTGCTCTGCGGAGAGAATCCTAATCAAATAAAGCCGCTTGTTTGCAAAGTATTAAAAAAAAATGTTTTAACTGAGTATTAGCCTTCATTACCGTTTCCTTAATTGTTTCCCCACATATCACAGAGTGGGTGGTGCCATTCAACATCAAGTTTCCCATCAGGCAGCGAGCATTAATTGAAATTCTTTTGTGCGGTGAAATCAAACACATCATCATGTTTTCATCTGCTGTGGTGTTTACACTGAGTTTTTCAACCTTACTTTGTAACATTAATATTTCAGCTCTGCTGTCAGGGATCTGGGTTGAAATAGGAACATTATAGTCATACTGAATTACTAGTGAACGGGATTGATTTTTAATAAATAATGCTTTATGTTGAGATCAGACACAAGGGTAATGGAAACAAATATTCTCAACTGGTTGCTGTGACAGTAAGAAACATGTCTTGATTCTAATCAAATTATAATTTGTATAAGTTATTAAAATAAAAGGTGACTCTGCCATCTGTGTTTGTTTCTTTGGAGTGGAGCGAAAATACATATTTGTTCCCGCTCCTCTCGAGCTCAGGCAACTGTGGAACTGTGGAGATGGAGGGCATTTAATTTACATTCAGAACAGGATTTTTTTTTACCCATAAACTATCACAACAATATCATTATAATGAAATATTCATGAGTTCATCTGAAGGTTACAGAATACTCCTTTATTCCCCCAGTTAAGAGAAGATCGTTACTTTTGCGACACTTTAGATTTTAGATTTTTGCACCACCTTAATACATTGGTTTAGAAATAAGAGTAAGGGCCCTTATTTTAACCACACGAGCCCAATAAGAGGCGCAGCAGCGTGGTGGTTTCTGGGAACACGGACTGTGTGGGTATTTTCAAGCACACCTGCTATTTGTTTCATGTAGGTAAATGGACTGCAGCTATAAAGCACCAGTAAAAGCAGTTTGACATTACCACCCACATACACACAGCACTTTTTCCCAGGACACAACATGAATGCCACATCTTCCCCGAGTCCCAAGTAGCCACAAAAACAAATTACTACATTTATCAACGGGAGTCTTTATCAACAGAAAAGAGCAACTTATAACTTCAGGGTGGACACAGGCCAAAATAACAAACAGAAGAAGTCTATATGAAAAGAAAACACAACTTGCCTGAAGATAACCAAAACCAAAATACATCAACTGAGCCCCCTATCTAACAAAAACAAGAGAAAAGGTGTTCAGAAAAAAACCTCTACTACTTCTACCACCTCTACTAGCTCTATCAAATATCCAAGGTAGACGTATGGCAGGGGTAACAAGTGTGGCTCTCCCCCTTAGCTGCTCGGTCACGCCATCTTGCTCTTTAAATCCTGGTGGTCCCGGCACACATACATTTGCATACACTGACATCACAATCACACCACCCGGTTAAGACACAAGGAGAAGACATACAACGAAATAAAACTATATGACCGCAGTCGTAACGTGAACCTAACTGATCCATCAACCTTCGGACTAGTGGACAACCTGCTCCTCCTCCCTCCTGCCCTCTGCCACAGAGCAGAGGGCAGGAGGGCGGGGTTAGATGGAGCATGTGGTCATTCATACTGTAAATTCAGTCAGATTTCTCCAGGAAATCATGTCTCCTCCCTCCTGTGCACGTTGACATGCACCAAAACACCACACAGACTGGCAGAGCGACTTTCAAGGTCAGGAAATGACCGATCCGTCGGAGCGCTGCTTGTTGCCGTGAAAACCTCTTATGACAGTGGCAGTCAAATACAAGCCTGTGGGCTAAATTACTTATATACATGTCAATCTGTGCTCTTCAGCAGTATACAGTAAGTAATACAAAAGGAGAGCAAATAAAACCAAAAGAAAAGCTTTTCTTTTTAAATTCCAATGAAAAACTTCAGATCTACCAAATGAAAGTACACATTTACATTCTCATTACAGAATACATACACAAGCACTGGTGGTAACTGTTACTTCTGTCTGCGCTGGCCTCAAACAGATCCCTCCTTAAAGCCTGTTCAGTGTAAGTGACGAGAGACAAAATCCACAGTCCAATCCACTGGATGTTCAGCCAACGCAAATATCAGACTTCATCAGCCTGAGCTGGAAAAAATCAAGCAGGTATCTTCCAAAGTTTCAGCCTGCAATATAAAATTCCTTCTTTTCGCCACTATCCCTCCTCAGCGAAGGAAAGAGTAGAGAAACACAAACGGGGGATTTGGTATAAAAACTGTATGTTTCAAAGATACTCATTTGATTTTTCTGGCTCAGACTGCTGAAGCCTCACATGAGCTTCAGCTGGACTTGAACACGTCTTTACTCAGAACTCTGGAGTTTGTCTGCCGTCACTTACACTGACATCACTTTAGGAAGACGTGGTTATTGCATGATTAAGGGAAGAAATGTGAACCTGTCCTTCAAATATTAAAATACATCACCGGTCCATGTCCTCCTGCAGAGTCCTGACCTCCCTGGGGCCCTAAGCAAAATGCTGCTAAGGGACCCTGTTTATACCATGGCCTGGCTGAATGCTTGATGGTTATTATTTACTGAGGGGTGTGCATCCATCTTGTCAAGTATGTCCAGCTAATTAACATTGTAAATGCAATATCTTTCCACAGGTCGGACTCAAATTGCGTCCCGTATTGATTCAATACAGGTCGCAGCATTTTACTTTCAAATACGGGACCATCCCGTTTGGCAACCCTAGTCCGGACTGGTCCACACAGAGGTTGCTGCTGGAAAGCGCACGTTTCATTCCATGTAGGCTGATATGAACGCATGCCTATTAACGCTTAGCAAATTGTAATAAGTAGGTTACATTTCACTCTCATTTTTGTCAGGCACAAAGTCACAGAACAAGACGCAGACAGACCCAGAGCTGCACTGACCAGCTCAGTTATTGAGACAGACAGAGAGAGATGGACCGTGAGCTAGCACCTTAGCGTTAGCCTGCTGTTATCTGCTGACATCAAACTCTGAGCATGGAGAACAAATTTACCTGACTGCTGTTCCTGCCATTCACTCTCATGGTTTTTCTTTTTTCCTCTTTCCGTGACCAGATGTACGAGTCCACTTCATCCTCTCATCCAAGTTTTAGACGTAGACATAGACAACAGCTTTGACACGAGGGGGAGGCCAGGCCCTTGTGTCATTCGCGGGGCCCCACATGTGAGAGTGTGAGGCCACCTTTCTCTGCCCTCCAGAAAGAAACACATTACCATTTAATGTCATTTCTGTTCCTTTCCTTTCTCTACTTTGGCTAAAGCCAGAGCCATTTAACCTCCTCACCAGGTAAAGACACTGAATACATTATTTAAAAGATATAATGAATGTGGGCTTAACTCTAATACCCACATACGTAGTTAGACACTTAATGAAACCATTAACTACTTCTACAAACTGCATATTTATCAGCACAGGAGAGATCGTCAGGCCCTGTCTGACTTTATAAAGAGTTTTATTTCCAGTGCACTGCCACTGCAGTAATCTTGCAGATCTACAGTTTCTAAGTTACTGTGCGTGTTTTGAACTTGTATTGTTTTACATGTACGTGTTAGGAATGCTTTCAAAAGAAATATATCTTGTCGCTGCTTCACAGTTCACGCAGGATGCCTCTAATATGTCTCCCACTTTTCCAAATCACCGTTGTTGACACCTCTGAGAGGCGACCCGGTCCTGAGAAAGTCGATTTATGTTGCCCGCTAAAAACCTCAAAGGTCGCAGCACGATGGAGGGCGGAAAAAACCGAGCCGATGCTCCGCAGTGACGAGGTGAGAGCTGTTCTCATGAGGCCCGCGTAACGAGGCACGGCTGCAGCGAGCGAAGCTGCGATTTCCGCCCATTAAAAACAGAAAACCCGGGGTTCGTCTCGGCCGTCGTTATGGGGCAGCTGTGTCTGCGAGGGGTCAGCGCTGACACGGAGTTGGAGTCTGATAGCGTGTTTCCAGCTAATTGTGAGAACACTCATTACGTCTGATAAAGAAGAACATAAATCACAAGGAGAGGCTTGACCCGCGGCTGGCCCCGGACGTTTGGCGCGGGGAACTCTCAGGGGCCGACTCAGAGCAGCTAAGATCTCATTACATCTTTGTCTTGACAAAGAGCCAGCAGCATCTTTGATACTGCCGGGGAGACCTGTTTTCACACACACACACGCACACACACACACACACACACACACTGCTTCTGCTCTGTGTGGCCGGATAAAAGCAACCTGAGACTGACACCAAATCTGGCGGTGAGCCTCTGATGCTGTTGGCTGGGAGTCCTGCCTACCTCACACAAAATATCAGCGATGTGTCTGAAAAGAGTGCGTGTGATCCAAACCAACAAGCAGCAGTGAAAATACCAGCAGCATCTCCTGCGAATTCCATTCATGTGAAACTGTTTTACATCAGCAGTTATTTTTTGGGGGAGAAATGTAATGCTGCAGTGACTCAGACCTGTTGGACAGCAACGTGATTACTCATGAGCTTTGAGAGGTCGCTGGGGCCGCCTTCACACCTAACTTATCAGCTTCAGTGTAATTAACCCTGCTGCTTGTTCCCATTGGGTTCAGTTTGTTTGGCCTGGAGTGAAAGCTGTCAATCAAACTCTGCTGCAGACTAAACACATGAGTTACTAAGTAAGTGAGCGTGTTTATATAGCACCTTTCAAGAGCAGCCATCACTGAGTAAAAGGCAGCAACAGACAACTGGACTGAGAACGCTTGATGCGGGTCTTTAATGGTGTGAAAGCAAAGCAGTTGACCCAAAGGTGATGATGGTGGGTATATGATTTTAGCATGAAGTTACAGAATCCACCATCTGATAATGAAAAGTGATTTGGTAACCATGGTAGCACATAGATAGGTAGGTAGGTACTTTATTTATCCCCTAGGGGAAATTCGTGAAGTATGGTATATGGTATATACGGTACATATGATGGAAGGCGTACTCAGATCTTTTACTTTAATAAAAGCAGTAATACTGTACTGTAGAAATATCGTGATACAAACATTAAAGACTTTACTTGAGTAAAAGTACTTAAACAAAAGTATTAGCGTCAAAATATACTTAAAGTATGTAAAGTGCTCATCAGGCAGACTGGCCCATATCAGAAGTTAATCTATAGTGGGACATCATGATTTATATGTTGCACATTTATATTCAGTATTAACAGAACATTTCTACAATTCAGAAATAATAAAAGTTAATAAAGTAAAACAGGTTGGAGGATTTCACCACGTGGGTCCAGGCTGATAATGTAGAATGACATCATCATCACCGTCCAATCAGTGAGTTACCTGTCAGTCCACATGACTTTCTCCTGAACACAACCTGGACCAGAACTGAAAAACAAACAACAATCAAGTCGGAATATTTATCAAACTGACATGTCAACTTCCTCTTGGTGAGAGGAACTCAGACGGCTCACAGAGGCGCTCGCTTCTTTCAAGAGTCCAGCTTTTAATCCTTTGATGGAAAATGTTCGAATTCGAGTTGAAAACGATAAACACACGATGATCCCAACCCATCACACGGCTTCCTGTGTGTGAACGTCAGCACTGGATTGCAAAATATAAAACAGTGGCTGACTCACTTTCTGAAAATGGGAAGTTTGATAACTCCCCTCGATTGCTCCAGCTCCAGCAGTGCCTCCAACAACAGATCGAGTCTCTCCCAACATTTCATCCTTCATCGGCTTCACAGGTCATTGACTTCTCTCCTGCGTCCACGGAGGAGAATTTGTATAAATACCCTATTTTGGATGTGTTTTTGTAAGATTTGAGGTTTTGCTCTTGAACTGTTGCCCGGTCTGTCCACATCCACGGTCCAGCTGCAGCAGCTTTAAAGTGAGATATTAGTGGGATCATGATTTTTTTTTTTTCAGTAATCAACTGTTTCCTGATCTGAATCAGGAAGTTCAGGCCTGTTGATAGAGACTGTACAGATCCATTTGAAAGGAAACAACCGATTAAAATATTTTGGAAAGTTATAGTCATGCAATCAAAACCATAGAAGTAAGAAAGAACTGTTGCATGAGTCGAGAAGACGTGTGTGTTTCTGTTTTCACTGGTCAAACTTTACATTCAACATCTTCTAAAGAGACTTGAAGCACTTTCCAAACCTGACTTCCTGTTCTTTCTTTGCCCCATTTTTCTTCTCTCACTCCTTATTTTTTCCCTCCTTCATTGTTTACTTTTCTTCCTTTCTTTTCATCTTGCTTTTCTTTCTTTCTTTTCTTATTTTCTTTCCTCCTGCCCTCCTTGTATCTTTACCTTCTATACTCCGTCTGCAGTAGCTTTTCCTTTTGGTTACATTCAACATGAGATATATTTTGTGGGTAAATCCTCGTATCTCAGCCTTTAAGCTTGATGAGGGTTTTTTTTCCTTTGCTTTCCCTCCTTATTTTTTGTCATTTCTTTCCTGCTTCTCTTTTTCATTTTAATCTACAGTTGTGACCAAAATTATTAGCCCCCCTTATGAAATTAGACAAAACTCTTGATTTCTCCATGGAAATGGCCATTAACAACACTTGTTTGTTATTTTAGAAACAAATACACTACAAAGACAAAAGTTGACAAGTTTGATTAGGATATCTTATTGATACAATGAGTTGAAACAAAAAAGGGCAAAAATGAGAAATCCAAAATTATTAGCCCCCTGGCCATTATTAGTCAATAGTGTATCCTTTCTGAGCCACAACTGACAACTACCTCTTAGAGTAGTTCTTTACCAGGTTGGCACAGGTCTCTTGAGGGATTTTGGCCCATTCTTCCATTGCAAATTGTTCCAGCTGGTCCAAATTGCATGGTTTTCGAGCATGGACATTGACTTTGAGCACCTTCCACAGATTCTCAATAGGATTGAGGTCTGGGCTCTGTGCGGGCCACTCCAGGACCTTGGTTTTGGTATCCTTGAGGAATTGTTGGACCAATTTCGATGTGTGCTTTGGGTCATTGTCTTGTTGGAAGACCCAGCGACGACCTAAGGATAGACTACGAGCTGATTTCTGCATATTATCCCTCAAAATGTCAACATAATTTTCTTTTTTCATGATGCCATGCACCCAAACAAGGCTCCCTGTGCCTGAGGCTGCAAAACAGCCCCACAGCATGATGCTCCCACCACCATGTTTAACTGTGGGAACTTTCTGAGCTCAAGACTGATTTCCTTTGGCATTGGCGTGGTGAGCAAAAGTAGTCCCTCTCAATAATGTGTTCAAGTGCCCTGTTCCTTGGAGTCCTTTTATGCTGATTGAATGTTCAGGTGTTGTTAGGAAGCCAATTGACTGCACAGGTGTGGTTTGGAAGCTGATTGGTTAATTAGGTGTGTTTTTGAAGGCAAGAATTCACATGGGGGGAAATATTACTGACCTCCTCATCATGGGGGCTAATATTTTTGACATCCCCATTTTTCTCTATATTTGATATAAAGCAAGCCTAAAATGTTTTTTATATAACAAAATGTACCAAAAGCTACTAAAAAGCACTGGTGAATGTTTGATTATATTGAGTTTTGTCAATGCTGCAAACATTGGGAAGAATTTTAGGAAAATGTTCCATAATTCCTGGGGGGCTAATAATTTTGGTCACAACTGTATCCTTCCATTTGTACTTTTCTTTCCTTTTCTACTTTGTTCTTCTTCTCATTTGTTTTCATCCTCCCTTTTCCCCTTTGTGTTTTCCTCCATAATTTCTTTGTCCCTTATTCTATCCCTTTTTTACTATATTCACTAAATTGTGGAGTGTGATTACTTCCTTCTTTTCCCACGTAAACCTGAGGTGTTTAGATGGAGAAGGAGGGTCTCTGTTAGGCAGAGGGAAGTATTGGTTTGAGGAAGTGGTTGACCTTTCACCCCTGCTACACGCTCCCTAACTGCCAGAGGGTTGACAGCACCCGGCGTGTTTCCAGCTTCCCTTCAAACGCCTCGGCTCTCTGCTCCAGAGGATCGAGCCCGTACGTTACTGCAGGACTCTGACACGTGCTGTTATTCTAACACATGGCTAATTTTCTCCCTGACACATTGGAAGCCAAGACAAATATTCACTTTCACTCTCCTGTGTGAGTTTGGATTATCAGCCGGAGGTTTGACAGCACAGTACGGACAGAGCAGACTGAAACATTTTGCCACCACGGTGGACTGCTGAGGCTCCTCTGAAAAAACCTCATTGGTTTGGACGTGAAGTATACTTTCATTTGACATGAGAGACATGCATGTGTCCTTGTCTTCAGACAGCATGATTCAGAGTAAACACCGACTATAAACATTTCCAGAACATTCCAGCTCTGCGAGAGTCAAGGCGTAGCAACATCTGTACGGTGAGCTCCTCCTGAATCAACTTCAGACTGAGCCAAATCTTATTTCCAGCACTTAGCTGCTTTTCAAAAGCCACTGAAATGTGCTTATTTTCTTTAGTAAGCAATTTACCGTGTGTGATTTAAGACTCTGTAGGGAGGCGGAGAGAGGTGACCCAGACAAATCTCATGTGAATCCATTTTCTCAAGACTTCTGCTTCACACGTCTCATTCAGTGGTATTTTGACGAACAGCCTCACAGCACACCAGGAAGAGGATCAGAGCCGTCATCTGACCCGCTGAGAGCACCACAGGTCATAGCTAGCCGACATTTCCTAACTGCATTTACTGTCAGCTGTAGTCAGTAATTATGATCCATTTTAGCTTAGATGGCTAAGATTAGCTAACAACATGGGTGGAAAGAAAAAAAAGGAGGGGTAAAATGTATGGCGGTAACAATGACATGATAAAACTATTACATTAAAGAACATATTTAGGCCTCTTCTTATAGAATAACAGCAGAGATGTAAAAAGCGGCTGCAGCTGACAAACGCATGCAAATTGCTAGGTTACTAGGCAACGCAGTAGTTGTGACACTAGCTTGTTGACGCCGGGCCGTGCAGCTTCGTCTCTGCTGCAGCTGCTGATTTGACTCGTTTCATCTGTTGCATTCTTCACACAGGTAATCATAACTTCATCATGTGACTTTTGGTTTTACTCAGTAACAATTTCGACTTTAAATGTAGCGAAGTAAAAAGCTTGAGTTAAGAAATACTCCGGTACGAGTAAAGTTATTGATTTTTAAAAGTGAAAAGTACACAAAAAAAACGACTTTGTTACGTTAACAAGAGAATTTAATTTGTTACTTCCCCCCTTGACTAACGTGTGTGCTGTGTAATCGTCTGACACAGTTGTCTTTACTTTATTGTGACTACCACTAGAGGGTGTTGAACAATTACAAATTCTACACATCAGGGCTCATATTCACAAAGCATCTTAAGGCTAAAAGTAGCTCTTAACTTGCTGATTTAGAAGAAACTTCTAAAAATTTATGGAAAAAAAGCCGATCTATTCACCAAACACTAAATGTGCTCTGAGCCAACATCATAGCACAATTCATGATTTCTTTTAGATGTTCGACAGCTGAGCGGAGAAATAAAGCAGCTTCATGGTCGGTCTACCCGCTGTGATCGCTGCCAGAGATGGACGAGCAGGGATTTGTAATGGGGAAAACAAAATCCCACCATCGACACACAGGTTGTGCTGATGCTGCCTGTACAGTTGGAGACATTGTTGTACAGAGTCAAGGATCTACACACGATTCATGGATCTTAATGGAGAGTGACCTGATCAGCATTTTGAAAGGATCATATTTAGCTGGGTGTCACCTGGTGGAGGACAGAGGAAATGTTCTGACACCTCAACCCACAGCTACAACAGGCTGTGGCTAATAGGCCAGTTAGCTGTTTGTATTCATTAATTTCTCTGTGTTTTTTTTAATTATTACTGCGGGATGTTGTACATGCGTTTTCATCCGCACAGACGCTGTGGTTCCTGCTCATCCATGAAAACTGACGTAAGTCATAGCAACGGAGTCGCGCTCTTAGTGTTTGCTTTTCCTTACTAAAAGTTGGTCTCAGCAGCTTTGTGAAGAGGACTTCTGGCGTGACTGAGGAGTACTGGTGGTAGGAGTGGGAAGATAAAGCGCTCCGTGAATACGGGCCCAGGGATTTAACATATCAGAACAGCTATAGTGGATCCTCCCTTAAAAGACGAGTCAGATGACATTTAATGTTTTTTGTCAACAAATCCCATGAAAAGACCAAAACTAAACTGGTCAACTAAGTGTTTGTGTTGTCAAAGCATATTCTTCTGCACCATACACCTCTTTTCTTCTCTTCTCCTTTTCCTTTTTCCTTCTCACTTTCCATCTTCCTCATCATTATCACCATCTTTACCACTACTACTATTATTAGTATTAATGTGGCTGCTTGTTTTGATTGCAGACACATCCTCACCTGCTTCACAAAGATTCTCACACAAACAGCTAAAACGTTCACGTCTTCTTCTGATCCACATTAACCAGCCCTGCGCAGGAACATGAACTCACAGCCACGTCTCAGCCGGAGTTTCTCTGAGCGTCTCTGTAATCTCCTGTTCTCTTCACTGTTTGTTTTGTTCTGTTCATCGCTGGAAGATTTTTACCAATTAAAAGACAACATTAGGTTTCGTTGTCAAAACACGAGTGGGCTGCACTGTTGCACTTGGTGACATTTTCCTTCATTACCACACGCACACACGCACGCACGCACACACACACATACATACACACATATACACACACACACACACACACACACACACCAACATTTATTTTGACTCAGTCCCACATACATTGTCCTGCTGTTGTAAATACTCACTAGGGAACCAAATGTGTATTAATCTGCCACTGAAAATAGACTCCACCAAATGCACTAACAAATTGTTATTATATCATTAACAAAATGTTTTTGATGTCAGAACAAAGATATATTTGTCCTTTTATAAAATAGAGGAGAGTGTCATTACTGTCCATACAGTAGATTTTAGAGGGTGTTTTTGTTTGTTTGTTTTTGTTGTTTTTAATGCTATTATAGGTGTTTGAGGTGCTTGCTTTCTTTTTCTTTGTTTATTTGTTTGTGGGATTTCCCCCCTCTCTTTTAAAAATACAATGGCCAAAAATAAATAAATAAATGAAACATTCAGGAGGAGTTGAGGAAAACCATATGTCCACAGCGGACAGGGCCCTGCCAAACAACCAAACTAAAACAAAAAAAATGGAAGTGGCGTTTCATTTTTCATCGGTAATAATCGGCTGTCTCTATGTGACCTGTTCAGCCCTGGGAGTGGTGCCTCTTTAGTGGCACTGCATGACTAATGGACCACGGTTATTCATCCATCAAACCGTGAGAGCAGGCGTCTGTAAGCCACCATACAACTACACACTCCTGAACCCCGGGCCTGGGTAGTGGCACTGTACTGTAAGCATGGGAAACAGGACCAGGTGTCACCTCACTGTAAAGCTATGCTAATTAGCCAGGCAATAAAAACATTCAGGATAATTAACAATGAAAAGGCATATAAAAGGAAGGAATGAGAGAGAGGGGGAGGAGGAGGGGACTCAAACTGTGGGCTCACAAAGGAAGGAATGTAGAAGACCAAACACCAGCTGAGGGTGTGCTCAACATGCTCCTGTATGTCTGCGTGGTTTTGTGGGTTTTATTTTATTTTGTGTGTGTGTGTGTGTGTGTGTGTGTGTGTGTGTGTGTGTGTTAAGGGGTTTGTGTATGAGTTATAGAGGCCACAATGTCTGAGAATATCCGGCCCTTCCATATGGTGTCTGACGTCTAATTACAGGCTGTGCCATGTTCAGCAGATTATTCATTATCTTCATGAATAACATTATATTTTATGTTTTTCTTCGAGTTATTTATTAATCTCCAGAACTCATAGAGGTAAAACAAAGTCGAGTGATAATAGTCATTTCCACCATTTCTCCAATAGCTGTCTTGGGCCTATTTCCACCTGATTTTACACACATCTATTTAATGCTTAATGCTCACAAAGAAACTGCTTAATATATTAATTTCCACAAAAATATGGGACTTTTTTTTTTTACAATTTGAAAAAAAAGACAAACATTTCATTGTAGATTAAATATTTAATTAGAATGTGTTAATAGAGAGCCCATTTTTTTCTTGTCTATCATTTATGATAGTAAATGATATCTAGGTGTTGAATGAAAAATGCTTTTTCACGTACACACTGTGCACTTGGTTGTAATAAAAATAGAGGTGGATTTGTTAATTAATAACCATCAGTTACTTATAAACTTATAATTCCACATATTTGTAGCTTATAAATTTCTAATAAATTTGAGACCTGCTTTTGTATGATATATAGACCACACACACACCAGGGGGGAGCACTCATCAGTACAAACTAACCAAAAATACACATATATTACGATGCTAAACTAATGAAAATACATGAATACGTCCTGTAATTGTTGCATTGATCAGAGACCGCTGTGTTCTAAAGAATCACATTTCCTCTGTCGTATTTTCTTTGCGGTATTTAAGTTGCTACCCACATTGAGTCCGGCTGAGGGCCTTACGGCAATTAGGAAATAGGTTATATCCACAGTTCAAAATATTCCTTGCAAATCTGTTTCCTGAAGGACAATAAAGCGCTGCAAGAACCCCAGTAATTGTGTCCTGTGTGGCAACTAACTTAGCGGGCTACATTTAAATTCTAACACACAAAAAGAAACTGGTGAATCAAGGATCCTCTCCAGCCTGTCAACCCTGATGCAACCTCTACAAGTCCCTTTTGTTTTTCAAGAACTTTGTTGGTTTTAGAAATACAAATTTACATCTCAAAAGCACAGTTAGTGCAATGTAGACATCATGCTATTTTCCATCACCACCAGTAACAATGTTTACTCTATCAGTGTTACCCTTATTACTGTTACTCAGTTCTATGCTATGCAGCTGGGAACATAGTCAGTCCATGAACGTCACAGAGCCTCTTTCTGTTCTCTTTCTGCTGGGCCTCCTGCTCCCCCTGGTATTCTGCTCTCAAGATTGCAATTTCTTTCAATAAAGACGTATTGAAGAGGGAGACTTCTTCAAGCTAACTAGCTTGCTAATTGTCATTTGTGGGACAATTAGTTCACACAGTTTATTCAAAAGATGCACTTCTATCATCGACTCCTGTCTCACGGTTTGTGGAGTGCTTTTCACTCTGTCAGAGGAGGGGAAATGCAAGTGGATGGTGCCACACAGCTGCTAACAATAGCTTCCTCCATCTTGGACCCTCCAGGTCTCCATTTCCTCACAGTTCAGCGTAAAAGTCCTCTGTTTTTCCCTTTAAACCAGACTCCAAGACTTCTCTTTATATCAAAACTAGGTCATTAAGCAATTTAAGGCAATGACACATCTGGGCCTTTTACTTTACTAATAGAGTTGGGGTAACTATAGCTTCCAAATGAACAGCATTTAGATCCTCTTTGAACATGTGGAGCTTCTGACACTCAGACATACAAAGAAAACTTTTACGGTATCATACAGGTCACAATGAGGCGTGTGTTCAGTTTTATTTTACTGTACAGAAGTTCTGACTGCACAGCTTTGGTCCTATAGATTATCACATTGTTAACAGGCAGTACAGCTAGGTGGTGATATGTTTCTGTTCCGGAAGCTCCCTGTGACCAAAACCCGCAACAGAATGATCCCAGCTGCAACAATGTGAGGCAGTAAAATGGACTGTAAAACGTAAAAACAGGAAGAACTTAGATTCCTGCACATCTGTGTGTCCTACAAGTATTTACGAGAGTTGGGTAAAGGACTGAAAAACACCAGACTTTTGGAGCCCACTGTAGGTCAATAATACAACTTGTATAAGCGGCAGGTGTACCTGTCCTCTGTAACAGAGGACAGGTACACCTGCCGCTGGTGGTGTGGGTGTTTCTGCGATTTATGTGGACGTCCTTATTATTGTTAAAGACGTTCAAATAAATAACAGAAACACCCACACATGTGAACAGCTATGTGGATGTGTCTGTTCTGAAACATCACAATCGGACACAGAATACTTCAGGAATACATACAAACACACCGATACTTCTTATTTCCTGTCCTGGTAAATGCACCACCACAGAATGATCTTGTGATGCATTGGTTGCTCCTAACACCCACATTAGGAACCGTTGATCCACAGTAACAGATGAAGACACAATCAAACCAGCATTTAACCATGAAATTTCACAGCAAAATTAATTAATTTCAGTGGAACTGCCATGATCGGCTGGAATGAGATGAATCTTTCACACAGAGTTCAACCTTGGTAAATTTCAACTCATGAATTCACAGCAGTAGCAGAGGTGGAGAGTCGAAATCAGAGCACGCTCTCACAGTGTTTAGCTGTCTCACCATCAGATTCCATATCACCCTGCTGCGCCGGAGTATAAACGACTCCACAGAAGATAAGTGGTTAGCAGACAGAAGCCAATGTTACAATGTTACAAATACGTCTCTTTAAACTGTTTCTGCCCTGTTAGTGACTGAGCCAGCAAAGCTTACTTGACCAATGACAATTCAAGTGAGCTATCTCGGTGATCTATTATATCTGATTGGTGCTAGCATGTTTCCTGTGGCAAGCATGTTTGTGGTTAGCTTTCCGGCTACAATAGGCCGACCTAACCAGCGTGCCTTGCAAGTATCACAAGACCAAGGCTTTTAAAAAATAAGATCAAATAACATAAAATGATCTCCAGGGGAAAGCATCAAGTAACATCTGTCATCTTTTAGCCCACAAACATTTTAGTCTTAAGGCTCAAAGTCATACGCTCTCCTTCCTCTGCCTCTCTTCAGCACTTTAAAAGCTGCTGTGTGAATATAATTTTCTTAATTATTAATTTAACTTACAAATGTGAATGTTTTTTCTTTAAATTGAATGTACAAATATGTAAAAGGAGCCTTTAGTGGTTAAACTCTGCAGACACACCTGTGATCTGTTGATAGCAGGACCCGTCTGTTTCCTGCTCTGTTAGCCAGCCAGTGTGTTGGTGGTTTTTAGGACTTCTTTGAACTCTCTAATAAACTCACACATGTGTCTACTATTAGTGCACTGAAGGTTTAAATATGTGTCATGATGTATTGTTGCGGGGAAACATGTCATTCAACCAGAAAAACACTCCAAACTGGAGCAAAACCCTTTCACACTCACCACCGCCCATTATATCTCTCTTCATGTTGACTTTTTCCAGTGTTTCCTCAGGAGGACCCGCGGAGTTATTGAGATCCTGAAGTGCCCTCTGTGTTTTGTCTTTTTGTTATAGGGAAAATAAATGAACTAAAAGTCTAAACTAACATTAGTTCTAATGAGGCTTAAACAGTTAAAGGCAGAGCAAACACAAGTGTCCAAAGTGGAGCTGGGGCTGCGGTGATGTAATTGCCGGTTAAAAGCTGCAGCACAACAGGCCAGCTGAGAATAAGGGTTTATGCTCTCCTGTTAAATATTGAGATGCCTTCTTAAGTATGAACACTTAATTATCAAAACAATGATTCTCACAGATCAGACCCAAGACTGCTGTGGTTTCTCTGATTCTGTTAAAACCACACCATCTACACACTGCAAAAAACTTTCTTACCAAGTACTGTTTGTATCAGAGTCCTACAAATCAGACAGACAGAATCAGGCGGATTGCTGCAATAGCATGAAGAAAAATAACAATTACACTAATAAACTAATAAAAACCTGTTTTAATAATAAACCTTTAGGGCAGAAAATGTTTTATTGCAGTGCACCAGCATCATCTCTGCTAATTTAGCATTAATTAAAGGTCCCATATTGTAAAAAGGTAGATGTCCATGTCTTTTTTGATTATAAAGCAGGTCTAGGTTCTATATTAGTATCAAAGCCTCAGTCCACAGAGAAATGCACACAGCTTCTATTCAGAAACTGAGTCTTAGACGAGCCATCAGGACTTCTGTAACTTTGTGATGTCACAACAAAGCAGTCACCACCCTCAGCCAGCCCATCCAGACCCACCATTCAACTTTGCAGGATTTGGTTTCTCTGAGTGTTTTCCTGAAATCTGCAATATTTTTTTTTTCCGATCGCTCAGAAAACAGTCAACCAGTTTCTCTGCTATCAACCAGAAGAGAATGATTGGCTCACTGACGTGTTGTTACTGGAGCTCCAGAGAGAGGCCTGAGAGCGGAGATGTAAAACTACACTGAGATGGTTTTTGGTTCTAGAAACCACAAATATATCTTCTTATGGATCAACACTTCAAATAAAACACTGAAAAAGTGTTAAATATGGAACATTTAAGCATTACTGTGCTTAATATGAATGTTTACATATTTCAAAACTTAAACTCAGTTTCTAAACAAGACACTGCCACAGCAGCTCTGGACTTTTTCAGAGCCATGGTACTTTTCTGTGGTATCCCTGAGGTTTGCAGACCCTTAAGCAGCAACCAAGCTGCCAGATATTTAAACATAGCCTACAACAGTTTATATGCAGTCTGTATTTGTGAGAAGTTGGTACTTGAGCCCGTCGTCAAACCTCACTTTGACTGCTCCCATTAACAATAACATCAGTTTAAATTCAGAAGACATCACTGCAGAGTTTGAGTCTGGACAACTCAACACTAGAATGTTTGTATATGTTCTCCCAGGAGAAGGAACATGTGACATGATGTTCATGAGGAATAAGTCAACAATTCTATCATGACTTTCTATATAAAGCTGCCTGTATACATAGGAGCCACTTGGAAATATAGACAGAGACGGAGTAGCACATTCAAAAGCCTCATGTAAACACTGACGATTCAACTTAATGTCAGTGATAATGTCCTCATAGATGGCACCCTTGGTTATGAGCCTTATGCATGGTTTTACCTGTCTTTAATTTGGCTTATTTATTTTTATTTTCCCTTTACTTTTGAAGAGCAAAAGTTTTTTATTTCTGTACTGTATTGTACTTTGACTGTATTGTCACAATATTCATCACAGAAATATTCATTATTTGCCAAAATTATTGGTGCAGAAACAACTTAATCAGTTGCTCCAGATTTCATTTCCACAGCTCCTCTGACTGTTCCACTTACTTTGTACCACTTTGTACTAATTCTGCCGAGGCAGAGGTCAACTCCTCAGCGACAGGTTGTGAATGTGTGTGTATGTTAAGGTGTGTGTTGTAGTAGAGCTGCCCTGTCTGTGAGCTGGCTCCTGGGATCTCATACACTGACACTGTTGTGAAGTGTGTGTCTGCATAGAGTAACTGTATGTGTGGGTGTGTGTGGGTGTACCTGAGTGCCAGGTGGCCTCCTGAGGCCCCCGGGCTGGGAGAACACCTGCCTCTGCACCGCCTGCAGCTCCGTGCAGTCCCATGTGTTCCAGCTTTATGTTGTTGTTGTGTAACAGTTACTGTAACACAGTGCTGAAGTCCTCTTACATCCACAATTTCTTCCACTAGTACATTTAATGTTACATTATAGTTTCCATCATTTGAAGAACTCATGAGCGGGCCTCTACAGATTGTATGGACTTTTGTTTTCCTTTACACTTCATGGGTTACCTTTCCCTGTCTATCAGCAACTGAAGTTGTTGAACATAAGCAAATAATTTTTAAACATTGGCAGAACCAGAACCTGTAAATATGAACTGTCAGCATCTATTATTTTGTAAGTGGCCATGAAATAAGAGCCATGAAGCTAGGTGACCTGATATAGAAAATAATATACTGGGCTCCATTTTGTATCGTGGCATTTTTCCTGTGCTTCCATTAGCTATTTCCATAAATCTTGTCATGCATTTATTGCTGCTTTTAAGTGGGATTGTGTTTATTGCCTTCATGTGAAGTCAGTTTCAACAACAATGTGGTCTTCATGAGTTTTTTACAATAAAAGCTCCAAGTTCATGATTTGTGGTGTGTGCAGTAATCCTGGTAAAAGTTAACTAGCCTAGTTTAGCTGAGAAGCAGTGCCTCCAATCTCAGCCTCTTGATTCAAGTAAACTTCACAACATTTGGTGTGGCTGAGTTCCCTTTAAATCACACATTTAAATGCTTTTCATTAGTTGAAATGAAAGAAGGCAGCTAAATAAACACATTTGTCCAGAGAACATTTTTCTCCTGCGTTCCCTAACAGGTAGAGTAATACGCTGCTGCACCAGGCCTGTGGCATCTTTTTAGTCTTATGTACGGTCTATCACAATGATTTTTTTAAAGGAGCTATTTGTAAGTATGGCTATTGCTACATAGCCAGCGTTAGCAATACCAGCTATTCACTTACCAGTCTACAGGAAATGTTGCATATACTTAATTTTTTCACTCGCTAAGAGCTGTGTCCAGCAGTGGAAAGCATCCCTTTTGTTTTGCTTCCATTTCTATCAGTTTTTTTCTTCTACTAAAGTTAGCATGCTAACCAGCTAGCTCTGGCCTGGTCAGTCCGTCTTCTTACTTTCTAATACAGAGTCACTGCAGCATCCAGCCTGCCCTGAAGAAGTAGTGCTGCTCAGAGGATGTATTATAACCTCTTATTTTGTAAATACAACTGTGGCTGAAGCTCCGGGCAAGACTGGTTAAGTAATCTGCTGTTAATGCTAAAGTTGGCTATGTAGCAATTGCAAAACTTAGCCAACAAATAGCTCCTTCAAGGGCGAGAAATCTGCCTAAAATTGATGAAATTGGGCTTTTCTAATGAATTTATCTGTTGCACAGTTTGGCCTTTTATAACCATTTTCTTACTTTTACTTTTTACACAGATAAACTGTAGCTATCTGCCTCTGTATAGAGCTGGGCTTTATGCTGTACAGCTTGAGACACAAGCTCCAGTGACAGTTCTGGTGTTTAGGCATCAAGTTATAAGCTGGGCCTGATAAAACCACTACATCAGCTGCTACTAAAAAACACAGCCACTGCAGAAAGACGTCCTGCTCGCTTCATTTATGCAGAAATGCACACAAGAGGCTCGGTGATTTAATACAACACATTATTCAAACATGCCACAATACATCAGATCAGATGTAGAGAGGAACAACTAATTATCAATCATGATGCTCCGCACTGTGCTGCACCAGGACAGGAGGCCATTTTGCCAATATTGATTTTTTATTCTAAGGTATGGGCTTTACGCTTCAGTCCTGTATGTGTCTTAATAATAGATTTAGCCCATTTCACCAGCCTTGAGTCAATCACAGTGCCGTGCTCTGTGTTTTCTCTGGCTCAGCTCTCTCCTTTCAGAGAGCCCATTCAGCTCGGAGCCATCTACAGCAAAAGCAGAGAGCAATGAATATGTTCTATTCCACTCAGGCTTTATTTTTAGGTTTGAGTAGACTTACAGATGGCCTACATAAAACTGAATAGGGCTTCATTTTAACAGCGGGGCAGAGAATTGGCCGACGTACCATTGTGTGGTCTCTATTATCAGAATACGGGGGAGTTCAGTAATACAGCCAGTACCTCGCTGTCCACACACACGGCCAACATGATTTTCCATGATGATTTCTGAAATGGGTTTGTCCTCGGGGTTTGCGGCTGCGCTGCTGCACTGCCGAAGGTCAGCGTCTCTGAAGAGGTGGTGCAATTGTTTGGCTGCTGATATTACATCTTGCTCCCCCCCAAAAAAACCATTCATTTACTGAGGGCCATCAACCAATTCCATCTGCTCAAACCCTTCAGCTAAATTGAAGAGGACAGGAATAAAAGTTTGAAGAGGAA
The DNA here is from genome assembly GCF_021018895.1 of Seriola aureovittata. Lineage (NCBI taxonomy): Eukaryota > Metazoa > Chordata > Actinopteri > Carangiformes > Carangidae > Seriola > Seriola aureovittata. The sequence goes on from NC_079381.1 coordinate 4,440,651, forward strand.
GCGTTGAGAATTAAAGCGGAGATATTACAGAGGGCTCTCCCTGTGAGATCAAATTAACACGAGCCTCGTGAGACGCTCTTAAGACCAAGATGACGAGAAAATTAATCAGGAAAATGAAGGATTATGAAGTAGAAGGTGTCAAACTGGTCTGTTGAGTATGCTGGATATTCAGAGATTTCAGCTCAGTCTCACATCTCATTTTGACCTCAGCAGCAGTAGTCAGTGTTTCCCTATATTAAACTATGATTTATTGTATTTTAAAGAACTTAACTAAATCCTGAAAATCAGCTATATGTTTTTGTTTTTTTTTCTCATCATCTTTCCTCCAACAATGGGATGAGATTAGAGCAATATCACACGAAAGGGAGTGATAATAGTCATAAGTACGAGGCTGCAGGCTTTTATACAACAGTTTTACACACAACATATTAGTTTACACTGACAAGCAACAGCAGATTATGATGTGTTTGTTTATTTTATCATTTATTTGGTAATGCCAACACAAATAGTTCGGCAACTAGACTGGCACTGGACTGTTGCTAAGCAACACATAAACATTTTCCTGTCGTGCACAGTGCACACTAGCTTGCTACTTTGTCTAGACGTTACCTCAGGTGTGCGCCGAAGTATCCAGGCTTCTTCCCTTCATCCTCTTCTGACGACCACACATCATTTAATTGCATTGGTTATTTCTGGAAATAGTTTGTTACAATCTAAGATAGATAACGACCGTTAATGTAGCGCTGATTAACGGTTAATAGAACACCTGTGAAGCGGAGTGATACACGTAGTTAAAAGTCGCAGTGTTGTATCAGCACCCATGGAATGCCCTTTGGTCCAATCAAATGACTTGGTCGGAACTAACTGTTGTATAATACATGGTATTTTTATTTTTGAAGATGGTCACTGGGTCAAATTAGGCTTCACACAGTTTGTGGCTACACTACACAAAGGACTTCACCAGTGACTGGGGCCTGACAACAACCAATGTCCGCATATCATTCTTTAATGAAAGTGAACCTGGAACCATTCAGTATCACTTGCGAGTGAAGCTGGGCTCTGTCTTTTTCCTTGCAAGTCCAGCATGTGGATGCCCAGCTTGTGTGTGTATGCGTGCGTGTGTGTGTGTGCAGAGGCCGGTGTTGCGCCTAGAGGTATAATTAATTTAGAATAATGCTCCTGACCCGAGGAAGAGTCAAGTGGATACAGGTTTGTGAAATGAAATCACTCCTCTTTGCTTTGCCTTGTTTACAGCTGTCTGACTGTGAGTGTGTGATGAGACTTGGCAAACAAAATTCGGACTCTCTTTGTCTGTTTGTGCGAGCTATTTGTCTTCCGCTGCTGTGACACACTGCTCATGGTAAAACACACATTTTTGCTCGGGCCATTATCAACCAAATAGTGGGGAGTATGAAGTTTGCATAGGAATGATTTTTTTTAATTACAAATTAGTTGTAAGAGGAGAGCCTTTTTTTGATTGTTACTGTCCATTAAAAGAAAATTCACTGATGTCATTCACTCATTTGCTGGTTGATTAAGTACACATTAAGTAAATCTAATGGCATGTACACAGGAAGTGTTTTGACCACAAGTATGTGGACACCCAACCATTACAACCATAGGTCAGTGGTTTCCTACCTTTTTGCCATGTGACCCCTTGAAGCAAGGTTATGTGCACATGCCACTCTTCATCACTGGATGGACATGATTCTTCTTCTTGGATCATTTTATTACAGCTAGTGGATGTTGTTGTTTTCAGCACATGAGTCTATGTGTGTGTTTGTGTGTGTGTGAATGGTGTATGTGTTTGAGTCATCATGGCACAGAGTGGTCCTCCGGGAGACACCTACTGCAGTGGGAAATACCACAGAGGCAGTTTTGAGTATTTTGGCAGGTTTTTATTACCTTTCAGAGGCAAAAGGAGAAAAAAAAAGCAAAGTTTGAAAAAGTAAAAAAGAAAGTTTTGTGTAGCAGAATCTGCTACTATAACAGCCGCCTTTGTGCTGACTGCAGGTTTTCCACAAGATTTTGGATTCGCTCCTGTTCAGCCACAAGAGCATTAGTGAGGTCCAGTGCTGATGTTGGGTGATAAGGCCTGGCTCACAGTCGGTGTTCCAGTTCATCCAAAAAAGTGTTGGATGGGCTTGAGGACACGGCTCTGTGCTCTGTGCTCAGTGTGGAAGAACGAGTTGAGCCAGACTGAAAAGGGCCTTCCCCAAAATGTTGCCACAAAGTTGGAAAAACATTAACACATTACTGTCTAAAAAAAATCATGATATAGCATTAACTGAACAAGCCCAAACCAGGAAAAACTACCCCCGACCAAAAGCACGGCCTACAGCGTCCACATAGTTTTGGCCACATAGCAAAATATCTTTTTTGGGGGGGGGGGGACACACACAAACTCTCTGCAGCTGCTTTGTCAGTCCACACTTTCTCTCCTGCTCTTCTCAGACGAAACAACAGCAAGCGGCAGATTCCGCTTCCTGCCACTGACATTTTCTCAAGGCGGCAGGTTTTTCTTCACAGCCGAGCTAATGAAAGTGACGCACCTCGCACCTCCCGCTAAGGCGTCCGCTGAGTGAGGCGCGCTGCAGATGGAGGAAGTGACAGAAAACAGCTTCTAGGCTCTTACTGTTTTAAAGAAAATGATGAAGCAGGTTACCTCCTCACCCTCAGTCTCTCAGGTGGTTTAACGCAGGATTACACACGGACGCTCAGCCCTGAGCTCACGCACAACACTCCCATGATGTCACACCGCTGTACGGGGTCAACCGTGAATCGAGGTGATTTGGAAAGGATTATGAGTTTTTTTTTTTTTTTATGAGAACAGAAATGTCTTCCAAGGGTAGTAAAACCCCTCAGAAACTCTTAGAAATGCTTAAAACGAAGCTGCGTTTCGTAATTCAGAATAAAAAGTAGTGAAAGTATGGCAATGAGCTGTGAAGAATTCATCCCTCATGATAATCAGCAGCTTTCGCAGTCTTACAGCTGATCTATCTAACAGCAGAGCAGATACAGTGAGTCTGTCTGCAGCTAATCCTGCTACTGTGAACAGGTTCCTGGCTTTATCCTCCATAATCGCACAATAAGAGTTTTAAACACCAGAGGAATCCCTCCGCCTCACACGCTGATTGTATCCTCCACAGAGGAGCAGATAACAGGGATTGCATGTTTATTTCTCGCCATCGGTGGGGCAGACAGAACAGGAAGTGGACGTGTCCCTCGGACCTAAAGCACAGATAACAGGAGAGTAGTTATCAGTGGGAAGTCCATTTCAACACATTCCCACAATCCACCGTGGGTCAACATGAAACACGTGCAGGTGGTGGCCACAATAAGGGAAAGAGCTCAGAGTCTGAGGCAGCTTGATGCTAGTTACCAAACTACTTTTATATAAATGTGGGGTATTATGTTGAATTTCAATTACCAGCATAATTCTGTAGAGGCGATTTAATATGTGAGTTTCCATAACAACAGGAGACAAGAGCTCAAAAGGGTGCGAGTATCTCATTTGTGGAGCGCAGGTGCATCAGTCAGAAACATTCTGAAACATTAAAAATGTCACAATGAATTTTATGAATATTAAGTTTGTGCGCAGTTTTTATGTCGGCTCACTACATAAAATTGCACTAAAGAACTGATTAAGTTCTTCTGCCTCAATAACCTCAATTTATTTATATGCTTTCTTTCTGTGGCTTTATGCTTTATTTGATTTTATTCCTGCTTTGAAGTTCCTGACTAGTTATTTCTGGCAAAGACAACTGCATTTAGTGTAACTTTAATGCAACAGTATTGCAGGTTTTTTTTTTTTTTTTTTTTACTTCTCAGTACATTGGCTGGTTAACTGCTAATGAGAGTGAACCCAAACACCTTCAGTGTTCACACTACTGGTTAAAGTCCTGTTAAATGAAGTGCTCACATTATTTCATCTACCCACTGTGAATAGCAGCAGGCCTACAGCTGGTAATGGTTGCTCTCTCTGCAAAAACATCCACTGAAAAAAAAAAAAACCCAAAAACCTCATTCACCATTGTGTCCTAACCAAGGCCGCAGGCAGGATTTTAGCCAGACTTACAAACACGAGTCCAGCTTGACCCAACGTAGCCTCATCACCAAAAAAAAAAAAAAAAAGACTTGAGGAATTTTCAAATTAAAAGTTTTTGTTTTTTTCTTTATGGCAAAATATTGTAAAACCAATGAAGAGACAGTTTAAGAAATCCAAACACAGCAGTAGATGCTGAAATGAGCTCAAGTCTAAATGCTTTCTACAAGCCTTTTCCATAGGTTTAATGCCAGCTGGAATGCAATTAAACATAATGAGAAATAGTTAATTAACATATCTGGCAAGCTGTGAAAATATCGATACTGAACTCAACAGTAAAAGCGTCATTGACAACCGATTTCATTGTTTTCTCCTTAAACGTCTGATCTTACATTCCAATATCCATTTATAGTGACTTTTTCTCCGTGTAGTAAGTGCTACATTTACTCATCACGCAGAGCTCATCGCCAGGAGGATGATGGGATGTTCAAAGTTTCTGACTTTGAGGCTGGAGACTGGGGTTCACATCCTGAGTCCCCTCTGTGGGTTAAGCTACAACAGCACTTTAGTTAAGGTCAGAGAATTTTAGTCGAGTCAACACGTCCTGTCTCGTGCTTCGCGCCGCTGTGGAATTTCTCTGTGTTGAATCAAGATACAATATATAACAAATACAACAATTTTTTTAAAAATTTGTTAAGAAATAAGTGTCTGTATATCTTGAAACAGAATGAGGTACATTACAGGCAGGAATGACTTCATTAAATGACTTTTTGAAGTGTTTGCTGAAGGGGACTCCAGCAGGGCAGACGTTTTTGGATTCATAAAGAGAGTGAAATGTCTGGCCGTGCTTGTAGTGAAGCGTCTTTAACCACTAGGGCCTGTCTTCCGTCTTTAACCGCCGCTGCGCTGACGGAGAGAGAACCCGAGCGTGTCCTTCAGTCAGCACCTGACCACAGGGCCGTCCGAGAATAGACACGGCCTCGCAGGACCCAAGACGGAGGGGTGGCGGCGGTGGACTTTAGGGTGTCACCAGCGGTTATGGAACAGAGGAGAAGGTCAGTGACTGTAACTCTGTGCCCATAAGCAACTTCTCCTCACATCGCTGGAGGTAAATTCCCCTCATTGTTCACAGTGGAAAAATACACTTTACTCCACGTTCCTGACAGAGCAGAGAGACGACTGCAGGGAGATCCACGATATCCAAAATCAATCTGTAGAGCTGCAGAGGTGGAAAGTAACTGGAGTACATTTAATCAAGGAATGTGCTGTGAGTTTTGAGGGTCGGACACTTTATTTAGCGACTTGTGTTGTGTCTTTTTCTCCTGTGAACCTCAGAAAGAAACTGTTTTATTCCATTCATTTATATGACAGATTGATTTTTTTTAAATGGGCGGGGTTACAGAGGTACAGTATTTGAGTTGCCTTGTGTCACATGTCTATGCGTCGTTCTGTAGTTTATGGAAAAAGTACAAAATTTTTTACTTTAATTTGTAGGATTTGTTTAAAAATACTTTGTTCCTTTGTCTTGTTCTAGTGTGATTACCTTCATAATCTTCGCTCTTTGTTATTATATGTTAGTTTCCACATATGTCTGTGCATGCGTATAAAGTTGCAGTATCATAACTGATCTCAGAACAGTGGAAGATGAGTCCAGGACAAGCACTCCACTTGACATGCACCAGCCTTTGTCAATGGGACACAGTCACGTCCTTCAAAAATGATAGAAACTACAGATACAACAGCTGGAAGTCAAGCTAGCTTCCAGAAACGACAGCCTGCTGCTGCCACGAGTGTAAATTACATGATGAATGCAAACAGGTATCGGATCCGTTATGGGACAGAATGCTGTTCTGAGGTCAGTTGCGAGGAGAGATATTGGCTTCCACTTCGTATCGTTCTAAATAATGTCTAATTTTTGCTTTAACAGGGGAAGCACTGCTTTCCAAAGGCGGAGCTGGGAGGCGACTCGTGGGGGAAGGAGCTGGGGCCTCCAGGTGCATGTCTGGCAGCGAGCATGTCAGGCTCCGCCCCCGCTGCTTGCCTTACTCGCCCTGACGGCACGCCACCCGGAGGCAGCAAGGAAAATTTGCCTTGAATGGACAACGCTCTAACGTGCCCTCCTGACGTTTACCCACCTGACAGTGAAACTTCACTATGACTCATTTTACTTTTGACACTAGAGTAGATTCTTGTTTATTGCTCTTTACTTTTACCAGAGTACAATTTCAAACCGAAGGTGCGGAGAAAAGACACGGGAATGTGCGGGTGTAATGAACAACGCTATCAGGTTGCGTTATGGAAAATGAAGGACACATGTTTTGGAGCTTGATCTTTTTTTTTTCGAGGGGATAAAAGTTTGGATGTTTCAGCATCTGCTGCTTAGATTTAAAGCATTTTAGTTTTTAATCTGTCTTATGTGACTCCGCTAACTTGATGGAAGAGCAGTATTAAATCGCTCGAGTTTCCCTTTTGGAGTGGAGAAGATTTCATCCACCACTTCAGAGTTCACGGCTCATCAAAGGCAGAAATCTCGATTTTCCACTTTGCTTCAGACCTTGCCTCAGCTGCACTTTTGTTACCGTTGATGAAGCAGGTTGTTACATTTGACCAAAAAACACTGTGTTCTTGACCTTTTCCTGCAAAAATTTCCCTGCGCGTTCGTGACAACGCTGCTGAAATGCTACAGTATGACGACTCAACGTTGTTGCATCAGGTTGGCAAAGTCACTGGAGAGACGGGGGGGGGGGGGGTTACGGAGACAAAGACTGGGAAAGACAAAAAGTGAGAAATTGAAGCAGACAGCAGGAGAGGCAGAGTGGAGCGAGGAGCAAGAGAGCGTGTGAGACAGAGTTTTCTTGGCAGAGCTCCCCGAAGCGCTGCACATTCCCGCAAGATTAATTGAAGCTGTTTCTGTTTTTGTTTTTTCAGCCTGTGAATTACCTCCAGATTATAGAGAAACAGCTGTTCACCCACTTCGCCCGGACTCAGCCTGTGTGATTATGCATCGAGTGACAACCAAGACAAACATCCAAGCGCTCGCGCTCGAGCTGCCCCCGACGCAGCCTTCGCGCCTTTCTGACGTTCGTTCCGTTTCACAAACTGTCACTCATTTACATAACTATTAATAAAACAAAACCAGACACGACAATTACAACGACAAAGGAATATTTATTAAATCTTTTTTTGTTGTTTGTTTTAGTTAGTCATAGCTGCTCCAACACGTGTATTTACAAAGAAATGGCCTTTTTGTAGAAAAGTCTAGTGAGGGGCTGAGCAGGAAACAGACATTAGAACAGTTTAGATGAGTACAGGAGAGGATGGCGCTCATATAGGCACAAGGTACAGTTACTACAATGCTAAAAGAAATGTGCAGTTTTGTGGCACATCCATGTCATGTTTGGGGAAAAAAAAAAAAAACACACAGTTGTGGCTAAAGTAACAAAACATTCCCAATGCTAGATGCACTGACAAAAGCACACATCCTTTTTTTTTTTTTTTTTTTTTTTTCTTTTTAAATACAGAGGATGGAGAACAGACGCTGCAAGCCAGGGACACAGTGGTGTTAGCTTCAGGCTACATGGTACCAAAATCAGGTGAAGAAGAAGTCCTCAGAGCACAGTACACTGCCCTCCTTGTAGCACAGTTTGTTCGAAAAAACATGAAACATCAAAATTTGATGTGGGAAAAAACAGACTTTCTCCTGCCGCCACAAACGAACACATCGAGCATCTACACCAAGAAAAAGTCAATCGCATCTCCCGGATCCCGCAAACATCGTCACAGCAACCTCAACCGCAACAGCCGGAGGTGAAGATTATCGAGAGACCACAAATGGAAACAAAGATCATACTGCACCTTGAAGACACTTTGGATGCAACATTACAATGAACAAAAGCAGTTTATTTTTTCCTTAAAAAAAAAAAAAAAAAAAAGGGAGAGAAAACGGATGTTTTCAGGTTCTTGGAGATCCATCTGTTCTTTCTTCAGGCCCTTTGATTCATGATTGTAACGCGACCACACTGCATGTTTGATATGTGCCATGTTTGCACAAACACATGTACAATGTTGATCCTGTTTTTTTTCTATTTCATATAAAAGACATATAAAATGAAATAAAGCATTTTTTTTTATTACAAACATTGACTTTTTTTTCTTGCTAAGAACATTAATGTGTCAGTTAAATCGCCCTTTAAAAGAGGTGTGAAAAAAAGAGAAAGTATCTAACACTGTATGTTACAACAGGCTAATTGTTGGATACACAGTATCCACAAAACTAACTGATTGGTTTTTCTCATTGTGGCATGGCTAGAGGCAAAGAGTTCAGTGACAGTGGACTTTAATTGTCGACCAAACTACGTATGTGGAGGCTGAAAGGTGTCAGGAGGAAAAGTAATTAGTGCCCTCAAATTAAAAATGATTCCCTGATCATCAACATGCTGAATGTACTTATTCACTTCCATTCACTGGTCTTTAACTGAGAAATTTACGGGATGACTTTCACATATTGTAATGTTATGTCGCACGCTCAGCTGATATTTAATGACATTTTAATAGATTTCATTCTGAGATATGAGAATGTTCTTTAGGTTTTTGTGTGTGAAACAGACAGAAATCAAACAGTGTGAGATTATCTTGTAAAATTCAGTAGTTCAAAAGAATTCACGAATCCAAGAAATGACTTGGAGAGTATTGTATTAATGCTGCAACTTTCAAATAAACATAAATATCAACAGAATTCTGTCATTTGCAAACTGAGAGGGTGAAGTATTTATTTAAAGGGGCACTGCACCAATTTAACTCAGTAACTTCCATTTCTTAAAAAGTAATTTTCTAAAGTTTGGGAAAAAAATGACCCTAATGACATCGCTATGACATCATATGTTCAACAGTTTGGGCTTGACCTCGCTGACACCAAGCAGTCTCACAGAGTGTTAGGGCCACTGTCAAGGGAAATAAAAATCTGATGCTTGCTAAGAAAATTACATTTTATTCTTATAATAGTAACTGTTTCTCATATATTATGAATAAAATTACAATTTGACTTTAATAATAATGTAACTTTATACTTATTATATTTTGATTTTTTCTAAAATTACAATTTTATTCTTGTGTTGTCATTATTATTATTATTATTATCATTGTTGTAAAATGATGAATTTACTCCCATAAAGCTTTTTCTTCTAAACTTCTGATTTACTCTCATAATAGCCTTATTTTATTCTCTAAAGTTCAACTTTATCCTTCTAATATGACCTACTTTTCAAAATTCTGACTTTATTCTCATCATTATGACTCTTCTCATTATGGCTTTTATATTAAAATGATTATTTTAATCTCAGTCTGATCTTATTTTTCCCCCTAAAGTGGCCCCATACTCCTTTGCACTGTACCAGATGAGCAGGTACTGCAGGGGCTCTGTAAATCTAGCAGGGCTGTGGTTTTCGTTTGGCAGTGAGCGCACGTGAAGGTAACAGTGCTGCTGAAGCTGACGTGTGGATAGGATATGTTTACCGCACGTATCTGTTTTAAAAAAAAATAATAAAACAAAGCAGAAGAAGAACAGGAGTATTGATCTCAGCAGGAGCACTACGAAGCTTCACATCTCACTCCTTTCCCCCCCTCTCAGGTCCACTGGTGGTAGAGTTTCAGTTTGGCCTGGAGAGAACAGGACACCTCGCTCTGTTTATTCCATCTCGCCTGGTGGTCGATTTTTCATTCCAGAAATAACCGGCGCGAGGGTGCCCCTGGTGTATTTTCTGTACAGACGGCACTTTACACAACATCAAAGAATGCAACCCCAGACCCACACACACACACCGCTACCACCTGCTCTGTAACTCAGTCACTGTCTCTCAGAAACATCTTTAGCCACAGAAAACTTGTGCTGCTTTATTCGAGGAGGAGTAAACCCCCCTCCATCAGAAAAAAAAAAAAAAGACTAAAATCATTTCTTACCTCATGTTAAGCATGGACGCATCCCTGAACTTTTGTAGGAAATTTGCCTCTATATACAATAGTTGTGTTATGACAGTGATTCACAAAAGCAATAGTGTAATAGTAAAACTACAATTGTGACATTCGTTAATGACAAAAATTCGAGACACAAATATTCTATGATTTCTACACCCTGATAGCACATCAGACTTTTTTTTTTTTCTTCCTGGATAATTAAAAAAACCGTCATCAGCAATCGATCCAAACAGATACATAAACTGTACGCAGTGTTTTTGTATCATATATGATTGTTTCAACTGAACTGTGAGTAATATGAACTAACTTGAATGGGAAGTGTACTTTGTTTTTTATTGCCTTTCTACTGTACTTACAGACTAAACCAGAACAGAATAAAAGCACGAGGACTTCACAATAAATAGGAAAATACATTTTGCCTGGCAAAATACCATATTGACTTCTAATGCTTCGCTCAAATATTTTACTGTACACTCGTGTTGTCTGCTACAATTGAATTACGTGATTTATTAAAAAAACAAAAAAACAAATACATTATTCAATCATTAACTCGCCTCTATCCAAACACTAAAAGATGAGTGCTTCTTTAAAATTTTCTTTCTTTCTTTTCTTTTTTTCTTTACTCTCAACAAGGGTCCTCCACAGTCTGAGACGATGCATCCTTTTTAACCTGAGAGGAAGGTTAAGTCATCAAAGGCCTGTCCTGTAACTCCACTTGCCCTCGGCAACAGTCTCCTAGCAACAACATCCCCCTTGTTTTCCCTTCCGTTGGCCCGCTATGTGATGTGTTGCTCCCAGATCTTCTTTGAAACCTTTTTCCACTTGGACGTGAGATTTAATCATGTTACATGTCGGGGGTGTTTACGTGATGTTCCTGAACACAACGATGTTAAGAGTCTGTAAACTTCAGAGGGATCCTGCTGTGCTTCTTTGCCATTCAAGCTAAAGAGTGTACTGATTGTGTAGTTTGCGTTCAAATGTGTGTATATGTTTAAAAGCATGTATGCGTGCTTCGCTCAAACACAAATAAATGTGTAACATCTGCATACTGTGAACAGCAGCGAGGCGAACAGGTAAAGAGACTCTTTCACCTCGGGGTGGGGGCTCGACCATCAGCACCCACCGGAAAGTCAAGAATCACACTAGTTGGCATTTTCCAAAGTCAAAAAAAAAAAAAAAACATCAAAGGCTTCGGCGTCGAAGTCCTTTCCTCTCTCTTCTCTCTGAGAGAGATTGTCAGTGTTTTTTTTTTTTGTTTTTTTTAAAAAGTGCTCCTTCAGGGGAGGGGTTGTAGGGTAGGGCAGGCCTGTGGTCCAATCAGGACAGTCCATTCCTGCAAGAGATTCCTCACACTAGGCGCTATAAAGACAAGATGGCAGCCAGGAGTATGAGGGCGGAGCTGAGCAGGACGACTGAAGTCTGGCACCGGCCGACAGAATTCACATCCCTTCGAGACGGTTCCGGAGACTCGTGACTGATGCCGTCTGAGGGGGGGGAGAAAGATGGAAATGATCATCGTTAACAGAAGCGATGGTTTGGTTTTCTCTGAGCTGAAACACTGAGGAAATCAGACACTGTTCGTCATGCACGGGGATAAATGAGCACAGACATGTACAACAGGGCTGCATTACCAACCAGGAGAAGCCTGCGACTGGCCCCAGGCCCCACACCCTCATATTAATCATGTGTCAGTTGTTTCATGGTAAATTGAATAACTGCTTTGGTTGGGAATATGCACCCCCTAAAGCAGAGTATGAACTGAAATGAAAAGCACCTTAAAGAGCAACACAACACCAAGTATTAGCTCTAACACAGCCGCTCCACTTAGTCTGGTAATGCATCCAAACCCAGAGGCCTGTGTCAGAATTCAAACGGTGCTAAATAGGATTCAGTTTGAAGTAAATTAGAGAGCTTTAGAGGTGCTGGTAGGTGGAGAGGCTAACTGTCTCCTGGCTGTAGCTTCATGTGTGATGGGCAGACTCAGCAGAGTCTCTGCACAAAAGTGAAGGAGATTATTTTCCCAAAATGTCAAACCATTCCTTCGACCAATTTATTCCAAAACAGGGGGTCCATAGGGGCCCAGAGCAAATTTCTGCCCCAGGGCCCTCTAGTGTGTTAATGCAGCTGAGCAAGAACTGTCGACAAAGACAAAGCCCACATAGACACGGAAATGAAAATGTTGACACACAGTAGTGACAGAAGGATTATCGGGTTAATCAGGTGGTAAGGACAAAGCCACGGTCTCGTGTTCACAGCCAAACACAAGGAAGCTCTGGCCCATATATGGCTAATACATGGGCCAATTAGTGTTGAGACTGGGCTCCAGTTAGCAGCAGTCAGTACGCTTCCATTAGAGTTTATAGAAAGTAATATTATAGATATACGGTTTTTGCATAATAAAAGCCATACTGCATCAACAGCACAATTAAAAGTCCAGCTGATTTGGTCCGTGTGCTGATTCTTCTTTGTAAACTTTTAACTTAGCTACTTTCTTTTTTAATTTTTTTCACTCAAAGCCTCATTAGATTAGACTCTTTAAAAAGTCATGACGTACAAAGTGAAAGAAAATTCTAAAGGAAATGAAAAGAAAAGAGAATTATCAGCAGACGTAGCAGTTGTGGGACATTTTAATCTCTAACACACACCCACACACACACACACACACACACACACACATTATGTACTGTATATTCCCACCAACCTCTGGGTTCTAGGGAGTTGTGATTGTTGTCCTCAAAATCGACCCCTTCCTGCACGCTCCCGGTGTTTTTCACACAATTGTCTTTGAGAAACAAAGTGGGGAGAGAGATGGGAAGATTAGACAAATCCAACGTCAACCCGCCGAGCACCCTGATCACAAGCTGGTGCACAACAGCATGGAAAAACCCGGCAGAGTAGACACAACAATCTGTGACTCACTTTGTGGCCTGACGAAGACTTTGAGTCGAAGGCAGCTCCGTCTTCCCTTGTCGTCAGTGATGGAGGCTGTGGAACGAGAGAACACGTTCAACACGTTACCTACATTTTTCCATTTGAAAATGCTTCACGTGATCTAATCTCGGGCTGCGTGATTAGAGGCTGGAATGACTGGCACTGTTTTCATGCTCAACAATGAGATCATGATGATTTCACCATCGTTGGAATCAAAACAGTTTTGCTGCACTTCAACATTTTGCTTCAAATGCATGCGATATAAAGAAAATAGCTTTGGTACATTATAAAAATGAAACATTCTTCACTGCACATTATCAGTTTCAATAAAGAAAATCTGGTATAAAAATTAGATTTTTATACTTTTTAGCCCTAATCCTTGGCAGGTAGCACCTTCAGTTTGCCTACTGTTAAATGACAATAGCTGGTTATGTTTAAGTATATATTCTTAAGTATATATGTATTAAGCTGTTAGAGCTGGCAGAATGTAGTCCTATAACCATAGGACTCTGGTTTCTGGCTTAAGAAATCCTTCCTTATTCACCACCATTGTCAAGATGTTGGCCTGGGCATCAGACCTCAGTACTTTCTTGGTGATACCACATGTATGGTCAGATTTGTTGTTTACCTTGTTTACTTATTCCTTTATGTAATAGCTCCTGTTTAATAGAGACAGATGGGAAATGCAGGGAGAGAGTATGGACGGCCAGGAGTCGAGCCAGGGACTCACTGCTCAGGTTGTTTGAGCCCGTGTGGTATCCATCCTAACCATTCATCCATCAGGCTGCCCCACATAGCTCCCGGTTTGAATTGAAATTTGATCAATTAAATTTTGGGAAAATTCTTGTACAGACGCTTGTGTTTAGACAACATTTAATATTTAAGGAGGTTTGGCTTCTTCTGATAAATGAAAAAATGGGTCCTGTAAAAAATACACTGATATTTCTAGAGATGAACTATTGCTGTGTTTTGGTTATGCATGACATGTACATGATTATGTGTCCAGGATCTCCCAGCCTGGACACCATTTCACTTGATGTTGTTGTAATCCACTGACAAATTCAAAATCATCAAAGTCCTGTTGATTCAGTATGACATTAGATTGGTTTTGATCAAGGTCTATTTATAAAGTATTTTCAATATAAAAAAAAAAAATACAAACAGAACAATGTATCCAATCCGATACCAAGTGTTTACCCAACCCACTCACTAACCAGACCTACACCACTGAGTAAAAGTTAAGTCATTCCCGAGGAGAACGTAAATATTAAATTCTCTAACGATTTCATTCTCTGCTTCCAATTCTTTCTACAAATGTCAAGAATTCCGGCGCAGACCCTTAGAGAGAGTCTTATCTCTCTCTGTTCCAGTGAGAACACACGGGGGGGGGTCTTTCCAGCTGAACAGTATGAGCTGCCTGGAACAACAAAGTGTAGAAAGCCGGCATGTTGCACTTGTGATTGTTTAGATCCACGCCCTGCGATGTGACATTAGATTGTTTATAATAATCGGCTGATCATATCTAATGCCGGCTTCATGTTACGCAACATCAGCCCTGTGATGATGGCCCCCAGGCCATCATCACAGGTGAGGGCTCCTGGTAACAAACATGTGTGTCAGGCTCAATAAAATACATGTCTTTATCCCATGCAGTGTATCACAGAAGACGACTGACGCAGCATCTGGGACCTTTCACCTCAAAAAAACCCCCCAAAAAAACACTTCTTTGCTTTCTCTGGCCTAATGTGACAACTTCAAGAGGTCTGATGATGCTGAACTGCTGTTTAACTCCAGTGTGTTCTGTATGTAATGAAAGTCTTGAAAGCACACACACACACTACATGCTGTCTCCGAGGCCAAGTCATGGTCAAAGCCTGAGCTGCATCTCAAAAGACGAAACTATCCTGTTGTATTACACCGAGTTTCCTGGTCCTGGTTCTGCAAACCCACTCAACATTCTCAATTCACATTCACTTGAGCACAGACCTCTTGACTCTGTGAAATCTACCTTCATTCATAAACATCAGCTCAGCAGCAGAGACGAACAAAACGACAAGGTCGATTGTTTCTTCATCAGAGGTATTCCACTCTCTCCTCCTCCAAACACAGTCTGAAGAGCTTTATCTCGCCATCTGAACTTCACTCTCATCCTGATGTGGAAGCATTTCTGCTTCATGTTTCCTGATATGAAATAACTCAATGTCACCCTCATATTTCCATTACTAATTTGGCCACAGGCAGTCATTTCTGCAGATGTGTGGCACGCTGTTATGCTCACCTACAAAATCTCATTTCCTCTGTTTCCTGATTGTGAAAGGCAAAGATTAAAAAAAAAAACTTTTTTTTTTGATTGTTTTGCAGAGCTAACAAAACTAATTAGTTTTCAAGAAGTGCTGGGGACCAAGTCGCTAATAGAGTGCTGAGGGTGTCTCCAGCTGTGACGAATGACTTCAACTTCTGTCTTCACTTTTGTCAAGAATATTTCGTCTTCGTCCCACAGTTATATTTTTCTAACCTTTTTCCTCATGTGCATTGATACTCTGACATTTCTGCTGCCTTCTCTACACACAAACACACACAAACACACACACACATACACCCTTGAGTGTGTTTGGAGTTGGGTATGCATGCATGCACGTATGTGGTTGTGGTTTTCCATAGTATGTGCATCTGTGCACAGACGTGTCCGTTGTTTGTCCACAGACACTCCTCAATCCTTTCAGCCAGACACTCCGTGTGATGGATGCAGGCCCGGCGGTGAATTCCGGATAAAAGTAAACCATGTCAGTGTTTCCACTGTCGCACATGACTCAGGCTCTTATTTCAAAAGGCACTTTATCAGATGCCGTGCGGCTGCGAGAGGAGATAAAAATCGTCTTTAAAACTCCGCCATGAGAGGAATATTGAAAGCGAAGCAGCAGAGGGAGGAAATAAACGAGAGAGACACGGTGTCAATCATGCTGCTTCTGTCTGTGTCAGCGGGTATCGAGTAACTTACCTCACACCCTTACGGTGGCGGGAACAGACGGGGAGAACTCACTGTCTCAGTTCCTGCCTCTGAACTCCACTGGCCAAAACTCTTTCTTTATCTCTCTCTCTCTCTTTGCCTCTCATGCTCCTTCTGTCTCTGTTTCCTCGGCTGTCGTTATCTCTCTCTAACTCCTTTTTTTTTGCCTCCATTAAAACGTCTACTTCTGCAGTCTTGCATGAATGTCTTCAGGGATGGCGATATCAGGAAATATTACTGGAAAAAGAAAGAAGCTATTGTCTAGAGCTCCCATGTAGAACATCTGATGAGTCTTATGACATTATTGGGGTTATGGCTGCACCTAACTAGCACTCTGGTTATCAAATGATCCCCTGATGATTTATTGATCAAATGGGTAAGTAGCAAAAAAAATCAGCACTAATCCAGATGGTTGTCCAGATTTCTTTTTATGACTATTTCAGAATGGTTACTATCATTTTTTTTATTTTACTTTTTATTACCAGCCACTAAATCAGTGAGCAAACATGCATAAAACGGCAGGTAACCATAGCAATGATGCATATGCTTCACATAACATTTCCTGTTTACAAGCAACTGAGGAAGCAGTGCAGCATTCGGGGGGAGAATAAAAAGCAGCTTGCATGAAACCTGTGAAATTACCCGTGAATTTGCACGTGACACACACTTTTGCAACACAACTGTCAACCCTGGCAGCTAACGTGCTAAATATTCCCATGGTAATTCTGATGAGTTTATACACATGGTTAGCTCCTCAAGTAGAAAGAAATGACCCGCATGTGCACAAAAATATCAACTGACAGCAGCACAGATAAATGTTAGCATTAGCTTTGGTTGCTGCACAAGTTAAGACAATAGTGCACTCATTCCCGTTACTACGTTCGTTAAGTTAGCATGTGCATCAGCATGTATATTTCCTCAGAATATACGACTGGATAAATGCCAGATGTGCTACATGTCTGAGCTTCACTCCCTACAAACTGTGTCAATACAGGATTCAATCAGTGTTATTGATGCAGCCACACAGGGTCATGAAAAGAGACTGTGCGCATGTTTAAATTTTTTCTCTCTGGAAAATTATAAGCATAACAACGTGACACATTTTCCATCCAAAGCCATCAGCTGTCACCCATTCCCAAAGTGAAACCCTAAACGCATGTCAAACACAGAGCCTTAGCAGTAGCCTCATTCATCAAACAGCAACAGTGTGAAGCTGTCTGACCTTAAAACCGTTGTTTATTCTTGCAGTTTCAGTGTGAAACCAACCACCGCCTTCATAAAATCTGTCCATCGGCTAACAGCTAACAGCTAACTCTGCTCTCTGAGCTAACAGCCAGATTTCCTTATTGGGGTAAGGAACATTTTCCACTTATTACTTTTTGTCATTTTTGCAGTTCTAGGCACAAAAACAACTTTTCCTTGTAAGCTGTCAGTTATTTTGGGTTATATTCTGTCCCCTGCCCGCACACTGCCTCACTGATGACGTCGCTCAGAAGCCCCTCTGTTAATTCCTTGCTGAAACAAACACGGTTTAAAGTGACTACATGTGTTAGATGGCAAAATATTGAAATCACAGTTATCAGCCACTATGACA
Source organism: Seriola aureovittata (assembly GCF_021018895.1). NCBI lineage: Eukaryota > Metazoa > Chordata > Actinopteri > Carangiformes > Carangidae > Seriola > Seriola aureovittata. The sequence continues at coordinate 4,458,198 of NC_079381.1, forward strand.
AACAGGCTGTTCTCATTATTTGTCATGTATAACTTACTACTACTAACACCCAAAACAAGCTGACGATACCACAATGAATTGCAGATGATATGCTGACTCTCAGTTGACATCGAATCTATTTCTTTAGACCAAGTAGAGGCGTCATCTCTGGAAGTTTGGAGAAAAATCAGTGGATTGCCGGATGTACGGATGCCAGTAGGTGCAGTAGACGAATTTATTGGTCAATCACAAGTAGGGAGGAAAAAGAAGCAGCCTCAAAAACAGATCTACAGTCATGAACTGGCAGTAACAGTAGCTGCAGTTGTTTTTTTTTTTTTTTTTTTTTAGATCGTAAAAGGTGAAATTAAAAGTATAAAACTGCTTCAGCCTCTGGAGAAATAAAACACAGCCGCTTCCTGTTTTCCTTTGGTAAGCAGTAGCCTATAATGCACCCTGCAGGTCTCATATATCAGCAGAACTTGTCATGTATTATCTCTTTCAAATTATCTGCTTTCATTTGTTTGTTTGATTTTTTTTTCATTTTTTGTATGGTCATTAAACACTGTAGTTATTTGGGATTACTGGTCATGATGCATATTAAACCTGAAGATGATCCTTTACCCTCCACAACATCGCCTTGTTTCTTACTAAAATGTTAAAGTTGCATCTGTTGCAGGATCTTTTCTTCCTTCTTTCTCACTTCCTCACCCTCTCTTTTTCTCTCTCCCTCTACCAGCAGCCCTTCACAGATCCCAACACACACACAATTATCCGACTGTCTCTCTTCCTCTCTCTCGTGTCTGCCACTGAGGTCAGAGTCTGGCTTTCCTGTCCTGGAGCAACACAGCCGAGCTTCGCTGTGACTGTAACTCCAGCTCTGCCTGCAACCCTAGACTCAGAGCGTTAGTCAGGTCATCTTGACGCTGCCTCATCGTGATGGTGAACCTCCCGGTCACACGCTCAAGACACACTATACACGTTCAAGTCATGTGCCGCTGGACCCGTGATCATGCATCCAGCACCAGCAACACATGTCACTGAACAGGCTGGGATGGCGTGTAAGGCCTGGCTTTAGTGTAGCTGTGAGGTGAATTAGACAGATTCTGGTATAAATAACCTACTGTAGGATCAGGTGTTTTTCTTGTGATGATCGGTTTATCTTGGGGAACAAAGCCCTTTGTCTTTGCTTCAGCTGCAAGAAGCTAAAGGGAAACTGTCGGGGCACTGTGCTGGCGGGGTTCATGTCATTATCGATGTAGATCTGCACTGGCTGTATGAAGCGGGACCCAGGCGTTTGAAGCGCGAGGGCTTTACAGGGAGACAGTCATCCCTCTCACACGGGGAGAGCCAGACTCTCAACTGTCTCCTCTGAAAATTGGATTTCTATCCCCTGAGATTAGGATCAGGCTTCCCCCGCTCCACTGCGGCTCTATTAGAAAAACATGCCGCCCTCTGAGGCCATGAGAAGCTTGCAGCGCAGACCTCGTCGTCATCTTGGTGACCTTTGACCTTATAGGACCGGCCGCAATACTGATCCCACACCAGGCTTTCCCTCGGGTGTCTGTCTGTCTGCCAGGCGGGCAGGCCTGTAGCCAACTGCAGGTGTCATCTATTTGACGTGGCCCCGCCTCCTATTCCCCCCCTGCCTGGGGCAAATGACAATCACCACGAAGGAGGACAAAGGAGTGTCTGTCTACACTGAGACAAGCAGACATGAACCCCCTTTCTGTGTCATTTACATTGCCACTTAACAGATTCCCAAACCATATTATATGTACAACACAGGTATTAACTATCAGCTATTGTCAGGCTTTGCTAGAGCAAGACACTGCTAACATGCAATTTGACACTGATACCAGCAGCTGATAAAACATACAGTAGTTTACTGTAGTGCAGCCAGAATTTCTGGATCTGGATGATGCTGATGGGAAGAAAAACAAAGATCCATCTGGAAAAATATGTTTTTCCTGTAGTACAGCAAGACATTTTTCTTACTGCATCGCATTTCAAGATTCCAAATGAAAGAAAACTGACATGGCAGGCTTGGAAAGTAATAGTCCTGTTTTCTGCACAGACAATCTGAAGTGTTAAGACAGTTGGAGCGCCTCGAGGCTTGGATGGACATCAAACTCTAATACAAGAGTCAAGCAGCTGCTTTATAAAATATCTTGTTCTGTGAGTTAGAAAAATAGAGTCATTAGTTCAAGTATGGAGACATAAAAACTTTTTTGGTCCAAAACATTCAGTCACCAAGCCTAAATTCTGTTGGTGCACTGCTAACAGTGAGCTAAAGCTAAGGCTTACACTGTGTAGAAACCTGGTAAAAGACTGAGCAGCTTAAAGCTGCACTAATCAACATTTCTTTATTAACAATGGATTAAATGACTGTGTGTAATGTGAATTGGGTCATACAGTAATGAGGAACCTACAGAGTTTAATGAACTCTGCAGTTGGCCTCAGGTCTCTAGAGTACTTTAGCTTCTTTTGGCTAATTGTTTTGTATTGTTTTGCTTTTTCAGTCCATAGCTTTTTTTTTTCGTTTACTCTGATCAACCTAGTTTCCAGTTGGAAAAGGAAGCTGTTTCAGTGAAAAGCTTTAATAAACCTACTGTACACTACCAGCCTAGCAGCAAAAATCAGGCAAAGGTAGCGACTAGCTAAAGTGAATACGTGTGCATAACTATATAATTCCTCGAGGACTTGGTGGATACCAAAGCAGAGGTTTTTCCAGGTGAACTCTAAATGAGTTCTAACAGTAAATTCTATGATATATACTATATATAATATACTTCATATGATCATTTAAGGAGATAATATGTCAATGTTGTAGTTTTAGCTTGTTCTGCTTCCTGTCGAATGGCCAAAACTCTCACTTTAAGATTCTGAGACAGTTTTAAATGTATTCAACAGATGTGTTGCATTGTTTTGTTCGATTAAAGCTTCTTCTCCACAGCAACAGCAGCTGAGGCTCATGGGTATTGCTGTATTTAGAGCTATTCATCATAAAAACTGACAGAAAATTACGACTTCTCAAAAATGAAAATGAAATAATAAAAACTAATATCCACAAGATAAACTTATAGTACTGTTGCATTATCCAGGTGACTTCAATGTTGAGGAATGAGGAACATGAAGTATTTCATTTAAAGGAAACTTTCACATTGGAATTTAGTGATAAACACTTCCTGAAGCAGTTCTTCTTTCCAACTACACACCTCCATACAATGAGGACAAATATTGGGATTATGTTAAATGCTCTGACAACAAGATCGTGGTATGTTCCCTGAGGTGTCTTTGTCTGTTGTTATTTCATACCGTGCTCAGATCCCATGTCCTCAGAGGAGGAAAAAAAGTGTCTTTGGTGAACAACGATCTGATGGATGAGTCATGAATCTGAGTCAGCGAGAGATAGTCCATATGGCCTGAAACTGCTCAGAGCCATATGGGCTGTCTCTCTGCCTTTCTCTCTCTCTCTTGATGATCAATCATCATCCTAGTCTGCAAGAACATCATCTTCACTGAGTTTCACATCAACCAGAGCCAACTCAGCAAATGAAGCAGAATTAGGCAAAGTATGATTTTTCTTATCAACATCCAAAGGATTGCAACAACATCAGTAATTCTCTGGCAGGGCCAACAATAGACCACAATTTCCCTAAACAGTCACATTTTAAGCAACAGAGTCCAGTAGACTAGCCAACGAACGCAGAGGTCCAACAGAAACATGTAGTGAAGGGTAATACATCAGGACACAAAATACTGCAACAAAAATACAGGTTATATGAGGACAACTTTGATGATCTTGTGATTCCAGATGCTCATTTGTCAGACAGTCCAAGATCAGTGAGGCAAACACAAAAGCGTTGGAGGACATGTAAGGAAAAAATAATAGAAAACGTTCATTGTGATCCTCCCTGTATCATTACAGATCTTCATTTCAGCTTTTAGTGGAGTTTTCAAAGCCACAAAGTGGATTTTGGGGAAATGTGTATGAAACTTGCAGGGAGGACGCAGGAAAAAAATCAAGTCAATGATAAATTGTTTTGTTTTGTAACTTTAAAGGTCCCATATTTTGCACTTTTGTTTTATTCTAGTGTTGACCCATAAGAAGATATATTTGTGGTTTTAAGAACCAAATACCATCCTAATGTAGTTTTACCTCTCCTCTCTCAGGTTTCTCTCTGAAGCTCTGATTCTCTCTTCTGATTGGCTGACTGTTTTCAGAGTGATCAACCAAAAATATACAATAAACCAAATCCTGCAAGGTTGGATGGTGCGTCAGAGTGGGCGGGGCTTGGGGCATGGCTGAGCGCGGTGACTGCTTTGTTGTGACATCATAAAGTTACAGAAGTCCTGACGGCTGGTTTTAAGGCTCAGTTTCTGAATACAGGCTGTGTGCATTTCTCTGTGGACTGAGGCTTTGATACTTTCACAGTATTAATATAGAACCTAGACCTGCTTTATAATCAGAAAAGTCATGGAAATCTGCCTTTATACTATATGGGACCTTTAAAGCTACATTACAGGTGAAATCATTGTTCAAAGGGTCAAATCAGTGAGCAGCCAAAAGATATCATATATCTGATTTGCAGTTCAACAGAACAAAAACATCCTTTCAATCTGGTCAGATGAGCCAAACTGCATATTTTCTTTAAAGTAAATTTTCTGAAACACCTGCTCTGGGTCTGGAGGCTGAAAAACTGCATAAAGGAAAAACTAAATATTGTACTTTGTTGTAAAGCCAAAATAGTTCTGTCTTTCCACTGACACTTGCACTCCTTATTATTCCTGTTCCTGTTAATACCCATGAAGCTCCCCTGACCACGAGTGTCAGCTAAATTCCTAAAAATCTACCATGGAGCTCACTGTATCTCATTTAGTCCCTCTCCTCTGCACCTTCAGGGCATTGACTTCGCTTATGAAAACATGACTTCCCAGCTGCTTGTTTTCCCAAGTCTTCTCACGAGGAGGAGAAAGCTGAGCTCAGCCAGTCAGCAACAAAAGATGCTTCAGACGAGACCTCGACAGCAGAGATGTTTTGCTCCCTCTGGCTTGTGTTTTGGCTTGGCCTTTTTTTTTTTTCAAGGACTTGCAAAACAAAACCCAAACATTGCTGCTGTCTTTTTGCCAGATTCCAGGATGAAACTGATATCGATCTTCTGATGTGGGTCTTATAGAGCTTGTTTTTGCTGTGAATGTCTCTTACTAGTCCTGATACAATACCTGAGTTTCAGTACTGATAACAAAATGACACTTTTTTATGTACATTACTTTGAGAAATGTAAAAAAGTTCTACGAAAGTTTTCTTTTTTCATTTAACACAAAAAAAGTTACCAAGAGATAAACATTATATAAACACAAGCAGCTATACAAGAACTTTACAAAATAATAAATATATTTCGATTTGAGTCAGAAAAAAATCTGATCAAGAAAAAGTAATAAGAATACAAATCTGACCACACAGTCAAAGTCATACTCAGCACATTTCGATTGGAATCAAAAAAGTGGAACAAATGCTGTAAATAGCACATTGAGGTCGGTGCGTACTCACAGATATAATAATACTCTCTGCCGGGGCGAAACTCGAAGCCTAAGGAGAAGGGAGTGAAGAGCTGGAACTTCTCCGAGAACTTGAGCGGTCCGTTCGGCGACAGAGGCCTGTTGCACTCCCAGCGTTTGAAGCCCTTAGCAGTGTGGTCGCAGGAGCTGTAGCCATCGTAGTTCACCATGTAGAGGATGTAGCGCTCGGCCCGCTCGTCGGACACCGGGCCTGTGTAGTGTGGACAGTAGACATCGAGATAGTCGTTGATGCAGACGTCGATGTGGTAGTCACCCCGATAAAACCTGGAAGAGGAGAGAGAGAAAAGAGGGAGATGTGAATAAATCCAGAGACGTGAGAGCTGTGCAGAAGAACATTGAATATGCGTTGGTGTGTTGTCTCAGCCCAAGTCTTTAATGAGTCTCAGTCAAATCTTAAGTCCTTTTTTCATGATTTTCAAAAGATACCTGTTTGAGTGTTTGACCTTTAAAGGTCCATATTTTACACCTTTCCTGTGTTTTATGTGAAGTGTTGATCCATAAGAAGATATATTTGTGGTTTTATCATCTCTGTGTAGTTTCTATGTATCTCCTCTCTCAGGCTTCTCTCTGGAGCTCTAGTAACAACAGGTCAGTGAGCCAATCAGAAGAGAGGAGGCTCTGAGGCTCTCCTCTGATTGGCTGACTGTTTTCTGAGTGATCCAATAAAAATAGAGCAGATTTCAGGTAAACACTCAGAGAAACCAAATCCTGCAAGGTTGGGTGGTGGGTCCAGGTGGGCGGGGCTTAGAGCATGGCTGAGGGTGGTGACTACTTTGATACTTTCACAGTATTAATATAAAACCTAGACCTGCTTTATAATAAGACATGGAAATCTACCTTTGTACAATATGGGACCTTTAATAGCGCTGTGGGGGGAATACACATTCCTACCAGTGGTTTCACACTATTCCAGATACTGACCCTGGGAAATGCAGATGTAAGGTTTCAAAACTGCTAAAAATTGGTGTTTTATGAGGAAGGAAAGTGCATCAGAAGCTTGTTACCACTTGTGCTTACATGACTGGAATCATTTGTGTTCATAAACCACAGTGGGGGACAGTTTCTGTGTGTGTCAGCAATAATACTAACATGATTAATCTATGATCGTGTCAGGTGATTGTTCTACATGCAAGGATAATTCCCACAATGGCATCGTGCGAGAGCATGTGATCGGCGATCTTGACCTTTCTAATGATTTATTTATCCAGTGAAAACATGCTGAGCATGCACGCACTCTCTCTGCAGCAGCCTCCTGCGGTTTGAACACACTTAACATTCAGAAACCCTGAAGCTGCGCGTTGCTCAGGGGCACATCGGCAGCAGCTGTTTAAGTGTGCAGACAGTTACTCATTGATTTGTTTGGGGACACTCTCGCCATTTTGTTCCTTGAAGACGCGTTCTCCACAGAGATACGAGTACTCCAGATCCTGATGACAACACGTGATACTCAGGGTATCTTAGCGAGGCCACAGCTGAAGGAAAATTTCCCATATGTGCAGCGCAAACTGGGGCCGGACTATGAAAGACACATTCAGGCTACGGCTCTTCTGGTTTTGTTTACAGGATCTCATCATGTCAGTCTCAATCATCCCGAACCCTCTTGTGAGACTAAACCGAATCCCCCCTGCAACAGAAACCTCTTACGACACACGCTAGTCCGTCCTAAGCCATATATCAATGTTAGTGCGCCATAGTGATGACTTATACTGGTGCTGAAATTAAAGTCCCCTAGCGTTACAGGGCTAATCCCCTGGTTAGCATGTGCCTTTAGCAGCTTTAAGAGGATCCCTCAGTAGAATGAGATTTTCATTAGCCCAACATGACAGCTTGATGTAGGAGCCCCTTGTGGAATCTCTGAGTCTGGGAAAATGAGGTCTGTTCTCAAGCATCGCCTTGAAACAGCCCCGAGATCTTCCGCCCGCTGTTTACTGTAAACCGAGCGGACAGGAGAAAAGGGGGGAAAGGAGTGCGGTGACGAGATATGCCAGGTATTCATTCCTGGGGAGAGTGATTGGAAACACATATTCCCATAGGCGCCGTATAAGGTTGCATTTCTGAGGCTTTTAGTGGAGACAGATTAAGCCTGGACGGCTGGATGGTTGTGTCTCTGTAGCTGCTAATGGCCCGCAGTTCAGTATCATTGACATACTGACATACTGCGGATGTCTTCAATACTCCACCTCTGTTCATTGACACAGTGTGTCGGAGGGGGGTGGGGGTGGGTGGGTTCCACCGGGCTTCACTGGCTACGGATCGGATATTACACCTCCTCCTGCTCCACGCCCGAGAGAATGGGAATACCAGTCAGCTGATCTAAGGCCATGTGTGGCAGGGAGGAACGGGTCTAGACGCAGCTGCTGCCGCTGACATGTACATGTTGGGGCTTCGGGAGGCATGAGCAGCATAAAGAGAGGTGTGTGCTGGCCGCGGCCTGCTGGGGGTATCAAGTTGTCATTACACAGATTGTAAATGTGCTGCAGGATTAGTGGCCATCCTACTGGGTTTGCAGGGGCCACAACTGAGCGGATGTGTGTGTGTGTGTGTGTGTGTGTGTGCGCGCATGATAGCAGGGTGTGTGTGGGTGTCTTGTGGCATCGTCAGCCATATTCTAATCTTTTTCTCTCTCTAATTATAGTCTGGTCAAACGAGAAACCAAAGCTCTTGTTTTCTCTCCCACTCCCCCCCCCCCCCCGCAGCACCAGCTGAGCACGTTGGCTCCAGGCAGGCACAGCGTGGCTTCCTTTAGCCTCAGTTCCAGAGCTGCTGGCTGATATTATGACTACCAGGGGTCAACCGGCTCCACGGTATCATGTCCTCAGCCAGAAGCACTGTGGGATAGCCTGCTTTGTCCTCCCCTGTCTGTCCTAAGCCTTAAATGTTTAGCTTTAACCTTGCGAGTGTCGGTGGCTGTCAATCAAACCTGACCCAGGAGTAACAACCGAGATTAGTCGGGATCAAGGAGAATTTATAACTAATACCTTTGTGCGACAAAGATGGAGGAAAAAAAGTTTGTGAAAGTGACGACGACCCTGTTCAGAGCTGGATATTTATATTCAGATACATTCAGATTGTGACTGGAGCTGGGACAGTGTTTACTCCAGGCATCAACCTATCCTGTAAACACTGTTGACACTTCTGGGGATTATCCAGAGAAACAGGGAAATTTTATTTATTTTTTTTTTTTTGTTTGGAAAGACAAGCTGTTCTTGAATTTGAAAACATAATTTGAAAAGTTTGAAAACCACAAACAAAATTCCTCTCGCCTCCTTTATTTTGGGATGGAGGCGAAAGTCTAAAAACCTACGGAAAATAAAACCAAATATAACAGGAGAAGTGATTAAATAATTAAACAACAAGGATTTAAAAAGTAGCAAAACTAATTTATGATTGGAAGTAACACCGCCAGTAGACAGAGGAAACTTGTTAGACAGGCATCTGATTTCCCACGGCTGCCATTTTTGTTTTTTCTGATTGTTCATGAATCATTAAAAATGCCCCTTCTTAGTGATGAGCCTGGAAACAACCTGGATTCCTGTCTGCATGCATATAAACTGTATTTTGTAGCAGCTGACTGTTCTTTATTCTCGTCTTAGATGCATTTCTTTTCCCGGCCATCCATTTCTGATTAGATCACTAGACGTTGATCTGGAGGGCCGTCAAACATTCGCAGCCAAGAGGCTAAAATATGGACTTGAGGTGTTACAAAAGATGATAAAATGCACAGTGAGAGTAGCAAGAGCACCAGCACATGCTCCAGATGTTTGCCAGATGGAGGCTATAAGGAGGTTTTTGAGTGGCAGAAATGAAATATTGCTGAGACACGGAGCCGTAAACATACAGCCCGACTCAAGATGTGGAGGGGATGACATTTCCACTCTCTCGCTGTCTTCTGGTTTCTTCTTTAAATTAGGCTGACCAAAGACTTTCTCCTGCTGATCTCCTCTCTGATCTCCACTATGTCCGCGCTGCGGCTCTGGTCCGCCCGTCAACACCTCCCCCACCGCCACCCCCTTCCTTCTGTGGACTGGCCTGAAGCGTGAGAAACCCTCGTTCATTTACCGAGCTAAAAACCTTCTGCAGCGTTCGTGATCTTCAGCATTTCTTCATTTTTTCATTACCAGCAAGATTTATTCACCTGCTTTTTCTCTAGATGGATTTGGTGTTATGTACTTTTTATTGAGTCATTAAGCTTTCCCTGGGCTGATCGAGGCAATTTCAATAGTTGTGTTTTCTTTCTGGCGTAGTTCTGAGCAGCAGGTGGTGGAGGAGGCTGATCGAGGGTTCAGGGGTTTGATAGCAGGAGGTAGAGAGAGCGACCAGGGGAAAAAAAAAGCAGTTCTGCAGTTAAAACTGTCAGTTGAAAATGTGTCATAACGAGCCATTAACAAAATAAAAGCACCTTAATCCTAAATCCATTTGTCCTGGGGATTAATGATCCCTGATTGGCTGAATTACTCACGGCCAGTTAGAGGAGGCTTATCAATGAATCAGGAGCTGGAGCTCTTAACAAAGCACACATCTATGGATAATCCCTCTTTTCAGTCAGCCATCCCCCTCCCACACACACACACACACACACACACACACACACACACTGTTGTTTACTTTCTTTAGCCCCATCTGGTGTGTTTGGCCTGGCACAGGTAAGGTATGACAGAGCCAGTATGGACAGAAACAGACAAAGACGGGGTGGGGGGGGGTTGGTGATGGTGGGTGGTAGATGGAGTGAGTAGAAGAAAAGAGGAATTTTATTATTTGGATTTATTCAGCCTATTCCATTAGTGGTTTTGATTTTATTTTCCGCAAGTTTCCTCTGGCAATCAACAAGTGCTTACAAACACAACCCAAATCACTAAACTCTGACTGAGAGAACGCTGTCTTTATTTGCCAGATTACGAAGCTGTTTCCACGAAATGTTGAAGGAAATTACTGGAAAATTGCAGAACCACGAACCGTTTTATTTCCCAACATGAAGGCCTAAACGCTGTTTCAAAGCCCTCTCCATGTGGCCAACAATTAAATTTGCTGAAGAAATACTTAATTCTTTATTTTTTTGGCACGAATGAAAAAAAAGAACACTGCCTTGCTTCCTGCTGGTATATACTGTATATTTATTCATGGCGTTTTGGTCTGTTTGAAGTCGTGCTTTCCTCTGACACACCTGTCACATATTCAGGTGAGCCATTTTTAGTTATTTCACTGGCATTAAAGCTGTCAAATATAAATATATAGTAAGTATAAAAATAGCAGAAAATACAGCAAGAAATAATTAATCCCCTAAGGTTGGTAAAACCTGCAAATTCCCAGAAAAAATACATCTCAGTGTCCTCGGTGGCAGCTATGGTCCTGAGAGGAAGGAGGACGTGAAGACAGGGAAGGAGAAGAAAAAACTAATTAGTAAGTTTGTTCGTGACAGTTTTATAGTCGTTACAAGTACAATTGAAAAAAGTAAAGAGCCTGAGCCAGAGGAGAGGAGGAGAGCAAGAAGAGGAGAAGCAGAGATGGAAGTGAAGAACAAGAGGGTAGAAAACAGAATGATGGGAGGAGAGGAGATGTAAAGATGAGGGAGAAGAGGGCGAGTGGAAGAGTGCGGGTGAGGAGAACTCAAGGACGAAGGGCAAAGTGAGTGGAAAAGAGAAAAGGAGCAAAAAGAACAGAAGGTAATAGAAGTAGAGAGGAGAGAAGAGGAGAGGAGAGGAGAGATAAAGGGAGACAAGAGAGCAAAATGAGACTAGTAGAATAGAGGAACCAGTAGAAAGGAGAAGAGAAAAGAATAAAAAAGAAGAGCATAAGAGGGAGAAGAAAGGAGGAATGTAGAAGACAAGAAGATAGAAGAAAGCAGAAGGGAGGAAAGGACACAAGACAAGATGATTAGAAGAGAGGAGAGGTAAGGAAAGGAGGAATAGGAGAGGAGAAAAGATGAGCAAGAAGAAGAAGAGCAAGGAAAGGGAAAAACGAGATGGAAGAAGAAGAATGAATACAAAAAAGAAGGCAGGAGAAAGTAAACGGGGGGAGGATAAACCTCCCTCTGGTTGTTTTCCTCATGAACACAGTTGGGTCAGGCGAGGGGCAGCTTCCCAGGGTTATTCCACAAAGGGAGAAAAGAGGAGATGCTTTGAGCCCACAGAAACACATGAAGCTTCTGTCTTAACACACATACACACACACACACACGCACACACGCACACACACACACACACACACACACACACACACACAGCGATAATGTCTGCACTGAAAGACACATAAACCACAGGCCTCATGCTGCTTGTGTTTCAAGCCCCTCTATTTACTCCTCCACAAACCGATGTGTACTAACTGACTTTTTAAAAAAACCCCGTAGTTCCTGATCACAGCCTCTAGGGGGAACTCTCTATGGGGCCAAAAAGGGGGGAATCAAGCCTGGGTCATGTGACGTGATGTCACCAGATGGGGTCTGTCTGTCCATCCCGTTGCCCTCAGGGTTGGGATGTCCCGCTCACCCCTCCCTCCACATACACCATCATTCAGGGCTTTTTGCCGCTGGGAGTTTAAAGCCATTATTACTTAGTTGGCTAATTATATACACACATCTGTCCATGGAGTCACAAACACACACACACACACACACACACACACACACACACACACACACACAGAGTGCATTTAAATGTGTCTGCCAGGGGGCTCAGTCGGACTGGGCGTTGACAGCACAGAGATGGGAAAAATGGAGCCTGTAAAGTATAGACAGTTCTCTGTTTCTGGGTTTTTCCTGCCGGGAACAAAATCAGAGAAGGTGAATAAATGGCCTCAGATTGGAAACACATTGCTGCCTGTGGGACGGCACCTCAGGTAGTTAAAAAATAAAACAAAGGCTGGAGAAAGAGGAAGCAGAGACAGGAAGAGTGGGAGCGGGACGCTCTGCTTATGGATCCTGGTGGTCCTGACTGTGCCAATCACTAATCGTCCTTCAGTGCAGCTGCAGACACACTGTGTGCCAGGCGAACACACAGACAGAGAGTGTGTTATGTAAAGCTTTATGTATAGGCGGATCTCTGTCTGTGTGCAGATTAGGTTTGTTGTTCTTGTACCTTGTGCAGCAGCACACAGTGAGAAAAACTGGAAACTGGCTGAACTGATGCCAAATGACTTTGAGAAATGTACTGATGGTTTTAATGTAATTAAGTTTTTCATTTTAAATAATAAGTTCTCAAATCTTGAATGTTAATTTTAAACACAAACACAAATTTCTGAGGAAGTTCTTGTAAAGAGCTATGTAATCTAATATTTGTATCAGATGAAATATTTCCATGAAAGAAAAGCTGCATGTAAAGGGCTTTTCCCATGATTCAGTGCTCTTCTTCCATAAAGCTGTGAGTCCTCCACCGTTGACAGAATAGTCAAAACTGAAGCACCAGAGGCTGAGATCTCCTGATTTTTAGTCTCTGGTATAAGTCAGGCCTACATTTCCCATAATGCACCCTAAATAATACCTTTCATTAGACGCACCTCGCCTGTCTCATGCCTTTCAAACCCATTATAGGATCAGGATACTGGACTCAAAGATTCCACCCAGTCACTTGAATGAAAGTTGTTCGTCTGGTGCAGAGGACAAAAATGTTTTCTAGCATCTGGGTTTGCTTCCATGTTGTGCGTCCTGCTGCACATGCACATTCACATTTCCCCTGCTGGCGACGCCAGTTCGCTCCCCCTCCTTTTATACACTTAACATCATGATGACGAATCACACGCGAATAAAACAAATATAATCCTCAATGGAGGAAAAATTCATAACTGACCTCGTTTACAGTTCCAGATGTTGTACAGATGTCTCTTATAATGGCAGTTTACGGGGGAAAATACTTTTTGGGCTCAAATCTGAAAGCATAAAATCAGTGGTGTGCCCCTTTAAACCCAAGTAAATATGCATTTATTTGTATTTTATTATTGGAAACTATTACCAGCTGAACACTGTATAAAACACAGCAGGCGATCCGAGTGTGAGTGACTTGATTTGTGTGAACTGACCCTTTAAGATGAATATTTCTGACTGTCTGCAGAGTGACTGAGACAAGTGATTCTCTTCCTGTCTTTACATGGACGGAGCTGGTTAATTACTGACAAAGCTATTCTGGTGTTAAAGAGGTCAAAGCAGCAACAGCAGCATGGGGTTAGTGTCAGTCAACACACACACGCGCGCACACACACACAGCAGGGCTCCGTCATTCAGTCAGCGTAAAACCCCAAGGGGCCGACACACTGACTCATAAACCCCCTCTGTGCCAAACATGGCTGCTCAGGTTGCCATGACGCCAGTTTACAACAACAGAATGTGCCGACCACAGAATCGGCGCTTTTTGACAAACAAGAAGTGTTCGTATCTGCGGGTGTATTCATGCAATCAAGCATATGCAGCACATGAGCCCAGACGCACAGGAACACACACGGACCTCCTCCAATACCACATTGTGTAACTCCAGGAGGTCCCAGAACAGGTCCTGTTAAAATAACCTCACTGGAATATGTCCCATCAGCACCTGCCGGGCAAGTGCACTGAGGAACAACATGCAGGATGCTGCACCTCACTGTGTTTACATGTGATTATGGCGATGATCATACTGTATACCGACTGAATTAATGTTTCATTAAGCTTAATGTGGGTGATCCAGCAGGGCACACAGACAGTGTAATCAGGCCGAACACCACAAGATGTCTGTCGTCAGACGAGCCGCTCGCCGTGCTCGGGCCGATATCGATCGGACACCTTAGACTGTGAGCTGAGGTCAGGGGTTAGTGACAGCCCATTATTCAGCCTGAGAGCCGGTGTTTGGTCAGTGTCTGAGCCCAGGTGACGGACTGACCTCGCTGTCGTCCCTCTCAGCAGCTGCTGGGGGATGGAGGGTGACGTTTGAGAAGTCCATCAAAAAAACTCAATTCCCCATGACATGCTTCATGCTTCATGCATTTCTGCATTTTCCTGTAAACTGGATTCCTACTCGCTTCTCTCTGTCTTCCTGCTCAGCTTCCATCTAATCGTCCTCTTTTTGATTATTTACTCAAAGTTACTTGCTGGTACGACTGTGTCTATAAAAGTTTTTTTTTTGAAATTACAGGAAACAACCAAGATTTTTTAAATAGGTTGCTAAGTTTAAAAGCTACCAATCAACTTATGTAAGTCAGGAGCACATACAGTGTGTCTACACAGGAGTATATGTTAACACATACGTGGCTGCATGTGTCGTGAACATTAGGTCTATATCACATGGAGAAAGTTTTCAATACATGTAGATCAAGTCAGGAAATGCAAATATGCAATCACCCTAACTAATTTTTCCATCCTATCAGTTATTTTTAGGACATTACTTTCTATAGTTAATATTTTTGTTTTTTGTCATTTTATTTATTTGATTATTTGTGAACATGTGTAATTTAAAGGTCCCATATAGTCTAAAGGCAGATGTCCATGTGTTGTTTGATCATAAAGCAGGTCTAGGTTCTATATTAATACTGTGAAAGTATCAAAGTGCTCAGTCCACAGAGAAATGCACAGACTGTATTCAGAAACTAAGCCTTAAAACGAGCCGTCAGGACTTCTGTAACTTTGTGATGTCACAACAAAACAGTCACCGCTCTCACCCATGCCCCAAGCCCCGCCCACCTAGACTCACCACCCAGCCTTGCAGGATTTGGTTTCTCAAAGTGTTTATCTGAAATGTGATATATTTTTATTGGATCACTCAGCAAAAAGTCAACCAATCAGAAGAGAGGCTCAGAGCCTCCTCTCTTCTGATTGGCTCACCGGCCTGTTTTTACTAGAGCTACTGGATCAACACTTCAGATTAAACACTGGAAAAGTGTCAAATATGGACGTTTAAGCCTTGAGAGCAAATGTACATAAGTAAATGTGAAAATACATGTTATTTATTTAGTGATAAAAAAGAAGGAATACACAGAGGAATATGTTGAGACACTCAGAATAATGTACATCCACACATGCACACACACACACACACACACACACACACACACACACACAGACCCAGATGTGTGCTAGTCTAAGCAGCAGCAACAGCAGGAAGGCCCCACCTGAAGCATGTTTGACTAACATGGCCCTGATCCTGGCTCGGCAGGGCCGAGACTCTCACCTCTGACCTCCCTCCCCAGGGGCGATCCGAGCCCCCTGTGCTGCCCTATCACTTTACTGCACCCCAGGGAGTCCCGGGCCCAACACACTCTGAACCCACAACCAGAGAGGCTGGGGAGGAGGGGCAGTGAAAAGAGGAACCCACAACGTCTGGACTCAATCACCCGCCCATGACAAGCCTGCAAAGCTCTCACACACACACAACACATACACACACACACCAACACCAGCACTTATCCACCAGTGAGGTCTCACACACATCAAAGTGCGGTGGAGCTGACTTGGTTGAGTAATAGGCGTTCTGTGGGGAGATGGTGAAATGCTAAAAACTCAGACTCGGAAAATTTGTTGTGTTCAAGGTTCTGAGAAGTGGAGGTGGGGTGGGGGGGTGAGAGAGGATTACATCCAAGGTTTGGAGACAGACAAAGAAAGAGAGAGAGAGTAAAAAAAATAGAAGTGACAGAGTGAGAGATTGACTGGTGAGAGAAATGTGAAAGAAGAAGCCAAAATGATGTGAGAAAATTTGAGGGATGTGAAAGAGGGGAGTGGGAAAGAGCACATCCTTGATTTAAAACTCCCATAGGAGCTGTATAAGAGCTAGGAGGTCCGCATGTGTCTGTGCAATTGTTCTGAGTTTATTTGTTTGGCCCAATTTCACATACAATGTCTCAACGGGTTGCACCGACCTGGAATATCAATGGCTCCCAACCCTGCAAAGCCCTTTAAATAAGACCCTCGGTGTCCGCTCACGATGAGACGTGTCACTCCGGACTAAAATGCTTTACTGTGTATTTATACGGAAAAATGTAACTTGTAACTTTCTGGCAGGCCGGCGCTCCAACATGGCACCTCAGTGTGTGTGTGTGTGTGTGTGTGTGTGTGTGTGTGGGGGGGGGGGGGGCAACAGGGAGTCTCTCAAGGGGCCTTCATGCAAGGCAAGGGTCACGTAATTGAGGAGGAGGAGGAGGAGCAAGATGAAGGCATCAGGAGGCTAATTATATTATATAAATGCAATAAAGAAAGAAGGGGACGTCGTAAACCTTCCGTGAAATTTTACATTTAATAAAACACTAACTGCACGTCACAGCAAAGGCAGAGTAAGAGAAAGGTTTTAAACAACCAGTCACGTTTCCCTGTTGTTTCACCTCTATAATTTTCTGAAATGACTATGACTCACACATCATGGTGGTCCCTCAGGAGTCTGCTGGGGGAAAAAAAAAAAAGTTGAAAACACTTTTACATTTTAGGAAATGCTCTGCAGATATCCTGTCAAGTTGTCAGCTGAGAGACAGGAGATCAGAGAGGACCAAACTGTATTCCCGCCCACCCCACCCCCCTCCTGCACTGCTCACAATAGACTGTGTTTCCACAAAGGCGAGTTCTTGTTGTGTTGTATTGTAGAGGGCACGTCGCTACAGGTACAGGTGAGAGGATGACCTCTGCTGTACTGAGACAGCGCTTCTATTGAAATGACTGAAAAAGGGGCTGCGTTTGACACGGCGGTGAAGAGAAGATAGAAAACACGAGGGAAAAAAGACAACCACAACAACATGAGGGGACGCTCGTTACCATCAACAGACATTCAACACACATAATCCAACAACACACTGTGAACTGGTTTATGTAAATTAAAATGTTTCATTTTAATTTGGTCAAAGTTGTTTAAAGTTCACTGAGTTAGACAAAACTAATTCAATACATTTTTTTTTTTTAAGATTTCTTTTTTTTTTTTATCATTTATTATGACAGGGACAGGAAAGTTGTGGGAGAGAGAGAGGGGAGATGTCATGCAGCAAAGGGTCTGTGCTGAATTTGAACACAGGCAACCGCAGTAATGACGGAGTCTGAATGGTATGCGCACTACCAGGTGAGCCACCGGGGTGCCCCAACAAATTCAATAAACTTCAGTTATTAAGTTGAACAGCAAAAGTCAGTCTGACAAAGTCATTTAAAAAGCAGTTAAAGACGGTATAAACAGGCTTTTCGGAGAACTGCGCATATTTTACTGATTACTCTACTGTATCCCTGTGCTGTGTGATTTCAATTGTTTATATCTCCGTAAAGCATTTATATGACTCAGTTTACTGCTTTCTCATGTGTTTCAGTGGATCTGCTATTCTATCTCTGAGCTTTGTGTTTTCTGTGTTTTTCTATTTTGGCTGATCTTGACTTTGTGACTCTTGACTGTCAAAAATGCTAAATGAATAAACTTTCCTAACTTCTACCTTCTATTTTTCCTAAGTCGGTTTTTAATTGAACAGACACTTCCTGACAATTATCCGAAATATTATTAAAATCGCGATATGGCCACGTGCGTCATACGAATCAAATGAGCTGCAATTTTTGTTTTTTGATGAAGGTGAAACGAGTCACAAAAAACCATAAATATAAGCCCCGGACCTATATTTCCTATTCTCCTGATGTGATGGATGGGACATTTGTTTGGCAATCGTGACTCATATCGCAATCGCAATATCTGCCGAAATAATGACAACATCGTTGACAATAATGACAGCATAACCCTAACCCCATTTTTTTTCAGCGCTACTCTGCAGCAACATTGTTCCTACAAAGACGTTACATGAGTCTGCGTCCTGTAACTGTTATCAATTATAAGCGTTTATAGGGGCAGGGATTAAGGTGGATACGTACCGTCATCATGATTCATAATGTTTTTATTACTATCAGAGGAAACATTCAAGACTTAGCTTAATAGTTTAATAAATGTTTAATGGTTGAAGGTTGAAGAATTCATTTGAAATGAACAGGACTTGTGTATTTACATGAAGTTGATACATATCTGTGTGATGTTTTACAGTGTTGGATTATATTAAGTGTCACACTTACGCACATACTAATACTGCTGGCACAAAGCCAATGAAAGAAGCCTGCAGTGTCTGTTGCACAGGGCCACAGGAGAGAACCACTTAGGATCCGCAGCTCCGTCCCCTTCGCGTCCCACAGCAGGCCCAGGAAAAACAGCACATGTAAAATCATGTAAGGGCTAAACATAGAAGCGCCCTCCGAGTGCCCCGCATGCCAGCGCCAAGCCGTACCACCTGGTCCGCTCAATCTGCCCCCGCAGGGGCCCCACAACACCCCTCATGCCCCTTCCCCATGACACAGAGTGGCTGTCAAAGTCTCATCCATCAGGACGCAAACCGGAGACCCTCAGATCTGCACATATCGGCTCGGGTCGGATTCACACAAGCCGCCTTTAGAAGTCCTGCGGGGCTCAGATTCAAGCGCTCCACCTTAAGAGGCCGTATTTCATATTCACACCCGCTGTAGCATTCCAGGCGGCAGCGCCGGCGGAGGCCATGTTCCTCATTCACATATTCAGCGCAGTGCGAGGCGTACAGACTGCGAGGTGTAATGGCCCTTCTTTTGGGACATCCAGTGGGCAAATTTCAATGCATATAAAACCGCCTCCTACTGCTACGGAGCATAAATGACCCTGAGAGACTCCAACATTTCAAACACTTGTGAATATGTACAGGACCTACAGCAGGAGCTAAAGGTTTAGGAAGGTGACTGAAAGGCTGCTGGTTTGAATCCCTGACTGAACAGGAACATATTTGAGGAAGAGTAAGAATCAGTTGGCATCTTCACTCAGACAGTTAATTCATTTCATTGCATTTAAATCCGGTATCAAATCTGAATCCTCAGTGATACTTTACCAACTCTAGAAGGATTATTTCTTCTGATTATTTCATGTAAAAAAATATGAATAATTAAGTTTAGAACTAAAACCTAAAAAAAATTCAAAGTACTAAAACTTACTAGTTTTGCCAAGAGAGAAGAAGAAAAATAACTAATTGAAGATTTTTTAAGACTTGGAAATTCACCCATATTTCACCCAAAAGTAATATTTTTTCCACTTAGTTGTCTGTCAGCTGTTTCCATAGGGACTATTTCCTTAGAAGAAAGTAGTTCCAGTCCGATCTGTTCATAGCGTGCTCCATTTGCTCCTTGAAATATAAACAATGATTTTGAGAATTTCAAATCGAATGTTTCAAGCACCATTTACCTCCAAATATCTCACAAGCTGGGCAATTAAAATCAAAGCTTCCTATATGAATAAATAACGCAAGAGGTTGGAGAAAAAGGTGTATTTTTGTTTGGGTGAATTCACCCTTTAATGATTGATAATTAGAGGAATTTAGGAATTGGAACCAGATCCAAAATGAGCTCTCAGACCTGCGTGCAACAGTTAAAGACTGTAGTGTAGGTGGTAATGTGGCTTACTCTGTGAGCCTTAAGCGGGGCGTTGCCAACAAAAAAGAAAACCTCTCGGGATAAATAAAAGTTAAGAAAAACAGCACCCATACAAATCCATCCGCCCACATGGACGTGCACTTTGCAGACACAGCTCATATTATTCTGAGCGAAAGGCCACAGAGAGCAGCAGAAATCTGGACCGGTCCGACAGGCTGGACCAGCCAAAAGAAACATAACCAGCTGCTGTCCGACAGCTGACCAGCATTAAACCAAACCGAGCCCACTCACGTACAGAAATACAGCTTTCAAATGTTTCAACAAACTACATCCACATCGCATCCAAGAAACATCATCATGTGCATGTCCTCCTCCTCTTCCTCCTCCTCATGTGTTTTGCGACACCTCACACACACCCAGCCGTTCCGCCGCTCTCTGAAGTTCACAACTGACCCCAGATCGGCTATCAGTCCGTTCCCTTACCGCGATTAGCGTCACCTCGGCTGAATCCGGGCCCCGGGTTGTGGGATCGCTAGATGGGAACCACATGTCAGCGGCTGCATGTCAGTTTGAGGAAGGATTTACTGCTTGGATGTGATGATGGAGAGGGCCATAAAGGAGAGATAGAGCCGTTGTTGATAGATCACCTCACCGCCGGCCGATTTCCATCTCTGAGAACACAAGCAGGCGGCTTTTTCACCTCCACACCTCGCCCAAGGGAAGGAGACATAAGACAGATGTGTATCCGTTTTTCTGTGACAATCTCAGTGTGTGAAACTTCCTTTTCTTTCCATTCACCGCGTGTTTTTTTACACGTACAGTATGCGCCTGGGTTAAATTAAGCATTTCACGGCAACCAAATCCACCCCTCTGCCCGCGTTTTAGGGAGCAGACTGCAGTGATTAGCCCCAGCCGCTGAACCTTGGGCCACCTCATTTAACACACCACTTGATGTAATTGTTATTGGAGTAGAGATACTAGCCTGCTGTTCAGACTGCAACACGCAGCAGCACTTCTCCCCTCTCTGCCTCACTGTTTGCCTGCGACACTCTCACCGCCTGCCCTTGTTTGTGATTCGGAAAATGAGAGGTAGGAAAAAAAAAAAAAGAAAGAAGAGAAATCAAGATTTGGCAACAGGCGACAGAGCTCTAACCGCGAGAGTCAAAAATGTATGAATGGAGGCCAAAAGTACAGATAAAGAGACTATTTGTTGAGCCAGAAACATGGAGAGGGAGAGATATCTGTACACTTCTGACTCAGGTCATAATATGTGGAGGTTAAAACTGGGTCACGTTAAGAAGTGAAGGTTTGTAAGACGCCTCGGTTACATATACTGTAGATGTTGTTTCAGTGGCATTTAAATGACCATATCTTAATGTGAATACATGTAATAATGTATTTAAAAATGTATAATGTCATTAATAAAGATTTTCATTACGTTAAACTCAAGTTTTTGTTCCTATTTACATTCATCGTATTTGTAACTGCATTTATATGTAGTCGTTTTCATTGTTAGTGGCGGAGTCTGGCTTTTGTGAATTGCATCTGCACGCAGCCCCGATCCAGGCTTCTAAAATAAAAATCCATGAGATTAATTATGATTGATTATGAGATTAACACAGTTGTACAGGTTGTTGTGATTTACCAAAATCAACTGTAAACAACGAAGTTGGTGATTGGTTGGGGCAACACAAGCAAATAAAGCCCCTCTCTAATATATAGAGGGGATAAAATTACCACAATACCTGAATGAACGAAGTTCTACGAACTGGCAATTGAGTCTGATTATCAGAGGTAATAAACATGACATGACTCTATAATAGGAAGCGTAGCTGTTGTGTTTAGTTTGCTCTATTAAAACTACTTGACATTTCGTTCAGTCAGCCCTTGGTTTGTTGGGCTGTGCTAGAGCAGTTGTTCTTCTTCTGTTGCATTTCTGACGGGGTAGCTGTTTGAGGCGTGGTCGGCCCTCAGTGGTCGACACGTGTCTTTTTCGTATGGAAATCTGGGAGCCGCAGTTACAACCAGTAACTGCAGCTGTCTCCAAATCCACCAGGACTCAAAACTTTATGGATTATAATTTGAAACCGCTGGTTAAACTACAATTATACATAACCTAGGCAACTAAAACCTTTTTTCACCAAAGTTAGCCGACTCCGTTTTTCTGCAGATACCTCTTGAGGGCCGTTTGATAATTCAAATAAAAATTTCATTCATCATCTTTCAGTAATGTCATATTGTAAATGATGCTGAATGAATGTTTGATGTCATTATACATTTCTGAAGTTTCCATATTAATGATTTCAGATTGCAAACTAACAAAATGAGGAGCTGAAGGTTGTTTTTTAAGCGATTGTTCACACATTTGCCGTATTTCAATATATATATATCAAAAAACACACCCATATTAAAATCCTGATATTGAGTTCATTAAACCTGTAAATCACCAGATCCGTGATGGGGATGGTTTCAGAGAGAAAGAGACAAAGGAAGATGTGAGAGTGAAAAGGGAGAGAAAAAAAATGAGGAGAGAGAAAATTGAAAATGAAAGATTTAAAGGAGGAAAGAGAGCAAAGGCAAGAGCTCAAACAGGGATAGAAACATATTCAGTGGGAGTCTGGGGTGGAGGGCTGGATAAATATACTCCACTGCACTGAATGACAGGCATTCTCATCTCTCATCTACCCCCTGGGGAGACACAAAGAGCAGAGCAGGGCTGGACCTGCCATCTTAACCCTTCCTCTGTGCTCATTTTACACTACAGTACTATTCCCTTTTTCATCTTTTTGCCTTTTTTTTTCTTCCACTCGCGCTCCGGGCTGCCATCTTAATCCTCTAACTGTAATGATTTTAATACTATCCCTAACCCTCTCTCTCCCCCACCCCATCTCTGCCCTTTCACTGCTATTACCAACCCCTCTCTCCCATCCTAAATGGCATGTGACCGCCATTATCGCCTTGTGGAAAGAGGGGCGTCATCATGTGGGCCATCATTTTCATCCATAACCATTAAGGAACGTTGTAAAAAGATACGACCACTCACACGGGATCCTCAAATAATGGACTGTAGGCACACGGTTGGACTGTAGCTGCTTGCCAGCATCAGCAGACACTGTCATTACTTTTTATGACTTTGAGTACTTTTGCCCTTAATGTACATCCTTCCTGCCCTTCAGCGTTTGAACCCGGAGGAGGAGGAGGGCAGGTGATCAGCAGGAGAGACCATCCGGTTATCAAAACAGCCACAGGCTCAGTCTCGGCACCAATGAGCAGCGCTCTGAATCAGTGTCAGTGTTGTTTGTCCAGGGTAATCATGTCCCATTATAATCACACTACAATGCAGGACTGCTTCCTAGTTGTCATGATGTATGATTCTCTGGTATTGAAAAAGGAATATCTGAGCCAAACTCCATGGCAATCCATCCAATAGTTGTCCTGATATGTCACTTAGAAATGTCAGTAGGGGACTTCCTCTGAGGAGCACGAACATCTGTACAAAAACTATCAAAGAATGTGTTTTTGTATAAGTGAGCAAAGGGGTCTAACTCTTAATAATAATAACACTAATAATAACAATAACTTTATTCATAAAGCACTTCGCAGAAAACTCAAACCAGATAAAAGAGAAGATCAAAGAGCCTGAGTATATAATGCGTGAAGACAATAAGTGAAAAGAGTAGAACAGCATAAATAAAAACATATATCAAACATTATGCAAAAGGATCCAACAATACGTGAAGAGAGGTAATAGAATATGTAACAACAATAATTAAGTATAAAACTAGGGTTGCAATTAATCAAAATATAATTGAAATTGCATTATGGTCAATATTCGAATTGCAGGAGCTGCCTTTTTTTTTTAAGTTAAAATGTGTCACCACATTGCTGTGCATTGTTGGCAGCGTTGTGGCAGTGTAAATGAAAAAGCAAAAATGATCATTCAAACTGAAATTGTGACTCGTATCGCAATCGCAATATCTGCCAAAAATAATCGCAATATGATTTTTTTTTTTTTTTGCAAATCATTCAGCCCTTGATAAAAACTACATCAAACATTACCAAAGGCTGACAGCAAGACATACATTTCAAGGAGAGATTTAAAAGAAGTTAATTAGGTACAGTGTCTGA
The DNA here is from genome assembly GCF_021018895.1 of Seriola aureovittata. NCBI lineage: Eukaryota > Metazoa > Chordata > Actinopteri > Carangiformes > Carangidae > Seriola > Seriola aureovittata. The sequence continues at coordinate 4,482,226 of NC_079381.1, forward strand.
TTTCAGTCGGGGGAGAGAGAGGGGGGGCTCTAATAGCAAAAGCCTGAGTCACCCTGAGTCACAAACCTTGACCTTGGGGTGAACAGCAGGGCTCCTTCCACAGATCTCAACCCTCAGGTGGGCACATACCATACGTCTGTTGTATTAACATAGCTTAAACCTAATGACCGCTGAGCACCAACTGAGAGCAGCATAAAAAGGATATTAATAGTTGACTTTGAGTGGTCTTAATATCCCTCATGTTTACACACACTGGCAGATTTTGATGAATGCCAATAGGAAAACTGTGTTGTTTCCATGGCGCCTGACCTTAACTCTCACTCCTGAAGCCTTTGTGATGCTTATTTTGTTGCTCTCTCACTCTTTGGTAGTGTCTGAGTCTGAGGCAGACAGGAAAGCATTTCAATAGGAGACAAAATAATAAAACAACACCTCAAAAATGCGGCGTTGAGTCAACATTTACTGAATCAACAGTTAAAAGTCTGAAAGTCAGACATAACTCTGAGAAGGAAATACCCTAAAGGAGTGACACAGCAAAGTCTGTAGTAACAGTACAACCTATGGAAATCACTGAAAGTCAGCAATAATCCTGAAAAGTCAAACATGTCTGTCACTTTTTCTGGCTCATATACAACTGCAGCCACAGCCCAGAGCCACTGAGGCTGCTGTGACACATGCTGAACAAGTGTTTCTGCTGACTGGCTAACCTTCAGTGACCAAGAATCACCAAGTGAACTTCAATCACTGACAGAAACGCTCCGTGTGTGCGTGAAAGAGACAGTTTAGGTAAGAGGGGCAGAGTTTAAAATCACTCAGAGCCAGCATCAGTCTGCACACACACACACACACACACACTGCTCTCAGCACTCACTGCTTTAGCACACACACACATACACACACACCAAACACTTCACAGGCTCAACACTTCTCAGATAGTGTTTACCCTCTGAACAACAGCCAATTACATGGACAGGGAGGCTTTCAGCGGCTAAACCAAGGCCATTCTAATCACAGAGACACAAACATTTGGACATTTTTCATGTTATTCCACACACTGCTGTCGGGGTTAAATTAAATAAAATCAAAGTGACCCACATAACTCAGTGTAGGAATAAATACACTGTAATACATTTTTCAACTCATCATTTCTCAAACCCACTATTTCCTCTTATTTGCACAGTCTTTTGAAGGCACTCTGTTGAAAACCATCATACAAACTAAAGTGGAAGCATGGCGACATTAACCTCTATAGGGCCCCCTGAAAAAAAATTGCTAACAGGCTCCTGTTAACACCGCCGTTCCTCACACTCTCTCTGCACTTTTTCTATACTTATCGTGTCATTTGATGCTGTGTTTAGGTGCTGCATATTCCTAAACAAATTTTTGTTAAATAAGAATAAGCATGTTTGCATACAGTATGTAGGGGAGAGTTGCCTGCTTTGCCTGGTTGCTGACAAAGCCTTTGGTAGAAGTTACAAAGTACTTTTTTTATTCCTATTATTGCATGATTTAGCATTTTTGTGTACTTTTACTTTGGAAACGTCGATTTTAAATTCATCTGTTTTATTTTACTTAAATGTCCTATGTTTTACACTTTTCCAGACGTTGTTGATCCATGAGAAGATATATTTGTGGTTCTAAGAATCTCCTCTCTCAGGCTTTTCTCTGGAGCTCCAGTAACAAAAGGTCAGTGGTCAGAGGAGAGGAGGCTCTGTTCCTCTCTTCTGATTGGCTGACTGTTTTCTGCGTAATCAAATAAAAATATAGCAGATTTCAGGTAAACACTCAGAGAAACCAAATCCTGCAAGGCAGGATTGTGGGTCCAGGTGGGCAGGGCTTGGGGCATGGCTGCGAGTGGTGACTGCTTTGTTGTGACATCACAAAGTCGCAGAAGTCCTTTCAGCTCGGCTCAGTTTCTGAATCCAGGCCGTGTGAATTTCTCTGTGGACTGAGCGCTTTGATACTTTCACTGTATTAATATAGAACCTAGACCTGCTTTATAATTAAAAAAAGACATAGACATCTCACTTTATACAATATGGGACCTTTAAGTTTTTGCTGATGTTGTTTACTTGTACAGCTGAAATGAATTAAAAAGTACTTTGTGGTCAAGTCTGCCACGAGATGGATAACTGTTGGTCCATTTGCAGTGAAATGTCAGACAGCAAAGCTCAGGCTTTATTTCGCTGGTGCTTTTCATTTTGTTAAGTCTAGTTTTCCCATTTAATCTACCGTCAACTGACCGTATCAGCCTTTAGAAGCCATAAAGATCAAAGCCAAGCAACGTTCAACTGTTCACTACAGAAGCTCTTAGTCAAGTGATTATCACAGGATTTCTTTGACTCATCTTTCAGTTGATTCATCATGAGAACTCGAAGTGTTTTTCCAGTTTTATTGTCTGTAACGTTTCATTTAATGGGCCAGTAATTTCCCAATAAATTCTTGCGCAGATTCCTTGAGAGAACGATGTAATTTGATACTAATTATAGGGAAAATGGAGACAAACTTCTGAGATAGTTACTGGAGTTTAGTCAACTGTGTCTACTTATTGATTTCTAGAAGGAATTCCACAGGGAATCAGCTGCAGAAATCAATGCTTAATTTAACCAAAATAAATATGCACATTTATTTATAAATCAAATTTATATTTATTGGAGTATATACTTGTCTGTAGAAAGTTTTCACATTTGTTTAGTTTAGCTTAGTTTTACCTTACGACTCTGCTGTAGATTACCAGAGTAATTAAGTGAAATAAATTAATTTGACATATACATATTTGACAGAACTTTCCTTTGGTATGAAATATAAGAATTAACAGTTACATATGATTTCATGTCTAGAAACTTTGGGACATAAATCATTCCTCCAAAGATGAAGCTTTTAAAATCTTGTTTTCCAGTAATGACTACCGATGAATAGACCATAAAAATGACTAATTGTGTAAAGATTTCTTGGTCAAGTCAAGATTTTTGCTTACATAGGTTTCCAACTAAAATGTTTTACATATTCTCAGCATCACAAAAGGAGTAATTCAGAGTTTTACCATCACATAATAATCACATAAACCTTATTATTACTGCTGTGAAGTCATTCACATGGGAAACCAGTTCAGCGCTGAGAGTGAAGATGTCATCTCACACATTCAACCTGTCTGGTCGCAGAGCCAGGTCATCACAGTTGAGAAGAGGTCTCAGTTTAACACCTACAGGTCACAAAGTGCACCTTTCCTCTGTCATTAGGCGCTAGCTGAGCCTAACTCAGGGAGTAACCCGAGCCCAGCCCTGCAGGCGTCTAATCCTCCTCAACAAAGCCTTTCTGCTGCCCTGACAGCCTGAGCGATCATCAGTCAGGTAAAGCAAACTGCTCCAACCTGACCACTATACACACAGGTGGCTTTACTGACCGCTCTGAGTGTTTGACTAGTTGTGTATTTGTGTGTGTGTTGGGGGTTGTATGAGGTCTGAGGAGACACATTTGATAAACAGAGTGTCCCTGCCTGCCTGTGCGGTTGTATGTGTGATTCACTCAAGAGTGTGTGACATGTCCAGACCTGTTAGGTTTCATTCGACATGAGACGGTCCGACGCTGTGACTGAGGCCGCGGCCGTCACCGGCAGACAGACTGATTAGGTCGACTTTTCTCACGGCAGGTAAAGACTCAAATCCCCATAATCCCTCAAATGATTAAGCTCAGGTCAGGAGTGACAGCACACACACAGGCACTGAACTCCAGGAAAAATGAAAACACATTTCCTAATGAAGCTTGACAGCTCATTCGTAAAATAACTCATAAAGATACAAATTTGATTAAACAATAAGTTTAATTATGACTACATTTCTTCCGACTGTTGCCCACTGTACAGGCCTGTTGAGCAACAGTGTAATAAAGTTATTATTCTAAATCATGGTGTAAAGTGTGGCACCGGTGATTCCTGACATGTGATATGTTGTATCTTATAAATGTATTACACACCCATCAAACCAATAATGGGAATATCAAATTACAGATCACTATAGCAACAAAACTGATGCTCACTTACTATCAGTAAGCAGTGAAGCTAACTTAACTATAGGTTACCTTGACTACAGACAGCGGAGCTGTTCGTCTATAATCCCATGAAAAGACCTCCTTACCCTGGCTGTGACTGAGGGTGTAAATATGTTAAAACCATAGGTCATAGGTCATATATATATATATATATATATATATATATATATATATATATATATATATATATATGTGTGTGCGTGTGTGTGTGTGTGTGTGTATATATAGTTTTATAGTATATAGTATTATATATATGTCATATATATATATATATATAGTTTTTATCAAACGTAACTCAAACAGGAGTAAATAGTGAATTTTTTGGGAACTATTTTCAGCGGTGCATTATTACACATTTGGTGCTCTACTTCCAGCAGCCAATGTGTGTATTCAAAGCAATACCACAGTGCAACTGTGTGGTTCACTGATGTATTTAAAATAATTTTTCACAACAATGGAGCGCCGCGGCACAGAGGAATAAGCCGTATAAGGCTTTGGATGCACACACAATATGTGTTACCGGATCAATTCATTGCTGCTTTCATGGGATTTGCTGACAATAAGAAAAACATAGAAAATCACAAGACTTATTCTGTATGATTTAAACACAATAATAAGCTATAATCCTATCAGGTATAAGCTCAATAATGCACTCTGAGGTGCTCTGATATAGAAGAAAATGTAAATCCACCTCAGAAAAATCTTTGTTGGAACATCTTGTGCGTTATCTCTCTCTTAAATGACAATTACGTAGCTGGCTACCTGACTAATTTATTATTTGTCCTTAAAAAACATTCAGCTAGAAGCAAAGTTTTTCTGTTAAGCCTACCCAATGCCCTGGATTTAAATGTCTAGAGTTTTTGACACAGATCGAGGTGACACTTGCATTTAAACAACCGGCCAGTAAGAAGAAATTCCCTCCCTAATAAATAATAATTACCACATTTAAGGAAGAATAGGCAACAGGACAACTGGCGTGACATGAAGAGGAAGTGAAAGGATTTTCTTTTAGCAGGCTGGTTGAGATTCTCGAAGAGACGCAGGTTCGCCAGAGGCAAGCAAGCTAAGAAAACAACATGAATTGCATTCAACAAGCTAGTGAGAACAATTCTTCCTGTGTTAGCCCGAACAGGGAGTGAGCGACACACACACACACACACACACACACACACACACACACACACACACATACATACACAGAAAGTGTCTGCTGCATTCCTGTGCTCCTCCTGGCTCTTGTCCCTCCACACTTGTCACCGGGCAGCGCAGGGCCCTGCAGTGTGTGCCGGCCGGCCTGAAGAGGCTCTCACAGGCCTGTTAGCGCGCAGATGGTGTCAGGTGACAAGAGCCGGCGCTGCAGGACGCAGATGGAGGCCGGCGGTCGCTGCAGCGTGAGGACTCCAGGGTTTGCTTCCTAAATTTCTACACCAACTTCTCGAGGGAGGAAAAAGGCTCAGCTCAAAAATACAACATCCAGGGTGAAAGTGTGGTTTGTAATTGATTTAAATTAGTCGGCAAAGACCTTAACTGAACAGCTGTAACCTGTTTTTAAACTTATATAAAAGAAAACTAAGAAAGTAAACTTTTTTGTGTTAAATTTTATGATTGAAGCATCTTTTAAATTTTAAGCAGAAATGAGAAGAAAACCAGTTTCATTTCCCCGAGTCTGATCTTTTAGTTTCTACCACTGACTTTAAAGAAAGATGTTCAGAAACAAAAAAACATAACTAAGGAAAGTTAAAAAAAAAACATAGATCAGGTGTCACAATTGAAAATACATAAATAAGGCTTTCTGATGCTAAAGCCTGTCTGTGGTAAAAAAAAAAAAATGTATTCACACCGCTTGTTAACTGTACAGACTGACAAACCGTGACATCTGTGTGGATGAGGCCAGAGCCAGACAGACGGACTCACAGCGGTCAGTGTCAGCGGCGGCAGTGATGTGTGTGTGTGCTGATGGTGGGTGGGTGGGTGGGTGGGGGTCTTAATTGCAAGGAACTACATTTGCTCTTTTCAGCTCAGCAGCAGATGTGAAGCAGGTTTCAGACAGACAGCGCATGAGGGGAATGTAAATGACCTCTCTGACCTTTTGCACCTATCAGTCTGTGCTCCTTGCCTCTGCTCTTTCTTCTGGGTGGATCATTTGAAAAAGAAGTAACATGATTATATTCCCAAAATATGGCATAAAAAAAAAAAAAGGCACTGCTCCTGTCTCTGTTTTCTACAGTATTGTGATATCAAAATAAAGGTCACAATCCCAGCACCTGCACGCAAGGGTCTGACTCTTGTGTCCAAGTACTGCACTCGCTCCCTCGGATGGTTTCCTCGGCCCAGTACAAACAGGGGGGGGGGGGGATTCCAGGAGAGCCAGAGATCCCACTGAAGGGTCACAAACCAGCTGTGCTCACTTGGCTTTATTTCACTCAGGAGGAGAAGAGAGGGAGGGAGGGAGGGAGGAGAAAAATTACAGGAGATAATAGAAGAGGGAGCGGGGGTAATTGACTTCTTGGTGGTTTGTGCGCACAAACGCTTGTCAGCTCTTGTCAGCTAAAATGTTTATACAATCTGTCGTAAGTACAAAATCTACACAGCAATATTGAATATTTAGATGTAGTGGTGTATGTGTAGTCTACTTTGAATGGAACAGTATGTCTTGTCGTGTCTTTGTATATCGTACGCGAGGTCCTGTTTATATGTTACCACATGCTTCAGTGTAAACTGTCCCCGCGGCAGCGTCGTTAAGTCAAATCTTGCCTATTTAAACTTTCCCGGTGATTAATTTGATTCTTTACTCATAAACCGCCACCTTGCCAAACAGCTTCTCGGCCTCTTTTGTCTCTATTGTCCTCAAATGTAGTGCAGATCCAATAAGACAAGATCACAACACACATGATTAAAACGGGGAAACTAGAAAGTGTTAATAAATGCTAATGAATCTTGGATGGTCTTTAATTTTGAAATTCTTTCCGGCGTCGTCCCATCCTGTATTTGTCTTCATAAAGAGGAATTTCCCCTGTTTGCAATAAATATTCACCTCCCTGCTTCCTCTCTTTGCGTCGATGATCTGACACCGGAGATGAGAGCTCATACTTGTGTACACACACACACACACACACACACACACACACACACACACACACACACACACACACACACACACACACACACACACCTCCAGGCTGTTCTGCTTCTCATTAACACCGCAGTGAAGTTCACAGATGTATGCATACAAAGGCACGCACGCACGCACGTCCTGAAATATCTGCACGCGCGCGCTCGCAAATGAGGCTTCTTTCAGCTGAATCAGTCAGCGTGCACATCGCCCAATATTTGACGCAGGTCTTTGTTTCTGACACACATCACAGAGGGCTGCGTTCAATCACTCACTAACCTACTCTCGCAAACACTTCTGGGCTGTGCCAGCTCTGCCTCTGGGCCTCTCGTCATGACTGAAGCACTCACTGCCTCGCCGTAAATGGATGGGAGCGTCGGGGGTGGCCCGGCGGTCAGCGGGACCGGCCTACAAATGACATGTCACAGATTTCGGTGCCAGCGACGGGGCCGATATGAGCATCTGTGGCCGCGCTAAGTGGATGGTGCTGACAGTGAACGCTGCACAATAGGATGATGTTACAGTCGATGAGTTTTTAAATGGCCTCGAGCGGATTTCACAGCACAGAGAGTCGGTGTGTGTCCGAAGGTTTGCCGTGACGCCGCCGGACGGTGGTAAGAGGCCGCACATGTGCCTGAGAGGAAGGAACAAGCTGAGGCAATGAAAACCAATGATTCAGCACCACATGAATTCTGATACCAGTATTGATTTAAAGACATAAAGACCGAGTGAAAAGTATCAAAACACTTAAAGAGGAGGTAACGTGGAACATAACTGCCTGGGCCGGGACGGATCAGAGATCAGATGCAATAAAACTGCTGCTGAAGCCTGAAGATGGCTCTCCTTACCATTTCACTTATTGATTTTTAATTTGCACAAGCCATTTTGAAATGCCCTCTGGTATGATATCATTAACGGCAAAAAGGGAGGGGGCAGCGACTGAGGGCAATATTTTCATTATCGATCCATCTATTGATTACTTTTTCATGAATGTAGTACATATAGGTAGTTATGTATCAAACAGAGACCATGGTGACATCCAATGAAACCCAAGTGGACCTAGGGTTGAGATTAGAACCTCTTCTTGATCTGGTACATGATGGATTTCATTGATGCTTTCCTCCCCTGTTGGTGTTTGTGGTGTAGCGGCAGGTTCATGTACCAGGTCTTTCTAAAAGTCTCTTTTACCAGCTTTGAACCTATTTGGGGTATTTTGGGTCACCCCAAGGGGTTGGAAACTTCCTGGACCATTTTTAATACAAACATTGAAGTGTCAGCTTCAGTTTCCGTTCAGCTGAAAATCACAAGAATGCCAGGCACAAGTTGTTTTTTTTAAGTGTGGCAGCTGTGATAAGTCCTACTGTACCCTCCTAAGAGTATGGAGCAGTGGCTGGTTTATGGCAGAAGAGTGGGGTGGGGGGTGGGGTGGGGGTGATTGGAGGGTATGCTGTGGGATTTATGGAGGAGGGGCTTTGTAGCCCTTCCTTGAAGCTCTAATCCGGCTGGGCTCAGGAGAAGGTGTCGGCGTAGAGAGCAGGCCTGTCAGCACCCAGAGACTCCATCCTCTCCCACTTTATCCTTTCTTCTCCCCTCATCTCTCTTTCTCCTTCCCGCCATCTCTGGTCTCCATGCATTCCCACATTCCTCAGATAAAATGGCAGGTAGAGAGGAAGAGGAGAAAGTTGAAGGGGGCAGCTGTGGCTCAGGGCGGCGGAGGTGCGTTGGGTAAAGCCCACCACTGGAGCCCTGATAAGCGTATCTCCCTGCCTCATGTGTGCCAGACAAAACCCATTTGTTTCTCATCTGTTCCCCTGATTTGAGCCTGACGGCTCGGGGTGAGCTGTGGAGGACCAGTGACAGAGTGATGGAGACAAGGAAAACATGTCTGCCTCCTACTATGCCTCGTTGTTTTGCATGTTGGCAGCCCCTTTTGTCCGACTTTGGCGGGATTAAAAGTGCGTCCTGGAGTGACTTTCATCTATGTGTCTTTAACTCTTAAGCATTCTTGTCTTATCTGGTGTCATCACGTGACTGAAGTGTGAAATCTCTACATGTGCTTCATGCTTTTGTTTTACATTTTGTATTAAACCTGCAATAATTGATTTTTTTGTCCACCTAGGGGCATGAGAAACAAGCTCTGAACACAACACTGACTTATTATCACTTTTTAAGTTGATATGGCTAACATGTTAGCATCTATTTACCAAGCCAGCAGATACACAGAGCAACATCAGCATTTGGAGTCATGTTTCTGGACACCTGGTATCTAAGTCCAATACCTACTCTCCTTTTAGCTCTGTTTTGGTCTCCACCAACTCCTGATTGAAATATCTGTCTCTTAACTACTAACTGTTAAAAACCATTAAAAAAATGTCATACGGTCATATGCCTCCACAACATCCAACTAACGTTAGTCCACGTTCACATGAAGCAAGGATGACAAACACCGAACCTCCGGCTACATCCACACTAATACATTTAAGTTTTAAAACACATCACTTTTGCTACATTTCCACCTGCCCAGCCCCACGTTCTACCGTCCAGACACAGTTCACATTTAACAGTAAAGCTCCACAGGCTGCTGAAAGCTTTCTCTTCATGTAAAACTGAATCTGCAGATGAAAGTTGCTCATCAAACAGCAGCCCTCCACAGTCTGCAAATTCCAAGCACACACAAAAAAAAAAAAAAAACATGTGGTGCAGCCGTGACTGAGGCAGCTGTCGCACAAAGCTGGACGTTACTCTAATAATTTACAGAAGTGACTGCACAGACCGAGGACTAACGAGGAGGAAAGAAGTGTGTGGTCGTGCATAGCTCAACTGGCAGAGCATGGCACCGCCGCCGCCGCCACGGTGGCGGTGGTGAGGATGAGGGAGGGGAGGGGAAGGGAGGGGGGCTGGTGGTGCATTCCCAGTGGAGCCGCAGATGCTAAAAATGTATCCACGCATGGTACGGTGAGGCACTTTGGATAAAAGAGCTTACTAAATGGCACAGGAGAACAAAAGAGAAGGAGAGACAGGAGGAGAACACGCCTGCTGTTAGTAAATGGACTCTCTCTCACTCCGTGTTTTTTCCCTTCATCCTGTTTTGTGTGGATGTAGGTCTCTCATCCCTCATAATCCCTTCCCCAAACACTGATGAGTAAGTCCTGACACACAGCCTCATCGTCAGACTCGGCCCTGCCTGCCGGGGATTTACTACCTAAATAAACACTCTGCATGCACACACACACACACACACACACACACACACACACACACACACACACGCATGAAAATTAAATTGAAGCAATAAATTCACACTGTCATCTGTTACTAGAGCTGGATATCGTTGGAATTTTTTTGATTCTGGTGCTGATTCAGTATGAACAGCAAGAAAACACTACGACTAGCTAATCGCATGTCGCATCAATTTTAGGAGAATCTCTCTGATATCAATATTTTAAGATCGTCAACTTCATTAGTTAATCTCCATTGGACCTCCAATATTTCGAGCAAGCCCCAAATTAGGTGCAAAAGCTAGTTTGGTGTCTGGTGTGTCCAATTAAATCTACATTTCACATCTTCTTTTTCCACTATTTCTTCCCACTTTTAGGTGTAGCTGCAGTTTTGTGAAAATTAATTAGGCTACCACTCAAAACTGCAGTGTTTCTGCCTTCTCAACCAAAAAAAGCTGATAACACATCAAAGCTATTTATATTTCTTTGCAAATTTTAAAAGCTAAACCTAATTAGATTTGTTAGGAGGGTAACTTTTGGAAATTGATACTGGATTTTATCAATGCAAAGCCCAATAAACCCCAGTCCGACAAAAAATATGTCAAGATTAGGAATCTGACTCCACATTTGATGCCGGCTTTTTGCATACGGTGCACCTCAGACACACTTTCTGGTACCAACAAAGTACTGAGGTTCGATGCAATCCATTATTCTTACAGATGAAACAGCTGAATGCATTCACTCTGCGACTGAGATGTCACACAGCCTGAAAGACTTTCATTAGCATCGGTCTCAGTCGAGATATTTAGCCGTGCATCAGCTTAATGCTTGTCCAGGGACCAGTGTTACTACTGGGGTGAGACCTGGTCTAAAACAAAGTTAAAAATCTCATCTAAGACAATATAAAATTTTATGTTCCTCCTAATGTGATACACAGAGCCAGAGAGACAAATGGCTCCCGAGAGGTTTCGGCTTCCTTCACCGCAGTCTTACTTCCTCCTTCCTGCCTTGTCGTTGCCGCTCGCCCTCTCTCCTCTCTAATGACCATGCTGCTTGCTGGAACATGGCCCATGTCGATCTATAACCACCCATCTGGCCTGTGTGTGTTGTCTGTGTGGGTCTGTGATGAGCCCGTGATGAATCTATGTGTGTGCAATTGTGTGTGTGTGTGTGTGTGTCTGGCACACCTGCTACACATGCAACCAGCGCATGGCCTGTTAGCTGCTCTCAACGCTTTGTATTGTACCGTTAGCCAACGTGGCGTTGCTAATCCGCAGTGTTCGGGGTTAGCTGGAGTCTCCTGCGCTGCTGTCTTTACACTTGTGTGAATGGGAGAGGAATGTGGCACAGATGTTCGCAGTGTGGACCCGGCTGTTGACAGACAGCATGTGCACTTTGGCTCAGACGTGGACAGCGTCAGTCTACTTACCTGTGTCCCCGTATTAAAGAATAATACATTTCTAATATGGTATCACTGCCACACTCTCCATTTGTGCTGCATATTAAAACATGCTTTCCTTGGTAGTTGTGTATGAAGATTTGCTGTCAGTGGGTGTCGATGTTTATAAGACTGTTACGAGTGCACTGCTTATTGTGTCAGCTGTTTTATCAGCTACCATTTTTCGTGTAGTTGTGTTTTTAATTGTAGTTATTATTCATTTCTACCAAATATTACAAAATCTACTGTCATCTTAAATCTACTGTTGCACTGATCTTTGCCTGTAAACTGTGTTACACTAACTACATTACGTGGCTGCTTGTTCCTCTTCACATTTATAGCCTGAAGAAATTTACTTATTTTAGGAGAAATTGGATTTTTCTGGAACAGTCACCATGATTCTTTTTTTTTTTCCAGCTTTAATCCACGACAGTAAGATCTGATAATTATTTCGTTAGCATTCATCAACACTGTATCCCATGACTTAAGGGCACCACACACAGCAGCAGTGTATGACAAGAACAGCATCGCCTGTTGTTTTTCCATGTAAGCCCACTCACCGTCAGCTGTCATCATGGTTCAACATGAGACATTGTCACCACTGACAGAATTTGATGATCTGGAAAACCAGCAAATTTTATCACGTTCGCCACATGCACCTTGACAACTTCCTTTGTCTTGTATGGCACGACCAGTGTGCGCTGCAGGCGTGAAAATTACATGATGCTGTGTGACACGGCTAGTGTGTGCTGTCCTTTAGCTACTGGCATGCTGTCAAAGCCTTATGGGATATGTAGTTGTTGAATGCTAAAGAATCATTGTTTATTTTGTGATTTGAACACTTTTCGCTTTTTTTTTTTTGTATGTATGTATTTTTTTTTTAGCTATAATTAGGTATCATCTTATCAGAGACTGTGGATAGAAAAAGCTCAGGAACATGTTTCAGCTTTTCAGAGAAAAGTGCTGTAAGAAAAAACATATGTGTTACAGTTGAACAAAGGCGAGCCACCAGTGATGGTGGGGCTTAAACTCCCTATAACACACACAACACTTATTTTAACCGGTGGATCATATTACAGCCAGTGAGTGGGCCCGGTGTCTTCAGTGTCTTGGTCAAGGACGCTCACACATGAGTGGACACAGTGGCTCTTGCAGGAATCAAACCACATGATGTGACATTGAGGCCACGGGCCATCAGGCCATCCAAACAAGCCTTACGTAAGCAGCGAACCTGCGGCTCTCCGAGAGGGAAACACGCAAGCAACTGCAGCAGGAAGACAACGAGGCCATAACTCTTCCTCCCTGAAAGGATTGTTATTATGACAGCGGACCCATTAGCTAAATGGAGAAAGAGCATGTGCAGCATGTAGCTCTGGCTATATAAATCTGCATCCCTCACCCTGACCTCTAACAGTCCCTCCCTGGAGGAGTTGACCTGGGATAATTCCAGACACCCCACGATGGCCTTCCCTGGGTCAAGTCACCGTAAATCTAACGCTGATCAGGACCAAGTGACACCCGGGAACGTCCCTTTTCTCCACGGCAACGTGGTGTCAGCGGTCAGCGAGGTATGCCAAGGACTTTGTCATGAACCAAAAAGTGCTGAGCTGGTCAGCTGGTGGCCAGGAAGCGACCGGAGTCACGTGTCCTCGCTTTTGGTTTTCCGCTCAGGATATTTATGTATGTCTCTGCAGGCCGTCAGCGAAGAGAGAGAAAAGAATTAACTGTGGCTAATAGCCATGTTAGCTAACGAGTCACACGTGCGCAGAGGTTACCGAATGACTTCCCCTCCCTGCTTTAAAACAGATGAGGGCTGCGACCGCACACTTGCACAGTAAAAAACAGGACGTAAATTAAAGCCTTCTCCTTCTCCTCTGGCGGAGAAGTGTTGGGTGAAAATAAAAGTCTTAAATCAAACGCTGCAGCCGCCTTCATCCACCTCTGGGAAACTAGACCTCAACAATCCTGAAGTAATGGCACAGAGATTCATATCAAAGACATGAGCTGGAAGTTCACAGACAAGAAATCCAGGCCGAGTGAAAAGAGCCGATCTGATCGGTTTCTGAGGGCAAATGGCAGCGCTAACAACATGTGCTGTGACTTTTACTTTTCTACATATAATAGATTTAAAACAATTACTTGTAGGCAGAAATCTTTCACACAACAGACGTTTGCTGTGTGCTTTGAGCGACGGAGCCTTTATTTGCTCAGTGAGAACAGAGCTGTAATTATTCACTGTAACCATTAAACTAAAATGTAAATTGTAAAAAGTAGCTGAACTTGTTCAGACGTGCAAACTTCGTACCAAGGCACTGGAAAGATGTGTCTAATGACAGCAGCGTAGTTTGTGGTTGTAAATGTCAGGGAGTTGTCAGGGAAAACAGGAAACATATCAAACTCAGCAGTGAATAGCAGTTTATACACTGATGCAATATTTGTCCATTTTAATCAGTGTCAAGTATTTCACATCAGTGTATTCAGTCAATCAAATCAATGCATCAGGATGATTCTTTTGTTCATTCATTAGCCATACCACTTATCCTTTTAGGGTCCTTTTTATACGCCTCTTAATCACATTTCTTTGCCAGATTATTGATTCCAGCACTCTACTTCAATGTAATCTAATGTCAAAGGAAAAAAAGCTGTTATTTCACCACTAACGTGAAGGGAAAAAAATAAGATAATAAGATCAAATCAGCACTATTACAGAGTGATACAAGAACATGTGACTTGTTGAATACTTTTAGTACTTCACTTGCCTTGTGTCTACATGATCTTACAATCTCATAATTTAGTTGAAATCCTCTAAATCAAACATTACTATATATAATTTCTGCTGATTCATTACAATGTCCAACCTGAGATGTTATAGTGAGAGATACTTCATAAAATCATCATATATTGCTCCCTGTATGTACAGCCTAATGTACTACCCTGTGAAGCTGACTGATCTTCCAGTGTTCCTACTGTTCTGGAGACAGGATGTGAAATACATTCAGTATGGCTTCAGATGAATCATTGAGAAGTGGGTGTTCACCCTTACGCTCACTCTTAAAGTACAGTACTGGTCTGTTCAGGTCTACAAGACCGTATCAACATGCACACCCACACTGTCATTGTGGCTCTCCGCTCTTAAGTGACCACAGGTCAATGATGGGACCTTCCCACTCATTCCACCATATTGACGTTCAGTGTTTTATCGATATCAGCTGTCTGGATGCGTCACCACACACTGGCAGGAATCCTGTTCTTTCAAAGAGCGTCACTGGCAGATGTATTGAACTGTTTTGGAGCATTTCCTCTGATCTGCTTTGTTTGGGTGTGTGTGTGTTTGTATTGATGATCTCAAGAGGAGAAGGGGAGGATGGGACGCAGGAGGAGGCAGAGACACCATGATAAGGTCAGGGCCCCCTTACATCTCTGTCCTCAGATAAAGCAGGACACACACTCACACACACTCAGACGGCCATACCAAAGCATCAAAGACTGATAACACACCTCTGCGTTATCTTCCTGTGGCTTTGTCTCCGGCCACGGCACCACACGCACTCCGTCATGGCATTGTGGGGCTTCAACAGGGCGAATCCAGCTCAAAGCCTTTACAGGAGCTCAAACGCGTGCTCTATTCTGATGAAAAGTTTTGCTCAAAAACAAGATTTTTATCAACTGAAAAAAGCCGAATCAAATTGATTATTGATATCAGCAGCAGAAAATAAAGATAATGGGGCTTTTCAAAGAATAAACTTCACTCAGCTCCTTTGCTGATGTCAGATGTGTCACGTAAATATCACATTTTAAAGTCACAGTGAAACAGAAGGCGGTCATGTGACGGATTTCAGGGCGAAACAGAACATGTGGGTGGGGTTTAGCTACAAGAGGGATTTGAATCAAATCCTTAACAAGCGATTGGATCTCTCAAAAGTGGGCGGCACTTAGTGAATACGGCGGGACGATACAGAGCTGAAAAGAAATATGGAGCTGGGGAGCTGCAGAGGATTAGCTGTTAGCGTTAGCCCTTAGGATAAGGGTTAAACAAACACATTTGCCCTCAACCACATTCTTTGTTTTTACAGGTTTATTAGCTGAATGCTAACAACACCTCCTACTATGATACTGCTCTGCTAGCTAACAGTAAAATACAGCTACATATACGGGTGGGGTTTAGCTAGCCACCCCAAATTTGGACACATTTAGCGTCTAACAAGCGAAAGTAAACAGTTAGACAGGGACACGGGAAATTGTATTTTTAATTCAACTGTGACTTTAAAGCTTTCTTGTGCATGTAATCCTACAAGTTATCTGAAAATAAATGGTTTTCACCAGGCAACAAGGCTGTTGCAGTTCGGAGCCTTTACATCAAAGAAATAATGATTTTCTTCCCTTGTATTGGACATTTTGTTCTCAAATGAACCATTTAAATACATCCTGTTATTTAAAACTGCAGCTCCTTCAAGATCTTTATTGCAACAAGAAATTCCAAGAAAACTAAGACTGTCTCTGTGGTGGAAACCCAGCGACTGAAACTCAGAGACAAGGTAAACTCAAAATCCTTGGGCCTTTTGACAAAAGCTAAATCCAAACAATACTCTTATCCCTCATCCAGTACAAAGCCCATTCAGTCAGCTCTTTCATCTGTGCAAACAGGGCAGGGGGGAACAGAAAACATTTGATCAAGTCAAAGTTAATCTTCCAACAGTTTGAACTCACCGAGCCTTGTTACAATGGGACCCATCGAAGGATTTTGACTGAAAGTCTCTCAAAAAACAAAAAAACGTCCCTGGGTGTTGGAAATGCATTTTTGGCTGTTTCATATTAAAGTCTCATCATTTCCTCTTCTGTTCAAATGTTGCTGTTGTTGTTTTTTTTTTTATTTACCTTATCAACAGACACTTTTTGCTCTAAGGAGCTCATAAAAATTCTGTTTATTAAAAGGTGATAATATAAAATGACAGAATAGATTCTGGGGTGAGTCATACTGCCTGTCCCATCATGCACTGTAAAGATCTGCAGATTACCTTTGAATTTCACTTAACTTTACTGTCGTCAAACAGTCGGATTCAGAGGAAGATGCAAAGAAGTGCAAGGATTCTTTGTGTTTATTTTGGTAGCAGATACACATGTACAGTATGTATGGAGCTCACAGATCCTCCTCACACCCTTCAGTCCTCTGTTAAGTTGTCAGCACGGCTCTTTACCAACAGCAAAACAAATTCCTCAACAGCTAAAATGATTTTTCACTCTGAATATCGGGTTTATGCCCATGAAAATAACTTTCCTCAAACTTGTTTTTACAGTTTCATGTCACTGTTGACTTAGACAGGATTATTTTTACCCCACTTTGTTGGAAAAAGAAAGAAGCATCAGCGAGAAGTGCATTTTAAAAACTGTGAAATCTTCTGGGTAATACAGCCGATATTTATTGAGTAACTCGAGCACTTTCTTGAATGAAAGTCAGGAGAGAGACCATCGGGTACCTTTGGGAACTCGACCCTGAGCTGCATGATGAAAAAGAAAAAATGGCGCCGGGCCAGTTGATAAGGGCATAAACTTAAGTTATTAAAGGGCATAAAGTAAACAACCGGGCTGAACTCGACTCCTCGGGCCCTTGGCTGGCACACTGGGCAGCAGCGCCACCCGATCCTGGAGCCGCGGGGCCTCGTCACCGTAAATCAAGAGGCATGCGAGACGCTGAGCTCGCGGGTGAGACGAAGACGAGACCACAGGCAGACAGACAGGAACGCTGATGCGTGTCTCTGATAACAGATCTACACACTCATATAGGACACACACACACACACACACACAGATTTCTGCATGTCCCTCAGCGTTCCCACTCAGCTCACAATAGAGCACCACAAACAGTTGAACACAAGAGGAGATCACAGGACAACTGACATAGTTGTGTACACACTAATTAGACACATTGGCGAAACCACAATAGGCTTTTTCATAGCCACCATGCACAAATCCCACACTCACTCACACACACACACACACACACACACACAGGATGAGTATCAGGGATGGGATCTCTGCCATGTTTGCTATGATACCCTCTTTGATCTGGGGTGAGAAGTTCTCTGCCCTCAATAATAAAAAAAAGGGAACGAGACAGCCGGGTTTTTGAGGCGGTGGCAGCGTTTGTTGAGTGTTTGACAGTCGCAGTGTGAATGGAGGATGCTGTGTTTTGTTCCGGCTCTGTATGAACAGGCGTTTTGTTTGCAGGGTGACATTTAGACAATGGCAGCAGGACGGCTGGAAGGAGGGAGGGAGGGAGGGAGGGGAGGGGAGCATGAGGGTGGATCTGTTGTCGGCAGCGATCGTATGAGCGACGTCTGAAGCTTTTGTGGACTCGTGAAGAACAGAGGGGTCAGCAGGTCGAGACCGAGTGACCTCTGCTGACATCAAGGCACAAAACTGACAAGAGGGGAGAGGAACCAAGAGTGGCTCGATGCTGATTTTCCACCTCGAACCTTTTTATTTAACATCAATCTTAGATTTCGCCTCCTGTGCAGCTCATCTCTGGACTGTAAGTATTTCTGTGCAGGAGCATGAGCTTCATGTCTCAAATGTGAATGAAAGTGTGATTTCGGTCCTGACAAAGTTGGGACGAAGTTGTTCCATTTCAAGAGAGTTGGCTTGCCATGACTTAACACCAGTTTTTTTTGCACGTTCATTAGATTTTACTGGGATGCTTTGGAAAAAGAAGACATCAGCGGCCCAAACAGGCGTCAACCGCATCAAAGCATTTTAGTAATTTTGCGAGATGTTGTGTACTTCGATTTTTCTAGGATCTAATTTAAAGGAATATTGCAACATTTTTAGGAAATACGCTTCTATGCTTTCCTATGGAGAGTAAAATCAGATGATTGCTGCCACTCTCAACAGTCTCATCATCACCGTGAGGTTGCCAGGCAACCGGCAGAGGCTCCAGGAAGTCACTGCACCACTCAGAGAAATAGTCCGACACATAAGCTCTCTCTTAAAAAACAAAACGTGTCATTTTTGCAGTTTGTTTTTGTCTGTATGAAACAAACTGCGTGTTAATTAGTGAGCTTTAAAGGTGCCGGTAGATGTGTTTTGTTACGGCTGCTGGTGGTAACGTCACATTTAGTGTACACACCAACTTCTCATCTTACTCTCAGCAGGTGTAGCTGGAATGTGTCAGTAAACTGTGGTTATTTTGTTTTGTGTCGGCTGTAACGTTAAGAAGTAGCTGAAACTTCAGGATTCAGTGTCACCACCTTAACCAATTACAAGAATGTCACGCCACCTGATGCGCACTGGAAAAAATAAATGCTATGTGCATTAGAAAAAGGAAAATGTTCTGACACTTTGCTGTGGTGAACTTTTTCCCATTCAAAGAAGAAAAATGTAAAAGGAGCAAGCAATCTTTTAACACAGTTGCAGCACTGCAGGATAACACCACAAAATGAACACTGCACAACCACCTTAAGCGTCACAATAAAATACAATGTGAACAAAAGTGCCAGAAAATCTCCGCTAACACTCATAACATCATCCGTTCACACTGAGAGTCTCAGACTCACGTGTGCAGGAGTCAGTCTCCGGCTGTGTGTGTTGAGTGACTTCCTGCCGGCTGTTTGTCCTCTTATCAGTGAACCAGAGGCTGATCGGAGTGATAAACACACACCGAGACATTACACACACACACACACGTGTAAACATTCAAGTGACTCCAATCAGGCCCGTTTTGTTCTGTCGCAGTTATTTGCCACAGGTGGTGACTCAGGTGAGAATACCAACAGACGCACCTCAGATCATCACACACGAACACACACACACACACACACACACACACACACACACACACACACACACACACACAGCGGCTGAGCAGCGTGAGTGAAGCGGTGGCAGACATGAGATTAGGCTGAGATTCGGTGCACATGGTGGGACCTCCTCGGACCCTCAGCGCTGAGAGTGATTCAGCGTCTCAGTCGCAGTTTGAGACAGAGATGAAGATGAAGATTTGAGGGTCTTCACTCTGCTGGTGCTGCTCTACCTGTGTGCCTCCACCCTCTCCCTCATCCTCGCTACTACCCCCCTTCATTTAGTGCTCTTAAATGCACAGAGATACTAGTTTAACAGTATTATTACTTCCTTCACGTGAGTATTTCCTTTTCAAACTTTTCAATAGTATTGGAACAGGACATCAAACAATCTTAGCTTAAAATGGATCAACATGGAGAAAAAGGGTAATTTCATGTCATTGTTCATTTTCCTCCCTGACGTGGTGCGTCTATCGGATCGACCTATTTATATCAGTTTTCACTTCAACGTAGGGCCGGTCAGCTACTGTTTGTCATTCCAAGCAAAAATGCGACACGTTTAACGCTTCCTGGTTCTCACGTCTGAAAATTCGCTTCCCTAAAAATGAACGTAAATGAACTGCACTTATATGGAGCTTTTCTAGTCTTATCGAACACTCGAAGCGCTTTTCACGACACCCATTCTCTCACAAACACATACTGTTCTATGCATACAGTGCTTGTCTATCACACACACACACACACACACACACACACACACACACACACACACACACACACACACACACACACACACACACACACACACACACACACACACACACACACACACCCATCGACGATACATCAGGGGCAATTTGGGATTCAGTAACCAAGGACATTTTGACATGTGGACTGGAGGAGCTGGGAATGGACCCACCTTCTGGTTAGTGGATGATCCGCTCTACCTCCTGCCACAGCTGCAGTAAATTGAATATCTTTGGGATTTGGACTGTTGAACGGACAAAACAAAACACCTCCCGTCTGCACGAGCTTAGCCTCGAGAAAATGATCATGGCCATTTTTTCACCGCTTTCTGACGCTTTATAGACTTAAACCATTGATCGATTAATTGATTTTATTATTTTGGATACAAGAATGCGCCACTATAGGTTTCCTTCCATTCGGCCACACTGGTGTCAAGCGATGCTGTCCTTCTCCGAAGCTCTGTACTCGCACACAAACCTGTCCCCCAGCAGAAATGCGGCCTTGTGAGCCAGGTTTCTCTTCATCATGACATTCAAACAAATCAGCCAGCAATAACTCTGTGACTGTGGTGAATGTGTACTGACTGTTTTCACTTCTCTGACCCCCCCTCTTCATTCTTTCACCCAGTTAAACCCGGTCCATCAAGGGTGCAGAGAGGCTATCACCGAGCCCTAAGCTTGGCCTTTATCCCCCCTGATTTTAAGCACCTCATCAAGGCGGACTTACACCTCGCCCAGAAATAGACACTTTCCATAGATAGTAAATAAAATAAACAGTTCTGTCTGCGTCTGCCTCCGCGGCTGCCTGCCCTGACCGAAGATTTCTGGTCTATCAGCTGCTCCGGGGCAGTGGGTAAAGAGAATCACATGTTTGGCCTGACATGAGAAAGCTCTGTCAGATGAGGAGGAAGAAAGACATTGAGAAATATGTGTGAGGGAAGAGGAGTGACTGGTTTCACTGGTAGCCTTCCAGCCCAGACTTCGATTTCCAGCTCTGACCAGCTCCGTGAGATAAAGAGAAACACATTTTTATGGGAGGTTTTTACTGTGTGTAATATATTGGGTGTTGATAAGGCGGCGTGCGGTTGCGAACTTGAGAAAAGAACAGAGAAGAATGGCGCTTCGGTTTTATTTTGGGGGTTAGTTTTCCCATCAATTTCACTCAAGTTTCTAAAAGGTCCATTAAGGCGAGTCGAGTAGAACAGCGACAGAGGGCAACCTGACATCCATCACCTCTGCTGCTTCACAGCACTCACACACTCCAAAGAAAGCTAATGAAAAAAATAAAAGTTGGTGAAGTTGGTGTGTGCGTGTGTGTGTGTGTGTGTGTGTGTGTGTGTGTGTGTGTGTGTGTGTGTGTGTTTGTGCTGCGAGCACAGGCAAAGCGGCTTCTTTTGTGTACAATCCTATCAGTGTCACAAAGGTTACGCTCCCTCAAGATAACCCGCCGAGATCGCTGTGGGCTCCGGCTGATTTTTTTTCACTCCTCTCTTTTTGTGATTAGGTGTCAGCAGAATTTCCTTGGTGCGCAGACGACGGCTTTCATGTCGCGGGTTTCTCATGGTCTCATAGTATCGAGCCGCCCATTCAAACACCATGCAAAGCGGCTGCAAAGCAAAGTACACATGTCTTTTTGTAGTCTGGTCGCACAAGCATGAATCCATATTTATCTAGGCTTTACTGAGCTCACTTCTGCACTTTCTGTTGGCAACTAGGAACAGCCTCTTTTTTCTTTTTAAGTGCCATAAAGTTTAGACCCTAAGTCAAAGCTGTAAAGTGTATTTTTCACATGCAGTAGTCGCATAACTCCAGAATTTAAAACCCTGAGAAAATCTCAGCTTCATCAGAAAACTGATAAAATCATAATCTTATTGTATTTGAGCTCCAGATCCTCTGATTGAAAGCATATCTGCATATTTTGGGGAAAAGAATGCAGCAGGAAAAAAAAAACTTGAGTAGGCACAGATGTGGCAGTACTGGCAGAGTGCAGTTTGGCAAAGACGTAGTGTCTGGAAATGGAGGATTTGTACCTCAGCCACCACTTGGGTGGACTGTGGTTTGGTTGGTATGTATTTTCTTTTTTACACAAACTTCTCATTTAGTGCAGTAAACATCCCGAGAAAATCAGCGGCGCCGCAGGGCTCCTCAGACTGAGCGCAGTGTCCTTCAAGCCTCCACCTGCACCAGTGACGTAGCCCACTGTAAATCCCTGATTTTGTTTCCAGAGCTTTTCAATTACCTGTATATTTCTCATCAAATGAATATGTCATATTTAAGAATGCGGTGACAAGCATTATTAATAAGATAAATCAGGACTTGTGCAGGATCATTTTACTACAAATAAATTAAAAGATTATTAAAAATTACAAGTTGAGTTAAAGAAAATGTAAAATTTTCATTTAAGTTTTGACATAAATTTGGATATTTCCTTCAGTAACTGTATAATAGCACTTGTTGCAGGATTATAAATAATGATATAGAAATCCCAGCTCTCAATGAGCTCTAATAGCAGCATCGAAGGGCTCGGCGTTGGGATCGGCAAACAAGAATGACAGAAGTTTTTCCTACTAAATGCAAAATGTGTTTGTTTTTAAGCTATATGCAAATCTATTCTGGTCTGAGACCAAATACACAAAAGTACAAAATTTGAAATTTTCATCTAAATTAAAAGATACAGGATACAAGATACAGACTAATGGCAAACATTAACACTTTTTGGGAAAAACAGCCTGGTCAAACACAATTTATTAAATTTACTCTACAGTGAGGTATAGGCACTGAAATGCTTTTAAACAACAGTTATATGCCGAGTAGACTTGATTGTAACTTAATTGTCTAGTGGTTCCCAACCTGGTGGGCCACGAAGGTATTGCAAGGGGGGCGACAAATCATTTGCAAAACAATACAGTTTTTATTATTTTTAATTTTTATATTATGGTCTCTCACTGTCATAAGCCAATGAGAGGAACTTTTAAGTCGTCGCTGGCTGGAACACATCGTATACTTTATCGTTATATTATTTGAGTTTTTCAAGTAAGCCGAAAGAAAGAAAGAAAAGGTTGGAAACCAAAGGTCTAAACATCTTTGATTTGACCATCAACCTTACATGTTATTGTATATAATCCACAGGGTAAAATTTACATAACCTTCATTTCAGATAATTACCTATTTGTACATTTGGCCATTTACAGACTAACAAAAGCTGCATCAAAATGCTTCCTCATTCATTTCAGTGAGCAAGGTGTTAAAAAACACAAGTTCATCATCTGCAAAAAGGCTGAACCCGATTCAGCTTTTATTGCAATACAAACAAGTGTCATCACAGACACTGCAGTGGCCAATCAAATCCAATAATTCACAATAAGTGCACATTTTATACAGAATACCTCATTACATGTGGCTTGTATAGAGTTGTGAATGTGTTTTATTATTAGATTCTGGATATTTACGGTTTTCTTTTTTTTCTTTTTTCTTTTTTAATTGACTTTTCTTTCTTATTAAAATGTGTTTTTCTTTTATTTGATGATGTCGTATCTCCTAACTGACTGTAATCTTCACTACTTCTACTATTCACCTCAAAAACACTGAGTGGGAGGAAAAAATGATTGCTTCCATAACTTAACCAAGTCCTAAATTCATGCCTCAAGAGAGGAATAAACCGCTATAAAATGTGTTGGTTTTTAATCGTCTTAACGTTACCTATGGCGACAACAGTGCAGAAAGTTATGGGTTTTTTGATGCAGCTGCTGTGGGGCTGAACATAGCCTCTCCCATGGTGTTCATTGCATTCTGGATGAGGCCTAAAATGTAAATGCGAATGTGATTTACCATGGGAACTTCATGGCATTCTTCTTGTTTTGGAGGACTGTGAAAGGAAGCGGACTTGAGCCAGCTGAAAGGAACAGTGAGGCCTAACAGCCCAGAAGCGGCTGCACTGAAGCTAAATTGAGAACGCCATATAAATCTTGGCTTTTTAGAGAGCAACATTAACACGCAATCACACACACACACACGGATACACGCATGCACAGCAGCTCTGCAGCGAACAACTGTTTACAGCTGATATGTTAATAGTTCATCTCTGGTTGGTTTGCAGCCAGGGTGCCCACACTGGCCTCCGAAAAGCTCCGGTTCTAATGAAGACGAGTTCACAAAACTCATTTACACATCGAGGACAGAGGAGAAACACTGAAGGGTGTCCTGTAACTGAAGACAAGCCTGCCAGCTCGTCAGTATGTGTGCCGGGATGTGTGAAATGTGTGTGTGTGTGTGTGTGTGTGTGTGTGTGCAGCATGTGCAAAAGAGAGAAAGAGGAGGGAGATGGTAGTAGACAGCGAGAGACAATGAGTGAGGGGGAGAGAGAGAGAGCACTACATGTCAAAGCCAAAAAGCCATCCCAGCACTAATACGCACCTTGAGCAGAAATGTCACAGGAAAAATACGGGGGGAGGGAGGAGTGTGGGAGTAGGGGTGAAGAATGTGGGAGAGTGTTAAGAGCAGCGCGCGAGTGAAAATGGAGTGAGTGAGGTGGATAGACTTAACTAGCAGCGGAGGAGAAGGTGGAGAGGGAGAGCAGCTCATCTCACGGCTGGAGGAGCGTGGAGCAGCGGGTGTCGAGGAGGTGAGAGAGAGCCAGGGTCTGATGTGTGTGAGGATAGAGGAAGCTTTGGGGGTGGGGGGGGTTTCCTGAACTGTGATGTCATTGTCATGGCGTGGAGGCCTCAGTTATAAAGCTGACCCCAGGCCTGCCTGCGCCTTCCTGATCCTTATCAGGCCAGTGCTGCTACTACACTCTGCTCTGGACTCTCTCATACAGTATGAGCTGAGCTGGTATCGACAGTGACTCAACCCACACACACAGGGAATTCCTCTTTTCAACCGAACCTGTTACTGATCTCGCCTGGTTTTTGATCCCGAGACAGACCATCAATAAGAGCAGCCAGATGAGAAGTACTAGCCTCAATGTAATAACATAGGAGCATGAGACATGGTATTTTCCACTTGGCATCGAACAGCAGATGGTCGCCAAAATAAATATATAAATAAAATCCTTTATTCACACTTCAAGTGCAGAAAACACGTAGCGTTAATTAATGTGGATAAAATGATGCCTGTAGACACATACCCACACAGGGAAACAGAACAATATTGTTTCCTGATGTAACGACGTGCGTCGGCCCTCAGTGGCATGAGGACACACGGATGAAAGTGGCCGCGGGCATTTTCAGTGTTGTTAATGTGTGTTACCTATTAAACACTGCTAATTTAAAAAGTTATACATCCAAAGCAGTTTGTTTCTGCCTGGTTTAAGTGTCTGACGTGATAAAAATAGCTTGTTTCAGCTACTGTTCGATCATCACGGTGTGACTACAGGTTGCACCGCACTGTAGAGGTGACACCCCTGGAGTAATGTGTGAATGCTCTCAGGCTGGGCTCGACAATATGGCCGAAAAATAAAATCCGTTTTCTCCAAGCTTGGGGATGATTCACGATTTGAATGTTTCCCTTTGAAAAATGCAGAAATCATTGATTGAAACGTTTTGTTTTTTTTTCTCTGTCCTTGAAAGAAACTGCACACCTGCACAACATCCCTGTAAACCGCAGCAGGTGGAATATAGTGTAACCGTTCACATCACAGTTTATGGGTATGTCGCTTTAAGTCTGAAAATAAACTTTTGTGTACGTTGTAATCACTTGACTTTCACAATGTAAACATTTAACTGTGTTCGAATCTATCAAATTAATTTGGTGTATCACGCAGCTCTACTCCATCATAACATCCATTACGCGTCATAGTAATGGAGATTATTTTACCATTTTACACGTTCTGCCCACATGGTGAGAACACAGCTTTAACAGGCTACATGCTAAACTCTAAAACTTCATGATGAAGGTCAAAGACCAAAGACTTAACATAACTGCAATTTTGAGAGAGTGAAAATCACTATGTGCCTGTATGGAAAGTGACCTCAGACAAATAAAAATTCACTTGCAGTTGTATAATTCATGATAAAAAGTGGGAGATAAACATATTTCTGCTTCACCAAAGGACAGTGTTTTCTCTGGCTTTTCTCATTTTTTCCCTTTATCCCTGCAAAGTTATGAATAGTTTATCCTCCTCTGGCCTCTAAAAGATATTCAAATAAATCAGCGTGATGAGGGAAAAATCACTCTATGGTTAAAACGTACTGTATTAAACTTGACGAGGGGATCACAAATACTTCACTTCACATACATGCAAGCCAAAAAGAATTGGAACCACTGATTTACGGTAATAAATCACAGAATTACAAAAAGTGTGTATGAACGGTTCGTACGTATATCATACAAAGTTATGGGCGCTTTACTTTCAGTAAAAGTACTCCTCCTAGGGCTCATTAAAAAGTTTAACAATCTTATACACCCATCATTAACATATTTGTGTGTTTTGTTCATTGGATCAGCAGAAGTGTGTGTGTGAGAAAGTGCAAGGCCGAGGTAATGACCGAAACACAAACATGTGAACCTCTGCTACGGCCACTTGTTTATTTATTTCCTTCTCTGGGTTTTCCCTTCATGCTCCGGCTCAGTCAGCACATGCTAAGCGTAGGCCAAGGCCAAACACCCGCAGGGAGCGACCCTGTCCTCGTCACCGCTGCCGAGCACATTATGCGGCTTCTTTTCCGCCTCCCACCTAACCCTCACCACACACACAAATATGCTTCCCGCTGCCCAAACACACAAAATATGCTGAGACCAAATAAACATGCCGAGCCGGTGAGGAAATGCGGATAAATGCTGAGATGTAGAACAAAAATTGTCCGGACGCTAAAGCCAGGCGGGCTGAAGTGATGCTGGCGACGCACCAACACACACACACACACACACACACACACACACACACACACATATACACACACACACACACACACACACACACTCAGGTCTGCAGCAGAGCGAGGTGTCAGAGCCCGTTAGAGGCCTTTGGCTGGACGCAGCTCCAGAACAAGCTGGACAAAAGCGTTGCCTGTCTCCCCTCATTAAGTGATTTAAGATCCCGTGTTCCCCCGACTCCTTTCATCGCCGTCCAAAGTGAACACACTTAAAAGGCCCAACAAGAATGCCAGGGCTTGCTGACATGAATGGGGTGAAGAGGGGCAGGAAAGCCAAGTTCATGGCAGAGGACCAGGGTCTAAAGCTGAGCTACGCTAGCCATTCCTATTCGGAGTGGGGGTGGGGGGTGGGGGACATTTAGCTTGAATAAACTGGGGGAAGATCGAGGCCTGGCTCCCGGGTGGGAAACAGCAGCCACTTAATCCATTAACAGTTCTTCCTCCACAGAAGAAGCAACGTTTTCCCATGAAGGTTTAGTTCAGCAGAAATGTGCCGTCTCTACATTCCTGGCTAACGAGGCAGCGCGATCTGGGGAGGTGGGAGAAAGACGGGAAGACGGAGGAGCTGGATGGAACATCAGAGCCGCGTCCAAAATCAACCTCACGAGAGCGCCGCTCCGGTTGAGTCGTGTCATAATTATGAGCGATTAAAGCAGACTATCATATATCACACAGTTACCAGGATCTGCATTGAAAACTTACATTACTGCCTGTGATCCGGGCTGAGTCTGGATTTGTCAGCAGAGGGTGAATGTACCAAAAAGTTGGAGCAGCCGCTGCAGAAAAATCACCATCTTTGCGAGTCATTTCGGTGCATTGTTGAGTAAAGAGAGAACACCTTGTTTTGTTAGAAACCGGAGAAGCACTTCTATTTCTAGAAATGTCAGTCTTAAAACAGGGAAGAAGAAGAAGAAGACAGCAGGGGGGAATATCAGAGGAGCTGCAGTAATAAATCTTACCAAACAATTTTGTATATCGATGAAACTTTAAAGTCTTGTTTGTGGAAACAAGTAAAAAAGAATGTGTTGATGCTTCAAGAATTTTCCTAGAAATGAGTCACCATCTTAAAACAAGACAGACTACCAGAGCTTGCAGACAAGCAGGGGAATGTACAGTACCACAGGATTTAGCAGCAGCTGCCAAAATCTTTTCAGGAAGTGTTTGTCTATTATGAAGCTCTTCAAAGTCCCGTCTTATTAAAGCAAGTGGATTTTTCTTTTCAATTGTCTAGCATGTGTCCGCATCGTGAATGAGTGTCAAGACGGGATAACACTGCTTCAAGACAGAATGTACCAAAGGATTTTATTACTGCTGTCAACAAACAAGGTTTCTACATCAGTATCTCAAAACAGGACAGATTAAGGCAGACTGATGCTTGTATACAGCAAATTCTGCTGATTTGTACATGAAGCCAGTCAAAATATGTGGGCTTTAAATTTTTAAATATCGTATAAAGGTAGATGTCATGTGTTTAATTATAAAGCAGGTCTAGCTTCTATATTAATACTGTGAAAGCATCAAAGCGCTCAGTCCACAGAGAAATGCACACAGCCTGTATTCAGAAACTGAGCCTTAGAACGAGCCGTCAGGACTTCTGTAACTTTGTGATGTCACAACAAAGAAGTCACCACTCTCAGCCATGCAACAAGCCCCACCCACCTGGACCCACCATCTTCAGAGCCTCTCTTCTGATTGGCTCACCGACCTGTTGTTACTAGATCTCCAGAGAGATGCCTGAGAGAGGAGATGTAAAACTAAACTGAGATGGTTTTTGGTTCTTAAAACCACAAATATATTTTCTTATGGATCAACACTTCAAATAAAACACAGGAGAAGTGTAAAATATGGGACCTTTAACAAAATAAAGATTTCCAGATCTTAATAACAGAAAAAAATCAGTTGAGAAGAAAGAGGGTGTGTGTGTGTGTGTGTGTGTAGGGGTGAATTTATGTCAAAAATACACAGTCACACATATATAAACATACCACACACAGAGCTCCAATTAACACCTGAGAGGCAGCAGGCTCTTGTGGGTCATTATGTCATCTGTTAGTGTTCAGATTGAAGTTTTGAGAAACGCCTCCGACACCCACCACCAAGTGCATGATGTGCACTGAAGGAAGGGCTCTGTGTGCTTGATGTTGGTCAGTGCACTGAGAGACGTGACCAGCTGAGGAGAGCTGTAGTTCAGACTGGTCTGACGCAGCACACAGAGCTGCAGAGAGAGGTCGTGGAGAGGAAGAAAATCTTTAACATGGCCGTTACAGGGAAGGAACTAACTGGAAGTTTGAGCTGCGAGGTCTGAAGTGGAGAGGATACAGAGAATGCAGAAAATGCACTATTTGGATTTGGAGGAAAGAAACTCCTCCGAGCAGCCAAAGTCCAATTAGTGTGGTATACAATGTGGGATCCAAACATTTGTTTACAAGAGGCTGATTTTTATTCCTCAGCTCTCTCTCTCTCTCTCTCTCTCTCTCTCTCTCTCTCTCATGGACGAGGGACCCTGGTCAGATTCCACGGCGGCTGCACAACAGAGTGGGTGTGGCTACACCGCACAAACCTCGGGGCCTTTTGACATTACACTGCGCAACCATGAGGTCAGAGGAAGGCTCTTTCTTCCTCTGCACAAAGGAGTGATTTTTCACTCGCCCCGTGAGAACAGCAGCGAATAATGAACTCTCGGGCCCCTGGTATCACGTTCGGTTTCACACGCGTCAACTCCATTCTGGAGTGGAACAAAAGGGCAGTAGGAGAAACATTTGTGGGGAGGGAACAGCGTGCCCGTGGGCATGCCATGCGGGGAGAGTCTGATGCATCTCGAGGGATCTGAATGGCGGTGATGCTCATCGATTCGTTCAGATTCTCAGAAACACGCACAACTCGAGCTAACAGGCAGATGAATGTGCAGGCGCTGGTGAACCTGCAACTTGTGGCAGCAGTACAACACAAACAAAATCAAAGTTTTACAAAGTAGAGGTGCTGTCCAACATGTAGCGAACAGAGCGCTCTCGACAAATACAACTGTGAGCTGACACTCGCTGGATAGACGATTAACCCTGTCTGCGCGCTCTTATATCGTCAGTGAGTCCAGTTCATTTAATTTGGGAATTAAAGAAAAAGAAAAATATACATACTGTCTATTACACATAAAAAAAACCAGGAAGCACGGTAGGAAAGTAATTCTCATGGTCTGTGGTTTATCCTGATTTTCACTAAAAAGATCTGGTTTAACGTCAAATGTTCCACTATGTTCCCACCCACCCAAACACTGTATCTTACGTTAATCTTCAGAATATGTTTCGTGCAGTTTAGGAAACTTTTCTGCTATGGATTTTTTTCACCCATCTTTTGAGAAAATTAGAAAATAAAGTCAGAAAGCAACGAGCTCTACCAAAAGAATGAAGATAAAGAACATTTCGACTGAATAATGTGGCTCCCTGTTGTCACTTCCTGTTGCAGATCTGTGAACCTACGCACCTGAGACATTGGTTACAGACAAAAGACAGAGCGCTGATTCTTCACCTACACAGACTGTGTAGAAAGGATAAACTGTTTGAATGTGGAAGCAGATGCTGCTGAAAAAAAAAAAACAAATACCATCCAAGACATACATTTGATCAGTGGGGCAGGGGCTTTATTGTGCTCAAGACACAAGTGGGACTAAAACCTGAACCAGCAGCAGCACCCAGCCACCCTGCTCTGTGTCATCTGCTCTGCTAAACTATAAAGCATTTGGGAAAGGCCAGACGGATTAGGCTGCAATTACTCCGACATGAAAAGCTGCACTTAATTCAAAAGCTCTCATGGCTGATTAATCACAAATTATGATCAAACAGCTGACTTACAGGATAAACATATGACACCCTGCTCACAAGTCTGCGTCTGCATCTGTGTGCGTTTGCCTCTGTGTGCAGGCATGCATGGCCTGCGTGTGTGGGTGTAAAAGTATGTGTGTGTGTGTGTGTGTGTGTGTGTGTGTGTGTGTGTGTGTGTCTGTGTGCGATCACACTGTCTCCCCAAAGTCTGCAGACTCATTTTCCACAGCAGATTAAATGTGTGTCTGCACCCACAGAGCACACCGCCAAATTAAAGTCACCAATGCACTGACATTCATCTGTGCAGCATCTGAACCTTTTCTTTGCAGGGATCACGACCAAAGCAATTTTCTCAAGAGAAGATCTAAAAATGGGTCTCCGGGGGACGAACGAACAGCTCACATTCATTCGAGAACAGCGGGTTTACACTGATCTCAGCCGGTGACGAGCGTCCAAGCGGCTGAACGTCGCAGACATGGAGGAAGTGACTTCAGCTGAAACCTGGCAGAGAGTGGAGGAGTCAGCTGAGCGGTCAGGGGGGTGAAAGCGTACTTTTTGGGGAGTAGAACAAAAGCTGTGAAATCTGAGAGGGCTTAATCGCCCCTCTCATATCTGATAGCAGAGCAGCAGGAGTCAGCAGCTGGATGACAGACATCTGGACACCATGGAGAGCAGACTTGGAGGCAGCACATCGCAGGGACCTGGAGCTGCGTGCACTGTGACACATTTATTGGTTATACCAGGAAGTTGTTAAAGGGCTATATGACACATTTTGTCATTATAAAAAAATCTTGGAGCTGTTACACTAAATGTTGTGATTCTGACACTGTAAAAAAAAAAAAAAAAAAAAAAAAAATTTCAGTTTATCATGCAAAACAAATTTCAGGTGCACTTCATTATAATGACAAGAAATTTTGAAGAACTGTAACTAATTTTGTGGAATTACAACAAAAACATTTTGGTTGTGCTACATCCGATTTGTGGAATCTGCGTGCACTGTAACGTATTTGTCACAATCACAACAACAGCAGCAATTTTCCAGTACTTGTATGCAAAATTTGCAATAATTACAAACTTTGGGTTTTTTACACTAAATGTTGGGATTGTGACACTGCAACAACTTTTGTGATTATTACAAATAACACATTTTACACCAAATTAGGGTGTTTTGCTTGAACTATAATAAAATTTTTGCCAAGAAATTTGTATGGACCCATTAAAGAATGTTTTATATATGACAAAATTTATCACTACTAGACCAAAATTTGGAAGTCTGGTACTTTAGTAATAGATCAATAATAGATTAGGTCGGGAGTATCACGAATTTTCAAAAAAAAAAAAAACAAACCAAAAAATTATAAATTTGGTGGATTGTATATATATTTCAGCATTTTGAAAGAAAACTGAGGGTAATATGAAAACATTTGTAAATGAAAAAAAAAAGCCTATTGTTGTGGGTGGGTGGGTGGGTGGGGGGCTGGGGTTGTGGTTGTGGGTGGAGGCTGGTGGCAGGGTGTTATCAGGTTAATATTTTACTGAGAGTGATTTTAATATATGATTTTGAATCAATAGTTGAGGGGAAAAAGGCTTTTGAGGTTCCTTGAAAGAAAAGTAAGGAGGGAGGACAGACAGAGAGACATGAGAGACACTGGACATAATGAGCAAGCACCCAACAGAGAAAGCACACTCAGCTCCCTGTAACCTTCTAACATTCATACCGTGGCGGACACTGCAACTGTGCGTGTGTGTGTGTGTGTGTGTGTCCTTGCCACGATGCATAGAGACCATACAGATAGTGATTTATTCAGATAGTTGTTTGGCATTTTGAGTTTACATCTCCCAGAAAGCAGCAGGCTGCTGCAGCATGAATTCAGCATGCTGCATTAAGAGCTTTGCTCCCTTCAGGCAACAGGAATTCTGGGTTATTTCTACCCTGGTGTATCTGGCACAGTTTTGGTTATCTGTGCTCAACGGGCCAATGACAGCACAGCTGCTCCACGGCTCATTGGCTGCCACGAGGTAATGGGTAATGGGTTAAGCCTGATTGGTGACTTTCTGAGAGGACACACCTCTCTCTCTCTCTCTCTTTTTTTTCTGAGCTTGGATCCAATTTGCATATTTATCCAGTTTCACTGTTGGATAGAAGATTTCTAACCTAATTTTTTTGGAGCATTTTTGGGCCCCAAACGACAAAGACATGATATCACCAAATGTAGGAAAGGCCTCTCAGCTGGTGCAGAGTTGCTCTTCAAACTCTTAATTCAACATGGGAATAATTATTAAAAGACAATTTGATCACTTCAAAATAAACTTTATACCCACGCAGAGTCTTAATGCTTCCCGCTGTACTTTGGTGTAATCAGAAAATAATGTAATTTCTGACTGGATAAGTCAAGACGTATGTCAAACAGTGGTGCTGCACCACAACACCACATCTCCCACTACACTGCTGGGTTGCTGGGCAAAATTTAGAACAGGCCTGCCTCCATACAGGAGTGGCTTGGTGGATGGTAAATGTGTGTGACGTCTTAGCCGGCGTGTTTCTCTAACCCCCCTGTGTATCGCGTGTCTAGACCTCACCAGCACTACTTCTGGAAGGGCCATGTGACCCAGAGGAGCAGTCACAGGACTTCAACATCCACACATCAGGCCCCCTTTTTTTCCCTTCCTTCTTCGATCAATTCTTCCCCTTTATTCCAGCCTATAATCAGAAAGGCTCAAATAAGTGAAACTGAGGGAAAGTGACAGAAGTGGAACCCAGCGCCAACGAAACATGGCCGCATCAAAGCCAGGTTCAACCCTGCAAATGCCAGCTCGCCTTGGAATTTTTTTCCCCCATAATTTGTGTTAAACACAAGTCATAAGACTCGGTATCTGATTAGAGCAAACATTTTCTTTGAAAAATGTACGATAGATAAATAAATTAAATTAGACGGATATAAAAATCAATGAATTGACTTAAATTTTTATCTGGAAATATTTTCTTTTAATGTGAAAATGCTGTTTTTTTTTTAATTAAATGTCGTACATTTTAACGCAATATTCAAGATTTAATTTTCTGTTTAAGTAACTGTAACCATGGCATCATATTACACACTGGAAAAGTAATTTTGTATTCTATGTGTATATGCAATAATATATCCATGTTTGTATACTTATATTGCGATATTTTGTCATGAATATATGACTGTGGGTGTAGTGCATTTCAAATTCAAAATAAAGTCTGATTTAAAATAAAAAAATTTATGCTAATATTCAAAATTTGTTTGAATAAATTTTACTTAAAGAAATACATTAATTCGTAAAAAATGTCAATGAAAAGTCACAACTAAAATACACTATAAAAATTATATTTAAAAAAAATGCATGACATACGTAGATGCAGATAATGATAATCTGATTATATTGATAAAAAGCCTACTTTGGGGGGGGGGGGGGGGGGGGGGGGGGGTTTAGTTAAATTTACCTAATCAAATATTTAGCAATAAATTGAAATAATATCTCCTTGCATTTGACGTTGTTTTCCCTCTGACGCAGAAATTTAAAATACCTGCCGTAAAATGACACTTTATAACAAAGCGATTCACTGCAATACATCACACTGCAGCTGAAAGAAAAAAAGGTCCAGTTACGAAAAACAAAAAAATAATAAGTGAACTTTTGGTGACCAGGTTTTTGCTACTTACAAAAGTCCACTAAAACTTAATATCACCTCCATCCAGAGACAGAAACATGAGCACTGAGCCATAAAGACTTCTGATGGAAACCTAAGCAGCCGGCACACTCAGGAAACAAATAAAACATCTTTATGAGCGGGATTTTATGATCTTAATGGGCACAGTCCCGGTCCAGTGGCCTCTAAGTGCTCCGCTGGACAGGTCTGTGTTTCAGAGGCGACTTCAAACACCGGCTACTGTCTATACAGCCGCACAAAACTCTGCACAACTTAGTGTTTTCATTACGCTGGGCTGCTGCATAATTAAAACAACACTTTCTCTGCCCGTGAAATTTCAACAAATTCCCATTAGCTGTGGCTAATGCACAT
Organism: Seriola aureovittata; assembly: GCF_021018895.1. Classification (NCBI taxonomy): domain Eukaryota; kingdom Metazoa; phylum Chordata; class Actinopteri; order Carangiformes; family Carangidae; genus Seriola; species Seriola aureovittata. Next base: position 4,517,312 of record NC_079381.1, read on the forward strand.
TTTGCACATTAAGACACAAAGTATGAAACTAATTGATACACAACAAACACTGTATGAAGGAGTCGTATGGTTTGTGTAATAAGAGATAAAGTGAAGAAAACTAGTTCTGTAAGTTTTCTTTGTTTTGGTTTTTTTTATTTGTTGGTTTGTTTTTGCAATTTTCATCACTTTTCTTTTAAAGTGGGATAATTACACTGTAAAAACTGTATTTAAAAATTATGAAAAGGTCTGTTAATGAGGTGATATAACATCACGTTCCAGCACAAATTAACACATTTGAAGCATTTTCTATACGGGAGAGTTGTTTCATTGACCTTTTTTTTTTTCTTACTTATTTTTCTCTCATTCAAAGATACTGTTTCTTGTTTCAAGAAAATGTTGTAATCAAGGGGATTATCTCAGCACCACAGGCAGGTTTGTGGGAAAATACATTTTGCAGATTGAATAAGAGATAAAACAACTGGTTAAAGTGGATGCTTTTGGCAGAGCTCTATGTCATATGTGCTAAAAAGGTTTTTTTTCAATTACTTAAAAGTGAGATTTATGATTATTTATTTGCTGAAATAAATCAGAAATATTTACATACATTTTTTTTTTTTATCTCCCATCTTTTAAATCTAATCTAGAAAAAATTAGCTGATTCAACATTTGGTCCAAAACTGCCTTTATTTTATAACTGAATACTTTTATTTGTCTGGGCTATTTTTAGACACAGTCTTTTCTTAATGACAGTAAAACAGAGGGAAACTTTGGGTGAGGCAGCGGGTCTTTTTTATTTGTTCCCTCAGAGTTCATCAGTCTCTTTGAAGCAGGACGGGACAGGTTATCTGTGACCTTGTCCCCTTTGTTAAACAGACAATGCAGCCTTGTTGGGCCATTAGTTTCTCTTTGTAGGTGCTCGTCTAGGTGTGATATCCACCCTGTCACTGCTGATACCGCAAAGGCAACCTTAGGAATGTACTACAGGGACAAAGAAAGAACTTCTGAGACAAAAAAAAAATACCCTGAGGAGATTTACAACATTCCTTCCCAGTCAAAGTGGAATCTCCAGTAAAATGTAAATGATCTCAATTATATCTCTGATTCAACCTGAAGCTTTAATACCACAAAATAAGGAGGAACAGGAGCTTTGAGGAGCACTAATAACCGAAGAGCCTCTCGCCCGATTCATGAGAACGTAGTACTCCGCTCAAGTGGAGACCTCTCATTGGCGGAGAAGAGGAGCGCGCCGATTGGCTGAGCCGGTGACATATTCTGTGTCGACTCAGCGCTGGGACCTGTTACGCCAGATGCCCTCCTCTCGTCCCCTGCAATGTTTGCAGCCCCACGCACGCGATCCCTCGCTCCGCTTGGCTGCACCCTCTCATTGCATTACTTCTGCTATTCTAACTCCTCCATCAATTATGCACTAGAATAACTCAGGGCCCTGATGGAGCCAAGACATAAAAGGGGATCATCAGTGCGGGTTGCTCGCAGCGTCTGCCCGCGTGTTCCCGCCGCGCTGCTGCTGCCGCTGCCGCCGTGGCCAGTGATATGAGCACTAAGGTACCAACCCATATAGGGCAGCAGTGATGGCACACACCAACAGGGTCTGTGCATAAACAAGCACAGGGCAGGCTGTGCGATCATCATTGTGTTAGTAGGTCGATCAGAACTCAATGCAAAGAGGCCGCTCAGAAAAGTTTCTTTTACTTTATTTTTTGTTTATTTTTTCAGACGGAACCCACAAGAGACAAACCTGAAGAGGGAACTATTTGGTTGTCGCACTCGCATCTCAACCATGTGTTAAGAGAAAACTGGATGATTTTACTTTTTCCAAGAACAAGACCAATTTGAAAACAGGAACAAAAACTACAAATTAATCTCAGTGATTTGTGACTTGAGTAGAACCTCAAAAACTTTTGTCACCAGTTTCTGAAGTATTATTGGTTATTGATTATCAATCTAAAGGGTGGATAGTGTTTTGTAGTGGCCTGATTTTTACAAAATCTTGTTTTAAGAAGGCTTGTCGAAATTAATTTGGCCTTCATCCACTGCAGATTTTTTTGTAGATAAAAAAATATTTAACTTGTTTGTGGAAGTTTTTTAACAGTGCAAATCATTGCTCGCCCCAAAAATTCAACCTTTTTTTGTTTCCACAAATTTAGGACAATAGTTTAAATTTTCATCAATGCAAAACTGAACATTTATCCATCAATTGAGTCCTAAAAACACACATTTTTCTTCAAACAAGTGGAAAAATCTGCAAACGAAGAAGGAATATATCATCATGTTTCAAAACTGAGGTGAAAAGAAATTTCAAAAATTCTCCAGAAATGAGAATCTGCATCTTCAAAGACAAACAGGTCACTGCAGTAAAGAAAAAAGGAATCAAGAACGACACGATGCTGGAAAATATTTCAGATGAGCCGATCTGCATTTATAATGACTGAAACGTTGTTACTTCTCTTCCAGACTGTTTCACGTTTCAGGAAAATCAGACTTTCAGAACCCAGTGGCAGACGTAAAAGTGATTTCTTTCACAGACATGAATGACTTCAGAAGATTTTTGCAGTGGTTGAGTGTCAGATCAGAAAGATCAGAAACTGCTCAAGTGACATCCCAGGATTCGTAACCTACTTTTATTCCCTGAAACAAAATGGAGTCGAATTTGGAAAATGGCTGCCTGTGCTCCCCGCTCCGCCGCACACCACAGAGAAAAGGCGCAGAGGAGAGGTCTGCCACGTCTATGGAAAGTGTACAGATCTTGGCAGTCTGAGATTTCAATTAATGACCCTGCAACTCAAGTTGCGCGATGATAAAATACCAAAAACAATGTAATCGCAGTCATTCATCACCAATGAAGCACAGGCCAGGAAAGGATTTGAGAAAAAAAAAAAAAAAAAAAAAAAAGAAAACCCGACATAATGTCGACCCCTCTATTAAAGTCATGCCGGTCCTGACCTGGATTTCTCCTGGTTGCGTGTGAAGGTTTGTCCAGGCTCTATCGTGAGATCACAAACAGCTTTTTTAATATTTCATCAGTCCCAAAGCACCAAGTGTGCTGAAATCCAACAGGAGGAAACACTTTGAGTCTCCACGGACCAGAAGCGCCACACGAAAAAGGTCCTGCAAAGTCACACCAAGTTCATCAAACAACCGCTATTCACACGGATAAATAACATTTGTCTTTTCAATACTTTTCACCGCGGGAGTCGGAGAGGGGCAAAACAAGCTCAAACCTCTTCTCTGTTGTGGTCTGAAAAACACAGCTCCAGACCATCATCAGATAAACCCTCATACCAAAACCATTACACCAGACATCTGAACCCGAGAAACAAAAGCAATTAGACGGCAGCGGTGTCTCCCACAAAAGCATGTTTAGCTTCATCAGAGATGTTTTGCTTTTGTCTTTGTGGCTAAAAGGAAAAACTGTCTGTCGTACGCGCAGCTCCGAGAGCTTCATCACTCTGTGAATCACACATGATTCACGAAGAACTGACTGGAAAAGTCATTCGCTCACACATCAGCTTTGTCTAATTTCTTCCAAGATACACAGAAAGCTAGAAGTCAGCAGCCATTTAAAATCAGGAAATATCGCTCTGATGAGGAGGTGCACATACTTTCAGTTTCAGGCCTCCCTCCAAAGCCGCACTGACCCAAATATAGTTCCAGAAACATTTACTTGGAGGTTTGGCCCCCGCTGTCAAAATGATCACATTTGCTTTTTATCAAGCGTACATTTCAAGCCAATTTACATTTCAGCTGTAATCATACACGAGTCCGGTCTACTGATGTGCCAGTTTTCGCATTACCTCCGTTTGTCTAAAAGCAGAGGAGACAGCGAAGCCTCCCACGTCAGGAGATCCACATCAGGTAATAAAACTACTGACATCACAGCTGACGAGTCAAAGCTGCAGACGTTTCACCGACAAAAATTAAACCTGATAATCACCCAAAGAGAGTTATTCCCTCCCCGATCTCCCCCGTTTTTATTCAACTCATCCTTCAGAGAATAGAGGATAGCTGCACCTTTAACTTCTACACTGCAAAAAAAAAAATCTCCATCGTATCAAGTTATTTTGTCTGCTGTGACCCATAAAAGTGCAGAGGACAGAACATACCAGTGAAGCAATATTGTTTCAACCTGTTTCCAATACAAATCAGCTTGTTTCAAGAGTTTCCCAGTGAGACTGGACATCAGACGAGGACAAATGTTGCAGGAAAATATTGCGTCTTTGTAGAAAAGGTTGAAACAAGTGGATTTGTATTGGAATCAAGCTGAAATAACACTCCTGTACAAGAAGAAAAGTCATTAGGGGATCGATTAAACACAAAACCCTTCCTCCTCAAATGGAGTCTTTTACAGTGAACTCTTGAACAGAAAAACCTTCAGGTGCATGAGACAGGAGAAGCACACCTCTCTCTCTCTCTCTCTCTTTTTTCCTGGACTCCAGTTTACACCGCAGCTCTTGACAAACAATCTGAACCAATGCTTCACTATTTTATGGCGTTCAGAACAACACAAGAGCAGCCAGGATGGCCGAGCACCCGCCCCGCTCTCCTTGATGCTGCGTGATGCCCTGCAAACAGCAGCAGCCATGCCCGCTCTGTTAGCAGCTTAGTGGCTCTTTAGGAGCATTTTGGAAGCACTTTTCAGAAGCTTTACTGCAGTCATTAGGAGCTAAGGCTGATTAATGTGAATGGTCAGGCAGGGCCTGGCTTTCTGAGAGAAGAACAGAGAGGGGTGAAGGGTCCCACAGGAAGTGTTTTGTGTCTCCACACAAAGGGAGGGCTGACCTCTTAAGCCCCTTAGAGCCTCTTTGCTAATACCCTCACCGGTGCCTACAAAGACACAGGGGATGCCATTTCACCACTCACATTTAAACAGCAAACACACACAAAAAAAAAAAAGAAGAAAAAAAAGCCCCACCAAGATTAAAACAGCAGAAAAGTGAACCTCTGTGCAGCGGAGTGAGACTGAGATTAGGCCTGAAGAGTCCCCCGCTAATCCATTGACTGTCGCACATATCAAACAGAGGAGGCCAAACTCGCACTGTATCTGATTTGAGCACAAAGTCGCTTTTTGGCAACTGGTGAGTTATAAACGTTTTATAATCTTAAAGTAATTGAAAAGAAAATCCACTTCAGAAACATTATTCCAACCAGTTTCTAACACCAGTCAAACATTTTAATGCAATTTAACAATTTTTCCCTTAATCTATAGTGTGATTTTTCAAAATAAAACTGAGAATGAACTCTAGAATAAGAAAACAATTTCATTACTGTATTGAAAACAGCTTGAAATAATTGTTTTTCACTGGTTTTGTTTCCAGCTCAGGAAAGGATTGTGGGGCTGCCATCTGCTTTCTGTCTTCTTTAAGATCCTGAGACTCAGCTACAGAACATTCTTGAAACGAGACAACTTTCATCAAAAACTAGCTGAAACGATCACATTCAGCCTTCTTCCAGGGCACTGAAACTGAGACAATTCTTGAAACAGAAGGGTTTCTATCAGAAATTTGCAGAGAGGATCGTACTGCATGGTGGAATAAGCTGAATTTTCTAAATTCAGGGTTTTTTTTCTTAATTCAACAGCAGCGATTCATCTTATTCCGTCTTCTTTCAATCAGTTCAAGAAAATTCTTGAAAGCAGCTGACTTCAGCTGTAGTTCTGTTGAGGGAATCAAGCTGTTCCGGTCTTTTGTTCTCTTATTTTAGGAAATCAATTGTGATGAAAGATACAACCAGCAAAAGAAAGGAAAACGCACTGATTTGCAACAGTCACTGTGACCACAGTGTTTGTACTGCGCCAGAGCTGGAGAGAATTATTGCCGTAAACCAATAAACCTTCAACACTTATTAGTAACCTCTCGTCACTAGTTCCTGTCAATCACGCCCCGGCAGCCCGAGGACCCGGCCTTATTAGTCAGGGTGTAGAGGGAGGGCCGGGGCAGCCTCTGTCTGCAGGCAGGGTCGCAGAGAGCACCAGGAATGTTCCTCCCTGTGCTGAGAGCCGGGTATAGAAAGTCACAGTTTAATTGACCTGGAGGTTCAGTCTTTTAAGTACGTCCTGTAAGGTACAATCGAATGGTGGGAAACTGACATGAAATGAGAAAGTGAATATGGGATCTCATATCTAAGATGTGACACCCTTTCATTTCATGCGCTGAGAGACTAAAGTGCTGCGCGGAGGCTTAATGCTCCTGCACTTTGTAATAAAATGGAAGGTAAACCTCAGATAAGAAGCCTCTCATCCTCAGTTTATTGATAGTGTCTGAGGCCCCCAGTGCAGGAAATCACATTCAGTCAGCGCTCTTTGATGCCTTTTGAGACTGACACTTCCTCAGGGTGGAACCACTGGTTGTGACCCCACCCTGGGACTCCACGGCCTGGACACTGTTCCTCTGCCGTAGCCTCTGGCCTCTAATGCGGAAGTTTCTCTCTGTGCTGTCCCTCCTGTTACAATCCGCCTGCCCCACCTCAGATAACATATGCACACTCTCCAAAACCACCGCTCCCGTCTCCTCCTTGTCTCAGTCTGTCTCTGTGCTGGGCTAAAAGCCGGCTATGGGCCGCTGAGTACGAGCGGAACAATAGTGGCCTTTCAGGCAGTCTGTGCCGGGCGCTGGGAGAGGGCTGCAGTCCTGAGACCCAGTCAATATTTGGACGTGGTTGCCTTTTTGTGTCCGTTTTTAATCCAAGCGGAACCGAGCGGCAGGGAGCCGGGGGAAAAGGCTGAGAGGGGAAAGCGAGGGTAAACAGTGGGAACAATGCAAACGGGGGAAACTCACAATGCCACTGGGAAACTATCACAACATCAGCTCCCCACCAAGTGAAAAATGGAGCATTGTTTCTTTAAGTGGAGATTAAAAAGAGAGCAGTGTAAGAAAAGCAAATAGCGGAGGTTATTCTGCTATGAGAAGAAATATGCACAAGTGTCAAGTCATGGAGCTTTCTGAGGTATTACCTCAGCCAGAAATAATCAAGCATGTCCAGAAATTGAGAGGGAAAAGATCATTTGGATCATCAGAGAGAGTCAATCGCCACATTTAGACCAAACATGAAAAGATTGTTTGATTGCCTTATGGAGAAATATGTTGCATCTGCTGGGGAAAGCTTTGGATGGGCATTATCAGGGATTAAAGGAAACCCCTGGGGTGACAGTGCTCTCCCTGAATACTGGAATCCCTCTCTCCCCAGCTGTCAGGTCGTTAGTCCCACCCAATGAGCTTCTTTGATGACGAGGGGTATCAGTTTCCATGGCGTCTGAGACACAAACAGTTTGGGAGATTAGGGACGGAACTCGGCCCTGATTCTCCGTTGATCCCACCTATCAGCAACAAATAAACACCTTGGGCCACGACAACGGCGGCGTGCAGACCATATGGACCCGGGCGGGTTTTAATGAAGCAGCTAAATAGCTGGTGAGCGGGGAATTCACTAATAGCCCCTTGTCAGAGCAGCAGTAAATACCCCACTCATACACTTTATTCCATCATTTGGTTACCGACACAGACGGCGGAGCTGACAAGGAACATCTGTGGCTCATTTTTCTTACATGAGCGTTTCCACCACCAAACGCTGCAGCTTTTGTTTTCCAGGTTTTGATTTCTTGCCTTGATTGGAATGTTTTTGTCTTGGTGCCACTTTTCGTACAAAACCCGCTTAACACACGGTTTGTTAGTTGTGTCTAAGACTTTGTTAATGACTAATGAATCTGTTAATGAGGTTTACAGATCACACAAGGACATTTTTTTTTAATTCTTCTAATACATGTAATCTAGACGTAGATCCACTTTATAAAGCGTTTATAAGTTCTAAATAATGGCTTTATGCTTAATAGATTATTAATCAGTTATTAGTGAGGAAAGTGCACATTTAAATCCATTTATGAATCTTTACAACTTCCTAATAAGTCACTTTATAAAGGTTTTAGAAGTTGCAACTAATGTTAAATGATTAACAGCAGTTGCTAATGGCACTATAAACTCTGATCTAAAAGGCCATTATTATTTATTAACCATTTTAGTAATTGCTAATTGTGCCTTTATAATATGACCAGAGCTAAATTATAAAAGCAGTCTCACATGATCCTTCATTATTCATTTATAATATCTGAAAACTATCTGTATCTACAACTAACTTTGTATTTTGCTACATACACACAACTTTCTCTCTGTCTAATAAGCCAACAGATGTGAAATTATAAATGTTAGCAAGTCATTAATAAAGGCTTCTTCCAATACAATAATCCATCATGTCTGCAGTTGTGAATGTTAATAAGTTGTTAATATAAATGGGTTTTGGTCTGCAGCCGTGCAAGAAAGTAGGAGGTCAGACTGTTTCTCACAACCTGGCAACCCAGAAGTTCATCTGACAAACGGCTTCTTACAGAGCTATTATTAAATGATTTATTAACATCAGTAAAGTCATTAGTTACAACTTATAAACCCTGTATATTATCTGCGTTATCAGAAAGTGGAACCATGTACTTAGGACTGATAAACTTGTCTCTGTGTTGCGAAACAGGGAGTTGTAGTACGAACAACGAGCTACGCATCATCCTTCATCCCTCCTCCGTGAGAATATCTAACAGGAGTAAGACACAACTGTGTTTTGCCAAATACTCTTTACAGATTTGTGAATTTCCTACATTTATTATAACTAAATCTACAGCAGGAGTTTTCCCAGGCTTTCCAACCCTGCATAGGAACTATGTGCACAGCGTCCGCACGCCCACACACACAAATGGACTGTTGCTGAGACCGAACAATGCAAAAGATTTTACTGCGGCCTCCACACCAAGTGATAAATAACTAAATAGCACAATTATCTGAAGCTGTTTCAGTTCTTTTTTTGGGGGGATTTGGCATAAAAAAACAGGTAGGAGTCATAACATCAATTATGTCTCAGCAGTTTTTCCCCTAACAAGGCTCCAATACTGGAGTTTTATTTAATTTCATTAAGTAACTTTTACGAGCACAGTAACTCGTTGTCGGCTCAGAGCTTTTTAAACTCCAGGCAAGACTGAACCATCCTCAGGGCTGTAAATCCCTCCACCGCTCCCAGTCCTGCTCATCTGAGCCTAATCAGCACCAAGCATCAGAGCACGAAGATGCTGCCCTGAGATGAAAGCACAGCAAACATAAACGCATGTTTATCTAAATTACAAAAAGGCTCCTCTCTGCCCCTTTGAAACAATAGCAAAAACATGAAAATGTCATCGCATTTCCATTTTTCACGATTCACTTCCCATTTCAATTCCGGAGCTCCTGTAGGGGATTTCATGAATGGCTGAGTGTGGACTGCTGCTCTGGATACTATTTTTCCCCACTTTGGTCGGATATACAGCGCTGGCGGCAGAAGAGGGGGGTAAGAAAGCTCATCTGGAAGTTGGGACTGTACCGCAGCAGGTTCCCAGGGCTCCAATACTGAGTATGGTTACATTAAACAGCAGGGACCCAGGGCCCGCAGGCTTCTATGGAATACTGTTAGGTTCTGCTCTGGGTCAGGGGGCCCCCAGGCTTTGAGCACGTCCCTCCCTTACATTATACAGCCCAGGTCAGGTTTAGATTAAAGTCATGAATGAGAAAAGGAGACAGTCATTTAGAGTTACTCATTTATTTAGCCTCCTTTCTGCCAAGACAAAGCCCAGGCGGGGTGCCGTGCCGGGGCCGTCACCGGGCCCCATGGCCGGCGGTACTGCCCCGGTTTTGACCCTGACAACGGTCCCCTCTGTGCTGCTTAACCCGCGACTCGCCTGGTTACTACCGAGTGTGTGACCTCAGCATGTGTGGATCTCTCACAAGACCGAGCACCACGCTGCGTCTTGGCCGCTGCTGAAATACCCCTGTGTACCCCCTTATTGTCTGCCCCAGCGTGGGCCGAGGGGGGGTGGGGGGGGGGGGGGCAGAGAGGGTGGAGGGGGGCACTTGGATGGGGGAGCATGGCAACCAAGAAACCCGACTTGGGAACTGGGAACTGCTTGAAGGCCAAAAAGAAAAAAAAAACAAAAACAAAAAAACAACCTGCAGCCTTTGAGTGGGACAGAAAGCTGTTATCAGACTCAGATATCTGTCTGTTAGCAGAGCAGGAACTCCATCAGCCTTTCATGTCACCACCACAGCATTTGCATTTGTATCATTCACATCCTGTCAGGTCAAACTCTCCTACAGCAAGCTCTGCACACGTATGCCTCAGGGTCATTGCTATACCGCCACACGTCCGCAGCCTTGTTGTGTGTTTAGACTCTGAAGCCCAACAAACCAGTTTCTTGTCCCTGAGTAAACAGTGATATGAATTTCTTTTTTTGACTCACGCCGAAACTGTAGCCCGATAATACCAGTGAGCGAAATTACTGCAGTCCAATTGAAACAAAGTGACACACACTCATTATCTCATATGTGCTTAAGCACCAAGAGTGAGGCACTGAGTCACTCAGGGAGGTGCCCTGACAGACGCAGGAGGCAGCTTAAGGGGAGAAGTGTCACTTTAGTATCCACACCAGAAGAATCTGGGCTCATTCCCAAGAGTTTCTGGGAGAAAAGTTGTGATAATTAGAACCAGGAAGCAACCCAAAGTTTTTACGTGCAGGTTTCCACTCAAACCAACAACACAACAAAACACACTTTATCAGCAAATTAAATGCAAGTCAGTATGTCACTGAGATGCTCATAATAATAATAATAAACAACCTAAACTCGACACAACTTGGCACGAAATATCTCCAAACTCCCACTGGAGGAGTCTCCATTTGGCACAAGAACTACTCTGTCAATTCTAATCGATGGCAGCAGACTGGGAGCGACTCAGCTGTATTTGAACCCAGCATGGCTCGCGCTCAGCGGAGTACATTTCTCCCAGCAGCTCGTAACTACACTACATGTATTTCCCTTTCAACCTGGATGTGGAGCAAATACTGACCATGAATGCGTAATAGCGCGTAATGGTGCGTAATAGCGGAGAGCCCCGTGTGAAAACGTCTGGTTGTTCCACTGTTAAGCGGGATTTACGATGCAGAGTTGATTGTTGATAGAGAGATTATTAAACTGTAACCATCACGACAATTTATCAGTGAGAGAAACATGTAAAAGGCTGTCGACAGTAAACCAAGTGACAAACAGTCAATTTGTCAATCTTGTGTGAGCTGGAGAGAAGCTCGTGATGGTTGCAATCCAAAGAAAATGTAACTACATGATGTGCATTGTTACAAATTGATGTAAAACAGGTTGATTCTTAAACTCTACATATATAAAGTGCAGTTTAGGTTTTGCTTTTTATAAGTGGAACACTTTGATTTTTAGCTCTTTCAATGCTGCAAACTGAGCTCGGAGTGTTCAGGTTACACCCAGACACCCCGAGCTACTGCACCTTCAAACCGGGCAGCGTCAAGGGTGAAGTCCGCCGCCTTCAGCGGGCGGAGGGAGCGAGCGCCAGTGTGCCGGTGCGTCCCTGTGAGAAGAGCAGGCGGACGGGGTTACTTACTTGGGGTTGGTCCGGTTCCAGTAGACGGCGTAGCGGTCGGACACCACCTTGGAAGCCGGGTCCTGGCCGTACACACACATCCCAATGATGAGGATGAGGAAGAGGATCATTTCCACCTGCGGCATATTTGCTCTGGAACTCCGATGAAGCCAAATCGATTACAGTCCCTCCCGCTTCGGGTTTTAAAGGTTCTAATGGATGGTGGTGGTGAAATGCTGTGATGTGAGGGGATGAGAGTCCACTTAGTCCCGGCACAGATGTATCTCCTTCCTCACTGTTTATAATAATAAAAAAAAACTAAATTCTCTTCTTTTAAAACAGCGTTTTCTTGCTCAGCCCGCGTTTTCACACTCAGATCGTTCACTCTTCACGCGCTTTAATAGAGACAGTTCTTCTGAAACTAGTGAACAGACAGTGAAAATCCACAATTATTCTGCCCGCACCACGAACAGTCTCCCTCCGGCTCAACTCTGCTCCGCGCAGCGAACAGTTTCTCCAACTCGCAACTGAATTTCCCAGAAGAGGAGGCAGAGAAATCAGAGAAATAAATGTTCCACAACACAGAGATGAAGAGAGCAGAGAAACAGTCCCCGCGCGCTCGGGCTCTCCGCTCCTGATCAGCGTGGATCACCAAGGAGCCGAAAAGAAGAAGAGTCAAACCCGCAGCTTCGGCTCCGTCTGAACCCGCTGCTGCCCTGCCGAATAACAACGCACGCACTTGATCAAACCTCTCCGCAGCGCGTACACGCACACGACGTCCAGGTTAAATGACGAGCGGCTCCGCCACATAACCGAGAGCGCACGAGAAGCGGTGTTACCAATCTGGAAGAACCAAACCAAGTCAGCAGCGCTGTGGCTCCTGCGGCCATGCTCTCCCGGACCAACCCCCCCTCCTCCAACTCCTCCACCCCCCCCCCCCCAATCCCTCTCTCTCCCCCTCTTTCTCTCTCTCCCTCCTCCCTCCTACTGTGCCAGCCGGGGCACACTGTAAAAAGTGTTCGTCTTTGCGCTTGAGGCGTTCGGTCTCAAAAACTGTTGAATCACGTGCAGCTCGTTTTCTCAAATGAAGAAAACTGATGAATGGATTCACCAGCTCCGCTTTAGATCCGGTTTATGGTAAATGCATTTCACATGTGTCAGAAAATCACCTCAAAGTGGATCAGTCCGCTTCGGAAAAGACATTCAAATGTCTGCAATTCAGGCAGAAAACGTCGGATTTGTTGCGTGCACGGCGAGTGATGTCACTCTCAACTTTCTCCAGACGGGATTTTTAGCGCAGCCGCTGCTTGTTGTGACCGCGGATATTTCTTGCAGTGTACAGTTTCACGGTTGCGCACAGTCTCATTGGCTCGGATTTTGAATGACGGGCGTCTCGCTTACAAAAACAACATCCCTCCTCCTGGGGGGTATCTGTGCTTCCCAGGGCCGGCAGACAGATCCCAGATCATTTCATAAACATGCTGCAAAATAAGTCCCCTCCCCTTTTTCACTGTCTCAACATTATTTCAGTAAAAATCTGTCCGAGTTTGACTTTCTCACGTTTGTCCTTTAAAGTTGCTTTGCTTCAACTGCGCCATAACCAAAGTTGAGCTGTTTCCAATGCTAGTTTTATGACTTTATTGTCAGCAGTTTCATTAGTCTCCCATTGTTCTCTCGTGCGTCAAACAAGCTTCAACTGGTTTCAATACAGTGTACGTGCACGACTGCCCTGAAAACCAGCGTGTATGATAAGTATCTCAGCTGGCAGAGTTTTCACTTGTTTTGGGGAATACATTATTTCCATGCATGACTCAAAAACAGCCGCACATCTCTACTGTCAGCACATTTTATTCTCAGCATCTTTATTGGCCACACATTCATCTAGCAGACATTATAAAACTTCAAGTCTCCCGCAGGTTTTCAGGGCTGTGGATCTGCAGTGAGCTGTGCAGCTGCTTGGGTTCATGACTCACTGCGCCACGTAGTGGTGGTGATGGGAAAACCACCACAAGTTGCCTGATGCTCCATGGTGAGTCTTTTTCGCATGGATTTAATACTGTGCTCAATAAAGAGGAGGCAGTTTTAACTGTTCATCTCCTGGATGGTAAAAAAAACCAAAATTGGATTATAAAGTATTTACACTGCATGAATATCACCAGGTGGAAAGCAGAGTCCATTAGTGAGTGAGTGCAGAGACACATGAGCTCAGACTAATCCTCCTCATAACAACAGTACCACCGAGGAAGCTGGTCTGGGCTTAACAGGAGGATTGTAAACTTTATTGAGACACTGAACAGTCTCCTCAAAACGGAGGCTCCTGTTCACAAACAGCCTGATTTATTCCACCCGAACAGGCTCCATGAACTCCATCTAGCCCGGTTCAGAGTTTCCCCTCCATCTGTTTGGCCCCTGGTACCCCCAGTGTGTACACTTACTTTAAAGCTGTTGGGCCTCTCAGAGCACAAAATGAAATAGCCTTTATAAACGCGACAGTTAAAGGGACGAGTAGGAATACTTTTTTTTTTTTCATTTTACCGGGACACAAGCCCTGGGGTGAGCACCTGCGAAATGAAGTGAAATAGAAAAGGCCATCGGGTTGATATCACATCAAGGGCTCTATACATATCACATCAAATGCTTTATTGGCTGTGACTGAGCGGCACAGTGGCCGAGAGCTCCACAGAGTGAGATAACTGCAGCAGGTTTGTATCCACCGAGGACCTTTATAGATCAAATGCGCATGTTATCTCAACATATGTGCAGCTGTTGCACGTTCAGCTGCTAGATGTGTCACTAACTTTGCCTGTAGTTTGGTGCTGTGCATATAGCTGAATTGAGTTGTCTACAATTACAGCTTAGGAGTGTTTCATAAGGCTGAACCAGAAAATCAGGTTTTACTGTGAAAGCATGAACAAACTGAACCAGCGGTAAACAGTGTCATTAATCCAGATTAGAGCTGCTGAGATCAGGATACATCAAGTCTGGTTCATGACTTTCAAACAAAAGGCCTTGAACATGAAGCACAGATAAAAAAAAAAAATAAAAAAAAAGCAAGCTATATGGATAAAACTGTGATGTTTCCAGCCACAGAGCAGCACGACACAACAACAGAAGTTCACAAAAACCCCTGTGAAGTGTTAGTGCATCCTGTAAACCAACAGTGACCTCATGCTTTTGACACAAGTAGAGATAAAAAAAAAAAAAAAACACTGGTCGCCTCTGTTTGCTCAGTGTGTCTGTAATCTTCCCCCCGTCGGCTCAAGTCCTGCATGAGGAGTGAGTTTTCTCACAGAACAGCTGCTCAAAATGAATGAAAGTGTGAATGCAGACGCAACGTGACATTAACCGGCTTTGACACATGAAATACAACCACAGTCTAGTGATGTATTTTATAGCAAGAAAATAAGTAAGATAGTGTTGTTGGGGTTTTTTTTAACCCGAGTGTATTAGGCTACTTTGTCAGCCTCCATATGACGGTTGTACTTCAGAGCGGCTGTTCACCCTTCATATTTGAAGTAATACGATTTCAGGGTGCCTGTTTCTTTAAATGTATTAAAGTGACAGGTTTTAATTACGCAACAGAAAGGTAAAATAGGAACCTTTATGTAGGAACCCTCTTCAGTCTGACAGATTGACTGTAAAACTGGCTAATCCTGAGGTGAAGTTAAGCCTGAAAACAAACCTGACCAGCGCTAGGCTAGTCTGATAACTTAAATCAGGCTTATTTAATCCTCCTGTATGAAATAAAGTTTCCTGAAAATGAGCTTGAAGCTTTAGTGATGTAAGTCGCTTTGGACGAAAGCATCTGCTAAATGAAGCAAATGTAATGTAACACAAAGTAAAATAAGCCTGACTTACTGAAATAAACCTGCACAGGTAATCAGGTTTTATGAAACCCTTCTCTGTACTTTTGACTGTCCTTTGCATCTAAAAAAAAAAAAACACGTAAATCAAACTCGACAGCATTGCATTCATCTTCCAGGGGTCCTTTTTTTACAGTAAAAAAAAACCCCACAAGCTGTTCGGGTGTCGAGGTGAGGTCACTGCATGTGTACGTGGATGCACATGTCCGTATGTCCTGTAATTGCAGTATATAGGCTACAACCCTGCAGGTCTGAGTGTTTTTGCGTTCTTTTGTGCACGTGTGTGTGTGTTTATGTGTGAACATCAGGCTGATCATCCACCTCACACAGGCAGACTAATCCATGAGCTATAATCACCTCATCTCAGCAGCTAAAGTGCCTGTCCTACTTCATTTATGCCTGATGTATGTCTGTGTCCCCCAAGACAATGGAGTCATTATGAATTAGGGTCAGTGGGGCTGCCAGCACAACACACAGTGGTGCATTTTAATGCTTCTCATGGCCTTATGAGTCCACTGTAACGCTCATGGAGGAGTGAGAGTCTATATGAAGTGTTTCACACACAATTTTGCCACAGGACGTGGAATCACTTGAAGCAGAGTGAGGGCGGCAAGAAGAGCTGCAGATCGTTCTGATATTGTTTCCCTGGTGTGTATGAATGCAAGCTGTAATAAAGCAGCACCATCAAAGTGCCACTGAGTGTTTATGTTGTGACACAGACATTACAACCCCTCAGTGCTCCTCTATTAGCAGCTGGTAAACACAGTGTAATGACGTTCGGCTCTGCAAAGAAAAATCCATTTTGATATTCTGATCTCTTTCTATGAACAAACTGTCTCTTTTTCTCAACAGTTAAGTTAAGTTGCTGAAACCACTTGAGATGTTTGTATTTTGTGGATTGATTTGAGTTTTGTCAAAATTTCACCAAAGATCTTTTAGGATTACTCACACCAGTGGCATGTGGGGACTTTTACAGGCAGGCAGCAGAGCCGAACAAAGATCTCGATGTGTGATTCAGCTGTTTACACCAATGAGAAAAATGGACCAGACTACCTTTTTTTTCTAAATCTGAATTTTTTTTTCCACTGAGTGGCCCAAAATGCAGCTGTTAGTAAATTTACCAAAAGTAACTGGAAGCTGATTTTTTCCTTTAAGTAGACAGTTTTTCCCAGTATACAGCTCACAGTTTACAGCTGTTACCAGTCTAGAAGAAACGTTGCGAGTACCACATCAAACTTCATTCCTTTACTCGCCAAGATCTGTCTCCAGCTGTGAACAAAGCAACACTAATGTGTCACTCTTGTCTCTATCACTTGTTTTGTTCTACTGTTAACATGCTAACCAGCTAGCCACGGCCCGTCTCATCACTTTTCGATATCGAGTCGGTGTAACCTCCAATCTGCCCTGAAGATGAAGACGTCTGTTATGGCTAAAAAAAACTGTCCAAAAGTAGTTTCTGATGCTCTGGATATAAAACAAAATCAGCGTCCGGGGGAAAGATTACAGTCCAAAACACGAAAGTGATCGACAGCGAGGACGTGCCTACCTTCTCGCCTGTGCACACCAAGCCAATTGGGAATGTCAGTTTCGGAAAGTAACAGAAATTGTCCTGAAAGATGTGGAGGGAGGGGTCGTAGATGACGCATACTGACAGCATAGGCTATCTCACCCTGTCTCCTTAATAAGACTTCATTTTCAACTACAGGCTGATTCACATTTATTTGTCTCTGTTTAAGGGAATCTAAAAGCACCTGGTTACGTTGGGGAAAGTGTAAGAGTTCAAAGTTAGCGAGACGTTTACTTTTTCAATATTTAATTCAAACCACCAACTTTCTCCAACCAAAGTGTCTTCATAGCTTAAACCAAATCACAAGCACATCAGCCCAGCTGCATTATACGCCCACCATCCAGAGAACATTAACACTGCCTGGGTTTGTTGTTTTTTTTCAGTGAAAATTATCTTTAACATCCAATTGACTGATTTCACCAAAGCACTGTGTTGGTTCATTATCACTTCCTTCCACTCTGAAACAAGACTAGGTCATATGGGTAGGTCTGCATGGCTGTGTCACTGTTACCGCTGTAAACAACTGACATCATTGTGTCGTATTTGTAATTCTGCCTAGTGTCAGCTGGTTTCAGGCTCTTATCTGTTTGTTTCTCTCCTCCTCTCTGTGCTTACGTATACAGTATTTTAATACAGCCGAATTTCCAGGAAAGCTGCTTTCATTTCCATGTTTTTCTGTTTCTGTTGTCAGACAATGGAACAAGTTTGAAATAGTGAAACTCGGCCTACTACATATTAACCAGCGGTAACTTTCAAGCTGCTGCTCTGCTGATAAAACCCTGATTTTACCACAGCGACAGAAAAGCTTTCTTATTTTGTTTGTCACAAAGCAAACAGCCTCCATGTGGGTAACAAACTGCTGCTGCGCCTCTTCGCCATTCACTGAACAGAGTCGACACAGAGAGAGTTGTGCCTCTCACTTGCAGGGCAGTACTGGAGACTCTCTTCTAAGTAGCCATGGTTTGTCTAAAAAATTGCTGGATTTGTCACTAGGGGCTTTTTTGAAAATAAGCCTCAAATTCGCAATTCGTTTCCAACACTGCAGGATGTAAACAACCCCCCAATAGAAACTTTTATGTGCCATTCATTTTGAAAGACCAATGGCGATTGAGGGATACTCCAACACTCGGCCGGCCGACCAATGTTGCAGTTTGATTATTAAACTCTATCACTCAGTCAGTCAGTCAGTGAGTCAGTCATGGACGTTTACATTTTTAGGGCTGGTCCAGCCGAAACAACATAAGTGAGCAGCATTGACATATATTACATTATCAGTTTGCTGCCGTAATGAACATTTTTGTATCTGCAATTATTTAACTATAACTGTAAAATACACTATACTATACTATTCTATATTTATAAATCTAACATCACTGAAAGCTCATGGACAGTGCTGGCTATGTAGCAGTTGTATTTATCCTATAAAAATATTATAGTTTTTCACACCATACCCTTTCCAATGTGGCAGGTAGAAATCCCCATGAGACTGGGCTGGGCTGATATTTCAATTTTTCATTTTTTCATTTTTTTATTTAAAACCATCAAATCACAGCCTGCTCTGCTTCTTCTCTCTTGTTCTAAGCCCACAGTGTGTTCTGGTAACCTGCCCGAACTGCAGATTAATGCCTGGTAGTGGTTATGGTCACTTAACATTCAACAGGCCCTGCTCTGCTACTTTTCAGAAGGTTTTTGGGAAAAAAAAAAAAAAAAGTCAGACCAGGCACTGCTATTGGAATAAACTTTGCATTAAACACTGACTGATGAGTCATGTACTTCCCTTTCCGTCTATCTATTGTTCTCACTGTGCATTTGACTTAGTTTTACTTCCTCTTTTCTTCATTTCCAACTGCTTGTAATGCTATCACCATCCCTTCATGGAAAAGTAAATGTTTATCTCTCCCCCAAGGGAGCGGTTTATTCCTCCATCTCTCTCTCTCTTCATCGCTCTGTCTAAAACTCCAGTGTGAACCTTCGCAGCTGGCCCTGGATACGGCCCTGTGCAGGATGTAGGTGTTGAGGTTAGAAGAAGAATAGCCTCTAAATAAAGAATTTTTGGCTGTGGTGAAAAATATACAAATTAAAGTGAAATAGGAGTTGAGAGAGACGGGGTGTGAGGAAGATGCACGATGACAGGCAAACTCAGATCCCAAAAGACGTGGGAGGTCCGAGTTATTCCTGTCGAATCTGCACTTGTAGGTCTGTGTGTGGCACCTGGTTGAACTCTTTTTGTATACATGACCTCTGCAAACACAAATACACAAGCTCACACAAAAGCCTGAGAGTGTGTGTAAGCTCACACAACGACAGGAGCCACACAAACACACGCACGCACACACACACACACACACACACACACACACACACGCTTCACATGTTTTATGGAGAAAAAAACTCCTCTCCATCCATGTTTTCACAGGGATGTTTCCCTGCATGTAGGTAAGTAACGTATGTGACCCGTGGAGCCAGCCCTGCTTAAAGTCATTCAGACTGAGGGCTGCTGACACTGGAATGTTAGCTATGTTGGGGGGGGGGGGGTTCACACCACATTTGTACATTTATACCAGTGGCGTGCATAGAGGGTGGTGGTGGGATGAAGCGCTCCCTTGTTTGGAGCCTTTATATTCCATAGCACATGTCATTGTCTCTTGTCACACCACATGGTGGCCCAAATGCCCTTCTGATTCACCACAGAGCACCTTTGCCCCCAATTGCCCCTTTATTTGGCCCGAGCATCCATCCTTGTGATCGACAAAAGCGCCTTGAAGTGCACCTGTGATCGGCTCAAGTGCCATTCTGGTCAGCTCAAGTACAACTCCGGTCAACCAAAGGGCACCATCAGATGTGCCTAGTCATCTTCTGGTCAGAGGTACCTCAGTTGACCCTCCTGTCATCCAAATTGCCCCTCTAGTGAGCCCAAGGGCCTCTCTGGTGGACCAAAGTACCCTTGGGGCAGTTGAAGGGGGGCAAAGAATCCCTCCAGTCGACGCTGCCACGCTGGTCTAACAACATTCACCTCTGGTCAACCACCAAACAATGTGCCCCAGTTGTCAACCTCAGCTCGATTAAAGTGCAAATGCTCTCTGGTCAACTCGAGTGACTCTCTGGTCAAGCAAATTGCCATTCTTGTGAGCCGAAGCTCCACTGTGGTGGAGTCAGCTCACCCCTCTGTCCAGCCCATGCACCTCTCTGGTTGATCAAAGTGCCCCGAGTGCCCCTGTGGTAGATCGATGTGTAGTTCTGATCGACTTAAGTGCCATGCCGGTCGACTAATGTGCCCCTTCTGTGCAAGTGTTCATGCACCTGACCACCAAGTTGCCCTTATGATGAGTTTCAGTGCTCCTCTGCTCAACTAAGAGCCCCCAAGTGAACCTCTGGTTGACCAAGTCCCCCACATCCAGTCAGACCAAGTACCACTCCGGTCAGCCCAAGTTTGCCTCTGGTTAACCGTTTCCCCCAAAAGCACCTTTGGTAAACCCGGTAAGTGTATCTTAGTCATCCAAAGTGCCCCTGTGGCCCGGCCAAGTGCCCGTTCAATGAGCCAAAGTGCCCTTGTGGTCATCTCAAAGGCCTTTTGTGTGACAATGAGACAAAACACGAGGCGGAAGAGGTGTCCCTTTATCACTCCTCTGCCGTCAGGCGACATCCAAACTAATGAGTTTTAATTTTAAAATGTATCACTTTTGAGAGAGAGTTTGCAGATATTTCCTGAATGCTGCTGGTCCTGTTTTCACTTGAAAACTCCAGGGTTGCGTTTTAATCTGGACGTGCAAAAACTGAGACTTTGGGAAACAATGATGCAGATACCCCATGCTTCCCTGATTCACCACATTTCTATCATCCAACCATTTTCCGGATGAAAACAACCTTTCCACTGCCATGACAACCTTACACTCATATTACTTTCATTAGCAGTTCCCCCTTGTTGTCAGTCAAAGCAAATGTAACCCACTCGTGGGTGCGCTATACTCTAGGTTCGGAAGGAGCTAAGCAGTAGAGTACAATCACCATAAACACAAGAGGCACGAGTTTAGTTAACTGCAGCTTTAGTTTCTGTTCAGAATGCAGAACAACACAATTTTCACAAATATGAAAAATAACAAAATGACCCTTAAACATAAAATAAATTGTCCTTATGTGTGACTTAGTCACTCTTCAATTTCTTTCAATGTCTGATGATCAAAGTCAATGTTGTTTTGCTCAAAGTCAAGTTTAAGTCCAAATCAGGCTGAAACCTGATCTATCAGTCTGTTTAGTCAAAGAGCACTCCAAGTCTGCTGTGAGTTCGAGCTGTATCAGTCACGAGGAACAACACAATCTTACCACAAGTAGAAAGTAGATCCGCTGTTTCAGTGGAATCCTAGTTCTGAGTTCCTGGTATCAACTGGGTGGCTCGCCATCTACTGGAACTGTTGTACGACTCCTCCATAGGATTTCTCACTCAACCCAAAAACCAGACCTGCATTTACAACACAGGTTTAGTTTCTATTCTCCTTATCTTATTTCTTAATGCAATGCAATTAGTTATATTTTCTCTTTAAAGTTGTACAACATTATCCTAGATAATAACATCTAAATAAGACTGAATGTATTTTCAACATTATGACAAGCATGTTATTTTCTAGCTCAACATCTCAATTCAATCTTAATGACATTAGAATTATTTTGCTCTAACAGAATACAATCATTATATTAACAATTTACAAATATTAAACACGAAAACATGAATTAACCTGTTCCAGCTTAACCAATATTTAAGTAATAATACAACACATTACACAATAACATTTACTAACGTTACCTTCAATGTGTATTTTCCCTTTATTTTCCTTTCCAATTATTGTCTATCTCACCATGTAGGTAAAATAAGTTTTTAACAAGTTTTTAATTTTAACATGAATTCAATTTTACAACATACTACTTTTTTAATCAACATTACTGCTGGACAGTATTTTAATACTTCTAGTAGCATGAAAAGTGAAGAGGTTAGGCTCTCCACAGTAATATACATTTCCGATTTTTCCTTTACAATAAAATGACTACTTTTAACACATATTCTAAATATTATGCATCAATTATGCATCTTCTTAACATTGTAATATTTATTAACCACAATAGGATATTAAATTGAACTCTCAATGTAACAATTTCCATGGTAACACTTAGCAATTAGCCAAGCAGCACCGGGAAAGCTAGCTTACCGAGACACGAGGAATGGAAACTCAATTCAAAAGAACGGCACTCCTCCCGGTCCGCGGCTCCCGCAGTACAACTGCTTCACTGTTTAACTTTTATGACTTAGTTTTCACTCTTTTTACACTTTGTTGTACAGGTCACAACACAGTAGTTTCTCTCAATATGTCGACTTGTCTCCCGCATCTCTCTCGTCACAGCACTTCCCTTTTCTCATACACACGCTCACTCACCCTAGGACCTTAGGTGAGGCAGGTAAGGGGGGCCTGATTAGAAAATTAGGGAATTTTAACTAAATTATCACAACTATAATATTAAATTGCAGAAAATAAAATGTTAACTTAAAACTTAAATTAATAATTCAAATATTTATAGTTGTTATTAGTTTATAAAATAATTCCTATTCTAACCCATTATTTCCAGCAGGGTTACACAAAGAAATATCTGGTTTTACTTTTTGCTTTTGTTGTTCCTGCATCGTTTTTTTGTTTTTGTGTTTTTTAGGATCAGATCTATGCAGCCTCATTCAAAAACCCGGAAGAGACACAGCTGTGGGTGACCGCTTCAAACACTAAATAAGAGGGTGTCACCCGAATCACTGCCAAATCTGCCTCAGGGAGTCACAGACTGTGGAGCTGAAGGTCCAGAGCTCATCTGCTCATTGATCGGCCCTTATTGCCCTTTCAATCAATCCACTCACTCCCATTCTCATAACACAATTTTGTCAGCCTGAAATTAGCTTATTTCTAAAACCGCAGGAGCCGAGATTAGATTTGGGGAGAGGAATAAAGACAGAATGATTTACATTAACTGAGTCATATTCTGTGCCAGCACCCAGGTCTTAGCCCCTCTTGAGAACCAGAAAAACATCCTGTACAATGTTTGGGGGACCTGTAAACAAAAGCAGAAATCAGCTTGGCAAGAAATGACCCTTTGAAGTAGCTTGTTGAGTTAATCTCTATCAAAGTGATTTATAATACATGCAGCACTCACACCTTTCAGTCTATCGAATGAAAAGGTCTGGATATTAGCGTAGCCAGCTTTTATTCATTAGCCTTTGATCTGAGGCACTTTAATCTGAAGTGGGTGCTTGATCATAACAGGACATGGGGGAGCCGTGAATCGGACTACTAGAGCAAAATCGCTCCAAGCGCAGTAAAATTGATCTGAAGCCAGTGATCGAAAGGACTCATGAGCTCATGTGTCTGTGGGATGAATGAGGCAGGGCTGGGGGCTGAAGGGGGCTTCCATTGGCAGGTCAAGATCTCAACCTGACAGGGTCCTGGAAGGGAGGAGGGGGGCGGCTGGGGCTATGGAAGGGCAGGAGGGAATACATTGTCTGGCTTCGCTTCCGACAGATATCTGATCCCCCTCCGGGAAGGCCTGTGTGAAAATGAAACAGACACTTTTCAATAAAGTTGGAGGCCTTTATCACAGGCTTTGAAAATAAATGTCTTGTGCTGCGGTCAGCTTGAGGAAGAGCCCCTGATATCAAAACAAAAACATAACATAAACTACAACAATAATTTGAGGAGCGACTTCAGCATAGATCATGGAAAACACACAGTAACTCAAATAAACTACTACGTTATGGTGTGTTGATGTAAGTATATGATACTTTTAATATAAAGGAAATAAGATTTAAACATAACCAGGACAGCCATCAAGAAACGAATTGATCTTCCCTACAAGACTTGCTCTAGGGCTGCGACCAACATTTATTTTCACTATCAGGTCATTTTATTGTTACTTTCCCCATTAACCATTTTCCCTATAAAAGATTAAATAAAGGAAATAGTTTTGGAAAAATACCAGTCACGAAGCCCAAGTTGAGATATTCATACAGCTTGCTTGCTTTGAAGTTCCTCTTTAGACATGTTTAAAACTATGTGAAAAATACTCTGCTATGATTAATATTTTGTTTAACATGGTTTTCCCACATAAAAAGTGAAAAAAAAAAAAAAAGGATAGACAGATAAGGCCTCGTGCCCCGCCCACCACCTCTGCTTGTGCTAGGACGACAGGTGAAAGAGCAGAGAGCATCAAGATGGTTAGAGGAGGAAACATCAGAGAGACTCGGCCACATGTTTGAGCCTCTTTCAGACCCAGACTCAGATGAGGAGTCTGTTGAGACCAGAACCAGAGACTAGCAGACGGATCACAACGGTTAGCGTAGTTAGCGTCTTTTATTTCTTTGTGTTGTCTGTTAGCTTGTAACTGGCAGTGACTAATGCTAACTCTCCTCTCTGTACACAGGGTTTTGGGTTTATTTAGCCCCGCCCCCCTTCCCCACAAGTTGACAGCATTGGTTGCTTTGTAATTGTAGTTGCTTTTGTAACTTTTGCTTAAAAATGACTTAAACTGCTGCTAACTACTCACCTGTCCAGCAAATAATTAATGAATTGACTGATTGTTTCAGCTCTAACTCACACCAAAACTTAAAACGAACTGGGACACCAACTGCAAAACAGGCCTTATCAGCCAGCAAAGGTCAACGACCTCACTAAGGGTCTAATGGCTAAATGGAAGTAAATTCCTGCAGCCAGGTTCCAAAATGCGGAGGTTGTTATAGCACCATGTGGGTTTCTTAGGCTGTCATATATGTGGGGGTAATTTAGTGTCTGCATGCTGTTGGCCATGCAGCGTGAAGTGCAGCCCTCAAGTAGTGACGACTGTTTCACCTGCAGTGAGGAGAAAACAGTGTCAGGAGCTGAAAGTGGAGCTGCAGAATCACTGTCTACTTAATGATGATGGAGCCCAGTCTCATACATCACTATTAATGCTGAAGACTCACATGAAAAAGAAGCTGACCAATTAGGAAGCAGCTGATCCTGAATAGCAGCTGGTAGTATCAGGAACAAACCCTGCATGTTGCCTTGAGGGAAAATACATTGATTAAAAGAAATGCTTGTGTAATAGATATTTAACATACAGCTGATTAACCCTAATATGGATTGAAACACAATTTAATAAAAAAAAAACCACTGAGCGCCAAGTACGAGCTGTCGGCCCCACTCTTCCTCATTTGTATATCTGTGACTTTCAAAGTTTGGCTCGGCACCAAGAATTCCTGCACAGCTTCCTGTGAGCAAACTCAAATCATCACGAACCTGTCAAACAGCCAACGGGAACCAGCTGCCAGGTGTAGCAACGGTGGCAGCGATTGGTGGGACATGTGGTAACACCAGCATGTGGGCGACACAGATGATGCCACTCCAAAGATCACCTGAAAGCAGTCATCGGCGTTTACTGACATTTCTCCGCTCTGTGTAAAAATAAATAATCATCTGCGGCAGGTGGTACGTTGAGATAGAGCTTGTGCCCACACGTCATACAGAAACACAGCTCCGTGGTGTTCTGGGCATAAAATTGACAAATATGTGATATATGTTTCACATTTGATGGCGCCTAAAAGAGTTTTTTTAAATTGACATTATTGTTATCTTGTCATTGACTTTCAACTCAAGTTATCCCCTGGACTAAAGTTTTACATTTCATTTTAATTTTGTGCTTGTTCCAATGGAAGTTGTCTCTTTTTAACACAAAACTTTTGATATAACAGCATATTTAAACATCCCCTCGCTGAGCTAAATCTAAAATATATCTGCTCCATATTGGGGTGTGCATGCATAACTTGTAGATGTTATTACATCGCAGCTACTTCACAACTCTCTGCTTCTCCTAATTAGCAGACAGCCTGCGGAGAAGTGTGGGGCTGAGGTGACTCTGCATTGGCTGTGGCTGGTAATGATGGATCACAGGCGTCTGTGCCAGCCCAGCAGAGCGGAGCAGCCAGGACTCAGTGGAGAGAGAGCTGCAAAATGTCTGCATGTTAGCTACTGACGCTGCCTTGGAGTGAGTCAAGGAATCTGTTGCTCTCCGAATTCAAGAAATAATATAAGTTGTTATTGTTTCCAATGGAAATAAGTTTGATTTAAGAGCTGCCTACAGTCCAGTGATTAAAAGTCCTGTTATTATTTTAAGGTAGATGTCCATGTGTTGTTTGATTATAAAGCAGGTCTAGGTTCTATATTAATACTGTGAAAGCATCAAAGCGCTCAGACCACAGAGAAATGCACACAGCCTGTATTCAGAAACCGAGCCTTAAAACGAGCAGTCAGGACTTCTGTAACTTTGTGATGTCACAACAAAACAGTCACTGCCCTCAGCCACACCCTAAGCCCTGCCCACCAGGACCCACCATCCAACCTTGCAGGATTTGGTTTCTCTGAGTGTTTACCTGAAACCTGCTATATTTTTATTGGATCACGCAGAAAACAGTCAGCCAATCAGAAGAGAGGCTCAGAGCCTCCTCTCTTCTGAATGGCTCACCAACCTGTTGTTACAAGAGCTCCAGAGAGAAGCTTGAGAGAGGAGATGTAAAACTACACTGAGATGGTTTTTGGTTCTTAGAGCCACAAATATATCTTCTTATGGATCAACACTTCAAATAAAACACAGGAGAAGTGTAACTCTCTGTGGGCTGTGTGCATCATTTCTCTGTGGACTGAGGCTTTGATACTTTCACAGTATGAATATAGAACCTAGACCTGCTTTATAATCAGAAAGGACATGGAAATCTCACTTCATGCAATATGGGACCTTTATGAATTATCGTTTTTCAAATGTCCCACACAATCAAAGAAACCAAAGACATCTGGACACTGAACATCCTGTCAGACAGACTCTGGAGAGAGTCCATAGACCACTTGTACAACAGATCTGGTGACTGTACGTTGGTGTAGAATTTTCTGCCTCATCTTAGGACCTGTTTTGATCATTTGGCCCCCTCTGGATTTGGTAATTTTCTATTAGTCGCATACAGTATAATATTACATCACATAGTCAGGCTCTAAGTGCAATAATTAGTGTCTGAGCACTAATAGCATAACTTTTCAATTATCTCCCACAATGGGTGAAACCAAGTATTGTAACATTTTCATTCCTTGTAGTATTTGAATGCCTGTAATCACCCTGTCATTCATGCCAAGCAGAATATAGTTTCTCAAGAAAAAATGTTCTCAGCAGGCAGAGACAGACTTTACCAGTGCACCGGTAGTCCCCTAGGGGCCCCAACAACCAACGGCCTCCAAAAGACATGTATATACTGATTTTTTTTTTTTTTTTTCAAAGTTATGTTTCCAAATATCTCATGGAAACACACTTTTCCTGTTGATACAAATACCATTCCTGCTCACTGTAAACCTGTGAGCTTCCTGTAAAAGCAGACTGATGTGGCAGTTTACGGCAAAAGCTCTTGTAACAGTTCTCACAACAAAAATGAAACACATTTATCCGAGTGAGGCAGAGAAAAGACACAGGGAGCAGGGAATCAAGAAGCAAATTGTCAAACTCCCAAAGGAAATGTTTTTTATTTGTTTGGGGGTTTTTTTGTTTTGTTTTTTTGAGTCTCTACAGTCGACTATGTTGGACAAAATCAAATAAATAAACATACAAAACAACTGCCTGTGAAAAGATGTGACACAGGTGGGTGTGATTGTGAAAGGAAATAAGCTCAGAAGAGAGGGACAATAGAAAGTAAGAAACCCCATGAGTAACTATTGTGCCTGCTTCAAGCCTCCAAAACATGTTTTGTTATTGCTGGTTACACTCTACAGACAACAATCACCTGATACTGAAGAAAAGGTGTGAGCTGATAATTATGATGTTTAAGTAGCTCTTTGTCAAGACAATAAACAGATTTATGGACACTAGAGATCATGACATCACTGGGTGATGTCTGTGAGGAGATAGTGTGACATTTGTGGTAAAGAGTGTAAATCAGGGGGACCAACATTACTGCAAATCTTTGAATGTTAATGTATTTGTTCAGAGCATTTTATCTGTGTATGAAAAATGTATTCATGTTTATGTAGACCCCTAGAACACACACATTCAAGGTGCCATTGTCATGTTACATCACTTTATAAGAATACTTACAGTGTGGGGTATGGAACAAGCGGCGAACCTCCGAGGCTGAAAAATGAAGCCAACATGGAAGCGCCAAAAACTGCAGTTCCTCTAACGACCACTAGAGTCTGACTCCAACAATGGGTCGATCCCCATCGACTCCCATGTTAAAATGCCCGACTAGAACGCAGAAATAAACATGTTTACAGCCTGGTACGAAAACAGTATTCATCTCTATAATTTCCTCCTTCATGAGAACTGTATGGGGTGAATTTTTATATAACTCATCCATTTAAATTTTATTAAGGCTTAAAGTTTTGCATAATTGCCCAGTTGTGGATCAGCCAGGAGTTAAGCAGAGTCAGGTACTGCCAAGATGGCGACGGTGGAGCAGCCGACTCTGAGCTTCAAAACATTTCTTCAGAAACCTGTGGGTGACGTCACGGGCGCTACATCAATCTTTATAGTCAATGTTATGGAAGCACTGAGAAGCAAGTTTGTTTGTTTTTTTGTAATTTTCATGTTGGCCACAAGAGGCTGTGATTATTTTTTTCAATTGCCAAAGCCCTGAGAGACCAGTGAAATTTGTAATATCCAAGAAGCTAAAGTGCATTCATGTGTCTGTTAGAGGTGATTGTTCATTTCTCCATGTACTCTAACATAAGGTACATATATTATGTGTAAGCAAGTTATGTAACATACTGTTATGTCTTTCTGCTGGCTAGAAATGTATTCTAATATTCTTTGTTTTTGTAATACGCAAATTTATTGCGTATTACAAAAACAAACACTTGCCTTGCAGGGCTTCCATGGTGGAGCAACAGAGGGGGAATAAAAATCTTATACATCCACTAATCCAATAATTATCATGGCAGCTAATAAATCTGATAAATGATGGCGCTGATGTGATTGCATTAGGGAATTCCTTGTAAGAAGCTGTGAGTATCCCTCCCAGGCTTGGTGGAGATTCAGGCTTCAGCAGAAAAATTATATTTACGTTTCAACGCTCCCCCTCAAGCTCCAACCATTTTTATTTATTTTCCTGTATTTTCAGAGATTCTTTAAGACTTTACAAAGCTAAATAAAGACTTTATTTTCATGTTTTGCTCAAGAGAGGTCATTCAAACCAAAGGAGAGGAAGCCCCTGGCAGCAAATCACAGATTTCTTCAGCTTTTGCTCAAGGACACTTCAACAGTGAGTGACACATTGATTGCTATAAAGATGAAATGTGTGATTTCTAAGTCACAGGATGCCCTCAGTAGGTATCCGATCACCCTGCTGTCACAAACAGACACCTTGGTCTCATTCATGCTCTTTATTTCCCTGCACACGGACTCATCTCTCACAAGTCTCCTTGAAGACAGATTTAGCCTCCAAAGGTGATGTATTTGTTTAGTTAATCTACTTTACAATCCTGAAAGCCCTCGCTGGTGAATTGTCAGCAAGGATTACAGGGTAAATCTGTTAGGGGGCTGCTTGGAGTGAAAGCAGGAGTCACATTTTCTGAGAAAGAGGTGGTCTCTTCACTATAATCTTGCTGATTTTATCTTTCATGCTTAAACGGGACAATTACAATCAAGAGCTCAGGAGTTTTTCATCACCTCTTGGCTCCAGAAAGCAAATGAATCTCAAAAAAAAAAAACATGGCCACAGATTTAAGAATAACAATTTTACCTGACATTTACCTGACAGCAGGAATCCACAAAGAAAGTAAATTCTTCTCAGTCCCTGGTTAGTGTCACACAATGAATTCAGCTGAAGTGATTCATAAAAGGTTGGATGGAAGCAGCGGTGATAGCTCAATGTAATTAGTCTTTCCTTGACTGATGTGCCTGGTTATTGTAAACTTGTCATGCACAAACAAAAGATCCTCATAATGTGCTGAACTGACCCGGGTTATATAGTGAGCAGAACTCAATCTATCCCGTGGACAAAGGAAGCCTGGCTGTGTGAAAACATCGGAGCAGCAACTTTCTGTGCTCCCAGAGTGAAAGCTCTTCCTATGGAGCGATGAGGACGAGGTCAAGCCGCGACCCGACGGCGATGATGATGATTAAACTGACAGAATGAGCTTCTTGAGGAAACAGAGGATCAAATTAGTTCTTTCCTGGTTCCTCCAGTTGAAATTCTCATTAACTACACCTTCAAATGCATTATTGTCTTCACGCACAGGCTGTGACACCTTCTTTATCTGTTAGTAACTGGAGGACTCAACAGGTTCACCATTACCCCCTCCTTTATGGTGGAAGATGCTGTAGTATGGCTGAATGACTGTTCATCTTTCTATTGAATGTTCAAGCAGCTAAAGTGCAGCACTTTCATCCATACCACAGGTTAGTCAGTCCGATATCAAAACACTGTCAGGCAGATGTTTGTCATTACTCTCACAACTGGCCAACCATGTATAGAGCAAGTGTCAATGTTAAATAAATACAAAAGACATTATCAAATAGATAATCATATGAATGGTTTAAAATATATGAAAGAACAATTTGTGAAATGATTGAAAAACGTAATTTCACCACCGATTTCAGTCATTTTCATAGTAACAGTTAAATACAGTTTTATTTACAATTTGTCTTTTCAAAAGACTTTTTTTTTACTTGATTTCATAATTCCATGTTCATTCAAGTTTTTTGTCAGTGTTACCTCTTATAATGACACACATTCAGCCCTGTGTTGTTGTGTAGTATTTAGGGCTGTGACACATTCTTATTTTGAATATTAAATCTTGTTTAGAATTTTTATTTATTTTTTTTAATTGGTGATTTTAAATTTACCACAAAAAGTGACAAAAGCCCGTCCCAAATATATAGAACCCAAGATGACATCTTCACATGTCTTGTTTCGTCTGGTCAACAACCCAAAACCCAAAGATATTCAATTTACAATGGCATAAAGAGAGATAGCTGACTGGAACCAGGCGTTTCTGCTTAATGAATAATTTGAAAGACAAAATAACTGGTAAACTGGCACTGTTTAATATATTATTGTGCACACTGGAGATAAGTGAGAAAAAATCTACAAATTTGGGTCATTACACACTGATGGATTAACTTCACCCAATACACATTAGTAGAAAACATGACAAGTTGTTTAGACCCAGTATTAGTGTTAATTTCAATATCACTGTTTATCCACTGCTTATTTACCCAAATATGCACATCCATTTGTACAACTAACGATAAATTGTTAGTTCCATTATTGTCTTGCTATTATCTGTGAAGACATTGTATTGCAATGCAAACATGGGAAATGATGATACCAGTCATTTGTTCAAACACTTGAAACAACCTATGACAAGAAACGTGTGAATAATGATCATGAACCAGGACGATGATCTTGAACCATAACTGAGTAGTTTTAGTATAAAACTTAACTTACCCAAACCTAAACCAGAGAGGGGGCTGAGCAGAGAAGGGTCATATTAGCTGCTGTTGCACAGTCACATGGATCATTTCGGAAGGCATGCAACTGTGACTTTATGTGACTTTATGCAACTGTTAAGGAAGTAAACTTTAAAAGAAATCTTACTTGTACATAATAATACTTTGTCGGGTTTGTGGTGTTTATCTGAACATTCAAGAAAAATGCAAAAACACCCCGGCTGGATTTCACAGCATTTCATCTATCAGAATAATTATGTGGTTTTCTGCAAACATTAAGGACAGTTCTAAGCAATAGCTTGTCCTTGAGAGTCTATTACAGCAGTCAAACAATAAGCCCTGCTGCGCTAGCAGAGCCATTAGCTTTGTGTTGCCTCCACCTCTTATTTCCACTTTATGAATATGGTTTGTATTTCATCTGCCAATTTGGTCGATGAATAAAAATACAATGAGCAGTTTCATTGTTTCTCTGCCTCTTGACAAACTGTGATGGAACTTGACTGCTCTGATCTCCATCAGGCTGCGTGATGGTACACGCTTTCTTTGTCTCATATTATGGCTTCATCATGATGTGTGTGTGTGTGTGTGTGTGTGTGTGGTGGTCATGAATACATATATTCATTATTTTCTTATGATAATATGACCATTACATTGTCTTGTAATTACATCTGATGGTAACACTGATACTGACATTATTCTTCACTTTCCCCTCTGGCAGGTCAAAGCGCTGTGTCAGCAGCAGTTCAACACCTGCTGCGGATTCAATGCCTTGCTACGTGACACCTCAGCAGGGTGGATTCTGAAATACAGAGGCATTATTCAGTGTGGTGTATCATTGCTTAGATACAAAAAAATTGTATCATTTGGTTCTGGACTGCATTTATTTCACTCTTTTATCCAGAGCACTTTGTGTAGCAGCAGCAGCAGCAGCAGCAGCAGTAAAAGCCGTGTGAGGGCTGTGTAGTGAAAGCAGCAGCAGCCTTGTTGTGTTCAGGCGCAGTGCTAAAAACGCCGCCGCTGTGATGGGATTGATTCAAATCAAAATGTACCTACTGTACCAGATGTGCGCAAGATGGACGACTGAACAACACAACCGAAATGTCTGTTATGCAGACACTTGTAGCAACAGCGTTAGCGGTGGCTGTTGTAATATCAGCAGCAGTAGTATTGTTGGAGCCTTTTCAGAGGATTTCACTTTAAATAAATACATTTGTAGGATGCATCTGAGTGTGATCTTGAATAATGTTCATTTGAATAATGAAATATTTATATCAGTTCAATAAAACTGGCCATTAGGGGCCTTAAGCAGAATGTGGGTGATGGATGACATGATGAGCAAAGAGGCGGGACATCTCCCTGCGGCCTGAGGGTCGTTCTGGGCTACGTTACCAACAGTCAACTTGAACGGTGATAATATATCAAGCAGGAAGGTAAGACCTCTTGCGTCACCTCACCTGTGCGTGACAACCTTCTAAACTGCTCCGGCTCACGGTGTGTGTCCACACCGATGCTGCTGCTGCCAGCCCTATCTTTCTACATGGAGTTTGCCTTTGATAATGGCCATCAATAATAATAATATTGATCTATTGTTGATGAGCGGTGGGAACAGTGATTTGAAAGAGAAAGATCTTCACCTAATGCTTTATTAACATAGTATAAATATGGACACATGTAGCCTCCACTTTCTCCTGTAATAACATACGATTGTGAAAATGATTAATAAAATATTTATAATCGAACACATTTCTTCAGATTTGTTGCTCGGTCACTAATTTTTGTGTTTCAAAATCTGTATAATTCTCCTCCCAGATGAACATGTTGGCCAAATTCATAACTCGTCTGGAACCCGTTAAATCAACAAACTGGGTTAGTCTGCAACATCAGCGGTCTGATGGTTTGCGAGGGTGGCCTGGGATGGAGTCAAATTCCCAGCCTGAATCATTATTTCAGTCCGCCCCTGCCTGTGTAGGTGCCGACTGCGTGACGTGATGTGTTCCTTCTGTTCTGGCAGTCTATAAGTAGGTCATTGATTTGTTGGCTGTCAGGTTAGATCACAGAGAGCACATGACTGACTTTTAATCATGTCACACTCCTGTGTTGGATGTTATTGTCTCATTGTCTCAAGTCAATTTGAGAATATTATTGAATAAATATGATTTCAGTTATTAACAATATTATATCTCCGTGCGTGTTTTGTGTGTGTGTGTGTGTGTGTGTGTGTGTGTTTGTGTGTGTGTGTGTGTCAGTTACTCCAACTAACTTCAAATAACTTTGATTGATTAGCCGCTACAAGTGGTGTCATGGTCGTTATGGCTGTCATTATTCTGTTGGTTATTCTGCTCGTCATGAAGACAGGTCTTATTGAACATGATTGTGTCAGAGGCAGACGCCCAGAGAGGAGGAGGAGGAGGAAAAACACTCACACAAGAAAGTTGGCGTGCTGCTGAGCAGAGGGAAACTGCTTTTATCAAGGCTGTGACTGACAATAAATAATAATAATAACAACTCTCATCACTGAGGGTTTTCTTTTTCTTTTTTGGTATCTTTGCTTCTTTCTGTGTTTATACGTTAACTTAAATGAACTTAAACCAACATCAATGACTGTGAGCACGGATGTCGCCCAACATCCGGCTCAAGAGAAGCGACACCACAGGAGACGAGCTGGAGGAGACGAGGAGACAAGACCCGCGTTCTTTCTCTAACATCTGTGGCACCCAGAGCCATCACAGGATCCGGGGTGCAGGACCCTGCTGCTAAAATGCTTTCCCATGTTATGTTGTGGTTGCAGTGTAATTGCTGGCTGGATTATGGATATATATATTTTTTTTACAGAATGAAGCGCTACATGTATGAACAGCAGCAGAGTCACCAGGAAGTGGTTGGTGTGAATGGTGGGTGTACAAGCACACGACCAGGGTTCACATCATGTGATTATATTTAGGCAACAAATGAAAGAAAAATCAGAGAAATTATGAGCCCGGCTTCACATTTGCTAAAAGTTTGTCCAATGTTTCCGTGGAAACCTAGAGTCTGAATTACATCTCTGAGTATCCTCAGTCTTTGGGACTGTTCTTGGAGTCCTGGTCAGTCTGTTGTGGTGTGTTTGCAGAGCCGTATCTTCTATTTCACATAGTTTAGTCCAAGGAAAAATGAATCAAACACGTTTTCATGTTTCCCACATTTTGGTAAGTCAGGCGCAGAGATCTGCGAGAGCCTGATCGGCTATGATATTAAAAGAATCAGTTACATAGTCTTGCTCTGGTTTGGGGGCACCATCATCTGGAGCCGTAAGTCAGGAAGTAAAATATTTCATGTGACCTTTATTCTCACTGGACAGAAAGGAAATTCAATTTGAAGTAAGGTGTGAGGCCCTGTGTGCACCCACTGCAACATCTGTACACCCGGTATGTGTGGTGGCCTGTTAGCGGCTGGAATAGCCACAAGGCTCAGAGTACGTTAGGCTGAATCCCCTACAGGAAACAACAAATTATATATCTAGCGTCATGACAGTGGTGATACCACAACAAACACCAGTAGTGGTTATGGTAAAACCACTATTATTATTATAGCTACAGTCCCAGTTAGTGGTATATAAAAGTAGTGGGTTCATTACCAGTACTCTATATATACAGGGGTTTTAATCAGTGTCCTGTGTGTTTGTGTTCAGGAGTGAATGCCAGCATGTTTTCACAACCTGGCGTTAGCATGTCATCCCATTAGCTACAGCTTTAATTCAACAAAGACTTAAAAAAAATAAATAAGCGACTGCTTCAGAGATGAGTCAACTAATCTGTTTCTGCCTGTCTGACTCGACAGCACTCTGTGCAGCTTCTTATTTTGCCACCTTCTCTTCAAGCATTTTCCTGTGTAAGGGCGACAGATAAAAGAGGAGCAAATGAAAGATGATGATGATTAAAATAATACGCCTCTTATCACAGCAAAGAAAGTCTCCCCCTGCCCACTGAGGAGCCTGTTTCAGGCGGTCGATATTGCCTCTTTGTTAAAAATGAAAAGTATTGATCGGTTTTACCTCAAGCCGCTCAGCTGATTGAGCCTGAGAAAATGTGTATCAGCTGCCAATCCTCACAAGCAGGCCAATGAATGATAAAGCAGACGAAACGCCTCGGAGTTCATCCGAGGGGACCGCATTTCCCGTCGATATGATTTCAGGGATCGGAGCCGAGTCGCTCGTCCCCGTCCAGTCCAAGTAAGTCACACTGATAACAGCTTTATCTCTGAGACGCGCCTGTCCTCAGTCACACCTGGACATCCTCCAGGTTTCAGATAGACCTGCGTCGGGCGATGTGTTCGGGAGGCCAGGCGTGACCTCTTGTTTAGACTCGCACGCCTAACCTGAGCTGCTGAGGTGTCTAAATTGAAGCAAAGGCTGCTCACTCCCACAGTAATCAGTCTGGGAAACATCCGCCAGCTATCAGAGTCGGTCCAGACACCGGCTTGTCATTGAGCAAAAGGTAACGTGTTGACAGACTGAGGTCTGTGTTCACCAGGACTACAGTCCCATTCATAAACGGCTGCTCACAGCTGGATGATTAGATTAGTGTGACCTGTAATCGAATGACAGGGTCCGGTGACACACACACACACACACACGTAACACAAACAAACGCACCGGGTGATTCCAGAACCTCCGCTCGATATCACAACATCACATGCGCATACCAGCACACTCAAATATGCAGGATAAGCTGGAGCATGAACACAAACACAAACACACATCTCCTTGGTGAATACTTCCCATCACTGTGTCCATGTGCGTCTGCTCCGAGGTGAGATAATGAGAAAAGTGGAAGATGAGACAGAGAGGCGGAGATCACCTGCTCCATACTGATGAGGGACAGCACTACTTTCAATCTGTTAGTGGGTGACAGGCCGGGGCTGAACAGACCAGGAGCTTTAACAGCCCATTCATTTTTTTCCCCTCTGTTCTTGATTTGGATCAAAATTGGCTTCCACGAAAGAATAACTAAAATAAAACTCTAACCCTGATACACGACCATCATCATAGTATTTTATCAGTCAGATAAAGTACTCAGCTCCATTATTTGAGTCAAAGTTTAGACAGTCAGTCAAATATTACTCTAATACAAGTTAAAAAAAAAAATTAAGTTAAAAGTACTAGAGCACTTGCTTTTTATAATACTCAAGCATTAGTCAGTTGTTCCAGAGTATTTACAGAACCTATTGACTCTGGATCCAGCAACTGAAAACACTGACCCCTTGGTAGAACTTGCAGAGTAAAAAGCTTGTAGAAGATGATACGAAGAAGATAGAAATGACCATAAAAACACAACTGAATCAAGAAAAGGAAAAAAAGGACCGCCAACTTCTACAAACTGTCTGTTAAAAAGTTTATCAGGAGTTAAACAAAAAAACCATTACATGCTTTCTTAAGTTGGACCGTGAATTTTATAAAAGCAGTGTTGAGGTTTGGTCGTGGGAAAACACAGCAAACATTTAAAATGAAAGGAATTTTTCTTTAACTCTTAACTTAAACTTCTAACATGAACTTTAGATAAGGCCATTGTTAGGACACTGGCAGGTTCAAACAGAGCTGTTCAAACAGGCAGCAAGAACAACATAACTGACAACGGAGGAGTTGGCTGTGATTGAAATACAGCGTATGGTCTATTACATAAAAAAAATAAAAAATTAAGAAAATTAATTCCTCAAGAAGGTTTGTATTGAAACATTAAGTTCTCTTTTTTTTTCACCACAGCTATGGTGGGTCGTTGACATAGTGACTTGGTGAGACCAACAACAAATACATGTGAATGTTAACGCAACATTTGCATTTATTAAATATTTATCAGTGACATATTCCTCTTACCACATTGGGACCTGCTGCCTCTGCCTCTCCCTCAGCTGTCTCATGGCCTGTGCCAGCATCTTCACTGACCACCCACTGGAATTGAGAGCTGACTTGTCCATGTCTCTCCCTCTGTCCCTTTCTCCCCTTCTGTTTGTCTTTGCACGTTAGCGGAACGAAACGGTACAGGGGAACGAGTAGAGAATAGTTAATCGATCAATAGGGCATACAAATAAAAGGTCAAAATGAGTTGACAAATATACCTGGACGACTTTTAATAAACCAGAGCGACCCGCCCGTGTAAAGTCTATGTGTGGGAAACCCTTTATTATACGTGAGTTACATTAGGCCGACAGATTACCAACTTCAAACTGAGCGTAGTGTGTCATTCCTCAGAGTTTGGACTCTGGTTTAAACCACCAAGAATGCAATTTCTCTACTCAAAGAGACTCACGACGGGAAGAGGCTGCGTGGTGGCTACGTTGCCGAGGCGCGAGACATGCTCTGGACATGCCATGCAGCCAGCGCGTACCCGGCCTTATGGTCTGTGTCGTCTCTAATATGAGATTCCTCTGTTTGCCGGAATAAAGCAGCGGTTTGTAGCTATTTCACACCCACCTGAAGTCATCATTTTTCTGCCTTACAAGACACTGCGATATTGTCTGTAGACTATTGTCTGTCTTAGCCCTGGATCAAAGCTAAATGAAAACAGGAAAAAAGGCTGAACAACAAACAGACAATAGAGAATAGGTGAAAAGATTTTACATAACAATAAAAGACAAAGAGAAAAAACAAAGTCCCCGACAACAACAGCAACTAGAACAAAATATTTTTCGAGAGCTGATGTTTGGAAAGAAGCTTTGCTGTAAAGGTGCTGAGAAAGATGACAGCAGTAATACTACGTCCAGCCTGATTGGTTCAGAACACAGAGGCCCAGCCATGCTTAGATAATATATACACAGCCACAGTAGTGGAAGGTGCTTACATGAAGAATGAACTGAGGCTCACGCAGCCCTGAAATAGAATCAGCCCATGCATATAAAGTATTGAGATTATTGCAATACATAGAATTAAACCAGCTTAAATAAAATGTAATACTTTCATTTACTTCTATTAGGTTATCTGTCAGGGAGTCAAGCTCTTTTGTGCCTTGAGAGTTGTGAGCACCAGCACAACAAAAGAAAGAAAAGCTAGCGTTTTCAAAGAAAATATTCAAGCAAGTGGAGTTACCTAAGGTCACTACGTCTAAAACACTTGGAGATAAGGTCAGTGTGCAGTCACATCCTCCTCTGGCTGTTACCCACTGCCTGCCTGACCCCAGGCTAAGATTTCTAAGTTTGTTTTATGTCTTTCTAGCCTTGGTAGTGTGAATCATTCAAACAGAGGAGCTGGAGAGATTACTTCAAAGCCCGGTCCCACCTTCACCTGGACAATCACCACATGAAGTGAGCATCACAGATCTGCAATGATTAGACACTTGATGGGTTAATTGTCAACCATTCTGATGATTGATTAATCACTTAAAGTGATAG
This sequence comes from Seriola aureovittata, assembly GCF_021018895.1. NCBI lineage: Eukaryota > Metazoa > Chordata > Actinopteri > Carangiformes > Carangidae > Seriola > Seriola aureovittata. Next base: position 4,556,033 of record NC_079381.1, read on the forward strand.
TTCAGGTTATTTGATGGGAGGTACTTATCTACAGTCAGTGTATTGCCTGCAGTAGATTGGGATCAGCATGCTGCCAGTTTGGAGAAGCAGCCGTCACAGAAGCTGAGCATTGAGCTGCTGTGGACGTGGCCGTCCGCAAAAACGTATTTTCGCCAGCTTAAAAAATGCCCACGGAAAAAAAAAAAAAGCTAGTAGCAGTTTGACACTTTTCCTGTGTTTTCCTGTATTTGAAGTTTTGATATCCTTAAGGAGATACATTTGTGGTTTTAAGAATCAAAAACCATAGCAACAACAGGTCAGTCGGCTTGTTTTCTGAGCGACCCTATAAAACTGTAGCAGATTTCAGGTAAACACTCGGAGAAACCAAAGGTTGGATGGAGGGTCCAGGTGGGTGACCCGCAATTCGTTCCAATTAACTCGAATACAACCCCACAACCACCACCACCACCACCCCTGTGGCGTATGCGCGCCCACTCCCACAAGACTGCACAACACGCCATTATTTTCGTTACTTCATACATTTTTAGCACCTGCCGACCACTTGTACCTTCCTCTCAATAAAGAGCTCCGACACCTTTGAACTAAATATTTAGCAAAATAAAACATGGAACCGATAGTCAAGCCAAACAGTGAAACAATGTAGTTCCATAAGAAAGAGGCTGTTTGATGGCAAAATAAAGAGACAAAATATTCAAAATAAAGCGTTTACACTTCTTTTTTTTTTTTACTGGCTCAAACATGTTTTTGCAGACGGCCCTGTCCACAGCAAGACTTCATAGTGTACACATAAATGTTTGCTTTAAGATAAACTGTTGTGTTTTTTTTCAGAAGGCATGTTCTCACCCCATTTGTTTTAAAGTAGGTGTTTGCGACAGACACTTAAATGATGACAGAGTGAGCGCTAATGCATGCAGCACGATTAAGTAGGGAATAGAGAAGGAAGATGAAGCGAAGCAACTGACGGAGCACTGTTACTGCTGAGAAAGGATGAGGAATGAAAAGAGGGGCAGAAAGAGGTGAGAGGGAGTGAAGGGACGGGAGCAGGAGGGGAATGGATGTATAAAAAGGAGAAGGTTAAATGGTGAAAGAGGAGAAGAACCTTTTTGGGGTTTTTTTTGTGAAATTTGAGCCAGAAAGTGGAGGAGAAATAAAGGCAGGAGGACAAAGACGTGTCAGGGTAAGAGGAGGACGAGGAATATGAGAATGAAAAGCAAGAGATAGATGGTAGAAGCAAAGTACTCAAGTAGGAGGAGGCGAGGGAGGGAAGAAAAGAAGGATGAGGAGGAGATGACTGACAAGGAGTAGGAGGAGTATCTGACTGGCACTGAGGCTCCAGGCTGTAGCGGCGGGCCCGGCTGTGGGTCACGGAGGCCACAGCTGAATCCACAGATCTTCCTCAGTCAGGAGGATGACCTCTCTGAATGAGGAGGTGATTTATCATTCAGGCCCATAAATCAGCGTGTCTGAACTCCCCTGCACACAGTTCACGCCCTGGACTGTTTACTCTGCCGCCCCAGCTATCCATTATGTGGCAACTGTCAGACTGAACAGCAGCAGATACACTGATGATACACTAGTCAGAGTCATCCTCGGCCTGGAGATAGACACTCTGAGAGTTGACTATCAAAACACATACGCTGACACCAAAAGAGGATTTCTGTTTTTGGAATTGTGGGAAACCCCTGACATACTGACTGGTTTTTAGAGATCTTATCTCTTTAAGTTGCTGAGGACCAAAAGCAACACTTCAAATAGGCCATTTGTACGTTTTCTGTACCGCTGAAAGTGTTTTTTTGCCGGGAGCGAGTGGTAGTGATTGCCGTTTGACAAGAGTTGCTTTGATGCTGAATTGGCGACACTCCTTCAAGACTGGTGAGTAAGCTGCTAATGTTAACGCTGGCTATAACAATAGCATCATTTTGGCAGTGAAATATTACACAGCTTCATATAACAGACACAATTAAATCATTACAAGTTCAACCAGCTGTTTGGACATTGCATTAAAAGCTCAGTGGAGATCACCTGTGTGATATTATACACCTGTACGTGGAAGGTGCAGCAGCTGTTTTTTTCGGGGAGTGCATTGTGAAAACACAACTGTCTCCTAGAAATTACGTTTTGATTTTCCCGTCCATCTCCATGTGCCCAGAATTTGTAGAGAGGTGATCCGGGTGGATGGTGATCATAAAAACCACAGGACTTTGACACCAGAGACTGGGATAAGCCTCCTGTGGTAAACTGCAAAAACAAGTTAGCCAAGGGAAAGTTTATGGTTTGGTTGAATGATGTAAATCAACAAAGACTAGGATGTTTCCCTTACCTTGCTTAAGTGCTTTGAGTGACTGAAACATAATAATTATGTTAATCATGCTATAGTTATGAAAACTACGTGTAAATGCATCCAAATGCACCCAGAATGCATCTGTCTCTCCAAGACGCACGCATACAAAAGCTTTGCAGGAAATAGCCTCTCACTGTCTGGTTTTCTTACTACATCCACGGTCTGCCTCCTCAGTGATTACAGATGTAGCCTGGAAAACACAAATGGATTTTGATCCGATTTGTGATCTGGCCAAAAGAGACACATAATGTGTATGTTAAAATGTATGAAATCACATCTGGATGTTTCTTTTTTTTTAAAAGATACTTGAAATAACAAGTGTAAATGGAGCCAGATTTCAAATGTAATGTTGCAGATTAGCAGTACAATGCATACGCATCATTTTTGGGGGACAGGGTTGGAACACAACATTATTTTTAAAGCATACTGCAGGCATCAGATGTCCCTAGGAGTACAGTTGGGCATAAAGTCACCTGTCTCCCAGTGGTTTACTTTTCAGCCTTTTCTCTGCTGAACAATAACAAATCTCCCAACCTGAATAAACATGTTGAACTGACTGTGTTCTGTGTTTGTACACGTTTCCTTAAATACAGTAAATGAATATGTTTTGCTGTATTTACATACAAGCGACAGAAGCAGAAATGAACCAAAACCACTGGAGGATTTCTCTTACTGTCCCTGCTGGTCTCCCACAGTGGTAGTTTAGATAAGCTAACCTCACACACTTAAACTAATCAACCTTAATTTTCTGAAAACGGGAGAATGTAAACAGTGACTTATCTCATGACTGAAGGGGGACTGGTTGGCTTTCATGTTGTGATTTTGTGTCCCTGCTGTCATCAGTAAACACTACTCACCTTTTACACAATAGGATAATAAAGATGTTGGAAATCACGTTTCACCCGTCAGTGGTTTCCCTTAAGGATTATAGAGGGATTACGATACTCATTCAGTTCCAATCATCAATTTACTGTATATTTTTTTTTTATTAAAGGCTGCTGCTACACATGGAAATGTGACTGATGTGGCCCATGTTCAGAACCACATGTGAATATCAGCATGAAATATCTGGGTGGATAGAGTCCCATCATCCTCAGCTGTGCTTCGTAATTAATGCTATTGCAGATGTTAGCATGCTAACAAGCTAAACTAAATAAAACTAAATACTGTAGACGTACTATTGCTAGTGTATATACCAATTTTATGCTAACAGGAAATGAAACAACATGCAACATCAGACATCAATTAATCTGCTTGGGAATTATTATGTAGTATGGATTTGGAGCGTGATAGCCTAGCATTAAACTCAAAGCACTGCTATGTCGTCGCTAAAAAGCAATTTCCACCTAATTACAGATTTAGTTTAACATTTATTGTGTTCTTCAATTTTCTGCATTACAAAGTAAATTTTTTTTTAAAAATTGAAAGTTTTTAGATGTTAAGTTTTTACACAGTTGACCTAATAAGTTTGACAATATAATTTACAGTTTCAGACACTGCACCTGACCATGAGGTAGCTCCAACCAGACCTTTGGTTTGTACATTGTGTTCAGCGCCAGGAACCATGACAGTAATTGGTCACAGACAGATTAGATATCACTTCCTCTTAGTGAAGCCTATAAGGTGACGTTTCAGACTTTGAAATGAATCCACATGGCAAACACTGATACATAAAAAGGCTCATATTAGGTTTCATTTCACTTAGCAAAATGTGTCAACCCCCTATACATTCATGTCCCTTTTCACCTTGTTTAGGAACAGATAATTATCATATTATCAATTATCAAAGTGCTTAAAGAACGACTGTCACATCCCTTTTTCAGCTTAAAGTCATGAAACTTAATATGAGTTGTCATTGGATCAGTGTGTGTGATTATCATTAATTTAGTTTAGCATTACAATGCCTTTAGAGTCTGTGGAAGTAATTGTAATGCATTCTTTTTTTGGTGGTAGGGGTAGAACATAGAGAAGTTACACAGATCTTATAATTTTGTCAAACTCGTTATCTATTTATTTCTAACATTTAATTATTATTATTATCATTATTATCATTATTTTCCTTTTCGTCTTGCTATGCTGACCTGGTCAAACCTCTGGCACCAGATATTCCTGTGTTTGACCATGTGCAGTAGATTTCATGTGTCTGTTTGTTTTGCCCCCAGGCAGAGTAGGTATCTTACTCACCTTCTTTATCTAAACTAAGCTTGTCATGAGTTCAGTTTCTAAGTTTTTATATTCAGATGCTCTCAGGATCCCAGATGTGTCATTGTTACCAGTTACCAGGAGATGACCTTATTCACATACACTGACAGTAACTGTTTTCTGCTGTTTTCACTAGAAGTGTGGCTCAACAGTGTCAGGGTGTGTAGATTTCACAAGGATGACCACACAGCATGTTCATACCTCACAGCTGTTAGATGATAAAATCTTTGACTCATGACATGTGTTACACCATAATAACAGCACAGTGTAAAACAGGATTTTTAATCTACACTACAGAGCAAACAGAGGATCGTTCCCACTTTTCTATCTGTAATTTCCCTCATAGCTGTGTGTGTGCTGTAAAATAATAAGAGGGCCTAAAGAGAGTTGACATCATTGTCACCCACTCAGACCACAAAGGAAGTAATAGACCCCATGTGACCTGCAGCGCCTCCTGGTGCCTGAATGTCAGCAGCACAGGGTGGTGAGAGTTCACAGGATAATGATCTGTAATCAAATCACCACGATGAGATACTTGGAATCCAGTTCATATCTGCACAGGCAGACAGTAGCCACATTCAGAGGGAAAAAAATTGAATCATAACCATACGAGGTCTGGAACAGGACATGCGGGTGCGTTAAGCAACACATGCACTCCCTCACACATGTACACATGTAAATAAGTGCACAGACATGCATGAACAGAGTGCACTACCTTTATTATGCAGCTTAATGAGTACTTTGCAGTTACAACTCTGATCAAGCTTTTGTACCCGAAGCCAATACCAGCCCGTAGAGATTGTACTGCTCATTACACCCCTCAGTGCAAACCTGTTTGTGTGTAACTGGTTTTCCAATATGTGCAGGTTGCCACCACATAAAATCCATGAGAGAATTAGTTGGTTTGTGGGTGACATTTTATTTAACGTCTGAAAACTTGGTTTGAACTCTGAAGTACTTTTCTATAACATTAAATATCCATGACTAAATAGGCAACAGTTCAAGTTGGATTTAACACTCAAACCTCAGCTAATCTACTTAATCAGGGTTGCATGTGTGTGGTTTGATAACGTTTGATCAACCACCAACTGTCACCAGATTCTGATTCAAATATTGCTCGGTCCTGATTGGTGCAGGGAAGTCACCTTTTTACAGCCCCGCCCCCTTCAAAGCAGTTAGAAGAACACAGAGGGAAAAAAAGAAATACAGAAATCTGAAAATGTGAAATAACCAGAACCTTGGCAGAAATGAGTGTGTTCAAGGTGTGTCCTATCAGTAATGGAAGGAGGTGATGGAAATAAGCTTAAGGGCCTGAAAAGGTTCATCCCCTGGGGAGCGTTCATGCATTTAGCTTCTCTTCACAGATTGCCAGTTTGCCTCTTCTCTCTTTTTTTAATAGTGAATTCCAGTTGTATTGCAAATCCCTGAAATTTATGAATTTAAAAAATATTTATATATGTAATGAACTGATGATATGTGTAAAGTTTTATAAATTAATAGAGCCTGACTGTGCTAACTGTTTAACTTTGGTGTTGTCCTTTCATCAAAATGAATCATTTGGAGATGATATCACTACAGGAAAGGTCAGAAGGTCACCAAAAGCCTCAGGACTCATCTGCTGCTGGGAAACATGACTGTCCACAACAAATGTAAAGGAAGCCTGTAGCTGTCAGGTGTTGGATGTATTTGGCCTACAGCAAGAGAAAAAAGAAAATTCTACTTCATTTTTACTTCAAGGAGCCAAAAGCAGATTTGTTGTAGTGCTCCTAACTGCTGTTATTAATGAGTTAAATGAGCTTATCCTGCATCACGAGAGCTTGTGGTGCTAACTTCTCCCAGAGCACATGAGGAGCCCACATTCCACAGACCTGAGCTCTCCTCGGACGTCCAGACAGGGGTCCTCATTAGCAATGGCCCCTCTGTTAATAGCTCTTAATTTCACATGAGCATGGCGACCTTTAGCACGCCGGGGTCAGAGGTTGTGATCCGGCTCTCGTTAGCTCCGTGAGAGGACACTGGTCACATTTTATATCCTGGTGATTGAACCCAAAGCTGTGGCTCATCCCCATTTCAAAAGAGCCTATTCTCCCTGTGAGTTTATCCAACCCTAACACGCTTTAAGGGAGAGGGAGCTAATGCCTTAAAGAAGATGACACACTGCAACTGGCAAAAGAAAATGCTAATGAATGCACATTTCCATCCATCACTGTCCTCCCCAGAGGATAAATCCTGATGAATTTTGTCATGTCCTGCTTTTCCTCTCGTGTCACCGTCAGGGTGATATCTGCCCTGACCTGTGGGACAGGCTTTGCCTTACAGCCCATGAAAGTTGCACATTCAACAAGTCCATGAATGAACTCCACATCTCTTCAAAGTACTTTTTCTACAGTATACTCACTTCTGTGAATGTGCTTTTAAGTCAGCCTATCTTTTTGCTAGCTATTTTTTTATGTTGTAATATTTTGTATTCTAAGTGTTACTTGGCTATTTTTATCTTGTGTTTCTGTTAAGAAGTTTACAACCTTGTTATAAATAAATAAAGTGTATTATTGTCATTATTTAATCTTGTGAGGTAGCTGGAAGCGAGAATATATGTACATCTAATATATCTGTGGTTCATCTGCCAATAAACCACAGTGGTTCGGACCAGTCAGCGTCCAGAGGAAGGAGCTGTGGAGAAGAATCTTTTTTGGTGTCCGTACGTGCATTTTATGCACAAATTATCCTCACCAAAAGACCAAGAACTGTCTTTGGAGATGCTAACAACCTTTCAAAGCTCCTCAGACGGCAGCTTGGTGTTTTGTTGTGTTTGTTTCTTCGGCACTGTCCTACTACGTCAGATGATAGATGGCTCCTCCAATCCCAGGCCAAGTATTTCTTTGAAAGCACCTGCCATCTCCCTTTCCCAGATGGTTCTGTGTATCAAACCATCTGGTGCGTCAGATTAATCATCATTAGTTTTATCATCATTAGTATTATTATTATTATCATTATTATGGAAACAGATTTTTGAAGTTTTTTTTTTTTTTTTCAATATACGAACAAATCACATATGGCACAGAGAAAATAAAAATGTACTAACTTGGCTGACGGACTGAAAACTCTAACCCACCATAAATGACCACAGTCACGGAGGGATCAACCCTTTTACCCTGAGGTACATTTCATGAAAACTAATGAGCCTCAATCTGATCTGTGCTGCTGCACACGCCTCAGTTGTTGACTGTTAAGAAAATCCTGAGACGAGTATTCACTCTCAATGATGCTATTATTTGGGAAGCCAGTTGGGATTTTTCTACATGATGTCATCACAATGGCTCATGGGTGTAACGGCAGAATCTGCGAAGGTGGGGAACAGGCCAGACACAGCGCTTCACATCCAAATAGTACAAAGAATGTAAATGCAAAGATTGAGTTACTGAAAACAAGCAAGCAGCAGGGCACAGGGTTTTGTAAAATAAACCTTTCCTTGGAATTTATTAATGTTTCTGCTGTGATTTGATCAAATAAATGGCAGATTGAGTCCAGCAGGGAGAGAGAAGAAGAGAATGACGACAGTCAAGTTGAGTCAAACTTGATTATAATGCACCTTTAACAGAGTGGCTTTGTCTTTTGAAAGCAAGACGGGAGAAGAGACAAGATTATAAAAAGCAAGACGGAAAGAAAATGCAATATAATATCACCACTGGAACTAAGTGCAGTACCCAATTCCTGCTGTTTAGTTACGTGTACTTGAATTAAACATTTATTGGATTTCCATGCAGGCTCTGTTGCAGAGGTTTCAGGTTCCTTTATCTAGCACAGAACCTTTGTTCCTATGTTCAGTTTCTGCAGCCGACCCTCAACTTCTTTTCATCTTACTTTCCACATTTAACAGAGATTTCATAATTTCCACTAGATTAAACATGTGACTCTAGGTTGTTCTTTTTCTCCTTCTTAATACTGTATGTCTTATTAAGAAAATGTTAGAGTCAGAGAAAGGACAGAAAAGTGTAAAAACTCACGGGGAGAAGAAGAGAAAAGAAACGAGTAAGTTTAACCTGTCAATTGAAAGGTTCTCACAATAACAAAAAGTGTTCCTGTGTTTTTCCCCTCTTTCTATATTCATCCTGTCTTCTCGAAAACGATATTGTCATCAAATGGGAAAAAAAGGAACCAAGTGAAAATGTTTCAATGTTCAGTTTGTGCTGAAACTGTGTTAAAGAGGTGTTGATTCAACGGCAGGATCATTCATCACATCAGACATACCTTACCTATTTAATACAATACAGTTCAACAGCAGCACAAATTGCAGCCTTGAAAATAATCACACAGTTGAATCAACACCTCTTTAACACCGTTTCAACAACAGCTGGACACAGGATCCCTCATGAAGCAAGCATTAGTTTTGGCTGAGTGTACGTGAGGAGCTTACAAGACTTGAAAAAATGGGAGATACTGTACATCAAACACGTCTGAATGAGTAATACCATCAAGAGGAAGAACTGGCCTCTGTGGTTTGGAGCTCCTGCAGTGTCTGCTTGTAGTGAAGTATCTCTAAAAGATGACACGGTGAGAGTAAAGAAAATCTAAGAGGTCAGTACTATTAACAATAAATCTGGAAATAGAAGGAGGGAAAACATTATGGAGATAATGGAAAGCTATACTTCCAAATAATAATAATGGAGAAGAAACAGCTATTATATTATGGGAAGCTGGGAAGGAACTTATGATTTACAGTTAACACATCCAATGACAGTTAAAGAAATCCAATTAGTTTATACAAAAAAAGCGGGAATTATAAGAGTTTAGGAAGCGATGGACACACAAATTAGTTTTATAAAGTATAAAGTCCAATTTTATGCAAATAATTTAATTGGATGTTGTTAAAAGAAGAAAAATCTCCCACATGGAACTCTTCTAACTGATGTAGCTCACACAGACACATTTTTTTATTAAACTGGGTTAAATGGTAGTAATGTTTCAAACTATTTATTCAAAGGTGGTAGGCAGTAGCAGTTATGTTTGCTTTTGGCCAAACTTTTCCATTATAAATGTCAGTGTAAGAACTCCTGCTCACCAATAATCCTACCAGTTACATCTAGTAATTAAAATCAGTTTTTATTCCAATTGTGAAACGGGAAAGCAGCAATATCATCCCTTTAGCACCTCTAAAACTCCGTAATGACCATGCTGTATCTGATTTGGACAAAAGTGTCAACATGTCAATTCACCATTTTACATTGGGTTATGTGAAGGACTATTTCTTGGCTGGTTCCAGTTGCCAGGTAACCAGTGGAGACTTCAGGAAGTCACTGCGAGCCAGGAAATAGTACGGTAATATAATCAGACCAATGCTCTACGTGCCTTACAGCACATTCTCTAGTAATTGACCATTTTTTATGTATTCATTAGTGGAAAAATGCAAAGACAGCTGGACGTTTGATAAAGAAAAACTGACATGTTAAAATTTGAAATTGTTTTGAAGATGCTGAAATCAAAATGAATACATTCAAGATGGTCATGTTTACCCTGCAATGTTTGGGCTTGTGAGAAACTGTTTAGTGAAGGCAAATGAATAACAATATTACATCATCTTTTAAATAAGTACCATCTATGTCTAGACCAGTGGCGTGAATCATGCTGTCGACCGAAATTGTTTTATAAGGCTGTATTTTTTTGTTTATTTACATGATTAGAAATGTCAGTGTGGTTTTCAGTGAGGTTTTCTTAACCCTGGAAAAGAACCAAATAGTTCTGGTTTAAATTAGTCTCTCTGCTGCTGATAAAACGGAAACAAAGCCTGAAGAGCAGACTGAGTGGCAGACCGGTGGGTAGATGAAATGCACACAAACACTAAAACAACATCACATGATCACCACAGGGCCCATCAACAAAGATGTCAACCACAGCAAACATATTGAGCTGTCTAAAGACTAATGATAAACAAAGGCCACACACACACACACACACACATACACACACATATGATGTCATTTTTGAGGGCATTACATTTACTTGTGTTCATTCCCTCGAGACTTACCCTAACCCAAACATTAACCACTGACCCAAAAATCAGCTTATTCCCAATTGGGGAAATAGCTCAAGCCGTCCCCAGTTGACTGGTCTTTAGTCTGAAATGTGTCCCCAAATGTAGCGTATGACAGAAAGACACATACAGACAGTGAGCCATCATCGGACTGGGAATTGATGCTGACTGTGGATGTGTGTCTCAGCTGGTGGTGTGAAGAGAGACAACACACTGTTCAAAGACTGATAGAGAACATGGTTTTGCATACTCACAGCTGATATTAGCCGGCGCCTACTAACACCTCAGCACAGCAGGCAAATAACACTGCTAATGATTTTTGCAAATGCAAGTGGCAAAATCATTAAATATTGTGACAAATAATGTTTGTTCTATTTAATGTGTATGCATCAGATATTATCTCATTGTTATTTTTTTTAGGAATTGTTTTCGCTTCAAACTGTTTTCGGGATGAGAGAGATAATGGGATCAGATGATTTCTAATTAATGAGACTGCAATAGCAGTTGAATATATGAGACTGGTGATATCAAGCTGATATAAATGATTGATTTGTAACAGGTAAGAAATACACAGGCAAAGATTGCAAAGTGGAGAGTCGCCTTTTTCATGAAGAATCAGAGCTGCAAACACAGTTGCTGCTGCTATTGTCTAAAATCATCTATGCACTTCTTTTTCTCATTGATGTAAATCATAAAGCTTGTGTGTTTAAAACAAAGGAACAGTTTACTGTCTTGCTAACATTAAGGCCTTAGAATTTGTCCTCCCAACACTTTGCCCTTGTCTCCTATAAATTCTATTTATACACACTTAATTTCCAAAAGCAAATATGTTTGATGGAGACATGATGGCACCCACATGATATTTTCTATTAACACAATGGGGAAATGTTGTTAATTAATGTATTTGGTAAGTTGCAAAACTGAGAACGGACATTCTGATTTTATTTATATTTTGACAAATACAACATACAGCATTATCAAACTTTTCATGGTTATGCTTGGGTACTCACAGCAATTATGGTAAAATCTTGGTTTACTAAAGAAAAGTAATTTGGAACACTGAATGTTTTTTTGTAATATTTAACTAAAACTACAACATTTTCTTAACCTTAACCAAAGTGTTTTTGTTGCCTAACTACAAAGACTGGCCGGGTCTGGTCCAGTCTCCAGTGGCAAAGTCCTGCCCTCACCATCCACTCCAACCACCTCCCTGCGACGTTATAACACAACATCCTGTCCTGTAATGCCGCCTCTCCCTTTTGGCTCTGTGACTACTGCAACTGCCAGTTTAAAGGTGGAACAGTAATGACCCCCCCCCCCCACCTTTGTGTTTGTATGTTTTATAACGAACAGCAAGGTGCAATAAATGTGCAACATTTCTGCTTTGAACAGGCTGTGTAAGAGGGGCTATAGCCGACAGAGGATTAGTTCTAAGGAATCTGGTGAACCTTTAATCTTTCCATCTAGCACCATGTCTCATCAAATTTGCATTTAAAGGAGGCACCCAGTAATTCACTTGGTGGAGCATGTATCATGTGCTAAGGCTGGTTCCTTACAATGGTGGTCCAGGTTCGGGTCAGACCTGCAGCCCTTTGCTGCATGTCATTCCCTCTCTCACTGTCCCCTGAGTTTCCTGTCTATCTCTACTATCACTATACAAATATAGCAGAAATTTTTTTTTTTTTTTTAATTATCCAAGACCAGTTTTTAGGATTTAGTGCCATCTAGTGGTGAGGTTGCAGAAGGGTGTTGGAGAACCTAAGGTGGCCTTCAGGTAACGTAAAACGGTGGTTATACACTAATGAAAACATAATTATGAATATTATATTCCATGTCTAGCAATAGATCCAGATAGATCTAAATCATGAATACTGCTAAAAAGATGTAATATCAAAATCTGATTTCAAATTCTATTAAACTACATGATATTAATATATTTTATGCTCAGTACCAACTACAGGATCCATGCTCTCCAGAGGATAAACCCTTTTTATTTTGTGGTTCAAGTGTTATCGGGACAGGAATTATTTTGTGTCAATCAGCAACTGTGCATCCCAGCAGATCAACATGTTTGGTGTTCCTCAAGGCTCTATCCTTGAGCCCTTTTTACTTTGAATCTATACGCTTCCATGAGACCAAATTATGCAAAATAAAAAAATTAATTATCATATGGGATTTTATATCAAAATTTACTTACTATATTACCAAGCTATTACAGTCCCAGAGACAATCTCTGCCAGGTCACTGAGCAAATCAGTCACTGGATGTGCATGAATTTCTTTCAGCTAAACAGACCAATGTGAATTAATTGGATATATCCATTAATTCTTATTAATGAAGTAAAGCTCTCTTAATTTCCTTTGGGAGTGAAATGTGCAGCACAAATAAACTTACCTTGCCTTGATTTTAATGAGCCCATGACCTTTCTGCAGTGAACCTATCTGTTAAAAGTATAAGAATAACAGAATCATTAACATGTTGGTACTATATATTTGTCTTATTTATATATGTATTTTTATTTTTCACTATATTTGAGCAAACTTAAATATACTTTTGATATCTTTGTGTTTTATTTAGACTTTTTGTCAACTTTTATGCCATATGAGAAATGATATTTCCTTTGGCTGTGTTTTCTAATGGTTGAAATGAAGTTTAAGCCCTAACTTAACTTGACTTAATGATTATCAAACAAAAAACAAAGAATCAAAAACAATAATGATTATAATGGAAAAGAAGACATGAAGGCAACAGAGCCAAATGAGTAAATTATTTCCATCTCAGACCAATGACAACATTCATTTACCCACCATTGTTTTTATAATGATTAAAATTACCCTGGCAACACAATAAAAACATTTTCTCTCCTCCTCGTCAGTATTTCCAATCATTATGCAAAATAATGTCAGTGTGGTCTTTAAAGGAAGTGGGAACATCATATGACTGATTACAGCTGTGCTGCAGGGAAATACTGAAGCACAAAAGCACATGAGCTCAGGAATTCTTTCACAAGTAGCTTGGGACTTACTGTGGGCACAAAACAACACTGCAAATCTATGCTTCTCTGTGAGGTATTCAACATAGTTGTGGGCGAAACCATTTTATAAGTGGAAAAATGGTAATGACATTAGATAATTTCATTTGCCCCTACTTTAAATCAACTGATATTTAACTATGTGAAGGCAACATTGTGGAGGCTTTAGAAAGACGACAGACCAGGACACATATTTACCGTCTGCATGCAGACACAAGACACACACAAATAGTCATGTCACCATAACTTCAAAGGACATTACATTGACTTACATTAATTTCCTGGAGACTTACTCTGACCTTAACCTTAACTACTACTTACCTAACCCTAACCTTAAAAAACATCTTCTTCCATGTGGAAGACAAGTCCAACATGAGTAATAGCCGCTAGACCACAGAAACACATATACGCGTGCACACACACGCACACGCACACACATACACACACACACACACACACACACACACACACACACACACACACACACACACACACACAGTCGTGTCTCCATGACTTGCATTGATTTGACTTATTTAACTAGTCTTAGTCTAACTTTAACCATAACTACTACTTAACAAACCCTAACCATTACCCTAACCTTAATCTTGAACCTTAAAACGCATCTTCTTCCATAACCAAGACAAGTCCAACATTAGCAATACCTGGACCACACACACACACAAACATAAACACACACACACACACACACACACACACACACACACACACACACACACACACACAACTAATCAGACTTTATTGATCAACCTACTCTAAGTCAAAGTGAGGCTGCATTCATTTATTCAGCTCTGTGTGTGTCATGTCCAGTGTCAAGGTCATTGTAGTAAACCAAAAACAGAAGGCTAAAGTGGTTGTTCAAAATACAGTACAACGCAAAGTAGACGTGTGGAACAGTCAACATGACTGAAGTAAAACAGCTGTAAAACTGACTTGGCCTTCTCTGATCACCTCTTGTTCTTATGGCCCCATCACTGGTAGCACAAGAGAGACGACACCCATATACTGTAACATTTGGAAATAAGATGAGTGTGGGAGACTGCTGCAGAGGTTCATAGAGGATGTGAGGCTGCAAGAGCAACATGGGAAAGAATAGAGGTGTAACAGCTTTGGTTTGAGGATTAACATACTACTCAAAGTCAGAAATGCATAATGTAAATGGCTTAAAACCTATTCCACATGAATGAGTGAAGTAATAAATGGCCATAAAATAGTTTTGCCTGTATTGGATAGTTGACAGTAAAACTAGACTAACACTGGAATCTGTTATATATATATATATATATATATATATATATATATATAATATATCAGTCTATAAACATTTAATAAATGGTTTATAGGACACTTAACGTAGTTGTAAAGCAACTAAAAGGACATTTCAAGCGTTTATTTGTGTACTGTATTTGTCAACAATTATGACTTCTAAGTCATATTCCATATAATTACAAATGTGTTTTACTAATCAGGATCAGGATATTTTACTGTTGAACAATCAAGTTTTAAGTGCTCTCTGGTGGACAGACTGTTATAATGACTTGGTTGGCATTTCTGTAGCCAGATATTTCTGAAGTTCACCAATATTATAGCTGATACATCTCTCTGGTGGATTCATTTCTCTAGGTCTAGTTAACAGTGGTTGTAACAAAGATCTCTGTCAGAGCTGAACCCAGAAACAGAGGTGCTGAATTTCTTTTCTCTCTGGGGGACCCAAAACATATAAATCTATACAAAACCTACAAACTGCACAAAAGCCATCACATAACCATCAATTTATGAGTCAAAAAAGTCCACGTCTTCACAAAATATGAGTCAACCAAATTAAATCAATCGCAAAAAAAATAATTTTTGCAATAAATCGAGACTGAGTGCCACATACACACACTTGGATTGATATATGTGAGGCTGTTTACACAGGCGACAAAGTGCGCCAATCAACCACTAACCACAGCTGCTCAGACACTGTAATACAGCTATACTTTATAGACTGACTCACCACAGGTGTCGAGTGCTGTTACAGACATCGTGCTCCCCTGATTACTGAGGCAATAATCACATGCCTGGATGCATACATCACCGATTTCTGAATTTAATCTCCTCAACATTCTTGACATCTCAGTATCACATGTTAGAAATTAAAACTAAAAGTAAATTATTAGCAGGTATTAGCTTTCCTATGTGTCAGGACTGTAAATAAAACACAGGGAGTAGGAATAACAATAACAGTGAGTGCATTTTACAGTCATTTATGTATTCACAGGAGTGTGTGTGTGTGTGTGTGTGTGTGTGTGTGTGTGTGTGTGTGTGTGTGTGTGCGTGTGTGTGTGTGTGTGAGTGCGCGCGTGTCATGTGTTCCTTCACCTGCCAGAGAAAAGCACCATCATCACAGTGTAACTTAATGATTTATTTTCTATGTGCATTTATAAATACACATGTGTACATTATGTATGAAAGCCTAATGAGCAAGGAGCTACAGGTACATCCCACTCCCCTCTGGCTGCAGGAGGGATGCTGTGTGCATACATGTGTACCTGTGTGTACTTCAGTGCAGGTCTGTGTGTGTGTGTGTGCGTGCACATGTGTAATGAATGACCTCCACCTCACGGCCGTTAGCATACTTTTCTCATTGATAATCCTGCTGTTTCTCCACAGATCCTTGTGTGCGGGTACACAGAGATTTGGAGCAGGCTTTTGTTATGTGTGTTCCAGTGTTGCTCACATGCCTCGATCCTGGGAGTATCCTCAGGCCATGTTACACGTAAACCAGGGAAGGTATGTGTTTACACCCCGTAAGCCCTGCAGTGCTCCCACCCACGTTCAGCATGACAGCTTCAGGAATGTAGGTTTTCAATTGCTTATTATTTCAACTAAACAATATTTTTTTATTAATAATGGATCAATATTTGAAAGAGGTTCCTCACAGTAACTCTGCTGAGCTTCTGCTGTCTCTTTTTAGCTCTCTAAGGACACTGTATAGCTAAGTCTCAGCGCTCTCATCAACCTCATGTGCAACAGCAACAGGCAACTATTTTCAGTAAAATAGCTTGAGTATCACTCTCTGGATTTCCATCCACCTGATTCTAGGTGTAGTGTCAATTTTAGCATAAAAAAAGAAACAAATCTTGAAATACCACAAAAAAATTTACATTTGGCTGAGGAGGAAAATATTTGGATTAAAGCAAAATGCGGCAAAGAGCAGCAGGAACAGATCCAGTGAATAAATAACAACGTGCATGAAGCATGACAACACATAGCAGCAGATGAAAAATATCACATGTGTGTGGAATGAGGAGGAAACTTTCTCTAACTACTACGTCAAACAAACAGAATATTTCCATGTTTTCTACATTGTTTGGTTTAATGGCAGCTTACTGGAAAATTAGTCCTACCATTTGTTTCTCAACAAACCAACGCTAATATTTGTATAACAGTGGATGGAGACATGTGTGAGACATCTGCTAAAGTTTGTGCTAAATTTGATGGAAACCCTGCTACTGACTACTGTCTATCAACCACGTACCAAGGCCATGGCTAACTGTGGACATGTCCTTGGTCTTGTTTTGGATTTTGAGGGTTTAAAAAGTTTGAGGACTATATTTTACTTTTTGCAAATACAAATACACACAATTTATACAATTTGTACAATACATATTTATTTAATACTTCTTAAGGGAGACTCTTAGAATTAAACCCTTAAATTATTAAAGATTTACTTACAAACTGCCTGGAGCTTGTTCCAGCCTTCAGGATCTGGTGGAGACCAAAACAGAGGTAAAAGGAGAGTTCTTGTCAGCCAGAGAAAAACAAATCAAAGCTAATTTTGCTGTAAGTCTTTTAGGCGTGCAAATAGAAATTTGTTTTCCAACATTTTAAGGCAAAGGTTTGTCAGTTTATTTGACCCCTAATCACCAAAATAACAACAACAACAATGTGCGGCTTTAGATACAGCTTCTTCTTCCTGCCTTCTATATACTGTGGTAACAGTTCACTATCAGGCACAATTTCCTCCACAGCTGCACATGTGCGGCACGCCTCCATACACAAACACACATGGATACTGTACAAATGTATATACTTAGATTAATATCCAAAGTCTCTGGTTGATAAACATATTCTTTTTTGCACCATGAGATCCTGTCCGTCTTCCTTACATGACATTATTATATTCTGTGAAGCACTATTAGGTTTCATGTCGTTGCCAATACAAACTCTTAAACAGTTATTTGTGGCTAAAGCACTTCTGACCATCACAATATCATGTTCCCTGAGGGAAAACAAAGAAAATTTGATCTTTCATTTTTGGCCTCTTTGTTGTATTATCAGGGGTTCTATTCATTTTTAGAGGCACTGACTGTTAAAACACACACTGTATACTGAAAGAGATATGTTGGTTATGGAATATTACTGTTGCCCTGTCCTGACTGCCTTTTCTTAAGACTCAGCATTTAGTTTACACTACTGGTCAAAAGGTTTAGAACACCCAAATGTTTCCTGTTTTTATTGAAATTTAAGTAGTTTAAGTCCAGTGCATAACCTTTAATGGTACAAAAGTAAGTGGCAAACTGCCCAATAGAAGAAGGAAAAAAAGTTTAGGTCACCCAAAACTGAAAAAGTTGTGAAACTTTTGTAGAAAACAGGAATGAAGAAATTGGTTTACCTGCAGCTTTCCTGCAGTAATGGAAGTAAATGAAGCCTTGAAAGTTAATGCAAACAATTCCTTCAGGTGCCCCAACTTTGTTGGTTACTTACAAAACCACTGTCTGAACAAAGGCAGCGTTGGAACAAGCTGTTTCTACACTCTCTCATGCAGGGTTCATCCCACAACAACATAATGAGCCAAAACATCAGAAGAACTAGACGGTGGTTTCACATGATGAAGAGCAGCACAGTCTCCAGACTAAAACCACATGGAGCTGGTTTGTGATTAACTGGACAGAAGGTGAAAGCAAAGCAAACTTAAAGTGCAACATATTTGTGGGAACTTCTGCAACAGTGTTGGGATGAACTTTCTGAACAACATCTGATGTAAAAAAAAAGGTCATGGGTGTGTTCAGCTGCTGAATGAGTCACATTTAGTTCAACAAGATGACTTTTCTTGTTTTTAAAATCTTCAATCATTTATTTGTTCTATGCTCTAATTTCAGTAACACTGAAACATTGGATTATGTAAATCTAAATAACAGCTGGAAAAATTGAGCTAGCTTCCCATAGGCTCAAAAACAGGGAGGAACACGAAGATGCATCTGCATGGATGGTCTAACTTTTGACATATCTGCTCATTTCTATTAGCAACTTAGACTTTAGACTTTCCTTTATTCCACAATGACCCCTCCAGGTGCTGCAGTGCACACATAAGAAAACAAAAGAAATAGAAATCAGGTAGGTAGACATGGGGCTGCACAATTAATCAAAAGAAGGGAATAAAAAAGAGGAATCCCAGGAACTAATATTCCTTACAACGTTTCTTCTAGACTGGTAAGTAAACAGGTGTTAATGCTAACCATAACTATGTAACAATAGCAAAACTTACAAATAGCTCCTTTAAGCATGGGGCTGTGTAGATGTGTTGCTTCGCTTCAACCTGCATTGCGATAATCAACACGTAAATATGAGAATTCATGAAATATTCCCAATACAAAGAAATTATCTGCAAATGTGTGTTTGCATGTGTTTCGTTGGCTAGCTCAGTATGTTGCAGGACCAATTAGTAAAGGCGTGGGAGAAAGGGGGTTTCTGGGTATTTCCAACCGTCGGTCAAGCTCTCAGCCTTTAGTCTAGAAACCTGCACTGAGTCCTGCAGAGCATCACTGCACTGTGAGGGGGAATCAAGCTAGTTAACGAACAAAAACTTCAATGTCTGTCAAACAAAGGCTGCACACAAAACACTTCAGACTCACTGAAAACATTTATTGAACGGTCTGTCCTGCCGCCAGACAGTGCCGGCCTATTCCTCGTCCATTCAATACACACACTACCTTGTTAGCGGGGTTAGCTTTAATGCCACAGGAATAGGTCGGGTTCGGCGTCTTGCTGAAGGACACTGACAAAGACAGTCAACACTGATTTTTTGGAGCGATGGAACACTCTCTCATTCTACCATGACACCCTCCTGCACGTTTTCGTCAGCCAGGTCTCCACTGTCCACTGCTGCATCTGTGTTCTTGACCCTGTGGTCGTGTCCTTGTTGATGTTCAGTGTGAGCCATGTTTGCAGAGGTATTTTATCTTTTTCTTAGAATGAAACCTTCTACATTCAAATGAGAACTGATCTTCCGATGATTGTTCTGTTTGGCCTTCCATCCCATCCAGACTTTATTCTCTCTCAGGCGCCCCTCCCCTGAATTGTGACTCCACTGGCCTCGCTGTCCCAGAAGCCCCTGCAAGGAAGGCAATATAACCCCGAACAGGAAACCAGTCAGCCTGTTATTACTGGCAGCCAATGGAGCGGCTGTGTTTTAATATTTATTCACCAAACCCCTCATACCACATAAATCAGGGGTGCAGAGGGGCAATGCTAGACCTTACCCACTGTTATAGAAACCACAAACGTCCTTGGACAGGAAGACAAGGTAAATAGTTGAGCAGATTGGCAGAGGGAGAAAACGATCGGCAGTGCCAACATAGAAACTGAGCTGGTACATTGATAAATAAGTGCAGAGCAATTTCGAACTTTACTGTGTGAGGAAAATTAAATGAAAGATTTATACTAATCAGAATCTAGTTTACTTTAAGTCCCAAGGATAATGAATGACAACAGTTTGCCTTCATGACACTTGTAGACACACACAGCTCATTATACACATATTGAATGTCACTATTCAACATAAACATCTGTCAGTACGTGCAGGATTCCTGATGTCTCATGCGAAGACGAAATATGGTTTTGCTTGGAGATAATTCTATCTATTCATTTATTTGGGGGGGGATTTATAGCATTTTCAGTTTTCATATGACATACAGCATAACTAATGTGTTTCTGTGTAAATTCCTCTTGTGAGCCTCACATAGTGTACATAATCACATTTCAGCAGGCGGGCCAGGCTGAGAAGGCAGCCAGGAGCAACATTCCCGAAGGAGGTCTGGGGTTCAGCTTTTAGTTCACCGCAACTCCGGCTGTTGTTTGAATCAAACCTGTGGACTTTTGAGTGTCACAGCTACACAGGGTGAGAACATAATAAAGCCAAATTGGAGTAAAGATTCATTAATGAATCAGCAGTCATTAACAGTGATGCATCCTCACCTAAGTCCGCCGCGTCGTCACACTCCCAGGCCGACGCCGACAGCTGGATTCCGTCCGTCACTTCCAAAGCCGAGGCCAAAATCCAGAGCAGGGGTGTAGCTAATCCTGCTGGGCTAACAAATTGGCTCTTATCTCTCCTCCGAGGAATCAACCTGTCAGATCTCGCAGATAGTGCTTGTGCAATGAAACGGTACTGTGCACACTGTTTAAACACATAAAGCCATTAGTGTGTCATGTTGGAACTTTGCGGGTCCCTGGGTCCTATAAACCCAGTTTCAGCCAGGCATAGGGATCAGCGGCCTTGGAAGCATAAACCGGCGCCCCAACATGGATCCTGTCACCAGCTAATACGTCTGTCATGGTTTTTTTTAATCCGGCACTTAACAAGAGGGAAAACACTCAAGCCATTCACTTCTGACAGATCCTCAAGAAGGTGATTTTATTGCAGAAACAGCCAGATCTCCAGTTCAGTGGGAGGCCAGAATATCGGAGAATCCCCAGAAGCGCACAGATATTGTGTTACACCGCATAATTGATAAAAAGGTACAGGCTTTATACGTTTTCAGTTTTGCTTGTATATACATCGTTATTCTGCTTAGGAGCAGGGGCAAAGGTGTGCGGAAACACGGTGCAAGTTTCCCTCATAAACTGTCAGCTCGTTGAACACCAGGAGATTCATGCGGGTCTCAGCCAATGGAAAAAGCTCAAAGTTGTTTCTAGGTGTCCTTAAGGCCCAGTGTCATGGGGAGTATCAGGTATCAGGTACGCTGCACATGCTCGGTGCTCCTCCCTTTTATAGAAAGCCCAGATGTTTATAAGAAGATTTATAAGCAGCTGAGCGGCAGCATGGAGCTGAGGCTGTGTAGCAGACCATGGCTTTTAGCCTGGCACTTTGTTTTTGCAGGTTGCTAATTCTTTCTGGAGCGTGCAGTTTGAAGAGGAGGTATATGGAGCTGAGGAAAGGAACAGCACCCATGGGGCTGATAAAGTCAAAAGCAGCCTTGATCAAACCTGCACGGAGACACTGAGGTGTTTTTTAAGTTTGTTGTTCGCTCTGAAGTAGGAACATGAGGTATTGAATGTGTTGCTAGTTTGCCTGCCTGCTCATCTGTGTGTGAACAAACACCCTCTTGAGGACTTTTATCTGTGTAATTTTGTTAGCAAGGAGGCGAGCGAGGGAGAGAGTGAGAGACAGAGAGGAGGGGAGGATTACAGAAATTAACTGATGCTGTGGATACAAGAGAGAGAGCTGAAAAGAGATATTTTAACCCTGTAAACATAAATATATCAAAATCTAATGTACAGCTATACATATATATACCTATCACCATATAAAACAAAAGAAGAAAAAGAGAGGAGCAGAGGAGACTGTACATGTGTACACATATAAGTGTGACAGGAACAAGCGTTAGAGCAGCTCAAAGACCAGAACAAAGAGGAGGAGAGAGTTAAGCAGCACAGACAAAATCACATATAAAAGCAAATATTAAAAAGCTGTATACAGTATAATACTCTACACCAGTGCACATGGATACAAGCAGCATTTTCCACTGCACATGATGACTAATGTTATTATTTCTAATAAAATTAAAACAGTGGCCCTGTTTTATGTAAAGACTCCCTCCAATGAAAGTCTAGTTTCTAACCTTATTAACATCCATATGATGTTTTTTTTATAAAATACAAGAATGGAGCCTACCCATCACAGCCAGCTGACTTTTCGGGGTCCAGTGAGGGCAATTCCTTTAAAACCTCTCTTTCAACAAAAGGGTTGGATGGAAAACCTGTGGGAGGCTGAGTGTAAACAAGATGCTGATGGACAAGAGGCTGTGCGAGGGGTATCGGTCCTCAGGCAACTCATGTTAGAGGAAACAGATATACCCAGACTTTTATAAGATGAAGATTGAAAAGATCAGCCATACGATTCCTATCAGACACCAGAACATTATCTGCTCTGACCGACACAGGCAAGCAGGAACAGCTGTGGATTAGAGCCACTTGGTATAATTTTATCCTTGAAGTAGTTGGATTTTGACTGTCGCGCTGCTTGTGTAGCCTTGTTCCGAAGTTGACAAAACACGTCAGGTCTGTCAGCTGGGGATCAGGCTCACCCTGAGTATTTATAGAGTATCGTTTTTTCAAACTCTAAGAAGACTAATCTGTCCAGGTAATTTGATAGAATAACCTTTACGAACACAAGCAATAAAACAGTGATCACTAATATCATTACAAAACACACCAGAATGGTACAAATGTGGAGAGGTAGTAAGAAAAATCACATCAATCAGTGTAGTCTTATCAGATAGCCTATATTAGGATCATATCTTGTGGGAGGAGTTATTAATTGATGGAGATTCAAGGATTTAAATTGTTGCAAAATATTCTCCGAAGGTTTCAGCACGTCCCAATTGAGATCGCCTAATAAAACCAGCTCAGAGCTCAGTAGAAGGTGCCAAGGCCTTGCTTAAGGCCATTAGGGTACAAACAGAGAGCTACTGTCAACAAGAACTTATTTGGTAACTTCATGTTAAGAACCAATGACTCTAACTGTTTAGGAATAGACTTATCTAAGGCAATAGAGCAAAACTTGTGACTCCTCCACCCATAGACAGCCTGTTTTGCCCGAAAAGGAATATCACCGGGCAGATTTAAGTCAGTATGAGAGGCAGACTAACGCAACCATATTCCTAAATTAATACAATCTCAGGTTTTGAGCTTTCAACCCATTCTGTGAGCTGATCCATTTAGGGAAATGAACCCATGCACATAATAACAATGTCATCTCAAAAAGCTGCTTCGGGATATCGCATGGTAGCAGAGGTCATCTGAAAAGGCCTCTGTTAAATAAATGAAACAACAGTGGTAGCAACAGAGGTATTATGAGCTTTACAGAGTCCAGCATGTAACACACAGTGGCAGAGATGTTAGCAGCTACTCACAGTTCAACATGAAGCACAGAATAGCAATGCTTGCTATATGGAGGCCATCATTCATTGTATAGATAACAAAAAAAGCACATTAAATGTATGTTCTCATCAAAGCTGACTTCATGTCAGGCACAACAAGTCTCAAGTCATTTTTTAAATCCTTCAGGTCCTTCAACTTTAGTAGTAAATCTACATCCTAATATTTCAGGTAAAGATTCAGGTAAATATTTTTCATATTTGAGGCCAAGTCATTTCACTGCAATGGCCTGGTTGAACCTGTCTTATTTGTTTATTTCTTAGACTTCTTAGTCTTTAAGGATTCAAGTATCACGACAGGTTAAATTCAAGTCTAAAATCTGCTTTTATGTTACTTATTGCCCTGCCCCCAATTTCCCCCCAAAAAACAACTAAGTCAGATTTGAGTCCACATGTGTGGTCTTAAATCTACAGCTATAGTTTTCACATGTGAAATGTCCTGATTTCACATGGGACTTTTGTCACTTAGAAAACAAGTATTAAAATGTCTAGAAACCACATGTACCTATAAGTGTCACGTCACGCTAAATTACCAAATTCACATGTGCTTTTGTCAAAGTTATGTCCATCTGTCTATGTCTAGAGAACCATATAATACCCATTCTATACTATGAGGAAGAGAAAGAAAAGAGAGAAGACTAGAGAAGAGATAATGATGGTGAGGGAAGGAAAAGGGAGAGAAAAAAGAGCAACTGGAGGAGGACAGAATAGTCATTCTCACCCCGGGCATATCTGCCCAGTTAATGACTAGGTGAGGAGAATCTGTGTCACCGGGTGGCATGGCAGGCAGTGGCAGTGGTTGACACTCATGGACCAGCTGGATAGTCAAAGACAAAGAGACAGCAATTTTATTCAATCACTACTGATGTTAAATGTATTTAACCCTCCATGTCTTATCATCTCTGCTTCACAAGAACCACAACTGAGATCAGTCTGTGTTAGTCAGTATTCAACTAAATCAAATAAAGAGAGAAACACGGAGCTTGACTCACATTATTTGATCCCATGTGAAGGTGAAATGACAAAAC
Source organism: Seriola aureovittata (assembly GCF_021018895.1). Classification (NCBI taxonomy): domain Eukaryota; kingdom Metazoa; phylum Chordata; class Actinopteri; order Carangiformes; family Carangidae; genus Seriola; species Seriola aureovittata. The sequence continues at coordinate 4,580,883 of NC_079381.1, forward strand.
TGTCACAAAAATGTGACAGAAAAACAAGACGCATGCAGACAAACAGAACGAGAGATGGACAGGCGGCCTGATTGATGATGACTTACTCTGTATTATCCCCCAGTCGTGTCACGGTTAGAGGAGAAAACAGGGCTGGATGAACATGACTATTATTCTTGTCTGTGATAGGATATGAACCTAATCTAATCTCCTCATAGCCAGAGGTAAAAGAACGCTCAGCACTTCAGTAAATGTGCAGGTGTACAAAGAAAGACATGTGTTCTTAAAACAGTCTGTCATTTAATATGAAACTTAATGCACAGCACCATGACAGTTCTGTGACTGTTAACTATGCATTTTAACAAAGTGGGATTTACGAGTTAATATGGCCAGTATGGAAACACTATCTACTGTCCTTTTGCCTTTTCAAATACTGAAAGTTCAGACTTAAAAAAGATTGTACATTCAGGCAATTCGTTTTTTCATTTTAAAACATTAAAACAAAAAACAAAAAAACAGAGCTGTTTTCCCATTTTTGTTGTCAGAATTTAAAAAAAAAACAAGAACACTAAATTGTAAGAATTCAGGTGTTTAAAAATTGCTTTTTTTCAACAAAAAAAACGAAATGGAAATACCATGTTTTTCTTTTTGGTTTTGTTTTTTGGTTTAAAATGAAAAAAAATGAACTGCCTAAAAGTACATGGACCTTGAAATGTAACATCTTAAGATGACTTGTTATGATTCATGGTTTGTAGTCAAGCGCAACGCCATTAAGCCCCTTTTCCATTGGTCAGCTAAGAACCGCTAACATTGGGCTTTTTTTCAGCAATGGAAAAGGGTTGGCAATTGGCATTCACTCCTACAGGTCAAATGACTCTGCAGTAGACATGGGTATTTATTAACTGCGGCTCAGATCGGCATCAATGTAAACATGTGAACACGCCAATTTCCGTCCCCTTTTCTGTGCTGTGGCATCTTTCAGAGCAAACACTATGAGCACACCTTTCACCTGCCCAGCACAGTGCTGTTAAACCAGAAACACAGCAGCTACACTGTGCTCGGGGATGAAAGAGTGAGCTGCAGCCCCAAAATATGTTTTAAAAACACACAATCACTGAAATCACAATTAAATTATTTGAATTTTCATGTTTTTATTTATTCTGTTATTCAATTCAAATGTGCCTATATTTTCATCTATCAAGTTCTATAAATCCCCCAACATGATGTTTCAAAGCCCTCACACAACCACAAATAAAATGGAAAGATACTGAATCCATTATTTTGGATGGCTGAAAAGTCAAATTTAAATATGAGAAAGAAAAAGGAATCTGCAAATACTATCCCACCATGTGTACAAGTCTGGATCAAAGCTCAAAAACCAAAACCATGAAAAAACAAGTTCTCTCACAAGCATCTACGTCGTTAGCATCATGGGTTTAGCCCGGAATGTTTTCTGACGATCCCTGAATCTTGCTGACGGAGGAAAAAATCTGTTATCGTCATGAAATTCAGATAATTTAATTCCCAACCACCCCCGACTCTTGCTGCTGCTGCCTGTGTGTGGATGTAGAGAGACTAAGGGAGTGGGTGGGGCTTGGTCACAGCCTACAAGCTCAGTCCTCTGAGTTCTCTGCACAGCTGTTTTCGGTCTGAACTCCTGTTAAGGAAATGTGTCCATTACATGTCTTATTTCAGTATGTGCTTATTTAATAAAGCAGTTCCTGTTCCTTTCATAGTGGTCACCAGAGTCAGGACAATCTGCCAGAACAATAGTGTCATCAGCCACTTTTTGATCTCAGTGTCCCTCATGGAGAAGGGTTTTTGCAGGATTTGAAAGGTTTTAAAAAGCATTGAATTCAGTTTTCTGAAAGGACAATCTATTGAACAATCCTAAATCTAATTAATAAAAGTCTTAATTCTTTCTCTTGCCTGCTGTAGGTTTTGTTATAACATGTTTTTGTGTGGCTTTTTGATACTTTTCTGTCAGCAGCATCAGACCGGTAGCAATCACTGTCTCTACTGCTGCTACAGTAGTCAGGAATATCACCAGCTCATAATTGACAAGTCAAGATTTTATCCAAAACTTAAATGAATTTAAATGAATCAATCATTGTTAACTCATTAATCCATCCATCCACTTATCCGTGTCAACGTCGCATTGATTTCATCAATTATATCATTAAGAATTATTTTTATAGGCTACTGCTGGGAAGAACAGACAAAAAGTGGACATATTAAATCATTCTAGACCATGAGGCTGCTGGTTATTTTATTATTACAACATCAATGGCCAGATATTATAAAGATGTAAAATAAAATGAATAAGTAGAGTAGCGATTAAACATTGATGCCATAGGTTTGAGACTTCTCAGCTGCCCTGCAGATGTACATTCTCTTAAAAATGTCATCATCAAATTAAATGTAATGTTTGTAGCAATATAGTAAAATTAAATGAAATTTAGGCAATAGTGTTACAGGCAGAACAGCAGGGGCCACGCCAGAAACAAAAAATTGGCACACAGTGGACGCTCACACCCTGACCTCAGCTCCAGATGGTCTGGGCTTAGCCCCAGACCTTCTCAACTCCTACAAACACCCTACAAAGATTTGATCAACTTCCATTCAAAATGGTTTTTCTGGTGCACAACTTATGTAACTAAAGCATACACTCAGAACAATCCATTTGGTTTAATTGTACAGGGACTGGAGAAATATATAATATATAATTAAACTCATAAACAACTTTATGCTATGCCACATAATGTAATGGCTAATGGATACAGAGCTGGAAGTTGTCAGTGTCACAGTGGATATCACCAAGTGAAAGCCTTTAGAATATAAAAAGAGGAGGGCCAAGCACAGATCCCTGGAGGGTGCCTATAGAGAGCAGAAAACTGGCAGCAACAGAATGGCAGTCTTTAATGGCTATCAATTGAAAAGAAAGAGAAGCAGGGTACTGTTGATGTGTGAAATTGTGAATGATCCATAAGAATGGGTGTAAGTAAACTTGATCTGATCCTGTGGGCTGCCTCTGCTTCAGAGCTGGCCCAAGTGCTGCAAAATGGAGCGGATTCTTGATCCAAACTGGCTCATGTCTACACTCTCCAACCCAAACCAGCCAAATCTGACAGCTATAAAGAGCTGAAACAATTTAGCTGTTAAAATAAAGCAAACTGAAAGTTTCTGAAATACTAAATAACAATGCTAACTATACAGTACGAGCAACCCTTTCACATTACAAGGAGACATTTGATTCAGTGTCTGTACCAAAATATGATATTGTGGAGGTTTAATAATTAAGTGTCAAGGGTAAAGCAGAGCTGTCTAATGCAGACTGGATATTTTGATGTCAAGTGGCCATTTATTCTGCTCCATGACTCCAGTGCATAACAATCAAACCTTTCCATCATGGAAACTTGAGCCTCCGAAGGTTCAAGTTTATTCCGTCCCTGTACTTTCTCTCTCCTTTGTTACCAAATGAAACAGCTTTTAACAGCTTTATTTTTTGTCTGCCTGATTCACACCACAGCTCTTTGTCCCCCCCCCCCAATCTCTATTCATATCCCCCTTTTACCTTCTCTACTCCCTCTTCTAAGTTCAGTTCCATTCACCCTATTCCATTATCAAAACCATTTTACCATGCAGAGGCTGCTTGCTGCTTCCTCCCTGAGACGAACAGCCCTCCTTTCATAGAAAGGTGTTCTCTCTCTCTCCCATGAATGCATGGTATTAATAGCATCTACCTAGCATGCCGTTTTCACTGCAGTCTCACAAATGGAAATGTTTTGTAGGAAGGTGTACCTCTCAAAATTCTCTCAAAAGGACTCAGAGGAGTAGGTGCCACGCCACTGGCACTATTAGTATTTTTTTCAGGCTATGGCTGAATTATTGATCACAGTAGTCTAAAAGAGTGGCAGCTCACTAATCAATATCAAGCCCTTAAGGTTCCATTAGCTCTATTGTTCAATAATGACTGGTTCTTTGGCAATGCATTTAACTGGCAGTAATGCCTCCTCAGAAGCCATATTCCCCATTAGCTCTATTCAACCTGTATGAGCCCTTGTCCAACATCAAAGCATGACATATGACACAATGACCAGGCTGGTGCCAACAGCTTCTAGCAGACGATTGGATTTCAACTTTATTTAATAGACATGGTCTATTTTGGTAGTCTGACATGACAGAAAGCAAGACCAGCTGACAGACACACATCCCTGACGTTTTATTACACAACGTAAAGGTGCAATCTATATATCCAGTCAGAGGCCTCATGAACAGTCTCAAAATTCCCCACAAACACTTGCAGCTTTCTCTATTTTTTTTCAGCTTTATTGGTAACATAACAAAAACAGGTGTGACATGTGTAGATGACAACAAAAACAATACAGAGAGATGACAACAATATGATCTGTATTGCATGAGTCTGTAATATATGTGTGCGTGTGTGTGTTTTGATGAACTTGTAGGAAGAATAAAATGTATAATAATAATAATAATAAGAGATCCCCTCCTACCCTCACACACACACACATATATACACACACACACTTGCACTTTTCTATAGATGTAATCAATTAAAAATCAATAACACACAGCAAAAACATAGGAAAGAATTATTTAAGTAAAGACATCCAACCAATCTAACATTTCCATAATGCGACTACATCTTAAACTCTCATATTTCCTGTTTACTCTCCCTTTGTGTGCATGTCTGTGTTTTCATTTCTGTTTTAATTAACAGAGCATTATCTGGTCACATTGAACTGACATTGATTTGACTGGTCTATTTACAATGCTGCTTTACAGAAGGAAAAAGAAGACGGATGACGACAAAAAGAAATGTGAAATGGATTGTTGAACAATTGTCTGTGTCTGCTTGGTTTTAGATTACTGAGAACTCTTTCTTACACTCACTCCTAATCACTCACTCCTAAGTCACTCCTAATATCTTTAAAGTTAGATTCTTCCAAAACCTTTCTCTTGTGTTTGTGCATGTTTGGAGTAATGAAACTTAAAGGAAGGTGGATTTTTTTGCACATAAAAGACAAAACATTATTGTCCTTTGATTTTAATGGCTAGTAGACAGAAGCAAGTGCGTTCTGAATTAGTTTTTGTCATTTTGTGAGCAAGTCAGGGAAAATTTTGTTAATTTCATACAAGCAACACCTCCGACTGCTTTGGAGCAGCAGCTGGGAAATGTAAGCACCTTTTTGTACTATGGCTCTGCATTAAAGGTTCCCTGTGGGGCCTAAACCAAGGTGAGTGTTCCTCAGACATTGTGTGTATCATTCAGGCCTAACATGCATGCTGAATATCATAAAAATTGCAACGCTGATTTTAAAAATATTGCCTAGCCTGATTTGTTTACATGCATGTTTCTAAACTTGCAAAATTCATCTTCATTGTCTTTGCATGTATATTGCAACATTTCATTGCACGTTTCTGCTTTGGCCACATGCTCCCACATGTGGGACTTGTGCCTCCTCAAACATAACAGGGAGGCTCTCACACAAACATTTCTCTATAGCGCTACTAATGATTAGAAACTACACAGGGTATCTTTAATCTACAATTTTATAACTGCTGTGTCAGCAGCTGAACAGCATTGCATCCACAGTAAAAAAAAAAATGAAACGTTTACGGCTTTAAAAACAGCACAATCAGCTCCTGAAGAAAAGAAACAGTTAAAGGGAAGTAGGACAGATTCCAGTGTTTATGGCAACGGACAGCAGCTGGCGTGCAAGCAATAATATCTGGCCTGCCAGATTATTTTGATATGGTTTTTTAAATAAAAAAAGTAGCTCTCCTTTTCTAAAATAGATCTCTGTCTGAGCAGCAACAGTTACCCACAGAATCACTTCCTCTTTAGCGATTTTGCCTAGAAAATAATAGCGTAAAGATTTTTATCCTGAAATGTTGCTTGCTTGACAAACCTCTGATGGCGCTGACATGCATATGAAAAAAAAAATAACACGAGTTCAGTAAATCAGTCAGTCAAGCGTATAATATGTGACTGTGGGTGGCATAGAGCCATGGCATGGTGGGTGGCTTACAAACATCCGGAAGAAGCATCAAAATAGCGGAAACATAGGAATCACAAACTACGGTCAGGACTTTCAGAGTGGAAACAGAATGCAGATGATGAGCAAGATCCTGACTTACGATTTTACCCAAAAAGATTATCGTATGATCTTTTTTTTACCAGATTGCGAGGTTGGATAAATCAGAACTTTACGAAAAATCTGTTTACCAGTCATATATAGAACTCGAATGCTGACTTGAACAACACCCGGTAATTACAACATAAGCAGCATTAACAGAAGGAAAGAGTTCACACTTTAAATTGGTAAGAATCGTGTCTCTCCATGTTTTATTTGAAAAATGCAGTGTCTACAAATACTGATCTGGACATTGGTCACTGATCTGATCTGGACACTCAGATTTATTTAATCACCTCTATTATTAGAATATGACCTGCAGATTATTCTACTGTTACACTGACATCCTCATTAAGCAGGTGCTGTGATTTTTCCAGGAGGCCTGTAATGGAAGTGCCAGGCCTGCCTCTGTCAGTGATCTCTACTTTCTCTGCTACCTGTTAGTCGACTCCTGCCTGTTCTCGTACTCCCCACCCATAATGAAACTTAAGTAATGTGGTGGTTTTTTTTTTTTAAACAAATCTGTTTATGGGTGTTTTTCATATTTTGTCCATTGTGAACTAATTGGGGTTTTATGTAATATGACATTCCTGTGCTGATGTTTTTCTTGTGTTTTAGTGATTTTTACAGCAGTATGCAGACATCCACTCAGCAGGACCTCTTCAGCCTTTTTCTTGGACCACTGACTGTGACCATCATAGCAGCCAGAAAATCTTCAGGCCTGTAATGAGCTAAAAACGAACAGAGAAGTTGAAACAGATGTGGTGTCGCCATAGTCCGTGGTTCTAGCTCAATCTCCAATTCAAATCCCTCAGTCACAGCCATGCTAAGGGCATTTTGGACAGTGAGCAGGTTGTTTAGAACCACGACGGAACCGCAACGTTAGAGGAAAGTCCTGTACCTCGAAAAATTTATAAGAAAAAAATGTGATATTTATTGTTTTTGTAGCATCATTTGTAGCATTTGTTCCATCATTTATCTTTCCTTTTGGTGAGAGTCGGCCTCTCCTCAGCTGGAGAATAATAAAATGGATTTGGGGGCTTAGGTGCTAAAGCTGCACATTGACTGAAATACAAAGTGTCAGTCCATAAGGCATGGGTGCAGAACGCATCTCATCACGACCCTGTGTGTATGTCATCTTAATTGCATGAACAGATGACATTTTTCTAAGATAGGCACAAGAAAATGAAACCCCATAACTGATAGCCACCTTTTTTTTTTTTACAGCAATTGTCATTCAGTGCATTTGCATTCTGCAAAGTAATTACGTTTTTATATAGTGGTTTATTCTTGTTCGTCTAGAGTTTCATAGGAAATGATGCGTGTGCATACTGGATGTGATGCAAATGTGACCTTTATTAAAACATCGTGACCTGATGAAAAGAAAGCGATAAACAAATACAGCAGTTGTATTTCTGACAAATTGTTCAAGGTATGTTGTCGCCCCCAATACCAAGACAGTACATGTTGGTTTTCTCATTTGTCACATGTCTGTATATGCTAGCTTACAGCATCCAAATAACACAACCATGTATTTGTTCTGGTGTATCTATTTGGAGACACATGTTGTGTTATTGCTGTAACTTGCCAGAGGGCTCGTCCGGGATTTGAACCCGGGACCTCTCGCACCCGAAGCGAGAATCATACCCCTAGACCAACGAGCCATGAATTTTTGGTTTTTATCTCTAGAAAAATTTCAATTTCTGAGCTGAGCTGTAAAACAGAACACAAAGTTTTTACAAAGAAACCTTACTAAGACAGTTCACGTTGGTTTTCGTTTTCATTTGTCACCCTTCTTCATGTGCTAGCTCGCAGCATCCAAATAAAACACCCATTTAGTCATGCTGGTAGGTCTGCTTTGACATACATTGTTAATGACAAACGGTGCATCATTCCAAAGGGCTCGTCCGGGATTTGAACCCGGGACCTCTCGCACCCAAAGCGAGAATCATACCCCTAGACCAACGAGCCTCCGAATGCTACACTTTATCTCAAGCAAAATCTGAATTTCTAAACTGAGCTTTGAACCACAACACAAAGCCTTTCCATCAATATGAATGGATCTCTGGGAGATTTGTTATTATAGTGAGGAAGTCACTTAAAGCTTCTTTAGTCCCTATAATGTGACGTTTTATTTAAAGAGATAGTTCAGGTTTTTTGACAGAGGGTTGTGTGACGTACTCATGAATATTCGGTATATTACCCACAATAGATTCTGTTCAGCGCACTCCCAGTTGTTAGGAAAGCTGACCAGCACAGTGGCAGAGCTATGTGCTGCTGTGCACAAGGCCACGAGAAAACACATGTTTTAGACACTTTTAATAACACCCACTGAAATAATCCAATATCTGTTTAAATATCCGCTCCATGTGGAATATTTTCAGTGTTTTATCTTCCCGTTAAAACTACTACCGAAAGTGGCGTAATACAGTACACTCCGTAGGTGTGCCTGTGCGTAGGAATACGGTAGTTCAGCGGTTGAGAAATGTAGTGCCAAAGGTTGTTGTTTTCACGAGCAGATAATCTATTCCTTTAAGTCAAACAGAATATTTGGGCAGCGGTAAGTAGTGGGCAAGTATTAAGGAGAACCAGACATCATGTTCAATGTTTCCATGTTTTGGGGCCCACAGCATGTGCACCACCACTCCCCTCCAACTGAATCAGTTGAGGGAATGTGTTTCTGAGAGCAAGATAGCTGACTTCCTGTTGGCTCCCCACAAACATGAAAGGGATAAATTAATTCAAGCATTCAGCTCTCATAGATTTTCCAAAAATTAATGGACTGAATGGGTCAAATAAAAAGTCATTTTGTGTGACTTGTGATGCCCAGAAAAATGTATTCACTGTGTCACACTTGTATGGAAATAATGCTTTTTGGCCCAGTGTGCCTCGTGTGAGGAACACAGAGCGTGTAGATCAGTGTGGTCACTACACCAAAATCGCTGCACAGCTCAGCTCTGTCGATGGGGGCTTGGCCTCCACTCACACCTCTGCAGAGCAGTTCGATCAGGGGGAGGACGAGGGAGAAATGAATAAATAAGACCTCAACACTTTTCAGAATTGTAAATAAAGCTTTTGCCGATGGATATCCAAACACTCACCTCTGACCCAAGTCAAGTGAATTTTTATTTGTGTAGCACCAATTCACAACATACGTTATCTCAAGGCACTTTCCAAATAGAGCAGGTCTAGACCTTCTCTTTATAATAATATTTACAGAGACCCAACAATTCCCACCCAGAGGAAGCGATAGGCGACAGTGGTAAGGAAAGACTTTCTTTTAAGAGGCAGAAACCTCGAGCAGAACCGGACTCAGGGTGGGCGGGGCCATCTGCCTCGACCGGTTGGGTTGGGGAGAGAGAGATAGAGAGAGAGAGAGAGAGAGAGAGAGAGCACAGAGGAAAAGAGAAGTGATAGCAATATCAATAATAGTGACGGTAGAGCCAGTAACAGCAGTAGTAATGTAATGGCAACTGTAGTGCTCCTACTGATAAAAATAGTAATGACAGCTAATAATTTTAGCAGGTTTAGCAGTAGGTGTTAACAGGATCATGGGGGCAGTAGTTGGTTTGCAGTTGCAGATCCAGACTCTGGAGGCGGGAGGACCTGCAGAGAGTAACAGGAAGGAGATAGAGAAGGAGAAGGGAGAGAGAGAGGCACAAAGCCTGGGCGCTTAATGTGCTTGAGGGAAAAAACAAATAGTTAGAATGATGCAGTGATTTTCAGAAAGTTTACAGTGATCTCAGGCGTTGGGATGGCAACAGGTGTAAAGCCTGAGTTTGTAAAAGAATAAGAAGCTAGCTGAAAGTTAACGCATAAAAATACGTTTTAAGTTTAGATTTGAAAGTGAGTGTGAATGGAGTCAGGCAGTCTGATGTCAGCAGGGAGGTTGTTCCAGAGCAGAGGGGCCCCATAGGAAAAGGCTCTGCAGCCGGGAGACGTCTTTTTAACTCCGGGAACAGACTGGAGCCCTAAATTCTGGGAACGGAGAGCACCAGATGGAGTATAAGGTTTAAGCAGATCAGACAGGTATGAAGGAGCAAGTCCATTTAGAATCTATGCCATCAAAAGCACCTTAAAGTCTGATCTGATATGGACAGGAAGCCAATGAAGGGAGGCTAAAATCGGTGCAGTATGGTCACATTTTCTGGGTTTAGTAACAATTCTAGCTGCAGCATTCTGAACCATTTGAAGATTTTTAATACAAGCACGTGGCAGGCCAGAAAACAAAACATTACAATAATCAAGTCTTGATGAAACAAAAGCATGAATTAAGATTTCATCATCAGTCTTAGACAGAAAAGACAATCCTAGCTATGTTACGCAGATGAAAAAAAGCAGTCTTGGTGATATCTTTAAAGTGCTGATCAAAGGAGAGGGAAGAATCGAAAGTGACACCCAGATTTTTGACTGTCAAACTATGAGAAATCACAGTTATCAAGAGTTAATGTTAATTGATCAAACTGGTGTCTGTGTCGGGTCGGGGCCAACGATCAGCATCTCGGTTTTGTTTGAATTTAGGAGCAAAAAGTTATGACCCAAGATATTGCTCTCTTAGCTACTACGACCTGCAAGCTAACGGTCAAGAACAGTTTGAATATATTTATCTCTGAGTTCAGGATCAGCAGAACTTTTGTAATGTTTTGCAGGAAGATAATAGACAGGAATTTAGACATTAACATTTAACACATATCTGGTATGAACAAAGAGACAACTGAAAAATGAACACAGGAACGGGGACTTGGAAAATGTGTTTTTATTGCTCGCTCTGTAAGGATTCTAACTCGAAGGCAAAGTCAGTCTCAAAAACCTGAGCATGGATGTTAAAGTCGATGTTCACGGGCTTAGTGAGGGCTTTCAACCATATGAACAGTATGTGCAGTTTTGACCATATTCATCTTTCTGCAGACATGAACCTTTAGATAAGACTCCAGAAGACACTGTAACATGTGCCAGTCGGAAACAAGCAGCTGTAAATAATTACATTAGGATTAGTTAAATTCCATTTAGCTGTTTCATTGACTGTCATGACTTACTGTGACACTTGAACATAACAGAGCCGTCGTTAATGTCATTAGTAACACCTGTTCTTTTCCCACTGTGTCAAAGTCAAAAAATCTGCTGTGAAAAAGGAGTATCATGAAAACCTGAGAAGAGTTACGGACTCAAGAAATCACATGATCGACAAGCTCAGATAAGCAAGACGTTTTGAAAGTGAACAAACCGAATGTAACCATTGCCATTATATCGCTTACATAGATTGTATGATTTGTTTACTTTTGTAAGACCAACTTCATTATTGGGAATTTATTTGGGTTGCATTTATTTGTATATTGATTAATTTAGAATGAGCAATTATACTGTTATATTGAAGGCTTAGCTTAAAGTTACGCATGAAATCCTGTTGAGCTGCTCTCGCGTGATTTAGACTCATTGACAACACTGGTAACCAAGCAGCAAGCATGGACACTGTGTATGAGCCAGTGAAAGTTTATGCTGTTGACAACTGACTTTAATGACATGTGAAGACTATTCTCGCTTTTGTAGCATGAAGCCAAAAAGGTATTTGTTTTGTTTGTCTTTATTTCGCTTTGGTGAAAAGTCATTCTACATGCTGTGGATGCAAATGTCTACAGTAAGCTAATATGGTTATATTGTGTGTCCAGTTTTCATGGTAGATTTGGTGAGAAGTCTCCAAATGTATCAGCAGCAAGAGAACCACTTGTGTTTGCCTGTGCTTCAAAGAACAAATCTCTTCACTGCCTTAAAATATAACCCTACATCTTTGCCTCATTTACTATTCATCAAACTACGAATATGCAAATTATCCCCGCCTCCATCTCCACGTACCACTCAGCTTCTCGCCTGCAGCCCCGACTCTACATATCAAACACACAAAGCTCCGCTTGTTTTCTGTTTTGCTAATTGCTCTATGCTACACAAAGGTAAGGGATAATATGGGAGTAATCAAGGCGTAGTACATGGGCAAACCAAAAACCCACTCCCAAAATGAAGACGAAGAAGAGCGAATAGTAACAGTAGTAGATAACATGAGCCTTCAGCTTGACTACGCTATCAAACAGCTAACAATGTGTTAGATCAACCCTGGTCGCTATGGCCAGCTCTGACTTTTGCTAACTCAGCTTGCGAAATAGCTACACCTGGCCTCTCCTCTGATACCCCTCGTTCATGGCCAAACAATATGGAAAGCCTCACCCCACAAGTTTACAGGATTGGTTCCTTAGATTTGTGATGCATGAAAAGGTTAACATTTCTTTGGAGGGGCTATTTGAAATAAATTTTACACCAAATAAACACTTTGAGTAGACGCAGGTAGAAACATCCAGATCATGCATGGAGCTGATGAGACCCAGAGAGGCTTTCAGTCAGTGCAGCACAAGACATTTCAAAAACAAAACTCCTATTTGTACAAGGCTGGTTTAAACTGGTCAGATGCCCCTCAGACAGTCAGGGCTTATGACTATATTAAATATCTATGTATAGTAAAGACTTCCTGAAATGAGAAATAAGAGCAATAATTCCGCTTGTATTTCAGCAATAAAACTTTAATAGAGGAGCATAAGGACAAGTGAAGGAAAACAGACAGGAAATGAGTTGAAGAGGAAGCAGACAAACTGGAGAATAGAGGAGAGATTGGATGAAGGACAAGGAGAAATAAAGGGAATAGATAAACAACTGAAGGTCATTTCAAAAGGGAGGGCAGGGAATTAACTTTAAAACAAAACCTACGAGACAAAACAGTTAAAAACAAGAGTGTGTGTGTGTGTGTGTGTGTGTGTGTGTGTGTGTGTGTGTGTGTGTGTGTGTGTGTGTGTGTGTGGTTCTTCAGGCCAGGCAGCAGGTGCTGGTTTGGTCCCTGCTCCAGTGAGCTGTGTCTGGGTGTCTGGGTGACTCCTCTCCCAGCTGGGGCACAAGAAGTTCTGGAGACGGAGACTGTGTGTGTGTGTGTGTGTGTGTGTGTGTGTGAGTGAGACGAGGTGAGGGGAAGTGAGCTGCCATGTGGATGAGGTGATTAGATTAGCAGCATCTGAGGCCCGGGTGCTTGGCCCGGTGACTGTCAGAGGGTCAGGGCTCGTCTCTCACTGTACATTCAGCTGCTCTGTGATTAGCCACTGATGGGCGAAGTCACCCAAAACTTACACCGGAGCCAACTTTTCTTCTCGGTAAACAAGTAAACAAGGTGACCGTGTTCCACATTTGCCAACATGTCCCTGCTTATCGAAAATTAATGAGCTCACAGCTGCGGGTTTCTTGGCTGATGGTGATGAATCAATTATGCGTACATACATGAAGACTGGATGGTCACCTGGCAATTTCCCCCGATTCGTCTGCACATTTGCTTTTTACATTTGTGCTGATTAAGACTGTTTTTGACCCGACACACACAGGTATTCAACTTAAGTTCACTGACAGTGCATTCACTTTACATCATTTCACCACTCGCAAAAAGGAACATTATACAAAATGGACTGATGTGGGATTAAAAAGTGATGACTCGGTTTACAACGAAGACGTGCGGAGGTGGCAGGAACTTCACATGCTGCTTCACATCCAAAGCTTTCCACTGGCGAGCCAGCATGATGCAGCTGTGGGGAAAGAAAATTGCTCCACACAACAAGAACTTGACACAAACTCATCAAGCACTTTATTAGAAACACCTGTACACCTGCTTATTCATGCAAATACCCAATCAGACAATCATGTGGCAGCAGTGCAGCTCGTAAAATCATGCAGATACAAGTCCAGAGCTTCAATCAATGTGTGAGGTATTACTACTATTATTTTCACTCTAACAATCACCAGTATATACAGCTGGTCCTGGTCTTTTTCTAGCCAATTGCTCAAGGTTGGCTTGAGATAATGTATGTTATGATTTGGTGCTATACAAATAAAATTGAATTGAACATCAAACATCCGAATGAGATAAAAATGTGATCTCAGTGACTCTTACTGTGACATGATTGTTGGTGCCAGATGGGTCGGTTTGAGTATATTATATATATATATATATATATATATATACATATATTATATTATATCTGACACTCCTGGTCTCATGGGATTTTCCAGGAGTCCTTGAGGCGGTTTCTGGGCATTCCCAGCAAAAAAGGGGAATCATTTCCATCCATAAGTAACACAATGACAGAATGTATGACTATTTTGGTCGTGGGTTTCAAACACTTTCTCTAATAAAACATCTAAAAGCAAACATCTTATCAGATGGGGACCCTGGGACAAAATTTTAGGGTCCCTGGTGTGAAAAGTGACTTGAGTGGTGAGAAAAACAAAAGACATCCAGTGAACATCAGATCTGCAGAGGGAAACATCTTGTTGATGAGTGAGGTCAGAGGAGAATGGAGAGACTGGTTGGTGCTGACAGAAAGGCTACAGTCACTCAGATAACCACTCCTTACAACAGAGGACAAAGCTTCAGAATGAACAACTCAACAGACAAATCTCCTGATTCCTTTGTCACGTTATAGAAAGAACAGAACACAAGCTTGTTTGAGTTGTTACGTTTGATAAACGGGGTCAGGCCCGGTGCCGTGACGTCTGAGATCTTTTCATGTTGTTGTGCTGTTCATGTTGTTGGTGCACATCACCTGCTCGATCAGGGAAAGTGAAAACAGGTGTGCATCATTAGGTCCTCCTGGCAGTGAGGCTTGGACTAAAACTGGCCGGGAAAAACTGCAGCAAGTGATATTCATTAAAAGTGTGTGCGCTCATGAAAGTGCATGTGTGTCTATAGTCAGACTAAACACTGCTGTCAGCAGAAAGTGAGGAATCTTAATTGAATGCTTTTCTTTTGTTCTTGTGTATTATTTGATTTATTTGTATCCGTCTAGCTCGTCCTGTGATCACCTGAACAGGTGGGAGGTTCGGTGTCTGAGTGAAAGGGTGAAATAGCAGCCACAGAGGAGGTGGCAGCTTTCTGTGAGCCTGTGTGGGCTCTTATATGAATGCAATTTCACTTACAAAATTAAATCAGCCAATTTACTTTGCCTTGACTGAGGGTAACATGAAATTAGGTGCATTACTTCACTGAATAATAAAAAATCTTTTACTGGTTGCTCTGATTACAGTTAAATAGCTCATAAAATCCAGATGTAACTTTTTACAACACGCAGTAAAGATGTGGTCATCCAGTCCAAAGCCACGGAGGTTGTCAGTGATGCATTTGGATTCATTAACAGAAGTGATCCTTTTCATAACAAGGAAACAAAAGCAACATGCGGCTCAGACACGGGGTGAGCTTTAGTCATTTTGGTGCCCTAGGCAACAGTAGGATTTCTGACGTCTTACAAAAAGCAGGGTGCGGTCACGGGTCACTTTCAGATGTGTTGTGAACAGCTCCACCAACTAGTGATTTTATCCTCTAAACTTCTCACATGGTTTCATTTCAATAAATATTCAAATGATCCAATATCTCAAAGATTACAGACAAAGCCCAAAAATTGAAAACAGATTTTTGAATCAGAACTTTGTTTTCTCTTCTTTCCTCTCCCATTAATCGTATCATGACCGCTCACATTAATCTGGTGTCTCCGGTTATAAAACTATACATAAAGTACTTCAAACTAGCTCCAGCTCCAACAGCTGCTTAAACAATTATGCTTCAATATTAATAATCTAATGATGTCATATATAATAATATATCAGTCAGAGGGACCAAACCAGTATGTCTACTTTAATACTTTAACTACATTTTGCTACAATAACATTTTGTTATTTAGCTTTATTGTTACTTTTGCTTCATTTCAATGTTAACATAAGACAAAATAACTGTACTGGTGTTTCTTTTCCTCCTCCTCCTCTTTTCTATTTTTGCTCCTGTGCACCTGAAGGCTTTAAACATTTCATTATGAAATAATTTGATCTAATAATAATTGAAGCCTCCCTCCAGCTGATTCAATCCAGCACAGTGTCGACTGACTGACGGTTCAGGGGGGCAGTATGTTTATTATTGCAATTAAAAGACTGTTTTTGTTGATAATGTCATTACTGTAATCATGATTAAGAAAATTATGTTCTTGCAGTGTCCCCCTGACATTTTTGAGCTGTAGGCAACCGCCTTTATCGCCAACGCCACGAGCCAGCCCTGCAGCAACTTACTGTAATTATCAAAAAGGACTTTCAGGGAGCACATGAATGGAAGCAAAGGACTACCAATTATTACTAATTTCCCCTCTTTTATGAGAACATTGCATCATATTTTATAAGGCCATCCTGTTTTCTGATCTGCTCCTGGATTGCTGATGCAAACACTTAAAATTTTCCAGTGTTTTTTTTGATCGATAGACAGTGTGAGCCTCAGACTTTTGGACCTTTCTGTATTTGTGGTTTTAAATAACAAAAAACATCTAATAATGTAGTTTTACATCTCCTCTCTCGGGCTTCTCTCTGGAGATCTAGAAACAACAGGTCCATGAGGCTTTGAGCCTCTCTTCTGATTGGTTGGCTGTTTTCTTGAGTGGCGCACTCAGTGATGCCGGGCCAACCACAGGTAACAGATTGTAGCCTGCTGGTCATAGTGATATGGTGATAGTCAGCCAGAGCTGAAATGAGCTTCACAGATGCTCAAATTCAGACAAAAATGCTGTGGCTGGATTTGGTGTGGAGCTAAACACCAGAGCATCGGGCCCTGTTCCCGTCCCCATAGTTCATCTGGCAAATGCCAATGTGTCCAGGAATATGGTTTATGATAAAATACCAGCTAAACTAATGACCTTCCTATTTTAAGTGCTAATTAGCAAATGTTAGCATGCTAACACACTAGCCTAAGACTGTGGACATGGTTGACATCAGTATGATTACATTGTCAATGTTAGTTCACTCTCTTCAACAACCACCTCAAAGTTGTCCAGCGCCAAACAACATCCTCTGCCTTTTATATGGAGTGGCAGCAGCACACATCTCTTTTATAATGCAAATGATGATGCAATGACGGTCTGTAGGGAAAATCTGAAAAGTATTTGTGAATATGAGCCTGAAAAAAAAAGTCCTGCTTCAAGGACAAGTTCATTTTACAGGCATGAACTATGGCCAAGGAACCAGAACCGGAGTCAGGATCATACAGTTAAAATTTATGTAAAGTTCTTGAGCTCCCAGATATTTCCCTGCACTCACAAACAACCATCACAAAGAGCTTTTCCCAGACCTGAGACCATTTGCCCTGAGAGTGTGGTGCGTTTGTGTGACTATGTGACATGAAAACAACCTAAACATAATGTAAACACCTATTACCAGTCATTTCCTGACTGCTGAGAGCTGTATCAGTGGAGCTGTCTGCGTACGCCAATCACTTAGGCTTACAGACTAGATTTACATAATACTCCTTTAACCCTACAATCTGCCCCATAAAGCTCTGCAGCTTCCGACAAAACTCCCTCCTCAAACTCAAACTTTTCCCTTGTGTCCTTTTTCTGTCTTTGGTTTTTTTTTTTTTTTTTTTGCTGCACACGCTTCGCCTGCAAATCGCCCCTTATTACGCAGGTTTCACCTTACGAGCTACTTAAGTCTGACTGTCTGTCACACATCCATATTCAACGTCCTCCTTCCATCTTGAATAATCTCTGTTGTATCTCAGGCTCTGTGAGTGAAGCTCGTCTCTCTTTCCTCTCTCGCCACTGCCTGGTTTGGCTGGCGTGGCTGGCAGCTGGGGTACCCAGGTGTGGTGCTGGAGGTACCCAGCTGTGAGGCCACCAGCCCAGGCATGACTCGTAACAGCGTCCCCCTGTCATCCTGTCAGTCACGGCTGACAGAGGCCTCAGCAGGACACACAGCATGGAGGGTGACAGGGTGTCTGATGGCAAGTTTGAAATGTGAGAGGCCACGTGATTTCTCTCTCTCTTTGTGTGTGTGTGTGTGTGTGTGTGTGTGTGGCCTTGTGTGGTCGTGGTCCATAAGGTACATTCAGGATGTCGTGTGCGTGACTCAGAGAAGAAGTGTAGCATCAGGAGATGTCAGGAGAGGTGTGTGTCTCCAGACCTGCAGTGCATTATGGTTGTGAAGTACACTATTGATGCGTAACCGGGTATGGAGAGAAATTGCCTGGTCACTCTCAGCGTGAGCAATTCTCTCTCCTGCTCTCGTCCTCCTAATCTCTCGGCACAGCGGAGCTCAGGTGTGTTCGGTCCTTCAGAGGGAAAGATTGACTCTGTGCTCGCTAGATTCAGGCAACAATTTCACTGTACAACACTGAATTATAACCATTATAACCTCCATTTCGTCAGAACACAGCTGGGTTAGTTAACGTGGAGGCAGTTATATGAGAATATTTATGTTGCAGCTCGTAGGTTGCTCTACGGGGAAAATTCATTACTTGCCTATTTTCAAATTCTCTGGTTTATGACCGAATAGCTGCAAAACTACTGACATTTCTGGCACCTTCAGCTGTATATTGTGTTTATCAAACATTTTAACCTAACCTGCCACACATTAGCTTGCTAGCATTGTCACTGTGAGCGTGCAGAGCTGCTGTACTGTGTTGTCTTGGCTATTACAGAAAAGACCTGCAGTTTGTAAAAGCAGTGGATCAGTTTAAACAGATTTTCACTAATACTTCATGTCCCACACCTGAGCTAAAACAATAGTGGGTTAATTGTTCAAGAGAAAATTAGTTTGATAATCATTCGAATCGTTTTTAAGAAAATCTTCCGAAAAAATTACAAATCTGTGATATTCAGCTTCATGGGTGAGAAGTTTTGTATTTCTGATATTTTTGTGTCATTTTTTGTAATTATACAAACATAACATGTAGGTGCAAAGCAATTGCAAAACAGCATCAAGTAAAACATTTTTAGAAATATTGTGTGTATATAAGATAAAGGTGTAGTTCCTATTAAATAAAGTCAATATAATTCAAGTAATTTGTGATCTGCAGTCAGTATGCAGACTATTGTTGATTTCAACCATTTTATAACTAAATAAATATTTGAAAAAATGTATTATATATGATTTTAAAAACCAGAATGCTTAACATCCATTTGTTTAACTTACTTGCCTGACCCTTGTCTTCTCTTCCTTACACTCTCCCTCCACCTATATCAGACCCTCTCTGTCTCATTCATTGTGTCCAGCCATGTGGAAGTGATGATCTGTGAGCCCAGCTCTGAATGCATGTACTGTGGGAATGACCCATTATTCCACACTCGGGCGAGCAGCACGAGACCATATGAATAAAAGACTTCTCCCACTGACACCAGAGGTTCACACCTCCTCTTCTCCTTTCACCTCTTTATACCCCCCCCCCCCTCTCCTCACACTCTTACCTCTCTTTCAGAACAACACTACAGAAATCCCTCTTAACAAGTCATACAATCTCCATGTCACGCATTGGTTAGAAGTCTTTACATAAATGCAGTTTTGCTTAAAAAAAATTAAATCAGAGTGATAGTCACTTGAAACTGTGTGAATTACTTAACATTTATCAATAAAAAATCTTCTTGCTGGTCATGCTGGTTACAGTGAAATAGCTCATAAAATCCAGATGCTAGATGTTTTTACAAAATGTAGTAAACTTTAGTTTAAGTGCT
The DNA here is from genome assembly GCF_021018895.1 of Seriola aureovittata. Lineage (NCBI taxonomy): Eukaryota > Metazoa > Chordata > Actinopteri > Carangiformes > Carangidae > Seriola > Seriola aureovittata. The sequence continues at coordinate 4,600,576 of NC_079381.1, forward strand.
TTAGTTAAAAGTAGCAAAACCACACTGTAAAAATACTTTGTTAGAAGTAAAAGACCTGCATTCAAAAATGATGTACATATTAACATCAAAAAAGCTCTGTTCCAGTTTAAGGGGCCGCATCCTTCAGAGGCCACGGCTCTACAACGGCTACAAAGGCCAAACCTTCATAGAAGGCCGAACTGAAATGAGATGGTCTGGCCTCGCTTTTCTATCAACAGCTCTTTTCGCCCTTGTCGTTGCAGTGAAAAGCGCAATGAATCTTGGGATAGGTTGGACAAAGGATCTACCCATTAGATCCTTCATTGCCTAGGAAAAGATGGACACATTTGAAGGAGCCTTTGAAATTGGACAGTCCAGTTGCGCCGCTGTGATGCAATTCATCTTCAAATGTGGCCTCCAAAAGATGCAGCCCGTGACTTGGGACACAGCTAATGTATCAAAACTAAGAGCCACATAACCTTTGATTATGCTGCATCATAATTTAAAAGTCGAACATTTGTTTGTAAAATCAAAATAAATTGTATCTATAGCTGTTAAATAAATGTAGTGGAGTGAAAAGTATAGAAATATAAATTAGCATAAATGACTTGACAACTGTTGAATTAATGTGCAAGTATATCGAATATTAAGTGGGAGGACTCACCGTACTAACATTTTTTCTCTACTGTTAATTGCATGTTCAGTGTTTTCCTTTAATGATATCCCCAATATTCCTCGACAGAAGAACAGACACATTCTGATAGTGGAACTGTACGACAGGTTTATGTGATGGTCATCAGTTTTAATCACTTCGACTTCAGCTTCGGATGGCAGAAGGCTCGGGATACTAATATAACCACTGTGGAGGCTACCTGTCTGACTTTAAAACAAAGTGCTGACTCTCACCTTTTAATAAGGAACTTTGATTGTGATAATTGCAGTAATATGAATAGTTGCTATATTTTATGTCTTGATTCAAGAAGTTTAAGTTAATCTTAATTTTTCACATTCCCTTTGGTCCCCTAACATTACAGGACTAGGTTTAAATAGGGCAATGATTCCTTTACTGTATGTAAATACTCAAATAAAGATTAAAGTCAGCATTTCAAACTGAATGCACTAAATTACAGAGCCAATGCAACAAAGTGTCACTGTTAAAACTCTTGACAACAAAGTAAAGAGCTTTTTTAATGGTGTTTACTTCTTGCCCTTCATTTTTAATAGGACTCATTAAAGTTTCCCTCCTTACATACTTGATGGAGTACAGACAGTATTACAGACACTCGCCAAGCACTTTATTATGAACAACAAACTAACACCTAACTTTGCTCTCAAAACAGCTTCAGTTCCTCCTGGCAATTTGACAATTTCAAACTTAAACTCCTTGACAGGATGAAGTCTGTGACATAAACATCAGCTGACTCTTGCTGTCCTGGTGATGAGACATCTGTTTGGTTTTCAGGAGGAGAAAAAGCTACTTAGCCGGACGGAGGTCAAGTGGCTGACTTTGCTTCTTAACAACAGTTTACAGCCAGGTGATTAAAGACTCCTTGGTTACTTTGGCTGCATGTTTAAAATAATAGCATGTGTTCAACTAAAGTCCTTTAATGTTGAGAGTCAGAACTTTAATCTCAGGTATTTGTTTGATATCAAGTCCAATGCAGCACTTTCATACTTGTGTAAGTACTTACAGTTCGAAGCAGGTCCTCCTCCTACTGCCAAGTTATCCAGGTGCAGTCACAGGTAGTCTTGATAGTCCACGCTGTTGCTGGGTGAGTGTGTTTATGCATCTATCCACAGAGACATACATGACCGAGGCAAAGGACATATTTATTAGATTATTTATTTAGGTTACACACGTACACTTGTGTAACGTCTGAGTACAGCAATACCAGAGTTCAATTATCAAACAGACTGTGTTGTTTCTGTTGAGGAATGTTTGGGATATCATTTCAAGAAAACCTCAAGAGTGGAATTTACAGTGGGCAAAAAAATCCTGAATGCATAAATCGGCGTCATCCGTCAGCTCTGCAGTGGGAATGCCAAAGCACAAAGCAAGTAGTTGCTCTGGGTTTGACAAAGCATCCGTATTTGATGACCTGGGAATGAGATGGATCTACACTTAGTGTCTTTAACCCAGACTTTATTTGGTACAAACATTGATTTGTTCATGCCGGCCATCTCTGACTAAAAACTTAACGAAGCCATGAGGTAATCAGCACAAAAGATACCCTTGTTAAAATGGGTGCAGAACTCTGAGACATGTGTAAATCACACCGAGGCAACAGGTGGTCTTCAGATACAGTGTAAAGACTCTTTAGCCCAATGCATGACATATTTTAAATTGGCTTTATTGAAGCCTTCTTATAAAAATATATCTGTGTAACACTGGACCATATACATGTACATATAAAGGCTGTATCCTTTATCCTGCATATAAAATTTCCAACTGTGAAGGAAATGCATTTCACTCCCTCACACATATACTCCTCATGAGTAACTTAGATTTTATACAGAAATAGATTTCACATCGGATATACAGTCATGACAGGGTATATTTGATAATAGCCACAGCTGCTGGTTGAGACTATACTGGCATCTTTTCAACTCAGGCACTGATCTCATGAACACTGGGGAAGCTATTGACACGTTGTTTTTGTTTTACTTGATCAGTGTCTTTCTTGCAGCCTAAATTTAACTAAATGAGGAGAGGACGGCTGGTAACAGATGAAGGGAAATGATAGGAGGATGTGAGATGGCAAATAATTAGCTGATAAATAGAAAGGGAGCATCTAGCAAAGACAGGGATGCTAAAAAGAAGTATCCAAGTCCCATTACGGAGATGATGATCATTTTCTACTAGCCTCATAGGTGCTCCTCAGACAGCTGCTGTCTATTACTGTACATCTTTAAGCCTCTCAGACCCAAAAACCCTAATACACTCAAGCGGAACAAGAAAAATGAAAGATGGATGCCGTCAAAGAGACATCAGTATATAATCTTCTCAGGGCAGACAAATCTAACAACACACGAAGGCTGACAGCTCGCTCATAAATGATTTCACCCTGAATATTAGAATTTACGACAACAAGCAGTTACAGAGGTTTGGGCTATTAGCACGAAATGTCAGTCTAATTATGCTTGCCCATTATATGCCAGGTAATCCAGGAGCAAGCTGTCCTCGCTCCCGACATGCAGCAGACGCCGCAATGCACGACAAAATAAGGTTTGAAGAGGCTTCTTTGTGGAGTGCGCTGCTTGTTGCATTTAAAGAGGCTGTTTGGAAAAATAAATTAGAATCCTGAGGTGGTTCTTGAGGATATGCAATTGCACAAGATACTTTCCTCCAATTCCTTTTTTTTTCGCTCTCTCAAAGCCTCATAGACAGGAAAATTAATTATGAGAAAAGGTTGTGCCTGCTCATTGCACTCTGATTTTATTGTCCTGCAGAGCCCCATTACAGATAGATGGATGGATTCTTGGAGTGGCAGATGGAAAAGAAGGTTTCTACATTTAGAAAAGAGACTGAAAAGGAAAAATCTACACACACACAGGCGCGCATACACACACACACACACACACACATGCACACAGATCCACTTCATTTCTAAGTTTCATCTTACATTAAAAATATTATTAATTAGTATTACTTTGTGATCATGTTGATGGTGTGGTAGTAACCAGTTTATCAAATGTACCTGAACATATCAAATAGTGGTTGTGGCTTCACTTACCTCATCTCCAGAGAGACCCAGGCCTCACCATTTCCTGTGTAGATTTTTCACATTAAAAGCCTTCCAGCAGCTCAGAGGGAATAATTCCTCTTATTCTTTGTAGGATTTTAATATGAAACATCTTCAATCGTCTGAAACCTCTTTGAAGGTACATTGCTGTGTCTCTTTGTGTGTTACAGCCATCAACTCTCACTCAGTGGAATATCGTGAGCAAAGATGGCCTCTGTGCATCAGTTCAACCAGCTCATGTCAAACTTCACCTTCTGAGTGTGCCATTAGGATTGTGTGACAGTGTCCTTCAACACGATAACAGCTGTGGGGCGCTATCGTTAGTGTGTTTGCTGCTACACAGTGTCACATCCACTGAATGCTACTAAATTTTAGCTGGTAGGACCTCTGGGTTTTAGATTTGGTATATATTACATGTCTGTGTAAATGAATATATTCTGGGCAGTATGCAGCGGGAGCAGAGTGAAGTCTCATTTTAAAACAGAGTGCAGAGTGGCCCAGCTCTTATCTGATACAGATCCAAACAGCGAAAACACTCATCTGAAAAATGAAGTAAGAATATTTTAGTTTATGTAAACTGAACACAAACAATCTTCACTCACACTTCCTGTATCTGTCTCTCCTCTTCTTTCTTCACTCACTGATCTGCAGCTGTGCATTTTATTTTGTAATACTAGTTTTTGTTTCTTGGTTCAGTCTTTGACTTTTTCCCATTTGCTAAAATGCTGAGTTTACTGGTTAGTTTCAATTTCAATTTAAAATGTCATCTACTCGGCTTATGGGACTGGACAGTTGGACATCTAATGATAAAGCCTTTAGCCTGTTTTAAATGCAACGAATGAATAGCACCCTGCTCCGGTGTGGGACACAATCAGTGCATGTGTTTGAATATAAAGTCAGTATCGACCCAATACACCGGTACACCAGGATTCCTCTCCATCCTCCTAACTGCTCTGCCACTGTACAGCCTTTCTTCTTCTTTCATTTTATTCTGTTTTTCCAAAGTATATATTGTAGCACAGAGCAGAGCCTACTCCCACTTTGGTGCTGCTCTGTCTCCTGTAACCTTTTGCACATTTCAGCAGGAACAGCTGGGACTCGTCAGATGTGCTGAGAAATACTCTGCTGTTGTTACAGTATAACTCGCCCATTGTCATTCCATGATGTACTGTACGTGTGAATAATGTTCCTACTGAAGCTCAGAAAGGTCAGCATGCAATACTTGACGATTTTCTTGTTCTGCACATCAGTTATCATCCTCTGCAGCCATAACAATTACACATTCTGGATTAATACTGCGAAGGTATCAAGGCGCTCAGTCCACAGAGAAATGCACACAGCGTGTATTCAGAAACTGAGCCTTAAAACCATTTCCCAAGCCCCACCCACCTGGACCCACCATCCAACCTTGCAGGATTTGGTTTCTCTGAGTGTTTACCTGACGTCTGCTATATTTTTATTCAATCACTCAGAAAACAGTCAGCCAATCAGAGGAGAGGCTCAGAGCCTCTGCTGATTAGCTCACCAACCTGTTGTTACTAGAGCTCCAGAGAAAAGCCTGAGAGAGGAGATGTCAAACTACACTGAGATGGTTTTTGGTTCTTAAAACCACAAATATATCTTCTAATGGATCAACACACAAATAAAAACACAAGAAAAGAATAAAATATGGACCTTTAAGCCTGGTGCATCAGTTCACATTCCTTGATCACAGCACAGCATCGTCAACGTTGGGATTAAATCTCTGTTTCCTTCAGGGTCCACCGATGCTAAACATGGTTGTGTAACAGAAACTTTTAGAATTTCTTTAGAACCAAAATGCTTCACATCATTGTTTTACTTGGCAAGCAGTACACAAAAGACGAATTCTCCAGAAAATGGAAAAATGTTTGTTTAGTGTGATGGCCTCTTGACCTTATTTCAGCACAGATACTCTTTCTCTTTGCTCAGTGTCGGGGGACGCAGGTGCACTGGCCACTTTTCAAGAGTTTACTTTCACCCTCAAGAAGAAACTCCCTGACCTAAAGATGACAAACAGCCAATAATGCAACTCTCTCTTAAAGTGACAGGCGCACTCTGTAAAGCAACAGCCGTTATTTGCTCTATTATTTGATGTTTTCAAACTATTGCCAGAAAAAAAATGTGTTATAGTTGTTAGGCCACTAATACTACTTGCATTTATGTGAAGTTACTGTCAGCTGAATGCCTGATGCAAATGGCATTGGAGTATTTTTTCAAAACAACTGAGATCACTAAAATTTGAGACTGTGAGCCCTGTTCACACCTGGCTTTAAAATGCGTCTCCACATGCGTCTAGAGTGAGCACTTGTGATCAGCTCTCACTTCCCCACTCTATATGCAAATAAACACGCATGTGTTCTTGTTTTAAGTATGTCTGACTGTGACACAGTTTATGTTTGTGGTGGAGAGAGAGCTAGAGCCAGGAGGGGTTGAGCGAATCAATGCGCTGCTCACGGCTCAACCCTGAAACAAGGTTTTGCCTATTTGAAATAGAAAAACATTTTTGGTTCATGATGAAACTATGTTAGGACTAATCAGACTGTGGCAGAGGGCGTCAGTGGAGTAGCTGGTCCTTCAATGTGGCCCAGGACACATTTGCGTTCACACTGCTAAAAGAACGTGTCCACATGCGAACCAGACCACTTCTGTGTGATCGGATCTCACATGGGTCCTCAATGAGTCTCAAGGTGCGTTCACACCTAAACTAAGAGCTGTCCACCTGAGACAGATGTTAATACCAGGTGTGAACAGGACCTGAGTGTCTCTCACTTTCAACTTCAGCATCAATGGAAGAGAGAGAACAACAGTACTTTTTGTGCACACACCATTCTTATATCCAACACTGTGTGGACGGGTCTCAGCAGATAACTGCAGAGAAGGGAAGGGGGTCAATGGGAAATTGATTTTTCACCGCTGTATTTCTCTTCAGAGGCCGACTGTCCTCAGACCCAGACTGTAGATGAGTTGAGCTACCTGGTCTGTGCTTTTGTATCTCCATCAAAGTGTTCGGGGGGGACACCTGGGGAGGACCAGGAGGTGATAAAAGATGGACCACAGGAAATCAAGGTCACATAACTAATGAAAGATTTAGTTCGACTGAAAGTACAAAAGTCTTTCCTTTTTTACAGTCAAATATCATGTCAACCTGTCATTCAAACGTAATGTTGTAGAATTTTATTACTAAAGGGAAGACAAATGTTTTTTGAGATGTGTCAGAAATATTCCTTTAGCCTCTAAGCTTCTGAGTGGGAGACAATGTACACATCTTTGTGTAGGAGCAAGCTAAAGGATACAGTAGACTGAAAACTAGAGAATTCATCCTTCCTGGGCTTTATTGCAAGACTCTTGCTTTTCATGCTTAGCAGTTATGGTAAATAAATGTAAAGATGATAGTGTATGCTAATATCCTCACAATGGTAAACACGCAACAGGTCATGTTTACATCTTAGTTTAGCTTGTTACCTCTACAGCGCTGTAGCCGATGATAAGCTACATGTGTCCATAGTCATTTTCACATATGAACTCAAGACATTGTCCAGAGTTTCCCACTGTTACACCCCCCCGCTGGTGATATGTCAAATGTGTCATGATTTACCTTTTTCTATTTTATTCAGGTGAACCAGGTCTGGGCTGATCGGTGGGAAGAATCTATAAAGTCGGCCGGGATCCCAGTTTAGAGTCTCTCTCCTTCCTTCTCCATCTGCCAACTATTGCTGTGGTAGCTGCGTCCAGGGTTTTGGTTTCTTTGTTTTGATTGATGGATCCAGTAGTCCTATTTTCGTGGTTTTATATCTGTTAGGTTAGAGTTGGGTTTCTTTTTAGTGAGAGGGAAGAGATCAGATCCTACGACCCACTGTAGGTTGGTCCGGTGGCTTCCCTGCTTTTGTTTGTTTTGGCCGGTTCATCAGTCTTTTCTTCTTTTTTTTGTTGTTGTGTGGTTGATTATGGTCATTCAAACTTATTGTTTGGGAAATAAATAATTTATTTTTTCATTCATTCTCACCCACTGGAAATACTGAGTTGAGCGTGCAGGAGAAGTGACAAACACGTCATCAACACTCTCGCTATCAACCCTCCGGACAGTGACCAACTCTACTCACACATCGGCTCAATCGGACATTACACATACTTTGTATGAGGGAGCTGGCAGAGTGAAGTCTGTTTAATATGTCCAGTCCATCTGATGTATCCTGTAGCAGGAAAACAAACTTAAAAATAAATAAATAAATAAATAAAAAGAAAATCTCTCTCTCTCTCTGGGCAGGACATAAAATCATTGATTTATATATGAATATAAATATGCATATATTTATGCATTGAGATAAAGGCACTGAATTGTGAGCTGTTGGGAGGTTATTCCCCTGCGACAGAGCTGTCTGTGCAGTCTCTCCTCTCCACCATGGCACTGACATGTTGTATCTGACAGGGACTGAAATCTGTGTTTGTTTGAAAATCTGGTGGTGATCATAGTGTGTGGGAATTTTGGCAGAGATTTGTACTGCTAATAGAAGTCATCTGTTGGACTGAGATAACCTTGCTACATTTCTGTTCTTGCTTCTGCACGAGAGAAAGAGAGAGATGTGGAATAAGTGTATGACAAAGAAAAAGACTTACTGAAGTTAAAATTCACACCTTGAGCTGGGAAAAAAGTGTCATGTAATTCTGTGAGTCTTGACGGTGCTGACAAATCTCTGTATGTTTGCAGTGTGAGTTGTTTGCTTCCAGCGCTGTAGCTCACATTTACCCCCGCACACTGTCTTGAAAACTTGCAGTAAGAAAAACGTATTAGGAAAGTTTTACTGCAGTTGTACGTGTTCTTCTCCGACGCACCTGTCAATTCAAAGGGGTGTGAAAGTTCTGCTTCTTGTAGCTCACGTTTACCAAATTACTCTTGTCACATAAAAGTCTAAAACACATCACAGTTGCAGAGCAGCAGTTCACTTTCTTCACAGAATGTCAACACATGATGGCGAAGACACACCGAACACACTGCATCAAAGTTTGATTCCATTCATTTTCCACAGAATGCAAGTAAGCTGCCTCTCAAAGCATTGTGGGACATCAAGCAACAAGAAAGGCAGATGACAAAAGCTGAAAAGATTACATTTATGCAAATGGAGGTGAGATTCATCTGGAAGCTTTGTAAAGATTTGACAAAAAACTGTAAAAGGAAGGCCAGTTTTTTACCAGGCGTAGACAAATGCTTTGTACTTTGTTCCAGCATCTTGTAAGATTACAGATAATAAACTTAATGAAGTGCTGTTTGTATGCCTTGTATTGAAAAACAGATGAATTATGTGTGGATAGTTGTGAAGGTGCATGAAGTCAACCTCTATGGAGAAACAAGAAAAACCATTTCTCACAAAACAGAAAGATTGAAGATCACCAATGAATGCTGGCAGCACATCCTTTGGTCAAAACCAAAATGAATTAGTTTGGATCAAATGGGGTCCTGCATGTCCAGTGTGGAGTGAACCTGGCCAGGACTTGCACAGGGACTGCTCAGTGCTGACTGGGGTGGGAAGTTGCTGATGTTGAGGCTGCATGAGTGCAAAAGTTTGAGGTGAGATGGCATTTATGGATGTCACTATGAATGAAGGTTTGTTTACCCAAATACTGCATGAAAAGATGACTCCTGGTCTGATGACACTCACAAGAGTTTTTAAAGAGATCAAACTATGACCTGGCAAAAATAGGTCCCCTTGATTTGAATCCAGTAGGAAACTTTTGGAGTATTGAAAGCGGAAGGTAGAGCAACAAAAGCATCCAGCAGAGAGCAGCTGATAAGAAACATCGATGAAGACTGTTATGACCCAAGCTCAGGAGGACCTGTCACCAAAAATAAAGGTGGATGTACGAAATATCTTAAAAAACAAATAAATCAATGTAATCTCACTGATGAAGGGTGTACCAACATTTGTTGCTTTTGTAATTACTTAACATTTTGACCAAGGGTGCACTCAGTTTTGCTGTAGGCCATACTGTAAGTTGTCTCTGCCGCTGCTGAACGTGGTTTCTTTCCCAGAAGCAGGTGGTGGTGATTGTTGCTTGACCAGGGCTTCGGCCCTTGTTGCGTTTACAAGACAAGTACGTCCTCCTAACAGCACTATGTCTTCAGGACAGATTGGAGGCTACAGTTAGCCACTGCTGGAAAGTGACGAGAGAGGCCGGGGCTAACTGCTTAGCGTGCTAATCTCACCAGAAGAAAAGACGAGAGTTAACATTGGTGTTGCTTTTCACATCTGGAGACAGCTCTTGGTGAGTAAAGGAATGAACTTTGATGATGAACTCACAACGTTTCTTCTTGACTAGTAAGTAAACAGCTGAATATTACTTGACAAAAGAAAAAGTTGAGGGTCAGTAGTAGTTGCAGCTGCACTGCCTGCATGCTGTCTGTTCATCATGTTCAACAGTTGCCTTATTTTTTAGTCCGGGTTGTGAAAGTGGGACCAGGTGTGGCCAAGAATTGTCACTGTATGGAGCCAATTTCTGCCTCCTCTTGTGGCGTTTGCTTTTCCTGACACAGGTGCTTGTCAAGCCCTCGAAAGCACCCGGCTGTTTTCCTGCTTTGCTTCTTTCCGTGCTCTAGCAAACGTCAGAGGATGTTGTTCTGTTCAGAAATCAATTTGTCCACTGCTGCTATCCTTCCCATCCCCCTGCAGTCCTCATTAAACCCTGCTTTTACTGTAGAGCAGTTAATGGTTGTAATTGAGCTGCTTTCTGAACAAAAAGTACTTTTCTTTTTGTTCAGAAAGCAGCTCAATTACAACCATTAAGTTTGGGATGAAGAGTGTGGAGTTTTAAAAATGACCATGATCAGTGATTTGCATTTTTTGTTCCCTTGCATGACACTATCTTTTGTTTCACTGCCTTAAGGTAATCTTTAAATAAGAAAATAAACTATGAAATCACAGTGAGCTGATTCACATGCAGTATTCAGAGATTTTCAGGTTAGAGGAAAAGCCTTTGGCAAACATCTGGCTTTCCGCATGGATCTTTAAAGTTTAAAAGCAAGGAGGTTATTCATATAAGACCTGCACTCAGTATTTCTGGCAGTGGAGAACAGAGGAGCAGCCTCCGTCTTTGTGCTGCTAGACTGAATGTGAGTCGTATTGTCATTAGAAAGCACTCTGCAGCACTCTCCTCCTCATCACGATTCGAGGACGGAGCCCCCCTGCAGGTGAAGGCGACACACAGGTCCATCTTTGACATTCCCGTGGATGCTCCAGTGCCCCCCGGTTCTCCGGGCAAGATAGAGGAATAGCGGCAGTGAGGGGAAGCGCTGGGTGACATCAGAGGGAATTACTGAAGGGGAAGAGGCACAGAGGTAGAGATTGTCACCTTATTATAACCTGACCCTAGGGCACTGGATTCCTGCCAGCAAGAGCTCACGAGATGGTCACTCATGTAACACACACACACACACACGCACAAATCTCTGATCATGAATGGAAAGTCTCGATGGGTAAAGTGAATAGTTGAGCTGCCCTTGAGCAAGGCACTGAACTCCCTGCTGTTCTACTGAAGCTGCTCAGAGGCGCTGAGAGTTAGAGGAAGGATTTGAACTGCTGTGAATGTCCGTATGTTTAAACATGAAGCAGGACAGGTCTGAAAATGAGCAAATTCCCAACTCAAATTCCCCGTTTTAAGCTGCATTGATCAATATTTTTCATTTTAATGATTTGTCAAATATCTGTAATTTTTTAAAGGGAGTAGTTCCAGTGTTGAACCCACAGAGCATCCACCTGCAAGGAGCTTTTTAGCCTTATAGCTCATGGTTATTGTTTTACAGCATGGCTCACTCATGGTCACTCAACAGCCTTGTTTTAGTACAGAAGCTCTTTTCTGCAATAAACAAAAGATAAATAAATAAATAAATCTGCGCTAACTGCACAGCACCAAACAGCAGACACAGTTAGCAGCTAGCTAATGAAGAAAGTGGGGCGTCTAACATCTAAGCTGATATTTTCCACAGGACTTGGCAGACACAAAAACAGAGCTAAGGATGGGACTATGTAACTTCTGAAAGTAGTGACACATCCGTTCTTGTACAAATGAAAAAGTAAAAATAATCATAAAATGCATAATACAGTAATTGATATTAGGAAGTGGTTTGTATTGCGCAGGGTAGTGTCCTGTTTGTTCTTGTCTTTTGTGTAAAATACAAAATATGGATTCTGGAAATTATGTTTGAAAAGTGGAGATTATCTTATATTTTAGGTCTAGAAAACGGAGTGGAATGCAATCTTTTATGGAGAGCTTTGAATTACGGGTTGCTCGTAGCCTTAATGTTGATAGAGAGTAGCCCAACAAGACATGCTGTCCTTCAGTCTCTGAAGGCTGGTGTAACGTGTTTTGCTGCCAAAGAGGAAATAAATTCAGGACTGAAAACGAGTTCATAGCGTCTCCCGGCGTCTTTACTGCAGAAGGGAAACAGGGAGAAAGTTTGTCGAACAGCCGAGAATTATGGCTTTCACATACGATGACCTCAAATAGACTGAAGTCTGACAAATGCTGTCACAGAAAGTAATTTCAACCACTTCCAAGAGCCTGACAGAAGAGAGTGTGAGTATGTTACTGATGGACAAGACACATAAATGTGGGTTACTGTATTTCCTGTTTCACATATACGAGAGAAAGCACTTACTTTGTTACATGTGTCATTATATCAAACCTGACGCATTGTAGATAAATGGTTGTGATTGGCCCACTACCACTTTCTGACCAGGCCAGACCCATCTGCAAGAGTTAATTAATATGGGCTCACTGATTGGTCAGGTTTCCAGGCCAGTGCATCACAGCTCTCACGGCTCTAACACAAACAGCACTGACACTTGGACAGTGACACGTCACCGTGTAACAGGCTTCTAAAGTTACAATTATGCAAGTGAGATGTCGGAAAAGTAAAACGACAGGAATAACTTGTGAATTCGTGAAGATGACCACAGAAGAGTCAAGTAGAGGTCAACGGGAACAGGCGTCTCACAATACCACAAGTTTGGCAAATAACCTGAAAACTGTAAGTAACAACTTAGCCATCGTCGCGGCCTGCATGGTCATAAAGGTTGAAACTTCAAATATTTGCTGGTAATTGTCACTGAAGCTTCAATGCCCTAAAAATGGGAGCCAGGACAACTCAAGTACTTTTGTATTCCAACTCAAGTAGCCTCAGAATCAGAATCAGAATCTGAATACTTTATTGATCCCAGGGGGAAGTTAGGTTAGCTTACAGTTGGTCCCTCAGAAAAGAAAATAGAATAGGCAGTAGATCCCAAAGGTAAAGATGAAAAGGTAAAGATAAAATATAATCATAAAATATAAAAATATGTACTTATGCTATAATATATTTATAAAAAAATACAAATATGTAAGACTATGATTTTAAAATTGCACTTGTCTGAAAGTGTCAGAATTGCACAATTAGTATAATTTGATAAGTCTAAATAAATAAATTATGATGTTGTGACATCTGCTGACCGGGGTGGGCTAAGTCCAGGAGCCAGTCTATTGGTTCTGAGCGTCAGAAACTCACAAGTACAAGTAGTTATTTTGCTGACTACACTCTCACTTCAGCTGTGGTCCGTGTGTTCATGTAGCTGCTTGATTGAAACTGCATCATTTTTCCATGGACAGCGTGGGCTAAAGTGTCCTGCAAGGACATCAGCTAAGAATAATAAATGAAAAAGCAGTGGTGCCACTAACAAAAGCTGCACAAGGACTTTTGAAAGGTGAAATTATCCTTGATTATAGGAGTGTGCAGCAGGCTTTAAGAACAGAGTGACATTCATCGGTGTGGAGAGGCAGCGGTGAATGAAGAATGAGAGAAACTGGGCGAAAGCGTCAGGTGCAAATCCCTAAAAATACCCCAAAACCCTCCTTTTTGTCTCCTCTCTAATCTCTGGTGCTTCTCCTTCAACAACAATAAGTTGTACCCACTGAAACACACACACACACACACACACAAAAACCCATGCAGACAATCACATGTGTAAATGCATGAACACAGCACTCATACATGCACAATTTCCTGTCACTTTACTTCGTTTCTTGCCATTAATCTTACCCGGCGTGCCTCATCTCTCCCTCCAGCCGCCATGTCTGAATGACAACCAGCTCGTGCGCCGCAGTAATACGGAGGCTTTGAGCCCAGAGGCCCCTGAGCTTTATCTCCGGTCTGAGAGAAACTCAGGCAGCAGCGCTGATAAACCCAGACCTTAAAAAGCGTGCATGTGCACACAGATCTGCACGCAAACACAACTAAGGCGTACACACTCACGGCAACATAATGGAATAAATTCACCATGGCTGGAATTATAAAGTAACATCCACGGCCGAGCGCATGGCTACGACGGAAAGATTATAACACATTGCTTCTTCTTCTTCTTCTCTGCTGGTGATTTACGATCACGCTGGGGACCGTGTCAGGGCTGCCGAGAGCCACGGCATGTTTGTTTGACAACGCTGTTTTATTTTCATTAGACTGTCAAAACCGAAGAGGACTCCGGACATGTGTTCACACACTCTCGGAATACCAACAACGGGCAAACATTCATTTCCGTAAAGAAAACTACATGTGCAGCGCGTTTGACATGATGATTAATCGCAGATGAAATAGCCATGCTGCCGTTTCCAGTTCACTGGCCCCCGTCAGACGAGGTGAACTCCAGATAGGAAATTCACATTCTGTCCACTCATGCACTAACACCACAGTCCGTATGAATTGTTGCTGAAATGAGAAAAGGCAAAGTTGCATTTAGAAGAAAATAGCAGTTGCTCTCATTTCTTCCACAAGCGTCACATGCCATCACCTCCTGTGAATATATTTCTTCACCCAAAGAAAGCAGTCAGGAGGAATTACAAAAGCAGGGCTGTCTTTTCTACTTCCACGTATCCTGAGGTGCATGTAGGTAATTGCAACTCTTGTTCCTGCTTTTATGTGAGTAATAAGAGACTCGAGTAATTTCCGACCGGCTCTTGCTCCCTGACTAACACGCGGGTATGAGGGATACAGCAGCTCCTCGTCATTAGTCATGTAATCTGCCTGAGAGGCTGACGGAAGCGGAGCAGACTCTGTGGGTTCAGAGAGGACCCGGTGGACAGCGGGACCGGCCAACACCAGCAGGATGTGGAACCCAGTTCATGAGGTGTTGCTGGACAGGGACAACAGGCTTCTGCACATGAGGTCACCCCCCCCCCCCCCCCCCTTCATCACTGTTGTGTCCTCAGCCGTCAGGCCGGGAAATCTTGGCGATGGGTTTGTGGTTACAAGTGGTCCTGGTTTTGGAAATGAGTGCATACATGACTTTTCCTCCTTGCTGGTATTTCATGATTAAGCTGAAATGCTCCCCCGAGGTACATGTGGGAGACTTTACTTTACCATAAAGGAGCATTAGGGGGGGGGGGGGGGGGGGGGGGGGTACAGGGAACCATGAGGGGGGAGCTGCCACCCAAACAATTGGGTTTCACCAACCAGCTCTTAAAATATCAACTGTGAAATAATGTAATCACTATCACTATGTCCCTAAGCAGTCCACACATAGAAATGACAATACAACAATGTGAAAGCGCTCAATAGTAAAAGTCAGACGCCAGCGTTCAAAGTAAAAGTAGAGAAGTGTAATCAGCAAACTGTACTGTACGTATCAAAAGGAAAAAGCACTTGGTCTGCAGTAAAATGTTCCAATAATATGATTGTATATTACATTAGTCTGTCAGCGATGGAGCTAGTTTTACAGTTGAATCGTCTCGTCCAGTGGGTTCCAGCCCGGGGTTCGAGCCCCTCCAGAGGGTCACAAGACTGAGAGATGATTAATGGGAGATGCTACACTTTACTTCTCTCTGTGGTGGAGCTGCTAACAACTCATATACATCTCTAATATGTAAACGGAGTCACAACTACACTTTGACTGCTTTTTCGCGACAGGTCACAACCCCAGAATGCTGGTGACCACCAGTGTAGTCTTTAACTAAACATTGTATTTTTAATTAAAAGGAATAGTTGCTTTTCTGATCAACATTTTACATTGTCAAATAAGTGTAGTGGAGTAAAAAACTAGAGAAAATGTGATAGTATAGTAGTATAAGTTTAAAGTAGGATAAAATTGAGAAGGTGTAATTATAAAAAAAAATATATATCCTTTTGTTGTTTCGGGGTCATACGTGGGTCGCCGCAAACATTTTTGAGATTTTCAAGTGGGCCACGAGGTGTACTCTGTACTTAGTTACTTTCCACCACAGCACTGAATCAAATGTGCACAGCTGTGTTCACTCACAGCAAGTTAGCCCACACACACACACACACACACACACAAACACACAGCCCAGGGCACCTGAGAGCTGCTGCTGTGTATGGAGGTGAAGTCTCTGTAGTTTGGAGTTGAACTCAGTCCTGGTCAGTAATCCAGTTTCAGTCGCTTTACGTTTCAGTCTGTGATGTTTAGGAAACGTGGAGTTTGACAGACTGTCGTTCTGAGGGAGTAGGATTTATTAAAGGGCTGGTGGAAGTTACTGTCGTGTCTGTCCCAGAGGATCCATTTAAAAAAAGAGACTGTATTAAATAGTGTCCTGTCCCTAACAGTCATATGTAATGCTCCAACTGCAATCTGTTTGTTTGAGTGTATCTCACTGTATTAACAACGTGCTCTTACAAAATAAAACACAGATTTTAACCAAGAGATCCTTTCACTTTTTGACTTTTACAAAATGCAAATCCACAGTAGATTGAGAATCTTGTTAATATGAGCAACAAAAGTGTAAATATTTCAAGCTTTGGGGAGGAAAAATCCGGAAGACTGGGCAGACGAAAGAAGGAGAGAGAGGGAAAAAGAAAGAGGCAGGAGAGTCCGGAGGGAGAGATCGCAGACAAAAAATTCATAGAGGGAAGAGATAAGGAAATAAGAAAAAGGGAGGCGGGAGGTGGATAAAAACTGAAAGGGAGGGATGAAGAACTGGGCAAGGAAGATGGGACAGCTTCAGAGATAGAGCGAGAGGTCTGACAGAGAAAGAGATGAAGACAGGGAGATAGATCTCCTGATCCCTGCCACAAATCCAGCCGGACCTCGTGGTATGTTTGCCCTTTGTTCATATACATTTACAGCTATGGTAACATACAGTTTCACCAGAACTATTGTCATTCTTGATAAAGAAGTCAGGCAATAATTGGCCTTTTTCCATCATTTGCGGAGCAACCGAGATCTGATTTTATGCTGCACATGGCACGAGTCTCCAAAAAGCAGGGCACAGTGAACGGAGTTGGTTAACTCACTGTGAAGTTGGAGTTGTGCAGCCTGTCGCCTCTAGCTGCTCCTTGTTGTTATTGTTCCATTATTCCCTGCAGTGTTTCAAATGGATCTGCTGTCAAACTATTCTGAAAATGTCTGTTGAATGTCTTGTAAATTTATGATAGTGGCTCACCACACTGACAAACGCAGTGCACTTCCTGTGACTACTTGGTAATAAAAGTCAGCTTGTGTTTCTCCAGTTAAATGCTTTTACTGTGAAGCTGCAGCAGGAGAAAACGTTCACTTTGCACCAGCAACAGTTTTTTTCTGTGTTATATTCTTGGAGTCTCAGTCTGTAATACTACAAATACATCAATATCGCAATAGTTTCATCAGTCGGCCATGAGCTCCGTCACAACTGCAACAACTCCTCCAACCTGAACGACCATCTTTCTTTCCAACCCTCTGATACGACCCATAGGAACGTCTCCTGAAACAGCGCCCCTACCAAGGCAGTCGTACCAGACCTCGGTTGTCATGGTTACAATAACAAACATGCAGACTGCATCAGACTGCGGCTGAATAAATGTACAGGTTCAACAAAATGAGAGGATGTGGTGGAAAATAAGCTTCTCACTCTTACCTATCATAATGCAAAAAGTTTCTGTTATTAGACAGGCGCAATAAGGACTGTTTTGTCACGCACATGTTCAGTTTGTAGCCACTAAACTCCAACTGGAAAAACGCTTCAGCAGACAATTTTAAGAAAAAGGCAAGACATACATTTACTGAAAGCATCTTAGATGCAGAAACACAAATCATTTCTCAAATGATATGAAAATGTTTTTTTGCCTTATAAATTGCTGAATGGTCTTTTTTAAAATCCTGTCCGCCACACTAGTTAAAATTCTGTGCAGAGAAAGGGAAAGTCTTCTGTCAGCAGGTGTTTCATATGCCACAGCACTGCATTATGACATAATGTATGAATATGTCTCAGTCTTAATATTCTCTGACATTGTTCTCCTGCGCGACAATGACATTTCAGAACAATGAAGGTTGTCACTTCACTCTGAGCGTCGAAAACAACTCAGACTGTCAGATTTCCATTCAAGTTGTGACATTTTTTTTAGCTGCGTAAACGCTGCAAACAAATGTGCTTTTGTCTTCCAGATGAAAACATACAGTAACGTAAAACAAAAGGAGAATTCCAATCTGCACAAACGTCAATAAGAGAAGCTCAGACGCTGAATAAAACATGAGTGAGGAAAACAATGTCAGCTTGTCACTGAAAAGTAAATCAAAGGAAATGATTATTATTATTATTATCATTATTATTATTTTATAATATGTTTTGTCAGATGACATTATCGTGATCCATTAAAAAAAAAAGCCAACAATCAAATCCCTCAGCACGTGCCACAGAAACCCATTTCCCTAATTAGGTATCAGCCAATAAAACAGCAGAAAAAAAGGGCTTTTCTTTTTTTTTATGATAATAGCAACTGTGTGAGACAGGTTTATGCGACGAAGAGGAATAACACATCTGTAATGTATTCAAAGGTCCCCAGGAGTGTCCAATTAGACAAATATGAAGCTGAGCACGTTTAGAGGTAACAGTGTGTGACACCCAGCCACCTTCTGTCTCGTGAAAACCAGAGAAAAGGTGTGAAACAAACAGCCAATTAATTTAATTGGATCTTTTGCACTGTCAGGTGCAAACGGCCTAATTTATCCTCTTTGACTGAAATACAAGGGTGAGAATGTGATTTTCTTTAAATTTGGCTTTAACTGCAATGGTGTTCAGTTAAAGTATTAAACCCATTATTCTACAGTCACCTTTAATATTAACAGTGTGGAACAACTTGCGGCTGCAAAACCATTTGAAATTCAAGAGTCTGTCAGATTATTATTATCAGTTACAAGGTACGCATGTTTGCATATTGTGTGTCCGCTGGGTTCAGATTATAATGCACTGAAGTTGTGATAGTGCGGTAGGAGTGATGTGCTCGATTAGGATAAGTGTGTCTAACCTTACCTGACCCTTTATAAAAAATTTTATATTTTTTCAAGGTGAAAAAGTAGCCATTCAGAGTGGTCCGACTAAATGCAGCATGTGTGACAAATATTTTTTTGTGAAAAAATGATCTTAATAAGGCTGTTGATCTAAATGGCCGAGCCCAGATCCTGACTACACATGTTGTAATATGTGAGATAAAAAGGGTAAACCATAGTAAAAGAGTTTGGAAACCATTGCAATTAACCGAGTGGTAACATGGAAAGTGCCAGAAACTGCAGCTCCTCGAATGGCCACTTGAGGCAGGCTCCAAACCAATCCCCATAGACTCCCATGTTAAATTGTCCAACTTGTGTGGAGCTGATTCTCGGTGAATGCCGGTCTGTGGCAGTCATACACTCTCCCACCTGTAATTCGAAGCGGCACATCCTCAATTACACATAGTTTAAGCGGTAATAAAATTTCAATGCGTGAGTCATATAAAAAATCCACCCCCTGTACATTTGTCATGAAGGAGGAAATTAGCTCTGCTGAGCAAAACCATGTTTTATACCAGGCTGTAAACATGTTTATCTCTGCAGTAAAGGCGGACATTTTCACATGTTGGAGCCAGACTCTAGTGGTCATTAGAGGAACTGCAGTTTATTGCACTTCAGTGTTGGCTTTTTTTTTTCAGCCACTCGCTTAATTCAGAATCTCAACTTTCTACATCCTACGCAGATTGCATGCAGTTTGGCAGGTCTGCATGATCACGACTATAAGCAATCGACTTGTCACTAACCATATGTGCCTATTAGTCGAAGAGTTATCCTGACTCCTTATGAAGAAAACTTTTTTTTTTTTTGTTGATTTACACATGCACTAAAGTTAATGGAAACTAATGGAAGTGAAGAAAAGCATGGTATTTGATATTTCCTAACAACTTTTAAGTTGAGATTAAAGTTGTAAAATATCAGCTCTATGTTGAAAGTAAAATAGATTTTAATTTTCAGTAAGGTCAGTGCACAGTAATAATCTGTTGAAGTGCTGACACGGGATGAGTTTTTTGTCTCAATGTCAGTGTGAAATGTTTGGATCAGAGTTCTTTTATTAACCTTTATGGGTCAGCGACATGAATCAGTAATAAAACAGAGAAACACTGCATTGATTAAATCAAACAGCGGGACACAGCTGTCAAATCGTATCATTTCCTATGGATCTAAATACACAGGGGAAATCACTGCGGGTAAAACCACTCCAGTGTCCACTGTCTCTCCGTGTGGGTAGGAACCATACAAGTGTGTTTCATGACCTTTAGATGTCAAAACAAAGCTGAGAAATAATTCTGAAAGCACACTCAGTGACAAAGAGCATTTTTGTTTCACTTTCACTGAAAGAATTACATTTGCAGATGTGAGAATTTGACCCACGAGCAGCCAAAAACTAATTTAGCCTCTGGACTGTGTGAAGGCAGAATTCAAGTGGACGTCTATGGAGAGTAGAAAACCTGAAGGGAGCCTCAATGTGTTCGAAGAAACGCCGACAGTAACGGGCGAGGCAGAGTCGGTCACAGAACAATGCCAATGCAAAAGTTGGTGGAGTTTTTTAAAAAGTTTAATTTGTTAACTGCAGATTAAAACTCTTTTCTAAAACCAGAAACCCACTTCACTTGATTACCTAACTCCTGTATTATCTGTTTATTGTATTATGATCATTTAGTTTATTTTTGCCCGATTTGTTCAACCAACAAATATCACAACTAATTCATCAAATGATTCTTCTATATTGGCGTCTCCTATCTCAAAAAAAAAACATTTCTGAGGTTCCATCATTCTCATACAAAAACGTGAAATGCAGTACATCTCCCCGGCTCCGCTCTTGAACAGGACTCACAGATGGCTTCCCAGTTCGAGGCTCTCCTGACTGGTTTGGGTAGAACCGCGTTTAACACATTTCAATGAGCACAGGTTCCTGTAACGTCACGCTCTGGCCTCGGAATCTCTCTCTTAACGAATCACACGTGTGTTCACATCTCCGGGGGGGGCTCACAGTTATATCACCAATTAACACCACTAACTTATTTTAGTTGCAAATTTCTATCGACACGATGGAGTTGGTGTCAAACATGTTTGGTGGACGACTAAGAGAATTAAATACAACACAATGGATGGATTGTCATGAAATTTACTGCAGATATCCTTGGTGCCCAGAGGATGAACCCTAGAGACTTTGATGATCCCCTGACTTTTCCTCTAGCACCACCAGCAGGTCAGAGTTATCACTTATTTTGTGGAATAACTGACTATACCTGCTGGATTGACACACAATTTTTTGCAAACGTTCATGGTCGCTTGAAGATGAATCCTAATGACATTAGTGGTTCCCCTTCAGCACCAGCATGAGGTTCACATTTTCCGTTTTGAGTGAAATGTTTCGGAAACAATTTAATCAATTGCTATGAAATTTTATAGAGACATTAATGTTCCCCTCAGGATAAATAGATAGTCTTGTTTCCATCCAGCAGTGTAGCCAGAGAGTGACTAATGACTACACCTGGAAAAATCAGCATGAGCCTGGGGTTTTTTTAGGCTTTTTGAGCATATGTGTGGTAGAGGGTGAAAGGTTGTCAACAACCCCACCTGGGGAAATTTCATCCCCAGGAAATAACGAGATGGGGGGGTTTGCACACTCTCAATAACAAAAGGTCACAGGTTCGAACACACCAGAGACGTGAGACGTGATTCCAAAAAAAATCCATACTCTTTTTATTCTCAATGATTGTCTTAAAATGACAAAGAAGCAATGAATTAAAAAAGGTTAGCCCTGCAAACAATTCACTTTGGTCAACTACAGTATTGCGCAATACCCTATAGGTGCTTTAATTTGCCACTGAATGCAAAAGGGAACAGGAACAAGACTGGGGGGGGGGGGCTTACCACGGCTGAGGGAATTCATGGAGGGGGAAGGGGTCCTGATGCTACTCACCACGCATTAATACCAGACGCCATCCAAATGACACCCAAAGTGCTGAACAGTAAAGGGTCAATGATGGGACACCACCACGGCGGAACCAGCCACGACCGCCCAACAGCTCCTGTCCTGCGAAAGAAACAGCATACAGCTCAACTATCATGTGTGTAGGGAGCACACATTCAAGCTCAGGGCACTAATCACATCCACACTCATGCATTTAACTATATATAATAAGAAGGAAGAGAAAAAGAAAATGAATTCAACAGAGTAAGTCTAAGAATAGACAATTTATGATAAAAAAGAAAATATAATAGTGCACAAAATCGACCTTAACCCGCAGCAAAGGGCGGCAAACTTTGACTCAGCAACCGGGAGACGAGTAGGCTACGTGTGCAGTCGCGGGGCAGCCAGATCAAGCAGACACCTGGAGACGCCAGTCACACCAAACTACAGCCAGCACAGAGCAGATTCAGGAAGAGGGAGGGAGCGCACATCAGAGCAGGACTCCCCCGCCTACATATAGTGCGTAACGGCACCGCCCAGTCATTAGCACACCAGTGGATGATTGAATCCAGCCCCATAACAAATCTGTGCACCAGAGAAGGGTGAGAAGAAAACCGCCATGATCACAGTATGAATGAAAGTGAATATGAGATCAATATGAATATCAAATAAATAGACAATGCAAACAGCATATTTAGTCAATTTAATAATGTTAGATTCATTGCAAGAAAGATAAAAGCAGGTATTTGATTGCTTAGAAGATGTTAACTGGTGTAATAAATTCAGTTCATCCAGGATCATGACACATAGTGTGATGTCATGGATCAGGCCTCATCTTGCAGATTCATTTGTTTATAAGGAATGTAAGTATTGCCTTAAAACTTGTGAATGAATATTACTTCTGCAGTGTGTAAATATACCTGTTATCCACCAGGTTGTTCATGTAACTTTGTGTTGCTCCTCTCCTCCTGCTCACACACTGTCAGATTTTGCGTAGATACAGCAAAAAAAAAAAAAAAAAAAAAAAACACCCAGACAAATGTTGTGATGCCTGTGCAGATCAATTTAACAGTCAACATGTGGTCCAGATAGAGTTGCTGATAGACACACATGGTTCAATGGAGACTGAGAAAGGGGTGATTTGGTTTGATACAAGATTGAAAATGCACCTAAGGGGAGATGGAACCCTATCAGTCTGAGTCTTTGCCCTTAAATTGCCTGTCATACCAGGATCCCAACGACGCAGAGGCGGCTGCTGAAGTTTTGGTTTGCGGATCGTAGATCAGATGTTGCCAGGTTACAGACACAATTACAGTCTGGCATGATGCATGGACTTCTTTAACTTGTGGCTGCTGATCAATGGCTTTCCTCCCTGTTGCTGTTGTTTCTGCTGCACCCTGGGCAGACATGAAATGAGGTCAACTGGGATCACTATGCAAACCGTAAAGTCCAAAGGATCTGAGCCATAAGATGTTCCAGCTCCAACTCCTCACCTTTGGCTTTTATTTTACTTATGTGTCATTACCCTTTGAAATCACTACTTATTACATGTGATGAAACTTTAATGTTGCCCGAGGGGGAAGCCAAGAGAGAAAGAAAGTGACACATCATTTCCTGCCACTGTGATCAGGAGAAAACTGAGGAGAATATTATAGCTTTAAAAAAAACATGAATTAAGTATGGAATAATATGGATTTAATGACAATATTTAAAGAATATTACTTTTTCTTCGCTAAGCTATCAGCACTTGATTGGCTTCATTTGAATCAGCAAATACTTTAGATGAAAGATGTCGATGTGTTTCTCTAGTTTCGGGGAGGGGGGGGGGGGGGTTATTAACCATCAAGAACTCAGCGTATGGAACTAGACGGCAGTGCCGCACAGCAAGTCTTACAGTTACCTTAGACTAAAGTCAAAGAGAGAGGGAAGTAAACAAGCTACCATCACTGCAGTGCTCATCTGACTTGCAAAACAACAATGCACACTAATGTAGCGTACGTGTAAAAAAAAAAAAAATTAAAAAGTACTTAATCATTTTTATTGATTTATAGAACTTACACATACACAATTTCATATGTTTCAGATATATGTCTTCTGATTACAACCTTTTTTCTATTTCATTTTCCATTCAAAATTGATCAAGTAATGCCAGCTTTTGAGCAGTTTTTGGAAAAGCATCTCCGAACAAGCTCTGTCACATTGGGTCGCAATAAACAAATTCTGCAATACCCTTGAGGGGCTATTAAATCATGACAAACAGTATGAGCAGTTTCTGCCTGTCTCCCAAAGTATCCTTCCATACCCGCAGGAAGTAAAGGCGCAGAGGTGCTGCTCGCAGGATACCTCAGCAGGTGCCTTCCTCAGTTTGCAGTGTGAGCTCAACAGTTTCAAGTTTATTAATATGAACCTGAAGGACATCAACAACATTAACCAGGTTTCCAAACGCCTGCACTGTAGAGGACATACATGTCTTTAATTATTCAACACCAGAGATTATTTCTATCTGTTTCCTGTGAAGGAAAAAAAAGGTTTGTTTAAAGTCAGAGTTAAAGAGTGAGATGGGGATTCTTGATCTGTTAACGTTCATGTTGGACTATGTGCTTGTGGTGAGCTGCAGTACTGGAAGTAAAGTGTCTCTGAGATGAATGAACATTAGTGAATTTGAGGTGATTGGTATGTATAGTTTGAAAAAACATCCATCACAGAATTAAAACTGATAAAGTCATTAACATTTGCCAGTTTATATTGTAATTTAATTTCAAGGTGTTTGCTATCTAATTTATGTTAATTTCATTCAGGAAAGACTAATAAGAGGAAAAAAAAGAGTGTGAGGAATTTTAAGAAGAACTGTGAACTGAAGGAATAGACTTTAAAGTAGTAAGGGGCTTTCTGTTAGATGAAACTTCCCCGGAGCCACAACACTGGCGGTGATGGTGGTGAGGAATGGAGCTGGAGGAAGGGAGTGTATTCATGAGAGGGAAACTTGTGAGCAGATGATTTAGATTGGAGATGGTCAGGTATCCACAGGTGAGGCGCTGAAGGGGTGGAGGTGGCTCACAGGATTATTTGTGGCACTAAAATGGCAGTTTACGCCCCCGCACGTCAGGTTGTGATCAGATGAAGAGTTGGTGGAACTCAGAGGCAGCAGGAAACATGCCTGTGACTAAGAAGGCATGGAGGAGATTCATGCAGTTACTTTGTCTAATAACAAGTCGAGCATTTCCTGTTGAAGCCATGGTGGGGGAAAAAAGAAGCAGCGCCCCCTACTGGCTGTGCATCTTACCTGTGCATTTCACTTTGTGATAGCGTTGCCGTGACGCCTCTGGAGGGGTTCATTGTCTCACAAATCAACAGTTTGACGAGGATGCCCTTTATAACTAACAAGCTGCCCCTGAAGTGTTGCAGGACGATCGGGGGGGGGGAACCACTCATCACATGCAAAAATCCTGTTTCGGAGACTGGTATAATATGAAGAATTCCCAGGCATCAGCTCACATCCAGAGAACGTCTCCCCTGTCGGGTAACACCGTCGACAGCACACTTTCACCTCCCTGACTCCGCTCCTGCTTGTTTACAGAAACTCCACCGTACAACGGGGCGAGCGGGCAAGTGGGACAGATTAAGGGGGTTGTTAGAGATGCAGCTTGCATCTGATGGGAGGTAACAACACTTAAACAGCACTTCACTTCGACCCATTACATCCTGCAACAACTCTGAAGAGCTGGTCAATATAATGAGAGCAGCATGGAGCTTGACACTACACACCAATATTTATTGGGCAGATCTCAGAAACCAATGAGCAACAGAGCCATTAGCATAGACAGTGAAAGGCAGGGCTGACCTAATGGCAAAAGCCAATGTAATGTTACATTAGCACTGGATTTAATAAAGCAGAGTTGTTGAAAGCATTGCCATGTGCCAATTACTTCAAGCCCTGCTGGTCAATGAAATAACACTCACTGTAATTGAAGGTAATTTTCCAGCCTGTGGGGACAATCAGGAAGTGCAAACTACCATTGGACCTCTCTAGATTACAGTCTCCAGCTACACAATCTGACAAGCAACATGTCATGTAATTCACTCTCTTTGACTTTCCTGTATTTGGGCTGGCTCCATGTCCTTTCTTCAGTCCAAACTAAAACCCAATTGGACACGTGTGAGGCCTATGAGAGCTCGATGTGACGTAAAACGGGGGAATTAAGCTCCACAGTGGTCCGTGGTCCATTTCTGTCTTGCAAATTATGCTCGCCGCTTGACTCTTCCTGCTCTGGCCGCCGTCTCTCCATCACTTTAATTTCTCCCATAATGTTTTCTTCATCCCCTTTTCTTTCTTCCTGCCCATGCATCTAATCATCTTTCTATCCTGCCTCTTTTTTTTCCCTCCTACACAATGGCAGCCTCTCACAGACCCACCAACCGCCATCTTTTCTCCTCCTTTTTTTTCCTCTTGTTCTCCTCATTTCTCCATCCCTGTACGTTCGAACTAAGAGCTGACATATCACTTCCTGCTGATGGACCCTAATTACAGTGTCCACTCCGTCCGTGTGGCCTAACCAGCCCGAGGCACATAATGAGGGATATATTTAAAGAACAGGTTCGTGCACCAGGATGGAGCTGCCCCAAATGAGTTCAAGTATCCCAGCGTCTTGTTCGCGAGCGTAGGTAAGGAGGATCGTGAAGCCAACAGGAAATCTTTGTATGAAGCCGAACATATCGATTTAGCAGTCGATATACATTCTTCACCCATGGTCATGACCTCTGTGTAATGAACAAAAACAACACGATCGCGGCTATAAGTAGCTGAAATAAGTTTCTTTCCCCGGGTGGCTGAGCTCACCCGTAGGGATGAGTTGAGGAGCTCAGCCTCAGGGAGCTAAATCCACTGTATGCTCCTTCTCGCTGAAGTGAGGCAGAGGTGGTTCAGGAATCTAATTAGGATTCTCTCCTGTGGAGGTTTTCCAGGCACATCCAACAGGGAGGAATCCCGAGTACAGGCCCGAAACAAACTGATCTGTTCTCGGAGCACCTTGGGGTGCATCAGGAGGAACTGGAGGATGACTCGACTACTTTGCCTGCCCTGATACTACCATGGCCTGAGCCTGGATAAGAGGCAGAGGATGGATGGATGGAAGGATGGAAGGATGGATGGATGGATGGATGGATGGATGGCAACCACTGTGGCTGAGTGTTTATGCCTGTAACACCTGTCAATCAAGCAAAGACGCCCCAAGACATATCGCTCATTTTTAGGTTATTTTTCTGTCATTTCTGATTTGATTACAGCGACAGCAGAGAGCGACAGGAACGAGAGAGTCAGAGGGATGACATCGACTAAGTCCCCAGAAGGAACTGTCCCAGGAAAACACATCGTTATACCAATAAAAACATTTCCGACTTCACTTCCTTTGTTGTTTCTATCATTGTCACAGTCTTCATTTACTGATAGCAACATTATTGCTAACAGCTACTCGATCATAGCGTCATCATTTGATTCCTCGACCTACAGAGGATGTGCCTGTCATGATTTCTAACAATGCTAGATATCTTGAAATACTAGTTAAGAAAATAGTCATTTCCAAGTGGAAGGTGAAAGTTGGTTATTATTGAAGCTGTCAATGATCTTACAGAGATAATCACCAGCAACTCAGTTTGTACTCTAGTGGCGCACAGATACATTTATATTGCGGTGGATGACTGCAGGAGACGTCTCTGGTGTGTTTGTCTTCGTTCCATTTCTAAGTAAAGTATGTATCCAATTCTAAATATATCACAACATTTAATGAGACTGCAATAGGGAACTGTGTGAAAATGATCGGGGTGGAAAAAGAAGCATGACATATTGTTATTGATGTTTTCTTTGAATATTCCTCTGGACCCGGCAGACACCCCTTCCATGACAGGTCAGAGTAATACGACTTGTTTATTCACATACCCCAATTTAAGATAAAGACCTAAAGACGACCAACGCACACCTCAAACATACCTTGATACAGAAACACAGACCTGCTGCAGCTTCATGGATCCACAAAAAAAATTTAGGACAAGAAAAAATACAACACTGTCCCCAGCTCCCCCCCAAAAATAGGTCAGACCACTCTACCTGAAGCCAAAAGAAAAAGTATCCTACCCTCCTCGGTTTCCCACCCCCTCACAGCCCCTGATCATTTTGGTACAGTCCCTGCAGGTTTTTTGGCAACGTGGCGGGAGTCATATTTTACATGGCATGTATCAGAGTACATATAATACATCTTCGGGTCCTTTAAAAGAAATAAACACAGGGTTAAATCAGGGCCAGTGAAGAAAGTATGAGTGTCAGCACAGCAGGTGAAAATCTGCACAGGATATGAAGCTTCCACCGGCCACTTCTTTCACCGCCCTGAACCTGGGAGATCTGCGGCTTTCACTTCACTGAGGAGTCAGACAGACAGTCACAGCAGCAAAATCCTGATATTCAGAGATGTTCAAGGGTCAGCGCAAGGGCTGGACTCAGCTTGTGTTATTCTGAAAGATTTTCAGTCATATATGACAAAGAGAAGAAAACGAACAGTCGCATTCGAGAAGTATGAGCCAGTGAATTTTTGGATCTTTTAAAAAACTGCTATAACGGTTTCATTTTCTGTCAATCGATATTCAATGAATCGATTGATCACTGCAGCTCTCAGCTCTCTTTACTTTAAGTGAATCATATTTCTGGGCCTCGACATCTAAATGACCATGTAAACTCTGAGTTCAAGAAAATTAGCAGTTGGATTCCAGAGTGACAGCCAAATAACAACATCTGTTGTTTAGAGATGAAAGGTCAGCTCAGGCTAGTTTTAGTCTTCAGGCTATTGTGCAGCCCAACACACTTTAAACCGCATCCCTCCAGGGCAGACCTCAGTGTCGAACAGCGTCATTTACACTGTAAGGCCGACCTAATGCTGTGCCTTTTTTTATTTTTTTTTATTTTGGAGGACTCCATTGCAGGAGGCGGTGTTAAATGGGAAAAGTAGATTGCAGCGAGCAACACTGGTGTGTAGGCCCCAAGTATTGAGCGATTTCTATTCCTCACAGGCCCGTGGGAGGGCTGTTATGTATGGGGGACGTATTTTGGCTTTTATTGTTGTATTTGAATGGATTCACAAAGAGATTGGAGGCCTTGAAAGAGGGATTCTACTCGCAGAAGAAAAAATGCTTTCAGCGCCTCGCAGGTTTTGGTGTTCTGAGGGAAATGGCTCCATCGATTTAACCAGGCCTGACTGAATTCAGGGGACGGTCCCAGTGGTCTGTCCTTCTACCACTGCTTTCATCTGCATTTTCCCTCTCCGGCTGCATCTGCATGCTTTCTGAGTGAAATTAGCCCAATGTGACGAGTGATGTGCAACTGGGACCCCGCTGATAGCTGCCAACCACCTCACCTGGAAGCAAGCTGCCGAGACGGGAGGCAGCAGGCTTCCTTCCCAGCAGATAAAAACACAAACATGAATTGTTATTATTATTATCCTATCTCCCGTCTCTCAAATCATCCGCGAATATTCAGCCACCCTTCCCCTGTGGGTTGTCAATAGAGGAGCCAAGAGCCTGCAAATCTGTCTGTTTATATACATCACATCAAGAGCAAATATTAATGCTCAATTTCCTAGCAGTGGGCCATCCCATAATGCATTTATCCTCTGCAAATAGCAATGTCACGGCAACTCTAGGGAGAGGCGTCAGCTGAAATGTTATGAATAACTTGATCAAATTACACAGTCGGAGCAAGAGGGGAATAATAAGGCCGGTGCTGTGGTGCTTGGCAGCCCTAAAGGGCCCAGCCAGGTTAAGGCACCCAGCCAGACACCATGCCTGGAACTAAATGAAGCTGTTAGGAAATGCTACAGGTCGTTCAGAGGTGCACAGTGTGCTTCCTCAGGGCTCGCCATCTGCTGACACATGAAATACCAAGACAAAAAAATAAAAAGTGCATTAAAACTTCTAAAGAGAAGTTGGTCCTTTTTACCTTTTTGTTGGTAATTAAACTTTAGCTAGGGCTAAAAAGCCCTAATTATTTCTTTTCTTTTCTTTAACTCTTTTTATTGAGTTTATCTCAAGACAGTTTAACAAAAATTGACAAACATACATACCATCATCCTCTTATCCACCTCTGCTCCCTCCTCATCTTACCCTCGAAACTAAATGTCCAAAAATGATAATAATAGAAATAATAATAATAATAATAATAATAATAATAATAATAATAATAATAATAATGATGATGATATATATCACTTTTTAATAAAAATTATTATAATGGTTTATAATAGCCAAGAGGCAATGCATATGGGATAAAAAAGTCAAGAGGTAATACCAAGTGTTATATAGTCTGACCTTTTATTTTGATAACACCACATTTCAGTCATGTGAAAAACAGAAAGATGTCCACAGGCAAAGCTTTATGAGATACTGTAGTGATTTTGGTTTTTCTTCTGAAATGGAAAAAGGAGGGGGGGGGGCACTAAATCATTATGTTTCAGCAAAATAGTTCCCTAAAAGTTTTTTTTCTCCTCACACTAATTCAATTATAAATCCAATATCTTTTCTCCCTATGCCAAATGTCAAGCTGTGCCTGAGTTATTCCTGACTACGTGCAGAATCAGTTGGTTTTGGCCACAATGATGTGAACTGAGGCATGCTGGGATATGGCTGGCCCAGCTGTGTTTCTGCATGCAGATTGATAAAGAGATTATCAGCCCCCTACATCTGACCTAAATCAAGGTCGTCCAGGGCAGATCCTCTACTGTACGTAAACTGTTATCATCACCTGCATGTCCTTTCCAGGTCTCGAACATCCCTGACTGATTATGAGCAGGAAACACACAACTTCTTCCTCTGTAGTACGCCAAGTGTTTAGGATTACTCCCTTGGAAAGAGCGCTGACAAAAACAATATTTAGAGAACAAAAATCAAAAGATGATTTTTTAAAAAGTGCTGCTTCCGAGCTCACTGGCTTCATATGAAAGGAATGCTTTGTTTGGACTCAGCTCAAAACGCCTGTTAATAAGGCTTTAAAGGGGAGTGGTCAGGGAGCTCAGTTGTCAGAGACCTCTTTAATTTCCTGTAAGTCATCACTGGACAAATGTGCAGTGGTGTCTATCATACCATCTCATTAAACATCAAAGATATTTGCAGAGGGTTTTATTTACTCTCTGGGTTATAGCTCAATAATCTCTGTCATATTCATATCACAAAGTGGGATGTGAGGCTGAAAATTGGTCTGAAGTGAACCTTTGCAACTTGGTATTTATTTATTTGACACATGCATACAATACATATTCATTGACGTCTTGAAGATAACGCAATAAAATATGAAAAGAAATCATCACAAATGTAAAAGTCTTTTATTCATTAAAAGGAAGTAACTATTTTCACTCCCCACTCCCAGCTGGGCTGGCTGACCTTGAAAGGAGCGACAGGGTCGCAGATCACACTCAAAATAAAAACTCATTCAAATAACAATCTGCTCCACATCAGTTGGCTAACTGAGCATCACATATCAGAAACAAGTGGATCAGGGCAGTGTCTTCTTCCTCCAATGTTAAATTAACTTTAATAAAGCATCTGATAAACTAATAACCTTGTGCCCATTTCACCAAACAGGAAATCATTTCCCCTCGCTTTGCACGCTCTGTCTTATTTGACCAGGTTTTTGTCACAATGGCAATTTAAAATGTCCGTCCCTTACTATATTCTTATACACACTCATTTGTGTCATTTAAAAGGACAATGCATTGGCTAAAATGAATTTTCCTGAAGAGTTACCTTAACATTAACCAAAAACACTACAGGCCTAACCCCAGTCCTTGCACTACCACTTAAAGTGATAGTTCAGACTATTTGACTGTGAGGTACTTACATATTCAGTGTATTATCTGCAGTACATTTGGATCGGCACACACTCCAATTTTGGAGAAAGAGTACACGCACAGAAGCTGATGTACTATATTTTGAACATTTTCACTGCTTTATCTACCACAGGTAATACGCTGACTATATATAATTAAAACAAATATACAAGACCAGATCCAAAAGGAAATAAAACTTATTGGTGTAGTGGGACCATGAAGGAGAATCTCACCTTACATTTGTTTAAATATGTTTAATTTATTTTCTTTTGTACAATTTATTAGTTCTTGTTATTTTTGCTGTGTGGCTTTTTATCCCTCTGTAGCCGTGTTCTTACTTTGTGTCTCTTTATCTTATTTATTCAGCCTGTTTTGTTATTTTGAATTTTATCTGAAAATAAAAAGCACTAATAAAGAACTGTAACTTCAGTTATAGCATCTGATCAAATGTAAGATCTTCTGATGTTGAGAGATCAGGTGCCACACTGATCGTGACCTCTTGACCTTTACGTTCAGCCAATATTGTTCTGAACTGTTAATTATCTGTGTACGTGTGTGAAGACCAGAAAAGACAAATGAAAGAGTCACATAAAGACTTCCTCCCTTTCCCCATTGTTTAAGACTCTGTCACCCTGATTATGTGCTGCTCCTCATTGTTATTCATGGCCTGTCTCGACATGTGTGAGGATGCTTTATTGCTACTCTGCCATTCTGGCTGCAATGACTCTGTGATGAGGCTGTGTAGCCTGTAGTCAAGTTCAAAGAGTAATTTGCCTGAGTGTTATTTCAATGGAGTGAAATGGCTTCTCATCACGGGCCTTTTCCCTCCCAATAATGCCAGGCCAGCGAGGCCCGTGCCTGTACCTCACAGAATCATGATGAGTTGGCTGTTTAACACACATGATTACACACACACACACACACACACACACACACAAACAAATAAAGGGTTTATACAGGCTGGCACAGGCACAGTTGAAGTCGGAGTGCCTCAGGATACAGTCAGTGTTTGCAGCAGTAACATTGCTCACACAAAACTCCATTCATGCAAATTTTACTCATGAAATTTAGCGCTAAGAGTTTGTGGTTTGTTGTTGAGGCCTGTTTGTTTTTAATTCTCTCGTTCACCAAATGTTGAGCAGATATCAGACAGGAAGTAGCGCAGCTAACTTCATCCATACGTCTAGAAATATGATTACCAGAGCGAGTTGGTGAGCTCCTGTTGATAGCCACTACCTGCTGGCAGGACAGGTAGCGCCATGCTAGTACGTAGCTAGCGGGACAATAATTCGGCTCTGTGTTCCTGTCAAGATGGCTTGCTTTTGGTCACAGATTCATGTCATTCACCACAGTTGAACTAGATGTGAAAAAAAAGTTTACTTCGCTCCCATAAGCTAATCCACCAATTGTGGTAATTTAATGGGTCAATTCATTTCACCGTTTTACACATTAGTATGACCAGTCTGTAATCATGGATGACTGCTTGCCTTTTTGACTGGCTTTAATGGTTCCACATGCTTGAAGCAAACTAGGTTCTACAGCCGCAACTAAAGGTGAAAATGTCTCTTTTGTTTATTATAGTGCTGGTTCCCAATGGCCATGTAGGGTCTTTGTAGTCTCAACTTTATTTATCATACAAAAGGGATCTTCTCGAAAGCCTTCATGGTGTTGTATTTGGTTGCACAAACTCACCTGATGTGAAAGGGCCTAGTAGCACCTCAAGCACCAGGAACATGACCAGCAAAGGAGAAATAGTGATTCCTCCCTTGACCATCAGGTCTGTCAGGGTATAGATAAAGCAGAAACCAGACAGATAGATGGCAGGAAAAAAAGAAAATGCAGTGAGGCAGAAAGTCGAAAGAAAGAGAGAAAGAAAAGGGAAAGCATGTCTATGAAATCGCATAATTGCACCGCAGGGAATTTTAATCAATTAGAACTGCAGAGCTAATTAAAGGCGGCATTGTGTTTACTGACTCAGAGCGGAGAGCTCAGGGGGGAACAAACACAGCAAGCACACACACACACACACACACACACACACACTTCCTATTGACTCAAATGTCCTAGACACATACTGAACCATGTATTTACATGTCATGGGCTCAATTCTGACTCACACCATTTTGTCATTTATCCCTCCGTCCCTCCATTAGAGCTCTAATCCAAAGGCTTTAAAAATGTTTAAAAGCACAACTACAGGCAAGCAAAAGTGAGCACAACCACATACAAACACAGACACACATACAAGCACACCTGCATGGCCATGGGCGGCCGGATCCTTTCATGAGCACAAAGCCTAGTCACGCTTTATCTGTCAGCGTTGAGCTAAGAGAGTTGACCCTCTCGAGCAGCCGGGCGCTGAATGTCTAATGGTGTCTGACAGTGTCCAAATGGACTCCCATACAGTTCAGAGAAGGTCATTTACATCATTTAGTGCTACTGATGAGATGAATAATAAATGAATTACTGCCCTGATGGAAGAGCGGTAAAAAAAAACAAAAAAAAAACGACTGAGTTGATTGAGACAGGAAGCTCTGCCGTTGGCTGTGAATTAAGGCGATGCAAACAGGTGCTGTGTTTACTGCACGTGCTCACTGAGGGGCCTCTCTCCAGCTGTAACATTTTCCTGACATCCTCCAGAGTGAAGGTAATTTCATTACCCAGCATCCAAACTCTACATGCTTGACTAGTCGAGGGGAGAAAGGAAATCAATAGACACCATTACCATGGTTCTCAGTTGAGGTGTAATGGATATGCACATGGCCAGTTTGTGTGTGGGTGCTTTTTTTTTTTTGTCATAGTGTGTGTGTGTGTGTGTGTGTGTGTGTGTGTGTGTGTGTGTGTTGCAGTGTACAACAAAACTCATTTACCATTGACTAATGAGGATTTAAGAACCTACTGTTTGTCTTTTTGGGAGCAGCTGTCAGGGGTTGATTACATCTTTACATCATAGACGAGTCCTCGCCCAAGTATAACGGCGTCGTCTTAAGTTTCACGCTTGTCTCCTCCGCCCGAGCCCCGGCTAAAGGATGGGGCCCGACCGTGATCCTGTGACCCTGAAGGTTGACAGGAGATAGAAAGGGGGGGTGAGGGGGGGGGTGTTGAGGGAGGAAGTGGAGGAGTCAGACAGGTCACTGAAGTGAATTGCCCTACGTCGGGCCACCAGACTCCTCCATCTGCTATCAGAACTGCGCCTGTCTGCTTGGTAATTAAAATTAATTACCAAAAATTAACTGCAGGCCTGCTTTCTCTCTGTCACATCCTCCTCACACACATGCAGACACAACAGCAAATCAGCACACACACACAAAACAAATAATGTGCTGCTGGCACATCCTCACAAAAGCTCTCCAGTTATGACACTGTCCTTGATAGACATCATGTCTGCTCCCTCATTTGTTATCCATACAGCTCATCATGATGAGCGTGTGGTGCCGCCGTTGTTTTGTTTAACAGGCTTATCTAGCTCCTGCTAAGGCACAGACAATTTGTCTTTTAATTTTGAGACAACATCACTTTGCATGTCTCATTTCAGAGACAGTGGGGGACTGTCTTTGCCTCTCTTGATGCTAGCACCCGTCCTCGTGTCCCACTGTGATGTATGGATTAGCAAAAGCCATTCCTGACAGTCAGCAGCGCAACTGAGCGAGCAAACATCCTCGTACATCCACTCACCACATGCTGGCCTTTGTTTAAAAATAAAAAACAATCTCTATAAAGTTCTGCCAGAAATAAGTGACTTATCTCCAAAGAGGCTTCAGTAAAAATTACTTTACCTCAATAGCAATGTCATAAAACATTTTTTTTTCAGCCCTGGACTTATTTTCTTTATTTTTTCCATCAGTGCAGATAACATCGTATTCCTTTACTAAGATCTGACTCTGAAGACATACTGTCGAGCGGCCAGGCACTCGAGTGAAAACTCAAGTAAACACATGTACAGTCTTTATACATAATGCATAATACATTTTTCCACCGTATTGTAAAGCTGCTTGCAGTGCAGGGCTGCAAGTAATGAATATTTTCATAATCGATTAATCTATTGATTTACTGTTAAGTTTATAAAATGTCAGAAAAAAAGAAAAATGCCCCTTGGACATCCACAACCCGTTGAATATGGATGTCCAAAGAGACGTCCATAACCAATTTAACCGCACTATGAAACCAAGAAAAGTTTATTTTGAGCAACAGGAACCAGCCCATGCGACATTCTGACATAATAAATTACTGAGATACAGTAATAGATTATTGAAAGTGATTAAGTAGTGCAGCGCAGATTTCCAGTAAATACAGTAGGTAAAGACTGGGCTTAGAACGAAGTCAGCAAAACATTCACCTTAATGTTCACACAAACGTACAAACAAGTGATTTAGATAATACAGTGCAAACTAATTGGCTGTTTGTGTTTGTTGTCCTCATGGACACCATAGTGACGTCACCACATCCCTATAATATTCCATGGACAGATTATTAAGCTGATTCCCAAGAAACGTCCAAAACATACACAGTAATTTCTAAAACCAGCTGGGCACTGCTGCACTTCTTAACAAATGATACTAAAACATTTGTTCCTGACTTTTTTCAGTGGTGGATGAATACACATTTGGTGCTATAGCATTTCCAGCAGCAGGAATGTGTATGTTCATGGTAATGAAGGAACGTGTCATGCAGTATAATAGTGTTTCTCATTAATGTGTTTTACCAATATAACACTGGAGCTCTATGGCACGGAGGAATAATCTGTTCAGGTTATAGATAGACTCTACTTGTTAGCCAGCCTTTAAAAGCTAGTTATTACATATGTACATATGTGTAACAATTTAATAAAGTTTAATACATTTGACAATCTGGATATGCACTTTTTTCTTCTTTCTTGCCAAGAGTTCAATGAGATTGTCTATGAAATATGATGCTGGAGCCAGAGGACAGTTAGCTTAGCTTTTTGATAACCACAACTTTGTTTTTGGGAGGTAGATTTTTTTTTTTGTCATTAGCCATGAGCTGGCTAGCTATTTCTGCCCGACTCCAGTCTTTATGCTAAGCTAAGCTAACCTTCTCCTGGCTTTAGCTTCATATTTAGCAGATAGATATGCAACTGTTATTCATCTTCTCTTCTGACTCTCAGCAAGGAAGCAAACAAATGTATTTCCCAATATGTGAAACTGAAGTGTGAAACACCACATTTCACAATAAAAGACTGTCAGTCTGTTAGCAGAGCTCAGCTCATGCCATGTTGTGACGATAAGATTTGAGGTTCCACAACCTGATATCAGCAACACAACTGTTTGTCATTACACAAGTCAAATGTAAAGAATCAAACTTTTACACCTTAGTGAATCAGTGATGTGAATTACCCGCTTATGTTTTCAATTCCTGTTCACGGCCCAGATTACAGTACTGTACCCAGCACAGACATAATTGATGTGTGGCAATGCAATGAATTACTTGAACCATTAATTAGTTTACGGTGTAACATGTTGCTATTAACTGAATGGGCTGTTGTAATTTAAGCAATAAAATCCTAGTGAGAAAACAATTTGCATTTATTAAACAGAAGCTCATGTATCATTATTTTATCACCTAATTAGAGTGACAGTCACCAATCATTCAGATCACTGGCAATAATTATTAGCTTTACTGTATCTATCAAAGTTATTTATACATCATTAACAGTGTTAAAATGTTAGTTGTTTTGAATTACAGGAAATAAAAGCAAAGGGTAAAAATAAATGTAACGTTTAAGTATTTGGGCGTCTGTGGTGAAGGATGAATTTACAATATAAGATATACTGAAAAACCATTTTCCAGACTTCTCTAAGTAAGTTATTGGTAGGAATTTGAAAAGCTCTCCTCCAGCGCTACATCTTGACAATCGGTTTTCACTATGAATCAGAGCAGATGACGTCAAATAAATCCATTTGGACAGGAATCTATGTTGTGACCTCTGTGTCTCTATGTGATTCAGATGTTGGCAGGTTTGTCTAAAAAAAAGGACAAACATTCATCACATTACTTCAAGGGCGGTTGACAGTAGGTACTAAGCAGAGCATCTGTTATCTAGTTAATTAAAGTCAGTGTATTTATGGAAACGTGAGAGAACAACAGTTAAATGTGAGGCTCCGTGTATGAAGAATAGTTCTCTTTATATGACATGAATTATAGAAGTACTGTACATGTCACTGTTTCTTCTATATTTCTTTTTTATTGTTACTGAGGTCAAGAGCAGATCCCAGAATTTTCCACCAAGGCTGTAAGATGATGTCATGTATTTGTATGAACATTTACACAACATCATATAATCTGTAGACACCAAGCTACAGATACATGAGAAACAGCAGTTAAGACAGTCGGAGACTTACCACCTGTAAAAAATGAGCCCATAGGTCATTTGTCCAGCAGGTTGTTATGACCCATAGTTACGTATTGTTGTTCTAGCGGCTGTAGTAACTATGACAGGAGCAAAGAGTAAAGTGTTGCTTTCCCTACAAAGCGAGTCAAAGATCACGTCAGCAGGGTTGTAGTGGATGGATGGGTCAACAAAACAAAGGAATATGACACAGGAAAGCGGTGTAGCAGTTTCTGTGGTTTCTATTATCTATGACCGTTCAACTTTGTTATCATTGTAACCATGACAACAAAGCTCATCTAATGTTGAGGAAGTAGTCATTATAACCCAAATCATGATCTTTTTCTAAAACTAAACACACCATAATCATTATTTTAGTAACCATGGCGACAAAAGTTAATACACCACTGTTGGTAAAATCCGCATGTTTATTATTATAACCATGACAACCAAGGTCCAGTACCTTGGGGACTCTATTTCAGGAGACACTCCTATGGGTGTTATCGGAGGGTTGAAAAAAAACAACCTGTGTGGTTGTTGGGGTTGGAGGACTTGTTGGACAGTCTAAAGGTAACAGTGCAGTCAGTCACAAAACAAATATAGTATTTTCAAACAATCATCTTAACATCACAAAGTAAAGTACACAGGATATTTTATAACACCACAAGAAAGTGTTAATCTCAACATATAACCAACATTTAAAGTTACAGTCCTTTTAATACTTTCTGTGGTCTGCCTTTTTACATTCAGTAATTATCTGTCTGTATAGTAGCTTTTATCAGTAATGATTCCCACTCTGCATTCAGACTGCCTGCCTAAGCACGAGGGATTCACAGTAAATTGTTGCATGCATGTAATCCAGCACCAGTTTTTATTTCATTGACAATAGCCTCACCGTTGAGTGCTCCATCTCTTTACCCTATGTCAGAGCTGCATTAACTTACTGCAAATGCAAACACAACATCCTACTGCTGCTGCTTCACATTTAGAGTGTTAAACAATGTGTAAACGAAGAAGTGGCTCTTATTGTGAAGCTGCGGGAAATGCAATGTGTTTGTCACCGTGGTTAGCACGGACAGCGATCAACAGCGTTATCAAGAATGAGTCTGCAAAACAAGCCAGCAGTCAGACAGTCAAGCTGCACGCCTCCAACTCCTCGGCATGAAATCAGATCATGGTTGCACACATTTTCGACTGATGTTAATGTAATGTGAGTTTGCAAGTCGAACTATGAACAGATAAAACAGTCGCTCCTCTTTTGTATTGGCATTCTGCAAGAAAGCATAGCATCATTTGATAGATGCTATCCATTGGGGTCCATTCAGATCCACTCAGGTATCGAACATGTTGACACACAGATCCGAGATCTGTGGCAGAAAAAGAACCTACCCAACCCGATTAGATTGAGTCGAATCCATACCCGGTCTGACTTGGGTCTTGATTCCTCAGATCCAAGTGGATTACTATCCTAAAGGAAAGAGGTTCTGGATCTGGTTAGTTGTATTCACAGGTTCACGTGTTGTGCAGGTCTAAGAATAAGAAATATCAGTAACCTGGTATGTGCTGTGGAGAGAAAATCATGCAAGTGTGCACAAGTTAATCAACTGTGCTCTTGGAAGTAATAAATTATTCACAGTAATTACAAATTCAGTCTTTCAAATGAATCATTCCTGCTTTGCAATTAGTAGAACATAATGTTAAACAAATTAACATTTAACATGCAGTATGTTTAAGGAATGTAAAGGTTAATAAGCATTTAAAGTGTGTGTTTATGTAGCCGAAGGCTGCAGTACCTGAGATGACACCTGGCTAAATACAGTGTAAACTCTGAAATCTATCTACTTTTAGCTGCACGTCCCTGTGCTGTTCACCAGGACTCAAGGCTGCTGACAGCTTCGCCCCGCAGTCTGAATCAATACAACAGGATCTTTGAGCATCACATGCACACACACACAGCTGCAGTTAAGGGATAACCTTGAGACAGACCCCACACAGGTAAAGAAGAATGAGTGGAAAGTGTGAGGAAAAGAGAGAAGACGTGTGAGTGTGTTTGAGAGAGTTTGGGAAAGACACAAGGGAGGCAGAGAAACAAATGGCTTTCCCTCCCGTCCGGCCGCTCTCCAGGCTACAGAGATTTCTTTATAGAACAGCTGGTCGATCGCGACCAGGGAGAATCCTCCAGATACTAATGAAGCAGAGGAGTGAAGTGCAGAAAAACAAAACCAAGAGTCTACAAGCATGCTGCACAACGGCCCTGTGAGGCTTTACTTGGACACAGCAGTGCTAAATGTTAACACAACTCAAACTCAAAATAACTTTATTAATCCGTGAGGAACTTCCTTTGTGTAAAAGTGTCAGTGTAAACACCACACGGACAAATGAATATCGTGGCCTGATGATGACGGCAGCTGAAATCGCTCATCCTGAGGGGAACATGAATGCTTCTACCAAATTTTCATTGTAATCCCTCAAACAGTTGTTGAGGCATTTTAATTTGAAAAAAGAAAAAAAGAAAAACAACACTATAGATCTCATGGTGGCACTAGCGTCATTAGGATAAATCCTCTGGGTGCCATACATTTCTGACCTCCATAGCAATTGGTGAATTGGTGAACTGACCAACAGACAGCACACATGGCATAGAAACATACTGGGTTTCCTGAATAATTGAATTATATTTTAGGATTTGTTTGTTATTTAAATTTTGTGTCTGAGAAATGTCATTTTTATAATCACTGGTATAAAGATAGCTCTAAATGCTATTGCTGTGTCTGAATTTGTGTTCTTCCATACTCACACTTGC
This sequence comes from Seriola aureovittata, assembly GCF_021018895.1. Lineage (NCBI taxonomy): Eukaryota > Metazoa > Chordata > Actinopteri > Carangiformes > Carangidae > Seriola > Seriola aureovittata. The sequence continues at coordinate 4,641,517 of NC_079381.1, forward strand.
TGTTTTGAGTGCACAAGTGCGTTAACATTGACAAGTGCAGCAACTTGCAGTGCACTGAAGTACCTGAATGTTGCACTCAAAATGGTCCCAAAAATATTGAGTTTAAAACACTGGACACTTTTCACCCTCAGCGGTCGCCATCTTGGTTACGTAGCGAAAGGGGAGGGACCACCAACGTATTTTGCAAACTTGTGAAAACGGCGACCGAAGAAGGACACGTCATCGATGCCGATGGTCACCTGATGCGATCATCATTTCCGGTGAGTGCACAACAGCAGTGTTTGATTTGGGACAATACTACCCTGTTGAAATTCATGCACAACGCCAGTGAGTATACTATGTACACAGTGGAAGAGCAAGTGAGTGTTCTGATCGACTGTGCAATTTGAGACACAGCATATGATAACCATGAGCCTTGGCCACCAATCGCTTTGGAGAAGCAGCCAGTCAGAGGCTAAGATCAGACGTGCAGCAAATTCAATATTTCCTTGTTGCAATTAAGAACAAAACACGGCACCAGTACTGAATTCATCTAACGCTGACCCAGAATCTGAAAGTGAACTGACAAACTGCTGAATGTTTAATCATGTTTCTACAAAGCTCTGTGAATGGATGTGTTACACTGACATGCAGCTGGGAGTTGTAATAACTTCTCTCGCCGAGTCTTTAGAACACAGCCTCGTGCCTTTGATGGGTTTTCATCTTCTGTACTGATCATTCCACCAGCAGAGTTTCATGTCCATCTGAGCCTCGGAGTGCTCCAGCTGTCAGTCACCTAAAATTGTCTCTGTGGAAAATGAACGAGACTTTCAATTTTCAGTTGCAGAACACAGAGACAAATAAAGCAGGATGCATCTGTGGTAATAAATCACCCTCAAGCAAACAAGTCTCTACAAACTGATTTTCATGAACTGAACTGAAACCAAAGATTGAGTGGAAACAAGGAGTAACACATTTAACAATCACAGTGCTACTGTATACTGACAAAAATTTGTTCCACAGTAATGTAAACAATGAAATAAAAATGTTAAATAATGAAAAAAATAAAAAGCTGAAAGTTAATGCAAACAGTCTCAGGTGCCACAACTGCTGTTGGTTACTCACAAACCCTGAGAACTCAACACACTGCAATTTAAATAAAAACACATGCAAATAGACAAAACACAAACTAAGAAAATATTTTCATCAATTTGACAACACATGTGCTACAAATACTCACAACATGACGGAAGTGTTTCCAGGGGACACAAAAAAGTGATGAACCCGGCCGGGACGCACTTGAACAGATGTTTTATAATACATTTATTATAATCCATCCATCCGCACTTGTTTTTCAATTCTTTTAACTTCTTAAGTCACAAAGTAGTGAACAACATGTGTGTCCCAGTCGGGTTCACCACTTTTTAGTGTCCCCTGAAACACTTCCGTCGTGTTGTGAGCAATGGTGTAGTCCAGGGTATACACGGGTATACGGCGTATACCCGCTTCTAAATCCCCCCTGATGCGCACCATTCAGTAGTATCTGCGAGACAAACTGCCCATTTTTTCCCTAGGATGGTGAAGCCATGACCCACGCTACTCTGCCTCTAATTGGCTAGTACTCGCTGCCTTTACTGATTAGATTTAGGTTAACTTTAGGCATGAGGACTGATGAGCCAATCAGAGGCAGAGAAGGGCGGGTCATGCCAGGGTAAATATTGCTAACAAATTTACTTTTACAAGTTTACTTTAAATAATTTGCCTTTAGGAAATGTAATGAACCGGTATGATGAAGCGAGCTATTCAAACAAAAATTTCATTTCACAATTACAAATGTCCTCGCGAATCAACATCACCCAGCAGCTCAGCTAATGTTAGCGATGCTACACCGGTACAGTTCAGCCCAACATCGACGCCCGCTCCGCCCCCCACCCCCATCGGAGAGGGTGCTGTCAGGGAAGGAGATGCTGCCTCTTCTCCCACAGCCAAAGATGCTGGTACAACTTCGGATGAAGTGAGAGAATAGGTGTCATTCCTTATTCCTTAGTCCATCCACTGTGTGGATTCACTCAAAATGCATGGTTGTCTCTCACTAGTCTGTTGGCCAATATTGGTTTAGTAATTTCATAATCCTTCCTCCCTGAGATCAAGCAGCAGAAATTATGTGACAATGAGCAAATACTACTGAGGGATTTTTGGTTAAACTAAATAGAGTAGTCTTACATGTCATGTTTCTAAAACAGGGCGTTTTTCTGGGCTGCGTTAAAAAGGGGCAAAAATTGAGAGTATACCCACTTCTCCAGGGACCACTACACCACTGGTTGTGAGTATTTGCAGCGCATGCGTGGTCAAATTGATAAAGATGTTTTCTGAATTTGCAGCTTGTCAATTTGCATGTGTTTTCTTAAGTTGCACTGTGTTCACTCTGATGCATTATTAGGACAGCGCTGTACTGCGGGAAGTAGTTCTGTATATTACTGGCAGAATGGTGAGAACAAAGGCAACTAACAGAGGAAGACAGACTGGTTGGTCAGGGTTCATCCTACAGTAAGATAATGGGCCAAAACATTAGAAGGACTTCACATGGTCAAGAGCAGCACAGTCTCCAGACTTAAACCCCGTGGAGCTGGTTTGGGAGGAACTGGACAGAAGGTGAAAGCAAAGCAAACTGCCAGTGCAACACAGTCATGGGACTTCCAGGTTTTTTGCTTTTAAAATCTTCAATTGTTTATTTGTTCTTTGCTCTAACTTCAGAGACACTGAGACATTAAGTTTAAATAAAGGCTGGAAAAAATTGAGCTGCTCTAAAACTTTTGAGTGGTAGTGTATTGAAAGGAGGAATAGAGGGAGAGGGGGAGATTTTCTGCATGCTGAAAGAGAGGGTTATGGTTGTCCATGAAGAGAGAGTCTTAATTGTTTCCTTGGAGATGAACAGAAACTGCCCATGAGTTCAGGCTCTGACATCCGCTCTTTTCTCATTAACGGAGTACCTGACATTCTGAGCAGGAGAAGAAGAAAACAGCACTCTCCAGTGACTCTCCCTCACCTCTGAAACCGGTCGACAGTCAGACTGACAGAAACAGCTTCTTCATTATCCCTTTGTAATTCTTTGTTCGTCGACAGTCAACAGTATTAATCTCTCCACGGTCTCTTTAATGTCTCAGAGTTGATGTCAGACAATCCTTGTACATCTGTTGGCATTTTATCTACTTTTCTGACAATACATGCAGACATAAGTCTTAGCTTTGGCATTGGTAAATTTCACCCATTAGGCTTGACATACAACTGTGCTGCTACCCATTTGGCTGCAATATGAAGAAAGGTATCCATGGTTACCATAAGCTGATCTATATTTGTACAAAACCAATTTGCATCTGTTATGTGGCACAGTTGTGTGAAGGCCTCAGTATGGTTCAAATAAAATTGTTGTTAAGTGATCATCTAAGAATGTCTGATACCCCGTCAATGTGAATCCAGTCCCGCAAGATGAATGCCTTTGATGAGAGACTGTCCTGGTAGTTTACCCCTATGTGAACTATTCATCACGCGGACACAACAAAACCAACCGGCAAACAAATTCTTGCTGAGTGAGAGAGTTTGGGTGGTAGTGGTTGAAACCCTTGTTGAGGGTCAAAACTCTTGCGATTGGCCGGTGAGCCATGCCCCAGCATGCCCCCATGACCACCCCAAATGACAGGCACACAGAGAGGGCCAGTCAAGAGACTGACAGGACTGATGCAGTGGCTGATAGTGTCTCCATAGCCACGATGGCCAATGGCATGATGCCTATTACGTTTATTACAACAAGTGATACAAATAACAAACAAATAGCGCAATGACAAATTGTGGGAAACCAACAAGGAGAAAAAATGCAACAGATTATTTTAATGGAACTGAAAAAAATATTCTTCTTGTTAAGACACTCAATCCAAGCTACTGTCATGTTCTGTCCTGATGTGACTCTTTATCTTTGGACTTTTGGTTGTTCTCCTGTTTTATTTTGAAATCACTTCTCTTGTGTGTCTCAGTTATTTTAATTCCTGTCTTTCTCCTGTTTTCCTCCTTTGTGATTGCCTGCCCCACCCTAATGTATTTCACCTGTTCAAGTACCCTTGCCTCGTTTGTGTGTATTTAGTCTCAGGTGTTCCCTGTTGTCTGTGTCAGTTTTTCTGTTTGCCTTCGTTTGGATTTGTGAAGTTTCCTGTGTCTCTTGCTCCCCTGTTCCCATTTTCTGCTTTCCCTCTGTTTTACCTGACATTCCCAGTGTTTTGGATTTTCTGGTTTTTGTTCCTGCCTGGTTTTATGATTCATTTTGTAGGTTTCTTTTTGTTATTAAAACATCTCTTTTCGATCGCCCCCCTTTTTTCGTTGTCTGGATTTGGATTTGGGTCCTATTAAACTTCAAAACCAAAATCAAAATGCTGCTCGAATAACATGTGGTCATCAGGAGCCACAGAGGCTTCTTATTTGAATGAGTCATGTCATGTTGTTGATGAGAACGAGCAAATGTACATGTCTTAGAAACCTGCAGCAAACACAGCGCTGACTACATTTGCTCAGAATTAAAATGATGAATGGGGCATTACTGACAAAGTTCAGGCTGTAGTCACTGATGGTGGTGCTAATATTCTTGCTGCAGTGTGCAAAGCAGGGTGAGCACATTATCCATGTTTTGCACACACTTTAAAATTTAGTGGTAAAAGACTCCATTAAGGCTCTTCCTGATTTACTTCACATCCAGGAGAGATGCAGCGCTTTGGTAGCTTTCTTTCACCACAGCACGAGAGCAGCAGAGAGGCTCAAAGACATTCGGAAACAGCTGAAGTTTCCAGATCAAAAACCGATACAATCGGTTGAAACGAGGTGGAACTCTGTGTTCTACATGTGAGCAGAACGACGCTGTCTCGTCCTGTCTTCTTGGGTAGAGCTCGCTGTGCTTAAGTGAGGAAGGTTGGTCCATGATCAGGATCTCCACTGATGCCCTGAAAGCTTTTGAAGTAGGTTACAAGTGAAACATCACCTGAAAAATATGTTTCAGTTTCAAAAGTGATCCCCCCCTCGTGTCACTACTTCTGAGAGCAACTGCATCTTTTGAGCGCAAAGGTAGCAGGCTAGCTGCTGAGCTGTCTATTAAAACCTTTTCTGGTCTCGCTGTCAGCACCTGCTGGACACAAGGTCTAAAAATCTTGGGTTCTGCAACACAGCAAATGCTGGACTCATGAAAGGGTGACTCATCACTGAAATGCGGTTGAGTGAACGAGACCCCAGCGACTTTAGTGTCAGCTCCTGCGACTGCCTTAAGCTTCCCTGCAGAAGCTGCTGCAGCCCGACCTGCAGCAAAAGGTGGGATATGGACAGAGTTTGACACTCAAGAGCTTGCATCCCAGCAGCATCGCACATCTGGCACTAATGTTTATTTAACTTAAATTAAATTTGTCATAGGAGAAGGTAATTCCACGGGATCAAGACCCACTACTTTGGTGGAAAAAGAGTGAGCAAACATTTCCCTTTCTTGGCGTGCCAGGAAATACCTGGGAGTCATTGCATCATCGGTACCTGCAGAAATGATTTTCAAAGGCAGGACCGTTGGTAAGCCAGAGAAGAAGTACGATGAAAGGGGAAAATGTAAACATGTTATTGTTTCCGAACAAAAACCTCTGACTCTGTGGCTCTCAGCAGGGGGGCCGGGGCCTCGGGGAATATTTCCTAGGACAGAGAAAGCTTCAGCAGATAAAAAGGAACCATTGCTGTAAGTGACGGAGTTGAGGGTAGTTTTTGCTTTTGTATATTTATTTGCACTTGAAAGTTGTAAACGTTTTATTATTGTGTGCACTTTATTCAAAAAACGGTTTATACATGTTTGCACATTTCAATTTACAATAGAAAATGCTAATATTGATTTTCTACAAGGCAGAACAGATGAGAAGTTCACTCGTTTCTGAACAAAAACACTTTCAAATTACAGTTTAAAAAAATATTTTAGTTATTTCCTGTTAAAACCTCCCGTGTTTTAACATGAATGTGTTAAAATAATAGGCTGAAAGGCAAAAAAAGAAAGAAAACTGGCTTCATTCATTTATGTAGCACTTTGTAAAACAGGTCTCACAAGTGGCAGGTATAAATTCTGCCACTCCATGAAATGTTTGGGAACCTTTGGCAAATCCTTTAGCAACCCAGCAGGAGTCTTGGGGTAAGGGCAGCAACATAGGCCTGTGTACATTTGGCAAGCAAAGCCTATTATTGTTTAATGAATTAATAATCAACTTAAAGATAACGTACAAGCAGGTCACTAATTCCACAACACAAAGAGAACACATAAAGGAGGCTAGGAACAAAGGGAAGGGAAGGATTAACCGAAACATGGAATTTATTTCACAGCATGGACTGGTGTGAAATGAACAATGCAAAGCAAACTGTGTGTGGTGCACAACTGAGGAATATGGAAATAAAATAACTAACCTACAGCCAATAAAACTCCATGATCCCAAAACAAGAGTCTCAACAAATTAACTATTTTCGTCACAATCACAAAATTTGAGTTATTTATCGCAGTTCATAATTAATTCAACGCACAGCTGACATCAAACTAGAGGCACAGAGGCAGACTGTTCACATCAGATCACCGCTGCCACTGGCTTCTGCACACTGCGGCTCATATCACATCCTGCCATTAGCCAGCAGGCTGGGGATTGGTAGACAGGGTACGGAGGAAGGAGAGGAGGGGTGAAGCACAAATAGGGAAGACCAGCTTATGCGCAAGTGGGCGGTCCGAGGACGGGTGGCATAACCTGCAGAGGACTCCCCTGTTTAACGAGCGGGTGACGTCATCCGAACCTATGGAGCAGAACTAATGGCACCACAACAAAGCAACGCAATATACTGATAACAAGACTGTCACCCATGACATTGGGTTGTTTGACGCGGGGTTGTGTGAGGTATTATCTATAGTCAGTGTATTACCTGCGGTCGATCCAGATCAGTTCTCTGCTGCCATCAAACAGCCCTTTCCTTTGGAACTACAGTTTGTGAACCCTAGAACTACCGTATTACTACACACAAGCGCACCTGCAGCCAACACCGTGTTACTCCGCAGAGCAGATGTTTGAGTCAGACACAGCTAAGCGTAGTTGCGCTTGTGCATTGGAATACAACAGTTCAGTGGTTGAAAAATGTAGTTCCAAAGGAGAGGGCTGTTTGACGGCAAGATAAAGTGGCAAAGTGGCAAAATAAAGATTACACTTCAACTGATATTAGTTTTTATCTGTGGGCTTTTTTTTTTTTTTTTTAAAGTGGCTTAAACATTTTTTTCTGCTGACCCTGTCCACAGAAGCTCATCACTCAGCTCCTGTGTCAGTGCTCCTGCTGCTCCTCTAGCGCACACTGATCTGAATCTACTGCAGGTAATACACTGACTGTAGATCAGGGCCTCACACAACCCTACGTCATACAACCTGAACTATCATTTTAAAATTTATTTAAATTTAGCCTATTGATGATGCATAGACCTCATCAATCATGACACACTACTGCTACTACTACTGCTTTTAAGAATAAAAACTATCAGTATCAGTATCGATATCGATGATTATGATAGATAGATAGATAGATAGATAGATAGATAGATAGATAGATAGATAGTGTTTTGATAGAGGACATGGCATAATTTTCAATTATGTCTTTTCATAATTATAGCATGTTAAGTGCTTCGTTCTTTCAGTTCTGACCAGGCAAGATATTTATAAACCTTTTTTGCACTTTCAGCTCGGCTGTGATTCTTGTTCCATCACTGAAGATAAAACCATGCAACACTCACCCTTAATATTCCGGCGTGAGATCACCGGCGCCTCTCCCCTCTCCTCCGCCAGCTTCCACGTGTCCATGGTAACATTTCAGTTTAGTATTGATTTTACCATTTGAACACTTTGCAGATCTTGTTATGCCTTATTATTGCCGGAGCAAAATGTCCTTCTTCAGCCACTGGACTGTGCTTTCGGTTTGGAGACGCGTAGGCTCCATTAAGAGCGGGCCTCAGCCTATTTGGGCCGCAGTGAAACACTCTAATGGCGCCATTAGAGCAGGTAGATTAGACACACATGCAGGCGCGCTCACATGTGCTCGCACTAAGTTACACGTTCATGCTGCAAGGGCAGTCAGAAACAGAAAGAAAAGATGAACTTAGAGGGATGCCTAATATAGTTAAAGTCCTGTAAGGTTCTGATATGGTGATATAAGTGAACCTGACAGTTGCTAATAATAATAATCATTGAGTCTGTGGTAATGGAACAGTAGAGGCTGGGCGAACAAATAACAACAAGAAGAATCAAGTGGAGGAAGAAGAGGGGGAGAACCCTAACCCTAACCCTTTTAGCATTATTAGCATCTATAGATCGAAACATAAGTAAATAAAAGCAGAAAGATCTTAAAGCTATTTAGAAGATGACGGTGATTCTGTGAGCCTCTGCCGCTCAGTAGGAGCTCTCAAAGATTCACTCAGGGCAAAAAGCCAAACTTGCTTCTATTTTCTTTCTATTTTTAGAAGTGACTTGTGATGTGGTGCAGGTGTACAGACTCGCTGTAGCACATATGAATCAAACATGCCTGAACATCAAAGGTCACACTGCATTAAAAGATGAGGATTACAGCTGGGCTGTGGCAGCTACCTTAATAGAAGAGCTCTTGAAGATAATGTCAGGTAACTCCAGGTGTGATTTTCATGCTTTTACTGGAAAACGTTTATGGGTCAGTAAGCAATGTATCATATAAGAACATGTTGTCATCTGTTGTATGTCCTGTCGCCAACCAGATCTCCTGCTGTAACCATTATGTAAGCATTCTGTTGAATTATTTGAATTATTCAATTATGATCTCAAACTACTGAATTCAATTTTGAGTTTCCTCAAAATAATAGCTTGTAGTATTTTTCCGTTTCCCCTTGACACGGTGGACGCTTTGGTTTACTACAGTCTCATTTCATTTTTGGCTGAACCACAACAGTGGTGCCAGCCCTGTAGACAGAATGGTCACTGAGTGACTGACTGAGTGATAAGGTTGCGCCATTGGTCGGCCGGTCGAGTGTTGGAGTTTCGCAATTGGCCGTTGTTCTCTTAAAACTTTTTGACCTTTGGCCTTTGGCGCCTTAGTTGCTAGATTTGCTGACTTTTAAGACACTTAGTTTACCTTTTTTTTACCTTTCTGACTGCATGGCTGCTGATGTTAATGAGCTTCTAATTTTCTCTCTGAGTGATCATTTTATAATATAGCCGAAATTACAACACAGTCATTGTCTTTAATTTATGTGTTTGGTGATTTCAAAATCAGGATTTTAGCAGCAGCTTGGAAGTGAGTTAAAATGTCGATTCAATTCGCCAAGTTTCAGTTTCTATTTCAAACTTATTCCGTTGTCTGACAACAGAAACAGAAAAACATGTAAATGAGAACAGCTTTATTGGGAATTCTGCTGTATGAAAATACTGTATATGTGAGCACAGAGGAGAGAAGCAAACAGATAACAGATATGACAGATAAACACTAACCTGAATGCAAATAACCTACAACATCCAGTCATACAGCCTAAGGTTTTGATCTAGTCATGTTGACTCCAACAAGTAGATGATTTTAATGTTTGGTTGTAAAACACATCACTCTGCATCCTTAACATCAAGTATTCTAAGTGCACATTTTTAATGTAGGATTGAGGGAGTGAAATAAGTAAAGTCACACATATTAATCAGTTAATTGTTTGGCAGTGTCGTTGAGTCCACGATTTTGATATTTTAAAATGATTAGCTATTAAACGGTGGGGAAATGGGGGAATTAAGTTAGTATGCTGAATGCACAAATTAATGATTTGTGCAGTCAATAAATTTACCCAACCCCAATACTAGGCTCCATGACATTAACTGCTGGTGGTCAGAATATATTATGAGCCATGTTCTTATGCTATATTATCTCATGTTTTTGGCCTCCAGCAGATTCAATATTTTGTGACATTGTTTGTTAAATCTGCACGTGTTGTTTTTAAGTATTATGCCTATATTTATTATACGATTTCTGCAGATAATGTTCCAAGAATTAGGTTTTTTTATGCCATATACTACCCACTACATATTAAAGTTTCATGATCCAAGTTTTGAAAATACAACATAAGAATTCTTATCTGTAATGAGAGCTTCCTTCAGTCGTTAATAATGATTTTATATTTGCCTACATAATAGATGAACCGCAGGTAAGAGGGAATGTAAGCCAAGAGGGAAATCACCTAAATGACAGTTAGAATGTCAGACTTGATCCCTCTCCAGCTCTCGTCTCTGAGCGAGCTTCATTTTTTCTTCTTCTCCTGTCAATAGTGCAGCTGGGTCTCCGTTCCCCATAGGCTCCATTTAGAGGCCTTGTTTTGATTTCTTCACATGAAATATCACTCCATCTTTAAAGGCCCAGGGGTGGCATTCCCCCATTCTGACCTTTCCCTGTCAGTCAATAAAATGAACCCTACTTTCATCAGAGGGACCCACAGGAAAAATTAATGCATCATTTGCTGCTGCATTTTGCTATAAAACCATTGATTCTGGGCCATTTCATCACTGGTGTTTCGCTATTATTGGTTTCACTGCAGTGCATGAAAGTGCAGCAGAAAGCAGAAGACAAATGTTTCAGGGGTTTTATAAAAAAAAACATCCTTCTTTCAGTTAAAATACAATCTGTCCTTCTGTGATTTATCCTTTCTTTCCCTCTTTATTCCCTCTGTTTCATTCTTTCTTTCTTTTTTCTCTCTTATATTCCTTATTTACTTTCTTTTTTTTATCCTCATTCAACTAATCAGAAGCAGGAAAATCCCCCAAAGGGTCCTTTTCTTCACTATAAGTGTTTGCTTTAGATACTTAGGTACATCTTATGATATTGCCTTCTGACCTGAATATATGGATGCATTACAACACAGGTATAACCAGGCACAGGTCCAGCGATGGGATGACTTAAACATTTATTTTGCACTTCATCACAATCCCAGTCCCTTACGATTGGATATGTTTTGATCCAATATGTGATCTGATATTTTTTATTATTATTATTATTTATTTTCATTCATTTTTACTCATGAACATCAGGCTTTGCTTTGTGCACGAACTGAAAGCCATGTCTGAAAAACAGCCCGATTTTCAGACTACAAACTGTAAGCCTTTATTGTGGCAGCCCCACATTTGATTGATTTTCGCCCTTCTGCAGACTCAGCATTGATTTAATGTGTGAGCCGTGAGCCCACATCATCACTGACACCAGATCAGCTCCGAGCGCAGCCTGCTGTTTACAATTTCAACCACATATGTTTGATAATGTTGCATAATGCAGCGATGTTGGCTTGCTGAATGCTTACATTATTCTGCTGTCCGCTGACAGCCAGCTGCTGCCGCTGAATGATGGCCTGTCCGCATGAGGGGGAGCAGCAAGTGATAAAGAGCTCGACAGAGTTTTAATTAATGGTGTCTGTCCAAGGTCAGAGTCATCATGTCAGTGAGCTGTGGCCCCACAATTGATTGATCACATTCTGCTCGCACGCTGTCACATGCACAGTCAGGTGACACGCATTGATCTGGGTCTGTGGCCTGTGCCATCACTCCAGATCCATGCATCCCTCCCTCCATCCATCCTCCATCCATCCACCCCTCCATCCATGCATCCCCCCATCCATCCATCCGTCCCTCCCTCCATCCATGCATCCCTCCATCCATGCATCCCTCCATCCATGCATCCCTCCATCCATGCATCCCTCCATCCATCCATCCATCCTTCCATCCATCCATCCATCCATCCATCCAACCATCCATCATCCATCCGTCCGTCCATCCATCCATCCCTCCATCCATCCACCCATCCCTCCATCCCTCCCTCCATCCCTCCATCCATCCCTCCATCCATCCATCCATCCATACAGTACATCCACCCATTTATTCACCTATCCATGTATCTTTTGTTCCATTAGCATGAGATTGTTATAATCATACAACAGTTTCCTATATCGAGGTCAAATATGGACCAGAAAAGACCCGTCTCATGATTTTGAAGAAAGTCTCTCTCCTGCATCTTGCTACTCACCTACCTTTTCTACCTTCAGCTTTCTGCACTCCTTCCTGGCTGAACTGACATGAAATATATCAAATGTGCAGTATAGAATAAAAGAAAAATCTAAAAATCACTTCTATGGTAATCTTCAAAATATTTACCATTAACTGAGAATGACACACTCCAGTGACAATGCAGAATCCTGTATTTTCCTGTCTCAAACCTACTGCAGAGCTTGCACAGAGAAACTAACACCTTGAATAACAGAAAGGAAAATATGTTAATATGATATCCACAAAGCAGAACAAAATTAACTGTAATATTGAAAAAACTTGTCTGCGAAAGCGTTGCTTACAAAATGATTAACTCCTGCCTCTTAATACTGTTGAAGCAGTTTTCTAACGCACAAGAACAGTTTCCACACACACCTGCCCATGTGTATAATAATGTGTGCATACACAACTGATCTCAGAACAGTTGAAGCTGAATCAGGGGCAGCGTGACAAGGACACTTGTCTGTAGCTAGCTGCAGCTAGTCTCATCTCAGGATTATCCACAATGCACATCCCCCCCTCTGGCTGACAAGTCGACGCCACACGCCCATAAAAGTGACTGAAATGACATGCAATGACTGGTAGTCAACTTCCACAGACAACAGCCTACTGCGGCCACTAGAGGGCAGTGCAAACAGGACGTCTTTCTGAGCTGTGAGCAGAGATCTCACTTCTGTCTAGTTGGTGTCTGTTACTACTTGCCTTGCTCGTCCTGGCGTTATAACATACATATTGCAAACACCACAGACGGTCCCCTCAGCTCTGACAGTGAAGGTATGATTACCTGTGCGACTGAATCTGGACCTTGGATCGAACGATCGGGGGGAGAGTACCTCTGCATGCTGATCGTCTGTTCTCTGTCCATACAGTTCATCACTCTGCAGTCAGTGCCATTCTGTCACCACACAGCTCCAGCTGAACGTCAGGGTAGTGACCCCTGAAACTGTCTTCTATTAATCACAGTTAGACGATGCATAGGGAGCTGTAGTTATCGTGAAATGAAAGCTGCTGGAGGTCAATCTGGCAGGCAGCAGGAGGTTCATTTGAAGGTATCAATGCTGTTGCTGCTTCTGAAATGAACTAAAGCAATAACTTATGTCTTTATGCAAACGGATCTAGTCGACTCTAGAGATAAAGCCCCCAGGAGCAGGCAATTTTGGCATAGTGGGCACAGCAGGCCACATGTCACCTACTGGGCCACATTTTCCATACACAATTATTACAAAAGGAAGGGATGAATGAATGATTAATGAATGATGAATCACTGATGAATAAATGATGAATAAATTCTTCTGAAAATCACAAACACCTTAAAATGATTCACAGGGAGTGAGCAGGAAGTCAGCCAGCTCAACCGAATGAAGTCTCTGACTTGCATGTTCTTTGGACCCATTTTCCGTGTATGTGTACCCAGTAAGCAAGTCTCAGTAGGATGAATGGGGCCGCGTCTTGGAAGACATTATCTCAGTTCTTTCAATACATCCATGCTAGGGATGGCTGCTGTTTAATTTTCCAATAGGCTACTAATGCCAATACAAAACCTGAGATTTGGTTCAGATACTTTCTGCGAGACAAGAATACAAACACAACCTTTTTATTTCTGATTCAAATTTGCAGATTAGATAAGATTTTTTGTCCATGTGGGGACAGTGGAAAACAAAGCTGTGAACACAACACTGACATATCACCTTTTTAGTTTATATAGTGAACCTATTGGGAAAAAGTAATGATATTTTACACATCCAGCACAGCAACATTAGCATTGATTAGGGCCTGATCCAGTGTGAGGAACCTATTGGAGTTGCTCTGTTTATTTGATGTTGTGTTTTTGGCCACCTGGTAAATATAAGTCCTCTATTGATTCTCTTTTAGCTTGTTTTTTGGTCTCTACCAACCCCTGAGAAACAAAAACTGACTCTTTAGCTGCTAAATGTCCTTCTGTGTTCACTAGTTAGTTGCTGGTTTGTTCTGTCTCCAGTTTGGTGTTGCACAAGCAGCAGAAAAAAGCTGCACACTGCAACTGAAAATGATGCAGCGAGAGCGTGGAGAGTAAAAAACAATAAAGTTGGGAGTCAGAAAACCAAGACAATGAGCTTCTATACTATACTACACTATACTATACCATACCATACCATACTATACTATACTTAAGTTATGTAGGGTGGAAGAGAGAAGAGAGAACTGCAGCCAGGTGACGATAATCTGTGGGGTTCTTGAAAATACTGATTATAGCAGCTTTAACAATGTGAAGGTCTCACATGTTAAATGTATAAACACAAAGCAAAAATCACAAAATATCTGACTGAATAATATATAAACAAAAACCCATAATCTCACCAGACATTTCATGTTTCAGTTCAGTTTTCAGTTCCAACCCTCCCCGTCGCCAGAGGAAATACATTTTGGCCCTTATGCAAAATTCACAACATGCTGAAAAGCTTCTCACTGTTGCTGATATGACTGTTCCAGCTATGCAATGAAACAATAAGTAGCACAGTCCATTCAAAACAGAACAAGCACTAATTAGGAATACCAACAACCGCAGTAACCAGCTACAGTTCATTAATGAAATTCCAGCCATTTTCCAGCAAGAAACATCCATGAGACAACTGTCCGACGTTGACCTGGTGTCAGAGACCGTTCACTCCCCTGAATGAGAGAAATCCAAGAGAGCATTTCATTTTGATCTATATTATCTTATCATTTTGTTTTTCGTTTTTCGGTTAACTGTCACAAGTTCATCTTTGTTTCTTCAGCCTCTCCTGATGTTTATGTCTCTTCATGATTATTTTTTAGCTGTTCTAACAATAAGCTAAATAACTCTAAACTTTTGTGTGCCTTACAGAACTATTTTGAAAAGTCTTCCTGCAAAGCGAGCCGCACCTCAGCGTGAGTTTAATCTCCATAAAAACACAGAATTCTTAGCAGCATTAAGCGCAGCTGGCCTAAAGGTTATACTAAATGCAATAAACTGGCATTAGAAGTGTGTGACCTGCTTAGTGCAGCCTGAGACAGAGTCACGCAGGGAAGTGGTCACAACACTGAGCTCAACACATTTCATATGAAGAGAAAGGTTTGAGTTCAGTGACAGACTTTATTTCTTCATGCAGCAGAGAGAACATAGAGTTTCAAAGGTTCCTAATTTTTATTGATTTTGACACATTGCTTGAATCGCTGTCTGTTTTTGCTGTCTCACATCTTGTTTTGCTTTTGTTGCAGTGTTATTTCTTTTGTTTGACTTTTGGTGTTTCTTTTAATTTCATCTCTCTGAGTCTAAAAGTTGATGGATGAATGAATAAAACAAACATGACAAATACCTTGAGGTTCTGGTAACTCCAATCTTCTCCCATTCAAATCTCTTAGCTGTTGATCAAAACAGGGAATAAAGTCTCTCAACATCATCCTCTTGAAAATTAATGACAGCACTATAGGTTTCATACAGAGATATGATGAAGAAGAATGAAAATATAGAGCAACTGTCAGTATGCGTACCTGCTGATAATATATACTTGTATTTGATGTATTATCCCATAGCTCCAATAGGAGCTGAGCTGAATATTGATACTGCAGTTTCACACATGTTGATCCTCTAACACCATCTAGTGGATGATTTAACAGAGCGTCTTATCGTCTCTGTTGGAATCACAGTCGAATATCTGATCGATAAAACCAGCTGTAGTACTCTGATGTGTACAGTATATGCAAATGTAACATATGCACATATATTGAATTTCCATATATGAAATCTATGTACATACAAAACAAAAACATATGTAAAAATTATAGATAAAACCTATAAGAAATTCCAATTTCATAAATTGACATGAATGTCTACTCCACACAAATATGTATGTTTATGTATGTATGCTTATATTGTAGATATATATCCATCCCAAAGCTTGTTCATATATGTTTATATCATATACAGACAGTTCCAAAAGTCTGAGACCACTTTCCCAGAATGGGGAGAATGACATGTTTAAAATTAATGAGAAATGAATAAGAAAAACATATAAGCATATAGAATTTTTATTTGTACATTGTTTTAATAAAATTGAATTGACATATCAAATATATATTGTTAAAATATAGGCTTGCAACATGATATACTATAGAAAAATTCATGATAGATATTTTTGATAATTCAAATTTAGATTTTTTTTATGGGTATTTAATAAATCTTATAAACTTATATCTTCATATTCGCAGAGGATTCTGTATAAATGACTTAAAATTTAATGACAGGTTTTCCTTATATATTAATCATGTACAAAGACAGCAACAGTCAAATAGAGTGTACGGTATTATACTGCCTCCATCTTAATTACTTTATTCCAATCTTGTGATATCCATCCATAAATTCTTCATGCTGTATGTATGACTGCAGCTCCTGCCTAAGTCTCAGTGTTTCTCTCCAGTCAGTGTCTGTCAGGTCTTTTTATACAAAGTCTCTGATGAAGTGTTAATTACCTCTGGTTATTTGCTAATTTTATTGAACTCATTTACCCCCTACTCCCCTTTTTTTGTTTAATGACAAAGGAAATTAGCCACATGTAAGTAATTTGCGTGATTCCAGTAAAACCAGTCAAGTGAAAAATAAACATTAAATTGCTTTAAGACAGAGCTGTAAAGTTAACAGCTGCTAATGAAAACAGCAGAGAACAAACTTTTCAGACATGTTTAACTTTTTACAAGTCACTGTGAACGAAAATAATAACTTTATTAATAATTTATTAGTTAATCCGCAAAAAAAAAGCTAAATTACTTCAACATTTATCATTTTCTGTAACAGAATGCGTTACCAAAGTCATTTCAAGTTTCGGCTGCATTTGGTCGAATGTAAGTCTGTGGGCAATAACAATGTTCAATCATAGTAAACACTAGCTGTATGTGGACACTCAGGTGTGTATGCTTTTGATCTGGGGTTGTTCTTCATGGTTTGGACTCGTCGTTCCAATGAAGGCAAATTTTATTGCTACAGCATGACAATGATGTTTTATACATGAACTGCAGTGTGCTTCTAACTTAAGAAGCAAACACAGTTTTTCCTATTTGGTGTAGAAGAACTTGACTGGCCTGCACAGAGCCCTGAGCTCAACCCCATCTACCACCTTTGAGATGAACTGGAACACTGACTGTGAGCCAGGTCTTATCATCCAACATCAGTCTTGGACCTCACTAATGCTCTTGTGGCTGAATGGGATCAAATCCCTGGAGCCAGGTTGTGAAATCCTGTGGAAAGCCTGAACTCAGAAGAGCAGGCTGTTATAGCAGCAGATTAATACTCATGATTATAGAGTGACATGTTAAAGAGTAACAATGTCTCCACACATTTTTGGCCATGAAAAGTAGTAGTGTTTAACCCACAGAAAACTTTCTAGAAACAAAATAACCATTTCAACTCCTGCAGATTATACTGCCATAAAACAGTCCCACTGACTGATCTGCAAAACACAATTATAAAATCTTTGACACTCGACCAAATTTCTATTGTCTCACAGTGTTTATGGTCACATTGCCCAGCCTGAACTCCAATGTGTGCAAACATAAACAATCCATATCAATGCTCAGTGCAATAAGTGAGCGTGCTGCAGTGAAAGGTTTTAAGTTTTCACTGCAGTTTTTTCAGACTGTCCATCTCCTGGTTCCTCTGGCAGGTGACCCCTCTGATGTTTCTTGAAGTCGCTGCTGTGTATGAATCCTTTCCCGCAGACCGAGCAGCAATACGGCTTTTCTCCAGTGTGGATCCGCCTGTGCAGCTTCAGGCTGCTGGACTGAGTGAACCTCCTGCTGCAGATGTTGCAGCCGTACATCTTCTCTCCGGAGTGAATCCTCATGTGCAGCTTGAGATTGCTGGGGTTGCTGAACTTCTTATCACACTGATCGCAGGCATAAGGCTTCTCCCCCGTGTGGATGCTCATGTGATATTTGAGATTGACCGTGCAGCGAAATTTTTTCCCGCACACGTTGCAGACCGGCTGTTGCCCCGGTTTCTTCCCCGTGTGGATCCGCATGTGGTTCTGAAGCGCGCTGGCGTGGCCACAGCGTTTGCCGCAGGTCTCGCAGACGTACGACCTCTCTCCCGTGTGGGTCAGCATGTGGTGCTTCAGCGCGCTCCGGTGACTGCAGCCTTTACCGCAAACCTCGCAGATGAAAAGTTTTTCTCCGGTGTGTTTGCTCAGGTGATTTTTGAGGACGCTCATGTCGCTGCATCCGAGGCCGAGCACTTCGCAGCAGTTTTCCTTCTGGATGTGAGTCACCCGGTGAATGGCCAAGGATGAGGACGAGAAGAAACTCTCGCCGCAACTTTCACAGACAAAATCTCTGTCTCCTGAATGTAGATTCTCATGATCTGCCAAACTCTTTCTGCACTCAAATGTCTCTGGACAAACAGAGCAGACAAATGTCTTTTTCAGGGCACAACACCTGTGCCTCTGAAACGCCAGCACCCCGGCAAACTGATTCTCACACAGCGTGCACGTGTGGGTGTTCGGTCTCTTCAGGCTGTGCTGACGCATGTGTCTCTCGAAGGTGCTCTTGTAAGCAAACTCTGTCCCGCAGTCCGAGCATTTGTAAAGCTTCTCTCCAGTGTGGCGTCTTGAATGTGCGATGAGCCCCCGGAGTCCGGCAAAACGTTTGCCACACTCGGAGCAGAGGTGAGGCTTGGAGTGAGTCAGGTAGTGCCGGTCCATCAAACACTTGAGAGCAAATGTTTTGTCACAAGAAGGACATTTGAAAGGCGCTGTGGTCTTCTTCTTTTTGATCTTGGATGCGGTGGTTGAAGTGTCTCTATCCTCCTGGATGACATCGTCCTCACTGACATCAGAGGCCGGCTCAGGGGCCGGCACAGGGGACGGCTCAGGGGCCGGCACAGGGGCCAGCCCAGGGGCCGGCACAGGGGACGGCTCAGGGGCCGGCACAGGGGACGGCCCAGGGGCCAGCTCTGACGTGGGCTCAGTTAACAAGGCTTCACGTTTAGACAGGGATCCAGAGTTACTCTCTCTATGTGTGGCCACATCAGCTGAAACAAAAACAAAGTTTTGTTAGGGGATTTGAAACAAAGTGGGAAGAACAAACAAACACAGCCCCTCACAACAGATTAAAATATTATTTCAAAACATAATGTTTAATGTTTTTAATACTACTGACATGCTGCATTGAATTTACCAAATAAATGTTTTATTTTTCAGGAAGTGAAAGTGATTCAGTGTGAAGCAGGAAAACAAACGTTATCTTTATTTCAGTGTGAACTTAAAGGGAACAGTAAAAATTACAAATAGCAAAAGTAACTGCAGTATACTTCACATACATTATACATTACCACATAGGATTGATCCTGTCTATCTTTCATCTTTATAATTTATTCTGGATTCTTTTGGATGGACCTCAGTAAAAATACAGTGGCGGATTCATATGCACTTTTTACACTTGGTGTTCTTACTGTCTACTGTTAAGTTCTTCCTGTTTCTATCAGCTGTCCCACTACATGGACAACCATCAGTGTTCCCAGAGTCTGATCTGAACTCAGTTAGACTTCATTATTGTACTAAACACCTTGGACTTAACATCACACATTGAAACGTCACATCCACACGTTTCACAATGTGTTGTCTTTCTTTTGTGCCTCTTAGGTCCTTTCGTTTCACGCTATGTGTGTGTGTTGTAAGATAACTTCAGGTCTGTCTTGCAAAATACATAATACTGTATGTCCCAAGAAACTTCCTGGTTAAATTAATGAATAAATAAATATGAACTTGTTGTCACACACAGAGAAAGTTTCCGCTCTGCTGGTTTGTAAAGAATCAGTAGTTACCTGGTTCGATCACTGATTCTGACTCAGCTGCTGCTGTTGCTTTCTCAGTCTGTGGCTCTTCTAAAAACACAAACATCAACATCAGTGAATCTCAAGTTAAGATATAATATCTACTGAGGGATTCAAACAAGATTTGATCATTGCGCATTATTTGATCTCATAGTATTTTGTGAGTGTCATTTGATAGAGCAGGCCCGTTATTAATCATGAATTTCCCCTTGGGGATAAATAAAGTATCTATCTATCTATCCATCCATCCATCTATTTATCTGCTGCAACCCTTTAAACAGCAACAGAGTTTTGTTGACGATTTCTTACCACTGATTCAGAAATGCAGCAATTAGAATAATGACCTGAAACTACTGAAATGTAACAGTGTTACAGCATTTTACATGTAGCAATGATTCACTGTGTTCAGAATCTGACTATAACTGAAGCTGGTACTAAGTGGCCTGAGTAAGTGACAAAACTGAACTTTTTGGTTCATGTACCATTTGTATTTCAATAAGAAATCACATCACATAGCAGCTGGTGTAATACCTCGGTAATACATGTGGTAGATTTCCTTTCTTATCGCTGGTTGAAGTCCTCCCTCTGTTTTCTTCCTCTTCTGACGACAAATTTTGGTTTCTGATTCTGAGATTTAACAAGAGCATAAAAGTTGTTAAATACATAACAACAAGAGTGTGAAGATCCAAAAGTCTCTCCATAGCCACTTGAGCTGTTTGCTAACATACGCTTTTTGGGCCTGGCCCCTCGCCCTCCTGTCGGCTTCTTGCTTGTCTGTTGAGTCTTGTTGTTCAGTCCGGGTCTCTGCTCTGCAGCAGGACCACCCTGAGCTTCACACATGGACACTTTCAAGATCATCAATATTTTCTCTACTGCTGCTTTGGTCAATGCTTCCATGAGCAATGCAAACTGGTTCTGTGAAGTCATAGGTAAGAAAGAATGAAGGGAAACAAGGGTAGTTAGTTATAAGTAATTAACTGATTTGTTGACCCATAGAAAATAATTTCATGATGAGGGATCTTTCATTGAATGGTTGAGTTATGCTATCTAAAGCTGGGGGAATATCCAGATCTGTCTAGATGTCTTGAATTTCTGATTACCCACATGTCATTATCTTATTAGAGAGGACATCCAATGCAACATAAAGAAAGGGTCATCTGGAGGTACTAAGTTTTCAAACATTATATAATACTCTCAAAGTGAAATGGTCTTTTAATTTCACTAAAGAAAAATACAACATTAACAACATTACATTATGTATTTAGGTTAATGAGTGGAGTCTGATTTCTACTAAAGTGCTACTACAAAATTGATAAGTTACCTGATAAGTTACATGTTTTGTCTTTGTTCCAATGAAGTGCATTATTGTGTGTTTGTGTTTGTGTTTGTGTGTGTGTGTATGTCTGTGAATGTCTGAACAGGATGCTGGCCTATTTGTAGTGCTGATGTTAGGTTTTGCTCTGTGTTTTGTTGTTTCCTTCACCTGCCCAGGGACTGCAGATGGAAATTAGCTATTCGCTAAATCTGGTACAAAGAATCTTTAGTCTCTAATGAGATTAATGTATTTTTGTACATAATATCAATACATTTCATTATACAATAAATAAAAATAAGCTTTGGTGGCCTAGAAATTTATTTACAAACATAATTTTTACCAACTAATTAATACATTTAAAATAACAAGAATACTCAATGTAAACATAAATAATAAAATTACAATAATTATATAGTTACTAATGTATAATGAATTCCAAATTTAGGTCACCAGTTATGCCAAAAGAGTATGCAGTCTTTTTTTTATTCTTTGCCAAGCGGTTCAATGATCGATCCATTTATTTCTGGTATATTCCTTGCAGAAGATGACATTACCAAGAATAAATGCTTGAATAAAAACATCAGGAATTACACACAAGCTGTAACTCTGCCCCCAGAAAGATCCGTTTGGGCTTTGCTTTATGGAGAAATTAATTGGCAGAAAATTGAGCGAGTTAGGGATGAATTTTGTCTCAGTAATAAAAGACGTGTACCATGACATTTTAGGTGGCGGTTCAGTATTATATAAAACAGAAAACTGGGAAAACAATTAAATGTCAGAATAAGACATATGTACATACATATGGGACATTAAATATATTTGAAGGTAATGAGATTATGATTTTTTTATGCAGTTAATTTTATTATTGGGTAAATTCCACATTCACAAGAAGACGTGGGCTACACCTAACCAAATTTTGGGCTTTGTTTTTTATGTGTCTATTTGCACTAGGGATGGGTACCAGTACGCAGCCGTGACCAGGGAAACTGCTGTCGGGAAATACTTTGATAAAAAAAAAAAAAAAAAAAATGAAGATAATAACGTGCAGTTAAACCTGTATATCATGTTCTCCGACACCCAAACAGTATGCTTGTTCGGGGAGGTCCGTGTCCGACTGGAAACACAAACTTAACATTATATATATTATATATATATGTATGTATGTATGTATGTATGTATAGTGTATGTATATAGTCACAGGGCAGCTATTTGACCATTAATGCACACATTGTTGCACTGCACCTTTTAATAAGTGTCATGCACAGGGTGACTATCCATCCCAGGTGTAAATACCACTGTTGGCTACAGACACCTAAGTGCAAATACCACACCATACCAAATACCATATAGGCTATGGGCACCTGGGTGCTTGTCTCTGCCATACTTATACATGTGCAAATAGCATTGTTTGCTGTGGATAGGTGGGTGCAAATAGCATCAAGAACTGCATCAACATGTTGCGATGTTAAATAGACCCTTACCTTAGGAAATAATTGTGTGTTTGGTCTTTTTTAATGACCAATATGTTTTGAATTTGAAATGAGTTTTGAATTTTTCTTAATATTCTTTTCTTTCACTTGTAACTTTGTTTGGACAGTTTTTGTGTACCTGCTGTTAATGTACAAGTGTTGTATAAAAACCCTGGCTAACTGCTCCTTCTCATGTAAGCTAACATCAGACAACAGTGTGTATGCGTGTGCGCGCGCGCGTGTTACCGTTATAGCTGTATTAAGCTGCTGTCTCTGCTCCGG
Organism: Seriola aureovittata; assembly: GCF_021018895.1. Classification (NCBI taxonomy): domain Eukaryota; kingdom Metazoa; phylum Chordata; class Actinopteri; order Carangiformes; family Carangidae; genus Seriola; species Seriola aureovittata. Next base: position 4,664,491 of record NC_079381.1, read on the forward strand.
TGGAGTCACTTCTCCCTCCTCCTCCTCTTCGCTCTTTACCACCGTCTCTGCCGCCGGAGCAGAGCGGTACCGAGCGGCGGCCATGACGTTAGCCCAGTGCTGCTCCAGAAGTCCGCTGAGCTCCGTCACCCCAGCCTCCACCAGAGCCTTCATTATAGCACATATGTGGCTCTGAAACGTCTCCGCGCTGAACATGTTTGTGAGTAACCCTAAAGGTTTAATTTAGTTTTTCATAGTACTCCCAAATGGAAATCTTTTTCTCTGCACTGGAAAAGTTGTGCAACTGTCATGTTGCAGTTCCTCATTCTTCTTCTTCGTGTGATTATCACCGGAGTAGTTGCATTCTAGTAGTAGTTGGACTTCTGCCCTCCACAAGAGATGAAGTGGTACCGCATGTTTCCAGCAGGGTTATCCTGGGGCTCCCTAAATTTTTATTCTCAACCATTCATTTGGAAAAAATTTAATTAAATTAAAAATAGTTCTGAAAATTTAGAAACAAGTTTGGGAATACTATTGGGATTAAAATCCTGTCTGGTTCCTGTTCTACATTGTCTGCTCCCATGTTCTTGTGCTATCACATTTTTTTAATCCCCACTTTAACCAAATTATGTTCAGCACATTTACATTTATAATACATTTTATATAAACATTAATTGTGAATATTTATTCATTCTTTGTTGACAGGTTAAATTGTTTGACTGCTTCATTTTTGTTAGTTACATCTGTACGAAGTTGAACACCAATCACAGAATATATCACCCTCTGAACTTTGAGCATAATCCAATTTTTACCATAACAGAGATTAATATTGTGTAGTTGTAGTAGTTCCCCTCCGTAGCCAGTAGAAGGCAGCAAACACCCATGAGTGTGAATTCTGAACAACCATCAAATCCACCAGCTGCCTTTGGGCTCTTCTGTTGCCATTGTATATGGTAAAAAATTGCAGACAGACAATCTTATGATATAGATGTTGATGTTGTACTTGTACATAAACTACCGTTAAATAACAACAAACATATAAAACCATAAGTTATCATACTCACTCAGGGATCAGTTGTGCCATTATAGACATTGATGGGCTCAGGTCTCCTCATGGCACGTCATGGGTTCACTGTACTTTTCCCCCTCATGATGTCTCCACAGTTCATCTCCTTGATATTAATGACAAAATGCTGTGTGTTGACTAGACTCCTGTTCCTGCTGAACTGAGCCAGTGTGTTGGATCAAACTGCTGTCAGCTCAGAAGGCACAAGAGGGAGGCCAGATGTTTCCTCAGAGTAATGTCAAAGCCACGGTCTAGAGACTGCACATGTGGCATTAGGGAAATTCATTTCTATGTAATTACTCGCAGGCAACAGTCTTTTTTATTTCCAGTGAACCTTATTTCGCATTATGATATTAGTTTACATTTTAACATCAGCCCTAAGGAAAAGTAAACACAACTTTGCCATTCAATGTGATCTTCTAATTGTTCAAAGGGAGAAAAAGTTCATCTGGCAACGTTCGACATTAGCACTTATTCTGCACAACAAAGGACAGAAGTTAAGAAACCTCAAGTAAACATTGGATAAATATTTATCTTCTCCAATAAAGCAAATGCTTCATGTAGCTGTCTGAAGCAGACGGAGGGTAGAACAGAGCCTTTCATGGATCTATTTACATTAAAATAACTATCCCAGTTTATCCAGCGTGTTTCACTGTAAGAGGAAACAGAAAAATACAGAGCAGATACTGAAATTTTCAGATTTAAGCTTGGTCTTTGTTTTCTTTCTTTTTTTTTCTTTTTTTTTCTCTTTACCATGTGGAGTGGCAGTAGCTGTTTTAACTATTTCATACCCACACAACAGCAACGTGTCGTGTAAAGGTGTCACAACTGTCTCAGGTCAGTGTTAAACCGAGTTGTGCTGGTAGTTAATTGTTTTTCGTATATGTCAATATAGTAAAGAAAAAACTCACACCAATGCATAATCTGATTTGTCTTGTCCTAAGCACAGCAGTGCAGACTTAGTTTTAGTACCCGTAGTTGGGAATCGCTACTCTATCATGCAACATAAGGATACATTTTCAAATATATTTACAAAGTATATGCACAAATGAAAATATGTCGTTCGTCTTTATTGTAGTAACAGGCATCCCATAATGTTGAAGCTGAAAAGAATACAAAAGCTATTTATATAAGAATAGCTCATTCCTCTTTTCAGCAGTAGTTGATGGATTGTTTTTGTTTAGTTGGTTGTTTGTTTGTTTCCAATATATTTTCTCAACAAAATAACTCAGGATTGTTTGGTCAAATTCCTTTAAGTACAAAACCTAAAAATAGTGTTGTCCTGTCCATCAGCTTTTTGATCCTGTGTTAAAACTTTCTAGACTAAACGTCTGTTTAACTCCAGTCCCCTTCCAGAGACAGATCTACAATAGATCAAGATTTCCTCGACATCCCTACATTAAATTAACCAAAACATTTACCCCAGGTTTAAGTGTGGGCTTACAGTATATCACACCTCTAAGGTTGTTTAACCTGAGATCATGACCACGATGACATATGACAGTGAGGACCACTTAAAGGAGAACGCTGGTGTTATTCTATATTCATCTTATTGTCAACAAATCCTGTGAAAAGACCAAAACCAAGTTTACAGTCAGTCTCTTGACTCTCTGACTTCCTTACCCTGTCTGCTGCACTCAGCATGTAAATCTGATGTAAATCTTTGAAAATGGTTCACAAATTGCTCAGTAATTTCCTATCACAGCAGTTTACTTTACTCAGACAGGAGTAAATAGTGCATCTGCTGGGGACTATTTTCATCCGCAGATTGATCCACATTTAGTGCAACAGGAAGGTGTAGGTGGGAATGAGACAAACTGCAGTGTGTGTGTTCATGATAATGAAAGGACATGTCAGCCAGGTGAAAATAGTCACAGGGCAGCTATTTGGCTATTCACACCCGTATGAAGCACCCAGTGGCTCTCTAAACCTCTTGTTTTATTCGTTGTTTTTGTTCGGTTTTTTGTTTTGTTTTGTTTTGTTTGCTTTTTTCCAAACGGTCAGGGTTAGCATATTAACATATAACAACATAGTTTGGGTTAAAATAGACCCTTTTCACCGCAGCCCCATGTTAGAAAGCCTGAACTTCTTCCATTTGACTCATTGAAGCGGTCCAGGAGAGCCTAATGCTTGGGTGTAAATAGCCACACCGGCTGTCCACCCCGGATGCAAACAGCATTGTTGGCTGCTATGGAGCTCTGTGGCACAGAAGAACAAAATATATCACATCAGCTTGTTGCTACACAGACAAATACTTGTTAGTAGGATCAGGTCATTGTTTTTAATGTTTTTTAATTTGTTAACAATAAGAACTAATTATTACCAACCCTATCCTTTAACACAACAAGAGTATAATGATATAAAGATTAAATATTTCAATATGCTAAAGGGAAGAAAAGAGAAATATATATATATGTATATCACATCTTACAGTTTGACAACACAATCTTTTGCGAATGAAAATATTTAAAATTATTCCACATATACTGTATGATAAGACTTATATATATATATATATACAGTTTTAGTAGGTCAGGAACTACAGACTTCTTGTCATACATCCCAATTATCTCTGTACAAGTGAAGAACTTAGCCACTGTGAACAAACTGGTAAGACTCCCTGTTCAGCAGTCGACTAAGCTCTGCACCTGATCAGAAACAGCAGATACACACATGACACAACACAAACACACTAATCTTTTGATCTTGCCTCAGAAAAAAAACTTTTTTCTTGGAGCGTGATTCACAGACTGGCAGCTGGACGAACTCCCTCCTCTTAGAAATGTTTAATAAGAACAAGGCAGGAAGAAAAAAAAGGAAAAAGAAAGTCAGACACACTTCTGGAATGACGAAAACAAGTACCTGCATATCTTCCTCCAGCTCCAGGAGCAGCAGTAGCAGACACCATAGCAGTGTAGTAATCCCTGGCAATGTGATTTTCATTTTCTGTCCCAAATCATCATGCCAGAGACCCACACAGCCAGAGCAGAGATACGACGACTCTCCGTCCTCCAGGAAAACCCACAACTCTGCCCCTTCTTGTCATCTCTCTCCTTTCTCCTGCTCCTTTTTTTTTTTTCTCACGTTCCAGTCTCTCCGGACCTCCCTCCCCCACTCTCCCCTCTCCGGCTCCCATGCTCGGTTTAACTTTGGGTATTTCCCTCATTAACTGCTACGCCTATATCAGGAACTCCGGAGAGGCCCGAGGAAGTCTGGCTCTGAAATAAAAATGACAGCGTGCTCCTCTGATAGTAACGAACGATAATCACCTCCTTGTTCTGCCGGGTCGGGTAAGTCGGCAGGTGTGAGGGCATTCTGGGACAAAAAGAAGAAACCCCTCTCTGCATCCATCTGTTTGTCTTTTTTTAAATGCTTGGGGGTTTAAATCTGAATTGAATTTTCATAGATGAATTCTTAAAATGGAAATAATCTTTTAAAAAGAGTAGGTCACGCAAGAGGTTAATGGGGTTGCCTTCAGAGAAACCTGTAGCGCAGGTTTTTTTTTTTTTATCACGCAGCGCTACGTGGATGTGTCACATCACGCTTTCATTCCGGTCCCTATAATAACTGTACTTGTTGTTCCTGTGTTTTTCTAGAGCTGGAGGTTACATCTGTTTTACTTTCTTCCATTCACTGTGACGATCTGCCGCGCGGTGGCTTTGCTGGACGTGTGATCCTGAGAAGCAGAGGATTACTGCGTCTATGCTGTGGGAGAAATCACTCGCTCTGTCAGTCTCCACGTGGTGTTTTCACAGCCACCAAAAGCCTTGACACGCAGTCACAATTTTTGAGGAGGTGTACATCATTCAGCGGCTACAAAGCCTAATGGATGTAAGCTACATACCAACACTTCAACCCTTTAACTCCCAACAATAAATCACGCTCACAGCTGAAGTGTCACAGCAGGAATTTTTCTTTCTGAGCTACTTTTGTGTTCCCTCACGATACTTATGCATTACCTCGCGTTAGGTTTTCAGTCTCCTTACGGCATTTCTTGTATCTCCCGTGATCCATAGGAATAGTGTGTTGGTCCAGTCCGGTTGTAATACACTACCAGTTTAGTTTACTCTAAACTGTTGTTGTTATTATTTCCTCCATGCCTGAGACATTATGTTTTGGGGTTTTTGGTATGTTTTTCTGTCTGTTTGCCCATTCTCATGAACCAGATCTCTCAGTAATGCCTTGTAAGAATTTCTCCAAGTTTGGCACAAACATTCACTTGGACTCAAGGATGAACTGATTAGATTTTGGTGGTGAAAGGTCAAAGTTCAAGGTCACTGTGACCTCACAAAACACAGTTTTGGCCTTTCTGTGACATCAGAATGTTCTGCAAAAACACATTATTCAATGCTATAACTCAGGAAGGGGAGATTGTGACAATATTTTCTGAAACTGGGCTGGTTGGCGGAGGCATACAGTCCAGCGTGGTTTGCCCCACTGCACTTGATCTGATCCGTTACTTTTCAATAATCATCCCATCTGCCACAATGAGCAGGAAGTCTATTCTGGCTTGATGCACCAGTGAGAGAATATGTACGTACGATATGTATGTAGGATATATAACGTATAATACATAAGAATATGTACATGTAGTAACTTCCCCACCTCATAAAGTGCAGCTCACAGCAGCCTAAATGATGCTATGCATTTAGGTGTTAAGGATTTGGGTTTCAGTTAGCACTCTGCTCACGCTGAGGAAATACACTTTTCATTTTGAAGACACTGATTAAATAGGGCTGTGTCCTCACCCTTGAGCTATGGGCTTAACAAGCCTTACACTATACCCGACCAGACATGAAGCATTTTCCCAAAATACTGGACTGTTTGTACAAACATAATGACATATGACACTGAATTGAAGTGGCTGTTCAGCTACTGATAAACAGGACGAGGTGCATTTATCACAAATGATTCTGCTGCCACATACCAGCAATAATTGCAGAGTTTCATCATGGAGCCAAATCCATCTGTGCCTCCTCCTGCGTTCCCCGGTGAGAAGAGAGGCAGAGTGACGTGCCATCGTGTCCCTGGCTCCTATCACAAGCCTTTTATTGGTCCTGACAGGAGACTCACAGTCCAGAGGAGCTGTATCTACCCCACCCAATGAGAAATGCCTTTGTGGCAACACATGTCCCCGACAAGAGGTTACTCCAGACTGTACTCTGAGGGGGAGAGAAGAAGATGAGGAGGAAGAACCGTCAATAACTTTCCTACGGAGGCAATTCCATGGAAATCCAGGTCACACATTTGAAAGTCTGCGTGAAAGGAAATGGACTCAGCAGTCTGTATTTATAATTTGCCAAACAATTTGCCAAATTTCAGACTGTGCTTACTTGTGTCAGCCAGCTGTTAGCTATGGTGGCTGCTGCTGGCTGCTCAGTTCAGGTTTATATTTCCTCCTTGTTGCTTAAATTTGGATTTTCTGGCCACAGTGTACTTGCCAACATGGCAGAAATAAATACACAGGCCTAATCAAACTCATTAGTGTGAGGGAATAAGAAATGATTTAGCCTTAGCCTTAGTGTGTTAGCACTGCAGTTTTTACTTGTATTTCTTACTCTTATTGCACTCCAACCTTTCTTGAATTGTACATCATCCTGCTGTTTCTGATGTATTTATTGTCTGTGCTTTTCTTCAGTATCTGGCTCTGCATGTCTGCAGTTATTGCAGTTAGGGTTTTGGTCTTTGGGATTGTTCCCCCCAGTGTGCCACCCCCCCACCCCACCCCACCCCTCCACGGGATCAATAAGGTCCATCCATCCATCCATGTAATTAGGTTTGAGCATAAAATGTCTTGCTCAGGGGTCGGGGAAGAATAATTTCATTAAAAGTCTGGAACCATCATGGTTGTGATTACAAGATCTATTGTTAGGAAATGGGTTAATTCATCTGTGTGAGATCCAACCTATTAAGTTTTGAAGTTCAAAAGATCAATGGCGCAACATAATCATGCATATGTGTGGCCATGTGTGTGTCCACAGCTCAACATTCACTCTTCCTTTAGCTCTGGGTTGGTGTCCATCAACTCCTGAGAGAGAGCACACAGTCAAAACTGCTGCTAGACGTTTGGTGTTGGATCCTGCACCGATGTGTCCTCATGTCAAAATATACAGCATGATGCAAATGCAGTACGGTGCCAGCAGGGAATACATTATCTGCTCAGCTAATCATTAATGATTTATGGTTAATGTCTGCACTCCACAGCTGCCTCTTAAACCTGTCACTCATCCCAGTTTGTCATGTACGATTTTCAGAAGAATATCTCAACTCCCTGCGAGGCATCATACGCTGAGTCTGAGCGTGTTCGAACTAAAAGTGAACACAACATGCTCAGGCTCGTGCTAAACTATAACACGATCCTGCTGTATGCTGAACGTGTAGCAGTGCGTGTGTGTGACCGCTGGAGCTGACTTAATGGGAATCACACTACAATAACACGCCTGATCCTGCTTGCTGGGGTTTCACTTTTTACATGTTTGATCCACAGAGACATGACATACCAAGTATGATCTTGGCATGTGACCCCCCGCCAGCTGTTCAGCCACCCAACCTCTGACCTCCAAACCCCTGGGAGTCAAAGTCAAACCATGCTTGACTTGGTGGGGCCTTTATAAGAGGTGGAGGCGCGGTGACTGAAAGATTGTGTTATCAGAGCATTAGAGCAACTTAGTGGAAGAAGAGGTTGAAATTCCTGAATTGACACAGCACATATACGTTTATGGTTAAAAGCTAATGTTACAATCAACAGTTATTTCTTCATTCATAGAGTGATGATATAAAAACATGACGCAGCATATAATCAGAAAAAATTATATCACATCCCCTGCCTTTTTCTGTCAATTTTTTCTTTACTATTGTTTTTACTCATTTACGTCAGAGCTGATTTTACTGTCCTGAGTTGCAGTAAATTCTGGTTCCTGAGTGTTATTGTTCAGTATGCTTTTAAAACGACTTAATGTTGACATTCAAAGTTCATTCTTGACCACGGACGCAGCAGTTGAGAAAACAAACATCCACGATTTGACTAAACAAACTCTCTATTCTGGTGATGATCATGTGATGTGATCGAAAGCTCCAGATCAGCTGTCAAGCACATTGTTAGGAAAGTGCTGTACAGTGGGGTCCAAAAGTCTGGCAATGTGGTCTCAGACTTTGGACTCCACTATATAAATAATATAATTTCTGTTGTATTATTTTATTTTTGTTGGATTTATTTATATATATATAAAAAACACAGAAACAGAAACCCCTGACCCTAACTTCCCGCCTGCAACTAGTCTTTGTGCTAAGCTACTCACCTTCTTGCTCTACACTCAGATATAACAGCTGTGTTGATCTTCTCATCCAACTTACAGCAAAAAAAGTTTCCTCAAATATTTTTCCTTTAGTGTCAAACAATCAGAAGAGGGTTGCTGCACTAAATTTAGCTGCTAGCCATCAGTAGTCCCTGACAGCAAAATGCACTGCATTCAAAATGTATCGTTTTTGTTTTTTGTTGAACCTTCATTTCAGGAGCGTCCTGTTCACACAATGAATCCCTTATCCATAATCTAATCACACGCCCAACCCATAGTGTCACGGTGACATCCATGAAATAACAATTTGCACACGCCCTTTTGTCGGCCTACCAGTCACTAATGTCTCTTGTCATTTCAGAATTTGCCATGACAAGTCACTGCAGGAAAATCACAGGGGTAAATAATTAAAAAATGAACATGGCTCTATTCTATTCAGGTGTTCTAGCACAGCAAAAATAGCATTCAGCCATGTTAATACGACAAAGTGCAGTAGTCCTCGCTGTGTTCTCCCCTTTTCATCTCCTAAACTCCACCCGTCTGCACACCTGCTCCTAATTTCCTCATCAGCTCCCAGAACTGCTCCTTAGCCATTGTTCCCTGGCAGCTGTCGTGCTCTCTTGTGCCTGCCTGCCTGCCTGCCCTGTTATGACCAGTTCCTGCCTTTCTGGATGTCTTACACTGCTTCTACTGACTGTTGCCAAACCCTATTTTCATCAGTGACACAGCACATTTTGTTTTTTCCTCACCTGCCTTGTTCGAGTCATGCATTTGAGTCATCAACCTGTTTTCTTGAGTCATTACACACTTGAACACACTTTTCCTACATGTTGCAGATTGTTGCAAGGAATGTGGAGGAAATGGAGTCAACACCACAGAGTTCTCTAAATAAATATTACGCTTTTTTTTTTTTTTTTTGATGACTGCACAGCATTTTGGATTTAAACACCCATGTCTGAACACACACACACTCCACATTTGCTCCTCATTCTCCACCAACAGTGAAGGCTCCACCCTGAGCAGGGGGCACTGCCCTGCGCCCGTCATCAGCCCCTGTGGGCACCATGAGATCGTGTGACAGCACTGTACGACCAGCGCATACATGCATGCGTGCCGGCCTCACTGCTCTGTGCGGTCTCACTCTGCCCACACAGCTGAAACACACACACACACACACACACACTCAAACATATACACACACAAATGGATATATTCATCAGGATATACACATGTAAGCATGGCTTTATGCATGAACACACAGGATATTTATGTGCTGACGTTCTGGCCAAACTGCAGCAGCATTCATGCGTAAGTGTATATGCTTCTTCGAAAGAGTCACAAATTGAGCAACACTTCCTGTGTGGCCGACCCACTAATTTAATCCACTTCCTGTGCTCTAATCGTGTAATCATGGAATCAAGGGGTTAAAGTTCACATCCAGCGAGGGACGTCTGTAAACAGATCATCATCACTGCTGCATGTCAGCACCAGAGATTGTAAATAAAGATGGAAGACGCATCTGAACTTCCTCCCACTCTATAAAAATGAAGCCAAAATATCCCAGATATGAGAGCTGCCATCTTGGTGACGTCATTTGGAGCCAGAGTCTGTATTGCCGCAGTGTCGGGGGGGAGGGCAAGAGTATCGAGGTCCTTCCCACACACCCAACCAACTCCGTTGCAAGTCAGTCACAGATGTCAATAAATCTTATAGCATCAAATACCTAATTAAAGCCAAACTTATTCATGATTATTTAGTTTGGCTCATGTCTCTATCTAATGTCTCTAATATTGAGGGGGCGGGGTTTATTATCACGCAACCAGCCAAAAGGGGACAATCAAGATGTTTTGGCTTCACCTTTAGGGAGCTGTCATGTCGTCCATTTTCATATACAGTCATCAGTCAGCACCTGTGTCTTTTCTGCCATTGTTCCGGCTGCTCAAACCTACTAATGTGAAGCAGCATCACTTGACCAATATTAGGCTCAGTAGCTGCTAAATGCTCCACTTTCTTCACTAGATAGTTGCTAACTTTGCACGTTAGCTGTTTGGTGCTGGGCAGTAGTGTCAAGTTGGTTTATCAGTTTGCTTTCTAAAACAGCTGCCGGCTCCTGCTGACCATGAGGTTGATGAGAGCACTGAGACTGAAGCAAAAAATCAAAACTCTAAGCTACAACATAATAAAATGCTCCATAGGACTGCAGATTTGGTGATAACTCTCTGTGGATTCACAACTACAAGTGACACCTGTCACATCACACAGTCACTGCTAATGCCATCTCATGCGGTTGCCGCTTTTTTTTTCCAAGTTGTTTTGCTCGTGAGGATGGCCAGAATGACAGAAGTACTTCAGCAAACATGCAAGGACAAAGAAACAACAGCAACAACAAAAAACTGTCTTTGTTTCAAGTCATTTTCACTTGCTGCAGCACTTCAGTCACAGTCTCCAGATGTTGTCCTTCATACTCTACACTGCTCCTCCCTAATGACTCACCACTGACTCAGAGAGGCTAAAAAGCTATAGTTCAACACACATCATGTCATGTTTAACAACACATTTTGAAAGAGCATACATTTGTATAATGGCCTTGTTCATAGTAGACTAAAGACTTGCCATAGTAGGAGAAGCCCAAGTGTCACTGAATAAAATTATCAATGGCTCTGTTCTATTCAGCTGCCATGACAGTGTGACGCTGAGACGGCCTGCATGCAAGTGTGCAATGATCCTTTCTCTCCAGCTCCCTTTGGATCATTCTTCACACGCTTACATCACTTTTCATGTGTACAATGACCTGACACTCCACATGGATTGTTACACCGAGGAAAGGCGTAGGCACGTTCAAAAGAAAAATACTTGGCAGTTGATTGGATGAACCATCTGCGTATAATATGATGTAGTAGGAGAGCGCCGAATAGGAAACACAAAACAACAACAACCTAGTTAGCATGTCGTTAGACGAATCTTGCCATCTTTGCAAGGAAAGGTTGCGCATAAAAGATGAATACCAAAACAGTCACTTCTCCATAGCTGCCAGTAGTTCCTTTTTCAGCCACAAGTGAATACCTTGGAGCCTGGCTGGATGGATTCTCGCTCCAGCTGCCTCACAAGATTATGTGTACAACAGAGTGCCGTGTGCGTTATTACCCACATTTGTCCAACTGATCGTATCTCAATTCTCTTCTCACTTCTCACCCTGCATCTCACTATTATCGAAACATGTGTAGACACGTTTGCCTTTAGAGTCCGTTGGACAAGACGTTGTGTGAACTGGTTTGTTTGACACATACCAACAGTTTTTGCTGGGGGCGGGGCATAAACGTGATGATGTCAGCTGTAGTCCACCTGCCCACCTGAGAATCACTTCAACCAGACTGACATGAAATTTGCTGTAGATGTTGGTGGTCCGGTTTGGTTAACCTTACTCCGTCATCACTCCTCTAGTGCCAGTTTCAGATCAAAATATCGACTTTGTACTCAATACAAGTGAATTTGGTGAGAAGATGTGACTCGTATGTACAGAGCTGAAGTCGGGAGGAAATTAGCCATGCTTACATTTCTGTTTGTGTACGGAAACAGCACTTTTATACATGAGCTGTAGAGGTGATACAGAGAGGCACATGGTATCCCCTTTGACAGATCCAGACTATTTGTTTCCCACTGTTTCCAGTCTTTATGCTAAGCTAGGCTAATCACATCAAGTCCTCCAACCTGAACGACCATATAGGTTGTCAGCAGGAGCAGATATGCCACAGATTAGCTTCATATCTTTCATAGTTGAAAGATAAATAATCAGCCCTCCTTTGGTTTGGTTAAGTTTAGGCATAGAAACAACTTAGTTAGGTTTGGGGAAACATCATGGCTTGGCTTTAAACATTTTCTTTGTTAATGTAAGAGGACGTCCATCATCATGGTTGAAATAATAAACTCATGGTCAAGGTTATAGAACGATCGTGGTCGTGGTTAAAAGAGACAGAGATGACACTTGGTTGAAAACAGGAAATGAAAAACAGTCTCCGGTTCAATGTTTATGTCGACCCAACCATCCACCCGACCTCTTCTGCATGTGGACTTCATTGCTCTTTATACAACGTAGCCTGACTTCCTCCTTTGCAACCATCATAACTATTACAGCCACTAAAGGGTTTTGTCACTTAAATGTAAAACTGATGTTTTAGGGCGTCTGCAGAAAGACTGATGCTGTCTACTATGAATATAGATATTGCTTAGTGATAAAACATATATGAGTCATAATAAGCTGCTGACAAAAAGAACTTATCGGGTTATTTCTTGTTAGAGGACAGTCTCACTAATCACCTACCCCTGCATCAATTTTCTCATTGAACTCTAGAAAAGGAAGAAATAACTGCATTTCCCAAATTATTGAACCATTACTTTTAAATTAAGAAGTGATATTTTGTAAAAATGTACTGACGATTAGTGCATCTTAAGACTTACCACTTTCTGTGTTTCTGTTTTCTTATTTTTCATCAAGTGATCTTAGTTTTAGTCTTACATTTAAATTGAGTTAAAAGGTTAAAAAAATTGTAGTTGTAGGCATTCAAAAATTAAGTTTTTTAAAAGTCTATTTAAGTTTTTGAAAAGGTAATATTTTGGAGATACACTTAAGAACAATGACTTGATTATCTTTAAACAATTGTTATTAAACTCTCTTCCATGAATTGCTCTACTACTTTTAATCCTTATCAGAAACGATTCAAACATCTGTTAAAATGACAAAAACCTTGTTGACTTACTGTGTAACATGCTCCGTCCCCTGTCTCCTGCAGTGACCCAGTGACACTGCCTTCCTGCAGCTTTCTTGTGTATCTTGAATGCCAGGAGGAAGGAGTGGGCTGAGACTGACGCCTTTCTCTCCTTTATAAATCAGGCTTTATGAGTTCACATAGTGTCGCTTGTGCATTGGGCCGGCCCCAACTCCAAAACAATTCAAAGAACAGTTTGTTGGTCTGTCCCTCAATGGCACAAAGCCGCTCATTCAGCCTGAGTCTGAGTGTAGGAAGTCATTTACCCCAATTCTCTCAATTCATTTCGATTCAACAAAGCTTTATTGGCACAATATTCACAACAACAAAAATGTTTGGAAATAGAAAATAAATACAATGAATACATAAAAAGTAGGCTACAAAGACAAATAATTACTCTTAATGAATGTAGACAGGGTGCGAACAACCACTGATTCATAAAAATATAGATGAAAAATTCTGTGTATAATAGATTTTAACTAGACAAGGTCAAAACCTGATATTTGGCTGGACCGTTTATGGCCAACGTGCAAAATAAGGACGTAGTTTAAAACTGTTGTGGAGCCGCTGTAAACAACTGACATCATTGTGTCATATTTGCATTCCGCCTAGTGTCAGCTGGTTTCAGCTCTTTATCTGTTTGCTTCTCTCCTCCCCTCTGTGCTCACATAAAAATTATTTCAATTGTGTATCAAATAATTGACATTGTGAGTGAAACGTGGCCCATTAAGTCTACATGTTAACACTTCCAAGCCATTTCCAAGCTGCTGCAAGCTGCTGGAAACTCTGGTCTGTTGTCAAGAAATGAAGTAGTACATCCAGCCATGAAACATGTAAACTATAGAGAAAAATAATAATAATAATAGGCTTGGCTTGGAAGGATGGCTGAATTTAAGAAATCTTTTACACCTTCAGAACAAGAAGGAAGCTTATTGCAGCTCCTCACACAGCCAGCAGATGTCCCTCTTGCTTCACTCTATTGTTCTATGTAACACATTTGCCTGAGGAGAAAGTGTCCAAGTGTTGACAGCAAAGTGTTGACTTCTGTAAATCTGCAGCTTTCACTTTAAATTATACAATTTATCAGAATTTTAGCAGCAGAGAATTTTATTGAACCGTTCTACAGTTAATCATTCAATAATGTTTTATGTGCACACAGTATGTGTGCAAGATTGTAGCCTATTAGTCTATTAATTAGATAAAAGCAATAAAATTGCAGTGTTTAATAGAATAGAATCACAATCCTGGTTTTGATTTTAACTTATATAGTCAGAGCTCTGGTTAACTTTTCCTTTTTTATAATTCATACGTCAGTCTGGGAACTCCCCCCTTGTCTCCGTTTGCCTCTCCTCTTTCTCCTCATCCCCCTTTCCTTCACCATTCTGAGCCCCAGACCTCAGGGAACATCTGAGCCACATCAGGACTCCAGAAGCCTGGCAGATGTGGATTCATCTCTACTTGACTCTTGAGCAATTAAGCAGCCACTGTCTGAAGAGACAGACCTGGTATGCGATCAGATCTGGTTCTTGGACTCTCAAAATTTAGGATCTAGATCTTTACACCCGAGAGTCTCTACCCGATGAAATCCTGGAGTATGAGGGTGAGCCCGGTGTTGCAGCTGTCTGTTTTGCTGATGGGATTCTGTCAGGCCCATCGTGCCCTGGCAACAGATGACGCCTCCACATCACAGGAGTCAGGTGAGGTTCCAGTGTCCCAGCTGAGGATGCTCTCACTGGGACTGGCTCACCTGCTGCAGGGGGTGGAGAAGAACACCGAGCAGCTGGAGCAGCAGGGAGAGCAGGTGGCGGCAGAGCTGGACGGGGCCACCAGGAGTCTGGAGAGCCTTCATAAGCAGAGTTTAAAGTCAGGACGGACTCGCAGGCAGGTGAGGAGGAATCGCATTTTCCAAAGGAAATACACTTTTCAGCGCCAGTCATGCAGATGAAATCTTTGCCCTGTTTTATGACTCACAGGCTCAAACGCTTTTGTTTTGAAATCAGACTGCTTTGTAGTTTGAAAGAGGGACATATATATTAAATTGTATATTGGGAATGAAAAGTGCAAGACTAATGTCAATGAGAGTCCTCTGAAGACCAAGTATACTATGAGTCAAGGTCTAAAAACCATTAAAAAAAAAGTCTAGAACCCACCAAGAGAATATTGGGTGTAATGCACATCTGTTATAATGTGTTGTCCTTCAGGTGAGGAGGGACCTGCAGATACTGAGTGCCCGGGGGGACAGGGTGTGGACGGCGGTCAAAGATCTGCAGAAGGGGCTGGAGGATCTGGAGACAGAGCAGAGAGCCATGCAGCACCGGATGAACCAGATCCTCCAAAGAGTGAAGAGCCTCACTCAGCCGAGGTCAGGAGGTCAGACTCAGCTCGGCGTTGGCTTCATGAGGGTGAGAAAAAAAAATGAAGAACTAATCCTGTAGACCACCAGGAAGTTGTTCTGGTGACACAGATACACGGGTATGGTCATATTAAAAGAGAAAAGATCCTTCCCCAAACGGTTACCACAAAGTTGGACGTAGACTGTTGAAAATGTTGCTGTCGTATTACTTCCCTTCACTGGAAATAGATCCAGGCCTGAGTTAGACAGGTGTCCACATACTTTCTGCCATGAAGTGGACTTGCTTTTTGCTCAGTTTTGTTTTTTAGTAAATAACACAATCAAACATAAAATACCAGTGAATTCTTCTGTCTATTATAACAGACAATTGTCAGTGTCAGAAATAACAGATTTGACCTTTGATTTCTTTGTTGTGTTGTAGGTTATCATGGATAAACAGGCCCAACAGCTTGCCAGTCTGAGCTCAGTGGTTTCAGCCCAGGACAGGCTGATCGACAGACGCCTGCAGCGCATTCAACATCTGGAGAAACAGGTACGTAACCCTGGGGTTGAAAACTTGTATCTTATTCTTATTAAAGTGCATAATCTATAAGGGAAACAAGGTCAAGGAAAAGAGGAAAGTCTTGCAAAGTCCCATTTTTATTACTGCTGCTATTATAAGACATTTGGATGTATTTTAGTCCTAAGTATCTTTACAGTCCATTTTAAAAACTTGTTCAAAATTACTAATAGTTGCATTTGTCATTTGAGAAATTAGAGGACCTAACTAAATTGTTAGTAATCATTTTAGTAATAGTTATGTGATAACAATATATATATAATATTATATCTATGTTATATTATTATGTTTATATAGCAAATTTCACCTGAAACAACAACGTGCGTTATGTAAAAAACATGCAAATGTGTGTGTGTGTGTGTGTGTGTGTGTGTGTGTGTGTGTGTGTGTTTTAGGTGTCTGACAGCGCCCCAGCAGCACTGAGGGCAGATTCTGACTCCAACTGTGTCTGATGAGGACAGCTGCATCAACACACACACACTTGAAACAAATTCCCTCACAAGCAGCAGTGAAAATGAGTTTGTAAAGAATGAACTGTACTACAGTGCAGGTGGAGATGAAAACTATTGGGACTACAATCAGCCTGTCCTCAACCAGATACAGCTCTGTTCACAAAGGGTTCAGAAATAAAACGCTCCTGTACTTGAGTCATCATGTTGTGCCTCTGACTTCCACAATACTGTGGTTGACGACGGTGTTGAAATGTCGTGTGAAGAGAGTTTGCTCATACACACCCGAATAAACAGACGCACACTAGAGGCAGAGAAACCTTCAAACTACAACACACAGTTTTTGTAACAATAAAAAAAAAAGTTAGAAGTCAGAATTTACAACCAACACATTTCCGGCCTTATATAAAATCTAATTGCGTTCAGAACCAAAACTGTAATTGAAGTTCTCTGCAGGATTATTAAGTATAAAAATGTAACGAAAAGCTAAATTTATGATTTAATGTGTAATGAATTCACACACAGGCCATTAGGTTCAGTCAGCAGCGGTGCAGAATGTAAGGTTTTTAGCCAAGCGTGGCTCAGTGTATGCTAATGCTGAGACTGCCCTCCTTTCATACAGCGCCAAGTCAATTAAGTCAAAATTTTATTTTGTCCAATACTTTTTGGTTATTGAGCAAAAACTAGGCTAATGAAATCCCCATCAGCTTCATCTACTTTGTGTCTAGTTAGGTAGTTAATTAGCAATATTAGCACGCTAATATGGGTCGTCACGCTAACATGTGAAACTTGGTGAACCTGATAAATATTATACCTGCTTAGCATCAGTATGTTAGCATTGTTGTTGTATTGACATTAACAACAGAGTAATGTTGTGCATCACTGAGCTTCTTGTCTGTAGAGCCTGTAGCCTGAATTTAAAGGGACAAGTCAACTCTTAAACCGTCTGGAAGTTTGTTCCACCTCTGCTGCATAAATGCTGCTTTTCCATGTTGAGCTTGGACTCTGAGAACAGTTTGCAGGCCGCTACCAGAAGACCTCAGAGGGTACATATGGTAAAAGACAGTCAGAGGTGTTTTCTGGTCCTAAAGCAGACTTACAGGCCAGCAGCAGTCATTTAAACTCTGGAAACCAGCACATCAGACCTGAGGACTGATGTAATGTGTTCAGTTTCTTTTGTCTTTGTTAGGAGTTACCAGAGGGTGTACACAATTCATTACTGGTTTTTGGCTGCAGATGTATGTTTACTATCTGCTCAGTGCACAGTCCACCAGTAACACATACTGAAAAATTAAAAAAAATATTGCATGCTCATTATTAAATGAAATGGATTGAAAATTGTTTCTGGGTGAACTTGTTTACCACTGTGTGCCTATATGTATTAAACCCTCCCTTTAGAGGTAAAGGATTCAAGATCCAGAGCTGTGGCCTTACATAAAGAGAAATGCTTACATTCCTTGATCTCTAGGGGATCTTCAGTAAGTACTTAACCTCAAACAGTCTTGGTGCCATTTTGTCACAAGAGAGAAACTGAGGTGGGGGGGGGGGGCAAACAGGAAATCTTATAGTATGAAATCCAAACCACCAGCTCTGCACCATCATAAGCCGTCTCACAGCCAAATGTGACAAAGGTTGTGTGCTGAATCTTGGAGGACTAAGCTGATATCTGATGGCCTCAAGTCACTGTCTTGACATTCGACTTGCAGGCAGTCTGTCCCCACTGGTGTTCCCAAACAAACCTCCAACAAGTTGAACTCTGGCCCACTTAGAGGACAAAAGAGCAAGAGCTGGGCAGAAAAAAAAGAGGAAGAAAGGTAGTGAGAGAGGGGGAGAAATAGAGAAATGTTCTCAAGAGTAAATAGTAATGATACAATAGCGGCTGCAAAAAAGAAAGAAAGGATCTAAAAGATCAAAGGGAGGAAAGAAAGACAAAAAAATATAAAATGTGACCATACAGAGAGGTGACAGGAACATGGTACAGGTCATTAACATACAGCAGTGTTACTGTATATGGGGGGGGGGGGGGGATACAATGATCCAGTAGGAATTCGAAGCTTTAGAAGGTGTGTCAGAGCTGCAACAGCACCCCCTAGAGGTCACACTGAAACACTGACATTTTCATCCTTAAATTCAATCTAATTTTTTATTTTATTTTATCACTATTAATTTCATTCTTTTTATATTTTTGCTTGTTTTGAATCTAATAAGACAAGACTAATATGGGCCTGTTTTTGAAAATGTACCTCAGTTTTTTCCTCTGACATCTGCGGATTTAAACTCATTATAGTAACAGAGATTATTTTATCTATTTAGCTTTTTGCATTTGAAAAATAGTAATTGTGATTATTAGGCCAAAAATGATTCAAATAAATCTCTGCTGCCACTGTTTTGGAAGAGAACAAGGGAGTTAATAAGTTGATACCTAAGATAATATATGTTTGTTGATTTGATTGTCGTGTATCTACCACCACTTTTCACAGACATGTGGCTGGAGCTGACAGTCACACTGATAGTCACATCATATTAACAGTTGTCTTATTGTAACCATGTTGTGGTTTGAGAACTACAGACTGTGGCTTTCTCAGTGTGGCTGTAGGCTGTGAAGAACCAGTAGAGATGCAACATCTCTGCACTTCAGCCGTTTTGTTTTTATGTCACACCTTTATTTTTGCTTTCACAATACATCCTGAACATTGGTGCAGCGGCCATTAACACTTGAGTCTGACACATTTATGGAATTGACCGATTATAGCGAAAGGTCACGTCGTTAGATGTGACAGAAAAGGATGTGCCATATTGAACAAGACTAGTCAGCTGGTTGCCACAAAGCTTGTGAATGGGCCAGTGATGGTGCAACAGCTTCAGTAAACGAGATAAATGACTGAGCAGCTGACCATCTTGTGTCAGTACAACAATATAAAAATACTCCAATAACAGTAAAAGTCCTGCATTCATAATCCCACTTAAATAAAGAATAAAAAAAGTACTTGGTCTCTGTGATTATATATCATTGTATAGATGACATTATTCAATAGTTTTTTGTTTTGTTTTGTTTTATTGGTGAAGTAACGGACCAAGTAGTGACATGGAAGACATGGTGACTTAGAAAACATAAAATAATATAAAACATAATGGAAAGACAGTTGACAGAACTAGGGGTGAAGATTGGATTATGTTAGGTAGGGTATGTTGTAGAAGGGTGTTTGCATGGAAAGATGTTTAGGAGTACAATAATAATAATAATAATAATAATAACATTATTAATACGGAATTTGTCATTATATGATGTACAAAATATAATATCTTGACATATTTGTGTGTATGTTTGTATATATACAGCGGACAATAAAAAATTATTATTATTCATTTTGATAATCATTACTATAATTAACATGAAACAGGGGCCCATTTGACACACTGCTTTTCTTTATGGAGTCACAATCCAGTCAGGCTGGGAACAACTGGGAACCTCTTTAATAACATGTTGGATTTTGTTGTCTTATTATATTTTTTTTCATTTAAAATCTAATCAGTAACTACAGCTGTCAGGGAGATGTCCATTCTTTGTGTTGCATAAAATGTAAAGAAAAAAATTTTATTTGAGTAAATGCACTTAGTTACATTACACCACTGGTTCAAATCCAGTTGGGTAATTTTGTTGATGTCATTTCCCATCTCTCTCTCTGTTGCCTCATTTCCTGTCATCTGTTGTCTTCTCTCCTATAAAGATATAAACTACCTTCCAAAGTAAGCAGCTATTAATTATAACATATGCTGCTCAACATCTAATAACTAATCAGTATCATCATCATCATCATCATCATCATCATCATCATCATCATCATCATCATCATCATCCCATTAAACATTTGCGTTATAGGAAATTGCTTTACATTATAGTCATCATCATCATCTTAATGATAAATCTCCACATAAAGACATGAAAATAAAACAACAAAACAAAATGAAAGTTCAATGAAAATAACTCTATAAAAAGTAAACCATAAAAACTTTGCAATACAAACAACTACAACTCAGTCTGATTCATGGGTCTGTGGAATAATACAACAGGTAGGCGGAGAGAGAGAGAGACAGAGAGAGAGAGAGAGAGAGAGAGAGAGGGAGGAAGTGGTGAGGATGCTCTACAGTCGCTGCAGCACTTCATCTCATCTCACCACATTCAGTCAGTCTGCCAGAGAGTTCATACCGCACAGCGTCTGCCTGTCATCGGTGCTTCACTGACCTCCATTCACCGCCATCTGCATACGACCATGTCTCTTCAGGTAAGAGGGCAGACAGGGTCCATGCCTGTTCAATAAACTATGTTGTTCTTCCACTCAACTTTGTTATTCAGGGAGGATGGAGCCAAGTTTTATTTGTGTTTGTGCATCAGTTGCTCTCAGCTACAGGTTTGTCGTTGTTTATCTCATGTAGTGAGGAATAATAGTGCTGTCACGAAGCCTCTAGGCCGTTTTTGTGTGTGTGTGTGTGTGTGTGTCGCTCAGGGGGAAGAAGAGCTGATGATGGTATCACAAGAGGAAATTAGCTGCACTTCCCTTCACCAGTCAGAGAAAGAAAGTAAAATGTCGGCAGTGAGCTGGATGGGGCTCTCATCGTTTACATGTATGCAAAGGAGGAGCTGGACTGTGCATGTCGTTTGGGAGTGTGCAGGTTTATTCACCTGAGCCTCAAGTACATACTGTCAGGTTGGAATACACCCAACTAATGCAGTCTAATACAACAGCCCTGCACTGAATCTTACTGAAACTCCGTGTTCACTTTGTGTTGAAAGTGTTTTAGAGAGCTGTTTAGCAGGTTTGTGTTGCTGTTGACTTGTATTGCATTATACTGACAGGTGTTTCTAATATCTATTCTAGTCTACGATCATAGACAGTGTTACTATTTTAAGTTTATATTAAAATAAAAGACTGCGGTTTCCACTTAGGGAGGACTACAGTGCAGTTTCTAAAAAGAGTCAGTTTTTTACTT
Organism: Seriola aureovittata; assembly: GCF_021018895.1. NCBI lineage: Eukaryota > Metazoa > Chordata > Actinopteri > Carangiformes > Carangidae > Seriola > Seriola aureovittata. The sequence goes on from NC_079381.1 coordinate 4,685,944, forward strand.
GGTTTTCCACTTTGGTACAGATATTCACAGCGGTTATTTCTTTGATGATCCCCGAACCTTTCCTCTTGTACCACCAGCAAAAGCTCTAAATTTCGCACAAACACTCCCGGTCCTCAGATGTTGTGTCGTTTGTTGACCTCCTGACTTCTTATCAGGACGTCTCAACAACTATTGGATGGATCGATATGAACTTTGGTACAAATATTCATGCCCATCTTGGGATAAATTGTAAATGGTAACAACTTCACTTTTCATCTTGCATCATCAGATCAACATTTTATTTCATCTATTACTTCGGTTTACGACTAAACATCTCCAAAACTATAATGACATCCCCATCCCCCTCAGCTGTAGTGCTGATGAACGTTAGCATGCCAACACGCTAAACTATGATTGTGAACATGGAAAACATTTTACCTGCTGAACATCAACATATCAGCATGTGTCATTGTGAGCATGTTAGCATGTCAACACTAGCATTTAGCCCGAAAGCTAAAGAGCTGTGCCATAGAATATCCTGGCTGAAGGCTCTAAATAAAAGTACTGCATGTAAAAAGAAATGACTATTTTTATCTTTCGTTTTCATTTTAAACTTGTGTTTGCACTTTCATTTTAAACTAAATATAATAAAGAGCTTACTTGTGTAATACATGCACAGCTGAATATACAGCTGTCATTTGAAGAGCAGAAAACTCAGAAGTGCATTCTATGCCTGAGAGGACCTTGTAACTGTATCAAACACTTTGTAATCAATGCTTTCTATAGTGAAGTATCAAAGTATTAATCAGTGAGGCAATGATCTTTGTTTCCAAAGTGGCCACACACAGCTTCTGCTTTTCTGATGTAGACAAAGATTTGTATGATTGCTGTGAAAAATAATTGGTCATTAGATTTGAAAAGTAATGATTTAAAGTAGGATTCTGTGTGTATGAACACAGACCTTCAGTCTGTGTGTGGGCCTCAGGTTAATGGAGATAGTGACTGGACAGTCAAACCCTCCAGTCCCTCAGTGAGTCCCTCTCACTGATCAGCAGTTCAGCAGACTAAGAATTCATTTTTGTCATTGTTGTGAATGGAAAGCCGTGCATCTAATCTCTCTGAGTGTGCAGAACACAAACTGGTGTATTAGAAATACTTCATCTAACATGTTTTCACCCACGTCGTGCTGTTACGTCACTCAGTCTGTTTTCGCTAAACCGCTGCAGAGGGAACCTGAAATGAACCGTCGAAGACTGTGCAAATATAACTAACCCCATTCACCACTCAGTCCGCTAATCACTAAGTCTTGAAAAGGAATAATCTTTAGCGAGTTTTAGCAAGTTTGTTGATCTCTTGAGCCGCCTCTGATACAAATATGCCAACAAACTGCAAGGTAGATCCTTGACGAACAGTTTCATTCTCCATGAGTCAGACCACAAGACCACATCCTGAGGCAGTGCTTAAAATAAACAGGGGCTTGTCTGGTAGGATCTGTGCTTGATTTTGCAGGTTCTACTCAAGACACTAAGAGATGTTTTTATTCCCCAGATATTTTTTTCATTTACAGTCTCTAATAATTAAGAGAATCCAGGGGCACAGCTTGTGAACAGGAGAGGCAGGTGACAGCTTGAAGCCATAGGCTGCTGACAAAGTTAACTCCACAGCGATGTCAAAATGTGGCTCCCTCCACCTTAAACAACCAATGGTTAATTTGCAACAACGTCTCAGAAGCAGTGTTGCCAACTATTTTCAGTAGAGCCAGCACATATAATCACTAAATTTCCAACTTCCCTCATTAGGAAACCTCCCTTAATGATCACTGGCCTTATAATGTGGGCTATTTACAATGTGCCAATGTTGAAGTTATTTAGTTATTTATTTAGGTTTTTATGGTTCTCTATAATCTATATTTTGAAAATTATATGGTTTTTCACGTTCTTTATATCTATATTCAAAGAATTTTTTTTATCTTGTTTATATTTAAATTTTGAAGATTCTACCAATGTAAACATTTGGAATTATAAGAAATGCTTAGATTTTGTACATTTTTCGTTGCTGTCACATTATTTATTACATAATGTTGATGAACGCTGATTAGAGAGAATCTTTTGCCTAAGGCCCCAACGGACTCTAAAATCGCCACTGAACATATCCCTGATAGTTTCAACAATGCTGTTCCTTTGTGGACAACAATACAATATGTCTGATCAACATAATACATTTAGCAGTTTTATGGACCAGCAATCCACCAGCATTTTGTTCACTGCTTTGGCCTCTGTAGAGCCTTTGTATTATCAGAGTGCTGATTGCTAAACTTTTTGTAGGTGACAAATGCTGCAAATTACAACCCATCGTTGTAGCAGCTTGATTCATGGCATGTATTTAACACAATGTAAAAATACAGATGATGCTGATTGAATCACAACACAATTCCTATGAAGATTTCATTTTAAACAAATGTACCACAGTCATTTCTACATCACGCTCTGTCACCACACCACAATCAGCCAATCACCACACCTACTTCTAAGTAAGCTATTTGTTGTTTCCGTTTTGGTCATCGCTGTGTCCTTTTAGGGAGTGCAGGGCCACACATGTATGTGGGAGAGCAGTGAGTCTCCTCTGCGTACTGTTATAAAACAGGGGGATTTGGTACGTAATGGTTTTTCCAATCCCTCTTAATTGGGATCAAAGGTTTTGTTGTGCAGGATTCTGGCGTTAAAGACTCGAGCAAACACTGGTGGTCCTTCAGAACCTAGCAGCACCTCAGACAGACAGGTCTGCACATTGTACAGGTCTGTGAGTTATATCAGAGTTTTGGAAAAAGACAAACTGCTGAAGTTTTTGAGGTTTTTGAGATCGCTTTAAGTCCCGAGACACTAAAGCAACTTGAGTGATCGATCGTAGTTGTGCAGTTTTTCACCACCTCACGCGTACTTTGCATTGACATTCATGCAAATGCCACACACTGTGTAACTCCTCTTCCCTCTACTCATCTACAGGAGCAGTGTACCTGAAAAATGCAGTTTTGGTAAAAACCAATTCAAGGTAAATCACTGCGTCTGCTTGTTCATTATTGAGTGGGGGAAAAAGGAACTCACGTATGGCCGAGCTTCCCTCTAATCAAGTTCTCTCTGTCCAAAAGATGTCAACCGCAACCACCGACAGTGTAGAAGAAGGAACCAAAACCTCTAAAATGTCAAAGGATCATAAAAAGGTAAGTGGACATTTATTTTCAAACCTCAACCATCCTGTTTTTGGAAGACAGATGCAGATGACAGATGACTCCCACATGTCACATCATAATTTTTATGAATGAAACCTTTCAGCTGTAGCCTACCTTTGTTTCAGGAAAAAACACTGTTGTTTTCCAGGAACGTAAGAAACAAACAAACTAGATTTCCTTGTCTATCTGTCAGAAATGAAGGTGTTTCATGTGTCTGGACAAGTGTGTCAGCAATCACATATACTAATACCGTACATTTAACAAGCCTGCATGAAGGATCAGTTTTCAGGTACATTGTGTTGTCTGAGTTTTAACACCCAGAACCAAAAATGAGGAAGACATACTTTTATATGAAAGGCGTGTTTACTTCCTCCACCATGAAGGTCCTGTTTGCTGTTTGGTTTGTGTGTCTGGTTTGTGTTAGATGTGAGATAAGCTTGATGAAGTGTCTACAGCTGGGGTCAGCCCTATGTTCCCACATTTCTTAGAACTTTTTTTTCACAGGAATTGTTGAAAATTAGGGTTAGGGTTAATGCTGTGGGAACATAGACACGCTCCCCTACGGCTATGCTAGCAGCTCTGTGAGGCTGTTCCAAGGCACAGCAATTCTTTGAGCTAAATGCTAATGTCAGCATGCTAACTTTACTCATAGACCAAAATATCAAACAGACTGAAATTCTGACTTTCTATTGGCAATGGATGAAAAAATAAGGTCTCAGCAAATTCTCCTTTCTTTAACAAACTCCTCCTTTCTTCTTCCCGGTGTTGTTAGCCCACAGCATCCATCCTGAGAGGAGCCATCCAGCTGGGCATCGGTTACGCTGTGGGAAACCTCAGCTCCAAACCAGACAGAGATGTTCTCATGCAGGACTTCTCTGTGGTGGAGAGCGTCTTCCTGCCCAGGTACACACTCATTTAAATACACCTTTTTATTTTTGACATTTGGTTCATGCAGTTTGAGAGAGCTGAGCTTGTGATCCATTAATGTCTTACATTGACTTCACCTTGTTTCATGATGCATGTACTTGGTCTATTGTATACCCAAATGATTGAAAGACTATATATATATATATATATATATGCAGTAAGTGTGCAATTTCTCAGTCTTTTATGGAAGAGCAAACTGTACACACTTTCACAAAATGTATTACATATTTCCTAATGGCCACAACCCAAAACTACAGTTTACCTTAACAAAACCATACAACATTAGTAGAAAACTATGGCACCTGTAAAATAAAGTGTATATTCAACATAGTTTTAGTACTAAAAGATAAAGGTATGCCAGGATACATGTGCAAGAAAAATAGGGAAGTCACTTTAAGAAGTGTGCAACCTGAAAATTTCTGCTTGAGTAGAAAACCACACATTGCAGCAGTAGGCATTTTTCGCAGCAGAAATGATGACTTGTCATAGTAGGAAAAACAAAACTGATAACGGCCCTGTCGTATTCAAGCCCTGCCAGTGTGACAGTAAGCCAGCATCATCATTCATTTTGTTATTTGTGATTTTGTTGCTTTCCCTGTCAAAAAGTAACAGGCAGCTATTGTCTAACAATAACACCTTTTGTTTATCCTCTAGTGAGGGCAGCAACCTGACTCCAGCACATCACTACCCAGACTTCCGGCTGAAGACGTACGCCCCGCTGGCCTTCCGCTACTTCAGAGAGCTGTTCGGCATCAAACCAGACGACTATCTGGTGAGTGTGGGGGACTCTCAGAGACAGTCACATTCATATCATCGTCCTGATTCAGCTCAGTGTGGTGGAAGTTTCCACCGAGTTGACTGCAAAACTGAAAGTATCACATCGTTCTGAATTTCAGTACTCCATTTGCAACGAGCCTCTGATCGAGCTATCCAACCCCGGCGCCAGCAGTTCGTGGTTCTACCTCACCAGTGACGATGAGTTCATCATTAAGACGGTGCAGCATAAAGAGGCGGAGTTCCTGCAGAAGCTGCTGCCTGGTTACTACATGGTGAGCTGCTCCACTGACACAAACTCTCTCTTTTCACAAGCACACCGAAGCCCAGGTTTATCAAACTGCTAAACAAAAAGAGACATTTTTGACTTAAAGGTGCCCTGTGTGAACAAACAAAGTTATGTTTTTATCCAGTATTAAACATCTGTAACCTGAAGTTTACATCCTTGTTGTACTTGCTTGTGGTCTTCCTCCATCTGGGCCTTGGTTGACACATTACCATGTTCTTTGTGTGTTACTGTTGCCAATTGTTAATCAGCTGAACAGTATGAAAACTGGCAGTAGGAATAAGTCTCGCGTTGCTCACATGTTTGTCCTCGTGTGTCCTCGTGCGCATAACAAAACAAGATAACGGTTAACTCGGAAAACATTTCTCCACAGCAGTAGTAATATTTGAAAATAACATTTTTTTTTCAGCTTTCATTCTCATACGATGTTGATTGCTGCTTGTGATTTTTGCTCTGCTGTCAGTAGAGTCAGCATCTTGATAAACATCCAGTGAAAAACGTTTTTTTCCTCAGTTGGTTCTGAGTGTATTTCTCAGAAGTCTGATAATCATCATCATCATGTCCAACCTGCTGAGAAACATAAGGATGTGGTGATACATCCGAGAACATGTATAACATGTGCGGTGTACTCAGGGTTATCTCTTTTAGTTTCAGTCTCAAGGTTTGTCAGGCCTTGGATTTAGTCATTTTCTGGAAGTCTTTTTCATGGACCTACACACACATCTAAAAAACCATGTCAATAACACTGTTAGGTATGCAAAGAATTCAGGTTTCTCTTAACTTGATAACAAGTTTCTGAGACTCAGCTGTTTCTGTTCAACATTATACTCTAAATAATATTTGTCTTTGTTGTAGAATCTGAATCAAAACCGGAGGACGTTGCTGCCCAAGTTCTACGGTCTCTACTGCATCCAGTGCAGCGGTGCCACCATCCGCGTGGTGGTGATGAACAATGTGCTGCCGCGAGCCATGAAGATGCACTACAAGTACGACCTGAAGGGCTCCTCGTACAAACGGCGTGCCTCGCGCAAAGAGCGCGCCAAATCCTCGCCCACATTCAAAGACCTGGACTTCCAGGAGATGCACGAAGGCCTGCACTTTGACCTGGACAGATACAACGCCCTGATGAAGACTCTGCAGAGGGACTGTCGGGTGTGTTCACAGAACGATCTTGTATCTATTAACACAGCAGACCATGATGTTGGCATTCTGGGTAATATGAAGCTCAGGATGCCTGTTCTACTAAGCCAGTGGTTTCCAAACCCACTTGAAAATCTCAGAGATGTTGGCCGCCCGCATCTGACCCGATAACAATATGGAACCTAAATAATTCTGACCACTTGAACTGAAAGCAGAGGAAACATGTAGAAGGCTCCAGTCTCCACAGTGGCTCATCACAGTCATAGGAGCTTTTAAACATTTCTAATGTTTTTTAAGATCATTTCATTATAAAACATTAGAAACATTATTTATGTACAGTATATATATTTTATATATAATAATATGTTTTGCAAATGGTTTGTCAGCCCACTTGCAATAACTTCACAGTCCACCAACGGCCCACAGCCCCACAGCTTGGGAACCACTGTACTAAGCAAAAACAGTGTAGGGATTTTAACATTTAAGCAGAATTACAGATTTATGATTGCTGGAAAGAAGATTTTATCATTCTGACCTTATTTATTTCACAAGCAAAATCCTAGCAGATATATGAAAAATGTCGACACTGACAACGACTTAAACACGACCAAGTAGATAAAATAAACAACACAGCCTCATGGCTGATGATCTGGATGATTTCTTAGAGTGTTATTAGAAACTAAATATGTGGACTTTGTCCTGAGGGTAGTACTAAAGAAAAGATTCTCTTACTAAGATTGAAAGGGTTTAGAGCGCTGGAATTAAATGAAATACACTTTCTCATAATGTGAAACAATTCTTGCCAGCAGTTAAATGAGAAGATCATCACCCCTCTCAGGTCTGTACACTAAATATGAAGCTACAGCTAGCAGCTGGTTAAGATCATTTCAATGATATAAAACAGAGAAAAACTCACATTTAAGACATTGGAACCAGAGAATGTTTGGATTTTTCTTCTTTTTTTTTTTTTATCTTTTATCTAAATCGCTAATCAAAATTGTTGTTTGTCCGATTAAATATTGAACTTATCGTTTTAGCACTAAGACCACTCACAGTGGGTTTAAATCTTTCCTCGTCACAGCCTGAACTGAATTCCCTGCACAGCTCCACCCCTTGGATAACATTATGCAACCATGACAAGCCCCCTTCGTTCGGGCTTTAGCTGTTATGATGACCTCATTAGTGGCTGCCTGTTATTTCATTAATGTGAAACAATAGTGGCCACTTGATGGAGGATTAACCCCCAGCGAAGCGAAGCACCTGACTTCGTGTAATCAGGCTGAGCAGCTGGACTCTGCGGCACAAACTGGCCTGTCTGTGCGTAATGTGCTCTTATCGGGGCTCGGTATGCGACCTCCGTAAGTGTGTTATGTAACACAGTGGAAAGTAAAGGCCTCTTTGTTTACAGCAGCTACTTCAGGATATCAGAGCTTGGTCACAGGGATTGTACTGTACTTTTGGTTTGTAGATCCACGTTTAGTCCCTTTAACTGGAAGCAGTTTTGATGTCGGAGAGGTTGATTATTTTACCCTTTAAATGTCTTGTTTTATTGCATTAAGCAGATACTGATTATTAGTTTGCACAAATGCCTAGAAGATGATGATCTTACCCCCAAAATAATGACTGTTAGAAACCCCACGGGGAAAATTCTCTTTTGTCTTGCACTGTATTACATGGAGGTCAAAGGTCATGGTTGCAAAGCTGTGTCACAATTTAGGGACAGGATCCTTTAGAGGACATCTTCTGAAGGCCAGATTGTAGCACATATACACTGATTTGTCGCTCAAAATAAAAGCTGCATTTTTCCTCCGTATATGGAGGAAAGCCTCTAAACTGTAACAGTGTTGTCAGCAGTTTTACAACTTTAGCCTCCAGATGAGGATTCATCCTTGTCTTCCCGTGTAATACTTGAACATCCCTGCCTTTTTCAAATTGATCTTTCAGTTTAATTGCCTCTCATTTTGGTTGATCACATTCAGTTTCTGCCTCTGATCAGGTCTTAGAGAGCTTTAAGATCATGGACTACAGTCTTCTCCTGGGGATTCATGTTTTGGACCGGAAGCCTTTGAGCAGAGGAAGCCGATGTGACAGCAGGAAGGGACAGAAGGTCCTCTACTCCACCGCCCTCGAGTCCATCCAAGGGTCCGTGAAGGACCCCGAACCTGTGGCCGATGACGACACGTGAGGAAACCTCTTTGTGAACACTACCTATCTGTGCGGTGCTTGTACCACTTCTAATATCAACAAATACAGTTTTTTTCAGCTTGATTTCATATGAGTCAGTCAGTCATGTTTTATTCAGTGTGCAGGTGTTGCCTTTATTATATTAAAACAACTCTCACATTTCTTTACAGTTAAAGTGTGTATGAGGTCCGTCAGTGTTTCTCTTATCTGTCTACTCTGCTCTTTTCTCTTCTTTTCTTTCTTTTCTCTTCTTCTGTGTTTTCTTCTGTTTTCTTACACAAATTTCTTTCCCATATGAAATTTTGCACAAAAACTTGATCTGGTCCAAATGACAATAATCAAATATGGGAACGATTGTAGTGATGCTGTCGCTTTGGCAAGAGCTTCAAACTTTAACAAGTTTAAAAGTTTTACCAAACTGTAGGAAATCATAAAGTCGAGAACTCTTTTATTAAAAACTGTAAAAATCCATTGAAACTTTTTTTTCCTTTTCAGATTTGGTGGAATTCCTGCCAAACATAAAGATGAGAACCTGCTCATCTTTTTAGGGATCATCGACATCCTTCAGTCGTACAGGTGAGCTCGCAGTACAACCCACCCACCCCCCCTTCTTTCAGCACAAGCACAATGCATGATGGTATATGTTGCTTAGTTAATGAGCAGTGTACACTACTTCTCACAATGCATTGTGGGATACTACGTGTCCACTACATAGGGTATGATAATGTATTGTCATTATACGTTCAGACAGCGCAGAGGAGTATATAGTGAGTATGTGAGTGACTTTGAACACAGCCTTAATCTGTTTACTCACATTCATGTTTCGCCAGAGACGCAGCAGTGCGGAGGCTGTAGGTCATTTAGTGTTTGGTCTCATCTCTGAATGCTTAATTATAATCAGTTAAAAAACAGATAGACTGTATTTTAAAATTTTCATTTGAAAAAATGTGAATCTACTTTGTTTTCATTGATTTAGTATCTTTCTTCTTTCTTTGAATGATGAATGATAAATTAAAATTTCTAAAATGAATTAAAAATTTTATTTGAAAAAAGCTTTTAATTTTCACTTTTTATTATTACATTTACTCATGTGTCTGCCTGTCATATTCTATCTCACATGGTTTTTTCTCCTCCGGGTGCAGCGTTTACTATTTACCATTTCATGATCAATTAAGTTTTATTTTTTTAAATGTATTTTAACACTGAAAAAAATGTCTAGAATTATTCTGTTGGCCCACACCAGATTCTGTTGACATAATATATCAATAGAGTCTGTCCCGCACGACTCCATAGTCATACAGTATACTGTATTTATGATTACTGCCATTTTACATTGTACATTTGCAGGTTCATTAAGAAAGTGGAGCACTCTTGGAAAGCTCTAGTGCATGATGGGGTATGTAACTTCACTTCCTCTGTACGTGCACCTTTATATAGCTACATCAATACTGTATGTATCTCTTTGTGTTCGCGTGTGTGTGTGTGCGTGTGTGTGTGTGTGTGTGTGTGTATATCTAAGAGCTTTCTTTGTTTTTCAGGACACGGTGTCGGTTCACAGGCCCAGTTTTTATGCAGACAGGTTTCTGAAATTCATGGAATCGACTGTGTTTAAAAAGAGTCACCGTAAGCTCTTCCACCAACATAACTCCTGCGTCCTGTATTCTCTATACAGATCGGTTCAAGTTTTTCCTTTAATGCTCTCCTTCTCTGTCTCTCAGCTTTAAGAGGAGCATCTTCAAGGAGGAAGAGGAGTTCCCTCCACGCAGTAAAGTCAGCCTCTCAGGAGTTTCTGTCCCCACAGAAGGAGGAGAAGAAGGAGGAGAAGAAGGCCCAGAGCATGGACAACCTGGATGGAAACTGTAAGCTAAAATTACATTTTAGCAAACTTTTTTTTTTTTTTTTTTAGGAGAGGCTTTGATTCACTGATCGATGAACTGCTTGTTCCAACAGTTTATAGTTCCTCCAAACAACCAGATCTTCTTCCGAGGACTGCTGTTTCTTTTGAGTCAACCCGAAATGACGACGAGGACCTTGAAAACAGGTAGTGTATGTGTACAGCTCTCAGATCTAAGCCAAGTATCTTTAAGTGAGCTTATCTGGACTTCATAACAGTTTGATAACTTCACATGCACAGAAGCAGCCGTGCTCGCAGCTCAGTGGTGATTTCAGATAAAAGTTCAGCAATGTGTTTAACAGCATGAAACATAAAGCCTAAAGGGAAGGTTGTTGATAAAACTGGTGACCACAAGGCAAGGATACGAATGCACAAGTCAAAAACATGGTTTCAAAATACTCAAGATCTTTACTTGCAACACTTGGAAAGGCTGAAACGCTTGTCATGGAGAATGAAGACGAACTAGCTCAGAGGGAGAGGAGCGCAGAGACTGAGCCCTGAACCCTCGTAGTCGTAATGGACGTCACCTGCTAAGTGACTGAGTGTGAGAAGTGTAAGGGTTCAAAAAGGTAAAAAAAAAATAAAAATAGGAATGGGACTGCACCCATGTTGCTACGACAACACCAAAACATTGTGCGCACAATAGTGGGCTTGGGGCTTTTGATGTTACATTTTGTATTTCCTCCCTTTGTAAAAAAAAAAAAAAAATGTTGCATAAGACACAATCATAGCGGACTTGACGGTTTAACAGTGGGACAGCCCTCATGGACTTAGCAGGAAGGCACCTCAAAGTCTGTCGGTCTGTGAGGGTGGACATTGGGATTGGGCCTAAATACACTAGGAGAGGGGGAGACAATGAGACACAGGTGCAATAAATGAGGGGCGGGGCAGACAATCCCAGAGGTGGGAAACACAAAGGCAGGAAGTGGGGATCTGAAACGAGAGGAAAAGGTAAGTGACACAAAAATAAAACAGGAAATACTTCAAAACTCAAAAGAGAAAACATGAGCGGGGACACAGGGACTTGTTGTTAAGATATTACAGTCTGGACAGAAGTGGTGGACAGATTGATCAACAGAACGAAAATGCAACAAGTTTGAGGAGTCCCATTTTTCTTTTGTGCAGAATTTAGAAAAACCGGTATTTTGAAACTGAGGTTTAGCTTCGTGCTCGACATACAGTAGAGTCGAGGTGACTAATGTTGCAGCAGTTTGTGCAAACCCTTAAACATTATTACATTAACCTGTGTTTACGTTTTCCTGAGAAGTGACTTCTTTGGCTGTGTAATTGTGCGTCCCTCAGAAGCAAAGGGGGAAGTAGTGTGACTGTTACGTCATAGTGTCGTAGATCCTCTCAGAGAGGAGGTCGGGGTGGATAGTCTGACCATGAACCTGGAGACTGCTGTTAGCAACCGTCTCCAACCAACTGTTAACCTTGTTTTTATAAATTAACCACACCTTATCCATAGGCAAATAAAAAAACAATCGGCATGTGAATCCTTTTTTTGTCATACAGTAGGAAATGAGTCATTTTGGAGAAACAGGTTAAGTTTGGAGGTTGTGTTGAATTTGTGAGTAAAAGACAATTATGAATATCATCAAAATTTGAGCTACAAGCATAATGTTCAAATATACATCAGTACTATTTACTAGTATATTTTATATTCACTAGTATTTTTATGTTACAGTGAGGACCGACGAGCCTCAAGTTCAACAATCGCTCTGGACGATCCTCTGCCGTCCCTCAGCAGAAGCCAATCAGAGTCTGAACTGGACGTCTACTTGGTATGAAGTTTTTCATACCGATACAATCTGCAAAAAAATTCTGTAACAAGGTCTTAAAGGATGAGGCTGGTATTATCCTATATTCATTTCACTGTCAACAAATCCCAACCAGTCAAAGAACAATGACGAAGAAACAAAGTCCGACTTTTAATATTGTCCTTCCTACTTTGTCTGTGTCTCTCAGCTCCAAGAAAAATATAGAACATCACCAGCCTTATTCTTTACAATCCTACTGACCAGAACTCTGCTAACCATTAGTTTGTAGATAATTTTAGTATTAATATAATTGTCATCATCATTTTTGCCAAAACTGCAATGAAATCTAATTAGAGGAGCTCAATCTCCATTTGTATCGTCCTAAAACAGTGATTGTGAGGTATTTGTTGGTGAAACTTTTCACCCAAATATAACATCAGATCCTCCACATCCCTCATTTAGACGCATGAGCATGCAGACTGCCCTCACCTGTTTACTTATTCTACAGTTCTCAAATGGTTATTAATTGTAATAATATATATATATATATATATAATATAATTATTAATTATTAATTATTGGTTTTTCTCAACATATATATTAAACCTTTTCTAAAGTGTGAAGCCTATTTTGTAATATTACTTTTTGTTTTCTTGTTACATAATAATTAACTAAATTCTCGTAACTGTACACATTTTCATATTCTCAGATCAGTTTCATTGGCCCTAATACTTTGCACTGGTGTATTGGGGAACATTATTCCAGATGAACTCAGGGGTCACTGGGTGTCTCTGCATTTTCAGCATCACAGAGACTCACCCAGGCGACCCAGCTGGAGTTGATCAGTCGTTTCTGTCCAAGCATCCATAAACTGTAAGCAGCAAATGACATCCATAAACTCTTCTACTGATTTTTTATTATTTTTTTATTATTGATCTTCTTTTGTGGACAAGACACTGTTTCACTGGGCGATGTCAGCTTCACCTCTGGATTGTGTCATCAACAAATGACACACGCTTCCTTCTGATGACAGAGTTTTGCCTCATCATAACCACTGTAGAAACATGTAGACATGAACATAACAATCTGGCCTTTAACCCTGACCCTAGAGAGATTACTATCCATTAAATGATTACATCTTCCTGCTTAACGCTTGCCATTCTCCCAGCATGCAATTTCTCTCATCTTCAGGAAACTTTTCTTCTTTGGTGGTAGTGGCACTTGGTTTCCTAGAGGCCGCCCTGGCATCCTGTGACGTCCATACTGTATGACTCAGCTTACATGTGTGTCAGCCTGAGAAACCTCCATGAGTTCCCTTTTCTACAGAACTTCTCTTACATAAGCACAAAATCCTCATTCAGGCTTATACAGAGCTGTTCTTCAGCCCACATTAAGCATTTCCACTCTGTGGGAAGCCTCCAGACGTCGGAGTTAATCTAATCTCAAAGCCTCTGACAGAAAACAGTGGGATTCATAAACTACGGTGACAGTAAAAAAAAAAAAAAAAAAGTATATAGTGGATTTATCTGCCAGCCTCCACTTGTCTTCTTAACACTTATTTTTACCCATTTGCTCAGACAGATGATCCTCACTGTTTTTAACCTTTAACCACAAAAAAAAACATTAAGGCAGGACTGTAAGTACAGTGGTCTTCTTTACCCCTTGATTTCATTGTTATTTAAAGGATCATAACAGTGTCTGAATGGTTTTGCTGCTAAATTGTGCAAACACAATGTTCTGGGCCTTTAAATTACACAACGATGAAATGCAGGGCATGACTAATTTCTACACAGACTCACAAAAAAACGTGTGTGTGTGTGTGTTTGAAGCATTATTTAAACATTATAATTATGTAAAGATTGTACTGACTCATTGGAATTTCCAATATGTAAAAATAATGATGCAGAATGGATGGATTAAGAGACACTGGGCCCCTGGGTGCAGACACCACCACCATACCTTGTAACTGTTCAAGTTTTAATTATTGTTACCTAAATGGAAAAAATATATCTTTTTTTTTTGTTTTGTTTTGTCTTCTAGTGAGGTGAAGTGAGCAATGGGGTCCTCTCCAGCCACCTGTACGTCTGACCTTTGACCTCCCAGTCCCACTGCATCAAGACATCAGGACCTCACACCAGTGTAAAAGTGACACAAACTACAGGCGGCAACATGTTGATGTCAGTCTCTCCACAGTGAGCCTCACTCCGTGCCACTTTGACTTTCCTTTGCAAGTCAAACTAAATGTGCCAAATCCCGTCAGTAACAGATGTGGAAACAGTCAAAACACGTAGATAGCGTTTTTTCTGTGTGTTTAGGATCACTGAATCCCCGTGTTAATATAAAACACTATCATTCTGCCTCTTCTCCTGTTCTTGTACTATTTGCTGCTAACAAACAAACTGAGTGTCAGTGTGTCCTCTGCTCTTGGACGTCTGATTTTCTGTGTAAATGTTCACATTTCTCAACGGCTGGATCCCTGAGGAAAAAAACTGTCTTATTACTTCTTAATCTCTTACAGAAGAAAACATTTTCCTGTTATTTTCAAATCATATATTTATACAGAGATGTGTATTGAGATGTTTCTGGTTTCAGGTGTCTGCATGAAAAATTCCATACAAACCTTGCAAACCTTATGTCAAAGTGATTTTTAAAATCCCAATTTGCATAAAACAATCTATCAATCTATCAATACACAGTAATTAGTTTAATATTATTCAAATATGAAGAATCTGCTGCCACCATGACAAAAATACTGACCCAGTTTGCTATGACAAAAAGCATTTCTAGGTTTTCATGTTATAATTACATAATTTACTCATAGGTACTATAGCAATACGATGCCATACTACAGGATGTAAAATGATTCATGCTTAATTAAATGCTATAATCACATATTTTCTAAACAGTTTTCTTTTCTGTTTTTTTGTATTCTTGTGTCATTCCTCTAGAGAATGTACATTTTGTCTCCACTGGGATTTAATGAAACTGTTATAAACTCTGAATCCTGCGGGTAAATAATGACCATTACGTCAGCTGTCTTTTCTTTTTTGTCCACATGCCTTTAAAAATTGTATAAATGTGTGCTTTGATGTGATTTATAGGTCTACAACTGTATTATAGCAATACTTGTATCTGTGAAATAAACTAATATTTAATGCCCTTACGTTGATACTTGTATCCTTTCTTGAAAACTATAAATATTTTTATTATCTACACCTCAATAACACAATAAATTACAACAGGTTATACAGTATTAAATTACAGTTACAACTTAAATGATTTTCAATGGGAAAATATTCAGTATATTTATACAGTTTCCTAGTAAAATATATAACTGAAGTAAAAAAAAAAAAAAAAAGGGCCATTCTATCAGCACCTATTATTATTGGACCCATTAAGAAATTATTACCATTTTGGGAATTTGTAATAATAATAAGAATCCATTGTCATATTTTATTTAGACACAAGGGGGCGCAGCAATGATACAGACATACACACAAACAGAAGATGGTCATGGTAAGTTTTGTCTTGAGGGGCCTGACCACTACTTCATACTGTTAAAGGAAGATAAAATGAATCTTTTTCAACAGCTGAGTTTACAGAGTGATTGCACCATCTTTCTGGGGTATATCAATATGTACGTATGAATGTATTTTGTCCATCCAGTTTTATCAAATGTGGATCTGACTGCTTAATTTCACCAGATGTCATTTTTATTGTGCAGTGATGTTCTGCGTCAGTGTTCACCCACTGCTGTTTTACTGCGCGAGAGTGGAGCCAACACCGCACGTTTAGAGGATTGAGGTTAATCTGACTTGGATGTAAACATCTGCCAGAGGTGGAAATTAACTAAGTGCATTTTCCTCATTCCTCATCTGTTTTCAATGTAATTTTAAAGTATCTGCCATTTTAGTCGAGAATTTACAATTTAACGATAAGCTTTTTTTTCTTCTTTAAATGCCTATATTATACAATCAGGCTGCTTTTATTTAAATTCATCAGATGACTCAGTGGCTGTTGTAAGGATTGAATCTGTGTTTATTCATCTCTCAAGTTTCATTATAACAGCTTTGGATGGGCTTTTCTGTTTTCTAACATCAGACATGCCTCAGGGTCTGAACCTGAACAGGTTCAACCAGTCAGACAACAATTAAAATCATAGCCCCACAGTTGCATTCATTTATACCATGTACATAGGTACTACATGAATAGTATCCAACTATGGAACAAATGTCAGCAGAGGTGAAACCATGTGGTTAATTATTGTTGCTGTCCCTTTCAATGTGTAAATGCATTGGTATTCAGAGGGATTTCGAAGAAGAAATAAAAATCTAATTGACAAATGATATCAGCATGAGACGATATTTCACATGTGAAATGTAAGAAATCCCATGTAAAATACACTTCATGTGTGATAGATTCATTTTCATAAACCCCTTTTTAATTTCACCTAATTAATGGATGATACATTTGAAGCTTTTTATTGTCCATTTAAATATCAACTGATCAACTGAAACTGAAGCTGATTGATAAATCTTTTAAATGTGTGTCAATCTTTTAGTAATCCTTCTTCTTAGTGTCCAATTATGTATTAATTGATAGAATGCTTCTTTATCCATTTTTCACCTGTTGTCCTCCACATGAAACACACATTAACTGGTACTTTAAATATTATTTTGATGGAATTAAAAAAACAATATACAAAATCTGTTTATTACTGGGATCAATAACAGAATCATCAGCCCGTCAAGTCACAGTCTGTGGTGAAATAGGAAACCTATGCGGAATTTGTTAAAGTGAAACAATTCATTACCTTGTGTGGTCAGCTCGTGATTTCCGTTTATTTGTCGTTAAACTGAGTCATCATGTCACATTTAGGTTACAGTATGAGTGACTCAGGAATGACACCGCCTCCGCACCCAGAGGGAGTCACAGCGGAGCTGCAGCGGCCTGCACGCAACACACCTGCAGTTTCTAAACCACGCCCATATACCTGTGAGAACCAGGAAATCGCTTCATTTGGACCGGGCGAAATCAAAATACTTACCAAAATAATCTGTCTCGTTACAACCCGCATCGTCCTCAGCCTCCTTCTCATCCAGCTCTGCCTGTGTAATTCTGCTGTGGTCACATTCAAGCAGGAAGCAGACGGAGTTTCACCTGGTAAGTTGATCCACTGAGTTTCGCCATGAATGTCGACATGTTTTCACCGTGTCTCGTTGCACTGTCTGCCATATTAGGACATTTTACTGTCTACACTCGTCTACACTTTAAGTCATAGCATTTCTATCGTTGTCTTAAAGAGACAAAAGTCCCTTATTACCGCGTTTATTTGACAGTTTCTTGTGAGCCAAACTACAAATGTTAGTTACGGTGTGTTCAGGCCTCAGTGTTGCTGTTGCAGTTTCTGCTTTGTGCTCATTCATGCCTTGTACCAAGCCCCAGTACACACACACACACACACACACACACACACACACACAAAAGTCTTGTGTATTCCCAATGTGTGGCGTGTGTTTCTACCGGATAGGAACCAGTATTTTGAGCAACTTAACTTAGTTTACAGGTGTGTAAAACAACTTATTTTAAAGTTTAAAGTACGCTTCCTTTACTGAAGTGACTAAATACACATTTCTGATTAGACTACCTTCGCCTCCATTTTATTTCATAGGCTAATATTGTAGTTAATTACTCCACTACATGCCTGATATTAAGAGTTACTGGTTACAGGCTGTACACTCAGTTTCCACTTTATTACCCAGCTAAAATAATGCAGGCTAAAATAACAGCCCAGCAATACACAGGCCAGTAGCTTACAGTACTACTTACGTAAAGTTACAATGTTAAATTTAACTGTTCACTCAACTGTTGTTGAGTTAACTTTATGCTAATTTTATAGGGAGTTTGTGGTGCTGTGGAATTTTAATCCAAAGTTTGAATTCTACTCATTTGTGGTATGCAGTATTTTTAATGTTTCGTCTATCATACCCCTAGTATAGACTCAGTTGGCAGTTTATTAGGTACACCTAGCGAAAACTTACAGTCTAATACAATAGCCCTGAAATAAACCCAGCTTTCATGATGGTTAATGTTCAGTTGTTTAAACTGTTTTTAAAGAGGTGTTCAGTCAAAGTTATGGTCATTTTGAAGGCTGCAGTTTGTGGAACTGTTGAATTGTATTCTGTTATACTAAGTGTTTCTATTATTTTGTCCACCCTGTTTATATCAATGAGATCTGTTTAAGAGAGATTCAACTGTATGATCATTTTGTAGGATGCACTGTAGTTTGAAAAAAACAACTGAACTTTAACCTTCACGAAGGTGAAGGTTTTATTGTGGAGCTGAGAATAAACTAGCGGAGTATAATCTATAAACACCCCCCCTTTTACATTTTTCAATTTATTGCGTCTGTGTATCATGTTGGTATAAATCTGGTGTACTTATAGGTGCATTTAGCGCTGTAGCCAGACATATAGAAATATTAAGGTCATGAGTAGAAATTCTCCCCCAAGAAATTTTTGACTGGCCACCAAAACACGAACATTTTTTAAATATATTGGTTTTTCTCATTTTATGTATTCATTTAGCTGTTAAGATAATTTTCGGCAAGTATGATGGTCTAAATGATTGTGTTTCTAAGCCTTCTCTGCAACAGTCCCCTTTCACAGACATTTTGACTTTTCATAGCAGGAAATACATAGCTGTTATAATAACATTAACAATGGCTCCTTTCAGTTCAAGTGTACCAGTAAGCCATTACATTATAACAGCGAGCTAGCATGCATAATACCAGTAACCTTAAACAGAGGCAACTAAATAGAATCCAACCAATCATTTTAATCAACTGTGACGTGTCAAAATG
The DNA here is from genome assembly GCF_021018895.1 of Seriola aureovittata. NCBI lineage: Eukaryota > Metazoa > Chordata > Actinopteri > Carangiformes > Carangidae > Seriola > Seriola aureovittata. The sequence goes on from NC_079381.1 coordinate 4,704,976, forward strand.
TCTTCGATGGGGAACAAAAAGCCTTCTGGTGGGGTCTGTCGCTCAGCAGGTACCACATGTCCCCCACTAGTAGCACAGTTTGGTTGTGTGGTTTGGCTTCTCCTGACCACATGTCCAAGTGTCCTTGACCTAGTGACCAGACCAGCTCCCTGAATGGCAGCTCCACTGTCACTGGAGTGAATGTGGAAACGAGAACCAATGTAATACACTTTGTCCTGCTGACTTGTTGTCTAAATGCAGCTTCAGGTTGTTATAACCAACAAATTCCTAGAAACAATAGGTTATTATTAATAGATCAGTTTGCCTCTCCCGGTCAATTCACGTTCCCTGAATTTTAATGATTATAATAATTATAATAATGAATTATACCTGTGTAGGGCACGTGCACACACTGATTCTCCTGATTGTTTGTCAGTCTCTCTCTCGCTCTCTCTCTCTCTCTCTCTACACTCTCATCACAGATTTGTGAGTGGCATGTGTCCCCTCCATCTGGCTCGCACATGCATTGCATATGGACATTGCATAATGGTCTTGGGCCTCAGTAATGCAGCATCACAGCGCTACTCGCAACACGTGTGGGAGTGACAAGGGGCAGAGAAACAAACTGCTTATGTAAAAGCATTAAGACGACCAAACAACTCCAGCTACATTTGCTCGCCCTGCAGAAAAAGAGGGAAAAAATAGAAGGCCTTCTCAGAGTTCATTAAAAAGCGAAAACATGCAGTGACAAAGGGATTAGCTGGAAGAGGGAATCACTCTCCGACTTCTTTCATAATTAAAACTAGAGCCTTTTTAACCAGTAAATCTGCAGGTCTGAAGCAGGTCAACCAAAAAAAGATATAAATAAAAGGATTAAAACAGAGAGGAAAAAATTATATGTAATATCCACATGAGAGTATATCTAGCTGCTGTTTTATAAATTGGCTTGATTTTTGCTGTTGAAACAAAAAAGGCATGATTTCAAATAGGAAAAATGCAAAGCCAAAGGTTAAAGTGTTTCATATTGCAGTTATGAAAATGCAGCATAACTTGCCCCCCCCCCAAAAACAAAAAAAAAAAGAAAGAAAGCCAAGAAGCTTAACATGTTGTTCTTAATAAGTAAGACATCAGATCTTGGCCAGGAAATAGCTACAATCCATCATGCAACCATCTGTGCAAACTTAAACTGGAAGATATGAATGTTGATATTAGTCAGTCAGCGTTGTTTTATCATCTTTGATTTAAGAGTGCAGACTGAGGCAGATGACTGGACTTATTTGGTAGTTGTTAACATTTCTGGCTGTGTTGAAATGCCTATTAAAGACTCATATGAACCTATGATGGGGTTTACATTATGGCTGAACAATTAATCAAAATATTATCAAAATTACAATATGGCCAAATGCAGCATCCAAAGCACAGGATGTGCAACTTTTTTGATAAAGGTGAAATATGTCACAGCATGCTGTTAATGAAGCATTGTGGTGCTGTCTTGTGATGCCCTGGCCTGCAAATCATATTCTCCAGGCATAAGGGAACATGTTTGTTTGGTATAGCCCCCAACAAAAATCACATTATCATCATTTTTTTATTTATTGTTTTTGTGAAAATTAAATGTAAAAATCACCATTCCAACTGAAATGGTGACTCATATTGCAATATCTGCCAAAATGATCGTGATTAGATTTTTTTGGGATATTGTTTAACCTTAATTAACATACTAGCAAATAACGGTCTATGTCCAAGTTCATCAAACACAAAGCAGTATTACTATTAAATCTCCTTTTTTCTCCAGCAAAAAACATGGAGCTCTTCAGCTGCTAGACAGACCACTCTCCTATATTTTTGTTCTTTTGATCTATAAAAAGTCAAGCTGCACAATTAATTGAAATATAATTGAAATCGCTATATGGCCAAGTGCAATATCCAAATCGTAGGAACTGCAAAAAAAAATGTTTTTGATAAAGGTGAAATGTTGTGCATTGCTAGCACTATAAGCGTTGCGCTGCTAATGAGAGACCCCATGTTTGTGGGTACACGGCCCAACAAAAATCACATTATCATCATTTTTATATTTTTTCCAAGGAAAATTAAATGCAAAAACAACCATTTTAACTGAAATCACATAACGGAGTATATGCCAAAATATCCGTACATGATTTGTTTTGCATATCGTGCAGCCCTGATAAAAACAAAGTGATGTCACCTGCAGAACAAACGTGGATAAAGAGAACAAAAACAGGTGCGTCACAGATCTATAGTCTCTGGGTTGCTTACACTTTGGTTAATCAGACACCAGGTGTGCACAGGTGGGATTGTTCTCCTCTGTGTTGCGTTTGCGCACATTTCGGTCTGTATGCTGTGGTACCCCAGAACATACATACATATACACACACACACACACTTTGAATGCAGTTTGGGCTGGATGAGTGTGCAGTGTGAGATTAGAGTAAGGTGTTGGATTATGATAAAACCGCCTGTGAATGTCATGCTGCTGTGTGAATTTTGCACAGCTTAATGGTTTGGTGTCCTCACCGCTTTCAGCCCAGACGAGGCTCCTGATCTGGGCTCCCGCCACAAAGACGACACACAGGGTGAACTGAAAAAACCTCTCTCCTTCCTTTTCTTCTTCCTTTTGTAGTGTTCTTACCCAATGTTTTTAAAAATAGACGCTTGTTATTTTTGTGTCTCCCCCGCCATCCTCCTGGTGTTTTGCCCCCCCCCCCCTGGAGTGCTGAGGGATTTCTGCTGCTCAGTGAAATCTGCAGCAGCTCTCATGGCACGACCGTCCAGAGCCGTAATCCAGACCTCCAAGCTGCTGGAATATAAATCCTGTCCAGAGTTTGCATTGGTTGGCAGCTCATCATGAGGGTGCAGAGATTATTTATTTATTTCAGCCCTCCCAGGACATGGCAGCCTGCTGTCAGCTGGTGACTCGGGGATGACACGATACAGACATTTAATCTGTGTGGCGTGCACGCCGGGGGTTAGCATCAGTGTAAGAGTGGAGGGTGTTACTTCCTCCTTATCAGGGGGAAGCATTTTGGGGAGGGGGTGTATTATGAAAGTTTATTAATGACAAAACAAACAAGTGCAAAAAAACTGTTATCAGTCTGTGAATCCAGGTTTGAGAGTGCACGTGAGATCAGATTTGATCTGAAGGTGTCATCCTCTTAGAGCCTGTCCTCTTTATCACATTGGGCTTTTTTCCAGTGGGCTACATGAGCTTTTTTCTTAGACACTGCCCAAAAAAAATTGTGCTGTTGCTGGGCATTCAGTCTGAAACCTGCACTGAAAACGGACTGCAGATTTGCTTTGATTGTGTAGTAGAAAAGCTGAGCCAGTTCCAACTTTCTGGCAGGCCACCATGTGTGTTGGCTGGAGCCCCTTTGCATCGATGTCCCTGCTGTGTTACCTCAGTGGCCTAGTTGAAATGAAGTAGGTGGCTGTGGTTTAATTTTTTTTTTTTTTGACACCATTTTGTGATAGTAAGTACTATTTAAAAAATGCTCATCAGCTGCCAAAAGAATGCAGTGTTTCAAAGTAGCTGAATATGATAAAGAATCAATTATATATGTACATAAACGAAATTAGTGATAGAAATGTCTCAGTTTTCTTCTGACAGATAGTGGAAACTCATTAACCAACTGTTAACCTGTTAACCGTGTATATACTGGACACATACTGGAGTGACTGTAAACATAACACATATTGAATCCTCTGGCGCCGAGTATGCTGCCTCTCCTGTGTAGGAGAATATTAAATAACTTAAAATAAATAGCAAATAGCAGCCAGACTTTCTAATCTATGAGCAGATAAACAAAACAAGAACACACCTTGAATCCTCCAGCACCGAGAGCACTCAAAAACCTCCTCCTGGTCCTCCTCCGCCGCTCTCAGCTGATTAATGATCAGAAACATTCAAAAGTTTAACAAAACGACCTGCAGTCGCATTTTTCAGACCTTTAAATAAAATAAACAGACCAGGCCGACCTCAGTCCTCGGCTTGTCTTCTGGCTCGTATTCAGAAATTGCTACATGTGGACTGGCTGTGAGGTTAGTCTGGTGCACAGTTTGTAAACAGATGGTACGGATGTCCCAGGATATTATAACTGTTTAATTGATGATGTCAATCAGTCAAATATCTTATTGTCGGTTAATTATGAACAACACTAGTTTCAGTTTTTGTAACTTAAAAAATGGTCAGTTTGACGCGTGGTTCTCAAAGTGGAGTCTGGGGAACCCCAGGGGTCCTTGAGGGGGTTCCTGGGGAACAAAAAGGGTAATAATTTATTTTCACTATAACTGCACCCATAAGTCGCACAATGACAGAATGTATGACTATTTTGGTCGGGGGTTTAAAACCCTTTCTGTAATAAAACATTTAGTAGCAAAAATCAATGTGACATTAGGGGTCCTTGACGAGAAGAAGTTTGAGAACCACTGAATTGGACGAGTTTGGTTGAGGTGATACACATCCAGTTCTGTCTGAGACAAATTTTAGGAAAACAAAGTCCTGATCTGACTAACAAGTGTTGCCTGATGCATCTTATTCCATGCTTTAGATCTCCATTGATGTCCAGAAACTATTAAAGCACATCAGTGATGCACACTGTTAAAGTGGGGGACACGTTTCTTTTTAAATTCGAGTGGTCGAGCAGATTTCTAATGAAACGTCCACAAAATCAGGACATCGCTCTGAAAACGTGTCTTGTACCAATCTGTCCGGAGTGATTACAGCTTAAGATTTGTTTAGAAGTAGTTCTGTCATTAATGAACCTCCATGAGGGCTGAGGCCTGGGGCAGAGGTGTGAGAGTATGTGAGGGTGAAGTAGATGGGTCTGTCCGGGTGTAAATGGCAAGAAGACTAAGCTTGGATGGGGGATTATAGAAGGGGGCGGGGAGCATACATGATCTGTCAGGGCTTAGTACCACAATTATCCCAGCGGCTGCAGCTGCAGCAGCAGCAGCAGTAGTGGCGGTGATGGCGGTGGCAGAGGCTGCGTTTTCATTAATGTAATGTCCAGAGAAGCTCCAGAATTATGTAAGAGTGACGTGGTGTCATCCCCGCTCGGCCTGCCTACCGCCTGGCAGGAACGTGGCCGTTTGTTTTCCTCTTTTATCCTCCCTCGCTCTGAAAAGCAAAAAGGACATCTCAGAGTCGGCGGTCTGGGACAGGAATCGTAGTAGCCACACCACAGGGGCCGCGCCGCTCCGGGTGCTGAAGCTGCGGCTCGCGTGGAGACACTGATGCACTGAGGCGGCAAGATAGGACAAGTTTGTAGTGCTGATGATACAGAAGGAGAAGAGCAAACGCCGAGATGTTGAATCCGCTGCTGGTGTTGCGCACTGTTAGAAGATGAGTGATGGAAGTGTAGCAGCAGTCAGCAGCGTGGTGTGTGTGATGCTCTCTGTATTAGAGGAGAATTAGAAGATGAAGTTTAAGAAGTTCATCACGATCATGCAGGCGGCCATGGGGATCGTACCCCTCAACAAAAGGGAGCTCCTGCCACCCGGCAGGAAACTGTGGAGACCCCCGGGGTGAGTTAGACCGCTGTGCGTGTCTGTTTGTCATTAACATTGAAGGATCTGTTTCTAAATCCTGATGATGCTTCAGATATATGGTTACCTTACAGACTAGTTCAGGGAGGCAACAGATGAATTTGGGAAGAAACGTATTAAATCAAAAATGTCCCTTTTATTAAAGGGTCCACTCACTGAAACAATAAAACGGAGTAACATCTAGTGGTATCTGGTCATGTTTTCTTTTGTGAATAGAATGATTGAAATATGGCATCAACATGAATGCCTCAGACTGTTGCAAAGAAGTTGGACATAAGGTTTGAAGTGTCAGAAGAGTAATGTCTCCCTACTCCTGCAGGGAGACACTGTATGTTTGAGGTGTCATTTGTAAACTCTGCTGTGGGTCTTTTTTATGACAGGCTGTTCTTTTTGAAAGTGACTGCAATGCATGAAAAGACAAGCCTTTATATCACGTTTCATATTCATAGTAGTAGTGTGCTAGTACTATGCTTTTCATAGTACTAGCAGAGCAGTAGTGTCCTGTGATTGGACGGTGAAATGTTAAAGCACTGAAACGATAATCTTTTTCAGAGCCACAGTAGTTAAGCTACAGTTTTAAGTACATTTACAAATCTTTTCTCAAACTTGTTTTTACTTGTTTTAGACAAACCGACTTGCTACCGGATACAATTTACTTGATTTGTTTAACCCCTATTAACCCTACCTATTAACCTGCAATATATCTTTTTGTATCAGTCTGTATTTCTGCAACTAACACTTGTAAATACATATATAACCAATATCCTGTTTCAGGTAGAGAACTGGAACTGGAAGCATGTCAAGCATGTCTCTTGCTCAGGTTCTTTTTTTGCATTGATATACAGTTTATCACAATGTTGTGTGACATACAACCGTAAAACAACATACATGCAACATAAAGCTATCTTTTAACACTGAACATATTAGATACTTGCTTGTTGTTTATATCATATATAACATTGCCAGACTCATTATGCTTTTTATTGGTTCTGTCCATGCCTTGCATATCATAGCTTTATTCACTTGTACTATACATTTTGCATGTTATACACATGTGCGCTCACTAATGCAGTCTAATACAGCAGTCTGATAGTAAAGTGTCTCTTTATGAAGGTTATAATGATCAGTTGTTTAAACAGTTTCAGAGAAGTGTTGACTTGACTGTGTGGCCGTTCTGGAGGATGTAGGTTGTTGTACATTGTACAGAGAGGTGTGTTTGTTATTTAGCTTACACACATTGATATAAATGGGGTGGACAGAATAATAGAAACACCTGTCAGTATAACGCAGTACAAATTCTTGCCCCTAACAAGTTCATGCGTCCATGCCCAGCTGAGATCTGAACCCTTCTTTTATGTCTTGGATTACTTGAGTGGTTTGTGGAGATGCAAAGCCCTTCCTTCTGTTCCCTCTGAACCTACAAGTCTGTGCTTAATGTGGAAGTGGCAGCAGTTTTAGTCATGCAGAAACGATTTGCTTTCTTCACTCTGGGCACAGCATCACTGCAGTAAGTGTATTGTGTTCTGTGTTTATTCAGACCGAGCGCAGGAGAAAGCTCATTTCTGACTCATATCTGACTCGCTGCCATGAAATTGTTTCAGCTCGGCATAGATTGCCACATGTTGGGACACGTTGTTAGCTATCAGGTCAGAAATGCTGCTCTTGAACTGAGACTGCAGATTATAGTATTATAGTGAGTAGTATCTGTGTGCAGGTGAATCTGGCTTTAGTGAGCCATACACGGGTGGCTCAGTTTTAGTAAAACACGTGGCTGATTTTGTTATAGCTCAGATTTTTCCCCATCTGAGCCTTTGGTCTTTGAAATATTTGGCCTATATTTCCTCAACAGTCTAGGTTTTATGTGTCGCAAAGGGAGGTTGTTGCAATCTGTGATGTCTGTGGGAGTGCAGGGTCTTGCTCTACTTTTTAATTTGTAAAACATTAGGTAGAGAATGTCACCAAAAAGTTACAAATAAAATAATAATATCCATCACAAGATCTCAGAGTCCAAGGACATGTCTTCAAATAATGACCAACATTCCAAAGCCCAATATATAGTCAATTTAATTTATTCAATTTATATTTAAGCAGCTAATTGTAAAATTTGAGAAGCTGGAACTATAGAGAATGATGACTTAGACGATTAATCAGTTTTCTAAATCTTTGTCTGTTAATTTGAATTGTCTCTTAAACTGACTAATTGTTTGAGCATTGGAGTTTGTCTTTGAGTTTTGATCAGCAAACACTAACCAGAAAATTCTCTGCTTGAACTTGCCGCCATTTCCTGCCTCTGGCTCTGAAATCAAAGAATTTATCTGACACTTCTGGTCTCCAAAAAATATTAACAAATCCTTGAAAACATTTAGCTTTATTTTGGGTACACAGCAACTGTATACTCCACTTTTCTGTTGACCATTTTTAACGCATGTTTTAGATCCTTTCATATATTTTACTACCCTCTAGAGCTTTGTTTCTTCTTACCATACACTATGAAAATTAAGTAGCATTGTTGAAACCTGCTACAGTTGTAAGACGCATAAAGTTCATTTATTATCAGTACATGGTAATGAAGTTGTAAGGGCAGATTGATTTGGGAAGTATGCACAACTTTACAACAATATATATGCAAGTTTAACAAAAAATAATGCCTTCTTGATGTGATGTGTGATGGATTACACAATTGAAGAAGATTTTCAATGTCTCTTAATTTATTTTCATACCTTACAAAAATGAATGGAATCCAATAGAGGACAATGATGGAGAGAATATGCATTCAAACAGGTTTAGCTGTTATGTTTCAGTAAATAGACCTAAACATGCAAAATCACAGGTCCTTGTAAATGGGTTAAGAAAGGTATATTTTAGTTAGTGTTATTGCATTCCTGCATACACTGTGATGTTGCCCACTTCTACAAAGGAGTAGACAAGAGACAGACGTTTTTAAAAATCCTCAAATTTAAAGCATCAGAGGCTGAAATATTGTTTTGTATTCCCTGACAGGAGTCAAACTCCAAGAACACTGCATCCTATATTTCCCACAATGCAACTGTATACTGTCATTTTCATTATACCGACTGCCTGGTAAATGCCCAGGTCTTTTGACAACTTTCTAATTTGTAGTCTCAAAGTCCAAGATGAGAAAACGGTACAGACATCACTCTGACACCATGGTTATTTTCTCAGACTGAGTAGTATTAAATGTGATGAGTAAATTAGCTTTGTGTCTAGTTTCCCTTCAATATTTACCTGACAACTTGCAAATACTATAAGGAGCACGCTGTATAAAAAATCACCTGTTTATGAGTAAAAAAATACTCACGTCACTCATTATAACTCACACCTCTCTCCTTCAAAGATCTACAGAGTGAATGTGATATATTTTGATTGATCTTGTTGAATTATTTTCCATTGGTACGTAGTAAAGAGTTATCAGTTGACTGTGTGTTTCTCTCACTGTGCACAGGGAACAGCCTGGCTCTGACCAGACCAGCACTGACCTGCTCAAGTCCAGCCGCAAGTTCTGCTGGTCCAGAGAAGCCCAGTACTTGTATCTCCGCCGCCTCTCTTCACGCAGCTACTCGGCTATTATGATGGTAAGTTGTTTACATGATGCTTGATGTGACACAGAGTCTGGTTTGGTGCCAGCTTTGTCTCTACACTGTGCATGTGGTCCTGTTAACGCCCTACTGTGTGTTACAGTGTTTACACATGTCTACACTCATACTCCTATATATGTTCTGCTATTAAAGCATTAGCATTAGCATGTTTTATACTGTAGAGTTGCCCCTGTGCTGTCAAAAGCCATGGCCAGAGGCATTATGTTTTTAGGTTGTCAGTCCGTGTGTGTTCTGTCCCATTCTCGTGAATGCAAACGCCTTGAGGGAATTTCTTCAGATTTGGCACAAACATTCACTTGGACTCATGGATGAACAAATAGGTTGGCCAAAGGTCAAAGGTCAACCTCACAAAACACATTTTTGGCCATACACAAGAATTCATACGCTAATTATGACAGAATTTCACACAAATGTCTCGGAGGATAAAATGACGAAGTGATGACATTTCATATCCAAATGTCAAAAGTCAACTTCACTGTGAGATCAAAATGTTCCTGGATATTATTCATCGCCATGACTCAGGAACAGAAGGGGAGATTGTGACCATATTTCACATTTGGTCCGATACTGAACTGGTGATGTTAATCTTGGGTGCTCACCTTGAACCTGTGGTGATTGTATAGATCATCTGTGCTGCCAGGTTGAAAAGTCATCACTACATTTATCACATGAGTCTGGACAGGCACAGTTTGGTTGGTGGTGGCGTACAAGCTTGGTAGTTACCTCTGCCGAGGAGGTTATGGATTCAATCGTGTCTGTGTTTGTTTGTTTGTCAGCAGGATTACATAAAAAGTACTGAACTGATTTGCATCACACTTGCTGGAAGGGTGGGGCGTGGGCCAGGAAAGAACCCGTTCATTGTTGGTGCTGAGCTGGTTTAAGCGGTTGATGCAGGAATTTCTTATCACTTAACTTTGCGAGATAGAGCATTTTTGACATGATGCTTTAACTTTTGTCAATTTCTGAGGAAATAATGTAATAATAGATCTTGATGTAAGAAATCGGACGTATTAATAGTGCTGAGATCTGTGATTTTGTACGGTTTGGTGCAAGATCTTACAGACTCTCTGAGAGTGCCATTTATGTTGTTTGAATCCACATCACATGCAAGCATGAGGCAGCTACTTTCATGATTTCTCTTTGTACACATAGTGGTGAGAAATTTTCAGTAAAAAAACTAAACCTGTCATTTATTTCTGTTATACTGTGAATTCTGTATCTTGTTGGCTGTCAGTTGCTGGTGTGAAAACCCCTCAGTTTAATCTTACTGCTGATTTTCATCCTTTAACATCACATTGATGACTGGGTGTTTCTCTTTTGATGAAAATTTTATGAATTTTAATCTTATCATACTCATAATCCCATCATTGGATAAGAATAAAAAATGCATCCTTGCATCTTTTTTTAGTGTGTCTAAAAATAGTTGGTAAGCTGTAAACAAGGCTGCTTCTCCCCTGACACAATGATTATTTTTGAAAATATGAGTGACTTGGTGTCTCCCAGACTTCTTTCATGTTACCTTATTTGAATACAACCACGCTTTAGTGACTCGTCCTGCATCCAGGATGATGACTAACCAGGGAGACATGTCATGTCCCAGAAACTTCATTGTTTTAATGACTTGGTCGCACAATTTATTCAGGCCAGTGAAGCTGTTTTGCATTGGGACGGCCTATTTTAAGGTCTGTTTCTCATATTTCAGTCAATGCGAAATGTGGTCATTTGAATTAATTGACCTTAATTTTTCTTAAATTGTCACTATTTCATTCTTGCACAATTGCTTTCCTTAAACTGGATAGTGTTTTACCAGCAGAAAATGTTATATCATTTGTTAAAATGGTGGATATTGAAAGAAGCGGTTACATATAGATGGTATTAGGGATTTTGGACATTTCCAGGGTCAGCTGGTGCTCTTATCTGTGATTTGTTTTGTGCTGATAAAATACCAGATAAAGGCTGGCTTGAATGGATAGTATTACACACACACACACACACACACACACGCACAGAAATAGAGAGAGAGAAAAACAACAATAGGTTATTGTGGTACAGCTGCACATGATCGTCTAGTTTTTCCCAGACCTTTGCTTCAGCTGCTCATGTATAAGAGCCTTACATTTTTCACATAGCTCTACAGTGGCGAACCACATACCTTTGTGTACTTTTTGGTCTGGGGCTGTTTTTCATGGTTTGGAACCGTAAGTAAGGAAGGAAATCTTATTACAGCATGTAGTGATAATTTTGACAATAGTGTGCTTGAGGAAGACTTTACTGTTTCAACATGAAGATGCTGCTCTGCACAAAGCCAGAGGAATGGTTTGTACCAGTTTGGAGAGCAAGAACTTGACAGGCCTGCGTAGAACACTGACGTCCCATCCAACACCTTTGGGATGAACTGGACTGCCGACTGTGAGCCTGACCTTATTATCACCCAACATAAGTGTTGCACCCCATTAATTTTCCTCGGAGCAAATCCCTGCAGCTAGCCTCCAAATTTATGGCTTTAATGTTTTTGGTGTCCACATACTTTTGACCATGTAGTGTATCTTTCTCTTGCAAAGCAAAATAAAGCAATGTGTTTAAAAAAAAAAAAAAAAAAAAAAAAAGGTAAATAAGCTATATACCTCTTTAGAAGTATTGGTGGTTGCTCAGGAGTATAATGTATGGTTTCATCCCTTCGCTGGATGTTAGCTGTACCTCTTCATTGCTATACAAACTTTAGACCCAGAACTAACATTGTTTTGCCTTTGGAAGGCAGTTGGTCAAAGTATAGGCCATGCAAAATGTTTTATACACTCTAAAACACAATTCAAATGAATTCCCTCTGTCTACATAGATGTTATTTTTAAATAGTCTTTTGTCTTTCTCAGAATTATGAACTGCAGTATGCCGTATTAAATCTGTTTTTGTGTGTCTGTCTGGGAGCCTCACAGCAGGCTCCCTAAAAATCAATGGGAATTTTGGACTGATCCATCCCGGCGGTATTAGAGGTGTAAGCCCCCTCCATACATACACATATATATATATATAAATATTTATGATGCTTTCAGTGGTTCGTTATAACTGATAACTAAATAAATCGTTGTTTTTTTTTTTTTATCAAACGAGGTTAAGTTTACTTAATGTTGTTTCTTTTTCCTGTTATCTATCACAGTTCCTAAATTATAATCCTCCCCCCCGCTTTCATTTGGTATAATCTGAGCCGAACAAGGAGTAGTCGGCGCTAATTTTTGCCCTGAAACTCTACTCTTCATGTTTTTATCAAGAAAAGTGCGTCATTCAATGTGAAGAAGACGAGACTTTCACATTTTTTGTAGTCTGGATTTTTTAATTACTTCAGAATTGGTCTACATCCGACTGGAAACATTTAAGTAGTAGCTGTTTTGTTTAAATCTTCAGTACCAGTCCCGGACAGTTCAAAGTGCGTGATGCCAGTAAACGGAGGGGGGCTGCTCTCTCTGAGCAGATATGCCACTCAGTATTTCGCCGTAAGTACAAACATAGTTAATTTCACAATACTTATAAATACAGAAGTCGACAGATAGTAGCATTGATATGTTGCTGTTACGGTGTTTTGTGTGTGAAGTTATAGTTTTGAGGGAAAGAAGTTATCCGGAGTTTCCCATTTGAAGCCTGTTGCATCCTGCTGCACCTGCTGTTATATCTGTCAGCTATCGGTACATTAAGAAACACGTTCAAAGTTAATAAACCCTGCGTAAAATGTTGTTTTATCGCTGTTACTCCAGCTGATGTATCGACTTTTAACGACGTTTCTTGTCTGGTTTCAATAACAGTGCGCTGTTTGTCCAGTGGTCAAAACATCTTTGCATCCTTTTTAATTATCCTCTATACTTCTCTATGTTCTCCAGGTTATTTAATAACTGCGATACGGCCGTAGTGTGTTACAAACTAAAGGCTACACATGTCCAAGTCTAATATAATGGCTTTTCGTTCCTGCTGTGTTGATGTGTTGATCTTTGTTGTGCCTCACGCTGTAACTCAGCTCTGTCGCCAGGAGGGGGCAGACTTGCACAAGGTTTCAGCAGTAACTTCAGACTAGTGAATGAAGGATTGTGGGTACTTATTTTAATTTTTAAAGTAATTGTTTTATTCATTGCATGGTGGTTTAGGTGTCTTTTTTTTTTCAATTTTTGGAGTTCAGCATCTTATACAGTGCAGTAAAATTTCTACACAATTTCTCATTTCTGTGCAGTTTCAGAAAAAAAAATCCGTTTTATTTTCTTTCTCTCTATTACATGTCCAGCTCCCTTGGTGTCGGTGCTGTTAGTATCTCAGACAATACGAGCTCTTCTTGAATAATGACTTGAATAATTGATTAGTTGATGGGCTGAAAAATATTTGACAACAATTTTGGTCAGTCAGTTTTAGTGTTTAAGGAATTGCTGCCATTTTCGTTAAGTATTATTGTAAACCGAATATTTTTGGAGTTTGGACTGATTGCCCGGCATAACAACAGATGTGAAGACATCACTATGGGCATTGTTTGACATTTTATAGATGAAACAATGAATTAGAAAAAATAGTCAGTAGATTGACAGATAAAAAAGTAGTTGTTAATTGCAGCTCTATTGAACACTGATATACAAACGCGTTAGTTTGCATAGATATTATAAACATATACATACAAAAATATTGTGTCATTTGTCATGAGAAATTGTGTAGGAATGAAATGGAAAAGATTAAATATACATGAAAATACATTTGTATAGTGCACATACAGTATGTAATAATTCCTATTAAACTGTATTTCTCCACTGCTAAGAATCACTTTTGCAACCATAGAATAAGAAAACAAATGATGACTAGGATTTTGTATTATGTTTGAATATGAATGTGACCTAAAGAGGCTTTTATCTTTGTGTAGTTTACTTAGTTTTGATTAAAATCTACCCAGACATTCTATGTTTCTGGAGTCTACTCTGTCTGTAAATAATTTGTTTTGTCTAAATAAGTCACGTCCTGCGCGGATGACCCAGTATTTCAACCTCCCTCCTCATTAGTGGAAATGTGCTTGTATTTTGTTATGTAATGGCCCACACTCGGGAGAATACGACTTATCCAGCAGGCCTGCCTGCGAGCAGCTATCACAATCATATCACATTGTACAAGAAGGCAGTCTGATTAAAACTGGTTTGGCCTTGGCAGAAGCACTTTCATCAGCTGCTTCTAAGTCATTTATCTTGCTTCCATGAATTGAATGTTTCCTCTATTAACACTGTTCCCCTCTGCTGAAGTTTTTTTTGCCTGTCTGGTGCAAAGGGTTGTCAAAATAAATAAGCAGAAGCAAAAGTTGATTTGTCACTTGTTGTGAACAGAGAGTTTCTTACTCAACAATGGACAATTATTCGACGAGAAGATTTTGTCTCCACTTGGTTAATAAGAGCAATTTAAGATGAAATTCCATATGGACAATTTTTTCAAATGGCAGCTAAAACAAAAATCATCGGCTCTGTACTCTATAGGTAATTTTTGTCTGTTTTCATTCACACAGTCCTCTTGGCTCTCTGTAGTGTCTCTGCTGCTGCCACTGGTCATTTGGTTTTCCCTTGTAGGCCAGAAGATCAAAAAAGTGGGTTATGATAGGTTAGCTGCCAGCCTGAGTCGTGCCCCCATTTCACTAAGCCTGGGCCTGAGATGTCAGCGACACACAGATTTACCAGAAAAACCTAACAACTTAAAATCTCAACCATTGTCCTGTCAGTAACATAAAGTTGTACCCTGCCCACATTTGTGGACTTTTTGTCTTTGCAGATGTGTAAATCATGTCTAAAACTTTGACGGTTGTCTGTTGTATCTCATTAACTGAGCAGGAATCAAATCGTAAGATGTTTTGTGTGATTTGTTGTTGTGTTTATGGATGAACACTCAGGAGTTTAATCACCGCGTGCCTGTGCAGGAGTTGGTGTGTCTGTATGTTTACACTGCAGACGGTGGGATTTGTGCTGAATGTAGGCCAGCAGAATCCCTCTTACGTCAAAGGCAGGCAGGCGGGCAGATGCAGGGAGAGAGCTGCTGGTGGTTGTGCAGCTGTGGCCATGGAGGAGGCTGTGGCGCACATCAGTCTGCCACAGCACCGCTGGCGGTGAACAGGGAGAGAAGCAGATAGGAAACAACGGAGAGTGCCAACAATGAAGACTGTCCTCAGCCTGCACAGGAAATGGGCCCACGCGGTCAAGACCATACGCATCCTGCAGGGACTCGTAAGTGCAATTCTGCTAACATGGCTCAGATTTGGGCAAGTTGACCTGACTGGTTCTGTTATGGATGGATATGAGTGTTTTTGTTTAAGCAAAGTGACTGGTTGTATAGATGTTGTCTAGAAAAGTTGAGTTTTGTTGTGAAATTAGGGATCTGAATTTGCAGAAAGGTGACACCAACTGTTGTAAAATAAATATTTGCGATCAAAATTAATTATGATATTTTCAAAGGGTCGAAAATGTCGTAAAAAGTTTGTCAAAATCAAAACTGACCCATGGTTCATTTTATAGAGAAACTGTGGTATGGTCTGTGTTTTTGGATATTGGAAATCAGCTTTTCACTTGGTCTTAAATGATGAAATATTTGTGACAAAAATTACTTTGTACTTCATTAGGACCGATGGGTTGATTGGATTAATTGATCTGTTGCTTAACAGGAAACAGGATTGATGATCATTTGATTATGTAGAGTTCAGAAAATGAAAGGATGATACTGTTTTCAGCTTCTCCAATTCCAAGGTTTGTTTGTTTTTCTTTGGTTCAGATGATTGTATGTTTGACTGTCAGACAACACAACCAATTACAAGACAGTGGTTTGGCCCATGGCTTCTCTTGTTAGGCTTGACAATTAATCAAAAAATAATTGAGATAGATAAATTGATTAATAAATTAAAAGTAAGTTGCCGTCCTAAACCTTGCAGAGTTGTCAGTTTATTGGTTGTTAACTGACCAGAAGTTTAGCAGATGTGTCTGTTACGCTTGATTTAACCTGTTGGTGGTTTCATTGAACCGTCAAAAGAAGAAGCGCTTCCATCCTGAATTATTTTTAAGTGCTTTTTAAAGAAAGCGAGTGGATGCTCAAGTGTTCTAATCAATATTTAATCAACACGAGTCAAAAGTTTCAAACTTGTTGTAAACAGCCGTGCAGAGACCTGTCATTGTTCTTCTGGGAGCTGCCAGTTGTGTAACGATAACATAGGCTAATGAACTGGCTTTGTCGTTACATCATGTAATACATTATTAATCTGTTCAGTGAAACAAAACCCACCATGGTAATCTTTCCTTTCTCTCCACAGAACCCGGTCATGGAGGAGACTGTGTGGGAGCAGTACACTGTGACCCTGCAGAGGGTGAGTCCACCTGCACCCAAACACACCAGATTTACATTATTTACATTACAGCCATAAACCCGGGCTGTTATTCCCAGTGGTCCACAGGTAGAGCATTTAAATTAACACGTTCTAGTCAGTAAAGAGCGCCCAGACTAAACATGTAACAGGCACTCTCCTGTCATTTGACGGAGAGCCAGAGAAAACTTAGGCAATCATCAAAATGTCTGTAATAAATTAGTCTTATTCCAGGTATTGGTAAATTTGCCAAACACTTTGAAGAGCAACTTTGGCCACCTGGACCCCTCGATTTAGCCAGGGCCAAAGATACCACTGAGGACACCAATGTCATGTCGTCTGTAATATTTCTTGTATCTTGTAAGTTTATTGTATAATTACACACCTACTGTACTACACATGTATTTAAGGCTCATACTGATGTATCTGTAGGTGATATGTTTAAAAAAGAATTAACCTAGAGATCGTCTTACCATTGGATCACACCAACCGTGATGCCAGGCAACCTGTTGATGTTTAGACCCAGAAGTCGTTCTCACTACGTTATTACATGAGTACTCGGTAGTACTACGTTATTACCAGGCTTGTATTGTTTTCACCTGGCAAAATGTGGTCGTGAAAACACCTACTGTAGGAGGAACTACCACAGAGATGGTTTTGAGTAATCTGGCAGGTGTATATGTCTGTAGACAAATAATGGCACTGCGATGACATCACAACTGTGGAAGATACAGTCACAAAACGTTACAGGTGTGTAGTTGCACAATGAAGGCTCAGGTCATAAATTGGTGCGGTATGACCAATGAGTACTGAGTACTCATGTAATAATGTAGTAATAACTACTGAGTGCTCATGGGTCAAAACATCAACATGATGACGGCGTCCCTGCTGCTGGTCTCTAATTAAAACAGAGGAGATTTAGTATTCGAGAAAGCCCTAAAAAGCCACTGTGTGCTACTTACTCAGCTGCAAATGACAGAGAGACAAAGTTAGCAACTAATGGGTGAACACAGTGGAGACCAGAGTGCTCTAAATGAATGCTAATGTTTCTTTTTACTCAATGTGCAAATTAAGCCACTGTTGTACAGGGTGATAATATTTTTACAGACATTGTCCACAAGTGTCCAAAAAAATGTAGTTTTTCAAGTTTGGGTTAAATCTTAAATGTTGGCAAAGTGGGTGCCATCTTTTGGTACTTAACAGTGTCCAATACTTAGTGATACGTTTTAAGTGATAGTAGAAATAATCAGTAGTTCCAGCCATGTTACAGCTTCTTGATTCACATCTTTATTATTTTGAATATGTCACGTTTGTACCACATCTAGCCCACGGCTAATTGAACCAGATTCTGCACTGTTGTTCATGTTAAACACGTGTACGACTATGTGAGCAGAGCAAACCAGTTGAGCTTAGGTAATCATTGTGATAAGCTCATTGTTTCGTGCTGCAGTTCACTGAAGCCAGAAAAGCAGATTTAGAGCAAAAGGTCCTCTGCTGCAGGCATGTGACCCCTGACTCTCAGCCCCTCCACAGCCAGCTGTCACACTCTGCTCTGTACATCCACTTTTTATTCTCTTCTACCATTTGGCAACTGAGTACTCTCTTTAAACATGACCTCTCTGCTGCTGCAGAGTCCCGCACATTCATTGCAATGTTCATCACATATCATAACATTACATTACATTACATCTGCTCCTTGACCAGAATATACCTCATATCTTCGGGTTAATTTAAAAATAAAAACAAACAAAAAGAATACACATACACAAACATAAACCTTAAAAATCATTGCAATATATTACAAGCAAATACAACAGGCACATAACACACAAAACATGTAAAACACACCAGGCAAATATAAAACATCACATAAAGCAACATATTGTTAACAGCTGTTGATGAACAGAGAATACAGACATAACGATGAATCACTGAGGTCAGAATATGTTCTCCAATTATTAAAAATCAGTTTAACTATGTTTAAATAGTAGCACACCCAAAGTGTATGGTTGAATCAACGGTTGAACTTGTTTTGTTTGTGAATGTGTTTTGTTTTCTCTGTGTAGTCACATTATACTGAATGAAAAGCAAACACAAACATGAATCCCTCCATGTTTTCCAGTAACGCACAGGAAGAGATTTGAGTGGTGCAGTTTTTTAGATTTCATAGTTTAATTGGCAAAGCAAGACTTGATATGATGAAAATGTTTGTCTTTGGCAAAGTCAAGTAGGTATTAGGTAATATAGGCAGTATATGAACACATCTGGAGGAGAAGACGTTAAGCAATCTTCTGCTTTAACTTCCTGGCAACTGGAGACATGCCTGACAGGTCTGATCTGACTGATGAGAAAAATACAGCTAATATCAAACTTTAAAGACACACTGTTTATTTTAAACAAACACAGAAACGACCTGTTCTACAGCATTAAATCCCATCTTCTGTGCCTCAGCCCTGGTCGAAATGTAACACAGTGGTGGCAGGCTTCCTTGGCTTGACTGTTTCTGTTCTAACATTTAAATATTATTATTCTTACTACTGAAGTGATTTTCCTGTTGAGAAACTATGTGTCTGTTTTCCTACTGGGTAGAGAAGATCCTCAGGCCTCTTGGGCTCATAAGACCTTTTCAAAAATCAGATAATGTCAGACATGCTGTACTCTCGAGCTAAAATCTAGACTCAACCTCAAAAGTTGACATTTTGAGGACATCTGACAGTTACAATCTATTTCTCCATTTTTTCTGTTTGATAATTATTTGATTCTTCACTAAATATTTCAATATTTATATTATTTATATCTTTTCTCCTGTGTTCCTTCATTTTTGCCTGCGTTTGTCTCTCTGCTCACACTTTCTCCCTCCCTCTGCCTCCGTGGCCATCTGCTAGAGACAGAGGGAAGTGGTGAATATTGTGTGGTGGTTTTTTTTTTTTTTTTTAAGTACAGATGGAAGGGAGGGGATAAAAAGAGAAGGTCATCAAATCTCTGTCCTAATCTCATCTGTGCAAACTGGAGCAGTGGCAGGTAGAATCACTTGGAGTCCAAACACATTTCTAAAAGAAGGAGCCTTTAAGTTATTTGTAAATTAAAATGACACCTTGAAAAAAGTGTTTAGTACTTGTTAACATGCACAGACACGCACGCTCATGAACTCGAGAACATTAACGGATTAGCAGCGTTGTTAACCACACACTATAGATGAAGCTACAGAAGATGGAGAAA
The DNA here is from genome assembly GCF_021018895.1 of Seriola aureovittata. Taxonomy (NCBI): domain Eukaryota; kingdom Metazoa; phylum Chordata; class Actinopteri; order Carangiformes; family Carangidae; genus Seriola; species Seriola aureovittata. The sequence goes on from NC_079381.1 coordinate 4,724,698, forward strand.
CAGCCACTGAACTGTTGCAGAGTCATACATGACTCTAGTGTAATTACAATCAGTGATCAGTGCAGGCTGACACACACCACAGGGATTACAGGACCTCTCTCTCTCTCTCTCACACACACACACACACACACACACACACACACACACACACACACACACACACACACACACACAGAATAGGCTCAACATGATTTATATGTTTTCTCTCTTTGCTCTCAGGATCCAAAGATGGGCTTTGGTATCGCAGTGTCAGGGGGGCGGGACAACCCGAACGATGAAAGTGGCGAGACGTCCATCGTGGTGTCTGATGTCCTGCAGGGCGGACCTGCTGATGGCTTGTTATTGTACGTACTGTTGTTGATTTAATAATGTAGATTTTTGTGGAAAGTGAACGTATTTAACCATTTAATTCCCATCTGGAGCTCACTATTTTATGATATAATGCCATATGAAATTATATAATCCATGATGGTTACACTAACCCCTTTAGAAAGTTGTCCAAAACAAACCCATGACTCATTAAATCAGTCAGTAAGTATAGCATTTTATTCACTTATTTACTTTATTAATAAAGCCCCTGTAAATGTATAAAAAAAATACAGATTATTTTTAGTAAATTAATAAAAACTTCAAAGCTGTCCAGCATAATTTTATGGTTCATAAAATAATATAAAAATTTATAAAAAAATATGTCTTTTATTTTAGGTCTTTTAACGGTCATTCCAAATATGACTTTCTGGGTCTAGTCACATGAGTGTGTGTTTGTGTTTAGTGAGAATGACCGAGTGGTGCAGGTGAACGCCATCCCCATGGAGGGGGCCATCCACTCCTTTGCTGTCCAGACCCTCAGGAAGTGTGGCAAAGTGGCAAAAATTGTAAGTAAAGCTGTTGATTTGTTGTTTGAAAGTTAATTTTATTTTGATACTTAAAGGAATGCTTATTAAAGTTGCATACCATGTGATCTTGAAGTTGCGTTTATATTCACTTGTTTTAAGCACATTCTCCAATTGGACATTAAAATCCTGAGTGGAAACACAAGGAATTAGAAAAAAATAAAATCATCACAGAAAAAATGTTTACTCTTGGCTGAGGTGGAAGAATAAAAGTATTTTGTGTCAAAGTGAGACTTAACGAATAAATCATGAAGCGTATGACTTAAACGTCCACTAAAGAGATGAAAAATGGCAGCAGACTGAAACATCAGATCAGTGTGGGGTGATGCAGAGACTCTGTCTCACACAAACAAATGTTTTCACGTCATTATTATTTGTTTGAGGTTTGACTGGTGCCCCATAAATCACGCAATTTCATTGTGCTGTCTTCTTCTTTGGTGGTTTAACCCATTCATACCGGATGCTGCGCAGCGCAACATTGAGTCTCCTGCTGGCTGCTGCGTAGCGCAGCATTGTTGATTCCTCGTCATTTTCATGACATATTTATACATATTTAACATATTTATATGCTGCATGCGTCATGAAAATGACGAGGAATCAACAATGCTGCGCTACGCAGCAGCCAGCAGGAGACTCAATGTTGCGCTGCACAGCATCCGGTATAACTGGGTTAATGGCACCTGACTTGAGAAATAGCACAGCCTGCTACTAATCCTGATGAAGCAATTAAACACTCATTAATTTGCATTTTCTTTTGACAATGTTTTTGAAACTAGGTTGAAAGTTTTGCTACAGTTGGATGGAAAATTGTCTTTCTTCTTAGTACTACTTCCTACAAACATAACAATATGTTACAAATACAATATATACTCAAAACATATAAATAAGCTGTATGAATATGTTAGTCACAGTGACCTCTGACCTTTTTGTTTTAATGAAAATATTCTTTGTCTCTGTTTACCTGCAGACAGTGAAGAGACCCAGGAAGGTTCCGGTCAATCTGATGAACCGTCCCCCGTCACCTGATGACAGAGTCTTCAACAACGACTACAATGATGACTACAACTACGAGCAGGACCGCCGCAGTGTGTACAGTGCTCGGAGTGGCGGCGGGCGGGATCATAGTCTGGAAAGGGAGCGAGGCGGAGGCTACATGGATTCGGGCTACCAAACACGTGAGCGTGACTATGACAGGGACTACGACCGGCGGGAACGCGGCAGGAGCATGGAGAGAGACCTCAGCCCAGACCGGCAGTACAGGAGAGACGGCAGCAGAGGTCGCACTTTGGACAGAGAGCGCAGCCCGGATCGCCGCTACAAGAGCGACCACACCCTTGACCGTGACTACAGCCCGGACAGAAGGTATCGCAGTGAGCGTGCATTAGACCGGGAGCATAGCCCAGATCGCCGCTACCGCAGTGAGCGAGCCCTTGATCGCGAGTACAGCCCAGACAGACGCTACCGCAGTGAACGAATGCTGGACCGCACCAGCCCTGACCTACGCTACAGGCGTGACAGCCACAGCCCAGGACGAGGCCACGGGCGTGACAACAGCTTTGAACGAGGGCGGGAACGCATCCCCAGTGACCCGAAGAAATATGATGAGCCGGTGAAGCGGAGTGGGAGCAGGGATCGCCTGGACCGCTCACCATCACCTGCCGCCATGCCCATCCCTCTGCCCCGCCCCGTCCGGGACCTGGATCCGCTGGACAAACCAATGAATGTGCTGCTGCTGAAGAACCGGCCCAACGAAGGTGAGAAACAAACAAACCTTGTTGCTGATGTTATGGAGGTGATGGCTAAAATTTGAAATTAGACTTTTGGTACCAAAACGCATTTAACAAGTGGAGCAAACAAAGTGTTGAAGAGTATGTGAGAACATAAAGAAATCAGTCTAAAACCATCACTTCAAGTACTTTGACAACCCTATCTGGCAACGACCATTTTGAAACCAGAAAGACCACAAAAAAAGTAATTAACTCTTTTCAAGAGACAATGAGTTAAGTCTTGAACTACCAAGATTGTATATATTCAAAAGCAGCTCCCTGGTTAAACACACATACCTTGTGTCAAGGTTGAGTCCTTGCCACAGCGGCCCGGGTTCAAAATGTTTTGTAAAATACATCAAGAATGTGGAAGTAAGACTCCGTTTTAACCATAAACTCATCAGAGTAGAGTCAGGTTTAACAAATGTAGGTTGTATAGCCTGTGTGTTGATATTATGCTTTGTTTTGTTTTTTCTTTCCATCTTTCCCAGAGTACGGCCTTCGTCTGGGCAGTCAGCTCTTCATCAAGGAGATGACCAGCACAGGACTTGCCAGCAGAGATGGGAACCTGCAGGAAGGGGACATTATACTGAAGGTATTTTCAATGTGTTTCCTTTGCAGAATAGTGAAACATGCCCATAACAAGGTTCCAGGGGCCAAAAGGATGTTTCCAAGAAGCTTATGTTGTTTGACCAGTTGTCCAAAGCTCAGAGATATTCAATTTACACTGATGTAAAATAGAATAAAGCTTCCTGATAAATGACTCGTTCCATTATCAAAATAATTCTCAATGAATTCTCCCCTGCCCCTGTGGCTGGACTAAAACTACAACTAATGTTTGAATGCCTCCGGCAGCGACAGCTTTAGTTACAGGTATTCGACTATCCGTCTGTCCTTCTTGTGAACGCGATATACGCGCCCGGGAATTTCATTACGTGTCACAAACACTCAAGAAATTACCTGATTTGCACTGTCGCCTCACAGCAAGTAGGTTCTGGGCTCACATCCCGGGTCTGGGCCTTTCTGTGTGCAGTTTGCATGTTGTCTACATGGGTTCTCTCCAGGTACTCCGCCTTCCTCCTCAAAGACATGCACGTTAGCTTAATTTGCGACTCCAAAGTGCCCATAGGTGTGAATGTGAGCGTGACTGGCGACCTGTCCTGGGTTAACCCCTCCTTCAGCCAATGTCAGCTGGGATTGGCTCCAGCCCCCTGCAACATAAGGATGGATGTTGTGGTAAAGGTGTGGTGTGCAGGTCTCTGTGACCTCACAAAACACGTGTTTTGCCAATACCTCAGGAATTCATACGTCATTTATGATAAAATACCTTTTTATTAGATTCCATTAATACATATAATATATGAGTCTGGACAGACATGGGTGTAAACTCCAGCTTGGCGAAGGGATCAGAGATTTGCCTGTATATTTAGTGATTTATGGAAGTGTCATATTTAGGGTCGCGTAATCTTATCCATAGTCGGACCGTCCTATCAGGACCCTGTGAAATAACCGATAGGCAATATGATCAGGGAGAGGGAGGTTACGTTACCCTATTAGTGAGTGACCAAAAGAGAAAGAGCAAGCAAGAGAGTCTGAGTTTTGTTCATTACGCTCGTTCTTTCTCGAATACCCTCACGTCCCTGTTAGGACATGACATATGTCATGTGCTCTGTCTGTCTTTGTATCCATCTCCTCCATGTTTATCATAGCACCGCACCTACACACAACAAACGGCATATTAATGACAGTCAGCTGGTTGGAGTGTCTGTGTGTGCGTGTCAGTGTTGCAAGACTCTTATGTGGGAGGATGCTGCCATCGAACTATGAATGACCAAAGTTAATATTAATTTGATACTACAAATATTGATAATATCATATGGTTGTTAGCACAGGCATAAGCTCTCTGTGATCACTCTGATGATCGTTGATCACCGAGATCATCATCCATCAGCTCAACCCTAGTCATATACCTCTGTCATGATCCCTCTCTATAACAAAACTATTTGTACTTCTTAGGACTCGTACTGTTCCTTTGATAGTCATCTGACCGTCTCCTCTGTCTCTCTGTCAGATAAATGGTACGGTGACAGAAAATCTGTCTCTCAGTGACGCGGGGAAGCTGATTGAGAAGTCTCGCGGGAAGCTGCAGCTGGTGGTGCAGAGAGACAAACAGCAGGTGCTGATCCGAGTCCCCCCGATGGTCGACAGTGACTCGGAGCTCGATGGTGAGAGACAATCGAAAATGAAAAGCAGCAGGTCCTATCCAGTGTAAAGGCAAACCTGGCGAGTGGCCATCATCCACATATACACACCCACTGCATATGAACTTCATATGAATCAACTGTGGAAATGTTATTGATGTTGCTGTTGTTGCTGTATTTGTCCATCAAATCTGTTTTCCCTTCATAAAAATAAAGGTTTTACTCACTCATCAGTTTTTAGTTTTATTTAAACATTAATTAATTGTACAAATATTTTATACAGCAGGAAAAAGCAGAGCTAACCAGAGATTCACCGAACAATCATCTTTCCTCTCCCTCCATCGCCATGATCACTCACTCTTTTATACCTGTTTTTAATGTCACATGACTACATGGTGTGCTGCGATTGGTTGGAACCAATCTAGATAAGTGGTGTGAGTGGATTGTTCACTGACCAAATGTTTGCAGGGAGGGGGTAATAGCCGGAAGACTTGTGACCCACTTTGTCTGGTTTTTGGACTCACACTGTGTGCATGTGCATGTGTGTTTGTGTGTCTGCATGTGTGAAAGTGCCCACTCGCCTTTGGCAGGGTGATCTAATCCCCCATCATAATCCTGCTATTGGATATGACAGAATTTCATTATGTTAAGGTTTGCACCGCAGCAGCCGTCTGGTTTCTGCCGTCCAGGATCCGTCTCTGTGAAGATCTCTGGGTCTGACTGTGTGTGTGAATGACGATTTCCAGCTCTGTCAGAAATCACCTCAAGTGCTTCCACTTAATTTATCTCTGTAATGATATTGCAGTGCTTTATCACTCCTTTTGTGCACAGAAATGCAACTTTTCCTTTTTTCCCTAAATGTCACAGTTAATCATCTTGTTGAGCTTCAGTGTTCCTTGTAAATGATCAAGAATCCGGTAGTGAATATAATTACCAGCACCATCAGATATGAGTAGTGATCTGACCTTCGTGTGTTTTTCTGCTTTCATGACCTGAGGCCAATTTGAATCACGTAAAAGCCACATAAAGTCATTTAAAAATGCAGGTGCATCAAACAGAATATAGGTGTTTTACTCTTCCGGATGTTTAGTTTTTATTACCAGAACCAGAAGATGTAACAAAAACAAAAGACCCCCGCAGACACTTCAGTCTTTTGTTGGTTACAATATATTTGTTGTTGTGTTGTAGATATCTCAGAGATCGAGTCCTACCGCTCCTACTCGCCACAGGATGACAGGCGGGGCCACCACTCTGACCTGTCCTCCCACTCCTCCAATGAGAGGCTTAGAGAGAAGCCCAGGTAAGTTTCCGTTAAATTTTCCGTCCCCTTAAGAGTTAGGACATGGTTGTGTTCAGGAGCTATAGAAATGTAGAAAAGGTTAAATCAGTGTCTTTGTGAAATTTCCTTTTTGAAGTAATTTCATAAATTAAAGCTCATAGTATGTTGAATTTGTTTTGCTTAAGCCTCAACATTATCTTTAGATTGTGATGAAAGCCACAAAAGAACGGAGCCCAGCTTCAGTGAGAGATCCCCTGTGATTGTATTATCTGCTTGTTGTTAAATACAGCAGAAAAAATCAGGATAATGCAGGATTATGTTGATTTATGCTTCATGAAGCTCAGTCAATCCATCATATTAAATCAAAAGAATTCCAGTGGTGATAATTGTGCTTTTTTTCTAAACTTGGATCTAAATATGAGGAGGAATTTCTCTGCATTGATTGGGGCTGGGGTTTGTGGTCATGGGCGTTGATGCTGACATCTGTCTCCAGGATGTCCCATTAGAGACCATCTTGTAATGGGGTCACTCCAGCCATGACTACATAATTACACAGTATTATAGTAGAGTATTCAGTACTCATGAGTCAGACCACACCCATCTCTGAACTCAGCCTTCATTTTGATGTCAACTGCACACCGTTAAAGTTTCATGACTGTATCTTGGTTGTGACAAACACGCATATAAACGCATGCCACAATACTCAAAGTGCCTCTGGTAGTTCCTGCTACAGTAGGTGTCTCTAGGACCAAATTTTTCCATGATGACACACACACACACACACACACACACACACAATCTTGTCTGACTTTCGTCTGTCTAACCTGAATATTAAAACCAAGTCTTAACTTTCACAAAGCCCTTTGAAGTTGAGAGGACCGGCCAAAATGTCCTCACAACCATAGAAAGACATGTCAACACACACACACAAACACACATGCAAACAAACTTGTTTCTCTTCCCCTGTGGGGAACACTCATCACACACATAATGCATTTTCTAGCTCCTTCCCCAAACCTTAACCATCACAACTAATTGCCGTACCCCAGGCCGTTACCCTGGCACAACAAAAACCTAATTCTAACGCTAAAACCAAATTCATTTTTGTCCTCTAAGTCACTCAAGTCCCCATGGATGAGTGTGTATTCAGGTTGAAGTCCCCATTAGGGTATAAAAACAAGCCGACACACACACACACACACACACACACAGGGTGAAAACAATACCAGCCACGCTGTAACAGCTGGTAATTAGACATATTCTGATTCTTGTATTTGTGATCTTAGCAGAGAGGAGCCACCCAACAGGCTGGCAAAAATGGGTGCCATGCCAACACCATTCAGAGTTCCTGACAGAACCGTGGAAGACACACCCCCTCTGCAGACAGAGAGGGAGGATCCACGACCGGAAACACCGCCAGGTGAACATGTTTCTCCCTTTGAATGTATAAAGCTTTAATAATGCACCAGTTGATTTGAATCATTAACATGTTGGTTTCTGGTTCTGTAGTACCAGCCGTCACTGCAGCCCCAAAGGTTCATGCTCCTCCCAGAGTGCCAGTAAAGCCAAGCATAGAGGACCAGGAAGTGTATGGGTCAGTATCTCACAAGTTATTCAGGATAACTCTGTCACAACACTGATTTTCTCAGTTTGCTCTGGGCTCTTAATCCTTCAGAATTGTATATTAATGTCTTTTTTTTCCTTTCCATCTTTTTTTTGTGATTTTGCATGATGAAATTTTGCTGGCACGTTTAGCCCAAATACAGTGAAGGTGCGCTTCCAGAAAGGGGACAGCGTGGGTCTGAGGCTGGCGGGAGGAAATGATGTTGGCATCTTCATCGCCGGCGTTCAGGAGGACAGCGCGGCTGAGCAGGAGGGTCTCCGCACAGGAGACCAGATCATGAAGGTAAGGCTTCTTATATCCCACATTCAAAACCTGTAGATAAAATGTTCAGATGATTCAATAGCGTAAGATGCAGAATGGTGTTAATCAGGATCCAGATTGGGCTCTGAACAGTGTGTACTATGGTACTGATGGTTAAAGAATGAGACTGGTGATTTTCTATACTCCTTGAGCTCCTTTCCAGAAACTGTGAAAGTCGCTATCGTTATTAGTCTGTGGAGCTGCTTCTACATAAAAACAGTGCTCCTACTTTTCATGATGAAGAAAAATGTCACCCAGTGTAACAGTGTGGTTCACTGATGTTTTTAATAGGGTTGGGACAGTGATGCTCTCTGACACAGTGGAATAAGCTAAATCAGGTTGCACAATACTTGTTATTAGGATGCATTCATTGTTTATTATTTTTCAGTTGGATATTTTGACAATAATCAAAATACAGAAATTTGCCATCCTTATTCCTTAAAGATTACAATAAACGAAACATTGTGACAGAAGACGTATGATGAAGAGGAATGTATTTAAATAGTGTAAAAACAAAACAATTCAAGGCACAATCCATGTTGTAAATGTAAATCAAAGGCAGGATTAGTACCTGCTGTTTCTTCTAAAGTGATTAATTGTCATGTTTGGTTTATTAGGATTGATAGTGGATGACTGTAGTGCCTGTGACTTGGTGTCTGATGTCTTTGTGTGAAAACATCCTATTTAACCTTCTAGTCATGTGATAATATTTCATGTAATCATATAATAGTCTGTTCTCTGCTGTAGCACTGTTTCTAATGGTATTTCTTGTCTGTTTTGTCTGATTCAGGTGAACAACATGGACTTCAGAGGCATGGTGCGTGAGGATGCTGTTCTCTACCTCCTGGAGATGCCCAAGGGAGAGGATGTAACCATTCTCGCTCAGAGTAAACCTGAAGGTACTTTACTTTATAGATAATGGCTGCTAGTAAAACCAATACAAATACTTATTGCTGTTAATGACAAAATGCTTAAAAACAAACTCAAAACAAATACAGTAAAACTTCTGCTGTGCTAAAGTATTTCAGCCGCACATTAAAGGTAACAAACACCTGTGTAAAGACTTAACTTAAAAAAAAGTCAGTTATTTTTATTTAGTTTTAGTTTTTAGTTTAGCTTCATGGTCTTTAGTACAAAGATTTTTCCTTGTGGCCCAGAATGATAAAAACGTTTGTCATTTGCTTTCTCTCTCAGTGTACAAGGACATTTTAGCATCTGGCAGAGGCGACTCTTTCTTCATCAGGACTCACTTTGAGTACGAGAAGGAGGCTCCACAGAGTCTTCCTTTCTCTAGAGGAGAGATCTTCAAAGTGACGGACACGCTTTATGATGGCAAGCTGGGCAACTGGCTGGCAATCCGCACTGACAAAGACAACCAGCTGCTAGAGAAAGGAATCATCCCCAACAAGAGCAGGTGTGTGTGTGTGTGTGTGTGTTAAAATAGGAAGTTTTCTTACTAATAAATCAAATGAGAGATGGCTGAGGAAAAATGAAAAAATCTTTAACATGTGAAATCTATTCCTCAGCCCTGTAGTGTTAGTGTATTTCAGATTCTCCATGCTTCATTCACTTACCTGGTAGCAGTTTGTCGCTACAAATTATCATCTGATCAACAATACAATTAAATGCCAAGGCCCTGCATCATTAACAGTCAAACCATGCACCTTCAATTTAGACATGATTATGACATATGTGTCAATATGGCCTGAGAGTGTCTGAAGTTCCTTTTTATTTGATCTCACAGAGCAGAGCAGATGTCCAACGTCCAGAATGCTGCTCGGGCTGCGTCGGGCAACGACAGGGGAGACTTCTGGAGGCTCAGGGGTCAAAGAGCAGCGAAGAAGAAAGATCTCCGCAAGAGCAGAGAGGACCTGAGTACTGCTCCGGTCACCACACGATTCCCTGCCTACGAGAGAGTGGTCTTACGTGAAGGTACCCAAAAGAAAAGTTATCCATTGGTCACGCTGCAGTTATTGTTGCTATGTTGTGTTTTCCCGGGATGTCCGTGACTGAGTCTGTGTTCTGCTTAATGTTTTCTCCAGCTGGATTCAGGAGGCCTGTGGTGATATTTGGGCCCATTTCTGATGCAGTAAATGAAAAACTGGCCAATGACATGCCTAACGAGTTTGTCGTCGCCAGTAAGTGCTGACGTCATCATCACTTCATTGCAAATGTTTAATTTCTTTTTTTTTTTTCTACAACACAAACGTGTCAAAAAAGTTGCATAACAAGTTCCATTGTTGTGTGAAATATAACATCGGAAGTGACAGGACATGTTTATAAAGAGAAGTACAAAGACATGAACAATGTTATAGAAAGAGATGTAAGGAAAACTAAACTAAAGCCAAAACGTAGTTGGTCACCAAGTAATCATTATTTATAAAAACAAAATTCACTAGATAGAAGGGGGAAAAAAAGAAACCCACTAGAGGTACATTAAAGTGGCTGGAGACATTTGATTAAAGCTGTTACTCTGGAATAGCAGCAAACACAACCCGTCAGCATGTGCAAAAAAAGGTCCACATGCCATTTGGCAGATGAACCTTGGCAAGTAAAATCAGACAATTGGCTAACAGCAATGCTGTGATCACTGTTGGTTCAAGTTGAGTCCTGATACAATCTGAAACTGAGTGTTTAAATGGATTTTAAAAGGGTCTCTGAATTGTTGACAATAAAAACAGACTGTTGCGCGTGTACTAATTTCTTTCCTCTTTCAGAAACGGAGCCAAAGGATGCAGGAAGTGAGAAATCCTCCGGAGTGGTGAGACTTAACACCATTCGACAAATCATTGAACAGGTATGTTATGGGAGAAGAAGACGTAGCCTCATGAAAGTAATGGTCCGCCATCCGACATTTAACCACCCACCCTGTTTCCTCAGGACCGCCACGCTCTCCTGGACGTGACTCCCAAAGCTGTGGACACGTTGAACTACACCCAGTGGTATCCCATCGTCATCTTCCTGAACCCCGACAGCAAGCAAGGCGTCAAGACCATGAGGAACCGGCTCCTGCCCGGATCCAGCCGCAGCGCTCGCAAACTGTATGAGCAGTCCGTCAAGCTGAGGAAGACCTGCTCTCACCTTTTCACAGGTAGGTTTCACTCTCTGCTACTCCGCAGCTGTAACAACAATCATAATTTTATATATGTCGCATCTTTCAAAACAAAATTACTAAGGTGCTAGTAGAGGTAAATCAAGATTGTAAAATTATTAGATCCGGCCTGTAGTGACTTAAGATTCACACACTGATGAACTGGAATTCTTCTGCATGTAAACAAACATACGAGTGTATGTTGGGACACGTTTTTCTTTTATACTTTTACAGATAAGGTGTATAATGTACATTTCCACTAGGAAGTCAAGTCAATTTGAGTTATTTTCCTCAAGGGAATTTACAGTCTGTGCAGCATACAACACCCTCTGCCATTAGATCCTCAATGAGGATAAAGAAAAACAAAAAAAACCCTAAATGTGGCAGACATGCATGGACGTTGTGTGTACAGAATAGACAAACATAGTAATATTACATTGGACAATCATGATGACAACATCAAAAATAGATTGTAAATGTATATGAAGCGATGTCAGGTTTAGCAAATCATGGTCTAAAGAAAACAGAAGAAACCACTTTCTCCCTAGTGACTGTAAACAGACATTCATCCTTGAAACAAACATGACAGAATTAGGTTTTATCAGCATAAATGAACAATGACATCATGAAAGACCCACAGGATGTTGGATCAACTGATCAGCTGAAGAATAAAACATAAATCCATCTTAAATGATATATTGTTGATGAGTCAACAATGTCGACTTGACCTAACTTTTATGTTTCGTTTTGTTTTGTTTTTGCGTGTTCAGCCGCCATCGATCTGAACTCGGCCAATGATGCGTGGTACGGCAGCGTGAAAGATTCTATTCAGGAGCAGCAGGACAGAGCTGTGTGGGTGTGTGAGGGCAAGGTGAGTCTTATTATCTGTGTGACTGACACTCTACTGATCCACTGTTCTGGATTTTGGAGATTCATTTGCTGCCTAACAGGCAGTTTCTCAAATAAGTTTACCAGACTCTAAGATTAGACAGTGATTTCATGAACGTAGCTGTGAGGTCAGTCAGGTTCATTTGTGTGAGTAGATTCTTACAGTCTTCTCTCTCTGTCTGTCACTTCCCCTCCTCAGCTGGATGGTTCAGAGGAGGACCTGGATCTCCATGACGACCGCATGTCCTACCTGTCAGCAATGAGCGCTGACTACCTGAGCATGGACAGCCGTCTGACCAGCGACTACGAAGACACGGCTGATGAGGGCGGGGCTTATACTGACAATGAGCTGGACGAGCCGCTGGACGAGCCCCAACCTGTGTCGGCGATCAGTCGATCATCAGAGCCGGTGCTGCCGGACGAGGTGGGACTGTCCACTGATGCATGTTGATACAGTGTAGACACAGCAGGAGATTCTCACCATTCACTCATTGTTGGTTCCAAACTTGTGTGTGTGCATAATCTGACCCTGACAGCCTCTGTTTGTGTGTATGTTTGTATGTGTGTCTGTGTCTGTGTATATGTGTATATGTGTATATGTGTGTATGTGTGTCTGTGTGTGTCTCTGTGTGTCTGTGTGTGTAGAAGCTTCACCCTGAACCCCGGACTCGTATGAGGAGGTCAGGGAGCAGAGAGGTGCTGAACAGAGAGCCCAGCCCTCCCCCTTCTTTTGTCCCCGAACCCCCAAAGGTGAGAATCTCCCCCTCCTTCCTCTTCAAAAACTCTTCATCACATCAGTCTATCTACACTCGTCTGTGATGAATAAAACCAAAATGTGTCAAATTCAGAGAGGGAACTTTTTCTCCACAAAGTATGGAGTTGTGAAATGCAGAAATAAACTTGCAGAGAACGTCCCTTCTGTTGTTGAGTTCTTTTTTTTACTTTGCTGATACAGTACTGGAGTTTTTGTACCAAAATTATGCTTTTTTCAGTTCCTTATTTTAAGGAATATACAAAACCCCATTTTTCATTTAACAAAAATTTGTTGCAGATGGTAAACATTGTCTGAAATCAAATACAAGAACTTTGTGTCAACAACATTTTCTAAAACTGGCAAATTTGGGGTTTAAATCATGAACTCTGAGCAAGTATTTAGCACTAGTTTACTGTACTCAACAGTTTTCAAATGTGCTATAGACAAACTTTAGTTGGTACAAAAAAAAAAAAGAAAAAAAAAGTAGAACCTGAGCTGGAAAAAATGCAGTCTTTGCCACAATCTGAAAATATCCAGCAGAAGTTCTTGCTGTGGACTAGTGAGGATATTTTTACCTCCTGTTGCACTTCACTTTTCCTGTGTGGTGGTGGACGTGGCTGTAAGGTTGTCAGTTTGAATGTCTGGACTGGAGTATTAAGGTATGAACGCTGAAGCAGCAGCTGGCTGGTCTGAGGACGTGTTTTAATTTGAAAGAACATGATGCTGAGGCCAAATAAAGGTTTCAGATGGACCATAATATCCTGACTGCTCCTCTCCTCTGACAGGTGCGGACTCAGACTCGGACTGACTCATCACGGAGCTATGACTCACACTCCAGCAGCACCATCAGCAGCGACGCAGCGGGCGGAAACAAGCCGCTTCCCCCTCCTGTGGCCCTGAAGCCCAGCATCCCCCGCCTGAACCATCCCACAGAGGAGCCGAGCCCAGCGAAGGAGGAGGAGGACCCGGCCAAGAAATCCTTCCTGGGCAAAGTTAGACTCATTCTTTTCATCTTTCTCTCCCACTAAATCTCAATATTTTGACATTTTTCTGGCTCTGGCAGCATTTAGAGTCTGTGACTCAGTTATTTAATCATTTTATTTTAATTTTCTTCCCTTCTGACTTTCATTGCTTCTAATATGAAATAGAAAATGGGTGACCAGGTAACTGAACATGTCGTCTTGGATGTTCTGAGTCCTCATTTCAAATCCCATAATCACTCATCATCCATCGTAACAGTGTCCTATGATCTTCATGTCATTATCACTCTCTCGTTTCATTTGACAGTCACTTCCTGGTGAATTGTGCCATGTGGGTGTATGGTATCTCTTAAAATATCAAGGAAAATAGAACATGAGTTAACATTCATTTGTTTTCCCCCAGATTCAAGCGTTTGAGAAGATGGACCACCTGGCTCGAGCTCAGAGGATGCTGGAGCTGCAGGAGGCGGAGAACGCTCGAGTCAGTGTTGTTGTTGTTATTATTACTGTTATTATTTCAGTACAAGTTGACAGATGAAAGTGAAACCTGCTTCAGACGGCGTGTGTGCTCACAGCTAAATGTTTTCAGCCTGAAGCAGCGGACGAGGTGGAGGTTGTCACTCAGACTGACTGGTAGCTCTGTCCTGATCCTTCTTGTCGACTGGACTCAGAACAAACGTCAGATTAGTAGAGACAGTCGCAAGTCATTTAAATATCTACATTTTCATTTATGTACATTCACGCTCATCACATGAGCATTCAGGAATAATCTTTTAAGCCTTGTCCTTAAAATATTTTAAAACCACATTGACATACCCATATGGACGATTCATACATGCACAATGTACAAAAACACATTCTTACATAAGTTTCAGTTGAGCTTTCAAATATATTTTTGAACAGAATGAGGACTCCAGAGTTCGTCTCCCATCATTTGAATGAAATGACATTAGAGAAAGGTCAGTTTACGACCAGCTCAGAGAAGAGAAACAATAACAGCATCCAGTAACTGAACCCGCTGCAGAGAGAAAGCTGTGAAATCACGTGTAGCTTCTTGGAGTCTGTGTCGAGCAGTGTTTCTCAAACTTTTTCAGACCAAATACCAAGAACCACTAAAATAAAACTCTCAGACCACCTGACACCCCAAACATCCCCAAAACCAATAGAAAGTACTTCAGTAGCATTGTGGCAAGCTTGCGTGGAACAATGACAGCTGGGACAGAATTTTACACAACCCCTGCACCTCACACACTGCAGGGCAATAAGAGGTGCTATTTCTGTGGCATCAAAATTGTCACATACATATAAACACTGGCCGGACGTCATCAAACGCAGCAGGAGTCTCAGTCATGATGATTACATAACTAGTAAAACTTAGTACTTGCCTGTTGTGTCCTTTTTGTTGAAGGTTTCATTTGATTTTCTTTGAGCTGACCTGGTCTTAATAAGCTGATAGCTGATAAGATGCTGCTAACAGGGCAGGCTAACTGTTAGCAGCATCCACAGTTAGGTCAAAATTGATCGGCGTGACATTTGAAAGGAAATAGTAAAAAAAAAAAAACAGCCAGGTTAAGTCATGTTTGGATTTTCATGAGTTGATTTAATATTTAAAACAAACCATATATACTCTTTGTTAGTGGGCTTTGTGGTCACTCAGACAGTCTGAGAAACACAAAATTTAAAACATGATATTTTTTACTCTTTGAGAAAGGCTGATGTGGCGTTCGGATGTCTGGTGGTGGGTTTGTCTTTATTTTGTATCAGTTCTGATGTATCTGGGTCTTCTTCTCTTCTCTCTTCTCACACAGTTGGAAATCGCCCAGAAGCATCCAGACATCTACGCCGTCCCGATTAAGCTGCCAAAACCCAACCTGAACCGTCCTCAGCCAATAGGGTGAGAGCGTCACTCCTCTCTCTAACATGATGAAAAATATGTTTTTTTAATTATCCATTAGTCTTATGAAAGGAAAAGTTAAACTGCTGGATCACTGCTTTGTTCCTGTGTGTGATCAGTTCAAGTTCCAACCCCGAGGCCCAGACTCCCTCCAGGCCACCGTACTCAGAGACGAGAGGTCACGACAGCGAAGAGGCCGACTACCGCAGACAGCTGCTCGACCAGACCAAGAGAGGATACTACAATCCCCAGAAATACAAGGACACTGAGCTGTAGGCCGGACACCAGGACGTGACATCATCACTGCACACCGCTCCATTCCCCCACATCGTCGGTTCAAGCGGTAAGACCTTGTCGCCTTGGTAACAGCTTATGCAGCTTTACCTTGATACAAACTCTGAACTTTTCCCCACACTAATTTCTGACACTTGTCTCACTCGTGTTTTACTTCACACAAAAAGTATATCCACACCTGTCCTGGTTTTTCTGATGGACCTTTTCACACATGATGCTTCAGTGTGTGTATATATATATATATATATATATGTATGTATATTGTATATATACACATAATGTTTTTATGTGTCTGAGAATGTTTTTGTTACAAGCAAGTCTTTATTTGACCCCATTACACTGACACCCAGCCTCAGTTTGTGCCTCTCATGTGCTGCCATTATATTCAACTGACTGAGCTTAGCATCAGTAGGTTTTCTGCAGTTCTGAAAATCTATCTCCAGAACACACAGACACTTGTGACATCATCGAGGTGAAAGCACAATAAATAAATAAATAGATATAGATAAATAAATAAGTAAGTATAGATAAAAATAGATTTTTTTTTATTTGTAACTCGGGTTACCGTGGCGCTTCCCAACAGGTAGCTGGAGATGCCATATTTACTTTGGCGTTTTGCAGAAACAAGAAAAATATAAACATGATGTTGTGTTTATGGAAAATAACAACAAACTACAAATGGAGAAAGAACAAATGGCATTTCCAGCTGCCATCTTTCTTTTGCAGACAGAACATTTTTTCATCCAGATGTTTAGAAAAGTCTTTTCTCAGAATAAGTGTTTCCCTAAGTGTATCTGTGGAGAACAGATGATCTAACTGTGTTACCAGGATGTGATGGTGATACATGAGAGCAGACTAGCTGCACCCAGACCATTGGTTGTGGTACTGTAGACTGTGCAGTATCCACACTGTTTGGTTTTACGTCCTATTAGCGAGTGGTTTTGTGTGCACCGCTAATGTCATAGCACCTCTCCGGTAACTGGTGTGTTTCAGACACTTTAGGTGTAGGTGTTAGCTGTCCTCTTCATCACTCTCCTGCCAAGTGTTCTCTGATTGATCGTATGCCTCTACATTCCTACTTGTCCATACACTACACTGTGATATGTGTGCGTGGTGGAATGCAGCGTATTTTCAAGTGCCTTGCAGCTCTGATTTCAGAACAAAGACAGTTCTTCACAGACAACACAGGGTTCTTAAAACAACAAAACAACCTGACGCTCTGTCTAAAAAAAGGTGCATGGTGATTAATGCAGAAATACACTTTTGTGGCAAAAACTGACAAAATACAAGTTGTAGATTTACACAACTGGACATTTCCCTCCTACTGTTTTATTTTTCTGTTATTGGCAGTTTGGTTCAGCAGTGTATTCCCTTCACCGAGGCAAAATGATAAAGATGTTCAGCTGTAATTATGAGATACAGAAAGATCTCATTAATGCAACATCTATGTCTTGAGAGAGGATCTCATAATTACAAGACCTGCTTCACAGTCATGACGTTAAAATGACAAGATGTGGAAGGAAGGCGTGTCCTTATGTCTTTGGTGAACACAATTCGCTCCTGTAGTTGAAGGAGGTTGTGCAGGTGCTTGGAAAACATCTGTGTTTACATCAGCAGGGACAGACGGAAATGTCACAGATCTCACTGTTAAAAACATGAACAGGACGTTGGTGTGAAGACCTTTGCAGGTTTGGATCTAGAGGGAGCAGTGCAGCATAAAGCCGACCTTCCTGACAGTTTCTGTGTTTGTCTTTATTTGCTGCTCGCAAAACAGAGACAATCACATTTTTATTGCATATGTTTTTATATTGAATATTAAAGTCTTTGTACATGGGAGTGTTGGGGATGTGGTGACGACAATCATGTTGGTTGATCAGTTTGTTTCAAATGTCTGTTAGTTTGTGATTTTCTTTTTCTTTTTTTTTAGTTTGTCTCCTGAGTGTTACAGGACTCTTGGGAAATTCAATAAATAAATCTCTTTTTTTACATTGTGTCTTTTTATAAATCTCTGGTTCCACTTCATACAGGTAATGGTTATGTCTGAAATGTTTCATGCAAACTTCCATGCAGTCATTTCTTGTCGCTCTTGAACAGGAACTTCATTCACTTAATGAATTAACAGCCGAATGCATCCAGTTCAAAATCTGTTGAATAAAACAAAGCAGAACTTTCCAGCCTTTTGTTAAGAGTTTATTCAGCAGAACTGTACATGCATTCCTCGATTGCTTCAGTGTAGAAGTTGTTTATCACTTGGGTCGCCCTGACAACTTATAGGTCCAACATGATTAGAATACATTCAGATATTACAGCTATTTAACCAAAGGTAATATTTACTCTATTTGCCACCTAAATATGCACAATAAAATCCACAATTTCTCTTTGGTCAAACATAACACGTCACATTAACACTCGGCCTAGTGAGATAATCTGCCTTCTGCTGTCATACTGTAGATGTACATGTTTACATGACAGTGCACTGTACAGATTAAGGCAAGTCAAGTGATATCAAACAGGATACAGAGAGGAGAAAGGTATTAAACAACTCAAAGATGAGTGGACTATCAGTAGTAAAGACAGACTGAGTGATGTGGTGAAGAGTGAGAAGTGTGTGTTCAGATGTAGACAGGCTGTTCCTGTGCAGTCAGCAGACGGTACATGGCTGCAGGCATCGTCTTCATGTGGATCTGGAGCAGAAACAAACCAAACTGAGGTTTTTAACTTTTCCGACACAAGCAGATGAAACTTTCTGCAACATGTTCATGAATTCATTTTTTTATTGTTAATTTCAAAAAGAGATCCTTACCTCTCCCATGGCGTTAGACAGGATCTGAACAATCTTCTCGTGAGGCGTTGCCACGACACTCTGGCTGTTGATCTCGATGATGCGGTGACCGACGCGAACGCCTCCTCTCTCAGCAATGCCTCCCCTCATCAGGCTGCAGATCTGCACATGCACAGGGAGTGACGGTAATGCTGACGTTCAAAATAAGTGTGCACCTGAACATCATGAAAACAATCACAGTAATCTGTTGCTAAGTAACTGACGCTGGTTTGTAGAGCACTGTTAACAAAATTAATATAATCTTAAATATATAATCAAAGAGGACCATGATTCAGCCTCGTCCTCTGTATCTGCGTGCGATCTGTCCTGATACTCACGATGCCGTTCTGGACGCTGAAGCCCAGCTGGTATCTGAGGTCCGGCCTGCGAATGAGCACCATGGTGACGGGAGGACACCTGACGATGTTCATCTTGATCCTTGACTGAGACTTTAGACCCTGAAGGAAGAGAGTCGGGTTAGCCACAAGAGAATCTATGGCAGAGATGAGAAAGTTAAAACACACACATACAGTGGAATAACCAGTGTTTCAGGACACTGTGTGTTTGTTACAGAAACTTTACTGTAAACATACATCTGCAGGCTCTGCAAGCTTATTTCATGTATGAAACAACATGTCAACTGAGCTGGCAACAACTAACTATCAGTGAGGAGTCCTGCTTCATGTTCCTTGGTAAAATTTCTAAAGTATTTCAAAAACCTTAATATTTGTATTTTATATGCTAGAGTTAAAAACTTCACAATGACATAAAAGACTTCAGGATCTGTAAAATACAAATAAAATATTGCATTTATAATATTTCCTTGCATTTTATCTCTTACATGAAGACTTTGGTGCCCAAACATTTTAGACTTATTCTTGTAGTTGCACCTCTGCTCTGTTCTTGGGAGCTGTTTTCCTCTGTTACATTTCCTCAGCTCACATTTATAAAATAGAGAGGATACAGTTTGTAATGTTGTTACTTTTCATTGGTTATTTGCATTTAACCCTTTTCTAGGCTGATTTATTTAGAGAAAATGACACTAGTCCTGCTATTAACTATGATTTTAACCCCTCAGACACTGATTGTTTTGAGTAAAGCTGACCAGTAGAAAACCTGGACACCTCCCACGTCTGGATATATTTCATGGTTTATGTTAAAAAAAGGAAAGATTGAGATAAAAAATAATAAAAATAAACCACACACAGAAAGCAGCAACGTACCTTGATGATGCTCTGGCAGGTGCTGAGCGGTAAACCCACCAGACTCGTCCCGTTGATGGTCATGATCTGGTCTCCGATGTTGAGTCGACCGGACTTCTCTGCCGGACCAGCATGCATCATGCTGGCGATGATGACGGTGGGGAGGATGGACCCCCAGCCCGACTCCACGATCACCACACCCAGGATCTCTCCTTTCTGCTTCTCTATGTAAACCTGCAGCCAAACAAGTCAACCTTTATTTATGGAGTTACCTTTTACTGAACAGTCTATGGAAATCTAACATCCACATAGTTGAAATCTCTCCTAGTGAAGTCACACACTCATCCACACAACGTGAAACAGTAACAATGCACACAGTTTGAGCTTCTGGCGGCCAACTGCACGACTGTGAAAAATGTGAGACGACAGCAGGCGTTCAGAGCAGCCAGAGGAGGGAGGGGGGCTGAGGTCAGACCAGGTTGAGCATCTCACATTTACCTTCATACTGAGGTTATGGACCTTTTTGTTTTGGGTTTTTTTTGGGGCATTTTTCAGTACAACTGTCACACAGCTGTGACTCCAAGGCCAGATGCTCATTTGAAACCACTGGGAGGCAAACTAACAGACTGAGCAGAAAAATAATGGCACTGGCTCATTTATTAAATCAAACATTAATAACTCGACCTGAACTGAAGTGTGCTGTTGTTCTATATAGACAAAAGTTGAAAAACCTTTGAGCAGAAGTTTATTTTTTGAAGGTAAAAATTTCTCAGTCATAATAAACTAAACTCTATTAAAGCACAGGCAGTAAATGAAACCTCCTGTGACTCTGCTGCCACCTGCTGCCTGACTTACGTCTCTGCAGTTCTCCGACTTGGAGAAGTGGATGAGGTCGTCGTTGTACATGTCCTGAGTGTTGAGCAGGTCGCTGTATTCCCTCTGGCTCAGATCCTCGGGGTCGATGCCGTTGGCCCTGAGGAACTCCTGGTAGGCGACGCTGAAAGACTGACCAATGGACTGTGCTATCAGCTGAGCCTGAGAGAGAGAGAGAGAGAGAGCGAGAGAGACACAGCGAGAGAGAGAGGGAGGGAGTTCAGGACCAGAGCTTGTGAGTGATACTAACTTTTAGATTTCCTGTGGGAACAGGACTCATTAACATACTTATTTACATCCCTCTAAAAGACTCGCACACTCACATTGCACTAATATACTTGTGAGGACATGCACTAACATGATGATTAACTGTAACTATAACCCAAACACCAAGTCTTAAAGAGTCTTGTATTGCATTGCTGGTTGTATTTCTTGCACCTTCAGATTTCTTTTTAGCAATGTTTCAGGATCTCAGCACTAACCTGGTGAGTACTAAATTATTATTATTATTATTTTTAAGATTATTGTGTGGCTTTTGTGGACAGTGTAGACAGACAGGAGGCATGGCAACAGTAAGAAGAAGTATGACATGCAATAGGGCTGGGAGTGGAACCATGGTTGTTGCAGTTACAGTGTGTGGTGTGTAGCCCAACCATTAGGTTATAAATCACTGACAGGAATGATGGACAACCCTATGACAGTGAGACACAGGTTATATGCTAGCAGCTCTTTTCAGGAGTCACAAGTGAACAGAGGTAGCTCTGATGTGTTTGATTTCTTCAAAATGGTGTGCGATTTATATGTTAATACAGGGTTTCTGCAGGATTCACCTAATTAAATGCAAGAAAAGCTTTTTCATACTGCACAGAATAACATTTAATAGCCTTTTCATGATCAAGCTGCACAAAGTATGAAAGTATGATGGAAAACCAGTGAGGATGATCTGTCCTCGGATTATTTCTTACATAACAACAATTCCTAATGATAAAATTAGTTTAATTAACACAACTGGGTCCAGATCAGCAGCAGAAATGGATGATTAAAAATCATTCATTCATTTACTTTCCTTTCTGCTAAAATCAACACTTGCCTGTTATGAGACAGAGAATGTCCTAGCTGCTGTAGCTAGCAGTAGTGACAGTGTTTGCTACAGGTCTGATGAATCTGACTGAAAAAGGATTAAAGAGCTGCCTACGCAAAATCCACTGTCAAAACAATCCCATTTTCAGTTTATAGGTGTGTAATATCTCCTGACAGCCTGCAATTGGATACAAAAACATTTTATAACTAATATCACTGCCTGCAGCAGATTTTATATTAAATACAGGACTTTTTAATATCTTCTACGGCCTTAGGAAGAACAAAAATCAATGCTTTTCCAGAGCTGCGGATACTAAGTTTTAATCTATTACAAGATCAATAACTCACATCCTCAGACTCAAAGACGTGGCAGATCATCCGGTACAGCCGCCTGTCGTCATGGGTCATGGTGGTTTGCTCAGCTGTGTGGTCCAGGTTCTCCTGTGCGCTGCGGGACCTCACCATCTTCCCCCGGGCCATCAGCACCACCATGTTACCGATGTCAGCTATGTAGGAGATGGTCCTCAGTGGCAGGTCCATTAAAGACTCCTGGTGGTCCAAAAAAGACACGAGGTACTCACATGAGGTTCTCACTTAATTGGTTTTCTGTGATTCTCTGGTAATAACTTTCCACTGTGATGTAATATAGAGAAGTCTTTTAATGAGGTTTGGAGGTACAGCAGGAAGGATCTGTTGCTTGAGGACATTTTGAAGAAATGAATGTTGAAGAAATCTAACCTGTTATTTTTACTCTTTGTACAGTGACACTGCCCCTCCAGCATCAAAAGCTTTAAGTTATTTATTGATAAAGCAAGGTCAGGAATACATATTATCATTAAATACCTGAGTGTCTGCATTGAGGACTTTGATCCTCTGTGTGGACATGAACAGATCAACCTCAGCAGTGGACGGCGCCTCGCCGTCGGGGCTCTGCACAGCCGGAGGGAAACAGCAAGAGAAGAAGTGAACAGGAAGCAACAGGTTGATTAACAGCAGCGGAGAAAGAAAGCACAGCAGGTGTCAAAACTGTGAAAAGGCATCAAATCTAATGGCAACAAAGAGAGGAAACAAAACCTGTGCAAAGTGACAAAAGAACAAACAATTCTACAGGAGATAAAAATGCAGAGAAGACAGCAGAATACAAAAAAAGAGGTAAATAAACACCATAAAAAGAGATCGGCATAAAGAGACCTTTTCATATTGAGACAGAGAAATGTAAAAATCGAAGGTAATTCATGAACAATCCTCAGACATGTGGGAGTTATCTTTATCTAAATTTCTGTAGAGACAACAAACAAGCAGAACTCACCTTTTTCCTGTTCTTTGCCTGTTTCTGAGCAGCCTGCACAGATCACAGAGCAGAACACACTCACACAGAGACAAGGCAAGAAAACAGCATTTCTGGTGCATCAACAAAAACCCAATCGCCTCACTCACTGTGGACTGTCTCCATTCCAAATGCCAAATTAATGGACACAAGGACCTTAAAGGTGTATGTTGTGTGTGTGTGTGTGTGTGTGTGTGTGTGTGTGTGTGTGTGTGTGTGTGTGTGTGTGTGTGTGTGTGTGTGTGTGTGTGTGTGTGTGTGTGTGTGTGTGGGGGAGGACAGTGATGTTACTGTCTATCACATCTGACAACAGCAGACTGCTGGAGGCCTTTGCAGCAAACGTTATCAAAAGTTTTCTCTTCATCAATGTGACGCGAGCGACCCTGAAGAAAGACAAGCGACCTCGTGCGTTTCTGGAAGACGCCTCGTCACAGCTCAGGGTTTGTGTTTCCAGATGTTAGCATGTGCCACAATTTCCTCTCTAAAATATTTCTGTGTTGTTTAAAGGTTTAAAATCCAAACCTGCCTGATCACCGTCATCAGAAGAGATGTGATTAGTAATGTTATAAGTGGATTTAATCAGTTAAAACTAATAGGATCATGGCTTTGACCTAGATTCAAATTGCAGTTTATTTCATTTCAGCAGAGGCGGCCCCAATATGTTGCACACTTTGTGTACAGCTATATTTAGACTTGATATATTAAAATCACCACTTGGAACATGCAATTTTCAAACTGCAAGAGCTGCACTTCTACTTACTGGACTGTGTGAAAGGTTTTCTTCAGCAGCTGTTGATACTGCTCCTCATAATGACTCACAGATTTAGTCAGAGGCAGCTAATTAATGTTAAAGTTAAAGTTCTTTTTCACAGCAGATATCTGACTTGTCAAAGCACAGCTCTGACTGATCACATTCATGATGGCTGTATGTTTGTGTTTTGCACTGTTGGTCAGACAAAACAAGACATTTAATCTTAGGCTCTGAGAAAATGTTATCGACTAAAGACTTGATAATAATCTGCAGATTAATCAATAATGATAATAATCATTAGCTGCTGCGCTCAAGCTATGTGTTAGCAGCTAGGTTTGTAGATGTCATGTGTTCATGGTAGACAGCAGTAGTAGTAGTGATCAGTAGTTGGAATCCCTAACTGGGATTTTAATTCTTTAATACTATGTAGACCACAAATACAGGCCTGAAGATAATCACAATTCAAGTCTCATTGGTAATAACTGCAATTGGATATTTTCCATAAATCTTTCAGCCCTAACTATATTTAGACAAACTAAAACATGCAGTCACAATACACTTACATCAAGCTTTTTGGATGCCAGCCTCACTACAAGAACATTTTTTTATTTTAGGAAAAAGCGTTTAAGAGTGAGTTAAAGGTCACTCCAATCAAGAGACCCAAATTTCTTATTTCTCACACTTCTTATTTTATTTCATTAAACCTGTTTTCTTCTCAGGATTAGAGACTGTGCTGTTAAAACTGATGAACTGCAGGTTAAGAAACTGGTAATGGTGTGATTAACTGTGATTAATTCAACAGATGATGATGAGTAAGAATAAAACCCTGATGAAGTCTCTGTGCCAAAATACAATGATTGAATGAACAGCGGACTCCACCTGTGAAGCAGTTAGTGCTGCTGACTTTCTGTTTGTTCAAGTTTAGAAACTAAACAACCATGATCACAATTTTGGACATTTCCACTTTTCTTTTTGACGTTTCTGTGACTGATGTAACAGCAGCTCCTCTCCAGTCTTGAAAGTGGCTTCACGTTGCTCAGAAAACTCACTTCTATGAACAACCATCATCTGATCTCTATTAAAGTTGACACATACTGCTAACGAGTATTTATTTACTGTAGTAACCAAATGTTTGTTTGTGAACACGGATGTTGTTGTTAAGACCCTCCCAGACCCTGGAGCGAACACATCAGTCTGTTCACTGAGTCTCATTTCACCCATGATGCTCGGAGGCGAGGCAGGCTGCGCATCACATCATCATGAGCTGGAGGCTGACTCCTGACCTGTGGTGGACGTCACCGTGTGTTGTTCTGTTAACAACAGTCACATCACCTCCAGTATTTCATTTTGTAGTTGGCAGAAAACTCATGTAATAATCAGCCTCCGTCTGTCCACGCCATCCAGCACAGCCCTGGCTTTGCACCTTAGGGCGCTGAGGTCAGTGGCATGTCTCATAAAAGACATTTTTAAACACACGTCTGAAATTTGTTTTTACTTATTTCATTCTTGCTTTTCACCATTATATTGCTGTTTTGTGTGTTTGTCATCTTGGAAGTATTGGCTTCTGTCTGGACTATTCAGACATCCTGGGAAAGTGGTTTCAGACTTTTGACCCCACAGTATATGTTGGTGATTTCTTTATGAGGTTTGGTGAGTTTTTTTTAAAACTTCAGTATCCTATGAAGGATTTTTTCATTTTGCCTGCACTCTTTGTAACTCATGAATCTGAAGGATATTTTTGTAAAACGTTTTGATTATGTTGTTATCATTATACAATGCTGTTGTTATTTACTAGCACGTGGTATGATTGAAAAAAACACCATAAGCAAATACAATGTGACAAAATATAAATTCACTACATCCCTATATCCCTTTTCATAAGAGCTTCAAAGATAACTGCGTTCTACAATTTTTCTTTTAGCACTGAAAATACTGAGATTTAATGAATAATGAAAACAATACAACATAATCAGCTCCACTGGATGGGTATTGCTATAACACTTCCTGTATGTCCTTCACAATAAAATGCATTCTTATGTGAATGCAGTGGTAGGCCTTTACTGTGACACCAAAGTTAAACTTAGCTCGATGAAACTATATTAAGATATCTTCTTGAATTTTTACCCAGAAGACGTTTTAGTCGGAATACCTTTAATTACACATTGAAAGATGCATGTTGTTAACTACAAACTTAGCAACTACAATAGAAAGTAGAGCTCTGGTGTTCAACAGCTCAGCTGGTGTCTAATAACTGTTAACCACAGTAGCTCAGTGCTGTTTGTCAGGTGTGTCAGGAACTGTGTGTGTGCATGTATGAGACAATTTGTATGTGAGGGTGTGTCTGTCGTTAAGAGTTTGATGCACTGTAATAACACAAATTCATAAACCTTCATAAACAATATTATTCAAATTTACCCAGAAAGGATGCCAGTGAAGTAGTTAAGAGCTGATGTGTAGTTAGAGCCTAATGTTAATTTATATAAAGAAGAAGAACCTTAATCAGCTGCAGACTGAAGTTAACAGATTTTACATTAGGGCCAAAAGAAGAGCACTGGTGTCAGATCAGGACTCTGTATGAGCCAGAACCCTGAGTCCGATCAGTGCATCCCAACAAGTGAGATGTCAGCTCCCCCAGCCTGTTTGACAGCAAGCCTCCTCTTTCTTTTCCATTCTACAAAAATATGCATTCCCATCATTATACAGTCTCCAACCTTCTCCTTCCCTGTACATTTCTCAAACCTTAACGGAGGCGATGTCCTGGAACTGTCAGTCAACCATCCAGAAAGCAGAGTTCACCTCAGCTCCTGTCCTTTTCCTGCCTCTGACTTCCTCCGCTCGTCTCCTCAAAATGGCAATGTCTTACTGCTCGTCTCTCTCACTCATACATTTGAATACCACGCTGTCGCTGTAAGACATCTTTCTCACTAACTCCCTGACACAACCTGCCCTCAACTGACTCAAAATACATTCACACAGGCAGTGCAGTTTCTTTCTGTATACCACTATCATCTCTGGAGATTTCTTCTCCTGTCAACAGAAAAAAGCCCCACATGAAATCACTGATGATAAAAGCCAGATTTATGTGTACTGATGTACTCTGATTGCTGTGATCAAAGTTAAAAGAATCTTCGTGATGCGTGTTTGACATCATACACTGTGATTGAAGCAGAAAGTGGGGTCTACTGTCTCCAGGGCCTTGAACAGCAGTTTATATAACATCCAGTGGAGCTGAGCAGAGGAGCCTGTATGACTGTGGATCAGGAGCAGTGATCTGTGGATGATGCATTGTGCACAAACCCGGGGACTTTTTGCCCGCTGGCTGTGTCGCCTGCTGTGGATTTCTGACTTTAAAAGACCCAAATATGAAGCCGACCTCAGTTACATCACTAACGATGTGTCCAAGTGTGTTAGAAAATGTACTGTATCTCCAAACCAAGGAGCTGTGGAGCTTTGATCTTTGAGCTCCTTGATATATGTTGTTCATACCATTATTAAGAACACCCTCAATATACAGTTTAACAGGCTTTCAGGTTGCTCAAATCTTACTCCACTCTGTCTGACAGTAACACATATTTCTTCCTTTTGAGCTTGTTCCAACTGTGTGAAACACTCAAACCCATGTGTTTTCTGGCTGTACTATTCTATGAAAGTGAAATATTTTTGGACTGTTTGTTTTATATCAATTCAGTTTTATTTACACTGTTCAGTGACCGTTCAGTGTTCACATACCATCTCATTCTTCATCTCTTTCACTATGATATGAATTAAATCAAATGAGCTGTAGATTGTTCTTACCCGGACTCTGCTCATGGCCTCCTGCGCCTGCTGCATGCGGGCGCTCTTTGTGGGCGTCCTCTCTGACAGCAGGTGGGTGCAGCCTAGGTAGGTGGCTGCAAAGATGATGCCGTCAATAAGGTCTTCTGGGTCACATGGTCCCGGGACTGCATGAACCAAAAGCACTCATTAGGGACACATACACACACAAACATACATACATGGATACATGCTTACACACAAACAAATATCCAACTGATGAAAAAGTGAAGATAGTTATCTGGCAAACCTACACCCAACATCTACAACATCTGTACATTTTTTAAATATGAGCACAAATACACAAAACTAAACATATTGTCAAATGTAATATATGATCTCATCAGATGAAAACAATGGAGAGTAAAATTATGACTTTCATATGCGAGTCCACTCACCATCCACAAATGTAGGAAAGGGGGGAAGAGATCTGCGAAGCTGAGGAGGCACAAAAAAGAAAAACTACATCACCATCCTTATTATTTCTACTCACATACTCCAGGTCTCTCCTAACTCATTTAAATTCTGCAGGACTTTTACTGCTGTCAGCCATTTAGCTGCTGGCAGATAAACACCTTGGGAAAGATGCCTGCCTTTGCAGGATTTATCATCGTATTTGAGTGTCATTTTTAGATGCTCAAGCTATATGTTTTTTTTTTTGTTGTTTTTTTTTAAAGATTTACCTATAGATTTCAAATAGGTTTCACAGGATTGAGGGTCAGGAAACTATTTGTAGTCAAGAGGGAATGTAAGAAATACGCTGGATTAGTGAAAGTTTCCAGTTTGAAATGTGCCCATGAATGTACAGATGGCTATCACTGGATTAGTTTTACACTGAAGAAAACTTAAAAATATGATGAGTCTCGGGCAAGTTCTGGAGTTATAGGGAACAACTTTTTTATCCATGAAATCCAACTGAATTCATCTCACCTCCTGGACAGACGGAGGCTGTGGAGGCGACTGTGGCTGAACTTGTGTCCTCAGCTGTTGTGGTGGGAGTGGCTGAGTCTGTTGTTGATGTTGAATCTGTTGTTGATGATGACGTTGTTGATGCTGATTAGGCGGAGGCATGTGTGCATATGATTGTGGCTGTGTGTATGTCTGTGGCGGCCTCGGGGTGTCCCTCTGCTGTGACTGGTGGCCTTGGTGGTGGTGGTGGTGATGGTTGTGTTGGGGCGGTTGATGGTGATAATGTTGGGGATGAAGCGGTCTGGAGGACTCAGCTCTCCGCGGACTGACCGGGTCTCGAACTGGAACTGAGGCGTAGCAGGACGGAGACTCAGGTACAGACTGAGAGGGGGAGTGAGGAGAAGACTGAGAGAAGGAAACAGAGAGAAAAGAGAAAAAGAGGATTTAAAAAAATAAATAAATAAAAAATCACTTCTATGAAACTGCAATACAGCAACTCATGCTGACACCTTATTCCAGGGATACATGATTCAGGATTTGGGCATTAATCCAAGTAACTCAAAATGAAATGAAAGGCAAGGATGTAAATCTTGTTGTAAAACTTCCTGGAAGCAATGAAGTCAAATTTAATTATTGCAACACTGCAGACCTTGGTCAAAGTCACTCATCAGCACAGCCTTAAAGGAACAGGTCAGCATTTTGGAAAAGAAATAAAAAATAACACCATAAATATCAAGAAATGAATTCTGACATGTAACCCTAAAATTGTCACTTTTACATTTCTGATCGAGTATGTTAAGCAAGATACAACAAAATAAAAACAGCTTTTGTTCCCAATTCATTTTTCACTTTGGACAGACCAAGGCTAGCTGTTTCGCTCTGCCTCCAGTCTTCATGCCAAGCTGCACTAAATTGGTCCCGACTCACGAAGAAAGTGAATAAGCATATTTCCCAAAATGCTGAACCATTCCTTTAATTCTTGCCTGACGTGCTGTCTACAACAACAGCAATTAGCAATGCCACTGAAAAGTAAAAGAAAGTACAGTTCAGCGTTTTTGTTTGTTTGTTTGAAACCTGGAAATTCATAGGAATGTATTCTATAGATTAATAAATATCCTTAACAGCACACATATCTGCTGCTCTGCAGTTTTTTCTCCATTGTTCTGTTCGGTTTCTGTTTTTTTTAACCTTGTTCTGAGCCGAACCACCAACACAAGAGGAGGCCGTAAAACTGGTAAACATCAGTTTAAAACAATCTTTTTCTTTTAAATAATCTGGGTGTTAAAACACGACCATCTATCGTGTTCAGGTGCTGATTCAAATACTATTATTTATTATAGTTTTTTATTTGTTACTCACAGAGGAATATTGCAACATTTGCCAATTTGGGCTTACAAAAATGTAACTTTTCTTAATGTAATTAATAAGATATTTTAACAGAAGTAGTTGACAGAGCTGTGAGTCCTTTGGGAGTCATTTTCAGCAAAAAAAACCCCCAAAAAAAAGACATAATAAGAATTGATAATAAGTGGCGTCATACTAACATGACCAGCTGTAGTCTGCAGTGGGTATACATCCTCTGTGGGGCTGACCTCCTGCCTCATCACCCATATCGGCTCAACAGGCTGGTCAGGTGTGTAGGGGGAGCGTATCGTCTTAGTCTTCACCTCCTCAATCGCCTCCTTGATGTCTTTAATCGCCAAGCTGATGGCGTCTCCTGAGCCCCTTGAACCTTCCTCCCCTGGGGGACCCATCATATTCCGCTCCTCCTGAGTCTCACCTGAGCTGCTCTGCCCAGACGAGGGACTCTTGTCCTGGGTGTCTCCGTGTCTGGCTGCCTGCCTACGATTTTTTGAAACAGGGCTTTGAATGCCGCTGTCCCCCTCGCCATCAGACTGTCCGTCATAGTGGTGCAGCCGGCAGCCAACAGAGCGGTCCAGAGGAGAGTGATGTGAACTGCGGTCTCTGATCTGCCTTGGTGCATGATAGGAGCCCTTGGTGGGGGAGGTTGGAGCCATTCTTTGTACATTTGCCTCTCTGTGGCTGGTAAAGGGCTCTTGGCGGGACTCCTGCTCATTAGACTCAGTGCTCCGATTAGGTTGTCTGCAAGGTTCTCTGTGTAATTCAGGGTAGGAGGTTTTAAGGGGTTCAGGAAAAGAGTTTGGATGGGATTTCGGCTCTGAGTAGGACTCATACACAGGTTCCGGGTAAGACTTCTGGTGGGACTCTGTATAAAAGTCTGCATAGGTTTTTGGATAGGATTCAGAGCAGGAAGTGGAGTGGGACAGTGAGCACGATTCAGAGTAATCCTCATCTTCATCTTCAGGTAGGTCATTGTCAGGTACGGGGCTCATGCTGGTGTCTTCACTGAAGTGGTCCAGCTGGGGAAAAGGTGGAACATCAGGAGACGAAGGAGGAGTTGGTGACTGGAGCGGTGGCGGGCTGTGGAGAGGTCCGTCCATACTGAGTGAAGCGGCGCTCTCCGTGTCAGAGCAGAGGTCAGTGATTTCGCTTCCCTGAGCAGCAATGTCCTCTGCCACCTCTTCCATGACTTCTTCCTGATCCTCCTCCACCCTCTCTGCACATTCCTCTGCCCCATCATTGACTGTCTGCATGTCGTCACGGCTGCAGCCGGAGTGACCTGTGGGTGAGCGGCGGTCTAGATCATCCTCTGCCTGTTCTTGTTCTTCATCATTCTCCCTAACTTCCTCCAATTCCTCCTCACACTCTACTTTATGGTCCTGGAGGTCCTCTTCTGCCTCAGGGGGTGGAGTGTATTGGGGGTTAGGTTGAACATTATGAGTTGCAGGTCCAGGTGAGAGGTGGGTGGGGGTGACAACAGCAACAGGAGTCTGCTGAGGAGATCCCCTGTCCTGCGACTGGTCTGTTACACAATCATCTGCTGAGCACTGCTGCACCTGCACCTCTGCTGCACCTTCTCTGTCATCCACACCATGTGAAGTGTCTTGCATCTCTCTGCTTGGTTGCCTCTGTCTGTGACCTCTGAGCCTGGGGTTAGGGTCGCCATGACGACGGTAGCGGGCGACAGCAGGGCGGGGTTGCTGGACAGGATGAGGCTCAGTGTCCCGACTCTCACCCCCATCCGACCTTGAAGAAACCACTGCTGGGACCAGACCAGGACTCTGAGCCTGGCTTTGGCCCTGCCCTGAGGGAGGGCGCCGGCGGTGCCGAGACGGTCCGCGACCTGTGGGCGGGTGATGGTGTTGGTGAGGAGGGTGATGATGATGGTGATGATGATGGGGATTCAGTTCCCCGTCCTGGTTGAGCATCTGACATGGCCTCCAGGACCGTCGTACAGGAGGTTCCCCGCGTGTCGTCCCATTGGGCTGCCTGTTCCTCAGAGGCACCTTGTGCTCCTCGCCTGCTTCCCCCATCTCCTCTCCCTGATACTTGTAGCTCATGGCTGGAGCGTGATCCGTCTCTGATTTTCAGAACATGCTTCTCTTGTCTCCAAGGAAACCCCGCTCATAGCACAACCTGGCAGAGACAGTGACAGGAGAGAAACACAAAAAGTGAAATCACAGAAATAATAGCTCCAAGGAGAGGTTAAATGTTAAAAACAGAAGTGTTACTAGGGCTGTGTATCAAACATCAATACTCACTCAGATGTTGTCATAGCACTGTATTGGAGCGTTGCATTAAAAAGCTTAGTTAGAGTCTTTGTCTTTGTTCCTTACTGATCAGATGTTTTGATTTCAATTTTGAATGAATTTCATATGAGCAGCATTTCTGTAAATTTGCTTTATGTTAAGACAGTTAGGGATTCAACCAATTATTATAATTATTGATTAATTTGGTTAATATTTATTTGATCATTGTAAACTGATTATCTTGGGGCTTCGAGTTATTATGATTATTGCGACAGGCATTCTGCACTATTTTCTTACACTTTACAAAATATAATCCTGAGCCCTCAGTGTGCTTCAAACAGAGTCAGCTTCTGGAACCAACAGTTGGTGGAGGTGAGAAAGTGAGCAGACTTGAACTCCTCCTCACTCTATTCATTATTCATTGACACAGCTACGTCCCATGTATCTCCATTGTATGACTGGCTGTATAAATTGGGATAAAAGGTACAAAAAGACAAAGATCTACTTGAGAGTGTCCATTGAGAACAGCTTCAACTCATTCTCAGAAAATACCAGAGATCAATATCTTAATTATCCATCTGTTTGGAAGTGGATAAATATTCAGCAATGACTGTGACTGACTATTGCTTTCATCAAGTTTTGATGTCCTTCATTTAGGTGTATATGCATCTACAGCTTATTAACCATCCCACCCCAACATCTCTACACAGACAACACTAAAAGGAAATATTACAGTGATGTGGAGTATCAGGCCAGAGACTCCCTGTCTCTATACTGCTAATAGCAAAAACCTAAATCCTCCGGGATTCATCTGGGTGTTCAGTGCACTTTAATCTGCACCACATTCATCCGTCCACCAGCAGCTGGCAGATGGCACAGGACAGGAGAAGAGAAAATGAGGAGGAGGAGGAGGAGGAGGAGGAGGAGGAGGAGGAGGCGGCAGGGCAGAAGGACAAGGAGGGACATCTCTTCGGCATCTAATAAGACCTGACTGAGAGGAATGGATAGGGCAGCAACCTGAATAATAAATGCCTCCTGTGAGTGAGAAGCCCAGTTTTGATATTTATTTAATATGACGAGGCTATTGGGGCTCCATCAGCTATCTCCTATCAAAGGCACACTGTGTCCAGGGTCAACAAGTAGAGAAACCACACCAGAATACAATCCTACTAGATATTTTAGGAATAAATGAGGTGATTCCAGAAAATGTCACCAATGGAGGAAGAAAAAGGCTAAAGCTTGTTTAGGAAGGCCTATATGAAAGCTTAAAAGTGTTTCTCAGTATTGATTCTCGATAAGTTGCACTAAAGCTGCTATCATAAGTTATTTATCTGAACATATGATCATAGGAATCCATAAATGTCTGACTGCATGCATGAAAGGATCAGTTTTTACTCCTTTAGACTCCCTAACCCAACCCTTGATTGGAATCCAGACCATTGTTGCTATTTTATATAGATTATAAATTTTCTTGTCTGGCATTATAAATGTACTTGATAAGTTACAAGAAACATCTGACCTAAAGGAGATTCAAGGTGATCTTGATTGATTCAAAAATTATTATGAATCTAATAAAAGGGGACCAGACTGAACTGAGGAGCAAAATCATATGTTTTAACATGTTTTCCTGTCGTACATGTTACAATCTATTGTGTGATGGAAACCTGACTTTAAAAGGGGCTATATGTAATTTTTCTCTGCTGCCGATGGTTTCTTGCTGGGAGTGACAGGTGGTATAGTCACTTGCCAAGAGCTTCAGACATTGTTGCATTTAAAATAGTTATATAGTTAATAGAGTTTATGATACACTCTCTGGTGAACCCAACTTCTTGAGGGCAGACTGGATGCTACAGTGATATGCTATCAGAGTTTATTTCTGGCAAATAAACTCCTTGGGGAAATATCTGGCTCTTTAGTTGTTAACTGTGGGGTTTGGTCTTTAGAGCTTTTTCTCTGAAAACATCTAAAAACTATGCTCAGAGGGAACCACAACAGTAAAGTTGCAGGTCGGGCAGCTAAACAATGAGCTGAAACTCAGTATAAAGCTCTGTAGAGCTGAGGGGAGCTGCACATGCTCTTTTTCAGATTGCCATCTGATACAGTCTTATTATAATGCCAATTATCCCCTTTAAGTTAAATTAAGCTAATTTGTTGTGGAGAAATCTACAAAGAAATACTAAGAACAATAGTAAAAAAAATGTTTTAATGTACTTCATATGTAAATACTGGATCCATTTGAATTTTAATTCTTGCTTTCATCTTTATAATAAGTTCATTTCCAGTGTTTCTGATCCATTGCATCAATTAGTAAACTTTTGCATAAACAACATAAATTTGAAATTGGATTAAGAGGCAACAGAAGGTTTACTGATGTGTTTATCATCTTATATAGATAAATTCTAGACTGAAAATCAAATATGGTTGACAGAGAGAAGACACAGAGGGCAAAGGTTAATGTTGATCCTGTAATCTGAGCACAAACCACAACTGCCAAGGCAGGAGCATGAAGGGGAGCAGCAGGAGTGAGGGCGTGCTCCCAGGGTGGCTAATGTCCCTCTCTGCCAAGAGTTTAAGACTGGATGGCAGCGGCTGGGTGACTCAGAGCGGGAAGTCAGAAAGGAGGAGTTGCCGAGGTCACAGATGGCCATGGAAGCGCAGCAGAGAGCCGGACCAGGCCTGCAGAGCTGTGAGCCGAGCACTGCAGTTCCATCTGTCAGGCTGCAGTGAAAGCTGCGGGGTGGGGGATTTACTAGCCCATTAACTAACTGATCTTATACTGACAAACACACAGTGACAACAACACATGTGTGCTCTGCGTACTCACATGGACCTTCACTGATTCACCTGTACTCACTAGCCATTAACTCTCTCTACCACATGCCATAAATAAGGTTTAATGGTGGTGACAAGCTGAAATAAGTTGCAACAAAAAAAAGAATTCATTATTGATGTGCCAGTTAATTGTTTTATTATTGATAAATAATTATTCTGTCTAGTTTATTGTGAAAGAATATCATCAAAATTTCCCAGAGCTCAAGGCAATGTCAGTAATGTAGTGATGCCAATTCCTACATTATTTGTGCTTTTAGAAGGTATTTCCACAAAGAAACAGTCAATAGTGGTAATAATGAATATGATGACCAACCAGGAAGAGACAGGTACTGTTCATTTCACTCACCGTCAGCAATCAAATAAGCTCAGAAAACTGCCAGAGAGCACAATTTTAATCTTCAGTTTAGTGTGTTGCTTCTTTATTATAGACCATGTAAAATTAAAACAGCTTCCCCTGAGTTAGCTTTGCACCTGTAGTTCTTGGGCAGGATTATTTGCTGTTGTACAAATGAGAAATACCACACAGTATATAAAATGGCAATCTGACAAATATCGAGGATCAGTAGAAATCAAAAATCATCCCAGTGAATCACTGAGTTGATTTTGAAAGCAAGGTTTTTAAACGATCCTGGACATGAACCTGAGATCTTATGCCAAAATTGTTAGATGATGAGGTTAACAGACTGATAGTAGTGCAGCGTTAAGGAAAAGGCAAGATTTACAGTACATCAATGAAATTAACAACCAAATGCAGTACACAGGTGGTATCTAGTACCTAGTAGTATCTATTACCTGTATTTAATCCTGAGTTTAAATTTCAACCTAAACCCAGACCCAAATATTGCACTATCCTTAAAATATGTCCTAAAGTCCAAACAAGTGTTGAAACAATTAGTTGATTGGCTGATTAATCTACAAACATAAAATAACATGATGAAGATTTTGATAATAGGTTTAAGTATTTCAGGCAAAAATGGGAAATATTACCTCACCCCATCTTCTGGATTGTGAGTATTTTCTGCTTTTCTTTGAATTGTGTAACATTGATCTTAAACTC
The DNA here is from genome assembly GCF_021018895.1 of Seriola aureovittata. NCBI lineage: Eukaryota > Metazoa > Chordata > Actinopteri > Carangiformes > Carangidae > Seriola > Seriola aureovittata. The sequence continues at coordinate 4,760,938 of NC_079381.1, forward strand.
TTAAGGGTTTGTATTCTGTTTGCCAAATACAATTTGAGGACATCACCTTGGGCTCTGGGAAATTAAAACAGGCATTCTTCACTATTTCCTGTTATTTCATGGACAAAACAATTAATCAAGAAAATAACTGGCAAATTAATCGATCATGAAAATAATCGTTAGCTGCAACTGTCCCCACTTTGGGGGATTCTCCTCATCTATCTACCTATTAACACACACACACACACACACACACACACACACACACACACACACACACACACACACACACACACACACATACACACACGGTTTGGATGCATCAATAGTCGTATTGCTTACTTTGTGTTTACATGTTGACTACGCCATAGCTCCAGAGGGAAAAGATTAATCCATGTACAAGTGCCAAACTGGCAAGTGCTTTTATTTTGAAGGCTACTGGCTTCTTAAATCCCCTTCCATGGCCTTGAACGTTTATATCATGTTAAAAGGCATTATCAATTAGTGATCAGCCTCGCACCTGTATCACTTCTTTGAATTACGTTTACAATCCAGGGTCTAATTCTTAAATGATCATAGTGTTATTCTGGATATGATGGACGTATATCCTGGGTATTACATACTGTCTTTCACTGTCTCCCAGTGTCTAAAACGCTTGACATCTATACGAGAAAGTAAAAATGTATAGTAAACTGTCAGCAGTCTAAATGCTCCCATCGTCGCCCCCCCCCCCCCCCCCCGACCGTACAGATTAAATCTCCATAGGTGCCGGATCCGCCATCAACGGAAAACGACCTAAACATGTTCTCAGTCCGCCGTCCTGCCCCACACTAGACCCGGCCTCCCGTTACCGGCTGCCGGACATGACATTCACTCATTTACCTGCATGTCAGTGGCGGAGAGGCCCGGGTCCGGCTACTGCAGTACACATCGCCGCTGTTCCCCGTGCCTGCTCGCTTGGCTCGGCTTGGTTTGGCTCTCGCTTGTCCCTCCAGACAACTTGCACGGATTAAAGCGGAGAGCTCAGCCCCTCCTTCTGCACCGTGACATCAGAGCGGATTAGCAATGCACAAAGCGCCTTTACAAACACTGCTGATGCTGGTGGCTCAGCGTCGTCCCACCTACTCCATCAGCAGCAGCAACAGCAGCCTGCAACGAGCTGTTATGGCTCTGCCTGCCTGCTGCACCACCGTAAACGGTCATGGTCCCATGGCCTGCCGGTGGTGTCGCTGTTATCTGCCTATTCAAGATGCTCCTGGACCACTGAAACACCTGTAAGAGCTGGACAGGTAGAAAAAGTGATATCTAACCGTTGTTTGTTCCCAGTTGTCTGTCAGCTAAAAATGAATTCCTACGTGTCTGTGGGCTCACATTTAACCCAGGTTAGCGCTGTTAACCTTTAGCTAACGTTAGCTAGCATATCACGGTTAACCGTTAGCTAACGTTAGCTAACGGTTAACCGTGATATGCTAGCTAACGCTAATCTTTTTTCCCCATAACAAATGTAAACGAAACTTAAAAAAAAAAAAACGCTTAATGACACTCGCCACCGTTGTTTCCTTTCTTCAGCTGAAACAAAAAATATTTAACCTGCTTTGAAATTAAAAATCGGAAGTAGCCAGTTGCGCCCCTGTTATCAGTCCTGCTAATCAAGCGATACTCAAATGAGTGGATACTGTATAGTAGTAAAGGGTAACAGGAAAGTTCATATTTTATATACTATAGCATGTGTCTCACTTGTGAACTTACAGTACTTTTCTGTTAAGTTCTGGCACCTTTAAATAACACTACAAAGCCATTATGATCTGCGCATCAGATTGTTATGGCTGTGTACTGTTACATAATGTAACTTAATTTTGATGAGACGCTCTTGAGCTTATTAATGTCTCATCATAATAATCAAAAGTGATGTTTATGAAGTGATTAACCACAGTCATTAACACAGTTGTTACTGAATATGAACACATTAACATGTCATCACACATAGGTGGTTTAATGTTAATTTATATTTTAAAGCATTGATGGGTTAGAACAGTTTCGATGACAGATATTTAAAATTAAAATGCAAATTTATGCAGAACAGGTTTCTATTTTTATTGTTTTCAGCTTTTTTGTGTAAAAGAAAATGACACAATACCTTGTCATTCCAGGCCTGTTATTCTTGTTGATAGGCTGGCATGTGTGATATGAAATTTAGTATCTAATCATGGCTGATACACTGAGTGCGAAGCAGGGTGGGTGGTGTTTGAAGGGCCCCTGGCATAATAATCTGGTGTCACTCAAACCCTGGTTGAGTAGATTGATCACATTGTTACGTGTCCTGTAACACATTCTCACCTAAGTCATGTGTACCCTTCCGTTGGAGCAGCCGTTACCGTGACAACAATATGTGACGGAGGATGGTGATGGTGCGGAGTAGTAACCATGGCATCCAGTCTGTTATTTGCCCTCTCTGCAGCCACGCAGCTCTTATCCCACACAAACAGCCTGCACGCTTCTGTAAAGCACAGGCTGTGAACGTTTGGCCGAATGTGGAGGCGTGTATGACACATTTTAATGACCCGAGCCAATCAAAACGCTCCAAAATATAGAGTGCAACGTGCAGAATCAGGTCATCAGAGAGTATCTGAGGTAACGTTATCACTCCGCTGCTGGCGTTAACTCATGTCACACAACCTATATTTCATGCCAGTCCAGTTCTCTGCTGCTCTAGTTCCTGAGAAGGCATCAATAATTTGTGGCCCTCATTCTCTCCCTGCATGGATGAAGGTATACTGAACATGTTCTGTCTGTAGTTGTATGGCATGCAGAGTGCACAGACTGAAGCCATTACTGGAATTAACGCACATTAATGTTTCATAGTTTCCCATTACACGGTTATCTCTTATCATGCAGAAACCCAGTGGCCTCGATTAAATGCACACTGCAGGTTCCAGTTTTTTCATGAGCCAGTCAGGGTCCATGTTCACCTGCACAGAACCTGTGATCTCAGCCGGTCTGCAGGTGGCGCTCTGCTGCAGGAGGACTGGTGGCATGATGCTGTTTGCACTTTATTGTCACTATTGTCCTATAACATCCACATTTAAACATTGTGATTGTGAGCATGTTAGCATGTTGACATTAGCATTTAGCTCAAAGCCTAAGTAGAGCCTCCAGAGTTGCTAACATGACTATAAGCCTGTTTAAAAATACATAAGGAGTGGGCCTGAGTATATTATGAAATCAAAAAATAATTTATAAACTATTGCTTCGTTAACAATCTGTATATGATTTCTGACATACTGCGTTATCATCTTGTACAAATGTATCTCAAAGTATATACAGTATATTAATTGCTTTTCCTGTTATAATACAGATAAGTGAGGATAATAAATGGTCTCTAAAACATCATGATATATCTGAGACCTTTTTATGTAACTCAGAAAATTACAAATGTTGAAATAGAGGTTTTCCCCTTTTTTTATTTAACCAATTATAATTACATTTATCTACAGTTAAATTACAATTTTCTCTTCTAGTTTGCCTTGATTAACAAAGTTTGTGATGAAAATTGGTATTCTGAAAAATCATCTGGAAAAATGGAGCAAAAAAAAAAAAGCTGGAATGAAAAAAAGTAGGATGAAAAAATAATGTTTTACAAATGTATTGGATTATTTCATAAGTTTATGGTTATATAACAAATTTGTATGGTATTTATTGGACTCCATAATAAATGACATGTACAGCAAGAGATCACTATTATAAACTGTTACTCATTCTGCCAACGAACTGAACAAAAGCACAATATCTGGGACAAGTCTGCAGAAACAGATTTATGTCCATGTTTCCCTTGACAGTGAAATCTCAGTATTAAACATGAACGATAATAAAAATTTTAATTGTTTAAAGATCACTCCCACCCTGAGAACAGAGTAGATCGAGTGTTTGATGATTGAAATCAAGATTTATGTTACAACCAGACATTTCCATACAAATAATAAATAATAATGCCTATCCTAAGTTGCTTGTTCTGTCTTCGGGCTGAGCCAGTGGTCTGGAGGGTTCCCAGAGGAAGGGTGGAGGGCCAGAGGGGACCTAACCTGCTGATCCCTCTGGCCAGCAAGTTACATACTGAGGAGATACTGTCATAACTGTATCATCATGCAAACATTACTCTGCATGCACTGCACATGACACATTCTGGTATCCTTCACTTATTTCTTAAAGCTCCATATTGTTGTTTACACAGACACAGGCAACCAGGAAATTAAACAGATGACCGATGGTTTGTGAGGATGGAAATTTAAACCAGTTGAAAACTAAAATTGTCTTTGGAACTGGATGAATGCAGAAATCCCTGGACATACAGTGATCCCTTGAAAACAGGCAAGAATCTTTTCTCAATCTCCTCTCTGGTCACAACCAAACTGTTCAGACTGTTTGCATTTACGCTTGAAAATAATTATGAGTCATTTTCTCTCATACTTAGATCCTTATTTGCTGAAGAAAGAACACTGATGGCTGCAGTCTGGTCATATGGACAAAATCACGGGAGAACTCACTTCTCCATCTGGTTTGAAGGTGTTCATGGTGTCCATAGTACCTCATTAAACTGAGATAACTGAGTGAGGAAAGTAGAGGAATGGACATGTACAGTACAAGACAACTGCAGAAAGGGAGAGAAAGAGAGAGGCAGAGAAAGAAAGTCTAACAGATGGATCACAAATGTGGAATAGAGAAAAAATTACAGCAAGGTCTAATCTCCCATATCCAACATGGTACATTCTTTTCTTCTCTACCTCTCATTGTCATTCCCTTCTGCAATGTCACTAGAGTGAAGGCGTCCAGAATTCAGATTCAACTTTTTTTTTTTTCCATTAATCGCTCATCAAAAAAAAAAAAAAAAATCTTTTTTTGCATTTGGGCAGGACACAGTGTCTCTGTTGTGCCTGCTTTAAATTCCTATGTGGCTCATTAACGTTTAAGTAAAACTGGTGTTCTCTGTATGACATAGTCATGTCATTTTTGACATGCACATGTAGGTAAGGCAGAATTACTTAATGTTCATATTCAAAAATACATAATGCCTGCAAGCTTTTGAGACCAGGCACAGTTTATATCATTTGTGTATTCAGGCCTCTCCTTAAACAGTGAAGCTTCCAGACATGCATGTTTTTGTGCAGCTCTAGCATACAATACGCAAAATAGTCAATGATATATTGTACACCATTTGGCCCAAAAGTATCTACATATGTCACACATATGTGGTTGTTGAACATGTCATTCAGTTAAATAAACCAGAGTTTACTGCTTGCAGGAGACCGGCTGTAAATAATGATCTCCATTGTCAAAGTCAGACCCATCCCTGCACCCGAGCTCTTCCCTGAGATGTTTTGTGACCATAGAACAACATCCTGCTCCTTGCCTTTGTGTTTCTTGAATGAGAACAGTGATACTCTTGTGGCTAACTGTAATGAAGCTGGTCAGTGACCAACTGGTGCAGATTTTCCCTGGAAATCAGTGCTGAATTCCTGCACACAGTTAGCTTAAATGCACAGTATGTTATTTTCTACCACTAGGGGTCTCTCAATCAAAACAATAAGAAAAGACAGAGTTTGGTGACATCATGAAGTAACATGGGATCATGGCAGTAGTTGTCTTCACCACCATTTCCATTATTCCAGTCAGCTACTGTTGGTGACGATTTCTTCATTGTCATTCAGGAGGTTTTTACCGTGAGCTGAATTAACTGCGAGGTCTCCTCTTCTCCAGAACTAACAAACCTGGTGATTAAAACAGATCAAAATAAAGCAGTTTCACGTTAAAAATCTGTGTTTCTCCAACATTGTTTGGTGAACACAGGAGGTGTAGTAGCCTAGCTGACACTAATGAAACATACCATTACCATGATTTAAAGTGATGATTTGAAATATATAAATGATATATATACATAGGTCTAGTCTTTGTTTTTGGACATTTTAAAGCAGAAAAGTTACACATTATAACTTTAAAATGTATCATTGTCATTTTATACTGACTGTGTGTGAGAGTCACAGCTTTCACCCATTCTCCTTTGCTCCTCTTCATAATAATTAAGAGTCCACCATTTGTTCTCAGCCAGCCTTCAGTTATTAATGCCATAACCACAAGAGGCTGCTCTCAAAAAAATGAAAATGTAAACATAATTTGTTTTTAAGTGTTTGACCAAATGGTCATGCTTTTCTTCTCAAAGACTCTTCTTCCTTCTCCTCTCCCATTGATTAATCTTCATCTGCCTAACTTTTCTTCCTCAACCTCGCAGTCTTCTCACCAGCCATCCCTCCTCTCCTTCTTTACCCCCACCCTCCCTCCCACTAGCTCATCACTCACCTTCTTTTTCTCCTCCTCCTCTCTGTCCCAGACCTCACTCTTTCTCCTCCTCCTTGCTCTGTTATCCAGACACACACACACATCCCAGTGGAGAGTCTGCAGTGTGCTGCCAGTCTGTGAGCTGGAGAGACACTCAGGCGACACTCACATCAGAGAAGTCTTCAAAAACAAACTTTTGTTGCAACTTCTTGTATTTTCCCAACTGTGGATGCAAGACCTACTTTTGCTTTTCTTATTTCCTCCAGAAGTCAAGTTTATTTCCACAGAGAGCTGCAATGCTTCCATTCTACCTCTTGACTTTTGCTGGTGAGTACTTTTATTAATGGTTGTGCCGGTGCTGGTGCATGAGGGCATGTTTCTGTTAATGCCAGTTGCTATGATTCATAGTTACCATTCCCTCCCTGTAATGTCTCTCCTCTCTCTTTTTCTCTGTCTGTGCTCAAAGCCACCATCCAAGCCTACATCCAGCTGTTGCCAGGCTCCTGCAACTTTGAATCAAACACCTGCGGATACACGTCAGATACCGACTTTATGAGGTGGACCCTGCACAAAGATGGTACTGGAAGACTTTAATGGATGCCACACTGCATCTACAGTCCTCTTTTTTAAATTTAGTTAAGGGCCTTGTGATGAGTGTAGACTGTATCATGGCTTTTTTAGCAGCAGTTACAGGTTTAACTATGATGCTGCCGTTGTTTTGGTGCTGACTTTGGCCATACCACTGAAGCACACTGGTGAAAAGAAGCCCATCTGTTCTGCATTGATTCCAGCATCCCAGTCTGAACATCTGGAGTCAGTGAAATAACACATTCAGGCATTCTCTCTGGGTTGGTAGAGCAGCTGATACGGATGAGTACGGAGCACACCCATATCTTAGTTATGTCATTGTCTATTTATGTGACGTGATCAAAGCCAACAGATGTCTGCAAATAAGATTATTTGTACATGATTTAATCAATGCCATTACTCTGTTGCAGAAACAACACCCTCATTTGCTGTAGCTGTAATTAGATCTAATACACATGTAGACTCTTTTGTGGAGAGCTAATTCCTTGCAGGAAGTTTTTCGAAAGATCTGACTGCAGGTGTCTTGTTGCACTAGCAGCAGGATCCACTTGTGACATGAATGGGGCCTGTTTTAAGAGGTGGAGGTTATGTGGATGTTAGAAAACACTCTCAGATCTTTAGCCCAGTCTTACTCATACAAAGCCTATCCCTAAATTTAACCAACTTTCAGAATCTGATAATCCTAAATTTGGAAGGCCTGTCACACTAGACTCTTGGTGAATGATGCACCAGACTTGGTTCAAGAACTTGTCTGATTCCATACTCCCAAATCCTAGTCAAATCAGGCAGCCATATTCGGGCAAGAACCAGAATACATCTCATCCCGGAAAATATCTGAGTGAGCTGAGCCAAGACAAACTTCCTCATCTCTAAACTAAAGCCAGAATCATCATCATCATTTTTAACCTTGTATCCATGTGCGTTAACTTTGGAGATGGAGTCAGGGGTGATTAACCTAGCTTAGCATAAAGACTGAAAGTAGGGGGATACAGCTAGATTGTTCCAGTGCATAAATCCACTTAAAATCACAAAGAAGAGTTTTCATGTTTCTGTTTGTGTAAAGATTAAACAAGAAAGATAAAATATGTTAATATCAGCTGTAGAGGTGGTAGAGGGCATGTTCTTGAACTGCTAACCAGGCTAGCTGCTTATCCTCTTGCCTTCAGTCTCTTAGACTAACAGTGTCCCGATTCCAGCTGTGCATATAACCCACAGACATCTTATACCCAGTGACATAGTGGTAACCAAAGGAGTAGAAATAGCCAAGTCATTGAGAAGTAACTGCAACCAAACAACCTGATTCATTATCAGTTCATTTATTGGCTGTTTTTCCTGATAAATTAATCATTAATTTGGTTTATAAAATGTGAGAAATAATGAGAAATGTCATTCACTAGTTAACAGAGCCTGTAATGATATACTGTTTGTTTTGTATGAGCAGCTATCATAAAAAGGAACTATAACAAAAAAATATATATAACAGTATAACTTGAGAAGCTCAAACAAGCAAATGTCTGATATTTTTACTCTGACATTAGTTACATTTTACGAATGTGGATCAATCTCTTGATTGATTGACTGATTGACTTCAGCACTGTTTAAAGGTACAATCAGAGCTCACTTGGATATATCCTGCACTGTGGTTCTCATGCCTAACCAACTCTCATCCAAACCCTTTTGATTAGTGCAGACTTCCTCCAAGCATGCCACTGTCCTGCTGCTGCAGTAACTACTGTGTCTGCAGCCAGACCCTGTTGGAAAAAACTTCTTAATAGGACTTTTTTTTTTTTCCACCGTTTCTTGCTCATACTTGTCTGAAAATTGCTCTGCTGTTGCAGCCTGTCTCACTTTCTGTCTTTCCCCTGGGAAATGTCAACCACTTTCTCTTTTCCTGTTTCCATCCTTGTTGCTGTTGCTGCCGGCTTGTTAAAAAGATCAGGGTAGTTGGTGCGTTAATGGTGTGCTCAGCTCCTGCTCATTTATTCTCCTCTCTCAATCCTCTTTTCCCTTTCTGTGCTCACTGCAGCACGTCTGATGCTCTAACACAAGTGAGTACATGTCTTATATATTTCAGTTTTTCTCATCTAAATCCAAATGAGGCTCAGACACTAATTAAACCAAGGAGGCACATCCAGTTTGAGTGAGTCAATGTTATAATTAAGTGTTTTAAATTCCAATTCAGTGTCTAAATACAAACATTTGCAACCAATTGCAGTTTACTGGCAAAAAAGAAGAACAGCTTAAATTTAAGGTGAAATGAGCTCAGCCATGGTGTGTGTGTGTGTGTGTGTGTGTGTGTGTGTGTGTGTGTGTGTGTGTGTGTGTGTGTGTGTGTGTGTGTGTGTGTGTGTGTGTGTGTGTGTGTGTGTTTGAATACACATGTGTTGGTCAGGATATAGGAGCCCTGGGGCAACAGGGCATTCCACCAGGACAAATAATAAATGACAGACCAGTGAGGAAAGCTCAGAACTCCCTGGAGCAGAAAAGAAGCTAAGATTTGCTGTTATTGTGAGAGCTGAGGTGGATTTCATGTTGCACCAAGTCAGAGTATTTTCACTCTGGACAAACATCCTGATGCAAAATGTCTTCTGTGATTCTGTGAATTTGTGTAGCTTGTTTCAGAAAAATGTTTGAGTAGAAACAGTTCAGTTTTTAACATGTTTTAATTTCCTTTCCTACTTTAAAGAGAAACTGCTTTACTTTTCTGAATCCAAGGACGATGCTGCAGGGCACACCGGTTCAATTGTGTGCCAATATTATGATCAATTAAGTTGAAATTCAGTCAGTTCAATTGTTTCTAAAGTGCAGATTGCTGCTCAGATGTAAACCTTGTGTCCAGAGTGAAATATATCAACAGCCACTGGATAAATTGTCTGATCTTGATTTTTCTTCTGGCTCCATCATCAGGTCAAATTTTCAACTTATTTGTCATGACAAATACCTGCAAAATGGCATACCCATCAGCCTCTGCTGCACTTTGTGATCATTGGTAATGAGCAAATGTTAGCATGCTAACACACTAAACTGCTGTGGTGAAAATGGAAGTCATAAGCCGCTAAATAGCAGCAAGCTAGGATTCAGCTCAAAGCACCTCTGAGCCTGCAGCGTCACACAGCTGCTAGCAAGACTGTAGAGTCGTCTGGAAACAACTTTGTTGCTTGTTGCTTGTTGCTGTGATCTTGGCAGTGCTCATTAGCAAGTACCTCACTCATTAGCAGTCATTGTGTAACCTATGTAACCTGTGACTTTCTCTGAGAATTTATGGATTTTGTGTTTTGCAGTTTTTAATAATCTTCTCCAGAAACATTTATCCAGGCTGGTCCTCTTGTTCGCATCACTTCTTTGTTTTTTTATTTTGTTTTTTGGCAAATTACTACAGAGCTTAAGGTTGAATTTCAACATGATTTGTATCAAGTTTACATTTTCCAACTTATGACCCCCTCCCATAGCTGCTAAATTAAGGTGCTGACTGCCCAATCTCTTTTATAGCTGACAGATGCTGACAGATGGCATTCAACCACTGATATGAAAATTCTCCAGTGTATTATGATGCAGAAACTGAGAAAAATAGATGCAGCCATGAAGTTTACAGTAGATTAAATTTAAGAAATAGACCATATTTTCTTTGGGTATACAACTCAAAGATTTACTGCATTACTGGACTGCCTGATTCATTTAAACCTTTTTAAGGTTTCAGTTGTATACTCTGCTGTGCAGTAAACCTGGATTATTAATATGAAAGGGTGTTCTTTTTAAAAATGATTTAGATGATGCATAGATCATGTTTATGTTACTTTATAACACTAGATATGAGTGGAAACCTGAGAGATAGAAAAAAATGATAGTCAGCATCCAAAATCCTTTGGTGTACCAGTGTTTGTTTGTTTGTTTGTTTGTTTGTTTTATAGGAAAAAAGATCTCATGCTATTGTCAAATAAAGTGAAGCTGACAATATTTTTGTCCCTCAAACATTGTTTTTTTTTTTTTTTTTTAGTAGCAATCTTCACAATTTAAAAAAAATCCCTCACCTTTTTGTTTCAGGCCGTTTTATCGCAGTGGATGGAGGCTTGACTGAAGACCAGAGCTATGAGATAGGTGCAGGTGACAGACCGCAGAGAGAGATCATAGGGGTCCTGCTGAGTCCACCTCTGGACCAGGGCGAGTGGAGCTGCCTGAGGCTCGTCTACCAGATCATAGGGTCAGGAAGCCTGGAGGTCCTGCAGCGTATGGAAGGAAGGAGCTTTGACAGGCCGCTGTGGAGCAGCCAGGCGCCCTCTGACAGCTGGGTCATCTCAAGCATGGACCTGCACAACAATACCGAGCCTTACAGGGTAAAACACTTAATAGAGTCCTTTGTTTAAAAAGGAGACCAGCTTAAAATGATAACAAGGCTGAAGTCCATAGCTCCTCTAATGGTCCTTGGTGGTTTTTTATGTTTAATTTATTCCATGATATAATAATCTTGGATGAAACAAACGGCATACTGACAGTTTAACTGTTCTCACAGCCTCAACAGTGGCGCTAAAAATGTCATGTTTATGCTGATGATAGCACTGAAGAAAAGGTCATACCCTTTCCAAGATGGAAAGTGATGCAATTGGAAGTTTTAGCTTAATCGCCAGAAAAGGGCAGGAGGACACAGAAATATTAGATAGCATGAATCATCTGGGGAAATTAATATAAATAGCAAATATGCTGTAAGTCTGGCTGTTAGTTTCTCAGACATCATAGATGAAAGTGGATGAAAACTCACTAACCTGGTTGGGAATCATTCAAAAAAAAAAAAACACAGAACAAAAACATAGTAGCAGTTAACAGTCATGCACAACTATAAATCCAGTTTTAAATATGATGGAGTGTAACGGCCGCAGTTAGAAAACAAAAACAAAGAGATTTTGAGGCCATGATGTTATGACAATAAAAGTGTAAATAAAAAAATAAAAAAAGAATATTAGTCTTTATACCTCCAGAATATTCATAGTTTCAATAAAAAGTAACATTTCAATTTGTTTACCAGAAAACTCTGTCACAGACTGCTTTATGAGGCAAACTGAAATTAGGCCACAAGCAGCATGACTGTACGATCCTCTGATCCTGGTAGATTTACTAAATTAGCACCGCATTCATTTACTAATTATTTACTATTTATTGAATGCCATCAAAGATTGCAAGTGCACTGCGTCACAGCAATGCATATTTATTGCTGCTGACTTTCCAACCCTCTTTGTTAAAAAAGCAGAAAACATTTCATGCTGTTGTTGTTAGGATGACAGATATAGGTTGACATTACACATGCAGGCCCACATTGAGGCCAATATGAAGTGTGTGGAGAAGCGCACACACCTACACCGACACACATTATCTAAACACTGGGTGGGAACAGTACAGCATATGTTTATATTATATGCAGAGGCAGAGCTGACTCCGACAGGGTCATGACCTACATGATGGTAAGCCAGGTCTGTGCTATGTGAGGGCCCCTCAGCGCATAAACATATTTCAGTCCAGACTGAGGTGAAAAAAATCAATATGTCAGAGGTTCAAACTTCCCACTGAGAAAATGTTCTGACAGTTACTTCACTCAGACCCTCCAACACATTCTCACAGCACTAACTGTGATGAGAATGACTCACTAACTAAAGTTTCAAATGACTGTCACAGAAATGACCATGGTTACACTCTTGTTTTGGCAAAATATTATTTGTCCATTGAAGGAAGAGGTTAGGAATTTGGGAAGCTAGGCTAGCTGTTCCCCCTGTTTTCAGCTTTTAACTATGATAACCACGATCTTATTTTAACACAAAGACATGAGAGTGATATCAATCTTCTAATCTAGGTCTTAGAAAGAAATTTAATTAATATATTTCCCAAAATTATATTACATAAAAATGAAAGGCTGGATGGAAGGTAGCTATAGCTACATCTGGTACAAAGCATCTCATCAATGCTTGATGCATGGCTTTGAGCGTGAAATATGGCAAGATCATAGTGCTACGGAGCTTTTTAGCCTCTTTTAGCTTATCATTTTGGTTTTATGACATGTGCTGGATATTTCAGTCTCAGTTCCCCTTGATTTCTGATAACACCACTCTACTTCACCTGCCCAACAACAGGTAGCGACTAGCATTAGCTGCTGAGGAAAATGGAGCATCTAATAGCTAAAGAGCGAGATATTTTTCTCAGGAGTTGGTGGAGACCAAAGTGGAGCTAAAAGAAAGTGAATGTATGTCGGACAGTGTTTTCTCTTGTCCACAATTTTTAACACACGTATTAATGAAAACATGTATTCATCTAAATAAGTGCAAATTAAATCTGAGACTCAAATGTACTTTGCCCTGACCTTGTGTTATAACAAGCATGTTTCTGCTCTGTGTCATCTCTTCTTTTATTGCTGCTCACAAGAGCTTTGAAAGTAAATTACATATCATTACATTTCATGCATGCACTCTCTCTGACCTTACAAACCGTAGCTCACTGTCTATGATGTAATTTACGTGCAACTCTGAATCCCTGGATTCAGGTGGTTACTGACCATGTGTTTTTGATTAGGTTGTCATCGAAGGTAAACCTGGACAGAGTGATGGAAGCAGCGTGGCTATCTTTGAGATCCACATCAGCCCTGGATACTGCCTGGGTCAGTGACCTCACACATCCACTGATCAGCCAGAACACTGAAATCAGTCAGTTGAATGCTGCGGCTGATTAGTGTACATCACTCACTTTCTTAAAACAAAAAGGAAAAAAAAACATGTATGAATGGCTGGATGAAGATCATCTGTGCTCTGTTCCTTAAACTTACACGCAGACACACATGAACATATCTGGTACATTATAACGTTACAACAGCATGAGAGCCTTCTGCACCCGCACCCATAACAGCAGCTGATTTCTCCTTTTTTCTGCATCCAGACTGTGATTTTGAGGAGTCTCATCTGTGTGGATACAGTAACCAGTGGAACGCCAATGTAAACTGGTATGTGGGAGGAGGTGGGGCCCAGCTCCTTCAAAACAGCATGCCAAATGACCACACATACAACAACAGGACGGGTGAGTGAGATTTACATTATATTCATACAAAGATGTTTCCTGCAGGTTTTTATTTTGGATGAAATGAGTCTGATGTACTCGGGATAGGCAACAACTTCTCAGTCTCAAGTCCTACCCCATTTGTTCCTACCAAAGGGTGACTGCAGGATTTTTAACCTGTGCCTTGTTTTCCTGTGTTTTGGCTGTAAATGATTCATAGGGGCAAAAACCTTATCAATCAGTCCACTATTCAGCAAGGACGGTATACACAGCTGCTGCAGTTTAATCAAATGGTCAATTTGTCAACTAAAAGTCCATGTTTTTGCCACTGTTCTGGTTCAGGGTGTTGTTATAAATATCTAGCAACATTATGGATAGGATTCCTAAAGATATACAACGTTAAGTTAAAGAGTATGATCCTTTTTGTTAACAAGAAACAGCCTTTATATCACTCTGTGTAAAGCCACCACACTCCATTGATAAAAACAGTCATTTTACCCCATGCAACATGGGAGTTGCTGGTCCACTGCTTCCTCGATCGTTAGTTTGTTTGTGTTATTGTGTGACTTTCAGTCGTGGAGAGCTACTCAGATCCTTTACTTAAGTATAAATATTACACAATTACACAAACAAAACTGATTCCACAGGTGAACAGACGTCCTGTAAAGTCTCAGACATGTCATGATAAGACTGACCACACCAAGATTTTATTATCTACATTTAAACATGCAACAAGGAGCTTCTTCAGATTGAAATATAGTCATTTTAATGCTGTTGAAAGAATGGTTATATGTAACCCAGACTTTCAGTATTGATTTTGATGTCTAGACATCTGTTGACCTGAAATTCATTAAATCAGTTTTTAATATAATCTACAACCAGATTTTTATTTAAACTCTCCCTCAGGTCAAATCATGTACGTGGACTCCATCTACGCCAAGACCTTCAAAGAAGTGGCCAAACTGGTGTCTCCTATGACTACGGTGCCGATGTCCGGCTGCCTGAATTTTCAGTACCAGCGGAGCGAGGAGGGAGGGAACCTGTTCTCTGTTTTCACCCGGGACCGACTGGGCCAGTACCAGGAGCTGTGGAGGGCGGGGTCAGAAAACCAGAGTGAATGGAGTGAGATGCTTGGAGAGTGGATACCTGTGCAGGTGGACCTGAAGGCACCATACTCTGTGCAGGTGAGCATGTGAACATGTTACAGTATATCACACTTATGTACATATTATTTTAAAGTTCTACATCATGACGTTTACATAAACAGATTCTGAGGTGAGACGATACATAACAGAGTATTCCTCTTACAAATGAAACATGGAATGAAGTAGAATGAACTCACAGTTGCAGGAGACTGAGGGGTTTTGCTGCTACAGCCTCACTTGGTCTGGTATGACCAGTAGCTTGTGACGGCTAATGTCAGCTAATATAAAGAAATTTAAGAAAGATGTTTAATTTCACTGACTTAATGACTCTTCTCTACCATTGCTACTGTTACACTACATGTAAGCTCAGTCAAATCACCTAATGATGACATCTTTAAAGCAACTAATTGAAGATAACTATGGGAAATGTAGCTAAACTCATTGTGGCATTTCCCTGTCCCCTAATTGTCACTTGTGGCCTCAGTGGCTGCTGTTTGGCAAAAGATAGATAGTCTTGCTTTAACTCATGATTTTCTACCAGTATAGTATTAGACTCTTAGAGGATTTAACAAAACATTTATCCCAACTGAAGACGCTTTATAGTCTGATCTATGATGTGCTGATACAAAGTTGTTGCACAGGAATAGATAAACAGATAAAAAAACAATGATGTTGCAATTCGGTGTGTTTCTCAACCCACCATGATCATTATCTGTTTCTTGACGAATATCATCAAAAGTGCAACAAACTTCAGCTGTGAGTTTTGACCTTCAGGTTGTTGGCACTGTGGTAAGATGTTACACAGAGCTGAAGACAAAGCTTCAAACAGTCAGCAGTAATTGTGTTCATGAGGCCATACTAGATTCATTTTTGCTTTTTCATCCACTTAGTTTTACATCATGAATCAAATACATAGATAAAATAAGAAAAGTGCTAATACCACAAAATTGTACATACTTACATTCCCATGTGTGTATGCATCTGCGTGCACTTGATTGCATGCAGCTTTGTTTATTAGCGACTGTCTCCATGTGTCTGTCTGCCCCTTTAGGTGGTCTTTGAAGTAGCATTTAACAGTCCAAGAGGCGGACGAGTTGCACTTGATGATATTTCCTTTTCTCCAGAGTTTTGCAGCACAGACACTGGTGAGCTGCAGACACAGTCAGTCATTGTTAATTCTGAACAGGCATGTTTAAATGCTACCATTCAAATAGCCACATTTATGATAGAATACTTTCTGAGTGAAAATATTAAACCTCATTTTCAGATTGAGGAGGATTAATAAATACAGAGGGCAGAAAGTCAGGAGGTGGAAGATAGTGACTGAGGGAAAGAAAAGGAAAGAAGGGGGGAGCTAGGACAGAAGGGAGAGAGTGAGTTAGGAAGGAAAAAAGAAAGGAAGGAGGGAGGGATCAAACAAATTAATTCATGAAAGAGTGAAGAAGAAATGGAAGGAAGAACAAAGGAATAAATGAACAAATATGTGAATAAATGAATGCAGAAATGCAGGGGAGGGAGGGATAAAGCAAAGAAGGAAGGACAAAAACATGCACAGAATATATGATCAGCTTAAAAATCTTTATCAAACCCTGGAGGTTTAAATGATGTGTGGATAAAAGTGGTGATATGGACATCATGGGCACCAAGGGGTTAAACAAAAGGTTTCATCCCTAAAGATGAATATGCAACTTAAATTTCATGGCTATGTATAGTATGCAGCTGCTAGTGGAGAGGTCAGGGGGGTCACTAAATATCCATATCAAATGTGAAGCTTGCTTGTATTTGTGGAAATAGATAAAAACACAATATGATACCAAAGTCATTAAAACATGAAAATCGCTGTAGAGCTCACAGAAGTGCTGATTCAGTACGTTTCTCCACAGAGCCGACCTTCGACCCCTCCATCGCCAACTGTGATTTTGAGTCAGGTTTGTGCCAGTACACCCAGGACCAGGTGATGGGGTCTTCGTGGAGGAGAGTGTCTGTGAAGCCCAACATATTCAGGAATGGAGACCACACCACAGGAGCAGGTGGGAAAACAACAACTGATAATGGATATTATAACATTAAAACCTGCATTAAAGGAGCTATTTGTTAGTTTGGCTATTGCTACATAGCCAGCGTTAGCGTAAACAGCTGTTTACTTACCAGTCTAGAAGAAATGTAGTGAGTTCAGCTGTCTCAAAAGGTGGAAAGCAACAGAAATGTGAACTCTTCTCTCCATCACATCTTTTCTTCTACTGATGTTAGCATGCTAACCAGCTAGCCCCGGCCTCTCTCATCGTTTTCTGATAGCAATTCACTGTAGCCTCCAATCTGCCCTGAAGATGCCGTGCTGCTAGGAAGGCGTATTCTAGCCTTTTATATTATAAACACAACGATGGCCAAGGCTCTTGTCAAGCAACAATCACCACCACCTGCTTTCGGCACCTGCATGTTCGGCGGCAGAGAAAACGAACAAATATCCCCTTTATGCAGCTATAATCAATATTTTTTCTATAACTTAAGCCAGTGACAATGTGAAAACAATGTGACAAGGTGGAAGGGCTTGTGCCCTGATAATTTTGTCAGGAGTTGATAGACACTAAAAGACAAAAATATTGGAATATATTTATGAGGTGGACACAAAAACAACTCCAATGAGATGATAATGTTGTGTCTGCTGCACTTGTATGGAGGCAATTTTTGCTAACATGCTAGGCAAAACAACTTTGTATGGTGTTGGTTCGTTTTGATTTTTTTTCTGCCCCCTTGTGTTCAAAAAATCCATGCATGCAGCTCTAGGACGCATCTGGGGTGAAGAAAACAGGATTCAAAGCTGGAAAACATTTGAAAACTGTTAAAGTTAAGATCAGTGCCCAACGTGAGTGGTGATGGGAACATTAATGGCAAGCAGATTCCAAGGAAGTGAGAGTTTCTCAAGAAAATAAAAGCTGTCTTCTCCTTCCAGGGTCTTTCCTGTTGGCTCACTCATGGCTGAGCCCGCGCAGCGGCTACATGAGCCGCCTGATCAGTCCAACTCTCCCTGGGAACATGAAGTACTGCCTGAGATTTTACTTTTCTCTGAGGGGTGAGCGGCACCCCACAACTCTCCAGATTGAAGGATATTTACTAAGATTTGTTTAGTTTTTTCCTATGTGGTGGTGTTTGAATCTATGTGTGAATTCTTTGCTGTGATTTATTTTACTGACTCACCAACCACAAATAACTCTGGCAACTGCAGGTTACAACCAGACGGACCAGGCTCTGGCTGTGTATCTGCAGCAAAGCAGCAGCCAGGAGAAGATCTGGACTCAGGGGGAGAGGTCCAGAGGAATCTGGATCGCAACGGACATCACCTTCCAAACATCGCAGCCTGCCAAGGTCAGAGGACAGGAAGTGTAACACTGAAGTAACACTGAAGAGGATGTGTGAAAAAATAAACAAGGGCATAAACAAACAGAGGGAAGAAAGAAAGAAGAAAGGAGAGAAGAGAGTGACAGAAAGGAAAGGAGTGAAGGAGGGAAGGAAAGAGCAAATAAGAGAATGAATGAATGATGGAAAAAATAAAAACATGTACAGAAGACAAAAACAAAAATGGACAAAAAAGTAAAGGAAGAGAAAGAAAAAATTTGAAAAATTCAATGAATAAAGAAAAAGATGAAGGAAGAAAGAAGGAAATGTAATAAAGGGACCGTTACAGTAAAAGGGAAAGGAAGTATTTCAAAGAAAACTGAATCTATTTCAGTCAACTCAAATAAAAAGGTGATAAATCAATAAAATGATGAGGAAAGGAAAGCAATTAAAAGAATGCAGGGCAGAAAGGACAAACAGTCTAAGCAAGAAATAACAAATAAAAAAACCAAATCACTAGTCGTCTCTTTAAAAACGTTGCTGTGTGCCCTGATGTTTGAGTCTCTTCCATCATTTACTAACCAGCTGCTGTTAGAGGACACAGTATCACCATCATGTGTTCTGCGTGATGAGAATTAATTTATGCTGATGCCACAGCGCTCAAAGGCTTTCCCCACAATAACTTCATGTTTTTTTTCTAAAACACTCAGCAAGACCTCCTTCCTTCCTCATGTGGGATTTCAGAGTCTCACACAAATATCTGAGCAGAAAGAAACAACCACAACAAAGTGTCTCAGGCTTTGGTTCTGTTCTGTTTGAGGCTGCTCTGTGAACCATTAATGGTCATAAAACTGCTGAATTCCTCTGGTACGGTGCAGCTGATGAGGACGCCGCTGCTTCTTGTTTTGCTCTTCAGGTGGTTTTCATCAGCACCTGCAGGAGCTTTTGGGACTGCGGCTCCGTGGCTCTGGATGACATCAGCGTGAGCCTCGGGGACTGTGAGCTGACAGCAGGTAACAACTGCTGAATTAGTTCACTTCATCGTCAGACAGTCATCCATATATTTGTACCGCACTGTAAACAATACAATTCTTTCTGGTTAGATGTTAGCTGCATGTCATTGGCTTTGTACCCGTACTGTGCACAATGATAATAAGGTCAAATCTAATGTCTAAATTGCTATTTTTATAATAGAATCAGTTTTTATGTGTATTTTGCATCAACAGTCATGCAGATTAGCTGATAGCAGTCATGAGTTCTGGAGAAAACCTAAATCTTTTCCTGGGAATCGAGGCTGGATTATTAACTTGGCAACACAAGAAACAAACACAATGATGAAGGCCAAAAGTTAGAGCACGATACCTGTCAGCTTTTTAGGGAATGTGCAAGTGTGATATCAACTACAAACTACTTGTACCGTGATATGTTTGGGTACAATTATTGTACTGTGCAAAGAACATCCAACGTGCACGGGGGGGGGGGGCTGCACGACCTCTGTGGTCAAATACAGGTCATCCAGATGTTGTGGTTTGAGCAACACTCCCAATCACTACCGACGAGGTGAGGACAAACTGATCAGAAATGAACCCAATCTGATGTTTCCAGTTAATCGAGGGATTCAAACTGTCAGTATTAAGGTTATCAGCCTGGATCACTGCCACTGCGTCACTGTTAGTTTCCAAAGTTACAGTGTTGATTCAAAGTCTTATCTAATGTGACTAAAACATCTGAGTTTCAGGAGTAAACATAGATATTAAATGTCCACAGATTTTCAAGTTAAAAATGGGATCAGATTAATATTAAATTCTGAGTGAGTTGAGAGAGAAGAAGACAAAGGATAAAGATCAACTTCACAATAAAAACCTCCCGAACATAAAGGACCTTCTTTTTCCCGTTACAGGTTTGCTGTCGTCTCCTCTGCCTGGACACTGTGACTTTGAAACAGGACTGTGTGGTTACACTCAGGACAAGGACACTGATGCTGGTGACTGGGAGTGGAGGAGAGGACCCACCCCCACCTCCTATACAGGTCCCAGAGGGGACCACACCACGGGACTCGGTGAGGGTCTCCTCCACCTCAACCCTTTTATTCTGTAACACAAAAATACACAAAAACTCTTTGAGGTGCTGTTGAGACAGGACGACTGTAATCAGACAAACCTGCTGACTTTTGATTGACAGGATACTACCTGCACATGGAGGCGTCATCCATGCTGCCCGGTCAGAGTGTCCGGCTGCTGTCCCGCCCTCTGAGGGGCTCGAGGGGGCCTCAGTGCCTGCGCTTCTACTACCATATGTACGGCTCCAGCACGGGCCAGCTAAGCGTTCACCTCGACAAGGACGGAGAGGACGTGTTGCTGTGGCAACGCAGTGGCGAGCAGAGCATTGCCTGGCTGAGGGCCAGAGTAGAGTATCAGTGTGACAGCCAGCATCAGGCAAGACTGGGACCAAATCTCTCCAAGCTGTTTTTTTTATTATAGATAATTTTATATTTTAAGTCTGTGGGCTGGACATGGGCCACTTTGACTAGAGCTGTGGTTCTCACCCCGTTTGGCTTAAACTGAAACATAGTCACAACTCACAGGCTGCTACAGGCTACTAAGTGGTAAACACTACAACTAAAGTGCGTAGCCTGGACCAATGCCACAGGAAATTTACAGTTCAGGCTATAAATGTGTCGTAAAAATTAGTTATTGACTTTTCTCAGAGCGTCTTTATCTTTAGAGGAACCACAGCTTTAGACATTCAAAATCTAAGAACTTGAATTGCGTTCATCACTAAGCCTGACTGACATATTGGATGCTTTCCATTTGGCTTAAATGGATCCTTCACAGGATCTATAGAAACAGCACAAACGCACAAACTCTCTGTGAACGACTGCAGGTACAGTAAGTGAGTGTGATATTGTTTTGGTTCAGGCTGGATATTATAGGACTATTAGCAATTGTGACTTGGTTGCTATTTGAAGTATTAAGTATTTGGACCAACTTTTTCCTGGATGAGCCAAGATACACATGGAGCCAAAGATTAAAAAAAAAAGAGAGAGATAGGGTTAGTGGAGTTAGGTGAAGTTGTAAAAGTGTTTAAGATTTATTGATGCTGAGGATTACATACACATTTAAGAATTTTTATCTTATGAATCAATGTCATGAATAACCATAGAGCCGCTGTTGGTGCTGTTATTCAATGTCAAGTTTGTAGTTTCCACAGAAATCTGGCCTTTTACTATCTGAAAAGCTTCTATGTTGCAGTCTGGAAAAGAAAACATCTGCTGAGGATACACCTGTGATAGCTCTCTCTAAGCTCCTCCAGGAGCCTCCTCTCCTCGGTGCTGGTACAGGGTTTTTGTCAGTTTTGGCAGATCCTTGATCCATTTCTGAGTCACTTGCTGGAGGATGGAGGAGCAAGGATGGGAGGAAGAATGAGCAGAATGGAAAGCACCGTCTTACTCTGTTTTGGGGGCTTAAATAAGATGCTGCCGCAACAAAGGCTGCTTCAATTGTTAGTGGGCAAGCTAACAATTGTGAGAGCTTTTCAATTCAAAAGTGAGGCCAGCTTTTCAATTTTCCCATAAAGATGTCTCCTGAACTCTCAGTGGTAAACATTCAGTATTTGCTCTGCACATTTGTCGTTACTTCTTCCTTTTACTTATTTTAATCTGTCACCTTGACAGGGCTCCGCTTCTTGACTCACACGTAAAACTGTCCAAATCACATGCTTCAGTCTCTGATTCTGTTGCCTTCTCTCAGCTGATTTATTTATACTTCAAGACACATCTCTAGTCTAACGTGAGGTCAAAGACTCTCTCACACATTTCAAACATGTTTGCTAAGACAAGACCAAAACTCAGCCCCACCCCTTCCCTCTATCACAGCTGATCATCACCTGATTAATCACAATAAATCATAGATCCAATGACAAATCCAAAATGATTACTTAGAATTCAAATTCAAATCATAAGTTAGAAGGATTTACATCAATTAATTAACAGATTTGCGAAAATATAATTAGTATTAAATACAAAAAATGGCTCTAACAGCATCCATGCAGCCAACAGGAAGAATGATCTTTTTTCTCGGGTCACTATCAGACCTTTGTAGAGGTTTGCTCTCCACTGCTTTCTTGTTGGATCAATATGAGACATTAACAATATGTGTGTTTCTGTCCCATAAAATATCTGGCAACTTCTAAAAGAATCTGAATTATAATTGTTTCTCTTTGTCTCTTTGAACCAGATTGTGTTTGAAGCAACCAGAGGTTCATCAGTGAGGAGTGACATCGCCATTGATGACATTGTCTTGGAAGGTGGACCTTGCCCAGGTAAACTGAGGCTGAGGATTAAACATCCGACAAAGATATTAAAACAGTCGGGAAGTCATTTAAGATCTGTAGCGGCCTCCTGATTTCTTTCTTCCTCCTGCAGAAAACGAGATTCGGGCCACCGTGGGAACTTCCAATGAGATTGAGTAGAGGGGAAGAGGAGAGCCGCTGTGTAGGATGCATGAACATTGTTATTTTTGCACATTACAAACCAAAGCATTGTCCACTCCTGACTCCTACATGTCAATCTGAACTTGTAGGAATGAATTATGGGTAAAACTTTTCATGTAGTTCTACTTTCATGGAGCAACACATATCAGTTGTGTCATAGTCAGCATTTCTCTCTGCACTGTAGCAACAGAGAGTGTTAAACTGTGTTTGTCTTCACATTTATATGCATTAGATTAATGCTCATCGCTCAAATAAAGTGAGACAGTTATCCAACATGTCTTTCTGTTTTTCTTTTCATCATTAACTGCTGAGTTCAGATTCACTCACCAGGTGGGAAAACAGCTTAGCCTGATCTTCAAATGAGAAAGTGCAGTGTCTTCTCATTCCTATGGAAATATACGTTAGATGAAGTAATCTGCAAACACTGCCGTGCACTCTGAGGAAGACGGTTAAAGGAATAGTTCAACCTCTTTTTGTTTTGGTACTCAACCAAAATGCGTCTTTAGTACATACTGTAGTATTGAAAACTCATTCTCTTATTTCTTATCCGCTGATCAGACAGTTTCTGACATTTTAATTTTGCCGATTTAAACAAAGTTATTTTATGGTTGCTTGTGTTTAGAAAACATTCATCATTTTGTGTAATGAAAAAAAAGGTTGTTTTGCATCATCACTGAAACTCAGACGTCATGACACGAATATTGAAAAATTTGGACCAACTTACACTTACAATGACACAGAGCATATGTTAACATACAAAGATAATTATTATTATTATAGATGAGACAAAAAACTGAATTTTTAGTCAGAACTCACAGCTGCAGTCACTGTATCCAAGTATTCGTAGGCATACAGAGCAGGAGACCTACAGATGACAACTGCAAGTTGAGGCTCTGCTTGAGAAAGTACAAATTAATTTCATCTGAAGCATTAAACAAGCAACGTGAATAAAACACGACATTTGACATATCAAATATATATAAAAAAACATTTGATGATGACAATGCTACACTAGTGATATTTTACAGTTGTACAAAGAACTTGTCAGTCCTCTCTGGCAGACAAACTATATAGAAATACTTTATTTCTGGCATTTCTGTAATTCAGTTTCTTCTTTGTTACTGATCGACAGTAACTACTGGTCTATCACAAAGCATCTGACACATTTCTCCAAAACAAAATAACTACTGTGTTCTCACATCGTCACGTGCACAGGCTCTCTAAAATTTTCCTTAGAAATAAGATAAAAAGATGTCATATTCCTATTCCTAAGGCTTCGTCTACCTGAAGCCTTACGGACCAGCCTGATTGATAACTCCAGCCTTAACAGGACCCTTAAATGTGGTTTCCTGAACATTAGTAAAGCGTTATTAATAAATGAATTGATTCTTGAGCATAAGCTGGATATGATTGGTCTCTGTGAACCATGGCTTAAACCAAATGTTATCCCTCCTCTTAATGAGGCTTCCACACCTGATTATACTAATGCACATGCCGCTCCAGCCACAAAGCAAGGTGGGGGTGTGGCTTTAATCTATAAATCAGATTTCAGGCTAACAACTAAACGGGAAGTGACCTTTAACTCTTTTGAGGCTCTTACACTGAAATCTTCTTCATCAGCTAAGATTAGCCCTCTCCAGGATGACAGACTACAACCATTTCATCTTATGGTACTTTACAGAGCACACGGCCCTTATTCAGTATTTACAAGAATTTGGTGAATTTATCTCAGGTCTTGTCACTGACACTGATGTCATTCTAATGATTGGTGACTTTATATTCACTTGAATAAGACATGCGATCCTCTAAGTAAAGACTTTCTAACAATTATTGACACTTGGTTTCACCCAGTTTGTGGCTGAACCAACTCACTGCAATGGCAACACTCTAGACTTGATCCTATCCCATGGAATAGAAGTATCTAGTCTGACTGTCTCTCCCGTCACTTCTGCAATCTCTGATCACAACACCAGCCTGTCCTCACATTACTAGCTCAAATGTATTTACCACACGACACATTGGTCCAGCAACTGTAGCTGCTCTTGCTGAGAAACTACCGGAGGCCCTCACTCCCTTCACTTTAGCAACTGACTCTGTCGAAATTTTTACTAGTAAATTAAACACAGCTCTGTCTAGCTTCTTGGACTCAGCTGCTCCTCTCACCAATAAAACCAGACGGTTAAAGAGGTCTGCACCGTGGTTTACTGAGGAAACACGGGCCCAGAAGCAGGCCTGCAGGAGATTGGAGCGTAATTGGCGAAAATCAAAATCTGAAGCACTCTACTTTCAGCAGCGTACTTCTCTTATTTAATCAGTAACAATAAACACAATCATATATAGAACTAGAAAATTCCAGGGAAATTTTGAGTGCCACGGGGGCTACTGCCAGGATGAGTACATGATTTATTTCCAGTGTTCAAAAGTCACCCTGATCATATTCTGGTTTTGAGAAATGTCTTGATATAAAAGACTCTGATATAAAACAATGTCACATCCCTCCATCATGTATTATGTGGGAAATATCTCACATTCTGTGTTGTTTTTTTTAATAAAACAAGAGGTAACATGTCTTCAAACGGGCATTTAAAGGGTTAAAATCCTGAAAACTAATAATCATTTGGTAGGTTTGAGCAGAACTGGTTTAAGAGATGTATGCAAAAAAAAGCTGAAAAAAATATTGATATATGATGATTTTATAGCATTTTCTTTGTGTGTCCTTTTTTGGACGCGAGGAACCCCAGAGGCTACAAAATGTGTTACCAGTGTATAATAGACCTGTAACAGTAACTGACATTAGATTTTAAAAATATGTCAAAATAGACACTTTCTTGCAGAAATCCATACCTTCAGCTGTAACACAGCCAAAATGATCAGCAAATCAAAAAAGAAAAGTGAAGAAAATGTCCAAAAAAGGACAGAGGGACCCCTGAGGGTTAATAAATCCCATGAACCGCTATTTAAATTACCACTATTATGTTTTTTTCGGTGCTAAATTTAACATTACTGGGGAGGAGAGCAACGCGACTAGAAGTGACAGCGAGAGAGGGCTAGTAGCTTCACCTCTCCTCTGTCTCAGCGGAGACCGTCACAACTTCATTCACTCTTTTAACAAAACAAAAACAAAAGCTACGAAGGAAGCAGTAAATGGACTTACATATTTAAGACCTAACTAAATGTAATTTAAGACCTAACATGCGGCTAATGTAAAGCTAGCGGAGCTTGGAGAGTTGGTTATCTGGTTGCTAGGCGCACGCACGCACGCACGCACACAGGTCAGGAGCTGCCGTTGCCATGGCAATGTCAAAATCTGCCAGGAATTTGGCTTCTACATGGCTTCAAACAACTGCAAATTATGAGAAAACCGTTACTTCTTTTCAAAAACTGAAAAGACCGTGCCAGACACTGAAGCCAGAAGTTTCTACAGTCTCTATTTTATTCAGATATTCCTTAAAATGAGTGAGTAAGCTCAGTGCGAAGACATAGAGAGATTCTTTTGAAAAAAAAAGACAATTACATTAGGTGTCAATGAGAGTGAGACAGGTATTGCTGCCGGACTCGGCACCCCCGTTTAAATTTTGTGCAGACCCTGCCTGTCAAAGTTACATTTTATGAATCCCAACAACTATGTCTACATTTTCAGAAAGAATTATTGGTCTCCTTTTTACGGTTTGGCCGCGAGCTCGAGTTAAAAATAAAAATAAAGGTTATTTTTTACTGCTTCACACACTCTAGCCAACTGACGCTTTCACTCTAACTTTGAAGAAAAAGTGATTTGCACTCCTCCTTTGAGTGCTCACAGTTTGAAAAGTTTACATGTTATGTAAAAACAGTTCCTGTCTTTTTGAGAGAGCAGAAGTTTTGCTCCATTTTATAGTTTGAATCACATTTCTACGTGCAGGTATGAGAGAGCTGGGTGACTCAGAAAAAAGGTGCAATTTTGTAGAAAAAAGGTGGGTTTCTAAAGAAAATTCCAATGCATTTCTAATGCATTATTTATTCCCAGTTTTTTGGGAATAACTTTGGGAAAAATTGGAATTTTAACACCAAAAGTCATAGCACCCCTTTCGGGATCAAGACGCACGTTTTGATGTATATATTACCGGGGTTTTCTCAAAGCTGCGGGACAAGTTACGCGCCGAAATTTGGCGGAAGAATAATAAACCCGAGGAGTGCCTCGGAGCTGAGCACCCGTGGCACTAATAATGCAGGGTTGGAGCACCACGACTATATGCACTTATGTAGCCATGGTGACCAAACAATAATCGACATGGTACACTAATGCAAAGCTAATCAATAGGCTGCCTCATGCAAACTGTTTTCCAGATCACAGGTCTAATCTGCCTCCTCAGATGTGCAAGATAAGGGCAGTTGTTTTACAGACAGACAATCTAGAAAAAGGAGTATTCTGCTGATTATAATTTCTGACAAATGAATGATGATGATTTATTTTTAATGTTTATTTTTTGTTTGTATGAAATCTTGATTTGACTCAAAAACTGCAACATATCTTTGATTTATTGTTATTTTGATTCCAGGCACCTCTTTCCATCGTTTAAAAAAAAAAGAAACTGGCAAAAGCTTAAAAAACAACAACCAAGGGGGCGTCGTGTGGCGTAGTGGTCTAAGCAGGCGCCCCATGTGAAGAGGCTACAGTCCTCGCTGCAGTTGGCCCCGGTTCGAGTCCCGCATCGGACGGCCTTTACTGCATGTCATTCCCCCTCTCTCTGCCTCCCCATTTCCTGTCTCTCTCCACTATCCTGTCCAATAAAGGCACAAAAGCCCAAAAAAATATACTTTAAAAAAAAAAAAACAACAACCAAGCGACATTCTCTAAAAGAAAGAACTTGTTACAGTTCCAAAGTTATTTAAAATAATTAAGCAAGAAATGGCCCAAAGGGTTATGTTTTGTTGTGGTTTGTGTTTCTAAGTGTTTAAGTCTCCATTATGTACTGGTATAGAATGAAAATGCAGCAAGAACAAGCTCATTGAGGCAGCAGCAGCACATAGGTACAGTATAGATGGTGAAGTGAAACAGCCTTGGTTCCAGATGAATGTCCTCTGCAATCAGGATCAACATAAATGCACAGAGTAGATAAAAAGTTTTCTCTATTCCATCTTTCCATCCACATTGTTTAGAGCTGTTTAGCTACAAGTTTCTTCATGTTTATCTGGCAATGAGAGAATCCTACACATCACTTGCTCTGATCCAAGGGTGGCTGGAAAATGCGCTTACAGTGTTGACAAATGACGCTATTGAAAAACTGACATGAAGTCACCAGTTGACATCGTATATGAATCTGAATTTACACATCAGATCCTTCTCTCCAGTGTCTGCTCTCAGTGGAGGCACAGCTACACAGTGTATGGAGCACTGTGATCGTCAGAAGCCCCAGATTAGACATGAAACAGAACAAATCTGCATTAGCTGTACGGTTTTGTCTCCAAATGCACATTCATCAAAACATAAAGTGGTGGTGGTGATGGTTTAAAAAAAAAGTCTTCAATTTGTCAATTTGGAGTAATAAAGATGCCAGGATCTCAGCAGTTACCAAATCTAGTTACAAATTTGCTAATATCCCATGAGAATTGGAGGCATCCAGAAGAAGTCATCAATTACAAATCAGCTAGAATTAAAGAAAAAAAAGGGAGAAATTTGGCAATACTGCGTTTTGACCATACATAACTGGTCAAATAAACTGGACAACAAAGAGAAGTATGTAGATTTTACAGCTTTCAGCATGTGTTGTGTTTGTTAATTTAATTTAGTCAATACAGCAAAAAAATCTTCTTTGAGTGATCTTTTCTTTTTTTTCCCATTGCTTAATTTACCAATTATGACAGTACATGAGGAGTCAAACTTATTGAGAATTCAAGCAGGGGCTAATTATTTTCTGTAAAAATAAGTGGTATTGTACCTCTTAAAATTAGTAAAATTTGAAGGATGGAGGCACAAATGGCTCAACAAAAATGAACTTATTTGCCAACAGGTTGAAGCACATAGCAAGCAAGGAACCAATCAAGAAACAGGAAGCAGGAGAAGAAAAGAACAGACTACTGTCAGACACATACACAGAAATACCCAGAACACTATTTTGTTGCCATGTCAATGTTTGAACAGGAAGGATTTCCCTGTAGTTCCAAAGGCCAAACGCATGGTGCCGGTGGATGGATGGGTAGTTGGACAATCACATGAGTGACATTACAGTAATTTCTACCTGATTCAATTAAATTAAAAAAATTAAGAAAATTCAAATAACACATGGATCTTCTCGCCACATTGCCAGATTATGTTTCTTCACAATAGAGAAAATATTGTGTTGAAGCCTGAATTTTAGAACTGGTGTTTTTGGCAATGTGCTCACCTGTACATGAATGGCGCTCTGCGTTCTAAGTAGTTTGGCACATATTCAGCACCAAGGGTGTAGCTTTGCATATGGATGCACATGTCGCATATGGATGCACATGTTGCATATGGATGCACATGTCGCAATTTGGAGTGAAGTCATATTTGATCTTTCCAAATGTGTCCTCCAAGAGGCTACTACTCAATGACAACTTATTTAGGCATGCTAGCATTTGATTTACTGAAAGGGCGGGGGCTATCTTAAGGCTCACATCATGTGGGAATATCACAGTGGTACCTAACTTCACCAGAAAGATGTCAACTGATGTTATTTAACCAAGTTAGCTAACGTAAACTAGCAGGATGGCCTTGGCTTTTGTCTTCTATGGGCTAGCAGTCAAGTCAATTGTCAAAAGTAAACATAAAATGGTGGATATGTCAAACTATGAGTTGAATTTCTGTAGAGAAAAGCCATGAAAATGTCAACTTGAATTCTATGACTGTTTTTATGTCTTACTATACTATGACTTTTTATACCTTACTGTAATATAATGTTTTTATGCTTTATTATACTATGTCATTTTGATGCCATACTATGATATGATGTTTTTTGACGTTTTATGCCTTACTTTACTATGACGTTTTTTTATATTTTTTTCCATGATTCCATTATTACGTTTTTGGCGTTTTTATGCCTTACTATACTATGACAATTTTTGAAATTTTTATGCCTTGCTATACCATGACGTTTTGTGCCTTACTATATACTATGATGTTTTCATGCTTTGCTATAGTAGGAGCTTGTGATGGGGCAGCATGGTGATACAATGGTTAGGACTGCTCCCCAAAACTGGGAAGGTCTTCGGTTCAAACCCTGTTTTGGGGCTTTACTATCCTATTTCGTTTTTTGATATTTTTATGCCATACTTTATTGTGCAATTTTTTTGCATTTTTATGCCTTACTATACTATGATGTTTTCATGACATTTTATCATAAAAGGATGGTTCATAATATTTCACTGATAAATATACTATGATATATTTTATGCCTTGCTATACCATGAGTTTGTGATACGGCAGCATGCTCGTACAACGCTTAATACTATTGCCTCACGCTGAGAAGGTCAACGGTTCAAACCCTGGTTTTGGGCTTTACTATCCCGTGACATTTCTATGCCATACTATACTATGACGTTTTTTTGGCATTTTCATACTTACTATAATATGATGTTTTATGCCTTACCATACGTTTTTATGAACTTCTATGCCTTTATATACTATGATGTTTTTATGAGATTTTATGCCATACTGTAGTATGACATTTTTTGACATTTTTATGCTCTACTATAATATGACTTTTTTTTTAATTAAATGCCACTCTTCTCGCCATACTATATGTTGATGTTTTTTGGTATTTTTATGCCTTAGTATACTATGATGTTTTGTGCCTTACAATATTATGAGGTCTTTTGACATTTTTATGCCTTGCTATACTGTGACGTTTTTTGAAATTTTCACTCCATACTATAAGATGGAGATTTTTGGCATTTTTGTGCCTGACTATACCATGACGTTTTAACCCTTACTATACTATAATGTTTTTTGACATTTTTGTACCTTAGTATACTATGAATATTTTTAGCATTTTTATGCCTTATTATAGTATGACGTTTTTTGAAATTTTATGCCATACTATACTGTGATGTTTTTTTGACATTTTCACACCATACAGTATGATGATGTTTTTTTTTAAATTTCATGCCATAGTATACTATGACCTTTTTTGAAATTTTATGCCATACTATACTATGATTTTTTTTTACATTTTAACGCCATATTATACAATGAAGTTTTTTGGCATTTTAATGCCTTAATATACTATGACATTTTATTTCTTAATATACCATAATTCTTCTGATATTTTTTTGCCTTGCTATGCTATGGCGTTTTATACCTGACCATACTATGATGTTATTTGACATTTTTATATCTTAGTATGATATGACGTTTCTTTACATTTTCATGCCAGACTATATGATGAGGTTTTTATGAAATATTATGCCATCCTATACTATGAGGTTTCTGAAATTTTCCCGCGATATTATATGATGAAGTTTTTTGGCATGTTTATGCTCTACTATAATATGACTTTTTTTGGCATTTTTTTGCCTTACTATACTGTGACGTTTTGTGCCATTTTTATGCCTTATACTTATACTTGCCTATACTATGATGTTCTATGATATTTCAAGGAGTAGTATACTGATATTTTATATATCTTGCTATACAATGACTTTGCAATGCAGCAGCATCGTGGTGCGATGGTTAGGACTATTCCCTCACACTGAGAAGGTCAAGGGTTCAAGCCCTGGTTTCAGACTTTATAATCCTGTGATGTTTTTTGATAGTTTCACGCTACAGTACGCGATTAAGTTTTTTGGCATTTTTATATGCCTTACTATACTTTGACTTTTTATGCCTTACAATACCATGACGTTTTATGATATTTCACGGAGTAGTATACTGATATTTTATATACCTTGCTATACACGTGATCCAGCAGCATGGTGGTACGATGGTTAGGACTATAGCCTCACACTGAGAAGGGCAAGGGTTCAAACCCTGTTTTTAGGCTTTTATATGCTGTGACATTTTTGCGCCATCCTATACTATGATGATTTTTGATATTTATATGTCTTACTATACAATTATGTTTTCATGACATTTTATGCCTAATGGACAATCTTTTGTGATATATCATGGATTAGTATGCTAAAATATCCTTAATATGATGCTATACCATGAGCTTGTGATGCAGAAGTATTGTTGTACAATGGTCAGGACTGCTGCCTCACACTGGCAAGGTCAGGGGTTCAATCCCTGGTTTGGGGCTTTACTGTCCTATGGTCCTTTTTGATATATTTTTTGCCTTACTATACTATGATATTTTTTGCCATTTTTATACCTTATGATACTGTGATGTTTTTTAGCGTTTAATGCCTTACCATACTGTGACGTTTTTATGACCTTTCATGCCTTTATATACTATTATGTTTTTGTGACATTTTATACCATACAATACTATGACGTTTTTTGAAATTTTATGCCATACTATACTATGACGTTTTTTGGCATTTTTATGCTCTACTAGAATATGACTTTTTTTGGCATTTTTATGCCTTACTATACTGTGACGTTTTGTGCCTGACTATACTATGACTTTTTTTGCCATTTTAATGCCTCATTATACTATGACATTTTTTTAAATTTTATGCCATACTATACTATGACGTTTTTTGCCATTTTTATGCTCTACTATAATATGTATTTTTTTGGCATTTTTATGCCTTACTATACTGTGACGTTTTGTGCCTGACTATACTATGACGTTTTTTGCCATTTTAATGCCTTATTGTACTATGACATTTTTTGAAATTTTATGCCATACTATACTATGACGTTTTTTGCCATTTTTATGCCTCATTATACTATGACATTTTTTTAAATTTTATGCCATACTATACTATGACGTTTTTTGCCATTTTTATGCTCTACTATAATATGTATTTTTTTGGCATTTTTATGCCTTACTATACTGTGACGTTTTGTGCCTGACTATACTATGACGTTTTTTGCCATTTTTATGCCTTATTGTACTATGACATTTTTTGAAATTTTATGCCTTACTATACTATGACGTTTTTTGCCATTTTTATGCCTCATTATACTATGACATTTTTTTAAATTTTATGCCATACTATACTATGACGTTTTTTGCCATTTTTATGCTCTACTATAATATGACTTTTTTTGGCATTTTTATGCCTTACTATACTGTGACGTTTTGTGCCTGACTATACTATGACGTTTTTTGCCATTTTTATGCTCTACTATAATATGTATTTTTTTGGCATTTTTATGCCTTACTATACTGTGACGTTTTTTGAAATTTTTTGCCTTACTATACTATGACGTTTTTTGCCATTTTTATGCTCTACTATAATATAACTTTTTTTGGCATTTTTATGCCTTAGTATACTATGACATTTTTTGAATTTTTATGCCTTACTATACTATGACGTTTTTTTGTCATTTTTATGCCTTAGTATACTATGACATTTTTTGAAATTTTTTGCCTTACTATACTATGATGTTTTTTGCCATTTTTATGCCTACTATAATATGTATTTTTTTGGCATTTTTATGCCTTACCATACTGTGACGTTTTTATGACCTTTCATGCCTTTATATACTATTATGTTTTTGTGACATTTTATGCCATACAATACTATGACGTTTTTTGCCATTTTTATGCCATACTATACTATGACTTTTTTTGGCATTTTTATGCTCTACTAGAATATGACTTTTTTTGGCATTTTTATGCCTTACTATACTGTGACGTTTTGTGCCTGACTATACTATGACTTTTTTTGCCATTTTTATGCTCTACTATACTATGACATTTTTTTAAATTTTATGCCTTACTATACTATGATGTTTTTTGCCATTTTTATACCTTATGATACTGTGATGTTTTTTAGCGTTTAATGCCTTACCATACTGTGACGTTTTTATGACCTTTCATGCCTTTATATACTATTATGTTTTTGTGACATTTTATGCCATACAATACTATGACGTTTTTTGAAATTTTATGCCTTACTATACTATGACGTTTTTTGCCATTTTTATGCTCTACTATAATATGTATTTTTTTGGCATTTTTATGCCTTACTATACTGTGACCTTTTGTGCCTGACTATACTATGACGTTTTTTGCCATTTTTATGCCTCATTATACTATGACATTTTTTGAAATTTTATGCCATACTATACTATGACTTTTTTTGGCATTTTTATGCTCTACTAGAATATGACTTTTTTTGGCATTTTTATGCCTTACTATACTGTGACGTTTTGTGCCTGACTATACTATGACTTTTTTTGCCATTTTAATGCCTCATTATACTATGACATTTTTTTAAATTTTATGCCATACTATACTATGACGTTTTTTGCCATTTTTATGCTCTACTATAATATGTATTTTTTTGGCATTTTTATGCCTTACTATACTGTGACGTTTTGTGCCTGACTATACTATGACGTTTTTTGCCATTTTAATGCCTTATTATACTATGACATTTTTTGAAATTTTATGCCATACTATACTATGACGTTTTTTGCCATTTTTATGCCTCATTATACTATGACATTTTTTTAAATTTTATGCCATACTATACTATGACGTTTTTTGCCATTTTTATGCTCTACTATAATATGTATTTTTTTGGCATTTTTATGCCTTACTATACTGTGACGTTTTGTGCCTGACTATACTATGACGTTCTTTGGCATTTTTATGCCTTATTATACTATGACATTTTTTGAAATTTTATGCCATACTATACTATGACGTTTTTTGCCATTTTTATGCCTCATTATACTATGACATTTTTTTAAATTTTATGCCATACTATACTATGACGTTTTTTGCCATTTTTATGCTCTACTATAATATGTATTTTTTTGGCATTTTTATGCCTTACTATACTGTGACGTTTTGTGCCTGACTATACTATGACGTTTTTTGCCATTTTTATGCTCTACTATAATATGTATTTTTTTGGCATTTTTATGCCTTACTATACTGTGACGTTTTGTGCCTGACTATACTATGACGTTTTTGCCATTTTTATGCTCTACTATAATATAACTTTTTTTGGCATTTTTATGCCTTAGTATACTATGACATTTTTTGAATTTTTATGCCTTACTATACTATGACGTTTTTTTGTCATTTTTATGCCTTAGTATACTATGACATTTTTTGAAATTTTTTGCCTTACTATACTATGATGTTTTTTGCCATTTTTATACCTTATGATACTGTGATGTTTTTTAGCGTTTAATGCCTTACCATACTGTGACGTTTTTATGACCTTTCATGCCTTTATATACTATTATGTTTTTGTGACATTTTATGCCATACAATACTATGACGTTTTTTGAAATTTTATGCCATACTATACTATGACGTTTTTTGCCATTTTTATGCTCTACTATAATATGTATTTTTTTGGCATTTATATGCCTTACTATACTGTGACCTTTTGTGCCTGACTATACTATGACGTTTTTTGCCATTTTTATGCCTTATTATACTATGACGTTTTTTGCCATTTTTATGCTCTACTAGAATATGACTTTTTTTGGCATTTTTATGCTCTACTAGAATATGACTTTTTTTGGCATTTTTATGCCTTACTATACTGTGACGTTTTGTGCCTGACTATACTATGACTTTTTTTGCCATTTTAATGCCTCATTATACTATGACATTTTTTTAAATTTTATGCCATACTATACTATGACGTTTTTTGCCATTTTTATGCTCTACTATAATATGTATTTTTTTGGCATTTTTATGCCTTACTATACTGTGACGTTTTGTGTCTGACTATACTATGACGTTTTTTGCCATTTTAATGCCTTATTATACTATGACATTTTTTGAAATTTTATGCCATACTATACTATGACGTTTTTTGCCATTTTTATGCCTCATTATACTATGACATTTTTTTAAATTTTATGCCATACTATACTATGACGTTTTTTGCCATTTTTATGCTCTACTATAATATGTATTTTTTTGGCATTTTTATGCCTTACTATACTGTGACGTTTTGTGTCTGACTATACTATGACGTTTTTTGCCATTTTAATGCCTTATTATACTATGACATTTTTTGAAATTTTATGCCATACTATACTATGACGTTTTTTGCCATTTTTATGCCTCATTATACTATGACATTTTTTTAAATTTTATGCCATACTATACTATGACGTTTTTTGCCATTTTTATGCTCTACTATAATATGTATTTTTTTGGCATTTTTATGCCTTACTATACTGTGACGTTTTGTGCCTGACTATACTATGACGTTTTTGCCATTTTTATGCTCTACTATAATATAACTTTTTTTGGCATTTTTATGCCTTAGTATACTATGACATTTTTTGAATTTTTATGCCTTACTATACTATGACGTTTTTTTGTCATTTTTATGCCTTAGTATACTATGACATTTTTTGAAATTTTTTGCCTTACTATACTATGATGTTTTTTGCCATTTTTATACCTTATGATACTGTGATGTTTTTTAGCGTTTAATGCCTTACCATACTGTGACGTTTTTATGACCTTTCATGCCTTTATATACTATTATGTTTTTGTGACATTTTATGCCATACAATACTATGACGTTTTTTGAAATTTTATGCCATACTATACTATGACGTTTTTTGCCATTTTTATGCTCTACTATAATATGTATTTTTTTGGCATTTATATGCCTTACTATACTGTGACCTTTTGTGCCTGACTATACTATGACGTTTTTTGCCATTTTTATGCCTTATTATACTATGACGTTTTTTGCCATTTTTATGCTCTACTAGAATATGACTTTTTTTGGCATTTTTATGCTCTACTAGAATATGACTTTTTTTGGCATTTTTATGCCTTACTATACTGTGACGTTTTGTGCCTGACTATACTATGACTTTTTTTGCCATTTTAATGCCTCATTATACTATGACATTTTTTTAAATTTTATGCCATACTATACTATGACGTTTTTTGCCATTTTTATGCTCTACTATAATATGTATTTTTTTGGCATTTTTATGCCTTACTATACTGTGACGTTTTGTGTCTGACTATACTATGACGTTTTTTGCCATTTTAATGCCTTATTATACTATGACATTTTTTGAAATTTTATGCCATACTATACTATGACGTTTTTTGCCATTTTAATGCCTCATTATACTATGACATTTTTTTAAATTTTATGCCATACTATACTATGACGTTTTTTGCCATTTTTATGCTCTACTATAATATGTATTTTTTTGGCATTTTTATGCCTTACTATACTGTGACGTTTTGTGTCTGACTATACTATGACGTTTTTTGCCATTTTAATGCCTTATTATACTATGACATTTTTTGAAATTTTATGCCATACTATACTATGACGTTTTTTGCCATTTTTATGCCTCATTATACT
This sequence comes from Seriola aureovittata, assembly GCF_021018895.1. NCBI lineage: Eukaryota > Metazoa > Chordata > Actinopteri > Carangiformes > Carangidae > Seriola > Seriola aureovittata. The sequence continues at coordinate 4,798,254 of NC_079381.1, forward strand.
ATGACATTTTTTTAAATTTTATGCCATACTATACTATGATGTTTTTTGCCATTTTTATGCTCTACTATAATATGTATTTTTTTGGCATTTTTATGCCTTACTATACTGTGACGTTTTGTGCCTGACTATACTATGACGTTTTTTGCCATTTTAATGCCTTATTATACTATGACATTTTTTGAAATTTTATGCCATACTATACTATGACGTTTTTTGCCATTTTTATGCCTCATTATACTATGACATTTTTTTAAATTTTATGCCATACTATACTATGACGTTTTTTGCCATTTTTATGCTCTACTATAATATGTATTTTTTTGGCATTTTTATGCCTTACTATACTGTGACGTTTTGTGCCTGACTATACTATGACGTTTTTTGCCATTTTTATGCTCTACTATAATATGTATTTTTTTGGCATTTTTATGCCTTACTATACTGTGACGTTTTGTGCCTGACTATACTATGACGTTTTTTGCCATTTTAATGCCTCATTATACTATGACATTTTTTTAAATTTTATGCCATTCTATACTATGACGTTTTTTGCCATTTTTATGCCTTAGTATACTATGACATTTTTTGAAATTTTTTGCCTTACTATACTATGACGTTTTTTTGTCATTTTTATGCCTTAGTATACTATGACATTTTTTGAAATTTTTTGCCTTACTATACTATGATGTTTTTTGCCATTTTTATACCTTATGATACTGTGATGTTTTTTGGCGTTTAATGCCTTACCATACTGTGACGTTTTTATGACCTTTCATGCCTTTATATACTATTATGTTTTTGTGACATTTTATGCCATACTATACTATGACGTTTTTTGGCATTTTTATGCTCTACTAGAATATGACTTTTTTTGGCATTTTTATGCCTTACTATATTGTGACGTTTTGTGCCTGACTATACTATGACTTTTTTTGCCATTTTAATGCCTCATTATACTATGACATTTTTTTAAATTTTATGCCATACTATACTATGACGTTTTTTGCCATTTTTATGCTCTACTATAATATGTATTTTTTTGGCATTTTTATGCCTTACTATACTGTGACCTTTTGTGCCTGACTATACTATGACGTTTTTTGCCATTTTTATGCCTTATTATACTATGACGTTTTTTGAAATTTTATGCCATACTATACTATGACGTTTTTTGGCATTTTTATGCTCTACTAGAATATGACTTTTTTTGGCATTTTTATGCCTTACTATACTGTGACGTTTTGTGCCTGACTATACTATGACGTTTTTTTGCCATTTTTATGCTCTACTATAATATGACTTTTTTTTTGCATTTTTTTGCCTTACTATACTGTGACGTTTTGTGCCTGACTATACTATGACTTTTTTTGCCATTTTAATGCCTCATTATACTATGACATTTTTTTAAATTTTATGCCATACTATACTATGACGTTTTTTGCCATTTTTATGCTCTACTATAATATGTATTTTTTTGGCATTTTTATGCCTTACTATACTGTGACGTTTTGTGTCTGACTATACTATGACGTTTTTTGCCATTTTAATGCCTTATTATACTATGACATTTTTTGAAATTTTATGCCATACTATACTATGACGTTTTTTGCCATTTTTATGCCTCATTATACTATGACATTTTTTTAAATTTTATGCCATACTATACTATGACGTTTTTTGCCATTTTTATGCTCTACTATAATATGTATTTTTTTGGCATTTTTATGCCTTAGTATACTATGACATTTTTTGAATTTTTATGCCTTACTATACTATGACGTTTTTTTGTCATTTTTATGCCTTAGTATACTATGACATTTTTTGAAATTTTTTGCCTTACTATACTATGATGTTTTTTGCCATTTTTATACCTTATGATACTGTGATGTTTTTTGGCGTTTAATGCCTTACCATACTGTGACGTTTTTATGACCTTTCATGCCTTTATATACTATTATGTTTTTGTGACATTTTATGCCATACAATACTATGACGTTTTTTGAAATTTTATGCCATACTATACTATGACGTTTTTTGCCATTTTTATGCTCTACTATAATATGTATTTTTTTGGCATTTTTATGCCTTACTATACTGTGACCTTTTGTGCCTGACTATACTATGACGTTTTTTGCCATTTTTATGCCTTATTATACTATGACGTTTTTTGAAATTTTATGCCATACTATACTATGACGTTTTTTGCCATTTTTATGCTCTACTATAATATGTATTTTTTTGGCATTTTTATGCCTTACTATACTGTGACGTTTTGTGTCTGACTATACTATGACGTTTTTTGCCATTTTAATGCCTTATTATACTATGACATTTTTTGAAATTTTATGCCATACTATACTATGACGTTTTTTGCCATTTTTATGCCTCATTATACTATGACATTTTTTTAAATTTTATGCCATACTATACTATGACGTTTTTTGCCATTTTTATGCTCTACTATAATATGTATTTTTTTGGCATTTTTATGCCTTACTATACTGTGACGTTTTGTGCCTGACTATACTATGACGTTTTTTGCCATTTTAATGCCTTATTATACTATGACATTTTTTGAAATTTTATGCCATACTATACTATGACGTTTTTTGCCATTTTTATGCCTCATTATACTATGACATTTTTTTTAATTTTATGCCATACTATACTATGACGTTTTTTGCCATTTTTATGCTCTACTATAATATGTATTTTTTTGGCATTTTTATGCCTTACTATACTGTGACGTTTTGTGCCTGACTATACTATGACGTTTTTTGCCATTTTTATGCTCTACTATAATATGTATTTTTTTGGCATTTTTATGCCTTACTATACTGTGACGTTTTGTGCCTGACTATACTATGACGTTTTTGCCATTTTTATGCTCTACTATAATATAACTTTTTTTGGCATTTTTATGCCTTAGTATACTATGACATTTTTTGAATTTTTATGCCTACTATACTATGACGTTTTTTTGTCATTTTTATGCCTTAGTATACTATGACATTTTTTGAAATTTTTTGCCTTACTATACTATGATGTTTTTTGCCATTTTTATACCTTATGATACTGTGATGTTTTTTAGCGTTTAATGCCTTACCATACTGTGACGTTTTTATGACCTTCCATGCCTTTATATACTATTATGTTTTTGTGACATTTTATGCCATACAATACTATGACGTTTTTTGAAATTTTATGCCATACTATACTATGACGTTTTTTGCCATTTTTATGCTCTACTATAATATGTATTTTTTTGGCATTTTTATGCCTTACTATACTGTGACCTTTTGTGCCTGACTATACTATGACGTTTTTTGCCATTTTTATGCCTTATTATACTATGACGTTTTTTGAAATTTTATGCCATACTATACTATGACGTTTTTTGGCATTTTTATGCTCTACTAGAATATGACTTTTTTTGGCATTTTTATGCCTTACTATACTGTGACGTTTTGTGCCTGACTATACTATGACTTTTTTTGCCATTTTAATGCCTCATTATACTATGACATTTTTTTAAATTTTATGCCATACTATACTATGACGTTTTTTGCCATTTTTATGCTCTACTAGAATATGTATTTTTTTGGCATTTTTTTACCTTACTATACTGTGACGTTTTGTGCCTGACTATACTATGACGTTTTTTGCCATTTTTATGCCTTACTATACTATGATGTTCTATGATATTTCAAGGAGTAGTATACTGATATTTCATATATCTTGCTATACAATGACTTTGCAATGCAGCAGCATCGTGGTGCGATGGTTAGGACTATTTCCTCACACTGAGAAGGTCAAGGGTTCAAGCCCTGGTTTCAGACTTTATAATCCTGTGATGTTTTTTGATAGTTTCACACTACAGTACGCGATTAAGTTTTTTGGCATTTTTATATGCCTTACTATACTTTGACTTTTTATGCCTTACAATACTATGACGTTTTTATGATATTTCACGGAGTAGTATACTGATATTTTATATACCTTGCTATACAAGTGATCTAGCAGCATGGTGGTACGATGGTTAGGACTATAGCCTCACACTGAGAAGGGCAAGGTTCAAACCCTGTTTTTAGGCTTTTATATGCTGTGACATTTTTGCGCCATCCTAAACTACGATGTTTTTTGGCATTTTTATGCCTTACTATACAATGATGTTTTCATGACATTCTATGCCTAATGGACAATAACCTTTTATGATATATCATGGATTAGTATGCTAAGATATTCTTAATATCTTGCTATACCATTAAATTGTGATGCAGCAGCATCGTGGTACAATGGTTAGGATTGTTGCTTCACAATGAGAAGGTCATGGGTTCAAACCCTAGTTTGGGGCTTTACTCTCTTATGATGCTTTTTGATATTTTCACACCACAGTATACGATGAATTGTTTTTCCATTTTTATGCCTTACTATACTATAATATTTTATGCCTCACAATATTATGATTTTTTATGATATGTCACGGAGTAGTATACTGATATTTTATATACCTTTCTATACAAGGCGTTCATAACGCAGCAGCATGGTGGTAGAATGGTTAGGACTATTCCCTCACACTGAGAAGGGCAAGGGTTCAAACCCTGTTTTTAGGCTTTTATATGCTGTGACATTTTTGCGCCATCCTAAACTACGATGTTTTTTGGCATTTTTATGCCTTACTATACAATGATGTTTTCATGACATTCTATGCCTAATGGACAATAACCTTTTATGATATATCATGGATTAGTATGCTAAGATATTCTTAATATCTTGCTATACCATTAAATTGTGATGCAGCAGCATCGTGGTACAATGGTTAGGATTGTTGCTTCACAATGAGAAGGTCATGGGTTCAAACCCTAGTTTGGGGCTTTACTCTCTTATGATGCTTTTTGATATTTTCACACCACAGTATACGATGAATTGTTTTTCCATTTTTATGCCTTACTATACTATAATATTTTATGCCTCACAATATTATGATTTTTTATGATATGTCACGGAGTAGTATACTGATATTTTATATACCTTTCTATACAAGGCGTTCATAACGCAGCAGCATGGTGGTAGAATGGTTAGGACTATTCCCTCACACTGAGAAGGGCAAGGGTTCAAACCCTGGTTTCAGGCTTTTATATACTGTGACATTTTTGCGCCATCCTATACTATGATGTTTTTTGCCATTTTTATGCCTTACTATACAATTATGTTTTCATGACATTTTATGCCTAATGGACAATCTTTTGTGATATATCATGGATTAGTATGCTAAAATATCCTTAATATGATGCTATACCATGAGCTTGTGATGCAGAAGTATTGTTGTACAATGGTCAGGACTGCTGCCTCACACTAGCAAGGTCAGGGGTTCAATCCCTGGTTTGGGGCTTTACTGTCCTACGGTCCTTTTTGATATATTTTTTGCCTTACTATACTATGATATTTTTTGCCATTTTTATACCTTATGATACTGTGATGTTTTTTAGCGTTTAATGCCTTACCATACTGTGACGTTTTTATGACCTTTCATGCCTTTATATACTATTATGTTTTTGTGACATTTTATGCCATACAATACTATGACGTTTTTTGAAATTTTATGCTCTACTATAATATGTATTTTTTTGGCATTTTTGTGCCTTAATATACTGTGACCTTTTGTGCCTGACTATACTATGACGTTTTTTGCCATTTTTATGCATTATTATACTATGACGTTTTTTGAAATTTTATGCCATACTATACTATGACGTTTTTTGCATTTTTATGCTCTACTAGAATATGACTTTTTTTGGCATTTTTATGCCTTACTATACTGTGACGTTTTGTGCCTGACTATACTATGACATTTTTTTAAATTTTATGCCATACTATACTATGACGTTTTTTGCCATTTTTATGCTCTACTATAATATGTATTTTTTTGGCATTTTTATGCCTTACTATACTGTGACGTTTTGTGCCTGACTATACTATGACTTTTTTTGCCATTTTAATGCCTTATTATACTATGACATTTTTTGAAATTTTATGCCATACTATACTATGACGTTTTTTGCCATTTTTATGCCTCATTATACTATGACATTTTTTTAAATTTTATGCCATACTATACTATGACGTTTTTTGCCATTTTTATGCTCTACTATAATATGTATTTTTTTGGCATTTTTATGCCTTACTATACTGTGACGTTTTGTGCCTGACTATACTATGACGTTTTTTGCCATTTTTATGCTCTACTATAATATGTATTTTTTTGGCATTTTTATGCCTTACTATACTGTGACGTTTTGTGCCTGACTATACTATGACGTTTTTTGCCATTTTAATGCCTCATTATACTATGACATTTTTTGAAATTTTATGCCATACTATACTATGACGTTTTTTGCCATTTTTATGCTCTACTATAATATGTATTTTTTTGGCATTTTTTTACCTTACTATACTGTGACGTTTTGTGCCTGACTATACTATGACGTTTTTTGCCATTTTAATGCCTTATTATACTATGACATTTTTTGAAATTTTATGCCATACTATACTATGACGTTTTTTGCCATTTTTATGCCTCATTATACTATGACATTTTTTTAAATTTTATGCCATACTGTACTATGACGTTTTTTGCCATTTTTATGCTCTACTATAATATGTATTTTTTTGGCATTTTTATGCCTTACTATACTGTGACGTTTTGTGCCTGACTATACTATGACGTTTTTTGCCATTTTTATGCTCTACTATAATATGTATTTTTTTGGCATTTTTATGCCTTACTATACTGTGACGTTTTGTGCCTGACTATACTATGACGTTTTTTGCCATTTTAATGCCTCATTATACTATGACATTTTTTTAAATTTTATGCCATACTATACTATGACGTTTTTTGCCATTTTTATGCTCTACTAGAATATGTATTTTTTTGGCATTTTTTTACCTTACTATACTGTGACGTTTTGTGCCTGACTATACTATGACGTTTTTTGCCATTTTTATGCCTTACTATACTATGATGTTCTATGATATTTCAAGGAGTAGTATACTGATATTTCATATATCTTGCTATACAATGACTTTGCAATGCAGCAGCATCGTGGTGCGATGGTTAGGACTATTTCCTCACACTGAGAAGGTCAAGGGTTCAAGCCCTGGTTTCAGACTTTATAATCCTGTGATGTTTTTTGATAGTTTCACACTACAGTACGCGATTAAGTTTTTTGGCATTTTTATATGCCTTACTATACTTTGACTTTTTATGCCTTACAATACTATGACGTTTTTATGATATTTCACGGAGTAGTATACTGATATTTTATATACCTTGCTATACAAGTGATCCAGCAGCATGGTGGTACGATGGTTAGGACTATAGCCTCACACTGAGAAGGGCAAGGGTTCAAACCCTGTTTTTAGGCTTTTATATGCTGTGACATTTTTGCGCCATCCTAAACTACGATGTTTTTTGGCATTTTTATGCCTTACTATACAATGATGTTTTCATGACATTCTATGCCTAATGGACAATAACCTTTTATGATATATCATGGATTAGTATGCTAAGATATTCTTAATATCTTGCTATACCATTAAATTGTGATGCAGCAGCATCGTGGTACAATGGTTAGGATTGTTGCTTCACAATGAGAAGGTCATGGGTTCAAACCCTAGTTTGGGGCTTTACTCTCTTATGATGCTTTTTGATATTTTCACACCACAGTATACGATGAATTGTTTTTCCATTTTTATGCCTTACTATACTATAATATTTTATGCCTCACAATATTATGATTTTTTATGATATGTCACGGAGTAGTATACTGATATTTTATATACCTTTCTATACAAGGCGTTCATAACGCAGCAGCATGGTGGTAGAATGGTTAGGACTATTCCCTCACACTGAGAAGGGCAAGGGTTCAAACCCTGGTTTCAGGCTTTTATATACTGTGACATTTTTGCGCCATCCTATACTATGATGTTTTTGATATTTATATGTCTTACTATACAATTATGTTTTCATGACATTTTATGCCTAATGGACAATCTTTTGTGATATATCATGGATTAGTATGCTAAAATATCCTTAATATGATGCTATACCATGAGCTTGTGATGCAGAAGTATTGTTGTACAATGGTCAGGACTGCTGCCTCACACTAGCAAGGTCAGGGGTTCAATCCCTGGTTTGGGGCTTTACTGTCCTATGGTCCTTTTTGATATATTTTTTGCCTTACTATACTATGATATTTTTTGCCATTTTTATACCTTATGATACTGTGATGTTTTTTAGCGTTTAATGCCTTACCATACTGTGACATTTTTATGACCTTTCATGCCTTTATATACTATTATGTTTTTGTGACATTTTATGCCATACAATACTATGACGTTTTTTGAAATTTTATGCTCTACTATAATATGTATTTTTTTGGCATTTTTGTGCCTTAATATACTGTGACCTTTTGTGCCTGACTATACTATGACGTTTTTTGCCATTTTTATGCCTTATTATACTATGACGTTTTTTGAAATTTTATGCCATACTATACTATGACGTTTTTTGGCATTTTTATGCTCTACTAGAATATGACTTTTTTTGGCATTTTTATGCCTTACTATACTGTGACGTTTTGTGCCTGACTATACTATGACATTTTTTTAAATTTTATGCCATACTATACTATGACGTTTTTTGCCATTTTTATGCTCTACTATAATATGTATTTTTTTGGCATTTTTATGCCTTACTATACTGTGACGTTTTGTGCCTGACTATACTATGACGTTTTTTGCCATTTTAATGCCTTATTATACTATGACATTTTTTGAAATTTTATGCCATACTATACTATGACGTTTTTTGCCATTTTTATGCCTCATTATACTATGACATTTTTTTAAATTTTATGCCATACTATACTATGACGTTTTTTGCCATTTTTATGCTCTACTATAATATGTATTTTTTTGGCATTTTTATGCCTTACTATACTGTGACGTTTTGTGCCTGACTATACTATGACGTTTTTTGCCATTTTTATGCTCTACTATAATATGTATTTTTTTGGCATTTTTATGCCTTACTATACTGTGACGTTTTTGCCATTTTTATGCTCTACTATAATATAACTTTTTTTGGCATTTTTATGCCTTAGTATACTATGACATTTTTTGAATTTTTATGCCTTACTATACTATGACGTTTTTTTGTCATTTTTATGCCTTAGTATACTATGACATTTTTTGAAATTTTTTGCCTTACTATACTATGATGTTTTTTGCCATTTTTATACCTTATGATACTGTGATGTTTTTTGGCGTTTAATGCCTTACCATACTGTGACGTTTTTATGACCTTTCATGCCTTTATATACTATTATGTTTTTGTGACATTTTATGCCATACTATACTATGACGTTTTTTGCCATTTTTATGCTCTACTATAATATGTATTTTTTTGGCATTTTTATGCCTTAATATACTGTGACCTTTTGTGCCTGACTATACTATGACGTTTTTTGCCATTTTTATGCCTTATTATACTATGACATTTTTTGAAATTTTATGCCATACTATACTATGACGTTTTTTGCCATTTTTATGCTCTACTAGAATATGTATTTTTTTGGCATTTTTATGCCTTACTATACTGTGACGTTTTGTGCCTGACTATACTATGACGTTTTTTGCCATTTTAATGCCTTATTATACTATGACATTTTTTTAAATTTTATGCCATACTATACTATGACGTTTTTTGCCATTTTTATGCCTCATTATACTATGACATTTTTTTAAATTTTATGCCATACTATGCTATGACGTTTTTTGCCATTTTTATGCTCTACTATAATATGTATTTTTTTGGCATTTTTATGCCTTACTATACTGTGACGTTTTGTGCCTGACTATACTATGACGTTTTTTGCCATTTTTATGCTCTACTATAATATGTATTTTTTTGGCATTTTTATGCCTTACTATACTGTGACGTTTTGTGCCTGACTATACTATGACGTTTTTTGCCATTTTAATGCCTTATTATACTATGACATTTTTTGAAATTTTATGCCATACTATACTATGACGTTTTTTGCCATTTTTATGCCTCATTATACTATGACATTTTTTTAAATTTTATGCCATACTATACTATGACTTTTGTTGCCATTTTTATGCTCTACTATAATATGTATTTTTTTGGCATTTTTATGCCTTACTATACTGTGACGTTTTGTGCCTGACTATACTATGACGTTTTTTGCCATTTTTATGCTCTACTATAATATGTATTTTTTTGGCATTTTTATGCCTTACTATACTGTGACGTTTTGTGCCTGACTATACTATGACGTTTTTTGCCATTTTAATGCCTCATTATACTATGACATTTTTTTAAATTTTATGCCATACTATACTATGACGTTTTTTGCCATTTTTATGCTCTACTATAATATAACTTTTTTTGGCATTTTTATGCCTTACTATACTATGACGTTTTTTTGTCATTTTTATGCCTTAGTATACTATGACATTTTTTGAAATTTTTTGCCTTACTATACTATGATGTTTTTTGCCATTTTTATACCTTATGATACTGTGATGTTTTTTTGCGTTTAATGCCTTACCATACTGTGACGTTTTTATGACCTTTCATGCCTTTATATACTATTATGTTTTTGTGACATTTTATGCCATACTATACTATGACGTTTTTTGCCATTTTTATGCTCTACTATAATATGTATTTTTTTGGCATTTTTATGCCTTAATATACTGTGACGTTTTGTGCCTGACTATACTATGACGTTTTTTGCCATTTTTATGCCTTATTATACTATGACGTTTTTTGCCATTTTTATGCCTTATTATACTATGACGTTTTTTGAAATTTTATGCCATAGTATACTATGACGTTTTTTGCCATTTTTATGCTCTACTAGAATATGACTTTTTTTGGCATTTTTATGCCTTACTGTACTGTGACGTTTTGTGCCTGACTATACTATGACGTTTTTTGCCATTTTTATGCCTTATTATACTATGACGTTTTTTGAAATTTTATGCCATACTATACTATGACGTTTTTTGCCATTTTTATGCTCTACTAGAATATGTATTTTTTTGGCATTTTTTTACCTTACTATACTGTGACGTTTTGTGCCTGACTATACTATGACGTTTTTTGCCATTTTTATGCCTTACTATACTATGATGTTCTATGATATTTCAAGGAGTAGTATACTGATATTTCATATATCTTGCTATACAATGACTTTGCAATGCAGCAGCATCGTGGTGCGATGGTTAGGACTATTTCCTCACACTGAGAAGGTCAAGGGTTCAAGCCCTGGTTTCAGACTTTATAATCCTGTGATGTTTTTTGATAGTTTCACACTACAGTACGCGATTAAGTTTTTTGGCATTTTTATATGCCTTACTATACTTTGACTTTTTATGCCTTACAATACTATGACGTTTTATGATATTTCACGGAGTAGTATACTGATATTTTATATACCTTGCTATACAAGTGATCCAGCAGCATGGTGGTACGATGGTTAGGACTATAGCCTCACACTGAGAAGGGCAAGGGTTCAAACCCTGTTTTTAGGCTTTTATATGCTGTGACATTTTTGCGCCATCCTAAACTACGATGTTTTTTGGCATTTTTATGCCTTACTATACAATGATGTTTTCATGACATTTTATGCCTAATGGACAATAACCTTTTATGATATATCATGGATTAGTATGCTAAGATATTCTTAATATCTTGCTATACCATTAAATTGTGATGCAGCAGCATCGTGGTACAATGGTTAGGATTGTTGCTTCACAATGAGAAGGTCGTGGGCTCAAACCCTAGTTTGGGGCTTTACGCTCTTATGATGCTTTTTGATATTTTCACACCACAGTATACGATGAATTGTTTTTCCATTTTTATGCCTTACTATACTATAATATTTTATGCCTCACAATATTATGATTTTTTATGATATGTCACGGAGTAGTATACTGATATTTTATATACCTTTCTATACAAGGCGTTTATAAAGCAGCAGCATGGTGGTAGAATGGTTAGGACTATTCCCTCACACTGAGAAGGGCAAGGGTTCAAACCCTGGTTTCAGGCTTTTATATACTGTGACATTTTTGCGCCATCCTATACTATGATGTTTTTGATATTTATATGTCTTACTATACAATTATGTTTTCATGACATTTTATGCCTAATGGACAATCTTTTGTGATATATCATGGATTAGTATGCTAAAATATCCTTAATATGATGCTATACCATGAGCTTGTGATGCAGAAGTATTGTTGTACAATGGTCAGGACTGCTGCCTCACACTAGCAAGGTCAGGGGTTCAATCCCTGGTTTGGGGCTTTACTGTCCTATGGTCCTTTTTGATATATTTTTTGCCTTTGATATTTTTTGCCATTTTTATACCTTATGATACTGTGATGTTTTTTAGCGTTTAATGCCTTACCATACTGTGACGTTTTTATGACCTTTCATGCCTTTATATACTATTATGTTTTTGTGACATTTTATGCCATACAATACTATGACGTTTTTTGACATTTTTATGCTCTACTATAATATGACTTTTTTTGGCATTTTTTTGCCTTACTATACTGTGACGTTTTGTGCCTGACTATACTATGACGTTTTTTGCCATTTTTATGCCTTATTATACTATGACGTTTTTTGAAATTTTATGCCATACTATACTATGACGTTTTTTGCCATTTTTATGCTCTACTATAATATGTATTTTTTTGGCATTTTTATGCCATACTATACTGTGACGTTTTGTGCCTGACTATACTATGACGTTTTTGCCATTTTTATGCTCTACTATAATATAACTTTTTTTGGCATTTTTATGCCTTACTATACTATGACGTTTTTTTGTCATTTTTATGCCTTACTATACTATGATGTTTTTTGAAATTTTATGCCTTACTATACTATGATGTTTTTTGCCATTTTTATACCTTATGATACTGTGATGTTTTTTGGCGTTTAATGCCTTACCATACTGTGACGTTTTTATGACCTTTCATGCCTTTATATACTATTATGTTTTTGTGACATTTTATGCCATACAATACTATGACGTTTTTTGCCATTTTTATGCTCTACTATAATATGTATTTTTTTGGCATTTTTATGCCTTACTATACTGTGACGTTTTGTGCCTGACTATACTATGACGTTTTTTGCCATTTTTATGCCTTATTATACTATGACGTTTTTTGAAATTTTATGCCATACTATACTATGACGTTTTTTGCCATTTTTATGCCTTATTATACTATGACGTTTTTTGCCATTTTTATGCTCTACTATAATATGACTTTTTTTTGGCATTTTTATGCTCTACTAGAATATGACTTTTTTTTGCCATTTTTATGCCTTATTATACTATGACGTTTTTTTGAAATTTTATGCCATACTATACTATGACGTTTTTTGCCATTTTTATGCTCTACTATAATATGTATTTTTTTGGCATTTTTATGCCTTACTATACTGTGACGTTTTGTGCCTGACTATACTATGACGTTTTTTGCCATTTTTATGCTCTACTATAATATGACTTATTTTGGCATTTTTTTGCCTTACTATACAATGACGTTTTTTGAAATTTTTATGCTCTACTATAATATGACTTTTTTTGGCATTTTTATGCCTTACTATACTGTGACGTTTTGTGCCTGACTATACTATGACGTTTTTTGCCATTTTTATGCCTTATTATACTATGATGTTTTTTGAAATTTTATGCCATACTATACTATGACGTTTTTTGCCATTTTTATGCTCTACTATAATATGTATTTTTTTGGCATTTTTATGCCTTACTATACTGTGACGTTTTGTGCCTGACTATACTATGACGTTTTTTGCCATTTTTATGCTCTACTATAATATGACTTTTTTTGGCATTTTTTTGCCTTACTATACTGTGACGTTTTGTGCCTGACTATTAGTCAGGCACAAAAATGCCAAAAAAAGTCATATTATAGTAGAGCATAAAAATGGCAAAAAACGTCATAGTATTGTATGGCATAAAATTTCAAAAAAACATCATAGTATAATAAGGCATAAAAATGGCAAAAAACGTCATAGTATAGTATGGCATAAAATTTCAAAAAATGTCATAGTATACTAAGGCATAAAAATGACAAAAAAACGTCATAGTATAATAAGGCACAAAACGTCACAGTATAGTAAGGCATAAAAATGCCAAAAAAAGTCATATTCTAGTAGAGCATAAAAATGGCAAAAAACGTCATAGTATAGTCAGTGACTATACCCTGGTTTCAGACTTTATAATCCTGTGATGTTTTTTGATAGTTTCACACTACAGTACGCGATTACGTTTTTTGGCATTTTTATATGCCTTACTATACTTTGACGTTTTATGCCTTACAATACTATGACGTTTTATGATATTTCACGGAGTAGTATACTGATATTTTATATACCTTGCTATACAAGTGATCCAGCAGCATGGTGGTACGATGGTTAGGACTATAGCCTCACACTGAGAAGGGCAAGGGTTCAAACCCTGTTTTTAGGCTTTTATATTCTGTGACATTTTTGCGCCATCCTTACCATACTGTGACGTTTTTATGACCTTTCATGCCTTTATATACTATTATGTTTTTGTGACATTTTATGCCATACAATACTATGACGTTTTTTGCCATTTTTATGCTCTACTATAATATGTATTTTTTTGGCATTTTTATGCCTTACTATACTGTGACGTTTTGTGCCTGACTATACTATTACTTTTTTTGCCATTTTTATGCCTTATTATACTATGACGTTTTTTGAAATTTTATACTATACTATGACGTTTTTCCATCCATACCTTCAGCTGTAACACAGCCAAAATGATCAGCAAATCAAAAAAGAAAAGTAAAGAAAATGTCCAAAAAAGGACAGAGGGACCCCTGAGGGTTAATAAATCCCATGAACCGCTATTTAAATTACCACTATTATGTTTTTTTCTGTGCTAAATTTAACATTACTGGGGAGGAAAGCAACGCGACTAGAAGTGACAGCGAGAGAGGGCTAGTAGCTTCTCCTCTTCTCTGTCACAACTTCATTCACTCTTTTAACAAAACAAAACAAAAAGCAACGAAGGAAGCAGTAAATGGACTTACATATTTAAGACCTAACTAAATGTAATTTAAGACCTAACATGCGGCTAATGTAAAGCTAGCAGAGCTTGGAGAGTTGGTTATCTGGTTGCTAGGCGCACGCAGGCACGCACACAGGTCAGGAGCTGCCGTTGCCATGGCAATGTTAAAATCTGCCCAGAATTTGGCTTCTACATGGCTCCAAACAACTGCAAATTATGAGAAAACCGTTACTTCTTTTCATAAACCGAAAAGACTGTGCCAGACACTGAAGCCCGAAGTTTCTACAGCCTCTATTTTATTCAGATATTCCTTAAAATGAGTGCGTAAGCTCAGTGCGAAGACAGAGTGAGATTCTTTTGAAAAAAAAAGACGATTACATTAAGTGTCAATGAGAGTGAGACAGGTATTGCTGCCGGACTCGGCACCCCCGTTTAAATTTTGTGCAGACCCTGCCTGTCAAAGTTACATTTTATGAATCCCAACAACTATGTCTACATTTTCAGAAAGAATTATTTGTCTCCTTTTTACGGTTTGGCCGCGAGCTCGAGTTAAAAATAAAAATAAAGGTTATTTTTTACTGCTTCACGCACTCTAGCCAACTGACGCTTTCACTCTAACTTTGAAGAAAAAGTGATTTGCACTCCTCCTTTGAGTGCTCACAGTTTGAAAAGTTTACATGTTATGTAAAAACAGTTCCTGTCTTTTTGAGAGAGCAGAAGTTTTCCTCCGTTTTATAGTTTGAATCACATTTCTACGTGCAGGTATGATAGAGCTGGGTGACTCAGAAAAAAGGTGCAATTTTGTAGAAAAAAGGTGGGTTTCTAAAGAAAATTCCAATGCATTTCTAATGCATTATTTATTCCCAGTTTTTTGGAAATAACTTTGGGAAAAATTGGAATTTTAACACCAAAAGTCATAGCACCCCTTTCGGGATAAAGACGCACATTTTGATGTATATATTACCGGGGTTTTCTCAAAGCTGCGGGACAAGTTACGCGCCAAAATTTGGCGGAAGAATAATCTCAGCTATTCTAGCTGTAGAGGAGTGCCTCGGAGCTGAGCACCCGTGGCACTAATAAACTCACTCAGCAGCAGCTGTCTCTCAGCTGCTCGCCCTTCACAGCCCATGACTTTCTAGACTTTTTCAGTAATAAATAGACAAGATTAGACATAAAATCAGCTTTTCTTCTCCAGCTTCTACAGAACCAGCAGAGCATTACATTGAGTGCCTGTTAAGTTCTCCTTTAACAAATTTTGAGACTCTGTGTCTTGAAGCACTGTCTAAGCTGGTGTCTTCTAAACCCACCACCTGTCTGCTGGACCCTCTACCAGCTAAGCCTCTGTGCTCTCTCTCTCTCTCTCTCTCTCTCTCTCTCTCTCTCTCACCCCAACACAACGGGTCGAGGCAGATGGCCGCCCACCCTGAGTCCGGTTCTGCTCGAGGTTTCTGCCTCTTAAAAGGAAGTTTTTCCTCGCCACTGTCGCCTAGCGCTTGCTTTTGGTTGGGAAATGAATTGTTGGGTCTCTGTAAATAATTTTATAAAGAGAAGGTCTAGTTCTGCTCTATTTGGAAAGTGCCTTGAGATAACTTCTGTTGTGAATTGGCGCTATACCAATAAAATTGACTTGACATACACACTGATACCGGCTGGTATCGAGGTCAACACGGCTCAGACATGAAAGAAATAAGTATGAAAAAGATCAGATGGTGATAGGGCCCAATAAGGAAAATACCAGAATAAAGAAAATGTGTGAATTTTAAGTAATAAAAAAGTCACTTTCTTCGTTGTAACAGGTAACACTGAAGTAAAACTGACAGAACTGCAAATATCAAAGTCAATTAGCCGCTGAATGTGTAAAGGAAGGAAACATTTAGAGCACTTATTGTGCACACAAACAAACATACAATGACACGATGATAAAAGCAATATATTCAGATTTATTTAAACCGCATACATACTGTACATTTCAAAAACAATCACTAAAGTTTCATTTGGTCCCACAGGTTGACGTTACATGATACATGTCCCATCTTTCAGGTATTTCATCGACTCCATCTGCTGCGTCATTGCCAGAACTTCGTGAAACCCGGTGCTGAGTCCTGACATGTGCTGGAAGTACGCCTCCTTCTCCACCTGCACCGACAGATTATTCACCCCTGCGTCTTTCAAAATGGCCGTCACCTACGAATGAGGAGAATTACACAGTCAGATAAATCAGGATTATTTACACTGTAACCATGGAGAAAGTTTCATGGAGAATGAATCGTGACTCTTCTGTTTGCACCGACCTGCTGTATGATCCTCTGCTCCACCACATCTGACATGATCTGCAGGTGGATGGTCCCTGCGATCATGTTGGCTGAATGCCTCCAGAAATGAGGGTCTCTGTACGACAAAACTCCTTCAATCTTCTCGATCTGGAACAAGGAAGACTGAGCTTTAAATATCAGCAGATTTGTTACCAAGGCTAATGATGATTATCAAGAATGTTCCTGAATCAAATTACAATGTGATGTACACCATGTGATTGACAATCAAGAATATTGTAAATTTACTCTAAGTTAAAAAACCTTCATAGTGCAGACCTCCACTAACAGTTAACAATTTATAAAATCTGTATCCAGATCAGTAGAGATGATGAGCAATCATGGAGGCCATGCCAGATTTTCTTTGGAATCCAGAAAATAGAATAATTATTTCATCGTCTCTATAATAAGAGAACATGTATGCGCACAGCTGACAGAAACTTAAAAAATAAATGACCAAATTAAATTAATACGCAAATTTATGCAGCAAGATGCTCCAAAGTTTTAATCAGACCAGTTACTCCATATGACGTCCCTGAGGTGTAAAGTATAAAGTTTCTACTACTACTACTTGAGTTGTCGTGTTCACAAGAATGTGTCTACAGAGTCACAGGTGCCAGGATGACAAAATAATTACATTAAATAATTTAATAATAATAATAATTATATAAAATTTTAGATATCCTGCAAGCAACCAAACAGGAGTCCAAACACATAACATTAAAAAAGCATCAGATTCTACTGATTTCAAGGGTTAAAAGAAAAGTTCAACATCATTTTTCACACAGAAATGTTTTCAGGCTGTAATCATCACACAATGAAAAGCTGCCACCAAACTACTGCATGTCCTGCTGATGTCCTATATCTGTTTTTCCTCTTATTTTCCTCCTATTTTATCTGGTGTTTTACCATTGCTTTTATTTGATATATTTTCATTTTAATTATTTCAATTGATTTTATTAACTGGATTGTGAAGCACATTGTGACTAGTGTCTGTGCTATTTAAATCAACTTTGCTTGCTTGCAAAATGCTGTAATATAAATACAGTCAGTCTGATTGACAGTAAAACCACGAACTGTTACAGGAAAACCACAGTAATGTCGTTCTCATCTCACCTTCCCCAGTGCACTGTTCAGCTCCTTCTCTTGTTCTGGGGGAGTTCGTAGAAGAAGAACCTCACAGGCGTCCTTCAGCAGAGGGATGACACTGAGGAAAATTAGTGTGGCGATGAAGAGCGAGCAAATCGGGTCAGCGATCAACCAGCCGAACTGCCGGATGAGGATGGTGGAGATGATCACACCAACGCTGCCTAAAGTATCAGCCAGGACATGAAGGAAAACACCTGGAAGAAAAAAAACGCATGAGGACTACATCTGGTTAACACTTCCTTTCCACTGGGTTTATTTCTGTACTATTCCCTAAACACACACCTCTCATGTTAGCGTTCATGCCTCCACCCACTGAGCCATGGGAGTGCCCGTGTCCGCCGTGCCCATGTCCACCGTGCCCGTGTCCTCCATGAGAGTGGCCGTGACCTCCGTGGCTGTGCTCGCTGTGGGAGTGGCCGTGGTGCGAGTGGCCGTGGTCATGTGAAGAGCAGCTTTTGCCGCCGTGGGCGTGGGCGTGGGCGTGACTGAACGCGCAGATACCCACCAGGTTGACCAGTAAGCCTCCGACAGACACAGGCTGCAGGAAACAAAAAACAGCACGCAGAGTTCAGACTGACTGACGTGAAGTGACATGATGATAAACCATTAATTAGTGAAATCATCTGATATCGTCCCAAAAATATTAATAATGAGGATGTCCAGAGTCGATCTGAAAAATCTGTTCCAAAGCTAATCGAGATACTTCACTGATCCAATCCTCCATTCTTTTTTCACATGCTCATCAGCTGTCGCATGTAAACAGACATTACGCACAAGTCAGGCAGCTGGCGAGGCATAACAACTACACTGGTTTAAGGTAAACAGGTTTAAGGAACAAAACTTAAAGTAAAAATTTTATTTAAATTGTATTCTTTGGGATGCTTGTTTACTGTATGTGTAAAGTTTGTGTTTTATCTCAGTTTTTGTTAAAGGTCCCATATTTTACACTTGTCCTATGTTCACTTCATGTTCAATCAGAAGAGAGAGGCTCTGAGCCTCCCTTCTGATTGGCTGACTGTTTTCTGAGTGATCTAATAAAAATATCAGATTTCAGGAAAACACTCAGAGAAACCAAATCCTGTAAGGTTGGTTGGTGGGTCCAGGTGGGCAGGGCATGGCTAAGAGTGAGAGAGTGCATTTCTCTGTGGACTGAGGCTTTGATACTTTCACAGTATTAATATAGAACCTAGACCTGCTTTATAATCAAAAAGACATGGACATCTAACTTTATACAATATGGGACCTTTAAAGGATTATCATCAATGCATGAAAGCGCTGCATGTTTAATTTTCTACGTCTGATATTCTATGTTTTGGTACTAATATAGAGCACAAACTGTTTTTTTTTGCTTTACTTTTCGGTTTATCTTGCCTGTAATATAAGTAGTGTCATCTAAGCCCATGTGGGCTCAGCAGCTCCAGTTGTATTATTCTTGGATAAAAGCATTCATTCATTCTTAAAGGGATTCCCTTGTCATTAGTTATAGTACATGCATTAAGCTGGGGAATTTGTGAGAGAGAGATTATAAAAAGAATGGTCAAGAGGCCAAGAAAGATGGCCTTTTAATTCCTTAATTGAATCCATTAAGCAACTCTATAGCATTGCATAACACGCAGTTTACACAGGCTTTTTGTTAAACATTTGTGGTTTGTAAGACAAGATAAACCTGATGATATTACTTCAGAAAGCTCCAGAGCCAAAGTAAGGAGAGTATAGGTACTAAACATGATAAGCAAACTGAGCTTCATGTGTACAAATGGTGCAGCGCCCCTGTAGGTTTGCTTAATTTATTTTATACAATATTTATTTAATATATACTTATATTTATTTTTTCACAAACTTTTACTTTGTAAATAATGTTTAATCAAATAATTACTGAAGTGTGTAACAAGCTTCTCTATTGTGTAGGACTGGTGAGGACCGTATTAGCAGATGCTCAATATTAAATGACTTGGGACTGAAGGTGAACACATGATCAGGACACACTGATTTAAATTATTTACTCAAGTGCATCAAATGTACATTCAGTCACAAGCGTTCACATGAAGAGGTACAAGCAGTTTACTTACTGTCAGCATGTCTGTGTTTATATTAGGAGGATCCAGTAAACGGGTGACCGACTCAACGAAGACAAAGAAAGCGATGACCATCAGGAACAGGCCGTTGATGAATCCAGAAAGTATTTCCACGCGTCCATACCTGCAAACAAACAAGAGTTCATTTTCAAACATGCAGCTGTAGTTCAAGTATTTTTTCTAGTACTTCCTATCAAAGCCTATTCTTGTGTTCTTGGTGGACTTTACCCGTAGGAGAAGATCCTGGTAGCTTTCCAGCGAGTCATGAGGGCAGCAAACAAACCCAGGACCAAAGCAGAGCAGTCAAATAGCATGTGGAAGCCGTCAGAGATCAGCCCCAGGCTGTTGGTCCAAACACCATAAAACAGCTCCACAAAGGTAAAAGCCTGAAACAAGCAGAGCAACACATCTTACCAAATAACAACAAAGTAGTAGATGTCAAATCCAAAACTACACACTATTCCCAAGTGTGAAAAACACACAAATATTTTCTGCTAACAAAGTTGATATTTACATCTTGACAGTATTAATCCAATTCTATTTTTCTCCTGATATGGTGAGCACTGTCTCAAAGCCTCCTCTACACTACAAGAAGGTTTTTATTTCACTGAAATGTAACACAGTCAAATTTAAATATGGTCACAACCTTTCACCGGCTGGTCAGCTGTGAGTTATCTCTTCATGACACTGTACGTACCAGGTTGAGACACAGGAAGTAGAAGATTTGTCTGGAGTCATATTCCTCCAGGATTTGTTTCAGTGAATCTTTGATGAACCGTGGGAGAGACTGCGACGTGTGCTGCAACGCGTCGCCCATGAAGTTGTACAGAGGAGTCCCTTCAGGTGAGTAACCCACCAAGGTGCCCTTCTGACCTTTCTTTGACGGAGATGAGAGGATACTGGACGCTGCAGAGAGAGAAAGCGAGGAGAAATCAAGGCTGATATCCAAAAACCACTAAATACGCAGGCACGCAGCTGTGCCTGCGTATTTAGCATTTAATAATAGATACACATTAACTCATCCCGCTGCCCGCCTACTTACACATGATGAAGAAGATGGCGCTGACTAGCACTCCTCCAGAGAGCACGTGCTCGGTGCTGACCTGCTGGGGCGGTTTGCTCATGGAGCGCAGCTGATCCGTCAGTGGGTGAGTCCAGAAGTTGGCCAGCAGCAGAGCGCTGAGGAACAGGGCGATGGTGCCGTAGCGGGCGCACCTCGGCGTCTCCATCTTTGCGTTGCACATGGCCTCGACGTAAAACTCCAGGATCATCACAGAGAAGATGATCATCCCGAATGGCAGGATGAGGGACGACCAGGATTCTACTTTACTCTGGTGTTGAGACAGATTCAAGGGATTCAGGGATTCAGAGACAGAAGTCATTCTGAGCTTTTTGCTGTGAAATCATTTGAGCATAGACAGATACAATTGATACTGATTTACAGTAACTACAGATTTGTTAGCTTCTGAGCTTACCAAACTGAGGTATTTCAGCATTTAGCATGCTAACATGTAATAACTAACAGAACAGCTGAGGCTGATGAGAATGTCATTAGTTCTGCAGATACTGTCCAATACTAAAGTTTTGGACAGAGTGAAATTTTGACCAAAGTTATTTGCATTCTTCCTGAGGGGAACATGAATGTGATGGACCAAATGCATGGCAATCCATCCAATGGTGGTTGAGACATTTCAATCAAAGCCACAAAAGCCAAACTCATGGTGGTGGTATATGAAAACTCAGTGGCTCATCATCTAGAAACATGGACATCTGCACAGATTTCCATGGCAATCCATCAGGTAAATGTTTAGTTATGTCAGTTTGGACCCAAGTAATGGATTGTGTGACCAACAGACAGACTGACTGACAGACAGGCGAACACAGCCATGCCTGGAGCTGCTAGCATTGCTAACAATTTTGAAAATAGGACTGAGGCTATATGCATGCAGACATTTGTAAAGATTGGTCATCTTATCACATGGTCTGTGCACCTACCTCTGTGGTCGCTGAGAGCACTATGACCCATGGCAGCAGCACCATGGCAGAAACCAGGTTGTCAAGGGCATAGAGGCGTTTTGCACCACCAATTTCCACTGATAATTTCCTGGAGACTGTGTGGAAGCCCACCTTCAGACACAGGGAGGCCACCAGCAGCACAACACCACCCTGACAGGATGAACACGAAAGCAGAAGATGAAAATCAAAACTAATACTTTACTGTGCTTCTGTTTAGGCAGCAGTAAACATAAAATTTCATGTGGGGAATGAGCCTTGCTTACTTTGTGATCCGCAACCCCTAAAAATGCAATAGCAGTGTAGAGGAAATGTGTGAGCGCACTGTCATGGTGTCCCTCAGCTTGAAGAGGACGAGTCAAGGCAAACATAATACAAACAGAGACATATGATAGTGAACAACACAAACAGATCTGGTCAATAAATAGGTAAACAGGTAAATAATGAAAACAGATGTAACCGTTGCCTTCTATAAGAAGCAAAGGATACGGTGCTCTGCCATCTTTGCCATGAGATCATCGTTGTCAAAGAGAAGGAGGCAGATCACAGCGATGATGAATAAAGCAGCGCCTCTGGTCTAAACAGAGTCACACACAAACCAACAGAAACGCATGTAATGTCAAATATATCTGAAAAGGGCTTATCTTTATCTTCAGAGATAAAAGTTTCTGATTTATAATTAAAAGTCCTCCCACCTTGGACGGCCCGCCTCCTGAGCTTGTAAACAAGACACCAAGGAGAGCAATGACCACCACATCACTGTGCTCAAAAAGCAACAATGTCCTGTGAAAGACATGAGTCAGGATTTACTTATAAGCTGAACACAACAGACTCTGCATAAACACTCATGCAGATACAGTGCCCACAAACACACAGTTAAAACTACATGTATATCACATCCACAGTATTGACATCTCTAACCACTATGGGAAAAACACATACATATGGTTGTATCAAAATATTTCACCTTAGGGGTCCACAGAGAGTTAGACCAAAGAATCCCAGGAGAGATATGACACAGCTGAAAACAGCATGCTTTAGTAATTTTATCCACTACAAAGAAAACAGAGGCATTAATACAATGTATTTCATGACAAAATTATATTTTACTTTTGTAATGCTCAACACAAACACTACAAACAACAGGACGACATTCATAGGTGAATAAGAGATTGAAGAAATCACAGAGAAAAATTTTGAATTTTTTTTCACTCACAAATTTAAGAGTAAGAAATACAACAAACCTGTCTTTTTGAGATGACTTTGCCAGAGGAGAAAGGCTTTTGAAAGAAAAGCAGAATAACAGCAGTCCTGAGAAAAGACAAAGATTTCCGTCAGCATGTTGTCATCATCCATAATTTCCAAAATACAAAGACATAATACAATGCATGTGATGAAACCGCAGCAAGCTCAGTAGTACTTACCCTAATTTTAGTACGAAGATGAATTGGACAATGTGAACAACTTTTAGGATATCGTACGATTCAAAGATCCCAAGTGCCTTGAGGACCTTTGAGACGACCAGTAAAACTATGTACCTGGTTAACCTGAAGAGGAAAAGGATATAGAATAGGATATATTAGTGCTAGAGCTGAATGATACAGAAAAAACAACTGTCCTGCTAAACGTTTTGCTCACCCACTGAGATTTTGCACATATTTTTGCACTGTTATATTAGATGTGTACTGACATAAATAACCAGTTAATGGATTAGTTTCTATAAATCTATAAATAATAATTTTGATAATCTGTTGATCATTTAAGTCATTAATCAAGCAGACTGTAATTTATTCTAGATTCTCAAATGAAAGTATGTGCTTCTTTTCTGTTTTTATAGTTATAAACTGCATACAGCCTATTTGTTGTGTTTGGACACAAAAGGCAACTTAAAGACGTCACTGGGCAATTGTGATGGACATTTTCACTATTTTATACATTTTGTAGACTAATCAACAAACCGCATATGTGGATTACAGCTACAGTCATCTGACCTTTCTGACTTAAGGGCAAGAAAACAGTCAATAAATCACACTCAGTTGGATAAGATAATCGTTAACAATACGGTAGAGACATACCTGGAATTGGGCACTTCGACCATGCCCAGTTTCCCCCCTGAGAGCACGTTGCTGCTGTATTTCTCTTCCATTTTCAAGCTCCCAAACTCGACCAGTTTAAGTCCAGTTACAGTATTTATGTTTCCGTTACCTCATCATCACTGCTACCTTAATAATGAAGCTGAACCGCAGTCCATTTAAAGCTAAACAATATGAACAGGCTTCTTCTGTCCCTAATACATCGCCCTGTTTTACCTAACAAAATATGTAAAGTGAACTGTAAACAAACATAAGGCAACAGTCAGCTGGCAGCCTCTTAGCCTGTTAGCTAGCTAGATAGCTAGCCATTCGGCATGCCAGTTAGATTTTTATCCAAAGTTTCTAGTTGCGACACGTCCTGTGTACAGTGTACGTCAAACAAACACACGTAGTCCCTTAGTTAGAGCAAGACAATAATTACAATTTTAGGTTAGGTTGACCATAGTAAATGCTAAAGTCCGTAATGAAAGAGTAAAACAATAAGCTGGGAATAGAGTCACAGCACTTCCGGACACGGTAAACATTCCACGTATTAACGTCACGTACGTGTGTTCGTGAGCGTCGCTCCTGCGCAGTTCTGCGCGCGGACGTGTCACTGAAGAGCGGTGGTGGAGGTGGTGAAAGTGACCTGCATCAGGTGAGTTGTGTTTTTAAGTACACGTTTAAGTTTCATTTTCATTTCAGTTTCATGACAGTAAATAAAAAGCTTCCATGCTGAGTTCTGCTTCACCAGCTTTCATTAATCAGTGTATTATCTCTTTGTACCGTCGGGGGCAAAATTATAAAATCATGAAGAATCATATTAATTATGGAAGGCTACTTGGACTGAGTCAAAAAGTCAAAATTAGACAATTAATTCTGACACATTAATGTAGCCTATTTGACTTGACATCTTACAATATGGATCTTTTTAGTTATTCTGACTGTCCCAAAAGTATGACTTCATCTCAAAATATGTAACTAAAAATTAAAAATCTTTACTTGATACTTCAAAATTTTACTCACAAATTCAACATTTCAGAAAGCTTTCATCGTTATGGCTTAGCAACTTAAGTCCAGATTTTGACCTAGTATCTCTCATAAGAGTCTGATTTATTATCTCATCTCAGCTTTGACTCAACACAAACATTTTAATATTTCTCATTCTAAACTTTTTCATGTTGTTTTTATTTTCATGGTGGAAATGAACTTTCAAAGTATCCACCACTGTATCGGACAGTATGATTTGAACATCTCAGCTTAAACTTAAAACAATTTATTTGGGTAGCATTAACCAACTACAGTGCCCATGAGGCTTTGACAATTGCTCTGTGGCTAAGACTCATGGGACATGTTTTATGCCTATATATGTCTGTCAAACTTATACTCTATTATAATGAGCCAAGTTGTGAATTCATTGTAAAAAAAAAAAAAAAAAGAAAAACAATGTATGGAAACAAAAACAGAAACAGTCAACAGAGAAAGTAGCATCAAACTCTTCTGAAGCAGTCAAAGCAGATTTATTTCTTGTTTAGCCTAATGGCTGATGGTTAGCTTTATAACAAACGTTGTTAAAACATAAGCATTTTGGTAAGATATTGGCTTTAAAGCTTGCAGAAAATAAATTATACCCCGCCTCTTTTGTATCTTCTTCATCTTTTGTGTTTTCTGTATACTTTAGATCAATTTCCCATATACTATATTAAATTTGTTACCACAATATACTCCATTAGAAATGTGTTTTTGTCAGAAAGAGGGAATGTGATGCTTAAGTTATTGTTGCTGGGATAAGAGCTTTATTAGAGCATCAACTTAAAAAGACTGTTTGGTGAGGTTATTCCAAATTATTTAGAAAGATGAGGGATCTTATCAGAGATTGGTGGACAACAAAGCTTTGTTTTACAGGACAGTGGTACAGAGTTTCAGTGGGGTCCACACAGTCCAAGCAGGACTTTCTGATAGTGTTCCTCAGTGTCTCTCTGTGAAACAGAGACAAACATGTGGTCAGCTGTTACACACTGAAGATGTCACTTCTTTACTTAATGAGATTGGAGGTGAAAAACAGAATATAAAAATGTGATATTTAATAGGCATGTCTTCTCACCAGTATGTGTTCCTGTAGACTAATGTCATACATGGCCCTGTATTCCTCCACAATCTTCTTCAGGTCAACCTCAGAGCGACCCACTATCACCCTGGTCAGCGTATCCTCACATGTGCCGTGACCCTGTGAGAACAGAGCACGTTTATGTTCACTTAAGTGTTCTCATTCACATCACAGAAAGTTATGTACCATTGTGATGTGCTACATCTGTGTATGGTCAGCTGATCACGAGAGTGAAAATATTTGCAGTGGTCAGAGACACAATGTGACAAACTTTTCAGTTTTTATTTCAACTATATTTCAAAGTAGGTATTTAAAGGAAAGACATAAATACAACAATAAAATTATATCTTCTGTGTGGGGAAAAGTTATCCAACCACACACACAGTAACCACCTTGACATATGGAGAGAGAGTGAAGCAGAGAGATATTCATACACACCTTCATGGCCAGATGGAGCTTCTCAGCAAAGAAAGCTGGTATGTTCCAGGCACATTTCACTGAACATCAAAGAGACACAAACACACATCATGCAGTGTCCAGCTGTACAGCTCACAACGTTTATTCATTCACCTCTGTGTACTATAGTTCATCTTATCGAGTTTTATATCCATAAATTTAGATGCTCTCGATCACATGATTCAAGCACTTCTCTTCATTTTCACTTATTCAACTCGATGTGTTTTTTTATTTTATTTGTGTATTTAGGTGTTTTGTAGTCCCTCTGCACCTCTGTGTGTCCTTCTTCCACTGTTTCATTCACATTAAAATCGTGTTAATTTAAGTTTTAGAGTGCTCGACTCTTTTGTCAAACCCTTTTTTCCTGTAAGGACTGGTTCTTGAGCAACACATTATCCATCAGTCAGTCAATCTATCCATCAGAAAATGAACGAGTAAAACATCTTGACATCCACTGGCCAGATTTCCATTAAATTGACTGTGGATCTTCAGGGTTCTATTGATTTTGAAGACCCTTTGATTTTCCCCTAGAGTCTCTTTTACACAGGAAATATCAGACATAACTTTACTGAGCTCATTCATGATCCTTAGAGGATGAATCCTTTTGATCACATGATCTTTCGTTTCATTTCACCCACAGAATAACCTTTTAAATTTTGACCCGTGGAAGCAAAATCTTCAGTATGTTGCTGAATATGTTCAGCACTTTCTCTGTTGTTGGTTGTAATGTGGGTGAACATTGCAGCCTGTGTCCTGTTAGCAGATTCTCCACAGAAACATCAGTTGTGCAACACTATAGTCAGCGCTTGTCAATGACAAATTAAGTGCTTGAAAGTCCCTGACAACGTGGTTTCAGTGTTTCTATTAAATATTCATTACTAAATGTGCAAAGTTAAAGTTTGAAAGCTCAGCGCTCAGCAGGACCGTGGGTGTGGTTCGATCAAATTTGACATACAGCAGTTTGACAAGACAAGCAAACAGCCGTTATATATATATCATATAAGCTAAATCCTAACTGGCATATAGAGATATGTGACATCACCATACTCCAGCTGAACTCCGCCCCCCTTCAACCCAGTGAGAAAAACACAGACAAGAGCACAGATATGGAAATCATAGCTCATGGTAAGAAGCCAGTTGATAAAAATGCTTTTCACATTCTTTAGAATTTGTTCTGCAAAACTCAGCAACACGTAAAGTCCCTGCTCCAGTCCTCCAGTGACACCTAATCATGTAATATCATTTAAGATATGATGACATCAACCTTACCAATGTCAATGAGACAGTCTTCGATGTCTCCTTTCAGCTCCATGTTCAGGGCTTTAGGTAGTGTGATGTCACTGACGCAGGCGTATTGCTGGAATGCTAACAGGTAAACAGAC
Organism: Seriola aureovittata; assembly: GCF_021018895.1. Lineage (NCBI taxonomy): Eukaryota > Metazoa > Chordata > Actinopteri > Carangiformes > Carangidae > Seriola > Seriola aureovittata. The sequence goes on from NC_079381.1 coordinate 4,826,999, forward strand.
AAACAACAGGTATTTATGGGTAAACAGGCTTTTTTAGTTGTCAGACAGAAACCAGGCATCTCTCCTCAAAAGTTATTGTTGTCAAGGCAATGAGGATGTTGCATATACACTTAGCATTGCTGGAATTTAAAATACAGTCTTTAGCTGGTTTGAAATGATCTTTAGATATGAGCATCCACAATTTACAAGTTCAGCTGAACTACAGAAGATGAATAACAACAATTTTGCAGTTAGAAGGCAGTTACTGTACACAACAACTGCTTTAAACACACAACAGGGATGTTTTTACACATTTGTTAGGCAGGTTTTGTCCTAGAGATTCAAGCCAAAGTTTTCTTTCACAAAAGTTATTTTTGCTTTCATCTTTGGTTCCCTCCTCTGGACCTACCATCCTGTCTCTGCCCTGTTTATCTTAGCCACCATCTCCTGCCACTCTCCATCCGCCCACCAGATGTCCCCAGACTCTCTTCCCTATTCCTGTTCACCTGACAGCCCCACCCATCCACACACCTGTTCCCACTTGTCATCAGCCCTGCAGTCACCTGAGCTCTCCCCTCCTGCACCTCCTTCTCAGCCTTGATCTACTTATACCAGTTCACTTCCTTTGCTTATGTCACTGTGTGTTTCCCTGTATGTAGTATCCTCTTGTCTGTACCTGCCTGTGTGCGTACTTGTCTTCCTGACTGACTTTGCACTGCATTGTTCCTACAGTGCTGGGTGTGTTCCACCTGTTACCTGGAGGAGTGTGGTTACACCTGTTTGCCCAGATGTGTGTGTCTTCATGTAAAAATGAAGGTTTTGAATGTTTCATCCTCTGAATCAAACCCAACAGCTGAAGCATTCATGCATTTGAAACACACTCACTCTTAGAGAGCTGTGGTCCACTCCGTGTGGTCAGGATGTTGATGAAGGCGGACACGTCGATTCCTGCAGTGTTCTCAACTGCCTCGAACAGAATCTACAGATAGAAAACAGTAACACTGTGAACCTGTCGCGTTTGGTGATTGTATGTGATAGTTTTACATGTCCTCCCTTATGATTGGCTGACTGTTTTCTGAGTGATACATCGCCAGGCCAACCAGAGGTAATGGATTGTAGCTTACTACTGTACCTTGGTAAAACTCATTAGTAAATACAAATGGCAATACCCAGTCAGCGATTGAGTGGAACATGTGTTTAAAATTCAGAAATGATGATAAAATCCTGTGGTATTTCAGAAAAAATCAACTTTACCCACTGGTCTCTAAGGTTCCTCTGCTTGGAAAGGTTGTGCAATGATTTATTGGCTTCTTGACATCCAACAACTAATAGCTTGTTAGCTCGGCGATAGAAAGACCTCTTGGTGTTGTTATAAATAAAGTTAAAATGGCTGAGAGCGGAGACTTTGATGTGACATCACAAAGTCCCAGAAGTCCTGACGGCTGGTTTTAAGGCTCAGTTTCTGAATACAGGCTGTGTGCATTTCTCTGTGGACTGAGCGCTTTGATACTTTCACAGTATTAATATAGAACCTAGACCTACTTTATAATCAAACAACACATGGACATCTGTGTTAATACTATATGGGACTTTTAAAAACTACAGTACTCAAAAGTGACAGAGCTTTTTTTTTTTTTTTTATTAAATAACTAACTATATATCTGTTACATCTTCAGTAAGAACCAATGAGCTTGGGACAGTGCTACAGACAGGATAGGGAAGCTAAAAAGTATTTTTAGTTTTTCAAGGGATTGACAACAAAATTATAAGACCAATCATGTCGTTTAAAAGTTGATTTTCCTGACTTTACCTCTGCATCCTTTCGGGCCAGACCCAAATCGACTTCAGTATTCTCATCTTTGTTTGCTTTCAACATGGCCAGAAGGGCCGTGGTGAAGTCGCCACTGGTCTCATCCTGAATGACCTCTTCCAGGTCCTTTTCATACTCTGAGGGATCGAGAGCATTTCAGGATAAGGTTGAATACACTCTGCAATAATATAATGAAACAAGGTATAGCTGCAGTTGTAATAACTTTTGCTAAGAGGCACAATGATTACAGTGCAGCACTGTCTGGGAATTCAGTGTTATACTGCTCCAGTGGGGACACTGAAGAGGTTTGAGTTACATACCTAAGATGTTACATAAAATGTGAAGAGCTCTCAGGAGTTCAGAGCTCATGTACACACACACACACACACACACACACACACACACACACACACTGTAAGTAGTGGATCCGAATCAAGGCTGACCTTCTTTGAAGACCCTCTTGATCTCTCGAATCTCTTGGTTTGATCTGGTTGCCAGAATCTCCACCAGGATGTCCTCATGTGTTCCCCATCCCTGTTGGAATAGAGAAAATGCCATAGAAGCATTAAGCAAGAAATGTGCCTAGAAATAACAGATACTGCAGGATAAAGCCTGAGGATAAAAAACAGCTACATGTAATATCTTACTCAGCTCAACTAATACTCAACCTTTTTAAAAAAAGATAAAAAACCTTGCAGAAGCCAAATCAAAGAGGAATTCACTGCTGGTTGAACAATGAAGAGTTACACAGTGTTATCTGGAAATATTCTCCCATGATATTTATAACATAAACCACTGATGTTTACCTTTGTGGCTTGCCTGAGCTGGTAGGCATCAAAGTGAGCTGGTGTCATGAGCAGAGCCAGAGAGACGTCCTCTAAATCTGAGCGCAGAGCTCCCCTCAGAGCTTCATCCAGCCTCTGCAACACACAGGGAGCAACCACATGAAGACATGATGGTACCACTGCTCATTACAGTCATGGCATTTCAGAACGGAGAAAAACTGCTGCAGAAAAGTAAAGCCATTATGTGCTGATTTGTGAGTGTTTGAGGATGATAGGATCTGCCACAGTGTCTCTTCAGGGAGTCATGAGTTACTTTAAAGATGTTTTTCTTACACAGCCTGACTGTGTGTGAGTAGCACAGGATCACCGCTTTAAAATGACAATGTCACAGTGTCTTCTGGTGAGGTATGCTGCATTTACTTGTTGACATTGGTGATGACGTGATGTGCTAAAATGTAGCACAAATAGCGATGAGTCATAAAGACAACAAGCTCCAGCAATGTCAGTTGCACAACAGTGGAACCATCAGGGCCTTCGAGGCCTTCAGAGACAGCAACACATGTCAGCATTATGAATTTCATAATCAATATCTTTCATTTAATTATCATTCTCTTCTAATTCTGATTTTAGCCTCATTTTCTATTAAATTTGCTTCAGAATTGAAATGGTTACAATCCCATAACCATGAATTAACCAATCACATTTTGACTTATAGTGTGTGGGACCATAAATCACTGTCCTAGTCCCTCCCGAAGGATCACGGCCAGAGCTATTGCAATGGTGTAAATCATCATCGGCTTTTGGAATTGGTGCGCTCAACTGTCTTCACTCGATGCTCCTGTAGTGAAGACTCAACATACCCAAAGCCCCCCAGCAGGAACATGAATTTGGTCAGCATTAGCTGTAATACTCACGGTTCGCCACTGTTGCACAGCAATAGCTTTTAGCTGTTAAAGTTAGCCAGCTAGCCACCATGGTACAGGTCATACCATTGCTAAGCTGTAGCTGAGTGTATTTAATTGAATAAGATTGTGTTTTATTACTTATGAATTCAACTATTCATTCGTAAGAAGAAAAGTAACAGTCAATAATGTGAAAGAATAACTGAACTTATGCGTAAACACAGACTCTAAACCCTGCAGGTTAATGTGAGAAAATAAGAACTGCAAAAGAATCTTTAATCCCAATGCAGAGCAAGGATTGAATGGCTTGTTGCTGTCACAACAATTGACCTCATTTGTGTTGCAAATCTGTAAATGCTCAAAGCATTTTACATAGTGAGGTCAGTGATGACTGACATTTAATGTTTTAACATTTTTCAAGGCTTTAACTTTAGTTTTGGTTTGTGTTTGTGAATCTTCCATTATCTGACCAGACTCTTCATATATATACTCTATATACTATATATATATATACATATATATAAATGACTCACCTCCCCAGTGGACGCTTCATAAACGGCTTTGATCTTCTGCCTCTGCTCGTTGCTTCTCTTCACCAGGACTGAGATGATCACATCCTCATCCACTCCTGCGAGGGACAAGCTGCACTTTACCTCACTTACTTAAAAGCACTGAGAGGAGAGTGAGAACGTTTTACAGCAGCCTAACCTTAAAAAACACAAGGTCATCTTTAAGAGAACATGAGAGGGCACACCCACCTTTGCTTTCAATGGCACTCTGAAGAACTGAAGCGTCACTGCTGGCGTTGAAGTTGGGGTACGGGGAGACTGTCCCATAATACTTAGGCTTCGGTTTACCCTTCACCTGAAAGAACAACCAGAGATACAGATGTTTTACAAAGCTCTGGCTGCTGCAAACCACAAGGACTGAAGATATTTATCATGGCAGTTTCATTACAAGACAGAGTGACTGACACAGTGGAGATGGAGGAGAGGATGATGACTAGGCTATTAATTCATATAAAATCCAAACACTAGAATGTCTCTCATTAAAACCTGGATTTCAAACTGGAATTACACAGTATTCATCAAAACTGCAGCTAGCCAGCAACAGGTGCATTCTCCTAGTGACTGGTTGTTCCTACAGGTGATACTCACTGTAACGGTGTCATCTTCAGGGTCTCTGTTATGGATGACATTCTTGAAAAACTTCTTGAAGATGGACATCTTTCCTCGGCTGGAAGGTTTAAAAACAGAAGCAAAGGCTGTAGCAAGAAAGAAAAAAACAGGAGGTTAGAGTGTTTTAAAATGGTCTTTATCGTATTTAAAAATGTAAAAACCTCACCTGTGCTACAGGAGACCGTCCTCACACCCAGGTCTGTGGATGTTAGTCACAGTATTTAGCTCGCTCTGCAGTGTCTCCACCCAACTCTGCGTAGATGATTTTGAGGCAGGTTTATTTTGCCTGCAGAGGATCAGCCAATCGTCTGTCACCTCTCAAAGCTGGCATTCCTGCAGGGTGGCTGTCTGAGGTTGGAGCACCTCTGACTGGTTGGGTGACTCTTCTGTTCAGGCTTGTGTTGTAAATTGTTAAGCTTCACCCTTTTAATCAAACAACTTATTAATCACGCAGACATGCAGCAAACAGTCTCAACTCAGAAAGAATTAAGTGTATAGTTTAAAGGAGCTGGTGAAGTAAACCTTAACACTTAAATACTGACCTGAGACAACACGTTGTTGTTTTTGTACAACTGCATGACTGAACCTGATGTTCCACATTTTTTGCTTGGGCTGTGAAAAGGGAACTCAACAGATTTAGGACATCAAAGTCTTTTTATAGGTCTTGGGAAGCTACTGCATGTTTGAAAAAAGTTTCATGAAGCCTTTTGTGGCTCCACACGGAGCTACACAATGTCCTTAAGTGATGTCACCTGAGTCAAGGTCAGAGGAGGATGAAGACTACAAGTTTGAAAATGAAAGAAATCTGGGATGTGGTGTTAGAAACCAAATCTCTGTAGCCCGCTCCTCATCTCTGCTTGAGGCTAGAGGCTCAAGGATACATTAGCCACTACAAGTATAGCACATCTGAATCTCCAACCAAAATTCTCCGTGGTCAAGTTGCATTGTGGGTAATGTAGGCACCAGGTTTAGACAAGCAAGATGAGAGTGCATATCATGTAGGCTCAGTCCTTACCACATTACCTTGGGTTCCAATCTGATTCAGGCCCTTTGCTGCATGTCTTCCCCTCTCTCTACCCTGACCTCCCTGTCGCTCACTCTGACCCCGTTATAAGGAAGCCAAAAAAAAAACAAACCATTGTAAGCTAAACTGCTACAAAGATGTTTTAAAAGATATTAAACTTTATTGCAAAGTCAGAATCTTATCATGAATGAAAGTCAATGTAAATGTAAAAGAGGCACAGATGTGTTGAAAATCAATAACTGAGACATCAGACATGACCACACCGTGTTTACATAAAGTACATGAACAAACTGAGTGGGGGATGTTTGAGATAGTGAGGCCAATCTCTTCAAAATCACCATAACGTAATTGCATGAAAATATGCTTAACTGACATTACATATACACATATATGACATATAGTCTAAAGGTAGATGTCCATGTGTTGTTTGATTATAAAGCAGGTCTAGGTTCTATACTAATACAGTGAAAGTATCAAAGCGCTCAGTCCACAGAGAAATGCACACAGCCTGTATTCAGAAACTGAGCCTTAGAACAAGCCATCAGGAAGTTTGTGATGTCACATTGAAACAGTCACCACCCTCAGCTGTGCCCCCAGCATGGCCTCTTATAGGCTCTGAGCCTCTCTTCTGATTGGCTGACTGACCTGTTAGACCTGCTGGACCTCCAGGCAGGAGGCGTAAAACTACATTCAAGATTTTTGGTTCTTAAAACCACAAATATAGTTTCTATGGATATCAAGATTTCACAGTGTCTGGACACCTAAGATCTTTCTTTCCTGTGGTTGATGAGCCCAGATGAGAGAACTGTCTTTACTTTTGGAAACGTGTTTTATCGTCACAGAGACAAACAGCATTGTCAGTCAAGTTTAGTTGTTGCTCAAGACAAAGCAGCAGCTGTAGGTTCCAGTTTACAGGGTTCCAAAAAGTTTCAAGAATGACCTCTGACAAACTTCAAACTGTTGATGTCAGTAAAGAAGCATGAAAGGAAATGAAGTCTCTTGTGAAATACCGCTATATAACACTCTGCTGAATGTGTTTGTGCTTTGAACTGAACGGATATTGTCTTGGGGATGAACACAGTCTTCAGGGAAGTGAGTGCTAGCGAGTGCGAGTGCTTGCTAGCCAATCCCCTTCTGTGGCTATTATACACATAGGCAATAATACGTGTTATATAGAAAAATAAGGAATGTCATGAAGGCATCGTTAAGGGAAATGAGACTCTGTATGAATAGTCATCATGTTTCCATTCATACTTTATATACCTGTGAGCCATAGTAACCAGTACTCTGCACTTTCATTTATGTGTTGCACTATAACACACGATCATGTCCATTACCAGTGAGTTATCTGGTAACACAGGGTGAAGTACTGTTCTGATGTAGGAGAGTGGTTTAACTGTTCAACTGAATTCATTTGAATTTAACTTAAGATTAGACTTCACTCATTACTTGTCCCTGCCTGCTTTTGTCTGCTGAGCATTAATAAAGATGAACTGTTTTGAACTTCTACCGTTGTCTCTGAGTCATGGAATTGAGGCCTCCCTATCCTGAGTCATGACACCTGTCAATCAGAAGACAATTTGGACACTAGCCAATGTTAACCCATGTTTAACTCATACGGGAACCAACAGGACCGAAACACAGATCAACAGTCGTCCTTCATGAGTTATATGTTGCTCAAGACAAAGCAGCAGCTGTAGGTTCCAGTTTACAGGGTTCCAAAAAGTTTCAAGAATGACCTCTGACAAACTTCAAACTGTTGATGTCAGTAAAGAAGCATGAAAGGAAATGAAGGCTCTTGTGAAATACCGCTATATAACACTCTGCTGAATGTGTTTGTGCTTTGAACTGAACAGATATTGTCTCGAGGATGAACACAGTCTTCAGGGAAGTGATTTTCTCACACTGTTATCTTGGAGGGGGCCCTCTCCCACGGCCTCGGCCCGGTCCTGCACCTGGACCCGGCATCGGCCCTTGTCCTCTCGGCCCTGGTGGCCGGCTCACCGGTCTTTGAACGTTGGGGTTGGGCGATGCCAGAGTCACATCTTTCTCCAGGTTAACACCTTTACCAGGCTTCGTCTTAGTTGGCTTTGGTTCTGGCTCTGGTTTCTTTTCTGTTTAGACAGAGAAAGTAATAAATCAGTTGTTGTATCTCTGAGTTTCCATTGATTCATAACCTCAATACCTCAATGGAGGCAACATCAAATGTCTGTTAGTGTTTAAGAATAACATGTTAGTGCTCTATAATCTAGAGAGAATTGTATTTTCACATGTTGGTATAAAGGGAACAAGCTTGGATCAGTGTTAGATTCATATGTATAAAATGTCTCCTTTTATAGGAGTTTACTGACCAGGCTCTGGTGGAGCTGGGGGGGCAAGGGAGCGGTTGGGCAGAAGGTCCTCCAAGTCTTTCATGACCTGGTTGGTGCTGTCCGTGTTGTTCCTCCGATTCTTCTCTTCATCCCGAGCCTGGACGGAGACAGACGGAGGGAGACAGATACAGACAAGAAGAGGTGGTGGACAGAAAAAAGAGTGAGGAGGTGGAAAAACCCAACATATTCAGTTATTGTTACTTATATTGAAGATATGTCAAGAAGGTGCTTAAAGGATAAGACTACTGATATTCTATATTTTTGTTATTGTTAACAAATACCATGAAAAGAAACCAAAACCAACAATATATTTATCCATCACTCGATACGTCAGACTTCTGAGGCTACGTCCACGCCGTTTTAAAATGAAGATGATCTCCTTCCAGACGACTGTTTTAGCTTCATATCAGAAACAATATCTGTTGATACTATCACACTTGAAAACGCATGTATTCATGACTCATAACATGTCTTGATCAGACCCAATCAGGGAGCGACTGCAGGTGTCTACACCAGCATTTGGAGTAGTGTGAACACCAGGCATAAATGTAGCAAAAGTGATGCATTTTAAAACTAAAACGTAGTAGTGTGGATGTAGCCCGAGTGTCAGTGGCCTCGAGTCCATTGGTTATTCCTGAAGATGTAAATCTTTTAAAACAGGGCACAATTATATATTTCATTTCTTTAAAAAAGGCTCAGTAACTTCCTATAACAGATGGACACTGTAGTTTTTAGCAAACATTACTCAAACAGGAGTAAATAGTGCATTTCTTTGGGACTATTTCCATTTGGGGATTAATACAGTGTTCATGGTAATGAAGAGACATGTCGCCCAGTGCAAGAGTGTGGCTCATTTCATGGTTTCTGGACAACAAACGCTCGATGGCACAGAGGAATAAGACATATGAGGCTTTGGTACAAAAACAACTCATGTTAATATTATCAATTCATTATTGATTTCTTTTCAGATGATTTGTTTGCAGAAATTAAAATAGAAAGTCACTAAATTATCCTTTAAACAGTATCTTTAGTGGGATATTTGATCAAAACACTTTGGATCTGTACATGATGACGGATGTAGCGCTAGATGAAAGATGAAGGGACCACCACAGACAGACTGCCATTACAAACTAATTAATTATTTCAGCAGCCTGTAGATCTGTGATAACACCATTCATATGTACAGACTGCACAGGTGTATCTCCATTCTCTATTTACCATCTGCATCTTCTTCTTCAGCTCCATGTTGGAGTTCTTGTAGGCCTCAGACACTGCGTTCAGGTAGTAGATGGCCAGTCTGTACAGGAGAGAGGACAGGATTGATGTATGAATGTGAAATATGCATCTATTTCAAAATATAACTTGGTATGTACTGGTACAAAATTGAGGACGAGCTCAAATATATATAAATCAGAAAATGAGTTAAGTTAGGTTCAAAGCGTAATATGTGTGTGTGTGCGTGTGTGTGACCCTGTGTGCCTCCTCTACACTCACACCATGAGCAATACAGCAGGTATGATGAGGCCCGGGTTGGCTGCGTAGCTGAAGAGCGTCCCCATGAAGGCCGGCAGGTCCAGGTCGATCGTCTCCATGATCACATCAAACATCTTCACCTTCCCACTGCAGACAGCAACACTGTCAATATGTCTGTTCATCATATTCATATTACATCATTTTAAGGGTATGTTTTCCGGGCTGCCCGTCCGTACATAGGTACGTTGGGGGTCAAAGATTCAAGGGCGTGGTGACCTCACAGAAGACGGTTTTGGCCTTGTGAGCTCAATATGTCCATAACAGGAGGTCAACCAGCCACCCCGGTTTTCCCAGCTGCTCGGAAAGCTGCAGGGAAGCGGAGTGGCGCTTCCAGTTCACTAAGCCTCACCTCCATTACGACAATGAACTACTTTCATTACATGTATCATTATTACTAAAGGAGGCAGAGGAATAACGAAACATAAGGCACAACAAACAAAGAAAGAGCAGGAGAAAGGGAGGGAGAGAAAGAAGTCATCAGTACCTGCTAAGCTAAAGAAACAAGCAGATCTGAGTAGCATGTAAACAACAGAAACGCCAGCAACCGGAAATGAGACAACATGCTGCAGCACAGCAATAAGAGCCCTGTCAAGAAAGAAAGTGTTTCTGTCCACTGAAATGCTTACAGGGCTTTTAATTTATAACAATTATAATAAATATAAAAATTATACATATCAAGCAGAGGGAGTCAGAAATAAAGACCTGCCTCAGTTACAGGCCTGTTACATTCTGGAGTTGAGGCGAATAAAGGCCCCGGTTTCACTAGTTGAAAACTGTTGTGGATCCGACAGAAACTGTGTGCTGTGTCAAAATAAGAAAGATAAGAAGGGTCACTTCAATTTCTTTCTCTGAGTAATCATTATATAAGTAAATATAGCTGAAATCACAGCACAGTCTGTCTTTAACATGTGTTTGGCAATTTTGTCAGACGGTTATAAAATCACAATTTTAGCAGCAGCTTGGAAATGGCTTGAACAAAGCTTTGATATTTGACTTTGAGATGTTGGGCGAGTGTTTTTGTGCTTTTTGTACTTTTAATGTTTCCAGTAGAAATCATACAGTGTGTGGTATAATAAGGTTAAAGTCCAGTTCATGTGACCAAGTCAACACTCTGGGTTGCCATGACGTCCTGTGATGATGTCATACGGAATGTTGTGATGTAAGAAGGCCAAGAGAACTCCAGAACAGTTAGTCATAAAATCTCTCAGTGAATACAAAAGAACCTCCAGTACAACACATCATCCACACGAGAAAGTACAGTACTACAACCCCAGCACCAATTCAATATTTGTGTACAAACGACATGGAGAGGAGCAACACTTCAAGAGACAAGAAAAGATTTTCAAAGAAGCCTGAGGATGCTGCTCAACAAGAGGCACATCCTCCCAGTAAAACGCTGCAGGCCCTGCGACGAGCCCTTCTCAACGCCCAGAGGCAAAATAAAGAACTGGCTGCCGAAAATGCAGCTCTGAAAGAGCAGGTAGCCAGCAAAGACATCAGCTGGGAGGCAGAGAAAAAGATGCTCCTGGAGAAGACTGTAGAGTCTGAAAGAGCTGCAAGGACAAAGTTGGACGCAGAGCGCAGGAATATGGACAGACGGATGAGAGAGAAGGAGAAGGAAGTCCACTCCTTGAGGGAACACCTGCGTTTCCAACAAACCCAGACAGAGATGGCCAAGAAACAGTGGATGGCAGAGGTCGCCAGTATCAAGGAGATGGAGCTCTCCTTTGACCAAAGCATCATCCAGTTCACTGCAGCATGGGAGAGCCGGCTGACTGCCAGGGAGGAGAAGGCAGTCGCCGAGCTCAAAGCGCTGCAGGAGAGCTGCGACAAGAGGGTGAAAGACATTACCCTGCAACAAGAACAGCACATCAGCAGTGCCAGGGCTGACAACCTGGTACTGATATACAGAAATCTAGAGCACCTGGACAAGATCAAAACCCTTGAGGCCAAGATCAAGCAGAAGGAGATCGAGTGGCAGGAAGACGTCAGGACCCTAGAGGAGAATCTCAGGCGAGAGCAGGAAGTAAAGGAGGATGAGCTGCAGCAGCAGAACAAAGCAGAGGACAGGTGGCTGGCCAAGCAAGAGGACTGGATCAAGAAGGTCAGCTGTATAGAGGAGGAGATCCAGCGCCTCATCCTGCAGAACATTGAGCTTCAGGTACGTCACATCAGCCATCACTTTGATTTGAATTCTAACTTGTTGGATTGTAAATTTCTTCCAGATTGAACCTTTGAAAGAGAAAATACTGCAACATGTGCTGTGTCTGTCTTTTCAGGAGCTCGCCTTAAAGTCCGATAGAGACAAGGCAAAGATTCGAAAGGAGGAAGAAAAGAGGCTGAAGAAGGAGATGAAGGAGAAGAAAGAACAGGAGAAGAAGGAGAAAATGGAAAGAGAGGAGAATGAGAGGAAGGAGATGAAGGAGAAGGAAGAGCAGGAGAAGAAGGAGAGGAAGAAGCTGAAGGAGAAGAAAGAGCAGGAAAATAAGGAGAAGAAGGAAAGAGAGAAGAAGGAGAAGAAGGAGATGAAGGAAAAGAAAAAGCAGGAGAAGGAAAGAGAGAAGGAGAAAAAACAGTAGGAGAAGAGAGAGGTAACATCCCTTTCCCTTTAACCCCCCAACACCAACCCTTTCCCTCTCCCTCTCCCTCACCCAACTCCCAACCCTCCTTTACCCCGTTACCCCTCCTTATCCCCTCTCCCATCCTTCCTCTCTCGCTCAACCCCCCACCCCCTATGCCGGTCGAGGCAGATTGCTGCCCACCCTGAGTCCGGTTCTGCTCGAGGTTTCTGCCTCTTAAAATGAAGTTTCGCCTGGTGCTTGCTCTGGGTGGGAATTGTTGCCCCCCCCTCCTTATCCCCTTTACCTCTCTATCCTCTTAACCCCCTTCACCCCTCCTTATCCCCTCTCCCATCCCTAACCTCCCTCAACCCTCATCCACCCCCCACCACCACCACCACCTACACCTTTTCCCTTTCCTCCCACCTTCTTACCCTAAACCCCCCAAACATGTAACCACCCACCCCTCTACAACATAAAAATAATTCAATACAAAAACTAATTCTATGACATCCACCTGTTTCTGTCCGACAGCAGAGCTTTGAGATATTTACCTTATTTAAATTTCTATAAACTGAATTTGATCCTTCATTTTCACCTTGGCACGATATGAAGTGATTGTAGTTTGTAGGGCTGCAGCGATAGTCGCCATGATCGACGACGTCGACTATGAAAATGCGTTGACGTCAATATTTAACGCTGATGAATTGTTTCCCATATATTTATTTATTTGTGGCGGTGAGTGACTATTAACCATAGCCATATATTTATTTTCTAAATCATCTATGGTCACACTTCTTCTCTGTTGCGGCGCCAATACACACACACACACACACACACACACACACACCACATGCCTATGTTCAAATCTCTTCTTCTTGTGTGGTACACTACTACATATAGTACAATGAATGTTGTCGCTACCCAACTAGTGCACTAATTCAACACAGAAAAGTATGAGCTTGAACAAGCAACAAACAGAAAAGAGAATTTCTTCCTATTTGGTACGAATGCTCATGTCTTGGACTCAAGGACTAACTAATTAGACTTTGGTGGTCAAAGCTCAAAGGTCAAGGTCACAGTGACCTCAGAAAACACTTTTTAGCCATTACTCAAAACTTCACACAGAAATTATGACAAAACTTCACACAAATGGTTCATATTTTATATGACTCTGGATAAACAGGGATGTAACCTGAAACTACAGTAGTCTGAGTGGCAGGGGCAGACAACCGCGAGGCGGTAATTCTAGTCTTTCACATGTGTTGTTACCTGAATGGTCCACAGTCAAATGAAGGTGGCAGGGTCATGATGGTGTAGACGACAGGTAACAGACTGAGGAAGAGGATGAGGAGCAGCAGGCCCATGTAGAAGTTATTGGACTTCGAGGCCTTGAAGACTCTCTCGTGAGGGACATTGGTGGCCATGACGGCCCAGCACTGATAGTACATGGAGCTTAGGAGGCGGAGCACGTTGATGCCAACCAGCCCAGGAGCATAAAATGCACCCATCCTAAAGACATGCAAAACAAATAATAACAAATAGTGACGTAAAAACATTTAAATATGATGTAAAAATTACGATGTAATGAGAAAAACTTTGAATCTAGTGTGAGGATGCATGTGAAACAGCATAATGTCATGTAACCTATTACTCCATGGTCACTTCTATTCAAAGTGCTGTTGATAATGAACATAGAGCAGCTCCAATGGCAACCTGAGACCAAACACTGGCTGTACATTATCCATCCATTTAGTGATATTGGATACATGCAGCAGCCATGCATTTAAACTCACACTCACATACACACACACACTAATGACCACACTGGCGACCGAGTGTGAGCATGTGAGTATAAAAATACAAGAAAAGTTTATACCAGATCATCCCTTGATTGAAGACTAATCCAAGAACATTTCCACTGATGTCGAACTCTCCATACGACGGCTCAAAGTGAACAGACAATGAAGAAAAAAAAGCTTTACTCATAACAAAGTTTAAGTTTCACAATGACCTTATTATGTTCTTTTTCTGGGAGCTATTGAAGGTAGCGTTCAACAATCTGTTTGCACTTTGTATCATTTCTGTCTGCCAGTAACAGTCCCCTGTCAACACTCAAACATAATATATACTTCATATTATTTGATCATAGTGTGGAACTGGGATTCAGACTGTGAAGAGGGACCTATTGGAGGTGAAGTAACAGTATTTCAAGTTGCTCAATCTATGCATTATGGGAATTTTCTGCACAGCTGAACCTCCAGAGCATGGAACGATATCACATTTAGATTTTATTTGTTTACACATATGCAAAAGACACAAGTTGAGCTACGCAGAAACAACAAAACAATGAGATGGAAAGGTGCAAAAAGTCCCTAAAGAGGCTTCAGAGCTCTCTCCCATACATACTTTACTTAATTTAGAATAACGAAAAAACATCAAAAAGATGGGAAGAGGGGAAACAAAAAATAAGATTTCATATAACAGTAGACATCCAAATATATAACTACACAAAATAATTCAAATTAAAAATGATTCCATCAGAAAACAACTGACTTCCTGTGCTGTTCATCACTCACTTGAGCTGTGCACTTCTTTTTAGAGACACCCTGAGTAAACAGTTTAATTTAATGTTGAACCAAAAAACTTACAAATCCAGCCTCCAGGTCCCAGCACCAGCAGTAGTTGAGGAAGCGGACGATGACGGCTCGGGCGAAGTCACCAATCAGGATGGTCAGGTAAGTCACCTGGATGTCCGACACTGTCAGCTTCACAAACTCCTGCAGCAGACAGTTGAGTTATGAATGAACGGGTGATGAATTACACCTTTAAAAAGGAGAATTTCTCTGAGCAGTTTTTCCACTGTCAAAACACCTTGTATTCATTCTGATGGTTTATAAAACATTATTACCCAGTTTTGGATAGATCATATTTAAAGAATATCAATATTGATGTTAACCAATGAGACATAACAAAAACTGATGTCATATTGGCATTCATTAAGAGAGCTGTATTCATGATGTAAGTGTAAAATAGTTTTTATTTTCGTTACTATGCCAACAGCGGTTTCCCAGCAGGGTCCTCTGATGACATCAGCGGGGTTCATGGGGGGTGGGGTGGACTCGGTGTCGTTGATCAGGCGTGAGTAGTTGGCGTAGTACTCCTTCATGGCCCAGATGGAGGCGTTCTTAATGGACTGCTCCTCCTCCAGCTGAGAAGCACAAAGAAGAAGTCAGCAGAAAACCAAAGCACATATTTTACATAAAGATTGTTTTTTATATCAATTTCATGGGATCAAACATCAAAAGCTAAAATGAAAAATAGTTCCATGCAGAGCCACAAGACTGGTGCAAAACTAAAATATTCACCATTTTATAAAAGATGCATACTAATGACGTTAGCCTCTAAAGCAAAAACTGATCAAAATGTTAAACATTAAAGTCGGGAATTAAGTTATGGGGCTAGAAATGTTCAACCTGAGACTGGCACAGAAATCAAAACAGTTTATAATGGATGGATCCTGTGTGCAAACTTGACATTTTGGCCTGAGGGTGGTGCTACAGGAAAGACCAAAAAAAAAAAAATGGTTTAACCCTCTACAGTGTCTGAATGTGGTCAGTGAATTTCATGTTAGAGTAACCATTTCATTATAATGTTTCTGGTGCACAATAGTGGTGGGAGAGGAAAGGTCACGAAGGGTCATCATAACATGAGGCTTCACTGAAATCTGACCTGTGTTGTTTTGCTCAAGGGGACCATATTGACATGTTGACTGACTGACTGACTGACTCGCTGGCTTGCTGCTCAGTGAACGATGAAAAGACTTGTACCAAATTTATCCGCAGGGTTTCAGCTAATTTATCATAATTCAGGTCATTTGTGGCTAATGTGAAACCATCAGAAAAGTGTCATGAGGGTCTCACACACACACACACACACACACACACACACACACACACACACACACACACACACAGTGATGGCATACCTTGGTGTTGACCTCATCAAACAGGGCAAACAGGAAGGTGTAGAGGTTTCCCAGGAAGAGGGCAAAGATGCGACCCAGCTGCCACTTGAGGGCAATTCGAGGATGGTAGTCCTCCAGCTCAGCGATGGTCTCAAACAATGGAGGACACACCAGACCCAGCAGAGACATGATGATCTCCAGCTGGACCAAAATCAAAACCAGTTTCATTACAACATGTTATTAGTTAATATTTTTCTTTCTAAATTATATCTACAGTTGTATCTCGATGTATTAATATTTTTTTATATATTTTTTCAGTTATAAGAATTTTTTCTGCTCGGCAAATAGCTGTGAATGCATTTGTCTTGTTAGATTGACTTGTGGTAATGATAGTCTCACTGTCTCCTGTGTGTTTTAGATTTCATTTGTAACCTTTGCTAATGCTCATTAAAAGTTTAATAGTAGTATTTAGCATCCTGTTGCAAACAAAACAGAAAAAACTCACACTTTGTTAGTGTCCTATACACCTGCTTGCATCAGAATTAGTAATAGGCACAGTGGCAGTAGCAGTAATAGTAGTTGTTGTAGCAGTTATTAGCAGCAGCTTAGCAGCTGCTGCTAATAACTGTATGTAGTCAATCAATAGCGGTATCAACATTAACATCATCATCAGGACCTCTTTCCCTAGAGACCCCTGACCATCATTACCTCGTTCTTCTCGTACCAGCTGAGGTCGTCCCTGCTGGCGAACTCCTGAGACCTCTTCACCACGAAGTAGATGAGGTATCCGCTGCCGCCGAGGCTGCAGGTAATCAGGACGTTAGCCATGAGCCTGAGGAACCTCCGCAGGTGAATGTTCTCATCCTTCTGGTTCTCTTGCTCGTCCACAATGGACTCCTGTTCTTGGCAGAATAGGAACATAAAGGATTTACATTCGGTAGAGACCTTAGTCTGTCATTGGCTGCATTAGCAGCGTAGCAGTCAACTCAAAGTGAACTACAGATGCCCTGAAAAATAATGCACACATGTTTGTACATTTGTTTCTAGTAAAGAGGTTGCCATGGTTACCTTGAAGCTGGTAGTGATGGAGGCGTACTTGTTGTCAGCTGTCTCTGCGTTGCCGATGAGGTAATCCCAGCTGGTGAACATCTTCCAGGCGAATGTGAACTCTCCTTCTTCTCCGTCTCCACCGCCAACATCAGCGTTCTTGGCCATTCTAGAAAACAAAACAAAGTCTTTCTTTATGGACGTATGGACAGACAAGCCTGGACACTATAGAAATAAATCTGTGTATTTGCAGCAACCTGTTTACATATTCAGAGTTCTTTTATATTGATGACATTACATCTTATTTCTTGCTTTGTCACATCTGAGAGACTAAATTAACTCAAATCAAATTAATGGCAAAATTTTCCAACTCAAACAAAAACCCATCAAAACTCGAGCTTAATGACAGTATTACATTACAATATTAATGTAATTGCTCAGGGACATTTTACATTAAATCTTCATCAAAAGCAACTAATACAAAGGTCTCTGAGCTTTATGACTCACGTGCGGATCACGACCATCAGACTGTAGCCGAAGGTGCCGATCCCGACCATGAGGTAGGACAGAGGCAGCCTGAACTTCAGCAAGCCGATGGTCCTCTGGTCGTTGTAATATCCATAAAACAGGACTGAATATTTGCAGTAGCCCTTTGAAAAGAAGAGATGTCAATAAAAGTTTAATAAGAATTTATTGTCTGGTTGTGCAGCCATGTTAACCAGGATGCCTTCAAAGGAGAGAACATTCTAGTTAAATGAAGCTCAAATGTAAAAGTAAAAGTGAGGTTTTATTGCATATAGAGCAAACTGCTGTTGTTAAGTCTCATTCATCTACAATCCAACGATCTTAGTTGCACAGCTAAGACCTCAAATTCTTTCTCTGGCCTTTGATTGACAGACTCGCAAATAACCAGCAGAAAAACAGATTGTGTGGGGTGTGGAATTTGAAAAAAAATGGAAAATGAGTCCAACTTTCTAATATATTTAACATACAATGATAGTTTTTGTGCGTTAACAAAGTCTAATCAAAAGGTGAAATCTTCTGTTGCAAAGATGCTAAGAAACTGGACGAAAAGACAAAAAGATCAAGACTATTTCATGAGTCTTTGGTAGTTTTCTATAGTAATTTACAATGATATATGGTATTTAACAACTTATGCAGACATGTAGACATGAAAATATGATACAAAACTTCATCTTCATCATATATCAGACTCACATTGAAGTCCATGAGGACAGAGTAGTCCTGAGCCGTGGCCTGCTCTGCTCTGGGTACAGTTTTCCTGGGAATCGACCCATAGGGCAGGCCCATCAGAACCTGCAAAATAAAGATATGAATATGTTAAGTTAAGCTTTCCTCCTGCCATCAGAAATAAGTCTGGCTGAGTCAGTGCCATCTTTTGAGTTTCTTCTTTCAACTTTTTCTAAAAGAGACAATCCAGATTTTACTTGATTTATCTTATCTGCTGTGTTGAATAGTTTCTTCTTACTTCTTAACACTAAAAATAAATAGTTTCATGTTTTTTCTAATTTTGAAAAGTGCTACATGAATAGATTTTATTACAGCATTTTTAATTCAGAAACAGGACTACATTAATTGACCTCAGGAATGACCACCAGTCCAAAAGTGAAACCAAAGAGGACGAGGTTCATGCCGTACATCCAGCGCAGGAAAATGAAGTAAGAAGCCACAGATGACCCAAAGTGACCTGAGGACATTGAGAAGATTTTTAAATTCAGCATGTGTCCACAAGGAGTCTCTGTTCATCTGGTAAACACTGCAGCTGCTCTGTCAACCACACTTACTTTCCACCTCTTTGATCTTCCTCTCCCAGGGAATACAAGCTGTTCTGAAATTCTCAAAATCCCTTTGAAACTTGATCCATTTCTGAGATTTAAAAAAAGAAGATGCAAAATCAAAACAGGCACACACATACAAACACACACACATACACACACACAAACAAAAAGCAGAAAAAAAGAAAGGCTAGAAAGTTTGGATTTTGTGACTGACCTTTGTCATCATCACTTTGTAGGCATACCACTTCCTGCCTTTCCCTTTGCCCAAAGCTCCTTCAAACTTATCCACAAATTCTTGAGCCTCCCTGTGAAGAGACAAACACATACTCATTCAAATGAGCTGGATTTATGTTTTTCTAGATTGAAACATGAAGACAAGAAAATAGTCTGACAGAGCAGAAGATTACTTCAGGTGCGATAGCCTTCGCTTCATCCTCCACGGCTTATTCCTGATAGTGGCGATCAGTTTCTTTTTCTCCTCCACCTCCTCCATCAGCCGGGCCATCTCTCCCTCTGACATGGACTCCTCCTCATCAGAGTCTGAGTTGGAATCAGATGAGCTGGAGGAGAAAAGGCAGAAAAGGCACAGAGGAGGAATGGAAGGAGACTGTTAAGTTTAGGATGAGGATGATAAATAAACAACACTGATGGACTGCTGTTAATTTACTTCACGTTACAGCAAGATGCTTCTCTTTTTGAATTCATATAATAAATTCTGGAAAATTAATGTAATATGCAGATTGCCATGTGAGTATACGCCTGTAAGGCAGTGAACCCCCATAGGATCCAAGAATAAATTTGAGGGGCTGTGAGATGGTTAACAGGATAAGACAGGAGAAACACACATTTCGACACAAAGACTGTTTATTTCTTCAGACTTATTTCAATTCATGCCTTTTTTCTTTTGAATTAATGGGTCCATTTTTTCAGGTCTCTAGAAGTTATGCAAACAAAACAAAAAAAGAGACTGTACCCATGCTAGCAGCTCTGTAAGACTGCACTGAGGCACATGGGTGCTGGTGCTTTGAGCTAAATGCTAACATTAGCATGCTAAAATGCTCACAGTTACAATGCTAAAATGCTAGTGTTTAGCAGGTATAATGTTTACCTTACTCACCAATTTAGTTTAGCATGCTAACATTTTTTAAATATAACATTATTACAAATGGAACATTCATTACTGTACCAAAGTAGTAGTTGTTGACACATTTCAATCAAATACCAAATGTCAACCTCATCATGGTGGTACTGTAGGAAAGTCATTAGGACTTATGTGAATTTTGAAGTGCTGGTGGAGCTAAAGCCAGCAGGATTCATCCTCTGGGGATGATTGCAGGTTTTTTAAGAATAATTCAGTAGCTTCATGCAGTGGGATGGTGATGGAAACACATTGGTTCAGAGGTCCACATATCTCTACAACTATAGACCAAACACTGGTATGATCAGTGTTGATTTATAAGATGATAAGATTACTCAGCAGCAGATTACAGAACAGTTTTATTATACTGTATATATTGGCAATTAAATTGTTAAAATAATATGGATCCTTATTTAAAGGGTGATCAGTTTGGTATCTGGCTCCTGAAGTTTTGCTTCTTACCTGTCGTCCTTTTTCTTCTTCTTCTTCTTCTTGTCCTTGTCATCATCCTTGTCTTTCCCCTTGTCCTTTCCTTTGGTGTCCCCCTTCTTACCCTTACTGTCCTCCTCCTCCTTCCCTCCTTTCTTCCCTCCTCCCTTCCTTCCCTTCTTCCCTTTTCCCTCGTCACTGTCCTCATCACTGTCCTGGGCTTTGCCTCCTTTCCTCTTATTGGCTGCTCCTCCTCGTTTCTTCTTGGGAGCTTCCTCATCGCTCTCATCTTCATCATCACCGCCTCCACGTTTCTTTGCAGGTTTCTTCCTGTTTGCACCTCTGCGTCCCCTGGGAGCTTCATCTTCCTCATCTTCATCATCCTCGTCCTCACTGGCTGTTTTTTTGCCTCGACCTCTTCCCCTTGCACCTCCTCTTCCAGCTGCCTGCCTCCTGTTCGGTCTCCTCCGGACGGCACCGTCTACACCGACACCAAATAAAGCACATAAAATTAACTACAAAGTATTGAAGTTTTTAAAGTCAAGGCCATGAAATGCTGTTTTATCCACTCACCGTCACTGTCACTGTCACTCAAATCCCCGTCTACCTCTATCCCAACTGAGGAAGAAAACAAACAACAATCAAAACAGACGATCAACACATCCATTTGCAACGCCAACAATTATGTTCTACAATCAACTATTTTCAAATTCAGTGTAATAAATCACCATCTTAACAAGTAATATCATTATTATTGAGTTGTGTTTTGTTTTGTTTTTTCAAAGCAATCTAATTTTTTCAACGTTTCCTGTAGTCGTAGTAGCTAAGCTAGCGGTGTAGCTTTGGGATAATGTCGATCAGTCTGCCACAGTCAGGTTGACATTTGTCGTTTTGAGCGAAACAAAATTAAACTTTGTCCAATACTTTGCTGGGTGATCACATACCTGCAAAACTGGCAATGACAATTCCCGGCAGCCTCGGCTGTATTTTCTTTTTAGTGCTATTTAGCAAATGTTAGCAGGCTAACATGCTAAAGTAAGATGGTGAACAGGGTAAACATGCTATCCTGCTAACATCAACACGTTAGTATTGTCACGTGTGGATAAAGAAATCCAATTAAAGGAAAAAAATTAAGACTTTATCACATCATTTAGACTTTAATATCACACAACATCAAAATTTCTCATCAAAAAGGAATTTTCTGGAATAAGGTTTTTAAGTTGTTATTTATCTCAATGATACTGAAGTCATCTGTCTTAATCTGTTGGGTACTGAAACATCCTGAAACGAGATGATTGTTTATAGTAACTCAAACTGAAAAATTACTGTACACCATATGTAAGAACTATATGTAAGAATGACTATACTATTGCTATTAGAATAATATCAAGCGGGTGGTTTCAGAAAACAAGTTTTTAGGACTCAGCAATAAACAAAATGTTAGCATGGAGTTTTCCAGTGGCAGTGATGTCATATTGTCATATATTGCAAAATTGACACAAACTTTATATATTAGTGTTTTTGAGGTTCATCATAGATACAGGTGTCACAGAGACTCTCTGTTTTGCATATAACACACAGCAGATATATGGGGCATGAAAACAGTGAATACCAGAACCAAATAAGTTTTCATCAAGTTATTCAGGTCAGAAAGTCCAAATTAAGTTTCAAGTCAATTGAGTCACAAATAATTATTTTTGATAAATTAGATAAATATTTTTTTTGATTTTGTTAAGTCTGATTCAAATTTGTGCCCAAATTCAGTTCCAGGGACTCGGGCCAACAGCAGGTGGAGACCAGTGGAAACAAGAGCAGCACCCGTGACAATGGCTGCACGTTATGTCAAGCTTCATTAAGCTCCTGCTTGTGAAAAAGGGCCAAAAGTCACATGACTTGAGTCCATACATTAGTGTCTGGGGTCTCAATTAAACAATTGAATGTTGTATAAAGTATGTAAGTACTACATGGTTGAAATGTTCAGTCAGTTCATGAAATGTATTTTTTTCAACACAAATTATTAATCTGTTTTGATAAAGGATAATATTTTTCTGCTCTGAATTGACCCTGCTGCATCACACATCATTACAACCTACACAACTCATATCATTATACAAAACAAATGATTCCTCCAGTTCTCCAATCTTCAACTCACCTTCATCCATCGTCGCTGCATCAATTTTTCTTGGCATGATCGAAGATAAAAAGCGTCTGTCCTCTGCGTCCTCTGCAGCGTTTGACCAGTCCACCCCTCCACCCCTCCACCCCCCCAAGGAAATTGGCTCTCCTCTGCCTCGGCTCCCCGCCAGCACCCAACTCAGGTATCTGACAGTGCCGTCACTATGACGACTGCTGCATGTGACCCGCTCTCAACAGGTGTTCTTTGATAGGTACAGCGAATTCTGGAAACCAAAGGCAATGGCACTGTGGCGTATCAAGCAGAGAGGCTGTGTTATTCTCCAGTAGCTGGGACATTTATATTTTATTATTACTACATGGAGGTGCTGATGTGCAGCTGTGGGTCTCAGCAGTGGTTCACATCAGGCCCAAACTGACTGTTAGAGGTGAGATCATCTACTGTGAAGACTGTATTTAGCTTTCCTGCTTTCTTTTTCCAAAATGTCCAAAAGAGCACATTATCTAAAATGCCTAAAAACACTCTCACTCATCTTGTTATTGGAGACCACAGACACACACACACACACAGGAGAAGACCAGACGCCCTAAAGATTTAATGAAGGTTTAGGTTTCTGTAAGCGAGGCTCATCAGGCATGCAGTAAATACCCTGAGATGACCTTGAAACTGCAGTGTTTCTTTTCTTTACAGTACAAATACAGCAGCTCAGACAGTCAGCCAGCCTGAAGCAAGCACTGACAGCAGCTACCTGTGTGCGCAGAGCTGGAAACCGTGCTGAGAAATACTCCAGAGCGTCATTAAATAATAGAGAAGAGCTCATTTTCCACATGCAAAATGATTCTATTACACGGTTGTCAGTTTCTGCAGGTGAGATGTGGATCACACACTCGACACGTTTGCTGCATCCCTGCTCACCTGAATAGAGAGAGAATGTGAGACAAGAGAATATGGACACAAAGTGCATATGTCAAGAAAGTGTATATGACAGAATTTTACTATATTAGATTAAGTGGTCATTATATAAAGCACTGCAACATACAAAATGTTGATGGTATATTTTTAAAGTGAATTTATATGAGGGTAAATGTATAAGCTATACACCGAGGTCCAAAACTGTGAAACTATTTTCCCAAAAGTGGTCCGAGACCTTTGGACCCCACTGTTTGTATATACACGTGTAGGCATATGCACAGATATTGTATTTTATGAGAAATGCAAAAAGAATTGTAACCATCCCCAGCCTCCCCTACAAACATGTTTGTATATATCAAATATCACAAATGTGGTTATTGTACATGTGTTTTTGGCATCTGTTTAAAGGATTGATAAGATGTTTCCTTTCTGCTCCGCTTTCACAACTGTATCGTCGGTTTTGTATTGTCATATAGCAATTTATCAATATAGAAAAGACCATTAGGAAAAGAAGACCACACTACGTATTGAGTTATACATCACACTAGGGACATTGAACACTACATTATAATTTAAAGATTACAGCAAAAAAAAGAAAAAAAACAAAAAGAAGGTAAAATTCCCAAAACGGGAAAATTACAATTGAGCAAAATTCCAAGACATAAACTGCAATTGAATGAATGAACATGGACAAATAATAAAAAATAAATAAAAGACCTTCTACCTTTGTAATTTGTTGTAAATAATCTACTATTAAGTCCATAAATGCCAAACTTACTTACATTGCTCATCACAAATAAACCAAAGTAATGTCCTAAATCTGCTTATTGAACATGACCAGCAGCCGAAACAGCATTAAATTGACAGTACAGTGATGCTCAGCAGAGATAAGCAAGCACATTTTAAAGCATTAGGACTAAAACAAATTGTGTATGACAAAAGGAATTAAATGAACAAAGTAATTATTTACCAAAATTAAAAGCACTTGCTGCTCGTTTAATTTATTTTTAAATTTTTTTGGTTAATAACATCTCAGAGATCAGTCTTGTCTCTCTGGAAACAGCAGAAATTCCCCACATCTCCTCAACTCCGGACACATTTGTGGTGCTGACACACAAAAGCCATCAGATGTTTCTAAATCAATATTTGATGCCTGATCACAATGAAAGATGCATGAGCAATTAAAAGTTAATGGCTCAGGTCTGGAGAGAGCTTTAATATTCTACTGCACATCTGTGACAGCTCAGCACCAGTGTATGTATGACAGACAGACTGAACGATAAAAAGAAATTCAACTATTTAACTTCTGTTACCTGTTACAATCAGAGCTGTGAATTATGAACAACTATAAACCTTCATATAAGAAGGTTGGTGATCAATTCAGCTGTTTACATGTGTTTATATTCATAATCACATTCTGCAAACAGTGCTGACTGAGTAATATCAAAGAGTTTATTTTTAAATTTGCAATGTCAGGTTTTACTTTTCAGTGATATTTTATTATGTTAAGTTTTATTTCAATTTGTCTTTAAAAGTTTCATATATTTATACAAACTGCACAATAAAAGTCAACAGTCATGTTTGTATTTTGCTCTTAGACAAGTTACATGTTGCTGTTATGCCACCTAGTGGTTGTTCCACAACAACAACAAAAAAGAAAGAAAAATCGATTGACGTGTACTATCCCACAATTACTGCAGAATAACTGCATTAATTAATAAATTATCTGTTTTACAAATACTGAAAGGTCATGTTTATTTATGTGAGAATATATTTCATGTATTTTTATATTTCTGTATGTTTTCTTACAATCACATGTACACATGAGAACAGAAGGTTTAAATGCTGAATAATCTGAAAGTTAGACATGGAATCAGATAAGATATAATCAATAAGATTTTGAATTTGTGAAAATCTGTTCAGTGTGGTTATCACCCTTTGTAAACCTGTGACAAAACTCTGCATGTTTAATTCAATTGTGGATGTGTAGAAGAGATTTATACTTATAGAGAACTGCTTTCAACTGGAAAAGCAGGGTCAAAACTCTTACACAACTTCAAATGTGTATTTGTAACATCAGTGTCACACTGTGTGGTACACTGAGGTTACAGTGGTGGGAATTTCACAGTTTTCTGCTTTTCAGTTGCAGTCAGATGATCACAAAAGCAGTGTTTTTCCCCGGCTTTATATAACCTCAACATTGATCCTTTGTGCACAACTTGTATTTACTTTGTCTCATTTTAGCAAAGGCTCTATGGACAGCAATGTTGGTGTGATGGCTGGTTGCTCAGTCAGTCACATCAGTCTATACTGTAAATACATTCACGTTCCCCAGAGAATGGATTTTATCGTCCTACCCAGTGTGACTGGAACTGAGGAGCAGAAGCGTTCCTGACACCATGTGCATCTTGTGCTAATGAATGAGCTCCATCTGCACGTGCGTGTATCACAACATACAGACCTCAGGGTGAAGCAGGGGAGCAGGTGTCATAATGTGACCCGAGGACACACTCGCTGCAGCAGATCCTGTTTCCCCTGCGGAGACACGAGTCACGTGGAAACACGGAGCTGTGGCAGAGACACTGACAGACAGCAACCTGTAAATGTCAGCGGGATGCTGTGCTCGCCATCTGAACCTGTTCGAGGAAAATAGGGGTTTATGTGTCATTACAAACTGTGGCTGTATCAAACTTTTACCAAGGTTCTGTTTACACTGCAAAATAAAGAGATCCACATGGAAGAGGTTAGGAAGAAATGCACCAAAAAAAACACCAAACTATTAATAAGACTCTTGATTCTATATTTTTGAACATAATTTATTTACATCATACAATTTATTCTGTATTATTGGAAGATTATGCGCACTGCAGTATATAAATAAAGATGTTTGTACAAACTTGCATAACTAAAGGGTAAAAAACAAAACACACACATTAAGCAGCCAGACCAAAAATCATCAAAACGGAAAAAATTAATTAATAACCTACGCCCACAGGTCTCACTAGTCACCGCGGCACACAACCACTTAGCCTCATGGTACTCACACACCAGCCAACCACATCGACTCCCAATAACACACACTTGTGTTTGATACACACGTGCGCAGCAGTCCAACACACTCCCGATGTCATGAATTTGTCAGCTCACATTAAAAATAGAAGAAAACATTCAATAGTGAAGTAAAAGATGAAAATATTAGTGGAGCTAAACCCTTCCAAAGGCAAAAAATTAATACAAGTGTAGGCTACTTGTCATACAACAACACACAACATACAAACCATTTTTCTGGAAAACAACAACAAAAAAAAAAAAAAAAAAAAAACAAAAAAAACAGGGAACAAACGTCACAGTCAGGTGACATGTCTCATCATGTGACTTCAGTGGATGGTTTTAAAGACCTTAAAAGCAGAAGTCCATGTGCCTGTCCTTCCAGATCCCGGACACAGGGCGAGTCACAGCATTCAGTCCAAGATCAGTGGGAGAAAAATGAAATACACTGTCAAACTACATTGTGTTCCTAGTGCCGCACACACAGCAGGAGGGAGGGGATATGAGCCAGCAAGATAGGGCCTGCAACAAAGTCTCTTTCTCAAAGTCTTTTTAGCAATATGTCTGAGCTGTGTGTCGCAGGCAGGGCCAGAGTGGACGAGATTCCGGCAGCACAGAGAAGCATTTCAGGTTGATAATAACTTACCGGGACGCAAAGTCTGACAGGGTTTGACAGTCAGGAGGGTTTGACTCTGACCTCACAGAGTTTAGTGAAGGCCAGAAAAAAGAAAAAAAGAAGAGACAGAGAGATATATCCATTTTGCTACTCAAGCCAGCAGAGAGCAAGCACGGCTGAGATGGTGCCATCAGCCAACAGCAGTAACAGTCTGAGTCCAAACAACAGCCCGAAAATATCTGAGCGTTTCCAGGCAGAGTTCAAGTGACCTCAGCAGGACCACAAAACAGACTGGACAGCCATCTACGGCCATCAACAGCATTTTCTAAAAGGGGCTTTTTTTTTTCTTCAGTAACCTCCCTCAGTCACTTCCCATAATAACCCCCACCCACGCCCAGTCCCCAGATACACTATTTGCTTGTTCAATACAACCCTCAAAAAAGTGTTAGACTCACACCCAAACAAGAACAAAGCTGAAAATATACATGAACTTTCATGCACTGGGGGGAAAAATGTCCTGAATGTGTAACAAACCAGAAAAGAAAAACAGATCCTTCACAGAGAAGGTTGGGCTCAAGTCTATGTTTTTTTTCAATCCGATCACTCCCGGTATTCAAAGTCAAACTAAGAGTCTTCTTCATATTCTCTGGATCTTGTCAGCAACAACCACAGGGTTCTCTTTGCGAATCTTGGCAGCAGCTTCGGCTTTGTAGTCGTACGGACAGTTGTGCTTGTCGGAGTAACGGTGAAGTCCACAGAACAGGTTCCCACAGCGGCAGTCAAAGCCTGAAACGCAACAGCAGAGGACAGGCCGGGTCAAATCAATATTAAGGGCTCACAACAGCAAAACATCCCTCAATTTAAACACGCCAGTGCACACTGCAGCCACGTGTTGATCACCTTAAAAACTCATCACCCCCTGATGTGATCAATTACTGATCACAACAGGTGTGAAGACACATTTTCAGGAAAAGGACACAGTTCTTATTTTGGAGGATGTAATAAACTACAACCAGCTGTAATGAATCACTGCTCCCTGTAACGTAGCCTATTACTTATAAAATGACTGAATCGTAGAGGAATATATCAACACTTAGATATGAGATCAATTCTGAACCAATATTTACCCACATCTGTGCCTTTCTCCATTTTACCTCTTTGGCTGCAGTAGATTGTAATGTAGTCTGCTGATGTTTTTTTTGCCTTTGCTCAAGAAAAAGTTTATGCACATTTCACATTCTGCTGTGGATTCTGGTCTGACCAGACTCTATTGGCACATTCAGCCATAATTGTAGCTGTTAACCCAGAGCAATCTCATTATCCAACCACAGAAGCTGTTACAATTTGAACACCTGACAACACTCCATTATAAATGACTAAATCACTTTACTGAAAAAAGTTACAGTTGTCAGCTTGTACTTCCTGGGGGAACAAGTAACCTAGAAGAACAGGAACAAAGCTGTGGTTGGTGGCAGACTGACTCTCTCTAATCACATTAAATCACTTCTCACCTGTAAGGCCAACCTTCTTGCGACACATAAAGCAGCGATTCTTCTTGGGCTTTGGGGGCTCTGGGGTTTTGGACTCTTCACTGCCAGCAGTGGAGGGATGAGAGGCTGAGACTGTGGGCTGACTCACCACTGAAGACACACAAGAAAAACACTTCAACTCGGAAAAGTATCTCTCTTAATAACCTGAAGAGGTGCTGCCATACCATAAAAAATGCATTTCTCGGACAACAAAGCATCCTTGTGTAAGTGAGGGTGGAGAAAATATTTTAATCAGGTGTACACAGTTGAATTTAATTGCAATATGAATATATACATGAACTACATAGAGCAGTTATGCATAAAATAACCAGAGTGAAATGTTTGTTTCTGACTAATTGTGTGAATAAAATAGCTTTAAAATCAAGGTACTTCATCACACTGATTAAAACGACACCCTGACTATAATATGTCCATAAAGCAGTCCTGCTCACTGATTTACAATTTGTTCCTCAATGGCCAAATACAAGCAGAGATATTTCAGTAAAGGATACCTCAGTATAAACAAAATTTGGATCATCTCATGATAAATACCATCAAATTGTCTGACTGTAATCAACATTTTCCCAACAGTGAAAACAAAAGTTAAGCATTATACTGCAAGTGTCACAATGTTATTTCCTGTAGGCCTGTTGTATTGGACCGTATCACACTACACTCAATAAACTATTAACTAAGTATATAACCACTGAGATAAGTAACTGGTCCATTTGTGGTACCCACCTGGCTCTGTGAGCTCTACTGTACTCCCTGACGCCCCTTTCTCCTCACAGGAGAGACTCATTTCAGTCATCTGTTGTGTTACAGAAATGGCCGTTGAAACCCCACTGTGAAGATAGAATAAAATCAATTTAAACCTGCATATTACAGGAGAGTTAATGAATTTAATGACCATATCTATCATATATCCAGCTGGTGTGTGCTGAGGAGACAGTAAGGAGATCCTACTACACGTGTATTGATTCAGGTTTAATGATGGCTTCAAGTGGGGTCCTTTTTATGAGAAGAGTCCACAGGAACGACCCACTGAGGAAGTTGCTAAGGACTAGCAACACTGCACTCATGACTTACACCATATAAATGGCAGGCGTAATGTGTACTCAGCTTCCTATTTCAAACCTGTGACCTCGAGCTTTGTTTGAAGGTAGTATAGTGTGACCCTTGTGGATCCCCTCACCTGAGCGCCTTGGTGTCAACAGCCTCAGCAGAGGCGACAGCCTCAGCTGCCACCTCTGCAGCAGCGACTGCAGCAGCAGCTGCAGCATTATTCAAGGTGGCCTCTAACCTCTGCATGGCAGAAGCCTCAGCTGTGGGGCCACTGCTGCTGCCTGAGAAAGAAAATATCACCTTCTTACAGTCAGACACTCGAGACAAAGGCAGTGCAGCTGCAGACAGGAGTCTGGAGTTTGTGAAAAACCTGTGACAGACACAGCAGTTCTTACCCACAGCACTCAAAGAACCAACTCCTCCATTATTTTGTCTTGACAGGTGCTCCTTGTGGCACACAGAGCACATGCCATTAGTCCTAGGGTTGCCATAGAAACCACAGCCAGTGGCACAGAGCATAGGTACTGGGCTCTGATTGGTCTCCTGGGCCATAGCGATGTCTGCCGCCTAGTGAGCTGACCTGGAGACATAAACAAAGACGCACATTGGAATGATAAGTGTTTGTGTTGGTGCAAGCACAGGAAAAGAAATGAGACCTGAAGAAATAAGCTCAAGAATTAGTTAGCTTTGCTGAGTGGGGCACTCAGAAAACAAATCATGCACAAAAACAAATCATTGCCAAAAGGCCACTGAAAGGTAAATGGAATACAAAGAATTAATCTGGCAGAAAATGCCAAACATTCACTTTCTCAAATTTGAGTTTTGCTGCTTTTTCCATTTTATATAATTGTAAACAAATTGTAAATTGTAAACAGCAATGAATTTTGGACTTCTACTAGATGTTCAGACCAAAACAACACTGTGTTAATAAACTGAACCGATTAGTTTTATAATCTGGGGTACCGTGATGTTGTGATTCAGCTAAACTCAGCTGTATTACAGCCAGCAGCCACACAAAATATCCAGGTACTGAGTCAGAAAACATTGATGTTTGTTCACTTGAATCTGTAGAAATGATAAAACCAAACAAACATTTATAACTCACAGCTCAAACCATTTACTAATACACAATAAAATGTGCCATTAGCTGGGTGAATATTGGATGAGCATTCATGCTAAATGATGTCCTGACCTATCACCAGGCCCTGCAGTGAGCATCAGGCTGTGCCGTCATAACACAGTGTAATATTCACCCCTGACTGTAGTCTGTCTGCTTTACTGAATCACACTCACCTCTGGTTCAAATCCACTCAACACTCTCATACCACACTATTCATCTGTAGGTAGCAATTACTCATAGGTTTAGCAAGAGCTCATTATCACTCACAGCCATTAACACATGCTCACATCTGACTTTGGCTTGTTCAGCTGCTCAGATACTTAATGTAATTAACACAACATTGTAGTCTAATTTGGACACGATCATCTAACAACAGTGCGAAAGGGAAAGACAGTCTAACTGATCAGAAGACACTTTCTCCAGTCAGTCATTTCTTCAGTAGCCAAAGTTAAAAAGACAACTTGTATCTTCCCTCTGCCCTATATCACCACAGGTTTTGGCCTCAGATCACTACACTACCTGAATGATGAGATAATCATGCCATTTAAGACAGGGGTCTATACTTTTTTGGCACTGAGTGAAAAATGTTGGCAACACAGATCATTGAAAATTGTACAGAAACTTGGCATGAATGCCTGGTCACGTTTATAGTCTGCCAATTTTAGACTACAACAAGGAATTCCATGCTTGATCTTGGAATCAATATATGTGATAAAAGAATCCCAATTCATGGTTTGACTGTAAAAGCTCTTGCTTACATATTGTCACAATAGGCCTGTAGGCAAAAACACAGGCAAGTCTAATATTAGCATGATTACGGCTTGTTCCAATTCAAAACACAAAGAGTCCTCTCTTCTCTAGCCAAAGTTAGTAAAGTAAACATGAATTTGCATCAGCCTAATGAGACGTTTATTTTAAAGGAAGTGGTGAGGATATCGCTTAAGGGGACATAGGCTGTTTACGGTGCTAACTAAAAGATGGGGGAACGAAATAGGAAAGTATTCACATCATCAAGCTCTGGTTCAAGTGAACTGCATCAGAGGCTTCCTCCTCTCCCCAAAAAATGTCATTACTACACTACTGCAATCTGCACCTTCACGTGTGTGTGCGCCTGCACACTGCAGAGCTCCAGGCTCACATGGACCTGAGTATGATGGCTTTCCTCTGTCACAGGAGTGCAATGTGACACTGATTTCAAAAGACACACACACTCACGAGTTACCTCAATACAGTAAGGCTGTGAACACATCTATTTTTAGACAACCTCGAGAGACCTGCAATCAGAGCTGGTATCGTGCCAAGATTTGTATCCTCGTCAGCGTAGGTTTCCCTTGAAAGATATCATCAGCTTTCTAAACCAAGGGACAAGAGGCTGCCACCAACTGGGGATGAAAGTAGTCTGAATAGATTGTGACATGGGTACAAAACTCAGTGCAACACCTGTAGATCACGTAAAAAGACGAGAACGTTTATTACTGAGACAAAAGATAAAAATCACTGAGCCAGACATGTACTGTTTCTTGTAGTATGCTAACATCACCCCAAGGGTCAATAACATAAAGGCATGTATCTTAAGTTAGATATCCTCAGTGGAGTCACAAACAATCAGTATTATTTATATTGGCTGCGGTCCTCGGTTGCTTCCTGGCAAACACCGGGCCACAACCGTGTCACTTCTACAAATCCACTGAGTCATGCTAGCAAGCTAATGGCTGCTGCTAGCGCCCTTCTCTCAAAATCGACGTTACATTCAACTGGCTAGCGTGGACATTATTGCCTCTCAGCCATGTTATGGACGTTTCTAGCTAAAATGATACACGACTAAATATCAGATGAACGCTTAGTTGTATCCAATTGGTCGTATGCTAACGTCTGTTAGCCACAACAACCGTGTGAGCAGATTCTCGTGATCTCGCTAATGATAGCATGCTAGAGGTTAGCTACAGCAGAAAACTGTTAGCACTGTTGTTGCCTTTGCTTTGTCTGTCCTCTGTTTTTGTTCCCACCACAGACGAAGTACCTATGTTGACATTAACTTGAAACTAACTACCTTTATGACTAATACCATGGGAAATGGGCAGGTGAATCAAAACGGCAATACAGACAAATGAGAATACCTGTTAATGGGAAAATCATGAAATAACCAACAAGATACTAGGCAAGTCTACAGATGCTGGTGGTGGTAATGCTAGCAGATTAACGCTAGCCACAATACATACAGAGTTTATAGTTAGTTTATAGTTTGATCGGTGTTGAAACAACAGTGACATTAAAGTTAGGTTTAGTAGCTGGGAGCTCTAAAATGCGAAAGTTGTATTTTATTTACAACCCCGCAGTTGGATAAGAAAAGTTTTCAACGACACGTGCTAATCAAACGAAACATTTCTTTAATCCTCCCTAGTTTAGGAATTCAAGTATAGATTAACGTCAAGGCTAATTACAACAAGATAAAATGTGATTTAAAGACTGTTCCATGTTAACGCTAGTGTTTCGCTGTTCACCTCAGAAACTTCCCCAACAACCACTTGTGCTAGCTCACGATGCATCAACTAATGAACTTACCTTCTGTGTCAGAGAAGCGTTTTGTTTTTTGGAACTTTGGGATTGACGAATAACTAATTTAACCTTGGTTGGAGCTAACTAACTAGGGCCGTCTAGGTGAGTCGTCGTCTGTGCCTTTCTTTTCAGTCTTCTCACACAAACGTAGGCTCCACTCCACCCGGGAGTAATGCTGACTGGTTTAGCTGACGTCCTCTGTAGCTGATTTGTGGTGGCATCTGTTTTGTTTTACGTGGTGCGTTTGCGTCCTCTCTCTTTCCGGTGGACGTCACGGAAATTGTGATCCTGTGATTGGAAGGCAGGGGTGTTGGAGTATAGCCACAAAAGATGTCAAGGTATTACAGAACATTTAACCCTGCTTCTTCTACTAAGCAGACAGAAAGTAGCTTCGATGCTGGTGTTGTTCAAAATCAATGAGCATGTTGTTAGGAAAGGGATGATGCGACCTTGCTATCTGTACATCCAAAGAAACAAGTTGGAGAAGAGATGGCGCATTCACGTGCTCCTCGTAATCTCCAACTTCCTCAGGGGATTTCTGTACCTCCACTGCCCAGCTTTCACTATAGTTCTCTTTGTCTAACCTTGTTCTTTGTCCTACAACTTACATCTCCCTGAGGTAAAGCTCAATGAAATGGGTAGTCTTTACACACAGGTCCAAGTATTTCTTGTCTGAAAGTCACAGGGTTCACGTAAAAGTAGGGATGTCTGGGTAATTTTTTAAAAACATGATCATTTCATTTTGTGCAGCTGCTCTCATGATACCAATTCTGATTTGACATTTATTTTTGTTAACTTTTTGTCATGTTTATTTTTATAGTGACAGGCACATAGCATGGGTCAATGCCACATACCACAGCATTTATAGCCAAAGCTTGTTTGCAAGGCCCATCACAAGGGCTTGTACACAAATACACAAAACAGCAAAAAACACAAACAATGCACAGGGCACACACAGTCATACAATGAAATGATCATAAAACCCAATGAAAAGCACCAGATACTTCATGACAACACAACTGATCATTCTTTCAAAGCAACATGAGTTTAAAATGATGTAGTTCATGATCCATTTTGAGTTATCTAGGTAAGGAGTTTCACATATTGATCCCAAATTACAAAATATAGTTTTAAAGCACAATTGTGGGTGCAGTGGTAGTTAGGGTGCCTGTCATGTACTCAGTGCCCATTAAGGATACATTATAATTCATCCATGCCACCACACTGGATGAAAAGATCCTGACACTACAATTGCTAAATGCTCCCCTCTACTCATTTGCAAATTCCCATCATCTCCATATAGATTGTTTTTGAATTTTCAAATCCATAATCTAAAACATGTTGTCATTCTGTAGTTACAATATAGAGAGAAGGAAAGAAAGAAAGACATTATATATATATATGTATGTATATAGAAAGGCTATTCTAGTTCTATAAGACAATAGTCTATATCACATACAAGTTCATTAATTAAAGCTAAAGTTAAATTAAATTAAAGTTCGTTAATTTCCTCACAATATATTACAGTCCCACGTAATGTTGTAGCATACTGTCAATAGCTATAGGTTGATACAGGTATCATAATAATACATCATAATTTTGTGTGTGTGTGTTTGTGTTTGTGTGTGTTTGTTTAAGATGGGAGACTTATATGTAATCAATTATTAATACTGATTACTGCATGTAATGACACATGTAAACGCATCATCATCCGATTTTTTACATTAAACTTACTGGAGTTTTTTGTTTTATTTGTTTTGTTTGTTTTTACTATGTAAATATATTCTCCACATCTACGTTTTAAAATAAATTCAAAAAGCATTCAAACACTGTAAAGTGTGCTTTTAAAAACATAAGCAGGACATAACAGGAAAAGGAAGTGAATAAAAAAGATACCATATCACGTGAACACTAGTTGTCTGGGGAACGCATTTGAAACAGATGCGCTCGACCAATCAGATGCTCGGGGAATTCGGAGCACAGCGAATCAGCGTGTAGCGAGCGAGGATTTAAACCAAGACGCTGAAGCTTAAAACTACACCGCATCTTTCGTCAGTACGAATATCCGTCTTTTGGTCGAAGCAACGAACATTTGGAAATGGCTTCTCGAGTGACCAGAGTAAGTCATTGGAGCTTTTTCTAATTCGTATATGTTTTCTTACTTATAAACAGAAACATTTAAAAGACTTTGGACAAAGGCTTTGTCGAATTTTTATTTATTTTAAATACCTGCAGTGTAATATGCCCTCGTGCGTCGCGGTGGGACCTGCTCTAGTGCAATCGTTCCATATTAATAGGAATTCGACTAAACTCGGTATCCTGCTATTCATTTACAACTTGCAACATAACTTTTACTTTTTTTTTTTGCTTTTCTGCAGAACCGCTTGGCTTCTACCAGGACTGACCTCGGTGGCAAGGCCTGCTCGGTGACCGGGCCCTCACTTAAGCCTCGAGCGGCACTTGGAGAGATTGGAAACATCGCAGTTAACAAAGAAGCGCAGAAAAAGGTAAAAATGAAGGGAGAGCGAATGTGTGGGTTGGTTAGAGGCGTGCTACTTTAAAATACAAACGTATTTTATCGTTAGCAGTGCATTGAAATTTTTAATAGATTTTGCAGGCTGCTGCAATACCCGAAGGAGGTGTAGTTGCATGTTGTGGGGATTTCCATATTTCACTAATTGAACCAGTGGACTACCTGTTGTAGTCTTTAGGCCTAAATGTAGTGGGAACAAAAGGGTGTTAAGGGACGAACTCACCCTTTGCCATTACTTTTTTCCTTTTTTTTTTTTCTTTTTTTTTTTTCCCCCTCTCTCCTCCCCTCGGGTGGGGGGGTGATCGTTAACCATGATCAAGTTGCCATTATTTCAGTAAGACTTCACTACTCTTCTAATTTTAGGGCATCAAGACAGAGGCAACTAAGAAGACCAAAGCCACCACCAAAGTTGAAAAGGCAGCAGTTGTCCAACAACCAAAACCAAAGAATGAGGTTCCTGTTAAACTTAAGCCTGAGGTGCAAGTGAGTTGCCTGCCAACAGCTATCTTGCTATTAAGACACAAATGACTGCTGGGTGTGGTACTTGTTTGTTTGAACTCATGTTTGGATTCCCACCGTTCCAGCCTGTGCCTGAACCAGCCTCCCCTACTCCAATGGAGACTTCTGGCTGTGAGCCTGCTGACCTCTGCCAAGCATTTTCTGATGTCATGCTTCATACTGCTATCAGAGATGTGGATGCAGATGACTACGACAACCCCATGCTCTGCAGTGAATATGTGAAACAAATCTACAAGTATCTCCGACAGCTCGAGGCAAGCAACACTTTCATTTTCTGATTAGGTTTCATGTTGGTTTTCTCCCCTGCTTGTCTTTGGATTTAATCCAGTTTATCTCCTCAGGTTGAGCAGAATGTTAGACCCAGTTATCTACAGGGTCAGGAGGTAACTGGTAACATGCGAGCCATTCTCATCGACTGGCTTGTGCAAGTGAGCCTGAAGTTCCGTCTACTGCAGGAAACGATGTACATGACTGTGGGAATCATCGACCGCTTTCTTCAGGTGAGTGACTTTTGTATTAACTCTTGGCCTCTCTGTCTCTAACACTTGCATGCTATATAGCAAACCCCAGCCTTCTGATGTGCTTCACCTGTCTTTCTAAACACTACATGTCATCTCCAACAGGACCACCCAGTCCCCAAGAAGCAGCTGCAGCTGGTCGGAGTGACCGCCATGTTCCTTGCTTCCAAATACGAGGAGATGTATCCCCCAGAGATCTCAGACTTTGCCTATGTGACAGACAGGGCCTACACCACTGCCCAAATCAGAGAAATGGAGATGAACATCCTGCGGGTGCTCAAGTTCCAACTTGGCCGCCCTCTTCCCCTGCAGTTCCTCAGAAGGGCCTCAAAGATCTATGAGGTATCAACATCTTGGTCCAGCTGAAATTAAATCCAGTGCCAGAGTGTAGCCATTTACCAGCTACTAACATATCTGTCTTACCTCAGGTAACTGCTGAGCAGCACACCCTGGCAAAATACCTCCTGGAGCTCACCATGGTCGACTACGAGATGGTTCACTTCCCACCTTCCATGGTGGCTTGTGCAGCTCTGGCTCTTACCCTCAAGATCTTGGATGCTGGAGAATGGGTGTGTGGCTTCATCTCTTTAGTGTCAAGACAAGTACACAACTGCACACCAGCTTTGTAGTAGCTTTGATGCTACATAGAAATGTCTTAAACAATCCAAAGACAAACTATGACTTTTTACATCAAGGCCTCATCAAATCTTTGTCTAGATGCCAAAAGTGGTGTTTAATTTGCTCATTGATTGCAATAAGCTAATTCTAGCCTGGCTGAGCAGCCTCCCTCAAGCCTACAGTGGCTTCCAGTTGTACAAAATGCTGACCATGCTTCTGACATTTCTCCTCAGGATGTGACACTGCAGCACTACATGGAATACACAGCAGAGAGTTTGATTCCTGTAATGGCACACATTGCCAAGAATGTTGTGAAAGTCAATGAGGGGCTGACCAAGCACACAGTGAGTTTTTATTTATTTATTTTAACAAACAATGATGACATTCAGTTATCACTGTAATTACCTGGTGTCTGGTTTAAATGGGGAATCTGTAGACTAGCCACAAGGCTCATAATTGAGAGCCTTAATCTCAGTTTGGCCAGTTACTTTGTCGGTGACCCTTTTTTGCTATATTCTTTTGTTTCAGGCCATCAAAGGCAAATACTCGACTTCAAAGCAGATGAGGATTGCCACAATCTCGCAGCTCAAATCTTCACTTGTGAAGGATTTTGCAAAGCAGCTCACCCAGTGAGATGACTAAATGTTTTAGCACCATGTGCTGAGTTGTACAGTTGTAACTTAAACTTTTTAAACGTGACTGAAGGATCAGCACACAAAGGACCGTGTCAGTGGTTTGCATGTTTAACCAGCTGAGATCATGCACACTTTTACTGACCTTTTTCCAAAGCATGCTGCAAGTTTTAATTGTCTGGTTTTCAATCTTAATCTAGGCCTCATTTTTGAAACTGATAATGTGAGTCACTTCACTGAAAAGCAAAGTCAGACATCTTTACACCGCATGAGATTCAGTCAGCCACCAATGACGACTGTAATGCTACTAATTCACTATTTTCACTGTCTTTTTACAACATGGATCATTAATGCACTACTTATTGTTAGCAGACTGAAATCTTTATGTGGAATAGCTTGGACAGTTCTGCCATTGAATGTTGCCGCACAGTGTAACGCAAGTCACACACTTGGTTCTTTTAGCATTTTAAGTCTAGAAGTTATTTTTATAGCTTAAGCGCTGTTGGAAATCTAAAACTTGTTGCATGCTTTCTGAATGGGTAACATGTAAAGGTCCAGTGGGCATATCTGGCCTGTTCCAGCTTTTTTTTATGGCCTTTTCTTAATGTGTGGCAGTGTGTGTGAAATGTACAGCAATACTTTAAATGATTTTACATTCTTAAATGTCTTGTTCTTAAAGCCTCTATTAAATGGTTTTGACCAGACACCTGCTCCCTTGTCATGCATTCTGATCAACACTAGAGGCTGCTGTAAGACTAAAGTTGCTGGTAACTTCCAGTTCTGTCTCCGTGTCGGTTTGAGCTTCAAAGATACTGAGCTGTGAGTTCAGGACTACAACTTCATTACATTGAACTGTCATGATAGGCTGACATGACTGCAAATGCAGGAGTATCTCACTTCCCATTCTGACTCAATGTGCTGTTAAACCAAGAAATTGATCTTTAAATTCTCACACCTACATTTTTCTGATTGCCCAACTTTCTGCTAGTATCCCTGAACACTAGGGCTGGCAATATGCTGACAGAGTATGCAATAACTTTATGCTTACCTTTTGAGGGCCCAAAAAAATCATGCCACCTATTTAAGAACTCAAAATTTGCACTAAATTGCACATCAGGTTCTGGAAGATCTACCCATTATATTGAGTGTGAACTCTGGGGTAAGACTATTGAGTTGTGACTGACTCAAATCTTGTGCTATACTTTGCTGTCTGAAACTTCACAAACTTGCTGTTAACAAAACCAAGCTTGCTTCCATCTTATTCAGAATTATCTCAGTTTCCTACAGCCGTCTCCAACAGGCTAATGGTCTGGTTAAGATATATCCATGCTTAAAGTAACAAGTTGGAGAACAGAAATGCCAAATGTTTGTCATTTCAGTATTAATTACATAGCATGCCCACCAGAGAACACTGACAACTTTAAATATCGGCCTCAAATTCAGTGTTCAGTAAGCCACACTTATCAAATATTAAAGATCTGTGTAACAGGGTGGTGTTGCAAAGTGTTAGACCATTGACAGACATGTTTACTTAATAGGTTTTACTAATAACAATGGCTGTTATATCCAAGTGCACAATATCAGGGCCCTGAAACCACAACAGCCAAATGGAATTTGGCCATCAATTTGATTATTTACACCTGTGCTTTTCTTGCTATGGTGTATCTAAATGTCTCGCATGAGACAAGGTCTACAAGCAAGATCACTCTAACACTTGAGTTGAAAGTTTTTTTTTTTTCCCCCTTGAAATAATGTACCTTGATTTTTCTTTTCATGTCAATTTACATTCCAGCAAAACTGACTATATCTGGAGATGTTGTCATATAATCCATCAGCCACCCCTTGAATTGAGTCTTTAATACTTGTAAGAGACATGGAGATCTCATGTAAGCTGCAGATAGGCTCCTCACAGATTCAATTACATCACATCAAGTCACAAGTGTTTAAAGCTAATGGACAAAGCAGAATGGGAGCTATTATCACTTTAACCCATTCACAGCTGAGGCCCTGGAGGAACCAGAGACCCCCCCATCCTCACACCCCCAGGAGGACGCCTGGAGGGCTTTGCTGTACAAGAGACCACCTGCCATCTGCATGATGTGAGTCACTGTGTACATCACTGGGGTCATAAGGCCGTCGCTCCTAAAGGCCTTCTGGATAACACTTGACTACATCTATTGCTGCAGGAACTGGGACCAGAAATCATCTGCTGCTGAAAGGGGAAAAACATTATTTGGCACATGGAGTTTGGGTTTGTTGAAGTTCATGCACAGAGTTCATACAGTGAAATATGACCTGAGTTACACATAAAAGATCAGTGGTGCGTTCACTGTCTTGTGAGGTAGAAACCCAGCCAAAACCACGCTTTGATAGTTTCAGATGTTATATAATGCTAAATTGTTTGACACAACCCTCATGTGAGATCTATGCTGTGCATCTGTTACCTGACATAATGACATACAGGCAGTAACACTGACACCTTAAGAGCACATCCCTTTCATCCATCTAGCTCTCCCTCTGTTGTTTTCCACAGAGACACATGATAATTAGTCTCAGTTATCGTGGAAAGCCGGGCTTTTAAACCCACAGATCATACTGAGAATTCATTCTTGGAGGCTGAGGTCATGACTGAGCAGCCATATCGGTTTACAAGAGAGATTCCTCCTGTGCGGGGCTCCAAACCATACACTTGCAGCTGCCTAGAACACTATTTGGCCTCTCTGACAGGGATTCAGCTGTGTGACATTTATTATGATGGAAAATTGAACATAGTGGAGGTGCAGCTCAAGACAACTCAGCAACTGAACACTGAAACACCACGTTTGCTAGTGATCCTAAAATGCTTAAAGGGTAAGTTCACACAAATTACAAAAAGAAAAACATATTTCATCACTCAACCTTTGTGGTATTGTGCAAATAGCTTTGGTTTTTGTGCGGGGTGAAAGAACGACCGCTGAGATTTCTGCCTCCACCCCAATACAGAGGAGATGAATGGACTTCAGTTGTGCTCAAAATATAAAAAAAATACATTTGAAAAATTAAACAGTTGCGTGTCTTTTACTGGCAGTAAACTGGTGTGCCAACAATTATTGAGCAACCATGTGCAAAAGAGCAGCAGTATTTGTCATTTTTCCTGCATGTCATAGTTTAGTTTACACGTCTGACTCAAAAAACGTCTTTCTCCTGGGATGAAAATATTAGCCCAAGTGATCTGAGCTGATTTCGCTTGAATCCACTCTGGTACATGAACTGAAACACAACTGGGCCTTGGCATGATTTGACTGAATGTTACTCAGACTGACACCTGGGTCAGGGCTTGGATTCTAGGAATCTCCACACTTGTGTAATCTCTGGTTGGGCTTGGAGACTATAAATCTTTAACAGAAAAACCTGCTGACAGTGAAACATCTCAATACATGGTTTCCAGACAATGTATCCTAACGACTTTGTTGATCCCCTAAAATTTCATCTAGCACCATGTGATAGTTTTTTTTTCATTTAAATATAAATAATTTAGTTATTGAACTATTGGATGGATGGCCATCAAATTTGGTTCAGATATTCATGTCGCACTCAAAATAAATTTTATTAAATTTGATGGTCTCAACATTTAATGTTATGCCACTATCAGGTCAAATAGAAACTAATGACATGCCCATCAGACTCTGCTGTACTTTGTGTTTAGTGCTAATGACCAAATATTTGCACGCTAACACATTAAAGGAGCTATTTGTAAGTTTTGCTATTGCTACATAGCTAGCGTTTATTTACCAGTCTTGTCAAGAGCTTCGGCCATTGTTGCATTTACAAGACAAGAGGTTATAATACGCCCTCTGAGCAGCGCTACTTCTTCAGGGCAGACTGGACTGCTTAGTATGCTAACTTTAGCAGAAGAAAAGAAGTGATAGAAATAGAACCAAAACAAGAGGGTTGCTTTCCACTGCTAAAGACTTGCTATGAAACAATAGCAAAATTTTAAAATTGCTTACCTTAAACTAAGATGGTGAGCTTGATAAACACATATCTTCCCATTGTGAGCATGCTAGTTAGTACATGTTAGTATTTACCTCACAGCATGACTGTGACTCAGTGCATCCTCCCAAACCCACTAGTTATGGGTATATAGGTATATACGCTTGTTTTAATCAGTTTCTTGCAAGCAAATTAGCCTCAAAGAACAGCAATACTGAATCATTTTATTTTCGAAACAGCATTGTAATATTCAAGAAAAATTTTCCAGTTTCCCTGAATAATCTACAGACCCACGATGAACAATTACAATAATTTTATCTCAAAGGTCCACTTATTAACTTGTCTAATGTTTCAGTCGTATCTTTCAATCTTCTACAGTGAATGGAGCTGCTCAAGTGTCAACACCTGATCTATGAGTGAAACTTCTGTAATATGCAGATCATGGCAGGTGGTCATATATTGAGAGGGAAATTATGAGGTCTGTTCAAAGATGGTCTCTAGTGTCGGATGAAAATGTCAGCCTTGATCTTTCTGTGTTCTCCCACTGACTCCTGTTCAGTGACTTAAACCCATTCTCAGTCATTGCTGTGACCACTTTTGGTGGTTTGGTTTAGTGGTGTGGTTTACCTCCATTGTTCCGTCAGTAAATTTGGTTTTCATGGGAACTATTTCTTTGGTACAAAGTCATTTCCGTGAGAAGTGCTTATAACAAGGTTTGTGGATTAGCTAGAATAACTGGGGCATTTTGGAGAATTTTTTCACAGCTTAATACTGACTCAACTTGACTCAGCTCTACTCAGCTCTACCAGGTACTACTTTATCCACTGCAGATAGTACCCCCTGAATGCGTCATCATTACTATAGCGATAATACACAAAGCTATCATGATGTCCTGTTCAACACGACACACACATGAACAATGGTAGATATGGAAGGGATACCAAACAGAGAAACATCTGCACCTTTACAATTGACCACCATGTGATTTGCCAGTTGCCATACTGAAAGTATAGAACAATTACTAACAGAAAAGTGTGCAGGCTACAATGAGCAATGTACAGTTGCTTGGCTGTTTAAGAATGGTGAGTTTGTTTGGAACGTCCCGATGTCTTTCACACAATAACGCAGTAGTGATAATTCTCTCTGACCACTCAGTAGTCTGCAGCGCTTTCACATCACCTTTTGGTGTCGCTTCAGCTTGCTTGGAACCTCGGCACAGGTAATAGCAAAACAGGTACCAGGCACCAGGTACTATCCACAGCCTTTGCCTGAGGGAAAACCAAAAAAAAACCTTTACTGCACTTCCATTCACCTCCACTGTATTGGCTTCATCAGAAGCAGATATCTCAAAGTCTATGAATTCAAATAAAACCAAAACTATCTGCATAGCTAGACAGCACTAAAATTGAATGATAAAATATGTTGGGTGAACCGACCGCTTAAATGACAGCAATGTACAATCACGCAAACTTGATGGCCGTTTATGTATTTTTGCACATTGCAGTATCCTTAAAGCCCAAATGCTTCTGTCCTTTTCCATGTTTATTCAAGCTCTCCCCATTAAGTGAATTTGCGAGTCAGCACTGAGGTCCAGAAAGAATGCAAAGCTTGGCTTCAGCCTGCTCAGTATTTCAGCATCACAGATCTCACCCACAAGCAGATCGTCCAAGACCAGAGTCAAAAGTTTGGAACTCCTTCCCAGTCTAAACATCTTCCAAGATGGCCAGAGATTTAACAAGTGCACCCTTCAAAATGAGTCAATGCCCATTCTCACCTCCCGTCCACCAAGTCTGCGTGTCTCAATTCAATAATGACAAAGTCAAACAAACAGCCGGCCCGTGGCAGCACTGTTAGGGTTTCTGTGGGGTGCTAATAGGCTGGCAGCTGGCATTCAGAATGAGGCCTCTGGGTTCGAGAGTGGAGTGAAGCACAAATAAACACAGGGTCATTCATTTTCACAATTTATGGATTTTCAAATAAAAATCATGTGCTTCCTGAACTTTACTGACCTTTGACGCTCAATGTCACATGGAGGAAATAAAGGCTGCCATTGTGGCCTGAACAGTGGAGTGTTTGAACCAGGTGTGAATAGGATTTTCTCCAGACCACCTTAACCTCTCTGTGCACGGTTTGAATGGCGAGCAGGAAGTCATCTTCTCCTCATGATCAAGGTTACACTTACATGTTTATTGAATCGTCGCAGACGAGAGTGTGTGTGTGTGTGTTTTCTTTACAAAGACACTAAGACACAAGAGTAGTTTGGAGGGAGAGGAGAAAGCTTTTACATTTCAGATGTCAAAGATGGTTTGAACAAAGATCAGTATAGATTTAATTGAAATTTATTGAAAAGTAAGAACATCTCAAAACTATTTACATTCATTGCTTTATCTCTGAGTGACAATTAGTGATGTATTGTGAGGCCTCCTGTGTCCTGTCCTATATGTTTCG
The DNA here is from genome assembly GCF_021018895.1 of Seriola aureovittata. Classification (NCBI taxonomy): domain Eukaryota; kingdom Metazoa; phylum Chordata; class Actinopteri; order Carangiformes; family Carangidae; genus Seriola; species Seriola aureovittata. The sequence goes on from NC_079381.1 coordinate 4,871,740, forward strand.
TGTTGTACATCATTTAAAACAATCTCACCTGAGGATCCATTTAGTAGCTGTTCCCAAGCTGTCTGCCATATCAGATGGTCTTCATTAGCAGAGTGAGTGACCTTTCTGAGCACTTTAAGGTCTTCTCGTCCATGTTGGCTTAAATATAGACTTTCAAAGTTGATTCAAAAAAAAAATTTCACCTGGGGGTCCTTTTATTAATTTTTTTGTAGTTTTCAACATTATCCCATGAACTTCGTCAGAAGATATAAGGCAATATGGACAAGAAGTTAAATTGTTGAAAAAAAATTAGATGTGACTTTAAACATCTACAATTCCATAACACCCGGGCTGAATATTACGTGATATGATTGAAAGTTTCACAGCTGCTCTATGAACAAGGCAATGAAAATAAGATCAAAGTTGTAATAAACCAAACTTATCCTTTAAATCAGCAAACCATCTTACGGCGCACGTTATAAACAACAGCCTGGCTACACAAACACAGACATAAAGTCAAGTTATGCAAAATAAAGCCACTGTATCCCAAACTTTATTACATGCATGTTTTGGCAGGAGATGTTTTGGGGAGACAAAAAGAAGTTATTATCTTGTTTCAGCTCTCAGAGGTTATTTTTGGCCACTGAGCAGCTGGACTGGACCAGTTCAGAGTACAATGTGGTTGCAGAGAGACGAAGACTCTTGGTTCTTCAGTTCCCCAACTGATTTTTCCACTGGCCGTCTCTACACAAGTTCTGGGGATTAATAGGTCTGGTCCAAGGATTTTAAAGCCCCAGTACGATGGCGTGCTTTTTAAAGGCAAGAGTAGTTTATTACTGGGTTCTAAATATGAATCAACATATCAAAAAAAAATTTTCACATTAGGGATTTAATAGTTGGATTTTGAACTTGTTGAAGACTGTTTTTATGGATTTATGATGGGATGGGAGCATTTTTTTGCAGCCTTTGGCAGACCCCTGAATCACTACCACATCTCAGATTTGTCCAGCAAATCAAAAGATGACGTGTTGTGCCCTTTGATGACTGTTTTCTCCAGCTGGGGAAACAAACAACAAATCAGCTCTGTCAGAGGGATTATGAATGGGGATGCCACCCACATACTTAGCTAGCTACCTTGCTACATCTGTGACAAATGGCGGCATAAAAAAATGACGACAACACAATTTATATGTCAACCATTCTCAAATCCAACATAGTTTTTGATCTTCATGAAAAATATTAAAGAAAATTGTCAAAGTTAAGTGTATACATGGTAAGTTAAATGCTTAAATGCACAGTATGGAACTTCTGCCGCCAGGGGTCTCTGGATCAAAACAATAACAAAAGACGCCATTGGGTGATGTTGTGAAATAGCGTGAGATCATGGGAGTTGTTGTCTTTACCACCATAAGCTTCTCCAGGTTTGGATTCCTTATGTGTCAGTCATTCAGGAGGTTTTTACCACAAGTCAAATTACCCACAAACGTCTCCTCCTCTCCAAAACAAACAGACCTGGCGATTATCACAGGTAAAAACACTGAATAGAGCAGTTTCATATTTAAAGTAATTGTTTCGCTATACGGCGAACATGAGACATCAGGGAAGGGTTAAAAACATAGTTGAAAACGACCAAGGTGTAAAAAGTGTATCTTAAAAATGTGGCTTAAAGTTGGATAAAAGTCAATTTTCTGGGAAGAAACCACAACACCAGTACATGCGCACAGGGGATATGACGTCGTTGGCACGCAACCAAACCGTTACCGTGATTAAAATCACAGATTTCTCCAGGTTTGATGAATGCTGGAAACATTTGGGGTGATGTAAGTACACAACTCAAAAAAATATATAACATAGGTCTAGTCGTTTTTAGACATTTTAATGTGGAAAAGTTACATATCATAACTTTGAAATGTTGGCGAGCTTAATTGCAGGTCTCCCTGAAGGGGCCTTTGGTTTCAGATATGTGTGAAACATGATTTTGAGGTGCTTTTAGTATTCTGACAAGTCGTTCAAATGTTATTCACATGTCCATATGTACAATGGAGGAGTTATTAGTTGCTGCAATCATTCCTTTTGTCCCCTTGTATCTTCCCAGTGCGAGTATAGGAAGGATAAATATCCACAGTCCTCACGATCAAAAAGGTTCAAAAAATGAATGTTAAAGGTCACCTGAAGCTAATGTGAGGATTTAGCAGGATCAATTAAACACATTAAGTGTGAAGTTATTGTCTTTTGAGTATGAAATTCCACCTTTGTGTCACCATCTGTCTACCACGATCTGGGGAAACCAAAAGATTTGTCACCATATTGTCATATTGTTCTGGGAAAACTGGCAGACTCACACCATGTTGCTCTCAGAGACTAATTTAAGAATAAAACAAGTCCTCATCTTGTCTTTGAATAACTCCCCTTGAGATTTCAGTTCTAGTTATCTGGCTCATAAAAAAGCAGCTCGCTAAGCGTCCTCACCAGCAGTCACGTACACTACATCTCGATGTTCACATTACATCATACTGACTGGAGCACCGATAGTTTGTACTTGTCAAACTGCCCCCGTGCTTTTTAACCTAACCTCACTGTGCAACATAATAATCACTAAAGGGCTATTAAGTTAATGTTGCCACGCAGCGTGACTATCAGAGGTTATATCACACTGTTTTACTTAGAGGGAACCGTGCCAGTGTTTGTGTTTTGATTTACGAGATCAGTAATAATGAGAACAAGACTGCTCATGAATCCTGTGCCTGCTGCTGTGATTACACTTTATGTGGTATACTCCTTCCTTATGTGATGATTGAGATGATTAACTGCTATAGGCTGGTTTATGAGCCATGTAATGTAATACAATAGTTTTTAAGGTATGATTTGTTAAATTGTTTTTAAACATTTGCGTCATAAAATCCTGAAAAATAATTACTCTACACGCTGATAATTTTACGTTCACAGATTTACAGTATATGCAGGTAATAAAAACAACTAAAATTACTTGGATGTTGTGTAATGTCAGATTTTTTTTTCCACACTAAACATCAATAGCACCCACCATATGCTGGTCTTTAAAGCTGTCTCCTGGTATCTACAATACATTGTAATCTGACCTCTTTGGTGAGTCAGGCTGCCTGGCAAACATCACCTCTGAGCTGTGATAAATCCTCAGTGTGTTGGGAGGGGGAGGGGGGCCGGGGGAGGGGGGGCGGGGGGGGGGGGGGGGGGGGCACTGCTGGTCCTGCTGACACATTGTAAATCAACCTCTGGGGTCACTTGGCCACCTCCTTTGTTGTCTGCATGCGACAAAGAGATTGACAGAGACCGTCCACCACTGGACTTTGGCATCTCCGCTGCTTCTTGTCTGAACCTCTCTGGTCTGAATCCGTGGGTGCGCAGAAATACGAAATCTGTTCAATTTTTTTAAATTTCACATAGAGATGTTTATCTGAGGATTTTGACGCCTACATTAGCAGAAAGTTTCCAACTCCTAAACCTGTGCAATGAACTGAATACATGGATCTGTTCTTAATAGAACTGGCTCAAGCATGATTTGGTAACCCATACACTTGTAGCCATGAGCTAGTTCACCTTGCAGCTAACAGCTAAAACATTAGCACTGACAGCTTGCAGGAAATATATCTACACAGAAACACAATAAACATGATTTAAGTTTGAAGAGTTTAACTACAGAGCAGTGCTATCACAAAAATAAATGAAGTAAAAAATACTTTCTTACCTCAAAATTATTATTTTTTCTTTCTAATCTTTTTCTTTTTTTTTTTTATCCAAAATATTGTAAGGGGAAAATTTGGGAAATACCTTCAAACAGCAGTGAGTCTTGTTAAAAGAGCTTCGGGGTTTCTCAAAGATCAGCAAGGATTTATTCATTTATAAATTATGACAACAAAATGACCAAGAACAGACTACAACATGGAACATAAAAACAAAACTCTACTATACATATACAACATACTGTATATCATCAGGCCAAACAACATAATTATAGTATTAAAGGAAATACTAGATCTGTATCCACATCATGTATATTAATGCCATAATCAAATGGACACGTATCAAATTCCGTTTGATTCTCCCTCAGACGAACTGGGTGTCGTCATTTCAGCTCTGATGTTTGTGTTGTTTATTTCCAACAGTCTTAGTAGCGCTGTCTCTCTGTGTTTACTGCTGAGTAAGCACTTTGTTAAATTAAAATTGACATGGTCATTTTTTTTCCTTCAGCTTTCACCTCATGAAGGTGAGCTCCTCCTCTGAATGAATATTTTCAGGACTCACAGCGTACCGAAGAAGCCTGAGATAATTACGTCATTTGTCACGTCACTCTCCTCTCGAAGAGGACACTGAATTTCCGTGATTACAGAGCATCTCTTCCTGTGTTAAAACCGGTCCCCTCAGCACGCTGTCAGAGGAGTTCCTTTGCCTCACCGTGGGGAAATGATGTTTCTGATTGTTACAGATGGTTCCTCCCACAACAATGTCAAAAAACAAATTAGTGAATAAAACTGCTCCGATTATTCATCAGCTGTTTGCTCCGAGACAACATCTGCTTGTGATTTCACAGAGAATCAGGGATGAAGCGATTTTCATCAAAGCGTAATTACATGAGGTTACTTTTTTGTCGTTCTCATGAGTGTTTTCTGGTAGTTCGGTCCATCATCCCACACACACAGGAACCTCCAGGGAGTCGACAGCCAACAGAAGCACAGTTATTGATTATATTAGTCAATAAAGGCTAGTTTCCTCCCCGACTATTATACTAATGCACTTAGGGTGAATGTCCCGGCTAGCCTTGCAGGCCAGGTTATAAAGTGCACCAGAGCTTCTAAATTATTCACAAGGCCCCTACACCAGCTCTGGGCCTCCATTAGAGACAGCATGGGAAGAGGGGAGAGGGGGGGGGGGGTGACGATGATGTCACCCGGCCCCATGGAGCCAGACAAGGACACCTGGGACTGAATGATGGAGTCAGCTGTGGAGGACCACAGCTCTGCCGGAAAAGTCTGTCTAAGCAGACGAGCCTTGTGCCTCTGCAGGTCACTTCACCAGCAGACCCTGGTGGTCAAGAGGGAACACTGTGAATACAGCGTGTGTGTGTCTGTCAATACAAGCTTATGTAACCACGCTTCATAATGACTGCTGAGGGAGAGTAGAAGTTGCTGAAGACTGAAAAATGGAGAGATGTATTTGATAAGAAAGAGGAGCTCAATTCAATTATATGCACTAAAGCAAAAGTACAGACGGGCAATGAAGTGTCTTAATAAAGTGTTTTTCTGCCACAAGCTTCCAAACTGCTTCAGTACTAATTTTCGATTGACTCAAAAAGTTTGTGAAACTCTGGACAAGATGGATGAACTCTATTCTTCCAAAAAATACTCCCTCCTTTGGTTTTGATGATGTGCTGTCTAACACAATGCCCCCATAGGTGTGTAACCACACTGAAGGATCCCTAAAATCTCCTTAAGGACCACTAGAGCCACCTCAAGGACTTGAGTCTCCTCAGTGTCCACTAAAACTTCCTACGGGTCTACTAGAACCACCACAGTGGCAACTAGATCCTCCTGCAGGACCCCTAGAATGTTAAATTGCTTTTTTGCTGTTTTAGGGGGAAGTTCCTGACTTCAGGTCTGTATTTAACGCAGAGACATGAGGTTTGGGTGTTGATCTTCTCATATTTTGGAAAGAAATAATGAGTGTATTTCCCAAAATGAGGCAACAAAAGTCTCCCTTCAATGACTTGCTCTGCAAGATTAACTCATGGGCAAATCTCTTCTGCAAATCAATCAGTCTGATTGTATGTCAGAAAAAAAAAAAAAAAGCCGGGCTGGCTTGCATGTAGGTGACTGGCCAAGTGCTTTGCTGGATGAACCAGGTTTGTTTTGGACGACAACCACTCAATCCCCATTCAACTGAATGAGAAGCACTGCATCTGTGTGAACATGGCCTTATCAGCCACTCTGGCTGACTGACTTCTGAATGACAACAGCCCTGTGTGAGATGTGAGAGGGGGGTGAGGTGGAGGAAACCTGATTGAATTCCCTCACCAGTGTGTTCTTCTGTCATACACAAGCAGCACACACACTCATTAGCTGGTCTCTCCAGGAAGAAGACACGTTATTGTCCCTTTCTGAAGAGTTGTATCAATGTGTTACTGCTTTGTAACAACCTCCACATATACCACCTGAAGTCAGATGTGTCCACTCTCCTCCTACTTGTGACAGTGTGAACTCGGACATGAACGAGAAAGAAAGAAAAAAGAACGGCAATTAAACTTGGGCAATAACGTCAAAACACAGGCAAATATTCTGCTGCTTATCAAAGTTTAAAAGCACACGAAATAAGTCGTGTATGTTTTCAGCATAGTGTGAGGTATTCCCGCTCTCCCGCTGGTCGGCGTCTGTCTCATTTCTGGGAAGATCAGCTCATACTATGCAAAGCAAAACACTAAAACACCGTGAAAAATCAACACGCTCAGCAACAAAGTCAAGAAAGAAGAAAGGAGCCCAGCTGCCAGGAGTCCTCTCTCTCTCTCTCTCTCTCTCTCTCTCTCTCTCGCCCTCTGTGCGAGGGGCTTCACGAGGCCTGGAACGGGCTTCAGATCGCTGGCACAAGCGAACATCTGGTGTGTCACAGCTCTGATATCTCTGGGATATTCAAGTGAGGATGGAGGATGAATGGAGCACAGGGCCAACAGGGCCGTAAGCACGCTGCAGGCACGCGGCTGACCACCAGCATCGTTAGATTTGGTTGAATGTAGGTTGTGACATCAGGTGACCAAAATTCAGTGTCAGGACAACGTCCAATGCCAACGTCAATTTGATGTAGAATACTTACATTGATAAAAAACTTCCAAACGCCCCATGCCAACGCCATCGTGACAAATAAAATACAGACATTCTGGTCATGAGCAAAACTTGATGTCACAATGTTGAGCCAACATTAGGTTTTAACGGCAACCCAATTTTTCATTTCCAACTGAAATTCAACGCCAGAACGTCTTTCCTGATGTTACATTGATGTCCAGTGTCTGCTGGGCAGTTCTTGCATTAATGCAGGTGTTCATTTACATAACCTTGTTTGAGATTAAAAAGTTTTTTTCTACATCATCTCATCTCCATGCTTGTGTTCTACTTGTTTAAGGCAGGAAATCACATCAGGCATCAACCTGAATGAGAGAGGATGAGGGTAAGTCTGAAGTCATGTCTTATGTGAATGCTGGTGAAGATAGCAGATAGTAAAGGGCTTGTTGCTTGGCATGGCGGACATGAACTCAATATTATTTTCAGATGGTGGTGAAGAAAATATTAATGCATAGTAGAAATTCATGGCATTTGTTGTGATTCAGCATGATGTGGAGACCGGTAACAAGGGCCTCCATCAAAACACCTTTAAAAATCTCCGCTCCCCCTCTGGTGAGGCCCCTGAGAACAGGTACAAGTCACAAATCTAAAATCTGTGTGTTAATGTAGTGCTCGAATGTGAGTTAATAAATCATGGCACAATGTGAGGTAAATCAGGAATGTTATCAGACTCTCTGGCTGCCATAGTGAATAAGCTAACTCTACAGTGCCTCAGTTATTACAGTTTTGATTAAAAGTAGGCAACAACCTTCAAGAAGTGATGAGTTTCATATAGAAACTGGTTGAAATAAGAGTCTACAGCCAAGCTATTTGCTCTGTGAGACTGTTCTAGTCACAAATACTGACGCAGGCAACAGGACAGAGGAACCAAACACAGGCCCTGTTCAGACCTGGCGTTAAAATGTGTCTCTGGTGGTTTGAAGTGGTCAGCTCTGAGTAGTCAGTTCACTCTTGGCATTAAAATGCATCTCCTCCTGTGGTTTAAGTGACCACTTATGATTGCATCTCACTTCCCCACTGTATATGCAAATAAACATGCATGCATTATTGTTTTTAATCAATCCTACTGTCGTACTGTTGTCTATGTGTTTGTAATGAAAGAGAGTGGGCCAAGGAGGGCTTGAGCGAAATCAATGCGCTGCTCACAACTCTACAATGAAATCAGGTTTTATTCATTTGAAATAGTGAAACATTCTCAGTTGACTGTGAAACTGTGTTGGGACTGTGGCAGAGGGCGTCAGTAGAATAGCTGGTCCTTCGACGTGGCTCAGGACACGTTTGTGTTTACACTGCGAAAAGAAGGTGGACACATGTGGACCAGACCATCTCAAATGTGTCCTCAATGTCTCTTGGGTGCGTTCACACCCGAACTTAGAGCCGTCCACCTGTGATCGGATCACCGAAGACAGGTGTTACTACCAGGTGTGAACAGAGCCATAGTGAACTTGAGGTGGAAATTACAAATCGCTTTGCACTGCACTGAATGCAAAGATTCGAAGTCAGTGATCATGTACTGCTCAAATGTGCCTCAGTTCGTACAACAGTAAATCAACCCATCGCTGTTTGTAAAGCCGTGATGTTTGCCGGTGATTCTGACAGTAGTAGTTTCAAGCTGTTAAGTTTAGTTCAGTAAAAAACTATAGGCCTATAAAAGCACTGGTTATAAAGTCAACATCTCAGCAGCCACCCACCAACAGAGTTATCACATCATGTGTGTTTCTGTGGCGCCGCAGTCTTTTAATAACCTTTTAACAATGAAGTAAGTCACTGTATATTACGGCTGAGCTGTGAGGGGAGCTCCGACACCAAAAGCCTTTGAGTCAGTCTGTGACAACCACAGTTCATGTTAAATTCTGTGTTAAACATTCATTGGTAATTTACTGAACTCCTCATCACTGGACCCCAGATTTCAGGCCAATGCTTGAGCGTGTGTGAATGAGGGTTATTGTGAAGCACTTTGTCCAGGTAGAAAAGATCTATCTGTGTAAGTACAAGTTCCTTTCTTGAAAGTTTGAGCATTCAGACACGTCTCACTATCAGCCACCAGAGCTTCGTCCAACATTTTATCTGATGCCTTCGGTCTCTGGTGACTAACAGCTCGTCAGGCCTGAACATGTTGAGCTGTTACACTGATTATTTAAACTGACTGAGAGGAATTCAATTAGAAGTGGACGTCGGAGAGCCCTTTGGCGCCAGATGCCACGTAACCGGTTGACCAAACTATTAGACTGATCGTATTAGGGAACAAGGAATTGAGATGCCAAATTAGATTTCAATATCAGGTTTCAGTAACACGGAGACGGTCCCTGTCACTTCACGTAATGCAATAAATCTAGTGATAAATGCGATGTTTATGGCTTGAGACAGATGGTGGAGCAGATGTTCGCTTTAAGATAGAAGAAAACTTTTTTACTCAAAATGACTTCTGGCAATAAAGCAGCCTCACTGTAAAATATTAATGTAAGCATATGGCCTTATCTCTTAAATAGTAAAACATATATTTCAAACTTGCTATGAAATATTTTTTTATATCATGATATGAGACAATAACAGGTTCATAATTATATAGTTGCAGCTATATTGTAAGAATATATTCTAAATATATTCTTACAATATATATTATTATTATTCACTATTATTGAATTTTAACCAGTAAAATCTGGTTAAAATGATCTGAGAGTTTTGATAAGGATGCTGTACAGTGAATACTGAATGACCTGAATTCATTACATTACTGCATATTTATTTAGCAGACAGTTTTGTCCATTCAGAGGTCTGGAACCAGGCTACAGTCAGATTGGAGACCTGAAACGAATGATCTATGAATCACTTCCTGTTTGCTCCAATTGTTTTTTGCTGCCCAACAATTGTCAGGCTAATGGCCGACTCTCTCACGATGGGGTCTCCATGGTGCGGCCGACCCCTGTCCTCTGTGCGCTCACCCTCCGTGGAGGAAGGAAGCGTATTTCCTCCTCAGGGATCAATAAAGCGTGGCAGAGGAAAACCACAGTTTTCCGCTGTGACCTGCTGAGACTGTCCAGGGTTAACTATGGCTTAAATTAAGCACCAGTTGCCTCGTCATACATAATGTTTAAGTCTGATAGTGTCTTTAATTCTTCAGTAAGAAAATGTTTTCACTAATGTAACATTATGGGGAACTGTATGATGCTGAATTTCTAAAAGCTGGTTGTGTCTCAGTGTCTTTAATTACAATAAATTCTCAATTGTGGCATCGACCCTTATTTACATAAAGTGTACACTTCTTTTACAAATATTTTATATTATAAGGTTTTTCTGATGTGTTCCTATTTTAATTTTTAGTTTGGTGCAAACCCAAAACTTCCTCCATTCCTACGTGTTGTCAGTTTAAAGCTCTTAGTCACTTAAAGGGCATTAACTCCTTCCTCTGCTTGTAGGCTTTTAATGTGAAAGACACACACAGGGGGTGTTCAGTTTTGGAAAGGAGAATGTGTTGTTGTACTGAGAGAATTAGAGCTGTGGAAATGTAGATTTGTGGGGCTGTACAGGCTGATTCAGCAACACAAGCCAGCGCCTGGCTGTGCTACAATGGGATGCCCATGCTCATGATGATATAAACACATCTTCCTATAGGCTCCACGATCAAGATTGACAACTCAACTGAAGTTTAATGTCGGTGGGGACTGTTACTGCTGAATCCATGCTGCATGTGCTCCATATGTATGAGATGTGGCGAACAGTTTTATCCAATTTCACAAGTAAGCTAGACGTCGCATAAATAAATAAAAAATACTGCCCCCGCAATTTGGGTAAAACAATGTACTGATTTTTATCTTGACAGCCCAGACATAATAATCTCTTTGCCAAAAATGGGTTCCAGATGTTCATTTTTTTCCAAGGTACCCCATTGAGGGTGAAAGCCATTTGTTGTAAACTGTGCAAAACGAGCACTGTTGAACAAACAAAACTGTGGAGAAAGCGTACACAGATGACTCTTTCTTGCTATAATTAGCCTTCATGCGTTCACCTCCTTTCCCTGTGTCAGCTGTTTCAGCCATTTCAGACAATTGCAGGCCCTCGCTGCCACAGCTTCAATAGTCTCACTCAGTCCACAACATTAGCATGTTTAAACCATCCACTCTCTCCTTTGTGATCGTAAAATACCACAAACTCTGCTTTGTACATTAGAGCCGCATCAGGAGAAGATTTAAAAGGTGCCGCAGACGCTCGAAATGATTCATTTTGTGGTTTACATAGTTATTTTTTTCTTGTATATCACGGAGTCTTATGTCAAATGACAATATGTCTAATCATCAAACTAAGACATTGTGTTTTGACCCATCTTTTTTTCTTTACTCTTTTTTTTTTTTTTTAATTTCTTGTGTTGCTTTTTATAGGCCCCTTTAGTTCAAAAAGATTATTTATTTTCATCTTGGGCACATCGATTATTGCCTTGTATGCACAAGATAATAACTTGAGAGCATGAGATAATTTATACAAACAAAATATATATAAAAAAACAGCTTTAAGACTTCATGGGCTTCTGTAGTTTTCAGAATAATACATGTGAAAAATAATAGAATAAAATGCACAATTAAGAAAAAGAGATTAATAATTTTAAATCAAAATTAAGTGCTTTTGTTTCCTCTGCACTGTAAAAAGACCAGAGATAGAATAAATTCAAAACTGAAAATACAGTATCACAATCGCCAGGTGCCCGGCTTGCATTGCACCCCATTTCCTCTGTAAGGTGGCTGAGCTCAGCCTTAGAGAGGGTGTGGAGCTCGGACATCTGGAGGAAGCTCGGAGAAGAGTCACTGCTCCTTCACGTCGAAAGGAGCCAGTGGAGGCGGTTTGGGCATCTGATTAGGATGCATCCTCTGCGCCTTCCTTTGGAGGTTCTCGGGGGAACGTCCAAGGGAGGGATTACGTACACACCACCTGGCCTGGGAACACCTCGGGATGCCCCAGGAAGAGCTTGGAAAGTGTTGCTGGAGAGAGGGACGTATACCCTGCTTAACCTGCTGCCAATGCAACCCAACCCTGGATAAGATAAGATGGAAGAAGAAAATAGATGGATGGACGGATGAAATAATGTTGCAATGATACAAAATACAAAAATACTGTAATAAGTCATGAAAACTATATTGTATAGTCATAGCGATATAATAAGCAAACACCTCAGCAACCATCCATAAACATCGTGAATCTTTGCCTCAACCTCCATTAGATTAGATTAGATTAGATTAACTTTATTAATCCCACAACTGGGAAATTCATTTACCACAGCAGAAAAATAAACATCTATAGAATAAACATCTATGGAAATATACAGTACATCAAAAATACACCAAATATACACTAATAAATACAATATACACAATACATGTACTAGTTTAATCACACTTTGCCTTCGCTATCATTGTTCTGCATTTAATACACTTCGTAATGACAGACAGACATTGTGCACACCGTGTCCGTGTGACCTCTTACTCAACCTCGTGTTGGTGTCTGGACAAGTGTTTGTGCGATGAGGTGTAAACCAGGCAGAAACAGTCAACAACATCCATTCTTTACTCACTGTCCTGTTAAGAGAAGCCATGGAAAATGTCCTTTCATCAAGTCAACACTTTGGTGGTTTTAGAGCCATTTCATAGTACCACCAATATGAATATGTGTTACCTTACTGTAATCTTGCTGTAATTAATGAATCATTCACAACTCATTTATTTAAGGATAATGTTTATCCTGCTCTGTACCTTGTGTTACAGCTGCACCGCTCATGAAAAAAGGACTCTACAAAGACAGTATGTTCCTGCAGTCCCTGTCTCATTTGTGCATTTACACTTTTTTAATACTTTCTTTTAAATCTCTTCTTAAGAAGTATCATGCTCATTAAATCCCCATCCAACAGTTCAGAGGTTTCTTGAAAGCCTTATCGTCCTAAATGGAATTGTTCCGGGGAAAGAGGGACTGAGTGTCGTGCAGCATGAAGCAGACAGCCAAGCTGTGTTTGCCACCCTTTGATAATGAAGTCCAAGACAGTTTCAATGGATAGCTAACCTTTCTCCTGCTGCTCCTCAGCTATTAATAGTTCTGTTCTTCCAGAAGAAAAGACAGGCAAGGCAAGCAAGCCTTACAATGCCTCTTTGCAGAGGTTTCAAAGTGCCATAACTGCAGCACTGTTATGAAGCATAATACAAAAACGTAATGGGAAATCAGCAATAACTGATGGTCTTGATAAAAGCTTTTGCTGCAGTTATGTGATAATTAGAGGGTTTTAAGGTCATGTTTACCTTCATATTTTTATTATTTCATTATTTTTTTATAGTTGTTATATATACTGAAGAAAAGTTCACCTTTCAAGCAGCGCAGCAACACAGTGAAGCAGAACTCTTCTGTTGATCTCCACAGTAAATCCTGGTCACACTGATTATTGCAGGTGATCCCTTTAGTTTATGAACAAGTAAGATGTGAGACAGACCTCTGCTCGGCTGTGTTTGAACACTGCTGTGATTTCTCACTTGCTATAAACCACATGTCACTTGTGTTTTAGTTGGCTCATTGATGAGGAGTTTGGCAGCTAATGAAACGTTTTGACAAACAGGTTTACCATATATGATAATGAAAGCTGATCAGTTTACATATGTGTTTATATCATTCACAGGAATGTTGTCAGGAGCTGCAATTGTTTGAAATAATGTATAAAGGTAAAAAAGGTCAAATGTGTGAAGCATTGTGGTGCGACATTGAAGCCACAGCTTATAAATGATATTATCCTGATGTAAAGGAAACTGCTTAGTTGGTACAATACCCTGCAGAAAGTCACATCATATTAAATGTTTGTCTATGTATTTTAATTTGAAATGGAAAAATGCTCAATATCTGCCACGATAATCGCAGTATGCACTTTTTGTGCTTATCCTTCGGCTCTAACATTAACCTGACCTGCATGTCTTTGGACTGTGAGAAGAAGTAGGTGAAACCCACGAAGGCACGAGGAGAACATGCAAACTCCACACAGAAAGGTCCGAGCTGACCGGCAGGTTCGACCCCAGAACCTTCCTGCTGCGGGTTGACAGCGCCAACCACTGCACCACCGTGCTGCCCTATTTATATATATCATATTGACAAGTGCTTATCTTCAGCTGTTGAAAAATGAAGATAACCACTTGCCTATTACTTTGAGAATCCTGACATTTACAATATGATATAATAATATATAATATACAATAGGCAAGTGGTTATCTTCATTTTCTACGACTGTAGTACAGAAGTGCATTTATTCGCTCACAGTCATATCCTATAAATACAGTGATGTATTCCTCCTCCTCTGTTGGTCGGGACGAACAAACAAAAAAAGCACATGGTACTCTACACATGAACCCTGTTCACAGCAATGATTACATTTGTCTACAGCCTTTGTTAAACCACGCTATACAACAGAGCGATATATCAACCACGTTCTAAAGGGTGTTTGGTTCGTCTTTCAGTGATTTAAATTTGGTGTTTTGCCACACACATGCCTCATCTCAGCCAAGTTAAAAGAGGGTCGAAATTATTTATTCCATACTAGAGTATAAAAACTTAAAAACAGTATTCAAGATTTGACATTCATGGTAAATTAAATTAAAAACCACATAAAACCAACCACTGATTAAATATAAAGTTGCACGGCCTCTTGTTTAACGGTTTCCAGATGTTGCTCCCCACAGTTATCTGTAAAACAAAACACCTTCCCATAAAACGTTTATCTGAATTGCATACTCTTATGAGGTATGCAAATGCCAAAATGCTAACCCTTGTAATTTGTCATAATTTTAAAGGGCTTTTACTTTAAAGCCAGGGACTTGAAGCATTAGAGCATGACAAACAGGAAAATACACACCGCGGTAGGTATTTCTATCAGCTGGAAATTGTTTTTTTTAGCATCACTCCAGTTAAACCAAATCTTCCCAACATTATGACTCAATGAGTTAATCACCTTTTGAGATCCCCCAATGTTGGTAAAGTCCACATGCTTAAGCCATTTTTTTGCACAATAAAACAAGAGTCCCGACCTTTTTCCAACTCATGTCCCACTTGAAAATCTCAGAAATGTTGACGGCCCACATCCGACCCCGTAACAATAGGGAGGTCAAATGAACGAACTGAATGAACTGAAAGTTTTTCTTTTTTGTTTTTCAGGAGAAGTCACTTGTCGATCTGTCGGTTGACTTGCTTTCCTTTTAACTCTGCTTGTTGCTAATCAGCTATCCATCTTGATGCTTCTTTCTTAATTGATTATTTCTATTTTTTTTTTTTTTTTAAATAATAATATCTTTTCACCAAAATTTTATTGTTTGGCAAATGATTAGTCGGCTCACTTGCAATATGTTCACGGCACAACAGTGGGCCCCCGGTCCAAAGGTAGGTAACCACTGGTCTACAGCAGTACTATCCACTCTACCACTCAGTGAGGTGCTATGGTACACACTGTAAATAAATTAAATTAATTAAATTCAAAATGTTTTTATTCCTTAGATAAAATGTCATGACAATCCATCCAATAATTATCAAGACATTTTGCTCTAAACCAAAAATGACCACCTGACAGTGGCGCTAGATGAATAGTTAGGGATCACCAAAGTCACTGTGGTTCCTCCCCTGGGGACCATGATCACATGATATGAGTTATCCACTGAGCAGTTGTGGAGATGTTTCAGTCTGGACGGACTGACCAACCAGCACTGCCATCCCTGACGCCATACTGCTAAACACGACTTAAAGTCATCTGTGTCCTCAAGGTGAATAAAACAGTTGAACTCTGTTCTCACAGTCTCAAAAACATTATCTAAAATTTGTCATTCAACATTTATCAGCATCAAATGATTTACTTTGCAGGAACTGTTCTCATGTTGTCAGTTTATTAAAACTTACAAAGTACCACAGTTTTCCAGATTGTGGCCGATGAGTCGTTTTGTCAGAGTAGGCATCACATTTTTCTCATGCTGGATATCTGCCGCTGTCTTCAGCCTAATTGTTTTTCCAACCAGAAGCTTACTCCCAGATTCCAAAAAGGTGCAGACATTCCCAGAAACACATCCTCCTTTCTGCTGACTCACTGCTCTCGCTCTGTATTTTGCGAGGAATGTTCTGCAGTTGTTGGCTGAGCCGCTTTGACAGACCCACAACAATCAAGCAGCAGAGGCGTTTTTTTTAAAACCAGTGTTTCCTGGTAGGGAAGGTGCTGCAAGAATTCACACGTCACATCTGGACCACACATACTGACACGACTGCGCAAACGAAAAAACCAGATCATCACCAACAGCTCGTTATTACACCTGATGGGTTCATTTGTTTTCTCAGATATTACGAAGACTAATGGGTCATAAACAACGACAGAAAGGCGGATGAAGAATGAGATGTTACACAAGAATTTTTCACCAGATTTCATTAAAGTGAGAGTGTGTGTTTGGTCTGTGGATCTTCATTATCTTTGCATTTGGCAAAGCATGAGCCATAGCAGCTATAATGACCCAAACCATCTGTAATTGATTTTATATCAAACATCAGGAAGCTCAATTCCCATCCTGATTGATGGAAAGGGTAATTTCTGTTAAATCCCGACTCTGCGGTGCAGGACACATCTGCCAAGCTCAGGAAATCACTTATAGCTTAATGCGCTGGTATTATGACAACACACACCTCAATTCTCAGATGTCACAGATGTTATTGTTGAATCAGATCTACAGTACATCCAGAAGAGGCCAATCGACAGCCTACATCCTACTCTGCAGGAACTACTGCTGCTACTTCAAGAGCTACTGCAGGAAAGACATTTACAAGCATTTTCAATGACCAATTTTCCTTGTGTCACAAAGTTTTGAAGAAGATCAAATCATTTTAATTGATGTTTTCCACCCACCTTTCCTGTGTCTACCATTCACTAGTGTCTGGTTTTGAGTGTGAAGGAACAAGTTCAGTATTTTGGGAAATATGCTTCATTTCCAAGAGTCAGATGAGATGATCGACACCATTCTCAATGTCTGCGCTTTAAGTGAAGAGCTGAAACTGGCACATGTGGACAAAGTACACAACTCCACAAAGTATAGTATATAATATATAATGTACTCCTGGTCAAATATTCCTCCAATACAAGTGAAAGTTGTTCAGCCCTTTTTTTTTTAAACTTGAGATATTGTAATGGAGTACTTTATTTTTAAATAGTATTCAAACGATAATTTTTTATGTCAATGCATTGTTGTATTGTTCCACAGTGCATTTAGAGAAACTAATGACTCTGAAACAACCTACTGAAGCAATGATTTACTTGTAGAACCTGTAGAATGAAAAGCGATTGGGCGTAGTAATACGGTAGGTCAACGGTTGGAAACATATAGTTCCAAAGGAAAGGGTTAGGGTTAGGGTTACATAAAGGTAAAGATAAAGTAAGATAAAGCTGTGAAAAGCTACACTTCAACTGATATTGGCTTTTTTTCTGTGGGCATTTTTTAAAGTGGCTAAAACTAGTTTTTGTGCATGGCCCCATCCACAGCAGCTCATCACTCAGCTTCTGTGCCGTTTCTCCTGACTGCTTCTCGAATATACTGATGCACTGACTATGAATAACTACCTCACACACCCCCTGCTTCAAAGTAAAGAGATAGAAATGTAGTGGAGTCCAAAAAAACAAAAAAAACAACCATAGAAACGTGGAGGTGGAAGCCTTAGTGTCTAGCTCTGTTCAAAGTTCAACCATAAACCTGCCAACACCTCTATAGCCCCGTAATGAAGTCACTGTACTTCTGTGCCATCATTAATGAACATGTCTGAAAGTAGAACTCCAACACAATCTCAACAACCTCAAAAGAGACGTCAAGCACGCACAGGACATAAGGCAGAATTAAATGATTTTTTATTCTCAGATATGCAATAATTCAAATATAGATACACAGGATTTTGGATTATATTACAACTCAGTGTGAGCTGTAAACTGTCCTAGACTTCCCAGCATGGCCGGTACACTCGTCCCACCATGCACCTCATGTTGTCCCTCCTCAGGATGGGGATGGTCTGGTCCTGGCCGGCGTTGTTGTGCTCGGCGACCTGTCCGTTGGAGTCAGCTCTCCGCTTGTAGAGGGGAACTCCATTGTGCAGCACCCGCAGGTCCCTCCACAGGCTCGGATCGGCGACGATGATCACCCTCGGCCCTCTGGTTTTCCTCGCAGTGGCCATGTCTGCATCGCTGAGGCTGGTTTCCGTCGCTTCGTCACTCAGCAGCGAGGCAAAAGTATCCTGCTCCAAGGAGGCATCTTCGGTCTTGGCCATGGGTAATGCTCCTGACAGTGCGTAGCACTTGAATAAGAGTGCTGCGGCGAAGATGACGGACACGAGTGACTGTCTCATGGTGAAGGTCTTCTCAGAGGTATGAGGCGTTGGTGTTGTGGGTGAATTGCTTTCCCAGAGCTCTTCCTTCGCTGTTCTGATCCTGGGATCGTATCGTGGTCTTTTATACTATCTCGGACACACTGGATAGGCCACGCTGTCATTTTTCATCATAGCTTCTCCTGTTGTGTTCAGGAAATTAGCTAATAGCATTAAAAGGCAGTTGGGTAGAGCTCTTACAGTGTTCAAGTGTGTTGTTTTGCCGGAAAGTTAATTAAAATCATCTCCAGTGTGGTGGCTGATATTGCGCTCTTGATGATGAAACAGTGGGAATTCTTTGAACAGGTGACACCGAGAAAAACATTAATCCAATACTGATGCCCTTTAAAACAACAAGGATGGATTACCCACCCGTGAAGCTCTTTGTGGTGTCAGATACACCTTGATGAAAGCTGTCCCGTCGCAGCATTGTTGCAGCGATGTTCAATCAGGGATTTAACCTTGGATTATTGCAAAAGAAAAGAAACAAATGAATCCTGAAGTGTGTGTTTGTGGCAGCAACTCCTCATCGACGTGTCAAAGAGGAAGTTGACGAAGATGATGAAGTAAGTAAACGTTTCATTGAGGAGAATATAGTGGATCTGCTCCCATTGGCTTGTGGTGGAAAATGAGTTAATCTTCAGCGTAATCACAATCCTGCCTAATTACAGCTGCCAGATGGGTGCTACAGGAGCTGTGCACACCTGTCCCTGCATAGGATCCATATTAAATTAGTTCATGTAATTTATGCAGGTGACATTTGAGTCGGATAAACATGTTGACAAATTAACAAAGTTTTTCTTTTTGATTTGGATGATTTCATGTCATCTGCTGTTCCAGAAAAACAGTTTTTTTGGGTAGATCTAGATCTTTTAGATCTTTGGAGCAGAGGCTGCAAATAATAATCTAATTAGTGCTGAAAAGTTTCTTAGATTTAAAGGTCCAATGTGTAACATTCAGAAAATCCAGTAAGGTAAAACAGTAAGGTGACACACACGAGAGTGAATATGATTGTCCGGCATCATGTTGATAGATGAGGTAACTAAAGTTACTCTGGTAATATAGTTTGACCGTATTAGACTGTGTGTGTCTGTGCGTGTGTGCGTAGTGGGGTATTTAAAGTCAATGAGAAAAAGATTTGCAATTTTTCTTGCATGATAGATGAGGCTCTAAAAGAGGACACACACACTCTTGAAGATGCACTTCAATGCATCAAAGATGGTGCGTTGCTGAAATCAGTGTCTCGGAAATTTGGCATACCGCCGAAAACTCTAGTGAAGAGGCCAGGCCATATTCATCTGGGGGAAATATTTGCCTTCACTGCAACATTTGGAAATTATCTGGTATGTCATATCCAAAATACGGAGAGAGCTCTCCTTGGACTAACATCATGGGATGTACAGAAACTGACCTATGACCTCCTCCACATCCCACAGGCCACCAGCCTTGCACGAGCAGTAGGTAGTGGGTGAATTCTGAAAGTGGGTGTTTATGAAAACATGCTTTAGAAGCAGAACAACATATGTCCAACCGAGCTGTGGAACATGGATGAGACAGGAGTCCAAAGCATCCAGACACCCCAGTCTGTGGTGGCAACGAAAGAGGTTCTACAAGTTGGGAGGATGACCAGCTCTGAAGAGGATATAATGTTACTGCTGTGTGCACTATGAATGCTACAGGGCTATTTGTTCCTCCGATGCTTATCTTCCAGAGAAAGGGAATGATCGCGATCCTGATGACAGCGGCACCTCTTGAATCTGTGGGAAGTTTTCGATTCTAGTTAGATCGACAGCCGCCTGTTTTGTGGAGTCGCTCACCCACTTTGCGAAGAAGGTAAATTCCAGCAAGAATGATCCACACATCTTCATATTTGATGGGCACCACTCACTTTAAACTTTAGAGGCTGTTAATCTGTCAAAAGATCTTGGCTTAATCATGAGTTCACTACCACCCCTGTCAAGGTTTGCGAGGTAAGTTGGACCCAAATGCAGCCAACACATGGGAGACGCTGCAGGCAGGTTTATTTAACCAAAATCAGACATGAACAGACGTGAACAGACGTGAACAAACCCTGAACTAAAAAGACGAACTGACACAGACAAAGGGAAGCACAAAGACTATATAGACACAGGAGGCAAAGGTGATTGCACACAGGTGAAACACATTAGGGCGGGGCAGACAATCACCACACAAGACCAAGACAGGAAGCAAAAACACTGACACACATGGAAACCTATTACATAAAAAGTGCAAAAAGTCCAAAATAAAACTAACGAAAAGTGAAGAACATGACAACCCCACCACAGGCATAAAATGCAGCCCCTCAACAGAACCTTTTTGAGAAGCCTGAAGTGGCCAAATGACAGACGACCAAAGACCCTGGGCAGTGGATAAGTATATATGAGATTGCTGGCTTTTTTGGTGATGTCTTTTGGTCTAAAAGAGAGTGGAAGGGTTCAGGGACTGTGGCTTTATGGCATGTAATAGGGACATTTTTGTAGAGGAGGACTTAATTAACAACTGAGGCCGCTGGTTGAGTGAATGCTGGTGCAATCTGGCTGCCACTGCTCTCCAGATCTTTAAATGTCTCTCTGTTAACTAGTAGTTAACTCTGCCTACGCTTGCCAGAGTTTTCTCTTTGTTCGGGTTTAATGATAACTAAATGTATTCAGGGTAGCGGAGGTCACCAAGGAGCTAGAGCCTGCCCCACAGCCTACTCCATCCACCTCCAAGGCTGCACCACCTGTCCGCCGATGGAGTGTGTGCGGAGTTGTCCCGTCCTCATCCTGCAATCCTGCAATGACTGCTTTCCTTTCTTTTGTTCCGACCCCCCACTCACCTGTCCGCAAACAGCAAGCACACAGTTCTGTCTGCTAATTCTGAGCCGTGGGGGGTGTGGTGCAATTACTCCCAGCTGTTTCTCATCAGTTCATCAGCTTGATTCATAGTCCTACACAACATCACAACCAGGGATAAACTGGGGTAAGACGCCCCCCCTTAAGAACAATAACTAGTTTCTATTTTTTCTAAATAAATATATTTTATTGGAATTTTATTAAAATCTAATTTTATTAGATTTTACTGGCTTTTTAGCAGTTTTAATAATTTTTTTAAACTGTCTGTGTTGCTTGTATGCCTTAACAGTAGAAATATATTCCTGGCATAAAAAGAACTTCACACTATTTTGTGACACTTGCATGATGCAGTAACTGTATTTATATAATGTGATGGCATTACTACTTAGCTAGTTTTCATCAAGCACTGTTTATGTAGCTTTCAGACAGACTCAGCAATGTCAGCTGTCAAATTATCTGGATTATAACGCTGACCAGACATCTCAGTTTGTCCAGGATTTCAGTTTCAAGCTGGGTGTCCCGACAAATATCAGTAAAACACTGAACTGTCCCGGTTCTCACCACATTTAAAATAATATAATATTACAGGCCCTATTGTTTTCAGTGTTTATGTTTTTATTGTTTTCAGTCATTATTACCTAACCCAATATAAAAACAAACATTGCACAATGTGTCTGAATTCGACACTGATCTGTCTGTATGTCAATCAATGTGTGAGTCATAGGCAACAAATCCTGTCAGTATGCTAACGGTAAGCTCTATAAGGTACCCGGCAACATAAAATGATGCGTTCAGGACATGCATGTTGAAATGTGAAATGCTCATACGCGTACATATGCGCAAACATGTGCATGAATGTGTGGTAGCCTACACTTACCAGTCCCAGTTTGGGTGTTTGCAAATATGGTCACACTACGCTACGGTTAGTGAACCAGATGGAATATTATAACACTGACTTCATTATTGACATGATAGTTTCATTCACAACTCTCATTTCGCTACTTTAATATCTCTGTGTAATAGACCTTTTATATTGTCAAGTAATGTTACAGATCTGAATGGGTCTGACAATAGGTTGAACTTACGTCAATTATAAACATGACAGCAGTGGGATGAGTAACGTTGGCCTCAGACATTGAGGCAAGGCACTTGGGAGTGAGCGTAAACGTCACATCCACTGGATTTGCCTGAAAAATTCACCTTGAATCCTTTCCATAGAAATCCTGTTACAGGCAGCCGAGAACGTCTAATTTTCTTTACGTTACGTTACAATGCATTCACACATTGGTAATAAAAAAGCAGTTTATACATGTAAATTGCTTCACATTTTTACATACAGTGCCTTTAACACTGCTGAACACAGTACTTTAAAAGAGGATTTTAGATTTAAATGATATGATATGCAGCACATTACAAAACTTTGATGGCTAGACTTATAATTTGGTGTCATTAAATTGTTAAGGTTATTTTAGAACTGGTAATGTGCAGCTGGGCAGCTCAGATGGGAAGTTCTGTGGACCATTTCTTATTGAAAACCATGTCTGTGGTTTCTAAAAAAGTCTGGCATTTGAGAATTATCTACACCCTGTTTTTATTACTGTCTGAAAGGCCCTGTGCGGTTTTCTGGAGACAGACGGTTTTGTTTAAATCTTATCTTTCATTCCTTGATGTCAGATATTCATATGTATAATTGATTTGATGGGTGGAGCTCTCCCTATGCAGGAGGTGTTAATTGTGCAGAAGAGAATGTCCCTCTCTTTGATAAAAACCATATGGATCTGTAAAATAAAGGTGTTTCAGGTTTTTCTTTTTTAGCACATAATCTCTCATCTTGAAAATATTCAGAACAGTTTGTCATACATTCCCTGTTGCATGATCTGCACTCAGTTTGTCTATTTACACTGTGAAGAAAAGCAACATAAAGAACATGATAGCACTTTTTAGGGCTAATAATATACAAACAAGATGGTCTCATGGAGCATGATGTCCATGGCAGGACATTATGGAGGAAGGCGTTGCTCTCCAAGAGAAACATCACTGCGTGCCTGAAGTTTGCCAAAAAGCAGCTTGACACTCCTCAACACCACTGGGAAAATGTTTTATGGACTGATGAAACTAAGGTTGAATTGTTTGGGAAGAACATGCAGTACTATGTATGGTGCAGAAAGGACGGTGCATACCAACGTGAAAACCTCATCCTGATGGCAAAGGAGGGCGGAGGGAGCATCATGAGCTGGGTCTGCTTTGCTGCCTGTGGGCCTGGACAGATCGCCATCATCAAGGGGAAAATGAAATCTTACAGGATAATGTCAGGGTGGCTGTCGCCAGCTGAAGCTCAGTAGAAGTTGGATGATGCAGAAACATCAAAGTAAATCTACTACAAAAAAAAAAAGCTGCCTTTTAGAGTGGCCCCGTCAGAGCCCAGAAACTAGACCCAGTAGAGATGGCGTGGAATGACTTAAAGAGAGCCGCTCTCACCAGACATCCTGAGAAAATGTCTGATCTTCTGTAAGAAAGAATGGTCCAAACTTCCCCCTGAACACTGAGCAGGTCTGATCAGCAGCGACTGGAAGAGCTGGTTTGAGGTTATAGAAGCCAAAGAGGTTGGACCGGTTATTAAATCCAAGGGTTTCACTAACTTTTCTCGCCAGCGTTGTGAATGTTTAATGCATGTGTTCAAAGACATGAAAGATTATAATAGTTGTGTGTTTGTGTTATATTGATTCAGGAAACCAGGTCATTCTGAAAGAGTCACACACACTTTTTCATACAGTTTTCAATGCAGGACTTTCACTGGGAACTGAGTATTTTACCAAAGGGGTTTTAGAGCTGCGATGATTGTATATAATGTCAATGCAAGAACACAATAGGCTATGAAGCAAATTCACTCTGGGCAATGCAAACTGAGGCAAAGACATCAGCTCACATTAAATATATTTGAACTTGAGTGAACGATTGACTAATCCCACAGCTGCGTGACTCTACTTCCTAATAAAATAAGGAGATAAGTCAGAGTCAGAGCTGACTTGTGTTTTCCTTGAGGTTATCAGACTACACTGGTGTGCCATGTGGCCATTGCAGAACTGACTTTTTTTGCATATTTTGCCAACATTTTCCAGCCAAAATCCAGCTTTTAAATATCTGTTAAAGAAGAGGAGATGCAAACCACTGCATGTTCTTTGACACGCTGTTCC
Source organism: Seriola aureovittata (assembly GCF_021018895.1). Classification (NCBI taxonomy): domain Eukaryota; kingdom Metazoa; phylum Chordata; class Actinopteri; order Carangiformes; family Carangidae; genus Seriola; species Seriola aureovittata. The sequence continues at coordinate 4,896,016 of NC_079381.1, forward strand.
ATATACTGTATGATAATAAAAAATCATTTTCCTTACTTTCCTGGAAAACAGAGAAGCAGAAGCAGGAAACATTTTCCATGTTTCCCCTCGGGTGTGAAGGAGCAGACGGTGGACACCTCCTCAAGACGAAGAAGAAGAAGGAGAAGGAGAAGGGGATTTCTAAAAGCAAGAGGCGAAGATGTGTCGACCAGCTGACTACACTGATGGGCGCCAACCAAAGCACAAAGCCTCGGCCCAGGAGTTTGAAGGGAGCGTAAAAAGACCCAACTGTGTGCTGAAGGAAGACAGTGGCTCTCACATAACAGCAGCACCTTCGGCACACAGCGGCGCTTCTCTTTATTATGATACTGAGCGGTGGGCTGCACGACGCAGGCTCAAGTGTTATTCCAGCTAGGTAAATACAGGAGACAGATCTAACAGCAGTGAATGTATTAACAGGCACAAATTGAATTATGTCGTTGAAATTCCTACACGGTGCGCACTGCCAGCCCATTCTGAGGTCTGACCAATTGAAATCTGTTTTCATTCACTCACAGACAAGTTAAGGATTTCTGCACTGCAACATGCACAGGGGACTTCCTTTACAGGGGCAGGAAGTTCTGCTGGAAATTCACTGGATCTTCTGAAATAAGCAAGTTCTGCTTTTACACCAAGGTAGGGGCGGGAAAAAAACTCCACTTCTTGTACTCAACTTCTGCAACTTATGTTTAACTTAACTTTACTTGAGTATTTGGGAGACTTAATACTTTTACCTTGCAACATTTCAGAGGGAAATATTGTGTGTTTTACTTCACTTCTACACATTTATGTGAGAGCTATACCAGCAGGTTAAGATTTTACATTTGTCAGGAGTAAACACCATCTCTTTCTTTCCTTCATTGTTTTCTTTTTCCTTCACTACCTCATTTCCTTATGTATATATAAAACATACTGTATGTCTTCAAAATATAGTGTCATGTGAATAAGGACACATTTTTGACAAATACACCAGATAGAACCCTACAATTTAAACCTTAGCAAGATACACCAATGATACCGGTGTGTCAGCGAGGTAACGTCGACTCAGACACCAGATTTAAAACTCAAGTATTTTTAGATTAGATTTACCTGGCGCTGATAGTCTTAATCAGCATTGTGTGAACTCGTTTTGGTCAGGGTTTACTTGATTACTTTTGCAGGAGTAAAACTTTTGAATGCACATTTTTTATCTCCTGTTTCGTCTAGTTTCTTGCTGGGAGGGTGTGGCGGTGACGGTCAGTCGCCAAGAGCGTAAGCCACCGTTGCCGTCTGAGCAACGCTACTTTTTTCAGGGTAATAGACTGGACGCTTCAGTGACTCAGTTTCGGAAGGTGACAAGATGGGCCAACCAGGACAGAGCTAGCTGGTTAGCGTGCTAATTTAAGTAGCGTTTGAAATCGAGGTGAAACAAAAGTCAACTTTGGCTTTGCTCTTAAAGCCACAGTCTACCCACCAATCAAGACACCATTATACCACTGGTATCATGTTTGTGCTCAAACTGGACTTTCAAAGTGACCATGTCTTGTCTATGGGTATACTGAAGATAATAATGACGGCACTCAGCACAACTCCAAACACACCTTCAAGAGCCCTAAGATGAGAGCCAATCACTGCTTTTAGTCATTTGAAGCTCATACTGATAATGGCAGAGAGTGTTGGTATTGTTGGTCTGGGGGTCAGGATGTGACTGCAGGGGAAGATGAAAGACAGGAGATGAAAGCTGATCTTAGATCTGGTGCTTCCTGTCACAGTGATTTGACTAAAACACAGAACAAGAAATTCCAACAAACAAGCGACATCTCCAAAGTGGGCGTCCATCTCAGCTGCAAGACATGAACGCAAGGTTTCCAAGAAAAAAACAGCCCGTCACATTCATATCTCATCAGTATATCTGCAGAGATACTGGTAGTCATGGAGATGGTCAGTCAACATGTAATCACAATGAGTTACAAAAATAGCAACATCGGCACTCTGAGTGTTGGTTAAGAGACAGAGGGGGTGAGGAACTCGGACGGTAAAATGAACTACATGGATGGGTTTTGGAGAATCTGATCCCCGTCCAGCTCACACTCGCCTCACTGACCACACATAAGCCACGGTGGTGAGGCTGGGCGGGGGAATGTTGCTCCATGTTTCAGGAATTTGAGCTTAACAGATGCTTTGCTTGAAAACCTTCTTACACACATTTGCACTGGGAATAAATCTTGAGCTATTTTTGGAGAACGGCATTTTCTAATGCATGTATTAATATTGCAAAGACCTCAAACCTAATTTCTTAATCAGTTTCTTACTCTAAGTGATGGAATCATTTATGAACACAAAGTTAGGAAAATACTGATTATATCGCCTCATTACTGTATTTATGTTTTTGTCTGAGCTCCTCTGTCTGGTTTGAAGTGGGTGTGGATCTTTTGGTAAAGGGTGATGTCAGCTATTTCCATGCACCAATCAGAATTTAACAATATAAGAACCAAAAACAGGCTGTGTCTGAAGTCACTCCGTATTTACTATCTAGTGCACTATGGGTGAATGAAGGAGAGACACAGAATCAGATGACAGTTGCTACTTTGTTATTTAAGAGCCACTGTCAATCAAACAAAATCAAACCACACCCACACAGGTTCACATAGCTGTAATTGTTAAATCAAATGCTTAATATTTGAAATAGACTTAACATGTGACACTTTGAACTATTGCACATTCCTCCATCCATATTACATATTGTACATATTTGTAGTATTTTTATAATATTTGTTCACATTTTTATTGTAAATAATTTATTGAAAAAATGTATATTTATCTATCTGACTTGCAATACTTGCTTTTGCTTTATCAATCTTTACATACTGTATATTTTTTCTTACTATGTTTATTGTTAGGCACCAAAACACCAAAATAAATTCCTCGTATGTGAAAACCTATACTTGTCAATATAGCTGATTCTGATTTCATGTGTAAAATCGTACATTTCATCATGTGAAATATCTGAAAATCACATGCGCCTGCTTTATGTAAAGTTTTCACTTCCACTTGTAAAATGATTCTCCACATGATGTAAAGTCACGTGAGAAATTCACACGTCACAATTTTACTTTCATTTATGACCAAACAAAGAACGGCATTCCCATCAGCCTCAACTTTTTGTTTAGGGTAACACGGTGAATTAGGATGGTGAACATTACTGCTGATCCTCAGCAGGTTAGCATGGTCATCATGAGTATGTACAGTGTCAAAGAGGCACTAGAGAGGCTGTAGACACTTGTTGATTAAGACACACAGCTTTTGTTTGGTAGTACATCTGGTTTTTATTTATGAATGTGTGTGGAGATGTTGGAATGTGGGAGTTAGTGTGAGAAATCCTTTTCTTTTTGCACCTTTCCGTCTTTCCTTGCCGTTTCTTTGGTCTATTGTGTCCTTGTGAAAATTGAAAATATACAACTAGAAAACAGCTTTTCCATCCAGAGAGGTATGTAGTATTCTTGGTGACTGTCTCAGCCCACCACTGACATAACGTCAACATCACATTGCTTGTTTATTGCAGCACATACTACAGAACATGTGTCATTTACAGCCAACATAATCACAGATCACTATAAAATAATGGGTGGACACCCATTAGTTTGCATGGCATGACAGGGCACAGTTTGACAGTCTAGCATCTATAAAACATTGATTAGATTTCTGACTGTGCTTCATGCTGAGGTGGTAGACTGTTCCAGACGCTTTGACAGTGAAAACTCCTCTGCTGTTTCTCAGCAACAGACTCAGTGGTTTGTTTCTGTGTCTCATATCCACGGTAACAAGCACCAAGTGTTAAATGTAGCAGGGTTTGCATTGATATGAATAAACGGTGTGCGATTCTCAATGGAGAAGTCATTCAACAAGGTTACTGAGCAAATAACTAAATTCTCAAATTGAGTTTTCCCCCCAAATGATGATGTTGTTTCTTGGTTTGGCAGCAAATTACATTCACCGTCTGAGAGAGAGCTGCAGCACTGACTTTGCAGATTGTAGGTGAAAGGAAAGCAGAGAACAATACCCCAATACTGCCAAGTGAATTTGTTGAAGAATCCTAGAAAAACATATTCTCACATCATAGCCTAATTAGTTTTACATATTATAATAAAGCAGTGATCTCTCATGATTTTAAAAACTACGCATTATGGCATTATGACATTATGACATTATGACATTATGACATTATGGCATAATGGCTGTTTTGGGGCTCAGTATAAATGTGTAAACTGTTAAAGCTTTAACAAGAAAATATGTAAAAAATACTGACACTTACACTTTCAAATAAAGATTTAAGTAAATATTCTGGCAAAAAGTATATTTCTTGAGCATGTAAATTAATTCTTGACCTCGGTAACAGCAATAATCTAAACTCAAAGTCCACTTACAAGCTTTTTGGGGGGGGGGCTTCCAATCACAATCTCATGGTTTTCATAAGTGAACAGAGTTGGCTCAGCTGTCATGTAAACTAACTATGGAACTTTAGTTGTGAAGACGGGGGTGGGATTGTATCTTGTCTCTGTTGGTCCAGGTGATTGTTTATTTTGAATGTGATATTGATTCAAATATTTTGGAAGGGTTTCTATAAATAGAAGTTTTTTATTTTTAATTTTAAAATACAACCATTTTTTAAAAAGATATAAATGTATTCCAAGACTCGTAACTGCATGGATACTAAATATTGAGTGCAACTATACAAATGACTGTAACTGTTTTGCTGTTCATATTTAGGCTTTTTTTTCACTTTGAATAACTCTGATGATGTAACAATGGGTGATGATTGGATGGATCAGACAATGGCTGGATGTAAAGACATTTTGCCAGGTGATCAAATGACTGGAGTACCATCTTTGTTCACTTTAATTGCATCTCAGGGGACAATGCTTTAACCCACAGCTGTCTCCTGGAGACCAGAGGATGTGCTTCTCTGCTCACCCAAAAGAATGTGAGGAAGATTATTCATCCCTTCACCCTTAGTTCAGAAGAAACCTTTTAACTCTTTTATAATTGTGACTGTATTACCCATAAGGTTACTTTAACAAGTTCAGATAAGAGATTATTTTAATTGTCCAGAATCATACTGATGAAAAGCCAGTAATATATGTGCTTTGTATTATTTTGGAATTATTAAAAGCAGATCATACAATTAAGGTAAAAGACTTTGCATTTTGGTGTCATATTATGCATTGCATACATCACAGAAAAATAAAATAACTCCAAATGTAGGGAGAAAAAAATACCAGTGTTATAATTCAAAAGAAAAGGAATATTATATAAATACTGCAACTACATGGCCTCCCACCCTGAGTCCGGTTCTGCTGGAGGTTTCTTCCTGTTAAAAGGGAGTTTTTCCTCCTTGCTGTTGCCAAGTGCTGCTCATTGTAGGAACTGTTGGGTTTCTCTATTATATTATATTTTATATATATATGGTTTATATATATATATGGTCTGAAAGTTTTGACAAAATATTTGTGTAGTAGAGGAGACAAAATATTTGGCTTTTACTCTTTAGTTATGTTCCTCAATTCATTTTTTGTTAGGTTTTATGTTGAGGTGTAAATTTCCAATGTTTAAAGAAATGGGACTCTGCTACTAACTTTACTTTACAAGTGTTAGCCTATTTGTGTATGCTCTGGGTTCTTTCTACAGTCTGTTTTAGCAGAGAAAAAAAAAGCAGCTGTTGTAATGGCGACACTTCCGTCAACAGAGTCCTGTTGCTAAGTGAGAGACTTGTCACCTCATTCAGAGGCCAGAGGATTTTTTTTTTTTTTTATCGTACTTTATTTTTAACCCTAGTTTACAAGTGTTGATTGTGTATGCACTAGTTTCTCCCTCTTCTGTCTCAGCAAAAGAAAAAAAAATGCAGTTGTCATGGCGACACTTCCGTAAACTGAGTCCTGTTGCTAAGTGAGAGACTACCGCTTCATTCAGAGGACGGAGGATATCAAGTAACAGTAACAGTTGTTCAGTTTTACAGTTTAGTAGTTAATTTGCTACGATGACGGAACAGAGAGACACTGGCAAAAGTAAAGTTGGAAAATGTCTGTTGCATAACTGGACAGAGGAGGTAAGTGCTTAGTGCGAAGTAAAACCTCGCTACAGTTAGCTAGCAGTCAGACCTCACTCAGGACTGGGTATAAGGCGTGGGCTAACGTTAAACATACAAAACTAACTATAACAGTAATTTATAACTTCGTATTAGTTGTATTAGTGGCTAACACTACAACACCAGTTTTTTCAACAGTAGGACGGATGGATGGATGGATGGATGAATAGATAGATTTGGCTGAGGTGTTATAGCCTGATGGCAGTGGTGATCCCTGAGCACATTTTAAGTTATCGTGTGAAGACCTTTTTCACAGCAGACTTCTTGACATGTCACTGCAGGACAAGCACTGGTGTACGATAACTGATACTATTAGAAATGATTGCTTTCTATGAGGGTGAGCTGGTTCCAGGGTCCATGCAGGCTCTCTGGCGTGGCTGACTGGGACACTTAATGGAACTGAGCCATCATTAATTGCTTTTCCTGCTATGACAAGTTGAAATGTAGACCGTTTTCAAAGCAGACAGTTACTTGTCATGGTACAAAAAGCGCAGGTGTGCAGGTGCCAGCATGCAGTGCACTGATGCCTCCAATTCACTCATGACTGATGTTACGAGTTACACCTGTGTTTGTCAAGTCAGATAGCGTGTAAAAGGTCTAATGCTACAGTTTATTTTTATTATCTTTTGATTTTTTTTTTGTTTTGTTTTTTTCTTTTTATTTCAACCATAGTCACGTACTGTATTTTGTTAGCTGTTTCCAAGACGGATGATTCAATATGTAGGGTCACATAGAGTGCACTTAGTGGCATACCAATAACCACAGTTCCACTATCACTCTTTCTTTCGTGTGTTCATCCTTGCACCAGACTATTACACTATCATGGAGGGGTTGCACATGTAGTTTGTAGTTTGTTTTAGTTGTCTGTCATATAGTGATTCTGTGCGTACTTTAATTTTTCCTTTTTTCTTGTTATTTCATAATGGCTGTGAGACGTCTTTGTATGCTGCATTACCTTGACAACTCAGTTATAGTGTCAGGCCACTAAAGGTGACACATGCTCATAAAAGGTATTCAATCTACCTATCATTAGGTACATATACACAGAATATCTAAAACACAGATGTCCTAAATATGCAGAAAAGTTCCCAGATAGTATACCAGATACCAGATACCACCTCTTGAGATTTAAAAAAACAAAAACAAAACAAAGACAAAGAAAAGCAGGAAATCTTTGCATTCGAGAGGCTGTTATAAGCATTTTTTGTTAATTTCCTTTCCTTCCTTCTTTTCAGCTCTATTCTTAAATAAAACACACAAACCCAGAAAAATGTGGGTATGTGTATAAAACTACAATAAAATGAATTATAAATGCCATGAAACACAAACAAGATGCTATGCATTAAATCAAAGCAAGAGACAGTGTCTTTAATTGAAGCCTACAACTGAACACTGTAGGCTTAACAAAGGCAGTGTTATTTGCATTGCTTTAGACTGTAACATGTTTGTATCTTTTCATGTAAACACTGCATGTCCGTTTATCCAGAGGGCTGTTGCGGCTCTCGACAACGAGGAGACAAAGACACAAATCCAGAGACATGGGCACAGAGGGATTCTCACAATGGATCAGGAGTCTAAAATGGAGACTGTCACCACACTAAAAGCAGCTTATGTCCTTCCAAAGGGTCCAGGGGTGAAGCTTAAGGGTATGTGTCTTTGTCAATCACCACCCACAGAGAAAAACTATTTCATAACCCATGTATGGACTAGAAATGTATTTCATGAGAGCTGAAAAGACTTTATTCAAGTGGAGGTGTCTGCACAGCATTCACATACACACTGAAGCTATTGTGACCTTTTTTTATATTTGGTTTCTGTTTTGTATTTTACCATTCAATAAATCTTTTTCAGATGATTTGCTATGCATGCTCAGATCATCTCCTCTTTTATATTTCCATGGTTAAGGCATCAGAGGCGAGCTTTTGGAAAAACATATCGCCCAGATGATAAGGTAAATCAACTATGAAACAAGTCTTTTTGATGCTAAATAAATTACTGTTGAAAGTGGTTTGTTTATGGAAACGGAGAACACTGCCTGACCATGTCTTGAGGGGAACATAGCGGAGCAAAGTGATGTAATATTTATACGTCTGGGTTTGTTTTACCGTTCAATCACAGCTGTAATACCTTTTAAATCAGATTTTATTATGTTATTTTACGTGGAGGCCAGTCATCCTAATGGGGTTTATAGAGTCTATCCCCACAGATGTGGTTATTAACATCCCACACAAGTTAACTGCTCATAAAGAATACAAACCATCATGTCTTCGATTAAATCTGTTTCTCCAGTAGTAGACAGTGTCTCATCACTCAGCCTCAAGCCATACACTAAATTTCCTGGACTTTATAAGTGCACACCAACGCCGCTTGATTCATGCCGGGTTCTTTTCCAGCAAAGGACTGGGTTTTTCTAGGCTGATCAGTTGTAATGTTAAACACAATGCACATTTTGAACAAATGAATTACCAGAGTCAGCCAGATGAGAGGTTTGTAGAGTGGAAGGGTTTTGTTTTTCATGGTTTAAATATGACATCAGTCTCTTTTGACAGACACAATTGTATTCCAATGCACATGACGACCAGTGAGTGATATTAAGTGTAAGGATGATTTGTTTCTTACACACACAGTGGTTCACCGGCACAATTGTTTGCACTGATTATACCTGGTCTCAGGTCTGCGTGGGTACAGATTGTGTATGACGAGTGCTTTCTGCCTATCTCTATTGATAGTGTTCTTGCACCTGTTGTATGTTGACAATTTATATCTTTACCATTTCTGTTGAAACATGCCAGGTCACTTGTTTCCTCTCGTGTTATGCTGCATTCAGGCAAGAATGGGAACAGAAAACATTTCATTATATGTTTATTTACCTAATCATTCATCATATCAAACACTTATCATATGTAAATATACTGGACCATGAAGAGGGAAACAGACCTGTGCTACTGATTGGTTCTGAAGCGCTCAGACAAATACTGATAGAGGCTGATATCTTCTTGTTTTCACAGTGACAAGGTTCATGCTCAGCTGAATCCACTGACGCCCAAAACTGACTTCTGCTCCACCACCCACAGGGATTTCTGTGTTGAGGGATTTGTGCCTCTTACCCCAGGCACAACACAGGTATGTGTATGTGCTATGTAAAGTATACTGTATACTCTATGTGTGTAACTAAGCATGTTCATCAATACTGATGAGATCAACCCTCCTCTGTTGAATTAAAAAAATTGTTGGTTAATGTGGTTGGTTAAGTGCCTATAATTCTACTTCAGTCCCATTCTGTTTCAAATTAGTAGCCTATTTTAGATGGGGATAAAATCTGACACCAAAAGACTAAAATAGACTTTAGTTGCAGTGTGAGCAGCCATTCTTTCCACTTGGCTCGAATCCATATTATAATGTTGCCATTACTGATTGTTGATTCTATACGTCTGTTAGTTTCCTTGATGTCAACACTGTGTTAAGTTCTGAAATGAACACTTGTTTTTTTTCATCCACCTTTCTGATGGCAAAAGCAGAGGACTAACTAACAACACTGAGATTGAACCGTTACTAAACCGTTATTAAACTTCCGCTTACCCTGGTTCTATTTGAGCTACAAGGCTTCATTAAGCTTGACATTTGTTACCCTGGATAAGGAAACTGGTAATCAACTGGTTCAGTCAACTGTGGGTCGTTTTTAAGTAAAAAGACCCAACAGTTGCTGGTTCCAGCTTTTTAAATGTGGTGATTAGCTTTTCTTTCAGACCCATGTGTTCTTCTTCACATTTTCAGGCTCATGATTATAAAACTGACCAGGCGGTTACATTTTGGAGTGAAAACTACCAGCTGGTGCAGGTTTGTTATATTGTTCCTTTTTTTGGACAGTGTTTACTGTTGTCATTATATTTTTGTTTTTGTTACTACTTAAAACCATGTTAAATAGTTTTTCTTCCTGTTAAGTTATTTATTCCACGGCATAAAGTTATTTTATCTCTGCTGCTGTACTGTACTGTTTGTGTCTTATTATCTGAGTCTGCTGGAGATGTTTTGTATTCAAAGCTCTTTGCCCTTGATTCCCTCTCTGCTCTGTTATTACTTCGTGCCATATTCCTCAGTCCTTCACTCACCGACTGAACACACAGCATGTACAGTAAGATTCAGGAGCTGATTGATCATGGTTTAACATTATTCTTGTGTTGTTTTGTGGCACAGGGTGTGACGCCCGTACAGACCCTGAAAGCACCTTTCAGGAAGTCTGCGCTGTTCAGCACACCTATCAGTGAGCGGCTGGATGAAATCGAGCCCCCACTCGACGACTGACATAGTACGTCAGAGCATCGCGTTACAACACTTCATTACCAGTTTATAATAAAGTGGTAATCCACTTTAAAGGTTATTGTTATCCTCAATGATGGTGACACATCTGAAGATTAGCTGCCATTGTCACATGATGTTTTGTAGTGGAGAACAGCAAAGTCATTGGAAAGGCATCATTTATGTATAAATGTTTATTAAAAATGGGACGACGATGTTTAGCGAGAAAGTTACATGCCTGGAAAAACACATAAATCAATAGGTCAAACCACAGCCAGCAGCACACTGATATATGGACTTTAAACCTGCAAAACAAGCGATCTCTTACCTCAATCAAACGCACCAACAGTTTCTGTTGAACTGATTTGCTGAGAAACGTTTGCCTTCCTAAGAATCATCATGTGTTGTGTTTGTAAGCACTGTGTGTAATTCTAGTTAACACTCACCCAAAGCACAGTGACACAATGCAGATTGCATCTAGTAAACCATGACTAAAAGGTTGCAGAGATGTAGCTGCCCTGCTCCTCCTTCTCTCTTCTAGTCTTGTTGCTGTGTTTTTTTTCATGTTCAATGTTTAATGTCCTGTTTGCCTTCCTCTGACGTCTTCATCTCCTTTTTCTTCTCATCATTATGTTGCTGAAGTTTAAATCTCTGTAGGTGTTACATGTGCTTTTTCTGTTCCGCCAAACTTACAGTTTGCTGCTGCCACTTGTGGATCTATTAACCACATCATATCCAGTACGTATATACACATAAACATAATAATGTACCATAAATGCTTTTAACATTTAGAAACAGATTGGATTAGTAGAGTAGAAAGACTGGAATTATTTGTATAGAACGTTGCTGAACTAGAAATGTAGTATTTATTGTTTCTTTCTTGATAAGAAAAAGTTTTTACGTACACTTTATACACAGTCTCTGATAAGAACCTGTCACTATTAGTGTCTCAACATCAGCAGACAGATGCAGCAGCTGTTCTTAACCTCAAACGTATTCATGCATCACTAGTTTAAAACAGGTCGCATCATGCAACCTATGTTTACACATACTTACTTCTAGTTGTAACTGTTGTGCAGCTGACTGGACCAACCTACACAAACAGATCCCAGGACCAGCTTAGAGGGAGTGAAAGAAGTAATATGAATGGCAGAGGACAGCAGTGATAACCTTAATGAAATGCACAGCAATAATTAAATGTTATAGCATGACGGGAATCTCATAGAAACTGGTAATATTTGCATTTAAGAACTACGAACTTGCATTTCTCAGAATACCAGTAAGTAGTGTAATTTACAATTCTCCCATTACTTTAAACTGCATGGATTCTAAAAGACAGCCACCTTTACAACAGACTGGCCTTAAAAGTATCTGTATATTTAATGTTGTGCAACAGAGGTTTAGTAGATATTCCTAAAATATTCCTTAAAGTGACAGTTTTGGTTATTTGACTTGGAGGCTGTATGAGGTATCAATCCATAGTCAGTGTATTACCTGCAGTAGATTCAGGTCTGTGCCCTCTCAGTGTGGAGAAGCAGGCAGGAGCACTGGTGTAGAAGCTGAGTGGTGTACTATTGGGGACGGGGACTTAAAAATTGCCCACCTAAAAACCCAATATAAGTGCACACTTCACTTTGAATATTTTCACTGCTTTATCTTGCCGTCAAACAGAAATACGTTTTCTGCTGAGCTGAGCTTCCATATTCCTACGCATAAGTATACTTGCTCTGCTCACCGTATTACTGTGCAGATCAGCTGTTTTAGGTGTAAAGGGCAGTTGATGGCAAGATAAAGCAGTGGAAATATTCAAAATATAGTGTACACTTCTACTCATATAGTTTTTTTTGCTGGGCATTATTTTTAGGTGGTAAAAAAATAATTTAGTTTCTGCTGTACCTGTCCACAGCAGCACATCACTCAGCTTCTGTGCTCTCCTGCCTGCTTCTCCAAACTGGGAGGGTGCAGACTTCTACTACTGCAGATAATACACTGACTATTGAATAGATAAGTTACACAACCCTATGTCAAATAACCCCGAAATTTCACTTTAAGTTTTAATGGTGCAACCTGACTAATGGAATGAGCAGTCTGAACCTTCATCTCGTGTTGAAAGTTTGATTTTGTGACAGCAAATGTACTCTGTGTAGCTGCACTATTGTTGCCTGTGCTTGCTTTGTTTACAGGCTCCATTCATCTTTTTTTTTTTTACCATTTCACTGTTGCCTTTTGCAACCTCTAATTATTGCAATCAAACAATGCAACAAAAAGCCACACTTACCTCCTACGCCGGGCAAATATCTCTCTATTGTCCTTGAACAAAATAACAAGAAAAGCTATCGGGACTCAGAGAATTGCACAGAGAGTGCATCTCCACCTTTACAAAGACGTGTTTTCACAGGCCCACAGTATGGAGATGTGAAACACAATACATTGTTGAGAATCACACAGTGTATGCTACAGATTCACATATATGTTCTGTCAATCAGAGGACAATTCCAGGCGCCGCTGATCCTCTCTGAGCTTTCAGCGGGGATTAGTAGGCGGTAGCTATGGCGACAAGTAATTTTAGCATATATTTATGCAGCTTTTCTCTCCAAACATTTCATTATCTCATGGGATGATACAGGAAAACCAATTTGCCTCTGAAATACAGGGCTTTTGAGCAAATTTGTACTTAACATTTAAAGTGAAATGCAATACAGCAATTTTCATTTTACTTCTGTTTCTTTTATTTCAGTTGTGTCTCTCTGAGTGTGTCTGTCTGAGAGGTTTTTTTTTTTGGGTGGGTGGGGTAAAAAATCAGCAAGATTTTAAGGCATCTGATTCTCTGAAAAATAATAAACCCTGATTGTTGAAAATCCAGGTTTTACAGCTGAATTCAGTTTTTTCCACAATCCTCAAGATTCTTCTAATCATCTGCAGAAAAAAAATAAAAAAAATAAATAAAATAAAATCTGTTGTAACTCTATTTCCTAATCCAAACAAATATGCCGGGGAGACAAATGTTCATCCTTAGTTTGTACTTCATAAATCAAAATCAAAATGTTAAATTATATTGCAATATTAATGTTACTGTTCATTGTTTGATATTTTCATACACAATCATGCATTTATATTTTTCTTCTGCTGTTCTTCAAAAAAATATTTAATGTATGACTTCCATCTTTGTTTGGATTAGAATATTAAGATTAGAAGATAATATTGGAATAGAGTTGCAACTTGTCAAACTAGTCAAAATATTTTATTTATTGAGCGGCAGATGGTTTGAAGAATCTTCTGGAAATACCTTCAGAACTGCGTCTTGTGACCTTGTTTTTGCCAGAGACTTATCTTTCAGGAGAAGTGATGCTTCGCTCTATGACTTGAATGCAATGGAAAGAGTTAGGTTAGAGTTAAGTAGAGTTACAGAAGGTAATTGCACAAGTGAGGAATACAAAAAATACAACAATGAATAAATCAGGATCAATATGACAAAAAATACATGACTAAAAGAAAACCTCCTATTCACCACCTCCACTACAATCTAATAAAGATGAAAGTACTGTGTTTTAGTCTGGTGCTGGTTCAAGAGTCATGAAATCATCAAACAGTTGGAAATATTTATTTTATTTAATGATTTTGAAAATTATTTTTGCAGTCAGTATGCCTGGAGGCTTTGTACTTCAAGGTCTGGGCTGAATGAAAATGCAGAGAATAACACATGACACGATGACAGACAGACAGCCCAGTCAGTGGAGAGAAGTTAGCAGGTCAGCGAGGGACTCAGCGGAGACCTTCACTCCGCTGCTGTGCCTCTAACGGGCGCCGGCCGTGTGTCACTGTGAGGATGTGGGCGGTAATTACAGCTGTGCAGGAGGGGAAGATGTTCTCCGGCAGAGATGAAATCACACAACCACACACACAGACACAGTGCCCACGCCCCCGTTCCATACACTGATAATGAGCATCTAATGAGCAGTGATGTCATTACAACAAACACACAGCTGTCTGCTACCAACTCGCTTTTCCCTTATCAGTGCACAACTGCTTGCAGCTTAATTAGGCTGCAGATAGTTAAAGCTGTTTTTCTAAGGCACAATTTATATACTAAATTATAATAATAATATAATAATCCTGGCAGCATCGTAAAATGTAAAGTGATAAGGCTAATATATGTTGGATAAACCTGAACTAATTGTTATGACTTGGACCTCATATTTAATAGAGGATAAAAATGAAAAATAAAGCCTTCAAGGTGCAGCTTAATTTCAACAGACGTTCCCAAAAGGTTACACTTACAGACCGCCCCTCTGCTGAACGGGCTGCCACACTCCTGCCTTTTAAATGTGGTGGTGGGGTCTGAGCACAAGGTCTTTTATAAATTCTTTCTCGGTTAAACTGTGATGAAAACATTTGGCTGAGTGTTGTCAGGAGGAGATGATGGCCCAGATACACAGAGCTAACATGAACAGAGTGATGGGGACTTTAAATCCTAAACAGAATAGACTCATTAGAGCTGGTTTCTCATGTTACACCCTGTGTGGAAGCAAATATCAATAACTAACCACACTCCGACAACTAAAGCAAAAGTATAAAAATACTGCCTGCTCCATAAATGGAAAAAAGAGTATTTTACTCAGTTTATTGAACAAAATATCTTACAGTATCTTGGATATACATATATACATATTAGTTTGTACTGTGTAACACGGTTGGTGAACCCCTGCAGTGACATTGATTGTAGTTGTGCCTCCAAACTTCAATGGATGTTTCAAGGAAATATTAATACATCATTGACTTCCAAACACATTATACAAATCTTAATATAGAAAGCACAAAAAATAAGATTTTTTCAGTGAAAAGTACTCACTCTCAGGACAGAAAGGTTCTTCATACAAAAACAACTTTAACATTTTCTTTTTCTTTTTTTTTTTCTTCTTTTTTTGCAGTTACAGTATGCAGGTAATAAATATACCTGGAATTCCCTCCGTTTATGTCACATGGTGTCGTTCACTTTTCCTCTGCACGGAAATCACCAATAAGGACTTATTCTAGAACAAATAAAGAAGTGGCTCGGCCACCGGAGCTTCTGCTGCTGCTGCACATTATCTGCACGCCTCTCAGATAACATACACATCAGTCTTCTCCCCAAGAAGCCAGTACGTTCTCATTTTGCCTTTGCCCTGCAAAAAAAAACACAGAAATCAATAGGCTCATCAATGGAGATGAAGTGGGGGTGGGTGGGAGGTGGGGGCGACATCCTCTATTAGGCTGCCCTTCTTTAAGGGTGACCCTGATGGTTACTGCTGCTCAGCTTACACCTCCACCTTTCCACCTTTGTATGAAGCATCATACATGAGCAGAGCAGAATTAACCATATCATACTTGTTTACAGCTTATCACTGTTGTCAAGGGGAAATCGTGTATCTCTGCTGAATGCTGAAACGGTCCTTTAAGTGATTAGATATCACGTGTGTAATGTCTGTAATAGTAGATCATGAACCTCCAAATACACAGAAACAATACTGAGGACATAACCTGTGTCCTCAGTGGTAGCCACAGATATACAGACTAAACTATTAATCGATTCATCAGAATAATATTCCATCATTAGTTGCAGTCCGATTAAGTAGCATATGATCCTGTAACCCCTCCCCCAGACGGCCGCCCACCCCGAGTCCGGTTCTGTTGGAGGTTTCTTCCTGTTAAAGGGAGTTTTTGCTCCCCGTTGTTGCAAGTGCCTTAAGATAATATATGTTATGATTTGGCACAATAAAAAAAATGTAATTGAATTGAAAGATAAGCTTTTATTTGATGTAGTACCAACAGAAATCAACTTGTTGAAGGAATGTTTTAAAATCATATATAATTCTCTCTGGTGTCTTATTCTGAAATTTCTGAACAACATGACAACATATGTAAATTATTTTCTGCCATCAAATCTGAATCTGAATGACTTGTTCATACAGATGTTTTTTGTAGTGTGATGAAACATGAGCTTTGGTTTGCTTAATGGCATTTATTTTGAAACAGCAAAGGAACAGTTCTCACCTTCATCTCTACATCTCCTCGTAACTGGAGGTCGAAGTATCCAAACTCATCCAGAACTTCTTTGGTGGCTGATGATACGTGGATTTTCAAGGCTGCAAAACACATGAAGAGCACGTGAATGACACATGACAACTCTAACAGTATTTGATTTTTACCACCACACCGCCTCTATCTCAGGCCTCAGGACAGAAAGCAGGTGAGGAAACTGAGGAATGAGTCCCGACAGACGCCAGCAGCTGAAATGCAAACGGTGATGAAAATCTGTATTGTTTTGTCCAATTAATGCACACAGTGCAGAGATATGAGATGTGATTCCTGCCTGTGAAGCTTCAGGCTGCACAGTTTATCGCTGGCTAAGGGCCCTTAGCTGTAAGTGCTATCAATTATTTACCAGTGGAGGCACAATACAGGAAGCGACCCAGTAGTTAATCAATACATCTGATGATCCATTCGCAAAATATCCAACCACAGTTTCATAACACTAGTTCCTGTCACTGCCAGTTAAGAACAGACACGCCAGTGTAGAAAGTATTAGACTCAGCAGCTCAATACGTCTTATATTCAGCTTAGAAACCATGTTTCATCCAACCACAGCAGCAGATACTCGTTTATGGTTACCTCAACATAAGGACAATAAATTAATGATTTGCTGTTCATTTCGACCCTCATTAGTTGTTACCTTGCCAACAACTAATCTTCTCCCTTAAAGGTCTCATATAGTGTAAAGGGAGATGATTATAAAGCAGGTTTAGGTTCTATATTAATACTGTGAAAGTATCAAAGCGCTCAGTCCACAGAGAAATACAAACAGCCTGTATTCAGAAACTGAGCTTTAAAACCAGCTGTCCGAACTTCTGGAACTTTGTGATGTCACAACAAAGCAGGCACCGCTCTCAGCTACGCCCTAAGCCCCGCCCACCTGGATCCACCATCCAACCTTGCAGGATTTGGTTTCTCTGTGTGTTTACCTGAAATCTGCTATATTTTTATTGGATCACTCAGAAAACAGTCAGCCAATCAGAAGAGAGGATCAGAGCCTCCTCTCTAATGATTGGCTCACTGTTTGTTACTAGAGAAGAAGTCTGAGAGAGGAGATGTAAGACTACATTGAGATGGTTTTTGGTTCTTAAAACCATAAATATATCTTCTTATGGATCAACACTTCAAATAAAACACAAATTAACAAAATACAGTTTAAATCACACATGAGCAGTAAAACAGGTGCTCACTGTGTATAGGCTGATATTTCTTAGCTGAAAACAGTTCCCAACAAATGCTCTGTTTACTCCTGTTTGAGAACCGTTTGCGTGCAGAGCCCTGCTGTTTTAGAAAATGACTGTGCTTATTTAAAAAAAAAAAAAAAAAAATGAAACTATATACTTGTGAACTTGTTCTTATAGATTTCCATCTTTAGGAGGAACCAATGTGCTCGGGGCTGAGAGCCACAGACAGAGAGGGGAAGTCAGAAAGAGAGAGGCAGGAAAAAACTCTTTAGTTACTTCAAGTTTAAACCCTGTAAACCAAGTTAGAAATGTCTCACACATGGCAGAAGTTAATATGAACCATTGTGTAAATTTTCTTTTGGTACAAGCCCTATAATAGTCAGTGTTTTTATGTAGCCAAAGAAACACTTTTCGGAGGCTTTACACTATGTGAACATGCAACAGCCTCTATCCTTACATCATCAATTTAGATAAGGGAAAACTTACAAAACCAACATGCAAATGGAAAAACTTAACATGTATTATATTATGGTTCCTAAATAATTTGAATAGTGCTGGTGGTAAATTTTGGTGGAGAAACATGATCAAGAATAAGAAATCCTTTACAGTAAGGTGACAAAAAGCTGGAAAAAAACAAAAAAACAAACAGGAAATAATGAGGATGTTGTCATTGGCACATACAGCTGTGTCAAACTTCTACCCCCTGTTGAACATTTTTTTTGTTGTTGTTTTTTTTGTGGAATAAAATAGAGAATAGACGAAGAACAAGTGGTGGTGGCACTCACCCTCTCCGTTGGACTCCATTCGAGATGCCGTGTTGACAGTATCTCCAAACAAACAGTATCTGGGCATTTTTAGCCCGACCACACCGGCACAGACTGGACCTATAAAACACAAGCTAAATATAGTCACATTTTACAGGGGAAAAAAAACAATAATATGTGGAATGCGGGGAGTAATGCTGCTGTCATTATCACACATCCTACCTCAATGAAAAATGTTTTTAAATATGTCAGCAAAGGTGTGAGAGAATTGAAACTGCGCTCAGGATGTTTTAAATGACTCTGACAAGGCTAAGTACCAGCCTACGCACGCTGGTCTATCTCTGCTGCATGTCAAGTGTCTGAATAAGAATATAAACAATTCCACCATGAGCTGATGAAGTCTAAATACGGTGTCAGAAGCCTCTCGTAAATTACACCAGACCAAATGTTGCAGACAGATAGGGATAAAACATCCTGAGTTGTCATGTCCTCTTATTACCTTGGTATCCGGAGGTTGGAATTTACAAATCGGAACTGCCCTACACTTGAAGTACACTCCCAGATCGTTAGATGTACCTTGCTAAAAATTAAAGCATACCCTCCCTGACATACCATCCATTTATTATTAAATAAGATCTAATGCTGAACCAGTTTCTCATGGCGATAATCCCGTAGAGTCATTCACCAGTTATTAAAAATGTTACATTACTGCGATTGATAATTGGGTTTTTGGTGCAGATTAGGCTGACTAATTTTATTGGATGGATAGAAGCTAAAATAATTTACATTTAGTCATTTTAAAGCAGTTTAATCAGGTTTTATAGCACAAGTTGTCACATTACTTATACTGTTATTACATTCAATTTTAGATAGAGGAGATGGAGAGCTGTCTTTTAGTTAGTCCAAGTTTGTGATGGAAATTATTGTTCTTATTAGCTGAAGATTTTTTTAATTAATTTACATCAAAACCCTGGTACAGGGGAAATTAGAGGGGTCATGCAGGAAGAATCCTGATGCTGCCTGGACAGCTAACTGTATTTCCTATTAATGGGAAGTGGAAACGATTAAGTTCTCATAATTACAAGATTCAAGTAGCCTGGTTCAGACATCTGAATCACTGGCTGCATCTTCGATTTGTTCAAAAATTCAAAAAGGTCTGGTGTTGAACTCATTACCGGCCATTTTCCCATCAATTGTTGATGGACACAAGGCAGAATTAGGAATGCGATAGTCACCTTCCTTTGCCGGAGCGAGATAAATAGCTACGTCAATGAGAAATAGCGACAGAAAAACGGCTACAAAAGTGGGAATAAGTGTGGAGGAGATGGACGCTATGGTACATGTTGTTGTAAGTGGACTTGCTGTCGATTGTTGTTGAAAATATTCTCTCCAGAACAGAAGGTGAACACATAAAGTTACCATTGTCAGGCTTCTACCTAAAAGAAGGCATCTGTGCTTTACACTTGACATCGTGAGTCATCAAAAGGTCTTGGTCACCTTGGTGCAGATGTCCAGGTGAGGCTGAGAGTCTGGACTCACCTGTGTGTATACCTATCCTGAGTCTCAGCTGGTCGTTGGGCCTGTGCCGGATCTTGAACGTTTTGACCTGCTCTAACAAAGCCAGCGACATCCCGGCAATCTCTCTGGCGTGGAGTTTCCCGTTCCGCACCGGCAGCCCCGACACCACCATGTAGGCGTCACCAATGGTCTCCACCTGAGGGACCAATCACAAGAGATCAAAGCATCAGGAAGTAAAAAACATCATCGTTTTGCTGTTTCGTTTAGTCCTGTAATTATTCAACAAGATGAAGGACTCACCTTATACACATCAAAGTTATCGATGATGGCGTCAAAACAGGTGTACAGATCATTGAGCAATGTGACAACCTGTAGAGAGACAGAAGGGTTTTGATTATATGACTTCAGTAAAACAAATGTGCTGCAATTAAACTCTGTGTTTTGTTAAAATGCCGCCAGACTGGAAGAACAGTGTGTCTTCACAACCAACTCACAGTCTCTCACATTATGTCTGCTGCTGGACGTTTGCCCACTGAGGCTCTCTGATAAAAACACATTTACATGATCAAACATCAAATCCACAGATGGAATATCACACACACAATCTGTATTAGAGGCATCAGAGGCGGGCCATTTATTCAAAGAGGAATTATTCATTTAGTCTTCAGTTTTAATTTTAATTTCTTGTTAATTGTGTCTGAACCTCAAATTAAACCCAGCTGGTTCTTTATCAAGCTAAGACGTTCCTGTGCTGCACTTTAAGAAAGAGCAGTGCTGAGTGAATGTGAACATTTGAACTGAGAGAAACTTAAGATCATTTTGTTTGTACTGAACTCTTAACGGAACAAAGAAGGATCTGACACCAAGTTCAAAACACAGGATTGGATCCTGTTCCCAAATCTCACTCCCAAATTGACTGATGCTGTTAATGGTCTGTTTCTTCAGGAACATCCAGTATATGAATTAATATGTAATTTATATGTATGACGTGATTAGTGACTGAGCCTTTAAAGGTACCCTGTGGAGTGTTTCTTGTAAACAATTAACACTCAGTGTTACTCATCAAAACACATTCTGTGTTTCCTAACAAAAGCGTTGAGTGCATTTCTTTCCACACAGAACATCAACAAAGCTGATTTATTAAACATTTTAAAACCTCCATTATTTAGATCCGTGTTTGCATTGCCAGCAGTCATCGTCACTGTGGCCAAATGAATATCAGTTTCTTCTTCCTGCCTTTTGCTGGTTTGTTGGTGCATTACCACCAATGGAGGATCAAAGGATCTGTGAAATAGTGAGGAGCTGACAGCAGAAGCGTGTATTGCATCGCCCATGTACTTCTGCGTGTATATGTGTGTGTGTGTGTCTTCATGGGTGTGCACAACATACAAACCCACTCACCATTGCTCCGTAACGCCACTGGTCAACAGTGCATGTTACCGTTTATTTTCAGTGTGTTAAGTTTGAGTAATTGAACAAGAAGAAGACTGCAAGAAGACTTGCATTAACACTTTGCCTATTTAGCCTTTATAGGCAGGAGCTTTTAAAGTGTTACCACATTATCTACTAATAAAACTAAATGTACTAAATGTGATTTTAAGCAGGGATAGTCCATTAATAATACAACAATTTTCATTCAGCATTTATTTATTTATATCATACTTTACTATTTGCTGGATTGATATGATGACATATTAGACATCCTGCATGTATTTAAATGCAGGAAACAGCGTTCACATAACATAATAATTCACATAAGCTTTTTTGCCTCCTTCATATGGAGTGACATGTTCATTTGTTTTAATGGAACTAAACTGACTTGCACAATGTGGGGTAATTTTTTAGTGCACAACTTTCCAGCCTTGGAAAGACAAAACACAACTTGAAAAGAGAAACAAGATAATGGTGATGCGTGGAACACATTTTTGTCCTTGAGGTCACTGCTTCAACACTTCAGACTCTCCGCCTGAATGTGACCTCATGATAATGTCTTTGGTCTAGAAGCCTCCCTTTGGTATTCAAGTGAGAGCGAGATGTGGAGTGGCATTATGTGACTCAACTCTGCGTCAACGCTCTTCCATCTAACAACTGTACTATTTTGAGTTGTAGCTCGTGTGTGGGAACACACTGTGGGAACTATGAGACACACTGTAGGAAGAGACCTGATACTGGTGAGCACTTTTATGCATGAACAGAGAGAGAGAATTCTACGTGACTGTGATCACGACTAGGGATTTTTAATAAGCTTTTAGAGAAGGTGGAGAGAAAAAAATCAGGAGGAAAAAGGAAAACCTGCTACTTCAAGATACGTTACGGGAAGTCCGCTGGAGGACTGCAGTGCGGTATGACCTGCTGCGTACCTGTAGGGGTGTACTCTCTGCAGACATGGACGTGAAACCCACGATGTCGCTGAAGTAAATCGTGACGCTGTCAAATGCTTCAGCCTGCACTGTCTCCCCTCGTTTTAGCTGCTCTGCTACTGAACTGCATGAAGAGAGAAACATGAGGTCAAAACATTCATGCTGCAAATCCATAAAGACAAAAAAATAAAAAGGATACTTAGAGAATAAAAAGATCAAGATCAAACAAGCAACTGCAGGTGATGAGATGATGTTTGTTTTTAGAGTTGATATCAGTATCAGAAATGCCTCTGACGCTGGCTAAAATGCTGGATTGGGTATCGACGAGTGTGTGAGTCTACGCACCGAGCCGATACCATGGAATTCATTGATCAAACAGAAGTTTTCCCAGAAATCAATTCTTATTTGCCGCTCCAAAACAGTAGCCTAAACAGGAAGTTGCGCTGTGCAGCCACTGGCAACTACTGTTTTAGAGCCATGCCATTCAACAATGACAGCAATCATATCACGTCCATACAGGGTTAGTAATACACAGCTGTTGAATTTTTTTTTTTTTTACGCAGTGGTATCAGATCAATACAAGTTCAGGTATCAGAATCAGTATCGGGAAGGGAGAAATATTATTGGAACATTATCTGTTTTGTTGACGTCATGTTGTCAGTTTTCAGTAAAAATCGTTTGTCTCTCTGAAACATAATTACACAACGCCTGGCAGGTTCAATTATAACCACACGTCACATTATCTGTGTTAATTCTGCTCACATTAATTTTCTCTTAATCAAATAACACCATAGGCAAAAACCACTGTGGCAGAAGTCAGCTCATCTAATTCTGAAGCGTGGTGAGAAATGATATCTGTCCTTCCTCTCAAGCTCCTCTCAGTCTGGATGAAGGTTTTTCAGCAGGAGAAGAGGATAAACGGGTGAGAAGGACGGGATTTGTTGCTGCGGTGTTATCCAAACGCCTAAATTCGCTATAATGCCAGTTTTTCTGTCTCGCCTTAATGAGCGGTTCGCCTGACAGCTCTCTCCTTTCCCTTTCATCTACTCTGAGATCGCACCGCGGGGAAATGCGTATCTGTTGGTAAAATGCAGTGTTGGGAAGGATTTCGAGTCTTTAATTAATACAGGGATTTAACACAATTGACAACGTGTCACTGAGCCACGCTGGTAACACTCCCCCTATTTGCTGGGGAGTTAATTGGGGTTTTAAGCTTTGGGCTGGAAGGGCAAGAGTGTCAATGTGATTGTGATTTTTTTTTCTTACTGCGGTAAAATTTGGTAGAGGAGGTTTTCAGCTTTTCTCTTCTCCTCCAGGTAGGCTTGTGTTCGCTCCTCCACCAGGTTCTCCAGATTATTGGCGTACTGCTCCATCCTGGACAGCAGGTTGTTGAGAATACTGGTGCTGCCCTCCCTGTGGGAAACATAAACACAGAGGAGAATTAGGAAATGTCCACACGAAACCCTGATTACTAAATCACAAAAAAAAAGTCTGGCAGGGCAAAATCATGAGCAGTCAAACAGCCAGGCAGGATTTAAGCAAGATATATACTCCTGATCATCCGAAAGGCCCTCCCCCTTACACTTGACCGATGTCACACAGCGAGGTCTACATCGACCGTTTTTCTGTAAATTTCTGTAACCGTCGACCTGACATTCACACCCACTTAATGCAGTGACTGACCAGTTGTGTGGAGGTGAGAGAGGAGCCATGCACGTCTACCTCTCTTTACAATCACACATGGCATTTTTCATGTGAATGACTGGATGCTGCACTATGAATATCTTCTAAGAGAGACAGTCTGAAATTGTGTGCTTTTATTTCAGTGTGCAAAACGATTTCTTTACAACCAGTAAACAAACCACCTGGAGTACCCAGATCAGTTACTTTGATGAGTACAAAGTTATCATAACTGATGGAAATGATAAAACTACACAATCAAAATCCAAACTGGAATAAAACAGAATTATTCTTTAAAAGAGAACTACACTCTCTTATAACACTGTCAAACTCATGGTGGACAGGGTAAATTAAGTATTAAAAATCGCAGAACCAGAAATATCTCCTTTTTTTATTCCATTCATACTTCTTCCTTGTTGCCTACATTACCCACAGTGCAAGTAGCCCTAAAGTAGGCTTGACTCGCTACCCTCAAGCAGAAATGAGGAGTGGGCTACAGAGGTCTGGTAACTTCACATCCCCAGATTCTTCTCATTTTAAAATTTGTCTTTACCGCCGACCGATGCTGACTCGAGTGACATCACTTGAGGACAGTTATCACTTCACACAGCTGTCTCCGGAGACACATATACAACACTACTCCCCAACATCTGTAAACAGACGTTAATGAGTAAAATCCGGGAGTTACCCTTTAAGTTGCTGGTTATCTGCACTAACACTTCTTTATCATATATAAACGATATTGGATTTGTGAATCTGCTCTGTCAATTAAAATCTGATGAGCAAATTATCCATATATTTACCACTTCAATTCCATTTGAATTAAAAGTATTTGTCGATATAATGTAAATATACAGTAAATAAAACGTCCTTTCCAATTAGCAAGGTAAAAGCTCCTGCTTGCACTGTATGTAAACGTCAATGCCAAGTATAAAGACTGATCCTTGTGGAGCCTCTTGTCGCAAAACAAATTTACAACGAATGACAGAAACATCAATAGAAGTTAGAGAGAAGAGGGTGGGGGGAGGTCCCAGTTAGAAAGGAGCTGTAAATAATATTCAGTGCATTGTAACATGGAGCGACAGACTCAAACAGAGCAGTGGGGATTAAGTCCGTAGATCAAGTGGACGACTTAAGCTACTTGATGACTGCACCTGGAATTTAAGGCATTCCAATGAATTGGTGTTACAGTCCCATCATGTGCTTTTAGCAGCTCGATAAATATGGGCCCCGCTTTCTCAGCTTTACATAATTACTTCAGGGGCTAAATGTCAGTGTACATGACTGAGCTAACAATCTATTAATTCAGGCTTCACATATTTGAGTAGCTTTCTCTCCCACAACATGGCCACCTGTCACTATTGGCAACCACTTTCGAAAAAAAAAAAAGACTCACATATTTGTGTTACTTTGTTTGTGTACAGTTTTTCAATATGAACACAGCAGCTGTTGTAGCACCCTTCAAACAGACACTACAAACATCCTGTGACGATCTCTATGTTCATCTTCTCTGATGCCATCCCAGAAGTTCACATATATTTTATAATTATATAATACATCTGTTGTATAATATTTGTGTGTCTCAGGATATTTCCACATTACGCACACAGACACACACACAGACACACGCATGTACACGCAGTAACTGCGACGGAGCAAGCAGGTGAGTCATCCACACCACCATGGCGGCTAAAAGCATCAATGCCTGGCATCCTGCCACGTTTCTTCTGGGTCACAGATCCTCCACACACCCACATGTTTAAGTTTAAAGAAGAAAACATCAGAGACAGGGATGAGTATCAACACACTGAATGCAATCACACAGGCCACGCACTGTTTACTGCAGCACACATCACAGACATCCATGTTTTGCCACCATTCATCCAAACTAATAGTAATGGTGAGGACTGAGAGCGGTCTGTGATGCTTTTCATTTCTGCAACCGTTCTTCAAACCCCTTCCCCCTTAAAGCAAGTGAAATTAAATCTGTTTGTTTGTTAACTCTACTATTTGTTCTGTTGATAGGATAGTGGTGAGAAGTTGTTACAGTATAAAGCACTTTTTGCTTATGTCCTCTCAGACCGTGAGCAGTTACCATGTAACTGCCACCTCCATTGTCTCCCATGTAAAAGTGAAAGCAGCCGTGCCACTGAGGTCGGCAGCAGCAAGTAGAGAGAGGACAGTTGCTGCTCTCGTGAACGCGCATGATTTTTTGCCACAGAGATGGTGATGATTGAATTTTTTCAATCTGGTTGCTGTGTAACCATGGCAACCGCAGAAACTACACAGAAGAAAACTACCTAGAGGGTACCTGAATTATACCTGAATTTTTTACCCTTTTCAGCATCTCTGAACAAACACACAGTGTATCCGAATAGTAGGATATTCAGGCTCCTTCACTTTTTCACATTTTGTGAAGGCTTATGCTAAAATCCCCAAAAAGATTCCCTCATCACTCCATATTCAATATCCCATAATGACAAAGCAAAAACAGAATTTAATTCAGAGCCTTTGCTATGACACTTGAAATTTAGCTCGTTCAGATCATTTATCTTGATCATCTTTGAGATGTTTCCTTGATTGGAGTCCACCTGTGGTAAATTCAATTGATTGGACATGATTTGGAAAGGCACACACCTGTCTATATCGGGTCTCACGGTCGACAATGCAGATCAGAGCAAAAAAACAAATCATGAGGAGGAAGGAGCTTCCTGCAGATACCAGAGACAGGATTGTGTCGAGGCTCAGATCTGGGGAAGGCTACAAAAAAATTCTGTGGCAGCGAAGGTTTCGAACAACCAGGACTCTTCCTTGTGCTGGTCCCCCAGCCATCCCGAGCAATGGGGGGAGAACGGCCTTGGTAAGAGAGGTGATCAAGACTCTGATGGTCACTCTGACTGAGCTCCAGAGATCACGTGTGTCCTAAGATGGAGGGGCTTATGGCAGAGTGGCCAGACAGAACCTCTCCTCAATAAAAGTTTGCAAAAATGGCAACTAAAGGACTCTGAGACTGTGAGAAACAAGATTATCTGGTCTAATTAAACCAGGATTGAACTGTTTGGCCTGATATCTGGAGGAAACCAGACATGCTTACAATTGGTTGTCCTTCATCTACATAATGAGATTTGAGTATAGCACAGTAGGAATGATATGTGCATAGCAGCAAACATTTTCAGGTAAATGCTTTACTTGATGGGTTCCATAGTTAAATCACTTCCAAGAAAGGGACTAGTTATATAACTGCAAATTCACAGGAAGGTTCCTGAAAGAGTTGGTGTAATTGGGGATTCATTTTCAATTGTTTATTTCCCATTTACTTCATTTCAATTAGCATAAGTGAGATTCTTTTAATCGGTGCAGCGGGTCAGATGAATGAATGAAAATTGAAATTAGTTTACAGGCAAGCATAAACTTGAAACAAACAAATATGAAGAATGAAGTTTCCCTAGAGCTGTTCTATTAAAGAAATTTGTCTGGATCTCAACATCTGCTTTAAAGGGGTTATTTGTTTTGCTATTGCTACATAGCCAATGTTAGCATTAACAGCAGTTTACTTACCAGTCGAGAACAAACTTTGTGAGTTTCAAACTTTATTCCATTTCTCACCAAGAGCTGTTTCCGGTGGTGGAAAGAAACACTTTTGTTCTGCTTGCACTTCTATTACTTATTTTGTTCTACTGAAGTCAGCATGCTAACCAGCCAGCCCTGACCCACTTGGCCAGTCTCATCACTTTAAACACTAGTCAGTGTCCAGGCTGCCCTGAAGAAGTAGCGCTGCTCAGAGGGTATTATTACCTCTTGTCTTGAAAATACAACAAAGCTCTTGCCAAGACTTGTGAGTAAACAGCTGTTAATGCTAACGTTGGCTATGTGGCAATAGCAAAACTTACAAATAGCTCCTTTATACTCAACATGACCAGCTGAACTAAAATAAATCACTGACTGAATTTAACTGCTGTAATTCTTGAACACATTGTTCAACTACAACCACATGTAGATGACACATGCAAAAATCTGTGTGACCGTGCAGCTAAAATTGATGACTAGAAGTCAGATCTCGTCAGTCTGAGTCACTTGTACAAAGTTATAATTTTCCCAGACATGATCTACGTAGTTTCAGGAAATCATGTCCTTCGTCACCCAGCTTGTCTATTATTGTGTATTTTAATCAGCATCTGGATCCAGATGCTGATTAAAAATTTAAAGCATTGTGCAATGTTTAAAAAACAAATGAAGAGGACGGTGCAGTCTTGGCTGAGACTTGCATTCTCTGAGAACTTTGCTGTTTACGAAGCAGCTAAACATGCGTCAGGAAGTTACATTTTTCTCAAATATGTGAACTGACGTCAAAAGCACAGAAAAGCGCAGGTAAGACTAAAAGAATTAGGAGCACAAGAGAAAAAAAGGAACATTTCAGTGATGAACACAAGGTGAAATTAATATTTTTTTGCTGTATAAGTAGTGATGGCAAACAGTGTGACACTTGATGTGCATGGTGAGAGGTCAGTTATTCATAGCAAGTGAGGTGTCAGCTCGCTGTGTGGGTTAAACCGAACCGTTTACTGCTGGAACACCCCTCTTGTTACCGCGCCCTTGAAGCCCAAGCCCGTACATACACCAAAAATAACAGCCCATCCATCACATCATGTCAACAACATACATTTACCTAATGAAAATAACCGGCAAACAGTGCATTAACGCACGGGGCTCCGAGGCAAACGGCTTCATACACATAAGCAGGGACTTAGCTTGTGGTTGTCAGGAGCATCCTTGAGTGCTTCTGGGGATATAAATCATATAGAGCTCTCCACTCCAAGCTACTCCAAATGGATAGCTATACATCACCGGGATCATCCTGCATTGACTTACAGAGATAACAGAGAGGTCAAGCTGAGAGGAAAAACGCACCAGTCACACAGATCTGTTTATAGATTCCCTTCCAAACCACCTGTTTTTAGATTGCTACTCCAACAAGTCAACACGTGCACGTTTGTAGTTTTCCCCAGTCACACCAATTCTTCATTATTTTAAGGGATCATAGCTTCTGGTTGTTATGTGCAGTATATCACAACAGTCACAGGCTTCTATCAGGTTCAACCAATTTCATTTCTCCTGCTGAGGTAAAAGATGGTCTGACATCCAGGATTTGCATTTCAACTGAGAGCAGCAAGCGTTCAATGGCAAAAATGACACAGTATTCTTCTCGAGTGAGTATTGTTTGCGCTCAAGGTTCAAGGCTCAGCAGTTATCATACAATATAGGGGTGCACAAAGAAATGCAGCTGCAGTCTTATGGATTTTATTATGTGGACGTTGTGAATGTAGTGGTCTTTGGCACCACTACTGACGGCCTTGAACTCTCCAACAAGGAGGTTCTCGTTCACAGCAGGCGATGGTAATATACTTCGATGGAAAAGGCAATGAGACGGTAACTGTGATGGATTTCTTGTTTCACGCAAGATTTTCATATTGCGTTGAAATGAATGGAAACCAGTGGCTGGATGGAAATTGCTCGGCACTAATGTGAAATATACTTTAATAGGTAAAAAAAAACCCCACAGTGTTATCAGTGTTATGTAAGAGATCATTCATGACGAGGAACACTGGATAACCTTGCACTTAAAAGTTGTCAAAAATTAAAAATGATAGATTTGTATTTTATGATAACAAATATTTCAGATATTCAAGTTAGCTTTTATAGCACTGATGAGGATGCTGGGGTCAGATCTGTGCTGTTATTGGAAAATAAAAGGTTGAACTACTTTATTACTACACACGAGATCAGCTGTCAGACAGACGGCTAAGTAAATGTAGTTTAAAAGGAACGGGCTGTTTGATTGCAAGAAAAAGCAGCGTACACTTCAACTGATGTTGTTTGTTTTTCGATGGCTTTGACAGTAATCGTGTCTACTTTTCCAAAATGGCAGCGCAACTGAATTGAAACTACTGCAGGTAAGCCACAGACTATGTGCAATTACCTCACACACCTCTATGTCAAATAACCCGAACTATCACTTTAAGTCAACAGCAAATTCTGCTGGAATAATGAGTAATAATAATATTGAATAGGTTATTAAGAAAATTAAGTTCAAGCAGGTATGAAAAATAGACTGAAAGCATCACTGGACAATCTGTGCTCTATAGCTGGATTTATACTGGTGTGCTCACACAGCCCCCGAAGCTGAAACCTGTACCTCCTCAAATATACAGTATAACTGCACGTCTTTCTTACAGTGGCTATTCTGTGGAGACCACAGGAACTATGATTGGTCAGCCTGGGCTGCTTGTGTTTTCTGCTGCAGGTGGAAATTGCTGATAGTAAGAACAACATCATGCAAGGTGAAGGAAGCTCAGCTATTTTTTTTCTCCTTTTCACTAACACACATTTAACAAAGCCATCTGTACTGCAAACCTCCTGCTCACTGTGATTGCCGCTCCATCGTAGTGAATGAAAGAATGTACACATGACTACTTTGAATATGGACTGCCCGGCCTGCAAAGTCCTGTTCAACAGTGACACAAGGTAAATCTTCCCATCATCGCTCTCTATCACAAAGTGAATGAAAGCATGTTGACACATTAACAGTGGGGTATATAATTAAAGCACAACACAGCCCGATCATATGTGCAACACGTGTCTGGTGCTATCAACAGGTGAAAATCAGCTCTGAGCCTTAAATCAGCTCTTTCACCAGAGGCACTTACAGCAGGAGCTGGAAAACTGTATCTTAAGCGAAGCTAGATACCACACAACATGACCATGTTAGTGGCAGAAAGCTCCAAGTTGCCATTCAGAGTAATGAAGCGTGACCTGTGTTTTGATCTCCCTGTCACAACTCACGGGACAGGAGGAGCGACTGCAGCTGGCAGGCTGAACGTTACAACCTCTGGCAGCAACAAACTGCTGCTACTTACGTGCTGAGCTTAGCCTCCTGAATGCTGATTCTTCCTTTAAATCCCCCTTTTAACACCATCGGAGCTTAAACTAAACAATACTCTTATCACATTATATTTACATAGTGTAAATCTGTTTCCACTTTTTCCAGCTCTATCACAGATGTAGGATGCTTTGAATGATCGAAGTATTCAAACCTAAGATGCCATGTTTATTGTGGCTTTATTGTCACATCCAATTAAAATATTCAATTTAGTCTTCATGCTGAATTTTATACACATCTCCTCCATAGTTGAGCACCATATTTGGTGTTTTTGGAAACATTTTGGCATCTCGACTAGATCTGGAATAGAAGTGGCCTTGATTTGATGACAGTTGGTTTATTCGGTCTGATCGAACCACATCCACACAGACCTGATGAAGGAAAATCTTTCTTAACTGAGGTTTTTGTTTATTTAGCGAGTAGACTAATGTAGACTTATTATATGC
Organism: Seriola aureovittata; assembly: GCF_021018895.1. Lineage (NCBI taxonomy): Eukaryota > Metazoa > Chordata > Actinopteri > Carangiformes > Carangidae > Seriola > Seriola aureovittata. Next base: position 4,927,409 of record NC_079381.1, read on the forward strand.
CTTAGAATAGTTTTTAAAATACCTTTTCAAAGAAGAGATTTGAACAGGTGAAATCGGGGGCAAGTGGGGGAGTGAGTGAAAGAGAAGAAAGAGAGAGAGACAGTGTTGTTTTTCGAGTAATACAATTTCTTGGTGCTCACCTCAAACTCACATCTTATCAGTCTACTTTCTGTCTTTTTCTTTTGCCTCAGTTGTCTCTTTTTAGGTAGGCGGTGTACACACACACACACACACACACACACACACACACACACACACACACACACACACACACACACACGCCTTTGTTCAAATCTTTTCTTCTTGTGTGGTACACTACTAAGCATAGTACAATGAATGCTGTCTCCACCCAACGAGTGCACTAATTAAACACAGAAAAGTATGAGCTTGAAAACATGTTGATGGTTTTTGAGGGGGTCACATTTTCCTCTCTTGCACATTGAGGGGATGGGGGCTGGGGGGGAGAGATCATGTCCTTTGGTCGCCGTAGGTAATTACACATTACATATAAACACAATTTGAAAAATCAACTGACCTCCAGTGGGACATTGTTAGATAGTCTAGAAGCCAGGAATGAAAAAGCTCTGCCACCACAGTTCTTGAACTTTGAGGCACAACCTGGAGCCCTTGTTGACCTTGTGATTTGATTCGGAAAGTCCAGAATCGATTCATTTCATTTACATTCTTGATGATTCAGTTATATCAGATAAATGACAATGTTGTGTAAAGCTGGTTTTAGAATTTATCCTGGGAATTTACATTTCTTCTACATTCAGTGAGCAGCACTGTTGTTTCTTTGAATATAAAATTGTGTAAAATTATCATTATACACTAAATTGTAAACATTGTTAATTGTGGTTATAAAACTGGATCATCAATATTTCTTATGCCAACATGTGCAAAACAGTTGAGCAACAATTAAAAAAAAAAACCTGCACCCAGTTACAAGGGTGTCACTATGCATATTTTAAACGATAAATACTATCCCATACAGCTGTATGGGATATTTGTGTCAGTGACAGATGCTTCAACAAAGTACAGCAAATCCACTTTAATCATCACGTTGAGCACAGACAACAGTCTGTGACAGAAACTCTGCTCTGTGCACTGTTTGTTTGTCTGATATCTGCAGACAGACGTTAGCTTGTGTTGGTTCCCAGCAAGGACAGACTGAATCGGCCACTCGAATTCTGTGGCTTCACATATCATAACCAGAAATAACAACAACACACAACAAACACAAACTGAGAGTTCAGATCAGCAGAACTTTTTTTTTCAGCCTATCTCTCTCGTAGATAAAATCTTTAGATCCGCTAGGAGATAGCCAGAGTCAGCTAACCATGCTGGGTAACAACCGCAACTGTTTAATTATATTTAAAATAACCATTTTGTGATCATTGTTATAATTGGAGTTCTGCAAGGAAGAAATTTTACACGTCATGCACCACGTACAACAAGTAACCACTGCCGACAGATAACATTTAGCACAGATTTATGTGTACTGATTGAAGATGTAAATATCAATGTTTTTATAATCAATATTGGATCATTCTAATAATTAATTAATCAGATTTTAAATTTCAATCCTAAAATTGACTGGAAGCCAGTGTAACGATTCCAGCACTGGGGTAACGGGAACGCGGAGGAGTCTTTGTTAGTAATCATGCAGCAGAATTTTGTTCTTATTGAGGTGAGAGGAGCACAGACTCTGTCAGCGATGGATGCGAGAACAGGATAATGCATTTAGTCATGAATATGAGATAAATAAATACTAGCCAACTTTTCAGCTTTTAGTACAGTCCTGTGAGTTGGAACAACAGTTAGCCTCCCAACATCCATCTGAAGTGATGAATCCCCACTGATTGTGTCCAGATCAAAATGACTGTTTTCGTTTTATAAGAATTTAGCTTAATGCCACTTTTACAATTCTTCAATGGCCACAGTCACTTTTTTAATCTATAAATAAACTGTTTCATATTTAGCAGCTCATGTGAACCAGAAGCCACTACATGAAAACCTGCACACGTTAATGCAAAACTACATTTGATACTTCAGTGTTTTTACTCTAGTAAAACTGTGAGTACAGGTCTTCTCTATTATGGTATTTCTTCTGTAGTATTCTACAACTTACTTAATATATGTTGTGTTTTTACAGAGGGAATCATGTCTGTACATAAACAGTATAGTAGTGTTGTACACTCTCGAACAGTTCCTACAGACCTCTCATATTTCCATTTCCGTGTTTTAGTGTTTGTTCTCTAAAGTGTTCTCTCACTTTGTATCAGCAGGGATGCTTCACACAGTAACTCCCTCTGTCAGAGCTGCCCTCCTTGAGGGAAAACATGCGTGCCTCCCTTCCTGCGCCGACATAAAACTCAGAACCAAAATATGCATATGAATGATTCATGGGATCATTCAAAACAATACCAGAAACATGGACTCAAACACACACGCACACACACGCTCAGAGATGGAAAGGCAACAAAGAGCGCTTCCTGTCAAGAGCTGCCTGTCAGGAATTACAAGCAGCCTTTTATCTAAAATTGTCTTGGTGATTTCCAAAACATGATTCTTTTTTCCTATTTGCCTTTTTGAACCTCTTAAACACATCAACTTTCATGGCAGTCAGAGGGACATCGAGCTATCAACACAGCGTTCATGTGTTGAGCTTGGCAGGAATGATACTGATAGTGTGGGAAAAAAACTGGCTCTGTCGATTTCAATTTGTCAAATTATCTCCGCTTTGAAAAATAGGATGGAAGTGTGGAAAATGTTAAATAGATCAAGAGTGTGTCCAGCTAACTGTGTTTTGGTTTAATTCTGTTGATTAAAGGGTCGCTTCACCCAAACTACAAGAAAGAAAAATCTTTTTTTTAATCACTTCTCATATCTAGCCATGGTAGTGAAAACCAGTGAAGTGTGGGTCTCACTTGTTGAGTTTGGCCACGTAGATCTTGATGTGGCCGAAGTCGGCCCTCTCTGCGGGGTCTTCGGCCCAGCAGCCCTCCATCAGGATGGTCAGCTCCTCCGAGTGGCATCTGTTGTCCGTCGTTGGTCGGAAGTACGGCTTCTGACCGTTCCTCACCTTCTGTACGATCTCTGCAGTGGAGAGACAGAGAGTGTGATCTGCAGTGAGACACGTAGTGTGTGTGTGTGTGTGTGTGTGTGTGTGTGTGTGTGTCTGTGTGTGTGTGTGTGTGTCTGTGTGTGTGTGTGTCTGGATGAGCAGGCTGTTATACTCATCAGTCAGTTCAGGCATTTCAATCTGTTCAGTGTGACTTGATGCAACCTCCTGTGCAGCTGAAGCTGAACACCGCTGTATTATATGGGGTGGACAAATGATACAACAGCCCTGCACTGACTCAGGGAAGTTAAAAAAAACAAACTGTTTTTCTTTTTCTTTTTAACATTAAATGCTTAAGGATTAGTTCAGCATTTTTATTATTTCATTTTCTTACCTGTCGAGATTTAGAGAAGAAGATTGATGCCACTCTCATGTCCCTCAATAATTGTCCGGCACATAACCTCTAGTAACACCACAACATGTCGGTGGGCAGATTGCCTCCTCCAGACAGAGTCAGACTAGCTGCTGGCAAACCCCAAAAGCCTTTAAGTCAACTTTTTACAGAGAGGACGAGGCTGTTCTGGCAGATAGCTCCCACCCTCTCTCCAGCCAGTTTGAGCCTTTGAACTCTGGGAGGCACTTGGCAAATAAAAATGTATTTAAAAAGTCCTTAATCCCAAGTGATATCAGTATTATTAACTGTCTGTGAAGGATCTCACTCATCCAGGTCATGGTGATCCAAGAAAAGTTGAACTGAGGGCAACGAGACTTGGTTGAAAGACAAATCACCTCTGATCAAGAGGTTTCTTCAGTTCTGAATATTTTGCAGTGTATATAGTATATATTAAATATAATGAATATTTATATCTCTACAAAGTAAGAGATAGGATTTCAACCACAGAGACTGACATGAACTGTTCTTAATGTGTAATGTGACCTCGTCTATATGTTTGTTTTACTAACTGCTTCTTATTTTGTTGCTCCTTGTGTTTGAGCTGAAGACAAATTTTCACCCTGGTGGACAATAAAGATATTCTATTCTATTCTATTCTGTTTTCAGTCTTTTGCTAAGCTATGCTAACCAGCTGCTGGCTTCATATTTACCTTACAGACATGTGAGTGGTATCTGTTCTTCTAACTCTCAGCAGGACAGTGAATAAGCAAACTTACCAAAAATAATTACTATTCTAAGGTTTAAAAAAACAACCCTCTTGTTAGGCTGGTAAAAGCCTTTAAAAAACCTTTGGATTATCTTAATTCATCTCATCAGGCCAAAATCTTGATTTGTCCGTTACACTGATTAATGACCTACTACACGGGAAACTAAATGCTAACGTCATCATGCTAATATGCTAGAGTTAGATGTAAACAAAGCAAACACCCGCTTAACATAAGCAAGTTAGTTTCCACTCAGGTTTGAAAATGCACCTTGTGTGACCAGCTGAAACCAAACAGATGTTTTTGAATTATAAGCTCTTTCTGATAATTTGTTCACCAACAACATGATTTTTTACCACGTGAGTGTGACCCTGGTTCTCTACACTTCTGCAGCTGAAACACATTTACTGAGCTTGTATTTAACTAACAACTCCTTACTGCCACCACAATGCTGCTGCAGTGTGACTTATTTCTCTTTAGGGATTTCACTACGGGTTTTAATCTTTATTGCTGCATTCGGTGGCTGCTAAACAGAACCTAGATTACTATTTTGAGAATCATGTATTTCTGTTAATGTGCTATTTCTGGTGGATGAGCTTAATATATTCCTCAGTGCAGATTAGCTCTTTGCTGTTACCGATTTCTTCTCTCTGATCCATTAATCGTATCAATCTAAAAGTTTGTAAGAGACATCCTTCCCACAATTATTCCTCTGCATCCTCTTCTTTCTGTTATTAGTATCATCATTGAAGACACCACAAAACTACTACTACAGTGCTGGTTAAATCACATTCAGACAGCAGAGAGCAGGTGACGACTTTCACTGCTCTCAGCCTGTTATGGATGGAAAAATATCAAGCACTTGTTCAATGAGCATCGAGCACGACTGCGAATAAAAAGCCAATGAAAGTCATCACATGGAGGAAGCACCTTTTACACATCCACTTTGCATGTGTAGAAGTTGAAGTCAAGATGTTGAACTGCTTTAAAAGTTAAAAGTTTTTTCCCACAGTCCTTCAGCAGAAGCAGCGGTGGAAGTATAAGAGTGGTGGTGAAGAAACCGGTCAAACCGCAATCAGCAACATGTGTGCAAGAAGGTGACGAGCCAACATGTCCGCAGCGATTAAACTCAGATTTTCTTTAAGTCTTAGTTCATTTAGGAAGATAAAAACATTGTGTTTGAGTTTTCCAGCGAGAGAAGGCTACTGCTAATTAATTCCAAAGTACATCTGAAGCCAATCGGCTTAAGCAGACTGAGCTGGACAACAGTTACAGGTTTTTTAGGACGAAATTCCCTCTTTGTGTCCTAGAGCAGTGTTTTCCTTGCTGAGCTGCGGTGGAGGGATGGTGACAAAAAGCTCACCATATAATAACTCATGGTAGCTTTGAACTTAATTTTTCCACAGAAATTAACCGTGGATTTGATCCCCCGATCACCGGGAAAGGATCTGTTTGAGGCCAGTTCGTGCATAGCTCGTGCAGTGCCTTCGAGCTACGAGGGCACGAGAGGATTGTTTTCATTTGAAAAATATTTAACCTTTCCTTTCATGTATTGTTGGGCAAATACCTACTTGCCTCTCCAGCCATTTAACTTCTCTTTTTTGCCGGACCAACTCTAGTAATTACATTCGTAATAGAGCATCAGCGCATAATTTAAATTAGGGTCAATACAAGAAGTGTTCCCCTCGCAGTGGCCACACATGAAGTACAGTAAGCGTGTGGAGTCTTAAACCTCTAATGTTCTTTATGGGGACAGACTTGTTTTTACTACAGTATCAGCTTTGTTTCTCTTCCTATACTCTTTAAAAATAGATATTATTATTATTTTGAAGCATTTACAGTCTACCTTAAACAAATCCTGCTGCTATCTTGAGCTGGACTGACTTATATTTTTCATATATAATATATGAAAAAGATCTATCTATCTATCTATCTATCTATCTATCTATCTATCTATCTATATTTCTATCTATCTATATTTCTTGTGGATGTGTTTTGTTAAGTTTTTTTTTTGTTGTTGTTTATCTTATTGGCACCTTCCAAGCCAAATACAGGCTAAGTCAATAAAAATATTAACATTTTTCAAAATCATACATGAGTAGGAATTTTGAAAATCCCTGCAGCCTCTTAAACAAACATATTATAACAGATTAAGCTGCTTCCAGACATAAAACACATTTTTGTTTATTTCATTTATTTTTACTCGTATTAATCATTTTCCTTATCTGTGCTTTGTTTGGTTTGTTTCACAGTTCCATGTCTGAGATAGGAGCTGTGTTGGTTTCTGTGACTCCACCTGCCTTTGACATCTGGCCAACATGTGTTCTTTGTTTGTGTTCATGGCTGCAGCGCCACGATATAGTAGTCTGACCTTACAGAGGTCCCCTCTGAAATGTCAGTGAAAAGCCAATGAATGGTGTTCCTATTATGTGAACTTCTGTCGTTTCTGTCCTTGTCCTTCAAACTGAGTCTTCACAAATACAGTGTTCCTCTGGTTTCCTATAGAGAAGTTTTGTGTACGTTCTGATTCATCTGTCTGATGTTAGTCTGTTAGCGTGCTGATTTCAAGGCTCCAGCTCATTTGATGCCTCAGGGGTCCACTGACCTTTGACCTTAGGCCTATAAAATACAGTTGTGTTTACCTTTGGGGCTGAGGTCCATGCCCTCCACATAGAAAGGCCCGTTCCTCAGGGCTATTTCCTGCAGGATGATGCCGAAACTGTACACGTCACCCTTCTGAGTCCCGCGAGGAGGATGGCGGTCGTATATGAGCAGCTCAGGAGCCGTCCACAGCTTCTCTGAAAAATGAGTCACAAGTGTTAAACAACAGTGGCTGATGTCTTTGTGAATGAGAATTGTGCTGCGGACGTTCAAACTTTGAACTCGACTTACTTGCATAGACAGCGTGCGAGTCATCGTTTTCGCAGGACGAGCGGAAGCTGGCCAAGCCATAATCCGTGATTTTCAAAACAAATCGACTGTCCACCACGCAATTAGATGACTTCAGATTTCCATGGCAGCCGATGTAGCTGTTGTGGAGATAGTTCATTCCCTGGTGGAGAGGAGCGTTAAGTCAAGCATTAAAGGGTGTTCCCCCCCCCCCCCCCTTTTCCTCTACTGCATAATCATACATGAAAACACACAAATCCAGACATATGGAAATAATATGCTTTGACAAGTGGATGTATGCTGAAGCTTTTGAAAAGATGCCTTGTTTCAAGCACGGCAGAGTCATTGGGGGAATTTCTGTGAAATTACTGTTAATTCCTTTGGGAGGGGGGGACGGCGAGTACTGACTGTACTCATGTTCAATATTTTGTGGAAACGGTGAGTCAAACGTCCCTCAAAGCTTCAGCAGCGCCTCTCCTCTGCAGTGCGCTGCTATCTGTGTGGAGCAATTTAGCCGCAGCGCTTCGTCACGCATGTAGTTCAATATTGAATCCAACCAGGAGACCGACCTCCAAACAAAAAGCCCCTTTATTAGGACGGATTGAAGATAATCTCTTGAAGTATGTCCACTATTAGTTTTGATTGAGCTGGAAGGAAATTTTAGCAAAGTTTATGATTATGTTTCTGCCCCACTTTACGCTATATAATGGCAATATTTACTGTAGTTTCATACACTGCACTGTGCCAAAAATACATTTCTGTGCCTCACTCACACTTTCCCTGTCCATGCGAAACCATGGCAACCTAGACATTTTTTTTGTGTGTGTCTCTAAAGCACACAAAGCAGCTCATTTAACATTGAAAAGCAACCTTTTGCCAGCATTTCTATAAAACCAAGAGATAAATCGATGCCTCTGTCCTGCCTGTGACTCCTGGTTTTTGTTTACAGTACAGTCTGACCACCACGCACCTTCACAATGTCATTGATCAGCGAGTAGCGGAACATCCAGTCCAGGTTGATGCTCTCATTCTCCAAAATGTCCTGGACAAATCAGAAATAGAGAAGAAAAAACATTCACAGACAAGAAAAAAAAATTGAGTTTCTGCTTCATCTTTTGAACTCTCTGCAGCCATTTGAGCAACAAAGTTTATTTTGGGACTAAACACAGAACCACTTTCAGACCAGATACCGTATATTCTTTTTCATTTTCAGGGTCAGGATGTTAATGAATAACCCTCAAAGGCCCTGCAGCCAGTCACTTACTGGAATCTGGGTCCTGCTTTGACTTTAAGCCACATCACATCAGCTGCAACTATTTGTCTTTTTACGCAGAAGACCTTCTCTACAAGTGTGAGTGATGAAGTCCATGGCTTGAGTTTCCCATTGTTTCCAGCTCGTCCATTTTAAGAAGCTGCTGGCATGTTGGGAATACTGTGTGCAGGCCAAGAACAATTACACTTGGTGCATCGCAAATTTCTTAGGACAAATAACAAAGATTGAATATAAGACAAAGACAAAAATATGTCAAACAAAGGCGCTCATACTGTGTATTTTAGTGGGTCCTGTAGAGCTCCAAGGACAGAGCTCGGTCTACACACCGACAGGAATAGCCCGTCCATGATAAAACAGTTTATTCTGGTAGTGTTTGTAGTTTAATGTTTGTTTGTCAGCAGATATGTCAAAAGCCTGTTGAGTGATTTCAGTGTAATTTGGTGGAACGATTGGAAAGTCATGATCACAGGATTTGTTTTTGTAACGTGGATCCAGAAATTTATTAAAGGGTCCAGGCTTTTTTAAAAAAACAGTCAGGCTTTTTTGTGAACTACTTCACTTACTTGAAAGTAAAAAACATTTGCACGGTGCAGCAGCTAAAGTGATTTTCATCAAATTACTCGATTTAAGTCAGAAAAATGTCGGGAAATAGTGAAAATGCTGCTCAGAATTACCCAGAGCCCAAAGTGATATCTTTACATTGCTTGTTTTTGTCCGACATAGATATACAAGATATAAAAGATCAGCTGATCCTCACATCTGAGGAGCTGGAAATATTTGGCACTTTTGCATGAGAAATTACTTTTTAATGAAACAGATCAAAATGGTGTCGTTGTATCTGTTTCTGTGTGACCACTGGGCAGATCACCATCATCACTTTGTGTGCAGACAAAACAAATAACATATAATATGATAATTATTGTGCTTTATGGTTGCTGGCAGGTGGATTTTTGAACTTTCGGACAGACTCATGCTAGCTGTTTCCCCCTAATTCCAGTCTTCATGCTAAGCTAAGCTAAGCTAACTGGCTGCCGTCTCCAGCGTCATAGTAACTGCACAGACATGAGAGTGGTCTCGATCTTTTCCTCTAAGACTAAGAAAGAAAGTGAATGAGCATCTCTCCTAAGGGGCAAATGATTCCTTTAATTTTTTGTTGATCAACTAACAGTCGCTGTAGAGAGAGACCGTACAGCCTGGGCAGAGTATGTTGCTCTCTTGAGGCTTTTAGTTTACTTGTAAAATTGTTCATTTTTCAAGGAAACAATGATTTCATTTTCAAATATTGGCTGATTATGTTCAAAGTATATAAATACTCTGCTAATAATAATAATTTGTACCTGATGTGTTTTTTTTTCACACAAAGTTTAATTACCTCATTAAAAATAAAAAATTACACCCAATCCTACTTTCTCTATGTATCTATTAATATATGCAAATATTGTTTATTTCAAAAGTTTAACTTCTGGACACAAGATAAAGATTTTTTGAAGTCGATTGTCAGTGTATGTGCACTGGAGGTTTCAGGTTTTCACATCACACATTGTAAAAAGCTGCATATTGGACCATTACTGTCTTCTACACTAAATGTGTTGTCACATAACGCTCCCATATATGCACTTGTTAAAGTCAGATTTTATGGAGAGCACAGTGAAAGCTTCTACCTTGAATGTGAGAATTGAAAACAACAAACTTTATTCTGCACAGTGACGGTCTGAAGAAACAATAAACAACACACAATTTCAAGCGGAAGGAAACTTCAAGTAGCAGAATATCAGCAGTTTGACACTAGTGTAAAGTCATGTGTCATAAGCCTCTTCAGCAATATGTGTATAAGTGAAAGAACAGGAGCAGGAGACTGTACCTGCAGGCTGCCTCTGGGACAGTACTCTGTTACGATGCAGATGTTGGGAGGGTCAATGCAGGCCCCGATGAACCTGGTTAGATGGTTGAACTGAACGTCTCTCATCTGAAAATAACCACACAAACACACTGCAACTGTGAGTGCAAGTCTTTCCAAACATCACATTCCCAAACCCCATGGAAACAGAGGACGGGGGAGAGGACTGACGGTTCATTTATATACAAAGTTTTGAGAATAACGCTGCCAGCAGTTCATCAAAATAGTCTATTTGCAGTTGGCTAGCTGGCACGCTGTCCTTTTTCTACGTGTTGAGACGCATTCCTGCTCAGGGCACCCAGTTGAAACATGTGCATGTGCATAAATTGCCCTTGGAGGTTATGAATGAGCCAGTGTGCTGGGGATGATGAAGAAAAAAAAAGAAAAAAAGAAAAAGGTTGAGGTGTTGAGAGGATGTACGAGCAGGAATATGAGAGCGGAGCAGGCAAAACATGTAAAACTGCTCTACACGGAAAATAATCACGAATCACACACTGGGTTTACGATAAAAAATGTCTTCCAAAACATGAATCACTTGAAATATAAAAAGTATGAAAACAAAGATGTTTGAGGTTAAGTGATTAAGAGGGAACTTGGAGAACATTTTCTGGCATTTTCCTTTTATGAGAAAGTGTGAAAAAGCCTAGTCATTTTCTTTTATAGAAACAAACTACATGGACGTCCTGCTTCATTCCAGCCCGTAGGAGCACTGACAGAAGCAGAAGCAGAAAAAAAAAAAGAAAAGCCAGCAGCCAGCATGAAACTTCAAAAACAGTGTTCATAATTTCAACAGTGTACTTTTCTTCTTTGAGCGCAGTGAGTGACAGCTGCTCTCGCACCAAAACCAGGGAGTTAGTCGCTCCTGTTTCACGGCTCGGGAGATGTTAGCCTACCCTTTGGCCTATATAATTTCCCCTGCTGCACACTGGTGAGGGGGTGGGGGGTGGGGGGGTGAGGGTGGGTGGGGGGTTGGGGGGTGTCCATGAGGGGGAGGACAGAGAGCGCTGGAAGACAAGTGGTTAAGTTTCCACTGGCAGATCCGTCTCTTCCCCCATCTGGTTGGCTTTTCATGAGCTGAGGTTTGACAGCCGATCAGGCCCCCGGGGCATCTGAGAAGCTGCCAGCTCAGACAGCAGCCTCTCTCCCATGTGCGCCTTCTGACTGACCGAGAGGCCACAGAGGCATCCGAGAAGCCCGGACCCCTCTCCTCCGAGGGGGGGCTGCAGCTCACTCAAAGAAAGGGACCAAAAATACAGAGTTGAAAATTTGAGTAGAGAAAGTTGAATATTAAAAGATGCTTAAAGTGAGGAAATGGCCAAAAATCTTCCCCATGAGCATCCGTCTTGTTCATGAGTGCCTGTGTAATTTCAAAATTAGGGGTTTCCTTGTGCCACACTGTGTTTCCATCACCAAACCACATAAATTGTTTGTCCCTCAGCTTCCTTATAGCTCTCTCTTAAATATTTTCCAGCCAGGGGGACCTCTTCTTCGGCAGCTGCTGTCGCTGATGTTGAAGAGACAGTTTAAGGACGGTAATTCTTTGCTGGAAGCGCTCGAGTAACAAGTGGCATCCTGCAATGGAACTGGTCACAACATCCGTTTGGGTATGCTAACAAGGAGCCAGGTTCCACTTCTTGCGTTCAGTTCCAAAGAATAAAAAATAAAGCTTTTACTGTCCTACTGAGTCAGAAAAAAACTGATTCTCAGCCAATATGCTGAAATAGTTCCACTTTTTAGGAGCCTGTTTTGTAGCAGACAGAGCGATGGAACCTTGTATGAAGGTCTTTCTCCTGTAGTCGTAACAAGTGGAATAACGTCAGTTCATGGTTGTTTTATTTCAGAGAGACAATAAACGATTTGATGAGTAGAACTCTTTTTTTTTTTCTTTACAATTCACCCCAAGGTTCCAGTGGACTTTCTTCAGACCGAGGCCACTGAAAACTCTCAGAAACAGCTCAAGCCAATGGAGAAACGCAAGAATTTAGGCTTGTTTTTCTGAAGGAAAAAAAAGACTAAAAATAAAAGTAGAATGTAGAGTCTGTATCACTACAAACAAAAATACAAAAGTGTTGGAACAAAGACGTTTCTATTTTGAAAGTTTTACCAGGAGCAAAGCTAAAAGGTTTTGTCCTGTGGGTTCCACTTAAGGACAGACCGTGAAATCATTAAAATCAGGGGTTTGTCCTCTGCAGAGCATGAATTAGCTCAACAAATTTACCTGTATTCCTTTTAAATGTTTATATTTCTTTCTACAAGCAGAACTTCCACCTTACTTCGGCTCAAGAGGAGTGCTAAATATCCGGGTTCATCCTCTCGGGACCAAGAATATTCACGACAGTTTGGCCCTTTAAGAAGGTTTACTCTTCTTTTACCTATGTTTTGGGCTCCACCAACTCACCATTTTGTGCTGGGCAGGTCGTGTACAGTAGATTTCAAAGGTTTTTAGCTGAAAATATCTGCCTACTGTTGCAGGAAACAACTCAGTAAAGGTGTGGGCCATGAAAGCACAACAATGAGCTGAAAGACGCTAAAACACTTTGTATTTCTGACCTACTAAAGTCATTCTGTACAAGGGTGAATGCTCATGTCAGCTGAAAAAGCACTTCTCAAAGTTGCTACCAAGGGTGAATGTACATCTACTGTCATGGCAGCTAAACTACTGTGCTGTACAGACTTTTAATTTACTGTTTTTAAGTCATCTTATCAGGTTAGACACTTACACACACACACTGTATTATTTATTACTGTTTAACCACTAAAAATCAAAAAGTTATTATATTATGTTAGTACCAGTCGTCTGGCCAAATTCTCCACTTGTACAAAAGAAACATTAAAATCTAATGGGCAGATTACATTTGCTTATTTAAAGCTGCAATATTCATTATTTGGATTTTGGGGAATAGAGGATCACATGACGAAGATGTGTTTGTGTAGTGATACACACACAGATAATTATCGTCCAACTGTGCAGTTCCATTCAGATATAAAGCATGAAGCCAATCTGATTAATGCCTTATGAGAAATTGGAAGTGTATTATTGAAGTGCAGACCAGTGAAATTATACTAAAACTGGGCTAATTTGTTCTCTTCTCTTAAATGCAATTAAAAGCAGTGCAGCTGCTTTTGCCTTGTTGAAATTTAATACAAATTGGTCCGAAGATAGAGTGTCATATATTGTACAAATTGGACTGCTCTCATTTGTGATTGGGCTGCTCTCATTTGTGATTGGGCTATATAAATGAAATTGATGTGACTTGATCAATACTGAACGCTTACATGTTTGAGTTCCAGTAAAACCTGTCTGGTCAGCTCGATCCTCTTCTTGTTGACATGCTTGATGGCCACCAGGTTCCCCTGCGTGCAACACAAGAACAGACAGAGGGATCAATCCAATGTTAGAGACAGCACTGATGCAGAGTTCACTACAACGAGGACGCACTTTTGACTGGATGTCAATAAGGCGGGAAAAACGACAACAGAAACACACAGATTATAAAAGAAGTACAAATATGGATAATGAAAGTGGGGAGAGGAAATCCAACAGCCTTCAGAGGAGAGAACTGCACCTCGCACTTTATCCCTACATGTACATTTGGGGCCTGTTTCAGTCTGCTGCTGGAGAGGAACTCTATCTGTCACTTTCATTATGTGAGGATCAGTTAAACAAAGGAGCTGAAGTGAATTCCTCAGAGCCAAACATGTGACAGACCGGTAACTCGTGTGAGTCCATGTGAGCGCTTTTAAGTTTTATTCAATATGAAATACACAGATAGGAGCTGACCATGACTGCATGTCAGATACATCTAGTGTCTGAATGCTGTATGAAAAAGCAATTCATTTCAGAGTTTATCTTCCAGTATTCACAGGTTGTTAAGGCACCTCTCTGTTTGTTCTTTGGCTTCAGATTCAATCATCGCTGGCCTGTATTGAAATTGAGAAGCGTATCAGCACCTACGATGGTGCACGAGACCTTCAAGCTGTACCGTGACATCAGCATTCATATAAAACCCACATCATGCAGCTTCAAACAAAGACAGCTATCTCATTATTCAGCAGCTTCTTTATGTCACATTTCCTCACACCTCCTCCATCTTAAACGGATAAATCAGCAGCGGCAACAACTTGATGGTTATGTCCAGACTGCGAGGCGGGAGTGTAGAAACAGAGAGAGAGAGAGAGAGAGAAAAAAAAAAGAAGAAAATTGACACATTCTGCAGCTCACATTAAAACCAACTACCTCAATGCGCCCACACTCTCTCTTTCTCTCTGCTCTGCGGCTCTCCGGCTTTCTCCGCGAGTGTGCACATGTGTGGGTGGGAAAGGAGTGCGCAGGAGTTGAAAATGTCAGAACTCACTAAGCCTTACCTTAAAATAGCCTGTTTTTGCAAATAGCTGATATTTTCCATGGGCAGTTATCAAGGAGCCGTAGCTGGAGCCTCTCTGAGAAAGTGGAAAGGAGTAGCGAGAAGAAAAAAAAAACTGTCAGTTAGATGAGAGAAAAGAGGATTAAATCTTGGTCATTTAAGAAGAAGCTTCCACTTCATTGCAGCTTAGATTCCCCCCCAAAAAAAGGGCTCATCCACTGACATACATAGAGCACTTTCCTCTGTGCAACGTGAAATTGACTTTCGCTTGTATTTGAGAAAATAAAGCGTTTTCAGTTTTCACAACACCAACTGGAGTCCTTGGGCGAATGTCTGCAGTGCACACAGAGTGAACAAAAATCAAGTGGGCGCACTGCAGACTAACAGCCAGCACAGTCAACTACGCATTTGTATAGAATGCAAATATTGGCAACACATGGCACACTGGAAAATACATTGGTCTGGAAATTTACTGTGTTTTCCACACACACACACACACACACACACACACACACACACACACACACACACACACACACACACACACACACACACACACGCGCGCACGCACACACTCTCACACAAATTATCCCAGGAATTGCACTGGAAACCAGTAATGAAAAAGGTGTGTGCATGTGCTTTTCATGAACGCTCGCACGTGTGGGACGAATCACAACCCAGAGGAGATGCATTTCTACAAAAAACCGCACACTGCATTTTAATACACGGCACACAGCGTGTAAACAGGGTGAAGCTCTGCACTTCAAACAGGTCAAATTAGCATTTCTGATTCCCGGTGGGTCCGATTTTACAGCAGCAACATCTCGAGACGGATAATGAGTATGAATGGAAGCTGTCGACACATGTGTTAAGTCTTTACCAATGTGACCTGCCAGATGAACAACAACACGGGAGGCTGCGCCAGCAACACTGACGGCATAACAGACGGTATAAAGCTCAGAATAATTAAGAACTTTTCAGGGCTTTGCCACAGTGTAAGTACATAAAGTGCTTGAGAAGATGATCCACCTGTGAGAGGGTGAGGCGACTACCGGCTCGTTTGTGGTATTTATTGGGGCTCTCGAACTGAAGGTCCTCCCACCGGATCCTCCACAGCATTCCAGCCAGCTCTTTCTCCAGCTTCAGTTTCCTGCAGAAAAGAAAAACCAGGTGGTGAAATCAACAAGGACGGCGGTGCAAAGACCAGAGGAACAATCTCACATATAGAGCTCTGGGTTGAGCGTGTAGCAGAGGCTGTAAGCTGATATTTTTTACTACAGCTGTGAATCTGGAGCTAAATAAATTAATAAAACTCCGTCAGAGACAAGGTGGTCTGTTGACTCACAGGTTTTACTTTGAGGAATTAGTTCATGAGGTTTAAACCAACATAGAGTTCATCTGGCAAGTCACCTTCAACAGAGAGCCAATCACTCAATTTGCGTAGATTCATTCGATCTCCATCTTTACTGGAGGAACTTCCTGAGATACTGGTCTCAGGTCTGATCGCAGACCGCTTCATGTCCAGCGTTTCCTAATAGTTACAGGGAATTCAGAAAGTCTTCTGACCCTTTCACGTTTTTCACACGTTGTTATGCTAAAATAAAAGATATACCTTTTTTTTCCCTCATTAATCTACACTCAATACCCCGTAATTACAAAGTGAAAACAATCTTAGAATTTTTTGTAAAATTATCAAGAAGGAAAAACTGAAATATCACACTGACGTAAGTATTTAGATCTTTTGCTATGACAATTGATCTTGATAATCTTTAATATGTTTCTGCACCTTGACGGGAATCCGCCGGTGGTAAATTTAGCTGATGATTTGGAAAGACACACACCTGTCTTTATTAGATCTCACAGCTGACAATGCATATGAGAGCAAAAACCAACCAAATTTCTGCTGCACTGAAGGTTCCCCAGAGCACAGTGGCCTCCAGAAGGACCAGAGAGGGGACCAAGAACCTGATGGTCCCTCTGGCTGAGCTCCAGAGAGCCCGTGTAGAGATGGGAGAAACTTCCAGAAGGACATGTGTTGATGCATGCAGGCTTGCGTGTTTGTGTTTTATTAGATTTTAACTTCACTGGTGCAGATGCTTATTGAACTTTGGTGAAGAGGAAAACAACTTTTTCAGGTGACACAAAGGGCTCCTTCTTTCAAACACATACTGAAATACACAACAACATGTCACCAAAGTAAAGACCATATTGGGATTTAGTGAAATCAACTGATCTGTAGTCAGTAAATTGTATGTGTATGTAAATAAAAAATGTTAGTCAAAAAGCCATATTAATATAATAACAAAACCACTTTTGACCTTTAAGAAAAACTTTAAATCACATTTGTGACTTGAAATGTTGGTGAGTTGACTGGATGTCCTGCTGAGCATCCACTGAAGTTGTTAAACTGAGGTTCTCATATCTCCCTGCATGCACTGCGTTTGAGGTAAGAGTAGAGAAAACCTTCTGTCTTCTACTTTACATAAAGATACGCGGATGGAGACTTGTTCTGATGACTCATGGGTCTTTTCTTCTGTGTAAAATGAAATAAAAAAACAAAGATAACTATGATGAAGATTAGAGTCCACTTCAATTCTCACTCCCACTCTCTTTATTTTTAACAAACTCAGTGAGAGCGGACTCAGATGTTCTAACCTTATTTCAGTTCTAACACTGGTCCAAAAATAACTCCCAACTCAAAAACTGTTAAGAGTTATTGATCCTTAAAACTTGAAGGAGTAATGTAACTGGAACACTGAAACATACATCTGTATGATTGGAGAGTTATGGATTGGACCTAATGTTTTGAATGTTATTTATAGTGTTGTACGGTTGCTTTGGCTCAGTTTTCATAACAGAGATCCAAAGAGCAAAACTCTCTCACAAAATGCTGTAATTTTTATCTGAGGCTCAATATCACATAACTAAAACAGCAACTGAGGCGTCATAAAACATGTTTATCAGAGAATCAGAACACTGCATCAGTGAGCTTTAATCACTGTTGCATTGAAAATAAAATGGTCATTATCAAGAGCTGCTGTCAGACAGTGACTAATAATCATCACAATGGTGTTTGCAATAGTCATTGCCTCGAAGATTATAAGGAAAACAAGGAAAAGCAAGGAGGGGAGACAAGTAGCAAGGAAATTAAATGTACACACACGTCAGTATTTATAATCATGTAGAATAAGACTCTGAACGACATAGGCATTGAAATTCAGCTCACCTTCATAATGTTCTTAAAATATGTAGGTATTTGCAAATACAGTGATTTAGCGGTGTTCATTTCTAGGAGAAACCATTAGACTAATATGAAGTGGCCATTTTCTGCCGAATGAGAATGTGACTGTTTTGCAGCATTGTATATAAAGACATTTTTCTTTGTTTAAAAGTAAAAATATGGGAGGTTAGTCTGACCCTGTGTATTAACAGCATATTGAAACCCTCTGGTGAAAACTGATCCAATGGTCAAATAATGAAATAAACATGCTCAGTGAAGATTAATGTTTTATAATTACTCATGAACAAATTCTACACGAACTATACAGTAGATTATTATTTCTCTTATCACAATTTTAAGGAAATTTGTGTTTTTATTTTAATATTTAATGTGTTATTTTATACTGAACAAACATATTAATGCAGCATTTTTGTTTATACTCACATTTTTCATTAGTTGAAATAAAAGATCATAGATTTTTTCTACACACAGAGAGAGAGAGAGAGAGAGAGAGAGAGAGAGAGAGAGAGAGAGAGAGAGAGAGGGCTTAATTCCCTTGAATTTTGTTCATAAATGTGTTTGAATCTGTGTTAGTGAGCACTTCTCCTTTGCCAAGATAATCCATCCACAGGTGTGGCATATCAAATCACTGATTACACAGCATGATTACTGCACAGGTGTGCCTTGGGCTGATCACAATAAAAGGCCACTTTAAAATGTGCAGTTTCATCACACTTGTTGAGAGAGCTTGCACTTGGCATGTTTAATGTCCACCAGAGCTGTTGCCTGGGAAACCAATGGTCATTTACAACCATAAACCGTCTCCAATGTTTGTGGAAACATGAAACATGGGAGCAAAAACAAAAGCATTTTTGTTCAGTGTTATTTTACATTACACTTTGTCGTGTTGTTTTGTTGCATTTTGTTACATTGGGTCGCGTTGCTGCGTCGCCACATTGCATCACGTTGCATCATACAGAAGCATTTAATGCATTCACTTTAGAAAAAAAAAATCTGCTTTCTCAAGTAAATGCATTAGCTTCCATAGCATCACATTGCATCATTGCGTTGCATTGTTACGACACAGTCCTTTACACTGTGTTATTGCATTAAGCCGCTGCGTTAAGTTACACTCTGTTGTGTCCTATATGATGTTATCTTATGTTATTATATTAAGTTAGGTCACATAATTATGTTACGATAGATACCGTTACTTTTGGTTACATTACATTACGTGTTATGTGATGTTGTCTAGGTTGCGTTATGTTGTGTTGTGGTAGGTTCTGTTAAATTTTGTTAGATTAATTTACGTGATGTTATGCTTAGTGTTTTTACAGTGTAAATAGGTTGCTGAGTAAAGCTGTTGTGGCTCGTTGATCCAGGTGTCTCCTTTGGCCCAGTCAGTCTAATGATTCAAATGCGTCAATATAATTATGTCCATCATTCACTCAGTACCACCCTGATCACTTCTGTCTCCTATGTGGTGCATAATGACAGATGGATAAAAGCAGACATGACTAGAAACTCTTTCCACAGTCTTAAACTGCCTCCAAATATCAGCAGAGTCTAACCACGTTAATTAATCTAGTAATTTACATGTCAGTGATATTTTTGACATGTTTTGAGTGTTATTTCTGAGCATCAGTCTGACTGGCAAACACCAAGAACCACAGAGGGGAAGAGGCATTCCAGTGAATCAACACATCTGGGGCAAATCTCAGAGGAGCTGCTGTTTCTTAACACTTAATGATTAACAACAGAAACACATTCAAAAATAAAACTATTAGTCCAGGGTTGTGAAAACCTGAGTTGTTTTTTTTGTTTGTTTTTTTGGGTAGGGAGGAGGAATTTCATTTTCAGTTTGAAACACTGAGAAATGAAAAAGGAGCAGAGCCCACACATTCCAATCCAATCTAAAAGGTGTAAAACACTTCCAGATGGCTGCAGGAAATTATTGCAGTGTTTGCATATCGCAGTGTTTTAGCCTTTCCCCGAACCATCCCAGCTGGCCCCAAAAAGTGGCCCGTTTATTTCCTTTCTTTCCTTTTTTTTCACCAGGACAAACTGTGTAGGTGGACCCAGAAACTTAAAGGGGATTCTGATGCTTGTTTGTGTCCGCAAATACTCCAGACCCTGCCTATGTGAAACCATTTTCAGGACAGGAAACACCATTAAACCACCGGTGCCCTCCAGCCCCATCCACCACCACCAAAAAAAAAAAGGTATTTTTCTATTTAAAGAGCCTCGTTTAGAGACCTCTGGCAGCCAGAGGGGCAAAGTGTGGGGCTCCACACTGGGCCTATTGTTTCATAACTCCCATATGTGAATACCTCTGCTGGACCAACCCCTCCATTAAAACAACAGAGCCACTGCTGCTCTGCTCAACATCCCCTCACACTGCTGCTGCACACCAGACGCCAAAATCAGATGAGAGGGGCCGACCGTCCACCTGGTGAAATCTACTGAGCGCTGCGGGATGATATTCAACAGTAGCTCGATCAAAAATGAGCATTACTTCATTTTCACAATTTTGCATTTGTGCACTGCAAAAAAAAAAAAAAGAAGTCTAATGTGTGAGTAAATAATCTGTTTCTCATAGAAATCAGCTTGTTTCAACAATATTGCACCCGAGCAGTGATTTACCGTATTCCATCTTATTACGCTTTTTCGCATTTCCACTAAATTTCTTAAAACAAGAATTTTTCAAGTTGTATTCTTCTTTTCTTTCTTTTTTTCTTTTTTTAAAGAAAAACAAGAATTGAGGCTAAATTACTTTTTTAAATTCCATTTTCAAATATTTTGCTTAAGTATATATATATGCATATGTTTTTACCATGAAACAATACAAAAAAAACAGACTCAATCCACATGTTGCTTTTTATTAAATTGCATATTCAACAAAATTTTACTATTGTGTACATTTTGCACAGTCAACAGTTTTACATCAGTGGATCAATCTATTACAAAAAAATACTGAACCAGCCACCCATTTGTTATACAAAATACACCAATAATTTAAAAGTATAGATTACTCATCTCATTACAGATTAAATATGGATTTCTCATCCTTTTCTGCCTGTGAAATAGATTTAAATCCCAAAATGTACCCCAAAGAGATTTAATTAATCTGAGTATAAAATCTTTTCTTATATGTATCAAAAAACGTAAGCAGCAGCAAATATATAATTAATAGAAACGATAATAAATTCTCTGTTTAATTCTTGTCTTTAAAAAAATATTAAATAAATATAAATTTATCTTTGCAACCCTATCAAGCGACCCCAAGCTTGAGAAACTTGTAGACTGATTGATCTGAGAATAACTTTCAACAGTGACAAAACTCCAAAGTGTTTTAGTGGTGTTTATGTAAGGCAAAGTAGTGAACATGGAGGCCTTTCAGCAGCTGGTTGATCTTTGAGACGGTTGTAAAAAGCTCTGCTGTCTGCCTCGCTGTCCATCAGCAAAGTTCCACTGGTGTCTGCATAAACAGGAAGCGATTTGTTAGCCTTTGGTATCAAACAGAGCCGTCACAGAGAACACCCCCCCCCCCCCCCCCCAGGTTTAAATTTGCAGTTGCATGGCTCTGGAGTGAATGAAGTCGACTCAAAATCCAATAAAAGACAACATGTTTGGGTCCGTGAGAAATGGCTTTCCATGTATAAAACTGTCATTGATGTAAATGATAGATATAAATATAGACTGGGGCAGAGAGTGCAAAACTGCAGTTCAGGACCAAAAATGCATCACAGAGATAGATACTTGTTGCTATAAATCACCAAATGTTTCTCTTGGATCTCAGATTTTAAAAAGAAAAAAGAAAAAAGAAAAAAAAGAACAGCATGTTTCACTAAACTTACCGGCCGAGAGGCTAGCTGCTCAGGAAACCGTGCTGTGCTTGCTGCCCCGTGAGCTGAAAAAACAGAAAAGAACCTCTTAATGTTTTCAGAATTAAGTGCATGCTCTTTGTTTAATTAATGATCAGGTAGTTATTTGATATTAAACATGATTAACTCAGATTCAGGTTTAATGGATTTACCTCAGGTGGATAGGCGCTCCTCCATCTTTCTTCCACCATTCGTCTGATCAAAATCCATTCTGATTGGCTGGTGATTAACACTTGTTTGTGTTAATAGTCAGTATTAGTAAAGTGATCAGATTACCGCTGTGATTTGTTAGTTAAAATCAGCTCCTCTTTACTTGAAAATCATTGTGTTTACTGGTCGTGAACATAATTAACGTGTAGAAGGAGAAAACTTTGAAGAAGCGATGATGAAAGAGGGAAAATAAACATTAATTTTCTTTCATTGCATGCAGATTTTTACCAATGACATTAAGCAGAATTTAGTAATCTTCCAGTAGCTTGATTGCTTAGAGCATGCATGATTAACTTGTTGTGTAATTAAATGAGGCTCAATCTAATTCTCAGAATAATTTCCACAAACATGTCGACTGAGACACTAACATTTCCATTCAAACTGATTTCTACAGCTGAATAGAAATGATGTGGCGGGTTTTTACCTCAAACATACACAGCTGCACGTGGCAGCAATTAACCGTTAAACACCATCACTTGTCTAAATACTTAATTACATATCATTGAATCCAGTTTATTTTTAACTTCTCGCACACACACAGAGTCTGTAGGATCTGTAGCATCTCTAATGCCACCTACAGTATGGCGTACCTGACACTGTTCTTGCTGCTCAGTCCTTGAAATAAGTTGAAATAAACTCAATAAAATAAACTCATCTATTTTGCTGATTTCACTGACCATCTCCAGATTTTTTGGAATCAACAAAAGATACACCGCAAAACATCTTCATCTTATCATATCGTGTTATTTTTGTCTGCTGTAGAGTCATAAAAGTATAAAAAAAAACAAGTCAGTCATAAAAGTCAAATGGAAAAAATCTGCCAGAGCAGTAAGTTATTTAACCAACTTGTTTCAAGGCTGTAGCCTGGATTTTAGAAACACTGAGGTCATGAGTGCAAATTCCTCCAGCGTGACCCCAACCCACCCCCAACAAAACGTTTTACTCCACACCAAGACTTTTATATTCTCCACACGTTATTTTTATTCTTTTAACTCTTCAGTGAGGTTTTGGATAAATTTAATGTCACTACATGTTTGTCTAGATGCCGTTTCAAAGAATGATCAATCCTACTTGGAGGAAAAACACAACAAAGTATATTTTTGCCAACAGTTCAACTGAAAGATACTGAAAAACAAACTTTTCTTTTTTTTTTGTGATTGTAGAACGTAAACATGATGTTGAAATCCCCAAAATTCCCAGAAACAATGTTGACCTCATCCACACAGTGAACAGCCACAGTCAAGACAACCTTATTTTATTCATATAACCTAAAATCACATCACAGCGTACAACAGTCGCTATCCTACATAAGGGAAAACTCCATCAAAGTTGATTTATATTGGAAGCACATTAAAAATGATTTTACCACAGTGGCAGATGTTTTCAATTGTACAATTTAGTACTTAGTTTTAGACTGAAATGACTTCACTGGATTGAGATTTTTGCTGTGTAAAGGTTTGTTTTGCGGTGTAAGAAACACAGGTTTGTTTTTAAATTGAAAACCAGGCATCTTTGCGCTCTTCTAACAGGATTTTAAAGACTTTTATAAGCCAAAAGACTTATAATAACCAACAAGGAAACATGCAGTGCTTTGAGAGTAGTACAAAAATCACAGAGACTGATGTTTTCCACCTGACATCAGCAGTGTGTGGATTATTAAAATAGGAGGCATTTAGCTTTAATCCAGAGCAAAGAAAATAAACTTAATGAACACACTAATGATCATTAAATGAGAATAGCAGTAAGGGTTGTCTGGGGCCAGTATATGAGCTCACTTGGCAGCTTAAACACACTTCACCGCTGCTTTAACGCCGTCACCTGCTGAGCTGTTGCTGTGGCAACAATCGTGTAAATACCACACTGGCACCTATAGCAGCACGACCCATAAATCCTGTTTCAAACATCTCTCTCTCTCTCTCCCTCTCTCCCTCCCTCTCCCTCCCTCCGAGATAGAAAACGTCTGCTGTTTGATGAGCTAAGAGCAGTACAGACAGGAAGCATCAGCTCGCTGAGATCAAACTCACCTGTAAATGAGGAAGCTGGAGATTCCAAAAATGATGAGCGCTAAGCCGGATCCCACAGCTACGATGCCCAGAACTGGCAATTGACCTGGAAACAGGAGATGGATTCTACACTCAGTTGTCTGTCATGCGTTCAACAGATGTCCACATTCATATCTTTCAAAAAGAAAATAAAAAAGTGTGAAAAACACAGCTGTGACTTCCTGGAGAACAGCTGTACCGCTTTAGCAATCTGTCAGCTGTGGACACCAGCAACAAATTCACACAGTTGCACAGATCTGACATTTCTGATTTTTATTTTAAAACCCTGATGGAGACTAATTTTCCCACCAGCTGTAATCACAGGATAAGCTGATACTCATCATAGGGGGAATATCATTTCTTTGTTTGAGAAGATCGAAGTCACCTGCAGTATTTGCATAGCTCGAGCCAAGACATGTTTAGCCTAGCCTAGCATAAAGATTGGAAGGCATGGCAAAAACAGCTAGCCTGCCTCTGTCCAAGGTGAAACAAGAGTCTACGGCCGTGTTAGTGCTGTGTGAGGCTGTAACTAGGCACAGTGGTGCTTTTATCTAAATGACTAGATGCTAACATTTTGACAGCGGCAATGCTAACGTGCTGATGTTTAGCAGGTAAGAAAGCCGAGGCTGATGGGAATGTTATTAATTTCGCAA
Source organism: Seriola aureovittata (assembly GCF_021018895.1). Classification (NCBI taxonomy): domain Eukaryota; kingdom Metazoa; phylum Chordata; class Actinopteri; order Carangiformes; family Carangidae; genus Seriola; species Seriola aureovittata. The sequence goes on from NC_079381.1 coordinate 4,952,063, forward strand.
ATTAACCAAAATTCATGGGAGTCCATCCAACAGTTGTTGAGACATTGTACTCAAAACCACAAGTTTCAACCTCATGGTGTCACATGTCACATCCTCTGGGGACATGAGTGTTTCTACAGAATTTCAGAGGCAATCCACTGAGTATGTTGAGGTATTTTAGTCTGGACCAAAGTAGTGGACCAACCGACCAACACTGCCACACAGCTAGCATGGCTAAAAGAAAATGTGCCGACCTCCAGCACCACTACATCTGTCTTTTTTTTTTTTTTTTTTTTTTTACACATTGTATCTCATTTGTTTAATCCATTCACAAACAGAGATGTAAAATTATGATTTGTGGCTTTAAGGGGTGTTACATGCTGGAACTATTTCTATCCATCCACCCAGCACTTCTGAGCAGCATCTCAGACTAGTATAGCACTGAGCACAGGTCGATGAATTCATGAAATACAATTAACTTCATTGTCAAACCTGCTATGCAGTTTGTAAACTTCATCAGTCTTATCGTTCTCAGTGTTTCTACAGTTTTGTGGAATTAAAACATGAAGGGCAACAAACATTAAGGCAGCAGCTTAACACTAGGAGATAACAACTTGTCTTCTTTGTTGTTGGGGTTGCACAGTTTGATATTACTTGCAGCTTATAATTGATTTTAATAATCCCATTCTCTGGAAAAGAAAACTCATGGTGCTGACAGTGAAACAATGGATAGTATACTGGCCTCTCTGTTTCTTTATTCTGTAGATTAGACACTTTGTGTCCATACATGATGTAAAACTGTTGGTCGACAATATGCTTCTACAAATTCCAGAGTATTCATTGTGCTTGGTGCTGAAAGCAGTACTCAATAAGGCGACATCCAGGCTCTCAGCTCTGCAAATTATTTGCGGATGGCTTCAGAGTTTGGGACAGAGTCAGATTTATTGCTCCTCCACTCATTATCCGTCCTTCTTGCCAAAATACATTCATAATTGCAGTGGTTTTCCTTCACAGTTTATCATCTGTGACATTTCCCTCTGAAACTGTCACTGTTCATACACCAAAGGCCATTTTTAACACTTATCTTTCACACTGCTTATTATTCGAGCAAATATTACACTTGAGGATTTGCTCTTTCAACTCATTGAGGCAAAAGGCTGGGATGAAATTGATGATAAAAATAAAACAAATATACCCACGCACGATTGACACAAAAATGTCACAGACCCTGTAGGGATTGTAGTGATAATATAAACAAAGTGTGAGTGCCCTGTCTTACTCTAAGTCAAAAATATATCATTAAAAGGTACTGTATGTAACATCCAGAATCCTTGCTAATAATCACCCCGGTGGCCGTGTCAGTGAACTGCAGTCAGCGTCATGTTGCTTGTGCTCGCTCACGTGTTCGCTGTTTGCCTCGCTTTCTCCGAGATAAGCAATGTCAGCCTAGCTAAATTTGTTGGATGATGGTTAGTGAACAAGACACAATATTATAAATAAGATGTGATGCCACACTTCATTACTGACATGATATAGACTGGAGATAATACACATGAATCTACAAAGTAACAGGTTCTAAAGAACAGACGTTTTGTGCCGAGAGCGAGTTGTTTGTTGAGGTTAGCGGGCTTCATTTCTAACATTAGCTAATGATGCACACTGTTGGTGCTGCAGGGGAGTGGAAGAGAGGTATTGAGATCAGTTACTCAGAAGCAAGCATTAACGTCACATCCTTTGGATTTTCCAAGAAAATACTTCCCAGAAAGTCCTCTAAATCAGCCTATAGGTTGTTAGGAAACCAAGAAAGTCTCATTTATAGTTACATTACAATCTGTTCACACATTGGCAATAAGAATACATGTAAACTGCTTCACATTCTTAGCAAAATGAAAACTTCTGGCCCAACCTTGTCCTCAGCCCGAGTCTGGCCCACATACTTCCACATCTGGGCAGATTCAAGCTGTTATTCTCCGGTACTGGCTGAAAGCCAAAAGATTTTCTATGTGTGTGCCAGAATTGGTCCAGATGTGGAAGTAGCATCTGACAGTCATGCTGTATATGGGCCGTGGATATACTCGATCAGAAGAAAACAAAGATGTTACCCAAGTATGGCCCGGATTTATTTTTGGTATCTGGGTTAAGTGTGTGACAATTTCACATGATGTCAATTTTGTGCATGAACTTCCTTGTAACAAATATTTTCATGCCATTTCCAACCACAGGTCAGTGAACCTTATGTTGCTTGTTTAAAAAATACTTCACTTCAGAAACAGACGGACTAAAATCATCTGTAGGCAGATTAAACTCTGAACAGTGTCCTGTTGAGACAGAGTGGTCATACCATCATTGCAGGAGGGGTCGTCAGTGGAAAACACACATGGGGGGTTATCCAGCGGTGGGCCCCCGCTCGGCCAGTGGATCTTCTCTGTCTGGGACCAAATGATCTCTTTCATGGTTCCATTGTAGTACGCAACAATCTGCAAACACAAAGGAATTCACTGATTAAAATGGACGAAAATAAAAAATATTATAGCAGTTTCTAATTTCATTGTCAATGCAATCTCTCACTGAAGGTTTCTAAGTTAACATGAGACCGTCTTGCAATGGGATCACACCAGCCATGACGCCCTTCAACATGTTGACATTCTGACCCATGAGTACTCATTATTACCAGCCGTAACAGCGGGGTTGGTATTGTTTTCACCTTGTGAGTCTGTGTGTGTCATCATGCCAAAATGTGGTCCTGGAGACAGCTACTGTAGCGGGAACTAACACAGGCAGTTTTGAGTAATTTGGCAGGTGTGTATGTGTCTGTGGACGTGTTTTGTTACAACAATAGCGTCACACAACCGTGTAAGATACAGTCACAAAACTTTTCCGGTACATTTGCGTACAATTTGAGACAAAAAGACGTCACACTATTCCTTTAAGACACGGCATTAATTTGCCAATACTTTTCAAAATTCCAGTGAGTTAATTATCTTTTTACCTTAAAATATTGTCTTGTAATCACTATTTTTAGACTTAATTAATTGCCCCAAGAATATGTGTGTTATGTGTGTGTGACTTAAATTCAAGGCAAAATTCAATCATGACCTTTTGATAACAAGCTTAAAAAACTAAGTTCATATGTCAATATAATCAATGAGCTCAGAGTGACGATATTTTTATTTCTTAAGACAATGAGATAATTAAGTTGTGATCTCACAGTAACAGGGCTAAAAAATATTCACCTCAGTAGTTAAGTAGAACAGAGGATGGTATATAGTTTTATTCTATCGGCATTAATGTTTATTTAAGAGTTACATTAGGTGTTCAACAGAAAAACTATTTCTTGTCCTGTTCTGTTCTTGTTCTGTTTCTGTGACCTATGATTAAAACATATAAGCTAATCAGGAGTTACATCTCCACAAGCAAAGTTTGTTGCGTGTGTGTGAGAGCTTTATTTTGACGGTGCAGCTTCCTGAGCAGCATCTGTTGTCCTGATGTGAAACATGATTCTTTCTCACTAGCCGGAGGAGTTGTGTCTGTCCCCTCTGCTCAGACCTTGAAGGCTGTCACCCCTACAGAGGGTCATCAAAACAATGCAGAATTTGACGGGTGGAGGGGCAGAGGCTGTGCAGTCTGAAATAGCGCCGGTATTTCAGTTCAGGGGATGTGTTTACCACAGTCTGCGCCCAAAAACTCTCCTCCAACAATTCACTCCATCTTGTGTTCACTCGTTAAACCTTGAATACTTTTTAGGCTGAAAGCAGAACAATTTAGTTTATTTTCAGTGCAGCTAAAAAAAATGTATTGAGAATAGATAAACGTAAGAGTAAATATATGTTGAAAACATGGAATATACACAATGCGGACAAACGTTTGTCATAATGAAATTAGAATTGGAAACACATTACAGCCTGTTTACAGGTGTTGGGGAGCACTACAGCATGAATGTGTGGAATAAAAAAAGACAATGAACTGTCCATCTTGAATCTCACAGTGTTATAGATGTGCAATGCTAAATCAGCAGTGTAGTAGTAAGATGTCTCCTCACGAGTCCAAACCATGACAACAGAACCAAGTGTACAGTGAAACACCGTAGTGATGTAGGTTAATTCTTGTCCTCAAAAAATAAGATTTGTAAACTGAGTTTAAGATCACATCATTATGCGTAAAAGGCATAAACAAACACTACAGTTATCCAGAGAATAAGTGCTTACAGCAAAGTAAGATATATCTTGAATACGATCTTTTTTAAACATATGAAGCCGTCCATCACAATGAATCAGCCTGAGTCATTTTGATGGATGCATATTCTGTTTTGAAAGTGAAGTCCATATATCGTCATCTACACAACACGTTCCACAGTCTGAGGTCCCGAAAGCTAAAACCGTTCTGTGATGTTTTCAACCAGGCTACAGGCAACTCAGGTCAATCATCACATGAATCAACCAATTAAAAGCTGAGGATAAATGAGACCAGGAAGTCACGCTGACAGCCTCTGAGGACTGCTATGAAATTCTAACTGAAGTCAAATGCCGATAACCCACTTCTTCTACCCTCACAGCAAAAATTTAAAAAAACACAGGACAACACTGGTTCACGGCAGTGTTTGCAGAGCACAAAATACACAAATATTTTCATTGGACTGTGAGGGAAATTTGAGGTTTTATGCATCTTATCATTAGAGAACTCAGGACTGCAGAATATCTCCCAAATAGTAATATCATTTGCCTTCCTTGTATCAACAACCAAACAGAAGTAATGGCTTAAGTTTTAAACTACGCAACACAATTTTAATAAAATTCTCATAAAAACAATTAGAAACACAACCTTATAGAGACTAAAAATTATTCCTTTAAAAGCTCCAAGTAAAAGGTTCCTAGTGAGAAAGCTGACAACAAAGACTGTTTTGGAGTCAATTACACAATAATGTTACATATTATTAATTCGTATATAATCATTATAGCAGTTATCGGCAGTGACATGCTTGCAACGCTTTTCTTTCTTAAACTTACCACATACAAATAATAAAGAGCAGTACATAAAGACAGAACAGCAAAATATGTCACAAAGAAAATCTACAATTACTCCTCATTTAATGATCAGTCCAGTTTATTCCCTACAAAAAGAAACTTCCCTGTGTCAAATCAGGTAATAATCTGATCATAAGACAGCAAGTCCACCACCGAAGCTTGGTATCAGACCTTACCTTCTGTGGTAACAAGAACTGACAGCTGGCTTCGTCAGATTTTTAGTCTTGTTCATGTATTATATGATTAGATACTTCCTGATTTAGTCAAGATTTTAGACTATTTTATTGTGACAAAGTTCATCAGCAGTTGATTTTATACATATATAAAATTCTGGACAACAAGAAAGGATTTTTGTATGGCATATGATCAGACGACAAAGTTTAACATTTGAGATCTCATATTAAAAATATTAATAAAATACTATTTAAAAAAACATCAAGAATGAGGCTGACATGGTAAAAATAGGTCAACTGAGTCCCTCACTCCCTCATTTGCCTATCAGCTCAGTCCATGCCTAAAATCAGCTTATAAACTGCCCCGACTCTCCCCGAATGGGCTTTTGGTTAGATGCCTGAAATAAGGTCTGTGGTTAATACAAACTCAAGACATTTTCACATTTTATTCTACAACATAAAATTTGTGAGTAAATACCCCAGTCGTGAAGCTTTTACGTGTTTTACAGTTGCTAACAAGGAGCTAAATAAGACTGGAGGTTAAACATCATCACACCGAGCACGAAAACCGATCTACTCACCAGTCCACCTTTATAGACTTGTTGTGTTTAGACTCGCGCTCTTGCAAATTATTCCAAACTTTGTAAGAGAAAAGGCTTTTATAGAAGAGGTAAGCGCAAATTCATGCAAATGTGGTGTAGTTTGATTATAGTCTAACATTCGGTTTTTACATCTGGCAATTGTACTGAGGCTTCAAAAATCAAAAAAGTGGTGTTCATTTGTGAAGATTATTGTAATGAAGAAACGTGTCACGGAGCTTATTTTCTGCAATAATCCAAAATCTAGTGGAAAATTCGTTTTGTTGAGGGAACCAGGGTGATCTCTAACTTCTGGGTTGGCCTACAAAAATGTCATCCCTGCAGCACCTATGACTCCCCATATGAACCTCTGCTGATAATCACATACACAATAAATACAAAGCAAATCAACGACAGTAGCAGGAAATGATTTACTCACCCCGTACTCTCCTGTCTCCTGGTCGGTCATCGCCCACAGGTTGACGTCTATATCCCTGGCATTTTTGTGGTCTGTGTTAACAAGTCCCGTCACCCCTAAAAAAAAAGAAAAAAAAAAAAGTAGAAAATACCCACATCAAGAGTGTGATTCAGTGTGTAACGTCACATAGTGTCCCTGAGATGTGTTCATATCATCTGCTCCCATTTAAATTAAGATGATTCAGTATGTGCACACAGGAGTTTTTCTCTGTCATCAGTGTCTGCATTGCAGGCGCTTTTCAAACAGGGACCTTCCCCACTCCATCACAGTGTTACTCTGTTTATAGTCAGCTGAATGAATAAATACAGCAGCAAGCTTCTGGATGAACTTTGCTCTCAGGAACTGTCGCAACTTTTCAAAACAGTTGTTACTCCCAAATAAAACGTACTCCTGAGCTTCTTTTGTTGCATTTCTTCTTTTTTTTTCCTTTTCTTTCAACATCTCCTGCTTGATTTTTGCACACAACACTTTACAATAAAATGAACCCATCTACTGTTTCCTAGACTAGAGAATGGTATATTTGATCCTTAATACAATGTAACCTTTAAGTTGTTAATGTCTGAATGACAATATGAAACGTCTGTCTTAGTTTGAGCAGTTTACGAGTATATGTTCAGGTAGTCGCATGGGACTAACAGTGGAATGGAGCGTCTTCCATGGCGAACACAACACAGGTCTTGCACATGGTCAGTAAGTCTGTATCGATGTTGACTCACTGTTGGAGGGTTTTATAACCCACCCACTCCCCACTACTTGGTTTGGGATGGCACTTCATGTGGCGGACCCTCCACACAAACGTGCAAACGGAGTGGAAGTGGGTAGGGAGAGGGTGCAGGGCAGGGGCCGTTATATTTGGATTATTTCCTGTCAGTACAATATTCTTACCATACTGACTTTAAGTGTGTATTAATAAGAAACAGACACCAGAGAAGTTTCTACAACATCACCAGACTTATGTTACCTGAAAAGTGACAGCAAAAATATCTGCAGGATTTTGCAAGTAATCCTTCAAGAGACAGTGTTTGACATTGTTGCAAGCTGGTTCACAAAGTTCCAACACAGATGCATCAATTAGGCTCACGACATTCATTTCTCCTACACTCATGTACTGCACTGTCGAATGGATTCATTCAAAACAGATAATGTGGAAACTCATGATAGTACCACCACCATTTTCAGTATTATCACAATTTACATGTCACATTTTTCAGCTTAGTTTATATCTTGTAAAGAGCTCCATTAGCAGACACCACACTGAGCTTTGTTCTGTCTAGAACAACTGAGTACAACAAAGGTTAAAAAACAGGTGACCTCGAAGCAGAAAAATACATTTGCTGGGTCAGTACTGGATATTTGAAAAGCTCTTGCTTCTATAAAAACAGGTAGCATCAAACATTATCAAAATGTCCACGATAATGAATTGAAAGTTTCCGTTGTTTATCCTAAGCGTGGGCTCTCTTTTCCTTCTTTTCCACTAAAACAAAAAGCAAAACATCCCTCATCAACCCTTTTAAGCTGAAGCTACAAAATTCCATTGTTCTGCTTCTTCCAGTGATGTGAAAGCAGATCTGGCAGGCACCAATATAAACAAGCAAGTGTATGAGCACCCACATCAAGCATCAAATGGACTCTTAACTGAAGTGTTGTGTGATAACTGTTCAATAACACTGTAATTATTGTGTTGAAAGGGCATATTTTAATCGCATTTTGGGTTCAACTGTGTTTTCCAGTGCTGTGCAGCTGTGCCGGTCACTTGGCATCACTGCATGTTTACTGGAGAGCACTGTTCCCTGTACTGATTTATAATGATTTTCAGAGCCAGTGGAGCCTCCTGCATTTACATATAAATCAACATCAAGTTCATATACGTGTATATCCGTGTGTAGCTGCAAGTTTTAATGAGTGAGTATATGTAAAACAGTAAAAAAAAATATAACTAGTTGAGACACTACAGACTTTATATTAGAGAACTAAACTGCTGAATAATCAGGCTATAATAAGTACATAACCCGAGTGGTAGCCTGTATGTGTAATAATATCCTAAACATATGCAATATTATCATGTGCAATGTTACCAATGAGCAATTAAAATGAGTACATGTACTTATTCTGCTTTTATACCCCTCTGCTATTATACTATTTATTGTTTGTTTTATACTATTCATTTAGATTGTAATATGACTACTTGTCTGCAAAGTTATGTTTACTATATGTACAACTGGAGATACTTAATTTCGTTGTACACTGTACAATAACAATGAAGGCATTGAACTGAATTGAATTGAATTGAATTGAACTGAATCACCCCAGAAACGGCGGTTCTGCGTCCTCATTGTGATGTTAATGCCATCGTTCTGGGCTCCCCCATCCGCCAAAGTCTCCTCCAAGGCCTTTGCGTACAGCACGAAACCATCATAGAAGCTGCCAGCAATATAGTCCATCTGAAAAAAGAGCGACGAAATTCTGAATAACCAGCAACGGAAATTTATGCAATACACAGGGTTTTGGCTTCGGACCTTAATGATGTAATAAAAAGTTACTTAACATTTCCTTCAGCCAGGGCTAAAAAGCCTGCTTCTATGAAATGATACGATTTTGGCCAATCAAAGTGCCAAATACCAACAAAGAAATTATAACTTCTTTAAAAAAATTACAGTTTATTTTAGTTTACTAAAACTCACATACTTAATGGCTGAGATGAAAGCAGTCATAAAAAGTAAAAGTATTAATTGCTAACATTATTGTAAACATCATTCCTCATTAACTGCTTACAATTACACAGCACAGTGGGGATTTTTCTGCACAGAATATCCCATAAAAGATTAAAGAGGTCATGATGCACGGGGGTTTTCATAGGCTATAACTTACCAATGATGGCTCCAAGTGCACACCGAAATCCTTCTTAGCTCTGGCATGGAGTTTCTTTTGGAAGTCTATGTACTCTGGATTATCAGGAGGCCGGTACGTTATGACGAAAACAGACTGGAGGAGACACAGAAACAGATTGAGAAATGTGACTTGAAGATTGAGCATTCAGTGTGTTTGTCTTTTTCAGACTGAACAGGACACTGGAAAATCTTGTGAAAACACATTTTATGAGTTTCATGTTCTGACTGTAATTTTAAATTGCTATCTAACATGTTATTTAGTCTTCTTTTCATCCTTAATGTTTTAGAATTATGCCAACGAAGTATGGCTGAAATACTCTCTCTCTGTTTCATCTTGTTTTATAACTACTAGTCAGTAATGCCAAGACTCCATATGTTAACTTGTGTACAGGCTAACGGTCTAGCAGGCTAGCGTTTTAGCATGCTAACGGTCAAACCAAGGCTAACAGTCATTCCTAAGCTGTTAGCAATTTGTGGCTCAATGCGTTGCAGTATTTCTGCTTATCTCAACTTTCTCATTTGATATCAGAAACAGATACTGTGTGTAAATTACATCAACTGTGCTGTGAAATGACCTTTCACGCAACATAACATTTTCATACGTAAGCTAAGTATGCTAGCCATTGTGAACCCACCCAAATGTGTGTTTACAGTTGCAGTGTCCAAATCTGTTAAGGGAATTTTCTAGATGCTGTTGTCAGTATGAAATAAAATATAAATTACATAAGAAGAAAAAGAAGAAGAAGAATTTACATATATATAATAAATAAAACAGGAATGTAAAGCACAAGTTATACTGAAGTTACCGGTCTGATTGTATTTCATTGTTTCCAGAAGCAAATGTCAATAGTATAAAATGAAATATACTGACATAATATTCCTCATATACAGAGAGTCAGTGCTAATCAGTGCCTGTCTAACCCAGGCTGTGGCAGATACTAGGCAGCTTTGTGACCCCAAAAGAAAATCACTTAGTTTTCTACCTGTCATGTGATACCAAAGTAGACAGACCCTGCATGCGTGTTCTCAATGTTGTTCTTGTTATCTTAAGATGATATAATGAATTATTCTATTAAAAAATGCATTTTATTCTTAAAGATTCTTATAATATGTTGATTTGTATTAAGCAAATATTTTCAACCTTTTTTAAGATTAGAGCTATGACTTTCACATTGTTTATCGCTGATAAAATGATGAAATCATGTAGACAAAAATGCATGCTGATAAAATCAAACCCATTCTATTGTTTGACTGGATTGTCTTATGAGACACTACTAAATAATTGCTTGCCCTAAAATGTCCAGCTGAAAGAGCGAATGTCAACAATCAATTCTTTCATGATTTGTCATATGGGAAATGTTGGAACCCAACCACAAACTTCTACATGCCATTATCGCTCTGAAGGAAGCTTACTGCCATAATGAGCCCTGAGACAAATTAACGCTTTGCAAGATGAGCAAAACGGACGCCAAAGTTCATTCTTCAGCCAATGTTAGGAGCAGTTCATATTTGGATCAACACATATTGAGATAATGCAAAAGCTGTATAATAGCGATTCATGGTTTCAACACAAAGAAGACCACTTGAATTAGTCATTAAATCTGGTCTCCAATCTTCAAATTGCTTTTTTCTTAAAATAAATCCACCCCTTGTTAACAGGAATATATCATGAAACAAAATACAATATGGTGAATGTGTATAGGCTAATCAAAGCAGTTTTCACTTATTATGAAAAAAACATTTGAATAGCAAACAAGATGTCGATTCAATATCCTCTTTGACAGAACAAATTAAATTACTTCTTTATTATTAAACCTGACTTAGCTAATAGCACATTTAAGAGGAACAGATAAGAGGGTATTTGTGGAGATAAAAGGCGTACACGTGAGTAATTATGCCTACAGGCACAACACTAAATCACCTTTAAGCCTACAAATGACACACAATGGAAGACATTCATTTCCCCACTATCTCAATGTTTCACATACATCTTAAACACTATAATCAAACATGTTTAGTCCATTATGACAGAAACTACCATAATCAATTTAATATTATGTTAGATTTATAGTCAGGAAGCCATTCTCCTTCAAAACTTCAGTTAAAAGAAGCCAGTGTGACATTTAGGAAATAAATGAGACGAACGGCACATCTGTGCCCACTCTACTATGTCTCATTGCACTAATTTGTAGGGCTAAATAGCTTCCTGTGAAAACACATCCCCTAATTCATTAATGTCATGCAAGAATTTCACTCCTTGAAGTGGCTGAAATGGTTGGGGGGATATATATGTCCTCTGGGAAGACTCAGTTTACCTACCACTTGGAAAAAAACGATGCAGCTTCCTAAGACCATCAGAGTGCACACAAGCTTTTCAAATACATGGCTGTCATTACCTTAAAAGCTTCCAACACCATGCTTTGGCTAAGTGTCACTCATCTCAACAGTACATGTTAATTGAAGCACGGTCACTACTTAGAGTAATGTCAGTCAGTTGGATGAAGACTCCAGGACCTTGAATCACTGCCCACGTTTCTGATTTTTGCAGTGATTAGATCGGCCTGCTGAAAATAATGTAAGCAATAACGACTGCTCAGACAGAAAATGCTATCATGAAAACAACGTCAGAATAGTGAAGTGAAAATAAACTGGCAATTCAGTCTGATTATCAGGTTAACTTGGATCCAGTTTGTCAGCTTTTCTGATTTATAAAGTCAATGATTCAGAACTGTGAGGTTGAATAAACACACACACACAGCAATGTGTTTAAAGTTTGTTTTTTTTAAATGATAAAATCCTGTTTCATTTTTCTTGATTGTAGTGCTGCAGGGCCTCATTCTTCGTTTTCTCAAGATATAGACCCTCGTTTAAAGCACTGAACAAGATGATGTCTATTGGAAACAGTCTAACTACGCAACACTTTTCACTGGTTTTAAGAAAATACAGCTTTTATGACTCCATTTGATAGAAATTATCAAATCGTGATGGGCTCAGTTTCAAGGTGGATTTATTTAAAGAAAAATTTTTTTTTACACTTTTCCTGTGTTTTATTTGAAGTGTTGATCCATAAGAAAGATATATTTGTGGCTTTAAGAACCAAAATACATCTCAATGTAGTTTTAGGCTGTGTGTATTTCTCTGTGGACTGAGCGCTTTGATAGTTTCACAGTATTATTATACTGTAGAACCTACACCTTTATAATCAAAAAAAGACATGGACATCTCACGTCATATTATATGGGACCTTTAAGAAACTTCTTGGAATGAGTGATACTTGAAACCATTGACAAGTATTGTATTTGAATCAACTGTTGGTTTTCATCAGGATTTAAGAACTTGGTTCTGTGTAACTCAGTAAGCAGAGCCCGATAAAGATTATGGGATTTAGAGAGAAACTGGGAATTAAATATCCCTTCTCTCAGACATCCATTTTCCAAGCCAAATGGTGGTTTTGGTCTTATATTATTTCCTGCCTCGAATTACAAAGCAGATGAAACACTGACAGTCCACATTCAATAAATCTACAAAGAATCTGAACACAGTCTCAACTTATCAAGAGTAACGATCCAAACAGCCCCATGGCTTTTTGAAATCACCCTTTACGGCTCTGTATGTGAACATGTATGTGCATGCATGTGTATATGAATATTCATTGTACCTTGAAGACCTCAGTGAGATCAGCCTTGTCAGAGTCAGGGCTCTTCCACGGTTTGCGATCCGTCAAGCTCTCTGCGAACACGTCCAGATAGAAGATGGCATAGTTTTCTGGGTCCTGGATCTCGCTCTGAAACAGTTTCATGATGTTCAGGAAGGTCTCCAGGGGGCCGCAGATGTATACGACTGCAGACAGAATGACAACAAGATGTTTAAAATAAAAAAATAATACTTTTCTTTATACACTGCAAAAACAAAATCTATCTTATAAATCCTTATACTGAGTCCAAAAATCATATTTTCATTTCACAAATGAATAAATCTGCCATTGCAATGAAGTTTCAGTGAGTTTCCAGTACAAATCAACATGTGTCAAATGTTAAGAATTTTCTAGGGTGATTTTTCATGGTTTTTCTTTGTCATTTCAGTGCATCAATCCGCTTATTTTGTCATCTTCCAGCATACTGACTCACAAGAACATCATTGAAACAAGTTCATTTGTGTTGGAAAGCAGCCTAAAATACCCATAAACACTGACTGGAGTCTACAAGTCTTTTAAGGCACAATAATAGACAACATATGCACAACACAACACACGAGTTGGAGGAAAAATTTCACTTGCTCAAAGGCCACATTTATATAACAAGACTTGCTGCGCAGTTCTGTGTTTTTTGTCTGCATGTGAATTTTATGGCCATATTTGATTATTTACATTCAAAACAAGACATATACATACATGAATAAACACCAGATGTAAAGCTGAACCAGATTACATCGGCAACAGGCACAAACAGTCAGGCATAATAACTGAGGCTGGAGAGCAGGAGGCAGGCTGGTCTGGTCTGTGGCTGGAGGGTTGACCATAGAAATGGGAGGGGCCTGTACAAAGGGGGCGTGGTTTTATTAGCCCCTTCTCTAGTAGATACACCCCTTGATTTTGTTGTAACTTGCCCAAATCCTCAAATTTCCTTCCTTTGCACAGTGTTGAAGTTTTTAAGCACAGCTGTGACCTGTGTTGAGTTTCACAACATCAGTGAGCTGGGAGGAAAGCTGGGTGAAACAAAATCACTTATACAGCAGGAATCTGTAACCTTTTTGACTTAAAACTATTGGGGGGGGGGGGTGCAGAGAGTTGTTTGACAGTCAGACCAGCACATGAACATCATGTGATAAAATGTCTATGTGCTTCCTTTCAGTCTAATTGATCTAGCTTGCTGCCATTCTCGCTGACAATATTAATAATGTCTGTTAAAACCAGAGCGGTGGGTCACATTTTCCACTATCTTTTGTAGTTTCACATAATGAGACAAGCAACATAACGTGAGCAGTGGATAACATATTGGCACGTATTTCAACTTTCGCAATGTCTGATTCTAATAAATGTGAGGCTTTGACACACTTCACTCGTCTGCAGCAGATGCACCAATGAAAAAAGGCAGCAAAGAAGTGAAACTGGAGACTGAAATCATTCGGGGTGAATATTGGAGGACTTCATACAGTGGAAACAACTGAGGAAAGAGATATTCAAGGAGAGATTCAAAAAACATTTTTTTAAATCTTTCAGTTCTGATGCTGGTAAAATATTAAAATTATACTTTTACAATATCTTACTTGAGAAATATAAATTTAAAAAGTAAAAGAAAAATCATATGTTTTTTCATGTTCAGTTTTTTTCAATGTTAAATGTAAACACAAAAAGAACCTTGCCAAAATAAAATCTGATCTAAAATTGGCAAGTTTTTTCAATTTAAAACCAGGCACTATCTGTTTTAATGTTGATTAAAATTAGGTATCTTACCAAATATTCAGTGCCAACCTTTCTGTGTTAAAAAAAAACCCACTGGGTTTCAAACATAAATAGAAAGTTTTAGATTTCAGCTTTAGTCTTAGTGACCTGGTAGACATTCGCTGTCTTGCTCAAAGACACTTCAACACTTCATTTTTTGCTGTTGCAGCAATCAAACCTGAGGCCCATGTTACAGTCTCTGAGAGCGTCTCTATACCCACTACCTTCACCCTGCCACCTACACCCTCCTGCTGTTGAGTCATGAATAAAAAAACATAGCATTATTTCCATTTGTAGCGTATGTCAGAGTGGCTGCTGCCAGTTCTGAGGCAGCGCTCCCAGTTAGCAGACATTTCCTCATGTGTTAGACCAAAGTTGGCCGCAGCCTAGACCCCAACTCTCATCTCTTCCAACATGGTTCGCCATGCCAAGTAGTCCTGCTGTCTCCTGGACCACTCCCAAAGTAAATGCTGCTACACAGCCGAGGGAAAATGTCCTCCTGTGTTGTAGCGGTCGTACAGTATATGGACCTGCTGAGGCTTTACACAAAAGCACATTAAATTATTTGGTACAAGTTGTTCCACTTCACAGACTCCAGGATGGTAATCAGCTCAGCTCAGCCCTGCTCTCTACCCTGCACAAAATCTCCCTCTTACATAATTTAGCCCGTTATTAAAGGTCCCATATTATATAAAGGTAGATGTCCATGTGTTCTTTGATTATAAAGCAGGTCTAGGTTCTATATTAATACTGTGAAAGTATCAAAGCCTCAGTCCACAGAGAAATGATGCACACAGCCTGTATTCAGAAACTGAGCCTTACAACGAGCCATCAGGACTTCTGTAACTTTGTGATATCACAACAAAGCAGTCACAGCAGATTTGTTTACCTGAAATCTGCTATATTTTTATTGGCTCACTCAGAAAGTCAGCCAATCTGAAGAGAGGCTCAGAGCCTCCTCTCTTCTGATTGGCTCACCAACCGGTTGTTTCTAGAGCAGAGCTCCAGAGAGAAGCCTCAGAGAGGAGATATCAAACTACTTTGAGATGGTTTTTGGTTCTTGAAACCACAAATATATCTTCTTATGGATCACCACTTCAAATAAAACTCTGGACAAGTGTAAAATATGGGACCTTTAAATCCGAAATTCATATTGTAATAGGACAAGATTGTTTCAAGGATTGTCTGTCATCAAGTCTCATTTTTACCTCTCATTTTTCCTGTTTTTATTCTGATAGTTTGCAGGACTGTCTCAAAAACCTGTTGACCGATTTAACAGAAAGCTGAGCCAAGTGATTCCTCTTTGATGTAGAGCCAGGATTTCTCAACAGTGCAAGATAGCGTACAATACAATAACGCACAAATAAGAGGACGGATGCATGAGCTCTGGGTACTTCCTCCTTGATAACAGTGCAGTCTGCCATTTCAAGATAATGACACTTGATAATGACCTAAAAGAGGCCTAAACCAAGAAAAGTGAACCAAGGAAAATACAGAAAAAATAAAACCTCCTGAGGGGTGAATGAGACATCAAATGACTTGTTTTTTCTGTGCTGCACACTTGTTTTTCTAAGAATAAGCTTCCTGCCATCATGTAATACCACTTTTACCAAGACCGCAATGATTAAGCTACTTGTCTCTGATTGGCTGGCAATTGTTAATGTGATAATCCTTGTGATTTTATAATAATTGATTTCTAAACATTTTCTCAAGTCGCAAAACAGTTGTTTGGTTTTTAACACGTGAAAAATAACAGATTAACGATATTTATTAACGTATTATTTATATATTAATCCCTTTTTATGAGTAATTCTTTCAGCAGTAGCCATTCAGTGTACTGTAGTTTTCATTGTTCCTGGCAGAGTCAGCCTCTCTGGCACACAGTTCAAATTGCATAACCACACATAAGGGATTCACAGGAAACAGCACATGCAGGTACTAGATGTGATGCATTAGACGAAAGTCGGTGCATGCAGGCATTTCAAAACTGTTGACTATCTTTCCAGCTCTTCTTTATCAAAACAATATGAAGCAATGATTCTTCTCAGCACAGGTTTTTTTTTTTTTTTTTTTTTTCTTTGAATCTGCTGTAAACAGAAACACCCGTTGCTGTTTTTCTGACAGAGAAGCTCCTAACAGCGTGCACTCTGCCCCAGTGGTCAATATCCGTGTCCTTTTCAGTGCAACTCTGGGACTTGTATTATTAAAGGGCACATGCTGTTACTGCAGGTGTTGCCAAGGAATTCAGGACTGTTGTAATTTTAAAATTTCAGCACACTTCATTCCTCTTTACCGTCGGCACTACTACAATTTATTCGGTGTATATTGTCTAATACAACAGCCCTCCTCTATACACATGGAGTTGACAAAATAATAGAAACACCTTTATACGTGACATAACACAATTCAACAGAAGCACAAACTACAGCCTCCAAAATGACCATAAAGTTGATTCAACACCTTTGTAAACAACTTCAACAAAAACTGAAACTCATCAAGTTGCAGGTGAAACACTACACTGTGTTCTTCATCTCCATTGTGTTCATTATTTTCTAACGTAAGGAGACGCAATAAGTGTGCATTATCGCCTGCTTGTTTGCAATGAGGTTTCATCTTGCTTTAGGAACTTGGTATTGAGTCTGAGTCTCTTGGAACAAAACAAAAAGACGGATGAAGTAATATCAAGTAAATAAAGCTGAAGACTCAATAAGGTGCAGATGATCTGTTTGTTGTTAATGTGAAGGCCTGTGATACGAACTATCTGCACCAATGGAAGCAAGCCGTACTCCCACACATCTGTTACATTCACTTCATAATTTAAGCAATTTAAATTCTTAATTACACTGTGTTTGGTTTGGTTTGTAAATTGGGACATTTGGCTGCTTTGGATGGCTCCACAGATAATCACATGCAAGTGCACAAACAGAAAGCAAGCCAATTACTGCACTCAGCGTGATTTTGTCATCTTCTCGATTGGATTAAGCTGGATTTTCTAACATGACTCTGTGTCATGTTTGTCTTGTAGCTGGATCTTTCTTAGAGAAGATTATCCTCCAGCTCTCTGTGTTTTCATGTTCTAATCTGTCTGGGAGGCTTTTATGACTTGTAGCTTCGCCTCTGTAGCATTCCTTTGTGTGGAAAACTAAATCCATGTAAGCAACATCCAGTTGATCTAACCTGCTGCTATACAGTTGCATCCTGGGAGTGTTTTCACTCAGGAAACAGGATTTCACTAATTACTCTGAGGCACTACCTGAGCTTCATTGTGAAGGAACACGCTTTTCATCACTCACTGGCAGCTACACACCACTGGCATATGTACTCGAAAAAAAAAAAAAAAAGGAATGCAAAATACAGCCTGATGTATTCTTCCACTCACACAGCTGAAATGTTCCCTCTCGTGTGCCATTAATGCAGTGAAAAGCATCAAGGCGAGAGTGTCACTGGGCAATGTGATGGGAGCTTGAATATATTCAGAGTGTTCAGAGCACTGCACTCATCTCACGCCACGCCAGAGCTGGAAGAGGAGTTTGAAACCTTTACTTAAAGGGTCAGTTCGCCCAAATTCCAAAAAAAAAAAAAAAAGAAAAAAGAAAAAAGAAAAATCAATTTCTGAGATTTCTGCCTCCACATTTCAAATGTGATGCACACGGCACTGAAACCTTTCATTTTAAAGTTCAACAGTAACATGTCTTTACAGAAGCAGTGACCCTGTTTTCCTGAATAATCCATACGCAACACACTGTCAACAGCTTTTACAGGAACTATTTTTCAATAGAAAGTAACTCCAGTGAAACATGTTCACAGCGAGGTACAGTTATTTTATTATTATTACTACTTCTTGGATGAACTGGACCTTTAAGTTAAAGTACTCCATAACAAAACAGAGTCTTGCCACATACTAAAAAATAATACAAATAAAATCTACCCAAGTTTGAAGAATGTCACAGTGTTATGAAAATGAAATGAGATAATCAGACAATAATGAAGTAGATTTTCATGTTTTCAGATTAGCTGAAAGATTGTATGCTCCTCCCCACGAGGAGAAAATTGCTAGCAACACCTTGGTTAATCAAGCGAAAATAACACTGAGCTACTTAAATATTGACATGTTGGGAGATGGATGGAAATTTTTTGCCTAGCAACAGCAATATCCTGTCATCTTATCTATCACATCACAGAGGGTCCTGGTGCAAAAACTCACTGCTGGGTTCCTGTTGACCCCACACAGCTGCCTACCATCCATTATTTCATATGCATCATGTGTGTAACCTGTCGTCTCCAAGTCGGACCAAGTCCTCACTTGTCCATATGTGCACTGACAGAGTTATTGGTTGCTGTCATTTTAGTGCAAACTTTCCTTTTTCTAAATCCCCGTACAGTGTTTCCTTGGCAAAACAACAGGCCAGGAACAGAAGAAAAGTGAAGATATCTACTTGATTTGACTAACTACAGCTCAGTTGTGTCTTGTTTTGTCATAACTAATCAGTAGCAAGTCTATCTGTTCCATCTGTCATTTACAGTTGCCAGTGAAGCTGCGGTAGTGGCTGGGAGCAGAAGAAAACATGCCAGTTTAAAAGTTATTTCTGAGTTGCAACATCCTGCATCTGCGTCAGTCTCAGTCACGATTGGCACCATTATCGTGCCAATTTAACAAGAAGATTGCATCCTCGCACTTAATCCCGCCTACAGACCTCTGATTGGCTTGACTGTTTTAGCTCTAGGGATGGAAATGTGGGTCATTGAGACTGTCCTCCCATAGATCATCTGCGCAAGCACCTTATTATGACCCCCAATTTTTTTTTTTATCAATAGATTGCGTGCTCTCGTTTTATGTTCCTTAAAGAGATTTGTCAAAGTTCCAACAATGTGTGGCTTCACAAAAAAAGCCCCAGTTTTCCTCTCTCACCTCGGCTTAGCCTCTTGCCAATCGTGTGACTTTTCAGAGAAGATAGCCCGGAGGTTATCTGCCGGGAGAAAAGTGAGCTGAACGCCGAGCCAGGACAAGCCCTGACAAAACCATTAGCTTCTGTGACCTCCAGCTCACTGCGGCAGCTCCATAATTCATCCTGGGAAAAGGGTGGGGAGGGGAGGAAGGGGGGCATTTGGCAGCTCGCACCTTTCACCTCTTTCCCTGTACCACCCTTTAATTACCTTGACACTGTGTTTATTCCATTTGTTGATGCTGTTACTGTAACAACAGATTAAAATGTTTAAAGCTCAGTTTGTTCCACTGTGCCAGAAACCATAATACCCAAAGATTTACTGGTTGGAGGCAGATTTTGCTCTGAGATGTTGAGCTGGTTCCAGAAATGATTCCCTTCAAACACTCCCAGGGGTATAGGCAGATAAATATTTGCAACACACCCATGCACTATCAGGATCAGCCACGCATTTCTGAATCCAAAAAACTAGAGCATCACAGTTGGACAAAAACATTATATTGACATAAGTGTGTGTCAGACTTGTAGCAAACAAGCAAAGGTGGGAAGCACCTGTATTCAAACTGTAAGTAAATACAATATATACAATATAAGTTGCGTTACATTTCAGATGGAAATATCGTTCTCCAAAATAAAAGGACAAAACACGCCATTTGTAACTGCCTTCCAAAAACAGTTCATAAGTGTTTTCTTATCGGCAGAAGGACTTTGTTTGTCTGCGCCGCCCAAAACCACCACAAATCACCATTAAGAAAACATGAAAACATTCATGTTGGTGTTTTCTGATCTGATGCTGATCTAGTTAAGGCTTGGTTGGGCTTAGGCACAAGACTGATGTTAATGTGTTTCTTGAGAGGAGCACATAATCCCTCAAACTGCGCTGAAAGCATTAACCCTATCCCCAGAGTTGGAGATTTGTTTCTTTTACACGCACAGATTTCAATCACATTCAATCATCATCTTCTGTTCTGATTTTTGAAAAACAGTGAAAGTCACCGCTGATACGACTTTAAAGACTGAGCACAAGACTTTACTTTTACTTTTACACACTGTCCTTGGTATTTCTTCTTGGATGTAAGTAACAGTTCCATTGCTCAAAATATTTCTGATCCAGAGCATTTAGGAATATGAGAACCAGACCTTACTAATGACTTTACTAATCATAAATCAATCATTTATTACTCCTTCATACACAAGTTATAAGCTGCTAATGCAAACAATTTATGGGTAACCAGGTTGTGAAAAATCTGTCTGGGGTTTATCCACCTCCAGCCTGACACTTTCAGCTCTTACAGACAGAAATACGAAAGGAGACCTAATAAACAATGTCAGTCTCACGTCTGTGTGTTATATGGGCTGGAGTCAGGACATGATTAGCCTTGCTCAGGATAAAGACACAGGAACAGAAATTCGACTGAAATTCTACCAACACCTCTAAAACTCACTAATTAGCACATTTAATCTTGCTTGAGTCATTAGTTCATGAATAGAAATGTAAAACGGCTATTTGTGGTTTAGAGGGAGTTACCTGCTGGAACTATCTCCTGACAAACTCTGCCAAGTACTTCAGTCCAGAGTCTCTGGTTATAGCACAAGTTGCCAGCCGTGAGCTGCGGTTTTGGTTTTGACCTCTGAACAGGCACAATGGTGCAGAGGCAGGTTACCCCACTGCACTGTGACCACAAGACCTCAGGAAGCTGCACACAGTCCCTGCTCCTGGACGTCTCTCATTGAGGAATAGAGCCAGTGCATAACTTTCTCTTAAACACAAAAACTACTGGTGTTTTTACTTTTCTGTTTATGCACAGGTTGGATAAAAGAGATATGGTATGTTAATTAATGAAATGTTTTATTTGTTAACTTTTGCGGAGCCAGACTCATTGTTTTGACCTACTTACAGTGTCTGTGCTAAGCTAGGCTAAGCTAACCACATCCTGACTCCAGCTCAAGACATGAGATTGATATAATTCTTCCCATGCAACTCTCAGAAACAAAGCAAATAATGGTGATGTGCAAAAATGTTGAGCTTTTGCTTTAATAACGTTTTAGCATTTATTAGAGTTTTTACCATGCAAAAATAAGTTGAAGGAATTTTTCACAACCTGGCAACCCAAAAATTGTTCTTATTAATGTCTTATGATCTAAAGGCACTAGTATATTATCTATTTAACATTAAATGAAATAAATCATTAAATAAATCAGTTACTTGCAGCTAAGAGATGTGGGAATATGTCATTTTACACACTTTGCTTCTGCAGTTTTGACAAACACGTGCGCAGCGCCGCGCGCGCACGAGCCATCATCCACTCTCAGTCACACAATTAACTTTTCACAACAGCAGTAATGAGGAAGTCTGCCTCGCAATGTTTCAAATTAAAGTTAAGGCGAGAACAGAGACGAGAGATTTAACTGCCTCTCGGCTGTGTGATTTACGCTTCATCAAATGAATACGTTAATAAATAAAATCTGTTATTTTCACGTGTTAAAAACTGTTTTGCAACTTGAGAAAATGTTTAGAAATCAATTATTATTGCCCTCTAATTGGCTTTAAAGTTGGAAAAATCCTCTTATTCCACACTGCTGACAGCATCATATATATATTCTGTATCATCCTGCGCCAGCTCTTCACTCAAACTATATGTTTCCACTGAGTAAAACATTCAAACCCAAAACTCCATGTTTATGTGTCCATCACTCCCATCAGATGGAAATGTTGCTCACATTCCCCCAAAAATACATGACATATTTGATATCTTTGGAAACTTCTGCACTAGGATTTAAAACAAACTTCTGTGGGTTTGAATAAAGTTTGGCTTCACAGCATGACTTTGTAAAGACTAACCAGAATGATCGAATAAACCCCTTCTGGATGTTGAACAGCAGCAGCAGCAGGAACGCACGCAGTCAACCACACATACAAAGCCTGTTGTAGCTAAGAGGGCACCCATTTGATCACGACCCCTCTCTCTCCCTCTATCTCTCTCTCCCTCTCTCGCTCTTTAAAAAACGCAGGTGGTGGTCCTCCGCAGGCAATAAACCACCAGCAGCAGACTACCCACAGCCTAAACATTCCTCTGTAATAACTCCGGATTAAACAGGCTTTTCCCTGCACCTATTTCAGTCCACCTTAGTTTGAATCTGCTGGGAAAAAGAAAAAAACTTCACTGTGACCTCATTCTGTGAACCCGGGATCTCCCGTTGCAGCATTGTGTAAAACACGTCAAATGAAAGCTCCTGATTAAATACATAGTTGTTAAATATTGCTCATCCCTTGAAGCTTAAGGCACAGATTAATTGCCCCTAGTCATTTCATATTTTTCCCTCAAATAAGAGATAGGCTATAAATCTGAGTGGCGACTGGCGTGAGACAATTTCACTCAACTGTTTCCCATGGAGCTCATCCAGTGAGAGGGAATTTCCTTCTCCATACACTGACATTAGCCAGCTGCTTTAATTTGAGATAATGTCACATGCCCCAAAGACAAGTGGCAAAAACAGCTCATGTAAAAAACTAAAAGATTTCTTCATTGAATGTTGGCTTTTTGTTTTAGCACCACGGGCCTGACTAAATTGAAATCTCGTTTCAGGTGTTATTCCCAGGATTTACAACTTTTAAATCACACATCTTTCCGGCAGCATGGACTTACTTCTCCCGTGCTCCTTCATAAAACTGATGTGATCCTTGTAGTACTTGAAGTCGTCCTCGTAAGGCTGGGCCTCCACCGTGATGTTCATCTCCTCCTTCAGGTTCAGGTAGATCCCCTCCGAGAGGAAGTAGTGCGGCCGGTCGTCCTGCCGCAGGTCGTGGAAGATCACCACGGCCCGGGAAGTCCAGTTGAAATGCGTGTGCAGGACGGTGGCAAAGTCCCCCAGCTTGGTGGTGGATGGCCCGCTGCGCACGATGGTCCTGTACTCCTCCCGCTTGTCAAAGCCGTACGCGGGACCTCCGGCTGTGATCAGCGGGAGTTTCCAGTGGGACGCGAATCGCCCCACGGAGGCGAGCGGGTACACGCACCCGGGTCCGAAGAAAGCGTCAGGGTGGATGTAAAGCTTGGCGTCCACGGCCACCACCTGCGCCCGGCTCTCAGCGCACGAGCCCGCGATGGGGTCCTCGGTGCTGTAGTTGAGAATGTTGATGTACCGGCCGAGCAGCAGCCCGTGTTTGCCGTGCAGGTCCTCGTGCGCCATGAGGATGGCCGGGAAGACGCGCGGCAGAGCCCACGGGTACTTGTGATGGTTGTCCGGGAGCATCACAGCCACGGTGATGTTACCTCTGCAGCCGGGGAAGAGGCAGCAGGACAACGCCGCGAGAAGGCAGCATCCCAGCGCGCTTCTGCATCCCATGTCGCGTCCCAGCCGCGTGGAAGTCCCGGAGAGCAAGTACGGCCACGGAGAGCGCACCGTTTGGAGAGGAGACACGGCCGGCTGAGGCACCCTTACACCAAACCATAAGTATCCGTCTCCCCCACTCTCTGTCTCCTCACTCTCTCTCAAAACTCAAACAAAGTCGATAAATGCATCATCACGTAGTGCCAGCCCGGCGGTGCCATGCGTGTGCGCTGCGTATATCCACGTTAAATGAAGTTGTTGTACTTCCAAAAGCGAGTCTCCAGCGCCGACCGGTCCTCACGCTAATGGTCTCTCTGAGTGTGATAACATCCATCCAGATGACTGCAACTTAAATCAGAGCAGCCCTCTGCTCTGCCCCCGCACGTCACACACTGCAAGAAGTGTGCGCTGCTTCCAGTGTCAACAAATCAAAAGCGAGTCCCAGAGAATTATTTTTCTTTAGTTAATTGATAAAATGTTTTTAGTGAGTTCAGGAGATGTCAGTGCGGGTCTTAATAGTTCAGATTTCCTGCAACCTTCCCTCAAAGACCTGCTTCATCCCGTCTCTCAAAATAAGACCTATTCTGACTGACATTTGTGTTTATAGATAAGACACTAAAACATTAAACTGCACCACAAACACGAAGAACACAAAGTTGTTAATGTTTTATATAAAAAAAACAGACAGTAAAGCAAACTAATAGACCGAATGACTTGTTGAAATATGTGACATTTTTTGCAGTGTATGAATAAATCCTCTGAAACGGGCGTGAGTCGCCCCCTGGCTGTCATTTATCACCCATGGAGGTTTTACAGGGTCATGGCCTGCTCCAGTCTCTGGTGCATTTAAAACTGAGCAGTTAAGCATTGTTTTAGGGATCCGAGCACATACATCAATATTACTGTAGATAGTTTTGCCTTGTATTAACTGGTTGGATTTTAAAGGATTATAACAGTTTTTTGTAAATCAGATTTTAAGTGCAACTGCTGCAGTAAATAGGCAGCTGCCTGTTGATGGCGCTGTGGATTGACTGATTAATCTGATTGGTATGCATGGCAGCATATGAATTACAGTAACTGAAATGCACCCCCTGCCTTGGATTATGGCTCAGGGGTCTGATTCACTTGAAGAATGTTACAGTTGATCTCTACTCATTAGGACCTGCCAACCAGTCTCCAGCATCAGTCTGGCAGTCAGCTGAAATCTGTGTTAGGTTTATTATGTATCTGTGCAAAGCCCAAAGTTTCCTGGTTCCAGCTGCCGAGCTGATGACTCAGTTAAAGAGAATAAAAATGAGAGTGGAATTTATAGCCTACTCCTGTTCTATTCAAATATCCCATGATAATGTCAGTCAGCCAACATACATACAACCAGGACACTGACACCAGAACAGTTTAGAGGAAATCATTCAACATTCATTTTGTTATTTACACCAGATCTTTTCCTACTGTGACATGTTAACATGTGAAACAGGCTCATTTATTTAAAATAATTACTTGCCAACACAGTTTTATGACAGATACCTGATTTTCTGAGTGACCTAACCCACAGTTTACACTTTGTAAGATTAGGTTACATTTTGTAAGTTAGTTTTAGTGCAATGTTTTTCTTGTAATGTTAAGGTAACATTGACAAAAATGAGCACAGACTAGGACAGGAATGATTACATAGATGCTGAGATATTTCACTGGATAAGTGAAAACTTATCCAGCTGGTGGTGCCAGATGAAAAGTCAGAGGATTGCCAAAGTCAGGAGGATTCATCCTCTGGGGATCATTATTATATGAACAACATTTCATGGCACTGCATCCGATGTGGTTAAGTTAATTCAGTCTGAACCAAAGTGGTTCAATACAAAGAAAACAAAGTGTTTACATCCAATGTTACTCATCAACATGCATGTGTGTGTATTCTTGGGGTCAAACAAAAGTAATAAATATTAACATTTCTCCTTACGATTGTTCTGCCACTAGATGTCGCACTAGACCACCAGCATCTCAAACCAAAACAAAGGCTTCATCGGACACCCACCCCACCCCCCACCCCCCACCCCCCTTCACGTTCCCAGTCAGCCAGGTATTATGAAGCCCCGTGAAAGCGGCCACTAAACACAGAACAAAAAGCGCAACTGAATAAAGTCACCCTGTGTACGCGAGAGCCAACAACATACAATATGACCACAACCTAGCCCACGCTAGCATGCGCCATGGCTATGCTAACAGTTAGCCAGCTAGCGATAGCAACATTTCCCGAAAAAATTCAAAACAATGGTAGCAGCAAGTTAGCCACCGTTATCATGCTATGTCGCCGATTACTAATGAAAACAGACATGAAAAATGATGTAGCATTCAAGTTACTTACACATGGAGAGGAAAAGCCAGGTCCAAGTCAAGCTGGAGCTCTTTAGCAGCTTAGGTCTAAATTCAGCCTTGAACTTATGTGCTGGGACCGCGGCCCTACAAACGACTCTGACAGAGCAGGTAAAAACTTTTTGGATGTTTTGACGGTCCACTGGCTGACCAGGATTTGAGCGGGTAGTCCTCATGGTCCTCATCTTCTCTTTCTTTGTAGAAGACATAGTGGTTTCTCCTTCAGTAGAGGGAATTCTGGAAGATCACTTTCACCTGAATGCTGCAAACTGCAGTGTCACCTCACCTGTGGGCGAGGCCTGTGTGTTCATAAATATGAGGAGGACCAATAGTTTAACAGGAGGGACATGCATTAAAACGCACGTGCTACCTGACCAGCTACCAAAACAAAAAACAGTGAGACACAGATTACTCCACTATATCTTTACATTAAAAAAAAAGTTGTTTGCAGTTATAAAATTATTCCTATAATAAAATCTCATTTACAGGACCTGAAACCTGTATTATTTAATTCTTTAATTCTTTAATGCTTTTTCTGGTGCACTGCTGCGTTACTTGGCCTGACCACCACCTGTAGTCAGCGCAGTACCAGTAATCAATGGCAAGAATGTGTGTAGTGTCACTTGTGTAGGAGGACACAGGTGACCAGGTGACCCACTCATAAAAACGTTACTAGTGGTCAAAAACTCCACAGGGCAGCTTTAACATTTACTTGACAACACTACAGTCGACCGCTTTATTTTGAGACGCATTTAAGCACATTTAATACAGTTACTTTGTACTTATGGTCGACTTTTTATCTGTACTTTGTGTACACATATAAGACGCGTTGAATGTTTTTAGTGTTGGTTAAGTTGTGAAATTTGTTCTGCAGCATTCACAGGCCTTAAGCAACATGCATCAAATTTAAATAACACACTTGTAGCTGAATGATTTTATTTTCCCCAGAGAATACGAGCTTGTTACAGGATGACAGTGCTTTGGCTCAGACAGTTGTCACATATATAATCAGACGTGTGAGGCCCAGATTCATAAAAAAAATACATTCCATAATCAAATTGCTTGACTTCAGAGATTCAGATCATGAGTAGCCCTTCAAAAGCTTAAAAGGAAATAGAGCTTAAGGTTTAGGCTCTATTTCTTTCTTTACAAACATAATCACTTCAGCAAACCAACCCATACACCGAGAAACATGCAGCCAGCCATTTGAATTGTTAGCACAAAACTGAACAGAGAGAGCAACATAAAGGCCTAAAATTGAACAGATTACTTGTTTTCATTTTCTATAGTGCTATTTGTTAGCATGACTGAGTCTCCAGCAGGTTTGTAGTTGTCTGTTGGTCCGTTTCTAGGTCCATTCATCCTTTGGCTTCAGGTATTTGTTCTTTACTCCTTCAGCCAGGTGAGCAGCTGGGGTGTGTAGTAGGTGATGATGATGTCAGCACCTGCATCACAGGGCAGGGGAAAATGAGTCAGATCACATCTAGAACTGAACTTGTAATATGCATTTTAATGAGCTTGAACATTTGAAATGAAGAAGAAAAACTACCCACATTTTCATTACTTACTTAAAACAACCGTATGAATGTGGTGTACATCAAAGCATGAGTACAGTCAGCTGGTTTTACTTGAGGGGTTAATGCAGTTAATCACAGTCCACTAGGTTTTTGATTTTATAGTGTCAATCTGGATAATAGTGTGAGATTTCATTTTAGATGTATCAAGCATCAGGCCATATCATGCTTGAATTATATACAGCAGAATAACCGTTTTTACAGTCTTTCATTGATCTTCTGATGTAGACTGATGGTGTAGAGCTCATTACTGAACAGGAGAGGAGACTCCTACAGTGCAGTCACCTGTTTATATTGCTTCATTCACTATAATAGAGCAACAATCACAGTGATTCTCCACTCTCAGTTTTTGAATGTGATTGACACCAACTCAGTGTGGAGGGAGGGCCAAACCGGAGAGAAAAGGACGCATTTGTTGACACAGTCTATGTTCAGGAGTGCCCTGCCCCCGCCGCCTTACCTGCCCTGCGGAAGGCGGTCATGGCCTCCATCACAGCAGCCCGCAGGTCAAATGCTCCAGCCTGCGCTCCGTGCCATATCATGGCAAACTCCCCTGACACGTTGTACACAGCCAAGGGGTGAGTGGGGAACTGAAGGGAGACACATGAAGAAAAACTGACACACTTCCTCCAACAGGTACAGTGATATTCGCATGTGACATTTTGCAGGGTTTGCTTCTGGGATTTTTCTCATCTGTGTTTCATAGCAACTGAGCATGTTTCCCAAAATGCAAAACTGCAGCATTGTTCCTCATTGAACTGATTTAGTTACAGACCTTGTCCTTGACTTCTCTCACAATGTCCAGATACGGCAGACCTGGTTTCACCATCAGCATATCAGCTCCCTCTCTCACATCTCGCTCCTGCAGCACAGAACAGCAGCAACATCTCCCACAACTGTTTCAACGCAACACTTTTAACCAAGTCATGTGTACATACACACACACACACACACACACACACACACACACACACACACACACACACACACACACACACACACACACACACACACACACACACACTGACCACAGCTCGAACGGCAAGTCCTCTCGCTCCAGGAGGCAGCTGATAGCAGCGTCTGTCCCCAAACGCAGGTTTAGACTGTGCAGCATCTCTGTATACAAACACAGCAGGGAGCTTCAGTCTACTCTCACTTCAACGTACTAACTCACTGATCTGTTTACACCTGATCCAAGAGCGCTCACTTACCGGAAAGGACCATAATAACAAGAGGCAAACTTTGCACTGTAGCTCAGCACTGAAGCCTGGAGGAGATCACAAAAAATGAGAAACAACTACAAAACACATTCTGTTATATTTACATGCTATCTAATAAGTATTCAAATATACTTTTTTTTTTTACTGTCAAAAAATCACATGAAAAGACCAACAATGAATACCGATTCTACTAACAAGTTTCCTCTGTGTATTCAAAGTCTGGTATATCTTATTCCTCTAAGCCAGAGAGCTCTCTTTGTTTCCAAAAAAACTATTAAAATAACATCAGTGAGCCACACTGTTGCTCTGGGTGACATGTTCCTTTATTACCATGAACACACACACTGTAGTTTGACTTGCTTAGACATACACCATCCTGCTGCCAAATGTACTCACTAAAGCATCAAATGTGGATTAATCTGCAGCTGAAACTAGTGCCCAACCAATGAAACATTTCCTTTTGTTTGAGTAACATGTTAAAAACAAAAAAAAAAAAACTACAGGCCCAGCTGTTTCAGAAAATCACTCAGCTTTTTTAAAAAAGATAAAAGTAAAAGTACAATAAGAATCACTTCTGTATTATTTTCAGTCGTTTACCTTGTTTCCCAAACCATTGGATATCAGTGCTTGTTTTATAGCTCTGACTCTTCCATCCATCATATCAGAGGGGGCGATGATGTGACAGCCTGTAGAACAGAGGACATGAAACTTGTATTAGTCCAGTTTAACTTTACCTTCAGTATCTGGGTAAACATGGAACTGACATTACTGCTGAGTGTAGGGCCGCTGCCAGGATTTTACATATCCTGAGGTCATGAGCCCATGTCGCCAAATACCCATCCCCTCATAAAACTTTAAACAGGCACCAAAAATATTTATTCTTTATTTACCGTTATATAAATAATTGTTATACGACTATATCTTCTGTGAATCTTATTTTTCAATATGGTCTAGATGTTGGCTCAAAGCTTTCATTACATGGCAGTATTCTGGTATGAGAAACATAATCCTTATATATATTTTTAATTGGTCATAAGTAGTCAACTCAAAAAAAGAAGAAGAAAAATACAGCAACCAGCCTAAAAGATAAATGAAAGAAACCTCCCAGAATACAGAAGAAGCAGGAGCTCTGGCTTATGTGAGGTCTCAGTTCAAACTATGAACACAATTACAAATTCGGAGACAAAATGCAAACCAGCTTCTGTATAAACCGATATGGGTGACAGAAAATACTTGATAAAAACACTCAATAAAAAAAATCCTTGTATGTCTCACTCCAAAGACAGAAACAATCTTAACAAAGCAAGAAACAAGAATTACCAGCCCGGGCGTAGGCCAGCGCCACTTCTGCCAAGCGCAGGCAGCTGGCGTCATTGTTCAGAGTACCGTCGTCATTCAGGATACCTGCAAGACAAAAGGAGAAACAAAACCCAAATATATGATGCACATTATCTCTGCCCTTTTTACTTTGCTCTTTATGAGACACAAACAGGAGATAAATCATCTGAGGAGACACTGACCACAGTGGCCATGCGACGTGTAGGGACACAAGCAGACGTCGCACGCCACCAGCAGCTCTGGGAACAAAGATCTGATTTTCTTCACTGCCAGGACGGCCGGTGTGTCGTCTGTGTCGGCACCTGAACCCCTGTCATCCTGACGAGGAAAGACCAGATAACAGTGGTTTTTTTTTTGAGTGTGATACACTGTTTTGCTGCCTCTCAGAACATGTCATTTCTAAACCATGGGCGTTAATCTGCTCTTACAACAGCCTCCTCTTCTGGTTTCAGACTTCCCATGGGATTTTAGAACCTGGCTGCAGGGATTTGCTCCCATTCAGACACAACAGCATTAGTGAAGTCCAAACTGATGTTGGGTGATAAGGCCTGATTCACGGTCAATGTTCCAGTTCATCCCAAAGGCGTTGGATGAGGTTTACGTCAGGGCTCTGTGGTGGCCAGTCAAGTTCTTTTACACTTTACCAAGCAGAAACCATGAAAAACAGACCCAGACCAAAAGTCTACTTTTGGCCAGGTAGTCTCTTTATAATCTGTTATAAAAAGGTATTATTTACAAGACTTATACCTTTGCTGTGAGTTAAATTCACAGGGACTAGTCAATTAGAAACCATATCTACCAATTTAGAGAAATGCAGTAATAATATAAAGTTAAAGACTACAAACACTCAGTCTCATTGATGTTTCATCTAACTACTTCTAAAAAAATTTATACGACCAGGCAGAGAAAACAAGACACAAACTTTAATGCTCATTTAAGAGTGATTAACATGACTTTTTCCTCTCTTTAACATACCTTTTCTACTTTTGCTGGAACACCAAAAATCAGCACGCATTTCAAGCCGTTCTCCACAAGTGGCCGCAACATTCCTTCCAGCTTATTCACACCATATCTATTAATGACAATACGTATAATATGAATGGAAGGAAGCAAAAAAAGGGCCTTTCAGGAAAGGAAACAATGAAAATGATCATCCTTCTTTAGTTTTATATGAGGAGAAAACTAAAAAGGCTTGTGTCTTGTGACGCACAAGCACACAAAATGTGAAGGTGGGTTCGCAGTTTGGTTTTGTTTTGTGCTGGATAACGGATTCTCTTCTTATCTTGGTCCAGGTCCAGTGTTTGGCTCTGGGTCCACCCTGCCCGACTGCTTTTATCTGAGGACAACACCCTCAGTGGGGTCACAGCTGCAGGGTGACACTGTGTGTTTCATCTGATTGGTGTTTAAATGAATGCTTCAATCACCCCAGTCAAAACAGTCCAATTATTTCAAATTGTCCTTCTGAGCAGAAATAGATTCTTCAAGTAGCTCAGGAAATCAGGCACTTTGTTATAGTGAAGATCTGAATCATGAGACGGCTGTGAAAGTATTTGTGGGTTTCGCTCTCACCTGGCCTGTCCTGGCAGGCTGCCGATGGGCTCCACTGCATCTGCACTGTCTCTAAAGGAGAGAGTGACAAAGAACCAGAGGTGAGAAGGTGGAAGTCCACTAAATTATAAAAGTTAAAAGCATAGTTTAGTTGACTTCATCTGACCACTACTACATCGGTCAAACTCCTGCACACTTGTTTTATTTGCCATGTTTTGTGACCATAACTTGGATTCACTTGAAGAAAACCGAGAAGTTTCATTTACGTGATGAAGATTGGGTAGATGAGATTGTCAGGTCTTAAATCTGCAGCACAGGTCTGCCAGTATCGGAGCGTCGGGTGGAAATAGCCACTGTGGATGATCGACTCGGCTGGTGTCTGCATCTTAACCCTGAGGCGGAGAGATGATCAGTGATAAAACACATAAAGTAATACAGGGAACAGAGCAGCCTCTTTTCTGTCTTTGTCTTATCTTTGACTTGTAGTTAATGAGCAGAGCAAAAACATCACTCCCACGCCCTGGTGCTTTATTGCAGTTCAGTCACCGTTAAAACTGACCAAGCATGCGTGACACTGCTTCGCCAAACAACACCTTGGCTCTGTCCCATTGTACAGTCACGCAGGCTGCAGGTTTTTAAACTTATTTCAAACAAGAACTTTTTATCTTAATACTGTGTGAACATTTTTTTCTCCATGCACAAGCCTTTTCTGAGTGACCTTGACATCCCACTCCTCCGCATTTTTTCCACAGCAGGACAGAGATCATTTACTTGATTTATGAATACATTTTTGATAAGGGACCATTAATCTGTGCTTTAAATTAATATTATCATTAACTGACTAAGTAGAATCCGATTGTGGTAAGATGGTTTTTATCATTTTATGTCCAAACAAACAACACATATTAAAAGTTTGGTCTCATATAAAGAACTGTGGAAAACAGCTTGATTATCTCATAGGTGATTGTTAACACATTTGTCATATCGTTGTTGCCTTTGGATGCACTGGACCAATTATCTTAGCTTGACTGAAAGTTTATTCTCATCAGCAGTAACTTTAGTCACAGTTAAAAACACATAGACACTAATGTGGGAGACATAATATTAAGTCATGTACAACATCACATCGGATTGTGATATATGGATCTGCAATGTTAAAATGATCCTCGCTGCAATCGTGTTATTTTCTTAAACTTAAATCCACTGATATGAACCACAAATGAATGACAAACTGCAACTTTAAGATGACAAGCCATTTCTGTTACACGGAGAAATACGACATAAGTTCAAACACACTACTAATGACCACTGTAATTTCATTCAACGATCACATGTATGTTGTTTTTTAGTAGGCTACATTTAGTTTTGTAACCTTGGCTCTTAACTAGGATATGTAATTAACGCTTCTTTTTAAAACTACAACCCACTGCAACTATTGTCTTAAATCTGCGACATAACACTCACACTCACAAGACATGTATGAAAACTGCAAAAATACCAAAGGAAGACAGTGTACTTGCCTGTGTGTATGAGTCGGCGACTTCTCTACACCTCACTCTACACAGTCAAATCCAAGTATGTCCTTTTTAATCGACGTTTCGCGGGCGACATGGCAGCGCGTTACCGCCACCTACTGACTGGAGTCTCTAGGGTTTTCATTAAGCCTGAAGCATATAATAAAACCAAATGGAAATTATTTTTATTATTATGATGATACATATATATATTACTGTATTTATTGTTAATACAGCAAGTACCATTGGAACACTAAACGGGTTTACACTTATTTTACAAAAGATTTGCCAAAACATATAGTCTTTCGGGCCACCGTACAAGCCAGGTTTAGTGTTCTCGCGATCATTCCTCAGCCCAAGAAAAAAAGCCGAAGCTACGATGCTAAAGGTTTGTTAGCTTTGTATACTGACAGTTTGGCGTCCAGCTAGATGGAGGAGAAAACACCCGACTGTTGTTAAGGTGAAATAACGTGTTTTCTCAGTAAAATACATCTTAAATATATTTTGGTATATGCGTATACATGTGCTGTTTTGTAATTAGGGGCTCTGCATCATCTGTGACTGTGGTTAGCTTACATTGTAGTGGTAGGATCGGCTACAGGCTGTATCATCATCGTGAACTGTAGTTCGTCTTGATGATGTAACGTTGATGATAAACCGTGTGTCAATTTAATTTCAGTCTACGAATATCAGCCGGTATCTAAGTGAGTTGAATCAGGGTAAATATTGAACTGACACTGGGGTGAAGTGATGGAAAAGGACAGTTGTTTTCACAAGCTGTTTCCTGATTCAGTGAGACGTGATTTGGGCCTGGTGCACTCTGAGTTACAGGCAGTGTGTGGGTGTATACCTGACGCTAGTTTTGCTTTTTTCCCAGTTCTGTCAGATGTGGCACAATGTACCCGCTTTTTCTAATATTATTATTTCTTTGTTAAATTTTAGGAAGGAAAGGTTTCCAGAGAGACTCAGACTGGGAGCACTTCCTGCATTCACCAACACCAATCAACCTACTCAGGGTGGATTTGAAGATGTAGCCAAGAGGGTCATCTCTGTGGTACTTCACTAATTTTGCCCAGGCATTATCAGTGACACCTCACGGCCACCCTCTGCTATCCTGGAGCACTTTGACCCCTAAGAAGGGCTGCCCAGTCTGTGACCTGGTCGTTCTCAGTCAGTCCGTCCCTGGTTGAAGACCCCACTGTGCTCAGCCATGCTGTTCTCCCTGAGGGAACTGGTCCAGTGGCTGGGCTTTGCCACCTTTGAACTGTTCCTCCACCTTTTAGCTTTGCTGGTCTTCAGCATGCTGGTCGCTCTGCGAGCTGACAAGTTCACACCCACACTGAGCTGGTGGCTGGTCTTCGTCCCACTGTTTGCTGCAGACGGCCTCAGCACCTACTTCACGGCCATTGTGTCCATACGTCTTTACCAAGAGAATGAGAAGCGTCTGGCAGTCCTGCGGCTCCTCTGGGTGCTGACGGTGCTCAGCCTGAAGCTGGTGTGCGAGGTGCTGCTGTGTCAGAAGCTGGCTGAGCAGGAACAAGCCAGAGACCTGTGGTTTGGCCTCATCGTCTCGCCGCTGTTCATCCTGCTGCAGCTGCTTATGATACGAGCCTGCCGTGTCACCTGAGAAGAGGCAGTCAGTAGTTGTGCTTTCACATCACAGAGCAGTTTTCATCTGCCATTCGAGATTTAAAGCATAACAACGGTATAATTTTTCTTTTGGCTCACTGGCACCTTTTTTCATTTTTTCACACACATGTTCCAGGCAGGTCACACTAGACTCCAGTTTTTTATTATTTCTTTCTAATAGCATCAAAATTGAGAAAATGTTTCACTGCTTCCTTGAAGTAGTGGACAATCTATTCTATGTGCTGCTAAATGCTAAAATGCACTGTATGGCCAAAAGTATATGGACATTCAGTTTGTGTGCATTTGGTCTTGGGGCTGTTTTTCCTTGTTTCCACCCTATAGTTCCACCAACAATAGTGTGTTTCCAACTTTGTGGCAACAGTTTGGTTTGACTCTACAATGTCCCTTTGCACAAAGCCAGGCCCATAAAGAAATGGTTTTCCTAGTCTGGTGTGGAAGAACAGGACTGACCTTAACACCTTTGGGATAAACAGAAACACTAAATGCAAGCCAGGCCTTATCACTCAGTATGAGTGACCAACTTCACTAATGGCCATGGGACTGAATGGGATCAAATCACTGCAGCCAGCCACTGAAATTATGTGGATAGCCTGAAACCAAAAAATTGGCGGCTGTTTTCCTAATGGTTTGGAAATAGGAAACAGTTATATATAAGAATAATAGAATGACCACACACTTTTGGCCATGAAGTGTAAATATAGTTAATGTTGCCTATTGCTAAATTGATGCTTTGACTGATTTTGAACTCTGAATGGAAGGAAATTGAAACTGTCTCAATTTTTCTGAGCCTCTTTTTCATCAGGATGGATTATGACTGTAAGTTGTTGTGATACTTTTAAAAATACAAACAACTGGAGGAGATGTCAGAGCAGTAAATCTGTATTTGGACCATGTGTGCCGCTACCATGGTGCAGTCGAGAGTAGACAATGAGCCTTGAGGGAAATTTATACTAGAGTTATGTTTTGATGCACATGTGCACACAACACATAAAGATAAAATAAACTGGTGAAACCTCAAGGCAGTAATACCCTAGGCAATTTTTTGGGATCTTTGATAGGTAACCCAAGGAGCTGCATCAGCAGCATTGATGCTTTTTCCCAGAGGAAGCAATTGATTGCCAGCAAAATTTGATTACATTTATTATCTTTTGTGTCACTTTGTTGCCTGTTACTGGGAGTGTTACTCATGCATTGTACCCCCAAATTGCCTGGTATGTCAGCTTCACCGGTGAGATCGGTCTGGACAGCAAGACGCTGGTTCTGAAACTTGTTGTCAGCTCACAGTCTCACTCTAATGTAGAAGAACTGAATGTGATTATCACTAGCAGTCAATTGTGTGCACATGTCTTCCCTAAATATTGCTGTTTATTTGTACAAAATGTAATGTTTTTGACCTTACCTTGCGTATGTACCGCATGTATTATGTATTATATTATGTATGTGTGCCTCATTTTAGGGTAATTCCAGATGTGAGATTCTGTGTAATATGTATATTTTGATTTTGGAAAGAAATTCACCGAACCTTATTTATGTTCTTGTTATGGCACCTTTATTGTCATCTGTATATACATGTAAATAAACCATCAACATTTTACCAGTGTTGTCTAATGAATGTGATATTATCAATAAGTCTGGTAAACGGTCTAGGTAGAGCTAGATATCCTGCTGCTGGGGCTTGGTCACCTCGGCCACAAGGAGGCGCCCTAGCTTTTTATATGGGAATGAGAAGCCACAATGGAAGAGACCATCCTAGCGTTTTTGTTTTGCGTATCATAGCCCTTACATGGATCCCGTACAGCAGCCACCAGCTCCCAAATCATTCCTTCTTCTTTTATATTGTTAATGTTTCTTGCTTGTGTTTTACAGTCATGGCTATTTGAAAGTCAGTTTGCAGACCAAACAAATGAGAAAATGTCACTATTTATTCATCAACTTTGGTGGTGGACATTAAATTCAATGTACATTTTGTAGGTTTTTGTTTTTATTTATTTTGCCAAAACCTGTTAAATTCTAATATATAACACAGACATTAATGTCATAATATTAATATATCATCATAAACCTCCCCCTAAAGTGTCTACCCTAGGAGTAGGTTTAAAAAGGAAACAAAGTACATTTCATTCATTCATTAAATGCATTTCATTGTTTACCTCTTCTGCACTCTTAAGCCTTGCTGTTCTTAATTATGGCTTGTTAATAAATGTTTCATGAGGTACAGTAAGCTCTTGTAGTACCCAAGAATAGCCCTCTAAGTGCTGATTCATGTGCAGCAGGCTACTCCTCAGCTCATGTGTTTACTGCAGCCGGATTATCGACAGGTGGCATCACCGGCAAATAGGCTACTGAATGAACAGTCGTCCGCCTCCACCCAGCAGTGGACATGCCCTGCTCATCACAGGCGAACAGAAACAGTTTAGGGTTGCTGTTTCTTTATACTGTAACACTGCGTTGCGGTTTTCAAATGAAAACTATACAAATACCACAAAAAAATGAATTTGAAACAACATTGGGAGTCCATAAGTACTTCTCCTTATGATGAAACATTAGATTAAGCAGTATGAGTACAAACAGTACAAACAATATCGACAACAAATCTAGATTTAATCGTAACATAAGGTACATCCACTAACGGCGTTAAAATATAGTCTAAATTTGGAGGGGCGGGCTGAACCTGAACGCAACACTTTTGATTGACAGGCCGTCCTTGCCCAGTCAACAATAGAAACGGGAGTGGCCTGCGTCAATGTGCGGCGGTCTACAGAAAGGGAATGGGCGTGTCTG
Source organism: Seriola aureovittata (assembly GCF_021018895.1). Taxonomy (NCBI): domain Eukaryota; kingdom Metazoa; phylum Chordata; class Actinopteri; order Carangiformes; family Carangidae; genus Seriola; species Seriola aureovittata. The sequence goes on from NC_079381.1 coordinate 4,989,887, forward strand.
TAAGGCATAACGACCAATCAAGAATTGGGTGGGACTGCCAAGGCCGCTCGTGCAGCTGCGGAGGGGCGGGGCCGCGTTCAGGGGCGGTGGGGAGAGAGGGCGCAAATGAGAAAGCAGAGTGAGAGGAGAGAGAAAAAAGAGACGGTAGGGATGTGTGTGAGTGTGCGGTGATCGGTGCCGCAGGTACAGTCAGAGCCGGACACAGGTTTTATAGCCGCACCGGACCGCGGCAAGACCGCCTTGGAGCTTGCCTCAATTCCTCTTCATCCCCCCCCAAACAACCCTCTGCAATGTCTGGCGGAGGAGAGGTACGCGTCCTTCGCCAAGAGGCCGGACAAGAGAGCCCGAGGATGCCGGCCTGGAAGCGAGAGATCCTGGAGAGGAGGAAGGCGAAGGGCGGCGGGTCTGGGGGAGCCGGTGCCGCTGAGACAAGCCCCAGCGGTGCGGGCCCGCAGCGGGTTAACGGTGAGATGACGGGAAATGTGAACGGCAGCAGCAGCAGCGGCGGACCCAACAGAGACAGTGGACCGAGCGGCGGGTCCGGGCGGAACTACACCATCAGCACGGCCAGCCAGCACTTTGCGAATAACAAAGAGACACGACCGGCGGCCGCGGAGAGGGCGACACCGAGGGAGGACGAGAGACAAGAGAGCCTAGTGCTACAGGAAAGCCTAGGCCCTCTGGAGGAGAACCCGTTCATCAAGCTGGAGAAGGAGCGGAGGAGGCGACAGGACCGAGAAAACGCCGCTCGTCCGGTCCAGCACATCCTGGAGCTTTACGGCAGCGTTCCCGGTATACGGACTATCCGTGCAGAGAATATTATCATAATTGAATCGGATCCAGATTACTTTCCGGAAGCTGGAGGGGTAAAAACCGGGGCCAAATGGCAACAAAACGGTGTCAGTAGTTACAGCTCTCTGAACGACCTCCTGGACCGGAGAGGGAGTGCTGTTACTGAGATAAGAGCCAAGGAAGTGGTCATTTATGACACCACGTTAAGCAAGAGCGAGGAGAACTTGAGCACCCTGGGCCGCCCTGATCATGACGTCCCATCATATGAGACAGGTGAGGGTCAAGGCAGGGTTAGCCGGATGCTGCAGAAGTTTGACAGCAACTATGGGAAGCTACAGAAGAAGTCCCACAGCACAGAGAACCTGCTGGACCTGGATTGTAGTGCCAGCAGCAGGCCAAGACTCTGGCCCAAGCCAGAGCAAGATCTGGTGCCAAAGCCCAGGCCAGGCCCATCGGTCAGCAGCCCGGGCAGCAGCCACCCATCGTCGCCCGTCTTCCAGAGTCCCTGGTCTTCCAAACCAAAGCCACAGCCTGCTGTCTCTGAGCCAGGCAGCCCCCAGCGTCTCCCTGGGTCCCCACAGTCTGTGTCTTCATTCCGCCAGCGGTTTGAGGAGAGTGGGGGCCTTGGCGTGTCTGTCACCCCCAGAGATGAGACAGACAGGGGGTTAACCAAGCCCACCACAGAGAGAGACTGGGAGGGCACCGAGGTGCCACCCAAACCAAAGGTGCCATGCTCTCCGGAGACCCATAGTGCCCGTGCCGAGTCCCCCTCAAGCCCTATCTCATCCAAGGTGGCCCGCTCCTCACCTTACTTTGAGATCCGTCCCTCTCCAAAGCCAGACCTAGACCGTATTCCTGATGGGGACACCCAGGCACGGGCCCTCGCAAACCTGCGCCTGCAGTCCCGAAACTCCTTCACAGTGATTCCTGCTCGCCACCCCCAAGCAGCCTCATCTGCAGCAAGCAGCCCAGCACCATCTGGCCCCATCAAGTCCCCTCCCTCCCACAGAGTGGCAGAGGTGCCCACGCCAGGAGTGCCAACTTCCCACAGCCCTACACCCACTCTGACCCCCTCAAAGAGGAAGGAGGAGAAAGAGCAGGAAGAGAAGGAGGTGGAGAGGGTAGTAAGGCCATCCAAGCCTGAACCACCTCCTTCTGCTGCCACAAGTCCTGCACCTCCTCCAACCTCAGAACCTTTGTCTCCATCTCCTGCTCTCACCCCAGCTCCCTCCTCTCCACCTGCCCTGTCTTCACCCCCCTCTTCTCCGGCTGTCCCATCCTCACCCCTTTTCTCTCCACCTGCCCCATCTCCCGTCCCCTCAGACTCTCCAGCCCCATCTCCTGTCCCCTCTACCCCATCCCCAGCTCCAGAACAACCTCCCGTGGATCAGCTGCCAGTAACAAACATAGACGACATTGAGGTGGAGCCCCCGCAGCGTGTCCCCGTCCCCAGTCCCATGGTGCAGAGAAAGAAGGGGAACACCTTCACTGTGGTGCCTACACGTACGCCGAAGACCGAGGCCCAGCCAAGATCACCTGAGCCCCAGCAAGAAGCCTCAACTGAGGCTGCACCGGGGTCCACACCCCCGCAGGCCCCCTATGCTCAGCTGGGCTCCCTGCTGAAGAAGCGTTACCCTGCTGTGGAGGAGATTGAGGTCATCGGTGGTTACCTGTCTCTGGAAAAGTCCTGCCTCTCTAAGACGGGCTCCACGGGCAAGAAGGTGAGAGCAAAAGCTCAATCAGACCTTGTGGCTTTATTGACAGGTTTAACAGTTGTTTTCTGAGCGTGTAAGAGAAACAGAGACCAGTGCTGAAAATATCAATTGATTAGTCAAACATAAATTAATTGTTTAAGTCATTATCAAGCAAAAAAAAAAAAAAAGCTTCTCAAATGTGAGTATTTGCTGCTGTTCTCTGGTTTATATCTCTGTTAAGCGATTGTCTTTAGGTTTCCAAACAATATAAAGACATTGCCTTTGTCTCTGGGCATTTCTTAATATTTTCTGACATTTGAAAGACCAACTGATTAATCAGTTGATCAAAAACACATTCAAGGGATAAATCAATAATGGAAAATAATCTTAATTATTCGCAGGCCCCATTTGTAGATTATCATCCTTCAGCGAAAGGAAATCTGTCACCACTGCAGCACTCAGGAAGTATTGTTGTATTATTGTGTCCTTACGATCTTATGCAGAACACGTGCCAAATCTTCCCGGGGGGATCATTAACGTTCCCTCTGTTCTAAATTTAGTAGTGAGTGAAGCGTCACACCAGAAATGCTGTGTTTTTGTTTTCTTTTCATCTGTGTGTGGATCTGTCACTGTTCTCCAACCAAGCCGGAAACACTCCGCTCACCTGTGCTTCTTTAGGACCCGAGCAGCCTTTCCACCTTTATGTTTAATCCTCGCAGTTATTTGCATGTGTTGCAGTGTGAGCGTTTGCTACTATAAATCTCCACATCCCGTCATTTGACCTGCTCTCAGGCTTCGACGCCTAAGTGGATTAAAAGCGTGCGTTTACACAGCCACTTGGAACGACACGCAGCGCTCTTTCCCTGTGGATTGCCGTCCCACAATGTTATTTGTTGTAGAGCGCATTATTGGGTTAGGTGGCCCTCCAAGCCTATTGACTGAACAATCTCATCAAGGCTGTATTCAGTTCTCAGGATTTGGCTCAGGGATCCGGGCCAGCTCCAACCCGTCCCAGACACATTTAGTGTTTTTTAATTCATCTGTGTTTTTGTGTAAAGCTGAGATATCCCCGGGCCTGGTCCTCAATCATAATTAAATGATAGCAAAATGCGTGTTTTGGGCATCACAGTTATCTTGCAATCATAATCAGATATGTGGTGCGTGCTTGGCGAAGGTCTTGCTGTAAACCGTTCCTGTTTCATCTGTATTAGGGATTAATTAAATATCAGAGAATGTTTCTAATTAATTTTGCGAGTGCTGCTGGAGGCTGTTTTCAGATTCTGCTCTGGATCAGCTCTGGTTGTGCTGAGCATTATTTTCAGCATGTTGCTGTTTATGTCACTGTGGTGTCTGTAATGAAGAGGGGAGCCAATGATTGCAGCCGGTGGCTTGAATTTTTACCTTACATAATACACTTCATGGAGCTGCTTTAGAGGTTGAGGGTGTGGATCATGTAACCGCAACATCCTGGGTTTGAGTCCAGCCCGGGACCAGCAACACATGTTATCCCCCACCTTTCCTCCTAGTCTACCGTACTCTGCCAAAGTGGAAACGCATAGTCTTAGGATGCATTCAGTTACATCACAGCTCTTCTCTTTTTGATCTACAAAGCACCACATCGGCTTTTAATGCTGAGTATTTTCAGCCTCTTGGCAGCTCTTCAATCTAGGCCGGTGTCTCAGCCTCTCAGACGTTGGCCCGCACTCCTCTTTCCTTGACCTGGTCTGCTGTAATCCTCTGCTCTCCAAGGAAATCCAACTACCCCTTACAGCCAGGGCAAGAATCTCAGCCCGCTCATGACTTTATCAAGTGCAAACTCTGCAGCCATCTGGATTTATACAGACCCATTAAATTCATTATCATTTCTCTAATGCACATGCACAGCAGAAAGGAAACAGAAAATTTAATGATCCCAATATTCTCAATATCCCCCTTAAATTTATCTGTGCTGTATAAAACACTTAATCCCAAGATGCCAAAATTCGTAAATGTTTCACCAAATCCTTTAAACGGGAGTTGGTTGGCGTCTTGTGCAGCATCTTCTCCACATTTCGCTGTTATTCAGCGTCATATATTTAGTATCAGTGGAAAGTGTGGGATTTCAACGAGTGTAGATTTTAAAATAAAGTTTCTGTGGGTTGGAGCGACGCTCGCCCTGCACATCACGACCGTATAATGATGGATATTCATGCTGCAGACTCCATGTCCATGTGACCTGGTTGTGGTGCTCATGATTTTATTGTGTGCTCATGTGCAATGTAGACGAGCAGTGAGCGCGGCCATGAGACATGAACACATCCTGTCTTTTGTCCTTGTTGCTCAAAAACCAAACACTTTCTCCTTTTGTTGTCTGTCTGCTCTTCTTGGTCATCATCAAGGCCCACATTTGTTTTGTTTTTTTTTTGCTTTTTTCTTCTTCTTTTCTTTTCTGGGCAGGGCTGTGCAAGCAATTACAAAAGCATCGAGGCTTGGCCTGGCCTGTATAATTTGTGTGGAATTTCTGTTCAGTGCCGCTTGTGTGTGAGAGCAGCCTCCGAGAATGGCCTCGGCTCAGCATTCTGGTCTGGGATTGGGTTTTTTTTTTTTGAGCACTCCTTTTTCTTTAAAACCCAAACCATTTTTTTTTTTTTTTTTTTACGAGGAAGTTGGCTAGAAAAGAATGTTCCATATGCACATCAGGACTTGAGAACCAAAGCAGATCATCAACTCTTCCTTTAGATTTTCCAAAAGTATTTCACTCTGTCCACCCTCTCTTGCTCTCAAGACTTGTGTGAGTGCTGAATGCTGGACCGCATCCAGCACGGTTTCTTCTGTCCGCTCATCTTTATCGCTCCACAAGCACCACTCTGCTTTGTTTTCTTCCTCCTCTACCCACAGTGCACTGCTTTATTCTTGTGCGGTGGTGGTTAATAAGGCCTGTCCCCTTGCTTCCAGCTTCCTGTGATCTCCTCCTCTGTATTGGGGAAGGAATTGTGGAAGAGCTATGTAGGTCAAGTGCAGCTTCTTGTACCGCATCACTCCTGCATTTGCATAAAATCGACTCGGGCTTTCTAGTGAAATACACAGGCCAGGACTGACTCAGTTTCCATCTGCAGTTTGATTGGATTGGGCTCTCTTGACTTAGCACAGGCAGAATTGGAAGGTTTTTATGTTTTATTTCCTTGTGGTGGACGCTGCCACTCTTTGTCGAGGAGAGGTGGAGCTGGCGACAAGACACGGGCGGGGGCGGAGTAGTTTGTTTTTGGAGTCTCTGCTCCCCATGACCAGTTATTATGGGAAAAGGGAGACGAACCCATGTGTTTGTCAGGACAACATCCAGAGGGAGAGAGAGAGAGAGAGAGAGACGAAGAGATTTTCTGGTGCACCCCGCCTTTTTCCAGTCATCATAGTTTGTGTTTGTGTTCGCACAGAAGAACCACTCAGATTACTCATTTTGAAAATCGCTGCAGCTTATTTATGTGTAATTTTGATCATTCTGTCAAGCTAATGATGCGGTTTAGTGAAGAGGGTGATGTGTTTGTTACTGAAAGTGGTGATTATTCAGATGAGTGCTTATTATTCTAATGGAAGTCGGTTAAGGATTGGGTTAAGTATCAATGTGTTCACTTCCTATTAATCTTAAATCGGCATAAGCCCATGATGGAACCATACCTGAACTAATGGTGCTTTCACACTGAACCTGTCTGGTGCAGATCAAAGGAACTGTCATGTTTTTGCCCGGCTGGGTGTTTTCATTTAAGCTAACTGTCAAAGTACTGTCAGTTGAACTAAATCTGTGTTTAAAACTGAAATGGACATAACTAAGATTACAAATTAGTGTGATGCTGATCTTTAGTGTAGTTTCTGCCACCATAGCCAGAAACCCTCCAGCTACAGTAGGTTGATTGCACAGGATGCTTCAGGGTTTCACACTGAACTGAGTCAAGCGGAAAACAGTGACACCCAAGTGTTGCAACTGAGATTTTAGGAGAACTAGCAATACCAGCAGAAAAGTCAAAATATGTCAGCGAAAATAACAGTGCTGGATAAATGTCCAGTTTCTTTCACTTCAAGCAGTTGTAGTACAAAAGCAAATTCAACCAAACAAATAAAAAGGAGACACAGCCAAAAGGCGAATAGCCACTGAAGGCAGTGCAGTGCAAAGTTCACCTAGTTTCATTTTCAGCAGGACACAAGAAAAGCACTTCGCAAGGCATTGTGGGATTCCTGGTGACACGGGATTGGACTGTGATACGATGAAAGAGGAGGGGTAGAAAGTTAACATTCTTAACAATGCAAATGAGAGTCGGAAAAACTGACTACAAAACCACAACACAGTGGTGGGTCAGGGTCAGGCTAATCTTTACCTTTGGTGGATGAATGTCTGTGGTGGAGAAGATCATTATTGTACTCTTTTCTCTGTCCCTGGCCTCAAAGATTATAGATACAAACAAGGCGATGTTGTATGATTTACTTCAGCTGGGTCTCCTCCATAAATATGAATCCAGTATCACTGTGCATTGTATGGATTCAATGTGCAGCTGCGGATCTACCAAAGCCAAAAATGTTTCCTATCTGTGAAACACTATTGAACATTTACGTGAAGGCCATCACATCTATAGAACAGGTACCTGAACGCATCTGATATAGCTGCGAGCTCTTTATGACACCAGAGAAGATATGTAAACATATAAGGTGCAGTAAAGTCAGTAACTGGCATTTAATGGTCTCCTTGCAGGTCCGGGTAGTGCTTATGATGCACGATGACATCATCAAAACTGTCCAAGGAGTGACCTCATTTGTTTTTACAAAAATGGTCTAGAAATGACTAAATTAAACGAAGTGTAAAAGCACCTTAACTTTAAAATAATACACTTTAAATACACTGATAGTGCAACAATAGCACTCACTATAGGACTAGGTGCAACATTATGCATTGATGCTATCTGCTCCTACATGAATAATACTTGTAAAAGGTGCTTTATAAATAAATTACACTTCTCTCCCTGTTCATATCAAAGTCATGTTTTTGCAGCACTGAGAACATGCCTCTGCTTTTGTGCATGAATGTGAAAGATGTTTCCTTCATCTTTGTTTCGAGAACCCACAGTTTTGTTTTATTTTTTTTTATGGTTAAATGTCATGCATACAGCAGGTTAAAAATACCTAAATGGTTAAAAGCTGCGGGTAACACAGGAAGGCCAAAGAAAGGGCACACTCCTACATTTACATTGTGCGCCTGGGCTACAGGTGTGAAAGTCCATTGTGTTTAATTATTTACCACCCAGCAGACATTCCCCATCTCTCCTCTCTTACACTTCCTGAAACCTACCACTCCACCCACTTGCTTTTTTTCCAAATAAAGTTTCTTTTCAAAATAAAAGCCAGCCAGCCATTATCCTGACAGCTTTTTTTTCTTTATTGAGGCTGAAGTGAAGGGGCAGGAGACAGTCTCTGAAGTTAAGAGGTAATATTAACTTAAAAGTGTATTTCTACTGAGTCAGTAACTTAACACTCAATTTGTTATACTTTAAAAACATTGATTGTTTCTGGTCACTGTTCATAAGGATCATTGCAATTACAGTTCTTTGTTTTTGTCCAATGAAAATGTAGTGATACTCTGAGCTGCTCTGTTGACAAAATCGGTTTCTATATCTTTACAGCAGCATTTCTTTTAGTGGAGGAGTTGTGTTCAAGCTAAAGTAATGCATGAAGTTGTTTTTTAACATTATCAGGCACATGTCAACATTTTATAATGTCTGGAATTGGTTTCATACTGACATATGATCACCTTATGAAGTTGTTTTTAGAAATGAGTTGACCTGCAGACACAGAGCAACATTAGCATTCATTTGGAGGTCATGTTTCCAGCGTCCCAATGAATATTCATTCTCTTTCAGCTCTACTTTTGGTCTCCACCAACCCTTGAGCTGCTAAATGCTCCACTGTGTTCACCAGCTAGTCACTTACTGTGTCTGTCTGCTGTTTGGTACCGGGCAGGTAGTGTATGTGAGATTGTCAGAGCATTTGTTTAGCAGCTGTTTGCAATGGCTGAAAAAAAGTTGAGAAACCACTGAGACTGAACCAAAACAGTAAAGTTGTGAGCTATAAAACCGAAACGACGAGCCCAAAGAGGATAAAACGTTGCTAAACGCGGAGGGGAACAACAAAGTTGGAGGTTTTGTCTGTTCCACTTCACTAGACTTTAGTCACATTGAGTCACAGTCCCACAAGCAACTTCAAAAACCTCAGAACGCCTTTGTCTCAAACAGTTGGTCACAGGAAAGATGCTACTTCTGCTTTTATTATTGATATCACTGGCGGTGCAAATATGGTTTCCTCTTAACGAGCTTGTCATTTCTTCCGGGGGCTCTGTGGCTGAAGGATGCACACACACTTTCTCACACACACACGCACAGCCATGCTCAATTGCTGCATAAACACCCACATAAGAAAACGCAGGTTTTTCCTACACAGCCCTTAGGCACATGTGCAACCCTGCAAAGTCGGTGTAATTAGAATTCAGCCACCGAAGCCCCACTATCATAGTCATGTTTAATTCAGTGTGTGTGTGTGTGTGTGTGTGTGTGTGTGTGTGTGTGTGTGTGTGTGTGTGTGTGTGTGTGTGTGTGTGTGTGTGTGTGTGTGTGTATTTCGAGTGCATGAGTAACAAGATGAAGAGACTAAGAGCAGGGGATGTTAAAAGAAGGGGCTTTTTGAAAGTTTATAAAAAGAAACCGAGTGGGCGAGTGAAAGAGGCAGGTAGAAGCCACTGACTTTTAATACCTGTAGTGTTTTTTTTTTTTTTTTTTTTTTTTCCATCATCTGCTTTGACAAATGCAAAACACTGTTGGGATTATGGGGCCATATGTGGTGCTTTCTGTCCGTAATGTAAATTTTATTCAAATACTTTCTCCACGGAGTGTGTATGTGATCCACTTGAATTTTTTATGGTTAACAAGCCCTGGCCCCAGGCCTGAGGTGTGCAGCGTGTAAATGATATTTCTGTTTTTGTTTTTGCTGTCGTCATCAATGCTCTTAATAATTTGCTTTTCTATGTAAAAGCCGACCGTCTTACTGCCATATTGGTCTCTCTCTGGCTGTCTCCACCTCTACTCTCCCGTTTCCCTCTATCACATATCCATGGCGCCTGTCGCCAGGGCAACACGAGCCACGGCCATTCTATCCTGTCATTAGGACTCCGGGATAAGGACACACTCTCTGTCTCTCACACTCACACACACACTTTGTGACATCAGTGTTGATTTTGTAGATTATGTTATTTGTGGATACATAGCTGTTATGAGAATCTGCGTAAAATTGAACCATCAGTCTGATAAAGATGTTTTAATGAGTTTCCTGGTGAGCTCGTTCTATAATCAGCGATCCTAAATCAGTGTTTCTGTGGGTGGAGACGCAAAACATCTTTGATGCTTAAGGGTGAACTAGTTATGTTTTTTTTTTTAAGAGGCCCAGTGTGAAGCCAAGGTCAGTTATTTCAGTACAGGGTTGAAAAAGGCCCCAAAGATGTTTCTGTTTTCATTTGGTCACTCGTCTGTGCGTTGTCTCTCACTGATATCATCTTATCTTGCCCTCCAGTGCCACTAGAAACATTTTTGAGAATGCCTTAAATATAGTTGTTAGAGCAGTGTTACCACGATAAACACTGCATGGGGCATTTTACAGTTACAGTAAAATTAACTTGTGAGTGCTCTCTGCTAAACACGGTTTCTAAATTATCTCAAACATAATTTACAGTTGCTGTAATACAGTTTCTTCTCACCTACTGTACAGGTTGACATATGCCAATACTGGTATATCTGTATTTTTTTCTTTTGGCATTGTATAAAAACATGCATTATTCCACTGTGGACATTTTTGAATATAATGTATGACGTCAAATATAATCCTAAAACAGTCCCTAGTTCAGGGCATAGTGAGCTGAATGAAAGCTGTCCTCCTGCGCTGGAAGTGCAGCTCCTGAGATGACTGACAGAATCACTGAAAAAAGCCACAAGCTTAATCAGACATACCTCAGCTTTTTGGGAAATACCCTTATTAGCTCTCATGCAGGGAGCCTTGTTAGAAGATGGGTATCAGTTTCATCTCTGTGCGTTCAGACCATCCTTGTTTAGCCTAGCTTGTCACAAGAACTGGAAGCGGGGGGAAACTCCTAGCCTTGCTTTGTCAGCACTATGAAACTCATATTTACTTCTGCTTTTGATTTCGCTTTTATACTTTTACATGTGTATTGTTGTATCTTGTGTATTTAACATGTAGAAATAGAACATGGGATGCGGTAGTTTAACGAGCAGTTAGCTTACACACTGGAGCTGTTTATTGGCTACCGACAGCCTGGCTCAGTGTTTCTGATGTTTCTGAACAAATCCAGGTGAGTTTGTGGTGTTTTAGTAGTTAAATCTTTCATTAACAAGATACATCCTGCAAAAAATAGTTTTAGTTCAACAGCAAACACGCATCTCCCCAAATGTCAGCCTTCAATTCAAAAAGGTTTGATTTACGTTTTTCAATTAGCGAGTTTTGACAATAATGCTATTTTGCGTTGCTTGTTTGTTAGCTTATTTTTTATCCATTTTTATTAGCTTAAGCTACCAGGCTATGTGGGAACGCCCCTTGACTTTTTCATCCCTTTTTATACCGTATCAGTGTTACATAAATCAACAGAAAACACTCTAGATATTGCCCTCCCCAGTCTTCATCATTCTACTTCTGTCCTGAATGTGCACACCATCCACCTTCTTTGCTGTGTGCCATTGTACTGTGTCGATCATTGACTCACTCTTTAACCCAAAGTTCACTGAAATAACAGTCTTATCACTTCTCGACTTCCGATTGACTGTACAGACTCTCACTTCCAACTCGAGTAATGATCAGAGTGAGACACACCCATTGGCTTTGGCTTGTGACTGTAGACAATGCCTGATGAAGCCACTGATGAACCATTTTGAGTCCTGTGAGCATGACGCTCCACATGTTGCCCCTTGAAAACCAGGCACATCTCAGCTACCCGTTAAAGGAATTATAAGGTATCCTTTAAAACATTTTCCCACAAGAAATGCCTGTGATCCTGATCCAGTGTGTAGGATCCTGTGCTGTCCTTTGTCCTGATTGTTGCTTTTGAGACACGCCCGACCATCCACACTTTCATACGAGAGTCCAGACGTGAGCTTTTATGTATTAAATGCCCCTAAACGTTCCCACAATGACAGTGTGTGTAAGGAAGGTTGCTGATAGGTTTCGATCTCCACCCTGCTGGTCTCACCTTACATATACAGTGTGTGCAGTTATATTAGTCTGTGCCAGGTCATTCTTATCAACAACAATGTTCTCAGATGTCAGAAAATATGAAAACAGCTCCACTGATCTATTTGAGGAGCTTGTTGATACAAACAAGTTTGTGAAATGTGTCTCCTCTCCCATTCGTTATCAGTCAGACAATACAACCCAGCACAGGGAGACTTTAACACATAAGCTCGTACTCACACACAGTTACAAAGAGCATACTATTACAGCCGTGACTCACTCAATCTTGAGACATGGCAGTGTAAACACACATTTTCACATTTGGCGCTGCTCGCTGCCCACACCACCAGCCCGCACTGCGAGCACCAGCCGCCTACACAAGTGGAGAGTTTTCTCGGTTGTGTCAGTGTAGTGATACTGGCTCATTAATGGTTGTATCACTCGAAGAGTTCCCTCTTAAACACTCAACTGACTCAACCTCATGTGTGATGTGATGAGAGATCTGACAACACCCACACGAGAGCATGTTCATTTTTGACCTGAATCAGATTCCAGCTACAGGGGTTTTCAGTAGGTGTACTGTAGGTGTATCTCTGCTGGGCACTGACCTTTTATTGAAAAATGTCAGGTCACTGATGGCCCCACAGGTTTTTCTATTTGGGGCTGGAGATGGACAGTGTAGGATTGAACCCCTGCATCCAATGACTTCTTCTGTTTGCTGTCTGTGTTGTAAACTTGTTGAAGGAAATCTGCTGCTAAAGTGCGTCTGATCTGCAGCAGGATGCTGTTTGCACTCAGCAAATTACTGTACATGATTACTATAAATAATGTGCTTACAGTTAGGATCACTGTGCTGCAAACTAATGATTTATTTCTAATGTTGACATGTTGATTATTTCTGCACAGAGGAGTATCCAGTCTAAACGAATCGTTACAGTATTTGTCATGAAAGCATATTTTGTTGTACTAATAGGTAGTGTAGTTTTTGCCTCATTGCACCGATGTATTGTTTATATAATTTGTTTATATAATTATTGTGCATGGGTAGGATTTCAATAGTAACATCTCTTTCCCAGAAACAGCGTCACTCTGTTTGAATAATCCACATACACAGTTTAAATTGGAACTACTTTTTACCAAAGACATAGCCCCTCTAAAGAAAACTTGAGAAATTGAAATTGCATTGGGGTGAAGACATAAATTCAGGATAGACATTCAAGCTTATTTTACTGGAACAACAGTTCAGTTTATTTTAAACTCTTAAATGTAGGACACAATAAAAAAATTAAAAAAAATGGATAGAAGAAATAGCAGTCTTCTGAAATGTGAGGTGAATATTCTCTCCGTCTGATCAGCAGTGCATCCTACCATTTTGTCTCCCCTATATGTAATCCTCTGGTTCACGCTAGTTATCCTAATTTGCCAGCACAGAGCAGAGGTACATCACATGCTTCGCTTGAGTACATGTAGGCTTTATTATCCCTCTCTTCAGGCTCTTAATGCAGCTGCAGCTAAACTCCTCAGCCGGTTCATTGTGGTGCTGTTCTAATATTATCTAGCTGGCTGGAGATTATCTCTAATCAGGCACCTGGTCAGACTCCTACCTGCCACTACACACCTGTAGTCCTTTTCACAGACTTTATTGTCCCACATTTGGTACACTGTTTTTGGCAGACAATTTGATTTTAAATGAGGTTTTTCAGCGCACCACAGGCATCAGATGCTTTTCCACACACACAAACACACACACACGCGCGCACTGTATATGAGCAGGTGCTGCAATAGCACACCACGCCTCATGGCACCTGACGACACTTAGATAAATATAGAAACGCATTTTAAAGAGATGCACGCCCAGTGAGACGCGCACGTAAACACGAATGCTCACATGCTGCTGCACCCACAGTTGTTCACAAGAAGTGCACTTTTGTGCCGTAGCTTCACTGTACCAGCTTTTGGCTTTCATGTGTATGTGTGCGTGTGCGTCCATTCAGCAGGAACCACTTTTCACCAAACGAGGACACGCCATGCTGGGTGGCCTGGAAAAAAATTCCTGGCACCGCTCCCATCTCGCCGATTGGCCAAGGCACATTCATGAAGACATAATCTCATCCACCGACTCTCCTCTTCCTCCTCTCTCGCTCGCTTCTTCTTTTGTCAGTCTTCCTTTTGTGCCCGGTGCACAACAACACGCAAACAACAAAAAAACACAGCCGATGGAAATAATGTGAGAGGAACTTGTGGAATCAATTTGAGCAGAAAGATTTATTTACTCAGCGCGATGTCTGATGTGTTGAAGCTGCTGCAGCAGCTCTCATCTCTGCAGACAAACACAGTCCTGACAAGTCACTTTCATTTTCTATTCAGCTTCAAAACTCAGGCAAAAAAAAATCTGCATTAGTGTTGAAATCATTCTACTTGCTTGTGTTGCAAGGATTTTTTTCTTTTTTTTTCTCAAATCTTTCCTCCCATTTCCTTAGTTTCTCCCTTCTAACCTTTTTCATACAAAATAGAGAAATTTCATTTGAAAAGGAAAGAAAGAAATGGGGCAACAGTTTAAAAACAAGACAAACTAAAATACAAAAAACATGAGCTACAGTTTTGTAACATGTTGACTTAACCCAGTTCTTTATGCATGAGAAGATTCTCAGCGTCTCTGAATCTTGGATAATAATTAAACACTCTCCAGATTTCTTTATAGGCTCTTAATTTTCCTCTCAAAGTGCAGGTTATTTTGTCCAATCTCAATAAGTAACCTGTGATACACACATGTCGACGAGCTGGAGAGTGTAAGTGGGGAAAAAAAGTAACCTCTGATTCAGCTGAATATTTACAAGACTTTGTTAATCACCTCCTTCCAAAGCTCATATTTTATCTCATACACACACACACACACACACACACACACACACACACACACACACACACAGGATTGGAAAAATACAATAGAAATACTCAAACCAGTCAGAGAATCACTACATTAAATCGTCTGTTTTAACAATGACTTAAGAATAAGCTGCTAAAACGATGCTGTTTCTACAAAACTAGTTTCTTTCAAGCTGCCTGCTAGAGATTTTTTTTCCCATGGTTTTATTTTAACACAAGATGACGCAAAGCATCAGCTTCACACACACGCACACACACACACACACACTGCAAAACATAGTCAGTCTTTGATGAACATGAACCAAAACCAGAATAATTACTTGGTCAATGCCACAGCATCGTGTCTGAGCAGCCTGTGGTGAATGAGAAGGACAGCAGGCCTGAGTCGGGCCCCTGTTGGCCTGAATTGGGCCCCTGTTGGCCCGTCCCATAGCCTGAGGATAGAAGACAAATCACTTCTGCCTCCATGATGCAGTCTTTTCAACTCATCTAGATGAAAGAGACTCACAGCCGAGGCTCAGACATGAGCAGCAGCAGGCAGGGAGAGGTACGCCACAGATAAAGATCAGAGCTCTGTCGCCCCCAATTCTCTTGTTCTTCTTTCTGTCCCTCTAAATCGGATCAATGCTGCAGCGAAACAGCAAAAACGTAAAGTCAGAGAGAGGCCAGCAGCTAATGCGTAGCAGTGGAGTCTCATCTAACAAGAGTCTGATATGAGAAGAGAGCGAAAAGTGAAAGACGGTAAAAGGGGAAGTGAATGCAGCAGCTAAGCTTGATTTACTGATGAAATGGCGTTTGGCATACAGAGACTTCCTTCAGGACAGGATGCCAGGTTAGCAAGGAAACGCATTTTGCGGTATAAGATTTAACACAGGAACTAAAAAAGGAAGTCGTGGGGCTAAAAATAGGTGACGTCTGGGACAGAGGACTCGTTTTAAAAATGGTAACACAGCGCCAGAGCCTGTATCTATACACAGGATTTGATTTGTGTCGCGGGGTTGTGCTGTTACTATGGCTGAATACTAATGTTTTTTCCTGGTTGTTGGAAGAAAAAAAGTAGAAAAGAACGATACTGATTTATTCAAAATCCAGGGACTGAAAAGTGAGATTGTTCAGGGTTGAAACAGAATTGTTATTACTTGCAGTTTGGTCCGTATTGAAAGGTCAGGGGTGATACTTGCACTTCTAATCTTCTCAAAGAAAAACTCTTTATGTCTGAATTTTTCTGCCAATTTTCCAATCAGCAGAACAACGTGATAGTATAGTCATTTTTATTAATATCCTTACTGAAACCTTGATACACCTGATGTAGCTGAACGTTGTGATATTGTGGATAAAACCCACAAAAACAGACTCTGTGTTAAAGCTCTTAACATTAGATGAGTGAGTAGCTGGTTGAAGCTAAAGGCTCTTTGTTAAGTTGACAGGGTTCAGAGCCTGATCTGTGAACCCTGGTCGTTCTCCACGCTGCCACCTGACATGAATATCAACGAGCAAGCGAAACAACCCAGGCTCCTCGTTGATATCATTATCTCGATAGATGTAATTATTTTTATCCACTTTTTATTGCCCAAATCAGATATTAGCAACAATTAAATCATCAAAACATGATTGTGAAGACCCAGTGGAGATAAGCGGAGGAGCTGTTTATTTCCAGAAATGTTAAACATGTCGAAGTTCAACTGTTCAACCAGAGACACCTGTGATTGACTGAAGGTGGTGTCCCACAGACCGTCCCTCTGAATGTATAGACTCTTGTTCTGAATCTACAGGTCCTCGTCTTCAATCTTTAGGTCCTTTGTCTGTAATCTATGGACCCTTGTCCTTAGTCTAGAGAGTTGTCCTGAACCTAAAAAACCCTAGTCCCGAGTCTACAGACTGTCATCTTTTATCTATAGGCCCTCGTCCAGAATGTATAGGCCGTCATCCTTAATCTATAGACTTTCATCCTAAATATGTGAAACAAGATCCTTGTTTTAATCTAGAAACCTCTTGTCCCAGGTCCATGGACCTCATGTTTAGTACCTTCATGCTTAATCTTTAGACTTCTGTTCTAAACGTGTCGACTGTCTTTAATCTGTCAACTTTCATTTGAAATCTATAGACCCATGTCTTTAATGTTCAGACCCTCATCTGTAATCTATAGATCCATATCCTGAATCTATAGTCCTGAGTCTATGGACCCTTGTCCTTTATTCGTAGACAGTTGTCTACAGATTGTCTTTGTCCATCATCTTTGTATCAGAAGCTGTTTAGATGCTTTTTTAAATGTGTATGCTAAATACTATTTACTCCCCCTTTTTTTGGATTAGATAGAAATACATTACATAGTGCACCTCTGAAGAGGAGTCACACTAGATTCAGTTGAACTTTTTGATACACTAAACATCATGCTATTTTATTTCAAGTCAGTCAGTTCATTAAGTTCAGGAACGGGACTTAAAACTAAGATACTTGACCTAGGCATAACTATAGAGATGGATCATAAAGAAGTCATAAAGGATGTAGAATAAACATGAAATTTGAACTCTGTGTGTGTGTGTGTGTGTGTGTGTGTGTGTGTGTGCGTGCGTGCGTGCGTGCGTGCGTGCGTGTGAACGAGGTGGTGTTGCCTGCTTGTCCCCTTGTGATGGAGATTAGGGCAGATTTAGATCACGGCCTACAGAGTAGATGGAGCCAGGTACAGTACGTTAAGAGCAGTCAGCTGACGGCCTCGGGGAAGACACGGACAAACCTGCTGTTATATGAGTGTGTATGGGCTGTCATCTCCATGGCAACCCAGGAGGAAGAAATAATCCCTTTTTTCGGGTTTGCAGCGCCTATGTGTGGCCAGAGCACACGAATAGTAAGTTATTAGGAACCATTTATGGTTTTTCTGTCATCTTAAAACTGTAACCTCAGGTTTGTGAGTGACCAACGAGAACTGCAGACTACAAAATGAAATCATAGAAAACAGACAGACTGATGGAAAAATAAGACTTTTTAAAAAGTTAACAGCAATAGAAAAAAATTCAAAAAAAAAAAACGTGCACAAACTTTGTTGTAGCAGTAACTTCTCTTTTAAAGGTGTGAGACGTCTCCTTGGAGAATACCTGTCAGTCGGTGTGCTCACCGACAGCTAAAACCACAGAGGTCTCTGGCTGCACCTTTGCCTTTCATGTTGGATTACACGGTGCAGCAAAGTGCAAGAGCCCGTCTCACCCCACGGATCCGTGTTTGCAGACCACTGAAGCGATGCCAAACAGACATGTCTTAGAGCAAACGCTCTGAAACGATCAATCACAGGCCCCCGAGCTCCAGCGAAGCTGCCACCTGTCCCACTTAGAGGACACCCCAAGTACAGTGCACGCGGCCGCTGACAGGTCTAAACAAACTGCAGCTGGCTCTATAACAGAATCCCAATTAAAAGCTCTGTTGAATAAGTAATGAGGTAGTTGATTCATGTTGAGCTTAACTGGCATTACTGCAGTGTTGAGCAAAGGGCCGAGACACGTGACGCCGATCAGTATGGAAGGTGCAATTACGCAGCAATAAGGAAGTAATAACCCGTTAATGTTTACCCTCCTCATAAAACGCAGTCGTCTTGGAGGAGAGTGACGTCAGCCTGTTGTTGGAATCTGGGCCTCAGAATGAGAAGATGTCTGATACTTTGAAATCTTGGCTTTCTGGCTGTAAAGTTTGGCCTCTTTAGCAGCTAATTCAGCAAGTAAACAGTCACCAGCAGGAGGTTTGTTTTCTCAGTAAACAAATCTGGCTTGTAAACAAAGAGCTGGTCTACAGACGCCATAAATGGCTGCTTACAAGAAAATGTGAACTCAAACTCGCAAAGAATTTCTACTTTTTCATTCATTCTTCTGTGATAATGAAATGATGTATATTAAGAATTTAAAGATGGATGTTCTGCTTTTATTATAGAGCCCCCTAATCTTTACCACATCCTGTTAATATAAGACATTTGGGGATTTAATGAAATAACTACTTTTGGTTTATTGTGAAATTTGACAAAAAATAATTAACTTGAGATCCACATAGTAGCTTTCTCTGGATTTTTCGGCTGCATCTCATGGTGCACATCAGTCTGCTCAGTTGTCATCATGTGGGTTTTGGGGGTCACTGCACCAAATTTGGGGATTTGAGGACATGATTTGCACAGTTTTGTGGGTCAAATCCCGCATTGGACTCCAGAAATGCTTGAGCCAGCCCCGTGTGAACAAATTCAGGACAGCTTCAGGAAACTTCTGTAGCTAATTGTCTCCTTTTTTCCTTATTTGCCAGCCAGCTATATTTTTTTATAAATATACAGTATAACATTCACTCCAAGTCATGAGCGGGCACCTGCCAAAGGTTCTCGACCACAGCCAAAACTCACTGTCATTTGGCTGGAGACCGGTGTTGTTATCCTTATTCTGAAGCCAGTGAAGTGAAAATAAAGTATGGAGCCCGGGGAAATCAGTGCCACCATGTATTTACAACATTAATGGAACAAATTATGTCATTTACCCATTGGTACTATTTGTGTTGTTTGTTTCTGTTGTGTTTTTTTTGTTTTTTGTTTTTAATAATTTGGAAAAACACTTTATCAGGAGAGTAAAAAGTGAACAATATTGCCAAATCAAAGCAGCTTGAAAACATGTCAAACATAATTTTTTTCTTTTGTCTCTTCCAGCTCAAAATCTCCTTCAACGAGTCGAGTCTCCAGAGCACATACGAGTATCCGTCGGAGAGCAGCGCGTGGGACAGCGGGGAGGAGGACGAGGAGGAGAAACGAGACGGGAAGATGGCGGACGAACAGCCAAGCATGGTGGGACGCATCCACATCCCTCGACCCAGTTTCACCGGCTCGCCCACGCACACGGCCAACAGCAACGGTGAGACGACACGAAAGTGATGCGTGTGACGGATGGGGGGGGGGGTTCTGTGGTGAACATGCAGGTCAGACGTCCACTTTTAACCCCACCGGCAGCCTTAAACTGTCAGCATCTTCCGTCCAACACTTTGGACCAGATGATTATTTCTCAACAGCTCAAATTTCCCGTAGATGTTCATGTTCCGCAGATGACTTCTGAGGATTTCAGGAACCCTCCGACCTTTCATGTGGTGCGCCAACAGTTCAAAATCTCCACTGTCCAGCACGATGGTCCACAACAAAGCCTCTTTAAAAATAATGGCTCAGTGTCCAGTTAACTTCACTATTAATATTCATGGTCCACAGGGGATGAACCATGACATTTTGGAGACTCCCTCAACTTCTCTCTGAAGCAAAAATAATTTGCTCAAAATTTCTACTTGTATCCCAGAAAAGGCTTAAGCTTTCTGGCAGTATGGTCATTAAATTACGATGCACATTCCTGCCCCTCAGAGGATACTCCACGAGCGTTTCTCATTGGATGGAAATAGATACAAATCATTTCACAAAGTGTATTTATGTAGCACTTTTGTAAACGCAGAGTATGGAAGTTTCTTTTCAGTAACACGTGAGGGTTGGCAGGCAATCGAAGCTGCTTTCAATTCATCTGGGTTTATATTATCTTACAGTTTCTATTGGGGCAATATCTTCTTGGAAGATGAGAACAGGGCTGAGAGAGGAGCACTGATCGTCCCACTGTGTTTTTATTTCTAATCAAATGGAGTTTAACCAATGGACGCTTTGCTTTGACCACCAGCCTTGTGAAGCCTTGAACATATAAGCTGAGGCCGAGTCACGGAGGCGTTGAGTTGATTTTGTAATCATTTTGTGTCTTGTTTTGTTGAATTTTAAATGTCCTTATGTGTCCTGAGTTCAGCCATGGTTCCTCTTTCCCACTCTGTGCTCAGCATAGAAAGATTTTCATTGTGTAACAGTATGGTTTCTGACAGTAAATGTGCATAAAGGAATATATACTATTGACTGAATGGAATGAGAGGTCATGAAAATGAATGTCTGGAGAATTTGTGGGTAGTTGAAGAGAGCAGAGGAGTCATGTGTATTTGCTGCAGTACAAAAATTTGTTCTGAAAATTAGGAAAATAATAAAAAGGGAGACATGATCGATTTGAAGGAGAGAAATTGCCGAACTACGCTGCTTCTTTATTATATAAGCGCCACTGCCATTGTTTGGTGCAGGTGTAACCCGGTGGAAAAGTGTGGTGACCGAGCCCCCTGCTGGACAAACTGTGAACTACACTTGAGAAAATATGTTGTGGACTCATACTTTCAGTTCAACAGCTTTCTTACACGTACTTGAAACATTCAGTGTTATTTTATCAATAAAAAAAAGTGTCCTATCTAAGTAAATTAACCTAACCTTAGTGTCTTACTGATACCTGTGCGTGCTATTGAAAATTGCACAATGTATCATAATGTACGCAGAAAGGTGCAAACACATTTGAAAGTCTGATCAGATTAGTTAGAAATGCAGGAGATAAAAATGAAATAGTGACATGTAGATAACACACTGTGTCTCTTCATTATCTGCAGACCTTTCCAGCTACATTCCCAAGCACTCGGTGGACTTCAGCGCCTGGCAGGAGCACAAACATGACGACAGTGTTTACCAGGAAGAAACCACTTCCCAGCAGACACAGATGACAGAGGAAGTTATGGTGAGAGAGAACTCCTCTGTTTAAAGCTGTTTACTCAGTGTAGCGGAGAATCAGTTGCCGCTGCCTCTCACCAAAGTCCCAGTTTATATTTCCTCACGTCATTCTGTGGAGTTTTCAGGATCTCGCAATGTGTTCTTCATTTTACTCTCACATTATGGATGTTTTATTTGTTTATATGTGCAGTGCGTCTTTAAGTCTTTGCGATGCGCTAAAATGTCTGAAACTGTTTTCTAAATTCAAGACCTGGAAAGGTTCCAATTATAGTCAAAGCCTCCAATTGTAATTTTTGCACCACATAAATATGATCTACATCCAAACTGAAAATATAGGTGCTTACTTACTGTTTATACAAACATAAGTGATGTATAGGAACCTTGAACAGCATCAGAAAACAGGATTGTTCTAATTATCGAGAAATCTATTCGATTTACCACAACTCGCAGATATCCAGTTTAATGATATGAAGCAGAGAAAAACAGAAAATCCTCACATCTGAGAAGCTGGAAGCAGAGAATGATTGGCAGCTGTTGTCAGTTCATTGTCAGTCGTCAAACGTCAATCGACTAATCCATTGATCAACTAGAGCCAGTGTTGTATTTTGATTGGTTTTTGTGGTTTCTAATATTTTTCACTAAATAAGATAGGTCTCATCTTTCATGCAAATTAGCATTAAAAGGTTTTAAAATAGATAAATGGTGATGGGTCCGTAGACCTTGTATGTGGAAAGACATTGAAAATAAGATTCAGATGTTACTGAAAACGAATGAAAGATTCATCCTTAAAAACATGAGGACTGCAGGTGTAGGAGTATATTGCCCAAACAATCAGAATAATAAGAAGACACCAGCTTTATAATAAGTTTGTGGATTTTTAAATGTTAATGTTTGTGCCTTCTCTCCTCAGCTCACACCGGCAGACAGCTCCTCCCTGTCTGACTACAGCAGCGAGCCCGCTCTTTACTTCTGATCAGTCGGACCAACCAGCTGTACAGTAGCTTTACAGCATCACACTCGTGGGACCAGACTGCAGCCGGAGCCCAGAGGAGGTCCAGGTCTACACTCCAGCCATCCCGAAGCACATCTTCCTGATCAGAAAGGACAAATTGTTGGGTTTGTTTTTTTTTCTTTTTTTTTTTCTTTTTAGGCTGATTTCCTGCCACGGTACCACTACATGCCACGTTATCAACTGCATATCAGAGCAGCACAGCTTTTTGCCAGGTGGCTGGTGTTTGATTCCCACCTTCTTTTTTGACCTGACGCAACAAAACCCAAAAGCAGCTGGACTGTCTTTCCCACTCTGATCCTGGGCAGTTGACCTGTCAGCCTCCCTCCCTACTCACCCTCACTTAACAAGTTATCTGACAGAATCAAATCGATTGTGAAAATCCGGCGAGACGTTCGTCTTCCTCTCCAGACTCTGGAAGAGGTCCACAGGGCTTCGTGTCTCTCCTGCTTCCAAGTCCGCATCTCAGCTTCAACGTTTGCTTCAGGTTTTTCGGGCGATGCTGGCGAGCAAAGGAGTTTAAAGCGATCGACCCAGCCTCCTTTTTAAAAGAACAGGAAGCCAGCAGTGCCCATGTGTAAGTATCGCCACGGTGACAGAGTTCAGTGTTAGCATGGAAACATGTCATTAGGACGTTCTCCAGAAATGTAGAACCTGGAGGACCAGTCCGCTTGCGTACAGTAGATCGACAGCAGACTCAAAAACACAAAAACAAAAAAATGGTTAAAGGGTGCCACAATTGTAGTTTTTTTTTTTTTTTTGTCTTTGTTTTTGTATCTGCATGTTTTGATTTCATCCAACACCTCCGTTGGTTCTCTTTTACTGTAAAGCTTCGATATGCCTTTTTAGTTTTGTATGTTTTCTGGCAAACTATGCTGTACTGAAGCTGCTGGACGTTCTGTAGAAGAGTCTTAACGGCAAGCAAACTTCAACACACTTCCCCTCTTTGTGACAAGGGAGGAAACATATGCACCCTTGGGGAAGATCTCCGTCAATCGGTAGCAACTCTGATCCCTGATCAAATGCTTGAAAAAGTGACCTTGGCCAATAATGTCTGTATGTCCGTATTGCTGGTGACAAACAAAACATCATACTGTTGAATGTTTCTGTATATCTTCTATCAAGGTTATCTGTGTCACGTCGTTTACCGAAAGCTGTTCGACCTCCTGACACCTTTTTCTCTGGCTTCTTGTGTATTTATTCCTGCTTCAAGTTGAAGTTTGCATGTCTGAGACCTGTTCATGTACAAAAAAAAAAAAAAAAAACGTTTTCGTAAAGGAACCTTTGCTGGTATGGAAGGAACCGGACGGGTCCAAACAGCCCCACCGGAGTTTTTTTTTTGTTTGTTTGTTTGTTTTTTCTCCCAGTCGGACCTCATGTACTTTCACATTCCACAGAGAAAGAAGCCGGTCCATTGAAGTAACGAAGGCAACAGTGATTATGATTTATTCATAATATGACATATCTGTGAGAGCGAATGCAAGTTTGTGTGTGTTTGAAAGAATATGTAATGACTTTTTAATTAAGATTTTTTTATATACAAGAATGCACCAAGTTTCCAGATGATTTTTTTTTTTTTAAACTCATAATGCCAACTGATTAAAGTGTTGCTGTAACGGCCTCACATTCATTCTTTACACTCCCAGGATCAACTCTACGGCCAGTATTGTTGTACAGTTTCCACCATATTTTCATAAATATGAACATTTATTTCTTACTTGTCTTTTTTTTTTTTTTTTTGAAGTTCTCCAATCAGATGAAGGTTGGATTTTGCTGTTAGGAGATAAAATTTTGTCTTTTGTCTTTGTCCGATGAATTTAGGAATCATCTGTTTCGTCTGGAGTCTTGGATGTTGAGTGTCTTTTGCACTGTCATGCTTTTAGCTTTGTTTTGCACCTCATGAAGGAACAGAGTCGGCGACAGAGGGAATGTGCACTTCAAGAGCAAGAAGTGTAGTTGAAGAGTTTGGTTTCGAATCAATAGCCACTATTGACACCTGTTATTACACAACCATTGACTGTGTGTCAGACACAATAGATGAGTAAACTTTTTTTTTATCAAACTGAATGAGTAGCATTTTGGAATAGAACTCTTCAATTGTACACGATGAATGCCATGACCATTTTTTTACTCTTTGCTGCAGCCTTGCATCTGAAGTCTTATGATTGTGACCACGAACAGTAATCCACATCCACACAGGTCCACGCTCCATGTTTGACCTAACGTTACCTCAAAAATCCCTGTAAAAATCCTTCATCGCCACTGTTATTGGCCCATTCATCTGATTGAAATGCATATATTTTACAGTGCTATCTGCAAACCATGATACTGTCTCCTAGAAGTTTGAATGTATTTTTTAACCACTCCAGGCGTCCATTAGATTCCACTTCATTTCAGTGGTATGAAAATCTACTCGACTCTTAAGTGTATAGCTTGAAACTTTACACGTGTAGACTATCACAGTGGGCATCAGGTCACACTCTGCTGCATCAAAATGCAGCAGGGCCTTGTTGAAATAATTGTTTCTATAAAACAGAAATTTAAATTTCTCTCTTCTTTCTTTAGAAAAATCGAAACATTTTCTGTTCTTACAAAATACATTTTTCATTAAACAGGAAGCTAAAGTTAATTCAAACTTAACGTTTCTAAAAACAAGCAGCTAAACAAAAGTTTCACAGTGTAAAACTGGTAAAAGTCTAAGACAAAACTGGATAAAGAAGATAAGGAATCTGAGCAAGAATTCTGTGCTCTATACTTGGAACTGAAAACACAATTCAGTCTCAGTATTAATGTTTAATACCCAGCTATCAAACGCAGTGCAGACTTTTCAAAACAATATGCACTTAAAAACCACATTACCATAATGTAGAGTAACTGACTGACTAATACAGGCTTGATGTTCGCTGTGATGGATTACAATAAAGTTTTCAAGAGTCTCATTTTCATACCATGACTGAATGAAGGGAAACTAATGGCTGCTTAAAAGAGCAGAAAAAAACCCCACAAACCTGTACAACGTGTTTGAAAATATTCCAGCAGAAATGTGAATTACACATGATATGTAGTTATGGAGCTAAAACTTCCAAATGCATTAGTGTTCTTAATGTTAATTTGGTCCATAGAAAAGACCCACTTGGACCTGCTGTGGAGCTGTGGTCACATGACACACCTGTGGATCCACCTGTGGTAACTGCTGCCTTCAACAAACAAAACCCCAAAGAGGACATGGACTCTTTGTGGGAATGTTTTTCCTCTCTGTCTTTCTGTGAGCTGAAGGACAAAAGAGGCAGAGTGAATTGTGGGAAACCTCCCTGATCGTCTTAATTGACACCAGCAAGAACTTTTCTGATGGCCATTTACCGGCACATAGAGACGAATTCTCTCACTGCACTGTTTCCCCATCTGTCTCCTCCTGTTTCGAAATGAGCAGTTTGTGTTGGTCACACTGTAGCGACTCTGTGGTAGAAGCTCCATCATGTTCCCCCTTTACTTTTCCCTCGTCTGTAAATCTACATCACAGCAGATGTGCTTACTGTAAAGTTATCGTCAATAATTTGGGCAAATAAAAAACAAAAAAGCAAAAAAACATAAACAAAGTGATGTCATACTTGTACAAATGAAAGTTCAATAAATAGAAGACTTGAACAAACATCAGTGCTGTGTGTGTGTGTCATTTTCATCCTGATAAAAACCCATTTAAATAATAAATGTCAAATTTCCTGGAAAAGACGTGCTCTTGTCTCCACAGGGGATTTGCCTCTAGAAACTAAAAGTACATATATTAGTTGTGGGAGTGATAAGAAACACATTTATTGGAATAAAGAATTTACAACAATTCAGTCACATATATTATAAATAGTCCAGAGTTGGAACATAAACTGCATAAAAAGTGCAGAGTCAAGTGTGCGGCTGTGGTCAAAACACGTGACCTTTCATTGCCATTAGTGCTCCTTCCTCCGGGGCTCTGTGGCTTTACTGAGGTTTCCTGCCTCCTGCTTCAGGACGCTGAGAAGAGACTGGGAACTCTCCAGGATCTATAAGTGGAACACAAAGGAAAAATCCCAGACTGAATTGACTGTATAGATACTTAAGAGCGTGAGTAAAAACAACATAGATGACATACAGCTGATGTGAAGTGTGGTGTGGACTGTAAGAGTGATATGAAAAAGGGCCCAGGCACTGCTGACTGTCTTGTTGTTTTTTAATAAGAGCAGCTTAGGAGTGTGTTTGCAGTGATTAGTGAGCACGCTCAGGGAGTTCAGCATCAGTAAGTGGGGTGTGCCTGTCAAATGAAACTGCTGCAGAAGGACAACTGAAGTACAAACCCACCCAGAAAAAACGTAATGGTGTACTATAATGCAGCAGTCAGTTCATCATCCTGTTAACAACACACATGTTGAACTGTTGGCTGCATTTCCTCTAGAAGCCTCGTACTAAATTATGTTTTGACCTATCACTACGCCCTGCAGAGGTTATCAGACTTGTGCCATCATACATCTACACAGCACTCAACATCATTCTTAACAAACCATTAACCTGTCAGATACTTGACAGCTTAATCGGCCCTTTTATCTGTAATGTATCTGCTTAGGCTAACCTGCATTGGCTTAGCTACCAGCTGGCTTGATACTATGCTTTGTCCAACCACCATCACTGTTTATCTAGCTTCACTAGTCTTAGCCATTAGCTAGAAACCTCTTTGGTATGAAAACATTCTCCATCAAATCCCGCTACCTATCATATCAAAGAAAAAAGAAGAGGGTGTGAAAATGAAGTTATGTGAGTGTAAGAGCGCAGCCATGTCTACAGAGTATCATCTCAATAACTGGTGCTTCACTGAGTTGAGCCCAGGACACCACAAAGGTGTGTGTTCCAGCCTCCAGGAACCACCCTCCTCTTTACCTGCAGTTACACACTCACAACTTCCCCACATGGCTAAACAATCTGCCTACTACAGCTAAGCTAACTTAGCCTAGCTGAGCTTACTAATATCCTAAGCTAACCAACATATTGCTGGAGATGTCAGCATTCTGCTCTGCCCACCAGGGTCGTAACTCACAATTATCATTATCAACTCATCTGTCGATTATTTTCTCGATGAATCGGTTACTCTATAAATGTCAGACAATAGTGAAAAAGTCCATTCAGGTTTCTCAGAGTCCAATGTCATGTCCCAACAGTCAAAAATTCAAAAATATTCAATTTACAATGACAAACGATTAATCAACCAGAATAGCTGCCATATTTTCAGCTATGTAGCAGAATTACCTGCGATCAACTGACCAGGTAACCTAAACACAAATACTGATATTATACTCCATTATACTCCTTCGCTCATGTTTAAACCATTTTTTGGTCCAAAAATATTGCTGATAGTTTAAATAATATTCAAGTCACACACCTTGGTGTACGCAGCCTCAGTCTCAGCGATGGTGCGGTCGAAGGTGGCACGGGCAGCGAGTCTTTGTGCCAGGCTTTCGTTGACTCTGCTCAGCTTCTCCGAGAGGACACGGATGTCATGCTGCAGTCGCTCCTTCTCGTCTTCCTCCTGCTTGATCTGACTGTTCAGCTCATCCCGCTTGGAGCACAGGTCCTCGATACCTGACAGAGACAAAAAGGGTTTATTACATCAGAGCCTCACTGAGTGATGACAAGGGAAAAAAAACAGAAAATTGTAGTATTGATGCACATTTCAAAATTATATGACAGGTAAAATCATTTTTTCAATAAGTCATGTCTCAATTGGTGTAAAACAGACACTTAATCAACAACGATCTGGATAATTGGCTGTTTTAAGTTACTTATCAAGCAAAAATGACAAATGCTGTCTAGTTACAACTGACAAATCCTGACAACTCAAATGTCAGGATTTGTTTGAACACAGAACTGCTGTGTGTTTCAGTTTTGTTTCAACCAATCCCATAACTGAATTGAATCTTCAATTGGGGTCTGGTAACCTGCCATAGGAGCTGGTAGACTAGAAACAAATTAACCAGCATCTGACAGGTGACAAGTGTTAATAGTTTTAATGTGTATCATTCTCAGAAAACAATAACACTTTGGCTGGGCATCTGTTGCTAGTTTTGGGTTTCACAGAGATAAAAGCTACAGCAGGTATTTAATACTGATAGCTGCGCTGTGTGGTGCGCAAAGACTTAAAGGCTGATTTACAGGTGATGGACTGTATAATCTGGGTGGGTTAATCAGATTGCACAGTACTATCCTGCTTGCTGGCCACAGCAGTAGCAGGTAGGTCAAAAACCAGAACAAGCAGAACAAAGAAGTAAGACTCCTGTATGATTCATTATCTGTTTAGAAAGTACTAGAAAGTGAGTTTGTCTGGAGCAGACGTTAACTTTGCATACGAAACATATTGGAGGAAATTATCCAGTTTAGTCGACGTAGTATTTTGTGGTTTAAGCCTAAAGTATTCAGGATACTGAGTTTTGCTCACCCCGCCGCCAAAACCGTCACCTCCAGGCAATAACCATCTCCCCACTATTTTCACTACCAGTCCGTCAAATTAGCTTCAACAACAACAAAAAAACAAGCCACTTACATTTGACAAGTTCGTTGTTGTAGGTCTGTAGAGCAGCAGCTTGTTGGGTCATGTCGGATGTTTGGGAAACGGTCTGAGTGTAAGATTCACCGAGGCTAACGTTATGTGCTCGTTACTTCTCTTAATTCTCGCGGCCTGCTAGCCTCTCATCAGTCTCGCTATGCTAAACGAGCCGGGTTCAGACATGAAACTAAAGATTCAGGCGTCTTTCCTCAGCAAAGTGTTTCAAATCAAGTACTTGTACATGGCGGGTTTCCCGGACAACTAATCCAAAACTACCACCGGATACCAAACTGACCTACCGACCGTGCAGGAGTCTTCTTCGTCTTCTGAATCCAGGCGCTTCACAGCTGATGTGTTGCACTTGCGCCCCCTTCTGGTGCTTAGTGTTACCTTCTAGTTAGGTGTACCATTTAGTACTGGTAAAGGCGACGTCATTTTATTTATAAAATACATTTAATTGCAAATTCAGCTCATTGTGCTTTACATTAAAATGCATGGCACTTAAAGGCAAACCCACTAAACTACAGACACACAGAAAAACACCAACCATAAACTTAAGAAAATAGAAAGGTTGCTTTGTTTTGCAAAAAATAATGTAGAATAGGGCAAAAAAGTCTGAATAAAAATTAGTTTTTTCTTCCAGTAAATTTCCACCAGGAGCATGATGGGAAATAATCTAACATGAATCTTGCATATAGTGACCTGGAAGATCCCTAGTCTGTACAAGATCTTATAGTGTGAGATTAAAAATCTACTGATTTATGACACATTGTCTTTAGATGGGAGAGGGTGTCAGACTAGTCTTTTAAAAGTCTTCTCAAAGGCGTCTAGTTTATGCTAGGCATCATTTGGAGGCAGATGTGACAAACCTCAGGTCTTGTTTGTCCCAGTGAACAAGACTCTAAAAACACCCTCAGTAGGTTTGATCATGGAAAGTGAGTCTAATCTCCTATCCATATCCTTATGTAAAAGAAGTGATAAGCCTGCCACACCATAAAAATAACCTCCATCACAAGTAAGTCCCAATCCAAAAATGTTACTTAGGTAAAAGGACACCTAGCAGCATTATAATGTTGTCAACGCGGAGCTAATTATAACTACTTTATAGGCTTTATACTTTTGTGCACTTTAACGATACATCATCGTGACTATATTTTTGTATGTAATATATTTATCTTCTGGGAACTTGTAACTATAGCTGCTAAGTACAATATTTCCCTCCGGGCAAGCCAAACCATTAAAGGAGAAATTTTGAGGTTGGGATGTCCTGGTGGTGGTGGGGTTAAGGATTCTGATCGTGTAAGATCAGTGTGCCTGGATCAAGTCCCTCATCACTCTGCCCTCATTTCCTGTCAGCTCTCTGCTTTCCAATAAAGTCAAAAATGCTTGACATGCAATGTTGGGCTTAGCATGAGTGAGGGCTCTGGCCGCTGGGTTTGCGAATGAGCTGGAGCCCTTTTATTGTCTGTTTGGGTGATCCAGCAAACCGCTGCAGTGGTAACCTGGTTCAGATGAATGCATGAACCAGATAGAAGAGATATAAATCGAAACTTTTATTTTTTTCACGATTCAAAGCTTGCCATATTTTTGTAACTAGTATTCTGTATACTGCCATATTCTTTCAGTTAAACCAGTCTCTCTTATTATCCATTCAGATGTTAGTTATAGCTACTCACATTTGTTTCCTCTTTTTCTTTATTACCCCTGAATACAGTTACTTCAAAATAAAATATCAACTGTCTATTGGATGCTATACAAACATTCTTCAGAGACTCATTTGACTTACATGGACACGAGCCAGTGTTATTCTTCCCTCACTTTTCAGATTGTCCATGTGCATTGATATTATTTATTGAGTTTTACTGGTTGCATACTGCATGTGTCAGTTTAAACCGTCTGTTGGTTTATGTGAAGAGGGATATACTGACATCACTGAGACAGAGGATCTCAATATGGTGCTGAAATAACAGTTAAACAGTAAACAGTTCATTTTGGTCATGATGGCATGAACTGCACAAAAAGAGGAAATTAAACACATATCAGTCATAAATCCAGATGAGGAGAAGAATCTAAACAGCTGGAGAGTAAAATTGTTTTGGAGGATAGAATGAGCAAATGAGGACACCTGCTGGTGTAATACAGACACAACAATATAATACAGTGCTTTATGGAGCAAATTACAGTTAAACCAGGCTGACCTCAGTCAGTCAGTTTTCATCATAAATTATGTTTTACAGAATTATATAATAATCATTTTGAATTTAAACACTTTATTATCCGTTTGTAACTTTAATCAAATTGTTGCTGGGGTCATAATCCACAAATCATCATATATTTTATATTTTTTATATAGTCATGGATATAATAGCTTGATCTCTAATAGTAAAGATGAAAATCACTGTAATAAAATTTAAGTGAAAGAAAAAAGTGTGTTCCTAATGGAGAGAAGCCTATTAAGTATTGACAGCAGACATTTTGAAATGTCATAATAGTAGAAACATAGCCTAGATGTTAACAGTGTGACAACAGTAGGTCTGTTCTGTTCAAGTGTTTCATTCAGTCAGTTTATTTCAATTTCAGCTTTTAAGCCAAGAAGTCCTTAAAGTGCTCAGAGGAAATCTGAACATCCACATTTTCATGACAACTTGGAAACTCCATCTGCTGAGGACGATCATGTGATATGGTCAATAATGAACTTTCAGTCATAATATTCATCTTAATTCTCTATTACTGCAGGAGGCATTAAATCTAACGAAATAAATGAAATACTTTCTGGACCCATAGAGATTTTCTCGTTTAACACCAAAGCACCTTGATTGTAACATTTCACATGTCCAGAAACAAATAGGTGAAGTTAACATAGATTACTCCGACTGTTTATGATGCAAATGAATAATACTTGGTAGATTTACTTCTCATAATCAAACAAGTAGGAAGCAACTGTTCTGTGTCCCAATACAAGTGTCTTCCCATTGATTATCATAAATTTCAATATATAGTTATTTCTTGTGTTTTTGCAGTGGGGGAAGAAGTGCTCAGATTGTAATGTAAAAGTACTCAATTACAAGTAAAAGTCCTGCATTTAAAAGTCTGGCTAAATGTACATAAGTAATTATAGCAAAATATATTTATAGCATCAAATTTAAAAAATACTCATTATGCAGTAAAATGGCTCCTGTGACTGATATATTATGATATATTACATTAACCAACTCAATGTACAAATAAGACTGATAAAAGTGTGTATTGCCCCACCTCAACAGCTGTAACAGGAGAGTGAGGGATGTGTCAAACAGTCTGTACACACCCACTCGGTCCCACTCGGAACACCTGTGTAGGGTTGTGCCAAAGGTGTACAGGGCCTTTTGCTACTGCATCACTTTCTAAGTAGTATTTTGTAGTTTAGTTTAGTTTAATTAGTGTTAACTAATTGTGTCCAGGGGTCACTTGACATGTCTCAGGGGTCATGAAAAGTCTAATGGGGCAGAAAGAATTGAAAACAAAATTCTGCTACACAAATTTGTGTCCAGTTTTTTTTCTGTTCTCTACATTTCTCTCTGAACTTTAGTGTAGCAGTAGTACAAAGTAACATAAGATGGAAATACTTGAGTAAGTACTGTATCTTAAATTGGACTGAGGAGCAGTAATTGAGTAAATATGATTTGTTTTTTTCCAACACAGTATTTTGTTTTCTTTCAAATTTTCTTTGAATTATCAGTACTGTGGCTGAAAATACTGTCAATAAAGTCCGTTTTAAATGACTAGGATGATGACTTCATTCTGTATTTCATTCTTTTCAGTTTGTCAAACCTAATGTGTCACTTCAGGTTATCAATAAAGATATGCATTTTTGTGTATTAAAAATCTTGCATTGATGAATGGAAAGAGTCTGCCAGTGCATTGAATCTGGACAATAATTTCTGAACCAAAATTGTATTTGTTATTCAGGGAGGGAAAAACTCATCCAAAGTCTTAACCAAACAAAGGCAGCTCATAGGGAGTGACTGTAATTACCAGGCGCAGCAGGTTTAATGAGGCATCCAGTCTAATGGCCAATCTAGACCTGATAATAATGTTCCTGACGTTGTTCATTGGTTTTCCACCGTTGACTTGTCAATGTTGCTTGTTATCACAGTGAAAAGCAGCCGACAAGTCAATTGACCTCAGGCAAAGTAATTGTTATTACTTGTCACTTATTACACATTATGGGAACAGCTTGTTTTTATATTTTTTTTATTTTGTTTTCAATTTATCAATTAATTTAACTTGTTTCCAGGGTTATGTTAGGCGTGACATTTAGAGTTCTGTCTATTCACACACTTGAGTAAAAGAAGCAATAAAAACAACAGTAAAAGCAGTAATTATCAGATAATAGCCTTTTAGAGTGTATTAATGTTCATGTATTATGCGACTGGATTATTTTTACTCATTCATTAACATGTATGGAGCCTTTTAATGGCAGCTGATCAACTTGGGCCTAATTTATAATTATTTAGACACTGTTGGGTTGTTTGATCTATTACACACATCTATTACATCATATTCCACAAGCTAATGAAATGTTCAAAACGCAAATCTTAATTTGTGAATGAACTGTAATTAATTAAACTATGGCAGAAATCAGTAAAATTAGAAAGTAGAAAATTAAAAATACAGGTACTTCTGTCTGGTACTTGAGTAAATCTACTTCTACCACTGATTATCGTCAATAACAACAAGCTAGTTGCTTCAGCACCTGTTGCAGCTATACATAAAATAACTGCCACATATCATACTGTAACTGCCTTTCAAAACAGCCTGTGAGTATGCTACGTAGAAAACTCATGCATGATTGTTGAAGATCCTCCAGGTTTCTCAGGTACTTCAGCCACATGTAGAACAACTATGTTGTCACATTTATTCTACTTTTCTTCTCTATCTGCTGTTGAGCTGTTCTTCACAGATCCTGTGGCTGTTTTGACAAAGGCCCAGTCTTTGAGACCACAAGCTTTTAAGG
Organism: Seriola aureovittata; assembly: GCF_021018895.1. Lineage (NCBI taxonomy): Eukaryota > Metazoa > Chordata > Actinopteri > Carangiformes > Carangidae > Seriola > Seriola aureovittata. The sequence goes on from NC_079381.1 coordinate 5,023,643, forward strand.
TTTCTCACACGTTCTCAGGCTGGTTGGCAGATTTCTCTGAAAACCACCAGCTTGTGTTAGAGTGGGAGGTGAGAGACACTTTCACATCAAGGCTTCTTCTCTGATGTGCACCACTCGGTCAAAGGAGGCCGGGCCTGACATCCTTCTTTGTGCTGTGAAGGATTTTTATGTCCACCCAGTTGTCATGCATATATCAGATCCAGTGGCTTGGTGCTGCTGCCTGTAAGAAGCTCGGGCCTCTTCTCTCTGCTTCCTAGGTTAGTCACAATGAGCAATGCTGGTGAGCACATGGCACAGCTTCTGTCTTGAAAACCCCTTAATTTATTGGATATATAGGTGGCATTTATAGTCAGAGGTTAAGTAGGGCAACTGCTCTGAGGTTGGCTCTATTACCTGGTTATGGCCTCTACTGCCTCAGTAGTTGGTAGATACCTGTATGTGCAAGGTGAGGTAAAGTTGCAAGAGACCATTGTCCATGCAGTTTTAGTTCTGTAATCAGAAAGTGTTTGCAGTGTGCAGTGTTACCAACCAAACATTTTAAAAAAAGTTTCAATGTACTTGATAATGTTACTGTCTGTCTTTAGTAGCTTTATGGTGAAATCAAAAGCTTTTCAGTGGACTACAATGGGCAGATCAGATACAAGTGTCTGAGTGCAGTCAGGCGTCTTTTCCAGTGCATCAGTGGTGAAATTGATCTGTCTTAATTTGGTCTGGGTCTATTTTTCATGATTCGGACACCTTAGCTCGACTGCAATGATATTTTGTAAAATAGTATGGTTCCAATTTCGTGAAATGATTTTGAGGGAAAACCTCTACAGTTTCAGTATGAAGTGCACAAAGTCATTCAGGTCCATGAAGAATTTGACTGGCCTGCACAGAGCGATAATCTTCACCCGACCTTTAAATCTACAAATGGTGACTCTGTGCTTTTATTTTTTAAGGATTACTATATTATTATTATTATTATTATTACTGACAGTATTATTGACTCCCAGGTGTGGTATTACACCGTCTGCAAATCAATAAATGTGACGTAATCGCGGGTGGGCGGGGTTTACGTCCAGGCACCATGGCTTCGGTAGGGACCGAGGTGAGTGTGTGAGCCTTATCTATGCCAAGCTTGTTTTACTTTCACAGTGTTTTCCGCGCCTTAGAAAATGTGTTCCGGTCCGGCAGCCAGAACCCCCCTTGTAAACGGGCGAAATGTCGGTGTCGAGGTGCTGGTTTGTCGTGAATTTCCCGCGGCCAGCCTGGAGTCTCTTGCTTTTGTGTTGGACCGGAGGGCAACTGAATGTGCAGGAAGATGCTGCGCCCCGGAACATGAATGGTCCGTGCGGGCGCGTTGGGGGCTCTTCTTCGGGGTTTAGTAATACATGGTCCAGGCTCATGTCACTGTCCTGCTTCTGTCCAGCTTTAGCGGTTCAAAATAAACCTCATATAGATGTGCATGCGTTTTTTGCCGACATTATTCGTGGTTTTAGCTGTGCTGTCTGTCACCGGCTCACTGATGGCTAATATGCACACTGCTCTTTAGCTAGCTGCTAGCAGCCGTGCTAGTTAGCAGACTGTGCACACTTTCTTAAATCGACACAAAAACACATATTTGAGGTTATCATCTTCTTTAAACTACAGAGGCCAGTCTCTGTGTAATTTGGGACAGTAGGACTGAATGATCGGCTGACAATGTTAGCTCCTCTGTGCTGTGCAGTCTGTTAGCTCCCTGATAAATGATGCAGTCAAATGAAGGCAACATTGGCAGTGCTGCCTACAACCTCCCACTGTAAACATATGGCGCCAGTTCTTACACCGGCTCTCATGCCTTGGCGTGATCATATTTTCACGTTGAACTTTTATGTGTAATGATTTTCCTGGTGCAGGCTTGTCTTTGTTAGCTTTCTGCAGTTATACTGTCATGGCTTTCAGTCGGTGTAAACCAGAGCAGGGCTGGCTGTAACCAGTTGCATTGTTTTGCTGGGTTTCATCAGTATAGATGGATTGATTTAACTGATCGCTCGGCTGCAATAGCACAGAGTTGTGCAAATGTATCAGGGCTTCAGTCTTTGTTTCTCTTTTTTTTTTTCCGGAGAGCTATGATCCAGTCTTGTTCGGCAGAGGTCGCTCGAGCAGCGTTGTGGTGGTATCTCCTCAGCAGTGCTGGGAGTATCTGGACTTTCAGCAGAGAGAGGTGTGGGTCATTGAGCTTTGCAGCCACTTCCGTTTGCATTCACAACTTTGTCTTGTGTGGTATGTAGATGCATAGATAAAATAGATGGCCTTTAAGGGTTAGTTCAACCACAGTGCAAAAAAAAACACACGTTTCCCTCAGTGGTATCTGGCTGTATCAGATAGTTTTAGTTTTATTTGCTAATATTTTCAAATATTTGTCTGTAAAGTACAGTGAACACACTCTTCATTGTGATTCACTGTTGTTCTGTGTTTGAAACTACTGGACCAGTCACTTTAGGCATTTTTTCAAGCAAAAATACTAAACATTTGTTAGTGCCAGCTGCTCAAATGTGAGGAGAAAACAAGCAATTTAAACATTTTACCATAGAGATAATGGCTGTTTATAGCCAAAAGAATTAATCAAGAAACTAATCGACGAACTGATAATGAAAAATAATTGTTAGTTGCATCCCTAGATGAATTGTTAAACTAATAAACAGATTAACAGACAATGAAAATAGCTGTTCATTTCAGCAATATTGGCCAAATACCATGAGGCACAAGTGGTCCATCCATCCATTCATCTCTGCACACATGCATAGATCTAGGCTTCTGAACCAATTGTCATCCTCATCTTTGAGCGATATGCTTCACTTTGTTGCTGCGTCGTGCTGACAAAAGCTTCGTCTTCTCTAACCAGTGCACATGGTTGTGTGAAACCCTGCAGTTTATTTGGAACAGCGTCAGAAAAGGTTGAGATGTGCGTCAGATAAAGAGACTTTATTCCTGATTTCAATGCTTGAAATTACATGCAAGTGGGAAGCATCACTTCCTATAATATGGCCTTAGTTTGAACAACATGTGCATTGTCAAGACAGATAGCTACTGGCTACTCAGAGTAGCAGCACATTAACAGCAAGTCCTTGCACAGGAAATGTTATTAACATTACAGATTAAATAATTTACCATACCAATAATCATCATATTTCAAGTAGATTTCAGTTTGAGTTAAGGTACTACTAACTGCAGGACTCCTGCTTTGCATTACGTTGTACAGGTGTTTCTAATTTCCTGGTCACTCAGTGTACAGTGTGTATGTCTGCGTTTCATTCAGCATTCAGTTTGTGTGTTCAATCATTCAGACAGGACGCATGGCAGGAGAAGAGGCTCGGTTGAATGTCAAGCAGCGATTTGGGCTCATGTAGTTGAAGTACATTGTTGAAGTGAAATAGCCATCACTGGTCATGTGACCCACCTGATGTCATGTCCGTATCTCCCTAGAGAAATTTGAATGTAGTGAAGATAAAAAACTTTAGGACCGCCCACTAAATGTTTATGACTCGAATTGTCAGTTTAGAAATCTCCAGGTTGACTCTCATTTTGCTGATCAAATACTACATTTTTCTTTTTTTAGCTGCATCATTGTACATTGTCTCAAAATGACCCAACTACAGAACTAACTGATGGAAACAGAGAGGGGTGACGTCTTCTTTGCAAACACAGACCTGAGAGAGGCACAGCAGCGTGACTTGTTTCTGTTCGCTGATCCAATACTCTCACCTCTTGTGCAGGATTTTGGTGGAACCGGCTAGGCTACTCTTGAACCAGATGCTGGTACAACTATTCAGCTGGCAGATACCCAGTATTTTTAAAGACTCTGATTAAGGTCAGGGCCAAAAAAACTAAAATCGTGAATCTTTATTATAGTCACAAAACTGCTAAAAACATGAGTGTGTCCACTAAATAGACAAAAAACTAAACTAGACTAAACTAAAACTGAAAAACTGCACTGTGGAAAGCTTTGGCAACAGAAGCTGTCCACCCCTAAAGGTTGCAATGTTCATTACGTCCCAAATCTCAAACTTTGACCTGTTCATTAGTGTACATATTATATTGATGTGTAATATGATGATTATCCCAGAGTTTTACCAGTAGCAGGGTTAAAGTTTTTTGTCCCGTGGATGGCACAAGAGAAACCATACAAAGTGTCCATCAGAAACACTGCTCGGTAAATTTTATTGTAAATTTCCATGGCAATCTGCAGGTTAGATTTTGATGTATGTAGCATTATTGGATGGTGGTACTAAGAGGAAAAGTTACCAGGTGACCAAATACAGCGCGTCTGATTCATACAGTGAGTATGAATTTCTAAATTTCACAGAGAACTGGTCATTTATAGCCATTATGTTCACAGAAAATGGCACTTGAAACATGCGGATGCCACTTCCCTCTAGAGGTTGAGATTTATAAAAACAAACTTGACGGGAGAATGTGCGCACCTTTGTGGAAACTCCTAACATCACATTAAAGGAATGTCATATTAAATCATACATCATATTCAGAATGTGATAAACATATACACACCTCTGTCTGAAAAGATAGTGGCCAACTCAAATCTTAACCATTAACATCTATGATTCATTATTAAATTATTGAGCACCTGTGACTGTCTCATCTCAGCCCCCAGAGTGCAGAGGAGAGGTTTGGGCCTTATGATGCTCACACTCCGTTGTAGTTGTGGTTCGTCTCAACCTCAATGACAATGAAAACTATGAAATAATCATAACATTTCTTTCTAGAAAGACAGATTTCTAACTAAATCGTCTAATACTGTGAATATTTTTGCCAACTACGATTTTAATTTAATCGTTTTCTTTTTTTAAAATTTCTTTTAACAAAATCGCATCATTGAACCCCATGACTGTGCTGTCACCAGGTGCACAGAGCACACGGGAGATGCCGCAGGGCTGCCAGGCACACTCTGCCTTCTCCTGCCACCTGACACCACCTGCTTTCATCATCAACTATGAAGATGAGAATAACACCTGTGTGCTGGATTTTGGAGTCAAATGGTTTTTAGATACTGAGTGTACATGTCTACAGGGGTGAAAACTCATCAACACTGAAAAGGTGCTAACCAGTGGAATTCAACGTGTTTAATCAATAGTCGATGTCAGTCCTTTGCTGTCCATCTTGCATTAGTCCAGAGTGAAAAAAAACCTGGACTGAGAGACTAGATCATTGTCGGGTTTCATTTGGTGCACATGCATTAGGGCTGTTGTTGTGTACCGGTATTGACGATAACCGTGATGTTCAGAAATGAAATATTGATATCGTGTTAATAATATATATATGATAATATTGTGATGGCAGATTTTAGGACTTGTGGATCTTTTGTTTATTAGTTCGTCTGGTTGTGTTTTCACTGTCCATTAAGTGTAATAGTTCTTTTTGCATGTTGTTAATTTCAGGGCTTTAAGTTCTCCGGCGCTCTGAATTCCAGCACAGGGCTGTTTTAGATTCATACATGCACAGTTACATGTCTATGGAAAATATTCTTGCATATTTTTTGTATAAAGTAGACCTACTCTATTAATAAAATCCTCTGTTTACACTGTGCTTCAGCAATGTGTCAGCTCAAAAATGCACATGATGGTGCTACTTTGAAAAGTACTGCAAAGAATAGGTTGTTTATTCATTTTTCATATCATCACTGCAACTTTTTGGATTAATTTAGCCATCGTTTGACAACAGTACGCCTAGTATGCTGCATACACTGTAGACGAACAGAGGGACGACCATTAAAATTTTTTTGAAAGATCGGTGTATTGGATATTCTTTATTGTTCTTAAAGTTGTTCTTGGACTTAGATAGAATGACCAGACTATGATTTCTGAGTAAGGACAGGGTGAGAAGAAGTAGATGATGGATTTATCCGCCATTTAGAAACGATCAGATTTGGTGTTCCTATCTTTCTGAAACGGGTTGCAATATGCACCACAGCTGTCATCCATCTGGATTATAGCCTACAGCTCGCTAGGTTATGTTTTAAGCATCTCATACCACAGTGCATTTAACTTTTTCGTTCATTTTGCACAATATTGTAAAAATTTCTTATTGTATTGTGTTATAAATATGTCATAGTTGGACTGGCCATCAGTACTATCGGGACAGATCCAAGTGGGCTGTCACGTTGTTTGGCCACTGGACTTAAAAAAAGTGTTAGTGTCTGTACCGGCCCGGTGCCAGAGCAGCTTAGATCAGCTAAATCAAGTAGTTATTTACCAAAGCTATGTTCTTTTTCCAAATGAAAAGTTCTTAATCTTAATGTCTGTGCTGTGGTGAAGGGAAATGTATTGGTAATCATTTAACCAGTAGGGCAGGGTATCTTGTTCTGTACTGACCAAAATGCATCCCTTGCACAGAGTTTTAAAAAAAACACACCTTCAAATACCTGGTGGTGTCGAATGTGTGGCCGGATTCATACTGCATCAAAAGAGGTGTTGTTTTGGTTTCTGTGCTGAAATTTGAATGTCATATGAGTAGCCTGGTTCCAGACCTCTGAATCAATCTCCACATTTGATTTGTTCTGCAACTGAAATAGGTCTGATGGTGTTTCAGCCACTTTCAGCCACTTTCAGCCAAAAACATTCAATCAATCTGATCTTTGTTGGCCAGATTAAGGATTGGTGCATCATCTCCCTGCGCTGTTTAGCTACTTCACCACGTCCATGACAAACAGCGCCAAGAAAGTGCTAACAATCGTGGATGAGATTGATGCAGTTCTACAAGTTGCTTTAAGTTGTTTTGTTTAACTTAATTCGACATGTTTCTGTGGTCAGTATCGAAAACATTAAGTGCTCATAGGAACCGCTACCACCGGTCCTGTGTTGAATGTAGGCTTCGGTACGGGACAAATTAAAATTTTATTATGGCGCTGAATGAAAAGTTAAGGCATCATCAAAGTTAGTCAGTACCACATTTCATGGTAATCCAATAGTTGAGAACTGTCAACTTCATGGCACCGTGAGAGGAAATTTTGGAGATCGCCAATTATTAGGATTCATCCTCTGGGGACATTGAATAAGTTTACCAAATTTCATGGTGGTCAATCCAGTAGATATTTCACTCCAACCCAGAAATCCCTATATTATTGTGACGCTAGAGGAAAAGTCGGGGGATCGCCAGAATCAGCAGGCTTCATCCTCTGGGGACACCACTGTCTGTAGCAAAATATCATGGCAACCCAAGACATCAATCCAGTAGTTGTTGGGATATTTCAGTCCGGACTACAGTGGTGGACCAACATACAGGCTGACATTGCTATTCCTAGAGCCATGCTGTTAAAAAAAAAACTCCACTGAATCCAGGTCTGTTAGCATGGCTACAGGCAAGGCCTTGGAATAGTCACCTTTTTTCTCCTGTTGCCATGAAATAAGATATCTGATCTCTCTCCTCATTGTGTGGTTTAAAATCATAGGCACTAACTTTCTGAGTCTTGAGATAGGCGCAAACATTTGTCATGGTGTAGTTAAGAGTTTCACATTACAGTGTTGCACACTTCAGGTTTTCTTGTGTACAGGATGAGGCTTTTCACATCGCCGGTAAAGAATGAGCTCCTCCTTAGTTAAACTATTCTTTGATCATGGGTGGGGTCCTTTTGTGTCTTGTGGGTGTTGCATAGTTCAAAATGAATGAACTGTTCCTGTTAAACTGCACTGTAAATGTGTCTTTACCTACCCTGTTGGCTTTTTGTGTACAGTATCTGACAGATTATCTGTATTCTCACTCTGCTGCACCACTGGTGTTGTTGGAGGGAAGAACTTTCTTTTTTTGTGCATTGGCTCCTGAAAGTTGATCAACCTGAGCTCGTATGTCAGGACAAGGTTGTTTGTCATTTAGTAGTGAAACAAGAGAAGCAACCAACATCTCTACATCTGCGTTCCTAATGTCCCCTGACGAGAGAAGTCATTTCACTCTAGGAAGTGACAAACCTCTACTATTGTAATCATAAATAAATGATTTAAATCATTAATGAAGCAAAATGCCAGATATTTGCTGGAGGATTTGCTGCTGTTTGCTCATTTATATTATTGGATTGTTGGACAGAATGGGGAAACCAGTTAAGACATCACAAGGATTTCTGGGAACATATGATCTCTACTATTTAAAAAAAATCAATAGATTAATATAACGAAAATAATAAAAGTTATGGCCCTGGTTAAGAATCATGTGGAAATAAACTTAAGGCCAAATGAGAACAGAACAGACTACATGAAGTACAAAGACCTGACAACAATACAGATTCATTATGCAAAGTTGTTGTCGTGTGTTTATATGCACTCTGTTTGTGGTGAGAACAGCCACATGCTTCAGGTTATCTGTTCTCGTTCCCTTTGTGGCTCCTATTGGAGCTTTGTTTCAGGCTCTTCCCCCCAGTGGCAGCTCGGCCTGTTACTTCATTTCTGTGACTTAATATGTATTGCATGGCCTGGCAGCGTTGTGTTTTACTGCCTTCATTGGCCCGAGGCTCAGTGGAGACAAAAGACTCTCCTGTTGAGAGGTTTGGATGTGGCCTGATGTCCGCGGTGGAAAACGTTTTGGCCGTCAGGCTCCTCACCGACATCTGATTTCTTTCTGGGGCTTTTATCCCTCTACTTCACTGTTTTTTTCCTCCCTAGGTGCTCCCTAAGTGGCTGTGCACGCACACCAGCTATGAGGCTTTTATTTTCATGTTTTCATTTTGCATTTAAAAGAAACAGAGTATAAAAAAGAGACAACAACAAAATGGCAGATAGAAGTAGCACCAATAGAAATACAATCTGGAGAAACACAAGAAATGACAAGAGTGACTCCGATTAATTTTACTACAGTTGACATAAGTGTTAACATGAGGTGTGAGATAAAAAAACATTAGTAGGTAAAGCTTGTGCAGGATTGTGTTTCTCCAGTCTTAAAGCATTTGCACAGGGAGTCTGCTCCAGTGGATGTCTTCAGTGGCAACGAGGTCCTCCAGCTTAGAGAAATGACTGACTGAGCATGCTCTGTGGAGACCCTCTGAAGAAGAGGGCCGACAGAGGGAGCCATCAGGTCACATGACCGGCGAGGTGAATGTGCATGCGGGGAAAGAAAAGGAAAAGAGGAACAATCTGTTCGACACATTCTCGCTCTCTCTCCCTCTCTCTGTCCTCCCCCTTCCCTCTCTCCCTCTCTCTCTCTCTCAAACACACACACCCTCTCTGACGCCTTCTTCTTCTCAATGGAGGCCATGAGAAGAAAGCAGGTATGATGCTTCCTGGAGGCACACAAGGGAAGAGGCATGTTAGCTTTATACTCTTCAGCCTTGGTTGGGCTTGAATGTTCTGAGGAGATGCATAGTCTTGCTTCTCAGTTCCTTTTAGTCATTTTGTATAAAAGTTACAATTAGTTGGTTTGAGCTCTTGCTGTCTTCTCATTGAGATGGTTTCATAGTTTGTAAGTTGCGCTTCTCAAGACAGCTGCTGCTGCTGCTTTATCAGTAGCTGATTGCTCCTGACTCCTGAAATCGAAGACTTAAGCTCGAGGAGCAGTGATTTGTTTAGTAGCAGTGCTTCTGTATCTGAGGGAGATTTGAGTGTGGTGTCATGGATTAGGACGGCTGCTGTATTTAGAGTAATCACAGCACAGGAAATATGATGTCATTCTCGATATGGCAGGATGGAAGTCTGACCCCCCTGAAGATCTGGAAACTACAACAGTACACTTTTAGACTACCTTTTCCTCCTCTTTGCTCTCTCTGTAGCCCTCATGGTTCGTATATAATGATGTTCCCGGGGACTGGATGTATGTGCAGACTAGACTGTGATCAGAAACATACTGGAGCACAAGGCTGCAGTGACTGCTTATTAATCTAAAGGATGCATGTGAGGCTGCAGTATGAGCGTCCATGTTTACCAGCTGCAGGTCTTCTGAGCAGCTCTCTGGCAATGGGTCATACCGCTGCATGTTTCTGTCTGTCAGTTTGCAAGTCAGTTAGTGACTGGACAGGTTTCATTTTCATCTTCCTGAAGATTATTTGAGATTCTATGCAGAAAAGTCTAAATGTTTCTATCTTTTTTTGAGCATTGGGCATTTTTCCCCTTAATTTGGAGAGCGGACGGTAGAGAAGTGACATTAAATTAGGGAGAAGAGGAAGGACGACATTTTGGTGATTGTGATTGCACGATCAGCATGTCACGTTGTTAGGCCAGCAGGAAGCCCCACATTTGTGAAACTTTAGGTCGTGACAGTGGAGGGGGTTGCAAGATAACTAAGGCTTTGTAAGATGATTTGCACTTTCTGGCTTTTCTTCAATCTTTGCTTTTTTTTTTTTTTTTTTCTTCTTGTGAGATACTGGATAGTTTCACTTCTTCAGGCCTCTTGAAAAGATTCAAACAAAACAATCTGAAAAGGCGAATATCACAATTTGGTCAAACAGCCCGTAGATGAAGGTTCACAAGCTTCATTTTTGAAAAATGTGAAAACCACTGTTTAAGAAGGTCAGGAATGCAACACTTCCTTTGTTTACTAAGGCTGCGTGAAATGCATTTGTGTACTTCACGGTCTCATCTCATTGGGGTGTTGACACCAGCAGTGTAACAGCTGTTTGTGTAATGTGTTTTTGTGTTTAGGTAGCTCTGACTTGTTTTCAGGCCTCTTGTAATAGATCTAAAGATAGGTCAGATCACTACAATTGTCCAGGCCATACCAGGTTCACATTAGTGACAGTGAATGATTGAACAAGTAGAATATTTTAAAGCATTGGGAACATCAGCTACAATGTATGCTATAAAAGTATTTATTTCTAATAATTAAAAAGCTTGTCCACAGTTCAAAAAAAATGTCCCATCTGGAGTTTACACTCTGAACCACTGGAGCTTTAATTTTGCAGTCATGGCTGAAGCTTTGGTCTATTCTAACATCTTAGTTTTTTTTAATGTGCTACTTAATGCTCCTGATCAGTACTCAAAGCCTTGGCTTCATGTTAGGAGCTTCTCTCAGCAGCATCCATATCCCCATCCACCAGCCTCCAAACCCCTACGTTCCCCATCTAGTGGAAAACTGCTGCAATGGCCGCGTTGTGTCAGTAAACAATCTGGTTGCGAAATGGCGGAGATCTGCAGACAGCCTTCTCTGCCTCCCTCCCCCCCTCTCCTTTCTGTCTCCACTGTGTATGTTCCACTTCCCGCCACTAGGGGGAGGGAAGAGGCTGGTGTTTTTTTGTAACTGGCTTTCCTCAATCCATGAAAACAAGGAACTGAAGGATTCTTCTTCTCCTCACCCTCACACGTGCCCTCTAGCTTCACTTCCTTGAGATCATACACACCAGAGGATTGTCCCAGACCAGATGTTCCCTCAGTTAGTGTGCTCACAGACCCGCTCTTGGTTCTGACCTTGTTGCTGTTTGACAAGGTGCACGTTCATGTTCGGCTCAGGGACTCAGGAGCACGTGTTTGGAGAATGGCTCGTTTAGTTGGGGTCTCGGTTGTGTGCAGGCTTCAGGACACACGCTCTGTGTTAAAGATGAAGATTTGATTGTCAGCCTTTGGAGAAGAGAGTTTAACTGACTGATTCAGTTTGTTTAAGTGAAGCTTTCAGTGGTCTCTGTCCCTCACAGGCCTTTTGATTGGGCCAGTTTGTAGGAATAGTGTTTCCTCTGCTTTCTTGGGACAGTTATACTCAGTACCTGCCTCTTACCTCAGTAAGTGAGAACCCCTGCCCCAGTCAGCACACGTGTCTGTGTTTCCACCCTCATTCTGCTGCATATGAGCCCCACATGAGGTTGGGGAGAGAGTAAATCTCTCTCCTCAGTGCTGGTTGTGCTGCTCTTCAGGGGTGAACTGACCTCTGTCCACTGCAGAGGACAGAGGTCCACACAGTTGAAAGGCTTTTGAACAAAGGGGTGGTTTTCACAAGCAACGTTGGACCCCCCCCCAAAAAAAAAAGCAAAAGTGAATTCATGATGTTTTTCTCCCAGACCTCTTTTTGTTTCCTTTGGGCTCATTTTCCCAGAGTGAGGGTGAGGTGGATGGTCTGCAGTTTTACATTTCCTGGTGTTGCCTCCTCAACTGCTCCCTCCTGACCCACGATCCGTGGGTGGTTGTGATTTCCTTTTGTAGCTGTGGCCAGCGTCTACTGCTCCTCTGGTTGGCTGTAACTTAGAAAGAGAGAGGACAGACAATGAAAGTTCATGGGGGTCGTCTCCATTCTCTTGGCTTACTCTCTAATCTTTGTGACAAAGAAATGTTACTGAAAAGCACAAACAAAGACGGTTTTTGCCTTTATATGGATAAAAGTGAGATTAGATTTGGTTCATCAATTGCCAGGAAATAAATTAACATCAATTTTGCTAACAGATTTGTTCTTTTTCAACCAACAAGCTGTGGTTACAGCTTCTCAAATGTGAGGACTTGCTCCTTTTGTCTGTTTTATTCAACTTTAATGAAATAAAACTGAGAATTACCAGCAGATCCTCACATTTGAGAAAGTAAAACATGAGTATTTCTGCTTTATAAATAACTTTCAGCACTCACTGCCCATGAAAATTGTCAGCTAATCAATGAATTGAGTAATTGTTTCACCACTGGTATTGTAAATGGAGCTCTTTAAAAAGCATTTCTGTATAACTATATTTAGACAGTTGACTGAAAGTTAACTGAAAAAGTTATCCACAAATTAATTAATGTTAATAACAGCTCTAAATCTGATTTCCCCTGACATATGTGGTCTTTTTTTCATCAGCCGGCTGGTCTAGCCAAGGGCAGTGCGGATAAGGGTGCATCTGCAAAGAAAGAGGGCCTCAATCCAGCAAGCAACGGAGAGACGTCAGGTATTAGTTAGAGTAAATCTGAAATTACTTTGTTATTTATGTGACTGACATTGTAATTTGAATGATGTCTTTGGTTTTGGTCCACAGATGGAGACAAAGACGTAGCAGCCAGGCTGGCCTCCTCTCCTGCAGCAGAGGCGATGCTCAATGGCACCGAATGTGACGATACGAGGCACAAGAGCCCGACACACGGCTCCGCAACAGGCAGCAACAAGACTTTACTGTTGGCGAATGAAAATGGTTTGCCTGACATGGAGCCACCGCACGGTTCTGTTACTGGAAGCAATGGATTCATCCTCACGAAGCAGCAGCAGCAGCAGGAAGGCAGCTCTGCAGTGATGCCAGGTTTGGGGGTTTCCCCTCCCAGGACTAACTGGTTGCCTTCGGGCACATCAACAGGGGGACATATGGTCAAACCCCTCCCTGCCTCGGCATCAGGGTGTGCACAGACTTCTGGTGCATTAAGGACTGACCCCAGTACAGGGACTACGTTGGGACAGGGTATATCAGACACTAAAAATGGCACAGCCCCGTCTCCTGCACCGGCTCCAGCACCCGTCACGATACACAGAGCGCGCAAGACCATGTCCAGACCTGCTGTCAGCCCGGCACAAAAGGTAAACTCATTAGTAGCTCAGTAGCTCGTTAATGTTTTCTGCCCCTCTCTCATTACTTCTAGTGATATCATGGAAATCATCATCACAAAATAAACAAGAATATTGTTCTATATCTTTATACATTAAATGACAAAAGTATATGGACACAGTATTAAGACACACAGGCATTGCACCCGCATGTGGTGCTTATGTAACAGTCTCCACTCTTCGTACAAGATTTTGGGAACTGGCTGCAGCGGTTTGATCCCATTCACCCATAACGGCATTAGCGAGGTCCAGCACTGACTTGCAGTCTGTTCTCCAGGTCATCCTAAAGGTGTTGGATAGGGTTGAGGTCTGGTCTCTGTGCAGGCCAGTCAAGTTCTTCCACACCAAACTGGGAAAACTATTTCTTTATGGATTTGGCTTTGTGCACAGGAGCACTGTCATGTTGAAACAGGAAGGGGCCTACAACAAACTGTTGGCACACAGTTGGAATCGCACTATTGTCTGAAGTATTATTGTGTCCTGTAGTGCTAAGATTTTCTGTCATTGGAGCTAAGGAACCCAAACAATGAAAAAAAAAAAACTTCCAGACCAAGAGAACACTACGTCCATATACTTTTGGCCATACAGATTATGCAAAATCACATGTAAAATGATCATATGTTGTTCAGCATAATGACCTGTGTTCCATCAACCCCAAAACTCTTTGAATTTTTTATGGCTATTTTCACAGAATTAATTTGGACAACAGCATTTTGTAAAACAATAATAGCCCTACTTTCTATAAATGGAAAAGTTTGTGAGCTGCGAGAGAACTCTGTTTACCGTCAAGCATAGTGTCTTTTTGCAGCAGGACGTCCAATCATGTGATGATAAAATCTGTGTGAAAATAGGTTAAACATATCTGTTCTTTAAAAACAAGTTAAAAAAAATTGTGGAAGAAAAGCGAACGGTGAGCGTTACCAAAACAAGTAGACTGACAGCAAAATCAAAGCAGGATTTCACTTCACACTTACACAGTCATCCTCAAAGCTTTTGGTTCTTGTCGTCTGCAGCTTCTTAACAGGGAATTAAGAGAAGCAAAAAGTGCCAAAATGGAGAAAATGGAGACTCACGTTGCACCTGACACGCAGAAATCCTTGCAACAGTCGTCCTCCCAGAACCATCTACCTCAGAGTCCACCAGACACGCCAGCTTCAGCACAAACTGCGTCATCCGCTTCACCAGCACCTCCGCCAACTCCAGCTCCTCCGGCTCCAGCCCTAACCAAGCTCCAACTAGGTCAGACAGATTTGAATGACACGTGATAAAAAGTGACCCACTGTAGAAAAACCAAAACCTGTTTTCTTGAATTGTTCTTGGAGTTTCACGGTGTAAATGTGTGTTTTCGTCTCCTGCTGTAGGCTCTTACTCAGGAGGGTTGTCATCCCGTAAGAAGAAGAGGAGGATGGGAACATACAGCCTGGTTCCCAAGAAGAAAACCAAAGTGCTTAAGCAGAGAACTGTGCTTGAAATGTTTAAGGAACTACAGCAGTCTGCCAAGAGCCCACAGGTCACTGCTCCATTTATCAAAATACACAAAACAAAACACAAAGCTTCATTTAGCCTCGTGGTGACATCTCATTTTGGAATAAACAACAAATCCAAAATCAAGTTTGAAACCTTTACATATTGATTAGTCCACCACCTCTCTACATTCAATACTGAATCTCCTAAAGCGGAACCCCGCTGAGTTTACACATCGAAGTCTGTTTAAAGCTGCTGGGCCGTACTACAGAATATGTGAAAGTATAAAGTCTTTTATGGCTACAGAGGGAGCTCAAGTCATTAAAACTAAAAATAAAAATCTTGGTGTAGTTAATTAGAAAGGAGTTAGCTGCTACTAGCATAACACACTTGAATCTCTCGGTGGTAAAGTTGCAAAGAAGAATAATGCAAGAAATAAAAAAAGATGATGTTTCTGGTGCTGCATCAGTTTTGGTTCTTTAAAAAAAAAAAAATGGTGGCACAGCGGTGCAGTGGTTAGCACTGACGGCTCACGGCATGAAGGTTCTGGGTTCAAACCATGTGAAGTTTGCCTGTTCTCCCTGTGCCTGCGTGGGTTCTCTCCAGATGCTCCGGCTTCCTCACTCAGTCCAAAGACATGCACATGAAGTTAAATTGCCTGTAGGTGTGAATGTGAGCGTGAATGGTTGTTTGTCTCTATTTGTCAGCCTTGTGATAGACTGGCAACCTGTCCTGGGTTTTCCCTCTCCCAATGACTGCTGGGATTGGCTCCAGCGCCCCCCCACGACCCCAAAAGGTTAAGTGGTATGGCTGATGAATGAATGGGGGGGGGGACACTGTTAAACTGCTAAATCAGCTGCACACTCTCTTAAATATCCACAAAAAAACAAATGAACAAGGTAACCCAGACACTCAGTGGAGACTTTTTCTGCTTTACATTTGACATGAAGCTCTGTTCTCTAGACGCATTTTGTTTAGCATCAACAAAGTATAGATCACAGTATAATGAGAGACTGCTATGATCATTTCTTATCTGACAGACTAAAGAGGTAGCAAACATAAATGGGGAGAAGGTGGAAAATGCCTCTGAGGAGGAAGAGTCGGAGGAGGTGGAGTCTGAGGAAGAGGAAGGTCAGCAGCCAGCAGAAGAACCTGTCCTTGCTGTTCAGGCAGCAACACCTGAACCCATCTCTCAGGTTGGAACATAAAAACATTTTCTGCCTCCTTCCATATTGCTCTCACTACATGTAGTGATTTCTACTCTGTGTAAATGCAGCACTCAGTGTTGAGTGTGATTTTCTTTGTTTGTTTCTGCGGTGGAGGTGGGAGATGATCAGGAGTCTGAAGAGTCTGGAGAAGAAGATGGAGAGGAGGAGGGCACAGAGTCCGACATGGTAAGATTCACTCACCATCGTTACTCCACAGAACTACACCCGAGTATTAGAGCTCATCTCATTTCACCTCTTTTGACAGACGACGGCGAGCAGTGAGAGCGGTTAAATGAATCTCTTATTGTTATTAAATTGCTTTCTGTCTGTTATTGGAATGATCTCTGCGAATGAACTCATCTGTCTGCTTCAGAGCACAGAGTCGAGTCAGAAGAAGAAGTTGAAAAAGAAAACAAAAGGAGACAGCGCGTGGCTCAGGCCGTCCAGGAAACGAAAGAGGAGGATAAAGGCCAAAGGTGACCAGCGCGCCGTCAAACACCCGCACTCCACACCTGTACAGAGTCATCCAGCTGCTCACCTGTGGCACACGTCACCTGTCAGGAGGAAACTGTCTGTGTTGTTAACATTAATTTATCTGAAAACACTTAAGGGGTTCTTTCACTGCAGTTTACAGGTGCGTGTTGCGTGTTGACACTGAACATATCCTTCCATTTTGAAGAAGTTAGAAGAGGAAGTGATTTTTTTTTTCTTTCTAATCAGAAGATCATTTATTTGTGAAGGAAACATTTCAAACTGTTTATTTTTTCTAATGTTACACCCTCTTATAAGATAAAATCTAGTGGGACCTGGCACCAGCTTTTATTGGCAAAAAATGTATGTAAAAAATTTCAGTAGTAAATGTTGAGTGTGTATTTTAGCTACAAGCTGAATATGAACTGAAATATGATCTGAAGGTTTAGCACAGTTAAGACCTGATGACACAAGGAGGAAACTTACTGGAGCACACCCCATTTTTGTAGTTATACTGTTCATAACATTCAGATCCATTAAGAATCATTTTTGAAAACATTTTAATTTTAAGCTTTAAGCTTTTTTTATTACTATAAATTGTACAAAAACTCAAGGGGGCATCCAAACTTAATTATAACACCCTCAAGATGGATAACAACTTTTCCTGCACTGTTGCTTCTGTCGGCTCTGATACAGGCTTCACACCGAGTAAACCTCTCCTTCATCACAACTTCATCATAGTTCAAACTGACCTGCAGCTCATTTCCCCCAAACAGCTCAGTTATAAATACCTTCACCAAGACTTTCGTCTCAAACACTAAACCCACTTCCCACTAACTCACTTGGCGAAGTGTTCATTCCTCTGCTGGACAGGTTTTTCTTTTTACATACACAAATACTGGATGAGGTTGAATTATAGCATCTTTCTCTTTTTTTTGTTTGTTTGATGGTGAACAGTGGAGCATTTCTGACTGTTGACTCTTGTTCTGCTCAGACCTGGAGGTGGTGGCTCAGCCTCAGGCTTCAGCTCAGGCCCTGGCAGGTGATGGGAAGGAGTACACACACATTCTCCCCCCTGAGTCTGTCAACCTCAACAAGCCTCAAGAGCCGGCGGTACCAAACAAAGGTGAGCATAGAACAAAGGAGGAAAACCTGTTGTTCATAATAATCCAGCCCGTGTGTCTTTTGACCCTTTTCTTATCGTTATCTAACATTTTACTGTGGTTCCATTTCTAACAGTAAGTAGGCATTAATGTTAATGATAATTTGGATATGTTGGCATACGAAGCAGGGTTTCCTATTGTGTGTTTTAGCTTAGATCAGCCACCTCACCTGAAATACAGAATGCTCCCAAAAACACAGCTAAAATATTTAGAGCTCGATGGGGCAGGTTTCTCTAACCAGCCAGTGGTAAGTGAGTTATACATCCTGTTTACACCATCTTCAGTTGACACGGAAACTGCAGTTAGTGGTTGCTAGGAGCACTTAACTTAATGTTTGTCATGTCGGTCGAAGATATGCTGTACGTCCATTTATTTTTTTCTGAGAGTTGTTTTTCAATAACCTGTTCCGCTGTGTCCATCTCATCCACATGTTGACGACATCCCCATTCTTAATCCCTCTCACCCGGCTCTGAACTGTTGTTTTTTCAACCAGGAAGAAAAAAATCAATAAGCACAAAACCAGACCCAGACCAAAAAAAAATAGATCTGAATCCAGGCCGGAATGTATACTGTGTATTATCATGGCATCTTTTTATTATTATTTATCTATTATTATCATTATTATTATTATTATTATTATTATTATTATGGAAAGATAATTGTTGCAAATGTATAAATTCTGGTGAAAACTGACAGGTTTTTGTTTTTGCTTTAAAGTTCATCCATTGTGAACTCAGATTCATTGGTGGGTTGTAGTGCAATGTCAGCAGGCTGAAGTATCTAACACAGTGTCTCCTTGGCACCACTGGGGGCGCCACAGTCAGAAATTTTGTAATTCCACATGTACTGCATATGTGTGTGTTAGGAAACTGTGGCCACATATCAGTGTGTGAGTGTGCAGTTCATCATATATGTCATTGTTGATTCAAACAAACTTTATTTTTCCAAGATATGAATTCGTTTTCTTCCCAATATCACAGCTCCTTCACTCAGAGCAACGAACAATTAGTTTTTTAGGCCCATCAGTGGGTCTGGGTGTCAGAACTCACTGCTTTTTGATATCAACCTAAATGTGTTTTAAGCACAGTGAGTGTGTGATCAAATAGTCCCTTATTTAATATATAATAATATGTTATATAAAAACTCTGCCCAGTTTAGACGATAGATGAAAAAAATTATATTCCTCAAGCTCAAATATTGTTTTGGTATCGCTCCAAGAAACCTGGTATTGTATAAACACAAGTATCAAACCCAAGCCTTTCTACCTGTCAGTGTTTCTCAGGCTTTCTCAACTTCCAGCCAACTTGTGAGCTGAAACGAAATTCAACCAGTATTATGTTCAACTTTAACTGACAGTCAGCCTTGGTTTCTCTGCAGGCGTTTCAGGGTCAGCGGTCGAAGAGGCTCAGGAGCTTCCTCTCTGCAGCTGCCGCATGGAGACGCCCAAGAGTCGAGAGATTCTCATCCTGGCAGACAGGAAGTGCATGGCCACAGAGAGCGTTGATGGACAGCTGACCCGCTGCCAGGGGGCTGTGCTGAAACATGAGATGATGCGTCCCTCCAATTCTGTCCAGCTGCTGGTTCTGTGCGAGGACCACCGCAACGGCATGGTGAAGCACCAGTGCTGCCCCGGCTGCGGCTTCTTCTGCAGGGCTGTGAGTACAGACGCTGGATCAGTGTCAGGCCTCCAGCTGCAGGCTGATCAGGTCTCACTGGAAGGTCTGAGCTGTTGAGTTAACTGGGTGGTCCCCGGGACAATTTATATAACAGATGACTCCACACTCATATGGAAAGTTTTCAGACCCTTTCAAGTTTTCCACACTTTGTTATGTTTCAGACTCATTTTAAAATGGATTCAATTCATTTTTTTTCTCATCAATCTACACACAACACTCCACAATGGCAAAGCAAAACCAGGTTTTTTTAAAAATGAATTGAATCCAACTTGAAAGGGTCTGAAAACTTTCCGTATGCACTGTAAATTTCTCTGGGGGTGACACTAATCTGAATGATATACATGAAATGCTCTGGGGCAAACACAGATTGATTCAGACCTGGAAACTTCTCTTTTCCTTTCACTATGAACTTTACAATTAAAACATTCAAAGAAAAGAAAATAATTTAAGGCAAGAGGGCTGCTGTGACAGAGAAAGGTTGAGGTCTTAAACTAAATACACTGTTTGAAAAATTATGCTCAAAAACTGGTTGATACATTTGTTGATTCAAAAGAAGAGTGAGTGCAGTGATGCTGTGAATTTTATAGCATAAATTACTTCTATATTCAAGATTTTTTTTTGTGTGTGTGTGTTGATCAGGAAATGTTACACACAGTCTCTGATCATCATAGGAAAACCAGACATGTTAAAAGATTTAAAATCTGACTGAAACAATCTGTGCAATACAAAAAAAAACCTCTCACTGAAAAAAGTTCAACAAGTGTTGAAGAGAGAATTTGTAGAGTATATTTGAGATGATAACAACAGTGAATACATGAAAATAAAAAAGCAAGTGTTCTCTTTGCCCTGATCAAAAGGTGTGATTGAGAAGTTTGGGATAAAATAAAATCATTAAAGGTTCCTGTGTGGTCATGTTTCCTCATATGCCACTACTACAGCAAAAACATTTTTCTACGCTCACCGACTCAATTATGTGTTTAACCAGCCTTGAAAGAATTATTGATGTAAAAAATGATGCCAAATATTCTCTGGTTCTAGCTTCTCAAATTTGAGGATTTTCCAATTTTTCTCTTTATATAGTTATAAAATTCATTTTTGATGTCACCGTTCATTATATAGACAAAACCATTTATCAAAAAAATGAATAGATAATAGAAATCTTTTTGGCTGCCGCCTTAGACTGGGTTTTTGGAGAGCACATGTAAGGTGTTTTTCTGATTCCCCGCCTTGACCTGACCTCTCACAGTACAGTAACATAAACACAGAGGTCTGTTCTGTTTTGACAGTGATTGCTCACAGAGATGTTTTGTGATTGATTGTGAAGGGGACCTTCATGGAGTGCCAACCAGACGTCAGCATCTCTCACCGTTTCCATCGCGCTTGTGCCTCGGTGCTGAAAGGTCAAAGTTTCTGTCCCCACTGCGGAGAGGAGGCCAGCAAGGCCAAGGAGGTCACCATCGCCAAGGCCGACACCACCTCCACTGTGCCCGCTGCACTCGCGCACGGTCCCGCCACACCTGGGGCCCCCGAGGGCAGAGCGGACACCACCACCGGCAGGTAAACTAGTTTCCTCTACAGAGCCTTTTTCCCCGAAAAGGTTAAAGAAGCTCATTCTTTTTAAAAGCGTGAAATAATGAGCCCTAAAGATAAATCTTTCATCCACTGCACAACTGAAGGTCATTTCTTGTTTGTTTGTTTTCCAGCTCTTCCCGTCTGGCCGTCGGGGCTGAGGCCAGCGGCCGGGCCGACAGCTCACTGTCTGTTCGTTCTGCACAGGAATTCGACCCCTCTGCTGTTCCTGGGTCGTCCAGGACTGCAACACTGCAGACCAGTATGGGAACAACAGGCTCACCAATAGTTCCTCCAGGACCACCCAGAGAAACCCTGGAGAGCATCCTGGTAGCTCTCGACACAGAGAAGTAAGACCAGAAGAGTTTGATTTAATTTATCTGAACAAACAAAAATCTGGACGCATGAGATGAACTTTTTTTTTTTTTTTTTTCTTGTGCTTGTTTTGATCAGGCCCAAGAAGCTGCGCTTTCACCCCAAGCAACTTTATCTCTCAGCCAAACAGGGAGAGCTCAAGAGGGTCTTGCTCATGTTGGGTATGTTAGCCCCACCCGGGCCATTTATAAATGCCACAGCAATCCTGTTTTTCATAAAATCTTCCGTACCTCTTTTCCTCTTATAGCTCTTTTATAGCACTTGTGTTTTATCCAAATGTTGTTGTTTTTTTTTTATGAAATATTTTCCTTCTTCATGTACCTTCCAGTGGATGGCATCGACCCCAACTTTAAGATGGAATCGCAGAATAAACGCACACCACTGCACGCAGCAGCTGAGGGAGGACACAAAGACATCTGCCACATGCTCGTACAGGTAAGACTCTTTTTACTTTCTGTTCTGCCCTGCAGTTGCTCCTGTGGTAATGGGAAAACAAAAGTCTGGTTTTAAAATGAAAACTATCACTCACAGAATTTTAAATGATAGACTTTGTTAACCCTCCTGCGTGATGTGTCCTGCTTCAGGCCGGTGCAAACTTGGACATGTGTGATGAAGATCAGCGGACACCGCTGATGGAGGCCTGTGAGAACAACCACATGGAGACGGTACTGTACCTGCTGAGGGCTGGAGCCAGCGCCTCACACAAGGTAAACCTGCATTTTAGTTTCACCGGGGTCTGAGAGGTTTCTATCACCTACACTGATGAGTAAAGTCAGAATGTAACTTGACCTCTCAGTTGTTTTGGCAGCTGTCACAGCTCTCAGAAGTTAAGAATCATCAAACTGTGTCCTGTTACTCCAAAATAAAAGTGACCACAAACTGGCCGCATGCTTATTTATATTTTGGTGAGATGTTTGACTTTAGAGACGGTCGGTAACTCAACTCTCTCCTCCTCTCAGGATGTTGAAGGGTTCACGTGTCTCCACCTAGCAGCGAAGTCTGGCCATTACAACATTGTTGAGCACCTTCTGAACACAGGACTGATCAACATAAACTGTCAGGTTAGTTTCTTTTTCTCACTGATTTCGTGTGAAAAGAAATTTCAATACAAGGTTTTTTACATTTAGTAGCTTTGAATGCTGCTGTCGAATCACTGTCTCCTCCAGCTGATCACATGTCATATAGGCAGATGCCCGTGTCAGTCCTGGTTGTTGGAAACATACAGTTCATTGTTATTAAACCCTCAAGATTATTCAGTCCTTGACATTTGACTGTCGGTCTGACGACAGCACAGCTGACTGAATGTGAAGGGGTCAGTGAACTCTTGATTCACCTGTCAAAGCATGAAGAGATAAAATACTGAATCATTTTGCAAAGGCAGGATGACCCATAGAGCCAGAATAACAGGCCCAGATATGTAGTAATAGTTCCAGCACTAAACTCACTGTAAAACCACCATTTGTTATTGTTACGTTTCGCTTTGTGTACAGATTAAACAAAAAGATACAACATGTTATCAGTGAACTTTAGAGGTGCTGGTATTTGGACTTTTCAGCCAGGCTAGCTGTTGTGTTTATGCTAAGCTAATCTAACTGTCACGTTATTGCCAACACATTCAGTCCAACCTGGGTTAAAGTGCTTTTACTGGAGATACTGCAAAGATCAGAAACAACTGGACGACCAGATAGAAAGAAACAAAGATGACTGAAGAGTGTCTTTTTTGTAAAGATGTACAAAAAAGTATTTAGACAAAAGTGTCCTGCATTGTTTGTGTGTTTCTGTCAAATACATTCGATATAAAAAGTAAAAAAAAACAAGTAGAGTCATTGTCTTCTCTCCAGTGTTTCAGCACCTTCATCAGGTTGATTTACAGAAAAAAAAAACACAGCCTGTTTATACTCAGCAAGGATGTGTCTTTTGTTTGAAATGGCTGACCTTGCTGCGAGTCGGTGACAGCTAGCACAGCTGTAATGACACGTTCTCTCCTCGGATGAACCTTTGTATCTGTTTCAAATTTAAAATGAATTATCATTGGCGATTCAAAGGCTCATGTTTCTCTAAAGAGTTTTTTAGGGAATTGTCAATATGTTGTTCTTTTTATGTTCTTTTAACTTCACTCTGCGGATCATTATTTTCCCTCAGGATGATGGAGGGTGGACGGCCATGATCTGGGCGACAGAGTACAAACACGTGGACCAGGTGAAGCTGCTTCTGTCCAAAGGAGCCGACATCAGCATCAGGGACAAGGTTGGCTGAGACGTCTGTCCTCCCTGTGTTTGACAGGCTTCACAGAAGAATAAAACATAATGTGATTGTTGGTTTGCATTGCGTCCTTTTTTTTCTTTAGGAAGAAAACATCTGCCTTCACTGGGCGGCGTTCTCTGGCAGCGTGGAGATCGCCGAGCTGCTCCTGAACGCTCACTGTGACCTGCAGGTTGTCAACATCCACGGAGACTCTCCCCTACACATCGCTGCTCGAGAGAACCGCCTGGATTGTGTCTCGTGAGTTCCAGGCAGTAGAAAACAAGAGAAAACACTCTTTGCAAGACAATTTAGATAACTTACTTGATGAACTGAAGTTGAGAACATCAGGCCAACCATGAAGCAGTTTTGAAAAGCTGTTGAGAGCCGACTTAGCGACGATCAGTAAAACACGCTCTTTGTCTCCTCAGGCTCTTCCTGTCTCGAGGAGCGGATGTGTTTCTGAAGAACCGGGAGGGGGAAACTCCTCCGGACTGCTGCAGCCACAACTCAAAGGCCTGGGCGGCTCTGCAGGCCAACAGGAGGGAGAGGGACGCCAAGAACATGAGGCTCAGTCAAGCAGAGGAAAAAGTCCTTCACAGGTTGAATGAAATTGTACAGGATTACAGTGGAAGACCAGTTTCAGCCATCCATGACTTATCAAATGGCAAAACACTGGAGACAGGACGTCTTTTTTTCTGGACTTGGAAAACTTTTGACAGCCCCTAACCCGTGCGTCTGCTCCTTTTACAGTGATATAGCTCTGGGCCAGGAGAGAGTTCCCATTCCCTGTGTCAACTCTGTTGACAGTGAACCTTATCCAGACAACTACAAATACATCCCTGAGAACTGTGTCACCTCCCCCATGAACATCGACAGAAACATAACACACTTACAGGTGAGTTCAAACCAGTTCACCAGATGTCTTGAGAGAAAATAAGTAAATGTTTGACAGTGTGAATTGACCATTGTTGTTTTTCTCTCGTCACCCACATGGCTGACAGTACTGTGTTTGTAAAGAGGATTGTTCGGCAAGTATCTGCATGTGTGGACAGCTCAGTCTACGCTGCTGGTACGACAAGGTGAGGACAAATCACTACACAGATGGACCAAAAAGAAATACCTGAAAGTATGTGGACACCTCAGCAAAGTAAGAATTCATTGGAACTAAGGGGCTGAGGAGCCCAAACCATGAAGAACAACACCAGACCAAAAGTGTGTGAGCAGGGGGTCCACATACCACATAGTGTTTATTAATATTAATAAGTCAAGCAGTCTTTACACCTATTGAAGAGATGTTTCTTTGTCATGTTCAGAGCGGCCGTCTTCTCCCTGAATTCTGCCGTGAGGAGCCTCCCCTCATCTTTGAGTGCAACCATGCGTGCTCCTGTTGGAGGACCTGCAAGAACCGCGTCGTGCAAAATGGACTCAGGTATTCAAACTTTATTAGCAAATTAATATCAACAAGATACAGATGTCAGCAGCAGTCTTACTTTTGATGACTTATATGGTGGTAGAACTGTGTAACTGTAACATGTATAATTACGGGTGTGAGGTGATTTGATTAAGTTGTTGTGGATCTTCCAGGACCAGGCTTCAGCTCTTCAGGACCAGTAAGAAGGGCTGGGGTGTCCGGGCCCTTCAGGACATACCGCAGGGGACCTTTATATGCGAGTAAGTCCTATTTAAAAATAAAACACTGTTAGTATTTGCAACTAAATGTGCATTTTTCTAAACCCATTTGTCCCATGACTCAGTATTTCTCAGCCTAGTTTCCAGTTATTCACCCGGGCAAAGATAATGACTTGTCAGTTTAGATCATAACACAACACAGCTGCAGTTTGCATCCTTGCAGACCTGTTAGTGTTTTTTTTTTAAAAAATGTATTCAGAGATGTGGGCCGACCTGGAGTAGACATGTTGTGTCACTCTCTCCCTGCTACTCTCACACACGGAGTATCTGTAACTCCTGCCAGATGGCAGCAGCTCAGACTGTGAGCGCAGCAGACAAGAGACATGATTACCGTTTCTGCTTTCTCATGTTCAGAGGTGCTGTCGATGTCACTGAGGTGTTTCGCTGCGGTGTCAGTCACTATCCTGCTCATGTATTGTGACTGTTTTCGACAGCTTTTTTGTAATAAATTGTGACATTTAAGGCCATTTCAAAAACAGGTTGAGTAACACTAAAAAAAAATTTAAAAAAAAACCCCTTCAGTCGTTTAGAAACTGTCTGTTCAGTAAATGTTGTCGACAGTCTGCTGGACCTATTTTCAACTTCACTTGTTTGTGTTGGCAAAGAAAGTACAGTAACTTAAAAGCATAAGTGTTATTCTTTATTCTTTTCAATTGTCAACATTCAAACCAGTGTGTGTGTGTCTCAATTCTTCCTGACTTCTGTTCCCAGCCCATTGTTTCTTATTGCAGATGTAAATCTTACAAATCAGTTCACAAATAAATAGTTTCATTTCAAAATAACTCTCAGTAATTTCTCAAAACATCTGGACACTGCAGTTTTTTAGCAAACCTTACTGAAACAGGACTAAATAGTGGATTTGTTGGTGACTATTCTCAGCACAATTTGAATAAACAGTTGCTGCGTCGGTGAGTATTTCCAGCAGCAGGACAGTGTGTGTGGGTCTGACTTAAAATAAACCACAGAGTGTGTTCATGGTAATGAAGGAACATGTCACCCAGTGTAACAGTGAGGCTCACTGATGTGTTTTTAATAGTCTCTGGACAACAGTGGAGCTCTGTGGCACAATAGATCTGACACTGAAAACGTGTCAGGCTTTGGGTTCACAGACAGCTCTCTGATTTCATGGGATTTATTGACAGTAAGAAAATATGGAAAATCACCAGCTCTATCTTTTTAAAGTTGGAGTGTGCCACTGATGATTATGTTCCATTTTAAGTTTTCAATTAATAAATCGACAGTTCATTGTTGTAACATTTACAGCTTGTGATGACTTAAAGCAGAGAGCCACTAAAAGTTTATATTAAGTCCAACAAACAGCAGTAACAGCATGTTTTTATTGAATTTAAATACAGTTGGATATCATATAAATTATTATTATATTTTTTTATTATTACATTCACCACACACATCATATTCTTATCATTTTACCTCCCTATAACTGTTTTTTTGTCATCTACATGTCTGTTTATTATGGTCCTGAGCATAAAGCAGAATTATTAAAATAATCATCATCTGACAGTGAGCTCCGGATAATGAAATGTTCTTGTTTTTTTTTGTTTTTTTTAATTAAAACTGAGTCATCCACTTACTCATGGTCTCACAGTGCTGAATAATGTGTGTGTGTTCGTTTTTAAATTAAAAATAACCTTTTGGGTTAAATATTTTAAAAGATGTGACAATACATCACAGGTTTACCAGCAGGGATGTGAAATCTATGAAGCTCCCTGTCTCAGAACTGCAGTCTTTCCAAATAAAACTGTAGAAAAAAAGGTTGATGAGAGTTTGGAGTGTGTAAACAGCAGTTAGAGCTGATGCCTGCAGCTGCTGACGGGTCATCTGCTTTTCAACAGGTACGTAGGGGAGATCATCTCAGAGGCAGAAGCAGAGATGAGGCAAAACGATGCTTACCTGTTCAGTCTGGATGATAAGGTAAAGTATGAACAACACATGTATTCCACCCCGAGCAACAACATTAGCTCTTTATACAACAAAATGTCCTTTATTTGGACATTTTTCCTCCTCACAGCTTTTTTTTTTTTTTTTTTAAGTCCGAGCCTTTCATTTATTTTCCCTCCCAGCCACAAGACTTGTACTGCATCGATGCCCGTTTCTATGGAAACATCAGCCGCTTCCTCAATCACATGTGCGAGCCCAACTTGTTTGCCTGTCGAGTGTTCACAACGCACCAGGACCTTCGTTTCCCACACATCGCCTTCTTCGCCAGCGAAAACATCAAGTCTGGAGAGGAGCTCGGGTGAGGACCAGTTTATTTGTTTCCCAGTTGTTGTGTTTTTTGTTTTTTTTTGCCACTTTGACATCAAGTGTTTGTTCTTGTTCATCATGTCTCATGTTGTTGAGGATCCCTGTGTGATGTATTCATTGAATCTGATATCAGAATGTATATTTGAGAGTTAGATTCAGTGGGTTTTTGGTGACAGAGACACAGATTGTGACCCAGAGTTTATGAAGCAGTCTTCCTCAGTGTGGCAGCGAACCTGCAAGAAAAGTGTTTCTTCAACCCTGGGTGTAAGATGAACGCAGGTTTTTTTTTATTATCACTTATCTTAATTGATTTTAAACATTATACATCACTTTTCCAGAGTGGATGTCTTTCAAGTCTTCCTTGAAACAACTTTCCTCCTTCCCTTCCAACCTCTCACCATATACCAACACATTTATATATGTCTACCTACATACCAGTATATCAAAAGAAGGGGGAAAAAAAGGGGGGGGCAGTGTCACTTGGTAAATGCCAGATTTAAGAAGTTAGGATATCAGATACTGATTCCACAAATGTGAGAAATAAATCCCTTATTTTATGGAAAATATGACTTTTGTGTTTGATCATGTGTGTAAGCCTTTCAGTCGCTGTGCAAGTGGAAAGTTCAATAATCCAAAGGTTCAAAGATGGATCGCAATCACTTTTCCAAGACGTTTGGCTTGTAACAGGCAGAGGTTAACCAGCTTAACTTTGATGAGTTCTTAGGGACGGTGTTTTTGGGAGTACAGGGATTTCTTTGTGGATGACGTTGGAAATTATGTAAATTATTCCTTTCCAAAAGTCTTGCATGTATTTACACCTCCACATGCAATGATATAGTGCACCTGTTCTACACTTTATGCAACTGTCTGGAATATTAGGATTTAATTTTTTGACTTTTTCAGGAGTTGCGTTCGTCCTCATAAGCAAATTATATTGGATCAGTTTAAATCTACTATTAATAGATGATAATTGCACTTGAAGACAAGACTTTTCCTATTCCTGTTCTGTAATATCCGTCTGAATATCCTCTATCCATAATTTGAGGACTCTGTAGACGCACTTTCCAATTTCCTATAAATTATTGAGATCTTTCCTTGAGCACTAAAGGGGAGGTTTTGATTAAATGACAGTGCTGTTCTATAATCACATGCTTTCTCATCCTGCCCTCTCAGATTTAACTATGGTGACCACTTCTGGGAAGTCAAAAGCAAGCTGTTCAACTGCGAATGCGGCTCCTCGAAGTGCAAGTACTCGTCGGCAGCCATGGCATCGCTGCAGGCCGACAGTACACCGGAGGACCAGCGGCAGCCCAGCGCGTCACCTGACACCAGCTCTTCCAACAGCCCCCCCAGTCCCTCATAAAACCCTCCTCCTGACACTAAGCTTCGCTACACATACAGGACTGTGTCCATTCTCCATGAACTTTGAACTTTTATCAGTGAACTTGTACTGTATCTCCACTTCTTATGAAATGACCATGGACCATAGACAACAACAAAAACAACAACAGCAACAACACACACACACACACACACACACACACAGACACACACAGACACACACACACACACACACACACACACACAGAAGCAGATGCACAATCAAATCCTGGAAGAAGTGACTGCTCCTTTATTCCACCTTGTGTAACATGAACAGCAGAGGGCAGCACAGCGAGACTGTCTTTACATTTCATACACAACTTTACTGGGAGGGAGAACTGTGCATTTTGTCTTTTGTTTTTTTTGGTTTTTTTTTTAAAGATAACTGATTGACATTGATAAATGACTTTTCTTAGAGTCATGATCAAGGAGTTTCAGGGGTTGGGGATAAGCGAATCGTTGTCTTTTGCAAAGACAACCTCAGCATACAGCTGTGTTTAACTTGTTTGACCGCTGTGGTCATTTATCATGAACCATTCCAGCAAAATTAGCTGATAAATATTGGATTTTGTTGCCACTTTTTTGTGTCACTTCATCTTTGTTGCAGTGTTTGAATGGATGTCCAACATTTGCCACCACGGTTGATTATAAATTGAAGAATTAACTGACATGATGTGAAAAAGTGGACTTTGTTTTTTTAAATTTGCTACTCGAATGAGTATAGATTGTCCGAAAGAAAGATGCTGTACCATTCCTCAAAAATGAGGCGTTTCTAGTCTGAATAAATTGGCTGAGCTTTTTTTTATATTAAGCATGGGGATCTTAATGTGTCAGATGTTTCGCCACAGCTGTGGAGGAGTTAAAATGGTTGAAATGGAATTTAAAAAAGAAAAAAATAACATGGTGCTGACAAAGGTTTTTACTTTTGTTTTCATTTGTATTACCCAAGTGAACATAGTTTGTAAAATAAGAGAACATTTTAAGTTTTTTTATGTTTAATTTTTCTAATGTAGTTACTGTAGTTAGCCTGTTTTTAATTTTGTCTCATGATTTTTGCCGACAGACGCCAACCCATCTTTTTAAATGTTGTTAGTAAAGCAGTGACT
Source organism: Seriola aureovittata (assembly GCF_021018895.1). Lineage (NCBI taxonomy): Eukaryota > Metazoa > Chordata > Actinopteri > Carangiformes > Carangidae > Seriola > Seriola aureovittata. Next base: position 5,053,690 of record NC_079381.1, read on the forward strand.
GTTGTGCAAAGTTTTGAAAGGTATAACTGAGAAAAAAAAAGGTTATAAAAATGCACTTCCATTACGTTCTGTTACATACTTCTGGACCGTGAACCATCCATCTAATTGGTTGTATCTTTTTCAATAAATTTACTACTAATACATTTATTCTGATATAGTTGTTGCAGTTTCTCTTGTTACCTGAAAATGTTGCTGCAGATTTTAAACATCTTGTGTTTCCTCTGCTCTGTCTTTTTGCAGAGATTTCTCAGGTCCAGGGAAGGTGCTGCCTTTTTAGCTCATTATCTTGAGTCAACCACAAACACATTACTGAAATATCTTCAAACTGAAGCCTGCAGTCACTTTGACCCTGCAGGAGCCGAGCGGCAGCAGCTCAGCTTTGACAGACGGGCTCGGGGCCTGGCGCTGAAATGTTTGAGCAGCTGTGGCATCAGAGCGGTCGACACGTCCCACACTCCCATTTGCTTTAATGAGTTAAGATTCTCAGAAGCTTCTCGTTTGTGCCGTGATGTTTGAGAGAAGAGCTCATTTCAAACTGATAGACTAAACAGTGGCGGAGGAGGAGGCGGTAATACCACATTAGAAAGATACTCCATTACAAGTAAAACTGTGGATTAGAAAGACAGTTTCCAATCCAAACTACTTCATGCTCAGAGGCTCCTCTGTCTAAAGCATTGGTTCCCAACCTTTTCCAACTCATGGCCCACTTGATAATCTCCAAACTTGTTGGCGGCCCACATCTGACCCCAAACAGTATGGAGTCCAGATAATTACTTCTCTGAGCACTTTTTATTTTAATGGTAATGATCAAACAAACTCAATTTTTCTTTTTTGTTTGACGGGGGAAGAGATCACTTGTCGATTCATCATCTGTCTCTTTACTCTCTTTCCTTATAAATCTTCCTGTTGCTACCCAGCTATCCATGTTTTTATTTCATAAATAAAGTATATCTATCTATCTATCTATCTATCTATCTATCTATCTATCTATCTATCTATCTATCTATCTATCTATCTATCTATCTATCTATCTACTCCAGTTTTTGCCATGGATGTAACGTTTTAGCATGCAACCAGACAGAGATAGCAAACAAGATGTGGGCTGGACCACAGTCAATACAAACAAGTCTCTGTCATCGGCTTATCACAGTGATAGGCTTTAATATGAGGAAAAAAATAAAAGCAGTGAAAGGAGTTCAGTCAACATTGTTCATGTTTTTAAAGAACATTTTAAAGAAGTTTTTGCAAATCATTTGGAGGCCCACTTGCAATACCGCCACGGCCCAGAGGGCAAGCAGTTTATTTTTCCTCTACAGAGGCAGACTCACAGCTCTGTTTAAAGGAAATTAAAAAAAAAAAAGACAAACACAATCAAATTCAAGTCAGGATTGCTAAAGGCTCTACAGACCCCTGATTCACCTACACAGGTGCTCTCACTTCTGTGTCTGATTACACCCCGTCTGAAGACGCTGGAGCTGCGCACAACATACCTGATCACCCCTCACTCTCTAGCTGCGCCTTTTAGGGCGGGATGACTTGCACTTCATCATTCTTACAGGCCTTTTTCGCAGCAGACATTTTGGCCTGTCGTAGCAGGAAAGGCTGAGGTGTAACTACAAACAACTGCATTCAGTTTACCTGCGCTATGGCCTGACGTTCTGCGCGTGCTGCCTCGCTGAGAGGTCTGACTGAGACATTTAAAGGAACCGAACCATCGTTAATAAGATTTCCTTCACCTGTGCTCCTCCTGCGATTACAGGTCAGTATCAGTATGTTGAGGTGACCTCATCGTTAGCCTGAGCAGAGGTCTAATCAGCCACTTTAACTAAACACACCTGTGTAAGTCTGCAGTGCACATGTTTAATATGTGAATATTAAAAACCCACAAAGTTGTGGATGAAACTGGAGATAATGCAATAATGAACATTCTCTAACTCAGTTAAAGCTGAAAACACACACGCACACACACACACACACACACACACAATACTAATATTTTACAGGCTTAAAATCTTAATCTGCAAAGTAACTAGTAAGTACAGCTGCTGGAAAAATTGAAAAGTGGAAAGTAAAAAGTGCAAAACAATTCAAAAAAGTACAATATTTTCACAGTGTAGTTCAGTCCAGAAGCAGAGTGAATGTACCTAGTTAATTCCTACCTCTACAACTCAACCCAACCGAGAAAGAAAGATGTAAAAACAAGAATAAAATCAGCTGTTGAAGTAACAAAAAAAAAAAAAAACCCTATGGATTCAAAATGTCCCCTGTAGCTGCAGGGAGGAGAGTACAAACAGTGGGAAGTGAGTGACTGTGCATCTGCAGGCCTTTTAGGTCTGCCTGATGATTGCTCCCTTCCTGATTACCAGGGCGGACAGCGAAAACAGAGTCGATAATTGAATCAGAGAAATTTCTCCTCCAGCATCGAAGATGGTCGGCCTGATAACGAGCTTCTTAACTGGCAGCACAGGAAGCAGCTTTTCCGCATTCCAAGGTGGGAGAAAACTTTGGTGCCCCTGCCCTGATGCTTTAGAGGGGAGGCAGTCACACATCAAGAGTGTGAGGGTCAAACAGCTGCTTCACTGCACCGCTCGGCTCAGCTGGACGCACCTCTGGAACCCCGGGGAGCGGTTATGAGGAGATCAACTCCGTACAACTCAAGATGGGCAGAGAGACGATCCACTGTGGTTTACGGTACGTTCACGCTGCTTCACATGACCTTTGTTTAAATCTGTTTACATCTCTTTATTGTATTAATTAACACCAGGGTAGCAGAGGGCCCTTTGGTTTACTGGTATGCTCAGTCAGTGGTTCCCAGACTGAGGGTCAGGGTCTTCTCTCGAGGGGTCAAAGTAAAGTCTCAGGGGTCACCAAAGCAGAAATGTTTTTGATCTCTGCAACACAAAAAGATGTGTGTTATGTCTGAGGATCTAATCCTTGAGTTTTTCTTGGATGATATTTGTTTGTTTTTTTTCATTTTTGACCACTGTTCAAACACACATCTGTGAGGCTGGTGATCTATGTTGAGGACCTAGCAGTAAACATGAGTTGTGATTATCAAGGGATATTATGGCAACTTGAGAAAGTCAGTCTAGACTACTGTGCATGGTCTGGTTTTGTAACTGTTGGGAATCTGACAATCTTATGGCCTAAAATCTCCAAAGGACCAATAAACTTTCCAGATCCATCTCTCAAGCCTTTAAGGTGAGTGTTAATGCTGCAAACAGGCTGTTTCACCACAATTTTTGCAGAATGTTTTTTGAGTCAAATGATTATTTATAGTTTTTTTTTTTCTCTCCAGATCAGTTCTCATGATTTCTTCTACCTGTGTGTATTCATTACTTTCACCCACCAGCGGTGCGCTCAGCCACATTTGGCTCCTGGAGGAAGCTGACCCTGGGGGCAGAGTACGAGGATACCTGGGCCCCGTCAACTGACAGGAGGTGTCGTCCCGGGCTGCGGGAACAGGGGGAGCCGGGGCCCGAGGAGGAGACATCTGACACCTGCAGCGGAGAGCCGGAGGAAACATCGTGGAGAGCCGCTGACACCAACACGGCGCAGAGGTATGACACAGTTTTACACCTGGATGGACTGAGCAGAGCGGGTAGTAGGGATGGTGTCCGTCAACTCGTCAAGAAGCATGAGACCCTGAACAACATGCCATGGCCCTGCAGGTGAGACACACATTTCTAAATAAAAATTCTGCATTTAAATTGACAGACACTGGAATGCATGATAAGATTAATCATCACATATCATCTGCAGATTAAAAGTCCTCTCTTTAACACAATAATGTAAGAATTTGGAATCATTTCAAATAAGCACAGAAGTGAAATAATGAAGGTAAGATAAAATAAGATTTATTTTTATGATTATATTATATATTATAACATTTAGAAGATAAAAAATAGTGCAGTATTTGTTATACAGGTCAGGTAGCTAAATTAGATTTTGACACAGGAACCTTCTTCAAGACAGGGTCCCAAGATAAAGTAATAAAGCAGGAGCCACCTAAAGGCCCTTGTATGTCACCGTTAGGAAGGTAAATCCACTCATTAACCACAGTCATTATATGTTGTGCTTTATTGATGCATTTTGCCAAATAAAATTTCAATTAAATCAGCAAAAAACATTTGACACCGACAAATAAAGCCCAGAGCTTTCAGGGCCCCTGGGGGTCTTGGACCCTCTTTGTCCAGTCAGTGATTCGGCCTCTTTCTGTAGGATGTTAAACTTTTTATAAAGGCAGCCATCACTTTTCAAATTATTTAACACTGTTTACAAGAGAAAGCCATGACTCACTCCAAAACTCTGGATATTCTCCAATGGGGATTTTATTATTTCCACAACAGCTGCTGCAATATCAAGATTGGATAAATAATAAAGTGGCTCTTTGTCAGAAAACTCTAAACACTGCGGTGCAGCTATCTTCATTCTTACTGCAGTGCATCAACTGAACCACTAGATGGCTCCTCCACTGTATCTAAACCATAATGACTTGGCTGCAGATGATGATGATGATTTATAGATGCTGAATTAATAATGAGCTTAATCAAGTTATAAATGGCCTCTAGATGTGAGTTTGTTAACAACTGGTCTCGTTGGCGTGCAGCTGGCCAATAAGAGCGAACTACAAAGAATGAATGTGTTACATTTGAGAAGGTAAGCACATGTTTTTATATATATATATATATATATATATATATATATATAAACCAGAGAAGTCGGCTGTTATCTATTTGTTTATCTGCAAAATAGCCCAACAAAATATTTTTGTAATCTCTGAATATTAACATGTGGTTAGTCACAACTAGATGAAGCTCAAGCTGTGCCCTGCAGTAAGGACACTGGTTCAGACTATTTTTATATTATGACTTGGAAAAAAAAGAAAAGACAAAGAAATACAAGCTTTAGATCAAAGCGACAAAGTAAAAACTTTTGATGTTGCATTTAAATTCATTTTCTCCAGTAAACTCCACACACAAAACATTCCCAATGCTAATGAATGTTCATCTAAACCAAGGGTTGCCTAAATTCATAGTGGTCCATGAGTCCCTGCAGCCATAAACACAGCTTCTTTATGTCCTTTCTATGATGCTACTAACTGGCTGTTTAACTGCTGACATAAACAGCAACAGCATAGTTCTTTAAAAGACACACACACACACACTGCACACACTGTAACAACAACACTGACAGTGTGAATAGTGTAAATAATTAAATACCATACACAGAAATTAAGTCGAAAAGAATAAACAATGAAAATGGAACCTCTGAAGACTGAGCGAGCTGGTTACATATGTTTCTTTAAAGACAATCGACATTCACAGAGAAACAGTTCATGATGGAGAAATATTCCCAAAAACCCTTCAAATCATCTCCAGTGATTGAGTCCTGCTCAGGGCAGTGTGCTCCAGCAGCTGCACTGTGATGACCGAGCCTGAGGAGGAGTCACAGCAAAGGTCATAACATCAGCACATCTGCATACATCTGCATGAACCCTGTTTTTAAAAAATCTCAGGAGAAAATGAGACAAAACACTGTTCACGTCTGTTTGTACTTAGGTCCTGCAGACTTTTTGAAATGTATAACTGACCACAAAAATAAGTACTAATGTTCGTGATACATTTCTCTGTCTGTGAATGACTTCTGGCAAACTAAAGGACTATACATTTATTATTTATCAGCCAACATGAAATATTTCTTCATTAGCTTTATGCACATGTAGCAGTGTGCTCTGTGGGACATGAAACAACGAGGAAGGAAAACAGGGGTTAAAAACATGAAAACATGATAAAGAAAATATGGAGAGTGGTTTACATTCACAAGCATTACACATTTTTTTATTTCTTTTTATCAATTTTCATTATCCAAAGCAACTTGATTGTACCAACAAGGTAGGTTTGCATTTCTTTTCATTAATGAAAAAAAACTATTTTATTGACATTAATTGATTCACTGTAAATTCCTGAGAAAAGTGACTGATTCTTTAGAGAATCGGCGCTTAAAACTTTTATAAACTACATTGATCTGTATAAAAAAATAACATGTTTTTCCCTTGTTGATGCTAAAAGAGAGATTGATTAAGCTATGGCTCGTGTTCTGACCCGCAGGGCTTCCCTGAACTTCATTAGTTTTACAGTCTCTTATGAGCAGCCAACAGACGGGGAGCGCGTCTGTGCGCTCCAGTCACCGATAGGCCCGCGCTGGTCACATGCGCTCCTCCTTATTCCACTGAGGACTTGCTATATAGCCCTCAGCCCCCATACAGCGATCAAACAGAAATCAAAGGATAACTGCTCGTGTTGGATTGGCTCGTTTTACTGTTGCTCTCAGCTGAAAAAAAAAAAAGAAAAAAAAAGAAGAAGGATTTCAGTGTTTTCTGACGCTCCTGACGTTTTTTTTTTTTTTTGACTGACATCCTGAACGTTTCAACTGGTGTTTGGACGCTGACACGATGTTGTCAGGATTTTTCTCAGCGACAGGCTGATCTGATTCTCTCCACTCAGACTCTGGCTGATATGGATGCAACAGCCTCAGTGAAGTGATAATTTTACAGCTAAAGTGCTTTATTGCTTATAACTTAAATGCTTTAAATGCCACTGACGATGAATGAATGGAAAGGATCCAGAGAACATGGTTTTCCATGAGGCCACCTTATTTTTTATATTCCAAACGCAGCGCTCTCTCTACTCTCTAACGCTAAGCTGTGGTTGGGATGAAGTGTGTTTGTTGTGATGCGCCTCCCCTCCATTTCCACTGACACCAGTTTGGATTTTCCCTTTTGGATCTGTGCGTTTCCAGAATGGCTCGCTTCGCAGAAGATCTACCCACCCGCTATGGAGGAGGCGCAGGCAGCGGAGGGAGAGGTGCGCCGGGCGCCGGGAGAGGGGGAGCCCGGGGTGGTGGCGGCGCTCCGGGTGGCCAGAGGATGTACAAGCAGTCGATGGCCCAGAGAGCCCGGACAATGGCCATTTACAACCCGAACCCTGTCAAACAAAACTGCTTCACTGTCAACCGCTCCCTCTTCATCTTCCGCGAGGACAATCTCATCAGGAAGTATGCAAAGCGAATAACAGAGTGGCCATATCCTTCCTGAGCTCAGAGCAGGTGCATCTGGAGCCTGTAACCTGTCTGTCCTTGCGTGGCAGCCGCACGCAGATGTTTGAAAAGCAGACACACACCACCGCCTGTAGGCCTGTTGTCAGCCTGTTAAGTTTAGCTGCTGTGTTATGTTCACTTGCCTCTAGGTTTATGTTGTAAAAACCCGCCCGTGCTGCTGAATGAGCAGCTGTTTGTGCCTGTGGAGCAGCGACCGGTGTCTTTTCTTTACCCCTGTCCGCGCAGCGCCGCCTGCACCTGTCGCTCTGCCCCTTATCTCCATTCAACATGACACAAAGATATTTTCTCAGTAGGTGCGGACAGTGAAAAGACTTCACTTCCGCCTATTGTGTTGCCTTTTCTATTCCCAGTTCAATACGGAGCCTCTGGGCGTCCACGTAGACAGATAAGTTCTTTTGTCAAAATGTCATCTCCGGGCATCAGCAGCGATCCCTGCGTCGTAGTTAATAATTATCAAACATCGCTATTGATTTACGCAGCTAGAAGTCAATAAAAAGCTGCGTGCGTAAAAGGGGAAATGGTAATGGTCAGCTGTCGCTGCTGCCACTGACCGCCCCCCACTCCCCATGTCCACCTGTGAAGTCATGTTGACTAATTGCTAAGAAAAAACGCAGTTTATTTTGGTGAAGGAGACCGCTGGTCGGAGGTTGCAGCACCGCCTCGTTGTCTTAGTTGGGAGCCCTCTCCATGGTGCTGAAGTCGCCCACGCTCACCGCTCCACGCCGCTCTCTCAACACTGCAAAAAAAAAAAAAGTCCACTTCAACGAGTCACGGTCACTCATCAAGTCTTAGTGCGTTCTCTCTTGACATAAGTGACAGAGTCTATGACATTATTCACTTTGTTTCAGAGTCTGTTCTCTTGAAATAATTCAACAGCCCATGAGGAAAAATTACATTTAATACACAGAACAGTCTGAAAACTAACTGTGATTTGCTCTGAAAACATAATATCATGAGCATTGAGACTCAGATTTTAGTTGAAGAATGATGAATAGAAGCAATTCCCAGTCACACAGTCCTTAAATGATGGATTATCTCAAAATAATTGTCAACAAGTTTAGTGATACATGCTTTTCAACATGTTTTTACAGTACCATAGTAGTGTAGTATAGTGTAGTTGAAATCTTGAAACAAGTGATTTGAAAAACAAAATTTTTTTTCATGAGCTAAAAACAAGATTTTCAGACTCAACAGTAAATCAAATGACTCGTTGAAATGAATGTCTTTTTGCAGTGACGTAGTAAAGTCTGGAAAGCAGCTGTAGAACCTGTGTGTCAAACACAAGGACAATCAAGTGGATCTGCTCTGTGGGCAACAGTGAGAACAGCATTAGCTTTAAACGAATGACAATGGTTATCCCTCTATGAATTAAATTTCCACTCCACAGGACCACCCCCCCCCCCCCCCCAAAAAAAAAAAAAAACCCACATGAAACTAAAAACCATAGCTGAAATGAAGTCAAAGTAGCCATTTCCTTTCAAAATTCACTGTCAGGGAATAGGATTCTGGTTGCATGCGGGTATCTTATGGATAACTGTTTTACATCTTGGCTTTAATGGTCGTAAGCTTCCTACTCCCTCACGATTCATGGGCCCTCAATAGGCCCTGACCTGCGGACATTGACCCAGCAAAAATAGACTGCAGAATGAGCCAAGCATTGATAATGGTTGGAAATGGTCAGCCATCTGGAAGGATCATAAGCGCATGTGTAGGATGCTTTATTTCTAGAAAGCCGGAGCATGATGTGGAATGGGATGTTTATGTTTTAGTGTGATGGCATTTTATCATTCATCAACAAGCAGGATGATTTGTTTTTCTGTGCAATTTAATGTTGTCACCCATCTTTAAATCGTTGTGTACTCATTGCTGTCCTGTTAAAATCTTGTATCCTGATTGAGTAGAAGGTCTTTTCCCTACTACCAAAGGGAATAACAGCTATGATTCAGCTGTGAAATTAAATGAATGCAACTTCACTTTCAACTGCTCCTTAACCCTCACACTCCATTTGAGTACATGATCCTGGCTACAATCATCGCCAACTGCATCGTCCTGGCCCTGGAGCAGCATCTACCTGCCAGCGACAAGACACCTATGTCAGAGCGCCTGGTAAGTGCATTTCTATGAGGTCACTTCCTTTAAAAATAAAGACCCTTTCAACAGTAAACAGATATGTAGAATAATCACAGGCACCCACTTTGCCAGAAGCACCTGCCTCCCAGAGTTAGAAGGGAATGACCTACAATGGCTTAACTGCAGCAGCACCTTTCACTCATAATGCGGGGAGCCACCCTGTGTGTTTTACTGTGTTTGTCCCTCCAGCTCCTATCTTGTAAGCCATCAGAGCCTCTCAGTGGGCTAGCTTTGATCACCTGCTCCGCCCCCCCCCCCCCCCCCCCCCCCCCCAGCTGCTCACATATGCATTCAGTTTAAACCAACATTTGAACTCTGTCTGTCACGTTGCACAGCTAACCAGTCTCAGAGAGAGACCAAAGAGACTGTTGCACAGGGAGGTCAAGTGGCAGATTCTGCTCCGTGTACTGGAGGAAAAAAAGAAAAAAAAACCTGAATAGCATGTAGCTTCATGCTTCAGCACTTTGCTGTTCTGGTTTTTGAGGGTGTTGCAGCTGAGGGGACTTTGTCTTAAAATAGAGATCCAGAGAGTGTTACAAAGAGCAACAGCTTGATGTGAAAATGTCAATTGATTCTTCTCATGTCGCACCACCTGCTCCTGTTTTAAATATCTCAGCTGCTGTGGCACAGAAATTCAGCAGCAGAGATGTTACTACTAGGAAAACAACAACGTAGCATTCAGCACCTGAGCAAGTGACTGGAGTGGTTACACAAAGGAGGAAACAAGCATCCTCCTCCCTGCCTCCTCCACCTTGAGGATGCAATACAACAAGAAGCCTTTTAATTAGAACGAGGGATCAGCTTTTATTTATGAAGCTCTGTCAACAGAGTAGGGAGGCATACTGTAAGTGGAGGCAATGATAGAAGCTATTCACTAAGAGTATTTCAGATCCAATGCAGGTCTTTAGCACCGTGGGCCTTGGGGATTTCCCCAGCTGTCTTCCACAAGTGTATTTATAAATCAGCAGCGTTTTAGATGTATGTATAATAGATGTTAACACACTGTTAGTACAGACAGTTATCCAGGCAGCCCTCCAGCTCTGTTATTACATAAGACATTCAGTTGTTTTGTCTATGAATCTTGCCTTTTATAGCACACCAAAATGAATGTACTGTATACCACACTGAATGCCTGTCCTTGTTATTTTAAAGGATGCAGGGTCCTACAGCTACTCGTATTGGCCAGGGACAGCTTATCTGCATCTCCATAACAACAACAAACTGTCAATATTTCGCCACCACAGCCTTCATGCTTGATACAGTAATTCTTGTCCAACATATCTATTATCACTGGATGTTGACTGTAGTCAGCCAGTGCTTTAGAAAAGGTCACATTTCTTATAGTGCTCAGGCCTGTCACACTGCTTTTACATGATTATTTATGTTGGAGGCTGGGTGATGCTGGGGGTTGGGGACACTGACTGTCAGGTTGTAGTATGCTGGGAACTAAAGAGAAAAATTGAGGGGGAGAGAGGTTAGTGTAGGCATGAGATATCCACAGCTCTTGCCCTGTGCATCGCCCCAGGCTTTTATAGATATTAATGGAAGCAAAGAAAAAGTGTCATGTCATACGCGCTTGATCCAACTCCCTTACTTACAGCAAGGCCCAGGGTTAACCCGGCCACATAGTGCAAATGATTCAACTGTGACATGTTGTTGATTGTTTGACACTTTTAGGAAATAATGTGGAGTGCCTAGATCAATCATGTCCAGTCATCTGTGTTATGCATATGGATTGAGTGCCAAAGTGCCCTTTCAAACAAGAATGTCTTTTTCCCATTGGGATAATTCCATTTGACAACCCAAATGTCCCTGTGGTCACTCCACGTGCCCCCTAATTTCATTATTCACACTAACATTAACATCACACCAGACGGGCACTTGAATGGCCTAAGTTTTCTGGTCTGTCTGAATATATGCAAAAAGTACCTCTTTGTTTGGTCCATATGCCCTTTTAGTTTGTGTTGATGTTTCTTTTTTGTCCCAATAACACCACAAACTTGAACTTGAAGTACTTCTCTGGTTGGGGCCAGTGCCTCAAGGAGGCCTAATATCTCTTAAGGGCCCAACAATCTTTCTGGTCAGTCCCTTGAGGTTGACCCAAAAGGCCAGCATCTGTCCCCTCTACTTCCATGCTTAATTTTGCCCTAATGCCACACAATAGAGGTCCAAATGCCTTTGTAATTGCCCCAGGTGCTGCATTGGTCAGCTCAAGCACCCCTGTATTTTTCCCAACTGCACCTCTGATTGGCCCAAGTTGCCATTTCTTCGGCCGACATAGGATTCCCACGCATCCCGAAAAACCCGCAAAACAGACCAGTTTTCTAGTCATGGAAAACGAGAGAAAAAGCAAAATGTCCTGGAAAATATTGCGTTGTTGTGGGAAAGTTATTTCAACATTCTCATATTTTCGGGTAGAGTTATGTTCAGGATCGGGAAGTTCAAATGGTAGGCTAGTTTATGGACGACATTATTTTGATTAGGCTGCTATCGGTTTGTTTTGGCAATGCTGTGAACGCACCACGAAGTTACGTCACATGCTGCAAGTTGGATAATTTATAACTCCGAAACTCTTAGGAATGTGAGTTATATTATCCTTCAAATGTTTTGGCTGCTAACTGTAGTAGTTTTTATGAGGTTTATTGATGAACCTATTCTTCCCAACTTGTTTTAAACTGTTGAATAATGGATTAGCAGGTTTGGTTCAGTTGCTAGCTAGCTTGTTTTGCCTGTAGCTAAAGGTTTAAGGTTTGTGATTCAGCTCTGGTGGAGCAAAGGTTTCAAATGTGCGTTGGTCCGTTGCTGAGAGTTGGATGATAATAAATGGGAAGTGGGGGTAAATACAATGACTAGGAACCCAACTGTATGTTAGTCAAACACCGGCTAAATACTCGCTAACGCCACGTTTAACTTTGCTAGCGTTTCTTCAAACCCAACGTTTCGTTGTTCAGGTAAAACAGACCATAATATGAAAAGTTTAACTTTTGTAGCAGTAACTCACAATGGGTGTCATTAACCTCGTTAAAGACTGTGTGACAAACTGATAAGATCCAGCTGCAGTAAATAATCTTAGCAAATTCAACTTTGAATAGTACATTCGGCTATATAAAGTGGAAATTGCAGGCTACTGTATGTTATTGGTGTTGATGGCAGGCTATTTAGTTATTGGTGTCGAGGCATCAATGGTTAATTCATAAGAAAAAAGTGAGTCAGGTTTTAAATTAAAAATGATAATATTTTTTTTTTTTAAATCAAAAATTCAAAACAAGTTGGGAAGAATATGTTCATCGATATAATTTCATAATTCATTTAGCATGTAAGGGATGATTTCATAGACAAGTATAGCGTAGTATTGACTGTATTTATTTGACTTCCACAGATAGGAACATATTGAAAACTAATCTCTAGAAAAGAGAGTGGGAACCCTGATACTCAAGCTCTTGGCCCAAATGTTTTTCGGTTGGCCCAAGCGTCCTTTTGGCAGACTTAAACGTCCTTCTGGTTGGCTTTTGGTCAGTGGTCAGTTAGTGTGGCCCTCTGTTCTGTCAAAGTGCCCTTTGCGCGGCCCCAGTCTCATTGACATGAACTTCTTTCATGTGACATTGGGGCGCAACTTAATCCTCACTCCTACCTAAAAGTTCTGATCATTAGAGGTGCCACTGTCCCTTAAAGAGACTTTGAACATCACTGATCTTGTCCGAGGTAACATTTAGACAGAGTTACAGTCCTTGTTGATTTTGTTGAAGTTGATATTTTTACTTTCTCAACACATTAAATGAACAGGCCTGAGACTGCACTGGTTTACTGTAGCCTTTGAGATCATGCCATGTGTGTGAATATTTGTTTTCACTGTGTTTACTCTGTTTTCATCCCAAGAAGGGGGCTCCACTTCCTGCACGTGTGGTCATGCTGGTGCAAGAAGTAAAAGGAGCCCTCTTTCTTTCTATCTTTTACTTACCCCCCTCTCTTTCACTGAATGCTTCATTAACCACTCTCTTATCTCTCACAAAGATCTTCCTCCGTCATTCTCATCATCTCTCCAATTCTCTCCATCTTTCTGTAGGATGACACAGAGCCCTACTTTATTGGAATATTCTGTTTCGAGGCTGCCATTAAGATCATCGCCCTGGGCTTTGCGTTTCACAAAGGCTCCTACCTCCGCAACGGCTGGAATGTAATGGACTTTGTGGTCGTCCTCACTGGGTGAGTCCCTCGCCCGCTGGGTGTCAGCTAGAGATGGAAGTCATAAGTGAGAGAGTGGTTTCTTTTGTGTGTATCTGTGACCGCCCTGAGTGAGATTGTAGTGGAATCTACCCTCTTCCAGTTAGAGCATCTGCCTAAAAGCATCTATATGTTATTCAACAAGTAACACAAGCCTGGGAAAGATGTGAAAAAACTGTCACTATGTACATTTATTGCTTTAGCCTTTCGATTTCTGTCCTTGACTTTAACACTGTGGCTGGACTACACTTCAATATATATTGTCCACACACTTTGTGGCTTTTGGGAAGGCACTTTCCTGTTTAGACAATGGCCCCATACACAAAACCAGGTCCAAAGTGAAATAGTTTTCCCAATTTGATGTGGAACTTGACTGGCCTCAGATTTAAGTGTCATGTTTGAGTGTCCACATACTTTTGGCCACAGAGTGGAAGACGCAGTGTGCGGTTGATGATAATTTTAACATTTTCATTTTGTGTTCAATAGATTCAGAAACTTCTGTCTTAACATTTACATCATATTGACCAGTTTTACCAGAAAGCCTTGCCATCTGAGTGTCGGCATGGCAACTGGAAGGTGCAATAAACACATGTTTCATGTTTGATCAAAGTTTCAGAAATAAGTACATGTTGACAGTGCCAGTTATTAGCTAAGTGGACCGCAGAGTACTGTGACAGATGCTTTTATAGTTGAAAATTGTGTGTGTATATATATATACATATATATTTTTTTTTGAGCAGCTCGGACAATAGTGGGTCCCTGGCAGGGAAGCTGTCAGATAGTGGGGCTTTAGAGACATGTAATGGCCTGTGTTTCTTATTATCAGTAAAGAGTCATGAATGACAGAGCAACAGTCAGGTCGATAGCTCTGAGTAATTACTGCTGGGATTTCAACTCAGGCAGCGCTGAATCTTTGTGTGGAAGGCGGTATGGTATTCCTTCTCAATGAACCAATGGCAGAGGGAGGATAATAATGTTTATAACATGCTTCATATTATTTCTTCATACCCTTTCCTCCACTTTATGGTTATCTCTTGTACCATTCTACCTGTTACTTCTATTAACCAATCTATCCACCCTAGAGTATTCTCCTAAAACACAAACAACTGTGCATTTATTGTCGTTGTATTGTCGATTCTCAGACAAGAAATCTTGGTCTGCTTGTCAGGTCACCCCTGTTGACAACAACTCAACCCCCTCAAGTTTATTATAGGTGTACTTAAGTAATAATACAACAGCCCTGAAATCCGACTTTCATGAAGGTTACACTGTTCAGTTTTTTATAACTGTTTTTGGGAGGATGTAGTTTGTGATGGTGTTGAACTATATTTCATTATACAGAGAGTTGTCTTTATTATTTAGCCTACCTGCATTGAAATAAGTAGGGTGCACAAAATAATAGAAACATCTGTATATGTTGGTTATATGTTAGTGGTGGCAGAGGAAGCAGTCCTTGCCCCTTCCAGTCTGTTCACACCTCTGAATGCAGGATAAAAGTACAAAGAGGGGCTTCCACCCCCTCATATTAAATCTTGCTCCGTCATTAGTGATGAATTTTGGTCAGCTCACTACAAACTTCCAGTGGTGGATGATGCACAATGTTTTTAGTTAAAGCAATATAACAATGTGAAAGCAGTCCTCTCAGAAAATTTCCCACTAAAAATAATCTGCCATGTTAGAAATGCGCCCGTTTCAGCCCAATTCAGTTGATGCTGATAAACGCTTCCTTTTGCTTAGTTAAATTCAAGAGCAGAGACATATTTACCGCCTTGATGCCGTACGAGGTCCAGATTGGATTTGTGCTGTAAATAATGACTATTTCAAAAAGTCAATAAACAAATGAATCAAGGTGGATATTGAATGAGGAACAGAACAAAGAGGCGGTGACCGCAAGGTGATGAGAAAAACAGAGCAGTCAAGGCGAAAAGAGCAAAGAAGGTAACCAGTGCGATATTACCAATTTTCCTTTGGACGCCTTCGTTAATAAATATTAGCATCAGAAAATTGGTGTTTTAAAATGAAGACATTTCTCCTTATCTTTCACTTGTCAGGACATCTTTTTCTTTTTCTTTCATTCGGCACATGCTGTCAGTGAGACCTTCGTGTTTGGAACTGTGATTGGATTGAATGTTCCCCCTGAAATGCCTACACAGACGAAGGACTGATGTGTGCTGGGAGATGAAAGCGGGCGTTCCTTAAATGTAAGACTGAGATCACACAGAGGCAGAGGCTGCTTGGAGCGAAACACTTGAATCCCAGTATCTTCATGCAGAAAGACGCACCAGCTGCTTCCAGTTTCATGTGATACACCTTGTGCACTGCAAGAAGCTCTAAGTGTGTTTTTGTCTAAGCCAATGAATTTCCAAACAGCAGTGGTGCTGAGCATTTAGCTTTATAGGATATAAGAAAGAGGCATGTTATTTAATCTTCTGAAAGCATAAATAAAACCGAGTTATTTAAAATGTGCTAGTATCAGAAAAAAGCAGAGAATGAATTTAAAGGACCACATCAATATTTGCTTGTTGACGTGGAGTCGTGTAGAATCAGTTTTTTTATTTCAGGGTTTTTCTTCTCTTCAAAAAACTAAAGCTTTAGGAATATGGCTTTTCAGTTTTGGCTATCCATTGCTGACACAGCTGGATATAAATGAACTATTATGTTGTGTATGTGTGTGTCTCTGTTTGGTTGCCAGGCAACCACAGTAGGTAATGTGCCTCAGCGTGATCGGGTGTGTGTGTGTGTGTGTGTGTGTGTGTGTGTGTGTGTGTGTGTGTGTGTGTGTGTGTGTGTGTGTGTGTGAGAGAGAGAGACGTTCCGTTTGCTTTGTGCTCGATATGCTCCTACGGGATCGGGGGTCTAAAGGTGTCCGGACCGAGCCCACATCGATGTGGAATCAATCAGATCACCTCTGGGTACGGTTTGTCTCACTGGCTCAGAGTATGAGCAAAACCTGTTCCTGGGAGATTTGGTCCTGATGTCAAAAGATAAAAGACGCAAAACGAGTACATTCAACCGCGTCCTTAGATGTTCAGCCTCCCTAAGTGAAGTGAAGAGGATTAGACAGACTTTGCTGCTCACCTGGGTGTTAAAATCTGTTTCTGCTTTGTCCTGTGTAGCCCACAGAGGGAATGACTAGCCTGCAGGAAACAATGAGTGATCATAATTAGAGCTTAGTATAGCACCAATGATGAAATGATAACGTGAAAATATGTTGAGTGGCAAGAGAATAAAAAATAAGTAAGTGAGAAACCCACAGATAAACAAAACACTACTACAGTTGCATGCTGTCAGTCAATGCAAGAATGATGGATGAAAAATTAAAAAAAAAAAAAAATGCTTTGCAATCAGTCAAACGTAAGGGCCAGTTTTTTATTGATCCTACTGGTTAGAAAATCTAATTTATAATCCATGCTGAGAGGATGCAATTGTGGCTGAGAGGAGGGAAATCATCCTGCTTTGTTTGAAATGAAAACATATTCCGTGCTGCTTTATCAATCATCTTATATTACACAGGTCAATAACATATCTTAGGCTTTTTTCCTCTTTGCTAAAAAATCAGTATTGGTCTCTGCCTGCTGTACAATTCCAGTGCTCAGTCCTTAGGCTAATTATGTCGATACAGCCATCCAGTCCTAATGAAATTGTCTAAATGATAGTGTAGCTGGAGGCCGTGGCAGACCTTTAATCTGTCCTGATCAGGCATTAGGAGCCCCCTAATAAGAGAATAAATCTGCCTGGGTTGCCAAAGGCCTAATCAATAGCACACTGAGCTGGCGTAGCACCAGGAACACTGAGCCCTGATGAGGTGCCCGACACAGCCTATCACACGCTGAGCATGACGGTGCCCATGAGGAGAAAGGGCGAGGAGCTTGCTCTGCTTAGAAGAAGCATTTATATCATATGTACGAAGCACTGTGCTCACAAGAAACTGGGGAATCATGACTCAGTGGCTGGAAAGAAATATAAAAAAGAATCCAAGATGAAAAGGGATTAAATGACACTCGCACTGGTGCTAATTTCGGAGGTGAAACTTCGCAGGTGTCCATTTGTTCTACCGTCTGTAATCGCCGGGTTCTTCCTCCTTTTAGAGCAGAAACTGGGAGAAGCAGATAATTTTAAAGTCAAACAGGGAGAAGAAAAGTGGTTTCTTATTTTGAAGTTTTGAATTGTAGCCATTTTTCTGAAAGCCAACAAAGTGGTGTACATACTTCTGATTGACTGCAGGGCGTGTGCTGTTTTCAGATAACTGCACCAGATACCACCAGATAATGATCTCTGAGGCCGACCCTAAATTAAAGAGGTAGTCCATCAATTTTACATGTGTGTGTGTGTGAGTTTACTAGTCATGAGGGGCCACTACTGATGCTGTGAAAACAGTTTTCCAAGTTTTCCGAGGCTCTGGAGGAGCTTTTTGATGAAAAAATACCCAGGTGACCTCACCTGTCTCTCAGCTCAGGCTTGGAAAGTATAATACTCAAGAGAGCTTGTGTTACACTGTGGGGATGTGAGGCTGGAAAAATGTGGGGTTTTAACCAGGGAGGCAGGAGGTAATACTGCATTCATGTCTTATCAGAGTGTCTGTAATATTGTAATATATTATAAGAGTTTTGGAAATGTCACTACGTCATGTCGACAATCAAGTCGTAATTATGATTTTTTTTTTTTTTTAAAGATGATATATCCGAAACGGAGCTTAATAATACGGACGTACATGGATGAGACACAGATGAGACACGAATGCCTCAAGTCCGTTCAATGTAATTTGACCTTCATTTAATGGATATATTGTAATTTTGTCATTGCAAAATATTATAATCATTTAAAATGCAACAAATTCTATAACCATACAACCGTCTTCAGTCGTCAGATCACGTCAACACGTGTCGTTAACATGGGAATCTTTCCCATTTCTACCATCCACCCCATTTGATGTGAACTCAGCATAATGAAAGACACTCTCATGTTGCATTATGGGAAATGTAAGATCCAGTTTGATCTTGACTCCCAACTTTATAGATGTGCACAATGTGATGTGAAATGGTTTGAGTACTCCCGTAAAAAAAACCAAAAACATTGTACTTTACAGCTGTCAACAGGCCTCTCACACGTGTTACCTATTTGCTTTATTTGTTAGATTATTTAACAAAGGCAGTGCAGAGAAAGTGCAGACACACACGTACATAAGAAACAGAAATGCAGCAGATGTTCTATAAGGTGCGAGGCTGAAATTAATTAGCATATATCTATTGTAGGTATGATGTGTGCAGGATGTGTGTGAGTGTATGTATTCATGTGAACACCGGATCCATTCAACACTCCTTCAGTTCACATCTCTGTTGCTGTTCGAGCCATTGTTTCATTGTTTCACTGTTTCACCATATGGAGCAGAGATATTTATGTACTTGAATATAACCCCTATAGAGAGAACATTAGAGATTGTCACTCATTCAGGTAGGATAAATAGAAATAGACGAAGGCAACTGGATGACTGGAGCCTGCATTTAACACTGAGCTCAGTATGAAATAGATGTGTTTAAATTTAGGAATGAATATGTTGCTTGCAGCTTCATAGCTACATTACGTATACATATATACATTTGTTAATGTGTGTCAGTAACGCCTGAACGGTTCAGTGGTTCTACAGTTAACCTCTTCTGCCTCTCGGCCTTTGATTGCTAGTCACACTGCTGTTATTGACCAAAGCCTCCCATGGCCTTTTACTGCCCGTGCAAACACTATGGCAACAGCAATCTAAGGCTCCTGGCTGAAGTCACTGAGAGCAATAATCCCACTGCCAGCACCAGGGAAACAAAGCCAGGGCAGTTGTTTTCATTTATTTATCTGTATGTTTGATTCACGAGTCCCGGCCGTAAGTGGTCAGGGCAGGAGTCGGTGCTTGTGTCTACTTCAAAGTTGTGATTTCCTTTCATGTGCCTTTCAGGCGACGGGGCAACACAATAGGAAGCTTCAAAGTATAGTTGCAGAGACCACAGAGGTTGGGTCACTTTAGCATGAATAAATGCGTCCTTTGAACGTCTGACAAAATGATGCTCTGATCATGTTGGTCTGACACTCGTGTTACATGTGCGCTTGATATGAGCGGGGTTTGTGTCTGAGTGTATGTGTGTGTGTGTGTGTGTCTGCTGTACATTACTGCACCTGAGGCCTGAGCTTAGTGTCAGGGGTAAATAGCATTTTATCATATTTGATTTAAGTATTTAATCCTCTTATTAAAGCTGAAATTCTCCCTTATCAAATCTGTTTCTGTGTAGTCTTAGTCTCGCTATAGGGATGTGGCCCTAGGGATGGTAATGTCAGTCTGTCAGTTGCTCCACCTCTTTGGTCCAGATTGAAATGTTTGATGAACTACAGGATGGATTCCCATGAAATTGCCATTTTGTATAGATTCTCCCCAGAGGATGAATCCTAATGACTTTGTTGATCGTCTGACTTTTCCATGAGGTGGACATTTGTAGTTAATGAAATTTGGTGAATCTGAATTTTAATTTGTCCAATACTTTGGTTATGGACCAAATACCTGCAAAACTAATGAAATTCCCATTAGCCTTATTTGTTAATTAGCAAATATTAGCATTCTAACACACTAAACCAAGGTACTGAACATAGTAAACAAGATAGCAACTTAATATCAGCATGATAGCATAATCTCTGTGAACATGTTAGCCACTAGCATGGCTGTAGACTGTAGTGTTACTTTTACTTTTATTTTATATTTTATGGTGAATACATTTTTTAAAGCAAAGAACTGATGATTTTTAATGCTTTATATTGTATTTAGCAGTCTTTTTTTTTTGGGGGGGGGATCAAAGTATAGCCACACTTTAACATTTAAAGCACTTGAGGAACGTTCAGTCAGTGTTGTAAACATCTGGATCTGAGTGAGCACACAGTTCTGTGTCACCAGTTACAGGCAGTACCTGTACAGTGCAAGATAAAGGAGAATTGTTTATATCTTTGTATCTCTGCTATTTAGCAAAATCACTGCCTTAATATTTTGCACAGCGGCCTTTTGCTAATCAAAAAATACAGCGATGATAACACAAGAAAGCAGTTAGACGAGGCTCTTCCAATACAAATTGGGTCATATTTTGGCAGTTTTGGCTATTATGTCTAATGGTATTGATAATGTTGTATCTTTTCTCAATATCATAATTTTTGGCTGGGGTTTTGACCAGTTGAGGAAAACTCTGGAGCATGAGGGTTTTCCTCTGTCTCACTCAGGTGCATCCTGAGTGTTGGGTTTGTAACCAATGACAAACAATGCTGATTCACTGATGTGCCCGAACTTGTCCAGCTGGTGCTTATGAAATTTTAAGTGTTTCATGATCCTCTCAGTAAGATATATGCAGCTTTACGGTCACTTGTAATCCAGGGGGTTGTTTTCTCAGAGGCGTTTCATTTTGGACACAGAGCTTCATTCTCATGTTATTGATTCTTTCCTCAATATCTCCTGTATTGACAGATGTAGTCAGTGACCTGACAGCTGTGAGGTTGTGTTGGTTTGTATACGTGTGTGTGTGTGTGTGTGTGTGTTTGGGGGGGGGGTGTTCTCGGAACAGGCTGTTCTGCGTAATGTCTTCTAGCCAGTTAGCAATCTCTTCAGTGAGTAAACACTGTGTGCTCTGTGGGGCTGGCTGAGTGCTGCTGATGCTGATGCCATGTTGTCCACATCGTAGCAGACTGATACCAGCTCCGCTCTGTCCGTCGGCAACAACACAAGAGCTCTGAGCAGCGGGTGAGAGCCCAGGCAGCTCCTTCTCTTCCTGCTCACGCTCACGCAGGGATGTGGTCAGGAATACAAAACTGAGGCAGAGCTGTAACCAACAAGTCTTTTCATTATTGATAAACCTGTTATCATTTATTGGATCATTCCATTAATCACATAGTGTATAAAACGTTTGGAATTGTCTGTCACATTATCCCAGCGATAAAGGTGAGTGTCTTTAAATAGCTTATTTTGTCCAAAGCCCCAGACATTGATGTTACAGAGAAAAGCAGCAAATCCAGGAACCAGAGAATTCATTCTTGAATTTCTATAAATGCCTTGATTAATGACTTAATCAATTATCAAAATTGTTAATTAATTTCTATCAACCAATCATCTGTCTTTAACTACAGAGTAAAAGTAAGCTCTCTCTGCTTCAGACTCAAAATCAGATTATATGAATAGGAGGATAAGAATACAGATCATAAGTGGATATAAAGATTTTACCTATCTGTGAGTAAACTGACTACAGCCTGTACAGCTGTGTCCGTCCTGTACAGTTTTTGTGGCCATTTTTCTGGCTATGGCAGAAAATATCATGACACCCAGTTCTTAATCCAGCCTACAGAGGTCTGATCGGCTCTATGAGCACAATATCAGACTTATTTTATGAGTGTATTTGTGGTTTAATCAATACCAGTCATTGCTATCAAACTGATTATGTCATTAATCACCTGTTCTGCTCCAGAAGTCAAAGAATAAAAAGATTATTGTAATTTTTTATAACTATTTTGGGGGAATTTTATGTCTTTATTATATAGCTGCTTGCAAAGAGGACATGATATGAGGGGGGAGAAATATGGCCAATGATATGCAACTGCTGGTCTCCAGACAGACCTTTCAGTTCATGGTCCACTGCGCCGCCAGGGATCCCTGCGTATTGTCAATTCTGACTTATATTTTGATGTGGATGTGACACTTATTACATCCATTGCATTAGCATGTTTGGACATTACAGCTGACTAATGACAGCTTGCGCCAACTAACAGGCAAGTCCTGGTGCATGAATATTTATGAGAACTGAAATACAGTAAGCCAAGGTGACTCAGTATAACACTGTGGATCTAACAAATCCAGCCTGCGTCTGTCCCTTTGCCACCGTGCCTAAAGTATTCATGTCGGACTAAAATGGCTGCTAGCTAGATGGCTTCACTTGAAGTGGCTCAACCAATTATCATGATGACATATATCTGGCAGGTTCTTGGCAAGTCAGTCACATTTTGCATCATCTGCTCCAGTTGTGAGACACAGCCCCTGGTAGGGAGGCATAGCTC
The DNA here is from genome assembly GCF_021018895.1 of Seriola aureovittata. Lineage (NCBI taxonomy): Eukaryota > Metazoa > Chordata > Actinopteri > Carangiformes > Carangidae > Seriola > Seriola aureovittata. Next base: position 5,076,220 of record NC_079381.1, read on the forward strand.
ATGATAAAGAAGCTTCTGAAGAATAACATGACTTCATTTGGCTCAGTGGGAAGTTGGCGAGCACACAGAGACACACTACAGTGCACATTAATCAAAGATTTGTCCGACTAATTGATGTGCACACACGTGTAAGATAAATACACACAAGCACTCATACGTGTCTAGACACACACACACAAAAAAAAACCCCACACGAAAAAAAAAACATGAGTAATTGCTCTCTTGCGCTATCTCTAACACACACACACACACAGTTGCACACATACACAGTTGCACACACACACACACACACACACACACACACACACACACACACACACACACACACACAGTTGCACATCCAACTTTGTGTCTCTGTTGGCTTGGCTGCCAGGGTTCCAGTCAAGCGTGGCTGAAAGTGATGCTTGTCATTTCCTGTAGGCAGAGGAAGTGCACTACACCACAGCTGATGTGGCAGACTGGCAGGTTTCCCTCTTCACACATGACTCAGTCCAGAGCTAATTAAAAAACAACATGTGGTCTGTAAACATCAGTAGTTTTACAGGTAACACCACTACATTTTGTTGGAAAGAGACTAGAGAAAATGACAGTCATGCAGTGTGGTTATAATTTATCCCACAGTGACACAGTGAATATCAAATGAGAAAAGATTTATACATATTTTGGGCTACAGCTATTTGTTCTTTCATTATTATATACATATATATAACTGATTCTAAAATATAATCTAAAAGGTGGTGCTCTCTGGAATTCTTCAAAAATCCAGTCACTTTGGTCTTGAATTTAGAAAAATCACCTCTCATAAACAGCTAAAAGATGTGTGTGAGGAAGCGTCCCAAGCCGAGCCCCCCCCCCCCGCAGGGAAAGGGTCAGCTTTCAACCTGGACGCTGGGTTGGCCAGGCTCACACAGCTCACGGTAAATAACAGAGACCTTTGAATCTTGGAGCCTGCAGTCAGCGGCACTGAAGAGAATGTCAGCGTTTATCAGGGTGAATGTGTTGACTCTCAAAGAAGAGAGAATGACATGTCAGCCTGCAGGAAGTTTACATGACTGGCACCTGTGACACACAAACGTACTTTGGTGTCTTAAAAACGTCACAAGTGCCAACAGCAGTGGAGGAGCTGCCCTGTTTTGTAACCAGGAATTCTCATGTTCACAGGGAGTTTTATTTACAGGGAACCTACGAGCGTGAATAAAATGATTTAGCTTTAAATGTCAGCATTGTTAAGTGAGTATTTACTGCACTTTTCCATCCTGACTAATGATCCTGCTTCACGTGTTCTTTCCCACTGGGATTATGTAAAAATGTTAATAGGATTTGGTTCAGTCTTTCCCTCTTCTCCCAGTCTTGCAACTGCAATCGATTTGGCAGACAGCAGTATTTATCATATAAATCTTGTTTTATCCAGTATGTTTTCATACTACGTCTACAGTTTTTTATTTTCTTACTGGCCACATCGAAGAGATAGTTTGTTTTTCTCATTCTGAATCTGACAGAAAGGATTTAAGGCACCACAGAGGGAGGACTTATTCCAACAGAGCTCTTATAGGAGCGCAAGATAGGATGATATATACCATAATATAAATCGATCTCTTTAATATTTCTGGTTGTATTAGGCCATGGTAGGCAACGTTTCCATTGACGGAGCAGGACTCCATTATGGCAATATTGATTTTTTTTTTTTTTTTTTTTTTTTTTTAAATGATAGCTGCGTCAGTGAGATGAAGTCTTCTGATATGTCAGGTATTCAGTCACTGGAACAAAAACAGACATTTCCATCTGGTTATTTTGTCATAAACAGTTTCTCAACTGATTTTAGAAAATGGATAATGGTATAATATTACACATAGAAACAGCATATGAGAATCATATCCAAAAGTGTGGTTCCTCCACTATTCCCACAAGCTTATTAGATCTCAGTAGAAAGTAATACAGGGATTATCTTATCATCACAGATGTGTTCTCCTGTTTGACATAACTGCTTTTGATTTATGAGTAACGTAACACTAACAGCGTTATATAGTTTACACTCACATCAAATCTGATTACAAGTGTGAACATTAAAATACTATTTTTTACCTAACCACCATCATTTACGAGTCAGTAAAAGGCTTATGATGCTACCTGACTAGCGTCTTCTTCATCTGTTGTCTTTCTCTTTTTAGAGAAGTATCTGAACAAGCTCATCTGAAAATGCAGTCAGCAGTTAATACATAATGACGTGTAGATATTAGCTTAATGCTATCAATTAGTTTACCCAAGTTAGCGTCACTGAGTTGGCTAATAAGTCTACCTTTTCTCCGGCGGGCCGCCACTGCTAAATGAATGTAGAGGAAACACTGTAGTTAGAGGAAGTTAAACATATCGTAGTCAACACAAAAATCACAAAATACAAAAATGAATGTGCATTAGAAACAGTTAACAGTCTTCATTTAAACGGTGTCAATGGAGCACATTTCATTCAATTTGCTAAAATATTCCAGCTATTGGGACCATAAAAACCAAATGGTCATGTAGAGTTTCATAATTCTAATTTTTGAATCATTTCTTAAACCAACCAGAAGCCAATACGAAGATCTGACACCTGGTGTTATATGATCACATCTGGATAAGATGGGTCTAGTATTTTGAATCAAATGTCGACCAAATGTTTAGGGAGACCTTTGAGGGGAGCATTGCAGGAGATGATGCATGTACATGTCACCGATATTATATTCCATTTTACTTGCTGTCATTCTTGATTTGCGGAGTTATGATATTACTATGATTGACTCCTTCACTAGAAATACCTTGCCCTTTATTGTTGGCAGTCAGAGGGCTTTTTCTCCCTTGACTTTGCGTTGTCGCAGTGTTGTTGGTGTCTTGTACAGCATTGACCTCCAGGACCTCTCGCAACCAAATGCACGAAAGCTGAAACAGCCTGAATATTGAATTATCTAACTGCGTCTTGCATTAGTCAGCCAGTCAGCGTCCCTCTCCTCAGTCCCCCCGAGTTGACCTGCAAGGGCAGCAGCTGCACCACCGAATGGGCCCCACTTGGTCATATTGCCGGTGTAATGGATGGATTGGCTCCCCTTTTTTTTTTTTCTGAGCCGTATCACCAGCCCCTAAAAGGGCTGGAAAGTGGCGTTTTGTGGTGTCCCCTCCTGTTCCCAAACATCTTGCGTAATGGAGCAAATTCTGGCACAGAGAGCATCTCCTCCTCACTGCCTGCTGTCTCCGGCTTCAGGCCGAGGCAGAGGGCGTGGGGAGTTTTGTTTGCACCGTGCGGTGAGAGAAACAGTATTCCTCCTCCGGTTTTTCTTCCCTTCTGTCTCATTAGATCTACCAGGAGGATGCTGCTGCTGCTGAAGCACTCACCGCCGCCTCCTCCTCCTCTCCACCTCGTCTTCTCTCCGTCTCGCCTCAGTGGAGAGGTGCTCTGTTTGTTCACCCTCCCCGGCCCTCGTGTAAGCTCTCTCACTGTGGAATAACTGATGGAGTCACACACAGAGAGGTGTAGGGCACAACAGAGAGGAGTGAAAATGAGGGAGATGAGAGAGGCTAAGATCAAAGTGCTGAAGTATTAGCTACCACAATAAACAGTATACATAACCTTGTGTACGTTATTACATTTGAGCCTCGGTGTGCATTGTTTCTGCATTTTCATTTTCCATTTCCTGCTTATTTGGGTAACCCTCTCACAGTAAAGTGGACTCGTTACTCAACACATGACTGTCTAAATGCCAGATGTACTGTATAGTAGGCCTATATATTGTCCAGGCAGTAACAGAATGTACTCTTCCATCTACTGTCTATATACAGTTGATACCACACGACTGTGTTTTTGCTGTCACAAATGCGTTGCCGTTATCTTTAAGCATTGTGCGCCTGTTTACTTTAGTTTTTGTTTGTTTTCTGTTTCAGCACATTGTAATACCTGTTTTTAAAATTTGCCCTGGTTTAATTCCCTGAATTATTCTACTTGGAGTTTAAATAACAGTCCCCTTAACTGTCTACACTGGACTATAGGTGTACTGTACCCCATATGCTCACACACTGCATCCAGGAATAGTTTAACATTTTGGGAAATTGGCTTATTTGCTTACCCTCCAAAAGTGAGATGAGATGTCGTGCCTATGCATTAAGGACTCCCTCCAATGAAAACCAAGTTTTTGACCTTGTTAACTTGTCCATATGATATTTTTTTATATAATATATCATTAGTGAAATAAGCAGTCAATGCCAGGACTCCATATTTCCACCTTGAACTGCAGTGAACCAACGACAGTCTCATAAAAACAGATTCACACAGCCAGGGTTTCATCTCATGGTCAACTTGCAGGGATGGGGGTCGTGGCAAAATAAACCAATAAACTTGAATCCTTGTCAGTACAGAGAGGAGAGTTTGCATTAGCACAACCACTAACACTGTCAACCACTGCCAGTTATAAGCTAACACACAACATAAACAAATAAAAGATGCTAACTATGCTAACCGTTCTGATACGTCTGCTAGTTGCCAATTTTGGTGCATAACAGATTGAGGCTCAAACGTGGCTGAGTCCGTCCAATGTTTCCACCGCTAATCGTACTGCTACGCACTGCTCTTCCACCGGTCAACTAAGTGCAAGCAGCGGTGGTGGGCGGGGCAAAAGGCCTGATCCAGAATTTTTTTAATGAGGAAGTAAGCGTAGATGAGCTTGTGCTGTAATTGGAGTCCGGATGTGGTTTGCCTTTAAAGCTGGAAGCAGCTATCCCAGCTTTGTCCAAGATTCACAGAATACATTTTCTAACACCTCTAAATCTGGTTTGTAATTTGATTAATCATTTTATCTAGCTTTAGTAAAAGCAAAAATGTGTTGGGGGAACTTTCTTGTGATTAACAGCGGCTTATCAGTGTTGGCTTCCAGAGCGCAGGTTGTAGCAAAGGTCTCTGAGCAGGCACAAGAATACAAAAACTCACTGTGATGACAAGTCTACACTAACTAACTAGCTAGAGGTGTGTATCACCAGAGCAGAGCAGGGAAAACCAGAAAAGGCTGTTTGTGTGTCTGTAAAGTTCGAGGTTTAGTGTGTGTCCTCTCCTCCGTCTCTGTGTGTCGGCTTGTTATGCTCTTGAGCTATTGATCCTGGCGGTGGAGTGTATTGATATGACGACCAGCTTGTGCTTCCTCGGAAGAATCCTTGTTATTCATGCCTCAGGGACTGCATGACTGACTCAGGGGATGTTTGGTGTTAGTGTTGTTTAATTTTTGCTTTGGCTTCTTCAGCTGTTTGAGCAACATCGAAATTGTGTTGTACCAGGTGTATTTGTTAACCCAGGATGAGACACTGTAAGTCGCCCAGTTTACTCATTCAAATTCATTTTTTCCTTTTTTTTCCCTTTTTTTTTTCTTTGTTTGTTTTGTTTGTGCAAATAATTAAAATCTAACCCCTGAAATGTGTTCCCGGTAATGAGCTGAGATGTTATTTCAGATGGCACCGGTGTAAATTATTGTCTCAAGTATGTCTTCCTTAGACTCATTAATTCAGTGGGCGTTTTCAGCTTTGCACAGCCATTACTGCAGTTTGAGTGCTAATGTTTTCCTGCTGTTAATTCGATGCTCTGTAACACCACAATTATCCCATCTCTTATCTAAGCAAATTGAGCAAACAAGATAAGAAAAGCTTGTATCTTTTTTGGCAAAACACAACCTTTTGATGTTGCAGCCGAACCCATTTGACAACATGCTTGGTTATCTGACAATTCACCAATTTACAGTAAGTCAATATTGACTCTAGAGAAATGTGGAGACTGGGTTAGGTCAGGTGGCAGCAGAGAATTAGTGATATCTCTGGAGTAATCTGCTGGCTGAGTATCTCTTTCTCTTTATTGGTCCATATGATCAGGCAGGCCTTCAGGCTAAACGTCTACTCAGCAGTGTGGGCGACTGAACAAGCCTGTTAACACTCTGAGAGCGGTGATGTTAAGGATCGATCAGGTCCCAGACCTCGTTTGTCCTTCACAGTTCAAGGCCTCGCACAGCTGGAGCCGCTGAAACGCTTTGTCCTTCACCAACGCTGGCTGTGTGGATGAAATGTAAATCTGACAATCTGAATCACTTTAAATTCTTAAGCACAAAGACAGTTTTGAGATTCTAAGAGCTTTACCAAAAATAGGGCCAAAAATGATAAGTTTGCTCTGAGGGTGGTGTAAAGGAAAGGTTTATAGGGTTTATTTCTTTGAAATTGCTCAGCAAGCCAAAGGGAAAACTGCTCATTTGAAATCTTGAGTACGAAGTTGATATTTTGCTGTTGCAGGAGGAAAGCTCACAATGGAAAGGTCTCCTAGCCTGATGCTTGACTAGAAGAAAGGTCAGTGGGTCACTAAAGGTCTGACCTTTCAGTTTATCCCAGGCTTCAGTCTTGAAAAGTAGAATATCCCACACACAGCTTTTGCTTAGCATCACGATTTATTGATCATCCTGCACGGGCCGTGTAACTAGTCAGCATGCCGGAGGCTCGTTTGTTATGGGAACCAGTTAACCACACAAGTTGATCCATCAACTAAGAACTGCCAGTCTATCACAGGGCTGACATATATAGACAACATTTTTATCAAAAGAGAAATATTAAGAAGAACATCCAATTAATTTAAAATGTCTTTTAGGCTCTATGTAAGATGGATGTATAGAGGCTTTGCATTATAACTTGAGTTCAAGGGAACAACAATTGCAACCTGTGGAGCTGCTTATGAAATAGTCTGAAATAGTTTTGACTAAAAAGTATTATATCAGGTTTGAGAGAAAGGTTTCTTTCTACACAGGCAGGGAAGTCTCAATGTCCTTTCAGTCCTGACAATACCTTTGGGAGAATTTGAAGATCATGTTTACAATAACAAGCCTTATTATTTCTCTCTTGTGAAGTGTTTGTATAAATATACTTATGATTTGTTTTTTTTGTATTGACTGACAAACTGGAAACTATTAGTATCTTAACTCTAGATTGCCCACTGTCACATTTACAGTAGAGATAAGTAGAGTATCTGTGTCTTTTTTGGATGTGTTACTGCAGACTACAGTCTTTCACAAAAAGACAGACTCAGCCTGAAAAGAAGCTTGACTTGCAGTCTACTGTTAGAAATAAAAAGAATTTGTAGGTCCGAGGAAGGCTTTGAGAGACAGGCTTATGACCTGTTGTTTGTTATGGAGAAAAAGACTTTGTATGCCTGTTTGTCTAAGGCTTGTGAAAAAGATAGAGGTAGTATTTTAGCACCTAATCGTGCTGTGCCTTCTCACCTGTTTCTCATTTGGTTAAAATTGTTGTCAGAGCACATTGGAATATTCTGTCTAGTGAGAGTTTTTAAACCCTCCCATATTCACTACTAAGCGACTGAGTAATTTGAGGAACGGACTCGTAAAAGACGGCTCTTTATGTTAAACCTACGATCTCTTTGCTCTCTTCCCCTGGATGATTTCCCTTGTTCAGACTGTGTGAATTGCACTGCCATGATTAAAGGGGACCGCTTCTCACATCCCCACACAGGCAGAAAAAATGAGATTGAGGGGCAGAATCATATATACCACCACACAATTGGAATTACGAGCATAAGTAGCATCAGAAAACTGATGAGGAGACTCCTGTAGACGGACACTTTAGGTCTACTGGCCATGGGGTTTGTAGATTATAGTTCATGGGTATTGAAGCGTTTAGGCCACTGCTGAGGGGAGGAGATAGGAAGAGGGAATTTCTCCAGAGAGGACTGTTAGTACCATAAGGGCTTAAATGTCAATCCTGAGTCTTGCTGTTTTTCTTAATATTTGTCTTTTGGTGATGTTGTTTTGATGATTTGAACCAGCTATTTCACACTGGCAGGTCCCTGGCTGCTATTTAGGGCTATTATAGGGTCATACCCACACGTGTCTCAGAAACACTGAAGAGAGCCTGGAGCTGCTGAGCATTAGCCTTTCTACATTTCTGAAATGACTGAATGCAGCAGCTTTTACAAGAAATGTTGCACAAATGTGCAACTGTTTTTGTGTGTTCTCTGTTAATGCATTGCATCAGTTTTAAGTAGGCTTTAAAATATGCCTTAAATTCCAGTCAGTGCAAGAATATGTCTTGGAATCTGGATCTTTGGAGACTGGATGTGCTTTGTAAACTTCCGCTCCCTTTATTAAGTCTTTCAATCAACCCACGTAGTGTAGCAAGCTTATATAGCTAACAAATATGTCACTTTAGAGTATGGAAGGTAGGACTAGAAAAAATTGATCATTTTTGGTAACTTTAAAAGTGATCTATTGGAGAAGCTTGTTCAGAGCATTTCCCAGCTTGCCCTGTCTGAGAGGACAAGTTCAAGTGGAACAACATCTGTAGTTAGGAGGACGTTTGTGGAGACGCTTGACTTTGACTTGACTTTGACTTGACTTTGACTTGACTTTGACTTGACTTTGACTTGACTTTGACTTGACTTTGACTTGACTTTGACTTGACTTTGGCAGACAGTGTTCAGTTTGTTTGACCCTCAAGTTTGAAAATTGGTGAATTTGTGATTCTGAAATTGAGAATTCCTGGGGGTGAATTTATATTTGAGAGTTGGGCATCTAACATGGCAGCAAACACTTTTTAATGAGCCAAATGCAATTCAGATCCTTTCCTTAGTCCCCCAATGTGCAAATCTTAAAATAAATCTAAATTCTTGAACTGATGTTAGCACTAGCTGAAAGGTCAGATGGTCACCAAAGTAATCAGATATGATCCTCATCCTCTGGCGGCTAAGAGTACCTCTGGCTGCAGATGTCAAGACATCAAAATGGTGGATGAGACAACCAACCAATCAACATTTCAGTCCTTATAGGCCCTGCTGCAGGTGAGAAAAAGAAGAAAGGAAAAGCCAACGCAGTGGCACGTAAAGTAACCTAAGATGATAACTGCTATTATCTCTATCCCAACACCTCCCATCTCAATCCTGACCATCCCTGACCCGTGCTGCCTCCGTTTCTAAAGATAGAACATTGAATAAAAGACAGTATCTGAGAGTCTTTGTTTTTGTGCGATGAGACTGAAATTCTCAAGAGAAGAAGGTGAGGTGTGTGTTGTGTGACTCCAAGGCCATCTCTGGAGAGCCACGCTGATACTGGAGTGTAAATGGGAAAGAAAGTGGCCCAAGCTCCCCTCACAAAGAGAGGCTGGATGTTTGTCCTTCAAGATGCGCAGTCAAGGTCTTTTACTCCCACCGCCAAAGAACCAGCACCACAACTGTCTGCATCATTATTACTGCAGTCTACCATAGGCTGCGACTTATGCGGACTTATTTGAAATATAACTAAGTCACTTCAAAACACAAACACAACATTACCTAAAGGTTGAAAACATACTGTTGATACTTTTGTTTGTCTGGAGGAAGATATTCTGTGGGGTCTTTCCCTTGCTTCCTCCAGGGATGACAACTGGAAACACAAATGACAAACAAACACCTGGAGTACAACAATAAGACAAAGGTGGTGTGAAATGGAAAACTAAGCACCACTAAGGGTTGTAAACACAATTCCTCAGTTTCTGTGGGAATTGGGGGCTTTGACCGTACCCTTCATATACTGTTAGGATCACAGAGCCTGGAGGGTTATCCAGCTTTTAGTCACCTTTTTTGGACCTGATTTGAAACAGACCTGTGGAAATCCTGCCCAAACATGACATGTATAAATTAATTTTTAAGAGAAGAGACCTGATCCAAAAGGGACCCAAGGACAATACACCAGACTCAACATGCATCTAAATACAATCAGATGGCTGAACATCACCATCAGTAATGTACCTTTATGCAGCAATCTTCAGGGCTGAAGTAGAGTAAGAACGTTTTCAGACATCATAAATTAAAGAAGGCCTTCCTCAGTGTGAACATCATCACTTCCTCCTGTCTGGTTGTAAGTGGGCTGGAAAACAAAAGCTGCTTTCTCTCAGTGAACTAAGATGTTGTGAAAAAAAAACCCCATTAAAAATCTATCATTTGGGTAGGTGAGATATTGAGCATGGCACCTAGATGGCGTGTGATGATTGAGATGCATTTGCCTTATCACCATGCCAACAGGTGTGGATATTATGTTCATTTAGCTCTTGCACAATGTTTTTCTTGAAGCAGTCCTTTCTGAAAGGCAAGGGAGCTCACACAGCGTTCCTCTGACCACAATGTGTGTGCCTTTTAATCAATATCTTTTTCTACTGCCTCCCATTTCCACTAGCTTTCCACCCTTCAACACAATATCTGCCTGTATTGATGTAAATGTAGATATTTAGGGTTCGAGATTGTACGGGGGCCTTTTACTCACCACAACCACCGATTTACCGCAGTGTCACCGCACTACATTAAAAAAAGGCTGTAAAGAAACAGATGGGAGAGGGAGAAGGCAGTAATGAGCGAGACTGAGAGAGGAAGGGATGGAGGTAGAGAGACATCCAGACAGAGAGAGAGAGAGAGAGAGAGAGAGAGAAAGTGTGAGAGAGGAGGTGAAGGGATGATTCAAATAGAGTCTTGCATGATTTCAGTTATGGCAGTGATCAGCAGTAGATAGAAGGAGAATGGTCAATAATGATCTGGAGATGAGTCTGATTCGGTTGCCAGACATAGACCAGAACATCATGTGAAAAAGATGTCAGATTCAGAACTGACTCAGAGCTACAGTCCGACCGATGGATTTCCACATCCATGAAATAAACCTGTACTGTGATACAGGTAGATAGAGGTGTCTATATGTAGATGTTTATGTACAGGACACCAGCCTCTCTTGTAGGCACTGACTGTTTTACATATGAACCAGTGGTGTGGTGGTAACTGAAGAAATTTTACCTGGCATGTTTCATTCATGTTTTACCATCAGTGGCTCATTCATCAGCTGTTTGGCAACCAGCTGATTAGTAGCATACAGTCACATTCATGCAGGTGTACAGTGAAGCTATTCTAACCTGATATTCACAATACACATACACACTTTGTATTAATCATTGCTTATAAGACATTTGCCGCCACTGCTCCAACACCCCAGCATCTTCCTTAAGTGCCAAGGTTTTGTCATTGTTGATTGGACCTAAGATTTAATGTTTCTGTGTTTGTTTGTTCCGCGGTTTACTTTTCTTATGCTGCTGTTATTCATGTTATCCTCGACCAAGATTTAATATTAATGTATTTGTTATGGGATTGGATGGTGGAGGGGCGCTTGGGTGGGGGTCCTCCCAGCAGAATCCTTGTTGCTGCCCACATTCTTTGAGAGCTTCTTCAAATAGCAGAGTCTTTGCTGGTGAATTCCTTGCCTCCTAACTGTGTCTCAAAGGAGCGCCATCTTGACCAGCTGCAACATTAAAATGTTGATACATATGATAATATATTCATATCTAATAATAATAATAATAATAATAATAATAATAATAATAATATGATAAATTAATATTCACTCAAAAAGGTTCCATTCCGCATGATGAGTACTTCTACTTTTGATGCTTAAATACTAATTCTTTACGTACTAGAACGTAAAAGGCAGTTTTTCAGACTGCTGTCTCTTCTGGATGCTGCACGCCAAAACACTTGTGTATGTCCATCTTTTGAGAAAAAAAAAGAAAAAAAAAAGCATATTTTTGTCAAGGTTGTAAATGACACCAAGGGGTGTGTTGGTTAATTAAGTTTGACAGGCATCAAATTCACTTTTGATGTATTTTGAGCTTCATTGTCAGTTTATTACACTTCCTTTCTAATTGACATTAAGTCTTACAAAATGATGACCTATTATTGACAGTACATTTTTGCAGGTGGTGTCTTTATAAATAGCAGAGAACTTAAACTCTTCTTAACTCTTCTTTTTATCTTAATGTATATGTACGCAAAGACAGAAGCATGATTTTTATATGGATGTCTATATTCATCATGCTGAAGGCTACAGTCTATACAGTAAGTGTCCTCTCTTATATAAACATCTACTGTAACGTGATGTCAATGTAGCTTCTGAGAAATGTTTCTGTTGAGGACGTTATTGCACAGACTTGATTACATTCTCAGGCATAAATCACAACAAATGTTGTCAGAATGGCTCCTGTGGGGAATCAGTCTTTATTGCTCTGTAACATTAAAGTTATTGTCTTCCATCGTACTCTGGCTGGATTGTATACAGTGCACCCCGTCTCTTTTCATCAGTTTCTGTCTGTGTTCCTTTCGCTCTTGATGACCAGCAGAAACGGCTCTGCTCTGCTCATGCAACTATATTCAATCTCAGATCGACTCTTAAAAAATAAAGTTAGCGAGAGAAGCAGCCTGCAACATTTCTGTTCCTTGGTTCAGCTAATCTTCTTTGAATCGAGGGATGAAATGTCCAAGTTTGCTCAGAAGAAGCAACAATTTGTGACTTTACCAAGTCTCATTTATTGTTACAAATAAATAAAGGAGAAGAAAATATCACTATTGTTTTTTTTGTTTGTTTTTTTAAAAAAAAGAGAGATTTTCTGGTTTCAAACAACTGCCCCATTGGACTGTTTACTGAAACTGGAAATATCAATGAGTTATTATATGCAGACTTGACCTTTTAAGCTGGGTTTTACCTGAACATGCAGATGGTTTGGGAACAAGATACAGATTAAATTTTACGCAACAACAGATTGGGGAGTTTATCAGCAGATGCCAGTTGTGTCACTTTGGTCCAGACTGAAATCTGTCATCTTCATAATCAAAAATGAATAGAATTAGCCTCAGGTGAAATTTTCATTTAGTGCTAATAAGTAATTAGTGGCATGCTAACATGCTAAACTAATATTTTGACCATGGTAAACATACCTGCTAATAAACAACATGTTAATATTGTTCTTGTGAACATGTTAGCATGCTGACTTTAGCATCAAAGCAGTGTAGTGCCTTCAGTCTCAAAGAGCTGCCTGCATGGCTGTAGACCCTGAGTCATTTTCAATTATTGCTTCTTCATGGCTACTTGCTTTACAGTCTGGGGTTATAGTGAAACCTCTTTGGTGTTACTTTGGGAGTCAGTGTATTAAGAGTCCACATAACACAATAAAGCATTGACGTCAGGGCAAGTCATGAAACCTCTTTCCCTCCTGCTTTATATTTCTCTTTTGTATTTCTGCTTGTTTCCTTTAGCTGGTCTCTTTTATCTTTTCGTCTGTTTCTTTCTGTCTCTGTTTCTCTCTCTGTCTCTGGCGATCACCCCGGGGTCATGCGCTGCCAACAAGTCCTCCCATCCAAGCAAATGACATTTAAATGTTAACTCCGCCTCAGATGTCCCCAAACCCCCACAATGCACTGTGTCACTTCCCACCATCTCCACCGCGGCCTGTGGCATGGTCTCTGTGTCTTAACCTGCTTGTTTACAGACATGTTTCTGCAGCCTGTTGCAACCGTTGGTGAGAGTAGCTGCCGAGTCTGTACAGTCTGCTTTGTCAAGAAATTATTTCTTCACATAAAATAGCTGCTTCTAGTCTTAATGTTAACATCGTCCTGACTCCATCTCTACACTATAATTTATCTTGAAAGCAGTAGAATGAAAGTAAATAAGCACATTTCCCAAAGTGTTACTTTATTCCTTTAAAAGCATAAAACCTACTCTGGATGCTTGAATTTCAGATATCTGGGTACATTTTTTAATGTCACCTCAGGACACAAGCTGCTGTGATTTAAGATACTGGGAATTCATTTACATTGCATGAAATTATATGAATTATAAATCCCTCTATATATACTATACATTGCCACATCTCCACCTGTCCTTGGTTTCTCTCTGTTTTCCTGACTCTCTGTCTCTCCAGTCTTTCCTCCCTTTCAGTAGAGGATTATCTTTTTCTGCTCCGTCACCGTCAACACGCATGGTTTCTAGGAACCGTGGCAGCATCAATGCTTGGATTTGAGAGAAAGTGGGAGTGTGTGAGTGTGTGTGTGTTTCTGAATTATACCACATTCAGGGACAAATGCTCCAGTTAAACCGGTTGATTGTGAACAGCTTGTTTGATTGGAAAAAACATGGTATTCTCAGTCTGGTTTGAAACTTGTGATTGCATTTAGTATGATTTTTAGGATGATGCCTTTGTGTGTGTGTCTCTCTCTCTCTCTCTCTCTCTCTCTCTCTCTCTCTCTCTCTCTCTCTCTCTCTCTCTCTCTCTCTCTCTCTCGCTCTCTCCCTCCCTCTCTATGTGTGTGTTTTCCTGCTCATTATTGTTGTTATCACTGGTACCATTGTGGATATTTCAGCTGACATACGGAGGAGTACATTACTGAACCTGCTTATGTATTAAAATTAATGTTGTCCCTTCACTTAATTTCATAACCAACATCTGGACAGAGACTGCCTGAATGTAAACACAGCCCTGGACTATCATTAATCTTTACATGTCTCATCAAATGAATCCATATGTCCGGGCACCACTGAGTGGAATCAACAAAACAAACAGAATTATGTGATTCATCCACCGCCTCTTTTCTCTCCCACCCACATCTCTCTCTGACTCTGACTCTCGTACTCGTTCCCCACTCCTGCGGTTTATCTTCCACGAGCCCAACAGAGCCATTGTCATGTCGCCTTCCTGTTTCTATGGTGACGAGGTGCGATCTGTCGCCAGCGAGTCTCTCGCCTCGGTGCTCCTCACTTGCCCCAGTGACTTTCAAGCATGTCCACTCTCTCATAAATGGCAGTGGGATCCACCAGGCTCACGCACACATGCTCAATCTCCCTTTATCCCACTCACATGCAAATTTGTTTTATTAATTAGAATGAAGTGCAATAATGCCGGTTTTATAATGTAAGTAATAATTACATAATAATAAACTCCAAAAAGTAATCAACCGCCCTCATCTCCTCTTTTATACCGTTTATGTGTTCAGACAGAACGGGAAGCCAATTTTCACCTCATGTCATCTGTGCAAACTTGACTGATGGGCTATTTGTGTTTATGCGCACCAACTGTAGTTTAGCTGTAAGCTAGCTAGCAACAGATGCACCAACCTTGTCTGTGTGAGTGTGTCAGAGTTCAGTTCAGCCTCAGACTGGTCTCTGATTTTCCTCTTATCTCTGTACATTTAGGAACCAAATTCAGGATTTGCATAAATTTTTCCACAAGCTAAAACATTGTCAACTCACATGAACACGTCTTCACGCCAGTCGCCCTGGGTGAATTTCTGCTGACATTGCATTGCACTCATGCCCCCCCCCCCCCTCTAAAATTTGCTTTGCAGAACACACACTTTATCCTGCAGATCAACTTCGAGACCTGTTGGTATGCTGTGCAGTGCTAACATGCAGGTAAGAGAGGCAGGAATGTTAAATAACAACTTTTGTTCTCAAATTCTGCAGCTTTACAAAATAAGTAGGTGATTACTGTAAAAATACCTGATTGGTTGTTAGAGGCTGCTAAAATACACTAACACCATATACCACACAACTCTATACGATTACATTACTCTAGTACATAGCATACTGTAATCAAAGTAAAACTGATTATCGTGAAAAATAATGAATATATATGGCAAGATGAGACATCGCTTAAGGATAGAGGTTAAATCAAAAACGAAGAAGTGTTTTGGATGAGCTTGGTTCAGCTGGTTTTCTTCAGGCTGTGACGTGATTTGACATATTTTGCTGCTTTCATTACAAATGCCACTTTAGTTCTGGTCTGATAGTGTGTCCAATTCTTGGTATTTGGGTTTGAGTTTGGCGAAGAACTTGATTTTTCTGTCTTCAGCCTCCAGCGTAACAGTAAATGTTGCTCTTTCTCAGCTTCTTGTTGTTGGCAGAACTGACAGTCTCTGTTTTCTCAGTTTGTCTGTGGGATTTGGTTCGACAAAACATCTACGTCCTCTGAAAGGATAGAAAGATCCTTCCAGCGAACCTTACGCTGCCGGTGTTTTTCATTTTAGATATGTGTAGTTATGGTTTTTTTTTTTTTTTTGCATGTCCGTGACGCCCAGTAAAAAAACAGCTTGGTTTTACCAGACGATTTTCTCTCTTTCTCCCTACCCATTACAATATGCCATATAGGACCTCGTGTCCAAACAGGCTTCTCTTTAGCTGAATCTATCAGCCAAACACACACCTGCTCTCCCTCGCACACAGGAAGCTGTGAAATGACTTTGGAGCATGTTACGTTGTCGCTCGGCCAGCTGCTACTGAACCTCAGGCAGTTGTGAGTGGACATGATTGGCACCAGCACATACGTACATGTTAATATACCACCATTTCAAGCATGCACACACACACACACGCACACACACACACACACACACACACACACACACACACACACACACACACACACACACACACACATACACACACACACACACACACACACACACACACACACACACACACACACACACACACACACACATATGCAGAAAGCCTCTGACGAAGCAAAACGCCATGATAAATTACACATGCTTACACATGCACACTTCAGTCATCACACACACGGCCAATACACAGATACATCATCCATTTCATCTACTAAAGGACAGATGTGTTTGTAGATGAGAAGATATGAGCGCGGCTGCAGTACGTCATAAATATAATATTAGTTCTGGAAACAACAAGTGTGAAATGGTCCTAAGATTTTAAATTCTTTTGACATTTTTTATCAAAAAGGCGGAAACTGAAGACAGGATTGAGATCTGATACCAGCGATGCAGGTAACAATTTAGATCGGGTTCTGTTGGCAAAATACCTGGATTTGTTAAGATCCAACACTAATTAGGGCTGGGCAATATGGCCAAAACTGATATCACGATAAAAAATTCCATATCAGTCGATATCGATATTTATCACGATAAATGCCACATCGTTATTTCTTTCAATTTTAAAGGTGGATTATTTTGGATTTTGCAAAAATAATTAAGAAAATAAATAAACAAAGAAGATCTGCACTGGGTACTGGCCTGGCGCTCGTCGAGGGTGAACTAATACTCGTTTGAGCCTGTACTTTCTTACTTTCTGTGTGTTCTAACAGGTGATATTGTTTCAAATGATGAAACAGGTTTGTGGTGTTGCCTGTCTTTGATGGAACGTGTCTCCGGCACAGTGTGCAATGTTTTGTCGGACTATAAATAGCCAAAATATCTCCAAACTACTGAAGTTGAGTGTCCTCTCAGTTTTCATTAGCAAAGACCAATATTGAAAACATGCAGATATCATTAGCATTATCATTGTTGGCTGTCGCTGATTAAAATGACAGATAAAAGAATTGATTATATCAGATATAGATAATTATGTTCGTTCTGGAACAGCTACATTGAATCTGTGCTCTCTCCAGGCCGCTGACTATTCTCTGTCAAAGACAGTTTGTGAGTGAAAACACACATCCGTCTACGACTCCAGTGAACTGTGTTTCTGTTGTTCAACAGAGTGGAGACTCTCGATAAAAGACTCACCGCTTTCAGCTTTTTAATGCAAATCCAATCAATATTTTGGACTCGTTAACATCATAGTTGTGAATCAGGACCCCCCGTTATTCTGATCAAGTAACTTGTGGAAAATCAGGTGGAAAAGTCAGTAGGTTTCAGCTGTTATTTCAGTGTGTCAATATCACAACAGTCAATATTAATTAATTAATTCTACTGCTCAGATCATTTTCAGGATGGAGGTATAGTTTGTGAAAATTACTTAGGCTAGTTTGATAAATGTTAATGTTGATTAATGTAGAAGCTGCCATAAAACCCAAAACTTAAGTGTTTCTGGTTTCTCACTCAAAAACGGGGGGATGACAGACCTGAACTGAATCTTTGAGCTATAGTTATTTATAACTTAAGTGCTTGCAAATGATGAAAGCTGAACTAAATGAGATTTGTTAAAGGATGTGAAAGGATTCAGACTGATTTGATAAAATGCTATCGATCCCCAACACTAGAGATAGCAAATGTTTTGGTGTGAAACTCTTCACTATATTACAATGAATCCTTCTTCAGTTTTATGCGTCATACTGAAATTTTGCGCTTACTTCAGTCCTAATAAAAAATGTCACCATTACACGAATTTCATGACCATTTCTTCTACTTTTGTTACAATTGTTTTGATGAGACACACCCATATGAAACCAGTTGAGTCCTGAGTGCTGTCCCAGACTTGGCCTCGATGCCAAGATGTTGCAGCATCAAACATGTCCGATACCCCTTCCCCCTAGTTATTTATATCTGTATTGTGTGAGTGCTGCATCCAATTATTTTTTGTAACTCTCCAAAATCAGCAACCTGATAAGAAACTACCTTCCTACCTTTTGATGTGAACAACACAGGTACAACACCTGCACGGCGGCTTCAAGACTCACATTTCATCAGATTTTCACACAATCCAAAAAAAATAAAAAGCCAAAAGTGTTTTTGCTGGTATATTTTATTAATAAAATGCAGTGAACTGTGAAGTGTCTCTCACAGCACTTTCCATCACCATGTATCAGCCCTACTAAATGGCGTACAGACACAAGTGTATGGTTGTCACGCAGTCCTGTAACTCTAGTGATTCATTTTTGAAAAAAGACGCTATTTGGTCTCCAGCAGCGTGCTTTAAATCTCAACACGATGTGACCATGACGCCGGCGAGTTCTTTTCCCACCTTTCCGATGCCACACCGCAGCCTCCTGTTTGGTTTATGACTCCGCAGAGAAATTAGGTTTTTTGCGCTGCAGTGCTGATGTAGAGATGAGGAAAAGGAAATTGGCCAGTGTAAAAAGATATGCTTGAAAGATGCAGGTATTGACAACAGAACAATAATAGGCTACTTATTACTGCAGATATTGAGATTTTTCTTCCATGAATGAGGATCATTATTCACAATCAGTATTCGTTGTTGAAAATACAGGATCGGGTGGTATTTTTCAAATTTTTCATTTGTTCAAGTGTCATGTATATTAACTTTTGGCGCGGTTAATAGTTTTGTAAAATGACTTACTTTTTCCCTAAAGATAAACTCTCATTTTGCAGTGAAAGTCTCATTTCAGATTTTATGGTTGTGTGTGTTTTCAAACAGCGTGACAGGCAGCCTGTCAAACATATTGAAACAAACACTCACTCACACTGGCTGTCAGGCATTGTGCCAGCTGGTAAACAGGTCCAGCTGATTGAATTGATTCACTCTTCTGAACCTGTGTCCTGTCGCTCCTTCTTTCTGTGTGAAAGTATTGCGCTCCCTTCACCTTTGTCTCTGTCAGTCGATGTGTTGCATCATGTCTACCTCTTCCTGTTCCTCCCCTCATATATTTTTCCCTCTCTTTTGCTTGCAGTACACTCTGGCTGGTTTTTAGCAGTATTGATGTATCTGTAATTGGACAATCACTGACCTTATGGTGCTGGCTTCAAATCATTTTAGACAGGAACAAATGAAATCCAAATTTAAACAGAAACAAACTGTAATTTCTAGTGCCAGTGCTTTGAAGTGTATGGCACTAAAACACACGGTCACCACACAATCAAAGCACAGCCGCTCCATAATGTTCCAAAATTATGTATCTATAGGGCTTTGTAATGTCATGAAAGCACATAATAATGTACTGAAGCTATGGGATATATATGAACATAACTGTACCGTGCACCATTCTTACCTGGATCTTGCTTGGTCAGTTGCCTGGTAATAACACTTTCCAACCCAATCCTGCAGCCGGACCAAAACATTTAGCCACCAGCCAAAGGAGCAAAAAAGATGTGACTAATAGGAGCTATTTGTACGTTTTGCTATTGCTACATAGCCAACGTTAGCATTAGCAGCTGTTTACTTTCCTGTCTACTTCCAAGTTCACTATCAAACTTCATTCCTTGACTCGCCAAGAGCTGTCTCCAGTGGTCGAAAGCAACCCTCTTGTTTTGCTTTTTTTTCTATCACTTTTTTTTTTTTTTTTTTTTTTTTTAACTGAAATTAGTATGCTAACCAGCTAGCCCCATCTTGTCACTTCGCAATACCGAGTGTTGTGAACATAACAATTGCTGAAGCTCTTGGCAAGACTGGTAATTTAACAGCTGTTAATGTTAATGTTGGCTATGTGGTAAAAGCAAAAAAAAAAAAAAAAGGCACTTGTAAACCTTTCCAACAAGATTGTGCACACTGCTGTTTGTGATTGAGGTTTCCTTTCTAGGATATTGAGCAATTTCCACCAACGCCTCCAAAATGCTCCACTTTTCTTCACCAGGTAGTTTGTGAACTTCGTCTGCTGTTTGATGCTGTTGGTATTCAGTGGGTTTATGAGAGTGCTGCGACTGAACCACAATATAAATGTCCCTGTGGGTTCAACACTATGAGCAACACCTTTTACCTTTCAAATCGTGATTTGATTTATTATAATATAAAACGTAATGATTAGTGGAGAATAACTGAAGTATTGACATCTCAGTTCCTTTTAGAAAATGTATTTATTGGATATTCTTTAGAATTTCCATATTTCAACTGACTCCATGAGCTGTATTTTGTAGCGGTTGTACTATGTTGTTGTAATTGTAAGACTACTCAGGGGGATTAGAGCATGCATTGAATGCAGTGTTAGTGTCGTCTATCCCTCACTGTCCTGTAGATGTGCTCCCCAACCGTTCACACAACGTGTTAGTGTAGCGGCTCTGCATTAGCAGCTCTGTGTCAAGGCTTCCCGCTTTCTCTTCAGCTCCAATTCACCAACATAATAGTGAGACATCAAGAGTGTAAGAGGGGGGAGGGAGGGAGGGAGGGAAGGAAGGAGGGAGGGAGGGAGTGTTGGTTTGGCAAAAAGAGACAAGATGCAGTCGTTGACAAGTTGTTTTTGTGCACGTGTGGATAATGTTCTTATGTGCTTGTGGTCTTGTCGTCCTCTTTGTGACAGAGTGCTCGGGGCTCTCTCAAGATGGATGATGTTTTACCACAGTTCCGCTGCTGGTTTGTAAATAATACACAGATATTGAATGTAATTAATCATGAAGGGGCTGCAGTCAGTTTGTACAGAAAACAGTATGACATGCAACAGTCACAGTATATATATGTGTGTGTGTGTGGGGCTGGTCCCCGGGCCCCAGGCTTGGCAGCACCAGTCTGGACCTGTGGGTTAAATGCAGAGGTGGCACAGGTGTGAACTTCCCAGGCCTCTCCTAAACATAACCTGCTAATTTTCCACCTCATTTATCTGGACCTCACTTGAGACCCCTCCTGATGCCGCCAGGACCGATTCCTCTCGATTTTGACCTCAGACTCCATTTAGCATTTTAGTGAAACTGCAGTCTGAATTATAATATTTAAATGTTGATTTAAGTGTAAACAACACTTTGACCTCCTTGTTCTACTGGAAGCAGGTGCACAAACATGCATGCATTACATTTTGTTAATGCTTATGAATACCCCTCCAGAGTCAAAGGTGTTTTTTCAGCTTTGCTTTACATTTGCTTTTGATGTACTATTCCTCACTGCAAATGTGGCTATACTTATCTTATATTCCCTTTTAAAAAAAAAAAAGAAAAGAAAAAAAAAAGCAAATGTGAAATTCATGCATACATGGGAAATATGAGTAATGTCCAAAAACTGCATATATGTAATGGGAATCCGTTCTTGTTGGCATACAGACACAAACAGAAAACACAAACAGAAAGTGACAGTGAAGTCTGTGAAGTGTGAAACATGTTTGGTCATCAGTGCCTTAATTCAAATCTTTTCACACTTCTTATACTGCATGTGGACTCATCACAAGTGAAATGCTGCTGTATGCATACACTGTTATGTGTGAAATTGTGTGATATATCACATTTCATATGTATTAAACACAGCTGTGTACGTTGGCCTCACGCTGTAAGCTTTGTGTGGTAGTTTTCATCACTGAATAGAGTTTGCTTAGTTGTTATAGGTTTAGTTCAGTTTCACACTAAGAAAAAGTTCTTGTTACACAGAAGTCAGATTTTTCAGTTCATTTTTCAGGTATTAAAAAATCCGCTTTTTCACACTTGATGTAAATACTTAATATTTATTGAAAGCTTAGATTCTGCACGTGACAAGCCGTAGTCACTTCTCTCTACACATTATGTGTAAAAAGTACTTCATATCAATATGATCATTGCATGAATGTGTAAGATAGTTATATGTAACATGCATGTCCTGGGATTTGATCAGTTGTGCAGTTTTCACCACTGGAATATATCCATTATTGTTTGGTTCAGATTAAAAGAGATGAATAGCCAGTGTATGTACGATACTTACACTATAGTTTTTAAGAACCCTCTCTGAATACATTTAAAAGTTGTGTCTGTTTTTTCATTTTAACATCTGAATCTCCTGCTGTTACTCTTTACAGCAAGTGTCTTCCTCTGCCTTCATTATTAAACACTTAACACTTCCTTTAATATTTAGAGCTTAGTCTAGCATTCATGTTCTCAAGTCCCAGTCTACCCAACATTCACCTGGATTTCCTCTTTGATTTTGCCAAATTTACTTTTCAGAAAAGTGCAGCTCTGTTACGCCTTCTCTTCCCAAAAAGCTGCTGACTGGAGTGATAAGGCCTCCATTATGCAACAGCCACTGTGTTGATTTATCTTCTCGTTGCTAATGAGTTGAAGGCTGATTACTGTGTAGTTTAATAGCTCTCAGTAATGGCCTTGTATGGACAAGGTGATTTATGGGTGATGGTCTTCAGAACAGAACTGGCCACACAGGTTCATTTTCAGCATTGATTAGCTATAGCCTGCATCCATAATTTTATTGAGCTCTGTGTGTGTGTGTGTGTGTGTGTGTGTGTGTGTGTGTGTGTGTGTGTGTGTGTGTGTGTGTGTGTGTGTGTGTGTGTGTGTGTGTGTGTAAAGAGAGAGGGTGGGGCGTCGGACAAAAGCCCGATCTCCTTTAGTCTTGAAGCAGCCAGCAGGGCCCCGTCTGAAGATCTGAGGCGGTGCTCTGGCTTGTATGGAAGCAATAATTCAACAGTGTAACTAGGTGCCAGTAAAATCTTTCAATCAATTCTAAAACTGACTGGTAGCCAATGAAGATGGACTAAAACGGGAGTAATACAGTGTGATCTTGACTCTGTAAGCTGGTTCAAAGTTGAGAGGCTGTGTTTTTTTACTTGCTGCAGGTGTGAGATTAGGCTTAGCCCTAAATGGGGTCAGCAGGAGAGAAAAAGACCTGATTTTTGAGATGCCAGCTTAATTTCAGAGAGACAAAAAGTCAGCTGATTATTAGCTGTAAATTGGCTTTAGCACTGGTTTTTGATGAAGCATAACATCCACAATAACGAATGTTGTAATTGCCTATAATGTGACCTAGTGGAAGCATGTACAGTATATAGAAAACAACAGGGGGCCAAGGGCCGCCACTGAAAAGAAATCACCTCACATCCTTTACATCTCCCTGATAGGTGCACATCAGGTCTTTCAGAGTTTCAAGTGGCACCTATGATTTGTCCTTTTTCCGTTTCTTTTCTGCTTGCCTGCATTTCTCTTTAAGTCCCTGGAGCTGTTATTTAGCCAGGGACTCTTGCAGGTAGGTGTATTTTTTCTGGTACAGTAGAATTCATAACTGCTTTGCATGGGATATTAAAGTTATTTAGTGATTCGTCGAGACAGATAGTAAGTATATGAGAATTATTAAAGATTAGGGCTGCTCCCCAAGTCGATGAGCCAATGTGTCTGTCAAGAAGAGTTGACACACATTTTTAGCTGCGTCAGAGTTCACAGAGCAATGCTGGAGCAAAAGTGTGGCAGGCTGTGAACTTTATTTTAAAATGACCGAACCACCGGACCAACTGTGATGGAAGTGGAGATGGTGATGGCAACACAGGGCAGAGCAGCAGCGGGCAACGCGAGGCAGGGCAGCGTGACTCGTTTCTGTTGGCCGCTCTGATTCTCTCAGCTGCAGTGTCCGGCAGTGTCTGACAGGCGTGCAGCAGCCCGACAGGACACACTCTCCCCAGTGCGGGAGGATTTCATAACTGACCAAAATGCCAACTTTTACTTTCTCTGGCTGTGTAGAAATCATCGCTGAAACTCATGCCAAGGGATTTTCTGATTGCCAGATAGTATATATGAGAAAAAGAAGATGCATTGTACAGCCCCAGTAAAGATGCATTTACGAAGGCTTCATGGTCTTGGTAACAAAAGTAGACACTGTTGAAGCAGGAGGTGGAAACAGGGTGATGACATTGCTGATGTGTAATCACTAAAGTTAATATGGTTCATCTTTCGGGGGACATGAATGCATGTGCCAAACTCCATAACAATAGATCCAATGGTTGTTGAGATATTTTCCTCAAAATACCATCTGCAAACTTTGGTGACAATCAGTCTAACATTCAGTCTGCTGCTAGCTAAAAAAAAAAAAAAGCTTGAAAAACTTACTAGCTATTTCAAGGACTTTCAACCTTTGGTCTTCATCAGTGTATGGTTCGCCAAGTTGTTTTTGAAATGGCTCAGTTGAAAGCTCTTGATAATGCTGGAAAGCTGGTGTTGAGTAAAGATTATCACGTCGCTTTCAGGTGAAGTTTCATGCCAGGTGTTTGTTACTGGAAATGAGTTGTAAATGAACTTAATTTTAGGAAGCAGGGTTGGTCCAATCTTCCAGGGGGTGGGGTAAATTTAGGCCTCTGCATTTTCTTTTTGCAAAATCTGTAATGGGAAGTTTTGAAAAACCCAGTAAAAACATATAGTATTAGAAATACAGAGCTAAGATGGAGATACTTTTTGTTGTTCAGTGCTGCTGAAATTGGCTTGTTTTTCTAATTTATACCATCGCTTCAGCACCAGTCAACAAGTAAGACACAATTTATGACTGCTTTCTTTCATTTTACACAATTTTGCTGACATTGTCATCACAGAGCAGACACTTAAAACACACTTACAATAAAACAGGTGCATTTGGGACTGACTTTTACTGCAAAGTGGCTTGACATGGCTCCATGGAGGATATTCAAGTTCATTACAGTGGCGCTGTAATGCAGCAGCTAATCTATGCATGTCTCATTAAAATGGTCATGAAAAATCTAATGTTAAAAAGTCTTATTTTCCCCTCTCTCATCCAACCTCGGACAGAGAAAATGATCATCTACTCCATGCAGGCGTGATTGTTAATGGGTAATATGTAGCGGAGCCAGAACAGGGAGCCGGCCTTTCATGGAGTCAATAATTCAATGATTTTAAATCTCACTTTGCCGTGTGAGAGAGGTTTAATTTAAGCAATAAAGAGCTGCACATGCGCTGCAAAGCTTAGGCATGCTGAGCACTGACAGAGCACAAAGGCATGTTTTGATGTTGAGACCGTTTTTTCATCTTTCACTGGCTCAACTTAATAGCACACACATTTGCCGTCCTATTCTGAAATGATTTTCTGCATGAGAGGAAAAAAAAACAACCCCACAGCTCTGTGTTTAAGATTTGGTCTTTTTCTTCTGTGGGTGGATAAATAATAATAATAAATCTGGATGTTAAAATAAACAGCCTGAAAGGGGGTGGACATGAAATCAGCAGTCCATGGCATGTAAACAGATTAGAGGCGGGTAGAGGCAGAACAGGAAGTGTTTAGTTGATTCTGCAGTATGTGTCCTGCTCATTTCCTACATCAAAGATGACTCACTATTTGTTCCTGGTGATGTTACTGTGAGTGAGTGAGTGAGTGAGTGAGTGAGAGTGAGTGAGTGAGTGAGTGAGTGATGTTTTTAGCAGAACAGCTGGGTACAAGTGAGTGAACAGATTAGCTGTTAGCAACACAAACAGATGCGAGTGATTTAGTTAACGCCAGTAAAATGGAGGAGATGTGTGCAGAAGCAGACTGGGACTTAATCTAGTAACATGGGTGTCTGTATTGTTTTCTTTGAGATGGTGTTTCCCCTTCAGTGTTTAATTAGTTCAGATTAGCAGGGGGTGGGGGTCTGACCCCTTTGACTCCCACAAAAGAGGTAAAAACAAAAGTGCACAGGGTTGAAACTCCTTCTTACCTGTAATTGTAAATATTACAATATATTTCCCATGTTCATCTCGTTAGTGGCTCACGTCCTCAAGTCTCTGCTCCATTGTGTCGAGCAAATTGAGACTGTAAATGTAGTAGCGGCAGCTAACTATCCAGCTTATTTAATACACTTAACTTTCTTATTAGATTATGTCGAGTATCTACAGATGCTAATGTTAGCTAGTTTCTAACTTTAGCACCGTCGCCTTGTCATTTCATTACCAATATAAAATGTCATATATTATAAAACATTTTTTTAACACTGGTGCTCAGTCATGAGCAGTGAGACAACGAAGGAGTAGTTGTTTTCTTTTGTGTGGGTGTGATGGTTCAGTTAGTCTTTTACCTTTTCGATATTAGCTTCTATAACAGACAGTCCCTTTGTTTTCACTCAGGTAATCAGGAGTCTTACCTGGTTGTCTTATTGAACAATATTAAAATACATGTGATGAAGGCTCAGTAATTGTATCAGCAGTGGTAGAAAGTAATTAAGTACATTTATTCTAAGTACTGTACTTAAGTACAGTTTTGAGGTACTTGTACTTTGCTTGAGTATTTCCGTGTCATGCTACTTTATGCTTCCAAATTTCAGATAGAAATGCTGCACTTTGTACTCTATGTCCAGTCGTGACAGAACAACTTTTGGCTGCACTGTTATTCGGCAGTCTTTGCCTGTTTATGTAACTCAGCATAGGCTTTCAAAGTATAAAAAAATATTAAACATTTTATTACTTTCGGACATATTTTATTACTTTTATGTCTGTTGTGCTTGGCCACGATGCAGCGATCATTATGTTTGCTTAAAATTTTAATTTGTCAACAGAGGCTAAATTGATTAGCATAGATTATATCCTCTCTCACCCATAAAAACCCTGGGTGCCTGCAGCACAGCAGATTTTTTTTTTAGCTTCACTCCACTTAACTCTTTTTTGTCAGTCAGATCCCATTGAGACTGAGTCTGGTTACCAGGAAACATGAATTTCTGCTGATTAGTGACTGAAGCTCTGAGCTGTTTATGTTCAGAGATGAGATCCCATGTGAAAACTGGTTCTTCACTGACCTTAAACATGGTCGGGTCAGTCCTGTCTAATGTATTCCTCATTAATAAACTGATTACTGATAAAGTATTCACTGAAACATGACTTTTCTACACTGCTTGAAAACTTGAGAACTTGCTGACATCTGGTTCTTATCAGGACTTTTTCTGATAAGTTAAGGAAAACTTTGTGAAATAAAGAATCTTATTTCCTCTAAAAAAAAAAAAAAAAAAAAAAGAAGAAAACTCAACACCTGTCAGTCCCTCTCAGTCTAAAAGGAAAAAAGTCACTGCAGTCTTATAAGTGGAATCATGTGAAGCTTATGCTCTGTGCTCCTGCATTCGCTGGATCACATCACCAATGTCTTTCTCCTCCCGCTGCTCATGCACTACTAATGGAAAAGGGATGAAGGCAGTGACTTGTCCATCCATCCTAACCTGTTGTTTCCACATTGAGGAAGTTGTATTTGAAAGTTTTTTCCTCTTCTCACTTTAAAAACCTTCTCTCTATTCAAAAATATGTTTTGGTGGAAGCATTGCAGCCTGGATTTCATCAGTGTATCAGAGAGTGTTCTGACTGTGTTCTGTCCTTCATGATCTGTATCTGTAAGCTTACGGAAAGATGGTGGTTGTGTTTAAACAACAGAAATGTGTGCTGATGTGGGACGTGAGCAGGGTGAGGATGACTGTCAGGATGACTTTCAGCATATAAGCATTAAGACAAGGTTCAACAGGAAAAGATATGTCCTCCATTTCAACAATGTGTCCTACAGACTAAAGGACAAAAAAGTTTTTTGTCATTGTCTGTTAAAATGCATATCACCTGATCTACAACCTCAGTGGTAAATGGCTGAATTTATATAAGCACTTTCATCCAAAGCGCTTTACAGTTTGCCTCTCATTTACTTATTCACACACACACGCACACACACACACGCCATGCTTGTTTGTTCAGAGTGAAGTTCAGGGGCCCATCCTCTTGAGGCTGAGGCTAAACTTTGTTTATTTGGGTTTTATTCACTTCTCAACAGGCGCTTCATTTTAACAGCATTTGAAATAAACAGCAGTTAAATGGTGCGATTCCATACTATCATGGATCCGGTCATTTGCAGCATCTTTGTTTGGTTAAATGATTCTCATGTCTTGTTAAACACTATCTTTACATATGTAGATGTTTTAATTAATCCAGATCACTTAATTTAATTGAGATATATCTATTCTTTTCTACCCTCATTATTTTACATGCATCAGCTGCAGACTGCTGCAGGGACTATATTTCCATACTACCCTCCCTCATCTTAGATAATCACTATTGTCATTTGTATTTTTGCATTTGCTCTCAGCTGTTAGCTAAAAACATTAATATGGTTTAATTGTTCTGATTAATATTGTCATGCTTAGTCACAGCATATATTCATCTATCTGGCTAAATTGTTTTGCACCTTGCCAGCTGCATGACTGAAGAACCTAATTATTCATTTATTCAGTTTGTATTGTAGTTTTTTTTTAATGAGCTTTTATCACATGTTAACTCAAAAACAAACTCTTTGTTTATCTTTTAATTAACCATGACATTTTTGGATTAGATAAGATATTAATTTTATATGTCTGATATTATAATGTGAAGTAGTTTTCAGGAAGAAAGTACATCGCTGTTTCTGTCCTGTCAAAGCGCTGTCATCGAGAGTAAGTTTACAGAGGGAGAGAGTCTGGGAATCTGTTTCTGACAGAGTCTGACAGTGATCCAAATTCAGCAAGTGGTGGCTGCACATTAGGGAATTTTTCTTCCAAGAAAGACAGATCTCCCCACTGATTAGACTTCTGTGAACGACAGCCTGGCTGTTAGCATGTCAGCAGGCCTGGAGTTTTCTTTTCACCACAAGAAGCACAAAAAAGATGTGCAAGAAAGACACAGAAATATATAAAAATAGACAGACATAAAAATAAAGGACAGTTTGTTCAGGCGGAGGTGGTAAAAATGAGTAATGGTGGTTTGAAGTTTGAATGTCCTGGTCAGATTTTTGGTCAGCTATAGTATTGCATGAGACATGATGATTACTGTTGGATGAAACTGCCTCCCTCTGTGATCACAGGAGCAAGCGGGAGATGAAAAGATAATTAAACCCCAAAATAAATGAAGTTAAAAAAAAAAAATATATATATATTTGCAATCAATATGGCAATCATAATAGTAAGAAAACAAAAATAGACTCTGCGGTTTGTGTATCTGCACCAGAGCGGGGTCCTGTTTATGACAGCAGATAAACAGTAAATCTAACAGTGGAAGGCTTTCATTACAAATCCTGATTAATTCATTATTAGGGTTATTATTAGATTAATAAAGTCAAGGTTAAGATCATATTAGAGGATTTTTGGTCTTGTAACTTATGCAGGTACATATGCAGGTTGATCCAGTTACGATCCAACTTCTACAGCAATTATTAGCTTTCAATTGAGTTATCATTAAATTGTCCATTGATTGGTTTAGGTATATGTTTTCCTGCTCTGTATTACATTGTTGTGCTTAAGCTTTGCAGTTCCTACAGTCGGTCTCATATTGAAACTGTGCATCTACAGAATTCACTGTATTCCTGAGAATAACATCCATATTGGATGATCCCACGCCTCATGACTTACTCCACTGCCTATGTTCAGTCCCAGAGCAGGTAGGGAGCTCTTCATGTAGCGTCGTGGAGAGTAAGTAGCACATCTGACTTCAGTGCAGGGGATGATGTTTGCATCCCATCACAGACCTGTGATTAATGTTCATCTTATTATTAACCATTACCGTCTATTTCTTACCTTGCTGCAGTTACCATGTGCAGAAATGGCAGAAAGTGCGAATTATATCATTAAACATTATTTTGCAGTATTGTCCATTGTTGACACTCTTGTCTGGTGATAGTGTAAATATATGATACCCTATATATTAATAAAAGGATGTCTGTAAAAGCCGGGAACTGTAGCTGAGTCAGTCCGGTTCTGTTCCAGACTGTGGATCAGTTTATCTCCCAGTGTCAGACCAGTGTCTCTGCCTGCTGCTGGCTCGAGACCTCTCTACACAGTTGTTTTCAAGTCCCCATAATCATCAACTTAACAAAAATAATTGCTCTGTTTTGTCTGTCACAGTTTTAGTACCCTTTTACTTTTGTTTTAATTGTTTCATTAACTTTTAATTCTGTAAAATGAAATGAAATAATTAGTCTGCAATTCAATTGAATTTTTAAATAAAAGCCACAAATTAAATATTTTAATTTATGACTTGTGAATTGTGTTCTCTGTGTGCAGCACTTCAACACCTAGTTTTTTATTTATTTTTTTAAATGTGCTCTTTAGATAAATTTGACTTGACTTTTTTTGCACCAACTGAATGAAATGTGGTTTGTTGCTGTTAATCAAGGGGTAGACAGCACTGACCTTCCAGTGAGTCAGATATTACGAGTTCATGCTGTGCAGCGAAAACACTGAAATGAAACACTATTTTAAGTCCTAGTGTTAGTTTCCAAAAATACCGAACATCTCAGGCTGTGTGTCTCTCTGGGTGGAGTCTCCCGTTCACAGTTCGTAGCCCAATCGAAGCCCATCGACGAGACACACATGCAGACTATCAGTACACTCTACAATTGTTCCCTGATTGCCTCACGTTCAAGATATAGGTAGACCTTACCTACAGCACAGCTACATCATCAGGGGCCCCACTTTGGGGGCGGGCGGGGGTGGGGTGGGGATGGGTGTACTGTACTATAGTATTTTTATTGGAGGTTTAAGGGGATTTAAAGTTGTCATTGATAAAAAATATGAGGGGCCTTCGGGGGCCCCCTTTTCACTTTTGGGACCCTAAGCATTAGCATGTTTTGCCTCTCCTGTGACATGATTACCTGCAGTTTGCAAGGTGTGCACTGATGCGTATCTGTAGCTGTTTTTAGGTAGATGTACGTTAAATCCTCCTTCCAGAGGTGGATAGCCTCTACACTGCATATACCTGCATATATGCACCGCTACACCTCTGAGTGAAATGTGTATAAAAGGATGCACAATACATTTAGGAGCTATAAAAAGATGTGATATTTATGATGATAAATGATATGATACTTGCAGACATTGTGGAATAAAATAAGTTTTCCAGCCTTGAGGCTACAAAAGTTTTGTTTTTGTTTCAGAGTTTGTTTGCAGGTGGAGGAGATACATACAGTATTTACTGATCTCATGTTGTTTCTTCTGACAGAGAAAAACAAATTCTGTTGAATACACTGTCTGGCTTTATATTAATCTGACTTTTTATTAATGTTTTTGTGTGTGTTTGTGTCTACTCTTCTCCTCTCTCCTGCTCTCTGTTTGTCTTTATTAGATGTTTGGGTGAACACACTGGTTTTCAAAAGCACAATAGAGAGAAAGGTTTGCTTACTTCATCTGTGACTATACTTACATACAGTACAGACAGAATAGAGTCCGACAGGAAACACTGTTTTACATGAAGGTCCAGATTCATCAAACCCCTGCGGCTACAATTCCACTGATGTACCTCAAGATCTATACAATGACTTGTCTACTCATGCAATGAATTTGTGCCATAATGTCATGTCCGTGCAGCTTTTCAGACCGGATTCAGCTGAGGAGGCCAGGCTTTATTACATTCACACACATAAATCACAGCACATCTTGTCAGGATGTCTCCTTGGGGGGAAGTGTCCAATAACAATAGCTCCCATATAGTGAAAATATAGTCTTCCATGTTACTCAATGGCTGGATTATGTACATCCTGTACTCCTGTTGCACTATAGTCCTACCACTAATAGTAATACAATTTCTAATAATGAACTGTAATATTTTAACACCTAAACACAGACTGCTAGGCTTGTCACTGCTTGTGACATTTAAATAAATTTACAGTAACTCCATTGTCTCTCATGTGGCTGAATGGCGTGTCCAAAAACAGTACAATATACTGTGTCCTGACACTCCATTTTTGACTAATGTGACAGCCATCCCAGCTCCCTGCTGCCTGTATGTTTTGCATCTGCTTCCTGTTTGGATCCAGGTGTGATGATAGGTTATCTGATCTGCAGCGCTTTTATTGGAACACCTGGACACACACAGCAGGACTCTGTGTGTGTTAAGTTTTCCAAACGCAACCTGATCTGCTGGGATTCTAAAGTAAAGTTCAGCTGTAGCTGTGTCCCACTTTCATACCACATATTAACACTGTGCAGAGTGTATTATATATGGATGTTCATTGTTCTGTTTTTGAATTTAGTAGAAAAGATTTTACTCCTCTGAACTAACAAGAAATATTTCTAGACTTCTGAGATGACAGACATCAAACTGTGACATTGACATGAATGCGTCTGCTTAAAGAGAAAGCAAAAATATGGAATATAATGTCATTCAAAAAAGATATGCTTGTGCACTGTGCTTTGTGTGTGTGTGTGTGTGTGTGTACACATGCTCACACGTTTACAACATTGTCAAGTTAATGTGAGCAGAGCTTAGTTAAAGAATCATGGTTTGTAAGAAGAGGAGGGCAGGACATGCAACTTGTGACCAATCAGCATCTTTAAGAAACAGCGGAGCTGTCGGTATTAGATCAGCGGTGTTAGCACTGAGTCACAGCTGTGATTGATAATCATTATCATAATAATAAGAGCTCTGAAGGCCACACTGCTACACAGGCTCTAATTGTTTTGTTTGAAACAGTTTTTCACTCTCACAGTGCCATTTTCGGCCTTTTACAGCAAAAAAGCGTTGTTATGCCCACTGTAAGCTACCCGTTCAACACCAAACGACAGACAGACATAATGGAACATTAGCAGCTAAAGAGCCAGATATTTCCCTCATGAGTTGGTGAAGACCTAACACAGAGCTAAAACAGTGAATTCAACTTACTTACTTACTTACGACTTACTTATTCGACTTACATTTGCCATGTGGCCAGTAAAATGACTCCAAATGAACGATAATGTTGCTCTGTAACTGCGGGATATGTAAAAAATGATGATTTGTCAGTGTTGTATTCACAACTGTTTTCTTCTGTCCCTGAGTGGCTGAAAGATTGCAGGTTATTGCAGGTTTAACGGTGCCCTGTGGAGTTTTCTTGTAAACAAAGTTTCTCTTTACTTTTAGTGTTACTTCCCGAAATGCATTAAGTACATCCTTGAGGTCTAAAAAATGTGTTGAACCCATTTCCTTCTTCATAAAATATTTGTAAAAGCCATTTTTTCTTAAAATTTTGAAACCTGTAATTTTTCCAATCTGTGTTTATTTGACAGCAGTCTTCTTCTTCTTTGCTGCATCTGCCGGCATGATGCTGTATTTTTTGCTGCATTATCACCACTTATAGATTAGTAGTGTGCAACCATTTGCAGAAGTGTGTGTTGTGTCACCTGCACATGCACGTTAAAACCTACGTGTTACATTTTTTCATGGTCAAAAACTACACAGGGTACAGATTCAGGTTTGCCTTGAAATACAAATTTGGTGAATTCAGGAAAACCTGTGTTGCTTTCCTGGAAGAGATCCATGTCAATTCTTATGAGAGCTTTTAAACAGCCCCCTACATGAGATCTTCATGGGTCCACTCGATTAGTAAACAAAGTCAGGCCTGGTCCAAATTATAGTCAGTCTAATTGGCTCACGTAGAGTGTTGGGTCTGTGTGTCAATATGTCTAATACTGGAGTGGATGCAGGCAGACTTTCTATCATCACAGGAGAAAAGTGTGTTTTTGAGGCAGATGAGATTTACCACAGCTGCTTATTAATTGGTGGAGTGTCAGGCTGCTACTGGTGTTGGTGCTCCTCTCTATTGCAGCCTGTTCCTACTTCATTTTGGAGCAGGTCTAATCAACCTCAGGTCTGGTTGTCAGAGGTTGCCATTCAGATCAGGTCTCTAAAAATCCTTCTGAAAATAAACAATATGGTGGACTTTCAACAAGTCCATTTTCCAAATCAGACCTCTAGGCTTTTCTGCTTTGATTGTTTTACCTTTCACTCTGTTAATTATGTGCTCTTGTAAAAATACAAAGAATTAGACCGGCACACAGCCCGCAGAAATGTCCAGGGTTATAGAAGGAAGCTTTGCAAAGCAGTTTTTTGTGGTCATTAATCATCAGGTGAGGCTCAGGTTAGGTGGCTACCCAGTGGCATGCACAGACCCTCTGAGGGGCATAGGCGAAAATTAAAAATGGGCCAACGGGAGAGACACACAACACACACACACACACACACACACACACACACACACACACACACACAAACACACCAACCACTTCACCTCTCTGTGCTCACCACTGCAACAGCCTTTCTCTCCGCCCTCTCTCTGTCTCTGTCTCTGTCTCTCTCTCTCTCTCTCTCTCACTCTCTCACTCCATTTCCTCTCTCAGATTCTGTCATTACTCACGTCAGGCACCTACAGTATGTGTGAGGAAAAAAAAATACCAACCACTGATCTCAGTAATAATTTCACTTTAACTAATGGACTCCTGGCAATGGAGAGCACACTGTGTATGTTTTGATAAGTTGGGGTGGGATGCCTGGTATTGTAACCGATTGAATGACCTATATTTTGGTTTTCATGGGCAGTAACTCTGGTGTGATCTGACTATTTCCTGGGCCACCAGTCTACAAAAGATTCATATTCTCCTTCATTGCTGAATACCAGGGGTCTGTCTATGTCCTGGATTGTGAGACTTTGCTAACTATGAGTTTGAAAGTTCATTCTTCACCTTGGAACCAACAAACTTTCTTAATAAAATTTCAGATGTAGGAGAAGAAGGAGGTGGCCAGAGGAGAGGAAGGGGAAGCAAAGTGCTGCTTTGCCTTAAACTTGCTTTTAAACGTGGTTTTTAAAAAAGTAAATGAACAGGCAAATTTGCATCAACTATTATGTCAGCTAGATGGAAAAGAACAATAAAAGATGTATGATGAGTGGGAAGTACAACTTATACCATTACCTCGAATTTATTAAAGGTCATTACTGTCCATTGTAGACTTTTTTATTTTATTTTTCTCAGCAAAATGCTTTATATTGTAAAACACACAACATCCATTTAATAAAACATGCGGTATTATGAATTTTATTTCATTTTCCTTCAGGTATGAGGCAGAATAAGAAAGAAAGAAATTGCTGCTCATGTAGAGAAATTAGTAACAAGAACACCCACTTCAATATTTACTGAAAGAATATATTTTTTCAGTTGTTCTTGGTTGTGAGGGAAATGGGAGATTGTCAGATCTGAGCTGATCAGGAAAATCAGAACTACGTTACATAGCCTGGGGATGTGAGCGTTTGTTTTTTCAGGCCCCTGCTTTTGACTTGTTTATGAGTCTAATAAGGAGTAAGCCTGTGTGTGTGTGTGTGTGTGTGTGTGTGTCTGTGTGTGCATTTACGAACACGCATGCAGTGTTAATTTAGAACCACAGCACTACAACAGCAGCCATGTTTGACGGCGAGTGGCTTTGGCAGCCGCGATGAGTTCATGAGTACCCCCTTCTGTCCTCATGTGCATTGTGGGAAATGCTTGCTCTCCTGACTCTGTCACAGCTGTACGCTCACATCGTATAATGTCATAGCAATACAGCACAGCACCATTCACACACATGCACACACACACACTCACTCCACGTTTTACTCACAAAACAGGATGTGACACGCTAAAGCCTGTTTCATGATTGGTTAGCTCGTTTCCTATTAGATGAGACGGTAGAAATGAGGTCTAACTGGCAAGAAATGGTCTGTGTGTAATGATGAGGCTTATTTTCTAATCTGTATGTTTTGTGTGTGTGTGTGTGTGTGTGTGTGTGTGTGTGTGTGTGTACATTTTCAAGATAATTTTGACTTTTTTTTATATGATGCAATTATAGCTCTAAAACCCAATTCTTGAGAAAGAAACAGACAGACAGACATGCAGAAGTACAAACACTAGACTAGACTCAGATTGTACAGGTGTAGACTATTTTGCTCCTGTAATTTTACATCACCATATCAACATGCATTGCCATACAGAACATTTTTTGGGAAATTAATTTGATTGTTTTTGTCAAATCTGGTAAATTAAAATAGCTGGAAAATCAGGTCACTTCACCACATTAATGAAATAATTTTGCATTTTGATTAAATTTCCGTGAAGTGCTCACGCTCAGTGGTTTGCTACAAAGACATAGACTGAAGATTGTGTAGAAATATCATCTAAAGAGGTCTACTGCCTGATCATCCAAATCTAATCCTCAGCGTGTTTTGTCAAAACCTCCTAAGTTGTTTTCAAAATGCCGTGTCATGGACCGAACTAGCAGAGAGAGGAAATATGGATGCAATTGTGGTACTAGACAAAAAAAGGTTTGTTTACCATAATCCTCAGGGGAACATGAGCGTCCATACCACAATCCATAGCAATCTGGTCAGTAGTTGTCAAGAGCAGTTGAACCAGTCAACCAACAATTTCATCCGTGGGCCTTTGAGTCTGAAGCAAACAGCAGATCAATGTAATTTGAGATTATGTTGATAGTGGTCTAGTAGACACAGAAAGATATTAATAAAGCTTTAAAGCCATACACTGATATGATGCTTTCACAAGTACCCAGAGTATGAGAGGCTGGTGAGGGAAATCTGTCAAAAAATAAAACTACAAATATGCATTTTTTTTAAAAATTTTATTTTCAGTTTTGTTTCCAAAGGTTTAAAAAGAGTCTTTGGGCTGGTTCAGGTTTAATTCTCACCCCTTATTCTATTTACTGAGCAGAAATGGCACACAGGCGGGTCGACATACATAATACAACAGTGCCAGTTCAGCAAGCAGGTATTGAATTAAAATATTCACCAGTTGGTTCTGTTAAAATGTGATGCAGAAAAGCGAGCAGAGAGACAGGTGGAGAGGCAGACAGACAGTCCGTGACCAGCTGGTAGTGTTCAGACAGACAGGCAGGGAGGCAGTTATTCAGTCAGGTTGTCAGCACCATGTTCTCTTGTCTGTCCTCTGGGAGCCCCAGTCTCCTCTTACACACACATCCTGGATGTGTGAAAAACTCAATCACAGCCCCCGGCCCCCAGCTGGGGAGGGTCGCAGTAATTAAACTACATCACTCAGCCTCACGAGGAAGCGGCGTGTCACCATTTTCCTCTCTTTTTCTCAGCCACATCTTCCTGCCTGAATCCATCTCTGTTTCATTTCAGATGTTTTCATTTTCTCCATCCAACTCTTTCTTTAAACAAGCTAGAACTTGTTGCAAACTTGAAGCAAATAAGCACTTTCCCCAAAACATCTCACTGTTCTCTCAAAGCTAAATTAATCATGTTTTAAAGCGCCAAAACAAGCTCGAAGCAAACAACACAGTTGTTGGCTTTGAAAGTTGTTACAGCTAATCTGTTGGCAGGCAGCTTCCTATTTACACATCCTATAGCAACATTAGCATTATTTAGTCTTGTTTCTGTCCACCTGATGAATGTAACTCCAATATTCACTCTCCTATTAGCTCTGATTTGGTCCCTGCAGATTCCTGAGAAGAAAACATTTAGCTGCTAGATATTCCACTTTCTTGTCCAACTAGTATTTGCTACAGTGTGTTTATAATGGAATCTGCCTGCTGCTGCTGGAAACTAAGTTTAAGAGGAGCAGTGAGAGTGAACCTGACTGTGAAATGAACCAAAACAATGAGCTAAAAGAGGCATAAAAAGCTCCACATAGCTGCAGGGTTGTTGTTAATTCTCTGTGGGTTAATCACTGCAAGCGACCCCTTCCACATTACATGCACCCATTTGATTAGTGGAGCTTTAATTTCTGCCAGAGGGGCGTAAAGTTGTGTTCATTCATTGGCCACTTCACACTTCCATTCATGTTTATGAAAGCTCAACTGTGGAAGCGTGAGGGGGGAAGAGTGATTCAGTTCTAAAAAGCATGTCCGTTTACCAGGGAATGAACATGATTATCAGTCACACAGTCACGTTTGAGCACGTGCATTTTTTTTTTAAATTAATGAATTAATTCTTTTATAGAATAGAAGTATGTGTTTCTTTATTTGGATTTAGATGGACAGCATGAATCAGTCTGATCTCGCTGTCTTGTTCTGCCATTGTCTCTTCAAGGTTAAATTAGTTCAGGTTCTATTCATAATCCAGCGATAAAGGCTTAATCACAGGATCCTGAGATATATTTGATGAGTCTCAGAGGAAGTGGGTTCTTGTATCGTGAACGTGAGAATCTGTGCACCTACAGCAGGTATGGTTGAACTCTTGTGCGTTTGCTTTGTTGCTTTTGTATGAATGTGTGTTTGTGGATGTATTTGTCTATTTTCCTTTCTCTATTCTCCGAAACCTGCTTGAACATACTTACATGATACCTGTGTGCGACAATACTGCTGTGTGTGTGTGTGTGTGTGTGTGTGTGTGTGTGTGTGTGTGTGTGTGTGTGTGTGTGTGTGTGTGTGAGCAAGTGACAGACGATAGCATCACCCTCCGTATTTCCTGTGCCAGTGTCTGGCGCCCACATGGATATATTGTGGTGATGATAAAGGGATATTAAAACTCATAGCTTCTTCTTGTGCCTGCTCCCTGCCCGACCGTCTGTCTACACAGTCATCAAATCATCCCTTCACAGGCAAATGCACACACACAGACACACATACACGTGTGCACTTAGCAAAACAAAGTGAGTTATTGATTGTGGAGGGCATTAAGAGAGGGATGATTCATGTTTTTATATCCGCTTTTCATTCTGTGTCTTCAGGTCACAATGGCTTTATTCACTGTGAATAGACTATTCTTGTGTGCTTCTCGTTTGTCAATTAACGTCATACACAGAACACTAACATTTTTTAGGATCCTAATGTGTTGTAATTGTTAGCAGATGTAGGCTGGCAGGTGTTCGGCAATTCGGTGTATTAAGGTGACTCAAATAGTTACTCTGATTGGTTGTTAGGGTGTTTTCAAATAGTTGCAAGGTTGTTGCTAGGGTATATACCGTGGTTACTATGGTCAATCTGGGTGGTTACTGGAGTCTATAAGGTGGTTTCCATGGTGATTCAGTGTGGTTACGAGGTCGTACTCTATGATTGGGTGTGCAGTCTGCAGTGGCACAGTACATATCGTGGCAGGATTGGTGGTAGCAGTGGTTTAAGAAGCAGTAGTGGTGGGTCATAAAATGGCCTATCAGGAGAAATATTGAATTGCCATGTTTCAGAAACATGGAGAGACTGTTTGTGTATCATTAAAGACCTGAGAAAATAAAAGTTATCTTTAGCTTTATGAGTTTGAATTTTGTTTGTTGTCATCAAATCCTAGAAATAACAGCACTGCTTTTAATTCCTTCTATGCTGTTTCTTTACCTAAACCTATCATCTTTATTTCCCGGTTTAGATGCTGGGTTATAAGCTTGGTCCAAATAAGGACCACCACCTGGGCATCGCATGATGTGTGGTTGACAGTCATTAGTCTAATTAGAGCTGACATAGGATGGCCTCTGACCTCTGTGAAGAGTTGAAAAGTGAAGAACTGCAAAACTGAGTTGGTAAATTGTGTATCTTGTAGTTTTTTTCAGGAGCTCAGCGATTGTTGAATTTCTTTTTCTTGCTGATGAACGGTGAATTGGCAAAAAAAAAAAAAAATTGTTACCTACACATACTTCACTGTTACAGATGTAGGAGCCTGCCTGTATCATTTAACAGCTTGTTGAATTGTTAATTCGTCCCCCTCTCTATCTGTTGCACCAGTGCGCACATATAGTGTGGAGCTTGTTTCATCATTTTTAGGCTTGTTGAGCACAAAATTTTCATTTGCTTTTTTCTTGGGTTGAACTTGGTGAAGCTGCTCTGTCATGTCTGGTTAATGGAGGCTCATCCTGCTTTGATATATAGGTAATGGGTTGTGAGATTCCTCTGTTACCTTTCCACTGTGTACCATGAATTTCCACGGTCGTCATTGATTTTATTTGAATCAAATTGAAATGTTTGGACTCAAATGAGAAAAATGTAATATATCATTAGTGGTTTTTAGTCACTATTTGGTGTTTTCAAGAGCAGTGATTTGCACAATACATTTCATGTTGTCACATGTAGTCCTACATATATATAATGTATATAGATAATGAAAAACTTCCCTGTAAAATTTCATTTCACAATTGATGGGGCACAGTGGATTGTGGGATACTGAGATCTACAACAGACACACTTGTGTCCTCCAAATTTGTGCAAAAGAAGTGCGTGTGTTCCTCAGCCACATCTGGACGAGCCTTTGATTTTGCACAGACTCATGGATCCGTTATGACGAGAATTCAGCCTCTGGACAGTCATGAACTAAGATGCAGCCACTGTGAGCGAATGTTTTAGCACAAGGTAGAGAGACTCAGAGAGAGAGAGTGGGTTTACATGTTCAGCACCATGGAGAGAGACGGAGAGACACTGGGTTTGAATGTTCCAGCGCTAATTTTATTCTTGACGGTGAATTTACTGTAGGTTTGAATGCAGGGCTGCATGTGCGTGCTGATGTGCAGGTATTACTGTAGATAAGTGGTGTTAAGAGGCTTTTTGCTCTACGCACAGGCCTCATCAATATGTCGTCTTCTACATCATCCCTCAGCTCTGATCTCTTACTTCTCACGGCATATTTTTTGATCTGGCCTTCCCACATAAACCTGAAATATATAAAACAGTATGATAAATAAAAATCATAAAGTGCACGTGGGAAACTGTAATGAGAAAATCATTTGGAAATCCATCACTGTCAGAAGTTGATCAGCTGCAAAGCCTGAGCATGAAATATGTATAAAACAATATATTCCTTATTACTAAACAGACACTTTCATCCCAGAAGACTGATTTCACCCATAATGATAATTCCCATAAAGCACAGATGTGCTTTATCAGTTACCATGCCAACTGGTAACCAGGGAGCAATAAGCAACCTTTCTTGTTTTCTACTGTTTCTGTGTGTGTGTGTGTGTGTGTGTGTGTGTGTGTGTGTGTGTCTGTGTCTGTGTCTGTGTCTGTGTGTTTGTGTGTTTATTTGTGTTTGCACTTGTTTTGAAGAATTTCTTTCAGTTAGTCATCAGTGTGCTTCCCTCTACATAAAAGCTGTTATACCCTTGAGGATTTTCTACCTGCTTTGGGACTCCCTATAGTGCTTAACTGAGAGGTTTAAAAAACAGACCCATTTGGGATGTTATAAATAATATCATTTATACTCTGTAATGCATAAAAAAACAAGGCAAACATGGAAGTTTTCTTTTCTAAGTTGGTTGCAACACAAATGTAAGGCAGAACTCGCTGCAGAGTGCCACCAAAAAAAATGACCACAAAGGCACGAAGAACAACTAACAAAGAGAGACAAGGGTCATTTCTAGTCTAATCTTTCAGTCTGGGTGGGGGGTCTTTCCCATGTCTTTATCCAGAGGCCCATTGTTCATTATCTATTCATGGATTTGGCATTTATTTATTCAATAAAAATGAAGCCATTAATAATCTACAGTTTATTATTCTATGGCTTTTAATTTGAGTCTTAACACATTTTTCTCATTTTTCAAATGAGCCTCCCTTCTTTAGAACCGTGCACCTATCTGGCCTCACGATTGAAAAGTTTTTAAACCCTCCCCTGTTAAACCCCGCCCTGTGTAGCATACTGTGTAATGTATAATTGTTTAATGTAAAGTCCTCATCAGGTTATTCAAACGTCCCACACCACAGTACTGAGGACTTGGCCTCAGCTTCTTCAGTCCTGGGTCCAGACCCACATCACCACTGTTTTCAGCATGAAAAATAGTAAAGGGAAAACTCAGTGGCAGTTCAGTTTCAGTTTCTCAGGAGTGTTTCTTCTCTGTCATTTCTCTCAGGCAACTGCTGACAGAAACTGATGTAACAACCTTGCACCACTGAGCGTCTGTAGCGCACAACCAAACACTGGAAATCAGTTTCCGTCTTGTGTTTACAAGACAAAATGTTGATAGGAATAGTTTAGCTTCCCTGGAAGTTGGTAGAGACATATCACATCATCTCTGTTTAAATCGACAGCCATGAAACAAGGTCTCACAAAGTGGGGAATGTATTGGTATGTCTCTCTCTTAGATTCCAGATCAAATTGATATCATTCCTGCTGGTTCACTTATCCTCTGTGTCTTTACAGTAATTCTTACTTTCATAGTCCTACTCTCCTTCTTTTTGACCTCTCTCCTGCATGAACTGCATATCTCTTTCTTTCTCTTTTTCTCTCGCTCTCTCTCTCTCCTTAGCCTGGAGCATGTTTTTTTTTCTGTGTGTTTCAGTGGAGCACTTAAGTCTCCCCCTCTGTGTCTGCCTGTAATGAGGGCTGCCAGCTGTGGCTCAATGGCCAGCACACACACGCGCACGCACACACACACACACACACACACACACACACACACACGCACACACACACACACACACACACACACACACATGCATACAACGACCAGCCACAGTCACTTCTCCACTTCTAGGTAAAAGCGGAGATAAACGGCACATGATGTAATCAGCTACATATGCGACCAACCTATAGGCTGTGTGTGTGTGACTAACACTAAACTATGTTTTCACTCTTATTAAAATGATTTTCTTTGTTTTACTTCATCATGAACTGCATATATTTGTGTTTTGGAGAGAAAGAAATCAGTTAGTTTGAAGACATCACTCCGGGAGACTCTCACCAGTTTTTGAAAATGTATAGAACATAAAAAATGTATTAATGGAAAAAAATAAACATCAGATTAAACGTAAATGAAAAAAAAAAGTCATTGTGTCAGTGCTGCAGTGATTAATTCACCAATCTGGCAATTTATGGAAGAGTAATCAACAATGACTTGGGTTACTGTAAATTGAATAGTAATGCACATTTTTCACAGTTTTCAGACAAGATAATCAGGAGATAAAGCAATAATGAAAATGGAAGCTCCAGTTGCAGCCTAGTTGTGATCACTTCATCATCATTAATCAGCAACAATATTCATTATCAATTAATTCTTTCAGTCGTTTGTCAAGCAGGAGTAGCAGGAGAACCACGTATTCACTAGTTCCAGTCTCTCAAATGTGAGGATATGTTGCTTTTTCTGTTTTATAACACTGGTGGTCGGACAAAACAAGCAAGACATCACCTTATAATAAGAACAGAAATGGTTAGTCAGAGACTTATATTGTACAGCAGTGTTTCCTCTAGGATTTTTTTCAGCAGTGGGGGCATGCTGTCGGGGGGGAGTCAGAGTAGAGTCAGTGGCAAAGTGGGGGGGGGGGGGGGGGGGGGGGGGGGGTAGAGTCAGTGGCAAAGTTTGCACCCAGGCTCATCTCTCTCCCCTGCACCTTCACCCAGCTCTCCCGCTGCTGTGCTCTGCTCTCCTCCACTTTGTTTAACAACTCCTCCCTGTCTAATGTTACTTGTCTAATAAGTTACATTAAAAGTGTGAGTAACGTAACGCTAACAGCGTTATATAGTTTACACTCACATCACATCTGATTACAAGTGTGAACATTAAAATACTATTTTTTACCTAACCATCATCATTTACGAGTCAGTAAAAGGCTTATGATAGGCTACCTGACTAGCGTCTTCTTCATCTGTTGTCTTTCTCTTCTTAGAGAAGTATCTGAACGAGCTCATCTGAAAATGCAGTCAGCAGTTAATACATAATGACGTGTAGATATTAGCTTAATGCTATCAATTAGTTTACCCAAGTTAGCGTCACTGAGTTGGCTAATAAGTCTACCTTTTCTCCGGTAATTCGCTGCCTTATTCCTCACGACTACACTTCTCTGACTCTCACCTGGTGCCTGACGTGACGTCACTTTCAAGGCCGCGCTCTCGCGAGTAATTAACTCCAATAGGATCCCCCAACCACCCCACTCCCTCCCTCCCCTCCCCCCGCTGTTGCGCTCATCATCACACAGGCTGTGCTGTGAAGGTGGAGAGATGTGGCGGTGGTGCATTTGCGACAATAAAAAAATAAAAAAAGAAAAGAAATTTGAAGGCGTGGCGGCTATGATTTAGCAGTGGCGGGCCGCCACTGCTAAATGAATGTAGAGGAAACACTGTACAGTGTGTGGAGATAAATGGTTTTTAATGTTCTTGTTGCATGTTTGTGTCTGTGTGTTTACAGAATCTTGGCCACGGTGGGTTCAGACTTTGACCTGAGAACACTGCGAGCGGTGAGAGTGCTGAGACCCCTGAAACTCGTGTCAGGAATCCCAAGTAAGTCACCTTACCATCATTTAAAGAGATTTCATTCTTGCTTTTGTAATTTGTTTTTAAACGCTTTATCACTTTGTAAGATAGTTTTGAAAAGTGCCATGAAGATTACACCTATTAAAGCCTCCACATGGGCCATTATAACAGTTAATGTCTCTTGCTTTTGATTGGTCAGTATGTAGAAAAAGATTAAGATTATATGACGTAAACTAGTCTTTGATTGTCTTATGAAGTTGTCTTTTAAATTGGAAAGTTTTCAATAGAAATCTCCGGTGAGTTTTATTATAATTAATAGAAATAATGTCTAAAATAATAAAAAGAAGAAGCAAGTGCTTAGACTTTCTTCCCTCCCCTCTGCCCCTCCTCTGTCTGTCTCTCAGGTCTCCAGGTGGTGTTGAAGTCTATAATGAAAGCCATGGTTCCTCTGCTGCAGATCGGCCTGCTGCTCTTCTTCGCCATTGTCATGTTTGCCATCATCGGGGTGGAGTTTTACATGGGCAAATTCCACAACACCTGCTTCAAGATCGACACTGGTGAGAGCAACAGCTTGGCTGTGGCCTGTGTTTGTACGACAACACTGATCATCGGCCGAGTCGACGCCAGGAAAACTTTTTTTTCTTTCAGCTGTGTTCCTGTATTTGTTACGGATGAGAACATATATTGCATTGCATATTTATGAAGGCG
Source organism: Seriola aureovittata (assembly GCF_021018895.1). Classification (NCBI taxonomy): domain Eukaryota; kingdom Metazoa; phylum Chordata; class Actinopteri; order Carangiformes; family Carangidae; genus Seriola; species Seriola aureovittata. The sequence goes on from NC_079381.1 coordinate 5,120,967, forward strand.
TGCATAAATGATTCATAAGTTCTGTATGTACATGTGGCTTATGAGTAGTTGCACATTCGCAGAACTGGCAGCCGGCGTGCCTATATCAACATAACAAACAAGTGCACAGCAGAATTTTTGACGGCCGTTTTTCACATCTTGATTTTGATGAATGGAATTTTCACAGTCGTCAGGTTTTGATTGATAGCTTCTGCTGTAACTCAATAGGGATGCTTATGTACTTGGCCTCCTGATCAAATGCTAACTCAGATGGCGTTAATGAGGTTGCAGTTCGCTGGTTCCCGCTTTCTGCTGCATCAGAAGTGTGTGTTAGTGAGGCAGCAATAAAACCTGACAAGGCATTCTTTGCCGTGTGAGTGGCTGCTGAGCAACTTATATTTATAGCTGTGTTTTTGTATGTTTGCCACAGATACTGAACTGGCATGCACCAAAGTCTGAGCTCCGCACACGCCCCAACTCTTTGCATATTTTTGGATTAGCCGGGAGTTAGGTGGAGTCAGACATTGCCAAGATGGCAACAGCAGAGCAGCCCACTCCGAGCTTCATATCACACAAAAGGCTGTCACAAAGGCTACATCCATCTTTATTTACAGTCTATGGTTTAAATAGATTCATGTGAATTTTTGCAGTGCTTAGACTTTCAGCAGGTTTTCTAAGAACTTATCAGGACACTATGAGAACTGTGACACAAAGAGCAGTACTCAAAATGTCACTGAGTCATTTTAGCATTATAAGCTTTTGATTAACCCCTGTCCCGAAGAGTGATTGTCCAGTCATAGCCTGGTAACTTCAACAAAGTGAGGTTTGGATTTCTCCTTGTGCTTGAGCAGTGTGCATGGGGCTGAATGGATTGAAAACAATGGCTGCCTGTCAGGTTGGAAAGATGTTTTCAGAAACAGCACAAGTAGTGAGGTTAACTTTCATGCAAAGTATACCATACATGAATATGAATCACCTGGACAGTCATTTAATGTGTAGAAATTAAATGTGTGTGTGTGTGTGTGTGTGTGTGTGTGTGTGTGTGTGTGTGTGTATAAAAAATATTTCCGATAAACACAGCCAGGCTCCTATTAGAGTTATTTTTTACTACAGCATTATAGTAGTTATACTTTAGACAGTCAGATTGCTTGACTGAAATTACACATTGTGTAATGCAGTGATGAAAATGATGAAGATTTATTTCCCCAACACTGGTGTCAGATAGAGTGTGAAGGTGTGACTTCAGGGTTATTGGCTGGCCCAGCTGTAAAATATGTGCATCTATCAATGTGTGTGTGTGTGTGTGTGTGTGTGTGTGTGTGTGTGTGTGTGTGTGTGTGTGTGTGTGTGTGTGTGTGTGTGTGTGTGTGTGTGTGTGTGTGTGTGTGTGTGTGTGTGTGTGTGTGTGTCAACCCAGTCAGGGTGCTCGTAGTGGTGTGAGCTGTTGTGACAGCCTGCTAATGTACAGTACATGTGTTACTGAGTTATTTCAGTCAGACACACAGCAGGGTTCGATTATGCTGAGCAGCACTGGTAACAACTTTGTACATGACCACTGCTGTGTTCTTTTTTTCTTTGTATGTGTGTGTGTCTATATATATATATATATATATATATATATATATATATATATATATATATATATATATATATATATATCTTTATACTATATTGTATCTTTGTATCTGTCTGTATGTGTGAACGAGTGCTGTAAGGACCATGTTTGTCTGAGTAGGTCTGCATGTTTTTCCTAGTGTATATTCATTAGGTGTTGCTTCACTTGAGCACGGGCTTGTCAAACACACACAAGGTCTAATTTGGATTATTTCTATTGTGGCATTAATGAGATTACACACAAGCTCCACAAAGTCTGAAATGATTTAAATGATTTAAGATTTCCTGTAGTCTTCACTAAATTCATGTTAACAGATGAGTATTTGAATTACAGCTGCTTTCAATTTATCAGTGTCCCATTTCCACTGCTCATTGCATTGAAATTCTGTAACTCATAATGGTTCACTAAAATATTCATGACTAGTCTCATAAATTTGATGGCAGCATGTTTAACATCGTCATCAGTGTGACTTTTAAAAGTGAATAGCACGATCAAATATGTCCTTGATGGTACCATATTTGTTTTTTAAATGAAAATAAAGAAAAATAAACACAGATGTTATTTGAAAAAAATCACATGTAATTCAAATAATGAGCTGTACTTATTTTTTTTTGCAAATTGTCCAATTTCATGAAAGAGCTGCACCCAGTACAAGAAAACAGAGAGATGTTCCCATATTATCCTGAAAGAGTCCGGCTGACACAGCACCTGTCAGTAAGAAGGAAAGGACGCGTCTTACTGGAGTGACACCAGAGAGATGTTGGCTGTGCAGTCTGGCTCTGCAAATCATCGTTAAAACTTGGCACAGCCTCTGATCGAGGCACTGCCCCTTATGAAACGCTGGTTGCACAAGGCATCTGTTATACTCAGCACATTTATTCTTTATTCTGATCCCCATCTGCTGACATATGTGTCAGCACATCCTTTAAACAAACTCTCGGCAGCCTCCATGTATTCTGGTACTATATCATCTCTATGTCACTTCACAAGCCTGAAAACTGAAGCGCATATATGGTAGGACTCGCCTTGATTAGTTGGACCACATACACACTTTGACACCTAAACCTGAAACATGGTTTTCTTTCTGTCTTGGCTTTTTGTAAACACTAAGCCAGGTTTTTAGAAAAGGTAGAAATGACTTGAAATTATTTTCCTTAGCCTCTAGCCCTCTCTGTGAACACTCATTTTCAATGTGAGTATAGCCGATCACACAATGACTTTGCAATCATAAAATAGTGCTTTGATTAATGTCTCAATGCAAAGTCATGAATTTGACTTTACAGAAAGAGTAGTATATGTGATGATAGAAAGCATCATCAAATAGTGCAAATGCTTTTGGCATTTATTAGTACAGAGTTTTGTTTTAAAATTTATGTGCGCCATATATCGTCCCCCACAGAGGTTGCTGCTGGGAAGCTCAAGTTTCATTTTGTTTCGAACACATGTTCGCGCGCAACAGTAGTTATCTTTTCCGAGCCGCGGTTTATAAACACTGTTGCCGGTTTATCAAACGGAATAAATAGTTGTATTTCACTCTCACTGTTGTCAGGTACAAAGTCACAGAACAGCCCCGGGAGTGGCTGCTGAGCACGAGAGACCGAGAGCTGCACTGCCCAGTTAGGTTAGCAAGACAGACAGACTACAGAGAGATGCACTGCAAGATAGCACTTAATGTTACACTACTGTTATTTACTGACATCAAACTCAGAGCAGAGATAACAAGTTTGCCTGATTGCTGTTCCCACAACTCACTCTCATGGTGAGTTTTTTTCTCTTTTTATAATCAAAATGATAGTTCCACTTCATCCTCGCATCGAAGTAGTGAACACTGATACCCGCATCGGAGGTAAGCAGGGGCGTGGCCCTGGAATAATCTGCGGGGGCCTAAGTAACTTGCATATCGCACATATAGGGCCACCCAGCTCTAACTGTCAGAAAATCATGTCGGCATCGATAAAAGGAATTGATAAGCTTGAAGACGTACGATTCTGATGCTTCCCATCTGTGTTATTACGTAATACTTCCAAAAACGTGTTGTAGCATGGTGTTGTATTTAAATGTGGATGTCTTGACTTACATTTTCACATGAAGTTAACATCCGGTATGATGGTGCGTCTGTACGAGTAACATCAGGACTGGATTTCGTCACAGTGAGGTGTGCGAGTAAAGACCAATAAGCATCACTTACATCATGGTCTGACTCAGGCCCTTTAAACCAGAGTGGTCTGTGGTCTGTTGGCGGCTGCATGATCCGCTGGTTTGAATGAAAGATGTGAGATACACTGTGACCACGAAAGAGATCTCAGTTTGTTTGAGCCGGGGGGACAGTGGCATGAATATTAGGACTTCCAGTACTGAGGCTGACTTTTCATTGTAATAACTTGTGGTGCAAACATGTCCATATAAAACCTTAACAGTGAATTGAATCACTTGAATCATTTTCATCTTTTTCACTGCAGTTTCTTCAAATTGTCATTTTCTTTATTGTTTCCCTGCAGAGTTTTGCGATATGGCATATCCTCAATCCTGCCATTCACTGCAATAACAACTGGTTGTTTCTGATTACAGGGCTTGGATTTCATAATCGTCCTAGGAAAGCATGTCCAACTTGGACCTTGAATGGTTTTAATGTTGCAGATGGAATAGTATAGTGGTTATTGATTTGTGTATTTTCTAGGGGTCCTTGATGTGATGTAAAGGCACATTTGCTTGATCAGTCATGATCTGCATCACTGCTAGCCCCATCTTAAAGAACTTGGAACATTGAATTAGTATCACCTGCCGAGCAAGGATGAAAATGATTTTCAGAGAACTTTTCTTAACCGTACAGAGAACAACAGAAATCAAATCTGAACCAGGGTAAAGGGGAAATCTGACGAAATGTCCAGATTTCCTGCGTGGAGTAGAAGGGCTGTGACATTGGTTGCTGGTTGGGTAACTCGGCTGTGATGGCAGTGCCGCTCTGTTGGAGCATGCTGCTGACAGTCGATCGTTGTACCGACCTTCACCTGTGGTCACTAGTGTTGTGTAATGACTGACAGAATCAGGCCGCAGACTCACTCTGCATGAAAAGGTTAGGAGGTCAGTGGTCTTCGTTGAGAGGTATCAGTTGAAGTGGGCAGAGCACCTGTGAGGAATATCCCCTGTGAGTTTCTCTTTAGAAGTCATGACTGATTGTTCGGAGATAATGGGACACATTGGAGCAGTGTGAGGCAGCTGGAGGAAGTTACAGGGGAAAGTGACATCTGGCTGCTTCACTGTCCCTGCTGCACTTCTGACCCACATAACAAAAAAGTATGCGTTGATAAAATGTATGAGCATTAGGGGGCAATGGTTTTCAACATATATGAAGCCATTGCTACAATCTGTGTAGACACTTTGAGATCTCTGCATTATTCTCATCTGATACTTTAATAACAGTGTTATGTGAAAAAGTTCAACTGATAACAGAAATATTCATTTCAAAACTCACTCCCCTATTTCTCTTTATTTTTCTTTTGCTCAGGTGAGAGAGTAGCCGACTGGCCTTGTGGTCAGGAGCCCCCAGCCAGGACGTGTCCCAATGGGACCCAGTGTAGAGAGTATTGGACTGGACCCAACTTTGGTATCACCAACTTCGACAACATCCTGTTTGCAGTGCTGACTGTGTTCCAGTGCATCACTATGGAGGGCTGGGTGGACATCCTCTACAGCGTGAGTCTATAAACACTAAAGACCTTGGACCTTGATTTCCTGCTGTCTTTTGTTCCTCACAGGTTCTTCTTCATCATCTCCAATCTTAACATCTTTGTTCAATTATTTCTCACTCCCTAGTGGCAGAGTTTTAGATTTTGTTTTAGTCGGTGTGTTCATTGGTCAATTTACCAGATATTCCTCAGAGAATTAACCCTAATGCTTTTTTGGCGACCTTGACCTTTCCTCTATTGCTGCCCTCTGGCCAAAATCACTAGTGCACAAGAAATGTCAAAATCTTATGGCTAGAGCACCATGAAATTGTCTGGGAACCTTCATGTTGTTCAGAGCGTGAACTTTAAGGGACAGCTCATACAGTATCAAGGTGTCTTCTTCTCTAATGAGCAGATTGCTAGGAAATTTGTTGAGCATATGCATGCTCTCATGGATGTACAAACCCCGTTGATTTTAATGACCCCATTGCATTTCTTCTTGCCCCATACACCAGGCAATCTTTGCAGTAGCCCTGGAGGTTTAGACTAAACCAAATAGGAATCAGGTTTACTGCCAAGCAGGTTTTCACATATGAGGAATTTGCCTTTATGCCTAAAAACACAGTGAGTAGAAGGTAGAAAAGGTGACAAGATTAATTTCTTAAAATACCTGGCTGAATAAGCGTAAATTGGCAGAGATGCAACATCTTTGCCTACCATGCCTGGTGTCTCCATCCACAACCAGTATATTTCACACAGGCACAGCTTCTGAAACTACTCAAACTCAGAAACTTCTGAATATAATCTGTTTGAAATTTTGCATTTGTTTCTAGGGAGATATTATTGAGGTTATTATATTATATTATATGGCAGTGATTGTCTTTGCTACCCGGCCTGCGGCCTGGTACCTATGATCAAATCACAGCTGTGCTGATATTCAGTACAACATCACGACCTTGAGTGTGATATTGCTTTTATACAACAGTTCTGCGTGCACCATACTAGTTAAAAGTAATAAGCAACAACAGATGATTATGATGTGTTTGTTTATTTCATCATTTATTTCGTAATGCCAACACAAATAGTTCCACAACTGGACTGGTACTGAACTGTTGCTAAGCAACACAAACATTTTCCTGTCGTGCACAGTGCACAGTAGCTTGCTACTTTGTCTAGACGTTACTGTTAAGTGCGTGCCGAAGAATTCAGGGTTCTTCTTTCATCCTTTTCTGACGACCACACATCATTTAATTCAAAAGGTATTTCTGGAAATAGTTTCATCATTGCAGAGTTTGTTACAATCTAAGATAGATAACGACCGTTAATGTAATTCTGATTAACGCTTAATAGAACACCTGTGAAGCGGAGTGATACATATAGTTAAAAGTCCCAGTGCTGTGTACTCTATATCAGCGCTCATAGAATGCCGCTCGTCCAATCAAATTACGTGATCGAAACTAACTGTTGTATAAATTATAATATACAGTATGTTATATTATAACAGAACAAACAGATATATGTAGGCCTAGATTTTTCCTTTTCTTGATCTTTTGGTTTTTTACAGCTGATTTTAGCACCATCAGAACAACATCTTCTTCCAAAATGCTTATGCACTCTCTGTTATTCATTTTTATTAAGCAGTTACCAGGCACCCCCACTTTTTTGCATGAGGGCCAAAATAATGTACCAATAAATTATAAGGTTACTCTTCTTCAGACTTTTTGATTACCAAAATCACAGTGGTAGTCATAACCCTGATCTCATTTGAAAGCTAACACTTTAAATTTTACAACCAAAATGTCAGAATGAGTAGATGAGAGACTGAACCAAGCTGAACATAGGGCCTGTAGTAGTTACCTTTTTATGTGGAAAACACTTTGGAGCTACAGCCGTAAGTCTGAAACAATTCTGTGTCAACAGCTGTTGCAGTGATATGGGCATCCTGAAGTGCTTTTTCACAGATAGAAGCAGGAGACTTAGGCTTTGAAGCCATGCACAATTCGTAAAGGTTGTGTCAATACTGAGTCCAGTAAAGACCAAAATACACCTAAAGTAGCACTACCAAGGCCAAAAGTGTTTGATCACCTTATCTTCAAAGAACACTCAAAGACCTCAGGTGGGCCGCTGGCTTAGAGAAATTAGTAATTGTTGTTTTTTTGAAGAAGATAACCTTGATTCTGAAAAGGAAAAGTGAAACCTTCCAAATAGTTTGGGAGTCTTTACTCAACTAATAAGGTATGTTAATGTGTTGGATATGATACCAAGTGATGGCAATGGCAACACATGAGAGATCTGGTCCACACATAGGGACTACACATGATAATCGACTGGCTCTTTGCTCAATAGCAGATACTATGTCTACGTTTTTTTAAAGAATGTGATGAGATATAATAGAATTTAAACTTGATGATAAATATTATATAAAGAAATGCCACAGAACCTGTTATGCTGTGATCATCTACAGCCTGCTTTAATATACCTCTAACCAATATGATTATATGCATCTGTTAGGATAATGTTGTTCCTGCCCTTTTTTTTAAATTGTGTTCTCTGTGCCTCAGTTAATTTGACCTTTTCTTGCAAATTTGTTATGTTATGTCTTGACTTATAATTAAAAAAAAATAATTTAAAAAATAATAATAAAAAAAAAAAAATACAACAGCACTACTGAAGTCCACAGTTAAAAAGTTTAAACAAAACAACAACAAAACAAAAAACATACATAAATGGTGGTTATTGTTTTATGTTTGTTGTTGTTTTCCTTGTGATATAACAACACCTTTGCTAAACCAATATAATCCATCCATCCATCCATTATCTAAACTGTTTATCCTTGTAGGGCCGCGGGGGGGCTGGAGCCAATCCCAGGTGACACTGGGCGAGGGCAGGGTACATCCCGGACAGGTCACCAGTCTATCACATTGCTGACATATAGAGACAAACAACCCCTTGCGCACACATGCGCACACTTCAGAGTTGCCAATTAACCTAATGTGCATGTCTTTAGACTGTGGGAGGAAGCCGGAGTACCTGGAGAGAACCCACACAGGCACAGGGAGAACACGCGTACTCCACACAGAAAGGCCCCAGGCCTGGGGTACAAACACAGAACCTTCTCCCTGTGAGGCTACAGTGCTAACCACTGTGCTGCCCAAACCAATATGATATTATGTCAAATGCATATATATGATATACATATAGCATATATCTTAATATGTAACAGTCTGTGGCTGGACTCAAAGCAGAGATGTTACGCCGATGTCTCAGACAACTGGGTCAGTGGGATGACCCCCCCCCCCCCCCCCCACACACACACACACACACACACACACACTTTGTCTTTCTGTCACCAGCCCAAACAGTTTTGTTATCTAAATGCCAGAACCTCTCTGTTTTTACAGGGCAGCCAAAAGCATGTGCCTTTTAAAAACGTACAATCTCAGAACACTTAGAAGAGAAATAAGGATCCCTAAAGGATGAGGGACGACCAGCCAAGCAGAACTAAAAAGTCTCTAGGCCAATCCCACAATGGCTGTCTGACTCAGAGCTTCATTTTTATTTTTTTTTTCACTAAATGATGTATGCAAAATCAAACACAAGCCTCACATATTGGACAAGTTGTACCTGCCGAATGATACAGTGGCTTCAGAAAGTCCCCAGACCTCCTTCACTTTTTGCACATTTTATTATGTTGTAGATTTGATTCTAACTGGATAAAATTTGCCATTTTGCCTTATCCATCTATACTCAACAAATCCATAATGACAAAACAAAAACATGTTTTTAGAATTTTTTGCAAATGAATGAAAAGTTAAGAAAGTAAAAGTGTGGTCAGGTGATTCCTTTGCTTGTTTGGCTTTAATTATTCTTGACGTGTGTAGAACTTGTCACAAGCTGAATTGATTGGACACACCCAAGGAATCAGTTACAATAACTGTCAAAGTTAATGCTGTCATACTGAGTTGCTCTCCGCTGTGTGAAATCAATTATTGTTGACCACTTTCAATTTTATTTGGCAAATTAATTATTTGTGGCATTATTTGTACATGGGCTTCTTTATCCTGCGCATCTCTTCCTCTCCGTCTTTGATTTTCCCCTTTCCTCTCCCTTCCTCTATATTTGTCTCCTCTCCCCATCATTTTCTTTTCCCAGCGTTCTTCCTTCTTCCCTCGGCTCCATGTGTTCCTCTCCCAGGAGACAGCAGCTAACTGGCACTATATTGTGAGCCACTTACAGAGCCATGTTTTTCTCCATCTTCTCCCTCTTCTCTCTGTTCCTCCTCGTTTCACTCCGAACATCTCCCGTAGCTTTTTCTGGCTCATTATCCTAAGCACTGCAGACCCACACTGCTGTGATCCGAGAATGCCTTTTCTCTCAGTTGGTACTTTTTCTTTGTATTTTGGTCTTTTTCTTTTCCTTCTGCTCAAAGTCAATTCTTTTGATCCTCGCAGTTATTTTTATTACAGGCTTTTTGTGTGTCTATCCTTACCGTATGTCTTTCTGCCCACCTATCTCATTCTCTCTCTTTACACTGCTCAATTTTACTATGTAGTCCTCTCTGGTTCTATTGTCTTATCCTTCTTCCTGCACCCAGAGGAAGAACGCCCTCCATGACAAGATTCGCGAGCATGAAGTGGTGTTCAGATTAAGTGGCCTTGTAGAGACCATTCATGCATCTCATTGAATAAGACGATGCTCATTTTTGGACTGTTTTGATTGGTCCAATTGCTGCTCTTGAGGATTTACCACACAGCATAAAGACATTAGCCCCTTTTAAACAAAGATCCCGCTATATTGCTGTTAAGAAGCCCCTTCATTACACCGTCTTATTGCTGGCTTATTGCTGGGACAACAATTATACGGGAGGGTAAAACAGAATAAATGTGCAACATTCTCGCCTTGAACAGGCTCTGTAAAAGGAGGTATAGTTGAGCTCATTGGAGAGGGTTTTTACAGTCTTTGAAGAGCTTCACTGAGGTTTAACACCTCTGTGGCACCTGGCTCACTCCATCTGTCTGTTGAAGCCTTTGGTGACTCATTCACTGTGCCGGTGGATCATCACCCTGCTGGCTTGTGTGAGTAGAAAGTGCCAGTTATCCATTACAAGAACCGCTGCTGTGGAGATACTTGTTTGTGCCTACCTGGCATGGGTTAAATGTGGCCTGCTAATTCAGCGCAGTGTTCATGTAAGCCTTGGTCTTCTTTCATTTTGCCCTAACCAATCAGAGAAAGGTGATGTATCTACAGCATATACCAATTCAAGAGCTTTTATTTCTGTAAGTTGATTGACAACTAACTCTACGGTTGTTTTAAGCTTATCCTTGCTGTTAACCATTTTTGTGGCCATTTTTGTGGCACTATGTGTCACGAACATAACGTAGCTAGGTAGCTATCTATGAAGGAAGATGTCACTGGAACAGACTGTGCCTCCTCCTTGTCTGTTACTTTCTATATCGGGACACCTCAGCATATATTATTGCTTGCGTAAGAACCCCTGACATGAAATGTTTTATAGCCCGCACTTAAAAGAACTTCTGGTGCTGTCTAACTCAGGACGCTTCGGAAATACAGGCTGTGGGAAGAAGAAAGACAACAGTCATTGCAGATGGGGTAGTAAATGATCATTTCTTCAGTAGTCCTCATGAAGTGATGACACTTCCTTGACTCACCTTGATAGATAGCGCTGTTATCGCTTCCTAAAGGTTCCAGTAACTCAACATATGAGCAGGGCTGAAATGTATTGCTGAACAAACTTTCCCCTGAAGCATGTGCCACGAGATAAAAGCAGAGATCATGACAATGTTGTGAGGTGGAAAAGAGCCATAGGTGTATTTGTGTGAATGCAGTAGAGCATGCATGCATGTCATGTATGCATTAATGTCCAGAGTCTACAAATGAAGATGCACCCTTGGGACAGATGTAGGGGGGAAGGGTGAAGTCTATAACATTACGAAGCCAGAATAGCATTCGGATGGGGGGTGGGGATGGGGGTTTTCGATTCTGTGGATTACATACTTTCCCGTAACCCAACGTTAACCTCACAGATTGATGACTGTGCTACCTCTGCCCTGAGGGGGATTGCTCAGACCCTCCTCTCTAATGGTGCAAGAGAAAATGCAGAGTGCCTCTCCCCATCCTCCCAGTCATTACCATCCTGCCTCCTCTGCTTCTTCTTCCCTCATTGCATCCTCTCTGCAGTCCAGCCCCCCCACTTACCTCATAACTTCCGCTCCCCCGGTGAGGCCACATGCCAGGATCCTGCGGTCTCCCGGCAGCCGACGTAGTGAAATGAAACACCGGTGTCTGCCATGTTAGTCTTCAGCCGGAGGGAGTGGTGACAATGAGGTTGCATTCAGACTGACAATAGCGCTGCCTATGATGGTGTGAAGTGGAAGCATGTTGTTACAGGTGCCAGAGAGAAGATGAAACACAAACTGAGGAGTCCAGTTTGAAGGCAGATCAGACAGGAAGACTTAAATTTTTTAAGCAGATTTAATATTTGAAAAACTTGCTCAGACGCTCAAAAAAGCTATTTTTATGTGCATGACGCAAACCCAGTGTAAAGGCAAAAAACCCCCCTAAAAAAAACAGCCTATCAGACCAGGAGTAGCACTTTGTACATTTCAATGAGACCACTACAGTGGTAAGGGTCGTGAAGAAGAAGGCCACAGCTACAAAAAATGCAGGGATGTCTGGCAAGAAAGTTGAATCTGACTCAATCTCTGCTAAATGTATTGCGACATCATCAGGCCAGACGGTGCTTTGGGCAGTCAGATACATGCAAACACACCATCCTATATCTTGTAATGTGAGCAGTGTAACACTGGCAAAATCCTACCCATAATCTTAAAAACCCAAGTCCTCCATCCTAAGCAACCATATTGGTCGTTTGGCCAAGGAACGTTTCCTGAAATTTGTATATTTGTATTATATAATTTGTATTTGTATGCCACAGAAACTGTTGAAAATCACAGTTGAAAAATAAATAACTAACGGATTTATGATGTAACAAATCTATAGTAAAGCTAGGTTTACGAACAAAAACAACTTGGTTAGGTTTTGGAGAAAGATCGTGGTTTGAGTTAAATTAAGTAATTTGATAGAGGACCCTCATAGTTACAATAATGAACACATAGTTAATGTTATTTAACAATCGTGGTAATGATTAAAATGGATTGAAATAGGAAACGAACTAGAAGACTGTCCTTACCAGAAAAAACAACTATACTGGTTATTTGTTATATATGACGACTTACATCGACCTCTTGCGGTCATAAGAACAGCAAAGGAAAACATAACGTCTCTTAAGGAGGAGCTGACATTCAATGGTCATTGGTTTGACAAACGAGTCCACTGTGTGTATCCCGTCTCCATCAAAACTACAGTTTCCCTACACTACACTACACCTAGTAGCCTTAGGTGACTAAACCAAACATTAACTACAGAGGTGGAAGATCAGGAAACCTCTCATATGAATTGTTTTTACAATCAATTTAATGTGTCATTTGGAAGGCATTAACAAACAGCCTGTTTTGTCAATTAGCTACAAAGACTTGTTGTATATTGTATGCAACACCCTGCAGTACCCAATCTGCATCAACACATTAATCTTCCTGAAATGAATGGGTAGGTATTCAGTGAAGTCTTTACACCCTATGAGGGAGCCCGGGAAAGACAAGAGTGTCACCAAACTGAGTCAACGCTCCGTCTTGATGTTTTAATCATGAACAGACCAGAGGAAAAGGGAAGGGAGCGTGCATGAAGAGAGATTTCAGCTTATGCTAATGATCATAATGTTGCCAGCTGCTGCAGAGCTGTGCTTTTGACTTGAGCAAAATATCCTCCCATCAGTGTCGTCTTTAGCGGCTAAACCACATGGTGGATGTTCCTGATATGCAACTCTAGAACGTTGGAGGCCAGATTACAGTGGAATACGCATCCAGAAGTTCAAATTAGCATGCAGAGGAAAATAATGAGCATTATCCTTCCAAATTACTCTGTCATTTACTGGCTTTTCCTTCATATTTCACCCCTCCCCTACATCCACTAAATTTCTCATGCTGTGATAGTAACAGTCAGCTCTCAAGGAGAAAACTGGATATTAATATGAGGACAAATTACTGAAGGAATTAGTACAGTACTGTTTTTCTTGTTCTCACTATAATAATCTGAAGTGCTTCTTGGTCTAAACAGAACATGTCATATCATTTGTCTTTCTCCAGCAGAAAACATGTTCACCTTCATTTTCACCTTCAAATCCCCGGTTAGATATTGTTGGCACGTTATCACCATCTAGCAGCAACGAGATCAAATCTGACTCATTGATTCTGACATCAGTCTCTCATTGGAGTCCCTCTACCCTGCTTTGTTAAGGCTACAGTGGCTATAGTTTGGAATAAAAAGAATTACTTTTTTAAGGTTAGGAAATGGTTGTAGTCTGTATAGGTTGATAATAACTGCTTGGTTAAAGTGAGGGAAGATCATAATCATGGTTAACCCTGGAGACCAACAATGGTGTCCTGTGTCAAAGTTGCACATTTTATTGGCCCAACCATCTACCCCAACCTACTTCCTAATGCCATGTCTAAGGCGTAGTGGGAGCAGCATGTTGGCAGTGTTCCACGTGTGTCTACACAGGACGTGTTCGGGCACAGGCCTGAGTTGTAGGTCACCCATACATCCACAACTCAGCTTTTGAGTTCAGGTTTTGGGTGGGTTATGTGACTAGCAGCTAATGTAGCTTCAAGCTCATATTTTGTGTATAATATTTTCAAACTTAAAGTGTTCAGACAGCAACCAACGCTGACTCAAGTGACATCACTCGAGGACATATATCAGATTTCACACAGCTCCGACTTGCACAAACGACTTTATACAGTACACGCAGTTGTACTCCCCAGCACCTGTAAACAGACTTCAACAGACTTCCCCTTTAAATGTAAAAACTTTCAAGACATTTGAAAAAATGACCAATTCTGTTCTCTCTTGAGTGGAAAGTCTTGGAAAACAAAGATGTGAACTGTAACTTTTACCAAAACTTTTCCAGAATCCTAACCAACCTGTTCATGTACATAGACGTGAACCGAACCTTAATCACAGCGATCATATCTGTAATGGTCATATGTAAGGGTTTTGGAAAGTACTGTAAAGATACTTTGGAAGGCAAACGATATGTTTTGTTGTTTAGTTTGACTCGACTTGGTTTTTCCCCAGGACTGTGCAGTGCAGTTTACAGTAACAGGGATCCCGTGTATTACGGCTCAGCTCAGGTATTAAGAGAAATGGACACTGTTCCTCCCAACACATACACTGAGAACCGTAGAGCACAGGCAGGTGACATGGGGGCACAAAAATAACATCTTCACTGCTCCTCTGACTTCTCAGATTTATTAAGAAAAAAAAAAAAATGAACACAATTCAACAATAATAAAAACCTTTAGCAGTAATGCCGTGATAATGATCTACAAAAGGACAGCAAAGCCTCGCGCTGATTCACACTGTGAGTGCAGTTTTAGCTCTGAGCCAGTCAGCGGGGAAGTGACTCTGTTGTAGCAGCAGCAGGGAGTGTGGGTGGTTCCTCAGCGTTGATAATGTTGCAATCTTCATTTCATGCCCCATGATTTTATTACATTTCCTCTGTCTCTCCTGGTGACCCAGTGGCCGCCATCAAATTGGGAGCGGCCTTAATTACTTCTGCTGTATCATGTTCAGGCTTCACACTAAAAATGTTGATCCTACTTGATATTAGATTTGCTTTCATTTGAATCTTGTGACTCAATCTTGAATTTTTTTTTAAAGAACCTAAAAGCTTGAGTTGTTCTGACTGGTTGGAAGTGGGTGGGGCTCTGTTGGAAAAAAGGTGATCGTTGCGTTAGCATCGATCTAATATGTTGAGTGATATCTGGCATTGTGGCATCCCTTTATTGAGATCTGTACAAGAGTTTGTGTGGTTTAATGCATGTGTTTGAAACGCTTGGGGTCTCACACACACTTCCTCTGACTTCATTAGAGCCGTGTGAGTCGCTGAGGCAGGTGCACCTTGACCCTGTCAGCTCAAAGACTCGTGCAGTCAGGGCAGTCACGGTGCTCGTCAAAATAAAAATAGAGCAGCACAGATGGACAGCTACATATTGTGTGAACGTTCAGTATTGGCTGTGTGTGGTTTATTAAAGGGGCTTTTTTTTTATGTTTTCTCTCCCGCCGAACATGGTTTCTTGCCAGGAGCGAGTGGTGGTGATTGTTGCTTGACAAAAGCTTCAGCCATCGTTTTGTTTCCAAGACAAGAGTTTATAATATGCCATCTTAGCAGTGCTAAATCTTCAGGGCAGATTGAAGGCTACAGTGAGTCGCTATTGGAAAGTGACAAGACCGGCCAGCGCTAGCTGGTTAGCATGCTAACTTCATTGGAAGAAAAGAAGCGATAGAAACAAGAGTTAACATTGGCGTTGGTCTTGGTGAGTAAAGGAATGAAGCTTGATCCTGAACCAGACTGGTAAATAAACAGCTGTTAATGCTAAAGCTGGCTTTGTAGCAATATCAAGACTTACAAATAGCTCCTTTAAAGCTGCCTGCTGCTGCTAGAAACGAGGCTGATGAGAGTGAACTGCACAGTAAATATATCATAAAGCCAAAAGTATCAGGCACCGTGGTTAATCCGCAGATTGCGTGAGCTGGGTTATAAAAATTATGATTCTGATTAACAGTGGGTGGGTTGCGTGTGGGTGAAATAATATATGATGTATTTTATGGTAAAAATACATTTTACATACTGTACATTATATAATATGCCAGTAATTCAGTACTCGTTAATAAGGTAATGAGAGTACTCGAATATTGAAATTACTGAAGTTGCCCATCCTTACTGTGGATATCAGACTTCCTGTGAGCCTGTGAGAGTCGTACTTTGATGTGAAAGGAACTATGTGTCCACATTTAAATGGTAAACCTTTTGGGCTCAAACTGCTGATGAAAAATCACTAAAATGAACCAGCAGCACATTAATTCAGTGTCAAAAGAGAAAACCAGTTGAGTCCGAGAGCGATGATTAGAGTTTCAAATTCAATTTAACCAGGAAAATTTGTCTTTTTCACGCAGCTCTCTGAAGACCTTTTGCTCTGTGTGGCACCTGAGCTGTTGAGTGCAGTCTGCTTGTTGTAAATGTTTCAGGACTGTAAGGATCTGCAGAATTGATTCAGAGTGGCTGTCTTCATCACAGCAGGCTTTCCTTGCCATCAGAGAAAATTAGTGTGTGTGTTTGTGTGTGAGCTTGTGTGTGTCCGTGGTGGCAGCACTGTAAGCTGAGAGTGGGAGTACACTGTCACACTGCAACTGCATGATGCATGACTCCAAATTATGTGGCAGCTTTTTGCTTTTCACCTCGCTGATCATTCAGAGCAGTCAGCCAGAGATGACTCATGGGAATATCAGAGGTGGAATAACGATATGAAGTGCATTTATATAAAAAAAAATCAAGCACTGAATATACTAAGTTATTACTTAAAGTTTGTTTGTAGATTATACCGCTATATGAAGTGTTTTTAAACACTTTTTCCACCAAAACTTTCATGAAATATTTTGCCAAATGTTGCTATTTCACTTGAACGGGAATTTAAAAGAAGGCACAGCATGGTCCTTGCTTGATAAGACCGCCTGCAGCTGTAAGTGAAGTTAGTGACAGGATCAGTTGCTGCAGCTGCTAAATTATTTGAAGATCTTTCATAAAGATGGAGTGAAGATGATGAGTTTCCTCTGAGTCTGTTTATTTTATTTTTTTAATTTTTAATTTAATTTAATTTTTTTAATCCATTTCAACAAGGAAAATTTCCATGCTGGTTATGTTTAGGCTTGGTTAGTCACAGGAGGTAGCATTATGTAATAGTAGTAGAAGTACAAATACTCATGTGGGCAAATATCAGATGGTCAACCAAACTTAGAAATCACTGAATTAGGTGCAAAGTTCTTCTTGGCTTCTACAGTTGGTTTATTCAATTTTATAATCTGCCTTAACTTTTAAACACAATGTGCCATTGCAGCCAGATTTACATGAAATGTGCACACAACTCAGGACTTGTCTTCGTCTCTTGAAACTTTCCACAATGTAAAGTTATAATATTCCCAGAAAGGATTTAGAAGTTGCAGATTAAAATGTTCTAAATATTAATTATTGACACAACAACAAATTTGGATAAATGTACAACCTTTGTGGTTGTATGTGGTCCCAAGCGTTTTTTCAAACAAGTTGAATTTAAGTTTACCATAATGAGCTTTTGTGTATCAATCATTTTTCAAGATTTGGTGTCAGTCATTTTTGATTTTTGTCATGTTTCTGAATAAACAGAGCTTTTGCTTGTGGAATTCCTCACATTTTTTGAAGGTCCCATATTGTATAAAGTAAGAAGCAGGTCTAGGTTCAATATTAATACTGTGATAGTATCATGGGGAAGTGCTCAGTCCAAATAGAAATGCACATAGAAATGCACTGTATTCAGAAATTTGGCCACAAAAACAGCCATTGGGACTTCTCTAACTTAATGATGCAACGAAACAATCACCACACTCAGCCATGCCCCAAGCCCCAAGCCCCGCCCACCTACACAACACACAACATCCATACTTGCAGGATTTGGTTTCTCTGAGTGTTTACCTGAAATCTGCTATATATTTTTTTCAATCTCTCAGAAAACAGTCAGCCAATCAGAAGAGAGGCTCAGATCCTCTCCTCTGATTGGCTAACAGACCTGTTGTTACTAGAGCTCCAGAGAGAAGTCTGTGAGAGGAGATGTAAAACTACATTGAGATGGTTTTTGGTTCTTAAAACCATAAATATATCTTCTTATGGATCAACACTTTAAATAAAACACTGGAAGAAATGTAAAATATGGACCTTTAACTATTGTTTTATTTGTTTTTTTGTGTCATCACATTATGCTTAAACAACATTTGGGGTCATTAGAAGTACCTTGCTAAAGGCAACATTGTGCATCAGCAATTTTGTAATGAACTAAATTAGTATAGCCAGTGGCCTTTGTTGCCATATGCCCTGTATTTTCTCGCCTACAGTGCACACAGTGTGGTTTAACCTCATTGCATTGCTTCATACCCAGTGTATGTAAAGGTGGGGTGAACTAATCAGCCCATGCATATAAATGACACATACATAGAGTATAACATACATTCTAACAATAGAAACCGGGCAAATTGTCGAACCAAAGCCTGTCTATAGGGATAGTCACTCAGAACATTTTAAGATTTGGTGATGTTTGAATGGTGAATGTATAATCATCATAATGTATATCATACATAAATATCAGTTAGTAGTAAAGGACCAGAAATATTGTTTTATATGTAATGAATATAAATTATAATGTGAAAGATTGTAAGATTTGATTAATATGCATGAAAAAAATGAGGCAATGAGAAAACTAATAAAAATCTGTAGACTCGAGGCAAAATGGAGAGAGTTGGTGACAAATACATACAAGTACACAAACACACATCTTAGCCTAAATATATAAATATATGAATTAAATCTAGACAGAACCACAGATGTGTCTGCTTGACAGTGCCACAGGCTGTTTGTTATATACGATACTGGATCACACCCGCCATCCAGAACTGACATACAGTTTGAAAAATGAGGTGATGGATGTCCTTCCATGCTGCCCAGGGGCAATCGTACAGCTCTTCTCTTCTCTTCTCTTCTCTTCTCTTCTCTTCTCTTCTCTTCTCTTCTCTTCTCTTCTCTTCTCTTCTCTCTCTTCTCTTCTCTTCTCTTCTCTTCTCTTCTCTTCTCTTCTCTTCTCTTCTCTTCTCTTCTCTTCTCTTCTCTTCTCTTCTCTTCTCTTCTCTTCTCTTCTCTTCTCTTTTAACCTGCATCACATACAAAGGTGATGGTCCAGGATGGGCCAGAGAGAGTTGTTCAGGATCAGGACTGTCAACAGCCATGGCATCTATAGTGTGATACATTGTCAAACAAGACAAGAGGAGGGAAAATAAATAACTAAAAACTCAGACACGTTGGTCTTTAAATTGATGGATAAAGCAGTTATTATCGAGTCTGACACTTTGGTTTCCAATGCCCTACTTCAGCTGATGATCCAAGCCTGACTGTAATACATCCCTTATAATGTTTAGACCTGTTATCATTCTTATGCCGATGACATTCAGTTGTATTGCTTGCTGATGATAGTAACCAATTGTCCACATTAAATTATTATTTGGACTCCATCAAGATCTGGATGGCTGACAACTGACTTCAGTTAAATGCAAATAAGACAGACACTCTTATAATTGCTCCTGAAAATCTAATTCCAAACATCAAGCAGTATACTGTATGTGTTTGTGTTAAGTATAACCTTAGAAATGTCTGTGCCATCTTTGACCAATCCCTGTCTTTTCATAATCATGTCAGTCAGCTCATGTTTTATTCCAGTTGAGGAACATAAAGTTAAATTAAGATCTCAGGTGACCATCGTTGACTTGGACAAGATTATTCATGCTTTTATTTCTTCTTATTCAGATTACTGTAACGCTCTTTTTTGTTTGAGTCAAACTTCGTTGAGCCGTCTCCAAACTGTCCAAAATGCAGCTGCTCGGCTTTTAAGTAGAAATAACAAAAGATCACACATCAGTCAAATTCTGCATCCATTTTAAAATAGTGGAGCTAACCTTAAGAGCTTTTCATGGTCAAACACACCAGGATATTGCTGACCTCCTACTCCCTTATACAGCCAACCGGGCTCTAAGGTCTGCTGAACAGAAATTAATGGCTGTCCCTTGAACCTCCTATAAAACCAGAGGTGACTGTGCTTCTCGAGCAGTGGCACTCAATTTATGAAATGCTCTCCCCTTATCATCGCGATAGACTGCTGTGACATTTTGCAAAAAATGTCTTCATAGCTGCTCCATTTTATTTTGTTGCCTTTTACTGACCTATTTCCTCGTCTGTTTGGAACTTTTGTACTTTTTTATTGATGTAAAGCACTTTGTGATTCTGTATCTGTGAAAGGTGCTATATAAACTTTACCTACTAGATCAATGGTATTTCATGACAGTGACTCTGGAAATTCTTTTACTCAGTCATAGAGATACTTCGTCTTTGTTCTTATAATAAATTGTAGTTACAGTGAACAAGATCCTCTTGCCAACAAGCACGTCTTACTAAAACATCTAGTCATAGAAAGTGCAGAGAAAAATGTTGAGAAAATGCAAAAAAGTTGCTGATTATATAGTGTTGATGCTCTGTTTTAATATTCACAGTAATATTCAAAATGACATCTAATAAATCCCGAAACTTGTTTTCTTCTTTTTGAGAGAAAACAGTCAAAAACAATGAGTCCGAAATGTCATCACAAAATCAGATTGTGTGCTCACTTGCTTTTAGCTTGTTCACTCTCTTGAATCTGAGAAACCCAGCAGCTCTTAGGCTTCCACCACGAGACCTCGCTGTGTTTCAGTATCTGAAAAGAATTTGCACAAACTCAACTGAGCTCAGCTCATCTGCCTGAGCTGTCAGCCAAAGAATTAAGGATGTGTCAACAGGAGAGATGTCTTCCATCCTTACCGGCCGACTCTCGGAAAGCTGACGCAACAGAGTGCATGTACAATTCATTTTCTCCTCCACTCCAGAAATACCGGGTTCCCCGGAGAGAGAAGCATTGAGATGTTTGTTGCTACTGCAAACACAAAAGAGCTGCATGTTATCAAACTCTGAACAAAGATACTAAATTAGCTAAATTGACCACTTGAGGGCAGCACAACCAGTTGTAAACACAGCAGACTCTTTGCTAACATGCTACTAAAGAGTTGGCTATTTAATTACACGGAGTAACATCAACATTTATTTTGAGTTATGTGAATCTAAAGTGTTAGGATTGAATATTGGTTCCCCTTTTAGCTCTCTTTTGGTCTCCACCAACTAAGTTAAATATCTGGCTCTTTAGCAGTGAAATGCTAAATTTATCTTCCTCTCACTTGGCGCTGTATAAGTAGCATTCAGTTGGTTTATCTGAGTTTTTTCTCTGAAAACAGTTGGAAAAGACATTGATGAGAGTGAGAAAGTTGCAATTCATAAAACCAACGACTGTGTGAAGTGAAGCTACGCCACTGCACCTGGTTGTTATTGGCCTAGAAATAGTTCCAGTAAATAATTTTTCCCTAAATTTATTCATGTACGCATTAAACAAACATGTTAAGTAATGAGTTTTACAGGTGTGGCAGCTTTTTCTCCCCTAACATTTGACAGAGCCAGGCTAGCTGTTTCGCTCTGCTGCCTGAATGTATGCTAAGCTAGGCTAACAATGTCCTGGCTTCAGTTTTTTAATTAACACACTCTCATGACATTGGTATTTATCTTCTCATATAACGCTTGGAAAGAAAGTAAGAATATTTCCCAAAATGACCCACTATTACTTAAGCTTAACTGAATAGAACTGAACTTAGATGGAGAGAGAAGAAAAGAGGATGCTCATGTAGCATTTATTTTAACGTTTAACAAAACACGGAGAGCAAGAGGCAGAGGATTGAGTGATGAGAAAGTGATGAAGTGTTGTACATGGAGGAAAAAAATGATACAGAGAAACAAAGTGAGGCTTCTTCCAGCCATTTATCCTGGTGTGTGGGCTCATGCTCCTCTGACAGCTGAGACAGAGGGGGTGTGTGTGTGTGTGTGTGTGTGTGTGTGTGTGTGTGTGTGTGTGTGTGTGTGTGTGTGTGTGTGTGTGTGTGTGTGTGTGTGTGTGGTGTGTGTGTGGTGTGTGTGTGTGTGGTGTGTGTGTGTGTGTGTGTGTGTGTGTGTGTGTGTGTGTGTGTGTGTGTGTGTGTGTGTGTGTGTGTGGTGTGTGTGTGTGTGTGTGTGTGTGTGTGTGTGTGTGTGTGTGTGTGTGTGTGTGTGTGTTGTGTGTGTGTGTGTGTGTGTTGTGTGTGTGTGTGTGTGTGTGTGTGTGTGTGTGTTGTGTGTGTGTGTGTGTGTTGTGTGTGTGTGTGTGTGTGTGTGTGTGTGTGTGTGTGTGTTGTGTGTGTGTGTGTTGTGTGTGTGTGTGTGTGTGTGTGGTGTGTGTGTGTGTGTGTGTGTGTGTGTGTGTGTGTGTGTTGTGTGTGTGTGTGTCACATACTGGGGTGTATAATATAGATCTCCAGTCTGCTTATTCAGCCACCCTGAACCTCCCATCACAATTACAGCCAGTATGTGGCAGCGCTTCAATACTGGCGTCTGCAAAATGTCACTGTGCTTCACACAACCCATCCGTCCGCAGGTCTGTCCCCTGCTAACAGGCCGCTATGTGGGGAGCCCCTCTCAGAGGGTGATGACTCCCAGAACCCCCTGGGGGAAAATGAGTTGTTGCTCAGGCAGTACAGAAGTACATAGTCAGTCAGTTTTGGCCATAACTGTTATCATAAAGTATCCAGCCAGTACTACAAAGTGCTTTGGATAAAGTCTAAGCCTCATTTGTTTTTGTGGCTGCATTATTCAGGAAAACATAAGCTGTGCTTGTATTGAATATTACAAAACAGGTGAAAATCTGAAAAATCAGTAATGCATATATTTTAATAAACTTCTCTGATTTCTAAAGCAGCGGTAATTGTGTTTTTGGCCACTTGGACAAGCTTTAAACAACACTGACATATTGTGATTTTATGAACTTGACATGGCTTCCATGTTATCAAAACAATTTCACATTTATTTATATAGACCAATGGTATCATTCACTGGGTGTCATGGTTTTTGGCCACCTAAAAAATATCTGGCTTGAATATGTCACTGTGGGCGACCCTTAACACATAGTGATTTGATCTATGGTTAACATAAAAATGTAGACTATTGTAATTTTAATACCATTTGTAGCCCAAAATGTTTCCGTTAATCGAAGCTTTTGATTTTGTTTACTGTGAAAAGCAAGAGCTGTTGAATGCACAAAACTGAAGGTAAACTGATTTGTATTAATATAAAATCTATAATGAATCTATAAAAAAAAAGAATGTTTTTCATTAAAATGTTAGAGGCCTTTCACATGAGTGAAATGAAATGTCATTGGTCAGTGCAGTTAGCTCTGTGTGTGTGTGTGTGTGTGTGTGTGTGTGTGTGTGTGTGTGTGTGTGTGTGTGTGTGTGTGTGTGTGTGTGTGTGTGTGTGTGTGTGTGTGTGAGAGTGTGTGTGTGTGTGTGTGTGTGTGTGTGTGTGTGTGTGTGTGAGTGAGTGAGTGAGTGAGTGAGTGAGTGAGTGAGTGAGTGAGTGAGTGAGTGAGTGAGTGAGTGAGTGAGTGTGTGAGTGAGTGAGTGAGTGTGTGTGAGTGAGTGAGTGAGTGAGTGAGTGAGTGAGTGAGTGTGTGTGAGTGAGTGAGTGAGTGAGTGAGTGAGTGAGTGAGTGAGTGTGTGTGAGTGAGTGAGTGAGTGAGTGAGTGAGAGAAAGTGTAAGTCATTTAATCAGCCCAGCCATGACAACTCCTATTGGAAGACTGAATTGTCACACCTATTTGTCTGTGGACAATTCATTGGTAATAGATGTTTCCGAGCTGTAACTCGTGCTGAATGAAACAGTTGTTTTGCTGTGATAGAGGACGGAGCATTAGTTAATGGCTTTGTGTGGCAGGAAGCTCACGGAGATGAGGGAGAATCTTTCTTAATTACTTTTTTTTTTTTTTCTTAACTGAAAAGTTATCAGTATTCTTCTGACGACGCAAGTTGGCAAAAGTTTTTTCTTCAGTCGGCAAACTTCGTAAAAAATATATTTTTATTCACTACTGTGAATGAGAAATGGGAAAGTAGGATGAAACCCATTCATGCCCTGTCATCTCAAAACCAAACATCATTTCTTTTACTTTATTTGTGAGTTGTGCATTAACCATGTCTGATTAAAATAAATAACTCTTTTTAACTGAAAGCGAGTGCACAATACATGGTGTGGTGACACGGTGACAAGTCATTTTAAAAAGGTGGTTCCATGAAAATGAAACTGACAATCCGGGTATTTATTTGCATCGGTGACCTCTACTGAGGATATATAGACATTTCTATTATGTGCTACTTTAGGTCTCATGTGTTTAATGGTAATTATACTTTTTTTTGTGTGTGTGTCCAGACCAATGATGTGGCAGGAAACACCTGGAACTGGCTCTACTTCATCCCTCTCATCATCATCGGGTCCTTCTTCATGCTCAACCTGGTTCTTGGTGTACTCTCAGGGTAAGTCAGCTCTAAACATAAACACACATATTCCAGCTCTGCTTAATCAAGACTGATGATTGCTGATTATAAACCCGGTGTAACTATTATAAGAATCTGCTCTGTATTTGCATCTGTTAAGAAAATCCTGCAGTTTGTTTGTGTTTGGTTTATATATTAAAATGTGCAAAAACTGGATTCATAAAAAAAAAAATCTGAAAAAATTTAAAAATGACAAACTGGGCGAAAAGGGGATTTAAACATTTGCATTTGCATTTCAAACTGTTAATAGTTCAAAATTATATGTTTTTTACTTTCTTAGAAGATTTAGAATCAGGAGTTTATTTGCATTTTCTTCCCATTCTTCTCTTTACTAAAGCAACAAGCAGTATTAATGGATCAATAATTATCAGACAAATTAGCAGTTAGATTGAGAACATGATGTCTTGATGAACAAGTCTTGATTTTGGATGGATCACCACTGGACCCCTTTTTGAGAATACTTACATACTGCATCTGAAGGCGCTTCTGTATTTGGTTCAGCTTGTGGTCATTTTACTGGCTGCTTGAATCAAACCCCGCCTACCTACACGCAAAGAAGCAAACCGTCCACCAATCTTGAGTTTTAGGACAGCAATCCTATTGGTCTGTTAACTGCTGCACAATGGAGATAAAGGTTATCTCATGTCTTGTTAGAAAATGCTGAATTGAGGGTGAATTGAGCAAACAGATTATTCACCCCTCCTCCTTCGTCATCTAGCGCTTCTCCTTTTTACTCTGGGTTTCTCATCAGCGAGCCTTGTGTGGTGAAAAGACCTGTGGCTTTTATCATCCTGGTCCTCTGTGCTCCTGGATCTGACATCTGTCCGTCTCACTGAGTCTGTGTTTGCAAGAAGTCTCCTCTCATCTGCTGTGACTCACAGCCCCTTGTCTCACCAGCATCTGGATGAAAGCAAACATGTGTGTGGTCATTAGTCTTCAGGTCACATAAAACCCACTGCTGAAGGAGGAGCTTTTCTTTCTGTGTGATTTCCTAATACAAGCATGCTGTGTCAGACGGCACAACATCAATTCTGGAGCATATCATACAGGGTCAACAGGTCTTATAAATTATAAGGCTATTATCTAAGTAGAAAAAACAGTGCAAGTAGAGACATGTTATCAGCTTGTTGTGAAACTATTGCTGATACAGTTTTTACTCATATATTTTTTAACATAATTCAAAAATGGCCTGTCCAATGATTGGCTGCTTTTAGGGTCATGCCGATGGACGATGAGCTTTGTGATTGTGATCATCAGAGCGGTCACTGAAAGCTCATGCCTTTGCCAATGTCAAGACGATTTTTGGCTTGTTTTCCCATTCATGTATTAACTTATTATTATCATGATTTTTACTATTAAATTCAGGTTAACACACATATACATACACACACACACACACACACACACACACACACACACACACTTGCATACAAGGACCAGTTGTGTGTAGGTGCTGCGCTGTGATTAAACACAGTGGAGGAGATCGACACACAGAACACTTAGTTCAGTTTCTTATCCTGATGCTTTTCATGATTGGAAATACAACCTTTGGACAGTCAGGGGGGGGCAGCCAGCCAACAGCTAACAGCTGTTTCGACGCACGTCCCCGCTGCTCATTTTGAGCAATTATTGTGAATGCTCTATTTCTTAAATGTGAATAATTAATGCTTTATTTGTGATGACAATTTTGGTCTAACATCACCATGAAACGTATTTGTCATCGTACTGTCATCACTCAGTCTATCTGTGAGAGAGAGAGAAAGAGAGGCGAGCAAAACTCCACACACTCGCTCTTTCTATCCCGCTCATGTAACATAAACCACCTCACCCCCATTGTATCAGCTATTAATCGATAGGATGATCGGACTATGGGTAGGATCCCACGATCCTAGCTGCTTTACAGATGTGATGGGTCAGGGGTGAAAGTCTCACTGTGATCTAGAACCACCATTTTGGATTGATGAACAAAGATTTCACCACATTTCTCTTGTGATTGTCCCGTTTGTTCTGGGACAGCCCAAAATGTGCAGCGCTGCTTTTTGACAGTGTTGAATTTAAAAGGATTTTTGCATTAATATGATGAAATACTTTACTTCGATGTTGGTGACAGTTAGATGAGAACATCGCTGCCTCCCTCATGTCTGTATTGTTGTTAAATATGAAGCTACAACCAGGAGACAGTTTAGCTTAGCTTAGCTTAGCATAAAGACAGAGGGAAATAAACACATAAGTAAACCAGCTGTAGCTTCATATTTAGCATACAGATGTGAGAGTGGGATCAGTCTTATCATCGATGTTGAACTGTTCCCTTCAGTAACTGTGTTTGCCAAAAACAGATATCCCCATGTGGTCATTTTGTCTATTAACTGCTTTGGAATTGATTTTCCAGAACATTAACTACATCACAACATTTGTTCTAATCTCAATATAAAACCACATATGCTGTATAAGTACTATGTCTGATACATCTCCAATAGGCACAACACAAAAGTGCATTATGGTTTAACCTGCCCTCAACAGCTGCCCAGCTGTCACCTGGATCCCTCAGGTGCATGTTTAAGCCACAATATCATCTGTTTTCATGATGCAGTGTCTCACACCTTTGTTGCTCCTGTAATGAACATGATCCTGTCTGTTGCTGTGAACGCGTATGTGCAAGTTATCTCCTGGCAGACAAAAACTAACTTAGCTTTTTGATTCTAAGTTGCCACATACGATGACATGCTACATCTATTTATTCTTTCTGTGTATAAAAAAAAAAAAAAAATCCATATATATGCTTCAACAGAGAATTTGCCAAAGAAAGAGAGCGTGTGGAGAAAAGGCAGGAGTTCCTGAAGCTTCGGAGGCAGCAGCAAATAGAGAGAGAGCTCACCGGATACTTGGAGTGGATCTGCAAAGCAGGTTAGAGTCGTTTCTGAATCCGTGTGAGCAGGCGTTTATGTGGTTGTTGGGTTAGAAAAACATGACAAATTGTTAAGAAAGTCAGTCATTCCTTTCTCTCTCCTGCTGCAGAGGAGGTGTTGCTGGAGGAGGAGGACGAGATTGCAGAGGAGAAGTCCCCGCTGGACGGTGCGTGGTACAAGAGGAAACAAAACCTTCCAGGTGAAAACAGGGCTGAGTATCTGTTTCCTGCTTTACCATGGTCCATCACTACAGGAGGCCAATGGTAAACCAGGCACAAAGAGGTAGTGTTGATCATTTCCATCTAATGGTTGATGCTGTGTAGCATCCATCTGCTGTACATAAATTCATCGGGAACTCACTTCACCATGAATGTGATCTCTTTAACGTGTGGAGAATAGGTGTAATTGAATTGTTCTGATTATTGTCCAGGGTTTTCCTTAAAGGGCCGATCTGTGTATACACACAGTGTGTAGGGGGACATTTTAGCAATAGATGAAAATGCTGTATTTTTGTATTTCTCAACACATTATAACTCAAACTGCTGGGCTGTTAGCTTGATACAATTGTTGGTTAGACACAGGCCTGATTTTTTTTTTTTTAGCTTATTACAAATGAATTATTATTAATATAATTGTTTGGTCAATAAATCCTTACACCAGCAAAAGTGCAGGCTTATTCACAGTTAGCTGGATACTTGCAGAGGTTTGAAGTTAATACTCTTTTTCAGAAACAGATATGTTATTTTCTTAAAAGCACGTTGAGAAATGTTGATATAGTTACGATTGTACTTAAGAACAGACAGATATTGAGAAATGATTAAGATCTGTTCATGCAGTTTCCACTGGTTGAAAAGCTATAGTCAGTATAAGTATAGTAAAATTAGTCCTGCATAACACCACAACTTGTGTAGGTGTTAAACCTACAAGATATGATGTGTTAATTAGAGAACTTTAGCGGCCCTGGTAGAGCCAGACCGAGATTATATTTCTTCAAAATAAATGACTTCTAGAAGTCAGTTTTCTGAAAATTGGACATATACTTGAATCTTTGGTTTTAGAATGGTTTCATAACTAGCCCTCATCAACAATTGATTTTCAATTTAAAGTAATTTCATTACAGCCTGTACATTTATTTTCAAAGTCCAAAATCAAAAACAGTACAATTCAGATAACTTTAACAATCAGATTATCAGACCTTCATTGACTACAACAAAATCAATAAATCTCTGATAAAAAATCTTTTCTATATAGTGCGAAAATATTCCAGGCTTTTGAGATAATCCATTTATCATAATAAACCATTTAAGTTACCAAACTTAAAAACATAAACAGAAAGCAACCATTCTGATTTTTGATCATCTGTACACCAGAATATTTCAGGGTTTTGTCGATTATTAAATCACCACAGTGTGGAAATCACAAAAGAAAATGGGACTTACTTTCTATTTCTCCCAAATCACACAATCTGTTTTCCTCCCGAATAGTTTTGAATCTGCCAAGAGAGGAGACACACCACTTCTCTGGCCTCTAGAGAAACAGGATGTAACCTATGATTCCGTGTCAGACTTGTATTTCATAGACATATGTGTCCTTAATTTAGTTTTTTTGACACAGTGCTTACTTTTAATAGTGTTAAAATGACAGTACAACATCACAGTTAACATATGGCTCCTCACATTAACAGTAACCCCCTATTGTGTGACTGCAAACTGGGCTGTTTGTAGCCAAGCCAGCCAATTACACAGCAAGTGCAATCGCATAATCAGCACTTACGATCAGCCTGTTACTGGAGTGCTAATCATGGTTTTCACGCTGTACTCTTGTTGCCTTTATTGCAGAAAGAGCACACTATTACTTCTGTCTGTCTGTCTGTCTCTCTCTCACTCCCTGTCTCTCTCTCTCTCTCTCTCACTCCCTGTCTCTATCTCCTATCTCTCACCTATGATGTCAGTCCATTAGTGCTGGTGTGAGGAGGGTTAATTAGTGGGATTTACAGCTTTAGTCTGATTGGATTTGTTAACATAAATTCACCATACCACGCTCCCCAAGACACATACGCACATGGAAATGCGTTTGCCAGGAAAACGGACACAAACTGTAAACAAATCCACGCTGACGACTCCAGTGAAGTGACAGCGGCCGGATTTTCTCAATTAGTTACATATGAGGGATTAAAATGTCTGAATCCACAGAAGTAGAAAAAGCCATTCTGATGTTGTTAGAGCGGAAAATATGGAGTTGGGCTTCTTCAGATGAATGACAGGTATAAGTGATGGTGCACAGTGTCAATCAGAGTTGATTGACTCAATAACTAAAACAATTTATCCTCCTTCTACCTAGTCTTTTAAGAAGAAATTGAGGAAATTATCCTTGATAATATTTTTCTCAGGATGGATATTTCATTTAGAGATAAAAGAAGGATGAACTTAAAGTAGTTGCTGTGTGGAATTGAAATGAAGAGTGAAGTGAAAATGAAAACTATTTCAAATTAACCTTGTTATAGCCATAGGAAATATTTAATTCTAGTGCAGCATCCTGCCTTATTCCGTCTTGCTTGAAGAAGCAAAGACTCAGTACAAGAACCAGTTGGTTTGAACACGTTATGATTTTCTTACTGCACGTCTGATTGTTTCACTTGTTTTGAGAAAATAAGGTTTTTAAGGATCAGTCATAAAACAGAAAGGATCTGATAAGGACGAGACATTTGCAGCGTATCTCAGCCTCACAGCCTCATCATTTGTTCTGCAGCCCGGTTCTGCCTCCCAGCAGCCCTTTCGGGTGGAGAACCGGGGTTGTAGATCTTGAGAACGAGCCCACAGCTCCTGTGACATGGAGCTGGTCACGTGACGATCACATTCATGTCGTGGTGGCAGTTTTTCATTTCCAAGGCTGGCTTCAAGCAGGAAGGCAGAAAATCTCTAAATGAAAAACATGATTGATGTCTGCTATTCATAGTTTCCAATTAGCTCACCCCTCTACTTTGCCATCCATACACACACACACACACACACACACACACACAGTATATATATCCTGCATTTGGATGAGAGTTCCTCCATTGAAATTCAATTTTAAAATGCTTGTTTTGTTTGTTTTTTTTGCTATAACAAACTTCTTTGCTTTAACAATTTCACAATAAAGTGTTTTGCATGACAGCACAGCACCGTTCCAACATTACAATTCATTACTACATCATATTTTATTAAGACTCATACGTGATTATTTTCTCCCTTCCGGTCTCTGCTGTTCTCTTCACAGTCCTGAAACGAGGCAAAGCCAAGAAAGGTAAAAACGACCTGATCGGTGCTGAGGAGGGCGAGGACCCTTTTGCTGACATCTCCTCTGTTGGTAAATCTTGCATCTTTTTATCCACAGCCTCCAGCAGACCACCTTTGACCTTCACATGCTGTCTGTCCACACAGTCGACCTTTACAATAAGAGCCGCTGTAAAAAGCCTGTCTTCCACACTGAACATAACCACTGAACATGTCCTCTGACTCTCTGGTCCCCATTTGTCAGATTAGTGTGTCACGTCATCTCAACACTATAAAACATGGTGTTAAATATCTCACACAAACTTCACCATGTACATTATTAACTCAGATTTAGCACCATGCAGATCTGGAGACCTAAAACTGTTTCTCCTGGCTGTGGAAGTATATCACCTTGAGGGAAAAGAGGTATAATTAACTTTCCCTAATTAGACTGTAAAATTAAAATGGCAAGAGAATCACCTGCAGCATATTAAAATTAGACTTTTTAATATTAATGGACTTAACAGTCCCACACAAAGACAACATGTAATTGCTTGTCTGTGGGTTGGAAATAAACAGAAGCATGGTAATTGAAACCATTTTGTTGCCTTCAATTTAAAAATGCTACTTTTTTCAGACTCTCTCATCTCATGATTGTTTTCCATCAAATTAAGTGCCAAGGGAATAGGTGCACTGCACAATCAAATGTGGTCTCATCTCGCTTGCTTCACACATTACGCCTGCAGTTCTGCTGCACGACATAGAGATATTAGGTACATATTTTTTTTAATGAGCAGCTGCAAGTAAAATTCAAGGAGTGTTCAGGTGTTTTTTTTACGCTTTTATTTCTGTCCCTCAGGTAAATGTTGTTGGCAGTTTATAGTCTTTATCTCAAACATCTTTTTCTGTGCATATTCACAGATGTGAAGTGGATTAGATTCCTACCC
This sequence comes from Seriola aureovittata, assembly GCF_021018895.1. Classification (NCBI taxonomy): domain Eukaryota; kingdom Metazoa; phylum Chordata; class Actinopteri; order Carangiformes; family Carangidae; genus Seriola; species Seriola aureovittata. Next base: position 5,152,533 of record NC_079381.1, read on the forward strand.
AACTATAGTGTCTCAAAAACCTTTATTTCTTGTCACTGGTAGTAGCACACTCCAGACACAAATACATGTAGGTGTTGCCAACTAATTTGTGCAGTGTACGTGACCCGAGGCACAAGTGCAATCCTGCTGCAACTCAGGAAAACTGAAAGAAAAAGAAGACGAATGCATCATTGTTAGGAGGAATAAAGCATCAACAGCTGGAAATGGGTAAACAAGTCCCAAAAAAGCCCCAGCTCAGTCTGGTTTTACTGGGAGTTAGATGCTGGAACTGTTTCTTGGCTGGAAGGATGGCAGACGGTCACCATGCCAGTGAGAAAAACTTTTAACTCCCTGTGAAACTACAGCCGGTTACGGGAGCTGCTGTTAGGCTTTTTTGTAAATCTCTGGACAGAGCCAGGCCAGCTGTTTAGCCCTGTTTCAGGTCTTTATACTAAGCTCAGGTAAGCGGCTGCTGGCTCTAGCTTCGTATTCACCATACGGACATGCGAGTGGTACTAATGTTCTCATCTAACTCTCAGCAAGAAAGTTTGAGAAAGTAACTTCCTTAATAAGAAAACTAAGGAAGTATTTCCCCAAAAGTTGAACACACTCTGTGACGTCACTGTTCTGGCTACAGGTGCGTAAAAAAACAAACCCAGCTGCATCCGTCAGTGATGCTGGGTGTGGTCAAAGGTAAAACAAAATGTAAAACTGATAAATCAACACACATGAAGGGGTTAGATCAAAAATGGCTTTTTTGTGCCTGCAGTCACAATAAAAAGTAGCCCGAGCAAGCGGGAAAGCAAATGTAGTTTCAAATTCTCGATTAGAGAGGCGATGATGGGGATGTTGCTCATCATGGCAGTAGGAAGAAGACAAAACAAACACACACACACACACACACACACACACACAGTGATTCACTTTGTAAACTGGGAAGCTGACAAATATTTAACCTGTACACTCATACATTTCCTCTCTTCCCCTCGCCTCTTCGTCATTGCCTCCAGCTCCGCCTGGATCTCCGTTTGGTCGAGCCAGCGTGAAAAGCGGCAGCAAGATGGACAGCTCGTCTTACTTCCGTCGTAAGGAGAAGAGGATCCGCTTCTTCATCCGCCGCATGGTGAAGGCTCAGAGCTTCTACTGGATCGTCCTGTGTCTGGTGGGACTCAACACTCTGTGTGTGGCCATAGTTCACTATGACCAACCTGAGTGGCTTACGAGGGCCCTCTGTAAGTCACACATACAAATGCGCAACATACTCACAGACACTCACTGATATCGATGGTATATCAAACTAGTTCCTCTTGGTTTTGTTACCCTGGCCACGTGGTAAACAGACGCAGCAGAGTTCGTGTTCCTGGGTTTGTTCCTGACTGAGATGACCTTGAAGATGTACGGACTCGGAGTGCGGAACTATTTCCATTCCTCCTTTAACTGCTTCGATTTTGGGGTAAGTCGCTGTCAGCAGTTCCACTCGGGTAGATACTAAACACTAACCAGCGGTGCCTGTTCTGTTTGGTTCAGGGCGAGATTTGATTAATATTAAATTGTTTTAAATGGCTTGTTGAAACAGAGCCAAACAGATGATGACTGATGACCCTCTGCTCTTCTCTCCAGGTGATTGTGGGAAGTATTTTTGAGGTGATCTGGGACATGATTAAACCAGGAGCATCATTTGGCATCAGTGTGCTGAGAGCCCTGCGACTGCTCAGGATATTCAAAGTCACCAAGTGAGTAGACATCCGACAACACACACACATGAAACTACAGACAAAAAGCACAACAGGATTTAGTCAGAAAAGCTTGTTATCATTTTTCACACATCTCTTAACAGTCAGCCTTTCAACATAATACCAGATTTTTGGGCTCTTTATGACCTGTCATGATTGTTTTAGCCTGTAAATTTTCCTCTCAGTGACATAAATCAGACAGGAACACACAGTTCATTCACACACTGCTGCGATCAAAGCTGAACTCTCCACTGATATCAGTAGCGCCGATGACCACATAACTGTTCATGTTACAGGTGAAAATGTGGGTTCAGTTGAAGCTTTCAACTACATCAGATAATAATAGAGTACTACAAGTTCAGACTTGTGTACTTCGGAGTCTGAATTTGGCAAGTTTAACTTTGTAGTCCAAGCTCCCAAGGAAGCAGCGTGACTGATTTGCAGTTGGAGCAGCAGAGATGACTGTTGAGTCGGTCCTCACATCTCTGAAAGCGTCATAACGAATTTTCCAATAGGCGTCAACCATTTGTATGAAATTTAAATGGTTACTTTATCGCCTGAAAAATGTCAGGCTAGTGACCTAATAACAGTCACAGGATGAAAGTTATGACAGCTACGAGCCTGTCTTAACTTTGTCCGCCGTTGCCACTTGTTGACATGAAATGCATTCTGGGATTGCTCTGTAAGTTAGCTCTGAGGCTATCCTCAACAAAAAAGGCAGAGCAAAACACTTTGATTGCCGACACAAGATGACGAGAACACAGATCGAAAAATCCACTTCTTTTTACATTACCCAAAGCATGATGGGAGCTGTAGTCCCAAAATTCTATGAAGATTTTTTTGATCATTTCACAGTAGATTTTTTAGAGAACCAATGCTCAGAGCGTGGACATGGTTGTTATATCTCTTCTTTAGTTTATTCATTGATGAAGTATTTTACTAATGTGTATGTTACAGGCAAAAACCTTGTAACATTTTTCATAACGTGTTGTAGAGAATACCATTCTGTCTTCTACCAATAGCCTGAACTGTTATAAACATAACAACATATGATATGCCTTACAATGACAGTGCAGTAGCATTAAAAATTAAAGAAGTGAAAATCATGCAAGACTTAAAGCAAAAGTCACAGTTACTGTCATTCAGTGATCACTGTAACTGCAACTAATGAGCACATCTACATCAAAAACCCAGAGTACTTGATCAAATCTGTGTGAATCGTTTTAAAACTACATTTTGTAGATATGAGGTTTTTATGTTACACTGGTGTCACTTTTGTCTTAATTCCTGTCTTTCTGAACTGAAAATCCTGTTAGAGTTTGATGGAAATCCTTTTATTTCATTAGATTAGCTGTAATCCCGTGATTCAGTGAAACTGGCAGCTGTAGACCCTGACGCATTGATTTGTTTTATGCTACCCACAGCTGTTCCTGCCAGTGTGGTCCCTCTTTCCTCCTCTTTCTGCTTCTTTCTCTCTTTTCTTGAGCTTTGTTGTGTTATTCTGTGGTATTTTGTGTCCCCATCCATCATGTCTCTGAGCCTCCCTCTGTGTGTTTGCTGCTTTCTCTCAGATACTGGAACTCGTTGAGGAACCTCGTGGTTTCCCTCCTCAATTCCATGAAGTCCATCATCAGCTTGCTCTTCCTCCTCTTTCTCTTCATCGTGGTCTTTGCCCTGCTCGGCATGCAGCTCTTTGGAGGACAGTGAGTACACTCTCTAACCTGTCCTGCTGTCTGACCGCTCTTTCCTTCTATGTCCATCCATCCACAAGTCATCACCGACACATATGTATACACACACACACACACACACACACACACACACACACACACACACACACACACACACACACACACAAAACCTCTCCTCTCCTGATTCTCTCTGTGTGTGTGATCCCTGGCCAGCGTGGCGGTGGTGACAGACGTGTTGACGCAGCAGGTAGCTGGCACAGAAGCAGCACTGACTGCAGCCCTTTGATATCACTCTCAGCAGGAGGCCCATGTTTTCTAATGACAGGAACACCTCATGATTCTGGGCTGGCTGCAGTTTATCAAAGGCCTGCCATCCAGCCCCATCTGACTCAACTCATACACACACATTGTACTCTCTCTCTCTCCTCATCACCCCACATCACACAGACACTGTAGGGCCAAGGAGGTTGATCACATGATTGCTTTTTGTGCTTTTAAATTTTTCACTATATTACATATATTAATTATAATATCTGTGCTGTTAGTGCCGTAGTTTACAGCCGATTGGTGTATCTTAGCCCTGTGAGGTCTGAGCTAACTTTGGCAGCTTTGCTCTGTTCAGTAGGAAAGAAATTTTATAGCTAAAAGTCCCTAAAGGATAATTTGGGTTTATTTAAACTTGGATCGTGTTTTCTCAGTCGATTATGAAAACATTAAACTCAACAAAGGATATTTTAGTGCTGAGATCTGTGAAGACAAACAACACAGCTCCAATGAAGTCCTGCAGGACGAGAAACATGAGCAGGCGTCGTACACAAGCTAAGAGTTTATCTGCAGTTTATCTATCTACACCACTTTATTTGAAGGTAAAACTGAAAGCTTGCACATTTCAGATGTTTGCAATAAACCTTAATTGCAAAGGAAAACTGAGTGTGCATGGCCACGATGAGCACAGTAGGTCAAAGCTGAACCAAGAAGTCAGGCCATAGATTTTTAAGGATGTTTACAAAACACTAACTGGGTAATAGTTTTTCAGCTTGTCTTTGTTTCCAAATAAGTTTAATCCACTTTTTTCTTTTTTTTGAACAACTTGTCTGATGTTCTTACTTTGCATGTTTCTTGCCCCCTTTGATTTATTTTTATTTATTACTTTATACTTAGTTATTATTATGTCGCCTTTTCCCAGATTTTAGCGTTTCACTTTATGAGGACACAATGTCGACATTGCCGCTTTCTTCACTCTTTCCTCTTGGGTTTAATGGGTAACATTTAGAGTAAAATAGGATAAATAACACTTGATGAGTACACAATGAGAACTTAGCGTACTTGTCTCATCTTGTGCTTCATAGGTCACATTTAGATACAGTGTTATTACTAATAGAAATAACACAATCCATGAAAATAAGATCCAAGTTGTAATAAACCAGAATTATCTTTTAAACATATATTAAAAACTGAGTGGAAAATTTGTGGAATAATTTGAGATTGAATGGAAAATAAACACTACAGCACTGGTCATTGACCTATGACCTCTGTTTCTGTTTTCCTGACAAGTGACCTCAAAGGCCAAGGAGCAAGTAGTTCAGCATTATTATAACATCGCAAAGGGAGGATGTCGGAGTTGATGGTTGTGCATACAGAGTGTCTGACTTTGACACCGGAGACCGCTGTTCAAATCCCGTCTCCATGATCATTGCTTAACCCTAACCAAGTAGTTCAAGTCCACTAATCTCAACCGTGTCTTAACCGCAGAGGTACCAACTTGATGTCTTTGAAGCAGCAGGCTGTTGCCATGGTGGCAAGTCTTACATCAGTCTGCGCCATCATTAGCATCGCATCAGTCTCTGGTGATGGACAAGTGTGAGATGAGTCTGACGTCCACATGGTGCTTCCAGCCAGCCGAGCACATCAGGCTGAGCACATTGTTCTCTGCAAAGAACGTCTGCTGTAACATTCAAGCTCATTTGCTTCTAAAAATGTACCAAAGGTGTCAAATAATTTCAGATTTTTCTGGAGCTAAATATCAAGCGTCATTAAACAGACAATCTGCCACACATGTATTTACAGATAATGTCGCTTCACGTTTCAGAAAGTGTTGAATGATATCAAAACCAAAGCAAACACCCGTTCCTCAGGCAGACGATGACAGTTGTTTAATGTAAAATAGGTTTTCAGCTTGTTAAGAACAAGAGAAAATGCTTTTTTATACCCAGACTTTATTTTTGGCTCAGAAATTATGTTCCTCCCTCTCCAAACACCTAAAGTAATCTCATGGTAAAATTGAGAGAATTGAAAGATAAACAGCTTGAGGCAGAGGAGCGTCTCCCCGCTGAGACTCACAGGACATCACCGACTGTTTGGACAAAAATATGTGATAAGCTCAAAGGAAATGTGCAGGATTTACTGTAATAGAATAAGGAATTTTACTGGTTGCTGCATTGTAGCTTCCAGTTTTTAGACCTTTGTTGATTAACTCTGACTTGTCAGAGATGGCATTTCATATTTTCAGCTCAGGTCTTCTTTAGTGTGTAGACTGAGTGAGTGTCCGACCTCTTGGTTGGCAGCCAGTTTACCTTCCATTTGACACTGTTGTTTTGGACTGTTTATGACATTTAATTTAATCTTTAATAAATATAATCATTGGTCAGTCCATCCAGGAATCCCTCAAAACTGTAATGCGAATTCAACAAATCCCCGTAATTTACATGAATCTTCCCTGCAAGTATTCGGTGAAACTGTCATTTTCTTCAGTTGCTTAAGATTTTGCGTAAAAAATGAAATTCGTAAGCACTTTTACAAAAATCGATCATCTGGTCTTTGCTTCCCCAGAACCTGTCTTCTCAGGCAGTAGTTACTCTCAGTCTATGTGTAACTATGGTAACCTTATAAACTGAATACAGTTTAAAAGAAATCATATGAAACGTCCTGGCTAGTTAACTGCACAGGTTAACAACAGAAATGCTTTAAATTCCGAACAAATTTCTGCTCTATAAGCCAAAAATCAATATAATTTTCAATTACATACAATTATTAAACAATGTTTATTGCAAAATAGGTGTTTTAAAATTTTAGTGCAATCACTGGACAAGCTGTTTCATCCATTTTGACGAGTTGCAGCCTCAGTATCTACAGTGGTCTCCCTCTTTGTATTCAGCCCCATTTCTCATTCAGTAAAAGCCTGTTTCATTTCTTGACTTCTCAGAAAGCTGCAGTATGCTCCGTGTGTTCTGTTTCATTCCCAACGCTCTGCAGTCCCACCATCCCATTTCTTTTCTCCATCATTATTATTATTATACAGCTGTTATCTTCAGTCCACTTGTACATGCTTGTGTGTTCTCAGAGATATGTGTTGCAGTTACTTATACAATGCAAACCTGCTGCTATTGTCTGAAGGATGCAGGGGTGAGGGCAGGAGCTTGTGGGGGAGTTTGGCCTCACATGACTCTTGTTTTCAGGATTGATTTAATGAAGTCCCTGTGGGTGCTGCGTGGAAGCCAAGCAGCACGCTTCCAATCCCTATTATCAGAGTAAACAGAGGTCGGCACACACAGTCGCAGCAGCAAACCACCACCGCTGCTCCCTGCGCTGGGCCCGCTAATCCTCATGGAAGGAGGGATGGATGGAGGGAGAGGTGTGGGAGAGAGGAAGGGAGGATGGGGTGCAGGCAGGGAAGGGGGAAGGAAGAAAGGAAGGAAAGGAGGGAAAAGAATGAGGCTGAGGTGCAATCTAGAAAGTGATGGAGGGATGAGCAATGAGTGGAGAGAGGGGTGGGTGGTAGAGGATGCAGTAATGAGACAGAGAAGGACAAAGGTAGAAGGAGAGGAGCATGGGGAGAGAGAATATGATGACATACCAAGGGACAAAAAGCTTATTGAATTAGTTGCTCCTCCCCCCTCTCCTCCAGCTCTCTTCCCTCCATCCGTCACTCCCTCCTGCCCCACGTCTCCCTCATGCATGTACAGTACATATTAGAGCCAGACCGATACATGCAGGCTGATATTATCAGCCGATATTTGGTTTCACAGATTCACCACATGGCCAAAAGTATGAGGACACTCTACCGTTACACCCACGTGTGATTGCTGAACATCTCATTCCAAAACCATGCCCATCATCTGCTGATGTAAGAGCCTCCATTTCTCTGGGAAGACTGCGTGCAGGGATTTGATCCCAGTCAGCCACCGACACTCATTAGTGTGGTCTAACACCAGTGGGTGATTAGGTCTGGCTCACAGTTGGTGTTCCAGTTCATCCCAAAGGTGTGAGATGGGTTTCAGGTCGGGGCCAGTCGAGTTCTCCCACATCAAACTGGGGAAACCGTTTCATTATGGACCTGGTTTTGTGCACAGTCATGTTGAAACAGGAAAGGGCCAAACACAAACACAAACTGTAACCGCAACGTTGGAAGCACACTATTGTCTAAAATGTTATTGTATGATGTAGCATTAAGATTTCCCTTATCTGGAACTAAGGGACCTCCACCATGACAAACAACCTTAGACAAAATGTACACAATTATGTACCTGTCCACATACTTTTGGCTATATCATGTATATCAGTATATATCAGCATGTTGTCCCAGAAACAAAAATCAATGGTAGAGCAGCACTAAATGTTTCACTGGCAGTATTTTGATATATGTTTGGTATTTTTTCTCAATCAACTTGATTACAACTTGGTTTTTGTTGTAGTTATTAAAATCACTATAACGTTCCTTTTTGAGTTTACTGTTAACTGTCAAATACTGAATAAAACTGTCAACTGTAAAATATTTTACATAATTATGTCCTCATCACAAAATGTTTTTGTTTCGTGTCTTCTAAAGCTATTAAAACCAATATTGGTATCACCCTCAAAAAAAACTGAATCGGTCAGGATCTAGTACACACATACACACACACACACACACACACACACACACACACACACACACACACACACACACACACAAACATATCAAAGGATCTGCTCTGAGAAGGAGAAACCAGCTGTCATTTGTGCAGACGGTCACTGTGGTAACTGTGCTCCACATCCTCTCTTTAACTCCCCTGTTGCACCTCTTCACAATAACAACTAATTTTGTGGTAGAATTTCAATGAATGTCACATTTTCATGTCCTTGAAGTGAACAATACTGAAGTGAGATAAGACAGAGATGATAAGTGATGTCAAGATAATGTTGCATGAAAGGCAAACATTTAAATCGCTGAATTTGAAGCAGGTGAAATCCCCAGCATCTGTTTTCACACATTTAAAGAAACGCATACGCATCATAATGTAACTGTCTTCAATGTTTTTTTTTTCTCCATCTGTCACAACAACACGCATCTGAAATACCTTGTACATTGCACTCAAACTTGTCTTCAGTGTTGCCTCGGTTTGTAATACGTCCTTCTTCTGTCCAACCCAAAAGTACCGAAAGTATTTCTTTTCTTTTCTTTTTTCTATGAACTGACACTTGACACTTGAAATGATGACTGCTCAGCAGTGTAGGTTATTTTCAGTTGAATGACAAACCCATCCTTATGCATCTCTGTGTCATTCTCTCATTGTCTTCTTCAGTTTCAAGACCACGGATTCAGGTTTTGGCAGGTTTGTTGGGTCATTTGGGGGCTTTCTGCAAACACCTAGATCCTTTGTGTAGAAAATGTGCATGTGTGATAAAAGTAGTGATGGCATTAAGCTGGACCCTTCTGTTTACTCTCAACAGAAACCACAACATGTTAACACTTAATATTTCCATATCTGTGCTATTGTAACTGTTGTGAACTCACTAGTGTTAGGGTCAGATAGCTGAATCCACTTTGGATCCAGTTAGACTGAATACTCTGATTCATTGACCTTTGAGGCCAAATCTCTATTGTCTTTTATTTACTCATTTTTGTTAGCTGTAGAAGTTAGTTAAAAGAGATGAAAAGATTGACAAATAGTGACAAAAATTTTTAATTGTAAAGACCAAATCTTCCATCATTTGTTCTTAATCTGTTTTTTCCATCATTGTGTTTTCTGTCATTTTGTCTTTTCCCCGTGTTGAAGTGTGTTTCCATGCAGGAGTGCTTTTGTGTTGAGCCCAAAACATACTGGCACTGTGGGGGGTGCGTGTTTAAACCCACTTCACACAGCTGTAGTTTTGAGACATTGAACCATCGACACTCCAGAAGAGCGACACTTTCTGTTTTTTTTTCAGACTAGCTCCCCTGCTTGGCATATCCAGGCTATACCTTGTCAGCTGATAGCATCTCTTCTTCTGTGGTGTTGTAGCTGTCACAGTGGACAAGGAGAGACTCAAATACCCAGATCCCTACAACTGACAGTCTCAGTATTATAAAGGTATTTTTAAAACAGACCTTTCCTTGTGAGCAGACGTTGGCTCTGGAGGTGAGGAATCAAATCAAAAAGGAGAGAATTCCTGAAGCTAGACATCACACCAGTTTGACTTTATTTCCGTTATATTAGATTGTAAACATGCTGTGTGGATTTGTGGACGTACAGCATCGCCGTTCCTTCAATTGTGCATATGACGGGTGTCAAATAATGCAGAGACACGCAGAGACAGTGTGTTTTGGACTTGAAAGTTGGAGCCGTGGCTCCCTGGTGACTGGTGTTTCCTGCTGCTGCATGTCTCTCTCCCTCTCCTTCTGTGTCATGCATTATCGATACAAGACAGCTCCCTTCATCTATGAATATGCTGTTCTCTACCTGAAGCTGTGAAGAAATCTGAAAAACCCACTTGTGTACTCGTGTTGTACTTCTATCTTTGTGAAGACCTGGTTCTCGCTTTATTCATTCAAAGGGCTGTTTGAGTGTTAGGAGTTGGGTTTTAGAGTTAAAGGTCCCATGTTTTCCATTTTTCCAGTGCTTTATTTGAAGTGTTGATCCATAAGAAGATATATTTGTGGTTTTAAGAACCAAAAACCATCTCAGTGTAGTTTCACATCTCCTCTCTCAGGCTTCTCTCTGGAGCTCTAGTAACAACAGGTCGGTGAGCCAATCAGAAGAGAGGAGGCTCTGAGCCTCTCTTCTGATTGATAAACAAAAAAGATATGGACATCTGACTCTCTACAATATGGGATTTTTAAGGTTAGAATTGGGTCCACGTTAGAGTTATGACCTGGTTTTTTCCGTCATACACATATAATGATAGAAATAATAGACATAACAACAAAAATCAGATCCAAGTTGTATTGAGCTAGATGTAACCTTGAAGGTCAGTGTTAGAGGCAAGGAATTGCATTGTGCCAATGAAGGTCGTCACAAGCATAGAAGTGCAAATGTATGTGTGTGTGTGTGTGTGTGCATTGTGATGGAACAGTAGACAATGAAAGTGTTACAGACAAGGAGAAACAGAAGAAAAGCAGCTGTGACTCAAGTGTGAATGTGTCTGTCTCTGTGCTGTGTCATGTTTCTCTTGAACAGAAACATGTATTGTTGATTAGACGGTTCAGCAACAAGCTCCTAATATTATTAATCCACATACTTTTTTCCAAATTTTCAAATTTTAATCCTGACCTTTAAAATAATGACATTTCTGTATCCTCTCCTGAAGTGCAGGTAGAAGCCATTAAGATCTGACTGGGGCAACATTTTATGTTGTATTTTTGTCTTTTCTCTCTTTGTAATGATGTTGTTTTCATTCTGATTCTTTTAGGTTTAACTTTGAAGATGAGACGCCAACAACAAACTTTGATACGTTCCCAGCAGCCATCCTCACAGTGTTCCAGGTAAGGACCCCCCCGACACACACCTGCACAGTCACACTAACACACACACACACACACACACACACAGACGGAGACACACAAGGTTCAGAAGTGTTCACTTCACACTTTCTGAATAAATGAGAGAATATGGACTTTATGGAAAAAGAAAGACTGTTATCAGTCATTTTAATTAAGGGAAATGACTGGTCTGTGTACCTTCTGTCCCCTAATGAGCTCGTTGATAATCCTTCAATTAGTCTATGCTCATAACCCTTCACTCTGTAAAGTAATTTAATTCTGCAGTCTGTGAGATTTGCAGGGGCTTTTCCCCTGGCACCGCTCTGACTCTCTTGTCTTCCTCAGATTCTGACTGGCGAAGACTGGAACGCCGTGATGTACCACGGGATCGAGTCTCAAGGAGGCGTTCGCCGCGGCATGTTCTCTTCAGTCTACTTCATCGTCCTCACACTGTTTGGAAACTGTATCCTCTTTGACATCTCGTAATTAAAACTGAGATGTACGTGAGAGAGCCAGGAGGAGCGAGTGACGACGTGAAAATGGTTCACGTGGTTAAAAATGGTTTTAATTCTTTGCGGGTGTGATCATCAGCTGAGTGTTGTTCATGAAACAGTGTCCATGAACAGCACTCTCAAAATCAAGCGTCTTTCACGTTGCAACTTTTAATATTCAGACCTTAAATCCTCAAAACTCGGGTAGAATCACAAACTAAAGCCCCACTACAGGCCGATGAACAAACCCCATTAAAATGAGGTACTGAACAGAACAAACAACATAGTGACAGGTTTGCCGTTCCTTGTGCCTTATCATTTGCGGAGATAAAAATGTTTTCTTGAGGGAGCTTTGAGGGGAAAGATCATAGAGTCATTAAAATCAAAACAGGTTTTCTTCCTGGGAGCATGAATGTGCTCACGGCAGTCTTCCCGTTACATCATGGGGTGCAGTGTCCTTTGTGCAAGGTGGACATTTTGGCCACAGGGTCGCATTAATAGGACGTTTATTTAGAATACAAAATTAAAAAGGTTCATTCTCTGGTGAGCATAAATGTGTTCAGCAGCAATAATGTTCCAAGAATTTATCTTTTCTTCCATCAATTCACCAACTACACGTTCTGTTGACTTATGATTCTCTTAAAGGCGTGGAAAAAATATTTTGCTAATCTTTTTGGGCGCTTGAGAATATAACTCCAATGCCATCTGGGACTGTAAATGAGTCACATATCTTAACAGCTGAGTGGAGGCCGTTGTCAAGACTAAGATATTGTCCTGACTCTGACAGACAGGCTGACGGAGTGACCGAATCGTTAGTAGCCCTTGCTCCTAGTGTGGTGTTTCATCACAGGTCATGTACTGCCCATGTGTATTTTCTCCTGAGTCCTGCTGTCATTCAGACACCCTCCTGAATGTCTTCTTGGCCATTGCTGTCGATAATCTCGCCAACGCACAGGAGCTGACTAAGGTGGGCTTGGACAACCAATCCAGATGTTGCACTTGAAGACATTAATAACACATAAAAAAAATATAAATGTTGTTGTATTTTTTTCTACTTCCCAGTAAAACATGTCAAACCAGTGCCTGCCCAGCCCAGCATGTGCACATGTTATAATATGAATGTATTTATATGTCTTGGTTGTCTCTGGCCAAAGGATGAGGAGGAGCAGGAGGAGGCAGCCAATAAGAAGCTCGCACTGCAGAAGGCTTTGGAGGTGAAGGAAGTCAGCCCGATGTCGGCAGCCAACATCTCGATCGCTGCGTAAGTTTCCAAGAATCTCCTTCCTCTGACAGCAGCACTGTTTAGTCGCGTACCGGAGATAAATGTCAGTGTGACGTCCCTCTGTATGTTCTTCCCTGTTAGTCTCTAATGTCTATGTCTACTGTGTTTGATCTGTGTACGTTCTGGACTTCTCCTCATCCACTGTGAGAGTGCTCCTGCGGCGCTGCCTTGTTTATAACACCCCACGTTTCCCTTCTTCACAAGGAGAGGCAATTAAGGAAGCTTCAATCGACAATACATGCTAGTTCCTGCCAGCTGTTTCTATTTCATTCTTAGTTCCAGTCTTAGTACATGCTTTGCCCTTTTTAGTGGCAAAATGTGAGATAATGTTGCAGGATTCAATGGAGGTTTGAAAGTTCATGCGGAACCAGACAACAATATGATATTTCATGGCTTCATTGAACATCCTGAGCTTCGTTACATGCTGCAAAAAACAGTGTTTCATTTTCAGACGATTGTTCCAGGTCTGAACAAGCAAGTCATTGAAATGTGTCCAATGTCATTACTACAACAAAACAGCTCTCAGCTCATTTCAAGTGTCTTTTAATTATTTTCTAAGCGTAAACCTTGAGGATAATGAGGGGAGAATACAGCAAATACTCTGAACAAGGTCTACTAAGCCACCTCTAGTCCAATATATATATATGAACAGATGAATTATATGTAATATTTAAGGTACCGTTTGGAGTTTTTGACCAATAGTAAACTAGTGGCACTATGGAGAAATGTTTTTGCGGGCGGGCCAGCATGGATGTAAACAAAGCAGTATCTGACATTTAAAGAATTGGCTTTGCCAATGTTTTATGGGGAAGTAAATGCAGCATTGACAGGCCATGAGAATACGTACAGCATTTTGGAGAGTAAAACTGAATGTAAATATTACTGTAAAGAAAACTCTGCAGGGCACCTTTGATTCAGAACTAGTATGGATACCACCTTAACACAAATTAATAAACTTAATGAATCTATATATCTTCTTCATTACAGTTTCAAAATAAGAAAGCCATCACATATATACAGTATATATATCTTTTATTCCCTGGACTTATTTTGAAGGTTGAGAAGATGAGAGCTATTCATCGAAAACAGAGAGGAGCAGCAGAAGCTTGTGAGCAAGATACAAGAAAACCCTAATCTTCTCTGTCAGACGCTCCCATTTTCTCTAATGTGATAATGACAGGGATGTCTTCATGAACGCAGATATCTGCTGTCATGCTAAAACTTTTGACCCGCCCCCTCTCCACCACAAGCCTGTGACTGACAGGTCTGGGGTCTTGTGTCAACCAGGAAATTAATTGCGCCTCCAAATTCGACCTATTTTTAGAGCCTTGATGAACACTGAAATTATGAGTCCGTCAAGAGAAAGCTGCTGTGAAAACTGGAGCATTTTCATTCTTACCAGTGATTTATAGCTGCATTATGTAACACTGGAGGTTACAGTAAGCCTTTTTCTTTGATACTCATCTGCTCTGTTAATGTGGAACAAAAGCAATAATGCACACTGTCTGTGCGTGTTGCTCACATCAGATGGATTTCACTGATTGCGTGTTGTGTAACTCTGCACAGGCCTTTGTGTGATGTGCAGTTTCACACAGCCCTTTATCCATTTGACAAAGTGTTCATCCTCGATTCACACTGACTCCTTAATTGCCGTCCTCCTCACCAAGAAATAGGTTGGTCAGACTGTAGAAAATGATCAGCACTGGTTAGCTAACCCTTCCAGTCTTTCTCCTTTTTCACCGTCATTACTGTTATTATGTGAACCTGTACATTACTTTCAGTGTTCTCTGAATATTTTAATTTGTACATTGAACAGTGTGTTAACTAGTGAGTGAGCTCATAAGCAACTGCTTTTATTTTAAATTAACTGTTTTATGTGGATTCTGTGTGCTGTCTCAGAGAAACTCAGGGTTTCATTACAAATCACGACAGACTTTTGAGGAATAAAAAAAAATTGACATTGTAAAAAAGATTTTTTTTTTTACAATGTAAATATATTTAAAACTAAAAAAAAATTACTATTAAAGTATCATTTCAATAGCAATTTTTATATTTTATTGTTTTGGAATGAAACTCTGAATGTTTTTTCAGTTTCTGTTTTTTATTATTATAAAAATGTACCAGCTTCTGTTGCCGTTGTGTTATTGAAGTAGTTGCACAGATTAGTCCTTTAATGTGAAAGAGGAGGGGACAGGTGGACACACAGACTGACAGACAGTCCACCTGTCCCCTTCAGATTTGTGTCTCATTTTTTCTTTTGTTTTTGTTCTGCATGTACAGTTTTGTAAAGCAAAATCGAGATGCACTCTCTCGCAGGTCGTCCATCAACAGCATTCAGTCACCGTGAGTTATCACTCTCTGTTACAATATTCTCCTCCTCTCCTCTCCTCTCCTCCCCTCTCTTTGTCTCCTTCCATCCTCTCCTCTTCTGTTCCTGTTCTTGTATCCTGTTCTGGTTATCATCTGCTGTTCCCTCTATTTTCCTTGTTTCCTCTCCTCTTTGTGTCATCTCCTTTACCTTTCCCTCCCTTCCTTTCCCTTTTTGTCTCTCCTCTCTTCTCCTCTCCTCTCCTCTCCTCTCCTCTCCTCTCCTCTCCTCTCCGGAACTCCATAAAACTAAATTATAGTCTGTCATGTCTTCATTGCTGATAAAATGAAATGTATTATTTTGAAAAAAACAAAACAGAAAAACACACTTATATATAAATAGCATAAACACATACCACACTTAAAGCTATAAGGCCAGTGTGAGTGAACTTCTGAGTGTAAATCGCTGAGGCAGAAACACAGTTATGTCTCCCTCTGGCCTTTACCAACCATTGTGTACTTTGTTGACGGCTGCAGATCTTCAGCGTTGGCGCCTGCAGTAATTCATCTTTTGCACTGTGTTCTCTGATGTGAATCATTTGGGTAGAAATGTTTAATTTCTCTGAGCGTTGCTATCACCACGGGCACTTTGGCATTTCCAGTCTGTTAGTTATCGTAGGCCCCAGGACATCACTTTAAAAGACGATATGATCCAAGGCCAAAATTAAAGGCAACGTCCAGCTGTGAGTTTGCTCTCCTGCCCGGCAATCCGCTGTCTCCATCGATTAAAATGCAGATGGCCAGAGAGGCTTATTTAACATCTCACCTCACCGAGATAACACAAATTCATTACTAGAGATAACTTTCATTTCTTTGACATTGCCCTTCTTGTGTGTTTTTCAGTGTGTGCATGCGCTGTGTCAATATATCTCACAATGGGAATTCCTCCGTTCAGCGCTTCATCTCTCACTTTCCTTTCTGTATCAACACTACCTGTACATCTGTTGCTCACTTGTCTGTGGACACCTGTCCTGTGTCCTCTTGTGTCTTCTGTCTGTCTGTGTCCTCTGTCTTTTAGGAGTTATTCTCTCTGCTCCTCCCCCGCCCGACGAATCTTGAGGTACAGGTGACCAGATGGAACAAACTTAACTTACCCATAAAGCCCCATGTAAATAAATCATACTGTGCAGAAGCAGTATGCAATGCCTTCACACATGTCAGATGGAAAAATGAACACATCAAAGGATTTCTTTGATTGTGTTTTGGACTCTTGTAGAAAATCCCATGTTCAAAAAGACCATACTAAATACAGGAATGGCAATCACCCATAGCATGTTGGTCCTGCCTGCACCATTCACACATGACCTGGATCAAACAGATTATTTCTGTTTCACTTTAATTGCATGCCCCATTAGATCAGAGCTGCACATGACAAAACATGATATTCACAAAATATGAAGAAGGTAAACGTTAGGCACTTCTAACTTTGCCTGATAAAGACACATAGTGAATAGGAGTAAATAAAGACAATCACAAGCATGGTACTTCGTCTCTGCACTACTGTGCTTTCCATTGGCCCATAACACGGCCTCTCATGCACAGTGGATTTAACTCGTAGTTTAGTAGTTTTATTTGGGGATATAGACAAAATTCATCCTTTACTCTTTTTACTGTTTTTATTAACTTTAAGTAAAACAGGTACTGTGCAGTCATACAGTAGCAGTATCTTTATGCTGTGCTGACACATCAGCAGATATGCCGGCCTACTGCTGATTCTTCTGCAGAAAACACAAACATAAAGTAGCTGTAATTAGTGCCAGTACATCATTGTTTTTCACAGACTCTGTCGGCAGATTTTGGTTTTCTTCTGACACATTGTTACTGATTCTTGACATTTTGATGAGCACTGTGATTGGCTGGCACCATATCAATCGATATCAATATCAATTAAGCACTGTAAGTAAGTGGTCATGGAAGATTGTGGCCAGATTAAGTCTCATTTCTAAATTCTTTAAATGTTTAATTCAACTTGCTCCACCAGTTTTCATAGATTTTTTTTTAATCGGTTCAATTTAATCAATTAATCAATTAATGTTTATTGTTATGCACCAAAACACCAAAGCGAATTCCTCATATGTGAAAACCTACTTGGCAACAAACCTGATTGTGAGTCTGATCAGTAGGGAACTATAGGACAGCAGAGGCCTGTGGAGTGTGACTTGAAGTTCAGGAGACTTTCAGTCATTAATAGTGTCTTAAACAACATCTGTCACAACTGAACTAAGGCTTGAACCCAAATGCACGACTCCAAGACAAAGTACCAAAAGATATTTTAATAACAAAGTATCAAAGGAAAGTCACTCTAACAGAGGAATATATGTACAAAGTATCCAAATGAAAATCACTCTTTTGAGGAAAACCAAAAACTTGAGGTCACATGGAAAAGACAAAGTATCAAAGGAATGTACAGAAAGGCTATGGAAAAACATAACATAGAATTCAAGAAACCTGGCATGGGACAACGTGGCTGGCGTGGTTCTCTGGTAACAAGACAAGACGAACTGGCACAAAGGGAAACGCAGACTATATACACACACAAGGTAATGGGAAAGAGGTGGAAACAATCAGGGCGGGGCAGACAATCAGACCAGTGGGAAACACACAAGGGAAGGAGGAAGTTATCTGAAGTCACGAGACAGACAAAACTAAAGATAACTTAACATCTCTTCATGGAAATGGCAACATCAATTAGTTCCTTTTATTTTAATGACGTCATGGGATATTTAATGCACTGTATCCCTACAGCTTGATATTTAGAAACCTTAATAATATCAGTGTGTCATTTCAGCTGTTGTATGGATCTGTTTTAGTCTGTGAAAAGCTGCTTTGTGTCAGTTCTTCAAAAGGAATACATGACAACAATGCCAAGATTAGTTGTCCTACGTCTTTTTTTCCCACC
The DNA here is from genome assembly GCF_021018895.1 of Seriola aureovittata. Classification (NCBI taxonomy): domain Eukaryota; kingdom Metazoa; phylum Chordata; class Actinopteri; order Carangiformes; family Carangidae; genus Seriola; species Seriola aureovittata. Next base: position 5,170,692 of record NC_079381.1, read on the forward strand.
CAAACAAAGCAGCTGCAAGTCCTTCAGGAGAAGATAAACTTCATAACGTTAATACACATATTTACACACTTTGAAGCTAGTGCAGGTTAAATCGGCTAAAATCATGCTAATAAAAATTACCCCATCCAGGCAAACCCTGATACGTTCTTCATTCTGATCTCCACTGGTGAAAAGTGTTTCCCAGGTTTATCCCATAATCATAATCTTATGTGTTTGGAAAGTAAAAACAATCATGTTTTTGTTACTGAGGATTTGAACTACTTTCTCCATACAACACTCAAGCATGGTAAGTGAAAGCTTTACCATGGGGAACATTTGTTGAAGCATCCATAGACTACCTCATGTCTGGTTCTTTCTCGGTTACTTTACTTTATTAGGGGCCTGATGAGTAGATGATTGTGTGGCTATGGATGGATACTGTGGATGGTGATGTTCACCTAAAACCCATATGAGAAAAGCACTCATGAAGTCGAGGTAAACGAAATGTTTCTGTGTCATTGTTTTTGATCTTTTCCTGTGGGTTTGATCCTGTGTGCAGTAAGGAGCAGCAGCGCTCAGCAAAGGCCATGTCAGTGTGGGAGCAAAGGACCAACCAGCTGAGGAGACACAACATGAGGGCGAGCAGCGAGGCCCTGTTCAACGAGCTCGACCCAGAGGAGCGCCTCCGCGTGTCCTCCGCTCTCCACCTGCATCCCGACATGAAGACTCACCTGGACCGGCCGCTCGTGGTGGAGGCCAGGAACGGCGACAAACCCAGCAGGCCTCCTGAAGGAGGACGGGAGGAGGCAGGGGATCCCCGTCAGGATGGGGTCGGAGACAACCTCCACACGCACTCCAGGAAGCATCACCGCCACCGTGACAGAAACGGGGAGAGCAGAGACGGAGGCGACGGCAGAGGTGGAAGGCACCACATCCATCACAGCAGGAGCAGAGATCACAACGCCGACGGTGCCCAGACGAAAGAGAGGAGGGGGGAGAGGAGCCAAAGCCGCGACGGAGGGCAGGGTCACAGGCACAACCACCTGGCTGGCTCGCCTGAAGAGGAGACCACTGACACGCAAGGAGGAGGGTTAGGAGAAGAGAGGGGACACCGCCATCACCACTCCCATCGTCCACCAAAAGAGGGAAACGGGATGATAGCGAACGGTGCACAGGGAGAGTGCAAGGGGAGGGGGGGAGGAGGGGATAGTAATGGAGAGAGGAAGGGACGCTGCTCTCGCATGGTCAGAGCTCAGTCGACTCTGGACGGAGACGACTGTAAGAGGAGCAAGAATGGAAGCAGAGGTCATAGGTAAGGCTCACATGCTATATGCTCTATATTCAAATTGTTTTTGATATGTTCCTGATATTGTTGATGATATAAGATGTTTTTTCATATTTAATAATAATGACTTCCTAGTAGCCTTACATTAGACTTGCATATTAAACGATTCACACTCATTTTAAGTAAACAACGGTGCCTTTTTTTTTTCTAAGGGAAAGACTTTATATTTACCGCCTGGGACTTGTTTTTGTTTTTTGTGCTGTTGCAATGAATTTTTAGTGTTTAGTGAGAGTTTAGTGTTATGATAAATGGTAAACAATAATGTCCCAATTTATGAAAACAAGATGCAACTGATTAAAAAAAAACAGCAATCTGGGTCAGTGAACAACAAGTAATAATGATATAAATGATGTACTTTCAAAAGTTCTCAGCTCTCGGCCTCGCCTCTGAATAATAAGTGACAGGATAGAATAAGAAAATAGAGGAGCACTTGTTAGCTATCATCTCGGTGATCAAACAAAAAACAACTTGCCCTAGTTTCAGTGATGAAAGTCTGAGGAATGTTTGAGAAATGTGGACGGTTAGGAGGAACACCTTTCCGCTCATATACAAATATGAACATGGATTTAACTTGAGGCAAATGTTATGTGGGGTTTATACCTTTGGCAACCAAAGTCTGCAGTATCAAAATATGTACTGTGTCTAAATCATACAGGACGATGTAATTAGTGATGCCTCTTAATGCTATAGCTCATAGTTTCACCTCGCTCATTGTGGTGTGACACGGCCGTGGATCAGTTAGTTTGAGACGCACATCGTTTCAAGTTTTCTGTACAATAGACGATTGTCAGTTCTCTCCTTGAAACAGCTATAATCAATAGTGTTATGAACATTAGGTCACATGACCACTTGTATGTGTCAGGGGTTACTATTACTCGGCAGCTGCCCTCAGCTCTATGGAGCTTTATAGCGTCTTGCAGCTCATTGTTTCGGTTCACTCTCAGAGCTCTTATCAGCAGCGTTTCCAGACACAACAGCAGCTGTTTGCTGCAAACAAAACAAAACAAAAAAACAACACAGATAAACCCACTGTACACTATCTGCTCAGCACCAAACGGCAGACAAACACAGTTAGAGAGTAGCTGATAGTAAAGCATTTAGCAGCTAAAGTGTCAGACATTTCCCTCAGGAGTTGAAGCCAAAAAGCAGAGAGTGAATAAAAGGAGAGTGAATATTGGACTTACATCCATCAGATGGACAGAAACACGACTCCAAATGAATGCTGATATTGCTTCATATCTGCTGGATGAGTAAATAACAAGCTATTTGCTAACTGGTTCGCCCTCTCAGCTAAAAGGCGATGTCAGTGTTGTGATTTCAGCTTGTTTCAGCTGCTCCATGTGGGGGAAAAAAATCAATTATTGCTGGCTTAAGGTACAATCACATTACACTTCTGTCAGTGTTCCCTCCGTCTCCAATTCACTTCTACTGAAGTTCCCAAAATGGTAAAATTCAAGTATGCATTTGGGTGCAATCTCCAGCCAACTGCGGTGCACTTAGAAGTCAGGTCAGGTCACTGATGCACTGTGTTTGAAAATGGGGGAACTTATTAGTTTTTCATTACCATGTAAAGTGCAGCATTACATTACCAGACAACAAACAGCAGCCTGGCTCTCACAGCTGTGATCGCTCTGCTCAGTATTTATTTATTCCCCATATTGGAGTGGTTTCATTGAACAGAAGGCTAATATGACTGCACTGATTGGACAAACAACCATGTGGGCTGTTGATGGCCTTTACTTGTGATCTACATGTGCTGGCTGAGCTGGAATCATCACATTTCTCATACAACTGTTTCTGAATGAATCTGAGGTGAGAAAACAGCCCTACAGATGCTTGCTTAGTTTTATATCTTCACTGCCTGTTTTAAATATTTGTTCATGAAGTGGTGGTGGTGTAACAGCATGTCATAACATCATGTAAACACACCCTACAGCTTGTGGACTGGCCTGGAGTGCACCTGACTTGCCTGGTGGATTTTCTAGACTTTAATTTTGTATTCTAAGACATTGTGCAAGTCTAAGCAAGTTTTCATGCTACACAAACACCAAACAACTGTGTGTTTGGATAGCGTGACAGTAAAAGTCTACTTCTGCTTTTGTTGCCACATAAGTTGCGGCCCGTGTCCCAGGAGGGCGGACAAACTTTTCTCACAAGGATCTCATTTGGCAGAAAAAGCTTGAAGCATCCTGAGAGCAGAGTGTAACGATGCCTGTGATAAGACCCACATCTCTCTCCCCAGGGAGAGGCAGCCAGATGCTGAGGACAACGGCCTCGCCTCCACTCCTCTGCAGCCAATGCGCAGTAGCCTGAGTCTTGGAGAAAAGCAAGAGGATGCTGACAACCAGAAGAACTCCACCAGGGCCAGCCAGGCTGGCCTCAACAGCAACGCCATCCACATCCCCGTCACCATCACTGCCCCGCCGGGAGAGACCACCATCATACCCAGTGAGTGCTGCATGTCACAGTCATATCAAAGAGGGAGGGATAGGGAAGGTTGAAGGAAGAGTTTTATTTTGAAGTTTTGGTCATTGTTCATATTGGTTAAATGATGTTATATATTATAAAATTTCCACTAGTCATCACTTTACGAGAGTTATTAAGGATTATTGAGAGAATGACTCATCATCCCAAAGAAACTGATGAACAAAATATTATTGTAAACACTATCGATGATGTCCAAACGTACCAAAATAAGGACCATGTTGCCAATATCTGAATTGCCCATTAAAAATCTACCAATTGATAAAGCCACAAGCAGTTTATTCTATTATAAATTTAGTTACACTTGGATTATTTTGTCACGTTTCTGCAGTTAGTCCAGGTACTATTTTTATAATTTGATGAAGAAAAAGAATAAAAATTAAACACAGAGGGAAAAGTCTTGATGTTTCCCAACGCTTCCTGAAATACTGTTCATGCTGTCTGTATAACAGCAGCTTAATTATTTTTATATTTATTTTATTTACTCATTATTTATATTTAAGCTACGTGTTTGTTTTTGTACAAAGTTATTATCATATCACACCTCATGCTTAGTCTTGACCCTGCAACCATCATCTTATGAGAAATGTAAATACAAATAACTCCAAAGAGCCTGCCTCCTGTTACTAATGTTTGTTCCTCTTTGAGCTAAATGAATATATTTATTTTTTCCACACCAGTGAACAACATCGACTGTGACACTTTCCGACTCAGTGAGGAGAAGAAAGATCTGGAGGAAGAGGAGGCAGCTAATGGGCCTCGGCAGATCCTCCCCTACAGCTCCATGTTCATCTTCGGGCAAACAAATCCGTGAGTCATGACAGGGAGGTGGCTGAGGAGTGACGTGAAATTAAATTAATAGTTTGGGTTGAATTAACAACAACAGAAAGCTCATAAATCCCAAACATTATTAGCATTTTAACATTTACAGTGGGAAAAACTAACAAAAGAGCTGGGTGAAAGGCACCAGACTGGTGTTTGGATAGTCTGGAGACTTTGGCCCATCAAGGATGTGTTGAAATGTTTCCTGGAGAGCAAGATGCTCTTCTCTAATGACTGCATGTCACAGAGAGGAGGGCTGCATTCACACCGCCATCTGCGGAAAAACCCAGACCCTCATTCACTTGCATGAGGACACTCTGTCGAGGCAGCAGTGGCGCCAACACAGAGGGTGTAGCCAAAAACTCACAGGGTGGTCCAGCAAAACGTTGAACCGGACCACAACGAGGCATCATCCTGCAAGGCGCTGCCGGGGTCCAATCAGATATCAACCCTGGTTGATTTCTTTGTCGTGTCAACACTGTTTTGCTGTTTTACTTACATTGTTATTATTGTGACCAGAGATAAAATATTTGCTACTATAATAACTTTCCCAGAAATGTAAAAGCTTGTCTCAGAGTATTATAGACATCTGATACGCTGATAGATATGGATCCCTGAGACGCTTTGGGGACATTCAGTCCCACGTGGGCAGTGTTCAAATCCTCCATCACGGAGGAAACCGTCATCCTACTCTTGTATAACTGGAGTGTCCGCCGTGATGCAGTCCTGCTGGCTTCAGTAAACCTGACATCGCACTGGGCTGGCTTGTAGCAGAGCGTAAAGTTTGTCAGTCCTTCAAATCCGAGGCCGTGATGCTCTTCTGGAAAAAGTGCTCCTTTTGATGATCTCAAGATCTTCTTCGTGAGTCAAATTATTCATCCCAGAAAGTGCAGACTCTGTTCACCTTAGTGCTGTATTTATAGAAACATACAGTGTAAATAACATGTTCTTCATAGAGAAGTCTTTATTTCGAGGAAGTTACAGGTTGATAGATTCAGTTAAAACACATAATGAACCCAGGTAACCCTGAGTCACGTATCACTGAGGCTGATGCATTCATCTTTTGCCTTTTATGACTGTACCTCTGTTTGGACATGGAGGGATATGAATGTTGTCTGTGGGATGTTACTGGACGACTTCACCTGAATATATCTAATGAGCTGTCACTATTCGGTGTGCACTTTGTACTGTTGTGTATGTGTGTGTTTACATATGTGTGTGTGTGTGTTTGTGTGATCTTGCAGGGTGCGGCGGCTGTGTCACTACGTAGTCAACCTACGCTACTTTGAAATGTGCATCCTGATGGTCATTACCATGAGCAGCATCGCTCTGGCAGCCGAGGACCCCGTGCAAGCCAACGCACCGCGCAACAATGTGAGTCAGAGCAGCATCCAGACTTCATAAATAAACATCTGGAAGTATGCAACGAACACACTGGTTGCCAGGCAGGCACATGGACGCGCAGACCAGCGTTTGCATGAAAATGTGCATGCTCACATAAGCGCATGAAGATTCGCACACAGACACGTCCCATTTTGTCAGTCTGGATGATTCATTCGGACTGATTGAGAAGTCCTCGCTAACAGGGTTTGACAGTTCGCCCATATTAAGAAACAAGCAGTAGGAAGCACAAGAAGAAGCTTTTTTTTTATCGTTTTTTGGTAAAATGCAGACAGTCTGACATGAGAAATTTCATAACAAAACGCCCAAACTGGTGCATATCCAGTTTAGCAAAATGTTTCCGTACTCTTCATATCCCTGCATGACATGTTAGCTCATGTTGGGAATGAGGAAGTAATATATGCACACAGACACGAGACTTGACTTTTTGCATTTTGACAGACAAGCACAAGTAATTAACATTCAAGTCAGATGCACGGAGGGAATCTGAGGTGATGTTGCGCGTGTGTGTTTGTGCGTTGTTTATCCGTGTGTGTTTGCTCGCGTGGGCGCTCAGGCGATGTGTGCTCGTGCAGGGGAGTACAAAGCTGACAGAGTCTGAGACCTCTGACAGGGCAGAGGAACATGTTGTGCATATCTGGTCCGTTCACACGTACACACACACACACGCGCGCGCACACACACACACACACACAGACAAACACACACGCACCAAAGTGTCTTAAACTGAAAGGATCTGTCACTGGATCTGTACATGAGTCATCTCACAGCATATTTCGTTGCGCTCTGTTTTTGCAGGTTCTGAAGTATCTGGATTACGTCTTTACTGGAGTCTTTACTTTTGAGATGGTGATTAAGGTGAGAAGACTGGAGGTACACTTTGATTTGTGCGCTGAAAAAAAAAAAAAAACCCACAAAGTAAAGTTTTGGTAATTTGCAGGTCAAAGAAAAATCCAGGTTGGGATAAAAGGGGTTTGAAAATTGAAAGTTTTTTAGACATTTAGGTCAATTAAACAGTTTTTTCCTGCAGTTGTGACTTGCTTCATGTTGAGATGTATCATTTTCAACAAAATTTTAGTTTGGTTTTAGCTTGGTTTAGACATCTCACTGTCTTTTGACCTACTAATCATCAACTCGGTGCTTATTGAGAAGACTAGCACACAGTGGACAGCAGCACTGGCGTTGCTGATAGGTTTTTGGGTTTTTTTCTTGTCAGTTGTGATAACCTAACAAACTGCTCTAATGTCAGATGCTTTAGATAATCAGTGCTTTGAGTCACTGCAAAAAAAAAAGGTGCTGAATATGAAAACCAGAGTTCTATTAAAGATTTGCACAAAGTAAGAAGAAGGGAGCGATCAGAGTGGCCTTTAGAGAAACAAAGAAAATCTCAGCGACATCTTGTATGATTTTCTACATATCTCTTCATTCTGTGACTCTAGATGATTGACTTGGGACTGCTCCTGCACCCTGGCTCTTACTTCCGCGACCTGTGGAACATTCTGGACTTCATCGTGGTCAGTGGAGCTCTGGTGGCCTTTGCCTGCTCGTAAGTCAACATTTCTGTTATTCCCGCGTTTCTTTTCTAATCACAGCAGGGCTCTAAGTATATATATTTTCAAGGACAAGGCAAAGAGCAAATCACCAGTTGTGTTGCCTTGCGGTATTTTAAGCCACGGTTACCTTCTCTCCGGTGTCTGTCCCTTGATCAGGCTAGCAGGCTAACACACTTGGGCGAGGTACCCCTGCTCCAGTGTTTTGCTCAGACAAACAAATCCATTGTGATCATCCAATTACTCCCCATGAACTCTCAGGCTTTTGTGCTGCCTGGGGTTATTTTGCCGACATGACTATGTCAAACTCATCTTTCATTGTTACATAAAGTCTCCACAGCCCCCTCCCTGCTAGTCGGCTAATGGGCAATGCACCGTTTGGCTGACAGGTTTAAGGTTCAGGAGGGGACAGAAGGAACAGAGGAGGTGATATTCTTCATTTTAATTGGAAGTCTGTAAGCTGATTGTAACTCCAGCATCTCACTTTTGTATTACTGTAATTTAACTGTAGTTTTAACAAATTACATTTTTCCTGCGAAGGTTTTTGTTATTTTAAATCACAACTACTATCACATGATATTTCCAAGTTTTGTTAAACAGCAACAGTTTGTGCTAAATCTCCTGAACGTATTTATGTGTTGATCTTTAAAAACAGTTGTCAGGGTCATTATTTTGTATATTTGGGTTACACATTAGGTGGTTTAATGATGCATATACTACACCTACTCACCACATTCAGAAAGAAAAGCTGCAGCAGTTATGCACACGTTGTTCCTCACACAGCTGCACATGTTTTGCCTTCTCGCATGACTATTTTGAACAGGAAATGAACTGGTCTGTTTTTCCTGTCACATTAACTACACCTTGAGTACCTGTATTTATCATAAAGTGGCAATAATGTAATGTAAGTAGCAAGCAAGTAATAAGTACTCAGTTTACAGAAATCTAAAATGCTGGTACTGCTTATGAGTGAGTACTGGCCCAAATCAAGCACTGGTTAGGTCCATTAGTTAACTAGCAGCCAAACGCATAGTAGTGTTGATACCATTACCTGCAGCTCAGTGTACCTCACACACAGATTTAGAAATTATTATGAGATTATTAGAGAAGAGATGTATATGATTTTAACATCTACCTTCCAGCCAATTGGAAATAAATGTTAACCTGTAGCTGGAGAGTATAAAGGGAGGTGATGTGTCCCTTGATGCATGCTGGGTCTCCAATGATCACATATTTTATTTCAACCAGCGCCGTTACTGATTTGGCATCTGCCACTATTTCACATATCATGTCCTGAAACTCTCCAGTTCTTCACCTGTGTATCTTTCTTTGTAAAACGTTGTGTTGTTCTGATTTCTTCTCTTTGGCCAGCTGTTGACTGATGCTTCTCTCTGTCTTTTATCTGTTGCTGACTCTGTCTCTGTCTTCTGTCTTCCACTTTTTTCCTTCTTTCTTTGTTTTCTGGCTTGGATTGCTTTCAGGAGCCTTATGGGGTAATGCCTGCTCTCTCTGCCTGTGTATCGCTCTGTCCATGTGTTTGTCTTCTTGTTTGCGTCTCCTGCTCTCCTTCCTGTCCTTCTTAGCCTTGTCTGCAGCAGTCTTTTAACAAATGTCATATTTAGTTATTTGCTATTCTTATCATCACCGCCACAGTCACGATCAAAGATACTGGCATTTACTCTGTTTGTGTTACATAACTGTGTTTGTGTTACATCTGTGTTCAGGTTGCATAAGTGCAATTACCTGTTTTCCATTTATCAGATATGTTCTATGTGTGATAGTAGGAGCAATATACGTAATGCACAGTGGGGCAGCACAGTGAATAAGGGAAAATCCTGAACTGTCAGAAACAACCAAAGTTGAAGCTTTCGTAAGAGCGGAAGGTGTTCCAGGATATTCATGAGCACAAAGGATCTGAATGCTGCTGTCTGCAGCAAATAAACCCATGCTAATTGGAAACTATTAAACAGAGTGAATGGTAGCTATAAACCATTTCTTATTAATTTTTAGAAGCAAGGTATAATACATATGCAGGATAATGTAACTTTCATCATTCTGTCAGTATCTTTCTCACTGTTCATTTATAAACATAAATAATACTTTAAAGTTCCTCAAAGTATAATAACATCATCCTGTTTAACAGGCTTGGTCCATTATGTTGTGGTCCTGCTTTGATAGATGTAGAGGAGTGAGATTCACTCACATCAGATCAGATTGAACCATTTCCTCTTCATCCCTCCCTCCCTCCCTCCCTCCCTCCCACGTTCACTTCCTGTCCAGCCTTTTGTCCCTCCTATCGTCTCCCTCATCGGCTCACTTTCACGGCACATCAGCGTGTGTCAGGCTACGTTCACATTGAAAGGCTTAGAAGATGAATCTGGTTTCTTGCAGCGTGCATCTTATTTGGATGTAGATCTGATTTTCAGTTTTGATAACACACTCAATAAGTTAGTTGCTGTGGTCTGGGAAGACGGGGACTTGCATTGGATGCAATAACAAATATGAGCAATCAGACTGATCCGATTTTAACCCTCAGGTCTGATGAAGAAAAAAACAATGAAGGAACAATAAAGTTATTTACCAAACCGCCGTATGCAGCTAAGAAACCGACTTCAAAACATCTGTCGTTTCAGCAAGTGTCCCAAAACAACATACTATGTTTACATGGAAGTGACAGAGCTCTCTAGTGGCCATAGTAATTATGACAGGAGCAAAGGAGAGAGTTGCGTGAAGCCATAGAGCGAGAAAAGTCTGTGTATGGAGGAGGTCAGGATGGATGGATGTGTCAACAAAACGTTTGTCAAAAATCGCTTCCAGGTGTGATTCCAGAAGGTATGGACAAACGATGTTATGTTATTTAATTTGGAGGTCAGTAAATCTTTATACCAGCGCCAGTGTCATTCACACGCGTCGCCATTTTTGTGACACTTTTCTTGTCACTATATTTCTGGCCTTTTTCCTACCAAGAAAACAGCCACCTTCACTGAGTATAGTATCGCTGAAGATATCAGAAATGTGGAAATGAGTGTGATTCATAGTTCTGCAAATGCTGAAAATGTAAAAGCCAACTGAAAAAGTCAGATTCAGTGTGATTTTCCTTTGTCACTGAAACAGATGTGAGCCACATACGAGGGACAAAACATGACTTTATTTTCTGACCTGCAGTGTGAACGTAGTCATACAGTGTATTGTTCTCATTAACAGTGTCCTCTTGTCTTTGCTTCCCTCACAGTGAAAAAGTGTCCATCGCATCATGATCATCCTCTTGTTGTAGATTTGATTCATCCACATGTTCAGACACATAATCCCTATTTCATTGGAATATTTTATCCGACTTGTCCAGTGCGTCGTTCTTTCACAGGGTGATAAATTTAAGTGCTTTTCATTGTGCTTTGATGTTGTCAATTTAAAGGCCGAATAATGTCACTGTACCTTCATGTCTGCGTGATAACTGCTCAATATGTTTACTTTGCTCCGCCTTTCTTTACATGCTCGTTTGCTCTGTTTGTGTGGGTGGTGTAATGTGTGTGTCTGTGTGTCTCTCTGTGTGTGTGCTCATCATTGCTTTTTCTCATCAGATCGCAACAAAGCGTGGCCAGGTGGGAACTATCCCTATCTAATCTAACTTTTGCTTATTGACCCACTTGCCCCCCCCTCTCCCCCCCTCTCCCCCCCATATGTGAAACAGAGAACACTCCTCTTATCAACCTTCCCAAATGAACTTCATCCCAAGGTGCTTGGGATATGACCATGATTTCCCTCCCTCCCTCCTCCCTCTCTTCCCCTTTTAAAAAACTAACCTCCTGCCCCAATATTAGGACATCAAAACAAAAAGACAATATTGGGAGCTCCACCTCATAGCTTTCAGAAGACCAACATATAGCTACAGACATGCACCAGTATGAATCTGCACTGAATATCTTTCTACCTGCAACCTCGGGTATCTGTTTGTGTCAGCGCTAAGTCGTCTCTATCTATCGTTTCATCTTCATGTGAATCTCCTTTAATCACGACTAAAGTGGGCTTAATTGGTCAAATTGCCAAGAGATTATAGCCTGCAGCTCCATCCGCCTCCCTGCCCTTCACCTACATCCTCTCCTTCTTTATGCAGGGGGAAATCGACAAAGGATTATAGCTTCTTACCTGGATTCACCTTGACTGTCTAGTCTGTGTGTATGTAAAGAAATTAGTTATAGATAGCTGTTTGTTTTTTCATAAATATAATACTGTATGGAAGCCTCATCATTATTAGAGGGGGATGAAAATATAAGCCACCTTTCACCCTGATTTTCTGCTGCCAGTAATTGAAAGTAAAGAGCAAAATAGAGAAAAAATGCAAATGAGCTGCTGATTATGCACAAGAACAGTTGAACTACACTGTTAGTGCTAGAAATAATATTTTTGAAATCAGATTTCAGCCTGGATTTTCATAATGTTTTAATAATCATAATAAACTCTGACAAAGTAATATAAAAAAAAATGAAGATAATGACTCCTAACTATTTGCACATACATTATTCAGAATCCACCATGTAATTTAATCCTCTGGAAAAACGTAAAACTGCTGGATAAAAGGAGCCTCGTGCATCCTGTTTTGCTGAGGCGGTAAAGTGCCTCTGATTGGTCATCAGCTCTTGCGTCCCTAAACAGGAAATGCTCCTTGCTCTCAGGAGGGGCAATCAGTGCTGATCTACACCCAACTGATGTGAACAGACGACCTTGCACCCACAAACACACACACACACACTCACTCACACACACACATTACATCCTCCTTGCCCACAGCGCTTCTGAAAGCTATTGGGAGACTGTTCTTGCCGTTTCAATGTGTTAAAGTCCTTGAATAGCGAGGACTGGCATTGACTTTGTAGATTGCATGCCAGGGAAACCGAGTCATCTGAGCATGAGAGCTGCATGCCATTTTGTTAGACTTAGAGATTTCCACTGAGAAAAGGAAAAGGCCCCCAGGAGCTAAAATGTATGGAACCATGCTTCTCTCCTGTTTGAGCTCCATCTTACCTCACCACTTAATAGACTTTTACACACATGAAGTGTTGATAAAATTCATTATTCTAACTGTTTCTCAACCAATAACAGTGAAGCTTTGTTTTCATGAATCCCTCAGTCCCTAAATATTCTCCGCCAGCCAACCAGGTGTCTTTTAAATGAGAAATTTCTGCAGCACTGACTTACTGATCGTACCTGTGTGAGTGTGAGTGTGAGTGTGTGTGTGTGTGTGTGTGTGTGTGTGTGTGTGTGTGTGTGTGTGTGGTGTGTGTGTGTGTGTGTGTGTGTGTGTGTGTGTGTGTGTGTGTGTGTGTGTGTGTGTGTGTGTGTCCCAGTGAGTTGGGGAAATAACACAACTGGCTTTACAGGGTGGAAGACTGTGTCAAATGTAAATGTTCTTAGTATGATAATGCTTTATTTTACAGATCCCTAGCACCTTTCAAAGACAGACAATTAGAATTAAAAAAAAAAAGAAAGAAAGAAAAAAGAAAGCTATGGTACAGTTTCAGTACAAAAAAATAACAAAAGTGCCTGCATTTCATATCAGTTACTTTCTAGTAAAGGGTCCTGTAAAACAAAGTGTTCCTTAAAGTACTGTGGAAACATCCCCCCCTCCCATATCCCATCTGAGTGATTGTGAGCAGATGTAGGACATACATATTTAGTGGAGGGATGAGTACACTCAAAACACTCTGAGTAAAGGCTGCATGTGTCCTTCTAATACATTATTAAACAGCACCTTTTTACAGTTGGAGTAGAAGTGTCCCTTGTGGATGAAAACATTGGTTGGTCAGTATTTCTACACACGCTGGTGTAAGGAGCAGTGGGGCCTCGAGGGGCCACTAACAGGGCTTTTAGACTTGACGTCTTCCTGGTATCCTAGTGTCCTTCCACACATCCTTCACACATGAAACTGTTGCTGTTGCACATCCACAGATATTTACGCTCTTCTTTAAAGTGAAGAGGAAACAAATGAGAAATCCTTTTTATCGAGAGCGACAGTCACTTTGTCTGTTCGTGTGACTGATTAATTAAAAATTCCTCTCCCACTGTCCTTGGCCAATGTCAGTCTCTGAGTGAATGAAGGCTCAGCTGTATGTTATTAGCGTAGCTTCTACTTTTTAAACCCCCACTCCCACCTCCCACTCTGTGACCAGTTAACACAACGTGCAGCATCAGCAATGACTGACAGCAGTGGTTCCTGCAAAGAAGCTGCCTCCTGCACCAGGGGCTGATTCTTTGTGCATTTACTCTCAACAAATATAAGATGGTTGATGTTATTCTACAGAAACGGCATTTTGTGTGACTGGTATGTGCAATATCGAGACGGCCAAAAGAACTGAGCGGGAGAAAGAGAGTGAAAGGAAGAAAGGAAGCTTAGGGAGAGAAAGAAATAAGAGAAGGAAAGTAAGATAAAAAGAAGGGCAGAAGGAAGGGACAAAAGAAAGGATGAAGAAAATTACAAAAGCAAGAAAAGAATACAGGATACAATGAGGGAACAAAAGAAATAAAGAAGTAGACAAGAAAGGTCAGAAGAAAGGAAAGGTAGAAAAAAGAGATACGGAAGGAAGAAAGAAAATAAAGGGAGGTGGAAAGAAGCTAAGAAGGAAAGAGAAGGAAGGAGTGAAAGAAGTATAGAAGAGAAGGAAAGATGGATGTAAGAATGAAAGAAAAGACAACTTGAAGAAAAGAAAGAATAAAGGAGAAAGGGAAGGAAAGAGAAAAGATAAGCATGGGAAAGTTTTTTTCTAAAGTAACATGTAGCTACAGTCTTCACATGAATGTGCTGCAGAAGAAAAGAAGTAGTAAAGTGTAAATGTACAGTGGCAACATCCCGAACATATTTACAGTACCGGAGTAAGTGTACTTTGTTACTTTCATGTCTTAACACATAAATCTTGTATTGTAGCATGTTTCTGTAAAATAACATTACACACTCGCATGCATGTTCTCTACTAACAAAATAACAACAGCTATTCCTCGTACACAGTGTACCTCATGTACTACAGTCAGCTCTTTTTACGGGGGGAGGGGGGGTGTGAGAGGGTTTACATGATTATCGGTTACACTACATCACCCGGACTGATTGTACTCTCGCTCTGCACAGAGGGACGAAAGGCAAGGACATCAACACCATCAAGTCCCTCAGGGTCCTCCGAGTCCTGCGGCCACTCAAGACCATTAAACGGCTGCCCAAGCTGAAGGTACCGTAATCCAATCTGTCACCCACCCAGTCCATTCTGAGAAAAACAGAACAAGGGAGCAGCTGGTGCAGCAGTCGGTGACAGTCGCTCACACTATCATGAATCAAATGCATTTGCAGGACTGTTTATCAAACAGGAATGGGTATATGTGATTTAAAACAGATGTGTTTAGATTGGTTATAAATCAGATTCATATATAGCTCTCTCTGAAAGATTGGAGCTGTTGGACCTTTGGTTGCGTTCTGGGCTGTGGAGGAACGAGAGGAGTTATAGTCACACAAATTGGAAGTAAATGACTGAATATTTTTTTCCTTTACTGGAGCAATTCTGTGCAAGGAGGCTTATTGAGAGCCTGCATTTCCCAGAACGCCCTCCTCTAAAGATTTGGACACAGATACAAGAGGTCAAACCACTGAGAAAATGTGTTTTGAGGTTCAAACACTCACACAGCTGTAGTGAATTGGTTCACAGCAGCAAAAACAGCAAAAACTGAGTAAGAATGAAAACACAGCATCAAAATGATCCATAAAAACCTCTCAAGCCACCACTTGTATGGTCAGTATGAGCCACACACTCATAAATTTACCAGAATATGCATAAATAGATCATCAGCTTCTGTTTGTCTGTGGCATAGTTAGCTGTTTACCTTTGGAGCAACCAGCTATATTAGCTAAACTATTCAAGAATGATGAATGCTGACAGCTAGCTGGCTGCTAATGAACACATAACTCATATTCTGGCAAAAATATAAACGTTTGGAACATAGTGAACATAAACATAGAAAGTGGAGATGTGACATTTAGATTTTACTTTTTTAACCAGAAAACTGAGTCACCATCAGAATTGATTGTCACGTTAGAGTGACTATGTTCTCCACCTTTCAAACCTACAAGTAGGAAGCTGTGTGAAGATGGAGGTGTAATTCTTTAATTTCTTAATCACCATTGGAAATACTGTCACTGCTGGTTAGCAGTAAACCCCATTTACACTGAACATGCTTGTGACATAGTGTAGTTTCAGCTTGTGAAAAGTTGTAAATTGTCTGTTTGGCAGAACCTGGCATGATTTTTAATGACTGGTTTGGTTTTTTTTTTTTTTTTCGATCATTCGGCCTGTTTGAAGCTCAGTTAGTTGTGACATTACAGTGTGTTGACTGCCATTCATCTCTTACAGATGACAAACTGGCATTCGATTGAATATGAACCATTTTTGTCGTAGTGTTTTGTAACTGCAGAGATGAAGACCGATTCTACCTGGTGTTTACATTTATTTTGCCCTCGTGTTACATAAAATATACAGAATTTACACACATTTACATCATTTACTGCACTTACAAAACAGCAAAGTCCAGTGTTTCTACTGTATATTAACAGAAGTAGCTTCTTGAACTGTGCTCAGAAGACAGCCATTAAATCGTAGAAAAGTGTACAGAACTCACAGTATTACAAATCTTCAGTATCAGAATCTGAAAGTACTTATGGTGAGCTGCACATCAGCAGAACTGAAGATGCTATTTTGCCACCTCAGATAATAACAACGAAAATTTTAATATTATGTTTAGAGACAAATTAGCCATCTTAGTGGGGGTGGCCAAACATGCAAAATTTCAAATTCTACAGAGTGAGAAAGAATCTCAAGCAGAGTGAAGTGAGGAATCCGTAATAATGAGAGGATGCTGTCGTGACCCTCATCAAGGCGAGACCCTCAACTGTTTCCTCTGACGCAGAGATGACAGCTTCCCTCTGGTGCATGAAGGCAGTTGATCATCCAAAAGTGATGGATCTGACAAAAGATGAAAGATCTGATTGGAGTAATAGAGGCAAGATGATTGAGAGGGATCAGAGCTGGCAGACAGACGCGCACCCACAACTCTTGGATACTTGGACAGAGGAGTTTGACGGACAGGCTGGTAGAGGAGCGGAGAATTACGCTCCGTCCTCACTCTGGAGACAGAAGCCTCGATGGCGGTCATTCATGCAGCAGCATATTCATTGGTTAGATTGCATACATGTCAGGATACATAGACGAAGCACTTCATCTCACGGACAGATCACAGCACAAGCTGACAGAGCGAAATCTCTGGAGAGAGAGTGACAGGTAGAGAGACACAAAGACCGACTGCGTTCATGTACTCAGGAAGCAGTGATTTTGTAGTTTGCAGGCCATAAGACGTCTGGACATCTAGGTTAAAACAAGGCTGAATTTGGTTTGAAGGTGGGTTTTTAGACTTCTATGTTAAATATAAACATTGTTTCAACAGCATTTACTGAGTATTTCATCATAAAGTTCTAGTTACATGTTGAAATATAGTTATTAAGTAAAGTCTTTCTTTTGGCCAACAAGTTCAACTTCAGTCCGGTTTCATAAAGTTTAGGCATCTAAAACTACTTGGATAGGGTCAAGTTCAGTTTAGGTTAAGTTTGGGGACAGATCCACGTCATGGATAAATGAAACCAGTGTTAAATGTTGGAATGAGACAAAGTCTCAGTGTGAAACTCCGACACATTTTTCATCCACCCTGAAATCCACTCTAAGAATAACATCGTGTTACTTCAGCCTTTGCTTCTGACAGACAACAGTCATTATTTACACAATCACAAGAAGTTCATTGTGAGAACATTTTAAACTGTTTGCCTTAAGAAACAGTGGTGTTGTTTTTCTGCTGAGTCTCTTTCCATCTTTTCATCACTAAAAAACATGTTTACAGGATAGGTACTGTACAAAGTGTGAGCAGAGTAAATGCATTTGCTTTGGGAAAACATAAATTACAGCTGATGGGAAGGTTTTTCAATCAGCCACAAAGCTTTTTAAACAAAATAACCAGATTTGATTTAATCATGTTGCACTTAGGTTAATAGTTTGTTTTGAATGAGCCAGTTATGCTCCGTAAAGCTCATAGAGCTCATACTTCTACTCATACATGTTAGAGATGTTTGGCAATTTTAACATACGTTGAATCACATTATCATTTGGAGTTTATGCTTTTTGATTAAAGTTTTTGTTCAACTGAGGACTCTTGTGCTCAGAATACACTTCCTGTTATAAAAAATGAGAGTAGGGGCTTTGAGCTGCAAGTGGTATTTTCTTTAATACAATTTTCAGCCAGATTTCTGCGTTATGAATTTTTAATTTCACTCAGTTTTCATCTGTATTGTAACAGAAAACAAACCAGTAACAGTTAGCGTTAGCCTCCTGGGAATCTGAATGTGCATCAGTGTATTCTCCTCAGAACCCTGTGCAGATATGTACGTGTATTGAGTGTGTGTGTGTTTGTTTGTGTATAAATATTTTTTTCAGGCCGTGTTTGACTGTGTTGTAAACTCTCTGAAGAACGTCCTCAACATCCTCATCGTCTATATCCTCTTCATGTTCATCTTCGCTGTTATCGCCGTGCAGCTGTTTAAGGGCAAATTCTTCTACTGCACCGATGAGTCCAAGGATCTGGAGAAAGACTGCAGGTATGTCATCCAAACCCACCCTTGTTAATCCGCTCATTCCACTTGTTAAACACTCTTAGTTGCTTTTTTCCTCTTTTATTTTAACTTCCTGGTTCCTGTATTTCACATTTTGTCTCCTTCACGCCTTTTGATCGTATTTCGTGTGACATTTCGCCTGAGACTGTCTCTCCATGCGTCTCTCTCTCTCAGGGGTCAGTTTCTGGACTACGACAGGGATGACGTAGCAGCTCAGCCCAGAGAGTGGAAGAAGTACGAATTCCACTACGATAACGTTCTCTGGGCCTTCCTGACGCTCTTTACTGTCTCCACCGGAGAGGGCTGGCCATTGTAAGTCCGGACTGTCGACCTCCACGTCACTTTATGTGGACAGCACCTTTCATGCATAAAAAAAACACATTAAGTCAGCTGTACACACAGTGGTTTCCAACCTGAATATGAACCATATATATGTATGTGTATGTATATATGTGTGTGTGTGTGTGTGTGTGTGTGTGTGTGTGTGTGTGTGTGTGTAAGGAATGAAAGTAAAGAATGAGAGTCAAGAGGCCATTTTACAATTTGTAGCTGATAATCAATGCTTGAGTATTTGAAGCATTGTTGAATTATCTAATCTTTTCCATGTTTGAATTTCCTTCACTGATTTGTCTTGAAACACAGTCGGCACACCTGCAGGCAGACAGCACCGTGCAGATTAAACCCAGCTGATTTCTACCAGCCTTAATTACTGTGTGTCCTCTAAAGACGCAATCAGGGCCCATTGCATCCCTGGCTTCAGTCTGCCTCTCTGTGCCTGAGCTTAAGCACCATGAGCATATTCATCAACATCATCATCATCATCATCATCTCTGTCGAGGGCCGTTGATGGCCCGTTTGCTTATCTCATTCATTGTAAATTGTTAAACTGAGTGAGCCTGTCATGATCGTCTACAGTCACACACTTCTAAACAAGTAGTGACAGCACAATAACACGGTGACCACAACTGAAGTTTACATTAAGATAGACAGTATTTAACAGTTTGGGAAAATTAAGAAATTATACTTTGCTTTCTACAAACACTTGACAAAAGTTATATCTTATGCTTTTTCTATAATTAGAGTGAAGTACTTTTATTCTGACATGTTTAATAACAAAAATCTGAAATGGCTTCAGTGACAGTCATGGTAATTCAAATTCACCACTGTCATGTTTTCTTGGCGAGCACTTTCCAAAAGTTACAAAGTGCTTCACTCGCAGCAACAAACTATAAACCCGCTTACGGAAAGTGTACAGACAGAGCTCAACAAGTCTGTGCCATAAAGTACTTGCTGATTCCAACAGCAGGAGAGCTCTCTCTCCTCTGGCTCTCGTTGACACCTGTAATGATCTGCCAGTGTGTAAGGGTAGACTTGGAGAAAGTACACCGCCATATCCTCTGCTCAAGGCGTGCAGGGCTCCTGACTGTGCCTGGAAATGGAAAATATGGAGCTCTGTAACTCTCTAATTGAAGTGTTATGGAAATATTTTTGTAAAAGTCTGACAAAATAAACGTAGAGGGATATGTCCCCTCCAGGAAGAGAACAGAGGAAGGACCTGAATTCACTGAATCTCTACAGATATTTGTACCAGGCATCACTCCGCGTTTACTCTGGTGTGTATTTTTTACAGGGTCGGTTGCCTGTGAATCTCTCATCAGGTGTCCCTCTCCCTTCTTTTCAGGGTCCTGAAGCACTCTGTGGATGCTACCTACGAGGATCAGGGCCCCAGCCCGGGCTTCCGCATGGAGACATCCATCTTCTATGTGGTCTACTTCGTGGTGTTCCCCTTCTTCTTCGTCAACATATTTGTGGCTTTGATCATCATAACCTTTCAGGAGCAGGGAGACAAGGCCATGTCGGAGTGTAGCCTGGAGAAGAACGAGGTGGGAGAGTGGAAAGAGGCGTAGTTTCTTGGGTTTTTTTTTCTCTTGGAAAACAATGAGGCCCCCCCCCTTCCCCTACCCTACATGCAACCATAACACACACTGATTATCTCTGAAGAAGTAGTAGCTTCTGAAAATGTTTTTCTCATCCATCACAAATGTTGTCTTCATTAGAAATCAGAGCAAATGCTGATCCACTTCTAAATATCACTTGCAGGCAAATTATATCTGACAAGACTTACAATTCCCTCAAACAGAATAAAGTAATAAAGTCCTAAAAAGGAAAGCAGTGGGGTTTATCTTGCCTGCTCTCTTCATCTCCACTTCACAGGGACTTTGTTCAAATCATGCTGTTTTTTATTTTTTTTATTTTTTTGTCTGTAAAGTATTGGCTGGTGATCAAAGAGCAGCTCATCTTTTGATATTACAAAATGTTTAGACAATCCTCTGGTGGCTTGCCAGCTGTCTTTTATGTTATTAGACGTAATTTCCAGCGCTTTTTTTCTTCTTTGATGAAAGGTGTGAGAGGACTCATACACAGTCTGTTTTTGTTTTGCTTTTTCATCCAACAGAGAGCTTGTATCGACTTTGCCATCAACGCCAAACCGCTGACGAGATACATGCCAGAGAACAAACAGTCCTTCCAGTACAAGATGTGGAAATTTGTGGTGTCGCCTCCGTTCGAGTACGCCATCATGACTTTAATCGCCCTCAACACTGTCGTGCTGATGATGAAGGTCAGTGATTCCTCCTGCTAATGAGGCAAAGCACCGATTCTTCTCAGATGCTTCTCAGCCAAAATAAAGTAGTGCAGTGATACTCATTCAGTTCCCAGTGTGATACAACACACTGCTGAAATATTAAAAAGGGATTGCAAGAAACTGTTTCCATAAATCTGAACTATTTAATAATTTAGTTCTAAAGGCGGAGATGCAATTACAACAGCCGCAGTGGTCTGGCCTTGAGACATGGTCAACAATTAAAAATCAAACAGCACCACAGCCAACACTTCTGCCAAACACTGCCTGCTGCTCTCAGGGAGAAGAGCTCGTGTCTTGGCAGTTCCTTTATTCATCTACTCAGAGGAAAAAATCTGTGAGGGAATGAAAGAGCCAGTGTGTAACGCTGGTGACGGGGAGGAGCTCCACGAGTGAAAACAACTTCTACATTATCCAAGGCCGTTTCGAGTTTACTTTTTTTTGTCAGGTTAGATTATTATCACAGTATCCTATGTCGTTTTAAATCAGGCAGCAAGAAGAGTGGAGCAGTCAAGAAAAATTTGAACTACTGACTAACCTGTATTTATTTATTTATGCTGTACTATTAGGTGACTTTAAGAAACAGCACTGTGCTGTGATCCATAGATCTTTGTCTACTGTATTTTTGTCTGTCCGTCAGCACTTTGAAAGGCTGCTCATATATACTGTTTGAAGGAAGTTCGACATTTTGGGAAATGTGTTTAATCTCTCTCTGGTAGCTGGAGAAGGGAGAAGATGAACACCACTCTCATATCTGTCCTTTAAATGTGAAGCTACAGCCAGAAGCTGGAGACTGGCAAACAGGGAAACCGCTAATCTGGCTCTGTAACTAAATCTTCTTACCTCTAAAGCTCACTGATTAATGCACTATATCTCATTTGTTTAAACTGTACGAAAACAGAGTTTAAAAACTATAACAACAATTTTGTGTATGGATGTTTCTTGACCTGGTACAGTAGCCTCCAGGAGTTTTCACTGAAGCTCAGCCACATGTGTGGCTCCAGTAGCCAGATAAGAAATCCCTTTTCACCGGGATTAGTTTTTAAATGAGATATTTCAAACAAAATGAACTAAAACTCCACAAGAGAAGGTGACAGTAACAAACCTAAAGCTGTTTGTCACCTGCCAAAAACACCAGAAGAAAAGAAGTAGCCAAACGTTTGTGTGTGAAATGTTTAGCTAACTAACAACTAGCTAACTAGCTCATATCCAGGACTGTGATGGAGAGTTATCAGAGGGAACATTCACTCAGACAATAAAAATACAGACTCAGAGAAGAGAAACAAATCTAATCAGCAACCTTTCATGTGGAAAAAAAGGAACATAAGTTCACGACTTTCTTTAAAGTTTCTTCCTCAGCTGCTGTCTGGAGCGCTGCTCAGCATCAGTGCGCCCAGTGAGCCACAAGCTTTAATCCAGCATATACTGTGTCTGTCAGTATTGTTTGCATTTCCATGTTATATTTTCCTTCTTCCTGTGACACATGAATTCCTGAGTGACTAAAAGTGGATGAGGGCTAACGAACAGAAACTAACACAGATACACGGCAGCAGAAACACACACAGACCCAGACAGTTTCAGCGTCACAATCACCTGCCGTTATGGCAGTGGCAGGACACGGTCCCCCACTGATAGTGACAGGATTAGAATTTATATCTGCAGCTGGGATTGACAGATGCATTTAGACACCTTTTAAACATCCTGCTACACATCCAAACGTTCTGCATCTTAGCAATAAAACACAAAGTTGTCCGTAATGCTTCTTGGTTACATTTACACTCGTAGTGCGAGTGTCATATCTGATCTGTCCAAGATACTTCTTCCCTATTATCTTTCAACATATGTTCAGCGTGTGTTTCTCCTTTTGTTCCCAGTTCTACGGAGCTCCAGACCTCTACGAGTCCATGCTGAAATACTTAAACATCGTCTTCACAGCCC
This sequence comes from Seriola aureovittata, assembly GCF_021018895.1. Taxonomy (NCBI): domain Eukaryota; kingdom Metazoa; phylum Chordata; class Actinopteri; order Carangiformes; family Carangidae; genus Seriola; species Seriola aureovittata. The sequence continues at coordinate 5,193,536 of NC_079381.1, forward strand.
TCTTCACACTGGAGTGCGTCCTCAAGATTATTGCCTTCGGTCCACTGGTGAGCTGTCAACACCATATGCTGCGCGGCACTCTGTAAACACTAGACAATTATTCACTGTTGTGTTTCTGTTCACACACATGAAAGAAAATCTCCCTTTCAATATGCAAAACAGCCAGAAATATCGGTCTGAGGGCGACTGCGTTTAACAGCTGTAACTGTGCCCGAGTCCTCCATTGATCAAATCCTTTTGAATGTTGAAATCATTTGTAAGATTTTTGAGATTTGGTCTGTCAGCCGTTACAGACAGACAGTCACACTATGAGAAACTTGGATGGGTGTTTCTTGTGATTTTATTTTTAAGGGTTACATAAAGAAAAAATTAGAGGGTGTTAAACTTGTTAAAAACACCAATTAAAAGGTGCAAAATAATAATTTAAAGTTTCAAATTCAGGAATGAGGAGGGTGAACTAGTAACAAAAAAAGGGGACGAAAGGAAGAGTGCGCAAAAAGAATAAATCTTCTCTCAACATGGGGCCGTCTGGCCTCCAGCGAGGCATTTCATCTCTGGCTCCGTTCCATTTACGAGGCCCATTTATTAAATAGCTTTTCTCACACACCACTTACCTCCACCTGTTTAGCTGTTAAGCCCAGACGAATGGGTTTGCATCTGCTGGTATCGACAGTGAGCTGCTGCATCTCTTCAGACTGCAGCTGCAGGGCCTGGCAGCAGCCTCTGTCCTCAGGAGCTGGATGATTGACCAGTCTGAGGGGATCCGGGCTGCAGGCGGCGGCTCAGCAGTTGGTTTATGCAGGGACTGTTTCAACATTTGTGTGTGTTGTCTATGCACATATAGAATTTTGTGCCCTAGAGGTCGTTAGAACAGTTTTTTTTTTTTTCTTCATTCTTTGGGAACATGTTCGTACATCGCTGCAACTTCTGCATATCTACATTGCCCTTGGTGAGGTATATATTTGACCTTATACATAGACTTTAACTGTGCATTTAAATTAGCAGAATTATGTCATGTTAAAGTTTACTTCCTGCAGCGGTTGTATGAACCTGTTCTCACAAAAAGAGTTGCAGTGGCGAGAAAAAGTATGGAAGCTTGAGGATTCATTTCCCCCCTTGATGATGTCGAGCTGCCCAGACCCAGAGGCAGCAAAGAACCAATCACGGTGCTCCCTCCTGCCTTTCTTTCACCGATGGCAGTGCTGTGTGTTTTTCCCAAAAAATTCAACCGTAGTTTCACCAGTCCACAAAACATTTTCCCAGTAGTGTTGTGGAGTGTCAACCTGTTCTTTGGCAAACTTCAGAGCTCAGTAAAGTGGTTTTGTTAGAGAGCAGCAGCTTCCTCCCTGGTGTCCTGCCATGGACATAATGCTCCATGCTGCTGCACAGACATACACCCTGATTGGCATATGATAGACTCATGGACAGAGATGTTAACCATCTCCAATGAATCCTTTACTTTTTTTTTAACCTCACTGATCATTCTGGGTTGAGCTTTCGGAGTTGTATCAGCTGGGCAGTCACTCCCTACAGAACTAAGTCATCTCCATTTATAGAAAGTTTGTGTGACTGCCGACTGATGAACTTTTTCCAACCGTGAATGTTTTAATGATTTATTCAATATGGACAAGAACGAAGCAATGATTTGTTAATTAATTAAAATAGCTTGAGTTTGTTCGTTATTGTAACTTAAGATCTGACCATATTTTAAGACAAAGTGAGTGAAGCCTCTGGATTTGTCTTGTCTTGTTTGCATTTTACTGGCTCTCTAATTAACTCTCAATGTTTTGTGAGTATAAGATGTACAAAAAAAAGCTCAGCTAGTAGGATTGAAAATAAAAAGTGGTGACCTGTTGAAAGTTTGAAAGATGATAAGGGTTGAAAACATGGTGGATCCCCCTGTTTCATTACAAAAAGTATTAAAGATATAAAAAAGAAAACGCTGAACATTTTAAAGTGTGAATGAATTCCCTCTGTCCTGTCTGATCTCTGTGTCGTCTGTGTCTTGTAGAACTACCTGAAAGCAGCGTGGAACGTGTTTGACTTTGTGACTGTGCTTGGAAGCATCACCGACATCTTGGTCACAGAGATTAAGGTAAGCGATCATCATGGCCCCCCTCCCCCCTCCGATGGTTGGTGTCCTCGGTGCCATTAAACCAACCAGTCTCCCGTGTGTCACTGTGAATATGAGTGTCAGTCTCAGTGCATGCTCTGGGCTGCAGCAGTGGTTGAGACAATAGCAGGGCAGCATGCTGTGATACAGGAAGTAGAGTCAGGAGAACTGTGATGATGTATGAAGTTGGGATGTAGTTCATATGCAATAGTTACTTTTATAATGAACATTTACATTGGGTTGGCAAGTAATTATTATTTTCATTATCGTTTAGTCTTTGTATTGTTTTTTTGATTGATGAATTGTTTAGTCTATAAAAAGTCAGAGAGAGTGAAAAATGCCCATCACATGTTGTTGTTGAGTCTCAGCTGACATCCTCATGTTCCTTGTTTTATTCGACCAACAGTTTAAAAACCAAAGATCTTCAAATTACAGTGATACAAATGCAGCAAACCCTCACTGCTGTCCAGTTATAGAAATGGTCGATTGAAATGAAAATTGCATTTTTTTGGCAGTTGACTCACTGACATAAGCAATTACTTGACTAATTATTCACACACTAATTTACATGCTGTTGTCTTCATTATTGATGGGCCTTTTTTTTTTTTTTCATATCTGACCAAAGTGTTGCAGCTTCAAATCATGGATGTAGAAGTCATGCTTTGCTCTCGTGCTCTCAGTCCTCAAATCACAAGCTCAGCCGAGCAAACCAAGAGCAGAAATATGAAATCCTGAGAATCAATACATGAAACAAAGGCAGACGCAGGGCAACAGGAGGAGCATTACTGCCATTACAGTTCGGAGCATTTAGTTTCTTCTATTGAATTACAGCAGAAGACAAATAGACATAGGCATTTGATTACGGAGACAGAGGACTGAGGCTGGGAACTGTAGCTTTCTGTGTGGCAAAGTCTGTCTCACTCTCTTTATGTGATCATTAGTTCTCCTTTCTGTCTCTTCTCTCTCGCTTTCTCTCTCTGGTTTTTTTTCCCCCCTTCTTTTGCTGTTTCCATCTTCTGCTGTGTCTTTCCTGGCGCCTGTGCCCTCACTCTGTCACATCTGACACCTCTAGACGGTAAGTGGCTTTTCTTGTTGGCCGCTGATTTTTGTAATTTCCCCCGTCAGTGTGTGTTGTTCTCTCCCGCAGTCTTAGTTTGAAGTGTCTACCTACTGAATCCTCAGTGTGACATGATATAAAAGAAGGAGACCTATAAAACTGTTAGAAATGTCTGCTTGAACAACGACATCATCATCTGGAGCAATTTGAGTTGCATAAGATCTGACGTGAAAATATACACTGCAAAGAAAAAGCGGTTTAGTCTCCAGTCCCTGCACTTTCTGTTGTTCGTCAGATCAGTGCACCAGTATAAACAAGGTTTGGATCTCAACTAGATTACTTTGTCTCATCCAGTGGCATGTTTTGTACTTGTTAGTAATGTGTTGTACTTGTCATACTCACTCGTTCAAACTGACATTTTTACAGTGCAAGTCAATTGAAATAGTTGAAGTAAAGCAAAAACACAGATTTTTACACTAGTAATCTAGTCTTTGCCATCTGTGCTGCTTGGATTTAGGGAACTGAGGAGAGTCAGATGAAAAAATCAGAGTCTGTGACACATTTTGTATGAACAGGCCGATTTCAGCCAATTTCATTCCTGTTGTATTTCGGTTTTTGGTTTTGGTTTTTGTTACTTTCTTGCTAATTTGTATTAAATAACCAACCGAATTCACTTTGATTATTTATACCAATAATTCTATGAGATTCATTTAAATGAAGCTGAAGAGTAAGTAACAGTCACACACGTACAAAAGATTCCTGAAGTTAGCAGACTGTCTGAGTTTTGTCACTTCCACAGCAACATCTACTATATATAAAGTTTACTAGCATTAGCCAGTATAAGCTACTGGTCATAAGAGACCCAGTGGGGCTAAAGAGGCAAAATGTTGTAATTTTGGGTGTAATACGTCCCTGTTTTCTCTCCCAGGACAAGATGATCAACCTGAGTTTTCTGAGGCTGTTCAGAGCTGCTCGTCTCATCAAGCTGCTGCGGCAGGGCTACACCATCCGCATCCTGCTGTGGACCTTCGTTCAGTCCTTCAAGGTGATGAGACACGCACACACACACACACACACACACACACACACACACACACACACACAAACACACACAGTGACCCAAACATGCCAACTTACAGTGTGTGCCTCTGGGTAAGTATATAAAACATGTTGAGTGAGTAAGTAAACTGCTTTTATGTAGCAGGCGTTTTACAGAAAGAAATTACACAAATGTATAGTTTTATTGTTAGATTTATAGTTGAATAAATGGATATCACGCAGAATAGAAATAGTGTGATAGAAGGCTTGAAAGCCGGCAGAGACACGCTGCCGAGTTCCTCTGTTAGTGTTAAAATCGAACTAAATAGCTCTCAGCAGACAGCAGTTCGGATTTTCACACAGTGCTGGTTTGCTCTCTAAATCCCCTGGGACAAGTTGAGTTAAATGCGGAGCGCTGGGGCGCAGCTGAGGGAATTTGTAGCAGCTTTAATGTCGGTGGTGAGAGCTTTTAAGCCCAATGAAAATGGACAGTAGCTGCAGATTGTTAAAAGGTGGCTATTTAATTACAACAAATGCTCACCTCCTCCTCGCAGAGATATAAATAGCTGGTTGAAACAATCGACCCTGCAGGTCAGGTTGACTGCTCTGTTTCTTAAATACGACTGTAAAATCTTACACCGGCGCTAGTACTCTGTGGAGAATCAGCTTTGTGTGTGTGTGGTGTGTGTGTGTGTGTGTGTGTGTGTGTGTGTGTGTGTGTGTGTGTGGTGTGTGTGTGTGCAGAGAAAGAGAGAGAGATCAAAAAACATGCTCAAAGGGTTTTGTGTATGTCCAATGCTTACAATAACTGTGCGTGTGTGAGACAGAGGAGAGAGAGAGAGAGAGAGAGAGAGAGAGAGAGAGGAGTGACTGTGTAGAAATGTGTGGTGACGTGTATCTGTTTGTGCTCCGAGTGTCTTTAAGCTGTGTTTACATGTTTGTTTTCAGGCTCTGCCGTATGTCTGCCTGCTCATCGCCATGCTCTTCTTCATCTATGCCATCATTGGAATGCAGGTGAGTGGGCACATCAGCTGCACTAAAGCGAGTCTGAATGTAATCATCTATAATGGATGCCTCCTAGAAATGTCGCATTTCTCAATAACCTGAAAACCCGTGGAACTCGCCCAAAGGTACCCCTTTAACTGTTTTGGCTGATGAGACCTCGTCTCAGGACTGTGGGGGTGTGTACGGACTGTGCATGAGTGACATCGCCTGCGATCTCCTGTTAGTTTTTTTTTTTTTTTTACACCTACTGCAAGACAACTATCATTAGTAGTGGTCGTACATAATCCTCAGCATCTAGGATCAGCGAGCGGTAAGACGTTTGAAAGTTAGATGAGAAGATCAGAGCCCCTCTCATATCTGTCAGTTATATTGAAGTGAAAGAAGGGTGAGTCTGTGGATGGGCTCAGAAATATGCAGCCTGCACAAAGTGAGCCCCTCTCCTCTCCAGAGACATTTAAAAAAAGGAGGAAAGTATGAGTCACATCTGCACAATATCAATCCAACACAACAGTTTTTGTCAGTCAGCGGTTGATCCAGTTCCTTTGTGAGGTCCTAGTTTGTGCTGTTGTTGTGTGTTCGTATTGTATCCTGAGACTGAGGCTTAGTAAAAAAAAATTATATTCATAAGCTTCACAAACCAAGTACACGTCACATGAATTGCATAATATTGTACAGATATTTGATTTAGTGGAGGCAATATATATATAAAGGATCGCCTAGTCCTTATTCCCCTCAAAGTGTATGTGAGATTATGGTGTTAGTGCTGAAGAAGTAACCGGTTGCTGTTCCTGTACAGGGTCAAGATGCTACATTCATATTTGACTGCTGTCAGGTCTCCTGGGTCCAGCAGCCAGCGTTTATAGGCCAGCAGGATGGACATGCCAAGGGGCAAATGAATATTTCAAAAAAGGCCTCTGGTTGTTTTACTGGACTCATAGTAGGATCCACTATCTATCCATCCATCTATCCATCCATTATCCATACCGCTTATTCTTATGGGGTCATGGGGGGGCTGGAGCCAATCCCAGCTGACATTGGGTGAGGGCGGCGTTCACCCTGAACTGGTCACCAGTCTATTCACACTCACATTCACACCCACAGGCAATTTAGAGTCACCACTTAACCTCAACCTTCATGTCTTTGGATTGTGGCAGGAAGCCGGAGTAAATTCAATATACACATAGTTTACTGTGGAGAAAAACAAATCAAGAAAATGGAAAAAAAAAAAAAAAACTTCATAAGATAAGGTTTAATTGAATGAAACGATGTGGTTCGGATTCAGGCTCGGGCCTCTCACCCGTTGGATTCAGTTTGTTCAGGTCTGAAACCAATGGAAACATTAGATAGTCAGGGTCAGATCAACAGTCAGAGTCTGAAAAAAAATATTATTCCTAACACTATTATTTATCAAGAGTTTTATCGTCAAAAACTCTGATAATCTGCTTCATCAGGAGGGTGGACAACAAAACAACTGAGTAACTGTCATCAGAGTCTGGTTCAAAAGGTGCAAAATCCTGATTGGTGCACAGGAAGTATGTATGTGACATCCTGTATTCCCCACTGAGCTTTGCCGTCTTGATATCAGTGAAAAGTCGTGGGAGAAAAAAAAAAAAAGACAAATAGAAATCTCTCATGTGAGGTAACTGTGCTGCTTTCTCAGGTGTTTGGAAACATCGAGCTGAATGAGGACACCGCCATAAATCACCACAACAACTTCCAGACCTTTTTCCAGGCCCTGACGCTTCTCTTCAGGTAATCCTCCTTCTATACTCCAAAACGCCTTTTACCACAAATAATCCAGTAACTGCTGATATCGCAGATGGTTGAGCAGTGTTTGCCTCCACTCTTCGTGCACACGTGCGCGTAGTTTTACTGTGATCTGTGTGTGTGTTGCAGGAGTGCGACAGGCGAGGCGTGGCATGAGATCATGTTATCGTGTCTCAGTAACAGACCGTGTGACAAGCTCTCAGGAACTCTAGGGAAGGAGTGTGGAAGTGACTTTGCCTACTTCTACTTTGTCTCCTTCATCTTCCTCTGTTCCTTCCTGGTCAGTATGAAGAAAAAACAGAGACTCGTCCCGTCCAGCAGTTCGTTTCAGCCTGTCAACTACTTGCTGGAAGTTAGAGCTTTGTTACTAATTCTCATCTTCTTTTTTTTTAATGATCTAAAAACAACATTTTTATTTAAAAAGGAGAGCAAACTTAAACATGGTTTGAACTTATTTTCACCCCAGTTCACACCCCATGAATCCAAAAGTTATGTTTCCAGCTGTGAAAAGAGCCTGTTTGTAATTCACAGTAAATAGGGACATCTTGCAACGCGCATGACTCAGAAAATGTTGCCAGTTAGAGAAAGTAAAGAGAAGAATTGGAAGAAAATGCAAATGAGCTGCTGATAATGTGAGGAAATCCTCTAAACAAACTCTGTTAAACCACTGAGTGTTTACTCTGTAAATGGAATTTTTAATCAGATCACCTAGATATTTGTGTTACTGATTTTTTAATGCAATGTTGACACATATTTATAATCTAGTAATGAAAATAAACAGATGAGTTCATGGTTGGTTTTTGAATTAAACCCATAAGATTAAGAAAAGAGATTATTGATGAATGGTTGCCAACAACAGCAAAGTGGTGTTATGTTATGATTTTGGTTCAGTGGAGTTGCAAATGGGGTCAGTTCTGATAAAATGCATATCACATGTAGGAAATGAACCAGTGCAGACAACATGGTGAACAGGGCTAAACCACCAATATGGTCCTTTAAATGGAAATTACATAATCTCAATTATACAATCTTATAATTATTATTATTATTAAGTATTGAGTAACGTTGTCAATCAATGGAGATCTTCTCTTCACTAATCTTCTAATCTTTCTATTCAGACTAAAATCTTTGTTTTCATTCACCAGATGCTGAACCTCTTTGTCGCTGTCATCATGGACAACTTTGAGTACCTGACCAGGGACGCCTCCATTTTGGGGCCTCATCACCTTGATGAATTCATCCGTGTGTGGGCGGAGTACGACCCCGCTGCCTGGTAGGTGCTGTGGCCGCATGACCTCTGACTAGTACAATTGTGTTGAAATGGGAGGGGGGGGGTAGATTTTGAAAGAGAGGGAGGGCGAGGAAACACGAAACTCTCAGAGCAGTTTCTGAGTTCCAGCAGGATGACTCTGTGACGTGGAAGTGGAAAAATCCCATTTTAGGAGCAGTGGGTGAATGACATAAAGCCTGAGCCCGGAGTGTAGGCTGAGGCTGGTGACGAGCTCCCCTGTCGGCCGGACTGATGCATGTAAATCCAGCGTTCCGCTTGGCGTCCACTCAGCCCTCCTCGCCGCTAAGCTCCAAAGCTCCTCAGTCTGTCACAGTGGTGTGAAGAGAAACGATTCCTGTGCCTCCAACAAGGGAATACAGGTTTATGTCAGCGCCCTCTCTGCCCCTTACACCCACACTGTTTAACTTGTGACTAAAGCACAATGCAAGTTTTGAGTGAGACGGTGTGAGGCGTAATCTGTCTCAGATTATGTAAGGCTCATTAAGTTTTAACGAAGGCTTCGCAGGAGCCTTGTCAGTGACTCAGGACTCCAGGAGAGGTGTGAGATGTGAAATTGCCATCACCTAACAGACATAATGGGGGAGGAATTATTATTTATACTCTTGAATATAAACGAGCTGCTCTCAGAGGTGTCTACAGTAACTTTCAGCACATTTCCAAGTGCTTTAACTCATCATTATGTCAGATTGCAGCAAGGAATGAATTTAAAGCTCATCGTTTTCAGTGTTTATTGGTTTTCACTGGTTCCTGTTAAAGGAGCAGATGGTTTAAACTGGACTTCATGTCCCTCACACTTTAAAGCATTTTTTTTTCTATGTCCACTTGAGTTTACGATAAACACGAGGGCGTAGCCTTGTCCTAATCTTTTCTGCGAATTTTGGTGTTTAGTGGGGAAGTTTACTTTCCACAATCAAGCATTTACATATTTTACATAACCTGAATACTCTTAGGCCAAAAAAAGAAGAAAAAAAAAATCACCAATAATTTAATTCCTGACATCTTGGAGGGAGATTAGAAACTGTAATTAGACTTTCACTCTGAATGCAGCAGAGCTGTAAATGATTTTAATATTCAAAATGAGCACATTCTCAAATTTTGTCAGAAAGATAAAAACTGAAACTAAAGATTATATTGTATTTTCTATGCTGCCACTGCTTGATATTTTTTAATGCCCTCTAACAGATAATAGAATATCATAGATAGATGTAATGAAATATCCTGTGACCTAACCTCTTGAACGTGTCTCATCTTTTTCAGCGGGAGGATTTGCTATAAGGATATGTACAAATTGTTGCGTTTTATCTCGCCTCCTCTGGGCCTGGGGAAGAAGTGCCCTAACAGGGTGGCTTATAAGGTTTGCACTCCCACACAGTCCTTTTGTTTTCAAAGGGACCGTGATGGTTTCGGACTGTGAATGTCTGTTCTCATTCCCTGCGGTGCCAGAGAATGACCCGACCAAACACACATACAAACATGCATCAATCCTCCACTAACCAGCTGGCAGGTAACCATGGCGAGTGCAGGAAACAATGCCGCAAGTCAGGCTCAAACAAACGGCATCACATGCGATGTCTAACATTTTCCTGCTTCTAAACACAGGAGTGAAAGAGGAGTGGGTAGTGAAGAGAGAGCATTGTGTGCTTTGTTTCCACTGTGGTTACTGCTGATGTCTTTTAGCATGCAGAAACAAAGGGCATCTTAAAGGAATATTCCACCAAAACTTTTTCACTCTATCGTTTGAGTCTGAAATACCACCCCCACCCCACACCCTCCTTGGAAGGTGGCTCTGGAAAGTTTGTAGCTGCTCCTTTTACAGTGATGACAGCTGTGGAGCCAGTGGTGATCTCACCTGTGGCAAAAAATGAGGAGAAAGAAAGAAACATCAACAGAAACTCAAACGACTCCCGCAGAGTAATCCACTTTTCCCCTGTTGATCAGTACGTTCAGCACATTCCTAAAGCTATGTTTCTGACTGTAACAAAGAACAGTAGCAATGAAAGAATATAACAGAACAAAAAAAAACCCAAAGTTTAAAAAACAATAAGACAACAGGACAATCAGACAGGGATTGAGGGAAGCAGCTCAAACTCTTGTGGCCTTTTACCACACACAAATGTCTCTTGACTGCTGCTCACCACTGATCTTAACTTGCTACCTTTATTAACTTGTTCAACTAATTTTGATGTTGACTTTCAGGTTAAAGACCAAAGTTAAAACAGACTAGGTTAAAGATCTGTGACCCTCAAAATATTCTCCATTGTTCTTACTACGACTGTATAAGGTTAGGGTTAGTATTTTGGGGGGTCAAGGACATCACGGTGGGGTCACTACGCCAAACTCACTGAACAATCTAGTGCTGTTGTCGAGGACTTGATATCCCCACTTTTACTGGAATTCTTAGACAAGCAAATGAAAAAATAATATGAATACGCTACAAACTTTTTAGAGCCAACTTTCGAGCCTACAGGTGATGAGTGTTTGATACTCAAAAGGTTGATTTACGTCAGTGTATTCCTTTAACATAAAATGCACTCTCATTCCCAAGTGCATATCTTCCACCAGGATCCCTCCATCCAGCATCTTTGTACAGGGAATCCTCCGGAGCATCCTCTCCTCCTCCTTCCTCTGGGATCCATTCCTGAATCTGTGAATCCGGCTGGGATGGCATTCCAGATCATCATATCCTGGAAATCTTATTAACAAGGATTTCTGTGTCTCCCTCTTTTTTCTCTCCCATTCTCTCTTTTGGATTTTTTTTTACGACTTTCTGTTACGATGCAATTTCCCCCTCCTCCTTTTAATCCCTTCATCTGGGAAATCTTCATCCCTCCTTCCATGGCCTCCCACCGTCTTTCCCCCGGGAAGCGGCCGCATGAGTTACTGCGATATGTACAAGATGCTTCGCGACATGTCCCCTCCACTAGGTTTGGGAAAGAAATGTCCACCCCGAATCGCCTATAAGGTAGAATCACTCCTTCCTCCTCCTTCCTCCCTCCCTCCTGCAGTCACTGCTGGTTCCCTGCTTCCACCTGTCAAACATCTTCAGGCTTCTGTCAGTGTGTTGCAGTCAGTATCTTCTGGCCTGCTGCTGTGTTGTTCTTTCTTTTTATCTGTGACGCTCTGTGGTCTCTTCCTGCTCTGTCTGCTGTAGGGCTGTAACACTAATAAATGAAAATAGATCAGAGAACTGATTTAAAACCATAATATTTGCCTCCACAAAGTCATCTTGGTGAGAAAATAAGAAGTGTTGGTTATCAAAACATCAGATCCAGCTGCTGGTACAAAGCACACTGAAAGAAATAGGGGTGCTATGTCTGTTTGGTAGTTATAGCTGCAGTAGTAAATGGCCTTATATCTCATATCTCACTGAAGCCCCCCTGAGCTTTTAAGCCTCTTTTAGCTGACATCTTTTGGTTTAATGACAGTCTCAGTGCCCTCATCAACACCTAGTGGACCACCTAGAAGCTTAGGAGCCAGGTCAGGTCAGGAGTTCGTAGAGACCAACTCCAGGAGCTCATGGGGCTTTCCCAAGGCAAAGCTTAGGGTTAAAAATGTTTGTTTTTTTTTAGCCTGTTTTACAGCATGAGGTTGCATCTCACAGATGTCTGCAGTCTGTCTGAAATAATAAAATATTTGCCTGGGGGTAAACCAATGTTTCCACAGCCTGTGCCACGCTCTGCTCTGGCCTGCCATAGGCTCATGCAGTGGACTTAACATACATCCAGTGAAGAAGAAGAAGGGCAGAGTGGATTTAAAATGCTGGTCTTACCCCAGGCACTTGTTTTATTATTCCGAGCTGACTGTACACATCTGTGAGATCGAGAATATACCTTTGAAGAGAGGCTACAACCTGCTGGATAACTGGTATTAAAAAAAAGAAGCTTTTTGTGATTCTGCCACACTATGGGCAGAGCTTTAGGGATGGCAACATCATGAAATTTTGTAGACACATTCATGGTCCCCAGGGGATGAATGGCACTGACTTGGGTGATCTCTGAATTTTCACCTAGCAACACCATGAGGTGATATTTTTTGGCTCAGAGTGAGATGGATTGACAACTATTGGATGGATTGCATTGACATTGGGTACAGACATTCATGTTCCCCTGAGGATGGAGTTGACTGTGGTGATAGCACCATCATCGGGTCAAGATGTCACTCTGTCAGATATTTGCAGAACTACTGTTATTATCTTAGACCTGACACATGTGGCCCATGATTATATGTAAGACTTGTATACTAGAGGAGTGGGAGAAACATATACAGTTGAACAATCCTCAGGTAGTCCCTGTGCCAGCTGCTTACCTCTTAGCATGCAGACTTAATGTGAGTGGTTCCAGTGCATGCACAGCTGTCGAAATGAATCACGTTTAAAACAGCCCTGCCCTTGCCCCAGTTAAAAATATCTGGGTCTGACGTGGTGGCATCTCCAAATATAACTCCTGTTTTTGTGAATCGACAGGGAAAGACATGAACAAAGACACAGAGAGAGCAGCAGTGCACTTGAGAGCACACCCCCCCCCACCCCCACCCCCCCAATCTCTATTTTTCTGTTTTGTCCCTCCCACTATTTTGCCATTGATCATGCTCCTTGTTAAATTTCCCCCCTAATGAACACATCTTCCCCTGATAGTCACCTGTTACCCTCCAGTTTCCAGTGTTATATTCTGTCTTCAGGCTAAGCTTCACTCTCTCTTTTGACTGATCTCTCTTTCACCATGTCGAGGGATTTCTAACCCCCCTTCCCCTTCCTATAATTGCACTGTGTGTATCTTTTGTGTGTGTGCGTGCATATGAAGTCTTTGTCTGCAAGAATGTGACCTCTGCATATGTTCTTTAGAGGCATCTTGCTGTCTTTGTATTTTTTTTGTTGCTCATGTCTGCTCTCTGTGTCTCTTACTGCAAGCCTTTACATGCGTAGATGTTTTCCAGTAAAGGCACTTACTCCCCCTCTTTCTCCTCTGTTCTTTGCCTCTCATCGCTCCATCTATTCATATGTATTGTTATGATCCCACAGTGAATACACTTTCTCTTTTTCCTCTCTCTCTTGCTCTCTCTTTCTGTTTTGCCTCAACTCAGTTTGAATCACATGGGAACCATCATTTGCAATTTTCCTTTTTTCACAAATATTTCTTCTAACCTCTTGTTTTTTTTAATCAATAGTTTCTATATCCAGTCAATGTCTGTGCTTCCCTCACTATGAATGTGTTGCACTAATTCAAGCATGTGTGTCTGTATGAATCACTTCATTGCAGCATCGATCCTGCAGTCTTGCATGGCATGGATTTATCAGTTTCTACTTTCTACAGTCAAAGCCTGATGAATTTTTAAGTTTCATAACATACTGTCAAAGCAAAAGTAGTGATGAATTAATAATAACTGAGCCTCTGTGCTGCCTAGTATCTGTTGCTAAAAATCACTGCAGCAATGTGAGGCCAGTGACTTTTTTTTTTAACTTAACCGATTCATCATATAATCTATAAAATGTCAGAAAATAGTCAGATTAGAGCTCACGGTGATATTTTTAAATTGCTTGTTTTGTCCAACCAACAGTCCAAAACACAATTTATAATGATATAAAACAGAAAAAAGCATCAAATGCACATTGAAGAAGCTCAAACCTGCAAATGTTGAATATCCTTGCTTCATAAATGACTTGAACTAGTAATCGTTTACCAAAATTGTTGTTGATTACTTACTCAACTCGTCATTTAATTGACTTTTACTTTCAGCAAATATTTTAAAATCATTTCAGGTCTTTTCTTCATTCTGGTGCAGTGACCTACTTTATTCTGTCTTGTTTCAAGGCACATACTCATGTTTCCAGAAAACTATTGAAACATTAAATTGGAAGTGACTTGAAAAATTTGAATGGTCTACTCTTTCATTTTAGTCAGAAATGAAGGCAGTTTCACATTATTTTAGTCTACCTTAACTGTACTCACATGCCCATATGTAAATATATGTTAAATATTTATTGGTCCTCTCATCCTCCCATTGTTTGTTGGGACACATCATCAATAAACCTGCACACGACTGCAGTGTCAAAGACGGCCACTTGATTTGTTTGACTCAGACTGATGATGCTTCAATTCGAGATTAGAATACACTTTTGTGTTGAGAGAGGACTCTCATATGTTTTATAGTGGAATATCTTTACAACCAGTGTGAAGAGGAGGAATGATTACAGAGAGCAGCAACTCTTTCAGTACAAACATGGCATGAATATTGCATTAAAATCAAGTGTATATAATGAAGGAAGTGCTGCTGCATGTTTTCAGCAGCAATAAGAGTTTAGCATGTTCACAGAGCTCATGGTGCTCCACATTACAATTTAAGCAGCCCCCCCCCCCAAATTAACAATTGACAACATTATTCCTGATTAATCTATTAGGTTATTAATCAAGCAAGAATGCCAAATGTTCACTGATTCCAGTTTCTTCAGTGTGAGAATTTGATGCTTTTATCTGTTTTATCTGATGAACATCATCATGGAATAATTTATAGACTAAATGATTAATGAGGTTATCAGAAAACTAATTAACAGATAAATTGATAATGATACTAATCCTTATGTACAGCCCTTACATGTTACAGTGACTCTTTTTTTACCAGTTGTTTTATTTTTCTAGTAAAGTCCATCTTTTCGCTCGATTGACACTTTTATAAAATTAAAATGATGCATTATTATTTATTTGATTATTTATAATAAGCTCTATTCACCTGGCTGTGAACCAGAATTGTTTTGCAAAGCCAAATTTTTGATAATCCATCCCTTAATTGAACTTGTGGTAACATCTTTAAATCAGGCCTCCTCTCCCTGAGCTGTTGATTATTAGTTCCTGGTTCACGGCCCCTCCTCTCTTGCTTCCGTTCCTCTCAGCGCTTGGTGAAGATGAACATGCCCATTGCAGATGACAACACAGTGCATTTCACCTCCACGCTGATGGCCCTGATCCGCACAGCCCTGGAGATCAAACTGGCATCTGGTGAGAGACTAAAACTACAAAATCCAGAATCCCTTGCGGCTGCACTGGCGGTCCTGATGTTAATGTGAATACTGGTGATCGCTGTGGCGCAGATTTGATGTGACGTGTTTGTGGGTGCGTCCCCAGGGGTCCTGGCGCAGCGTTTGTGCGATGCCGACTTGAAGAGGGAGATAAACCGAGTCTGGCCCAACCTGTCGCAGAAGACCGTCGACCTGCTGGTGACGCCACATAAATGTGAGCCACAGTTCTGTTTGGTTTAACTGAGCTACATTACAAACAAGTCATTTGCTGGTCACTTGACTTCTTCCTGTTTGCTCTTATATCATCTTTTTTATTTCTCCTCTTTCTTTTAAAGATGGTTTTGCACTGCGTCTTTCTTTGCCCATTATTTTTCTCTGTTGGAGAGCCCTAAAAGTTTTATGTTTTCAAATAAATGAAAAATTTGCAGAGAACATGATTCTAGTGCAACATAACTAGAATTTTCTAGTTTCTAGTTTGTTTGTTTTTATTGTTTATTCCAGTGCACTGATTGCCTCATTCTGCTGTCTTTTAAGATACAGACTCTCATTTATAAACATTTCTTGAAACAAGTTGTTTTGTTTTGGACACTAGTTGAAATGATTATACTACACTGGCATTTTAGGAAGGAAAAAAACTACTTGTTTCAGTAAAAAAAATACTATTAGGATTCAATCATAGGTAAAAAAAAATCTCCATCTTACCAAGCAATTTTGGTCTGTTATTCTCAAAACAAGTCAAGAAAGTGTCTGCCAGTGTTGTGAGATCATTTCAACTTGTGTTTACAAATCATCACATTTCACTGATTCTCATATTGTAGAGAATTGTGAGTTTTCTTGATGCTAGTGAAGTGATATGCATTATTGCGTTTTCTTTTTTCTTCTTTCTATTAACACTCATCTATTAAATCAGGATTAAACATGTGATTGATCAATAATAGATAGGCAATGATAGTAAATGCACAGATTGAAGATGACAGCACAGCTCAGCTCACACCGGCCACGCTCATACTGTTCATGTCTCCTGCTCTGAGCTGTGGCGCCATCTACTGCCGTGATGGAGGAACTGTGTTCTCTGTCTGCTCTCTCCTCTTCTAGACAATGAGCTGACCGTGGGGAAGGTCTACGCAGCGTTCATGATCTTTGATTACTATAAGCAGAATCGTGCCAAGAGACTCCAGCAGCAGCATCCTTCAGGAGGAACTCAGGTACAGCGTGTTGACAAAATGTTGCTGTAAAGAGTCGCATAGAGAGAATCAAACTCCAGACCTCAGTTAGCGGGATTGTTTAGAGTGTAAAAAAATATTCTAGTGCTGGTTATCCGAGACTTAACCTTGTGATATTCAAGGAAATCGTGCATTAGGTGTCTCAGATCAGGGTTTTATGTTGTTTTTGTAGTCTTGTCTTCTCTTGTCAAATTATTTTGGTTTTAGCATCACTAACCTATTTTTTTCTGTCTTAGTCATAAGCTCTAATTTATCTAATGATACAGAGAGAACATTTAGAATACATCTGTCAGTGGAGGGAGATCATATTACTTACTTAAGAAGGCTGAATATGAGAAATTAAAAATAAAATAAAATAGATAAAAGTAACAAGACAGATGATTTCTACGTTCGACCTTTTAGAAGATGGTAGAACATGTACTGTAAATTGATTTGGTGCTCTTTCACTGTTTGTACACGTCCTTCTTCTGCGGCCAAAATCTAATTGTCATAGTCAATCTAATGGCTCCATTTGTGACGTCTGCTGTTGATCTGTCCTGTAGAGTAAACTGGGGGCGTTGTTCCGTCCTGTGCTGCCCCTCACTCACATACAGGAAGTAGAACCACCAATCTGCAGCCCCAAACAGCCCCTCCCATCCGTGCCTGAACCAGAAGCTAAGCCACAGGCCCCGCCCACCACCACTGCCACCACCTCAATAAACAGGGACACAATGTGAGTACATGGAGCAGTGTGCAGTAAAAACATCATATATCTCCCGTCTAGGTGATACCACAGTATCATATCACTGTGTCCATTTGGTGCATTCACCCACCACTTTCTGTAAGTTTCCCTCTCCTCGGTCCAGTTTGGCTCGTTTGTCTCAAATTTTTTTACATTACATTTTTACTGCCTCAATTTATAACTGGGGAAGGTTTCACAAAGACAGAATTTGACTTTGGCTTCAAGCTAACTGACAGTCAGACTTCAGAAAGACATCAAACTTCATCTGTTGCGCAAAGCTGTCTACTTTTTGACTATCTGAAGTACAACTAATTTGCCATGAATTCTGGGTAAATTCTTTTTTCGAACTAAAAAACATCACTAACCAAGCACCTGCAGCTCCATTGACCCCAGCAGGAAACATTTGAGGACGTTAAAAAATATTAAAGGGAGTAGACATTTACGAAGACTTCCTTGAGCATGAAACCTCAGCGCAGCACAGACCTGTAGCAGAGCTGAGAGGCTGTGGCTTCCTTAAGTGGCAGAGCTCAATTAGCTTGTGCTAACTCAGTCTTTAGTTTTGTGAGAGTGTCTTATTTGCATTAGACTAATGTAAGAGCAAAGTGAAGACTGGCCTAACACAGCAGTCTAAAATATCTCTGTGAAACTGGCCACTGATCCTACAACGCTGTTTAGTGCCAGTATTAAAGTCAGAGCTCTTGAATGTCTGTGTACAGCTTAAACCAGAGGAGTGCCATAAAACATTCCCAGTCCGGAGATGTTTCTCAGGCAGCACAGAGGCCCAAAGGCCGGAGGAAACTACAGAGGGGCCAGTCAGAAGATGTGCCATATTCCACCAGACCCCAGGTACAAAAAACACCTGGAAAATTCCATCCTCTAAACATTATTTTTTACAATCTAACTTTCTGTGTAATCTATGTGATCTGTTACCTCCATACATGCTTCCTCTTCTTCTTTTTCTTCCAGGAAGTGGTTGAGCTGAAACAGGTGGAGAACATTTCCGATACAGAGGAATATCCCAGCCTGGAAGGACACTACAGAGCGGCTTCTCTGCCCCGACTCAATGCTGAATACTACGTAAGCTCTTCAGTGCTCATCATGCCATGCTTCTTTTTTTTTTTTTTTTTTACAGCTCACAGAAGAAGAAAAAAGAAGCTCTCTTTGGTTCATTCACAGTTGTTTTCTTTGAGCTGCATCCTTGGGATAATCTCAGGTTTGGGAAATGCAGATTCTGTGGATACCTTCAGTTTTTCCTTGACAAAATGATCAGGAAATGGGAAAGGGCTGAAAAAAGGCTGATGGGAATCTGAGTGGTAGCCAGTTAGTGAAAGCAGCCGTGAGCAAACAGAAGCAGAGTTGCTCTCTGTCAGTCCGCATCAACTCAACGTGCTGACGCTGACCCTTCCAGTCTGTTTGCCATTTTTACTGAGGAGGAAATTCAGCGTAGAGATGGACACAGCGAAATGGACAATTAATAATCGATTAATAGACTTAGAAGATTCATAAATTCCTGCTGCATAGAACTTGAGCATTGCATTACATTACATTAGGAACATAATCATCTGTAACTATAAAGACCGACTGCTATTTCTACAATACCTCACATTGAACTTGACTGATTATACCGCCCTCATTACCAGAAATCTAAATCTGTGCCTCTGTCTAAGTGCTAATACAGTCTCCAAACTAAACCATATGCTGGATAACACTGCCAGTTTTTAGTTTAGTCATATTGAATAACTGACAAACCAGCTGAGCAGCAGCAGATGTGCTGGACTGACAAACCCCAAAATACAATTTACATACATGCTGTTTTAAACATTTCTCCTCCACAGAGATAGATACACAGTGAGTGTTTTTGCAGAAAGGTCTACTAGATGAGCAAGTAAGCTGCTGTCAGTGCTGTTTTACCACCTTCAGATGAACCTTTATTTAAAGGAATAGTTCAACATTTTAGGAAATATGCTAAATTTCCTCTTTCTAAGAGTTACATGAGAAGACTGATACCTCACATGTGTCTATGTGCTAACTACGGAGCTGCAGCTGGGAGGCAAATTGACAAGACATAGTTTCTGCACTAAACTCTCCCTAAAACTGGAATTGCTCTTTGTGTACAGACTAAACACATGAGATGAAACAAGTTGATTAGTTTTAGCTTTAGAGATGTTTTAGATTTGAACTTTGAACTGCTGTTACTCACTGCCTCAAGTTTTTTTTAATCCATGTATTGAGAAAGATACTAGAGATCCACAGTATTTGTCATGTCCACAATTATCACGATATTTAATTTCTCTGGTCAGACAGTTCAAGCGATACAATTTCTTGAGCCCTTTTATATTTTGCCGATAGAAACTGTATCTTATGATCTTTAATGTACTAATCTCATCATGCAAATACAACATAAGGGGAACTATTGTTAATGTAAGTTAAATTTTTTGGAAATCCAAAGGATCCTGTTTTTAAAATCTTTTGAGTGTCTTTGGTTTACTTACCAATACCATTATGATAAAACTTCATATTATCATTCATTGTTACATTTCATACAATATTCACATTTACCTACAGTACAATAGGATCTAATCTAACAGCTGCGTTTTGCATGACTTCAGTAATCCTTTGGTTTTTATGAATTTCACTTGTCATTCACTTTTCAAAATGTTCACTTTTTGCAGTAGCTGCTCTTGTCTGCTGCATATGGATGTCATGTCAAATAATTTTTCTGTCCATCATTTCTGTGTCTCCTGGATGGAAGCACCTCTCTGATTTTTAGCTTCACTGTTTATCTGCCTCTGTGTTTTTGTATGTCTCTCTCTGTCACCCTGCTCTGTCCCACTTAACATGTGCTTTCCTTATGTTTATGTATGTTTATGTTGCATGAGGATCTCTCATCCTCTCTTTCTCTTTAAAGGATAAGTCCGGCATTATTCTATATTTTTGTTATTGTCAACAAATCATATGAAAAGACCAAAACCAACAATGTGTAGCTCCATCACTCATTAATTTCTGACTCTCCTGCCTTGTCTGCAGAACTCACTCAAGAAGTAAATCTTTTAAAAATAGATCAGAAATATATAATTTCATTATTTTTAAAAAAGGCTCAGTGATATTTTTAACAGCTGGGCCCTGTAGCTTTTAGAAAATGTTCCTCAATGTGAAGTAAATAGTGTATATTCGGGGGACTATTTTCAGTGGCGGATTGATACACATTTGGTGCTCTAGTGAGTATTTTTCCCAGCAGCAGGATGGTGGGTGTGGGACTGAGTCAGGATGTATGTTTTTAATAGTTTTTGGATGATGACGGAGCTCAGGAGATATTGATACTTGATCAATTCTTTGTTGGTTTTAGTCTTTTCATGAGATTTGTTGGCAAAAGGACAAATATGGAGTAACACCAGTATTATCCTTCTCTAGTCTCTTTTCCTCCTCTTCTGTATTCCCTTTCTCCTAATTTCAATGCCCACTGCTAATGTTTTGCCCACCTCCCTCTTGTGTGTGCTGTCTGATAGCGGAGCCACCCTCGCCACGCCCCTGGGACCCACCTGGCAGTATGTACCACCTGTTGTGCCACCTCTCTTTTTCTTTTCTTCTTCTACTTCTTCTACTTCTTCTCTTCCCTCCTTCCCTCGTCCTCTCCCGCTTTTTCTTCCTCTTCTTCTTCTCTCATGTCTATGTTTGCCTCCATGTGCTCCTCTCATCTCAGTGCAGAGTTCACACCCTCCCACCACCATGGACAAAGTGACCCTCCTACTTATACACTATACACCGGTCATTCCATGCAATTGCTGATGGACATGTTACATGCAACACGCAAATTTACATTATACTCAAATCATACCCAGAATCCACCCCAGGAAAACAATTTATATCCAGTGTATCCGGGGGTATGTCAAGCACTCTGTCCTGCCTTTCAGCCATTAGCTACAGCAGTACAGTTCTATACTTTGGTAAAATGTGGTTGTGTGTGTGTGTGTGTGTTGTTATGTAGTAATGTAGTAGTGTAGTAGTGTGTAGTTACTTTGTGAGTCAGTGTGTGATTCTGAAACAAGGCAGGGACAGTACTGCTACTTTCCTGCTTTGAAATAACTCTTTTCTTTTAATTACACCACTAAAAACCCGCCCAGCCTTATCTGTCATTTAATTTTCAGTCTTAAAATCTTATTTTTCACACGTCGAATACAGATGCAAATTGAACAAGTCCGATTTATCTCTTTTACCCCTATCACTTCAAGACTCTTTGAGTAATGTGAAAGAAACGGGATTTATGATTACTTTTTTATTAATACCAATATATGACAGCTTTTAAGATTTTAAGACTGCATACTAGATAAAATGACTTAGTAATATGAATATTTTTTTGCAGTGTTGTGATATTGTTCGCTGACTGTAACTACAGGCTGAACTGTGAGGTAGGAACAAGAGGAACAGCATAAACACCCCAAATCTGCCTGTAAAAAACGCATTAGAAGCTCCCAAGTGTTGGGAATCACACCCCAACACTTGCATTAATATGTTATCCAAGTTATGAATCCAGACAAGTACTTTTGTATTCGGAAACTAATATCTCAAAAAACTATTAACTAAAATCATTTCACATAATCTACGCAGTAACCAGTAGGTGAGGTGGTACGTTAGCTGCTGTTCCAGTTCCTTATCTCATGAGTTTGTTACCTGGTAGCTGTACTGGTCAGTAAGATAAGAATTAGGTGGGGTGAATGTCAATGTCCTTAAAGAGTTAGTCAAAGTATTAATCCACTGAGAAAAACGGGTGAATCTAAAACATTAAAGGAATATGCCGCTATATGCTAAAATCTGCTACAATCATATTTTTTAGGCTAAAAATGGATCACGTGTCGATTTGGATATGAAAGGTGTCATTTGCAGTGACAAACCTAAGAAGAAATAACAACTTACTTAGCGTTTTAGAATTTTTCAGCTCATTGTTTTGATTTCGTGGCCCACAACTGTCATGACATCATTGTTATTTCCATTTTATGTCATGAAAAAGCTCTGATAAACCACGACCTGTCCAGTGAACGGTGGGACATACGGCAGCAGAGGATTTAGCAGCTGGAGCCAAATATTTCCCTCAGGACTTGGTGGAGACCAAAACAGTGCTAAAAAATAAAAAATAATATTAGACTTACATCAATCAGGTAGAAAGAAAAACAACTATTACATCAACAGCTGTTGATGCTAACATTAGGTATGTAGTCATAGCAAAACTTACAAATAGCTCCTTTAAACTATATTCCATCTTACAGGACCTCGATACTGGATTCTTATATGGCACTCATTCACTTCAATGAAATTTGCTCGCCTTGCACATAGGCCAACAAAGTTTTCTAGCCCACTGTGCATGTGCATTAGTGTTACCCCCGCTGGTCCCGCCCAAATGTTGGAGCTCTCTTAATACATCTGTGCTCTGTACAAACCATCCAAAGTCAAACATGGTGCAGGATATTTTTTCCATCCAACCATAATTTTTCAATGACATATTCCTTTAATTAAACCATAATGTGGTGATTAGAAAGTATTAGCTATTAACAGAAAGATTGCACTTCTTTCTAAGGTTAGAAGAGGTAAAAAAAATGCCACAAAGGCCAGTGACAACACCCCACCTCTTCTTTGTTCACTAGCAGAGACTCCTGCTGGCTTACAAATTGTGTAAGTTCTATAAAAGTAAGTATTCAAGTTTTGTCACAGATTTGTGTTCATTCTTCTCAAACATTTCCAACATCTTTGCCTGGAGAAGAACGGGTTGAACGTCGGTCTTTAGACCAAAGGTTGCCATCCACCTGTGTCATTTGTGTGTCGTGGATATTTTGGTGATCCAGTACAAGGGGTTTGGTTAAAGCCACCCACAGCCGCCAGTCTACTCTTCTTTCTCATCACGCCTCTCCACGTTTCTCCTCCCCTCACAGCCGATTGTTGACCTCAGTCCTATAAGACGCTCAGCTTCCTCGCTGACACCGCAGCGCCACCAGGAGGTCGGGCTGAGGGAGTATGACCTGGAACGGCCTGGTCTGGCCCAGTCCTCAACTGGACCAGGGCAAGTCCAGGGCCAGGATAGAGCCCACCATCATCACCACCACCACCGCTGCCATCGACGCAGGGACAAGGACAAAGACAAGAAGCAAAAGTCCCTGGATAGAGCGGCATCAGTGCAACCGTCCAGCACTGTCGGTGAGACAAAAACACATAAATAACAAGCAAATGTCATGAAGCATTTGAATTGATACAGTGGATTTTGGATGAATGCTTCCATTCATCACAGGTTGTCTTAGAAACATTAGATAACACAAGCCGAAGGTATAGTCATGTTCAGACTGACGTTAACACTGCATGAAACAATACAATGCCCTCATTCATTTCCATGAGAGAAAGGTGCCAGCGTAGAGGATTGTGACAAAAAAATACATCCAACCAAAAAAGTTGAATGTGGCTTAACATTTACAAGTCATTTAGAACTACTCCTCAGTGTAATGTCTCAGCTGGAAAGATTAATGACTTTCAGTATCTAACTTCAGGAATTCAGTGTCGGAACATGTTTAGAAACTGCTACTTATGGTCAGTCAATCACAATAGAGTTCACATGCAAACAATGCACCCTTGTTCATTACAATACACTCAGGTTTTATGACAAAAGTAAAACAAGGAGTACCTTTACCAGGTGACATGTTTGTTGAACAGGAGAGGTCATTCCTCACCTTAGAAACAGTAGCTTTAACATAAATTAATAAGATTCTGGTCTCCTGCAGCTGTTTTTTCTATGACAACTCTAAGCTAGCACTTGTGTTGGATTTTTTTGTTGTTGTTGTTGTTTCTTGCTTGTGGTCCTGTTTCTGATCACTCTCAGTCAGGTAATCTTGGACAATTAAGTAAAAATTCATTCAAAAAGTTCATTTTACAGTCTCACTTGTTTTGTTACATTCTCCAGGGCTCACCTACAGCTTTAGTAAAAATATAAACACTTAATATCTTAGAGCTTAAAACTCATGAACAAAGGATTTAAAAACGTCCATTAATGGAGCATGTTTTAGCTTGTTGAGATTCATTTACTTATCACAGCAAATCAATTCATCTTAATTCATATAAAACAGGGAGGAAATGCTCTTAGAAACTTGGCATGACTTTCATGGAGAGACAGATAGCAGATCACTTGGATGTCTTAACATAGCTGCAGAAATTCTTTATAGGATTAAAGTTCCATGATCAGGTTATGAACTGAAGGTGAAGGGGTTTCTGCTGCACTTCAGCCGGGGATTTTACATGTCAGGCTTTTCATCTGATTAGCAGAGAGAGAATTGTGAGCTCTCAGAAGAAAATCTGCTTTGCCGGGGATTTTTTCTTTTCTTCTTTATCGGCTATTCCCTTTGTTCCCTCTGACCTCGATAGTCAAATCTATACACTGTAGACTGAGTAAGTGCTGGGATGTCTGAGCTACCCACAAACTTAAACTTAGAGCTGCAAGATACAAGTGAAAAAGGTTGAATTTACATTTTCTTGCTTTATAAAAACAGAAGTTAGCCGCGCCACATTAAGAAAACACACACGTACACACCCGAATACACGCGTATTGTGCAGCACATCTAAATTCCCTTTTTTCAGTACCTTTGACACACTAACAGGGTGCGGCAGCAGTTATCGGCTGTTTGCCATGAATGAGGTCATGTCTAACACTTGAGTTGAATTTTGAGGTCATCTGTAAAATCCATAGAAAATAAAACGAGTATCCGCAGTTTCATACTACAGTCAGTTGCTGTTGAGATGCACCAAAAAATAAATGATTTTGACATCACTTGCTTTAAAGAACTGTACCATTACTTTTTTTTAATGTTTTTTTTCACATTTTGCCTTTTATTTGACAGTTGACAGACTAGGGAGAGACGGGAACCAGGGCAGAGAGAGACAGAGAGAGAGAGAGAGAGAGAGAGAGGAGGAGGGCCTGGCATGCAAGGGGCCCTGACCGGGTATCAAACCGTAGACTTTGCAGTTATGTGCGCTTAACCGTCAGCCCAACAGACACCCCCAGTACCACTACTGTGGAAAATGTTTGACATTACTGCTTATCATTTAGAACAATTTCTATGTAGACTTTATTTAATCAGGGAATCTCATAGAAATCTCTTTTGCAAGGGAGACCTGAGTACAGCAGAGAGACAGAAAAACAAACATACACATAAATATAATATAGTTCTCTTCTTGTTGCCATGGAGGACCAGCCTTCGTTTTCATAGAGAACAGTTGAGTTTTCACATGCACCTATGTGGACTTGGTTTTAAGGTAGAGCAAGCAGCGCCTCCAAAGTCAAGCACAGACATGATTCTCACCTGTACAGTCACTTTCCTGTCCTCCACACAAAAAACATGCTTTATTCTGATACAAGAAACACAGTGCCAGCTGCTCCACATGCTTTGAGTCTGCTGTCTAGCCAAATTCTCAGGTATTCATGACTGTGAGCAATTTCAATTTCAATTCCATCTAGCGTATGGATGGCAGGGAGATCCTCACTGGAATTATGATTTCTTGAGAGTAAAACACATTTTGTTGTGCCTGCATTCAGTACAGGCAGGAGATTACGCAGATACTCCCGAAGAACATTAAAGGTAGATTGTAATCTTGATGTAGTTTGAGTTGAAGAGGAGCCAAGTGCATACAAGACTGTGTCATCCGCTCAGAAACGGATATTATACGTCTGCGCCGGAGTGATAATATTGTAATAGAGTGTAAACAGTAAAGGAGGAGCACAGAACCTTGTGGTGAATGTCTCAAGGGAGTCGGTGCAGATTGTCTGTTCTCTGTCAGATAGATGTGGATGAAACCAGTTCTTAGCACAATCAACCTATGATGATGCAATCATGTGTGCTCAGACACCTCAGATTTCAGAGTCAGCAGAGCAGCACCAGCAACCGTTTCACTTCAACAAATGACCAATTTTATATAATCCTTTTCACACTGTCCATGTTGGACCATTGCTTTTCCTCTGGGTTTGATTTTATGGCCTTTTCCTCCTGAGCTGGCTCTTAAATCTCAGATGTCGGGTCGCAGCGTCCATGAATGCACCGCCAAGGAGAGTGGTGTCCGTAAGTTTGACAAGAAAACAAAGGCAGAAATGTGGTAAGTCTTTGCATGTTGGTTTTCATGGTGTTGAGTTAGCAAAGTTTTGAGTATAAACTGTAAAGTGGTCACAGTCTTTGTTAGCATTAGGGGCCGTCTGCTACAGCGATTAGAGCCTGAGAGCAGGTGGCAGGGTGTTTTTTGTGTTAACACTGGAGGGCAGCAGCTGGGCTTTATTGCTGAGATAAAAGGCCACAGCGGAGAGAGCCAGCACAGGGATTTATGGGTACCTCTTGGTGAGATAGCCGAACATCCAGCAGCTCTCTCTACATCTATTAAACTGAGAGAAAGACGTCCACTCCTCAAAGCCTGTCATTCTCAAGGCAGATCTCACACATCAGAATGATGAATAGGCTCCTGTGCTTCTGTCATCGCACTTTTAATCTGAAAACTGGAATTACTCCAGCGCTGAAGAAAGTCATTTCACCACAGAGCTTTGCTTTATGCCACACACACACACACACCTACACACACGCACACGCACACACACACACACACACACACACACACACACACACACACCTACACATACACACACGCGCACACACACACACACACACACACACACACACATATACAATAGATGAGTCATTTGCCTTTAGTCAGAGGTGTAAAGAAATATCAAAGCACTGTATTTCGCACTCCAAAACATGGTGATACTGTCACCAGACATATAATATGGCTGAGTGGTGGAGGTGGAGTGGGTTTTTTAGTCCTTTTCAATTCAGCTCTATAAGCTGAATGCAGCAGCTGTCTATCCAGGATAACTCACAAACAATAAACCAGAGGAAAAAATACAGTTTAACACAAAGAGAGAATAATAATAAAACAGAAAAAGAAACTTACATAATAATCCTTTATATTCTGGTTTTAAATTTTACTAAAAGAGTCATTTACAAAACACCTTAAAAACAGTCAGTGCTGTCACTTTTTCAAAAAATCAAACATCAATTAATGAGAAGTTACATTGAATCCAACTCATGCAGATTAATCTTAAACTTTGTCTGAAAATAGACGTTTGTTTTTTTTTTTTTTTGTGATGCCATAACTTCCATAGTTGGGTGACAAGCTAATGGATAACTCTGCAGTTCAGTGTGTTGATCACTTTCATGTCTGAATAATACATATGAAACTAGAGCTTAGCTTAGCATAAAGTCTGGAAGCCGGAGAAAAGCTAACCATGTATGAAAGTGGTATTTTCCAAAAATGTAATGTTTGTGAAATGCAGCTGCTGTAAGGAAATAAAACATTTATTCATGCTTTTTCCATCTCCAGTGCAGAGTTGTGTTGAAACACATTAGTGCTTATATAGTTTGGTGTTGTGATCACACAGCCCTGGTATCTTGTTTCTTCAGCTTTTTGCTTTTGAATAGAACAATCACCAAATATATAATAATAATAACAATTGAATAATATTGAATTTCTTTCATCGAGATGATGAGATGATAAAAGTGACAGCAGTGCAGTATATATATATTTTTTTCCTGCTTTTTCTCATTTCATTCAATGATGTGTTCATCCAGGTTCGTTTACCGACCCCTCAGCTGAAGGTTTGTCCAGAGAACGAGCGAGGGAGCGGGACCGCAGCCGGCCTCACGAGAGGAGGCACCACTCCTCGGCAGGAGAGAAGCAGCGCTACTACTCTTGTGAGCGTTACGGCAGCAGGGAGCAGTGTCACGCCAAGTCAGCCGGTCCCAGTAGATCCACGTCTCCTGGAGAGGGACAGGACGCTGGTTTGCTCAAACAGGTTTAGTTGCTCTTTAACCTCTAAGTAATGGTTTCATAACAGAGCCAATGAAACTAATGCCGCACTTCTACTAGTCACTGCAGTATGTGGATAAATACCTTAGTGCTAAAGCGCTAAAAAAATCTCAAAGGAAGTGATTTTGTCTCAGTTTGTTAATGGTGTTATAACGAACTGATCTTCTCAAACGTACATTTTGTTTCCTCAGCATGGTAGCGGTGTGGTTAAAGCTGGCCCTGTAACACTCCCCTCTGATTCGAGCACGCCGGGCCGTGGTCGCAGGCAGCTGCCACAGACGCCCCTCACCCCTCGTCCCGCTGTGGCCTACAAGACCGCCAACTCCTCGCCTCTCCCGTCCAGTGCCAGCACTGGTACGACAGGGCACCAGACTCGCTTCAGCCGTGGCCTTTCAGAGCACGATCGTTTACTTGGGGGCCACAGCGAGTCCCCGATACCGGTCACCCGCATCAGTTCGGACCCTAATTTAAACCGACAGCCGCAGGACGCTTCTCAACTGGCCCTCCTCGAAGAGACAGAGGACTTCCAGGACGCTGTGAGCAGCCACGGAGGGGGACACTCTGCCAGAACCACTGCCTCAACTACAGCCTCAGCTTCACACGGAAATGCTGCTGCACCCGTCACAGTGCCCGTCACGCAGGCCCGGGCTGGGGGGGTGCCGAACGGGTACCACTTCACCCTGGGGGTCAACTCTGTGTTGGGACCTGGGGGAAGAGGGAGTCTCAGGGAGAGGGAAGAAGAGGACTGGTGCTAACATGGCAGAACATTTTTGAAAGAAGTTGATGTTAGCAGAGAACGGGGCAGCTTGTCAGTGTTGTACAGCGCTCATGTCAGGTCCAATGAGCTGAGAGGAAGCCAGACGATTGATACAGAAGGGAAGATACTGAAGAAAACGCCAGTGGAAAGTGCTGTTAAAGGGGATCAGAAATCATTCCAGCTTTGTAGTGTTACTCTCCTTTTTTATACAACAAACTCTTTAAGGAAAAAAGACACCGATGACTTTTTCTACCCCCTTTACTTGCACTGAAATTATAGCACATGTGAAGACCCTTAAGTATTTTGCCTTGGCCAGTAAAATCAGTGTTGGAGCAGAAGACAAAAGCCAAAATCCCCTCATTCATGAACTGTGTTTCAGACTGATCTGAATGCCTCACTCCTGGTATTAATATGGCTGCTCACAACACTGTTTTTATTATTGTATGTTTCATTTTGTTTATGTTTGCCATGTAGGTTAGAGAAGAGTTAGGATATAACTTGATCATATTGATTTTTTTTTTTTTTTTCGGGGTTATCACCGAATTCTGACAACAAGAGATATTAGGAAAAAACTGATTTATTTTGGTCTTAAACTTCTGCCATGACACTTAACGGAAACAGTAATTAACGTGACAGAAATCAAACAATGGGATTGGTTAGAATGGAACTAGAGCTAGAGAGTTTTAATGATCATGTTTTTGTAAGTTGTGCCAGACGTACATTTCTGGAGCGCACGTAGGGACTAGATCAACTCTTTTCTGACGTTATGTGGCTGAATACTAAGTGCCTCGTTTTCCAAGACGTGTTGAGATGCAGCCTGGCTTTGGGTCAGACGGACTTGAACTGATGTAAGTATGTACACAGCTGAGAAAAAGTGGACAGAACAAAGCTCCTGTTTGAATCTGGTATAAAGAACAGAATGCAAAAAAAAAAATTCTTTTTTTGTACTGAATCTTGTGGTAGGTAAATCAGAATTACAGATGCAAAGTAAGCAATGTAGTGCATGCCAGGGTCTTGAACTTGTCAAAAAAATAGTGTCTGTACTTTTGCTTAAGGGTGTGTGGTAAGCATTTGCCTTTCTCTTTCAAATATACTGCCAGTCAGTTGGTAGAAATGGTCTCTGGATGGAGAAAAGTGCCATTTTTTTGATGAATAATCAACAAATATTCAGAAACACCTGCCTCCTAAAGCATACCGTATATGTCTCACGTCTGCCATATTTGCCCAAATTTCATGGGTTTCCTTTTCTTCTCACCTCTTTCCACTGAGAGCAGTAATGTGTGAGGGTTTGTAGGCCAGGTTACCTGTGTGTGTACTCACAGGTACAATAAGGAGTTGTGTTGTTGCTGCTGACTGTTGACTTAAAGTAGGGCTATGCAACAAGACGACACTTCATCTGCCCTGTAGCTTTACCCTCTGGAATCTCCAGGTTCAGGCTTTAGTGTGACTGCGACCAAATTTTACATTTATGTGTGAAGAGTTGTAAATTGTAAATATATTATATGATGTACAGTGAACTGAAAACACACTGAGGCACAAATCATATTAAAGCTGATATATGTGAATCACAGGGCATTTTTGAGGTTGGGAAGTTGACTGCATGACGCCTACCCAGATAGAACCACACAGAATATAAACCTGTTCTTTCCAGACTTGGGTCAAGTTGTATTTTTAAATAATCTTCAGTGGCTTTTAAACTTGTTCAGAGAAGCAGATATCAGGTATTTTGTCAATCACAAAAGGCTGAACTGACTATGAAACGTATTTCTGTTTCATAGTTCTGCACTGGCCTAAGACCTGCACCAGGCCCGTGCCCACCTCCTTCAGCCCTGGACCAGCTAAACCCAACTGGTACTGCCGGATCAGAGACCGGAGGCTGTATTTGTGCCATATATCATCTGTCACGTTAGCTATCCTCTGACTCTTTCTCTCTGGGCTGTTCCACTGGACATAACATATCTACTTAAAGGATAAGTCTGGATGTTATTGTCAACAAATCCCGTAAGAAGACCAAAACCGTCTCTTCCTCTACCCTGTCTGTGGCTCTCAACTCCCAGCGCATTAGTTCCTGCTGGAGACGTAAATCTTTGTGAACATGTCACAAATATATGGCTTATTATCTATTAATTAAGAACATATCTTTTCAGATTTATAATTTAATTTTGGTCAGGTGAATATTTTAACAGATATAATTCATTTAACAGGTTAAAGTTTTGGCATGGATCAAGGAGCTGTTTGTAAGTTTTGCTATTGCTACATGGTTAATGCTAGTATCAACAGCTGTTTACTTACCAGTCTAGAAGAAATTTTTCAAGTTTCAAACTTAATACCTTTACTCACCAAGAGCTGTCTCCAGCTGTGGAAAGCAACACTTTTATTTGGCTTCTTTTCTTCTACTGAATTTAGCATGCTAACCAGCTAGCCCCGGCCCGGTTGGCCCATCATCCATGGACTATCTATCATTATACATATTTTTAATCAAAATACAGATTAGATAAAAAAACAGACCTCTGGGTATCTAAATCTTGGTGCTCATTATATTGTCCTGGCTCATCTCTAAGCAGGTTAAAGAGCATGTAAATTATTTGCAAATATTATTTGATCCAAGTCGATTACTTCCTTGTGTTTTAATTTACTTCCTGTGGTCTCATATTTGTGCAATCTTTTTGATGGATCATCTGTAAGGAGACGTTTTAGACTTTACAGCAGTGAGGTAGGCGTGGCTCTGCTCTTCGTGAGGGTAACGTAATGGATTGCTTGTCATCTTATTGTCTTTAAATGTTTCTGCAAGTTGCCATATTGGAACAGAGATTTGTGTTCATCTCTACAGTAGATTTGAAAAAAAGATGCTCCATTTTCAGACCTCCAACGAGCCCCACGTTAACAGGGTGCCGAGTTTTCCTCTTACAGTTTTAACAGTGGCTGCCCCCTCTGGACATGTCCTGTTTGCATGTTCTGAAAAGAAAATGTGCATGTGAAAAAAAGAGGCATTGTTTGACTTCATTGAGTCCACAATTTGTACAATTTGTTTCCTGGTTGTATTTTCTGATTATCTAAATACACATGTATCTGTTTCAGGTAAAGAGAGAAAAAAAAAACACGCTTGAATAACATTTTATCACAGAACCACCAAAGTGGAAACAAGGCTCTTTCTCAGAAAAGAGGTTCTGGAGTGGCCGAATCCTTCGCTGCCTGATCTGTTACTTGACTGTCTCTCCCACAGTCATTTTGACTGTACCTATAGATTTTGTATTAATATACGAGTCCTTGAATAAAGAGGTATGATTAAGAAATCGCATGAGATTTCTGAATATTTGCATTGAAATGTCACATGATAAGAATCAGGTTTTGTTCGCATCTTATTAAATCTGAACCCAGTTTCAAAACTGATACTCCATATTCCTTTTTGAATCTTGTAGGTGCAGCTTTCTGCAATTTTTTTAAATAATGGGTCATAAACAAAAACTTGAGTATTGCCAATAGACTGTGTATAAATGGACGCAGCCTCCATGATGTCACCCATTAATTTATGAAGGTTTTGAAGCTCAGAGTGAGCTTCTCCACCCATCGCCATCTTGGAAGTGCCTGACTCTGCCTAACTCCTGGGTGATCCTAAAATGGGCAAAGAGGTGGGGTGTGTGTGAAGCCGAGACGTCGGTGAGTGCCGGTTTGTGGCCAGGACACACTCCAGTTGGATGAGCACACCCTTAATTAAGCATATCTTTAAGCCTTAATAAAATTTAAACAGGTGAATTATATAAAAATTCACCCCATGTACAGTTGTCATGAAGGAGGAAATTAGCTCTAGAGACTAAAACTGTTTTCCATACCAGGCTGTAAACATGTTTATTTCTGTAAAGTTGGGTATTTTAACATGGGTCTATAGGGATTGACTATCTTTTGGAGCCGGCCTCAAGTGGTCAGTGGAGGAACTGCAGTTTTCGGCACTTTAATGTTGGCTTCATTTTTAGCCCCTGAATTTGCTGTTTGGTTTTGCCAGATAAATTCAAAAATTAAAGTATCCTGTGTAGTTTTCATATTGCTTTTGCCAAAGAAAAGTAGGTTAAAATTCTCATTAGGCTTTAGGATTACATTTTGCAGTATAAGTTAATTTAGACTTTTAATTGGTATTAATGCAAATGCCAAAAGAGCAAAACTTTACAAAGCACCTCATATTAAAGGGACACTCTGCTCATTATACTCATGAAGATCAGTACTCAGCCTGTCACTTCTTATATTGTCTTCATTTTATCAAGTCTGAAGAGATAACCCTGATAATGTCATCAAATAAAAGCAGCTATAATCAATATTTTTTATATTAAAAATCTATCTTTGTGAGAAAGGAGTCCCTCATATAGTGACCAACCCACAGTGAGTTACTACTCAGCTCTGCAGTTGATCTCAGCTCTGTGGAGCTTTATAGGGTCTGTCTGTCACTGTTTCAGTTTTCTATTTGTGCATGTTTACTGTTCACTCACTCTTCTAGTGTTGGTTTAATGAAAGTGCAAATGGCAGTAGTACATTCAAGTTGAAAGAATGTACAGTGAAAGATTGAGGGCTTGATCATAAAACACACATTTCCTCTGATCTATGCTAACAGGAAAATGCATGCACTAGTACTGATGTCTGCAGGTGATAACTTATGCAGGCTATAATGTGTGGTTATGTGACTCCATGTTGGTCATTCACCTACAGTATGTGTCCTCTCATGCTACAGTATGATTAGACTGGGATGATGAAAGGTCCAAATATCTTTGAGAGACTAAGAAAACTGCTCAGTCTTTCTTAATAAAACTGAACAATTTGCAAACTAGCTGCAGACAGGCTTTAAAACAGACTGGGTGGAGGCCCTGTAGGATTTTAATTGGTCTACATTAGAGTGAAGGGGCGGGGCCGGCGTTGGCTCGTTTGGCGCCTCAGTGATGTGACGCAGCTGCTGGAGGAGAGAAGGAGGAGGAGGGGGAGGAGAAGAGGTAAAGAGGATGAGAAGTTAGGTGCACTGTATCCCACTCCTGCTAAAACCTTACACTTACTTTATAGAGAAAGTTAAAAAATGTTCTTCAAGTTTAGTTTAGTTTTGTAACAGGAGCTCGTTTTACGCTGAGAAAACTCTGTGACACGCGTCTTGTTTTCATGTCTTGAAACTTTAATAACAAAGGTGATTAAATTGGGAAGATGTGCCGCTGGTTGTTACAATGGACATTTTGCCTTTTCCGACTCATGACGACGAGTACCGCCTCGCCTGAGGACACACCGGTGGACCTCGGAGGCGAGTCCGGCTCCGGGATGCTGCTGACAGGTAAGAGTTCTCTAACACCTGTGGAGCTTCATAACGGTTCTACAGTGCAAAATAAGCACCGTACTTTATTTCTTTACCACAAATTTTACCATGATAAGTGCGACACATACTTTCAGCTATAGACAGAAACGTTTCTTGCTAATATTGGAGTCACATTAATGTTTTGTGGATAATATAGGGAATTATTCATGTAAATTGAGTGAACCTGTTGCTTAATATTTTTACCCCCTTAAAAGTGAAAGTAAAGTGAAGAAAGTCCCCAATTTTAGCTTTTAAATAGAGTGACTGGCAAATTAATTTCAGCTACTGTCTTCATTAGCATTAAAACAGTTGAGAATTAAAAATATGTTTTGTGTGCTGGCTGGTTGCCTTTAAGCTCAAAGAACCATCAATACAATTGTGAACAGGGTTTTGAGATTCTTAATAAACAAATCTCTGTAGTATAATTACTTGTAAAAATATGCATTTCCCCTGTAAACGTTATACCCACCAGAATCTAATGTAATGTAACATAAACCGACTGGTGTTCTCTTTAGAAACCACACCATGAAAAGTTGTAAAGGCTCATTTCCAACAGCAGGCTGATATTTATGTCAGATTTTAGCAGCTGCAGCTCATTACATCATTTAGTCAATGCAGTCTGGGGACTGATGAAAATCTTCCACTTCTCACGAGTCGCTCCTCTGACACTCAGCAACCTCAGTCAGTCCAACTTTGATGCTGTAACTCTCTTTATATTTCCCTCTGGTTGTTCCCCGGTGTGAGAGTGAACCCCCAACACAAGACTGAACTCAGACTACAATGCGACAGGCTATTTTCACGACTGCCCAATTGCATTTAATGACTTCTTTCAGTTACTATAACAGCTTCTCAAAGAAGAAAACTCTAATTAAGAATTGTTTTTAGGGCACATCTGTAATTTAAATTGATATTTTATTCAACATCAACAGGTCTCATAAATTTGAAGCCCTAAAACCAAGTCAGTAATACTTCACCGATGTTACAACCTAAAACAGCCTTAAATTTAATGTGATTGGTGCCATCTTGTTCTCTATGTGCATCTTTAAAGTTGTCTTTTTCAACCAGCTGTGAGATAATTTTATGTCAAGATAAAGTTTTTATTTGTGCATTAAATTATAGACAATAAGGCGTCCATTGAGGGGCATATTTTAATGATGAGTTTCCCTTTACATGGCTCAAAAGAGATGTTTGGACTTGCTGGATACATCATGTCCACAAAATGTTTTTGGTTTGCATAAAACACATGTGGAAACCGTAGCCAAAACTCATCCGCAGTTATTAAATCACATGGAATGCTTTTATTGTGCCAAGTAGACTTCATCATCCTCCACAGCCAGCTGTTGTCACATCAGAGTTTTCAGTGTCTGGATATCCTTTGTTTTATCAGCACTGTTGATGCAGGGACAGCAGTGTACAAGCTGTAGGTTTACATTATCTTTCTGAGCCGTGTTGGACTTGTTTAATCCATCCATGATCTGTTGAAATTGATCTTAGATTGGAGCTCTGCCAAGCGCCTGAGTGTGTCACGTCTGGATGCCACAGCATCGCGCCACACATTGTTTATTTTAAGTTTTATCACATTTCCTCGCTGCTATCATGTGCATGTTAGAGCCACACAGGAGACCCAAACAGAGATGTGTGAGAGCAGGGAACCAGCTGAGAGTTTTGCTTAGACCGGCGAGGTGACAGACAAATCCTGTTTTCACTGTGTGTTTTCATAGAGTTACTGTAGATGGCAGAGTGTGAATGCCTTGTGTAAACTTTCACTGGATATCACTGAATAGACTGATGGTTATGTATGTTACTACAGCAATAATCTGCCTACGTTTACTCTGTTATCGTTTGGTTTCCTCAGTGAAATCTCGCCCTGTTCCAGATGTAACTGAGCTCATATGGGAATTTGTGATTTCTGCAGATACAGTGAATCAGCAGACCTGATGCTGTGGAGCTCATTTGGGGGAATTGAATTATATATATATATATATATATATATACACTGTTGCCCATAAAGTTGGAATAATTTTGTTTTCAGTTTAATTGTGGTTTAATTGTGGTTTAATTTTCATTGTGATATGTTTGGAAGAGATTGACTACTTAAGTTTGAGAAGATATACACTTTATCCGTCAAGAATAAATCACATTGTCACAATCGTTTCATGGCAAGAGGTAAAAAATATTTTATTCCAACTTTATGAGCAACAGTGTATATGTATATATATATATATATATATATATATATATATATACATACAGTATGCATATACAGTTTTTGCTTTATTTTGTACATGTTCAACAATCAAAAATTAACACAAAGTTTTTGGACAATAATTTTTGAAAGACACGTGTAATACCGAAAACCTAAGAAGGATCCTGTTCAGCTGATTCATTTACCTGTCAGGAATCTGTGACGAGCCTCTCTAAGCAGACCTCTCGCTGCAGGAGCCTGATGGGTGGAGTCTGGCTGTCAGGCAGATTCAGCTCACCTGGTCTGGCTGCACTACATAAGCTGGTGGCAGTCAGCTAGTCTCTCTCTCTCCTGGCTTCCACCCTGTTTGGTTTTGTTGTGTCTTATTTGTTTTTAGATTAATTTCCTTTTCAGTTATAAACTTATTTCAATCAGGAGAGACTAATAAGAAGAACAAGAGAGTATGAGAATTAAAGT
This sequence comes from Seriola aureovittata, assembly GCF_021018895.1. Taxonomy (NCBI): domain Eukaryota; kingdom Metazoa; phylum Chordata; class Actinopteri; order Carangiformes; family Carangidae; genus Seriola; species Seriola aureovittata. The sequence continues at coordinate 5,230,377 of NC_079381.1, forward strand.
AAAATGAAATTTATTGTGAACAGAAGGAATATATTGTTTGTGCTTAGACCTGGGCAGGAAGTGGATCACCATGAACAAGATCCACAGGTTTAAGGTCCTTCCAATAAGAGGAATCTTCCCGGAGTCTAGACACTGGTGTTGGTGATGAGGAATGGAGCTCAGGAATGGGAACGTCTTGATGAGGGAACTTCTGATTGTCTGGCATCCATGGCGGAGGTGGAGAAGGGGTGGAGGTGGGTCGCAGATTATTCGCGGTGCTGAAATGACAGCTGAATGGCAGCAGAGAGAGACAATTTTTAAGTTTGACAGGTAACGGGTGATTGGCTGAAGACCACCATGTAAGGTTGTGATTGGGTGAAGATGTGAATGAGCGGGAAGTGTTGCTTGTGACTTAGAAGGCATGTGCAAGGAGATAGTCTTCCTGACTGAACTTTCGCTAAGCTTCATTTTTAGTTTTTACTCGTGTGGTCTTCCCTGCGTTGTCCAACCTTGAGCTGGGTTGTGGCAAATCTTAAACCAGTGAAGGCCTGTCAGGATTTTGGGAGCTGTGCATGTGTTCGTGTCGACTGGACTGCAGTTACTCATTATATAATTAGTTTACAAAGCCATGTTATTAGATGCCTGTTTTATGTGAGGAGTTTGGGCACTTTCACTATTGGCAAGATGAACCAATTCTGACTCAAACGTGAAACGATTTCAGGTGGTTTGGAAGAAATCCATCCCCCAATGTTATTGTAATTGAAGAGAGTAGAATAAACAAGTAATGGCAGAATCAACCAGGTATCCACTGAACTGATGTGCAAGAGTCGCTCACCTTCATATTTGAACCCTGTTTGACTGCAATGAATCACGTTTACTGTACATGAAGACATTCCTTTCCCTCAGGTTTGATGAATTGCATTCATTCACTCTATTACATTTAAAAAATTCCTCTGCAGGTGATTTATCTGTTCTACAAAGGTGTCATTGTCAAAGCCGCTCTGATTTGACTTTGAAGCCTCTGTCTTTGTGTGCTGGGTGCAATATTCACCCATCAGTCTGTAGTGAGTAGATAACTCTGTGCAGACCTTTAATCCCACATGACATGTGTGTGTGTGTGGAGGATCCATATAGTCTTTTGCCTCCACCATATGTGAGACATCCAACTCTACAGTTAAGAGGAAGACAAGTACTTGTCATGAACATTCATGGTGGATGGAAGCTGAATTCCAATGTTTTCTGTGACACACAAAAAAAGAAAAAACTACAAATAAATGAGTTCAATATTGCATTGAATAGGGATGTCACAATACCAGAAATCTGGTAGGTGGTATGAGTACTATTGAAATTTTACAATTCTCAAAATCAAATTAAATAAATAAATCAAATTTCAACATAAAATTCACCTTTGCGCCATGGACAAAACAGAAAGAGTTTTCCGAATGTAGTGCAGAACAACTTGTGTTCTACATACAGTTATCTTTAAAGTGAACCATGAATGAATGAAGGACTTAGGGCACAGTTGCCCGCCTATAGATCAGTAGCTCCTTGAATTTAGCATCAGGCATTTCTGTCATTTCCAATCCATCCATCCATCCATTCATCCATGCGTCCATCCATCCTTCCAGTCAGCTACATCCAGCTGTGAAATGTGACTCCCATATGTCTGGAATAGCTTACTGTAACCTCTGACCCCATGAGATAGGTATCAGTGGAGCACTGTATCCAAAACAGCTGTTGAGAAGAGTTTTGTGATGCTTAAAAGACATGTGCCTATGTCTGAGTGTCTCCATATCTCTCTACATCACCCATCCAATCACCTAACTGCTACCCTAGCACCAACACACTTTCCTCAGAAGTGGAAATCGCTGACTAACCCTCCTGACCTTCTGTGTGAGTGTCAGTGGAGCTCCGACAGTGAGAGGCACTGAGCGGTCATTTCATGCGTCTGAAGTGCACACTTTGGGATTTTGGGAGGGCATCATTTCACAGACATAACTGCAAACCTTTTTAAAAAAAAAAAAAAATCTTTTCAATCATATATACCACAGATGACATAAATGTGGTTTTGATTATTCAACTTCAAAAACCCTTTGCTCTGCCTTCAGTGGGGCCAAAGGATGTCTGTCTGTCTGGGACTTTGAAAGATATCTCCAAAACTACCAGCCAGTTCGCCATGAACTATGATGTAACTCGTGATCCCCAGAGGATGATTCCTAATTATGTTTAGGTGGGATCCTGATGAAAGCTGTAACAATTAGTCAAGTAGTAAATTAACAGTTAGGGTGTAACATAGGGCTGAAAAAGTATCAAAACCAACATTTGGAGTCGCTCAACGACTTCATCTTGCTCATATTGGTTAATTTGATTAATTAATACTTTCCCCAATCTGTATGATTATAAACTGTCACCTTTAAAAAAGTAATACCCATCTTCAGTCACGTGCCTCTGACCCATCCCAGGCTTTATCTACACTAATACGTTTTCACTCAGCTCACTTAGCTACGTTTACGGCAGATGTCCACTACTCTGTTTTTGAGCCCACAAAACGGAGACCTTTGGAAAACCTATTGGACCTGTTTAGTGGTCTGGATGGACAGAAGGGACTTTTGGAAAACATGACACAGACACAGCCCCCGCCTCATGGTATGGTTTTATCAGCCACGACTGTGGTGAATGCAACATGGATAGAGATTAAAGGTAAAACACCAATTTGTTTAATGCAGGGCTCAAAAAAAGAAAGAGACCAATAAACGCAAATGTAATTGTGATATTGATTTGAAGACATGTCGCCCAGCCGTGGTGTAACAATACTGTAACTAAACTATCAGTTTTTTGTTTGTATTGTAGAGTGTGATCAACATTACAGGCTCTATGGACTGCAGGTTAAAACTTAAATGTTTAGTTGTTTGTTTTATATTTGCAAACAGTGGATCAAGAAGGTGTTTTTGCATTGACAAATGTGGCAAACATATAAGTGAGTAACGCTATGATAATATGTAAAACAGAAATCTGGCAGGAACACGATTGTTTAGTTTTTTCAGTCTGCTCTGTAACACTTATGTCACATCACCAGTCCCTCGAGTCAAACCACATCAAAAGCAGCGTGCCGGCCGTGTCACAGAGACACTCAAGCTCTTCCAGCAAGGTGAGCTCATGATGTCATTGCCAATATAATGCCAGATCCATAACCAGGCGCCTGCATCCAATGAAACATGATCTTGGGCCTTAGTGCTTGGTGAGCCCTGTTCTGGAGCCAATTAACCAGCCTTAACCAGGCGGAGGCCCACATGCTGTGGCGTGTGTGGTGTAAAACTCCCTACAGTGTACACAGACTGGGTCATCGGTCTGGTTGTGGGAGTGGAGTAGGTCACAGCTTGTGGTTAGCTTTGTGTGAACAAAAGCAGGTGAAGAGGGTTAGGTCTAGACCACATGTTGGACGAGAAGCTCCTTTCTTGTCTGTAATCTCCTCGCAAACCAACTGGAACCAGATGGCAGATAGAGTGGGGCGATAGTGTTCAGACAAAGCACCTCCAATCTTTGATGTTAGCAATGAATAAAAGAAAGGACATTTTGTTTTATTTATTTTTTTGACTTTTAAAAAAAAAAAAAAATTTTTTGGTGTCTCCTATTGCTCAGTCACTACAAAGAGCTGCAGACATGGTGCAGCTTACAGGACTAAAAGACACACATTTATGTGGAAAGGGCAATTTAATGATGTGATGTTTGTGGTCCCGCTTTCACTGAAGTGTTAACGCGAATAATTGCGTCCATTCCCTTCGCATCACTTGTAGGTTTCTTTGTAGCGTGCAGATGTTAAACACCTGCCTTGTGGTGTTGAATAAAAATGCCAATGGTGACAGAGTGCACCTGGTGTTGCAGGGAGTACCTGCTTAATCTGTAAGTAGATGTTTCTTTTTGATTGTGCAGGTCAATCCATGTTGTTCAACAACCATATTTAGTGTTCTGATTTGATACATTTACTATACTACTACTACTAACCACTATTGGTAAAATGTGCAAAAAAAAGTTTAAAAATGAATAAAAACACAACCTGAAATAATTTCACGAAGTAAATGTTTGCGTTTAAACATTAAAAAAATATCATGTCCAACACATCTATTAGCATCAGCCAACTCTTTAAACAAGGGAAGAGCATTTTTTCCCTGCTGTAACGTCTTTCAGAGCACAGACACTGTAGACACTCCTGTCACCTGCTCAGCACGGTGCTGTTAAACCACAAACACCCCGGTTATACTGCACAGGGATGACAGTGAGCTGCAGCCCTTTTTATAAAACACACTATCACTGATCGAAGCTTCTCACACAGAGGCTCATCAGCTACAGTTCACTGTCTCTCCTGCGTCTGTGTGTCTGCTCTGTTGTCATGTGACATCACAGGTAGTGTACACTTGTGTTTATCAGAGGCATTTTTGCTGAAAAAAACTGCCTCCTGTCGCTAAAATTAGTGAAAGTGAACCAGAGCAGGACAGATAAACAGTGAGCTGAAACTCACTATAAAGCTTCATAGCTTCAAGCCGTCAGCAGCTGCAGATTCAGCCTTTAACTCTTCGCCTTTCACACCTTTCACATCATCACACAAATTGTCCTTTGATACACTGTTACAAAGCCAGTTTAAACGATGCAAGACTAGACCCTCCATGATACCGTATCAAATTTTCTGCAGTTTTTATTGTGAATTACTACGGTACAGTTTTGTTAGAGATACCTGTGCTTCAGAGGTTGTGTTCTCATTTTTAGGTCTTTCGTCTGTCCGATCTGTTGTGTTGTGTTTCGTCATGTACTGCTCATCTAGCCAAGGTTAAACCACACTGTCTTTCTGCCTTCAAACGATGGTTATGAGCAGAGGGTTCAGTAACAGCACTTGGCATGAATCTGACCGAGTATCTTCAGTCTTGGCAGGCATGCAAACCTAAATCTGTTGCCGACTGGTGTCTAATAGCAGGGCCTGACTTTATTTGGCAACCATTTGCCCTGCGGGACACATTTAAACGATATCATATTATTGTAATTCGTCATTAAAAAAAAGTCAAGGTGGAGCCAGGAGGCCATTTTTAACTGCTGCAGCTGCTACATGTATAACTGCCTTAATACGCTTGTGTTCCGCCAAATAGATGCCCGGTGATGCAATGTTGTTTCATACCAGTGAGACACACACGCAGACTCACACAGACACACTTAATTCCGGTCCTTGCCAGACACTTTCCTGTTTTACCTCATAGTACAGGAACTTTTTTCTTACCACATAAAAATTTAACAGATTTTAAACATGCTTGGAGTTAATTATCAAAGATTCATGACAGACACCATTGTGATACCTCTGCTCTTACACAGACACCCTGACACACAGACGTAGTGTTCTGTTGACCCTCTGCATTTTCATTGACCCCTGTGTGACATCAGCAAGGTGCGCTGCATGGTAAAATAAACCATGAACTCTGGCTGCCCAACTGGTGTTGAACATGCAGTTCAAAGTTTCTGAGCTCTAAACTGAGTTTTTACGACTAAGTAGGACCACTGCAGCATAGCCAGACATAAACATAATTTGTTTATACAGTAATTTATAACAATTGTTATTGTCAAGATATAGAGCTTCCATTTGCATTTCCCCTCTCTGCTTTTATTTGCATTGAATGAATTGTTTTAGCTTTACGGGATAAAGTTTGTACGCTCAATGACATATGCCTGTTGTCACAGAAAATGCAGTCACAAACTCGTTTCAGATTAAACTGCACTGGCTGTGTTCATTCTAATGAAGGAATTTGTCATCTAATACAACAGTACGACTCTTTTGTGTGGTTTTGTAGTTTTGAGATGATAATATACTTCTCTGGCACGGAGGCATAAGCTCCTGTGTATCATTTTTGCCATATTTTTTGCAAATGGTTTTAGTCTCTAAGGGGACTTCAAAATACTAATAAGATCAAATAGCACCAGTGTTATTCTTGAAAAAGAATAAAGAAGCTGAGACTCCTTCAACTCACCTACTAAATGGCGTCACCATTTGGTCGTGACTCTGTGGCATTTGAATTATGATTTTTCTTTATTTACAGTTGGAGATCATTCTTCATTTCATGAACTTGCAAACCAGTCTGATGACATGAATGGGTCTTTAGGTTAAATGAAATGAATAGCCCTTGACATGTTCATAAACGCCCTCTATTATGATGAACATGTGCAGATGCTTATCTTTATTGGTTTGGAAAATTTGACTGATGAAGGACCGGAGGTGACAACTGTGTTATGACTAACAGAACTCGAGCAGATCCTACATGGGACAGCCAGAGGGAAAGATTCAAAATCACTTTTGTTTTCTTTCTTTTTTTTTCGTCTTTACTCTACTATGGGTGAACCGTGCCCTCACTTTCAAACTCCTATCAACCGCTGTGTGTCGGGGCCCGTTTGACCTGTTAAGCGTTTGTTTACTTTAATGTGATTGATTTGTTTTGAAGTCTGGTGTGTCGCCTTCACTGCTCACATTTTAGTCCAGCCTGCGCAAGGTTGATCAGCCCTGGAGGACTTGGTTGTGGGGACCAAAGGCAGCCTTTCTGTCTCCATTCATCGCCTGCATGGCGCTGTGCCACTCTAATCAAAACAGTCCCCAAACAGAGACATTAACCATCTTTTTTATGCTTTGTGTGTGGAAGAGTGAGCAGGTTTGTTGTCCACATGTGTGTCTGTTGGCCACATTAGGCTGTGCTGTAAGGATGAAGGTGATTATCAGTGTCACAGCCTGGGCTGGATATAGATCAATGTCAACATCATGAGCAAATCTGAAGGTCGCTGTAACAAAATACTGAAACAAGTTGATTGGCTTTGGAAACAAAGTGAAATTATCTTACTGCAATTCCAGATTTTGGATAATTGTTTAAAGAGCATATGCTGCTTCAAGGACTCAATTACACACAAAAATTACTCAATAAGGGGACTTTTTGCAGGGGGCTCACATGTTATAGTGACAATCATGTGCATTGTGTTAGAGGCCAGATTACATGCAAAATTCAAAGAAACCTATATGTCATCATGGGTCATTCTATTAGCAAAAATAAAAGCTATAGCTAATACTCTATTTGGGAAATTATGAATCACATTCTCTGTCTTTTGTCTTTGTGATGAACTCATATAATGACTTAGTCTTTAACTGTAAAGACGGTGTAAGTGTCTTTACTGTAACTGTAAAAACACTGTAGACAGGGCAGTGTGCTGCACATGCGGACAAAAAAGCCTGTGAACAATGAACAAAGGGAAGACGGTTGAAACGCACACAGTGCAGCTGATTGTACTTCTTTCAGCCTCTCAGTCTGCGGTGCATACCCAAGAGACATGAGATTGTACCTGCGGACTGACATGTTACAGATTAAGGCTCAGCCGGCTACATTCCTGTCACACTTTTTACAAGTTTAATTTGCATACATATGAACCCCTCTCACACTGACTCAAGGGAAGCAACAGGATGCCATTCATTTTTTAATTGTAACACAATGTGACATGAGTCATAAAGTCTTGTTTCACAGTAAATGTAATTTATAAAGCTTATAATGGTAAACCAGTGAACTAAATACCTAAAAAATCCTCTAAATCTAATATTACAATACATAGTCCTGCTGAATAATAGTTCTCAGTCTGCTGGTATGTCTGATGTCTTTGCTAGTGTCGACACATATCAGGCTCTTGAATTTGCTCAGAAAATGTGAAGAGCAACGTTTCAATCTTACGCGGTGTTGAATGTTTGTCTGTTTCTAGTTGATGTTTCATCATGTCGTCTTTGGTCAGTTTGGTGAGGCACCTCCACTACTTTGTGTCCATCTGCCATGTTGGCAACACTAGCCTGTTTGTTGTTGTGTGTAGGATGAATGAACCAGGTTGTTTACATCTTAGGAGTGAATCAAAGCACCTCCGTACCTGCTGATGAACGTCCTGATTGCCTAATACAACCAGAGATATTAATGGTAAATGCCTACTTGGATAACTGCCTAACTTTGAAATTCAATCATAGTTCATCATCATCATCGTGTCTCTTTGTCTTTTTCCTCTTTTTTTCTTGAATTAAGTGAGGATAACCCGGTTCTCATGACCCAGCTGTGTTCTCGTCTCTGCTGATTAGGTGATGGTTACGTAATCGACTGTGGTCTGTGCTGCTGACAGACATGAAGAGAAAACCACCGCTATCACATGCCTCTCAGGATGGCCGAGTGTGGTTGTCATTACCGTGTTGCAGACCTGAGACTTGATGTAGACTGAGTTTCCATCAGCATATGCAAAACAGGTCAGTTTGAGGACATACTGTACATGAGAACTAATTTTTCAGTACTCATGAGTCTCTGTGACTCTGTGACAGCCCATTAAATGTTACACTGGGCCCAATCTATCATCCTGGAAAACAGTGGTCTCTATGGTTTTCTTTCTTTAATGTAGTGGCGTGTTGTTGTAGTTTAATGTTGTGGTGGATTTGCAGGCCGCAGCTACCCTCCATCCACAGCCACCAGGGCTTATTAAACACAGTTCCTCAGTCAAGGCACCAAGCTACAGCTTCACACAGTTTAACAAACATAAAACAGGCAGAACAGAAGCTTTTAGAGCTAGATTAAACAACTCATGTTTCACAGTGAGAGCGACTGCTGAATTTTGGGCACCTGGGAGTTAAATTTTAGAGCTTGACAGAGTTTGTGAATACAGTGTTGGAGACATGCAAACCCCAAGTTGGCAGTTGTAACTTGTAACTGTTGCAATTACACAGTCATGCATGGAAAATATTAAAGCACAGCCACTTAATGGCAAGAGATGCTTCCAAAAACTCTTATAGGTGTTCAGCTGGGCTACGATCGAGTGACTGTGAAGGCCATAGCATGTGATTCACATCATCGAACCATTCAGTGAACTCTTTTGCCCTGTGGGGAATCACCTGCATTTGTTGTTTCTTCACTCATTTATTGATTTTTTTCCTTTCATTTGTCACCAAGACAAATCCTTCTCCCTGTGCCAGACAGTCCTGTTAAAAACCACTGTAATGGCTCTGTGATGTTTTTTTTTTGCCACAGTTACACACTTGCATGGTAAATACGTTGCATGATGCTAGTCTATAGTTGACCTGGAGACCTGACGAATAACCACCTGTACTGAGCTTGACTCTCGGGGTCAGGATTCATACAGCACAGGGCCAGTGGCCAGAGCTGAGCAAGTCTTGTAAAAGTTTTTACAAGAGTTTTTTACAAGCAGTTTAATGACTTTGTCAATGTAATAGTGGTGTTTTCTTTCCACATCCACTGTGGCCTACACGATAATGATGACCTTAACAAGACAGGATAGTGGTCTGCTGCCTGTCTTTAAGATTGAGCCCTGAACCTGTTTGTGTTCATTTTCTGTGGCGTGATCCTTTCTCTTTTTGTTGACCTGTTTACCCTCATAGTCATTGGGTTAGTTCGTCCGTCTTCCTCTTCTCTTTCATCCTTTCTAATAATAATTCTAATTCTAACTAATTCTAATAATTCTACCGGTTGTTGGAGTTGGCCTTTCTATCTCTGGCTGCTTTTGTTTTGTAACAAAATGATCCATAATTTCTCATGACCATCAAATGGAAGTTTAACCTGCTGACCTCTTGCCACAGCTGAAGCCTTAGGCCGGGAGCACATTGGCTGCGTGGCATGTGCGTAGCAGCTGCGGAATAGCTTGGTTTTCATTTCGGTGCCCATGTTAACAGGTTAGAGTGGACACACTGCCTGCGTGTAACGTGTAAGTCTCACGCTTTGCATTGCATGATCTAGAGATTCATAGTCTGGCCTCTTTTTCATGTGTGACAGAAAGGGAAAAGACCTGTTGATGTCATATTGACATCATACCAGCAACATCACATAAAACTGACACCTTTCACCATAGTTTCAATGTCTAGGCTGAATATGACACCATTTTGGCAGCTGCATGTGGCCACAGTGGCATTTAAGTGACATTTTCTGTCAAAAATAAATCAGAAATTAATTTGTAATGAAAAGTTATCCAACATTCAAGTAACCTGCAGACTCTATGTAGAGATTGAGCTGGCTGTAGCAGCGATGCAGAAGAGACGCAGCCGGTGTGAACACACACAACGCAGCCGCCTTGCACATGCAACGCAGGCAGTGTGTTCCTGGTGTTACACATATTACATACTGCCCCCAAGTGGAGGGTTTTTTGCTCATCAAGTGAATAGTAAAATATAGGCCTAGATGTGTAACTGACATAATTATGGGCTGCATGTGGTGCAGCTACTAACTAGGTAGTAGTTGTTGAGATATTTCAATCTGGACCAAAGTGAAACATCGCCATTCTCAGAGCTACATCGCTACGTGGCTGGTAGGCGTCGCTCATTGTGAGAAGTTCCTACAACCTTTGGGCTGAACGAAACCCTTTGAATCAAACTTCGAAACCCTATATATATGTGTGTATAACCATTAACAAGGTTGTTAACTCATATTTTACAAAAGGCTGACTTGTTGGTGATGCAGGGTTTTCATCTGACAAACAGTATTATGAGTGTTTGACGGAGACCAGGTCTATTACACACAGTGTTTAACTTAAATCTGAAGTGTTTGCCACATGAAGACAGACACAGCACTGTAGACATGTACTGACAGCAGCTGCACTCTGAGTGCTGCTCTGCTAGGACTATGGAGCCGTTCCCATACACTGATAGGCCTGGATCCTATTTAATTTGTCAGTCTGGAAACACATTCATGTTCCAGCTTGAAAAGAAGGGCTGCTTACACAGACATGTAACATGACACATGGAGTAGATATAGTATCAGTTATGTAATTTGGAAACTCTAATCTGTTTTTCTGCTGTGGCCCATGGTTATATGTTTCATAGATAACAATGTTCATGAAAATATCAACAAACTTAAGGGAGCTGTAAATTAAAATTTAATTTCAGTCTGTTGAGAGAACATTTGACGCTGTTTATTAATGTTTTCTGTGGAAATAGAGTGGCCTCTTTTAGTTGGAAAAGATATTTTTCCCCATCCCCTGATCGTTTCTCAGTGGGTGCTGGGATCTGGTGGTTTGTCCACTGTCCAGAACACACCCTGTTTTACTCCTCGCGTTTCCAGTCCAGTTGAAATGTGTTTCTCCTTCAGTGTTCCAACAGGATTGTTACCTGACTCACCAACTCCCTCGAATGTCCAAAAGCCCCTTCTCTGCTTTCCTCATCTCATGTAAAATACTAATTTACGGGCAGTTCTGCCCTCCCCACCCTCTGCAGCTTTATTTTTCTAACTGGTATGTAAGACACATGTAGCAGCACAAAGGCTCTCTTCCCCCATCTGTTTGCATGTTCAGCCGTCACATTCCTCATCTGGCTATGTGGTTCTTGGTATTGCAAAAAGCCGGTCAGGACATGGCAAGAAAGACGTAATAATGTTGATAGTGTTAATGAGCATGTAATCACAAATAACTGCCTCATAGCCCTGCATTTCTGTGGCTCTGAATCTAAAGTCTTTGAATAAATCTCATTAAATGCCTGGCTTGACATGGTTAAAGAACTTCTCATGTTGCTTGTGGGACACAGGCCAGTGGATTACCACAGGTGCTGTTTATGCGCCTGGTCAGAGTCCAGCTTTGGGGACCGGTTGTCTGCAAAGTCTACTTCTCCAGATGTACTTGGAGTTTGTCTGTTAAGGCCCTTTCACCCCTTTCATCTGTTTTGCTGCCTCCTTAGGTGGGGTCCAGGGAAGTATCCTGTCCCAGGAGCTGAGTGTGCGTTGTGATTGTGTGTCCGTTCAGTGAGAAATGAAACATCTCTTAAACTGAGCAAACTGTCAGGCTTACATCTGTGAAAACATGCAGCTGATTTGCTTTTGTTGAAATCTCAAAATCTACAGAGACAGTTTACCGTGATTTTTTAAAAGGTCTAATAATTTCAGTTGTCATACACTGTTAATATAAAACATTTATCTACAGCTGCAACTCTTCATTACTGATACATCTAGTCTTCTTTTGATTGGCTGCTCAGTTATCTAGTCTATTGAAAAAAAATGCAGTTGTTATTGGATTATTATTAGTAAACAATCGTTTTAGTACAATTTTTTCCATCAAGATACAGAATAGAAAAGCAGCACATTTTCATTTTTGAGAACCTGGAAGAAAACATTGCAATCTAATAATTGCATGGTCGGCTGGTTTGTTGTTTCACCACTTTGGTGAAATATTTCAACAACTATTGGATGGATCACCATGATGTCTGGTACAGATACATAGTGATCCCCTGATTTTCTCCTCTCGAAACACCATGACGTTAACATTTATGGTTTTGAATGAACTGTCTCAACAACTATTGGATGACTTACTATTAATTTGGTGCACAATTTCATGCCCCACACCTAGCACTGTGGTTTAAACAGTCAGCTACTTTAGAGTTACTTTAGAGTAACTGCTGTTTCAACTGTATTTCTCTCAATATTTTGGGGCATTTTAACCATAATTCGATAGTTAGAGCAAGAATTTTTTATTGTTTATATTAAAATGAAATAGACAGCAATAGAATATTGCTGTCTATTTTCATTTTAATGAAATAGACAGCAATTCATTTCAATAGTGTTTTGGTTTGCCATAGTACATGCCAAGTGACTATATATTATACATTATTATATTTAAACTCAAAGCAAGGGTCTGCCTTCATCGAAACAGAATAATTCAAATATTCTTTAACCAACAAACTATATGTTACTTGCTTGGATGTCCAGAACCCTTTTACTTTTCCACCAGTTTAACCTGGTTTTAGCTTTGATATCTGAACAGCTTTTGACCGACACATTATCAAATCAGTTTTTACTGCGTACATATGTTACTTTATTGGTTGCATGTAAAGACATGCAAATGCCACAAGACCTGACTTGTAGTACATGCAAAACACATACTGCAAATAGTTGACTGTAAATTTTACACTATAAACATTGTTTCAGGGGATAGGAGCAAGAATAGTTATCTTGCTGCTGTATATCAACCTATCCTGCCATTTGAGGTTTTTAGGTTGAATCAAGAATTCACTTTGGTTGTCTGTCTACTCACACTAACATTGACCTTAACCAAAGTGACCTGAGGGTCTCCATGCTTAGGGGGGAGTGTGTCAAACAATGGAACAAACCTTTGATGGATGGCCTGGATTCCCCACAGTCAGACTGACTCACCACTCTGTCTCCTGCCCTCTGCCCTTATGTCATTCACTGAACATGAGAAGCTAATGTTACGCTATGCTGAGCTATCTCATTTGAAAGTTGAATGTCTCAAGTTCAGTGCCTGTCAGTACATAAGAGAAAGGGAATAGATTAGCTAATTATAAATTGAACTTGGCTTAAATAGATGCTGCCTGTTGCTGTCAGTAAAGTATGAGGAATGTGATACATCTATCTCACTCTTCTGCTAAAGAGAGATTAATATTTGACATTGTTCTGCTGTGTGACTTCTGTAGTCTGCATTGTTTTGATGTGCAGAAAAACTTCCATGCTCTACATGGCTAAAACCATATAATTAGTGCTATTCACTCCTGCAAAAAACAACAGGGAATTTGACCCGAGGGCATGTTCATCCCTCAATCCACTTCCTTTAGTGTCCTCTGATGAATTTCTAAACAGGCAGGTTTCGAAGTACACCAGGGCAAGTGTTGACTGGTGCTCTTCTGTGCTTCCTCTCCCTGAAGGAAGGAAACTATGGCATTGTCTTAGGGAATCTGTTGTGTGTTGAAAGCTTTAGCGAGTCCATAAGCATGGACTTGCTAAAACTGAAATGGCATTCAGATGTTAACAAAAAATATTTGGATTACTTGCACCCATGGGTCAAAGTTAAATATTATTCATCCCAGAAGGGAAATGAGAAAATGTTCGGGGGGGCGCAGTGTAATCTTGTGAAGAAAACCAAGTTTATTATTCTCAGTTTGATTCTTTCCAATTTGTTTATGATGGATTTCATGTGTTCCTTTAAAAAAAAAAAAAAAAAAAATCCTTTAATAAGATATTTATGATTTAATCTGCAAAATCTAAGTTTTGTCTCCTTGTGTTTTAGTGTTGTTTTACATGAAACAAGTGCACTTAATGACCTGATAGTCAATACTAAATAAGGGTAGCAAAGTTTGATTCATTGAGTTCAGCCAGAGCACAGCCCATCCTCACTAGTGTCTAGCCATGTTGAGGTGTTGTCTCCAACCCAATATAATGTAGGTCAGTGGAATTTTATATGTTTTTGCTCTAAACCACAAATTAAATGGCTGGTGGCTTTGTGAGGCTGTACTTAGGCCCAGTGGTGCTTTGAGCCAAATGCAATGTGTTAACATTGCATGTCTCATTATAACTCCAGAGTTTGTTATTGTTTTCTTCACTATCAAAGTAATTGGTGGTAGTTGTCACTACATCCATGGATACCTTGCAAACTTTTAATAGCGCCAATTGACCAAAATACCGACAGTAAAAAAAAAAAAAACTCAGTATATCTGTATATCAGGAAGCACAGTTAAATCTCTTACTGTTACATGTCTCTGGAGTTTTTACATTTAGCACAGGAACTTACAGATGTAATGCAACTTTAAGCATTAAGCACCACACAGGGATTCTCCCTCTCCCCTAACTTATGCCACCATAGTGTTTAATTTACTTTGCTGATGACTGGCTCCCGTGTTCTTGAGGCTCTTTTGTGAAGGGATTACAACTGCAGTTAAGCAAGAGAAAAACAGCACAGGAAGTTTTTATGTCTCTCAACCCTCCAGGAGTGATTAGTCGCTTTGGATAACCACCCTGAATGCATGGAGGAAGAGAGCCAGTCCTAAAGACTTACGTGTCCATTCCAAGAGGTCACAAGTTCTTTAACATTTATTTAGTATATAGTGTAGGAATCAGCTTGTGCCAATGTGATCAGCTGGACTAAAAGCAGACCAGATAAAAAATTTACTGTTTCCAGAAGGTGAGATTATGAAGGAGTTAATATAGTGTACATGTACAATGTCTTTTACTTGCTACTGCTACAACTCTGGTTTCAATCTGTGTCCAGATCTCTCTGGTTTCTCTGACTGTTCCTTTCTAACGTCATTTCTCCTAAACCTACCCCTGGTGGCACTGTAATTCTCCTCTCCTGAGTACACGTAATTCATGCTTTTCCAGACGAGGAAATGTTCTAGGTTTTCAAGACAAGGGCCCGAATTTACTGTGTTCTGCGTCAGTTCCTCGGCCTTAAAGCATTCGGGCTAACAGCATAGCTGTTATAGCCATTCAGTCCACTTAACTCCCTCTGTGTCCTCCATTGGGCTGTAAGCCCAGTTAACAAGCCTGTCTTCACACAAAACACAGATTTGACTTAAGCTCACTATATCCTCTGTAAGGGACACCTCTTGAAATAATATCCCAGCATCTGACAGAAGGTATTTCCATTAGGGTGCTGCATCTATGAGCATTTCACAATCTGCTGTTGAGTTAAAGCTTAGTGTGGCCGTAGGTGTGCTCATCACTCAAAGCTTTGTTGATGACTGACTGATTGAGATGTTTAGGAGGAGGGTTTCTTATGTTTCCTGTGTTCACTCCAACTTTCCATCTCTCATTTCCTACTTATCTGGCCCGGTGATTCTGCCGTCGTTTTCCACCAGAGCAGGTGGAAGTCTTTAATCTTCTGCCTATTTGGGCTGCCTGCCGTAACAGAGCAGAGGCCAGTAATTGTACCAGCACAGTAATTGAGCTATCTGTTGGTCCGTCTCAGCTTATTAGAGTAATGTGATCCCACCACAGGACGGCATGGCAGCCAGCTCTGATTCGCCTGATTACGGCTGCTGGAGGTCAGCCAGACCAGGAGGGCAGTGATGGGCCGGGAGGGTTTGATTTAGATTGGCGGGAGGATGTCTTATCATGTCCCTGTGGTTATCGCCCCAGTAACCAGCCACCACTAACCACTAACCACTAACCACTGGCTCTCCAGGGACAAAGGAATACCACTTCAAAATGACTTTGCGCAATTATTAATTGTCATCTTTGAAGAACAATACATGACCAAGACACACAGCCCTGGCATATTGTCTCCATATAAAGTTGTTATGGGTTCTGAATAGGAGGGGGGGGGCTTCAACGTTGTACTTTGTTAGCATGCAGGTTGCACTAACTAAAACACCGGCGCAGGTGGGACAGATGTCCCCCAGGATGCACAAATACTTTCATGCCAATTTTACCAGCCCAGGGAATTTTTACACATTTCACTTTAAGTTCATTACTTTTGTTTTGATGACGTTGAAAAGCGAAACGTATCCCCCAACATTGGTGCCATAACCACAGCAACTCACATTAGTATGAGCCTTAAAGCACTTTTCACAGTGTTACTTTATGTTGAAGGAATCACCGAAACATTACAACTGGTAGCTTAGCCAGGGGAGTTTGCTAGCTCTCTGGACCATCACACTGAGCACAGCCAAGTGTGATTATTTTTAATTCTTGGAGGGCAGTGGAAGAGAGGGGCTTGTATATTCGATGTGTGCAGTCATTAAAGGCAGTCAGCTCACACACCTGTAACTCATATCTTTTTAAACCAAAGAAACATCTTCATCTTCGACAATCGTTGGTTCATATAAGTTGTAATGTTAAAATTCAGTCTCTCTTTTCAACAACTATGATAGGAAACAGTCGTCAGTTTGCAAGAATCACTTTGCTCGGCCTGCTCTAAAATATTTGGCATGGTTTACTTGGAGCTCTGTTCTCTCAGTCTCCCTAGGGATTTGTCACAGTGCACACTGAGTAGAGTAAAGTATAAACAGTAGAAACGTGCCTGTCTGTGTTTGAGGAGGAAACGGGCCCCACTGATCAGCTCACAAAGTCAATGTGCCGTAGAGAAAGTTTGAACCTCTGGTCTGAGGTGGGAGAACATTCACTGTTTGTGTCCTGTCCCAGTGACCTTCAGTGGTCCCTGCCAGGTCTGACCTTCACTGACAGATGCCTCACAACCATAACTACCAGTGATCCCACTAGAGGAGCAGTGTGTGGAAAATCCCAAACAGAAGATTTAGGTTTATGCTATAAAGCTGTAGCATTCATGTGGTCTGAATGTATAAGAGGATGTGAAACAGCGGGGTCTTTAGTGGTGTCATATTTTCAAATAGCTGCAGGGCTAGTAGATTGACGCTACCCCTACTAGTTGTAGTTCTGTTAATATTTTTTCCAGAGCAAAGTCATCTAAATGAACAGATGGGTACATTCTCATTAAATACAATATACTACAACCACTGTATACTGTCTATAGAGTGCTGCAGAGATTATGTGTTTTTGCAGACTCCAGAAAATACGCTCTTGGTCAGTGATTCTGGTCCTGATTGGTCAGTTATGTCTTTGTTAAAACACCTTTCTATAAGGCAGAGCCTGGCAGCTCCTGCAGGCGAGTCCTCTCTCCTTTCAAAATGACTATAGTGGACTGAGTCAGAGCTGGGCATCAGCCAAGCCCCATAATTGCTGCCGCTCCAGAGAGTTAGAAAATTAGAGGAAGTGTGGACTGGCTTTATTTTGGCCTCATGCTATTCTTTATTGTTGGCTCATGGTGGACCACAGCCCACCATACCTTCTGTAACAGTCTGACATACAGTCTTTATGCTCCTTACCTGCTCCACTGATGTCTGAGCCAAGAGAAATTAGTGCAATCAGGAGAGGTGTGTCCAGGGCCTGACGCCTGGGATTTATGGACATGGACTGTAGTAGAGTGTCTGGCTTCTCGTTTTGACCTCACTCTGCTCCACAACATTAAAGTCACTTCCAAAGAAAACCCTGTTCTGAGTGCTGGTGCTCATGTTCACACTGAAGCGTTATCCCTCTGGAATGAGAATATTTAAATGTTTGAGGTTTTTCACTGCAGCACATGCTCAAAGGTTTTATTTTTTTCCACTTATGTAAAATGCACTCCATCTGTTTATAGTTTCCACAAATAATTTCTCAGTGCTGTCAGATATTTTTATCAAAGAATGGATGACAGCATTGGGAGACAGTGTTCTGTTCTTGAGGCTAATGAGGTGGGTACAGTCTATGTATGATTTACATGCTGTGGTTACTCAGGAATGACTGGATGGATACTGTGTGTAGCCAGCAGCTATGCATTGTACAGTGTGTGAGTAAGAGCCTTCCACAGTTGACCTTATCCCAAAACAAACAGATATGCAGCACCACAGCCAGATTACACACTTGTTTGTTTTTGGTTTGTGGATATCAGCCTTTTCTGCATTAGTCTGCCATATGTGTATATATGAGATTTCACTGTACAGCTGTTTAGATGGCACACCTGTCTGAACAGTTGTTCACATCCCCACAGTACATGTGGATGAGAGCATTTTAATCTGGATTTACTGAATGATACTTCCAGTTGTATGGCTGTCCCACTGCAAAGGAACCCATATAGAGTTTAGCCTCAGATCTCATGCACTGATAGCATCACATTAACACTGGCTGGATGTGTTGTGGCTACATGATCAGGTTGTGTAATGTCATCATTCATCCCAATGTAATTATGTTCCTTCATTCACTTTGTGACATTGAGAAATGGTGGGAATGTTTCCCTTGTTTTGCTGCTCAGAGGGAAAGAATCAAAAACAGCCAAAGTATTCATTTCACATTGTTTTATTCCCCGTGAGATTGAGAAGGACGATCACAGAGGTTTGCAGTAGAAATGCCTAGATGTGTTACTGAAAAGGAGATGATTACTGGGCATTTTTTCAGCTTACTTGATGTTGTCTACACTGTGTAATGGTGTTATGGGAGCCTGGCAGGAGCTATAGGAGCTAGGTGATAAGAGATAGGTGATAAGTTAATTTAACTCTCTATTAGGGCTGGAAATAATGACTATGTTCATCATTGATCCTGTTATTATTTTCTAGATTAGTCAATTAATTTCTATAAAATATCGTAAAATAGTAAAAAAAAAAAAAAAAAAGAAAAAAAAAAAGAAAATGCAGATTACAGTACTGTTTTTTCTGACCAAGAGTCCAAAACCCAAAGTAATTTAGTTTAACATCAAAAAAGACAAAGAAAAGCAGTGAATCCTCATATCAGTGAAACTGGATCTTGGTACTGTTTGTGATGTTTTTGTTATTTTGTTCAATCAGTGATGAAAATAGTCACCCATTGAGTTTCTGATGATCATCTAATCAATTATTTGACAAAACATTACATCTCTACTTCCTGTTGGACATTAGATTCAAAACAGATGTGTTAACATTATAGCCAAAATCCATACAGGTAGAAAAGAACACACACCTGTGTGTGTTTGCTCACAGTCAGACAGAGAAGCATGTTCCAGCAAGTCGCTCAATCTGTGGAGGCTGCAAACATTAACTTCCTCATCTTTAGTTATCAGCAAAACACTGACCTAAAGGCAGGAAGTGAGTAAAGGTTAGGACTTGATGCAGCTGAAGAAGAACAAAATTAGACAACTCTTGTCCTTAGTATAGCGCTTCGTTCATGGTAAACGTGTGAAACCAAAATGGAACCTTGCTGATGTCTTTTAATCAAGCAGTCCTGCTTTTAGCAGAACCATCAACACGTGGTCACTGACTCTGACATGTGGAGAAATCATGGTGAATGATGTGATTTATGTAACATCATAGTTCAGGATGCATGAGAACCATATGTGTGTCTCATGTACACAAAACCATTTTCAAAAGGATCACAGATGAGTTACATATGATCGTCCTGCCAAAGAGATCTCCCACATTGTTAACTCTGCATTGTGTTTAATCTAAAGACAGGAAAAAAAGAGAGTTGTTTAATCATTGTTATCTGAAACTGAGTTTGAGTTATTGTTCGATAACTATTGTCAGCATTCAAGTATTAAACTCTCAAGTAAATCAAAGTTGTTCTGGCACATAGTAGTTGGAGTAGCTATTGAAGTGGTTTAATAAAGGCTTTATTACTATTCGTCTGTGTTTCTCTCTAGAGACTTTTTTATTCTTAAATGGTGGATGATAATGAAGGCCTTCATTTATTACACAGATTAGCACTTCTTGTCAGAAGGCGACTGAAGAGATTTATGGAAAGGATCAGAACATGGTATACTAACAAAACAGACAAGATGCTTTACAATAACTGTAAACTGTAACTGTAAATCAGTAGCTACCGATGCTGATTTACAGCAACACGGTCCTGGGATCAAACCCAACTTGTTTACTTCCCTCTCCACTGGCGTCCTTGTCACTGCTAAAGGCAGACATAGGCTCAAAACGAAGGCAACAGTGTCTATGGTCATTCTGAAGGGCCACACCTGAAGACAGGGTTAGAAGTCTCATGTTATTAAGAGTGCTTTTAGACAACCCAACAAACTTCAGGGGCATTCTTTGTAGCTCTGTGACACGTGGTGTTACCAACTGCTTCTGCTGGGGGTACCATGACTGGGAACTAGGGCTGAATGATATGCAAAAAAAATTATATTGTGATTATTTTGGGAGATATGTGATATGAGTTATGATTTCACTTGGAATGATCATTTCTGCATTTAATTTTTACTGAAAAAACTCTAAAAATGATGATTTTTGTTTTTGTGTCTAGAATATGATTTGTAGGCCGGGGCATCTCTGTAAAACATTTAACCTTCATCAAAAAAATGAAGTGGATAAAGTTTTGACTAACAAGTGTGAAGTATTATACTGTCATAGTTGGAGGAGGCATATTTTACTGGGCCCACCTGATCTGAGCTTGGTTTTGGCCCAAACTCTGTTAGACACAATCAAAAATCACATGTGCATGTTTTTTCAAGTTCAGTTCAATTAATTCGGGGGATTTTTCTTAAAAACAACTGATGAGCAATCTGAACAAACAATTTAACACTAGTTTAGTTCACTAACTATTATAAGGCAGCCTGGTCACTTATATTTATAAAGAAAGATATAAATAAAACTTTTTTATAGACTCCACATAAACACAAAACTGTGAGTTAGTCTGACTGTGGGTAAATAAGACAAACTGCAAAATAACCCAGTGACTGAGCTAACCCTGAAAGTCCTTACTGTTCACACATTTCTCCTGATGCAGGCCTCAAACATCTGTTTTACTTTTGCAGGAAACAGAACAGGCATGACTGGCAGCCCCCCCCCCCCCGTTCCCTCTCCCTCTCCCCCTCTTAATGGCTTGATCTTTTGATTATAGTGTTGGGAGAAAAGCACATGAGTATGTTCCGAGGTTTTCCTTGAGGGCACATCGTTGGCACATGAAATGTTCTTTCATGAAAACTCCTGCTCAAGTGGGGCCTAATAAAGACCATGAGAGCATTAGATCAGTAATGTGTGAGAAGATTTTCCAGCTCCAAATTACTGCTCATTTAGATGTTGCAGTATCAGAAAAATCCCACACAGAATGACAGGAGTTTGTCGATTGTGTGAATGATGTTAATGTTGTTATTATGGTTCAGTACAATTTGTAAATTGTTAAAAGCTTGTCTAATTGTGGGTCGAAACAACAACTGATAAATTAGTTTTTTCTAATAAACTATACAGAATGGACATCTGATGCCTGGAGATTGATCAAGTAACTGTGGCAGAATATCAATGTAATATTTAATATTATAGTCTTGGTCTCAATTTGTGGGCTAACTTACAATCATTTCCAGAATATTTTGAGCCTGTTTGACTGTTCTGAGTTAAAAATGGATGTTTCCACCTTTGAGGTCATTGTTTCCCCACTGAAACTGATTATTTCTCTGAATTGTCTTGTGTGTTATCACGTCATTTAGTGCTGAAACAATCAATCAAAATTTTTTCAACTAATTCTTTTGACAATCCATTAAGAGGACTTATTGTTTTATTTCACTCTTGGTCGAACAAAACGAGCAATTAAAAGACAGCCCCCTGGACTCCAGGAACCTGTGATGGACATTTTCCCCTGTTTTTTAATATTAATGTTAGTCACATCTGTTGACTCTCTTACACCCCATCATTTACTTTCAGTCCACCACGAATTGACGTATGAGAGCCTCCGGGACAAAGCAAACATGACGTGTCCACAGTCATCTTAAAGATGTTTCTTTCATGCAACAGATCCTTAAATGGAAAACCAATGTTACTTATCCATTAGAGGAAAAAGCACAAATGATAGTTTTTGATCAGCGTCTCTTTTTAAATAATAGATGACTCACATTACTGTTTGATGCAGCTGTGGGGAAGTCACTGTTCTGCTTATTATCTGTGCCCCATCTAAAATCTAGTAGAGCATGTTCTCATCCCATCTAACTTCAACTGAGAAATTGTAAAATTGTAAATTCTTACTCTGAAAGGTTATTTCATTTATCTTTTACACTTGTGGAAAAAATTAGAAATCACAAAATCCCTTCATGATGGGCTTAAATCATTTGTTCTTTGAACTACTGCATAACAAAATCAGATATACAGTGTTATCATTCATGTATCATTCATAGCGTGCCCCTTTAACACTAGCATCTGTTTGCATATTTTGCCTTTAAAATCAAATCCACCCCTTCAATGTAGAATTCGTTGACCTCATGATGTATGTATCTGCTAAGAAAACATTAGGAGCAAATTGTGAGATTAAAGTCTGAAACTGGGCTGAGCAGATGTTCTGGTCATCAGATGGGTTCCACGTGCCTTGAGATGAATGAAAAAAATGTCATTTACTGTCTTTTATCCTTTCTGTTCCTTTTTAAAATCTAAAAACTGATGTCTTGTATACCTGATTAGCAAACTCTTTGACCTCCTGTCCCTCACAGCTGTTAGCTAAAGGTTAAAAATGCAGTTTAAACCATTATTCAAATCCTTTTTTTTCTCTGTAAGTGGTTCTCGTCCATATATCTTGGAAGATTCCTGGAAGGCTGGTATGCTGGAATTTTTAGTGCAACACCAGATATGTCCCTCAAGTGCCATTCCTTTGGGCAGCATAGTGTGACCACACAGTGCTCTGTAGGCCTGTGATTTGTATGGCACTGCTGTCAGGGCGAGTGTAAAGAGAATATGAGTCTCTGAAGGGCTGACATACACAGATTCATTTATAAAAGTGCTTGAGAGGAGTAGGGTTTAATCTGCTTGAGTACCCCTATATCTTAGGAAAAAACGCTGAGGCAGTCTCAAACATGTTCCAGAGATTTTTGTGTGGATGCTGTTATTATATGATCATGTAGAACACTGTAACATGAATGTTCTTTAGTTAAATGGATTTTTTTTCTTGAATGTCATGCAAATGCACCCTCTCTGTTAGCACAACTAGTCTCAGCACCACCTCTTACATAATCAGATTTAAGTTGGGAATGATCTCAGTGCTTTTCCAGGTTAGAGTGTGATCAAGATACAACAATACAAGTGTGTGAGTTCTGACTCACCTTCTCCAAATATGATGAAGAGATGTATTCATAATCCTCAGGAGGAGTTGTCCAAGCACAGGAAGGGCAATCAACAACACACATCTGTGGGCAGGACATGACAAATGGCTCTTTACCTGCTTACATGGGGTAAAAATAAAGGACTCTGAAAACTTACATCTAATGATGGGAAACAAGTCAGTGGGTGAGGGGTAAAACAATGATCTTCACTGTAGGGCACCAAAACAAGTGGGAAAAAAACAAAATAAAGCTTAAAATAGGATGGAATTTGTAGCAGCCGTCGGCAGGTTTGAAAGGCAGAGGCCCTGTAAGTGGTTTTCCGCTTTTTTGTAATGCCATCCGTGAGTGGTCTGTTCGCAGAACGTTAGGGTTTTTCCTAAGTGCCAACAGATGAATGATTTGGTTTGGTCACTGCAGATGGCAACCGCCTGGGTCCCCTAATCTTGAAAACAGAGCAGAACATATACTCCATAACCAAAAGTATGTGGACACCTGAACATTAGACCCTTAATTGTTGAACATGTCATTCCTAATAGCTATATGCTATAATGCTGTAAGAGCCTCCAGTCTTCTGTTAAGGTTTTCCACAAGGTTTTGGAACCTGGCTGCAGAGATTTTCTCCCACTCAGACACAAGAGCATTAGTGAGGTTGACCATTGATGTTGGGTGATATGAGCCTGACTCACAGTCCATGTACGGGAGACATCATGTCATGTTGAACAACACAAACAATCACAAAACACAAACTGTTGCCAAATAGTTGAAAGACTATTGTCTAAAATATCAATGTATGCTTTAGCAAGATCCTTTCACTGGGGCGTAGTGTAGGTCTCTGGGGAAGTTAAACGGGGAGTACAGAGAGAAAGAATTGAGGGGAAGATACTGTGTGAGGTGAAAGGGACTCAGTTATTGTAGTTTTGGCCCAATGATTTGGCCTACTCATCAACATAGTCAGCAGCTGAAGCTGCAGAAGTGGCTGCGATCTACAGCTCTTGGGGGCAATTTAGAGACTGAAAAATTGTGATAGCCAAAATTTACAGGAAAATTTGGACCCTCTTGTGGTCATAACTGAAAAAACAGATAATGGTACACAATTTTTGGATTCACTGTGACTTATTCTTCATTGATATCATTAACTATCCACAAAACTTGACTTAGAATCATTACATTCTCAAGTCTTGTATCAAAGTCATACAGGAATAGCTAATGGTTAATTCAGCATACTTGTATTTGTGTCAGTTTGTCGACATTTGAACAATTAGTGTTTAAAACAACAGTTCTCAAGTTGTAGCCCACAACTAACTCACTTACTTTATTGCAACATGAAGTAGATTGGAGTATGGGGCTTAGTGTGTTTATTGATGCATATTTCTCTTTAACTGTCTCTCTACAGATGAGGTGAACGTTCTGCAGGAGCTTTCTCTTCAGGTGTCAATCAGCAGCAACGCCTCCATAACTGTGGATGACAGCAAGTGTCCAGTTCTGCAGGTGGGACAGTACTCCACATTGGCTCTTCCCCTACGACAGCTCTTCACTGATGGGTACAGTTTCTTCTCAACTCTTCATTACTAGTGCTTAGTACTAGTACTATTGTATTTAAAGGTTAAAGATGATGGTTCCCCTTGTTTTTGCTCACCAGTTGTTTTTTAAAAAGTATCCTCCAGTCAGTCTGCTGTACATTTTCAGTGCGTGACATCTTAATTAGCAACATGTTGGTGCTTACTGTACAGTTCTGCCCACAGGTACAACTTATTTAACAAGGCCAATTTGGCATTCTTTATGCTTTGAGTAGCAATTAAATAGCTGAAAGGTGTGTGTCTGTGTTTGTGTTTAGGTTTGCAGATGAGTTCAGTTTACTGGTGCAGCTGCGGAGTCCTCAGAGAGAAGAACGCAGTGTCTTCACCATGCTCAGCCCAGACAGCCACATTATGCTGCAAATACGGATCAGTGCTCACGCTGTCATCTTCATAGGAACACAGCAACGACACTATGAGTGAGCCCACTTCTTTATTTTGTTTTTACTTTGACTTTCCAGCCCTAAATGAATACAAAATGAGTGACACTTCTGTATGTATTGCATGTTGCGAAAACCTCTTCGGCAGTTTTAAGAACCTTTTATTTATGTTACCTTTTATGCATTACCCTTTATCCAAAAAATCCAGATGTCAGATTGTGATTGATAGATCCATATCAGGTAATTTAGGATGACTCGGGCCCATTCCTGCTTCTTGGCACAGGAATATTCAAATGTGTCTGTAAGATCTAGGAAGGTTCTGTGGAAGTGTATTTGTTTGCAGTATGTGTGTATTTGTTTGACTGAGCATTGCGTTTGGCTGTCTCTTTGGTGGAATGATTTATTAGGCATCTCTTGGCAGCTTTCTCTTATTCAAGAACCACAGAGCTCGAAGCAATACATCACTATAAGACAGAAGACAGAACTGGGCAAACAGATATACACACATTGATACTGAACCTATCATGTATTGTTGGCCCTTGGTTGATTTTTATTTAAACTTTTTTTTTTTTTTTTTTAAAAAGCTGCTTGTCCATCAAGCATGTTGATTGGCGGCTTCCATGTACAAGGTTTGGTTGGGTCAAGAGTTCAGCTTGACTTGTAGAGGATTGTCGTCGTTTTCTTAGACGTTAAATCTTTTTCTCTTTTCTCTTATTAATATTTACATATTCAACTTCAATTAATTTACATGTCCACCTACAGGTCTGGAGAGACTTCCTGCATATTTGATAAAAGTTATATAGAGAATTACGTGGCAGCTTAGGGAGCTGTGCCAAATCTAATAAATAAAAAACAAGACTGGGTAAATGCCTGGTACATGGCTAGACCGTGGACCGAGTGTCAACCAGGGGATTAGAGCTACACCTCTTGTCACCGGCAGTCTACTGAGCCTCCCTGGTTTCTGCTCTGGAGCTGCAGGGAAGCTGAGTAGCGTTTCATATTCACTGAGCCTCACCTCCATTACTGCAAATAAACTACTTTCATTTCATGTATCATTATTACTGAAGGAGGCAGAGGAATAATAATAAGAGTAGGAGAGAGGGAAGGAGAGAGAAAAGTCAAGGTAACTGCTAAGCTAAAGGAACTAGCAGATCTAAATAGCATGTAAACAGAAACACCAGCAACCAGAAATGAGACAATACGCTAATGCAGCACTGCAATAAAAGCCCTGTTAAGAAATAAATGACTTCTGTCCATTGAAATGCGACAAGGCTTTTAATTAATTAAAAGACTCTTAATTAATTAAAAACCTCCTCCTCCTCCTATAGTAACAGTTACAGGAAGTGTTGAGTTTGTATTAACACATAATGCAGTAACTATAGCGACTCAAAACAACATTTCAAACGGTTAAAGTTTAGGTAAATATAGTCCCCAGTCACTTTTTAAGGAAATACACTAATTGAAACCTGTTGTGGATCCCAGGCAGAGGCTGTGCTCTGTGTGAGAGTCAAAATAAGAGAGATGTTCTGTTGCCTCTAACTTTTTCTCTGAGTAATCATTTTCTAAGTAAATATAGCTGAAATCACGGCACAGACTCAGTCTTTAACTTATGTGTTTGGTAATTTTGTCAGATGCCGTCCTGGTTATAACATCATGATCTTTGCAGCAGCTTGTAAATGGCTTGAACGTTAACATGTAGTTTTAATGGCCCACGTTCCAGTCTCTGTTTCATACTTGTTGTCTGACAAGAGAAACAAAAAAAACATGCATTGAAAAAAAACAAGTGCTATATCATCCAGACCACATCAGAGATCACTCCTGTCACCAAGAACAGAAATCTGAGGCTGCAGTGGACACTGGACAGCTGAAGATTGGAAAAATGTTGTATGAGCCGATGAATGTGGATTTCTGACCCCACCCCCAGAGGTTAGTGAATCCCAGGTCCCAACCTGCCATTTGCAGTCCAGGCTGGTGGTGTAATGGTCTGGGGGATGTTTTCTTGACACACTTTGGCACATGTTCCCCTTATAACGCCATTCAATCATTGTTTGATTGTCACAGCATATCTGAGTATTGTTTCTGTTTCATCCCTTAATGGCCACATTTGACCATATTCTAATGAACACTTCCAGCATAATGCACCATGTCAAAAAGCAAAGTGTAAAATATGGAACCTTTCATTTGTAGGGTGATAATGACACATATTATACCGGTAAAATATTCTTGTGGGTTTGGCTGATTCTACATGAAAAGCCATAACCACCGTGCACTGACACACTGTGTGATTGCAGAGAAACAGTTACCAAGTGCACGCGTACAACCAACAGCAGGATGAATTTAAATGGTTCCATGAATCTGACTGACTTGAAATTCTGTACAGTTCATCACACAAACCCTGATAATCTGTACCGTAAAAAAATATCTGTGTATTACTCTGTGTAAATGTGTCTTTCTGTTGTTAAAATAACAAAACTTGAGGATTGTGCAACAAACCATCAAGTGGAATAAAAGTGGGAAGTCTTATCAGGCTGAATGTTAATGACTGGAGGGTGTTATTTCTCTGCTATATGAAAGGTGTCAGCTGCAGTAAAACCTACAGACTCTTAGGGCTGCCGCTAATGACGATTTTTCTAAAGAGTAATTTATTGACTATTTTATTATTTGTCGATTAATCTATACGATTAATTTTCCTCCAGAAAATCTATGTGACACTCTGGCATGATCAATAAGCCCAGATTCTGGGTTAGGCATTTTGTCAAACACTTATTCAGTGTGAATTCTCAGGTAGCAGCAGACGACTTTCTGACTTTATGAGAGTATTTACCAGCTGCAAGGACCAAAGATATTAAAAAGCTCTGGCTACTAACGAACAGACAACACTGACATGAAGTAATCCTTCACATGTTTGTGACTGAGCTCACGGTGCACCATAAAAAATAATAATCACAAAATACCACTGGTTAAACAAGAGTTATAGTGAAGGGATTTAAACTGTGATGTACTCATGTACCGTATCTGCAGCCCCACCGCAGCAGAGAAGAAGTGTGACCATAGATGATTTAGAAAATAAATATATGGCTATGGTTAATAGTCACTCACCGCCACAAATAAATCAATATATGGGAAACAATTCATCAGCGTTAAATATTGACGTCAACGCATTTTCATAGTCGACGTCGTCGATCATGGCGACTATCGCTGCAGCCCTACAAACTACAATCACTTCATATCGTGCCAAGGTGAAAATGAAGGATCAAATTCAGTTTATAGAAATTTAAATAAGGTAAATATCTCAAAGCTCTGCTGTCGGACAGAAACAGGTGGATGTCATAGAATTAGTTTTTGTATTGAATTATTTTTATGTTGTAGAGGGGTGGGTGGTTACATGTTTGGGGGGTTTAGGGTAAGAAGGTGGGAGGAAAGGGAAAAGGTGTAGGTGGTGGTGGTGGTGGGGGGTGGATGAGGGTTGAGGGAGGTTAGGGATGGGAGAGGGGATAAGGAGGGGTGAAGGGGGTTAAGAGGATAGAGAGGTAAAGGGGATAAGGAGGGGGGGGCAACAATTCCCACCCAGAGCAAGCACCAGGCGAAACTTCATTTTAAGAGGCAGAAACCTCGAGCAGAACCGGACTCAGGGTGGGCAGCAATCTGCCTCGACCGGCATAGGGGGTGGGGGGTTGAGCGAGAGAGGAAGGATGGGAGAGGGGATAAGGAGGGGTAACGGGGTAAAGGAGGGTTGGGAGTTGGGTGAGGGAGAGGGAGAGGGAAAGGGTTGGTGTTGGGGGGTTAAAGGGAAAGGGATGTTACCTCTCTCTTCTCCTACTGTTTTTTCTCCTTCTTCTCTCTCTCCTTCTCCTGCTTTTTCTTTTCCTTCATCTCCTTCTTCTCCTTCTTCTCTCTTTCCTTCTTCTCCTTATTTTCCTGCTCTTTCTTCTCCTTCAGCTTCTTCTTCTCCTTCTTCTCCTGCTCTTCCTTCTCTTTTATCTCCGTCCTCTCATTCTCCTCTCTTTCCATTTTCTCCTTCTTCTCCTGTTCTTTCTTCTCCTTCATCTCCTTCTTCAGCCTCTTTTCTTCCTCCTTTCTAATCTTTGCCTTGTCTCTATCGGACTTTAAGGCGAGCTCCTGAAAAGACAGACACAGCACATGTTGCAGTATTTTCTCTTTCAAAGGTTCAATCTGGAAGAAATTTACAATCCAACAAGTTAGAATTCAAATCAAAGTGATGGCTGATGTGACGTACCTGAAGCTCAATGTTCTGCAGGATGAGGCGCTGGATCTCCTCCTCTATACAGCTGACCTTCTTGATCCAGTCCTCTTGCTTGGCCAGCCACCTGTCCTCTGCTTTGTTCTGCTGCTGCAGCTCATCCTCCTTTACTTCCTGCTCTCGCCTGAGATTCTCCTCTAGGGTCCTGACGTCTTCCTGCCACTCGATCTCCTTCTGCTTGATCTTGGCCTCAAGGGTTTTGATCTTGTCCAGGTGCTCTAGATTTCTGTATATCAGTACCAGGTTGTCAGCCCTGGCACTGCTGATGTGCTGTTCTTGTTGCAGGGTAATGTCTTTCACCCTCTTGTCGCAGCTCTCCTGCAGCGCTTTGAGCTCGGCGACTGCCTTCTCCTCCCTGGCAGTCAGCCGGCTCTCCCACGCTGCAGTGAACTGGACGATGCTTTGGTCAAAGGAGAGCTCCATCTCCTTGATACTGGCGACCTCTGCCATCCACTGTTTCTTGGCCATCTCTGTCTGGGTTTGTTGGAAACGCAGGTGTTCCCTCAAGGAGTGGACTTCCTTCTCCTTCTCTCTCATCCGTCTGTCCATATTCCTGCGCTCTGCGTCCAACTTTGTCCTTGCAGCTCTTTCAGACTCTACAGTCTTCTCCAGGAGCATCTTTTTCTCTGCCTCCCAGCTGATGTCTTTGCTGGCTACCTGCTCTTTCAGAGCTGCATTTTCGGCAGCCAGTTCTTTATTTTGCCTCTGGGCGTTGAGAAGGGCTCGTCGCAGGGCCTGCAGCGTTTTACTGGGAGGATGTGCCTCTTGTTGAGCAGCATCCTCAGGCTTCTTTGAAAATCTTTTCTTGTCTCTTGAAGTGTTGCTCCTCTCCATTTCGTTTGTACACAAATATTGAATTGGTGCTGGAGTTGTAGTACTGTACTTTCTCGTGTGGATGATGTGTTGTACTGGAGGTTCTTGTGTGTTCACTGAGAGATTTTATGACTAACTGTTCTGGAGTTCTCTTGGCCTTCTTACATCACAACATTCCGTATGACGTCATCACAGGACGTCATGGCAACCTAGAGTGTTGACTTGGTCACATGAACTGGACTTAAACCTTATTATACCACACACTGTATGATTTCTAGTGGATACATTAAAAATACAAAAAGCACAAAAACACTCGCCCAACATCTCAAAGTCAAATATCAAGGCTTTGTTTCATCATTCTTAGGGTTTAGGCCTCTGACAGAGATTTTAGTTTCTAAAGGTTTTGACAGTGGGATTGAGGTTTAAAGGGTTCAGGGTTAAGTTACATTTAAACAAAATTAGGTCAACAGTATATGGCTGGACCGCATCTGGTCAGTGTGAGAAATTGAGGATGTAGTTGAAAACTGTTGCGGAACCTGTACTAAACAACTGACGTCATTGTGTCCTAGTCTCTCTTACGCTCTGTGCTCACATATACAGTATTATAATACGACTGAATTTCAAATAAAGCAGTTGTCATTTACTTCTTTTTCTGTTTCTGTTGTCAAACAACGGAACAAGTATGGAACAGAGACTGAAACGTGGCCCATTAAAACTACATGTTAATGTTCAAGCTATTTCCAAGCTGCCGCTAAAATTGTGATTTTATAACCATCTGACAAAGTCACCAAACACATTAGTTAAAGACAGACTGTGCTGTGATTTCAGCTATATTTACTTATATAATGATTACTCAGAGAAGAAGTTAGAAGTGATATTTCCCATCTTATCTTTTTTTAATTCCACTCTTTCATAGGACATAGCTTCTGTCTAGGATCCACAACAGTTTTCAACTAGTGCATTTGCTCAAAAATTGACTGGGGCCTTTATCACTTATCACCCACTTTCTAGCTTCATTTAGCTCATTGTTTTTCTTTATTCTATACTTCTGTGTACAGCTTTCTAATGAAACAAATTTTCAGCAGCAGCTTAAGCTGAGGTAAACCCACTTTCCACTCAGCACCAAGTTAGAAACTAGCTGGTAAAGAAAGTGGAACATTTAGCAGCTAAAGAGCCAGATATTTTTTTCAAGAGATGGTGAAGACAAAATAAAACTAAATAGAAGGTGAATATTGGACACAAATACAACTCCAATGAATGATCATAATTTTGCTCTGTGTCTGGTCTATGTGTAAGAAGGCTAACATGTTAGCAACTTTATAAGCTGATAATATGTCAGGTGTATGTTTGACAGTATTTAGTATTTTTGTTCTGCCTCCAATTCTCTTCCAATAGTCAAGAGGGCCCAAGCATGATTTGAATTTATCTCATATATTAATTGTTGCAGACATTGATCTCAAGACGAACGAAACCAAAGACATGATTACATAATGTCCCATGTGTCTTTCTGTCAGGTTCCCAGTCAGCGGTCTGTCTGATGGAAAGTGGCACTATGTGGCCGTCAGTGTGTCTGCCAAGCGGCTGGCGATATATGTGGACTGCTCTCTGCTGGAAAGTGTGGACTGGGTGTACCACGGCATGGGGATCAGCACAGATGGGCTGCTAATGGCTGGAGGCATCATTGAGGGCTTTGAGACTCCATTTGAAGTAAGTGGTTTCCACCCAGTTTTATCTTCATGTTCAACTCTGCAACTTTCCTTTTCTTTTTTCCAGGGATCATTAAATGAAACACAAAGTTACACAAAGCAACTCCGCCTACAGTCATCAAGCACACACCCTATCACCTTTTCTGCTAGTCAGCACATTTCTTCCTAAATATTTACAAGAAGCTGAATTCATTAAGTTTTATTCTACCAAGGTCAAACCCTCAGCTGACTGAACAATGAACTTCAGGGTGTCTGAATAGCCCTAGTGGGATTTTAAATGATCTAATTTTCATATGTTATTCTGTATAGCATGTGTGTGTAAAATACATATTTTATGACCGGATGGTTATGCAACAGCCTGGTGCTATTTAAAACAACAGTGTCAGGGTAATAAGCCACATGTGTAAAGTCCAGTTCATTTCAATTTTGTCCAAAAAGACAGCATGTCTTCTCATCCTTATACACACACACACACACACAGAAAAGAACACACAAGTAGATATTCTAGCCCCGTGGCCCTGTCCTACCCCACTCCCTTTTCATCACAGACACAAAGACACGTGGGCTGTAATGCTTAGAAACCATGTGTTTGTTTTTATTAAGTATGCCTAGAAATCCCCATAACCTGCTCTATGCACAACTTTAATTACCCCCCAAGCATCAGTGTTACGTAAAATTACAGAGGAAACACTGATGAGTGTTTGGACAGATGATGAGTTCAGTATCCTCAACCCCCCTCCCTGTTCTCCACTCAGTATGACGACAACTCATTTCACTTTACTGATAACCAAACCTGCATGTGTTTGGGCTGTGAGAGGAAACCCAAAAGGAGAACACGTAAACTCCCTATGAAGTACAGATCATGTACATGTTTGCTGACAATTTTCAAATGCATAGAGTTCCATGTATTTTTTTAAGTCCATTCCAGGCTTCCATTTCACCAACCGTGTGGGTTTTCATTCATGTCAGTGTGCTATGAAAATCTATTGGTAGACACTAGAAACTTAACTGAGTTGTGTATTCTGACACAGAGGACAGCAAATCTTCATTAATTTTTAAAGTTAAATGCAGATTAAATTGAAAAGTCTGTATTGTCTGTATTGTATTCTTCCATCAAAGGCTGATTTTGCAACCCACAATGCGCCTGGCTTTGCATGATGGGCTTTGTGCCTCAGTTACAACAAGCAGTCGTGTAGCCTGAGGATCAGAGCAGACAGTGTGACTGTAACACAATGGGGGTGAGGAGACAGCATCTGGATTTGTTCTTAGCACCAGATAGACTGGATTCTCCATTGACTTGTTTCCCCTGATGACAGCTTTTTACTGAGCTCCAAGGACGGAGCACTTCCACACTCAAAGGTGGTGACAGTCCTTTCTCTGGACTTTCTTTTGTCTCAGGCAGGTTTAAACCATTCATTACTGTGCTCTGCTTTTATCTATAACTCTTACTGTCATCCACTCCACTGCTGAGTGACTGACGGAGAGACACATATTGCTTAATTCTTACGATTTAAGATGAAAATATATTATAGACATTAAGCAGGTTTTATATTGGTTTCATCTGTTTTGAAGGCCTCAGAATCATACTGTTGCGTTTTCAGTAATGTGGGTTTGAGTCTTATCAGTCTTATCAACATGCTCTAACTCTTTCTCACCTTTCCCATCAATTTCACCTTGTTTAAAGCCTTTGATGCTCATTAAGTGATCCACACGAAGTTCCTTATTAGGTGTTAAACGTCATAAGAATGTCTTTCTCTTTATTTAATTTCTTAATAGTTGCCAGGGATGTAATTACGGATTGTTTACTTGATGCAGTCTCTCTGCAGTAAACAAGTTGTTCAGTGCTTGGTTAAATGCTGAATCTTGTTAACATGCAATGAAATGCAGTATATACACGTAATTGAACTGATTTAATAACTCAAGATCAGTCACCAGTAAAATTAGTAGAAAACTTTTCCCACATGAAAGTGTTCAGCAGATGTCCGTTCAGCAGACACATGTTATTTATTCACAGTGTATTTTTAGGCAACAGCATTTCCTGACAGAGGTGCCCAAGGATCTGCATCAAATAAAAACACTTTTCAGATGTAGTTCCTTGAAACTTGTTACATACATCCCCCGCTCTCCACCTGTCTTTGGATTTGATTTAAGGATGTGAGATCAAACAGCTTGTTAAAATGTGTCAGTTCAGTTTTTCCTAATGGGTCTAATTAGTGCATATTAGCTGTGTGATATGTACCAGCATGTTTGAATTTGGCAAAAGAAGGGGAAATTTACATCATAATATTATAGATATAATTCATTTTAAATCTGTGTGGTTTCACTCTTAAAGGGATGTTTATCTGTCTTTAAACAAAGCAATTATTGTCAAACTGCACATGCACACATGCAAGCAGACATACACTCACACAGACGAGTGTGAGTGTTGAAACTTGTCCTGTCATTCTCTGTATGTACAGTATGTGCGCATGAGTGAAAATCTGTATAGTATATAAACAGATGATGAACATATCGACTGCAGGATATAGTTTATCAGATAGAATTAACCTGTTCAGACAAATCTGAACCACTGTCTGATTCCACTTTGACATCTCGAGAGGATTCAATTGTCCTTTTTGGATTACTTGCTAATTTATGGTTTCAATCATCAAATTGCATGATTTCTTGCAATTGCATTTCCTGTCTTTTGTAATCAAAAGACCTGCATCATTTCATAAAAAAAAAAGAAACAATTCTGTAAAAGCGATTTTCGGTAAGGAACCACGGCACCAGGTTGGAAAAAGATATGTGGGGTGATGGCTCACCAAAGGCCCTGTGTAGGCAGTTTGCCCGATCTGTAGCAATTCCTGGTTAGTCTTTTGACATCACATCTCTCAGAGTATCATTGAAATGTGAGGATTTAATGGAGATCCATGAAATTAAAATTGATTTTAATATAGCAGAGATTTGTGGCTTTTACTTTCCCTTTGTTGTAAAGTTTATTGGAGCAGCTGATAACAGCACAGCCCAGAAAATACGTCCAGCAGTTTGCTAACTTTTCAAAAGGAGGATTATTTGTAGATTCTTAACATTCAATTTCAATGTCATTTCATGATTACGCATCATGAAGTTGGTTCCACAAGATCATCTGGAGAGATTTATTGACAAAAGCGCTTAAAAAGTGAAATCCTTTACATTTATTATAGCAATATGCACAGGTTTACAAGTGAGGTACCACAGCAGTAATGGCAGCTTTATCTAAACGTAACCAAGACGTCTAAAACACCTGGTAACACCTGGTCTCTTGCGCCTCAGCCCATCCACTGATGGAGGTTGGTGCTCCCAGAGTAGGACAGGATACAGACAGTTTAATGGGCCACGTTTGAACGACTGAATCCAAAGAAATACAGCACCCAATTCACTTCAGCAGTTTAATCAGGTGCAGGTGCACATGACAAACATTTCAACATGTACTGCATTGGCATAGATATTAAAAAAATTGAATCGCCTCCTCCAGGTAGAGAACAGTCTTTTATTGCAATGGGAGGTAAATGTCTAGATTTCTTTCAGCCTTGAAATCACCAAAATCATGCTTACTTCAATCTTGTAAAAGATCTGTTGATGTAGTGTATACAAATGCAAATTCACCTCAGTATCTGCACAGACTCACAGGTGTAGTTACCTGTAGTCTCCAACTGTATATAAAGAGATATTTACATTTCTTTTTCCCATGAAGGTGGTGGACTTGACAGTGTGTTGACTGCTCACCCTGAATCTCATCTCTCTGTCTTTGCAGGGTCATCTCAGACAGCTGACCTTCCTGATGGACGACCCAGAAGCCGCCCAGCAACACTGCAGCCACCACCCACCCCGCTGCAGTGAGACGGCCCCCAAACCTCCTCGCTCCCCACGCACCGACAGACTGGAGGTGAGCGCAGATGAATGGAAAAGAAAAACACGGGATCAGGAAATTTCACATCATCTCCACAAGTGAAATTAACTTGTAGTATGGTTCCTTTGACTTATGTAAACAGCACGGCAAAGCAAAGTCTTTTGAAGCGCACGACCCAGACACTCAGACTCCTGCAGTTAATACCTTGACAGCAGAATGTGTTATATACTATGAACCATGATAAAAGATCATCAGAGGATTCAAAACTGCACTGTCTTATGTGGTTTTGATCCAGTCTGATGACTTTAACAACTCTGGGTGTTTGGTTGCTCAACGGTTTAGCTCTGAGCTGTCTTTGTTTGTGGTTTTTTAAATTTAGAAATTTTCGCCTCTGTTTCCTCGCAGAATATTCTGCTGTCCTCAAATGACCTGGAGGACCTGCTGGGGGATCCCGAGGATGAGTCATTTTTGAGCCGTGGCAGAACTGTGAGTCGAATATTTTGGTCCCCAATGCTGAGAAACATTGCAGTGCTCTTAAAAGCTGTGTTGAAAATCCCCAGCTCATTAAGGTGTTAAAAACAAAACAAAAAACAAAAAAAAAACAGGCAGTTGCATGGTTTCACAGCTGTGTCCCAAAGCTCTAGTTCAAGAGTATGGGCATCTGACCAGTCGTCATGGTGATGATATCCAGGTGTGGACAGGCAGGCAGCTACAGTCATGTATACCAACCACTGGTCTGGTTACACCGTTTTTGTGTTTTTTCATCAGTCTCCGTCTGTAAAACCACCAGTCCAGTGTCTGTCATTAATTAGCGCTGTGGTGCTGAGCCTCAGGCGTCAGAGGCCCCAACCAGCAGCCCCGCCTCTTATCCTTGTGCTTTTGAGTGTATACATATATATGTGTGTGTGTGTGTGTGTGTGTGTGTGTGTGTGTGTGTGTGTGAGTCCTGTGAGACGCCTGTGTACCTGACCTGTCTGCTTTGTGGCCCATCAGTCTGTGTCTGCTCACTGGTCTTTGTTGTGGCTTGCCGAAGGGTTCATGTGCGTAGTGAAGCTGAAAACCTGCTTTGATTAATTATAGGTAGGGGTCTTTTGATTTTTACCAAAAACATCTGGAAATATGTTGGTGTTTTTGTTTTGAATAAATTAAAAAATAGAGGAAAAATAAGGAAACAATAAAAAAAAAAACTAACAACTTACTTTTTGGTTCACTGTATATCTGCTTATCTTTTCTTTTCATGTTCCTTAAATAGAAACAGGACCACTGTGTAATCTCTGTGTCAGAAAACCTGTAATCTATGGTGATCATCAGTGTCTTTTTTTTATTTCCATAGTTGCTTCCTTTAACTTTTGGAGGCATGTGAGACAAGAAATCAGGGTAAAAATTGGTTAAAAAGGTGGTCTAAGTATTTTTCTGTGATAATCAGCATAGAGCTGCAACAATTACAGGATTAATCAAAGTTGACTGACTGGAAAGTAATCATTAAGAAACAAAGCAAAAATAACAAACATTTGCTGCTTCTTAAATGGAAAGATGTTATGCTTTTCTTCGTCATACATGATAGTAAATGAATTGTCTTTGGGTATGGACTGTTGTTGGTTGGACAAAAGACATCTGAAGGCGTCACCTTGGGGTGTGGGAAATTATGAAGGGCATTGTTATCTTATTGACAAAATGACTCATCCACTAATCTAGAAGATAAACATCAAGTTAATCAATAATGAAAATAATCATTAGTTACAACCTTAAATCAGTGTAAAATTAAAACAATCAGCCTTAGAGCAGAAGGATACCACAAGTGAGGAGCCGGGTAGGGCTGCTGGCTCCGAATTCCTCATGAGGAGCATGATAGGAAAGCCAGTCACAATATATGGTGAACCTACACATCAACAGTCACTCAGATCTTCAGTGGGGATCTCTTGATTCATCAGTGGGTGCCACTTAGTCCAACTAAAGCTGGGCCGACACTGGATGGATTTAGATTTCAACCCTCAAGTGGACACCCTGTCTAATTTTACAATCAGGCCCCAGGGAGACTGTGATGCCTGATTATTCACCAAAGTGATCACCAATCAGCGGGTGGGTGATGGAAAATTTAATTTTCCTGTCTTAATTTGAGCAGCTCCACATTATAATTTGTCACATGGTTGCTGTTAAAAGATCCATTATAAACTGTAACAAACGGGTTTTAGTATTATTGGAGTCATAATTTTCATGTTGTAGCTGACTGTGCTGTAATAGAAAAACAACTGGTCTAAGCTCCAAAGACAGACATATTGTTAACATTGTTCTTTTTACTTTGTGTTCAAAGTAAAATCACACAACATGATGCTGCTTTTGTCTTCTTTGAATTCTGTTTTGAGGACACAGCCATCTTGTTTTAACAGAAGAATAGAAGAATTTAAAAGTTTATTGGAATTATCCATGGATAAAACCAAGCAAGTGTTCAGTGTTTACATCCTGTATGAGTGCCCATGTTGTTAACGATCAGTTGATCAGTACAGCGTGAGTATACAAGTCATGTATATGTGTTTAACAGTGTCTGCTCAGCTCAGTCAAGTTGTATTATTGTCACCTTCCTGCTTGTTCTGTCAAATCAAATTGTCTTTCTCTCCATAACTGAGTCCATTGGTTTCCACTCTCAATATTTATTATCTTACCCGAATAGCCTGTGTCAAAAGTAAATATCTCAAAAATTAAGGAAGTCGTGACAACATTTCATTTGACATTTAAAACGTATTGCTTGTTGCTGATGATGAATATTTTAAACTGATTAGTGCATATAAATTCGCAATGAGCTAGCTTGTACATTTAGACATCCATTTTGTTATGACTACACACACACTGTAGTTTAATACCTCAGACCAAACAAAACATAGTTCCTCATATACATACAATTGTTTACACTGGCACTAAACCGTGTTTCTGGAATCAGCACGTTTAAAATGTAAACACCGGCAAAACCATATGCTCGGACATGAAGGAAAAGCGAAGCTGGTTTGAATTTACATTTTCGTGTCCATAGAAAAATGTCTGAAATAATCAGCGAGGGTCTGGTTTTCTTTACAGCATACAGTAGTGTGCAGCCAGAGTAGTGACTACAGTCCTGAATATAAAACATAGCAGACCGTGCCGTGCCATGCCAGCCCCACCAGGCACAGAGGTTCTCCATCAGGATGGCATTGGGATGCTTTCGTGATGATGTAGACGAGACCTCTCCTGCTGTTTTGTGTTGAGTGTTGTTTGCAGGAACAAGCTGCAGCAGATTTGTCTTAATAGTTGGTGAAATCTTCCTCAGCTGGCTGCATCTCTTTCTCATTATCTGTCATTCTCCCTTCATCTGTTTCTGTTTTTCAGATTTTTTTGTTGTGTCTGAATCTGTCTCCTCTGGCAGTCTGTCTGTCTCTGTGTCTGTCTGTCTCTTTATGTTAACACGTCTCTGTGTCCCTGTATCTCTGGCTCTGTGCTCCTCTGCTGTGTCCAAGAATCAATCATTTATCAATCAACCTGTGTGCTGGTCCTGCATTTAACACCATCCCCTTTTGAATGTGGTCCACCTGAGTTAAAACAAATTATTTTGAATGAAGAATCACAATATTCATACAAAACCAAAATGTAAAATCAACATTTCACCTGTACATGGGGAGTTACATAACTGAGTATTTCCAGTAACTTCTAAGAGTCCATGCTTGTTGCCTTGCAACTGGTCCTGGCCAAGAAGTAGTCTGGTACATAACCCGCTGTTTTTGTTCTGTAGAACGAGATATAACATGTCTTCAATGAGCTTTAGAGGTGTTGGTCGGAGGATTTTGTTACATTTGGACAAAACCAGCTGCTTACCCTCGTTTTCAGGCTTTATGCTAACCTAAGCTAACTTTCTCCTGTCTCCAGCTACATGCATACATTCACCTTAAAAACACAGTGGTGTCAGTCTTCTCATCTAAATGAAGACGTCACCTTGTTACATTCAATGGACTAAACGACTAATGGACTGATCAAACAGGCAAGTTGCAAAGTGCAGCTCTAGTTTATCATATAGGAAATAGTGAATGAATGGATCAATTAAGGAGTGATTTTGGACACGGCCTGTTTCTCATTAAATTCACACACAGTACTTCATTAACAAGATCTATTTCTCTTCCGCTAAGGTCTGCTGCTGTCGTCTTTGAGGCGTAACATTTCTAACTGTGGGGCCTCGTTGTTGGGGTTTCCTGACTTTGATGCATGTCCTGTCTGGGGCCAACAGCTCCCTTGACAGGTGCTCTCTTTGGAGACGTGGCACTTGACCAGTTAATCTACAGTTCCTTCAATGTGCACGGAGATGTTAAACACTCCTGGAGGTCAGGGACCTTAGCTACATATGTGATTACAAAGCCAGAGCTGAGGATGTTGATGGTTTTGAACCCTCATGTTCAACACGTTCTATATTAGTCAGAATTACTTTCTTTTGTAAATTGTAGTATTTATGTGTATCTTTTTACTTTTCCTCATGATGTGAAGATTTGCTGCTTTTTGTTTATTCATATCATTGTAAATTGAATCACTTAAGATCTATGACATTTGGTGAAACAAAACATGTAAGTAATCAGTTTGCTTGCTGGCAACTCTTGATGGCCAGTTATTATTTTATAGAATAAACGATTTATAAAATAATTCGAAAAATCATTTTACAGATAAATTGCAGTTCCACTTAAATGCTCGACAGTGATCAGAATTGTTTGTTCTTGATCAGAAATGTGGAGTTTCTTTGTGTACGTAGAATATATGTGTGTCAAAAAGAGAGGGAAAGACTGAGCATGACAGAGCTGTTTGTTTTTCTACATCAAACGTCGCCACAAGACTGAATCCAGTCCATCAGAGGGCTCTCAGTTTTATAAATGGTTTTATTCACTTGTTCCCTAAAGCTCCATCTGTCACAGAGAGAAGCAGACGCACACACACGCCTGTGGTCTTAATACTGTCTGTTCCATCTCCTATCACAACCAAGAGTTTCCACTCGCGTCACTGGAGAGCCCTCTTTCATAAAACTTGCCAAACAATAGCTTTTAACTGGCAAGCTGAGACAAAAACAAAGAGGCGGAAGAAAACAATCCATTATTTCTATACTTTTCCACGACTCTGTCAATCCACCACGGTTCAGGAAGTATTTTAAGTCTGGCAACAGTTTCTTATGAAATGACAATAACATAGGTGGAATTGTTATGTCTGAGCAAAGATTAATCGTTGAAATGGTTGAGTATTGTTGATTAATAAATGACCCATTGGATCTAAAATCTTTAGCAAACAGACGACGCTCCAGATCATTACCTTGAACATGCATTAATAGTTGGCTTACTTACACATCATGCAAACACATTAGGTTCATTTGAACTCACGCTCTTCTCTCACTGCTTTACTCTCACTTTCTGGCCATGCTGCGTACTTGGCCAGAGGCAGCAGCTGGCCAAAGCTGAGGTCAAAGGTCAGGTCCAGGTCAGAGTCATCCAGCTGGGTTGTTTAGAGAGTTAGACGGGCAGGTTACCCTGCGTTCACCTCTCGCCCAGATTATGAGTGAAAGATGTGCTGCTCCTACAAAGCTATCATTACGAATGTCATGACTGATCATCCGCTTGTCAGTAGAGCTGAGTCAGTGCAAACTGTACACTGGTGTGTGGATGAGAAGTTGATATCATTCCTTAACTGTCAGAGCGATTACATTGTTTGCCAAAAACAACATCACAGTCCTTTATGGAACTCAATACTGCTCTTTTAATTCTTCTCTTGTTCTCCTCTAAATGGTGCCCTGTAGAAAGACGAGGTTGCTTAACAGACAAATTTGCCAGGTTTCCTAGCAACAAAGACTGATGGAAGCAGGTAGATGTCCTGACGGACCTCCTCAAATTACAGACTGAAGACTTAATATCTGCTGAGGCTGGCCAGAAAAGCTTGAGTAGAATATTTTGACTGTGCAAAATGGACGTCCTGCCGGGGTTGGCTATAAGATGATGCATCTGGTGAAGGAATAGGTGGATTTTTCTCCTCCTGTGTCTGCAGAGCTCTGTGATTAGTGGATGTCATCCTTTATGACCAAGAAAGGCAGAGAAAAGTCAATAAAGAACATCTTTTCCTATGGATCTCCCTCACTTTGTAAAAGTATATAAAGTGCATGAATAATATATAGTTTACATGACTTGTAAACTATTGTAAATCCACACATTGTGTTACAGCTCTGTAAAATAGTTAAGTAAGCTATTTTTAAAAGGTCAAAACCAATCAAATAATTATCTCAAGAAACACTCTGAGGTCTGTTCACGCTGGGAGTTGCTCAACCAAACTGTTGGCATCGCAAGAAGATGACACACTGCAACGCAAACATGTCAGAGCAGCAAAAGAAAGGAGTCAGCAGAATACAGAGCTCTCATTTCCTAGGACAGTGTAATGAGAAAAGTCTAATATTAAAACAATCCCCTAAAATCCATGTGTTGGGATGGATTCTTGGGATGGTCTTTTCTGGGGTTTTCTGAGTTGCATTACGCATCAAAGAGCAAATAAAGGGTTTACAAGAGTATGAATGAAGGACGAGGAAGCATGCTTTGTGTTTGCTGTAAAAAAGTGAAAGAGCCTTTGTTTTTTTAAAAACAGGACGGTTCTGCACACTGTTGAGCTTTCCTTTTATTAGCATTACCATAGATGAGCAGTAACTTCTCATCTGCCTGGCAAGGTTTATCACTGCTTCCAATATAAAATAAAGTAATTACAGACAAGCCAGTAGGCCCTCAAATCATGGCGTACAAGAGGAAGTGGGTTGTTGAAAGAGGTGATGCTCGGATGAAAGAGAAGGAGGATGAAATCAAAGATTTGGAAAGAATGGATGGAAACTATGGAAAGGAGGAATTCTTGTCTGGTTGTTTCTTTCTTTTGTCACTAATCACCGCAGGACCAATTCTCAATGTGAGAAGTCCCAGCATGCTCAAACTAATAATTTTCCTCTCCCAAACTATCATTTAGTATGAGGTATCTATGCTGTGCAGATAAATCAGACGTGGTTAAATGCTAGGTGATGGAAAGTTGTAACAAGACTGCTGCATCAGCAACATGCAGCTGCTCTCCTCTCTGTCTTCCCAGTGCTATACCGCTCCACAAGGACTGAAATCCTTACGCTCCAGGCCCTGACTCTTAAAGTTAGTACATTTCCAGTGCACACGGCAGAGCACTCTGGAAGAGATTATGTGGCGGGGAGGACGTCAATGTGCTGGGAAGTTGTTTACAATTAAAAAAAAAGGGAACACTGATTTCCCTCTGCACATCTGCCCTGCAGTTTTAAAGCAGTTCTGTTCACCCTTACTCAACCTCCCTCTGCTCTCATTCATTTATATTGCTGTTTATGCTAGACCACCTCTCCTTTTGTTCCTAATAGACATGAAGAAACACTTCCTGTGACACAGAGCTGCCCCATTGATCTTGACTTTTCATGCAGAGGAGGTCTCCTCTATGTTGGCCCAATGGTGTAAATCAAGCCAGCGGTGAATATTTTCCCCTCAAATGTTCTCTCAACTGCGGTTATTTCGCTGAGTTTGGTTTATTTCACTGTGGCTTTCCTCTCCTCTAATTCCCCACCAGAGATTTTTGTTTTTCTTCTGGTGTGCAGGCTCCCCTCAACCAAAATCTGTCCATGTGTGAAAGCAGTGGGGATTCCCTCACATCATCCCTGTCCCTGTTTTCATTTGTTCTGCTCCCCCTCAGTTGGAATGAGCAGTTACTCACCAGAGCAGATTTTAGTTGCCC
This sequence comes from Seriola aureovittata, assembly GCF_021018895.1. Taxonomy (NCBI): domain Eukaryota; kingdom Metazoa; phylum Chordata; class Actinopteri; order Carangiformes; family Carangidae; genus Seriola; species Seriola aureovittata. The sequence continues at coordinate 5,274,029 of NC_079381.1, forward strand.
ATGATGTTGCAGTTAGCGTTGTGCCAATAGCTTGGTGTGATCAGATGTTCACTCTCACCCTCAATCTAGTTTGGTTAGCTAAGTGCTGACAAATTGGATGCTGAGGATTTAATGTGTTTAGAACATTGGATTCATGCTCAGACTTTTTTGTGGATGAAATAATATTTATTATTTAAAAGACTTTGGGTTGTTTTGAAGTTTAAATTGTCCCAGATTTGACTTTACAGTTGTCTCTGTCAGTTTTAATTTCTCTGTTAGTTCCCTCTTTCTCACTGTTCACAGAGGCTACCCTCAGGGCTAATGGGCAGGGCTATATCTCCTACCAGATTAGGTGTATTGTTTGCACAAGATGTATGCCTTGTAAAAGTGGAAGGGTGTGTGTGTGTGTACCCGGTAGGTGTGTGGGTGTGTCTGCTGGGAGCTGGATCAGCCTCCTGTGCAGAGGTCTGCTTGTGGGTACAATGTGAGCAGAGCTGAATTGTGGACAGACGGAGTGTCTCCTGCAGTCATGCTCTACCATGGTGGATGGTACTTGCTCCTGGGATGTCTTCTGTTGGATTTAGATGGATTGCATGTGAAAGGTCAAAGGCGACAGAATGTAAAGGTATTGGCTGTTGTAACTCCATACACACTCTGATTTTCCCTTCTCTTTGAAATTGTTCTGCACTGCACTGCACCTTGTGTGTAATACTCTGCAGGCCATATCAGTACACACAGTGTGGTGGTGCTTTTGTTAATTTTACTGGGCGTGGATGTTAATTTTCTTTCAGCATGGACAATATCTGTGTGATTGTCTTAACACACATTTTGTCTCTTGAAGATTTGACTTTGATTTGGCTTAAAGCAGGTTGCACCTGCTGTTGTTTTCAGTGTAGAATCAACCTGAACAATGTCCTGTAGGTGACGTCATGGCCAGGGGTGTCAAAATTATTGGTGTTAATCCATTAGATCACTTTGAAGTGTTATTTTGCTGGAATTCAAATGTGTGTTATGTTTCTCTAGAGGCATGACTCTGCAGATCAGGTGAGTTTAAAGTCTTTGCAAAAATTCTTCTTCTTACACTGATCAAACTATTTCATTTCACAAAGCTTGAGATGAAACTGTTTTGGAGGATCTTTTGTTGGGTCTTGTACCAAACAAACATGTTCCCTTACATCTGGAGAATATGATTTGTAGGCTGGGGCATCTCTGTAGCACCAACTTGCTTATGGTGCTAATGGTGCTAACAATGCTGTGACGCATTTTACCATGATCAAAAAAATTGCAGCTCCTCCAATTTGGATATTGCACTTGGCCATATTGTGATTTTGATTATATTTTGATTAATTGTGCAGCTCTACTCACCAGCAGTTAGCAACAGTTGTTATTTGTGTGACTGCAAATTTTTAGACACTGTTAGAATAATATCTGCACATTTAGCTGTGGTGTAGCCCGGTTTGTCATTTATTACCAGTTGGGTACCAGGTTGATTTAGGGAGATATAGCTAACTTTATCAGTAATTCCAGTATATAACATCATCATCAGGTGGGTGGGATCAAAAACTGTGGAGGAGCCAAAGAATCTTGCGCGCTGTCAACCACTTTCACTGACTTTATTAACAATATTTCAGCCCTCAGACCTTTATCATATAAAATTCTTTGAATCATTGACCTCATGCTGCAGTGCTGCTGACATCCCCTGATTGGTGGACACCTTACAGTAGACAGATGCAACCCTCTGGATCAAGGCTTGCCAATTGATTTTTTGGCTTCAGTGGAAACTGGTGTGAAAATGAGAAGCCTGCAGAGGCAGAACAAGCTGTTACTGCAGTAGCTAGCTAGAAGCTACAGAACAATGTCAAGCGCTCCCCCCCTCCCTCACGCTTCATGATCATACTATATATCCCAGGACCACCACTGGTGATTTGGTGGGCGCTTTGATCCCAACCAATAGTGGCTTTTCTAACATGGGTGGTCCTGCTGGGAATACAATCCCCAACCATGACAGTGTTAATACCACGCTCAGCCTCCTTAGCTACCCAACAACACTGAGTCACAATAGAGAGTCACATGCTCACTCGTGTGCACATGACAGTGCTGATGAACACACACACACACATAAAGACATGCATGCTTATAGTTCCTTGCTTTATAGTCTGCCTTGTCCACATCACTTCAGACAGTGCAGGCTTTGTTGGAATTCACAGGTAGACACACACACACACACACACACACACGCACACACACATAAATGCACACAACTGAATACTTTGACCCCACTTTGTTTCATCACGGTGTAGGACACTACTGTTGCTGTTTTCCTTGTGATTGTTTTTCTGGCCATAACATTTATCATGTTCTTTTTTATTTGTTGTATTTTAACAATCATGGAAAAATAATGAGTCTTTTGATTGTTAATTTACCTGGGATCAAGCTTTGCCATGTGCAGTGTTCCTGTCTTTATTCCTGAACTATCTGACTACTCCCATCATGCATTTTTCCAGGCTAAATTGCCTACTGCTGCCTGCAAGACTCAGCCAGTCTGAGAACATCTGCATACCTGTGTCTTGGCGAGATTTACGGACCTTGCCATTTGATTAGCCCTTTGTAGGAGCAAGTGTTCATTGTCTGTGCGCTGTGTCTGTGTGTGCATGTGTGTGCACGTGTGTGTTGTTGATTGTGCTTTAGCCTGCAGCACTTGTAACAGGCTGTGAGGCCTTCAAGAATTTCTCATTGCTTATAACAGAGGATTTGTCAGCTACACACGCAGACAGACTCCTGAGAGGACACAGTGATTAAAGATGAACATTAATCTAATCCAGGTGTCAACACCTTCCCTAATTCTAATTTATTTTTTATTGTTTTCCCATAAATATTTGTTGCAGAGAAGTTGAGTCATGATCTTAATGTTCTCTCAGCATTAGCAGGTGATACTCATAAAAGCTTAGTTTTAATGGAACTATAATTGTACTGTATATTATCATATGCAGGTGATAAGTAGTATCCTGCTGAAGTAGGTATTTAGAAATATATTGTGTAATATTATAATAAATATAAGTGTTTAGTGCCACTAGACTATCCAAATACTGCCAGAACACCACCATACCAAATCACTTTCACCTGCCTCACCAGGCACCATACTGGAACTGTGGGAATAATAAAAGAAGACCATGTGAAAGTGTGATTGATTAGAACGTTTCAAGTCCATGCAAGTTGGACCAGTGGCTGACTAAAGGGTAGAAAAAAAAACACTGAAAAAAAAGACCAGAAGTACAGGTATGGTCTTGATACATTTAGTGCAATGTGACAGTTTTACCCAATTCAATGCAACTAATGATTATTAATCATTATGAGTATTCATGAATCGGATCAATAGTTTAATCTGTAAAACAGAAAACTGAAAATAAAATAGAAATAGAAAAGCCCAAGAAGAGCCCAAGGTGAAGTCTTTAAATTCTTTAAATTGCTTGTTTTCCCAGATCAGCGTTCGTCATATTTGAGGAAATGTTTGGCATGTTTACTTGATAGGCTCATTCAAATATAAAAATTTCAATTAATTAATTTTGTTGACCAATCAGTTAATTGACTGATCATTTCAATCCAAATGATGAGTACTTCCCATCATGCTGCAGTGTGGGATGAACTGTCTGGTATTTATTATCTATGGTGGATAAAGTCTGTTTTTAATTAAGGCTAGTATTACAGTTTTTCTCTCTGAACTTTTTGGTCAGAGCTCTAGAAAAAAGCCTACGACCTCAGCTTGGTCTGGTTGTATTCTTCCCTGCAGCAAACAGTATGACAGTGCTACAGATGACATTTCACCATAACTGTCTAATGACCAAGTAACCTGTCAGACCATGTGGCTTCTGTTTACAATATTTACTGCCTTCATGATGTGACAGTTTGGAGCCTAAACAGAAATTCAGACGCTATTCAGACAAAAGACCACAAACTGAAGTTACTTTGTTTGTTCAACCCTCACAATCTCATGCTAGATGATCAGTAATATTTGGACCCAAAAAGTACATGACACCCTAACATTATACTCACATGTGGATGTTCAACATGCCTCCACTCTTCTGGGACTTTCTATATGATTTTCCAAACTGGATGCAGGAACTCACAACAGAATTAGTGAGGTTCAACACTGATGTTGGGTAATAAGACTTGGCTCACAGTTGGTGTTCCAGTTCATCCCATAGGTGTTGGATGGGGGTCATGGTCAAAACCATTTCCGTATGGACCTGACTTTGTGTGTGGGGGGAGATTGTTGAAATGGGAAACTGTTGCCACAAAGTTGGAGGCACACTATTGTTTGAAAACACCACACACACACACACACACACACACACACACACACAGAACAGACACAGTGTCTTTGCTTGCATGAGCCTGCTACTACAGAGCCCTCTGAAAGACAGAGTGTAAACACTGCCTTGGCACATGATATAAAGGCTCGAAGAGTTACTTGCTGAGATTATTAGTTTTGTTTGACAAGATAACTACTCAGATTCATGTTGTGCAGCGTCTCTTCTGCAGATTGTCTTTGGGGTTGTTGTATTTTAAACTTGATCTATGGAGCTCTTTGCTGTAATGCCTGGTGTCACTGTCACAAAGATATTGACACTTGACAATGGTCTGAATGCTGGATGCTGAGTTGCCTCCCATTCTGCATCCAGCTGTTGAGTTGATATACTTTCACATCTGTCATTAGACAAATGTAATGATGTCATGTAATGATACTGAAAGACTTTTTACTTAAAACAACCTGTCAGCTGAATACTATTCGACCAACCATCCTCCTAGCTGCAATGGTGAGCTAGAGGTTATTGAGGCAAACTTGTGACCCGACCAAAAACAGCATCACTCACCATCACTCATTACCACCACCTAGCTGCCCTTGAGTAAGGCCCTTAACCCCCAGCTGTTCAGTGAAGCTGCTCAATGGCTAACAGATCAGACTGGGCAGCTTCCAGATGTGAATGCATGTGACTGTGTGAGTTTGATCAGGGCATTTCTACAAAAGAGAGCGTGACTCTCTTTAATAAATAAAGGTTAAAAAACATATTGCTCTAGTGCTGCGGTGAAATCAGTGGAAAAAATCCACTGTTGAACCATAACTCAACTCCTCCACTGGAGGCATGGTTATTATATAGTTTTGTTACTGTCACCAGATTTATAAAAAAAAAAACAAAAAAAAACAAAACCGACAATATTTTAGTGCTTAGTGCATGTTTTTATACTTTCTGAATACATACTGAAGACGTAATAACTCACAAATGTATGCGAACTGAGCCCTTTATTAGAAACACCTGTACACCCGCTTATTCATGCATTTATCAAATCAGCCAATCAGCCATGTGGCAGCAGTACAATACATACAACCACACAGATACAGGTCAGGAACTTCATTTAATGTTCACATCAAACATCACAATAAGGAAGAAATGTGATCTCAGTTACTTTGACCATGGCATCATTGTTGGTGTCGGACGGGCTGGGATTTTCACACACAACAGTCTTTAGAGGTTTAATTCTGAATGGTGTGAAAAACAAATACATCCGCTGAGAAGCATAGCTGCAGAAGGAAACGCTTTGTTGATGAGCAAAGTCAGAGGAGGATGACCAGACTATTCGGAGCTGATAGAAAAGCTACGGTAGCTGTGTGTTCTTGACACACTTTGATCATCATTTGAATGCCACAGTCTGAGTATTGTTTCTGACCATGTGCCATGTATGGGCCGCAGTTTACCATCTTCTAATGGCTACTTCCAGCAGGATAATGCACCATGTCACAAAGCAAAAGTGGTCTCAAACTGGTTTAATGCATGACAATGAGTTCACTGTAAATCAGTGTCACCACATCTGAATCCAGTAGTAACTTTGGTATGTGGTAGAACACAAGGTTCACAGCATGAATGTGCAGCTGAATAATCTGTAGAAATGATGTGATTCAATCATGTCAACATGGAGCAGGATCTCAGAGGAAAGTCTCTAACATGTTGTAGAAACCATGCCACAAATAATTAAGGCTATTTTGAGAACAAAGGGAAGCTCTACTCAGTATTAGTATGGTGTGAATATATATTTTCATTTTGTAAAATGCTTGATGATTTCCTAAAACAGCTGGCCACTGCAGGTTTTAACAAACATTACAAAAACGAAACAGTACTGCTGTAGGTTCACAAGATTTGTTTAAAGTATAATATCATATGGAGATTTTTTTTGGTATATGTCATGGTGTATGTCTTTCTTTGGTGGAAACTTTCAGTGTTCCTGCTCCTGACTGACTGGCCAATGTGTCATGGTTCTCCAGCTAAGTGTGGCCTGGGCTGGCGTTCATAGGGATATGTCACAGACTGGAGGGGAGATAAGCTGAGGGGACGGTGTTGACCAGAGGAGATCCAGTGTCAGCTTATCAACCAGGGCTGGCTGCCTGACTGTGGCCTCGGATAAGAGGAAGAGAAAGGGCCTTTGTTTTCAGCTGGCGCACCTCGTCTGGTCTCTTGCCTATCTCATTCCCTCGCTGGCCCCCATCATACCCAGCCAGCCCTCCATGTATGGCTGGGTTTCATTGCAGATACAGTATTTAAGACAGACTATTCTAATGTTTCAGATTTGATGAATGAAAACCAGGTTCAACTGGTTATTTCTGGGTTGTGTCTGGGCATATCAGTCTTTCTGATAATACAATCAGACCATGCTCAATTGATTTTTGCCTTAACAAATGCCAGTAACCAAATAGGAAACCTGAGATCTCCTCTGTGATAATTGCACTAATTCATAAAATGTGTATGATATTATGTCACTTCTTATATTTTATATACACTCGTAAATCCAGCTCTATGTGCTTTTCCAGCGGCAACTTTTGTTTAGTCCTACAAGACTTGTACTAAGCAGCTGTACATTAGAGAATAAAGGAAATGGGTTCTTAAACCTTGAACTTCACCTATGAGAGCAGATTAAAAATAATGCTCCCTTTGATCCCATGCATTTAGTATCTTTTTGTTTGCCGCACTGCTGTTTTGTGTGTCCACCCTCTGTACACAATCTAATAAAACCAGACAAGACACAATCATGAGTCCACAGCGATGTTAGTAGCTCTGAGAGGCTATATATATGCACATTAGTGCTTTGAGCTAAATGCTAATGTCAGCAATCTACACACAATAACAACGCTAACATCCATTTAGCAGGTATAATGTTTACCATCTTTACCTTATTACTTTATTGTGTTAGCATGCTAACATTTGCTAGTTAGCACTAAATACAAAGTACAGTGCGACTCAAATGTCATTAGTTTTCAAGGTATTTGGTTATAAACCCAAGTACTGGATAAGTTTTTGACCACATGATGGTCCACTCAGTAGCAGTGTCGACATTTTTCTCAAAACCACAAATGTCTCATGGAGGTGCAAGAGAGCAGTGGCGATCAGGGGATCCAGGTAAATAATAGGCCCTCTCGAGACCTGGTGGTTAGCTTTTGATCCACCATAAAGATACAAAGTATTTTACAGTTGTTACAAGGACAAGCCTGAACTAACATGAGCAAACTATTCCTACATACAGCTGGCATTATAATGACTTAATGATTACTAACTACTATGACTGTTTGGCACTGAATCGTACTTTGATGACATGATGCCAAATTTTAGCTTTTGAACAGAGAAGGGGGGAGTGATAAGACCAGTGCAGAGCCATATGTCACCTGTTTAAACGTATGTATTCTAAAAGGTACAACTCTGATCTACTACATTCTCTGAGCACGCACACTGCTTCCTTCTGCTCCTCCTGTCCTCCTGCTCTTCATATGACTCGTAGCTCCACTTTAGTGCTCTCCACTTCAGCCCATTGGGGTCATCAAACAAAATTTACAGCCCTTTGGTCCCCTCCCCTGAAAGGCCTCTCTCACTGCGCCACTTTTCCCTGAGGTCCAACATTTTGATGTGTTTTGCTGTGTGTGCGTGTGGCTGTGTGGCTGGGGGTGGGTAGTGTGGCTGTCTGTAAAATGCAATATGAAAAGCAAAGGAAAAATGCCTTGGTTGTAGTGTTTTGCGTGTTGTTAATTTGGAGTGTTTTCCTCTCACCTCTGGGAACCATATAACTTCAAACTGCTGTGTGTGTTTGCAAAAATCTTTTTCAGTGGTTGAGACTTCATAAGAGTCAATAATAAGTTCACATTTTGAAAGCTGATGTTAATTTACAGTTATAATATACAGTTACAATTATAGAGTAGTTTCATTATTAGTCGTTTTTTTCTTATGACAGAAATGTGTACAACTCTGTTGTCCTGCTTTATAGGCATTTTCCGCCCAGCAGTGGATGAAGTAAAAGGGTCACAGACAGGTATTGCACTGGAGGAGCCTGAGACCAAAGCTGTCCACTGTGCCAAAATAGAGATTAATATGAGGGGCTGATATTTGGGAATCAACCTTTGATATGATGCCAGGAGGGGAGTGCTCCCAGCTGCTGCCAGGAGGGGTGTGCTACTAGACAGTCTGTGAGGCTGAAGACAAAGTTGAATAGTGAAATAAAGCAAAAAATTTATATAGCACCATTCAGACACAAGGCAATTCAAAATGCTTCACAAACGATAAAAGTAAATAGAAATTTTTAAATAAGTCATATCAAGATTGTATAAAATCAGGTAAGTAAATAAGTAGAGGGCTTCTTGTCCCAGTTGGAGGTGATTGGAGTAAAGTAGAAGCATTGATGTGTTGTCTTGAACCACTCTTGATATGTCATGATTGATGTTAAACTTGCATCATGTTTTAACCTAAGTATCAGATTAAGATGGATACACAGTTTTAGACACTGCAGTGGAATAAGATTGGTGAAAATCTGTTTAACAGGCGACAGCTTTATATGATTGTTTACAGTGTAACAACAGTAGGATCCCAACCACATTGTAACATGGACAAGCATGGAGCTACCAGCTCCATTGGTTAGAGACAGCACGTTCAAATGTTTTGGAAAGAAATGAGACGGGTCAGGGGGAACTATCTTGATGAGCTGAGAAGCTAATTGACTTGAAGGCAGATGAAATGATGCCAGATGTCAATGAAGAGTTGATGACAGTTTTCAAGAAGGGAAGAAAGTTCTGCAGGAGTGGTTTTTCTGAGGGTTAGGGCTTGCTGTTTGGAGACAAGCTTAGGTCTTTTAAATAGAAGGTCTATCAATACAACATTAAATTTACTTGTTTGTCGATGTTTGTGTGTGGATGGGATGGTAATGCTACTTATTTCACTAGTCTGAATAGTTACCTGACTTACTGTGGATCTCAGACTCTTTCTTCTATCTTGATCATCTCTCTTTTTAACTATTTGTGTTTTACTCTTCTACCTTATTTTTCCTCAGACAAACTCCCCTCACAAGTCCCTAACAAAAACACACAATAAGACATTAATTCCCCATCCAGCTACTGAAATCTTAACATCTTACAAACTATGAAACTACTGTAGTAACATCTTCTTGAATGAGCTCAAATTCTTATTTTGTGTCTCAACAGAATGTGTTCTTACACCGAGGGAGTTCTCGAGGGGATGGGACAGTGCTTACAGGACCCAATCGGAAAGGTTCAGTAGTTCGTGGGGATGTTTTTGTGGTGGATGAGGACACTGACTTGTTGGATCCAATCTTCCAAAATGGCGGACAAGTGAACCCCCAGTGGAAGCCCCCCAGAAATGGCGCCAAAGGAAAGCCTGAAATGTCCTCTAAACATTCGGAGGAGAATATTACCATAGAGAAAAAGACAAATTCAAGTGGGAGGACTTCATCGCTGTTCCCTGGAAAACCGTCCGATGACATAATTGACCTAGACACCAGAAACACACCGAAGAAGCCCTCAGTGGGGTTTCCTGCACTTCCCAGGATCCCTTCAGATCCTAGAACATCCACAAATTCCAGCAAACTAAGAGAGGAGAGAGATGATCAGGCCAGGACTGTCTCACCTATACCTCATGTCATCACCTCTGACCCATCTGCACAGGCAGTAGTTGAGGAGTGGGGACCCAACGCCACACAGAACACCACAGACTCGGATCATAGAGCCAAGAACAACCGTAGACAACCAGACAGGGAGCACCCCGGAACTGTGACCATTGTATCCATCGATGGTGACCTGGTCCGGAGCTCAGATGGGAAAATGTACCGGCTCCAGAGAGGACCACCAGGCCGAATGGGTCCTCCAGGACAAGAAGTGAGTAGTCTTATGGTGCTATGCTCTTGTTGGTCTAATGCCCTTGTTTTAATGCTACTGTATGCATCCAAGTGAAAAGTGCAAGAAAGCAAGTCTTCTTGAGTTTCCTCTGCCTGATGTAAACTGTTCAATGAGAAATGATTGTTTCTACAGTTTTGAGGCTATTGACAGCCAAGGCCAAGACTTATCCCCCACTGTTTTAACAGTAAAGCTGATGTATTATATCAGAGCTATCTGTTGTAAGATGAGATTTAAAAAAAAGAAAAAAGTTCAAACCTTGTGAATGAAAAAGTGTGACATCTGTTTATGCTTTCCAGCTTACAAGAGCTGTTCTCCATCAGCTGCCATCTGAATCTGATCAGCTGAGGTTACGCTGCTCAAACACATGTTGATCCACATGTCTTTGATGCAGCAATCTCAGCCCCCAGAGAACCGCATAGTGAACAAGTCTCAGCAGTTTGTCGTAGCATTACTCAATGTGACAAACTTAACCTCCGGCTGCCAAGTCATCTTATTGGTGCCAATGAGTAAAGTCATTTTATAAGATGCAGTCAGACGGTTTACCTGGTGTAAGAGGTGGGCCATCACAGGAACTGCAGGGTAGACAGAATCAGAACCAGACTGCACATCTGGTCACGTCTGGGCCGTTTTCTGGAGTCACGCTGCCATAAAATGCACAGGATCACTCAGCACGATTACTGTGATTGGAGCCGGCTGTAGGGAACATGAAGGAAGACGTCCCATTCTCTCTCCTCATGTACAACATCTCAGATCTTGCTTACCTTGTTGTAGTGTAAAGCCTTCAGCATCATCTTCTACACGTGTGTTGACAAAGTCAGTTTATTTGAGTAAAAAGTACTAATTTACAAAAGAATATTTCTATGCTATGGCTGCAGAAAACACTCTTTTCTGACTGGTTGGCATATATATTAAAATTATATACGGTAATAAGATGCCTCAAAGAGAGACCCGGGTAGCAGTTTAACATCTGTTAAATCACAGTGTAAGCTCTTTTAAATGGCACACAGTTTAACCACAGCATCAATACATCTGCTTACTGTTGCATTCAAAGACGTCACTGACTACTAACTAACTTTGCTAAATGGATTATGACTTGAACACAGCCTACCTTGCTTTAAATGGCTGTTGTACAAGTGTGGTAGTACACTCTGAGGTTTCCTGTTGTAGAAAATAATGGACTTAGTGGATGACATGCCTCATCTGCTATACAACTTGTCATGTGTTATGCCTGTGTGTGTACTTATTATTGCATGTATTAGTATTGCTCCTTGTAGTTCAAGCATAAGTCAATTATATTAACTCCTGGTTCGTACAGGCTGCAGAGATTGATCACCCAACCAGCAGCAACTGGGTTTTCAGACTCTCATCAAATGCCACAGTAAAGATGTAGAGAGATTTATTATTTCTGTACCATTTACATATAGTATCCCAGTACTCCGAGCTATAAAATCTTACAGTGTTTTATTAACATAGGTTTTGGGACCAAAACCATAAAATAAATGGTTTTTGCTTTTCAACAGGCAAATTTAGTTGAAGACGCAACAATTTTACAATTTGACCATTACTGGTGTTTTTTTTATTATCATTATTTTATCTTGTGTCTTGGAAGATACCTTTTCTTTGTACTGTTTTTTTTTTTTTTTTTTTTTTTTTATCGAGGGGTTGTTTGTTATGTTTCCACAGGGATGTTCTGGTGAGCCTGGCCTGTCTGGGTTTAAAGGTGATAAGGTAAAATAACCTTGTTTATGACATTAAAGCCTACAGTGATGTGCTACATATTTCCAGTTTTCTCCTCAGGATTTAAGTACACTGTTGTCCTGTGCACCCCTGAGAAACCATCCAGAGCCATACCTTGTTTTAAAGCTCAGTTTCACCTTAGACATTTTAATACCTACAGCTATAAACTCCTGCCCATTCCTCCATTATGTCTATATGTATAATATTTATGTTGGAGCTCCAGTGCTGCAACAAATCACTTCTATGATGTAATGCTAAAAACAATGCTGTGCTATTATAATAAGTATCCCATATAAATTGATTTGTCTTGCATGAACGTACCACATACTGTTGATTTCTCACAGGGTAAAACGGGCCCTGAAGGTCGTCCAGGAAAAAGGGGGGAGTCAGGACCTCCCGGACCGCCAGGTTTACCAACCCTCTACCTGTGGAGGAATACTGCTGAGGAATGGGCTGCCTTCCAGGTAAGATGGAAACCAGAAAGTATTCTTTATATTGAGTGCGATTTTTACTAAATGTTGTTTTCCTTCTTCTGAACAGAATGTCTCTCTTTAATGTAGAGTCTTTCATAATTTGAGTTTAAAATGTTTGAATGAACAGTAGGTATATTTACAGTATAGAGACAGTCATTATGGTCCAGCTGCTTAGAAAACTGTCATCCACCTTTGAACTCAACCCTAATTAGAGTTAAAGGGTTAGGGTTGAGTTCTGAAGAAACTGATCTCCTGAGGGGTGAGACTACACTCAGCATGATCTGTATGCTGTCAGTCAGGCATGTTAGATGAATTGTGGACCAAAGCTCCCGTCCTAGACCCGATGGCTCTTTCAGCTGAACCTCCATGATATTTTACAGTTTAACAACAAAGATCATATCAGAACATGTACAGCCCATAGACTGTAAATAAAGATGGACGTAGCCTCCGTGACATCACCCAGCTGCTCTGCTGTCACCATCTTGGCAGTGTCTGACTCCACCTAACTCCCTGCTAATCCAAAAATGGGCAAAGAGGTGGGGGCGTGTGTGGAGCCGAGACTTTGGTACATGCCGGATCGTGGCAGCATATGCTCACCCACCTGTCACTCAAAGCTGCACGCCCTTAATTATGCAGAACTCTAAGCCTTAATAAAATATACACAGGTGAGATATATAAAAATTCACCCCCTGTACAGTTGTCATGAAGGAGGATATTAGCTCTAGGGACCAAAACTATTTTTGTACCAGGCTGAAACATTGTGACATGGGAGTCTATGGGGATTGACTCACTTTTGGAGCCAAGTGGCCATTTGTGGAACTGCAGTTTTTGGCACTTCAGTGTTGGCTTAATTTTCAGCCCTGGAGGTTGCCCCTTGGTACAGCCACAAATATTATTTGTAAAAGTGGCTCCTTGTAGACAGTAAATGGAAAGATAATTTATGGATTTATAATCTCAGAAGCATTAGAGTTTTTATACAAGCATTATGTAGTTACGATCGGCATTTCTCTAGGCCCTCATTGTGATGCCAGTCGGTCATTTGGTTGGCTGGTCTGTCGGTTGGTCAGTTGGTGGGTCCACCTCTTTGGTCCAGACTGAAATATCTCAACGACTTTATGCAGTGAGAGATTCTGCATTACTTCAATTCATTGATACTTTGATTTAGGACTTAATACTATCAGAACTAATGACATTCCACTCAGTATCTTGTGTATTTAACAGATGAAAATATTCAACCTGAGATATTATGGTCTACCAAACAGTCACCGTACCCATTTGGCATCTTTACTGACCAACAAGTAGGCACTGAGATCACACATAACATCTTAAAAGTCCTATCCTCACACAGAGAAGTTACCAGCTTTGCACTTTTGTAACTTTGAAGCTATCACATCCCCCAGTGTCCCTGTAAACATCTTAACCAGTTGAAATGAAGATGGCTTTTCCTTCCTTCTCTCTCCCCCTAAGTGCCTGTGTAATTCATCGTCAGTTACCTAAAAGACACACTGGACTTCAAATGTTCTTTGAGGCTAAGCCATCTTTCTCCGGAGCTATAAGACTATCTGTAAAACCTCTGACCCTGCAGTTATAGTGCTTGCAATCTGATGCTCTGTCATCATCTGTTTAATGTCTCTGCAGTGGACACAGCTGTTTGTCGTCCAGTGTGTCAGTGTGATGAAGAACTGTCCGTCATTGAAAAAAGATGACGAAAATAAAAGTAGTAGTGCTAGTAGTTTGTGGTGGCGATTTGTCACCGTATGCTCTTTGAACTTTATGTGGAGAGGCTACAGAGGTCATTGTCATACTTTTACTCATTCTGAATGAGGGTCAAAGATAGTTACTCTAACTCCAGGAACTGTGGAATTTGAAAGATGATCATGTTTCATTATAAGTTATGTGTTTACATTTCAGTGACCTGTCAAAAAAAAAAAAATCTCCATCATTCAAACTTATTTTAATATTTTGTGTCACTTTGCTCAATCCCAGTATCCAAAATTTCCCAATATGCCTCCAACGTCAGGGCTCAAATCTATTTTAGACACCTCCCTCCCCCTCAAAGGTCTTACATCCAGAATTTTGAGATTATTGTGCTTTTTAAAGATTCTCCTGTGATTAAGTCCAAAGTAAACTGGGAAATGATGATTGGGGAAACTTTCCCAGAGGAAACTTTGGATGCTGCTGTGGAGAGAAAAAAACAGTTGTACCTCTTGTACTTCACCAGCCTGATTCAATTTAAAGTCATCCATCGTATCCACTATTCAAAAGTCAAACTCGAGAATATAGATCCTAATTTAGACAAGACTTGGATAGATGTCATGGGCTCCAGCAGACTTGACTCACATGTTCTGAACCTGCTCTCATACTGGTTAATTATTTTTGAATGTCTCTCCAAAGCCACAGGCAGAAGTTTGAGGACAAACGTTTGGACGGCCATTTTTGGGGTTCCAGCAAATGATCAACCATAAACACTAAACATTACATTAAAGAATATTATAGCATATAGGATTATTGGAGAGAAGAAGAATTATATTAAACCCCCTGTTGGCAACCCTCTGGCTTAAAGACCTAATGACATTTATTAATCTTGATCAAATAAAGTTTGCACTGAGACACTCTGCTCAGAAGTTATATTCCATTTGGGGTCCTATAATGTAATATTTCATAGTATTAAGAGTCTTCCTGACTCTATGTGAAGGGATTTAATTATTAATGAATTCATTTATGAATAGATCCATTCATTTGTTTGTTTGTTCGTCCTCCTTCTGTCTTCCTCTCTACCTTATTTCTGTCCTGCTTTTGACTATCACTGATTTTGATTCGTTTGTCAAAGCACTTTGTAAACTATGTTTTTAAAAGGTGCTATATAAATATATAAAGTTAAAGTTATTTATGGATCCCCTCAGCTATTATAATTTTATTTCATTTATTTATTTTCCTAATTTCTCTCAGTAACTCCATCATTACATTTCGAAATCAGCTGACAGTTTTGTATTGTGTTACTAGTAACAGAGAGCAGTGTATATGGAGGATGAGATAAGAGGGCTTGAGTAGAGAGGATAAAAAAGCCTGTTTGTTGATGGGTTTAAAAGAAGCATATCTGTTAATGTTTTCTCACTCTGCTCAATGTAACTTTGAGTAAAACTAAAAAAAAGTGCTCATATACATTATTATCATCCATATAGACTCTCATTTTCTGTTTTTTGTTCCTGGATCTGTAACTTATCCTGTGTGTTTCCATCCTTCCTGTAGCAAACCAATTTCTATCAGTTACTTCGTGCTGGTTGGCCTGTAAGTATGCTGTGACGATTAACGGCCTTTCTTTGTTGGGATGTAGTTGTTTTGTTAATTCCTGTTGACCTGAGGCTGGTTTGTTTTTTGTGAGCTTGCAGAGTAAAGAGGGTCCAACAGGACCACCTGGAGAGATGGGCAGGCCTGGGCTACAGGTTAGAGATGGGTTGCATACACAGTTTTGATTTAGAAAATTCTGTGTTGATTAAACCTGAATTAGTGAACAATTTCTATTTTCCCTGATCTTCTTTCTCAGGGGCCAGCTGGTGAACCTGGGGACCGTGGACGACCAGGGATGCCAGGAGAGATGGTAAGCACCCAGACTATCACTTCCTATACAGTAGTAAATAGTTGTTAAACCGTTTGGTAAAAAAAGATGTTTTAGAGCCTCAGACCTGGTGTCACCTCATCAAAATTAGTCCATGAGTCTAGAAAATCAAATGATGGGTAGCAGGGTGATGAGTGGGGGTGAGTAAACAGCAACATACTAAATGCTAAACATGGAACGTCATGCCCTGAGAGACCTGTCAATCAAGGCAGATTGACCGGCAAGACATACTCATGAAAAGTTTGAAATTTATTGAGGTTTGTTTACATTTTCAGCCATGCTAGCGGCGTGACTCTAGGGACGGCATGGTCGGTCCGTCAGTCGGTCAGCCCACCACTTTGGTCCAGACTGAAATATCTCGACAGCTATTGGATGGATTGCTTTGACATTTCGTGTGGAAATCAGGATCCATAGAGGATAAATTCTTGTTACGATCCCCTGACTTATTCTAGGAAATATGTACTATGAAATACGAAATTATTGTACCAGTTGATGGACTGGTACAAGATTTGTTACACAGGTGGCTCCCAGAGGATGATTTGTGATTACTTTGGTGACACCTTGCCTATTGTGCCATCATCATCTTGTCGAACACTTTGGTTTATAGCCAAATACTTGCAAAACTAATGACATGTCCTTTCTGTTTCATGCTAATTAATGCATATTAAAATGCTTATTTAAGATCCTAAACATAGTAAACATTACACCTGATAAACATCAACTTATTAGCATTATCACTGTGAGCATGTTAGCATGCTAACTTTTGCAATGAGTTTAATGCATCACTGTGGCCAGCATGGCTGTAGACTCTTATTCTTGTTTCCACACTGAATGACAAAATCACAAGTCTATTGTGGGTCTGCATTTAACGCCTCTAATGCTTCAAATAAACTTAATGATGGGTGCAGTTAATGAAATAATGAAAAATAAAAATGTCACATTTTTATGCCTTCATCACTTCAAATAGAAATATTCTACATTTCTTACTTCCTTTTAATACAGTCTGATACATTTGGTGTCATTGGAATTGGCCAATGCTTGTTCATGCAGCAGTTGAGTTAAATAAAGTGTAATTTACTGTAGCTGGTCGAGCAAAGTGTGGTTAAAAGAAGTGGGTGCTGTCCGCCTGTGCATGAAACTCTATGATGTAACCATTCCCATATTGAGAGTATAAGCAATCAAAGTTGCATTGCTAAATTAAGAAGTTCTATATTTCTTTCTAAATTTGAACACACTAAGGCGTAGTTGATGTTGAAGTTTTCTAAATTTATATTGTGTAATTTCATAAGTTTCACATTCACTCACTAAGGCCTCCCTTCTTCTCATTTAGTGTTGAGTTACATAAGATTTGAAAACCACTGACATAATGTGTTTGGGTGAACAGGTTGTAAAGGTGGAGGTAATTTAAACTGTGTTACATCCATCTCAGCAACCATCTCAAAATACATAAACATGAGTCCTGGAAGTTCAGTTTGACCGTATGGAAACTGAAAGCCTGGTGCCAGTATTGTGTGAGGTCTCAGTTGGGTAATGAGTTGGTACTGGGGACCAAACAGTGAGGTTAGGGATAGCTGGAAACACTCACTCCTGGTGACTGTTCTGTGAGAGAAGAAGAGAGAATATATAATGGCTTCAAAAAGTATTCAGTCCACTTCACTTTTTGCATACATTACTGTGTTGTAGAATTAATGTAAAATTGCAATTTTTCCCACCGGCCTATACTCAATAATCCAAGATCAAATTGAAAATATGTGTTTCATTTTTGGAAATGTATTAAATGTCAAAAACTGAAATCTCTCAATTACAAATGTATTCAGAGACTTAATTCAACACTTTGTAGAAGCCCCTTTCCAGCAAATACAGCTTAGATTTTTCTTGGGTTAGTCTCTACAAGCTTTACACCCCTGGATTTAGGAAGTGTATCCCATTCTTCAAGCCGCTACAGCTTCGTCTTGGCTGTATGCTTCAGGTCATTGTCGTGGTGAAAGGTGAACCATTGCCCCAGCCTCAGGTCGTAGGAAGCAGGTTTTCTTCAAGGACCTCTCTGTATTTGGCTGCATTCATTCTTCCCTCAATACTAGCAAGTCTCCCTCTCCCTGCCACTGACAAGCAGCAGTTATAGTGTCCATTGGGTTCTTGGTCACCACATAGGTGAAACACACATAGGTTTGAACCTTTCAAATATTTTGCACATTATGTCCATAAAAGGGTAAACCAATACAAGAAAAGATATGACTACTTGTATAGCTGCTTATTTGAATGCATATTTTGGAGATGCACCCTCAGGTTGCTAGTGCTGCTAACTGTAACTTTTATACAAGTTTATCTCAAGGCTCCACAATTTTGCTGTGTACTGACCAAAACTGAAGTATTTCAGTTTTTGAGTTTTAAATTGTTCAGAGTGCAACTCAGTCTGTAGCTGAGTTGGGTTTTGAACTCTCTGCCATCATTGCCACATGTTGTTGCTATTCATTCGTTTCAGCTAGACTTAGATTTCATTTTGACTCTAGTGCAGCGGATCAGGCCCACGAAAGAAATCTTTTTTTTTTTTTTTACAATTCCATCATATAAATGACAAAGACCGTTTTTGCCCAGTTATGCAGTGTGTATGGCCAACTCTTGGAAGAGTTCTGGTGGTTCTAAACTTCTCCCATTTCACAATTACTGAAGCTGCTGTGCTCCTGGGAACACTCAAAGCTTCAGAAATGGTTTTATACCCTGGCCCTGATCTATGCCTCATCACAAAATTTTATTGTGGGGGTTCCTTCTGGCCTGGTTTTTGTCCTTACATGAAGTCTGAATTGTGGGACATTATGTCTGTTCAATTCAGTTAGACTCCTGTCAAGTTCTGGTCACATCTGAAGGATAATTAAAGCCAACAGGATGTACCTGACCACCACAACTTGGAGTGTCACAGCAAAAAGTCTGAATACTAATGTAACTAAGAACTTTCAATTTCTGATGAATTTGCAAAGATTTCTAAAAAACATGTTTTTGCTTTTGGGTCATTTGGGGTTATCTAGTGTCGATTGATGGACAAAAATCTTAATCTTAATATAAATATGAATTAAAAGTTAATCCAAAACACAAAGTTCTGAATACCTTCTGAAGCCATTATAGGTGGCCAAAAGTATAGATTGTGTTTAGATTGGCAGCTTCTAGGTATGAATGTGTGTAGTTATGAAAAATTAGGCAGTTAATCAACATCAGCTTTCATGATTTTAATTAACCATCTGTGAAGCAAAATGATAAACGGTTCCAGCTACTGAAATGTGAACAATGACTGCTCTTCTCTGTTTTATATGATTATAAATTGAATATCTTTGGGTTTTGGAAGGTTGCTCAGACAAAACAAGACACATGGAGATGTTACCTTTGGTTTTGGGAAACTGTAATTGTAATCCTTCTCCATTTTGTCATATTTTATAAATTAAATGATTACTCAATTAATCACTATAATCGAAATAATCATCAGTGTGTAGGACTGAAAACTATCCTGGTTAAACAATGGTGAAAAAGCTCATTCATCATGTCAGTCTCCACATGTATAATTCTGTATCCATCATCCTGAAATATATCATCCTCCAGTGCCGACACAGGTGGTTTAGCTATTCATTGTGAATCTGTGCATGTTCTCCGCCTGTTTTCAGGCAGTTATTGTGTGTGTTGTTATTCAGGTGATGCCCTGTCTGTGTGATGAATGGCTCTGCAGAGTGTTGGAGAGGCATCAACGTCTCCACAGTACAGACTTGTAATTTATAATGTAACTATCAGGGTGTGAAGCTCACACACGGCTGGAGAGTTTTGTTATTTCACTCTTTTTCTGGTTCATTATTTTCATTTTTTGTTTTACTTTGCTGGTTTCCTGTAAATGCTGACGCACAGGCTGATAGAGAAGCAGTCAGTATCCAGAGTGGCTCTACCTCTGATGATTTATGTTGCCTGACAGGGGGAGCAGGGTCCCAGGGGTCCTCCAGGACGAGCCGGGGCCCCAGGGAGAGATGGTGAGAATGGAGAAGACGGTCAGCCTGGGTCACCTGGTGCTCCTGGATCACAGGTGGGCACATTCTCTATAGTAAACACTGCTAGTCTAGGATGAGTGTGTTACAGTTGGTTAAATATGTGTTTGTTTTTTCACCTGTTTAAATCTTTCCATCTTGTCTCTAATTGACATCAGGGCCCCTGGGGATACAGGGGAGAACGAGGGTCTAAAGGGGAAAAGGGTGATGAGGTGAGGAATAAAACTGCACAGCTGCTTTTGTAAGGAGAAGTCAGCACCATTTAAACTTTTGATTTACTGTTTGTGAAATTAAACATGTGTGGAGTGAAGAACACATTGTTGTACTGCATACAGTTTGAGCAAAAACTCATAAATACTATCTTTCTCTTTTCTCTTTTACTCTAATACTGTCTTTCTTTTTTTAACCATTGACCATTTATTTAGCACATATATTTTTGACGACATTGTTTGTTTAGGAGTATTTTGTTCAGCTAACATTTTGTCAAATCCAGATCCAACTGTTTGGTCTAATTAGTGCTCAGTTTCATTTGAGGTTTTTTGATACTCGAGCCTTTGAGAAATAATTTGGGAAATATTATGAATATTATATTTTATTTAACCCCATTTTCATTTTATTAAAGAATCTAATCTTCTGTTAACTGTTGTCATCACACAAGCAGCCGAACAATAACTTTGCTTAACTAAAAAATAAAAATGAATAAATAAATTAATACTTTTTTTGGCCACTGTGGGGCAGCAGAGCAACAGACAACACTGACGCCATCTTTTTAGTTAATATGACAAGTTTGTCTTTTTTTATGACAAGCTTGTCAGCAAACAGTTATCAACTGAGCAACATTAGGTTTCATTTGGAGTTAGTGTTTCTGGCTAACTGGTAAATTTCAGTCAAATATTCATTGTCCTTACAGCTCTGGTTTTGCTCTCCACCACCTTTTGAGGCAAAAATCTGGTTCCTTAGCTAGTTATTTGTTTATTAAAGCTAAAAGGTAAAAGCTAGTTGCTAACTTTGACAAGTCTGCCATTCAGTGCTGAGCAGATAGTGTATTTAACAGTTTTTGTAAGAAGTTTTTTGCTATGAAAGCAGTGAGAGTGAGGGAAAAAAGATCTGAGAGATACGATCTGATGACAATCTGAAGAACTGATCATTTTCGCACTATGAGCCACCTCACATACAAAAACATTGATTATAGCCACTTTAAATCTATATTTGATAAGGTACTTGTAGCATAAAATCTATTCTCAGGAATGGAAAATGTTTAAAAGGTGTCACTAATGAAAAATTGATTGTTGTAAAAAAAAAAAATACACTGTAGTCAATAATTTTTTCTCGACCTCCCCAGGGTCTCATCGGCCTCAAGGGTCCAAGAGGGGACATTGGTGAACCTGGTGAGAAGGTACTCTGATGCATTTATTTGTTATCCACCGTTTAAATTAGAATTTGAATTGGCACCAATGTTATTGATACACAGCGGTACACAACATTAATGAAAGACCTCTGGTCCTTTGTGGCTTTCGTGAAGAATGAAGATGTGGATTGCTTTAAAACAGACGGACTGTACTGCCTGCATCTCTTGATATGATGATATTTCTTTTTGAACAATAGAATATGTTGTAATGATCACATACTCTTCTGTCTTTGTATAGGGCTCAACTGGTTTACCTGGCCCACCTGGTCTTGTCGGACTACCAGTGAGTGTCTCCACTGTTACAGCATCTTTTTATATATGTAACAAACCAGGAATTTCACATTATGTTCATAACCTTTGTGAAGAAAATAGGTGGCTCATTTTTCCTTTATCTGTGACATAAAGCCACTTATACTGTATATTAAGAAGCAAAATGTATGTACAAATGGATATCAGCACAGTTTAACACAATAAGGATGACAGTGAAGCTGTCTCTGTGTAATACATTTCTTACACGTCTAACTGGTGTAAAATAAGAGGAAAAAAGCAATCAGCTTTTATGAGAAAAAAAAAAACATTTGCTTCTAAGTCTGTTTTAACCCCAAATGAGTCCTTCTTCGAGCTTTGAGTTCTAAGTCGTGAGGCGGTGACTTTCATTTTCTCTTCAATCTATTCTCTGGTTTATTTTGATTCTACATGGCATCAAATGAGAATCTCCCAGCACAGATTCTGTGACCAGTCTGTATCATTGATCCTCACTTTGAATACAGTGTTTTCTATGTATTTTAATGATATATTGAATACATCTTTATTTTTATCTTCTCTGCAGGGGTCTCAAGGGGTCAGAGGTGGCCACGGGCTAGAGGGGCCCTGTGGTCCTGATGTGAGTCATGTGCTGTCCGACTGTTGATCTGAACTCTTGTAACTTTGCACTTTACACAATCAGGGATGACCCACAACATCATCAGTTGGCCTGAGAAGACATGGATTTTGCAGCATTAGTAAATTGGGGAAATGTATTAGACATACACCTGTCCATGGCTTGAGTCTATCCCAGCAGCTTTGGGAAAGAGGAGGTCTACACCGTTAACATTAATATATACATACATCATTTTTAAAAAATTGACATTTTGTGCGTTCGTTGCCGCTGTAGCATTTTGTGTCAATTATGTGAATGAAGGTTAAGACTGACTTATACACTGTTGCTCATAAAGTTGGAATAAAATATTTTTTACCTCTTTCCATGAAATGACTGTGACAGTGTGATTTATTTCATTTCACCTGGGTAATTGGGACACATAATGTAATCATTGCACCTGGTCAAAAGTGATTACTGATGCATTTAAATAGGAATAAACAGAAGATTGTGTCTGAAAACTAAATTATTCCAACTTTATGGGCAACAGTGTATCTTAAATTTATCATACAGTTTTAATCATGCAAGATTCTGAACTGTAAATATGAACTTCTGGACATTGAGGACAGTGCATCATTGACACTGTTACTTTCTTGCTGTTACTAGGGGGAGAGCGGACTGGATGGCCCCCCAGGTCTGCCAGGGCCAACGGTAAGAAGACAGAAGGATACGGTGATAAAATATTTGACTGGTGTCAGTTATAGATATATACCTAATATTTTTTTGTGTGCGTGTCACAGGGAGCACCAGGTGTTACAGGAGGTGTTGGCGCTCAAGGAGTTAATGGCTCGAGGGTAAGATTAGACTACAAGTATTTATTACCAGCGACAGCATGACTGGTATTATTGTGAGTATTTGTGTGTGTGTGTGTGTGTGTGTGTGTGTGTGTGTGTGTGTCATCATGGGAAAATGTGGTCCTTGAGACATCCACTGTAGCAAGAACTACCACAGAGGAGGTTTTGAGGTCTTTTGAGGCAGATGTTTGAATGTCTGTGGACAGATGTCACCACAATAGCGTCAGAACTGTACAAGATACATTAAGGAAACTTTAGAGCTTTGTAGTTAAGATCAAAATGAAGCCAGAGTTTGGTCTGACTCATGAGTACTAAGTTAATTACTAGTACTAGTAAAAAGTACTGAGTGCTCATGAGAGTGTCAACATGCTGATTGGCATCACAGGCGGTGTGATCCCATTGTGAGATGGTCTGTAGTTATAACTCTGGAGGTGAAAAATGTTTTCACCTAGCTCTGTCTTTTTTTCAGTTAAATTATTTTTCATTAAACTGTAATTTTCTTTGATATATTGAAAATTGCTCATCACAAGTTCCCAGAGCCCTAGCAGATGTCTTCAAATGAGCTGTTTTGTGTAAGCAACAGTCCCAAACCCAGAAATATTCAGTTCACAATGACATCAAATAGAGAAAAGCAGCAAATTGTAATATTTCAGAAGCTGGAACCAGAGACTATATGACATTTCTGCTTGATGAGTGACATTAATGAGTGGATAGATGCATCATCAAAATTGTTGATTCATTTTCTGTTGATCAAGAAATGTTTGATGGAAACAGGCAGATAGTGACTAGCTGACTAAATGATGGTATGAGTTTGAAGTTTGGGCACCAGTTTTATAGATCTCTTCTCTTGTTTATAAAATTTACATGTCAGATAAAATTTCTTTCAGGGGGACATGGGACCTGCTGGAAGTGTTGGTCACAAAGGCCCACAGGTATATATTTTGTTTTTATCATAATTATGCTGCAAGTTTTTTTTAGAGACTATGTTTGACATTGAAATGTGTTGCCTTCTTTTTCTTCCCATTAGGGGCCTCCAGGTTTAGAGGGACAGATTGGACCCCCTGGACTCAGAGGGCCTCAAGTGAGTACAGTTCAAGATGAGAGTGTTGATGGAGACTTGTGACTCTTTGCGGTGCTGCTTCATAAACTTGTGCAGGGGGTTTAAGTCAAACTGTGTATCTTAACAGGGACATTTAGGACTGATCGGTTTCCCCGGCCCTAAAGGACATCCTGTAAGTTTGTTCTCATCACGTTATTTTGTTTCATTTTTTTCTTTTTTTTGTTTTCTTTTGGTGCACAGTGGATTTAATGGTGGAACTGGAACTGAACAGCAAACATTTCAATCTTGTGCATAATGAGGAGCCAACAGTAGTGTATCAACAAGGCCTGATCATTTAAAATCAGAAGATACAGTATCTTATCACTGCTTTCCTGTTTGTTTGTCTTTTGTTTTCTTACCAGGGGCCTGTGGGACCCATGGGTGCCCGGGGGGAACCCGGCTTTGAGGGGCCCATGGTGAGTTACACTTGAACATGTTCACCAGGGTATTACATCATAACAATATTACACTTGCAGGTTCACACTAAAGTGGCAAGAAAACAGTGTGAATAACCTGGTTTCCTTTAGTAATTGATCATAAAATGCAGCGTTTTCCCATACAACTAGCTAGTGAGGTGTTTAGGGGACATCTGTGAATTGTAGGTTGTAGTGGGTTACATTCTCCCCCTCTAAACAGCCTGAGTCTCTGCATGCACACTGGTCACACGCTGCATCACCCACGACCACAAGTAAAGTCTTAGCCGAGCTGAAATTTTATCTGATCTTCATCTAAACCACAAGTGTAAACAAAATTAAAGTGCTTAAGCTAATAACACATAAACAATTTTTAGCGTTCTCATTCAACACATCCATTAAACATTCACGCAGCTGGTGGAAAAACCAAGTGAAGCCTTGGATTTAATAACTGTTTGAACTTCCTTTTCCCCCAATAACCTCAAACAAGCTCTTTAGTAGCTGATCAGAGGTGCACAATGTTCAGGAGGATTCTTCCTTATAGAGCTGCTTCAGCTCGGACATATTCTCAGGATGTCTGGTGCGAGCGGCTCTCTTCAGTTCATTCCACAGCATCTCTCCTGGATTAAGGTCAGGACTCTGACTGCGCTCCTACAGGTGGATTTTCTGTGTTTGAAGTCATTCTATAGTAGATTTACTTTGATGTTTAGGGTCATTATCCTGCTGCATCACCCAACTTCTACTAAGCCTCAACTGGTGGACATCCACCCTAACATCAGCCTGTAAGATACCTCGATAAAGCAGAGATTTCATTTTCCCCTTGATGTATGGCCTCAAATTAGAGTCAAAAAGATTTTGAACTTGTAAAGTTTGTAGATGTAAATCAACCTTTCTAAACCTAAACCTATGAATCTGCATGAGAAATTCAAATTTGTACATGTGTAAAAAACATTTGTATTTGTAGAAAAAAAGAGACTAATCTATAAACAAATGATATCAGTGATAAGGTTACACAAAGACAGTCAAAAAAGTCTGGCTCTTCTGTGACCCAGGTGGATTTGCATGCATACACAGCACATTCAATTTTAACCATTGTTTTCTACAGGATATTCTTTTCTACCTCACTGATCATCTGCGTTGTGTCTTTGGAGTTATCTTAGCTTGGCCTCCAATTCTACGGAGAGTAGCCACAGAACTCCTTTTCCACACAGTTTGTCTAACTGTGAACTGATGAATATGTAAATTATCACTTGGTAACTCTCTCCAGGTTTATGTAAATCAACAATTCAGCAGCTCAAAATGTTTGAGTGTTTTTATGAATGAAAATAGCTCAAACCCACACCTCCAATCTTGTTTCATTGGTTCGACTTGTTAATGCCGTTAACTGCCAACCTACACTGTGAATGTTTGAATGATGTTTTCAATGCAGACAAGATCAATACAATGATTTGTGTGTTATTAGTTCAAATAGATTGTGTCTGTTTTCTTGCATCTGCATGTATGAACAGACATATATTACATATAGATATATGTAAGAAGGTCACAAGCAGATGTGAATATTAGATTTAGTACCAGTTGTGTGCAAGGCTTTGTATTTGGTCCCATAACTTTTGTTACCACAGTAGATGTACCTCACTGTACAGCATAATATATTTTCACATTGATCTCTACAAGCACTCTGTTGGTGGACGTTTTGCTGCAGCCTCACAGTGCCATCTCCTGGATGTAAGGTCTCAGTGGATCATGACATGATTCTGTGACACTGAACTCACTTCTTCAGTGTCTGCTGAGCTTCACCACAATAACTCTCCAGCAGATTAAAGTTTTCAAATTGACGCACATACAAAATAAATTCCATTTTTACTAGTCATTTCACCCTATATCTATCCTACTATATAGTAGGTATTGTAGTGAATGGTTTATAAATTTGCTTACATAGTATGTAATGCTTAATTAATCTGATCTCATTTTCAAGTTTTAAAACATATATTCAAGAGCTTTTGGCTTTGTTTACAGGGCACTCCAGGGCTACAAGGTCCTGCAGGTTTTCCCGGGGTAACGGTAGGTGCCCAGTATAGATTACAAACATATTCACTGCTAAACATTATTGGCTGAACCTGCTTTTGATCATTTCCTTCTTTACAGGGTAACAGGGGACCAGATGGGGACAAGGGGGATGTGGGACCTAAAGGCAACAAGGTAGGACACAGCAATTTTTCTGTTTGATAACACTGAATGAAGAGAATGAGCTGCTTAAATGAATAGCTCAACACTTTGAGGGATATGATTATTGACTTTCTCTTTGAGAGTTACATTTATCAACACCATTCATGTCATGTACGCTAAATGTAAAGCAGCAACTGGGGACTGGTTAGCGTAGCTCAGCACAGAGACTGGTAACAGGGGGAAACAACTAGCCAGGCTCTGTCCAAATCTAACAAAATCCGACTACCAGCACCTTTAAAACTCATTAATGAGCTTGATATATCTTGAGTTTTCTTTAATCAGCACGAAACAGACTTAAAGAAAGTGAATAAGTGTATTTACCAAAATGTCAAACTATTCGTTAACATTGACACATGATTCAGAAAGGTCTCTGCCCCTTAGAAAGTCTCTCTGTTTTTCTCTTAGGGTATTAAGGGGGCAGAAGGCATTAAGGGTCCTCAGGGAGAGAGGGGCCCCACCGGCTTCCTAGGTTTCCCAGGGAACAAGGGCCAGCCTGGCCCCAAAGGCACTGAGGTACACTTTACAGCACTGTGGTTATTCGTAAATATTCTATGTGTAAGTATTTTTAAAATAAGATCCACCTACAGTCCTGTTTTCAGATAACACACCACTTGTTTCAGATCTATACTGGCAACAAATAAAATCCTTTCCATTACCATGTTATTAACCCACTGTGTTTGCAGAGCATTATTGTATTACATGCTGTTTTAAGCAGGAGAAAGAAGCGTGTGGTGAAGGTGAAAAAACGAGATAAGCTTGACTGATTTTATATTTCTTCGTTCAGGGCACAAATGGAGAAACTGGTCCTCAGGGAAAACAGGGCAGTCGTGGGTTAAAGGTCAGTGATGATTTGTGCGTCCAACACCGTGAAATGTCAGATGACTTCATATGTTGATCCAGATTTAACACCAGATGTAACTGTGTAACATTAGAGCTTCCAATGGCCTAATACACATGCATTTAACAATCCACATTCTTGTTTCTACACTTGGTCATTCCACAGAAAGATAAAGTGTTTAAAAAGTCTAAAAGTGTTGAAGTATTTTTCTTGGAGCATGTGGAGCATGAGTCACAATGAATACTGTGAAATAATGTTTTAGATTCACTCTCAGCCTTCTGCTAAATGTCTAATCCATTGTAAAAGAAATAACTACAGCTAGTTTGTTTGTCTATCTTTGACACACAATGTAAAGTCTTGATTGTTTAAATGTTTTTAAAACCGAGCGATTAAGCCGCAATTTACATCTTCACTAATAACTGAGTGTTCTTAGCAATGTGTGGATGATGAAGTCTCTCCTGAAGTGAGTCATTCATTTTTAGGGGTTAAAGATTCCTGCCATCTTTAAGTTTACAGTGAACTCAGTGTGGGTGAAGGATGATTGTCTCTTAAAATACTGCACCTTAGTCTTACAAGATACAGATTAAAACAGAATTGATGCTGAGGAGCTGGAGATATTCAGAGGTTTTCCTTTAGTGTGGGAGCGCCAATAATGAGTGGATCCTACATTTCCCATAATCCTACTTTCCGTTAGTTTGTAGTCTCCATGTCCAATGACATCATCAGGGTTATTGTTTCCTTCAGAGCTGCAGAAGACATTACCACTAACCATGATGAGTAATTTGAACTTGATGTGTAAAATTTACCACTTTAAAACAGCAACCTGATTATTCACCTTTTTTGACCTCAGGGAGTCTTCCTTCATAAATATGTTTGTTTGCAAAGCTGACTTTGCTGATGTGACTATGTTACACAAGAGTAGTAACCCACACTCTGCTCCATTTGTCTAAAGTGGTCATAAATGAATCGTCTGTCATTTCTGCTTCACCCTTTCTACACAATTTCACCCATTTTAAGAACAAGAAAGCAAAGTCATGCTTTTTTATATAATTGTCATACTGATGCTCAGC
Source organism: Seriola aureovittata (assembly GCF_021018895.1). Taxonomy (NCBI): domain Eukaryota; kingdom Metazoa; phylum Chordata; class Actinopteri; order Carangiformes; family Carangidae; genus Seriola; species Seriola aureovittata. The sequence goes on from NC_079381.1 coordinate 5,302,836, forward strand.
AACAAACACTAACATCTAAACCTCCTTGAAGGGGAACAGGGGACCAGATGGACGTAACGGCAAACCAGGACCCAGAGGGAACAAGGTATAAGACTCCTTTTAGCTCATAGGGTTCAACACACTGCCATCCCAGAGGCATACATGAACTGAAAAAAAAATATGGATATACTGTTTCTGTCTCTAGAGTAAAAACAGAAAAAGACAGCAAGAAACAATTTTTAAAAAATGCCATATTAGAGGTAGCACACAGAAACTGCACCGCACATCATCAGCTTAAGAAACTTACAATGTGAGTTGCTTTGTATTCAGTTACTTAATGCTAATATCTTCTCTCTTTTCTTCTCTCCAGGGTCGGACTGGACAGAGGGGCCACACTGGCCAGCCAGGCCCATCGGTAAACTTGCTCACTGTCAGAAATGATTCATAGTGTATTCAAGATGAAACTCTCTGTAGCTCATGGTCATATGTTTGAAACGCAGGTCAGACAGAATCTGAATACTGGTATTACAAATATGAGAACTAAAGTTTAGTTAAATTGTTGAATTTATGAAGTAGTTTTAACAAAACTTTCTTTTTACATATACATTTGTAGTACGAGATGCTCTTTTATTTCTAGTCATAATCATGAAGCAGATTTCTAGATAGAAAGTAAACTCACCTGCCATACTGGCCTGCAGAGGCTAAACTGATTCATTCTTAATTGCTCACTTTGTTTCTATTTGAAAAAAAAAAAGTCATATTTTGAAAGTAGTCAAAAAAAAAAGAGGTTTACAGGATGAACAGTTTGCATGTGTGTGTCTTTTGTGTCTGTGTGTGTTTTTGGTTGATTCCTCCCAGGGTTTGCTGGGGCCACCTGGACCAGAGGGAGCAGAAGGAAAGCCTGGTACACAGGTTCCCATTCTCTATCATATTTCAATCCCATCACCTATAAATGTTGTGTTTGTGTGTTGTCTTTACTTTCTGCCAGTGTACCAGTGTTTATTATTTTGTGAATTATTTCCAATAAACGTGGACTTATTCCACACAGTCTTTGTCACTGGGTTTGATTCCCAGCTTTGACTTTTAGAGGAAAGAGGACTTTGTAGAGTGATGACTACAGACGCAACAGACATTTCACTGCACATAGTCACACACTTTAAAAAATTCTTCTCTGAATACAAGATTAGATGGCTGTTGGGTGATGGTTTTGAAGAGTGACATACTGAAACACTACCACGATGAAAATGCCCTAAAAATGTCAAACCTTCTCCCAAGTTGAGTTGAGGTTACTCCTCTGAAGTAATTGTTGGTTCAGACAGTAGGAGGCAGTCTTTGTACAGTACTGTGATGAGCTGTTGTACATCTACAGTAGAGTTCATGTTGTTTCCCCGACTCATTTATTCATCACTGCATTTTATCCAATAATGAGAGACAGAGTTTTACTTGGCTGGAAGATTTGTCTAATTCTGACAAATTGCATTACAGTACATTATTGAGAGTTTCCATCTTCATAATCAGTATCGCCATGTTTTTGTGTGTTATAACAATGATAAAAGTTTAAATGAAATGGATTAAGAGACTGAATATTCATGTCCTGAGTTTATACATTCATTCCTTACATGACCTCTGCTGCTGGGAAAAATTGCATCTCTGGTATTTTCTCTCTGTTTCAGGGTCCCTCAGGTGCAGCTGGCAGCGACGGCAGTAAAGGACTGACGGTAAGACCTCAGCGTTCAGTTTATGACATCATCCCTGCACCTCTGCGTTTTTTGGCTCTTTGCCCTCAGCTTCAGGGTTCAGCTGAATACAAACACATTATTACAGCTTTACAAGATATCCCAGGTTCAAATTATGGAGGATTTTATATATTTGTGAGCAGGAAACTCAACGAACGCTGCCAAAAACAGATTTTAAAAGGACACAACAGAACCTGCTACCAGCTAGTTAAACAGATCAGGTGTGTTGACTAAACGGCTGAGTGTGCATGTGTGTATATATCACACATATGCCTACACATACTGTATAATAGTATACACATACTCAATGACTAAAAGTATTTGGTCACCTCAACATTGCACCTACATGTGTTTTTGTCCAAAAGTTGAAACTAAAGAGTCAAAACCATAAAAAAGAGCCACAGAACAAATATTTTGTGTTCAACAGTTTTTGTTAAAACTTTTAATCCTACTGGATTTATTCATCTAAATGTACTGCTGCTGACGAACAAGTTTTGTATTACCAAATTTACAGTCACCACATTATTATTAATTAAAGACAAATACAGCCTGTTAAAGAGTGTTAATCTAAATTCTTAATTACCGATACATTATCCATAATGACATTTAGGCAGTAGCTTCATGAGTTCCATTAAATGAACGACCAAGAAGCAATTAAATGGTAGATTAAGCGACTATTAGTGAAATTCTGAATCAACTCGTCTAAAAACCAAAAATGTAACTGTTCACTGCACGTCTGTTATTTGCAAGATATAAATGGCAGTTTGTTTCACATTTGCATTTGGTATTTTTAGGCAGCTTTGCAATTCTCATTATGTTTTTTCATTCCTCTCTGTCCCTTTTCACTACATTTGTCTTTTATTACTGTCACTTTTCCAGGGTTTTCAAGGGATTGCTGGGGAGAGAGGAGCAGATGGTCCACCAGGTTCTCTGGTATGCCAAGTTGTCACTCTGCGGCTTTGTCATCTGAAGGACAGAGGACTTGAAACTGACTTCTTCAGAGTTGTGGCAGCCAGGCAGGAAATTTGGAGATGAACAGCTCCATTGATGTGTATAGCTCGAGAAATAGCAGCTGGGTTGACTGTAAATATGCAAGCGGCTGAAAAATGAAGCCGACACCGAAGTGCCAGAAAGCAGTTTGTTGAATGGCCAATTGAGGCTGGCTCCATCAGTGATTCAGTCCTCATAGACTCCCATGTTAAAATGCCCAACTTTACAGCAGAAATAAACATGTTTACAGCCTGGTACAAAATACGGTTTTAGTCTCTGTGGCTAATTTGCTCCTTCATGAAAACTGATAACTCACCCGTTTCAATTTTATTAAGGCTTTAAGTTATGCATGATTGACAGCATGATGACGACAGCAGAGCAGCCCACTCTGAGCCCACTCTTCAGAAACATGTGGGTGATGTCACAGAGGCTACATCTGTCTTTATGTACAGTGTATGCAAATATGGCAACCCACAGATAACAATGTTTTGTTCAAAGATGAAAAACAAAGGACACATCAGACTTAGTCAGTTAAAACGTCAGGAACATCAATCTTCTAATTTAACGTGTGGTCAGACAGCCAACAAGCATTTTTTCAAAAGATTTCAGATTTCTTTAAATATAGAAAAATCCTTATTTTCACTGTGTGTTTCACTGTTACAATGTTGCCATACATATCTGTGCAGTCCTGCAAATCTGATTGGCTAGGTAGATAAACATTGATTTGTACTTTGGCCCTTTGGTGATGGAGTGTTTTCGTCTGATAGGGGCCACCAGGGAAGACAGGACCTCCAGGCTTACCAGGACCCCCAGGAGAGATGGTGAGTCCACAGGTGCACAGATACTGGTTGTGTGTGTGTGTGTGTGTGTGTGTGTGTGTGTGTGTGTGTGTGTGTGTGTGTATTTTGTCAATTTTATCTTACATAGATGTGTGTTTTGTGTGTGTGTGTTTTCTCAGGGTTTCACAGGGAAACCAGGCATGGAGGGACCTCAGGGCCCATTAGGCATGTATGTAAGTGATTTTTCAGCCGGGCAGATACAAGGAATGCACCTGCACTACCTTTTCATAGCACATACACTGTACGCAGGATATACAGTACATGTACAGTATAACATATTGTTGCACAATAAGACTTGGCACTGGAAAGCACTGATTATGGAGCCTTGACAAAATTATCAAGATGTAGAACAAGCTAATAACAGCTATCCAGGGCCGTCCCTCTGGTAGCTGTTGTGTGGTGCTGGATTTATGACATTAATTGATAATTCAGTTCTTCCGTCTGTTGTTCCCCCTCCCATCAGGGTATCCAGGGGAACGTGGGCATGCGTGGGCCTCCAGGTTTCATGGGAGAAAGGGTATGGTCATCTTTGTCTCACCTGTCTGCGATGTTAAAGCCTCATGACAACAGTAAAAGATGCTAAAAAGTTTATTAGAGATGATATTCAGATATTTTTGCTTACGTTTGCTGACAAAGTGCAGACGTTTTTCATATGTACTTGAGTTGTTAAAATCTCTATGTTTGCAAACACTACAACATTAACTGTGACAAGAAAAGTCAGACTAATAATCTCTTCTTTTCTTCTCCACCAGGGTGAGCCAGGTTTACGAGGTTTATCTGGGCCTGTCGGGAAGCCAGGACCTGCCGTAAGTGTACAGTCAAGTTTAGTTTTTTTATTTTCTATCCATGGACCCCTGGTAACTGTTAGGACTATATGAGAGAACGACTGAGTATTGTTGAGAGGATTTGATTAAGACAGCGGCGATGATGGGGTCACGCCAAGGAGGGTTTGGTGTATAAACCAGTGAAGTGTGCAGCTGGTGTGCAGGGACTGCAGGTTTATGGAAGCGAACAGGACACAGTGATTGATTTTGTCGGGGGCACTGCTGGCAAAACTAATGGCAGAGTGACGTGACACGTTCAGCTGATGGAGGACAAATAACTGAGTTTCACTGTTGTCCTGCATGAGGAGAGCGCCAGGAGAGATCCTCAATGATAAAGAAGTTCCCTCCACATGTAACAGCCCAGTTCCACTGTACAGTATGTGTAAACTGTGGTCATAAGTTTTGAAGCAGAAATCCAAATTCATCAGACCATTCTACACTTTTAACTTTAACTGTCCAGTTTTGGTGAACCTGTGCCCCCTGCAGCCTCAGATCTTTGTTCTTGGCTGAGAGGCTGACATGGTCTTCTGCTGTTGTAGCTCATCCACCTCAAGCTTGTTGTTGATTCTGAGAAGCTTTTCTGTTCACCACAGTTGTAAAGAGTTGTAATACGAGTTACCATAGTTCTGTCAGCTCCAACTAGTCTGGTCATTTTCCTCTGACCTCTCTCATCAACAAGGTGTTTCCATACGCAGAGCTGCCGCTCACTGGATGTTTTTGTTTTTCTCACCATTCTTAGTAAAAAACGCTAGAGGCTGTTTTTTGGGAAAATCTCAGGAGATCAGCAGTTTCAGAAATACTCAAACCAGCCTGTCTGGCACCAACAATTATTGCATTGCACTTTACGATTGGCTGATTGGATAACTGCATGACCAAACAGGTGTACAGGTGTTTCTAATAAAGTGCTCATTGAGTGTAAATGTCCATGAACACACAGGAGTAACACAAGTAAACACATACGAGCCTCTGTGCTAGCATCTACTGTATCCACAGACAGAAACAGCAGAAACTTAAATGAAGCTTTGTTTTGTTGTTGTTTCCATAATTAGACAAATTGTGTGAACTGATGTTTTTCCCTCTGAGTCTTCTGATCTGTTTTGAAGTCTTGGGTGAGGCTGAAAGGTCAAACTTTCTTCTTGAAACTCATCAAAGTTTCTGCACCCTATAAATCATTCTTCCTGTCTTTTGGTTGGTTAGATCTGGGAATAAGAAAGTCCCTCTTGCATGGAAGGGGTTAGTTTCAGTAATGGAAGTCAGACTGTTTTCTGAAGTTCACTTCTTCCCCACAGTCCTCCTTGCAGTGTCATTGGCCACACACTCTCCTCACTCACATGGTTGCTCACTGCTGTAGTGAAATCCATCAATGTGACATAGAGTGAAATCATTCAGTACCAAGGAGGTGGATTCATCAGCTGCTGGCTTGAACACTAAATATGCTGGTAAACTGGACGCTTTCGTGTTCACTTCACTGGAAGCACTGACAGCCACACTCTAGCAAATAATGCTGTCAACAAAAGGAAGACATGTACAGCCTGAGTCAGGTTCTGTGTTTTACTGCAAAGGTTTTTTGAAATATCATGTCTATACTTTATTCTCAGAGGGAATAAAAGAAAATGTAATAAGACAGAGAGTAGACAGAGCCGGTGGGGATCAGTGTTTGCCAAAAAGTGAAAGCTTTAAACCTCCGATTTTCTCTTAACCGTGTGACAATACAGTCCTCACCGTCCTTGAGATAAAATAATTGTTCAGGATTCACAATTCATTAAAAACTTTGTTTTTGTTATTAGTTCAGGTAAGTTTTCTAACTTTCTTTGCAGGTAGCAGCAGGATTGAAGTAATAGCAAATGCAGTCATGAAAGAGTGTTTAAAGAACAACAACAACAATTCATCAAGGGGATGAATTAGTTAAAACTCACAGATTGTTTCCTACTATCCACTGTACACACTGTAGCTCACGAAGCAACCAGCAGTAAAACTATCCCTCAGTGCAGATAAAGTCATTTGACATACTTAGCTGGAAGGTTATGTTCAGCACATTTTTAAAGTTTAGCCCTAGAGAATAATATAGTGACTGGATTAAGGCACTTAATGCATCAGCAAACAGATAACCTCACACTACATGTCGCTAAAAGACAAGGACGCCCACTTTCCCCGTCCCCATCTGTCATACTTTATCAAACTGCAGCAATCAGGCCTCACTGTGTTTGTTTACAAGAAAACCCCACAGGGTACATCTAATCTTAACCTGCATGTGTTACAGAGAGTACAGGTAGCCTACATATAAAGTGAATAGTGTATGGTATAAAATGTATCTGAACAGCATAAAACAATATGAATAAGTTATTTATTTTGATAAGATTCAATCCATCCCGCTCCTAAAACGTGCTCACCATGAACAAAAAGAAGCACTGCAATCATACATTCTGCCACTGTAATTTTTATCGTGTGTTATGTTTATTATTGTGTTATTTCCCTTACCATCATTGTTGTCTTTGACCAACAATACGAACTGTTTTTACAGGTGGAGTTCATACTGCAGTTGAGAGACAAGAATATAAATTATATCAGTTTTACACAAAAAAGATCAGATCTGCTTTATCTTATTTCCTCTCTCAGTGCTCAGGCAGAAGTCTGAGCCATGGGTGGGATTAGCATGTTCTGACTTGCCTTGTCTGTTTTTCTTTTTCAGGGTCTGCCAGGTCCTCCTGGAGAGAAGGGACTCCGGGGACCTCAGGTGAGAGAAGCCTTTAATAAAAGAGTTTGTAAATCAAAGAGAAGCTGATATTTTGCTTCCATCATGTCTTGTTGATGGATTTAAACTGTGATGCTGGTGGATTTTAATAATTTAAACTCACTGGCCCTGTTCAGACCTGGTATTAAAACCTGTCTGTGGTGATCTGGTCCGATCACTCTGAAAATATTTCACTATTTGAAATGGCAAAACTTTGTATTATTTTTGAGCTGTGCACAGTGTGCTGATTTGCTCAACCCCTCTGTGCCTCTCTCTCTCTCTCTCCCTCTCTCTCTCGCTTACAAACACAAACACATTGACACAAACACAAACACTCGAAATGCAATTTAAAGCAAGGTGTGATTTGACGAACTTAGAGCTGACCACTTGTGATCAGATCATTGAAGACGCATGTTAAAGCCAGGTCTGAACAGGGCTATTGTCCATAAGGAAATCCAGTTTGTAAAACTAGCACAGCATAATGTAATGTACAATATCATACATGTATTTGTATGTTACCAATGTTCACATGTACATTTTCTTTCTGTCTTTCTAATGAAGTTCCAACAAAAGCCCAGTTATCAAAAACACGCCAAAGAGCAACACAGATTTACAGATCTAAATCTGTATCGTGGACAACGGTAGTTCCTTGGGCAGAAATAGTTAGATTTGTTGGGAAACCTTCGGAACTAACAGACCATGTGTTTCACTTCTCTGTTTCTTAATCAACCAGTGTCTTAAGTGGAACTCATGTTTTTAATCACAGGGCCGTCCTGGAGATGAAGGACCCAAAGGGATACAAGGCCCAGCAGTGAGTTACATTTCATAGTGAAGTTTGTTGGTCTGTATTTTTAGGAATATTTTTAATAATTTGCGTTTGTATTTAAGTGAAATACATCATGAAGAGAGAGGATGTGCGCAGCAGGGTGGTGTGTCTGTAATTATCAAGCAGTAAAGTTCAAGTTTGGTGTCAAACATCACAAGCAGTTGTGCAGGTGCTGTCTGTCTGTCCAGAGGACGAAACCTGCCACAAGCTGCACATAAAAACTATACTATTCAAGGTTGTGTATATTCTCTCCTCAACAAATCAGACTTAACATATTCATGAAGATGCCTTTGAGTAGAATTGCTGAGTCGCAGCAAAATTGCATAACGTCAGTATCAGTGGCAATCATCAATCATGAATAAGGTCAAATTTAACAGAATGGCATCATTTTTATTGTGGAAGAATTCACTCCATCATTAAACTCAGTGCACTGCTCTGAAATTGAATGAAAGAAGGTGATGTCATTGATTTTCTATCAGTGCGGTCCCTACAACACATGCTGACAATTGCTGTTCATTGATTATCACAGTCAATGAACTAATCATCGCAAAAATTAGGAAACTGTCAGCCATCTGTACTTGTTGATGTGCACCACTGATTCATAAAAACAGAACAGCATGTGTATGTATTTGTTGTGCATGTTAGCTGACTTGGATCTCTGATGCGTCTGTAGCTGATGTGAGTCACAGCTGACTGAATGTTAATAATAAACTTTACAACAATGACAGGCTAAAACAACAACAGATACAAATTTGCAACAGATGACAGAGGTTTCACTGGGTGATTCTTGAACTTGTTCTCAGCAGACTCCAAAATGTCTTTCAAACATTGTTACATTAAAATTGCAGATTAGATTATTGTGATATTCTTTTGACACAAAGGTTTGAATATTGATCTAACAGCTGTTCTGTGATATTTAGGGCCCTCCAGGTGTTCCAGGTGCCGATGGGGAAATTGGAAAACCCGGACCCAGGGGAAGTATAGGGCCCCCAGGATCTCAGGGGCCACAGGGGCCAGCAGGAATCCCAGTGAGTGGGTACCTACCATCGACTGCTGTTTTTCTTTATGTCGCTTGTCATCTGGAAATAAACAACCCGCTGAAGCTAAACATCTGTCACATTCTAAAAACTAAACACATAAAAAAGTTGTTTAACAGCATGTTTGTTGGATCTCCTCAGGGCCCACAGGGTGCTGATGGGTTATTAGGAGCAGCAGGGGAAAGAGGACCTAAGGTAAACAACAGTACATATAAGAATTATGTAATATGAGTGTTTTATTATGATATTTATGGCTGTATAAATGTATGTTTTATGTGTGATACTATAATCTCCAGGGCTTACCTGGTTCACCTGGTGATGCTGGCCACACAGGACAAGATGGACAACAGGTCGGTAAAGTTTCATAATGAAGCAAAGAAAGCTATTTTTTCATTTATCTAACTTCAAAATCTTTTTTTTTTTTTTTCTAGTGCTCCATTAAAAAGATAAATTAAGATAAACCTGTGATCTATCGCCATCTAATCCTGTCCAAACAAGCATCATAAGTAATAAAGAGTTTAACATTTTGTGGCCTGCAATGAGCTGCTTCTCAAACATAAGCCATGCATGTGATCAATAACATCTTAAATCCGCTCTGGATTTTACATGCAGCTCTTCTGGAGAAGCTTCGTCTATATTTCTGTTGAATTTTGAGAGAAAAGTGACACTGACAACAGAGAAATGAGAGTAAATATGATGACTGTAAAGTCCCTGTCACCTTTACACAGTTAGATGCCGTAACATGATGGTTTTTGGATCAACATCACCAGTTTTTGCATCTAAATTTACTTGTGTACTAGTACCACAGAAAACTTTCCATTGACAGTTGATGATTGTTTTGATCTCCCCAGGGTCTCCCTGGCCAAACGGGAATCGAAGGACCACCTGGACAGAAAGGAGACCAGGTCAGTGACTCCAGCTGCACCAGTCCTGAGTGTTTGCATCACTGTTTGCACACACCACAAGCAACTTAAAAAAAAAATTTAAAAAACAGTTGTACAAAGTGCAACTGTTTCATGCAACATGAAGTCAAGCAGACTTTGTTTAATGTTGAGGAACAGTCGGCAGCCTCATAAAGCCAGCTGTGTACTCTCACAGAAAAACCTGTGTCAATAAAGTTGTCGTGCTTGACAGGGGGACATAGGGTCCTGCGGGAAACCTGGTCCTCCAGGGCTCCCAGGAGATAGAGGACTTGAGGGCCCAAAAGGGCTACAGGGACCACCTGGACCAGCGGGTAAAGAGGTAGGTGCAGTTACATTTGTTACAGCTGTTTACGCAAAGATCATCTTCACTGTGAATGATTACAGATGTTGACACACATGTTGAGCTGCTGTCTCATAAATGACAGAGCAGCTTCACAGGAGGTGATTTTCCAATTCAGTGAAGAATTTATGGACCTCATCAGATCACCATCAGCTCCACCATGTTTACTTTATAACGTCACACAAACAAAATGTGTGATGGTGATCAGATGTGTTTGTTTGTGTTTTGTTTATTGGTAGAATTAGATTGTTATCAGCTTATAATGTCTAAAAGATTTCAGGTGCTCTGTCAAAGAGGTATAAGAACACTTTGAAAAGCATTAAACCACTGTTACAGATAGTAAGCTGTGAACTTACATTTTTCTGATGATGCATTGGTGGCAGTGCTTAACTCGAGTTGCTCCTCTTGTCAGATGGTGATTATATAACAAATCATCTTATCAGATTATGTAACAAAAAACTATGCTTCTGGCTTACAATATGTACTGATTATCTTGTCGTGTTGTCAAGTGGCAAAGCTTGTAGTGTGTGTGCTAAAGTGCTCATTTTTCAGTTCCTTGTTGAATGTAAAAGGCTGTCTTGAAAAACAGTAAAATGTGGTGCACGCCTAAAGGCCGAACCTTGGATTAAGGATAAAAACAAACAAAAAAAACCCCATGACAATTAAAAGCAAAAGGACCCAAACACCAAGATGTGGCAATGTACAGGAACAAAGTAGATCAAATGGAGCTTCAGTTGGCGCTAAAGTACGGTGTACGCTAACGACTGCTCACTGAAACTCTTCTTGTTGAAACGTTTCCTTGGAATAATGATATCCAGTCCTTACCAATACTTTGTATCATGAAGTGTTTATTTTTCTTGTGTCCGTAATCTGAAATGTCCTGGACTTCCAACAAGATTCGTAAAACAAGTTAAACAAAAAGCAGCCACGAAGTTGTCATAGAACAGTCAGAAACTGTTTGCCCCTTCACAAGGAGCAACACCTGTGTTTACTGCCTTGTGGCTTAAATTTTCTGCGGACAGCCTCGACCTTACCATACACTTCCTAGTGCTCGGAGGAATATCACACAAATCAAATAAATGGCTCCTACAAAGACAACTACGCATCTCTGGACTTCTGTTAACTCCTCTTCTGCAGGGCGATTTCGGGCATCCTGGTGAAGCTGGAGATCCTGGTCCCAAAGGGGAGAAGGTAAACATTACTACTACTTTACTTTGGTTTGTTGAAGGTGAAAGGATAAGTTAAAGTTCACCCTGTTCACATCTCTGATTACAAGCAAGATGATTGTGTTAGTTTGACTCTCTGGGTGATGTTTGCAGTTTCTGATCAGACTGTGGTTCCTGTCCACAGGGTGAGGTGGGACCTCTAGGTTTGTCTGGTCGAGAAGGCCCCTGGGGAGCCCTCGGAGAAAATGGAGAAAGGGGTCCAAAGGGAGAGAAGGGCCACATTGGACTAATGGTCAGCATTTTCACTCCTCACATATGTGTGGCAATTGTGTGTTTAGTATTTTTGCCACATTTTAATGAAACGCAGACATGCTCCAAACTTCTCAAAAATTTTGGATTTTGGAGGCTGTGTGCAACAGAGACAGTAAGGAAGTTGGAAAGACTTGAGAGACAGATCGACACTTGTGGTATTTATCCTTTAAAAGTTTTGATTGTATAATATGTCTATAAGAGATGCATAATCAAGAACTATTTAATGTTTTATAGCCTTAATAGAAAGATCACAAATGTGTTTTCTCTCTGTTGTGACCATTTAAAACCCCTCAAGTCCGAATAGTCATGATAGACAGCAGGAATTTTAAGAATTTATAGAATAGAAATAGAGAAATAGAGAGAAATAGAGTTCGTGTAGGCTTCTGGAGTTCCCCTATAATAAAATGCGGAGGAAAAACTGTCCAAGATGTCACTTAATTATCAGTATAAATAGAATATGAAACTGACCAATCAGACTGATCCATAGAAACTGTTCCTGATGTCACATTCATTTTCTTGAACAGGGTGAACCAGGGTTGATGGGTGAAGTGGGACCTGTAGGTCTGGTGGGGATAAAGGTGAGTTTGTTACAGGATGTGTTGATGATGTCGATGACGTGCTGCCTTCAAATGAACCTTTACTGAACAGTTCACAGCTGTGATTGACATTTATTGATCCATCTAATTTTTTCTTCCTGTCTCCACACATTAGATTAGATTAGATTATATTAACTTTATTTATCCCACAACTGGGAAATTCATTTACCACAGCAGAAAAATAAACAACTATAGAATAAACATCTATGGAAATATACACATGTTCAAACACATCTGTTTTTAGTTTTGTCTGTGGTGTGTTTGTGCTCATTCTAGGGAATCTCGGGCCCTCGTGGACCTCTGGGGCCAAATGGACCTCAAGGACATAAGGTAAAAAAAAAAAAAGATTCCGTAACAAGCTGCTACCATACACTCATAATTCTTAATTACTGTTTAATTAAGTAAATCAAAACAAAACAATGATTTTGACAAAAATTATACTTGATATTTTATAATTGCTTTTATTGATATTGAACTGATGGTATTTCTGGTAACAAGAACGACTCATCATCACAATCACAATTTTTTAAATACTTGATTTAAAGTTTTCAGTTTTACAGTAATACAGTATGTTGAAAAGACATGAAGTAACATTAATAGATGAATTGGGTTAAACAATGCACCCGTGCGTGCAGCCAGGCAGGTCAGAACCCCTTTGGATGTTGGGTAAAATGACAGTTTCTTCTTTCAAATCTATCCTGCGTATTGTTACAGCCACAGTTTAAAAGAAATGTTTTCCATGTTGTCCAGGTTTCCATGTTATTCTGTTATTGTAACCTACTCTACATCAGTGCATGTTTCAGTCTTGTGTAAAGTAAAACAAGGCAGTATCTTAGGGTTTACCCTCACAGGAGTAACTCAACTAAACATAAAAGTGCTTGTCCTCAATAATCACCTCATTGAGAGGACCCCAGCCCTGCTAGGCACATACTGTATTTTCTAATACATCCTCTTTTTTTCTACACAAGCATCACCCTCAGTTCTTTGCTTGTCAGTCAGTTACATTAGAAGAAATGTCAAAGGAGCAAAATTAAAGATTTTCATTCATCTCTCCAGGGAGATTCTGGGCTCTCAGGAATTACTGGACCTCCCGGGTCAGGAGGCCCTCAGGTAAACTCCATTTAACATTTTATGCAACACTGTATAAAGCATGCGTGTGGAAAATCCATTTGGCTCTGTCTTTGTCTTGTTCATAGGGAATAAGTGGAGCACATGGCATCAGAGGAGACACAGGGAGGCTGGGACCACCTGTAAGTGTCCTTGAGTATCAGGAAATTATTCACTTTTTTTGATTTATTTGCCATATACTCAAATCAGTATTACATCTGCTGCACTAAAGTTATTCTCACAGCTCACATTTGACTGGGTTGTAGCTAATGGAGTCAGTATTACTAAAAGCATGAGTTTCCTTTTGTTCTGTTACAGCAAACATTATAAATTAAGTATTCATGGGAGGATTACACCTTCAAGTGATTAAAAGAGAAAGTGAGATATTTAGAGTGGTATTGAAGTTTTAATGGTCATTACAGTGGTGCAGTACTGCTGAATGAATTCACAAGGCATGTTGAGTTTAGACTACATCAACTGGTCTTTTCATCTGCTAACATCTGAAGCCCTGATAATGAAACAAAGTTATCGCAGCATTGAGATAAATATTAGGAAGTGTATCGGGTACATCAAGGGTGGGTTTTAGCCTCATTAGCATCATGGCTCTAGATAATTGAATGCCAGTCTGTTGGTCGGTCCACCACTGTGGTCCAAACTGAAATGTCTCAAGAAATATTGGATGCATGACCATAAACTTTGGTGCAAACATTTTTCCATTTAGTGCCACCGTTAGGCCAAAATTTCAGTTTGTTCATTACTTTTGTTCATAAACAAATACATGCAAAGCTAATTATATTCCTCTAAGCTGTACTTTGTGTTTAGTGGTCATTAGCAATGTTAGCATGCTAACATGTTAAACTAAGATGTTGAACATGGTGGACATTGTACCTGCATAACATCAGCATGTTAGCATTGTTGCTGTGAACATGTTAGCATGCTGACATTAGCATTTAACTCAAGGCAGAGCTGTGTCTATACAGATAACCAACAGCTGAGGAACTGCAAGTAATTTAAAAATGTTGTCTTTGCATAGTTGAAGTTTGAAGTGGTACAGTATATCTGTTGTCAGCATTATTTTGCATAAAACTGTTCAAGATTTAGTTGCTGTTGAATCAAGTCACCAAGCATCCCATCCAAAAAGCGGATTTTCATTTAATTAAATATAAGTAAAATCAGTTTTTAAAGGAACTATTGTTTAGGTTTACTGATACAAAGCCAACATTAGCATTAACAGCTGTTTACTTACCAGTCTAGAGGAAACATTGCAATTTCAGCATCAAACATAATTTTTTACCTGCCAAGAGCTGTCTCCAGTGGTGGAAAGCAACGCCAATGTTAAACTTTGCTGCTTTTATTCATATTACTTCTTTTTTTCAACTAAAGTTTGCATGCTAACCGGCTAGCTCCAGCCAGGCTGGCGAGTCTCGTAACTTTCCGTTAGGAGTCACTTTAGTGTCCAGTCTGCCCTGAAGAAGTAACTCTGCTCAGAGGTCGTGTTATAACCTCTTGTATTGTAAATGCAACGATGGCTGAGGCTCTTGGCAGGACTGGTAAGTAAATAGCTGTTAATGCTAATGCTGTAGCAATGGCAAACAAATTGCTCCTTTACGCCCAAATGAAAACAAAACAAAAAAACATAATAACTTGTCAAGGTGATTGTGTTGTATTGAAAGTGCATTCTTATGACGTTTGCACGACAGGGTCCAGTAGGACAAGTTGGACCTCAGGGAGATCAGGGAACTAAAGGGGAACCGGGGCCACAGGGACTGAAGGGAGAGCCAGGAGCTCCAGGCCCATCAGGGGAACAGGTACCTACTGTATGACAGTTATAAATAAACATGACAACAATATGACCTCAGTGCAGTTCTACATGAGAGTGTGCCTTCTTGAAGAATACATCAATTGAAAACAATGTAGAGCTGTGTGCAAATATCCATAAATCTGCCTCAATAATATTGATTACCTGCAGGGTGAGGATGGTGTGCCAGGAATCCAAGGTCCTCCAGCTCTCCCAGGGTTTGAGGTACAACATCAGCTCTTTGTCTGATTGTCTGAATAACTGCTGAAGACTGCTTTTTTCTTAGCTACTATAACATTGGTATTTGTGCTTCTTCCATTTCTTTTTCAGGGGCCTCCCGGAGAGATGGGACCCCAGGGTCCCCCAGGGCCCACAGGCACTCCTGTAAGTATACAGATGTGCATAGCACAGATGATGAAATTACATTTTTGGATTCAGCAGCTGATCTATTATACTAGTTGTTTGGTAGTGATTGATTATTGAGAATTAACCAAAACAGTGTTGTTTGTAATGTTTGTCTGAAAGTTATGTTATCAGCAAAATGAGAAAAAGCTATTATTTCTGTGCAGGGAGTGCAAGGAAGATCAGGACCTGAGGGGAAACAAGGCATGAAAGGGGAGAAGGTAAGGTGTTTCTGCTCTGATTCCAGCCATGATGCTAGGCCAAGCTAACTGGCTGATGGCTATAGCTTCATATTTATTTCCAAGCAAATAAGCATATTTCGAAAACATGTTATTAAAGGCTGCCCCCACCTCCTACATGCATTTGAAATTTAACCAAAGTACAATGAGAGGTTAGGCTAGCTTGGTACCATCCCCAGTTGATTTGCTAACACTATGAAGAATAAAACGGGGTGCTGAACCAACCCTACACTAATCTTGCATGTAAATAGTTTTTTTGGCCATTTATGTCAGACTATGTGAAAATCTTGAGCATCAAACAAACTATAACTGTTACAGTAGTTTTAAATTTCCCTACCAGAAAAGGGAATTTAATTGTTCACTAAACAGTCTACATGAATACGTTTACAGCTCAAAAAATGGTTTGTCTTTAATTACTTTTTTAAGTACTGACACTTCTTATCTAAATTATTTCCTCTCGTGTTTTGAGAAGGAAATGTTTTTCAATTTTTGTTCTATTGATTTGATTACAGATTTTGCCACACACAAATTACACTGCAGGAGCTAAACATCTCCTTTTGCATTTGGAATTGGTCCATGGTGATGCTAAAGATGCTGATGAGTTTTTGTTTTACCCCAACAGGGAGACGATGGCAAGAATGGAGCACCAGGGAAGACGGGACATGTTGGCAGGAGGGTAAGAGCTTTTTGCGGGTGCAATGCAGTTTTAAGTAATGTAAGTCAGTGTAGCAGGAAATCCACAGTCGTAATGAATCGTCATTGTCTCTGTTGGTAATTCTAATGCTATAACTTTTTATAACTCTGGAGAAGAGTCTTTGTTTAGTGTTGAAAACAGGAATTTTCATGTACAGTATATGCAGTGGCACGTATACATGGGATAATAGAGGAAAGTGGCCAGAAACAGCCATTCTGACAGTCACTGCATGAACTGATTCATACATAAGATATTAGGTTGTTTCGTGTGTCTGTGTGTGTGTGTGTGTGTGTGTGTGTGTGTGTGTGTGTGTGTGTGTGTATGTGTGTGTGTGTGTGTGTGCGTGCTTGCGTGCATGTGCATGTGTGTTTCCTCTTGCTTTTGATTGCCTCATTGAAAAACATGACAAACTCGTCCTCAGGGGAAACGAGGGAAGGCTGGAGTCAGGGGGACCAGAGGAGACAGAGGACCAAAGGTGGGATATATGGAAATAGAACTTCAGGCTTTGTGTACATCCAATTTAATTATGATGTATGAGCCAACAGTAGATTGTGTTTTGTTGTTCAGGGCGAAAAGGGAGACATAGGACTGGGAGGACTCCCTGGGTGGCCCGGTCTCATCGTAAGTCAATTTATTTGCTCATTTAACATCAGTTCATCTGTTTTTATGTCATAGCTGAACATATCGACACATTAGCACTGAGATTGTCTGTTCAGCAATCTGTCCCGTTCAGTGATTTGGAAAGAAGACATCGCAAGTAATAAATTCCACAATTAAAGAGCATTTTATCAGACAGTGAATTGATATGCACTTGATATATGTATTTATTTTTTTGTCACCAAGGGAATCCCTGGGTTGCGTGGAGAGCTGGGGGATCAAGGTGAAAAAGGAAAAGAAGTAAGCAAGAATAAATAAACCTGACACAGAATCAGTGAAAGGTTTCCACTCAGGACCAAACCCATCTGGATCCCACAGGATTCAGTTTGCTAAAAAAAAGGCTTGGTTAATTTAGTTTTTGCTAAAATAATAATGGATTATCTTAGATTCAGTAAAACACAGTGTTTTGTATTGCTCCCTTTTATATAGTATACTGTGCCTCTGAAAGAGACATTAGCTTCAAATAAAAATGTAGTGTACCTTTTCTCTTTAAAGGTAACTAGAAATGAAAATGAAGAACCATTTGAATTTTATTAAAGTTTCCAATAAGCACTGAGTAATTTTGTGTAATACATAACATGCATACATCAGGAAACTCAAAATAAAATTAATGAGAACCAACAAAATATATTCAAATATAGTTACAGTATATATATACACACACATATGTATATGCATACACATGTACACATACATATATATATATATACCCCCTCCACACACGCACACACATAAAATTATAAAATCAATTTTAGGTGTCATATGAGAAGCTCATTACAGGTTGAATCTTTTTCTGTCAGGGGGATATGTGAGGTTTTTGTAAAAGCAACTCAGGGCTCATAACCAATGAATGAAATAGGCGAATCCAGTGGTAAATTCTCCACTTTGCGAGAGTGACTCTGTGATAACTAAATGTGAAGTTTTAATGTTGCCTGATTGTCATAGCAACGTGCAAGGAGGGATTACAAGTGTTAATAAGCAGAAATAAAAAATGCTGTTAAAACTGAGCTGTTGTTGTGCTTCAGCTCATAAAATGTGTTTTCCCACTGGGTTTAGTTTGGGTTCTGCAGATCAGAATAGTTTGTTCTTTTTTTATTGTGGAGATTAAACTGCACTGTCTGTGCCCTCAGGGTGAGAAAGGAGACATGGGACTGCCAGGACCACCTGGAGGTGATGGCATGAAGGTAGGAGTTCTCAAGGTGTAGTGTGTTAATAAGGAGATAAACATAATGTCTGCAAGCAAATAATAATAGTTCAGGTGGTAACTTTGTCTGTGGGTGTGATCAATAAGTAGCAGGTAATGTTCATTAATTCTTTCCTAATAATTACAGTCAAGAAGGAACGAATATTCCTAAATATGCTGTTAAGCGATGTATGCATGCTGTCTAAAAAGTTTTTCACATATGTAAGAATTGTGAATAGATACTGTATGTTTATGTTTTCAGTTAACCAGGTCCTTAGATTTAAAATAGCAATATTTTTGATGGATATCAATACAAGTTTGGCAATTAGAAAATTATTCTGACTTTTTTGCAGTTAAAGCATCAGTAAAATAACTAATTCATAATGTGTTTGTCATATTAAAGCAGTAAATAGTAATAATGACTATGTAGAGATACTGAACATATTTCAATCATGATGTCAGCCTTATTAAACTATATACTAATTATACGTACATCATACTGAAGAATCAGAAAAAACCTTGTCCATCCCTTTGTCCATTACATAGTGATTGTAAATTTGTCTTTGACACGGTTCACTCAGTCTACAGACCAACAACTTGTCATATTGGTGGTGAAATTACTCCTTCATTCACTCCCTTTATATTAGACGCTGAACAGTTTACTTTATAGTGAGCTGTAAATTTCAGATAATTATTGATTAATTTAATTATTGGAATTTTTGGGGCTCACAATTCAGACACTAAAACAAAATGCAGAGGGGAATTATGGAGCATTATAGTAAATGATCTTCCCATGAGAGAGGAGTTGGGTTGAGTTTTAAAAGGGGTGTGAAGGGTCTTGGGTGACGAGGGTTGTTTTTGGCATCTCACTGACTGGGTGAAAAGATGTTACAGTGGGGACTGGGTGGTGCCCGTTATTTAACTTGTATGGCCGATGATCAGAAAATGTTTTTATTTGTTTAAGAAAGAGAAAGTTGTACATGTTTTTTTGGGTCTTTTACAGAGTCACTGTGCTGGGATGAGAACAGGACCATTAAACACTAAATGTTGTGAACTGTCCACATGATTTATCTACTGTTGTCCAGCACACTGCAAAAATGGTCACTTATTTATTTATAGCCATTAATTTATGGCTACTGTCATTTTGAATCTGGCAGCATCTTGCAAAACTCAAGAAGACGTTTATTAACTAAAAGAATATATTTGAATTAAATCGTTGCTTGGATGTGTATTGCTCTTATGACTATTTCTTGAATTGTCATGTGAGTTACTGACTTGACTTGGGCCTCATGTAAGAACCAGTCATACGAACAGATTCGTTCTTATGTGGTAGGTACAAGCATAGAAGATAGAAGAGAATTTGTGGCACTCACCAATTTTCTCATACTGAGAATTTTTTCTTAGATACCAACAAAATTCATGATTAGTCCAGACTTGTTGTGCAAGTCATGAATAAATAATCTGCCTTTCTTCATAGGGCAAAAACATTTATTTTATCTACATGTATATATATTTTATTTATGAAATTTTACCTTTTTACAACACACACGCAACAAAAACAAATAGACTTAATAGAGTGGAACAGAATAAAACAGAGAACCTGCCAGCTCATAGAGGAACTGCTCATATGCATGTCAGTCTGTACAATAATTGAAATCTCCACAAGTAGATTGAGAGTCAGAGTCCATGGATCCAATACCATGTGAGGATGAGGAAGAGGTCCACGGCACAGGCCAGAAAGCCAAAATGCTGGCAGATCAGAGCCCAGAGCAGTACAGTACAGTTCAATGTGATTAGTTCCCAGGTCGCTCCTTCGTAATATGCTCAATAAAGGGTGGGCACTTGACATAGTACACTAGATTTCTTCCAGGTATAGACAGGGATCCATGTCGTTTTGTTATTTTTAAAGCAAGGAGGGGAAACTGATTTCATCTCTTTTAGTCTAAGCCTTTTTGCTATGACCTTACTGAGCCTGAGGGCTTGTTGTGATGCAGGAGGAAGAGTCAAAAGAGTAGTTGGAGTAACCAAATATCACCAACAGACAGTCAGGGATTAACTGTCTGCTGTATATGTTGCTGTGCAATTGAAAAATGTCATCCTAAAAACTCTTGAGCTTGGGACATGACCAGAAAAGATTACTGCATCCCGTCACTTGACTTACATTTATCACAGATTGCAGAGACAGATGGAAAGTTCTGGTGATGGATGACTTTAAACTGAAAAAGCTGAAGTCCAGCACTGATAGAACATGCTTTGATCCCATCCAACCCTTTCACCCATAACTCATCCAAAATCTCCTCATCAGTATCCTTAATCCATACGTCTTTAATGTGGATAGGAAGGTTGCTCGAGAAAAAAAGGCCAACAAACTGAGATTAAATGTTTGGAGGTAGTGATTCTAGTCGTAAGGTCATAGAAGTTGTGTTCTTTGGGCATCATATCAACGTAAAGTATAGTGTATAGTACCCAAACAGCTTGGGTCTGTGTATTTTGGTTGAAGCAGTTTGGAGAGCGTGGAGAAAGGACGAAAAGACAGAAAACTCAAATCCACACAAGCGCTGGGGCTTCCACAATACTCATCGTTTATTAACTTACTACACTTCAACCATACTATGCCTGGTTGGACGGCTCTCTCTTATCATACATGAACAAAACAGAAATCACGTGTACGCTGAATGTTTCTCTTGAGTTGAGGTGCAAAAAGAAATTAGGAACTCATTAACAGGCATCCACTCTTATCAAGGTGTGCTGCTCAACTAACTAAAGGAAAATAAAAGCGCAGTCTGATGATGCTGCTCCTCTCGTATCTAGGCAACACAGCATGTCTTGAAGGCACATTTCACAATTTCATCTGTTACAACTGCCAATAGTGAGCAGGAGGGAAGTCTACGATTGTTGCTAGAGATCCTTGATGGTAGACCGACCCTTATCAGACCAATGTGAAAAAACAACTGCCATCAAGCCTGGTTTAAAAGAGGGGTTCTGATAAATAGGAGCATAAATGGACAATTCTGAGAGACCAGACAAAGGGCTTAACGATATTGTCTTAAAGAAAGAGGACATAAGAAAAATTGGTATGTTTTAAAAAAGATGAATAAATTTAGGGAGTAAGTAATGAAGTAAGAGAATTTTAGGGCAAGAAGAGGAAACTGTGCTTGCATTGTGTCATTCTTCCTGTGATGGTTTTTTTTTTTTTTCAGGGAATTCGTGGTCCTGATGGGTTGCCAGGTCCAGTGGGCCTAAAGGGAGAGCAGGTACACAGTATAAACTTTGTCAAGTTAGTTTTGTATTTAGAAGCTTGACTTTTTGAGGAGGTGTAAAAATGTTTTGATGATCTCCACTTCTCTTTCTCTCTCTCTGAAGGGGAGTATTGGTTTTCCAGGGTCGAGGGGTACACCAGGGATGCCAGGACTGCCCGTACGTTTGCGATTTACTCCTTTTACAAATTTGTGCAGCACATTTTGTTTATTTAACATTATTATTGTAGCCACCTGCCATATCCCTCTTTTCCTTTGTTTGTAACCAGTATTTTGCTTTTCATTTTGGTTTCATACTCTTGTTACTTTCTTTAATGGAAAGAACTTTGCCACTGTGAAAATCCTTTTGGATACACAAAGTTTATTTAGGCAATACTTTTTTTTTACTTATTTCTTTCTTTCTCCGGGATATTCAGTATTTTAGATTCAAGCAGATCATCTGTCACTCATACTTTTCTTCCAGATCGTGTCCGCAAAATGGAAATACCAGGGTAGTGGAACGTGTGATGGAAATGTTATTGTTTTATAATAAACCCAGTCATTCCTGTAAAGTAGTAACTGCTATCTATCAGCCAAATAATCAGCTGCCAGTCTGTTGAGTCATTCACAGTTCAGCAGCAAATTATGACTATGTTCAACCCACTGTGTCCTGGGGGGAAAAAATCCATTGACTTGGGTTATAAAATGTGTGAAGCCGTGGCTGATGGGTTCGTAATGCAGTAGATAAAAGGACTCGGAAGCTTTGTTGATAAATGCGTGTCACAGTGAGAAATCATGCTAATGCCCTTTTCTTCTCCTGTTCTCTCCTCTGTTGCAGGGTTTGTTTGGATTAAAGGTATGAAATCCTGAACTCTAGCTCTCTTGTCCTTACACTTCTGCTCAACTCACCGTTATCTGGTTCATGTTGATAGCACATATATTCATGAAGCTGTCACACTGTGGAGTCGGTGTTAGTATGTAATGGGATTGTGCTGGAGTCTTTATTTTCATATCAGTTTATTTTATGGTGTGGCATCGCCATGCAGGACAGTGCAGAATCGTATGCTCATCTCATATTCTCCTCCCTGCAGGGTTTGAAAGGATACCAAGGTTTGCCCGGTCTGCCTGGCAGGAGGGGCCTCCCGGTGAGCTTACACCAGAGTTAGACAACACAGGATAAAACACTTGAAAAATCATATTCTCTTATTACTTACAATACACTAGATACAGTACATTCAGAATGTATACATTATTCTAAGATATCTGCAAATGCCTAGAGATGATTCAGTTGAATATGAGATTAGCACAGTCATCTTTTATGTGTCTGACAGGTTGCTTAGATTATAACTTGACTGGCTTTTAGCCAACATTAGCTTAACGTAGCGGAAATAAGCAAAAACAAAAAAGAAAAGGTTGTTTGTCTATCACTTGGGCCATTGTTTTATTATTACATGCACTAATATATAGCTGAACACTACAAAACTGTCAAAGTATGAATGTTTTCTTAAAGTCAATGCCTGATCACTCACTTGCTTTATGAATTTAAGATTTTTAAGACAAAATAAAATCATTAAATTAATAAATGTGTTTTTTTCAGTTTACAGCTTTTTTCCTTAAGAACCAGATAAAATACAGTTTTCTATAATGGATAATATTTTTCTAAATCGGAATCTATATTAGTACATACAGTATTTTTAATATATTTCTCATCTCACTTGTGGATCAACCTTGTGTTTTAGGGTCCACCTGGCGTTCCTGGACCTCAAGGAGAGTCGCTGAACATGACTTTGACTCAGCTCAAGGCAAGTTATTCATATCTTTAGTGTCCAATTAAAATATTTTGGTTAATGTGGGATTACAATTACAAAAGCATTTATCATACGAGCATATGCAGTATGTCAAATTACAAGACTTACATTGTTATGTTATACTGAGTATTACACAGTTTTAACTAAAAACATCAGGAATAAGTAAAACATTCTCGCTAGAGTATAAATAAATCTTTTGTGTATAGGTGTTTGCCCTTTAAGTCATTTAATTGTCCTTCCATGTCCAGGACCTGATGTACGTGTCCGATAAGCCCAACTATCCCCTGATCCAGACTCTGCTGGATTCTCTGCAGCAGGAGCTTCGGCTGCTGGTGGATCCTCCCGATGGCAGCAAGGAGTATCCTGCCACCACCTGTCTGGAGCTCTGGCTCTGTCACCCTGAATACAGCAGTGGTCAGTCACAGACACTAATCCACACTTAAATTGTCTATTTTGGAAATCACTGAGTTAGTGTAGTTGAAGTTCTGTTTCTCTCTGTTGCTTGTGTGCATCATCGTAACAAGCTGTTACTGTCGTAAGTGTGTCATTATTATGATTCTCATCACATCACATCGGTGGACTAGTTAGAGCAGCAGAAATAAATGTTTTCACACTGCAATTTTTTACACTTTACAACGTTAATCTTTCCTTAGTAGAGTCCAGTACATTGGAGTGGATGCTCAGGTCTTCCTGTCATTGTGAAGTACAGTACTTTGACGCATATGCATATGTCACTGAGCTCTCACTGACCTTTCTCTGCAGGAATGTATTACATTGACCCCAACCAGGGCAGCCCAGCTGATGCTCTGCTGGCCTACTGCAGCTTCTCTTCCACATCAAAAAAAACCTGCCTCCATCCTCGAGACTCTCAGGTATAAAGACATCACCGGATGAGGGTTGCAGGAAATTTCACCTCTGGATCAATGACATGCCCGAAGCATGCATCGAAGAACATTTATTAACATTAAAGAACAAGCAGCAACACAGTATTAAATCTTGTAAACATACCGTACATGGAGTCCATAGGAGTAGAAGTAAATAGAGTATAACATCCATAGTTAGTGAAACAGTACATTAGCAATTACTTAGATTGTTGTATGAATGCTGGCAACACACTGGCTAGCTTGATTAGCCGTAAGCTGATCACAGAAAAACGAATTTAACGTCTCAAAATTACTAACGACGGTTACAAAACAGCTATAATTAATGGAGTATTTACAGAAAATGGTTGGACAAGGGCTTTCAGAGGGTAGATAAAAGATTCTAGCTAGTGTTTGTTTGACTACTGCTTTGGAAATGTGCCAGTAAATTGAGCTTGAAAGGTTCATTCCTCACCAGCAGTTTAATCAAAGAAAACATGGACCTTGAGACATAATTAGTTAAAATGTACAAATGAATGTTGAACTGAAACTAAATGCTGGTGGCTGGATACATGTAATACTGTATTAAAGGCAGGAACAAAGGTGGAATGTACATATAATACACAAAACAATTACTAGAGGTCTAAATTATGACCTTTATTGTTCACCTTAGATTTAAGTTTTAAGGTGACTATTACTACTAATTGACAATTTGCTGCATTACTCTTTAAAAATTCTTTGAAAACAGACTGCAGTCTGTATGAAAACACAAAACACACATTCACCTGTCATCCTTTCCGCTCCAATGCAGTCAATACTACATAAAACACTGACTCACTCAAGCAAAGATAATATGAATTGTTCATGCGTAGTGCGAAGCGGATGCATCTGTTACTAATGCAGCCAATTTACTTCAGATTTATGCTTTAGCTGCATGCTAATCCAGGGTTATCAGCTGCTGTCTGAGCATCACTGATGTTCACAAATCACTTACGTGAGCGCAGGACTTGCATTCAGATTTGAAAATGTGTGTCCTTTTTGTCTCTGCTCGCAGCTGCCCATAAAGGCTTGGATGGAAGAATTTTTGGAGGAAGAATCCTTTGAGTGGCTCAGCAGGCTGGAGCAGGGGTTTCAGGTGGGTCGGTCCCTCTGGATGCAACTACAGAAATAAACATTCATTAAAACTGTCTTCTGTGATGTTACTGGACATTTGGGAGTAGAAATCCACAACAAACAGAAAAACACTGACACAAACATATATGGCCAGTGTGTTAGCAAGTATTCACACATCCAGCAGGAGTAGACCTCATTAGCATCATTTTTCTTTGGTGTTTGTTTCCACCTGATGAAATTATGATTCTCTCCTTTCTGCTCTGGTTTTGTCTCCACCAACTTCTGAGAAAAAAAATCAGGTTTTTTGGCTGCTACATGCTCCACTTTGTAGCTTTTTCATCACTGTAGGAAACACATCAGTAACTTTCTACAGTAATGTTTCTAGTATTGTTTTCTGTCATTCATATAATGTCATTTTGTTCATTTTCCATTCAGTTAGTCTTTGTTTTTACCTGTTAATATTGATTGTTAACATTATTGATCTGTAACCATGAACCATCCTTGATAGTATATTACTATTACTATTACTATTATTCTTCTCCTCAGTTTTACTATCCAGGTGCTAATGTGGTCCAGATGCGTTTTCTGAGGTTACACAGTAGCACTGCCGTCCAGAAGGTGACCTTCTCCTGCCATCCAGGACACAGACTGGGCCAGACAGACAGAGACATCAAGTTCCTCACTGACACAAGGAAGCAGAGTTACCTTGGGGAACTTAAAGACTGTGTGGTAAAAAAAAATCTCTAAACTTCCTTTTGTTGCCCTACTCTTCAAAGCCTTGAGGACGCACTAGTCATGCAACTGATATAAAATCTCTTTTACATGGCAAGAGGAGTATTGATCATGTATTAACTGACAGCCATGAGCCTCCTCCTCTGACTTGCTCAGAAACTATCTGGGTCACAGAAGCTTTTGACAGAACCTCTCCACGTTAAGATATGTTGTGGAGAATATTTCAACAAAAAAATATCATAAATAAGTTACATAGTATAGCTTTAAGTCAAAATATATAATGATATGTCAGATAGGAAAGGAAACAAAGTTACTGCAAAGACATTATTAGAACAGTTCGTCATAATTGTTATTAGCTTGTTATTGTTAGCAGTAGTGTGTTAGTTGCTACTATGAAAATTGGATTGAGGAACTTTAGAGGAGAGCGCTTTGCAATACTTGCCACATTCACACATTCATACATCACAGCCATACACTGATGGAATCGCCATCAGGGGCAGTTTGGGGTTCAGTATCTTGTCTAAGGACACTTCGACACACGGACTGGAAGAGTCGGGGATCGAACCACTGACCTTCTGATTAGTGAATGACCCGCTCTTCCTCCTGAGCCACTGCCACCCCAGACATCATAGTTATGGAAAGTTAGTCCTGGATGTATCTTTCGGCATTCCTGGAAATATACAAGAAGAGTTATGTTATAAATAGGAGTGAAAGTGTCATCTTAGGTATTTTTCATGTTTTCTAACATTATATAGACTAAACAATGAATAAGCAATCAACAGCTCATGGAAATAATCATTAGTTGTAACCCTAATTGATAGAAAATATAGGATAAAATATGCTGAACTGTTACCGTCACATAAAACCCTGGTAATGATTCAAAGCAGTTACATGTAAAACATGTATTCTGTTTCCTGTGTGTCAGCCTGGAGAGGAGATGGTTTCTGGACCTCGAGAGACTGTGTTCGAGTTTGAGGACCTCCAGCTGCTTCCTCTGAGAGACTTGGCACTAATGGGAGGTGGAAACATCACATACCAGTTTGGCTTCACTGTCGGACCTGTGTGTTTCAGCTAGAGGTGCTTGAAAGCTGTGCCGTCCCAGAGGACTCAACGGTCCAGGATACAAACCTTTGTTCAAAACATGGACACTAAGAGGACACCTGGAACACATCATCCCATTTCTGAGGACGTCACTTGCTTTTCCTGTTGTATTTGGGGATTTCATCTCTCAAGTTGAGTGACTCCATATTAATGAATTTGAGAGGGCACAGGGGCCCCCAGCCTTTTCTTTCACGGAGAAGTCAATTTTGTTTACAGAGACATTTATCTTGTATTGAATAATTTAAAAATGTATGTTTTTTATCCTTTTATAGACAATGTTTTTTTCTATGTTTGATTTTTGTTATGTATTCAGGGCCTCTGTTATAGTCTGCCCATTGTGTTTATAAAAGTCAGACTGTCCCAGCTGACTTCTTAACAATGTGTTCTGCATGTGGACGCAGCTACTGTCGTCCAATTGGCCGTATGTGACCAGGCCAGTAAATTCTCTCACTGTACATCCACTACTTCAGTACTGCAAGTGAACTCAGAGGTGTCACTCTTCTCAAGGTGTTGATCCAGTTTTATTTCAAAGACCAACATTTATTTAATTCCAAATACAATAAAAGGGACCAGTCATGTTATCTTAGATACTTGATGCTGTCTCTTGTCAACAGCAAGACCAAATTTCCTCATTTTGTTAAAATACGAAACGGCATTTACTGTTTTTAGTTTCATGTTTTTTCACATCTCAGGTATAATACTTCATGGGCACTGAAGCTGTTGCTACAGTATGTTGGTCAGCTTTGTAGTTTAGCTTTAAAATAAGACTTAAAGGAGCTGTTTGTAAGTTTTGCCATTACTACAAAGCCAACGTTAGCGTTTACTTACCAGTCTAGAAGAAACGTTGCAAGTTTCAAACTGTATTCCTTTATTCACCAAGAGTCTCCGGCAGTGGAAAGCAACTCTCTTTTTCTTTTCTTCAACTGACGTTAGCATGCCAACCAGCTAGCCCCAGTCTGGCCAGACTGTCTCGTCACTTCCCGATAGTGAGTCACTGTAGCGTCCAGCCTGCCTTGAAGAAGTAGCGTTGTTCGGAGGACGTATTATAACCTCTTATCTTGTAAACACAACGTTGGCTGAAGCTCTTGGCAACACTGGTAGTAAACGGCTCTTAATACAAATAGCAACTTTAACGTGTTAAGACTAGAAATGTTAAAGGATAAATCCATGAGAAGACCAAAACCAACAATAAACTGATTCACCATCAAGTCTGGTTTGTGTAGACAAAGTCTGATATATCTTATTCCTCTGTACCATAGAGCTCCATTTTTCTCCAGAAACTATTAAAAAACACAGCAGTGACTTACACTGTTGCACTGAGTGACACGTTCCTTCATAACAATGAAGATACACAACAGTTTATTTTGACTCTTTGTCCCACATACACTGTCCTGGTACTGGAAATAGTCACCAAGTGTGTTTTAATGTGCTGCTGAAAGCCATCATCAGCAAAGGCACTACTTAGTTCTGTTTGCTAAAACTACAGTGCGCAGTTGTTTAAGGACATCACTGAGACCATTAAAAATGAAACCATACAATTTTAGCTGTTTTTAAATATTTAAATTTTCAGGAGGAAGAAATGGGCTTGGGAAACAGTGCTCCTGGCAGGGTAGGGAGGTCAGAAGGTATTCAGAGATGGAAAAGCACATTGTTGGTTTTGGTCTTTTCATGGGATTTTTACAATAGAAAAACAATTCAACGCCAGCCTTATCCTGTCAAGTGGTGAACTCCTGCACATTGTTAATATTGATAAAGTTTCAGTCATTGGTCATCATTAGGCTTTAAACAACATTGCAATAAGCATCATCTTTGTACAATAGCCACAGGCTGCATCACCCAATCACAAACAAGGTAAAATGACAGGAACACCTGAGATGATTAGACACTCAACAAGATCAATGGGCACACCTCATTGGAAGAAGAAATCAAACCTGGATTAAAAGGTATTAAAAGTGTAGCTTTGCAACAGGTGTACATTACATAATTTACTATTTTAACAATAGAAATGTTAGATTCAAGTGTGCTAAGGACATTATCTTTTTTTTGTTAGCCTCATGTAAACCAATACACCTATATCCTCACAGAACAATACTGTAATTTCTTTCACTGTACTGTAAAGATTATGCATCAGTTCAGCAAGTGCAAAAGTAGTAGCCCAACCCTGCAGAGCTTCTTTGGCCCCTAGTGGAAAAACAAGTGCCTATTACCACCCACTTAGCATCGAGTAATTGCTGTCGGTCTGAATTTCTGCTTCATTCAATCTGAGAAGAGCTTGGGTCCAGAGAAAAGAAGCAATTCTTGTAGCTTCTCAGCAGAATCAGGATTCGGTCCTGGAGCAATGGTCAGCAGTGACTGATGAGTAGTACAGTGTACAGTCTGCAGGGAGCGGAGGATACAGTTGAGTAAGATCTCAGGGAGTTTGTGGTGAGAGCGTAGTCCACTAGCCTGGCCAAAACAGCAGCTCTGAAGCTGGGAAAACAACAAAGCTTCATTTTCTTGCTTTTACTAAATTGCCTCCAAGGTTCCACAAGGTTGAGGCATGCCACAGCTATCAAACAGAAATATACTTAGCCTTCATGTCAACTTAATGTCAATTAGATTCAAGTTTGGCCACAGGTCTGCAGATTCTGGCCAAGGGGTTATTTTTTAAATGTTTATTATTTGTATTTAGATTTGTCATATCATCAATCCACATGATTGCCTTAGCTGGCTGAGACTGATCATTGTAACTTTACTTGTTTTGTACAAATTGTCATTTTAAAAAAAATATGAAATGACATGCTGGACATCTGTTGTTTGATCCCTGCATCAGCTCATTCAAAGAATTGTGTCAGCTGAATAAAAAAAAAACATAACCAAATGTCGACTCTTGCTTTTGGTAATTCGAAAAAAAATACATCTTGGAATGATGATGGCACTGCATTAAGAGTCAAATGTCTGTACCAAACTTCATGGCAATCCATACTATAGTAAAGCCACTTGGCTACAAGGTGATATTACCCAAGAATTTGTTTGTTTTTTCTTTTAATGTCTGAAGCAATATTTTGTAAGCTACGTTGTGTCAGACTGATAGAACTGTTCAGCTGCAGGCTCATCCACTGTTGAACAGAAAGCTCAAATTTCTTGGGATTTTTATATTTTCACATCTAGGAAGAATTTTCAAGCTACGTATGTATGTCAGATAATAAATAACATACATTATATTAAAATTAATTCATAGCAGCAGATCTTGAGGTATTATATAGGTGCTTATCCAATATATGGGTTACCACATATATGACAAAAGGAAAGGGTTACACCTAACAAGTTTGTTATCTCAAGATATTTCCACTGTGTGTTGCTCTTGGATTTCCATTTAGCTGCCATCTCTCTGAACTGGGTGACAGACCATTCATCTGTTGCAGAACCTGCAATTATAACACAAGCCATTTGTCAGGTTCTGCTTCAAGTTTAGCTTTAAAAAAGCAAAGGTTTTAAGAAAAGAAAAAAGAAAAAACATTCAATATAATGATAAAAGTAATTTAAATTATGGAGAACTAGAGTGGCACTTAGTAGGGAGCTTGCTTCCGCCAAGGCCAGACAATCCTAGACAAGATTAGATTATTATCTGGATCTGAACCAAATTGAAGAAAGTCATAGATCTCAACACCATTAATCCGTCTCATTTTTACATCAAGTCCTATCTTGCAATGTTAAGGAAATTGATTATAAAAAAGTCTTTGATCCACCCATTTAACCAGATCAGCAACATTTCATTCGTTGTTCCCTGACCTATGCCCCATGCCTCCAGCAAATTTGGTGCAAATCAGTCCAGTACTTTTTGCGTAATCCTGCTGACAGAAAACAGACATGGGTGAAAACATCTGCCTCCTTGGCAGAGGTAATAATGTGAGGAACCATACTGGTAACTGGCAACTAGTGGAGGTAAACTCAGCTACACTTATGCAGCGGTACAACTATCGGTCAAGAGGCAGGATCTTACATTGGTTCTTGTAGCTGATTCAACTGCCTCCTCCTATGCCTGTGGCTGCAGAGAACATAGCACAGTTGGCTGCCCAGACACAGCTGTACCCAAAGCCTCCAGCTGCAGGACTTATTTTTGTCGACTTTCAATTAATTTCTCTTCAATAGTTCCCAGGACTGCACCATCCTCCACACATTTGTGCTTGCTCTCTCCAAGAACCAAACTACCTCCTCTGCGCCAACTTGTTTCATGTTTGTGAATAGATTTCAGGGCGTCTGTATTGCTCAGTCATCTGTTTTGGACCAGTAGCACTAATAGAGATGGTAGCAGCAGTAGCAGCAGCACAGTTGATTGTAGCAGTGCCTGTAACCTTGGCAGTGGTATCCTTACAATAAGAGCCGTGTT
This sequence comes from Seriola aureovittata, assembly GCF_021018895.1. Taxonomy (NCBI): domain Eukaryota; kingdom Metazoa; phylum Chordata; class Actinopteri; order Carangiformes; family Carangidae; genus Seriola; species Seriola aureovittata. Next base: position 5,334,434 of record NC_079381.1, read on the forward strand.
AGCAGTAGCATTAACAGTACAGTAAGTCACAGTAAAAGGGTGTAAGAGTTGGTGAAGCTAGCCTTCAAATGTAATTAAAATGAAAAAAACTAATACATGTAATTAATTCATTCTTCATTGTTTTGTCTTTGCCTTAAATTAAATAATTTCAGTTAACTGCCAGTGTAATCTGGACTTTTTTAGTCAGTTTAACATGCAGAAATGTAAACTATGTCTGCAGGCAACCATGAAATTCAGCTATATGGAGTGGTTTCCTATTCCAAATGAATTAGGAATGGATATTTACTATATGTGTTTTTGAATTAAAAACACATACAGACATGGTATACATCACCTGCAGCACCATAAAGTTCAGGCTAAAGTTTTATGTTGAGGGGTTGTAAAGGGTTAACGCTCAAACCCGTCAGAACACATGCACACGTCACGTGACGCACAGCGTCATCTCTCGCCAGCTTTTACATTTCCGCATTTGTCTGTGGTTTCCCACACGCTAACTATAGCCATGTTTATCCCAGTTTAGTTCGTTTGACGTTTCATGAAACAGGAGTTCATTTGCGTGACAGTCGGACGGGCTGCTGTGTTACATGTTGGTCTTTCTGGCAGCTGAACAGTGTCACTTTCCATTCAGAAACAAGGCGAGGGAAGCGAGCTAAGCCCCTCGCAGCTAGCTAACAGCTGCTTAGCTTTGAGGAGAGTAACGTCGCTGTGAGGCAGCCAACCAGGCACAAAGGTGAGGGGGAGGCAGCTGAATGTTTGATATTTTTGTGATTTTGCCGGTGTGTTTACACAGCATGTCAGTAATGTGTGGAAAACGGGGTGAAAGCTACAGATTAGCCCAATTAGCTTATATAGCTTTCTTGCTGCAAATGACTAGTAGTCGGTTTCATTTTTTGCGTACATTCTTAAAATACCCTTTTAAAGATGTCAGCTGTAGTAAGAAGACTTTTGAAGTAGCGTGCACGATTTACAAAGCAACCTATGTTATTGCCTTGTCAGAATTATGCTCCCTATAGCTTTCCTCTTTTTACTTTTAATCACTGATAAAGAGACACAGAGACCCTGTGAACACTTAAAGGAACATCACTACACTGAATTAAACCCTGTGCGCCGATAACAATCAAAGAGCGTTTTTAAGAGCCTTCTAAGGTTTTACAGCCGCTTCCCAAAATATCACTCAAGAGTTAAGAGCTTGTTATCATCAGCTGTCCATGGTGCTGAAGGGGGTGGTGATGCATACATTTTAAAGTGAAACTGAGAGAGATAAAAAAAAAAAAAACAGTCGTTGAGTATGAAAAGCCTAATGCACAATCAACAATCATGCTGTATTTTATATGACTTGTGTGTGTAAAGGAGGGTGTGTATTTTGATCAATGCACATGCTAGTTGTACTAGTTGTATTACTCTCATAGCTCAAGTAAAACTTCAGTGAGAAGTCTTAGTTTCCTCTCTAGAAATGTTTAACAATTCATGCAGGCTTTAGCAAATTAACATTGCAGCAGCTGGAAATTGTCTATCAATGAAGAAAGGTCCTTACAAACAGTTAACAAAACATCAGGAAAACTGACATGTCAGACAGATGAAGTGAAAATAGCATTGAAGGTATCTGGCAGGTAATTGCTGCAAATGGTGTCTGGGCATATGTAAATCAATTAAAGTTTGCAATAAACATGGCTGGTTTGTGGTAAAATCATGAATTTCAATCTTCTAACTTGATTTCTAACGTGATGGCAGGTTCAAGAAAACTGGTACACTCCCCTTTGTAAAAACCTAAACATTCAGTCAGTTAAATAAACATATTCCAATAACCCTAATGTGGCTGAAAAAAACATTCCTATAATCCTACACTTTTAAGCAAAATGTAGCCTAGTTTTACTTTAGTTATCCTGATGTCTGTGTATCTGGTCCACCACACAGCCATAGTCCAAGAACTTGAAAGCTGTACATTTACGATGCTATGAAACAGACAAAAGTAGCAAATTCTCACATTTGCAAAAGTGGAACCATTTAGTGTGTTGCATTTCTACTATTTAAATCACTAATATGATTGATTGATTATAAAGATAGTCAGTTCATTTTATTTTGATTTTTCTTTTTTTCCACCAGTCCTTTCAGCACAATGTTGGGATCCACCCTAATTTCACCTTTCACGTTTTACATTACCCTTGCTTTAGTAATGTTAGTTAGTCTAACTGTGGTTTTCACTTTTCTGAGTGCAGCTTCTATGAGCTACGACTGTCTGCCCCGATCAGAGGATGTATCCGCCTTCCAGAAAGGACTTCATCTCTCTGACACTCAGTGATCCGCACAGCCACTCCTACAACAACGGCAAGCACCGCAGACAGTCCTGCTGGAGGGTGAGTGGTCCCGTAGTACAGTGTTTTAGATCATTGCTCTAGACAGAGCTGAGTTTTACCACTTTGACACACAAACCCCTATGTTTGATGCAAGGTCATGAGCTTGTTTTTGACCAGATGTCACCAGAAATGCTGTCACAGGTTGTTATAGTCACAAAAGGCTCTTATCTGCATCTGAGGTCCATTCACCTCTCAATCTCAGAGTTATGGTTTATTGTAGGACGTTAATTGAGAAAATGTTCAATGATAAAAAGACCAGATACTTTATAGAATTAAATGCTGGAGAAATTAAATTCATCATATTGATGTAGTAATCCTGTAAATCAAATATTTCCATGAAGCAGTCCTGCTCATTGATTTGCAACCTCGTCCATCATGGCCTAATATGATACAGCCAGAGGTATTGAAGGGATAACTGCACTTGATATAAACAGCATAAAAAAAAATCCAATTTCTCGTATTTTCACATGGCCCAGCCCTAGTTGATGAGTTGCTCAGTTGTGACTGATTGTGAAGACTACAGCAAGGCTTCAGCTGCTGGTATCAACCTGCCTGGTTATGTTTCTGATGACTTCACTGAGATAGATGATCTCTGTCTTTATGAAATGTATCTGCCTTTGTGACAAATCGATGCCTGGGTTTCAGTCTTCCTTTTTTACGTTTCCTTTGTTGTAGAGCAGCCTGAACTTTCAAACTCCTCAGATAAAAGCCTGCCTTGAGCACATTGTGTCTGTTCACAACAGGAAGATAAAACGAATTCTTTGCATCTCATCGTCTTTCTTATGCCTCCCTTTTCACATTTTCTTTAATCTTGTTTTCTTTATTTTCAATGTCTTTCAACTCTCTCACCTCATTTTGCCCTCTGACTATGAGCGACCTCGTCTTCATTCTTGGTTTTGATACTGAGGTATATTATGTTACAGTTACCATATCACATCTCATACTTTTGTTTGCTATTCCTTCTGCGGGGGGTTTGAAACTCAGCAGCTTCGTTAACAGGTTTCCCCTTTCATCCTTGTTCAACTGGTCTTACAGCCTCGCTCTCAACGAGACTGCCTTGTTTGTTCACTGAAATTTTCTGTGTAATCAATTCAGTTTTATCAGTTCAGTGGTCTTAGATGGAAATACTAAAAGATTTTAATTTCACCAATTAATGAGCTCTGTGTGTTCACAGCTATTAGTGTTGTGTTCAACACATACCAGTCATGTCATTTAGCGTCTTGCATTTGATGCATATCATCTGACACCAGTAGGCCAGCACACACTGAACACACCACACAGACAGAAGTAAATGTCAGGCAACAGTAGCTGGGACGTTCTAATCTCTTGAGCATTTGCGATAAAATTGCAGATTTTCTGGAGACTCAAAAATCTGTTGATATTGAGAAAACCTGACAGTGGTGTATCCTGATGGACAACAGCCTGCAGTGATGCATATCAAGACACCACAGGTATGTGGGGCTGCACAGAAAGCAGTGGGCGTTTTGACATGCAGAAGATGCTGGTGTGCATTCCCTTTAGTTTAACAATATATGGCCTAAAACATGTTGTTTTCCCCCCAACAAATCTGCTTTATTTTAAACACAGTTGGACCATCTGTCACTTTCAAATCAGTGTCCACATTTAGTTAAAAAAACAGAAGGTTATGATTAAAAAATAAGCTGTAATGTTTTCAACTTTCTTCCTTTATTTTACACCTTTGCATCCTTTTTGCAATCCTAGAACCTATAAAACATGAGGTATTTATTTTGTTTTTATTAGTAATATTTTACTTTCAAAAACATCTGCAGATACCCTGATTATTAGGCAGCGCTTCTTTAATCATCAACAATCATCTTTTCATCAAAAACCATAAAACCATCTTCTCATAAAAAACAAAAACAGCATGGTCAGCTCTCATCAAGGGAATTCATTCTGTATGAATTGAAAAGGCAAACCACTGCTCTCATTGACTGATCTATAACTTTTTATTTGGGAAGTATATCAACAGACATTCCTTCTATAAATCCAGTTTTATAGCAGAGACTGGATCTGGCTCAGCTCTCCCCTGGACATGTGGTCAAATTTGATGAGTGTTTATAGTTCCTGAGAGAACCTCTGTCTGCAAATCATGTTGCTTTGAGTGGCTTGTTGGCTCAACGTTCGCTCCACACACAATGAAAGGGGCTTCACTTGCCACTTGCTTACTAGTCACACTGGTTTTCTTGGGACACACGTCGGGTGGAAGCGCTGAAACTCTCATTGGTATGTGTGTGTGAGTGTGAGTGATTCTGTATTTCAACAGGCAGCCTGCTGAGTGAATCTCCTGCCTCCAACCCAGTGCAGATAGAGAAATGTAATAATGGTCTCCTCTTTGTTGTGCACTGTCAACTTTAAAGAAGGGAATGTAACATCTAATAACTACATTGCTGTTCACATATTCAGTTGATGTGTTAGGGAAAGACGGTTGTGTTGACAGCGATATAAAGCAAATGTCTGATTAATAAAATATGTTTCTTGTAATAAAATATCCTAAACTCAGGGTTTAGTAGCTTTAGAGCTTTTGGCTGCATGTCTTAGTGCAAATCTGAGTATATTACATCTTGTCAAAAAGTATAACACTGGATCTTATGAGATCCAGTATTCAGAATAAAACCTGCGTTTTTGGAGATGTACCATCAGGCTGTGCTGAATGTTCTCATGCTGTTGTGTTAAATGAACTATAGCAAAGTAAAATGAAAACGTCCCCTGAGATAAAGTCTGTTGTGTGTTCCGTCACAGCTCGCAGACGATGGCTCAATACTTTCATGGTGTTGCACAGGTGTTAATTAGAGTAGGTAGCGGAGTGGTACCAGCCTGCCTGTTTGTCTTCTCTCCTGAGAGAAGCCTGACTCTGTCCCTCCCTCTGCACTGCTGGGTTGCACTGGTTTAGTTTATTTGTGATCTCTCACTGAGCTTAGTGCCTCATGTGGAGAGCAATGTTTAGTTTGTACAGGGTAAGCTGGACAAGGAAGGCCATAAGGCTTCTCCCTCTTTCACTATTTCGCTATTTTTAAAAGAAGCTTAAACAGATTTAAGATATTTTAGGACGGGGAGGATGATATAATATACTGACAAATGCTCCTGATTTTAATTTAGAGTTGTTAGACATGACTCAATGAGGTAAGTTCTGTTTGTTTATCTCCCTACAGAAATGGAAGCAGCTGTCTCGGCTCCAACGAAGCCTCATCCTGTTCCTGCTGGCTCTGCTGCTCATATTTGGACTTCTCTCCTATCCAAGCATCACAAAGCAATGGGGAGGTAAACAATGCCCACACAATACTACACTTGCACACAGGCAGAGACAAGTCTGTCATTAATTCAAATGGTCCTGCTCCATGACTAGTTGAAGCTGATGCGTTGGATTGCCTGTTTTGTTGTGTTTGGAGACCCTGTGATAGTTACGCTTTTTAAATTTAGATTAGTTTTTGTGTGCACCTGCTTCCTTGGACTCTTTTTACTTCTGTATGTGCTGTATTTGATTTTCAGCCCACGTACACACTAAGATGGTTAAATCTGAAATGCCTCTATTTCTCTCTGTTTGGGCATTCCATTCACACAGCCAGTGTTTTATACACCCACAAGCTTTTCAAAAATCCCTCTCCAGAGAAGATAAATGTGAAAGCTCCTTGAGTTTTAGTTTGGACTGGAAAGACTCAGCTTTTGGAAAAGCATGATATATTGTGTGCCTGCCCAGACTTGGTCAGGGTCTGTGTGGTAGGGAAGTTTGGAAGACAACTTCCATCTTCATCTGTGGCCATCTCTGTGATGAGCCGGTTTTAATGCTATGATGTTTTGGAAGACAGTTTTAGACCCATAATTTAATCTATAATGCTTAAAATAGTGAGCTGCCGCAGTCTCAGTTTGCTTTCTTGTTCATTTTGTGTGTGTAGGGTTGGCGGACAGGGAGGACTGGCTGGAGCTGAATGACAGAGAGCTGAAGGCCATTCCTCCAGGTGTGAAGCCTGTGTTGGGTCCAGTTGCAGATAAAGCTCCCGTTCCTGTGGCGAGGCCACATGTGGGACCAGCTGTGGGACCAGCTGTGGGACCAGCGGTTGGACCAGCGGTGGGACCAGCGGTGGGACCAGCTGTGGGACCAGCTGTGGGACCAGCTGTGGGACCAGCTGTGGGTCCAGATGCTGTGGCGGAGCCCAGAGGACCAAACACCCCCATTTTGGCAAAACCTCCCACTAAGGTCAGAGTTGTGTTTCTATGTATTTATTACAGTGACATCAATCGACAATAAATTAAAACATAAAAACGCTAGAGTTCACAAATTCTCATGATATTAGTTATCAGGTGTCCTCTGTGTGACATCTTGGTGAATTAGTTTGATGAAATGGTTGTAAAAGATCAGTCATGATGCTGTAATAACTTAGGTGGCTCACACATCTACAAATTTATTAATCCTTTACCATAAGGTGTTCATGTTGTCCCCTCATTTTTAGCTCTAGCCGTTTGTTTATCCACAGAAAAAGACATTTCCGAACAAGAGAGGTCCGCCGAGCCTACAGAAAGATGGAAACGTTTCAGATACAGTCGGTGGGGAAAAGCAAGAGCAGGAGGTTGTTCAAGATGGAGGAGGCGGGGATGAGGATAAAGAAAAGAAGCTTGTCAGGTGATCTGTTGTTTGCTTTTTCCCCTTTTAAATGAATGTACAAAACAACTGTTTTGGAACAGTGGGGAAAAAAGGATGACTTGTTAACATGATGTTGCCTTGAAAATCAGAATCAAACATGTTCCAGCTGCACCGAGGCCCTGTAACAGCTGTTTTTTTGAAATACGTGCATCAGAGAAGCAGTTATAAATAATTCAGGCATCAGGCATCAAACATCAGATCGGTTTTTACTTTTGTTATGCAGCTGGAGAGGAGCGATGATTGAAGCCGACCAGGCCACTGAGCCTCCACCCTCCCCCAATGAGAAAGAAGCTGCAGCGCCCCCAGCCAACCCTGCTGACACTGTCCCACTAGAAGGTCAGTACTGAACTGCTGGACTTCTTACCAAGAGCTTTATACAGCAAGGGCAAGGGGACATGAGAAATTAAGGTATACAGTCTGCAACTAACAATTATTTATTTAGTCTTTAAAAAGCTAAAAATGTCCATCACAAGTTCATGTCTTCAAACGTCTGACCAACAGTCCAAAACCCAAAGAGAACAATGATGTAAAACAGAAGCTGTAAGGTTTTGTCATTAGAAGTAGGGAGTTATGAAGGAAGGAGCTGAGAAAAGTTAAAATTTTTCGGGTTTTATATTTCCCCTCAAACGGATTCTTTTCTTCAGTGCTTCGGCCAGCTCTACTGGTATATGCTGTTTAAAGCCCATCACCTTTTTCTGACTTAAAGTTTGAACGTTTTCTAACTTGCAAGATAAAGCCCTGCTGTGCTCAAAGCAGCTGCATCAACACATGACACAGAATATTCTGTCTGCTGAAAATAATTATAAAATGAGACGGGCACTGCAGAGGGCTTCCTCTCACACAGACTTTTAAGATTAGCCTTTCATTTCTTATTCATTCCTTTGTGGAACTTTGTTTGTAGTTTCAACTGGAAAAGTGGACAGACTGGAGGCAGTACGTGATGCCTTCAGACATGCGTGGAAGGGCTATAAGGACTTTGCCTGGGGTCATGATGAGCTCAAGCCCATTTCCAAGTCTTTTGGCGAGTGGTTTGGACTGGGTCTGACCCTCATTGATTCCCTGGACACAATGTGGATTATGGGCCTAAAAGAAGGTATTGTGTGTCACTTATTCCCTCTCTCATGTTTTAATACAGATGTCAAATGCAATACTAATATAGGCAGATGATATATATTTTGTTACAAATACCAAAAGTTTTTTTTTGTTAAGTTGAAACTTTTTCAGCTTGCACAGGTGCATCTTTGCCATAATTTTCACTGCCTGGAGAATATTTGTATCTGTTGTATCCACTCACATCTGTCTATTTGTACATTATGTAGGTAATCGTGCAGTCGCTGAAGGTTAGCTTTGCATTTAGTTTTAACAAAGTTTGAAGGGGAAGCTTCACTGATTTTATGCGTCAAAGTCTTTTTACAGATGTTGGAGTAGCAGTGCATATGTAAAAAATATGTGTAAAACGTCCTGTGGCTCCAGAGGAAGCTGTGTGAGGTCTAATGTGTAAAAATGATGGGATGAGGTGTTAGAAAGAAGTGAGTTTATCAGATTTCTGTAGCCCGCTACTCATCGCTGCATGAACCTCGTAGCTTAAAGCTCCAGTAGCTGCTACTATCATGCTACTAATAGCACAGGCAGTCAGCAGTCCAGTTGAATTATGGTTAATGTAGTGCCAGGATTTGAAAAGGAAGAAGAGTGTATGGAATAAAAAAGACAATAACTGGTTCAGCTGGTTTTTTTTACTGTTGATTGTGAGTCTGTAAGGGGATTGTGATGCTAATTAGTGGAATTTTCTTTGAAGAATATGACATAACATCAGTGAAGGACTGTCTCTGGAGTTGGTTACTAGACCACTTGATCAAAACAACAGCAAGACATCTTTAAAATGCCATGTTAAATTAGTGTATAAGTGTAGTTCTTTCTTCTCCTCTCTATCTTTTCCTCACTCTTATACTCTGCCTCACTCCACACAGAGTTTGAAGAAGCAAAGACCTGGGTAGAGAAAGAGCTTACCTTCAACAAGAATGTGGACGTGAATCTTTTTGAGACGACCATCCGTGTCCTTGGGGGCCTGCTCAGTACCTACCATCTTACAGGAGACCAACTCTTTCTAGACAAAGCAGTGAGTCAGTCCATAACAGACATTCATAGTTTCTGTTTTCTTGTGTAGTGCAGTTGTTTTAGAACATAATGGTGCAGGGTAGAGTTGTAAGTTTTTCTAGACATCATGTTCAAATGAACAAGAAAACAACACTTTAAAAGTTATTATTAGATCTTTTATTTGAAAACGTAGTTTCATTGAGTTCGTAATCTCTTTTTCAAGAAAAACCTGTAGACAAAAATAAACATATACAGTTTATACTTTGACTTGTCTATAAGAAAATAGACACACACAGGTAATTCACAGACATACATTATTCATTTTCACATTTAAGAAAAGTGTTTTAAACCAGTTTTTCCAAGTTCAGTGTGAACAAGAGGTACAGCTATAGTTAAAGTGTCCTGTGACCCGACATTGTGACCAGAGAGCAAACGTAGGTAGTTTCTGCAGGAGAGCCTTATATAAACTACATACAGTGCTGCTCCCTTCTGTTGTTATGGAGGACCATCCCACCTTTTCATATAGGATGCGATGGTGAGTGCGAAAAGTGTCACCTGTGATGAAGTGCTGTGCTCTGTGATACAGAGTCATGAGGCTTCAGGGTTATGGGAGAAGCGTGCACATATACAATATCACCATTATCAAAAGCAGATAATATTTCTGCTCATGGTGTCTTCATATTTATTGTTGTGGTAATGTTCCTGCAAAATAGATTCCACAATACCTAGAAAGCAGAACTAGACCATCTATCTCTGTTCCTCTTTCCACTTAAAGAAAGATCTCGGGTCCAGGTTGATGCCTGCCTTCAAAACTCCCTCAAAGATCCCATTCTCAGACGTCAACATCGGGAAGGGAACAGCCCACCCCCCTCGCTGGACGTCTGACAGCACGCTGGCTGAGGTGACGAGCATTCAGCTGGAATTCAGAGAGCTGAGCCGCCTCACCCAGGAGCCACAGTACCAGGTCAGGACAACACAAGGGTCTCCATAATAGTGCGTGTGTGTGTCAAGTAATTACATTTGACATTACTTTTAATTATCTGAGATGGACTGTAAAAAGATTGGAGGTGGTTCATATTAATATTTCCTGGGTTCAGATGGAGGGTTTCAGTTCACTTAAAATCAGACATTAAGCACAGGTCGAAAACACTTGCGTGATTGAAGTGACAAGCATGACCTAGGATTTGCTTTAAATCCATCTTGTTGTCAGTGTATGAGTGATTCCAGAAACCAGAGCTCGCGCCTGAAGTTTTTCAACCCAGCCTGACAGTAACTTGAATAAGATCTGTCATAACCTGAGCCAGCCCTCTGAGACATAGCTTTTGATGAGCCCAATCGCATCAAAGTGTGAAATAGCTAATGATTTTGCAATGATAAACAGCTTAAAACCATCTTTTTCGAACACATGAGCAGTAAGTGAAGTGAAGCTCGGGTTCATTATCTCATGTCTTGGCAGTAGTGTCATCTCCTCTGTGTTTTTATCTTTCCAGGAGGTTGTGAATGAGGTAATGAAGCTGGTCCACAAGCTGCCAGGCAAACATGACGGCCTGGTGCCCATGTTCATCAACACCAACAGTGGCCAGTTCACGCACAAAGGAGTCTTCACACTCGGTGCCAGGGCAGACAGCTACTATGAATACCTGCTTAAACAGTGGCTCCAGGGAGGCAAAACAGAAGACGAGTGAGTCCAGCTTTACTTTTCAGATTTAATGTTCTGTGATTCAGAGAAATATTTGCAAAAGCTTGTAAAAGCTGAAACAACAGAGCCATAGGAAAGAAAACTTAGTGTATCGCAGCCTCTATCGAAGTGTGGTCCGCTGACCACCAGTGGTCCACAAGTGACCCCTAGTGGTCCGCGAGTAAATTAGTTAAAACATGTTTTAAATTTAGTGTTTCTCAAAACCATCTGTGAGTGACCACATGCCTACTAGAAAGTATCGTATATGTGTTGTTTTCAATATTAAATCGACTCATATGTAAATTCCAATTCAAACATTATTAGGCAGATATGAATCGGCTGTTTTAGAGTATAATTGGAACTCCCTGTAACGGCCATTTTGCGACACTGCCAACTCACGTAGCTTCGCCCGTCTATAGTTTGTTTTACCATTTATGTTAAAAATGATCAGCGTGACATTTGAAAGGAAATGAACCTAACAGTTAACCTGCCCTGGGATTGTGCTAAAATTCACCGGTTATTAGCAGCCTATTAACTATCAAACACAGAAAGAAGACAAGATCATGGACTGGAGGATTAAGACCGTGTCAATTAACAGAAAATCAAATAAAACCTCAGACATAATGGACACAACAGGCAAATGTTTAAGTGTCGAGTTTTAGTAGTAATTTAGTCACCATGGCTGAGACTCGTGTATGGTGACATCCGGCCAGTGTTCATATGTGTGTGATCGTTCTGATGTTACATAGATAACAACACTTGTTGCCGTACAGTGTGTGAGCTGCAAAGTTTCCTGATTATCGAAACTCTTTACATGATTGAGGTGACCAGAGTCTGAACAGAGTCACTGCTTCTATTCCTGGCAGGTCGGACTTTCTGCGGCATGTCAATACCCTACTCTCTGCCCCCACTCACACACACACACACACACACACACACACACACACACACACACACACACACATACACACACATACACACATATCATCACAAAATCTGAATCACTTTAGAGAGAGTACATCACGTTAGAGCTGAGACATATTGGTTATTCACAACTTTTCAAAGTGCTTATCAAGACACATTTAGGATAATGACAATCAGTGTAAATTGTCAGACTCTACATCTTACAAGCTGCAGCTACACCGTTAATTTTTAGTGGAACCATATTGTGATGATATGATTCTGTTTTATTATCTGCTCCAAGTAAATTGGATTTGGTGACTAAATGAGTCTTTGAAGTTTCTGTTTCAAGCATGTGACGACTTTTGTCTGATGTAATGTATAATAGTGGAACTCACTGCAATGTATTAAACATCACTTAAAGTATTTTACATGAGATCTTTTATTTACACTATTTGCTGTTTCGTGATATATGTCGACATGTGCTATGACATTGATCAGCCATTCTGCCAGCCTTAAAACAAATCTCATTAAACTTACTGATATCTATAATATAAAATTGACTATCATTCACACAACTAATATATCCATGTTAATCTGTGTGTTTTGTCCAGCCTGTTGGAGGACTACCTGCAGGCCGTGGAGGGAGTAAGAAAACACCTTGTGAAACAGACGGGGCCCAGCAGACTGACCTTTGTGGGAGAGCTGTCCCACAACCGCTTCAACCCTAAGATGGTAGAGATGCTCACTTAAAGTCAGTGTGTGAAATACAGGGGCTGTCAGGGGCTCGCAGACCCTGTAAATAACTTAGGACCTGGACATACAGGAGGCCTACTTTGGAAGTACCACACGCATGAACCCCTGATTGTCATAGTAAGGTATTTCACACGCTGCCAAAACTTGATAAACATCTACAGACAGTGACCACCTTGTTGAATCAATCAGCTGCTGTGCAAACTCATCTGCAGTCAGTCTGCAGTCAATCTTTCTCTCTGTTAGCCAGTCCGATCAATTCCAGCTCTCATTTCTCTTGTCTTTCTCAGTTCTTCACTTCATGATTGATCCCTCTGTGTCACTCTTCTACAGGATCACCTGGTGTGCTTCCTGCCAGGAACCTTGGCACTGGGGGCCCACAACAACCTTTCAGGGGACCACATGGATTTGGCAGTGCAGCTAATGGAGACCTGTCACCAGATGTACACACAGATGGAGACCGGGCTGAGCCCAGAGATCGCTCACTTCAGCCTGCAGGCCAGTGATGGGCGTGATGTTGTTGTCAAGGTGAGGCTAATGGCATTTGATTGTCCCGTCTTTCTTTATTTAAATCGTCATTAATAATATTTACACTTTTGTATTTCTTTTATTTTAAAGACTCCCCAATTTTCATGTACAACCTCTTTGAAAAGGTGTTTATATTACTACCACTACTTATATTGCTTCTAGTACTTATTAGTGTGTCTGTTTTCGGTGTGTGCACAAACTATAAATTATAGCCTACATGTGATGTAATGTTGTAAAAACGACAGACATGGCTGGTGCATTATGTTTTTTGGGTTGTCTGTCCGTCACTGTGACCTCACAAAACACACTTTTGGTTTTGAAGCAAGAATTCATATGCTAATTTTGACAAAAGAGTCCACCATGTTTATCATTTGAGTGTGGACTGATGTGGATTTGAACTGCAACTTGACTGCTTGGTGGAGGGATAGAACTGCAAGGTGGTAGTTGTAGCTGTAGTATTTTTGTACTTGTCTCCTACTTGTACCTGTCTTCATCAACTTCAAAGTATGAGGTAAGTATGAAACATTTTAAACATTTCAGGAGTTCATTGTGATTCCAGGATTAAAAACTAAGGAAACTGATGTCGGATCAGACATCATTGGTTCTTTAGTAATTCAGTGTGTGAACTAACCACTGGCTGGAAATGGGGAACATTTCCCTCTGACACTCCCTCTGATCAAAAACATGTTTTTCCTGTGGTTTCATGTCCTTGGTTGTTCAGTTTTCAATCCACAGGAAGATGCAGGTTCAGGTTATAGACATTTATTCAGGTAAGGTCAAACAAAATAGGAAAATGAAAAAAATTTCAAGTAACAAAAAAAATGAAGGAAATCATCATAAAAAGTTGAAGATTGTTCCAGAGCCTTGGGGACTGGTGGAGGGATTACTTGTACAGACAGGCTTTTCATAACTTTCTTTATTGTAGTTTTTATTCTTTCACTTTTATTAACTTAAATCCCTGTCTGAGAAATGTGTAGTGCTTCCATTAACTGAATTCTAAGATGAAGAACTCTTATAGTTTGTGGCAAAGTTAGCAGAGTCACATCTAGCCGCAGGATGTTTTCAAAACATTTGTTTTTTCTTGTTTCTTTGTGCTTGGAGCCATAACTAATCTCACCAAGATGCTCTCAATTTTCTTTTTTTTATTTCTCCCTCAAAGCACTGTGAAGGAAGCACATACATCTGTGTGCCACTGCTGTCCAACTGTCTGCTGTGTTGTCACTCGCTGAATTTTGAATCCGTATCTTATTTAATCTTAATGCTCTGTCGTTGCTTTCTCGATAAGTCTTGAAAATGCCATTTTCAGTTTCAGTGGCTTTGCCTAGTAAAATAAGGTCAAACTAAAAAAATGATCTTTATCTTATCACTTTTATTGATTGTAATATTTATTGGCACCTTCCTCTTCATCCTCCAGCCTGCAGACAGACACAACCTGCTGAGACCAGAGACAGTGGAGAGTCTCTTCTACATGTACAGATTCACCAAGGACACTAAGTACAGAGACTGGGGATGGGAGATACTGCAGAGCTTCAATAAGTACACTAAGGTACTTCAGTTTAATCACCCCTTTTAATTATCCAGCCAATTAAATTACAGTTTATAGAGAGATGAGCCATATCACCTCTATTATATGAGGGTCAACTGAAATGTTGATTTTTTTATATTGCTTTGTTTTGGAGATCCAGGTGTGGTACTAAAAATTAAGATTCAGGTGAGAAAGATTTATTCTGACAGCAAAAATCACTGTGGTCAGATTTTTGACAAGGAAGAAAAGAAAAACAGGTCAACATGTCAGACCACAGTTACGAAAATATGACAAAGTCGATCTTCCTCTCAGGCTCACTGACATTGTTGGCAGGAAAGCCGAGTATGTTTTTCTGTGTAAAACATCTGGCAGCTTTGGGAAAGTTAAACTTGCATCCTCCATAGTGCTTTTTTTTCTGCTTGATTAAACCTCTGACTATATACCTCTGCTGCAGGTCTCCGGTGGTGGCTACACATCCATTAACAATGTCCGCGACCCTGTTAACCCCGGCCCCCGGGACAAGATGGAGAGTTTCTTCCTGGGTGAGACGCTGAAGTACTTGTATCTGCTCTTGTCTGACGACGTGGAGCTGCTCAGTCTAGACAAGTATGTCTTCAACACGGAGGCCCATCCTCTCCCCATATGGCCCTCACCACCAAAGTGATGTCGCCATACAGTCGACGTCTGTTAAAATCAGACCCGCAGAGTCCTGTATGAGTCAAAGACTGTCACTGGCGCTCAGCCGGGCACATCTCTAAGCAACCATCCAGGCTGGACTGCTGTGTCAAGCAGTGAAGCAGATCTGAGCTGTCCACCTGTACTTTGATGCATTTCCATGTGAAGGAGTTTTTTTTTTTCCCTTTTTCTTTACTTTTTCTAAGGAAGAGGTTTGTGTTAGAGCTGGTCTCTAATGATAAAAACTTTTTTTAAAATCAGTTGTGATGAGCTGGAGCTAACGGGAAACAAAAAGAAGAAAGTGGGAGTGCTTTATCACTTGGTGACGGGGAGAATTCTTGTATTTACTCTTTGTGTTTCCCCCATGTGCGGTAAAACCCTCATTGTTCCTACATAGTCAGGTGTCATGGCTGTGAAGGAGTCAACAAATGCGATGTTTGAAGGTGCAGTAACCAGTGATGGTAATGTATGGAGTATGTGAAGCTAAATTCATATTTAAACATGTTGCTCTAATGAAGGAATCACATTGTTTGCCCTTGCTTTGGCAACATTCAATGCACTTGCTCATGTATTAATCTGATGTAAAATAAGTGAAGTTAGGTCTAGTTAGAACTTTTTAATCCCTCTCAGGACTTTGTTTCCCTGTACTGTCCCGTCCTAAGTGTTTGGGAGCAGTGGGCGGTTAAAGTGCAGCGTCAGGGACCAGTTTCACTTCTGAGGCCAGTGCCTTGGCAAAAAGCAAAGGCAGAGTATTCCTAATAACTAACGTGCATGTCTTTAATTAAGACTCTGAGGCCATCAGATTAAAACAGTGGCTATAATGCTTATTTTCACTCAAATGGGACAGTTAAAGAGCTGTGAAGCCCCAGAGAGCATTGCACTTCAGATTGATTACTTATTGGTTGATTACTTATTGGATCACTTTTGCACATGTGGCAATAATGGCTTAGATACTGAAAGACAAGAAGTTAAATCTGAAGCTCACTGCACACACACACACCTTGTTGTGTGTTCAAAGGGAAATCTGGTTGTTGAATGATCTTTACATTTAGTGCGAAGTCATGTTTTTTTTTTTTTGTTTGTTTTTTTTTTGGTCGTGGTACTGTGACCTAAATGTTTGAAAGTAAAGTGTGTATAAAGGTGTAATGAATGAATCAGTCCTGAATGATTTTCAGTCCAGACTGAACACTTAATGACACAGTGTTTTACTGATGAATGTAGACATTTGATTATTTGTTTGTTTTTTAATTTTGCCTTTTTGTCACGGAGGAACACTAACATGCACGACTGTACCCTGCTTTTGAGTCTGATCCTGGTTTTGATTATATTCACACTTGTTTTATATGAATTAAAGGGGAATGGTCTGAGGCGACCATGCAATTAGATCAAAGTAAACCGCCTGAGTACATTATCATTTCCCCTGTCGGGGACGAGATACTGTACACACAGCCGTTCATTCATCCACTCTCCATAGATGACTTGTTTAAGAAGTGAAGTTTGTTGAATAGTTTTCTTCATACTTGAAGGAGTTTGATTCATTGCTGTTTATCAATCCCTGACTCCCTGTCAAATGTGATGAAGAGCATTGTGGGAGCTCTTTTTTTTTTTCCATACGGTGATGTTGACAAATCATTTTGAAGGACGTATCCGGCCTCATGTGTCTGCTGCTTTGAAGATGGTTCAGTTCTTCTCTCTATAAAGGATCTTGAGGTTCTGTTTTGATGGACAGCAGTGTTCCAGTTTTCACCATCTTATTCTTGTTAATGAACTTCATCCAACAGAGAGCCATATGCTAACCCACGCCATTGAATGTGCACCACGTTTGCCAACGCTCTGCTGTGCCTGTTGAAATGAATATTGTGCTATGGTGGTTTGTTTTTTTGTTTTGTTTTTTTGTTTTTTTATTGCTGCTGTATCAGTGGTGTTTATTTGTGAAGTGTTGGGTGTGAAAGTTTGATTTATGGCTCGTATTTTTACTCTGGATGGGTGGGTGAAAAAACAACATGGGTGTACATATTTTGTGTAAATTGTTTCTACTGAATCAAACCTGTGTGTCTGCTGGTATTTGAGATATTTCCCATCTTAATGTTCTTTGCCATCACATCAAAAAAGTTTGGCTTTAAGCAAGTCTTTACTCTTCTGCATTTCCAATGTTTTTTTTTTTTCCTTGAAATCTTTCATAAATATTATCATGATGGTTTAAAAACCCCTTTCAGACATGGAATTTGTATCATTTCTGCATTCACCTGTCCGTTAAAGCTGTCAAAGTCTGTTCAATGTATGTTCAATGGATAGAGCTGCAATACTTGCACACTTAATTGCATGTGTAATTTATTCTGTCTAGTAATGTCCATGCAAAGTTAAAATATGCTAAGACATCATTTTCACAGACTGTATGTGAAGAGCAGGCCGCATTAATGATGATTTAAGACTTATGAGACTGATGTCTGATTTATTTTATTTTTTAGTTTTTTTTTATGTCTTTTGTCCACAGAGTGAACTCCACGTCTGAAAGGGGCCTACAGATGCTCCATGACTCTTACCTCATTCTGTTATGGTTTTGATGAGTGTAATATTCTTAATGTAATTATACTACAACTAAATCTGCCAGCAACATTTCACACTTGATGGGATGAAGCTGGCATTATTCTGTCGTTTTCCTAGTTGTCATCAAATTCTATGAAAAACCAACAACGTGTTAGTCAGCTTCTTCCCAAGCCTGTCTGTGGCACTGGTTCCTTCTAAAAATGTAAATCTTCAAAAATGGCTCACAAATATGTAGTTTCATTTTTTTCTTTTTTAAGTCTCAGAAATTCCCTCAAACAGCTGGGCATTGTAGTTTTTAACAAATATTCAAAGAGGAGTAAACAGTGCATTTGTTGGGGACTATCTTCAGCTGTGGATTAATATGCATTTGGTGCTCTAGCAGGGGCAAGAGAATGGTGTATGTGGGTTTGAGTCAAAATAAGTTACAGAGTGTGTATATTATTGAAGGAACGTCACCCAGTGCAACAGTGTGGCTCACTGATGTGTTTTCAATAGTTTTTGGAAACAGTGGAGCTCTGTGGCAAAGAGGAATAAGATACATGAGGCTTTGGCTACACAGGCAATACTTTGAAATATATTTCTACATTGTTTTTGCATTTACATTTATTCATGTGGCAGATGTTTTTGTTCAAAGTGATATACAATTGAGGAACAGTCCAAGCCACAGCGGATCGATGTGATCTTATTGTCTCATATCAACAAGGACACAGATTTTGCCTTTCCATTTTTATGATGCAAGTAAAGCAGCTTTATTTTTTAGCTTGATCTGTAGTAACCAGTAATACTGCCAGAGACAGTGAATGACAGGTTCTTCTCATTGATAAATATTCTGCTCTCTCTCTTATTAGCCTTTATATCATATATTCATCATCACTGTTTTGTGTTAAGTAACTGATGGTAACCGAAGAGATAAAAGAAGACAAAAGACTCATTGAGCTCCTCATTGAGCTCCATGGTGAGCTCCCACAAAACCTATTTAAATTCACTCAGCTCTGGCATTTCATATTGTAATGGTTTCACAGCTGATTGCTCCACCTTAAATCATTCATTATTTTTTTTTTTTAATGGAATTAGGCGGTCTAATCTAATCTGACTTTTTTTTTTTTAAATATAAAACTCTTAGAGTAGTAAAATGGATTCTGCAGAGGTTGTTTTGCAAAAGCCTGTTGAGGATTTTAAGGTTTTTTTTTTTTTTTTTTTTTAAAGTGGAGGGTTTAATGTACAGTATTTGATCTACTCTCTTGTCACCTGATTGGCCAAATCTCCCTCTTTTGATGAGACTGCTAATTATTCTTAATGTAATTACTAATGAATCCAAGCCATATCAAAATGACAGCTCTGTTATTTAGATGTATGTAGGCTACAGAACAACAGTGTTGTTGATTGTTTCTTGCCTGCAGAGGTTCCTGCTTCACTGGCTGTGACCCTGTGTCAGGGACTATCGACATGGATCAATAATGTTTAGTGCTTGAAAAAAAGACACATCTTGACACAGCGGCCACTTCTCCATGGTGAAAGAGCCTCTCTGTTGGCCTATAAGTCAATAATCCATCTAAATATTTTTGAGAAGTATTCATTTTAAATTAGAAATTACTTTTCACTTTTCTGTTTACTGCAGTTTTGAGAGCTGACACAGTTTCAGCACTTTCTCATTTATGTTTCTTCTTTTCATGGTTTCTTACTTACCATCAAACCCATGTTCACTGTACAGATGACTGAGCACTTTGTGGCTTATTGCAATGTTCACCAAATTCAAACTATTTTCCTGCCAACTACATTTTTAAATAAAGCTTTTCAGTGAACGTTTTGTACTGTATCTTGCTCTGAATAGATTTTTTTTGTTTTTTTCTCTCTGAGAAAACCCTGAAGAAGATTCATGGCTTCGGCACGCTTCACTGCCTCCCCAGCACGGCAGAGGCTCTTATAATAGGCGATTAATACCCACGGTTTTGAAATGAGACCTTGAACAATCACAGGCTAAATAAAACATCAAGTCCAGCTGCCTTTGACTCAGTATGTTGATATTTTCAGTTCTGCAACAGCAGGGGGCAGCAGAAACCATCCATCACTGTCCACACTACAGCCACTTACTAACGACTCTAAAGAATGCATGGCTTACATTTGTTCTTCCAAGAAATGTTTTCCATCTTCGAGTAACAGAAGGCAGGGCGGCTGCACCCATGAGTCTTTGCAGCAGGTCCAAAAGGAGGCTGGTGAACAGTAGGAAAGAAAGACTCTCACATATGGTGCACTGTACTGCAGGAGCAGCATATGCCTGAGTCTACTCTTTCTTCAGGTGCTATAGGTAAGTTTTCTCTGCTGCCAAATGTGGGAGTGGGTGGTGGTGATGGTCGCTCACCCAGGGGTTACAAGAGGTTATAATACGTCCTCTGAGCAGCTACTTCTTCAGGGCAGCACGGCCAGACTGGGCCTACCTGGTTAGCATGCTAACTTCAGTAGAAGAAAAGGGTGAAGGAAAGAGAAGGAAGACGAGTTAACGTTGGTGTTAGCAGACAGCTCTTAAAGAAGTAAAGCTTGATGCTTAATTTGCAACGTTTCTTGTAAGACTGGTAAGTAAACAGCTGTCAATGCTAATGTTAGCTATGCAGCAGTAGCAAAACCTCCTCCTTTAATTTTTTTTATTTTCTTTAAATTTAGTAATTTTTCTGTTCTTTTTTTTTTTCAAATTTCTATATAACTTTGTTCATGAGAACTGCCTCCTCTATGTTGTTTCCACCTCTGGCACCATGTGACTTGTGTGTGCCTATTTGACTGACACACCATTCAGCGTGAACAGAGGTCCACGACTGATGTGTGTAACACAGTAAAACTGGTTTGCATTGGACAGGGTTGACATTTGTCATCATTTCTATTCAGCATTTACTTTCAGTCCAATGCCCAAAGGGTCTGCCGCTCGCTCTCTCGTGCAGCAACCCAGCTCACACACCCTCAGACAAACAGTTGATGAATGAGTCACTGCTGTCTGGGAGTGAAAAATGTTTACATTCATTACATAATAATGTGCATTTGAACCCTTTTTTTTTGGATGTTTTCGTCGGTCAGGGCCGTGGTGAAGTCACTGCTGCGGCGCTCACATAAAAATGACACCTGACAGAACTCCACTTAGTAACATGGGAAGTAAAAACAACAAGTGGAGGCTGCAGGTGAGATGTGTGTTATCCCTGACATCCACTGCACACTCTCTCGTGACAGCAGCTGCAGCAACATGCAGCATGTGACATTTTCACATCTTTAAATCGCTAAGCGCAGTGATAGTACAAAAAGGGACATGACTCATGATAATACACAGATGCTGTTTGTTTGTTGAGATTTTCATGCCCTATGTTTTTTATCACATATATACAGTGTATCACCAGATATAGCGTTTCAGTGTTTTGTGCAGGAGTATTATCTGGAAAACAAACATGGTTGTGTTAGACGCACTTTGAGAGATGTACTTTTGATTTCAGATAAAGATCAACAAACAGACATAACAGTGACTGTATAGAAATAATGCCCCTTGCTGATAGAGAATTGATTTAATATTTGCCACTGCAACTGCAAGAAATATTCTTATAGGCTGTAATTATGTACAATAAGTTATATTGGACTAGCCTTTTGTGTTTCTCAACTGACAATAGGCCTTTTCCAAACACTGATGTAAACAAACCCTTGGCAGCATCGGAAAATGTTAATAACTTAAATTCTTGTCGTCTACCATTCTTTCGATTTGTCAAACATTGTTCATTCATTTATCTGTGCAGTTATATTTTCTGTAAATTATATCTGCCTAAGTGATGTTTTGAAGGGGGCATGGTTCCAGACCTCTGAATGCAGTATCTTGTGTTTTGATTTAAGATTACAAGCTACACTGCTTTTCATGAATGTTAATGTGGAATATTCTGCTCACCAGAAATGTGGATTTGGTGGATCTGACAAAAGAAATTATGCAGAACAGCCTGCAGCAAAGGTAGTTGTCAATATAACCCCTGATACTGTGCAGCCATGAATCATTTTGCATTGATCCTATTAGAGTTTTTAGCAGCTACCAGTGTGGGATTTACTGCAAGAGCCAGATGGTTTAGAATCCAGATATAATCCAAAATTCTTTAAATCTTCAATGCATAATTAGATTGGGGTGTTTCTCAGATTTATGATGCTGTTGTTGACTTGAGGGATGCTGTGTGTTAGTACTATGGTAGTCCGTGGTTTGGCTCTGAGACTTAGCCTGAGGCTTAAAGCTGCATCTCTCTCCCAAAAGAATACGAAGAATAAGTTTTACAAAAACTAATTGTTGCCCGTGGGGGAATTTAGAGAGATTTTCACCCAGAACCCACCAGCTGTCAGTTTGCCTTTTGCCAACAAATTGGGTTGAAAGAGTCTTATGAATGTTTCAGTTTCCCTGCACTGTATTCAAATTATGAGAGTGAATGCTGTCTTAACAATTTAGCATTTAGCACATTGTCTGCTGTATGTGGTGTCTCTGCCTGTGCCGGACGTGTCTGAATGAAGTTTAGATTTGAATCAGGTAGCTCACGCGACCTTCTGTGTTTTCAGTGGTTCTTACTCCCAGAATTTAGAAATGACTTTAATAACTTGCTAATGATAATCAAGAAAGAATTATGGGACACTGTGACTGTGATTTTCTTATTATGTGTTTATATGTTTAAGTGTTTGAGAAACTGACAATGTAATCTCCCCCTCTCTTATTTCCTGTGCGGCTCTACAATAAAGGCGAGGACATAGAGGTTGTATTCTTGGTGATAGTTCTGCAAATCAGCTGGGTTTATATGAAGAGACATTTAATTCTCAGATTACAAACTGTTGTGGATCTGAGACATGCTAGAACGCTTGTTAGGACTGTTACTCATATCATGGCTCTGTAAAAGCTGGAACCCTGTTGTCTTTAATTCAGCTGCACTCACTGATTAATGCACTGCTGTGTTTTGAATGTGGCTTTTCTAATTGTTGCAGAATGACAATGAATATGAAGTGAGACACCACTCTGAGAAGTCGCAACAAGGACGTCAAGGGAGTGATCAACAAACATTTGTGTGGTAAATGCCACTGTACTCTCTTTACACTCCAAATAACTCAGTTATGATTATACAAATATAACAGTCTTCATTTGATAGAAGATGAATTCCACACAAGACAAATTCCAAATTCATCTGATGTAGCAGTTTAGACACTGTGTCCGTTTCCAAACCCTCCAAAAAGATTAAAGAGCAAAGTAACACCCCCTGAAAATCTTGTTTTTCTGACCCCCGGTGGTTTTAAATCCCTCCTTGCTGCTGTGATGCAGAAATGTACTCCAGGATATGTGACTCAGTGCATTTTAATGAGAAACCTTAAATGTAAACATAACTCCACAGTGCACCTTTAAGTTCCTCTTCAAAGCGGGTGCCTGGGACCCGTCAGTCAGAAGTAAAGATTAAATATTTGATTTGGATGTGTCTTTTAATAAACCTGAACCCAGGAAGTCCCTAAAATAACTTGCAGTGTGTTTAATTTGAAAAGCAGGTGAGACAGTCTGTTTAGTTTCTTCCCCCTGTAGGCGTCTGAAAAGGTAAAGTGTGATTATCTTTTCTCTCTATCTTCCTTTCTTCGGGTCTCTTCCCCCCTCCACCTCGGTGGAAGGTGATCCATGGACGGTGCAGCCTCACGGAGCAGCGTGACTCCTCTGATCACTGAGAGCTGAATTCATCTGAGCAGCTGGAGACCTTGGCACCAGCCTGTGCTGTGCGCTGTGAGCTGTTATCTATCAGCAAAATGTCAGCCGCAACCCTGTGGTCTCTCAGATGAGAAATGAAAAGAAAGGCAGGGGGAATGAAGGAAGGGGAGATGGAGAGATGAGAGCAGCTCCGGTCGCTTTTTGCCAAAAATTATCTTTCTTGGTTAATGTTAAAAATCTCAGAATTTCACAAAGATTACCTCAGGTGATGATCTACAACACAGTTGCAAGACCCAGACCAGCCTATTCATATCCTATTTTACATCATTTTGGAAGAAAAAAAAAAAGAAAGCTATCGTTATGCATACCCTGTGTATAAAAAAGTCAGTACACTCGATTAGTGCAACACAGCATTGTCTTTATCTTGCAAAATATGAAGATATTGCAGATACCTGATATTAAGACACGAAAAACATCTAACGACCCCGGGTTCATCACTGACGATGTGTCCAGGTTGCACCCCAAGGTGTATTATAGAACTAATACTTTTAATAATCAGCAGAGAGACATATCATTCCTATCTTTTTTCACTGTTACATGGTGCTGACAGAAGCTTACTGCCCAGACATTTGTCTTTATATGAGTTAGCCAAAAGTGATGCAGTCTAATACAACAGTCCATGCAATAAATCCTATCTTTATTAAGGTTATAATGTTCAGTTTTTGTATGAACTTTTTCAGAGATGTGTTGATTCAACTTTACATTCATTTTGGAGGCTGTAGTTTGTGGTGCTGTTGAATTGTATAGTGAAATAGTGGCAGATGTTTCTATTATTCTGTCCACCCCTTTTATGAATGAGGCTCGGATAAATAGCAGGTGGGAACATGAACAACAGGCTTTGTTCTATCAGACTGCATTGGTTTTTTGCTTAGTGTATGTAATAAACTGGCGACAGAACGTACACAGTAATTATATTTTTCATGTTTTTCTAACGTAAGATTCTTTTCAGTGCATTGTCAGTTTTTCAAATGTCTCTTTTAAGCAACATGAAAACCTGCCAAAGCCCCTGCTGTGTTGATACACAGCACATGTAAAACCTTTTCCTGTACATCATTAATGTTGATTTCCTTCTTACTGTTGTTTGTCCAACTTTATTTTCTTTTTTTAAGTTATTTTTTTCATGTGTTGTTGCCCTTTAGTATAGCCACAGTGAGACAGGAAAGTTGGGGAGAGAGGGGATGACACTGGATGACATGCAGCAAAGGGCCTCAGGCCAGACTCGAACCATACAGGGCCGCTGTGGTAAGGACTGCAGTACTGTGGTACGTGCTCAGGTGGGCCACCACAGCACCCTCACTTCATATTCTTTACTTGTGATTCCTGGTTTTGTTCAGTGTGAAGGAGTTTGTTCTCTTTCGTAATCTGTATTTGGTAGTCAGTGTAAATGGATGAAGTCCACTGGACAGCTGCTGTTTCTGCTCATGTGCTGGGTCGTTTCATATGTAGAGTAATTAGACTTTTCTTCTGTGTTTTGCCTTTGTTTTTGCTTTATCGATACAGGTTGACTTTAATGATTGTTTGTTTTGTTTGTTGTTTTTTTTGTGCGACCACTTTGTAGAAGTTAATGTGGATCCAAGTGAATGTAGACTAACGAAAGCTATGCTATGTGCTATATTTTTATTGGCACTGGTTATGAATGACTCTCTTGTGGCAGCTGAGCTCATCTTTCTGTTGACAGGTGCATTAAGATGCTTTCATGCTCTTTATTGACCTCAGCGGTGAAATATGAGCTGCCCTGTTTGGGTGTTAGCTGAGTCGGATTTGCTGTTTATGTTGGACCACTGATTGTGTAAGTGATTGTATTTCATGCACACAAAGTGCTCGGCCTTCATGAGTTTATAAGACACTAAAAATACAGTTGCACTGGTCATTTCATTACATTTCAATTCATTTCAAAATTATAGGATATTTTACAGCTCAGTCTTAAATAAAATATACTGCCTTCTCCCTCAAGCTTAATTGGCAAATAAATACTGCTTCAAAAAAAAGTTCCCTTCCTGAATCACATCACAAAACGTACATTCTTTACGTCCTCTTCAGCAGGACAGAAAAACTAAACATGAACCTTATTCTCACTTTTACCTATAGCTCACAAAACAAACAAAGTCTGTCTTTGGAGGGGCATTAAACCTGCCGGTATCCAGGACGAATGTTCGTGATCCTGAACGTAACTGTGCACATGTTTTTATTGTGAGCTGGCTTTAGAAATGTAGAGATTAATGTTTTCTTGCTCATGGTTGAATCCCTGTAAATCTGGTTTCATAGCAAACTCGATGTAGCTTTTGTCACATACACAAAAGGTTTTGTTTTTCCTTTTTTTCCATACATACTTTATATTCAGCTCAACATCAAAGAAATGTTTCAGCTCAAAACTGTTCTTCATATCACATCAGCTGCTCCAAGCTACACACATCTGTAAGTTTAAAGGTTTTGGGGAAATATGCTCAACTGTTGTGAAGAAAACAGTATCAGTTTCATTTGTATGTTCAGGAAAGTGGATTGGGCTTCAAAAGAATAAAGGGTTTTTTTGCACATTTCTCAGAAACGTGTCCTAGCAAACTGACCTGTGGCTTTGAAATCCAGTCTGCAGGTATTTCTGGTCACGTGTCGGTGCGGCAGAGCTACGGGTGCCTCTGCTCGACAACATGCAGCGGAGGCCACTAGTGATCTGAATGTCCAGATTTCACAGCATACGCTCAATGCCACAGCCATTTGTGATTGATGTCCAGCTTATCCCTGCAGATTATCTGACTAGTCATTTGCAGTTCGCCAATTGATAGCCCTGCACACTGCCAGTGTGTGTGTGTGTGTGTGTGCGTGTGCGTGTGCGTGTGTCTCTGTCTGTTTGCGTAAATTCTCTAGAAGTGTATAATTTGTGCATCCACATGCTGCTGTCACTGCAGCAGCTCAGCTAACTGTGATCCCTCATCAGATCAAACAATCAATCACAAACAAACAGCAGAGCTATTTTTAGCCGTGGATCAATGTTGTGCTGCGAAGTGAGATGGATGAGGAGCAGGGCTGACAAGTCAAAAGGGTTCCACCATAATCTTTGACATTTGACATTTTAATAACATAATGGCCTCCACAGAAATTAGTTGCTTTAGTTATTTGAATGTCATCAGCGATTATTTTCAGCATCAGTCTATGAGAAAAGTTTTGGGCCATAAAAAAAGTTACATCTTTAGACTTTATGGCCTGAAAGTTTTCTTTTATTGACAAAAGCTTCTGTATCTTTGATGTCACCCCAGACCTTTTTCAGTCCATAAAAATACAAATGAATTAGATTCATTATACAGTATAAAAGAATATTATAAAAGAAAACAGAAACAGTTGTTCAAAACCATATTGATAAGCTTGTTCTCTTCATCTCTGCTCTTTTGTTTGTATGTTTTTCTATGTCAGTCACCCACCTTGTTAAAAAATAAAAGACTGTCTCTGGTTCTCCTCATAGCCTGTCGAGCTTCCTCTTTAAACACCATTAGAGTTTCTTCACAGGGGAGCTGCTCATGTAGAAAATTGGATAGACTAGAAAGCACACAAGTGCTGCCCCTTTTTTTATCTCAAGATTTGTTCACAGAGATGTAAACCTTAATTAACGACTGAGATACTGTATGTGTAAAATCTGTTTATATTTTTATATTCAGGTTAAGAAGGCACAATCCTTCTTTTTGTCTTTTAATCAAATTACCTATACTTCTGTTGAAAGAATTTTTATTTCTACATCTATCAAGGATGCATGTCTCATTCAGGTCGACTTATTTCAGACAGAAAAATTATACTTCCCTCTTTTAAAAATGAGAAGCAGTGCAGGGAAAGACGTTCTTGCAATTCAGTGCTTCAGCACGTACTGTAAAAGTTAAATTAGGTGGACACAATAAAAGTAACATCTGCACAGTCGTACACCAACAATACCCCAGCTCAACAGCAACAAATATAAAATGGTCACAGATATCGTGATTCAACCTCAAGACTCTTTTGCTACCAACCAAACTTTATCTGTAGCACCAACTTTTGAGAACTGTCAAGTACCAAATGCTGGATCTGGTATTGCACATTCCTTCTTACCTGCTGTTTCTAAGCTCCACCAGCTCATTTGTGTTTACATCCAAAGTATTCTCTCTCTCTCTGCATTTATTCAGCTGTCATTTGATGTCACAGGATTTTGTGACCCACCTCCGCCCCTTCACCACTTCAAACTGTGGACTCCTGACCATCTCTAATCAAACCCCTTGATCAGAAGTTTCCCTCTCATGAAGATGACCCCATCCCTGAGCCCCATTCCTCATCACCATAAATAGTGTCTAGGCTGTGGGGAAAGTTTCTTCAGATGCAATTTGCATAAATTTGCATACTCAAATAAAAGGTTAAAACAGAAGAACTGTAAGGCCAAACTGCATTTATGAGCCATCATTTGAAAGGTAACATCTTTTAGTTTCTGAAAATGTGCTTTTTTAGCATGGGACTAAAACCCAACCTAAACTACATCAGCTCAAACATAGTATTTTTTTTGTCCTCTCCTGAAACAAGTCATATTCGATAACAATAACTAGATACATTTTATACAATAACTATGAAAATCCTTTTCCTTCTACATCTTGTCAAAAACTCCTGTGTGAAGTTTCAGGCCTCTGGGCATAACTCTATGGGGCATGGTTAGTGCAAAAATTACCTGAATACTTGAATTGTGGAACATCTAACCAGGTATAACATGTCAATATTGACTAAAGTTTAAGTAT
This sequence comes from Seriola aureovittata, assembly GCF_021018895.1. Classification (NCBI taxonomy): domain Eukaryota; kingdom Metazoa; phylum Chordata; class Actinopteri; order Carangiformes; family Carangidae; genus Seriola; species Seriola aureovittata. Next base: position 5,362,618 of record NC_079381.1, read on the forward strand.
TTACAACTCCAGAACGCCTTTGTAACGTAAAAACTAACTGTCAAAAACTAACTTCGAATTTAAGAGGTTGGAAACACTGTATCACTTTCCATGGGGATCCACTTTCCGCCAAGGTCTAAATGCCGAAGCCTGTTCCTCCTGTTCACAATAAATTCCATTCCATTTCACTTTCATTTCTCACAGTCCTTTGTTCCTCTTATTGGTCTCTCCCGATTTAAATAATTTAGTTGTCTGTAGGGCGGGGCGATAAAAGCATCTTGATAATATCACGAAAAAAAATTCCTACAATAATGATGACAGACTGGTGAGTAACTTAAGATAAATGTCTGTTCCGCATTTGGGTCAACCCTCTGTGCAATCACCCTGTTGGGCTTACTCACCTAACATGTTTAGGGTCAACAAGGACAAGGACAAAAACAGGCACACTGTTGGAAACGTGAAAATGAGCGACCATGAGGAAAGTCAAATGTCTGCACAAGACAAGAAAATTGAGACAAAGACAGGTCGCACAGCACTGATGGAACTGCCAAAGACAGGAAATACAAAAAACCATTTGAAAAGGTATCAGTATTCAGAAAACCAAAGTACCAAAATAACTAGCACCAACACATGTCAACATTGCAAGTTGCATTTGCATTTAATCCCCTGGGTTTTCCTGCAGTGCCATTGTGACAAGTTAAAAGAGTAATCACTAATGGTATGTTACAAGTTTAACATGGCAGTGAATTCATGTCTGTAATAATTGATATTCTGATTTTCTGTGATAGATGTGTAAATCATGAGAAACAATTCATATCATGAGTTTAAAAATTGTTAAATAACAGAAGAGATACATATTGTGTTGACAAGGGTTAAAATGCAAAAAAAGTCTTTATTTAATTTCTTGTTGTTAAAAGATAATAATAAATAGTATTATCCTTGATCTATAAAATGGTCTTAAATTGCTAGTCTGAGATTGATTGCTTTAGTCTCCCCACCCACATATCAAGGGAATGTGGAGTAAACGCTAAGAATGAGGAAACAGCACCCCATCCCTCTCGTGACGATTTCTCCCCGTTTCTCAGGTATGTTATCGTTATTGTGTACTGCTAAAGTGGTTGTCATAATTTTGTTATGAGTACAAATGTCGAGAGAATGCGCATGTAATGTTTTGATTGAATTACAGTGAAGTTTCGCGGAATAGAGTGGCTCAGCAATGAGTCCTAAAATCCGGAAATTAGTGGGCATTTAAGGACTTCCGGTTCCCAAGTCCCACAGTCTATAGGTTCTTTGAATGGGGTTTTGGGTAAATGGCTGAAATAAGGTCTGTGGTTAACACAGACTCAAGACAGTTTCATTTTTTTTAACCTGCGACATAAAGTACACAATTAAATATGCCAGTCGTGATATCTTTAAGCTTTTACATCTAAAAAAGACCAGTTGCTAACAAGTGGTTAAATGAGACTACAGAAGTTGTCTGGGATGTTAAATGTCATCACACTGAACTCGAAGAAGAATCAACTCACCTGTCCATCTTTACAGACCGTTGTGTTTAATACTTGCGTTTTTGCAAACTATTACTAACTTACACAGTTGTTTACATATTGTTTATTTACTACGTTTTGTGAGAGTTGCTGTGAGCTGTAGCTACATGTTGTTTACCAATAGAGAAAATGAAAAATTATGTCTGGAGAAATACCCTATGCTGTTGTAACGTAAATGAGGGTATGTTCTACTGAAACCAACGCTTTTGTGCAGATGTGTTTAAATTATGTTCATATTTGATTATCCATTTGAGTAAACACTCTCACTGGGAAAACATCGCTCCATCACTCTTTTGATTATTCCTAACTGTTTCTCCATCATTTTGAATTTGTCCAATTTGTTTCTTTATGACCAAATACCTGCAGAACTAATGGTATTGTCGTTGCATTTTGTGCAAATTAGCAAATGTTAACATGCTAACGTGTTAAACTAAGATAGTGAACCTGGTAAACATTAAACCTGCTATGGCTGGAAATGCTATGGAAATGGTTGGAAGGAGCTGTTTTAGGTACCTCCATTATTTAAGTTAAAAACTTCAATTGAATCATCTGTGCTTTTAGAGTAGTCATTGTAACACTTTTTCAATATAAAACATTAAATTATGCCTCCTTTCATGCAAACAGACAGGAATTTTACTCACATTATCAGTTAAATGTCACACTCTGGAGCAATGACTCGAATACATACAGTAAAACTAAATGAAGCTCTCTTCCTCTAAGATGAATAACCATTTATTGTATTTTAAAGTTAATCAGTGGGAAAAGTTCAGTGTCACATGGCTCATTAATGTACAACTGCAGTCTGTAATTGTTAATGTTTTCAGACACTCAGTTCCTCTTCCCTGCAGTCTGTCCTGCTGTTGTCTCCTCACCTCCTGTCTCACACTTACAGGTGAGGGCCACATGTAGCTTATACTCTGGTTTCATGTTTATCCAGTTTGTATCCAAGCTGTTTACTGTGCTTGTCCTGCTGTGGACACTTTTTTCTCCATGCTGAGTGCCAGCGTTTTATAGAATAAATTATAAATTATTATTATGAATTATAATTCCAGGGTGTTTCTCATGTCTAAACCTTATAGAATGAGGTTCAGAGGGTGACGGTTTGATTTCAGAAGTACATGGCACATAATGAAATCTGGAGTCTGTATGCTAATTACATTTTTCAATCCACCCTACTACCACCTGTAAACTACTGTTACATCAGTAATGGGAATGTTGATTGAAATGCAAATTCATATTGTTCGCTTTTAGCTCTATTTTGGCCGCCGCTTTGTTCACCAGCTAGTCTCTGTGTTTTTGGTGGTGGGCAGTGGATTTATCAGAACTCAGCTGCCTGAACCAAAACAGTAACGTTGTGGCCCCTAAAACCAGAAGAATGAGTTGCAAGATGTTAAAGTGCCCGAGTTTGTCTCTGTGAGCCCTTTCACATTTCTTATAGTCATTGGACTCATTGTTGATATGGAAAGATGGAGCAGTTTTAAATGTAATTGGCTTTTGTTTTCTAATGCCCACCTGTTTAGAGCTTATTTATGTTCCACTTGATGAAAACTGATGACTCTGTTGAGCTTTTGGTCATGAGCTGTTAAGCCTATTAGGTGAAGTATTCAAGCCTTGTTAAGCCTTCAAAATGATTACAGTTAACCATGAAATGCGGTAATTTCCTTGTGAGTAGGTAGCCTATTTTATTTTGGAGAATCTTTTCCAGAGGCAAAATGCTCTGGTCACACTGATCAGCTAAAGGGAGTAGCTTTGAGCTTAAAGTGCAGCTGCATTTCTGTCTGTCTCACACAAACACACACACACACACACACACACACACACAGTTAGACACAGTTACACACAGTTACACACGGAGCTGTGATGGTAATGCAGCGGTTCAGCTCAGCGCGGCCATCTCTTCATTAACACATTAATTGTTCTGCCACTATGAGAAAATCCGTCTTTCTACGTCCCTGGGAATGCTTTGCAGGGCATTCAGCTAAGAGCTTCTGCAGTTCAAATTGAAAACTGTGATAATAACCAAAATCATTAGCTCAGCGGGTGTTCTTGAAGAACTCTGCATGTTCATCCCCTCTCTTTCTCCTGCTCTCTCTGTCGTTCACTTTCTGTCTCACACGCTGAATTTTTCTTTATCTGTCTCTTCTCCACTGCTCTGCTTGTTTTGCAGTGTGTGTCCAGTATAATGCTGTTTGGCTTTTCAGTGTTTCCCACTGGTGAACTCCACTAATTACTGCGATCAATCAACTTCAAAACACACACTCAAATACACACGTGCACACGCTTGTACACAGTATCTGTTTGACCTCCTGCTCAGCCACACAGACAAAAAGATGCTGTCAAACGTTTTCAGTTTCACCTTGTTTCATTCACCGGTAGCAGAGCAGCGCACAGTCCCTCAGTGTTATCTCTGTACTGCTCATCAGATATCTGACACGCTTTTCTTTCATTCATCTATTGCATCTCCACCTTTCCATGCACACAAGGCTGTATAGAGCAGATAATCATCAGCACCATCATGATACAATGTCTATGCACAGTAAATACAAGTATCTTGCGATTTGTTGACCTCTCTAAACTCCATTTGTGTAGTCAGTGGCGATCCTAGACTCTGGGCACCCATTAAAGGCACCCATTTCCCCTTGGGGGCCCCAAGCATTTGCATGGTTTTCCTATATTGATGATGCGCCTCTCTATTGTGCCATTAACGGCAGTCTTAAAAAGAATCATTAGAACTAAATAAGAGCAAAACTGAACAGACCAGCTGATGGGATTTTTGTCTTGTACCCTGAAATGATTGCTTTCCAAGAGTTAACTGTCAGTATAATTGCACTGTGAAAACCAGATTCATATTTACCTTGTTATTGTTTGTCACCCTGTAAATTATAATTCAAAACATTTCACTTGTCATAGACTGCAGCGTGTCACTTCAACTTGTCAGGATTATTGGCCAGAGACACTTTTCAGCTGTGCTGGTAATTTAAGCCTAGCTGACCCCGCAGGCTTCCAGCCAGCTCCTGTCATACACACAGAGCTTGTTAAGATTTGTTCTGTTTTGTGGTATTAGACAAGGCGTTTACCGCGTTTATAAAAAATAGCTCCAACAGCAACTGCTCTTCTCGGAAGGGGATAGAGGTGATGGGTGGGGTTGAGGTCAGGGCACTGTGCAGGTCGGTCAAGTTGTTCACTGTTAACCTGGGAAACCATTATGAACTCAGCTTTATGCATGGAGGCATTGTCATTCTGTTTTTTGATATCCATGAGAACATATATTTGTGGTTTTAAGAACCAAAATCCATATCAGTGTAGTTTTACATCTCCCCTCTCAGGGTTCTCTCTAGTAACAACAGGTCTGTGAGCCAATCAGAAGAGGCTCTGAACCTCCCTTCTGATTGGCTGACTGTTTTCTGAGTGATTGAATAAAAATATACCAGATTTCAGGTAAACACTCAGAGAAACCAAATCCTGAAAGGCTGGATGGTGGATCCAGGTGGGTGGGGCTTGGGGCGTAGCTGACAGGGGTGACTGCTTTGTTGTGACATCACAATGTTACAGAATTCCTGATGGCTGGTTTTAAGGCTCAGTTTCTGAATACAGGCTGTGTGCATTTCTCTTCGGACTGAGCACTTTGATACTTTCACAGTATTACTATAGAACCTAGACCTGCTTTATTATCAAAAAAGGAATGGGAAATCTACTTTTATACACTATGGGACTTTTAAGTCTGATTAAGGAGGTTCCAGCTTCTCATGAGGATTTGCTTCTGTTCTCTGTTTTCTATCATTGTAAATTGAATTTCTTTGGGATTTGAATTGAATTTATTTGGACAAAACAAGCAATTTGAAGACATCACCTTGGACTGAGCATGTTTCTACTTTTAATGACAGTTTACTGACTAAATGATGGCTCCATTAATCTGAAAGAAAAAAACAGATTAATCAATAATGATGATAATTGGTAGTTGTAGCCTTGATCATTACACCATTTCATTCATAAACGGAAATGAACCATTAATGTCATGGACAAGCCATAGAGCTTGGGATGCTTGTTTAGAAGAGGAAGATTGAAAATAAAAGAACCATTAACTGATGTACCTTCTCCTCTGAAACCATGCATGAGCTATCAAATGCTCTTGCTTTTATCTCAGCCGCTCTGCTGACAGTTCTGCTGTGTCACTTTCAGCAGGCACAGTGCTGACTTCATCTGCGAATTCAGCCAGCTCGGCTTTAACCTCATTTGCTCCTCTGCGTGTTTTTTGTGCATTCTCCATCTCATTGATTCATTTCCAAAGACAATTTTCATTTTCCAAGTTTGTTTTCATTTTCAAAGTCCACTGGTCTGTTTTCAGCCACACTAATTACTTTGACATCAGTAATTTTATCACACTTGGTCACAATTTTAAATGAAAATAGCACTGGTTTCTTTTCTGAGAGCAGGTTGTCCTCAGTTTGCCCTGGTCAGCCTCTCAAACGCTTCAGTTAAAGCTGAGGGAATATTTGGCTCCAAGCGGCTGCAGATTTTAAGGAAAGCTCAGCTCTGAAACTCTGCCAAAACCACACAGTGCCATTTGTCAACACAGCGGCCTCAGAGTGCAGGGCTTCATTTGCAGCTGACATCGTCACCATTCTACACCTGCGAATGATCACTCGGTCAACTGAGTTCAACCCCACTTTGCTCCTTTTGGCTACAGATTGCAGCAGGAGGCCTGCAGGTGAAAACCTACGTTTGAAAAAGAGAAAAGAAAAAAATATTAAGGACAAATGTACTAAACTGACATGGTATGATAGTGCAATAATACATTTTTAGATTGTGGGATTTAAGAAAAACATCAACACAATAGTTTAACACAAAAACGTAAATCAAGGACAGTTGTTTGCTTTTTATTCCACATAAACATTAAAATTAGATTTTCTTTTAGCATCAGATGAATTTGAAGCCCATGGATAATTTGAAAAGTTGTTCTGGTGCCCGAGGATGTTCTCATTCACCATTATTATGATAAAGTTATTTTGGAATATAACATCATAGCACTCAGTGGTGCCACTCTGTGGTCAACTGGTAATTAGCCACCAACACAACCTCTGATCTAAAGTCAGATGCCTTGTAAATTATTATATCTAATTGAGAAAGTGTTTTTTTTCTTTTTACTTTAGATCTGTTTGACTGTTAAACAGAAGTGCCTTAAAATATTATTATGACAAATGTATCTGCCTTCTTAAAGAACACAAATAGTTGACCTTTGAAATTTGCTCCAAAGACAATGATCTGTTTTATTTGATGCGCTGCAGGTTGTGATCATGCATAGTTTTGTCATTTTTCTGTAGCTGATGAATGAATGAAGTCAAATAAATGTAATACATATTAGTCACTTTTTTTTTTTGCTTAACTTATTGTATTTCTCTCAATGGATGTGTATTTGATAGAAGTTCTGCTCATTCATAGCCTACGAAGTAAATTTTAAAACTGTTAACCAGTTGTCGTTTGTTGGAAAAAGCACAGGTGTAAATAATAAGAGTAATGATGGCTGAGTCAAATTTAGCTGCTTCAGTGTCAGGGTGCTGCATTGTACATGTTGGCTCACTGTAGCTGTTAATAGTGTCATTAACACCAGTTTCTACTGTGTCAAGTAAATAGTGAAAAAATACAACAAACAAACTTTAAATGTTGAGTTCTGTCTAAGACAAGCTAGTCGCTCAATTATATGTTGAAATAGTGCAAGCAATAAAAACAAATCATTTGAAACCGCAATTCTTTGCTTTCACAGGACATGCAGTAGGATACCTATGGGATATAGTCTAACATAGCCTACAGAGATGGAAAACGTAAAACAACCCGACCACTATATCGTCGAATTAAAGTCCTGTTTGCTCCAGGTTGTGCCATTGCCACGAGCGCATGTTGTTGGTCTTAAGCAACGCAGTGGATGCACGCGGCTGCGTCATTTCCTGACAGAGGACGGTCTGAGGCGAAGGAGCCGCTAGTCTTCGCTCAGTCGCTGTAGTAACGTCTGAGAAGCGGAGACACCGAGCAGCAGGTCACCTCCACACCGCTACCGGACGGATAATACAAAACACAGGCAGCGAGCAAATGTCGTTTGGGTCCTGTTACACTTCTGGATATTTATTTTTTTGTGAACTTGACGTCGTTTGGAACTAAAACCGTGAGCGGAGCGGGATATTGTGAACTCCTCGGGACGCTGAGCAGGAGCATAAAAATAACTTTTTTCTTTTTCTCTTTCTTCGTCGAGGAAATAGTTGGTTTTGCTTGTTGAATTGGCTGAGCATCACCGGACCAAGTAGCCTACAAGTAGTTTTCAGTCCTGGGGTTGTTTATTCCGCCCTGTAGCGGAACTGTTGACGGTGAGGCGGACACCAGAGAAGCAGCGGCTCGGCAGCCACCTGACCTCCTGGAAAATAAGACCGCAGCTAATGACACGGAGGCTGAGATCCTGACGTGGCTCATAAGCTCTCTGACGGAGTAGGACGACTTTTCCGCGAGGCTGTTGCATGTCCAGTTTTGACGCAACGTTTCACACATGAAGTTTGCAGAATCCAATTAGGCTACTCATAGGCTATCTTAATTATGGTAAGTGCTAATTAATTTGTGTCAACTGTGAAATTGAATTAGTTGGACTTAATTGCCCGTTGAAGTTACCGCTTTTTGAGCTCTATCCAGCAAATTGCGAGTAATAAGTGGAGTATCTGTCGGAGCCAGACAGCATGGATATAACCGGAGTGCACGTCCTCCAGCGGTAGTGATGCCAAGCGCCGGTCTGAACCCGCGCCGCCAGCCCGTAATGCCTGCTCTCTAACCCGCATCAGTGTGGCGCCTTGTCCCGGTCACACAGCTAGGATGAGCAGCACCGACCTGGAGCGCATGTCGCTCAGCTCCTCGGCCAACTCGGTGGCCTCCAGCGCGCGGACGCTGTCGGCCAACGTGAGAAAGCTGCACAACGCGCTCAACCTCCTACTCAACGACTTCGAGAGGGAGCAGTTCATCCACTGTCTCAACGTCTACCACTCCAAACGCAACGTGTACGACCTGGTGCAGACCCTTAACGTCATCCTCAACGCACCCAGCAAGCGGCAACTTCTGCCCATGCTGCGGCTGGTCATCCCCCGCTCTGACCAGCTTCTCTTCGAGCAGTACACCTCGGAGGGCCTCTACTTGAAATCGGATTTAGTTGCAAGCAATGGCAACGCTGAAACTCCACCGGGCGACTTCCCCAGCGCCAGCCCGACTCCCCCGGGGCATTTCTCGCCGAGCAACCCGCCTGAGTTTCAGGTGGCGTTGCGTGGCTCGCCGGACAGCTTCAGCACCAGCAGCGACGGGACAGCTCCCCTGGTGCCGCTGCTCGGGAGGAACTTTATCCACGAGCCGCCGGGAGAACTGCGGCAGGTGACCATGAAGCGGCACAAGAGCAACGAGGGCCTGGGCTTCAGCATCCGCGGCGGGTCGGAGCACGGGGTCGGCATCTACGTGTCCCTGGTGGAACCGGGGAGCCTGGCAGAGAAAGAGGGACTCCGGATCGGTGACCAGATCATGAAAGTCAACGACAAAGTCTTCGACAAAGTCACTCATGCTGAAGCAGTGAAGGTAAGTTTGCCTTTTTTCTCTCTACACCAAACCTGCACTTGTACAGCTATTACAGCCTGCACATTCATCCCTTTAACAGAGGCTGTAAATCTAGCAGCCGGCAGCAATTCAGTGAACTGGCACGAATGTCAGAGTCATGGGGACTATTTGCACTGGCCTTGTACTCATAACCCACATCTCGTGTGTATAATAAGATCCCGACTCATATTAATTATGTGTTTGGCCTCGGTGTCTAAGACTGACCTCATGGAGCTAACAAGACTCGATTGGTTCAGGGATAATAATTTTATTGGCTGGAATCAGCTATGGCTATTTCTTATATGAGTGGGCAACGTGTTGCAGCAGCGCTGTTGTGCAAACTGTGCACTGACTCTACTACTTCTAGGAAAACATGCAGGTAACTAAACACCTTGAGAGCAGCTGGTAACCATAGAGCAGTATGTGTTTGTGTGAAAGTGTGGAAAGAGAGGGGGAGGTTGGCCCTACTACCCCGGCGCTATAAAGTAAGAATAAAGACTGGGACTAATATAGCTCTTTGAACTATTGTCAATGCCGCCGAGTGTAAAGAAAGCCTATTAGCAAATGAGGTGATAAAAGAGTATGTCTGATTTGTGTACAGTGAAAATTGATTTAAGAGGAAGCCTTTGAAGGTCCTTGGTTTTACGAGTCCTGTGAGCTGTGCATTGTGCTGGAAATTCATCAGTTTCTTCTCTTTCCGGGACAGTTTTTACCGTGTACTCATTCACACCTATTTATCCACACTCATGTCACAGAGATTCATAGTCAGTTGTAAAGGATCTGGTGAAGAAACCATACTCTCCCTTATTTATTGCTTTTACTTAATTTCATTTTTTTTTTTTTTAATTCATACCTGTTCATTTATAACTGTATATTACATGGTTTATTCTCTCTTATGGTGTATGTCCATATACCATATTGTATTTACTGTTGTGGTAAGCTTTTGAACAGATTTTAATCTTAGTGAGACTTGTACTATAAGGTTCAGGTTTCTATCTACCCAGGCAACCATGGCTTACACTATGAGAGAAGACTTATTGATCAGTTAAAAGATAGGGCACAAAACTGCTTAGACAATGAGAAATAATCACCAAATTGCTAGTCTAGTTGTTGTCTGTAGTTGAAAGGTCAGCAGCTTGTTCCCTCTGACAACCATGGATTTTAGCTTGAATTAAGTTCTGTCTAACCTTCTCTGATCTTGAAAAAGTCATCCATGCTTTTATCTCTTCCCGTGTGGACTTTTGTAATTCACTTTATGCAGGGTTCAGCTATAAGGCAATCCCCTGACCCTCAGTAAATCCAAACTACTCCCCATACAGGCTTTTACCTAATGCCAAGAAATGAAAACATGCTATACCTGATTTTTTTTCAGCTAAAATTTCAGGCGTTACAAGGTCAAGATCCTGATATTTTGTCATCCCCTATCCTCTGGATAACTGTGCCTCTCCTTTGCCCTGAGTTGGCCCGATGAATGCATTTTCATGGTTTTATTGTAATATGCTGTTTTATTTTGTGGTGTAAAACAATTTGGAGCTTAGTCCGTCCCATTAATACGTCTATGAGGGAAACTCAAAACCCCAATGTGTTCATACATAGCTTTTTTGTGGACTTTTGTGATGAAGCGAAGCTTTAGTGTTGTGTGTCCCTCACTTGTAAATTGCTTTGGATAAAAGCATCTGCCAAATGAGTAAATGTAATGTAATGGAAATGAAAGCGGTCATTATCCTAGTTTTGTCTTCATAGTTTCTGTAAATCCGCTCCTCAGACTAAATTCTTTCAGGAGACTGCAGCAGAACGTCCCTGCACCTCATATTGAACATGATCTCAAACTGCGTTGGATAGAATACTAATGATGGAATTAACCATCCATATTTTTCCAATCAATTTTCTTCACATTTAAAGTCATCCCTGATCTCTGGAGCAGAGGCTATTGATTCCTGTTACTGTAAGGGAATGATTAGAGAGTTTGCTTAAGTTCCTTACATTTTGTATGTAACCAGCTGAGACTAAGAAGAAGTGAATCCAAAAGATGGTTGAAAGATATTCTCCTCATGTGTGATGCCTCTCTCTGTAATACAGTATTCCTTTATTATCTTTATTCCTACTGTTACTGTCAGCAAATGCTGTTGTCATGATTGATCTGCAGCTGTTTTAGTCCATTAAGCCGTCCATAATGACTATGGTATGTCTATATCTATGACTACGAGTTACACTGCTATGACTGCCACTTGGCCTAGTGCTGTTATTAGCACCTAGCCAACAGAAGAGAAGCCTTGTTTATATAAAATAACTCCCTGGTGGTCCCTAATGCTTCAGTTATTTTTATGCCTTCTAGGTTTAGACTAAATTTTATTAAAGGTTTTTAGAACCGTAATCATTTTAACCTTTTAAACTCTGCCAGACCTTCTAAATAGTTTGTCATTACAAACTTCTGTTGTGCAGCCAAACCTGTCTGGTCTTATACAGACCTACACAAGTGTTTTTTATATTCTGTTTCAGATATCAGATGACATACGTATATGATATTTCTGCCTGATGCCATAGCAGCTTAGGTTTGAATATTTCAGTCAATCTGAGCATCGTGTGCCTTCAGTGATGTGTTCGAACATGCAGAGTATGTGATGTAAATGAAAGCATCATTATCTATAGTGTAAAAGCAGTTTAAAGCTTTTCAATTTCCATCATGTTATACAACCCCTTTTTCACTCTTTGGAGTTGTGGACAGATTATTGAGCTGTTGATTGATTATAAAAGCACTTACTCATTAGAACAGCCTAAATACTGGATTTAAGCAATAACTGACCACATACAACAAACCACAACACTTTGAATAAACACAGATAAATGTCATTTCATTTCAACAATAATTTTATTCACAGAGGCGCACTGTCGGGAGGGGCAAAACGGGGAAGGGGAAAAGGGTCCCCCGATGTCCCCTCATATTGGGACCAGTCTGCCACTAGTCATCACATTTATGTGTGTTTTCAGTGGGTGTCTTTGCCTGGGGCCGTCCAGAGTTGAGGATTGCCACTGTTTATTCATTATAGTAACTATCATCATCATCTTAACACATTATAACATTTTTATTGTTTTTTTTTATAGCCACATTATAGGCTACCATCCAAGTCTGAAAACATCCCACTGAATTTAAGCTTCTGATACATTTGACAGATGAAATGTCATCTCTGAATTAGCTGCTGTCTGTTCAACTCTGGATGAATCCAGTTGTGACAGCGATCACATCTGATCCAGTGTCCTCACCTGCTCCCAGAGTATCCAACTTCAGAGCTCCACCTGTCAGTATTTTTATATTAACATCCAATCAAATGACTCTGTGTAATGTAAGGGCTTGTGGTGACAAACCAAAAGAGAGTTATCACCCAACTCACACAAACCTTTTTCGCCTTTTTTAGCTCAGTTTTGGTTTATGGCATGCTATATGATTCGATCTCGGCATTGATCCAGGCAGCTGTTTTTATTGAAAAAGGTCTGATATCCCCACTGTAATAGCAGACAAATAAAAGTTGGCGACTAAATACGGAAGAAAGTGGAAAATCTATCGGATAAAGAGCCAGATATTTTTCTTATGAGCTGAAACACAGTTAAAAAGAGTGAATAGTGGACCTTTATTCACTAGGTGGACTTTAACAAAACTGCAAATGAATGATAATGTTGATCCATCTCTGCTTGATTTGTAAACAAGCATTTTTTTTTAGCAAAGAAGCCAAAAAACGGGATGAACGCAGTTTTAAAAGTCTGCACTGTATACCCCAACCCCAAGTGTTGAGTGATTTTTGATTCTGTCAGCAGCTACAATACTGCTCATTGCTCAGCCAGAATGTTATATGAAAGTCACTTGTTTACCTCACACACAAATAAGAAATCACTAATCCCACACAAACAAGAAGCTTGGCTTTAAATAAGTCTTTGAAACACATTTTGTTTCCAGCACATTACTCATTCACACTGTTTTTTCCCCGCTGTATACCTCTGCTTAGGCTTAATCCGCTCCACTTTAGCAAACCTGTGTTGCCTGATGAATTCAGGGATGGCCTCTGAAAGCAGTAGGTTGTTATTTGGCCCAGGGGATGAGTCAAGGGCTTACAGCTGTATTTCTTTGTGTGTCTGACTCTCCTCCTCCTAAGAGCCTGCCTTGGCCCTGGTCCCCGGAGTCACTGCCAAGGTTAGCTACCCAGTCAGCATTTAGACCTTTTCTTTATCATCATCTCCGTGATGTGCTGGACAGTCAGGAGATGTGACAGGATAGGGATTGGGACATAAATTGTGTTGTCTTGGAGCCAGAGCCACAACATCAACAAGACAAGCAGTCTTGTCTCACCATCAGCCACAGGCTGCCTGTCTCTCAGACTTTTTAATCTGATTGGTTTCAACTCTGAGGGGGTGTGAGAGGGAGAAACAAAGGCAGAATGGTGGAGTAGAGCCACAAAGACCAACGCCAAAGGGAGACAGAGGAGAAGACACAAGACAAGATGGCTGAGCATGACCTTGTTGGTCATGTTTCCCTGTCTTCATTTTTGCCTAATTAGTTTTGAATGCTGTCTACAGTAATTCAAAGAAACACTGTAGTTTGGTGTCAGTTGGTGACAGTTGCTGCAATGACCGGCCTGCTACGGAACCATTGGGTGAGGAGATTTAAAAAAAGAAAGAGACCGGCTCGTCTAAATTCTCTGGGTCGACACCTGGGCTGCTGCCAGGCACATTGACATGCAAAGACTTGGCCACAAGTCAGAGGAATGGGAGCTGAGAGGCCTAGAGTAGCTCTGCACACTGCTAATGGTCGGTGTGTTGATTAGATGGCGGAAGGCAGATAGAAATCTCGTTAAACTTAAGGACGGTATTAATTGATTCATAGCTTGGAGCTGATTCCGCTGTGACAGAGGTTCGTCTTGCTTGATGTTATCAACATGCAGACCTGCACCAGAGTGCTTGCTGTGGAGAGTCTGCAATTGCTTAGCCCACTTTACATATTATTATGCACTGGGCAAAATTGACACCTCTCCAGTGCACATTATTTGGACTTTAAGGACACCATTAAATAGCATGTTTACTTCCCTAATGTGATGTGATTCCTCTTGAAACAGGTTGTTGGGGTGGGACAAATATCAGTAATGGAGTGTGTTTTATTTTTTGACGGGAGAGCCACACAGGAGGCGTTACTTGTGGTAACTGCCGTCTTCGCTGTCAGAATCAGTTTGCCCAGTAATCCATCCCAAGTTCAACCTAAAGTTTTGCGACCCTGTAACGTCATTCTATTTGTGCTTAACAAAAAAGTTCCAGGAAACGTTACAGTTAGTCTAACCCACAAGATTTGATTACTGCTTGTTTAACATGTTTAGCTACCACAGACAAAATTATTTCCTGATAGTGGAAACAAGCTGAAAGTGTCTTCTGACGGCTTTACTGCAGAGATGGACGAGGGACTGAATCATCTGTCAAGCCGCCAAGAGTTACTGCTCTCATAGAAAGTCAGGATGAGGAAAAGAGCTGAACAATGCGAACAGTCAGAGAAAATCATTCTGACCACTATAAGAGCCTGACAGTATGGGACTGATAAACAGGCAGCACAGGATTTACTTTCTGCCTTAATGGAAGTGTTTCATGTTTCACTTCAAGGATGAGGACTCTCTCTCTTTTGCATCTCAAGGAAACTTTCCCAACAGCTCGAGTCTGAAAATGTTTCTTATTTTCAAAATGTCCTTTTCCAAAAACAAGTGCTGGAAAAAAACTTTGGGTGGACAGGGTGTTGGGGTCTTCTGACTTTTCTTTAGCATAAGTCTCTACATTTTTAAGTATATGATGGCAAATTGGTTTTGACTTGTCAGCTCCAATGCAGCAGCAGTTACCACTCATGCGTCACTTGAGCATCTGAGGGTCTTGGGGTGCAAAGACACTCTGAACCTATGTTGCCGTAGCTGATTAAGCACTGCAGTGAACAGCCTGGAATAAATGAGGTACAGTGTCTTTAGGCCTGGCCTCAGGGCTTGTATTTACACAAGTTTGTTGGTATGTGTCTAATGATACTGAGCAGCAGATTTGTCTACAAACTCTCCAAATAAGTTTGGAGTGCATATTTCTGTAAACATGGGGCTAATTGTTGCCTAAAGGCACCCTGAAGGTTAGACAACTCCACAGCACAACATTTGTGCTGTGGAGTTGTCTAACCTGTGCTGAAATCACAGCAAAGGTGAATCATTTCTCTTCTCTTCTTATTCCCAGTCCTCAGCAGCTACTGCTAACATGCCCTTGAGCAAGACATTTAGTCCTTAACTGATCAAGTGGCAAAAATTTGCAGATTTGCTGTCAAGAGGTAAGTTTCACTGCTGTAATGTGTGTTGCTGAATATGAGGGAGGACATTGCTAAAAAAACATGCATGCTCAACAAAGCTTCCTGGATAAACAAAATACTTACTAAATAGACTAAAAAAGCCTATAACTTGTTTTTTTGGCCTCTTTCTGCCATGGCTCCATTTATTACAGTCTCTGAAAGCCCATTGGTTTACATAACTACTTCTCCAGGGTCTCAAATGGCATTTTATATCATAGAAGACTTGTTTTGGTGTGCACTCATACAAATTATTCATGTGTATACAAATCATGGTGTGCTTTAGGGCTGTCGTTAATGCCTCAAAGCTTTGACCGTTGCGATGGTAATTGATGTTCAAATCAGTATTTGAATGCTGCTTGCTTTAATTATTATTAAACTGTATATATGCATTACCACAAAATTACCAAATAGCCAAAGACATTTAATCTTAGTGATAGTTTGGTGCATCACAGCTCTCATCTAACGTTACCAGCACTGACACATGACCATGTGACCGGCTTAAGTTACAACTTGCAAAGTTGAGGAAGATGACCCCCAAGACGTTGAGCTCCACATATGCAAAAGGAAACTTGCATATAACACGAGATTTGGCAAATCACCTACAATTAATATCTTAGCCGTTTTGCATGCTAGAATTTTCTTTTTTCAATTTTGATATTCACAGGTAATTCTCACTGAAGCCTTGAAGCCCCAAGAATTGGATTTGGGACAGGCCTACAGTGCTCATTGTGCTCTGATTTTTATGAAAGGTATAGCTTGTATTTGGTGGAAGCATGCATTGATATTATAAAACATCACCTCTGTCTTGTAGTGAATACTTTTCATTGAAGTTTTCTGTAAAAGCTGCAGAAACAGTGTGTATTCATGATGAAATAAAAGGACCTTTGGTTGGTTCTCAGATGTTTCATGTTGAAATGATTTATGAGATTATGTAACCCTTTTTTTAAATCGCAGCACTTGTTGCTTTAGCTACACAGGGTTTAATTATTATATTTGCTTTTTTAAAAAACAGGCAATGTTAACGAGATTTGAGCAAAAATCCCACAACAGCAAATGATGAAGGCTCAATAATTTCTCTCTGAAAGAGTCATTTAAAAAAGAAAAATGACTCCACCAACAAACAGCAGCCAATAATGCAATTTACTGTTTTTTGTATGAAGTGGAATTTGGCAGTATAATTTAAGAACTTTTGCATTTCAGTCATCTGTCATAATTAATTGAATTGAGCTTCGTTCACTTTCATAATCACAGTTTAGCTGTATCTCAAGACAGCAATTTTAATTTACTTCATCTGGTAATTAGTTTCCATGTTATTTCATTTAATTGAATGGTTTTCTATTTTTCCTAATTGAGTGTTTCTCGGAATACAACATGCATAGAGCAGGACCACTATCTAAACTGGCATAAAGGCTGAATTTGCATGACATTATGACTGTATAGTTAACTGTATGGTTACTGGACAAATGCCAATATATAACATTTGAGTCTTTTAGCCAGTGTTTGGACAACTCCAGCACAAGGCTGATGCCCCAGTGTTCTTAATGTGGCTCGTGACTACTTCATTATGTTTTACACTAGTGAGATGATTTTTACATTATCGAGAAGTTTTAGTTTGTTGTTGTTTGGGAGCAGTGAGCAGTGGTGGTGCCATAATACAATCAAGCTCTATATCTTTAATAAAATGTACTCTACTGTAAAACAGGGCTGTTGAAATGCTGATTTTTCTATATGGCCAACAGCTGTCTATAATGGAGGAGAGTGGATTGAAGTGTTGGATCAGCCAACCAGAAACTCTTGATTAAACAAAGTGTGGACTCACGGTTACTTCAAAAACTACCCTTGTGGTGCCCTTAAGCAAGACACTTAGCACCTGACTGCTCCGCTGGCCGGCAGTTATTTGGCCACTGGCTTGTGCTGGCCGGCTTCCAGTTGTGACAGTGTGTGGCTGTATGCATATGAAACAAGTCATGGCTGACGTTTGGAGGATCAGCACTTCTTCTTATTCTTCTTAAATTCTCGGCAGCTTGAACTCTGCCTCAAGGACAGAGGGAAATTTCCGTCGACCATACAGATCCAGCCCTGTAGTGAGAGACATTTCCCTTTTCCATCAGCTACCAGTTCTTGTGTTGACCAGAAGTTTGAAAAGAAGAAGAAATCCCTAAATTTGGCATAAAATAATGTGTCGGACCATCTTAGAACTGCCACATTCACACAGATTGTAGAAGCTTCCTTGCAATGAAACATTTACTCAACCCACAGTTATAAATGTTGGCAAAGTGCAGTGTTTGTTTCTCCTTTACCCACAGTGTGCACTTGTTTTAAATGATCAAAACCTGGAGCGAAACCTGACCACATCAGTACCTCTACATTTATTAAAACATTTTTTTCTCTCACAGAAAACAGCAGAAAAATGTTTTGTTCAGTTCAGGTGAGCAACTACTCAAAGTGGAGGAGTGCAAGTCTCTCAAGCTTTTAATCAGGAGGGAGGGTAGAAGAGTGTTGGTTAGATACTTTGGCTGCAGTCTAAGGAGTTGGCAAAAAGAAAATGGAGGGAAAGGAAGCAGAAACATAATGGATGGATGGAACAATGAATAATGAAGTTTTGTCTATAGTGCATAACAGTGGAACACAGCTCACTGGATGAACTGATTCATCATTTACATGTGATTTTTGCTTACGCCCGGCCATATTATGATGAACATACTGCAAGTATTGGAGAAATATCATATCACAATATTGATTTAAATCATATTCTTCAGGCAGGCCTTCTACCAAACACTACGCCTCAAGGTTGAGTGCAGTTCCTCAGTTCTATTCCTCTCTGTAATTAACAAGTGAAATATTTATAAATTGCTTTAATTAAGTGGGCGGGTGCCAAGTCTCACCGGCTTTGTGTTGTGCCATGCTGCACTGATGAATATTGAAATGTTTACTGTCGTTGGAGGCTTAATGGTGAAGGGATGGGAGATGATGGGACCACACTGAGAGGCGTTCTTTTTGTAATTTATATGTTGTCTGTGTCAGGGCAGGAGATGATGTCATTTGCAGCATTTTAAAGCTGTAATCTTTCTCACTTGTTGATGTTTTAATCTGCCATTCTCCATCTCCTCCTCCTTTATCTTTGTAAAATAATTTTTGTTTTTCATATAAAGCTACACTTTCACCATCACTTGTCCATACAGAAGATGATAGATTTTACCATTTTACTTTCAGTTGCTTTTGCTGGGCCATACACCCTCACACATGTGCACATTAACGGACACATGCAGTTTTATCCCTGCGAGCTGTTCCTGGCACTAAATCAGGAATATCTCTCCTCCTTCGCCTCCTTTGGCGTCAAATATCTCATAATTTTATCCATCTTAAGGCAGCATTTTTATTCTCCTCTGGTTGGCCCACCTGGGGTCCCTCAGACTGATTCGCTGCCAAAGTGACTCCATTGTAACGGTCTAATTGCTTTACAATGGAGCTGCCGAATGCTTCAGTTCACAGCGAAGGTGTCCCCAATCCATCACCTGGTCTCCGCAGCACTAAATCACCGGAAGCAGCCATTAATATCCGGTCAATGAGCTGAATCCCTCTATTTCTGGTCACTACTGTCTGCAGGCAGGAAATGACTTATTCCATTAGTTCCTGGGGTTCTCTCATTTTAACAGACATGAGATTTTATTATTTAAGGCCTGTGGTGAGACCACAGTCACGCTTTGTGCAAATAAAGCTGTTTGAATGTGTACTAAACCGAAAAGCCTGAGGATATACATATCCAATTGTCTGTATATTAGTGCTCCTAGCTAAAACTAATGGAGTCGAATACAACAACTGTGTAGTAAAACCTACCCTCATGAAGGTTATAGTGTACAGCTTTTGTTGTAGAGAGGTGTTGATTCAACTTTATGGCCATTTTGAGATTGTAGTTTGCAGTGTTATTATTGCAGTTAATCTGCTCTCACTGATCAAGGACTGTGTTCGTTTTTAGCTAGGTGTACCGAATAAACATTAGATACAGCTGTAATATCAACATGTACACTGTATAAAGCAATCTAACTACACCATATAGAGCTGCCACAAAAACTGGATGGCGTCAACTCTTATCTGTCACACTGAGCTTCACAACAACATTTTGACTGCAGGGCTGTTGCATTATGCATCACATTGTGCAGGTGCTTGTAGAGGTCTTAATTTATGTTGGCACCTGAAGTCGGGGGAAAAGTCAAGAAAGATTTGTTGTTCAAGCCTCAGTTTTCATATATATTTCCATTGTTTTTTATATTGTTATACAGTATTTCTCCTATTCTGTAAATCAGGATGTCCTGGTAATTTTTTTTCAGCCCATTCCAAGACCTTTGAGTATCAGCTAGTGCTAGATCCCAAAAATGTCCTGATTGACTCACGATCTTTGAGATCAGTTCAAGATCCCTATTTGTAATATCTGTTGAAAGTCAATTAAATAAACCTGTTCCGTAAACTATTGAATTTGCAATAAAGAATGGAAAGTGTAAGATGTGTAAGAATGAAGGCAATGGAAACATGACATTGTTAAAATGAAAGCTGATGTGTGTGATGTGTTCTTTTTTGTCAGTGGGTGATGCTTGTGATGCCCTCCAGACTTTTTTTTTATGCTCGGTGGGAATTTTGATCAGAGGTAGCGCCGCTAGCGTTCAGCTGTCCTGACCTCTGAAGGGATTTATGGTTGAGTTGAGATGGTTGGGTTTTTTTCTCTGAGGCTGTGTTCAGCCATTGTGGGAGTCATGAGACTGCAGGAGGTCTGCTTTGAATATCAGTGAGGATTTGGAAGGTTCATTGTCACTTTGGTTTTGTCTGTTGCTCATTGATAAGTATAATTATGAGCTGGGCACAGGGAGAGGTGTGTATGTAGCTACCACACACACGCATACACATACACATACAGCACAAGCCCGTGTGGGTTCTCTCCAGGTACTCCGGCTACCTCCCACAATCTAAAGACATGCACATTAGGTTGATTGGCGACTCTTAATTGCCCATAGGTGTGAGTGTGAGTGACTGTTTGTTTCTATGTGTCAGCCCTGTGATGGACTGGCGACCTGTCCAGGGTGGACCACGGCCCAATGTCAGCTGGGATGCGCGAAATTGGGCTGAGTTGCTCTTTCTCCCTTACATATATATTTCATAAAAGTTTGATCATTTTTCTGACAGTGGGTCCAGGGTTTTTCTGTTAGACAAGGTGACATGACTCTGCCATACAATGCTGAGGATAACCCTGCATGACTACATCCCTTATCACTATTCAAAACAGTTTTAATTGGTATTTAAAATGAGTCCAATATGATCATGTAATCATTTACAGCGAGGTTTAGTGTCGGCACAATTAATTAAATTATCAAAAAATTGTGATATTTCTTTGAAACATGGCAGGGACGAGATAACCCTTATCTGCTTCCTCTTTTACATTTCTAATACATGATTATTTTATCTTAAGAAGCTTAGTGATTGTAGGAGCTGTTGGAGACTTTTGTTTCCCTGTGATTGAAGCTCTGTCGTTTTCTCTGTGATTTGTAAGTTGTACTGCACCGTAGTGAGACGCACACACTCAGAATTACACACATCTCCTTCACCGCCTGATGCAAGCAGCCATTCAGTGATTGCTTTACTGGAGGAGGAGGAGGAAGAGGAATTTAACAGTCTTACATAAGCACGAGAGGACGATTTAAATAATCTCTTCCTGAGCAAACAACTTCATGGGAGGTTGTGAATTCCTCTGATGTGTGAGTTATCAGAGCAGAAGGGAAGTAAAAACACTGGGAGCCCTCAGAGGAGAGTGACAGGCCTGTGTAAATCACATGGGTGTAGTGAAGATCTTTATAATTGCCTAGTTTTAATCACTAACATATTGGGCAAGCGACCACCAGCAGAACGCTAAATCCTCTTTTGTGTGTCTGTCAGATTACATTATTTACTTCACAACACACACAGAGCGAGGGCCAACGGTGATCCGTTAGCCGGCCCAGATGTCTCTTTTATGCTTGGGACATCCACCAGAGAGGAGCCCTGCAGTTATTTGATACTGTGGAGCTGCCTTACCTATCTCCTGCCTACACACACACACACACACACACACACACACACACACACACACACACACACACACACACACACACACACACACACACACACACACACACACACACACACACACACACACACACACACACACACACACACACACGCCTCCTTCCTCTGTACCATCTGCTGTCTGCCATTCTTTCAACACCTTATAAGGGACGCATAAACCTGAGAAAAATTATAAAAAAAGAGGGATGGAAAATGTTGGAGGAGGTGTGACGGAGCTCTGTTGCACATTTTAAGTAATGCATGTAATTATTTGATAAGGTGTTGATTCCAAGTAAAAGTGACACACATAAAGATCATTCAACATGTACTCTTCTGCTGAAGGTGCGTGATCAGCAGCCGAGCCTGACGAGGGTTCCTGAGTTTGAATAATTTAACAAGTGAGAGCGTTGTCACCTTGTTGTGCATGCAGGAATGATGTCTGTTTTATTGGTGTGGTTTTCAGTCTCAAGAGTCAGTGTTGTGTAGCATTCAATATAGCTGTTCAAAATTCATACAAAGACCTTTGCCCTGCATGGATCTGATAGACTTGCAAAGTAATATGGAATTTTTCGGGAGTCCGTGCAGAAGTTAAACTCTGCTTATATTTTTTATACAATGACAGGTGACTAACAATGGGAGAACTTCAAGGTTTGGATGGACATGAATTTGTCCTGTTTGAATCATCAGTACCAAAGCTGAACTACTGTGTTAGAAAGTGTTTGGTTCTTTGCTGAGTCAAAGCCTGTGTACACACAGGAACGTGTTGAGAGAAGTTAACTATGACTAATCCAAATGTGCATTTCAGAAAGAATCGCTGCGTCACTTGGAGCTGAAGCTCAAGGTCCTAATAAAGCAATCTTTAGACTAAATCCATTCACTTTCAATTTCTGGGTGAATTTTGGATGAACTCAGTGACTGTTGGTGCAATATTTTTTTTGAGTTTTGACAAGGACTTAAAGCTCTGATTACCATATCTGACTGACTGCTTCTTTATAGCAATAAAGCAGCTGAGGCTCATGAGTTACATAGTGATTTCTCAGATATGGAGTAGAAATATTTAGAATTTATCTTATATTGAACCCTGTTTTTTGGTTAAAGAGAAAACTTCAGGGGGAAATACTTCTGGCACCAGTGTTTCCTTCCACCTCACACTTCTATTACTCAAGTATGTCAGTATGTCATTTGACACCAGCTCAAATCATGTTTCTTTTTTAAAAATTATGTTATCAAACCTTAAAACCTTTGGCTTCCCTCAGAGGACAGAAATCCATTAAAACTGAAGTTGTGGAAAACGATCAAGGAAAAGACAGGAAGGGGGCAAAGCCTTTTGTACGCAGACTACTTTCTTTCACCATTTCCACTTACTCTCTGCAGCATTTTAACAAATTGCTGCTGCTCTCCCTCTCTGGCTGCTGCTCTCCTTGCTCACCCCCCTCACCCTTTGTCAGTCACTGCTGGTGATCTGAGCGTGTAAACCTGCATGAGGACCAACAGATTACAAACAGTGGAGATCCATCAGTTGATGACTCTTAAAGATGTTTTTGCTCTCATGGCTGGAACTGAGTTGGGTCTACCTGTTCCAGAGGCAGCCAGAACAAAATGTGTGTGTAACTGTGCAACTGTGCCTTTGTGGTCAAATCAATGTTTGTGACATGGACCATCTTTAATGTCTCTGGTGTGTTAGTGTTACAGTTATTCAGGTAACTTTGATGTGAACAGCAACAAATTTTCTCTGCCCGTGTTGGATTTCCATGTAGCCTTAATGCTGTAAATCCTTTCAAAAGATCTGAAACACAGTGAAAAACAGAAGGTAGCGCAGGACTTTAATCACACATTAAAAGGAGTTTTTAAAAGGTGAATTTTGATCATTTCATGAACACAAACATTTTGGTGCAGTCAGGAATGTTGTTATCAGCCCAGTATTCCCCTTTAAAGGTCCCATATTGTATAAAGTGAGATTTGATGTCTTCTTTGATTATAAAGCAGGTCTAGTTTCTAGATTAATACTGGGAAAGAATCAAAGCGCTCAGTCCACAGAGAAATGCGCACAACCTTTAAAATTAGTCATCAGGACTTCTGTAACTTTGTGATGTCACAACTAAGGAGTCAAGAAAGAAAGGGAAGTAGATCTCCCTCTTGTGTCTGAATGAGCAGGTACCACATGGTGTTGAGCTGCAGTAAAACTACATGCTACAGGTAGTTAGTAAGAAACATCTAGATAAGCTTAAGATAGTGACACGAAAGTGTTGAAAGGCCAGGAATTGTGTTCGCTGCCAGCAAGGGAATAAAGTTGTTCTGAACACTACTTAAACGCCTCATCATTCCTCAGCAGAGCAGTCTGGGCCAAAAGCTAGTTACTGGCTAAGTTACGAGCCAGGCTAAACAACCTGAGAGCTCCTAACTAAGGTTTGGAGCCTGATGGTGTGAAAGAGGTAGCAATGTGTTTGAGTAGAGATTTCCAGAGGGAGAGGGTGGCGATGGACACAAAGAACATAATGCATGAACACGATACAGTAAAAACCTATTCTTCAAAATGAAGGTAATTCCAACACTGTTGGATGGTGAGCTATCTCTCCTGCTCATGTGATGCTCTGGAGCAAATTTGACTAAGTTTGACATTGACAGTCCCAGAGCTCACACACCCCCTTGGTCTGAGATACACAACATATGAAAAACAGATATTAAAGAAATATACAAAATTCACCAACAGCTACATGCTAATACATGAGGATGTTGGGGAGATGAAGGGAGTTAAATGTCTGAGAGCAGGCAGCAGAGTAGCAGCGAGGAATCAGAGCTTAGTATGTTGCTGAATGATTTACAGCCAAATTTTTATATCAGCTGCCTATTGTGAGAGAGATAGGTGGAGAATATATTTGGATTGAATGTTGCACGGAACATGTGACTATAAAATGGCTTCTATGCTACAGCAGGACTCCATAAAATAACACAACCGTAACACATTGTACAGTAACCCACAGAGAGAAATAATGAACCCATGAAATTGATTTATAAGAAGTATGTATCTTTCTGGTCACCTCTTTTTATGTGCGTAAAAATTGAAATGTCAGAAATTCTTAAGAACATCTAAAACATGATAAAGAAAAGACTGACACTGAATTCTGGATGAATACCCTTCCCTTCCCCTTGTTTTACTTCCAGCAATGCACAGCATTGACAAATCGCTGTGACCCACCCTTAGGTAATTGGATTTTGTGTAAATTAAAGTGTTACATAATGTTTAAAACTTCCATCTCAGGTAGTTATTCATCCACAATCCATATCTTTTTCTCCCTTTTAAACCATCACAGTTGAGGCTGATCTCTGCCCTGCAGAGCCTCTACAACGACTATTGCCCTGAGAGAAGAGGATGACCGCAGGGTCTTAGGAAGATTGAAGACTGAGTGACAATTCAGATGACATCACATAATTTGCCCATGTGCTGCGACACTATGTGGGGTCAAGCCCCATGTAATATCTCTATCATGTCCTCCATCAGACATCAAAGTTCTGTTTTGATTGGTTTCCTGGTGGTGGCGGGAATATGAGGCACATTAATTCTCCTCTGATATTCCCAGAGTCAAACTAAAACTAAGCTGCTGAATCGTCAGAGATGATGATTCCCGACAAGGTGGCATGTTTAAAGTCTTAAAACCAGCCACAGACGGATAATTGACTCCATGCTGAGGGGAGATGATTATTTCATCTGTGGATTGTTTCTGCTAGGGATGCGTTTGTATTAGCGGATTGAAATGGAAAAAGTGAAACGAGAGAGATGAGATGGAGGGGGCAGACAGCAGAAGATTGAGCTGGACATTTTCATCCATCCACAGCTGGTGTGTTTTGTCAGAATCCAATACACAATTATCACCAGCGTCCCGTACAGTCCTCTGTGTGTCCTCTGCTGATGTGATCCATTTGATCTCTGAAGAAGAGAGAATTAAGTGAAAGAGAGAAAGGCAGAGAGACAACAGGAGGCTGTGTCTCTGAGCGTGCAACACAGATGTTTTTTTCCCCCTTAAATTCCTTTAAGTTTTAATTTTAACTTAGCCATGAACAATTTGTTGTGATTATCAGTTATTCTGTTGATTCCTTTAGTCTGTACAATGGTAGAAAATAGTTTAAAATGCCCAGAGGTGATGTGTTCAAAAGGTTTCTTTAGACAAAACCCAAAAACATTTAATGTTAAATGGTATAAAACAGAGAAAAGTAGGGAATCCTCACATCAACATTGTTGTTGTTTTCTTTCAATTGATTCCTTCACTAATCATTTCAGTCCCAATTAAATGTAGAAGATACAGAGAAACTCAGGTACAACAGTATCACTAATGTTCTGAGTTTGCTTCTGAGTAAAATAATTAAAACCAAGATGCCATGTTTCAATGGCTGCACTGTGGCAAAAATGTTGAATTACTTAAACTTTTCGAATGCCATGTTTTATTAGATATAAGCTGCTGCAGTGTTTTATATTTTAACCTTTTGATCTACTGATTTGTATGTTGTTTTGAAAATCCATCCATAGCCAATCATTCCATGTCTGCAAAAAGATGGAAGCTTGATCCTCTTAAGCTTATTTATAGTATGTAGCCTTCTATCATTAAGCATTATTTACGTTTTCAAGTTATAGCAGCCTGCAGGAAGAATCATCTGGGAGTGTAGGGACATAAAAAGAGGTGAAAATGACTCCATGTATTCTTTTGTTAAATTGGTAAAGAACAAAAACAGTGAACCGTGGTTGTGCAGCTCTAATTTATCTTTTAGCAAAAGGGTGAACTCTCATTGTTACCACCTGGCTGAACAAACCTATACCTATCACTCTGTGTTCCTCTCCCAAGGTCCTTTTTCTACAGTCCTGGCTCATATTGCTTCTATTTTGGAGGCGGCAGAAATGGTCTTGTCTTTGCCTTTAGTCCTTTCGCACAAAATAACAAAGTGTGCATGTGTGCCAGGCTAACGTGGCAAGGAGCCCGGGTTGTAATGCAGGCCTTGCCCTCAGCTCATCCCCCCATTAACCCTGTGTGTGTGTGTGTGTGTGTGTGTGTGTGTGTGTGTGTGTGTTCGTGTTCGTGTGTGTGTGTGTGTTCGTGTGTGTGTGTGTGTGTGTGTGTGTGTGTGCGCGCGCTGTCAAGCTTAGTCAGCAAGCTGGACTGTACCTGCAGCCCTGGAGCTGTGTGTTTGTGCAGATGTTTACTGTAAGTGTGTGTGTGTGCGCGTGTGTGCGTGCGTGGAGGGGAGCGAATCAAGTTCATGTGCAGCACACGTCAAGTGTAGGGGGGATGTAACAGTCTTTGTGGTGCCTCTGTCAGAACTGGGTGAGTACTCTCATGCTTTATTACCTTCATTCTCCAGGCCCAAAGCTATCAGCTCCCCCAGAATTATTGCACCTTGCCCAGGCAAGCACGCACACATGCACACACATAGACAAGACACTGGACTTACAACACACAGTGCACTTCTGCACACAGCCTCCAAATTCTCAATTTCTGGTCATTCTGCTTGTGTCTCTGTGGGACATTTTCTCATTTGTGTCTCACGCGTTCAGTCGGTGCGTTATGAAAGCAGCTGGATGTCTCCTCCGCCTGTGGTTTTAATACATCAGTGCTTGATATTCTGCTTTGACCTCCGCCGTCTGCCATTAGTGCCTACTTGTCTGGAGAGCCCATCACACTGTGAGAGGCCAGGGCCTTCTGTCAGCTCTCATTCTCTATATGAGCAGGAGAGGAGATTTCATGGGAGCAATTGCTCTCACAGAGGCTCTGATAATAGCTCAGTGGACCTCTGATCATTGGCTCCCCCAGTGGGGCAATTACACTATTCACCACCTATTATACCCTTTCTACCCCAACCTTGTATAAACTGTGGTCGCACACACAGATGGTGGGAACCCATCTCAGCTAAAAGACATACTGAGAGAAAGCTGCTCCAATCACCTTTATGTCATCCAAAAACCAATTTGTGCCATTTTAATATCATTGATTTATTATTATTTTACTATTGAAAGGATAAAACAGGGGATATATATCATTATAATTTCATCAATACGTATTATATACTACACAATACTTATTAACTGCTGATTATTCTCCACAATTTTGTAAACAGAAGAAAAAAACTGAAAAAACCCTACATTTCCACTGCTGGTTTGTTGCTGCTTTATTACAATTATGGCTTTGACTAATGATTAGATTCATTATTAATTCATCTTTTAATCATTTGTGTCATAATAGATTAATGTTTTAGTTGATAAAATCTTGGTAAATTGTGAAAATTGTCCAACACATATTCCAGGTCCCAAAGTGACGTCTTCAGATGTCTTGGATCGACCGTCCAAATCCCAAAGATGTTCAGTTTACAATGATCTAAAACAAAGAAAAGCAGCAAATCAACACTTTGGAGAAGCTGGAGCCACAAACTGCCTGGAATGTTTGCTTAATGGACTGAGACGATTAATTGAATTTAATCAGAATTCATTCATTAATTAGCCATACAGCTTATCCTTATAGGGTCGCAGGGGGGGCTGGAGCCAATCCCAGCTGACATTGGGCGAGGGCGGAGTTCGCCCAGGACAGGGTGCCAATCTATCACAGGGAGGCAAACAACCATTCACCCTCACCGGCGATTTAGAGTTGCCAGTTAACCTAATGTGCATGTCTTTGTGGGAGGAAGTCAGAGTACCTGGAGGGAACGCACACAAGCAATGCGAATTCACAACCTTCTTCCTGTGAGGCAACAGTGCTAACCACTGCTCCGCTGTGCCACCTGTCAGACTTGTAGCAGGTTAATTTTCTGTTGACAAACTCAAACAATTAATTACTTAAAAAAATGAGAATCTTGCTAAGATGTTGGAACATAAACCACTGGTATTTATAATAAAAATAATAAGAATTTAATTTATATAGCACCTTTAAAAACAGAGTTAACAAAGTGCTTTGACAACAAAGCAAAGGCAATAACAACAATATAACAACAGAGAGTCAACACTGAGGTCAAACAAAAACAGGTCAGAAATTAGGAAAAGTCAGAGAGAAAAGACAAACAATATACTTCAATATAAATAAAAACAATTGGAGAGTGTAGAAACAGTAAAAAGGCAATGAAAAACATAAAAAGATGATAAACAGATGACATCATATAAAAGCAAGTCTATAAAAATGGGTTTTAAGAAGTGATTTAAAAGAAGTTACTGATTTTGCTTTATCCCCTCCAGAAGGTCATTACAAAGCCGAGGTACTAATGGCAAAAGCACCTATAGATTTAAGACTCGACTTTGAAATGGCCAGAAGGGCCCGGCACGAGGATCTAAGGCTGTGAGCATTTCTGTTATGAAACTTGGGACTATAGGCCACGGAGTAAAAGTGATGAGTGCAATCTTAAAATAATTTCTAAAGAGGACACAGAGCCAATGAAGAGAAGCCAGGATTGGAGTTTTTGGAGGTTGTAGTGGTGCTTTGTAAAGTTGATAAGTTGTTTTATTCAAATATTGAACTCAGTTCAACACAGTGACTTTATTTTGGGGATTGTAGCTGCTTGCCAACATACTCGAGTTTGACCGAGGCACTGCAGCTGTTTTGCTTAAAAACTCAACACATAGAACATTTGATCCCATTGCCCGTTGTGTGTCACACACAGTCTTTATACACACACACTGGATCGGTAATTTGGAAGAAATAGACGTGAGGTCGCAGTGAAGTGTGTTCAAGTGAAGATTGGAGTCATTACATGGCCTGGGGGAGACAACTAGTACAACACACATGATCCAGATGACTGAAATGACTGAATGACGTGTGTCCAGGCCAGACAGGGTGTTAGCATGAGCTTAATTTTTCATTTATTTTACTGATGTGAGCCCACACCTCTGTGTTTTAACATGACCACCATAATGAGAGTCCACAAAATGTAAATAGAGCAAATGCATCATCCTCAGCTGATGATTCAACACAGGGGGAAAGGTTGCAGCAGGCAAATAGAGGTCTATCAGCTGTGTTAGAATGAATGCAACTGAAGGATGTTCAAACACACAGCCGACCGCTCAGCTGCTCAGTGGTAGTTTGATTCTGACCAGTAATCAGTTGTAGCCATCACTACAGCTGTTTTTGTTCTTTTTCTGATTGTTTTGACATTTTGCCTTTATTGGAAAGTGACAGGAAATACAGCAAGTCTGACCTCGGCATCTGTCCCTGACCTGCCTGTTCTCATTAATAGTCATTTTTAAATCTAATTTGACTAAATAGAAAGCTAGAAAATGTGCTCAGCAGAGCGCACACCTCTGATGGAGGAGACGTAGTGAATCATTTGCTACTTTAGTGCACTACTGTAGTGTGCAGGGTGATAATCCAGGGATTGAACTTCATCACCATGAAGTGCCAGAGTTACAGTTAATGTCATTCATATTCATTCTTTTCAAGCTCAATAAAATTGTAATTTATGTGCTGTTAAATTTTCTCTTGTGTTTTATACATGTGTTTTTGACAGTGAATTTATAACATGAATAACTGTATTATTGTAAATAATTTGATCAAGATGGGGCGCCTCGGTGGCTCACCTGGTAGTGTAATGTTACTAGTGTGAATGCTGCGTTTGCATATGGAGATATTTGCCACATTGATAAGTTAATGATAAAACCAAATTAAACAGTTATCAGTGCCCTTCTGTCTCGTCAAACTCTGACCACAAAATAAATCTCCCCTGTTTGTTTTTGAGACCATGGGCCTGGTGTAATTATGTTATCTGTCACATTCACTAACCTGTGGCTATTTGAACAGTCTTTGAACAGGTCAGCGTGTCTGTGGGTGAGACGTGTTGGCTCTCTTGGTCTGCATATGTTTAAAACATCTTTTACACATGGGCTTTGTGTCCATGGGCTAGTCCAGACTGTCGGATGTGTAAGCAAAATAATGTCATAGTTTACTTTGTGCGTTTGCTTTGTCTACAAGCCTTTGGCAAGAGCCCTTGTATTTGCAGCCATGCCTTGTTTTGTTGCTTTTGCGGCGAGTAGAAGCAGAGCACTGCACACACACTGCCCTGCGGTCGCACATGGACGCAACTCATAGGAACTATGGCTACATTGTCATTCTAAAAGGATTGGTACTAATAAAATGGGGGTATAGTACTGTTTTAAACTGGGTATATCGACCTCTAGTCCTGTGTTGTGCTGTGGTTGTGTGGAGGGATGCTGCTAACCTTTCGCAGTGTCGTCGTGGGTGTCCTCTCCTTTTTGACTTGATGCCTCCATCACAGTGGACCTGAGGGAGAGCAGAGACAGCTGGGTAATGGCAGTCAGGAAGACCAGGCGGCTATTTGTGTGTGTGTGTGTGTGTGTGTGTGTCCATGTGAATTTGTAAGCAGACACACACACACACACACAACACACACACACACACACACCACACACACACACACACACACACACACACACAGTCCTGACATATCTGCCTGGAGGCATTTGTAAAGGACACCTCTGGGAGAGAGAGACAGGATGGATGAGGAGACATTTAGTCAGTTTCTCTGTGACTCTGCTCTGTGGCTTTTCTCGACTCATACCTGTTATCTGACGCTGATTACAATCTCTCTCTCTCTCTCTCTCTCTCTCTTTCTATCACCCTCTCATTGACACACACACACACACACACACACACACACACACACACACACACAAACCTCATGTTCTAAGGCAGGCAGCAACTGCTTGACAGATAAGGGCTTCAGAATGCAACGGATGGACAGATAGTAAAAAGGGAAAAGAAATGAATGGAAAGATGAAAAGAGATTAAAAGAATGAGACAGTTTGAGAAACTATAACAGCAGGAAGCTTTTAACACTGACACATTTTCATACGCATCATTGCTCTCTGTATCTCTCTGTATGGTTTTCATCTGTAGAGCTCTACCGTCAACGTTTGCAAACTACATCAAATCTCTTCTCTCATTCACATCTTGCAAGTATGTGATCAAATAATTACTCAGCCGTGAATATCCCATATCCACACTACACTCTGTGCTATATCCAGGTCCTCTGAACCGGTTCAAATGAAATGAACTGCAAACAACTATCAGATTAGATTCTGGGTTCTGTTTGATATTTCTATGACTCTTTGTCAAGACACACAGTTGTACTTGAAATAAAGAACAAATAACATTCATTTACATACATGGAAGCCAAATACATCAACTAGATATATGAACTGGGCAGTCAGTAGATCAATAGTGTTGGTGAGCGGATGAATGAAAGGGTGGTGTTGTATGGTGTAAAAAAAAAAAAAAAACTGAACTAAACCAAACAAAATAAAATAAACCCTGTGGTGTGAGGGGGAGATCCAGCGATGGAGTGAGGGAGAAAATCGGTGTCTTTCTGGATGGACTGGCCTGGTTCACCCAGTTGCACGAATGCACGCTAAACACAAGCAGCAGCCATGGACAAGACAAACCTAGAGGCGATGGCAGAGCCAGAGGGCTGTCACATCTTGTAATTTTTTTATTCACTCTTACTGTCACTTGTTTTGTCTGGATTTATATTTACTGTAGTCATTGCTTCTGGTATGCTGGTTCTGTGGATGTACTGTCTATGAAGTCTTACTCTAAAGTTTTTGACAATGAGATCTGGACCTAACTGACATAAAAAAACAATTAAAGATCTTTGGCAAGAGGAAGAAAAAATATTGAGAGAACTATTGAAAAAATGGGTTAAGCAACAGTTATAATTAAACTAGACATTCAACAACTCAATTTTCAACTGAAGTTCACTTTTAGCCTACATGTCTGGACATCCTTTGACCTGCTAGTCACCAAATCAGTGCTTACTGGCAGGTGGCAGAGAGGCTGGGCTGCAGGAAATTGACACTCAAAGAGTGACAGGTGGATGAGTATCAAAAAGAGACAAAAACCGTGTTTTGTACCAGGCTGTAAAGATGTTTATTTCAGATGTAAAGTTGGGCATTTGAACATGGTAGTCTATGGAGACTGACTCAGCTTTGGAGCCAGCCTTGTGTTGTCATTTGAGTAACTATAGTTTTCGATATTTTTCAGCCCCGAAGGTTCTCACTTGGTTGACGGTTGCTCTCGTGTCTCTCACACAGGAAGAGCTAAAGTTGAAATAAACACCCGGAACGTGGAATAAAAAAACAATAAGAGAAGCTGTTTTAAATCAATCAACCTGAAAGAGATGTTTGAACCTATAATGTGAAAGGTGACATTTTGAATGCAGATTTCACAGCTCAATCATAAACACTGTACAGATCTGCAGGAATACAGACAAGCTGCTGGTATGTACCTGAGGGATGTAATAAATGCAAAGTGATGCAGTCGTCAGGTTCATTATATCATAAAAGCTCCTTGTTGGCACTCAGCACTGTCGTCACCCACTCACAGCACTGACTCATGGTGTCAGTCTGTTTCCCTGCTATCATGTAACAGTATCAACATTTAGCTTTCACTGAGTGCTTCTCATGTGAGTCATGAGACTGAAAGTTGGGGGTGTATTTTTGTCAAGAAAGTGGAGACTTTAAAGTAAAAGCTGTAGCTGCAGCAGGTCGATGCCTGACTCCTAGAAATTATGTTTCAATACAACTAAACAGCAAAAGCAAATAAGTTTTGTCAGAAATGTAATCGCTGACTGGATTATGTTCAGGGGCAAGGTTTTTTTTTTTTTTTTTTTTTTTTTGAATGGATGAATGAAATGATACGTTAATTAACAGCTGCACAGTTGCCAGGAGGTGGTTGTGGTGGATGGCAGACATGCACAGCTCACAACTGGCGCATCACAGACCTGAGTTCACATCTACAGCCCCGTCCTTGGTTTAGGCAACTAAAGCACTTTGGTTGAAGTTAATGAAAAATTCTGGTCTTGGTTAAATGCAGATAAAGACATGTCTGAAGTTTTTCTGTATTACACCAGACCAGGATCTTTAACCAAGTGCTGTGAGAGTCTAAATGTACCCATAAAAACATGTCTAATAATGCTGTGGTCACTACAAGTAGATGTTGCACTGCAAGATTGGATTTGGATATTTACTGATACATTCAGTATCAATGTATCTTTGCCTCGCCAAATACGTAAATTAACAACATATACTCATTATGTTCATAGAAAATGTAATCAGTCACAATTATACTAAAATACTAAAAGATGTATTTGCTGTTGCAGTTTAGTTGAAAATCGACAAAAGTTACAATGTCACTGACTGATTCTTCTGATTAAGTGTGCAGTAATATGTGATACTGAGCAGTATGTCCATCGTTTAGCATGTTATTGTGATATTCAGGTCAGGACTTAACTATATAAAATACTGTAATAAAAAATTAAGTAAAACACGTAAATTTATCACTGTTTACCATTGTATTATCGAAAGGCAAGAACCTTACCTAAATAAAATACAATTTCCTTATTTATATGAGAAAACATCTAATCAAAGAGTAGGTCTGACCAAGCATTCAACTTGATCAGTTTTTGGTACTTTTTGCTATGAACACCTCAGCTGACTCTCAAAGAATTATTACACTTTGATCACCTGATTATTTGTGCCTTTATTGAGCTCCCTTTGTTTTGTGTAATAACATGCTAGACATACATTGTATCTGTATAAGAAATGTTGACATGTCATGATAGGAAAAACACAGGCGTAAATAATAATACAAACGAGGGCTGAATTTCATTTAGCTGCTTCAGTTATAGGGTTTTCATAGTCTTCATGCTGGTTCGCTACAAGGAGGATTTTCAGCCTAATGTTTCACTCACGCACGTCTGACAGAATAGACACGCTCCTATTTTAATCAGTCTAGCTGTCTACACAAGCCGTGTAACTGCTCATGTTCTGCCTGTACCATATGCAAGTAAACGCAAGTTTATGTATATTTTTATGCTTTAAGTTTATGTTCATTCACTTTATGTGTGTACAGTGATTGTGTGTTGGCTGCTGCCAAATCGCGGGTGACCTACAGTCAATACTGTGCCTCAACGCCTCCTTTGTAGACACACACAGAGCACTGAAGCTGCTGCTGCTCATGCTGCAACTCCTGTGTAGACTCTGTTACCGGGACACTTGAACTGTGGTAGTGCCAATGTTAGTAACACCTGTGCTTTTCCTACTGTGACAAGTCAAAATATCAATTTGATACATTTAGTTGAGTTTAGTTTAGTGCTTCATACAGTATGAGACAGAGTAAGCTGCATAGTTTTCTTAGTCAGTCAGTGATGGACTGGAGGTCACTGGATCTGCCTTTAATGTCTCAACAGTTGTTGCTGGAGCAAAGTGCAATTCTGAAAAAGTTCCCATACGTCTCATTGACTTTCATTATAAAGGAGGTAAGTTCTGAAACTGGAACAAGTAGATCGGAAGGAATGATTTAATGACGATAATGTTGCCCGCAGGCTCTATATACAGTCCAGCTGAGTAAGGCTTACCGTTTGTGTGTGTGTGTGTGTGTGTGTGCGTGTGTGCGTGTGTGCGTGCGTGCGTGCGTGCGTGCGTGCGTGCGTGCGTGCGTGTGTGTGCATGCTTTTAGTGCTTGTGGTTTAGGAGCCACTCAGAGTTAAGTGGTGCAGTATGAAGAACCAGTGGAGCGGCCCTCTCTCTCTCTCTATCTGTCTCTGTCTCTCTCTCTCTCTCTATCTGTCTCCTCCATCCCTCCCTCAGCTTGCAGTTGGTCCTCTTTTGGCTAGCTGTCTCTAAGAGGCAACCACAGACAAAACAGGAATGTACAAGTGTCAGAAGCAGAAATGTAAATCTTCTATCTGCGTCGGTTAGAAGCAGAGGAAGTGCATGTTTTTGGGAATGACAGCCCACACATCTGTCTGCCTTTTCCCACTGTGTCTGCTGTGATGAAATGTTGGAGGATTAATCAAACAGGATTAGGACCAAAACCAGAGAACTGGCTGCTTCTTTATTTCTCTGTTTCTACCTTTTCTGTCAGTCACACACCTACCTCCCATCTCATCTTCTTCTGTGTTCTTCTTCTACACTTGTACTGGGAAATTCTTAATTTTAAAAGGTGCAGTTCCTGCTGTAGATAAGTTTCTTTTTTTCCTTTCTCTCTGTGGTTTGTAATCTGTAATTATATTTCATAATATGAAAGTGCAGCAAATTTTGAGTATTGTTTGAGGTAGACTTCAGTAGTGATAATAAGGGCTATTCTGGACTATGTCAGGGAATACT
Source organism: Seriola aureovittata (assembly GCF_021018895.1). Taxonomy (NCBI): domain Eukaryota; kingdom Metazoa; phylum Chordata; class Actinopteri; order Carangiformes; family Carangidae; genus Seriola; species Seriola aureovittata. The sequence continues at coordinate 5,398,334 of NC_079381.1, forward strand.
AATCAACTATAAGATCCACTCACACACACACACACACACACACACACACACACACACACACAGACACACAGACACGCACACACTAGCAACAGCCGGCAGCTAATCAGCTTAACTCTTGAAAAACTGGCTGGAAAGAGCTTTGTCTGGAACAGTTTTTAATGTTTTTTTGTATCTGGTTGAGGGGGTGAGATTTTCTCTCTAAATGATTTCTTTCCTCTTGTAAGAATTGTAAGCCTGAAGTCGATAACTTTATAGTTATTATTATTTTAAAAACGCTGGTAGTTTTGGTTATGTAAGCAAACAAAGAGAGGGATTAAGCGGATGAATTTTAAACCCCTCATCTTACATGCATATGCTCATACACATATTAAAACTCTCATGAAACAGAGAATTCTGGGAAAACTGTCACTTCTGGGAAAACTGTCACTTCTGGGAAAACGGTGAATCTTTAGTGCTGACCTCATCCCGCACAAGTAACAGGACTCAGAACAATAAAGCTATAACACACTGAGAGAGATGTGTCCCTTCTATAAAATCAAACAGCCTTTTTCTTTGTTGACTCACAGTTTATAATGATGGCTCTTTCATCAGGATAAACACAATAAAGAAGAAAAGGTACCATTTCACAGGGCCTTTAACTATATGTTACGTGCTGTGCATATGAAGCAGTTTCAAGGAAAACTTGCTACAGAAAAACATTGCTACAATACCAATGGTGCATCTACACTACTAAAGTGACTATTATCAACATTTTTGTATTAACAATGAACTACTTCACACCACAGCAAGACCATGACGAACCCACAGAGAATTATTACCTGACTCTGCAGTTCCTCTCAGCTCTGTGGAGCTTTATAGCAACTTCCATCTCATTATTTTGATTCTAGGCCACACTTTTTCTGTTTTGGTCTCAGTGCTCTCATCAGCCATGTTTCCAGATGCAGCTGGCAGCTGTTTTTAGCCAAATAGTTCAGATAAAACCAGAGACACAGCAGGTAGACACAGTTAATGGCGAGGTGGTGAACATAGTGGAGCATTTAACTGCTGAAGAGCCAGATATTTTTCTCAGATTGTGGAGACTGAAAGTTAGAGTTAAAAGAGAGTGAATATTAAACTTACAATTGGCAGAATGATGATGTTTATGTTGCTCCACTTGTCCTGAATGTGTACAGTTGCTACTGTTAGTTTTTCATATCAACTGGAAAGTTCACCTCTTGTTTCTGCTGCGCCCCAAGTGGCAAAAAAAACAAAAAACAGATTTAAAGTATGATTAGGCTTTAACTACCCAACTTCCCTAAACCTGATGGTAATTGTCATTGAACAGTCAGTTCAGTACTGTAGGTATTGCATTTATAATATTCTGCAGGTCTAGATTTGCATCCATTGTCAGTGTGCAATGCCGGTGCAGGAAGTAGTGACCCCTTTATGTTGAGAGATGGAAAGGAAGGGTGTGGAGGTCAGGGTGATGGAGGCAACTTTCATGTGCAAAACTGAACTTTTTTTTTTTTTAAATCCCATGATCTTAAACCTTCCCATAAACATGTCATTGTTGTCATGCACATATTTTAAATTGTAAAAGCTTTGGGAATCAGTCTTAAATATTTGAATGTAATCAATAATTAAAATGTAATACAATACCTTTGGGCCAGGAGCCTTGACTCCACCACCCCTTCCTCAGCTTCTCCACTGAGCTTGATGAATGATTATCAAATTCTCTGTATTTTGTCAGTGTTGCTTATGTTTGATCAACCTACATCTTTACTGAGCAGCCTTATGTTTCCTTTAAAATATAAGCGCTAATGCCTTACATAGCAACTTAAATTGTGGGACTCTCTACTGTGCCTTCACAGCAAACTGAATTTAACTCAAGTAGCTGCAATTATATAGCTGCTGCACTCCCCTATTGACTTTCATTAGGGCCCCACTGCGCATGCACACACACGCGCACACATACACACACACACACACACACACACACACACACACACACACACACTGCAAATAGACTCACACGCACAAAAAAATGTATCTCAAAATATTAATGCTGTATATATTGACTAGAGTGTGTATTAAGAGTCTAGCTGCAGCATGTATGTATGTAGTGGTTTTTGAGTGAGCTGCTCAAAATACTCTAAACACCATATTTTACTCCATCATTCACACAAGCAGAGAGAGACTGTGTGTGTGTGTGTGTGTGTGTGTGTGTGTGTGTGTGTGTGTGTGTGTGTGTGTGTGTGTGTGTGTGTGTGTGTGTGTGTGTGTACGTACTTCTATCTTTGTGAGGACCAGTTTGAGTTATAGACCTTACAGAGTGATGACATTTTGGCTGGTCCTCACAACTTCACATGATTGTTTGATGGGTAAGACTTGGTTTTAGGGTTGGAGTTGGAATGAGATTTATGTTAGGGTTACAATAGGGGTTGCGGTTAGGGATTTAGTTGGGATGGTTAAGGTTATGGTAAGGGCTTAGGGAATCCATATGTCAGTGAGTGTCCTCACAAAGATAGAAGTACCAGTATATGTGTGTGTGTGTTATAGTAATCACCCTTTTCTCATGGCAGGAAATCCAGCTGAAATATAATTAACTTTTGGATGCGTGGAGACACGGCAGCAGGTGATAATTACGTTAAACTGATCAGCTCATTTTAAAAATCGGTGTAATTTTCTTTGAAATTTTGGAGAACACAAAGCAAAAACAAAACAGGCCTTGAATACACTGCAGAGTTCACACTGATGAATACAAAGAGAGAAAACATGTCTGTGCACACGTCCTTGCATGTAAATCCATTTTGCAGATGTACATACTTGTATGGATATCAATACGTCATGGGCCTGTTTGTATAGCGGAGTCAGTCACATGCTTTGTTGCTTTTTTATTGGCCTGCCCTCTGAGCTGTGGGGCTTCTCTCTAAATGCACCCAGGAGAAGTAGGCCAGGCTCTCAGGCCACTGTTTGTCGATGAAGTCGATATGTGCCAGAGCAGAACATCCCCTCCACACAGACCGCTCCGTGTCGGGCCATTAGGATCCACCAGCATGGTGAGAAATGGATTAGGCTGTGGCAATGTGGGCCATAAAATCATCATCACCTCACCGCAGCCGGGGCCAATCGTCAATAAAGACAAAACTCTCACGTGCACACAAAGGCACACAACATGAAGATGACACAAAAACATGTGCATGGTCCACTCTCACAGTCCGTAAACAACTCAGGCTGAAGCTGTTTTTGATGCAGGGCAGCAACGAGGTGTTATATTGGGCTGTGTAGTAGTGTCAGTCAGTGGAGTGTGGTCAAAGCTTAATTAGCTTTAGATAATCACTATTACCAAACAGAGAGAGAGAGAGAGAGAGAGAGAGAGAGAGAGAGAGAGAGAGAGAGAGAGAGAGAGAGAGAGAGAGAGAGAGAGAGAGAGAGAGAGAGAGAGAGAGAGAGAGAGAGAGAGAGAGAGAGAGAGAGAGAGAGAGAGAGAGAGAGAGAGGAGAGAGAGAGAGAGAGAGAGAGAGAGAGAGAGAGAGAGAGAGAGAGAGAGAGAGAGAGAGAGAGAGAGAGAGAGAGAGAGAGAGAGAGAGAGAAACAGAGATCAATGGCCCACAAGTAATCAGATCTGTGGGACATCGTCCTTCATAGTGAGTTTAAATACAGATCTTGAATATAGGGCTGGAACCAGTGATTGTGTTTGTTATTTGGCAATGTATTACTTTTCTTTAAATTAATCACCTAAAGATTGTCAAAATATTGTGGCATCGCAAGTTCACACAGCCAAAAAATCCTCACATTTGAACTCAGTGTTTGACATCTCTGCTACATAAAATGAGCAAATGGATTAGTTGATGTTCTGTTGTTTAGTTAATCAACCAGTCATTTCAGCATGAATAGCATACTTTTATCATGGTTGTTTTATATTGTGTAAATAGAATCTTGATCCTTGAATTTTTCACCCTCTTGTAAATTGTTGTTGGGATTTAAACTCAAAGTCCATAATTGCTCAGCAGTTTCAGTACTTGACTCAAGATTAGATGCTTCTCTGAAGACTCTTTCTCTTCTGCGTCTCATTCAGCATCTCAAATGTTTTTCTTTTGCTGTCCCTGTCTTCGTAACGTTGACTACCTGCCAAAGCTGATCCCAGTGTGTAATCTGGTCTCAGGTGTGTTGGAGGAAAACTGTTGGCATGTTGTTTCTGTTGTTTCTGTTTAGCACTTTTCTTTTCACTGCTGGACTAATACTGCTGTGCCCCTCTTGATCCCACTCTACATTTCCCTGCCTGGCAGAAGAGGGGCTGAGCTCAGGGGTCAGGAAACATGCCTCCATTTTAACTGAAGAAATCAATGTGTCAACACAAACACTGAGCTGAAATTCAGATGAATAAAAATGAGAAATGGCCTCTAAAATGGTTCCTTCAGCAAAGTGATGTAACAGTTGCCTTACGGTTTTCCTATTCACTGTTATTACAGCCATTTAAGTTGCTACAGATATGTTGGATGGGTGTTTGCTGAGGCGATCTGCAGTGTCTGTCAGGGACATTTTCTGAGCAGCAGATACAGGAAATACTCATCTGTAACATTATAATAGCGTATGTAGTGGTGCAGTGGTGTTAGGCTATGGCCTGTGATATGAAAGTCTTCAACCTAATGTGTGTGCAACCTCAGAGCCTGGCCCTGTGTGTTCCAGGTTTGACTTGAGGGAGCACTTTGTCCCTAGGACACATTCTGTTTAACTCACCTGTGTGACAGGACAGGGCTCATGTGTCACTCATGTTTTGTGACATCATGTACGGTTTGTGGTGAAAGTAGTGATCTGGCTGGCAGACATATTCATTTGGCCGGCTCACTCGTTATGTGAGTCAGTGAGATTTGATTTTATTGCTCTGGTACATGTGAAAGTATGTTTGAAAACTGAGTTTTGGAAGGTGGACAGTGACAAAAGAATTATCCACAGGGCAAATGGTAACAACAGTTATCCTTGTGTTGTATTTCACTCACACTCAACATGCCTCTCATTTTCTTTTTTTTCTGTTGTAATTAGGTTGTATTGTAATGATTGATTTATTTATGTATGAAAAAAAATATTTGTCATTGAATTCTTGGTCAGACTTTTAGTCTTATTTACAAAAATGTATTTTTCAAGAAATTCAGTTTGTGAACATTCAGCGATGTGTGTTTTTGCAGGAATGTTGAACAAAACTCAAATAATATACTTACATTACAACACTTACATTACTTTTGTTTTAATCGGTGTCAAACACACAGTGATGAATTGGTTTAAGGCAGACCATAGTGTTGCCTCCGGACAGTTATATTATTCTGCACCTCCTCACACCTGCCAGCAGAAAAATGTGACGACTGGCACTGAGCCACAGGTTTTTACCACGAGACACCTCAGAATTACCCCGAGCCACAGGGCAGCATCTGGTCACAGACTTACTACTTGTTTTCCTTTCCGAGTCCAACAGAGCTGATGTCTCAAAACATAAAGGACTCTTCAGATTTCAGACACGGAGAATGCCACTAAATCACAGTGAAAGATGCTTTCTCTCTGCCGATGCTGCTACACAAGATTCAACAGCCAAGCAGAGAAACATATAAAAAGAGGAGTTTGGGGGTGAAGGCTGCTTCTTTTTGTCTCCCGTAATCAAAAGCTGACTCAGGTGAAAAATCAGCAGAAAATCAATGCAAGCGCTCCTGAACTCATAAATCATCAAGATTAGAATTTGATAAAATGTTGTCTAAAAAATTTGTGCAAAAGCTAACTTTCTTTCAGTTTCTTTCACTTTTCTAGTTTGTTACAATGTGGATCTTTTTTAACATTGTATAAGACATTCAGAGGACATGAGAGATATTATTGAGTCACTCAACTGCAGGAAATGTCTGGACAACCCAGTAGTTAATTTCATTGAGCAGGACATAATAGATGACACATCACCAGGCTTTCTCAGAACGTGCAGTTGTTTATTGTCTGTATAGTCTATCTACACATGATTTCCAAGGGGACTGAGAAAAGGCTCCTGTAGGACCCCACACAAAGGAGGAGGATGAGAGGAGGAGGAATGATCTCCAAATACAACAGAAAAGGACCTGTTAGACAGATCTGAGATGAACCAATCCAGATTGACATCACTGATGACAACATAGTTTTTCAGATGACTGATTAAGACATTGTGAACCACTGTGTCACAGGTTGAGCTGAGGTCATGGACAACTAAGATGCAACTGCATCAGCACCAAGTCACAAAGAAAAAAACAGATTGATTTATTTTGACTGATTATTGTTCATCAAAGAAATCAGTTGTGTGGAAACCAACTCTCTGACGTACTGCTATTACAAACCAAGAAGCCACGAAGTAATACAGTCTGAAGTCTGAAGGGACAGGTGGATGAGTTTGAAAGTGTAACAGTGCGATCCAGGGTGAGTGAGTCAGTGCTGAAGATGAGAGGGAGGCAACATCAAGCTCTCTGAATTCTGTGTCAATGTTCTGCTAAATCTCCTCTATCTTGTAGAAATAATGAAGACATTCTTCACGTCTCTCTGGGGAGGATCCAACCGGCTGACTAAGTGGGGGACCAATCACAGAGTTAGTGGTTTTAAAGAGGATTGGGGGATTATGGCCCTGTTTAACTATCAGCTGCAAGAAATAGGAGTACATCAGATGTTTAAGAGTAGCAAGGGACTCAGTATGTTTATCCTTCTTCCATTTCCCTTCTGCCTTCCTGCAATGTCTTTTTAAAGTCTTTATTTCTTCACTTAATCGTGGTAGTGAAGAAGACTTTTTGTATCTGACAGGAGATATAGAATCTAAAATATTTGTGCAGGCTGCTCTACAGTGAGATCCTGATGTTTGTAGGTAATTTAAAAAAAACTTCACAAAAACAAGGTAGAGAGAGTTAATTCAGGGATGGGGAGTGAATCAGTGTTGTGGGTTTAGGGTCAGGAGGGATGAACATTACTCGGAGAATCACTGCTTTGTGAACAGAGAAACCACGGGAGAGCACAATATCCAGTGTATGCCCTGTGTAACGGTTGGGATGTTTGACATCTTGAGTTAGATTAAAAGAGTCTAAAGGTTTGATAAAATCAGAAGTCAAAGAGGCAACAGACATGTATATTAATATCACCATCTCTGTTATATTAGAACATAAGGACTGACAAAATCTGAAAATTAACGACTAAAATCAGAAGTAAATTTAGTTCTGTGGATTAAAAGACATGGAAGGAGCAATGTATTTAAAAAAAACAAAAACAAACTAAGACTCAAAGTTGGAAAAACAGGCCTCCACCTGTCAACCTGGGATGGTGGAAGAACAAGAAATCTGAGGGGCATATTCTTCAGGACTAATCCAAGATGTTGTTGGTTATAATAAACTCCTGGCAGATAAGACTTATTGTCAAGGGAGCTAACATTAAGGAAACACCAAAGAGCTGTTTCAACAGAGGGAATGAAAGAGGTGGATTTAACTGTGTTGGAATTGTCTCAGTGTGGACCAAACCTCAGGATGCTCGGTTACAGGACGGCATAAATGGAGAGTTAATGAGCTGGCTGGATGCTGCTGAGCTGAGCAACTGACCACCTGAGCTGGGCAGGGTGAAGTCATGCCAGAGACATTTTCATCCTCCATAGCCTCTGAAGATGAAGGTCTCTGCCTATTCACAGGCTTAAGACAGACGAGCCATGTACAGAGCTCCTTCTGCTGCTGGAGGAGATCCTCGATTCAGCTCAGCAACAGCTGTGGACAGAGCAAACTACGGCCATGATGGAGAGGACAGACACTTAGTTTTGTAGAATTGCTGGTAGCAGTCAGCAGATCAGTGGAACTTACTTACTCTGGAGCCCACAGCGGTGAAACAGCAGAGGTCCTCTCCAGCTGAGGAGCAGACAAAGGCCCAGGGCCAGGCCCACTGTAGGTGGATCAGCACTTTTAAGTCAGAGGTGTCTCCCCTTGTGATAATGTTTGGAGTCACGAGTAGGGAAAGACAGCAATATCCAGCAGCTGTGCCGGCTGGTAGCTATATATGCTGCCAGTCATGAAGCTGCTCATCTCATTTGTAAATCTGCCTGCATGTAAAATAAGACATCGTATTTCCTTTTTAGATCAAACTGCTGAAAGGAGGAAACATCTTGACATCCTCAGTGGGTTATCGAATGTAGCCTCTGAAGTGTGTGTGTGTGTTATAGTGTGTGTTGTACCTCTGCTCTCTTATCACCTCAGAGATTAAAGACTTAAGTTATTTTAATTAGCCGCCTTGAGAGAGATATGTTTACCAGCATACACGCAGATATCAACACACACACACACACACACACACACACACACACACACACACACACAACACACACACACACACACACACACACACACACACACACACACACACACACACACAACAAACTACCAACAACAGCAGCACATCATGGCACTTAATCACACAGCATGACAGACGTCAGTGTCACTGGCCAACAGTTTCCTGCTGGGAGTGATGACCCACAACATTGAGGCGAGGTTGTCTCAACATGAAGAGGCAGACGCAAAGCAAACCGAGTATCTACTGGTCTCTTCCTTTGAACTATTTGGATTGATAGTGTCATGCACAGGAGGGTCCCTGTTAAGATGAGGTTTTTGGATTATCCCAATTATGTCTGTGCAGGTTGAAATCATACCCTGGGGTCTGAAACCTGGATATAACTTTATTCAGCGTGGTTTTGAGAACCCTGAATATTCTAAGTCAAGTACCGATCAAAAACCAGAATAATGTGGCATGTAGATATTTTTTCCTGGATAAGGGGCATGCGTGCCGTGTGGGCAGGTGCATCTGTTGGTTACAAAATATTCAGTCAGTAGTAAAATATGAAGGTAGATAATGTAAAGATTATAAGTGCCCTACACTACTGCACAAAAGTGAAAGATAAGAGAAAATCCATAATATTGTGCTGCAGACATGTTTTTTTCTCTCCTGTCCCATTAATCAGATTTATTCTGCAGCTTGTTTGTGGGCCCAGACCCTTACTGTGGGTGGAGAACCACAGAATTAGCACACCTTATTTCAAGCCTGTGTGTCAGGACGCAGGGAATCTAAAAGTAAAGCAGCTAAAGTGTCCTTCAGGCAAACTGTTCTGGTTTCTGTTCCTGCCCTCTGACCTCCCTGTGGAGGAAGCCAAATGAAAAGAGAATTTCCCAAATGGCGTCACATTAATCATCATTGTTAAAACAGGAGCCGCTCCATCCTTCATAGAAGAGTTTCTGAAGTTATACAAGTGGAGCGGATGGTGACTGGCTGCTGGCAGTCGCCCTTACTTTTCCTGCCTGAAATGCTCACTTTGACTTTTTAAATCAATCATTTGAATCAGACCCAATTAAAATAGTCACGCAGTTGAATCCACAGCCTGGAGTCATTTCATGTTGTTCAGGCTACATTACAGAACGCCCCATTTGTAACATTTCATAAGACCACTTGACCAATCGGCTTCGATAGAAGTGGCATTTTGGTCCTCCGTGTTTATTGAGTTGGCGCTCAGACGACACAGTGTCTGGGAGGTTCAAGAGTGAACTGTTGGCTTCTCTGCTCTTTGTACTTTTTATGCCTCCATGCAGGTGACAGTCAAGGCTGGAGGCATTATGTTATATATTCTCTAGAACAGAATATCTCAGTAATGCCTTGAGGGAACTTCTTCAGATTTCACTTAAACATTAATTTGGACTCAACACTCATCTTTGGTGTTCAAGGTCACTGTGACCTCACAAAACACCGTTTTTGGCTGTAACTCTCAAATTCATTCAATAATTATGACACAATTTAACTCAAATGTCTATAAGGATAAAATAAAGTGATGCCAGTTTATATCCAAATGCTTCAAGGGCAACTTCACTGTGACATCACAATGTTCTGCCATAACACTTCTGGCCATCATTCAATGCTGTAAGTCAGGAGTGGGAGATTGTGACCATATTCCCTGCAACTGGGCGGAGGCATAGAACTGCAAGGCGATAATTCTAGTTTAGTTTGAGATCCACATTTATAGCATAATTAGCATATGATGCCCACATTTGAGTATTAATTGCACCACTAAGGATTTTTTTTGAAGTTTAATATCATAACTCAGTCCGCTAGAAAGTAACACAGTTTGATTTAACAGATTTTTTCTAACCTTTTTTCTAATGTATCAGTTACATGTGATGACTCTATGATATTATTATTCTGCCTCCTCTCATCTGGTTCTTAAATCTTTTTTACACTTAAAGGTCAAAATCAAGAACTAAAAAAATGAAAAAAATCACAACACTATTTGCATCTGGGGTGGATAGACAATGTGGCTATACCCGGCTTTGAAGTGGTCCAGGAGACTTCAGTGAGTCACATGGGAAGTTCTGGCAGAAAGACCTAAACCTAACTTTGATCTTTTCCTAAACCTAACCAAGTAGTTTTGCTGCCTAAACCTAACCAAACTATGATTGAAAAGTGAATATAATAATAATAAAAAAAATAAAAAAACTGGATAAATCATTTGAGTCTTAAAATAACTAAACACAATACACAAGGGTCAAACCCCATCTCCTGGGGGAAAGTCATGTTCTTGTGCAACCACCACAACCTCCTCCCTGACGTTTAGAGCACTACCCGGTTCACGCCACTTGGCACTAAATGGTGCATTGCAACAATTTGCGCAAAAAACAAGGCATTCTGGGAGCCACTGGGCGTTCCATATTGAGGTAAATGGCTGAATAGATGCCGTTTGACTAATTTCACCCAGGTGCAAGTAGACACACTATTTATTTATTTTTGTTAAGTGGAACAATTTTCATTTTTGTTTCATTGTAAATCTGCCCAGTTTAAAGTAACGTTCAGCTAATTCAGCAGTCTGAGATAGCCACATTAAGTGGATATCTTGGAAATCACATACAGGTTTATGGCTGCTGCTGTGTCATAGCAACAAACCTTCATGCTACTACCAGAAAGTATTCCTCTGGCACTGCTCTGCAGGGAAACACTCTGTCGACACACAAATGGAAATCTGTGTACTAAAAAAACTGTGGACTTTGGAAGAAGGGTTGAGCGCTATGATGATAAACACCATTAGATGATACAAATTAGTCTGCTGTCTGTGGATGAAAAAATGAAGCAGGTTTGCGGTATTATTATCGATGGTGTGAAGAAGATTACATTTCCTGAAGAAATGACAATGCAGAGAAAAGTTCTGACGTCACATAAAAAAGCAGAGTGGGTTAACAAGGAATACAGAGAAAGAAGAAGTTAAGAAAACACATAACATACAAAGAAATGTGGTCGGAGCTGAATGTGAAAGGACTAAAAGTACAGAGTATAATAAGGAGTTATATGAAGCACAGAGGGCCTATAGAAAGAAGTGTAGCGGAGAGTTGATGAGTATTAGGTTTAAAAACCCAAAGCTCTATTCAAAGATGCTGAATGGATGTGGTAAAGGTAACTTAACTTCATATTTTAAAAGATTGTCTGACTGGGATGTATCAAAGAATATTTTTTTTATAATGGACACATCTTTGACACTAGTGTCTTAAATACATGAACAAGCAATGAAGGTTATTCTCAAACTAAAATCAGGAGAAGCAGCAGGAGTCTTGAACGAGTGTATTAAAAGCACTACGTACATTTTTGTGCCGCTATATCTGTTAAAAGCAGGTGATAATGCTTGAATTAAGTAATGAATATTACAGAAACATCAAATAATGCATATTTATTTATGGTCCAACTCATGCTACTGATTTATGTGGATGATACAATTATTATGTCTACAACCAAAGAAGAGTTACAGAAATCAAAAGACCATAAATGTAAAAACTGGAAATTAAAGGTTAATAGTAATATAATTCACAGTCACAGTTTTTGGTTGTAGAAACACTGATATTAGCAAATGAAAGTTTGTATGCACTGGACAAAATCTAGAGCTTGTTCACTGCTTTAAATATCTCGGTGTCATTATGAATTATAATGGTTCATTTCAGATTGCTATTGAAGAGCTGCATAAACAGGCCTCCTGTGCAGTGTTTGTCATTTGCTGTAAATGTAGACAATTTGATTTACCTGTTATTTATTAGACTAGATGTTTTTGATAAGTTAGTTACACCATTTATGTTGTATGCATGTGAAGTGTGGGGATTTGAAAAATTTGATGTATTGGACAAACTACACCTCAAATTCCTTAAGTCCACCTTAAGAGTTAAAATGACAACCTGCGATGATATGCTCTTTGAGGAGATGTGAAGATACTCACTCTGTATCAGTTAGAAAAGAGAGAAAATGAGAATTACTGGCTACTGGGGGAGGCTGATAGAGGGTAAAGAAACTATACTCAGTCAAATAATGTACAACTATTTGTTCAGCCTGCATAATACGTGTGTATATGCGTCACCATGGGTCTTGCAGGTTAAGCAGATACTGGATGACAATGGTTTGTATTATCTCTGATTCACACAAAAGTGTAGCAGTATTAATTGGTTGAAATAAACTGTTGAACAGAGGCTGAGAGATCTGTTCCTGTAAAGTGAGCTCAGAAGTCTGATTGTTATGTTGAATTTAAACAAGAGCTAAAACGGTAAAAGTCTGTGTTGTGTGTAGGCAGCCTATTTGTAATTTCAGAGTGAACATCACCAAAACTGCTAGGGTCAGTGGAGGATATGAAGGGCTGGATAGAAACCAGAGGATCTGCAACCTTTGTGATGATAATCGTTTTAGAGACGAATAATAATTTGTTTGGATGTAGGAATGTGAACATGACAAAATAGAGAGAAAGGTATTTGCCAAAGTATTATTTAAACTGCCCATATCTTTAAATTAACATTGCCATTGCACTCAGATTCTTCTGGTCTTTTTGAAGAATGTCCTTCCTTTGTTTAAGTAACATTTATTGACTTTAATCCAGCAAACGTTATTTTGTTATTCGTGTACGTCCTGTTTGTGCTGCATAACATATGATCATGGGATTTTGCATGCTGTTTATACCATGGCAGTTGTCCCTTTAAGATGTGGGTGTATTAGACCATTAATGGGCAAGGTTTTAAACAATGATCAGGACTGTTTTATGATGAGTATTTTATATTATAAAATTGAACTTGATATGATTTTTGAATATGATGAAGTAACTTGATTTGGCAGGTAATTTACTCGGTTTATCGAAAAGCTGATATTCCTGTCTGGGTATTTGATCTTTGAGTTTTTTTTCTTACCAATTGAAATTCCAGAAAATGTATTATATCACAATATATACTGATATTACAGATACCCTGATATAGGATTCAAGCATATTCCCCCACCCTTATTTGGAAATGCCCCTCTTAATTTTACTCAGTTTTTACTTTGATACCTTACAGATGCAGAATATGTCTTGTGTTGCAGTAGATACAAACCCCAGCCCTGATTCTTCTCCAGGCTAAAATATATAGGATGTATGGCAAGTCAGAGGGCCAAAAATGGAATAATCAAACATTAAGGCAGTGTGAGGCAGGGCAGCAGGCGTATCTGTGGCTAATTTCAGGCTACTTTTCGAGTAAAAAAGATTTGTTCTGGACTCTCACCCAGGACTCTGCAGCGCCTGGTTAGGTGTAAAGTTGAGCAGTGTTACTCTAATTCCCCTTTAAGAAAAGGCTTGTACAGGTCTCATTAAAAACACTGTCAGGAGCTCTTTGAACCAATTATTTCAAATGTTCGCAGTACATGCTCTAATATTCTCATAACTAGAAATCAAACTGACATATTCACTCATCGATTTTCCACAACATCACGGTGCTCTGCAGGCAGGAGGATGCCCATTTTTCTCCCTCTAGTGATCTAATGCTGGAATAAGCATTTCAAGAGATGTCATGAATTAAATTGAAATGTCTGAAAGAGACATTTGGAAATCCCACAGGGCATAAAAAGCATCTTTGAACCGACTTTGTGTTCCTCTTTTTATCATTCATTTTAATTGGCCATTGTGTTTTATTGAAGACTCAATACAAATACAGGACAAGACAAATACATTCAACGATGGCATCATTTTGTCTTACAAGCTTTTATGTTTTACTTTGAAATTCTTTTCTGCCTTTACTGGAAACATTACATTTCTCTTAAAGCACTCTCAAATGTTCCTCTCAGCCGCCTTCTCTACAGTTTGTTTGAGAAATACTCAGTTGCACCTTTTCTTTCTTTATCACTCTTATTTCTTTGTTCAGCACTTATCTATTAAACTTTGTGGCATCTTTTGTCAAGATGTTGTTTCTCTGTTCTTCGCAGTTTTACTAGGTCACTGTGAACTCTCACTCCTTACTTACTAGTCTTTAACACTTCATTTCATCCCTGTATCATCCCAGCAAAACAATTTAATGCAATATCATAGAAAATGCTAATGCTAATACTAGATATATCATGTGAGAGGAAACTGGGGATAACATAGATATAATTAAAAACTGAAACCACAACTGCAGCATTGCAGACCTGCAGAGCCAGATATTGAATAAAAATAGAGTGAAAGTATGATATACTAGTACAGATTGTACACAGACAGCAGTGAGTTCACCTGTCACACGGAGGTGAGCTGTACAGTATCATGGTGAACGGTAGGAATGATTTCCTGAAGCGTTCTTTGTGACAGTGGAGCTGAATGAGTCTGTTAGAGAACAAGCCCTGCTCTCTCTGCAGTGTGTCGTGGTGGGGATGGGATGGAGCGTCCATGATGGAGAGCAGCTTGTTCGGTCGCCTCCTGTCCCTCTCTGACTCAAACGTGTCCTGGTTTTGACCAATGATGAATTGTGAATGAGTTTATTGATCCTTCTGGCATCTCTGGCACAGATGCTGCCCCATCAGCAGACCAGGAGCACATAGAAAGTATAGCAGATAGATGGTAAAAGATGTTGCTGCATACATTGAAAGATCTGAGCTTCCCCAGAAAGTAGTTGGTCAAATGGACACCCGGGTACTTGTAGCTCTACACGACTCACCCATCTTCTACCTACCTCCTTACCCATCATGGTAATGGGTTTGGTGCCAGTTCTCATCCTCTTGACGTCGACCACCAGCTCCTTGCTCTTGTCCACATTCAGGGGTTGAAGCTTCCTGCCGCTCCAGGGTTAGCACAGCAGCTAATGAGTGTAATCTCAGCTAATAACCTGTTCAAATGTTGCAAATACTCCCTGCAGGCGGACTGTCCATATAAAGGTTTATCTAGCGTTATACTGGAAATCCGAGGTGGACTGGGTAAACAGAAAGACATTTATGTTTTAGCGGGTTACCTTGGAGATTAATTGGGTTTGCTGCTGTGTTTTATGTGACTAGCAGTGATCATCTTGTAGTGAGTCACAATGGATGACGTGTGTCCTGATGAGTCACATCTCCGGACTGAGACCGTAACCTTACTTCAAAAGGTCACCACTGACTACACATTATGATGGTAAAGTCAAAGTCTGTTTTTTGGCTCCGCTAAGCCACTGTGCACAAATTTATTCTAAAACAGGAAGCTTTCCCTCTGCAAGATCGGTGCTGTGCTGATTTTATACAAATTAGAAATAAAGAATGTCTAATTCAGAGAGGAACTATTTTAGATTAAACAACAAGCATTTTTAATGGTTACATTTCCTGTATATACTAGTGTAATAATGGCCAATAATCTGAGGGGCACATTACTCTGATTATGACATTCACCTTTGTTTATAGCACTGGTCTGTGACTGTTGTGATTAATGCATCTCCACATCACAGCATCAGATTTCACTGCTTAATGTGAACTGTCACTGACTGTTCGTCATTCATATTCTATAGTGTAATATAAAAAACACAGAATTAATACCATAACACAACAACAACCCAATACACATTATTACTTGTGATTGAGTTTGGTTTAGTTTGGTTTCTGCTTCAGTAACTTCATTATTTCACAGTGCCGTCAAGTTTTTGAAAATACAGGTTTAAACAACATTTAAATGTCATTTCATTAATTGTACAGAACACAGTATCGTGGTTCACAAATTTCCATTAATGATAAGTTCAACTTTACAAACTCTGTCACAGAGACCCTACCTCTGAAATATGTTTTTAAATTAATCAATTAATTAATTAATTTTTTTTTTTTTTACAAAGTGCTGGTTGTTTTCAACATGTCAGTTATAATATTTTTGTAAATGGTTTAGTAAATATAGTTGATGATGTTTTAATTAGTTATGATGACATGCAGGTTTAACATAACATGTAACATGTTATTAATAACATTAGAGATGATGGATTAAGATGGATCTGTTCTAATAAGCCTCGACATTGGGACAGTGAGCCAACATGAACTATACCAGGACCTTGAAACTAAAGGAGCTAAATGTAATTCAACCATCATTAATTTTATTATTTCAATTGATGATTTTCTTACTGTGCCATGTCAAAATGACTTATTTAATGGCTTATTTAAAGAACTCACCCACTGTTTAACTGCAGTATCAGTTACTGAATAGATGTAATACTTAATACTTACATCAGGGTTTCCTACTTCACTGAAGCTTTAGTGATGTCCCTCATTGTAATCCGCTTTGGATAAAACCGTCTGCTAAATAAGAAAATGCTAAATGAGTAAATGTAATTGTAAATTTAAATGTAATGTGTTTAAATGAACCACATTTCCTCAGTGAGCTAAGATCCCGGTTCAACTGGCCTAAATGGACTTTATAAACATGTTTAATCCTCTGAGATTATACTTCAAACTATAAAAGATAAAGCTTTGAACGTATCTTCTGCTGTGATAGACTGATGACGTCTTCGCCATGATGAAATCACCCGACATAGAGGAGCAGATTTTTCTCCGTGTGCTCCGCTTCCTAACTAATTTCCAGATTTAAAGGGAAATTTTTCCGTCTAAATCCATGATCACATGATTCACGTTGGGCAAGGTTGCCTAGATACAAGTGATGGGAATGAGTAAACCTCAACTCTCTTGTCTACTGTGTGGGGTCAATGTTGATAGATATTACAGAAATCAGAAAATGTTCCAATTATGAGGCGTTATCAGACTTCTTATAATTAAACCCCTGCATACATAGTGTTCACATTATCTTGTTTAATCACTGTAAACCCTGAAGTGCAGCAGTTTTCTTTGTGTTAATGAGAGATATCGAGATATCTTCATAATTTCAAATTTCAAAAAATTTAATATCAATTTTTTGTTTATTATCCCCTTCATTAGTTCCTTTCCTATTTTCTCTCTCTCTCTCTCTCTCTCTCTCTCTCTCTCTCTCTCTCTCTCACACGCACACACACCTTGTGAGAAAACTAGCTGTTGGCAAAGCAATCTGAGCAATAATATGCTTCAATAGTCCCTTTAATTATGTTTTGGTTAATTAAGTCTCCCCCCTGGATTGCATCCGTTGAGCTAATGAAGCAATTGCAAAATTACACTTCATACTTGTTAAGGTATTTGTCGAATTTGTATGTGTGTGGTTTTGTGTATATTTGTCTACACTGAATGTCATTTTATTGTTGATGTTGCTGCATTCCTGGAAAACACACCTTTGTGAATTAATGATATATTATACCAAGTATTAGTCCAAATAATTGGTCCTTGAGGCGCTGGCTGACTCTGAGAAGTTTAGTTGGTTTCTCTATTTTTATGGGGAATGACTGGAAACTGACAGCCTGAGAAATGAAGGTACATCTGCCATAACGATGATATTCACAAATACTGATGATCTTTCTTAGTCAGCACTAGATTTTAAGATATCCCTCTGTACACCTGCATTCTTCTGCCAAAGGACGATGAAACAGTGGGAAACATTTGGACTGGTGTTCTAATTGATAATAATTTAGTTGAAAATATTATGACTGCATCGATCTGATATACTGGATCAGAATCTGCGCTGATAAGGACTTTGCTGAACAGAAATGTGTCAACCAGTCATCACCAGTCCACATTAAATACTGTTTCTTAGTCAGTGTTGTTATTGAATTACTCAAGCACAACTTTATGAATACTGCAGAGCAACAGGATACATGACTTATGGCAATTCCTGATTATGATGATTAGACAACAACTAAGAATTTATTTTGTTAAGAACAGACCCAATTGGTCTTATGACTCTGCTGATTAAAGTGTGTTTGTTATTTGTCAAATATTTGCTACTGTGTACAGTTTTTCATGTCACAGGGTAAAGCTTTCAGATATAATTATATATATAGGTTACTAGTTAAATTACAAACACTATAAAAGTAAAATCCACACTCACCATTTGGGTACATTCATATTTTAATGGATAATTTGTTTGGTTTCCTCATTTCTTTCTGAAATCTTGAACCAAATGCATCCAAAATGCACCACAGTGTCCTTCCTAGCCCAAGTTAATCAGTCCCACTGTCCGTCATGTCTGCTTCTATTGTTGTCAAACTTAACATAAGTTTTACAGTTATGGATGTAGAAGTGTTTGATGTATTATGATGGTTAGATTCCACTTGCTCATTTGTTTTTGGAGCCAATTTAAGGTTTGGTAAATATGATAAATAGTAAATACAGTATGTAACATCACTTGATGTCATTCTGTGACCTCAGTTGCTATTATTGTTATTGGCCGGTCTACTTTCACAGCTGGTGCAGAATGCTGCAGCAAGACACTTAACTGGAAAAGAGACAACATTATACTGGTGCTAGCAGTCTACCATTTTCAATGAAATGTTCCTCCTTCATTGACACTTTTAAGGTAAAACTCATGTACATGTTTTCATTGGCCTTTTGTTGCTCTTAAATGTTAAATGGACTGCACTTATATGGCACTTTAATAGTCTTATCGACCACTCAAAGCGTTTTATACTACAATCCACAGCCATCCGTTCATTCACACATTGCATTCAGCACTTTTCTATCACACACACACAAACACACACACAGATGATACATTGGGGGCAAGTTGGGGTTCAGTATCTTGCCCAAAGACACTTTGACATGCAGACTCGATATATTTGTTTTATTTTATAAACTGATCTTACTTCTTTTGTTTCGCATTTTAGCATGTTTTGATATATTTTGATTGCCAGTCGTCGTCGTTGTTCATCCATTTTCCATTACTAGTGCCTTTACTACTGATGTTATTTTACTCTGGCGTCTACTGTTGTGCTTTTAACTAAAAGGTAGCTTTGTACAGCACTTTATATGTGATATATAAATAGACTCGATTTGATTTGATGCGTGAACTTGCATCAGAGGTTGAAACATTCACACAACAACCTCCAGATTGATAAACTCACACACTCACACACTTGTGAAATCAAATTTGGGGCCAAGACTTTGCTGTAAATCAGATCAGAGGTGTGGAACAGTTTCGGCAGCCTGACTGTGTTCAGGCAACAGGACGTTTTACTGTCTGTTTCTAAATCCGTGTTTTGCTGCTGGTTGGTTGAGCCGCATCAGGCCCAGATGGGACCGTCCCTCTCCGTCTCTCTTCGGGCCATTAGTGTCAGGTTTCAGCTGGTGCTAGTACCCATCTGTTTCTACATCCCCTGTCCTCCCATGTCTTTTTAGACCTGCCTCTGCCACGAGTGGGTGTGGAGGAAGGAGCTCACAGTGACACAGACAGCTGACAGCAGAATGAAATACCTTGTGTATGTGTGAATGTGTGTGTGTGCTGATGAAGACCTGCCTGGCATCGCTCTCACCTCTAAAACAAAATGTTTCAGAGTGGCTGCATAGGCTGTACCCCAACTGGAAGTTTTCCAAGTTGAATTGGATTTGCTGTGCTATTGGTTCCCGTCTTTAGTCATTATTTAAAAAAAAAAAAAATTAATGCAATGAATATGCTGCAACTGGAAGAATAAAAAATACAATGTTTTTCACAGCCTCTGCCTCATTACGCTGCAGCTCAGTGCATCACAAGTCCATAGCAAAAACAAACTGATGAAGTAGTCTATTACAGCATGCAGCAAAGACGTTTGATTTGAGCGAGAAACATTGCAATTACTGAAAATGGTCAGCTGTTTAAGCCCATAGACCAGCAGATGTCTCTGGTTTTCATTATTTAAAGATATTTTGGGGTTTTAGAAGTAATGGATATTAATATTTGAAAGTGAAGAGCAGCCAACCTAAAGTCCTAAAATCTACCTGTCAAGTGTCAAGCCTGTTACGCTATGTTGTTTTGATGCAGCAAATAAAAAAAATTTCCACTGACATCCTCAACCGAAGAGGCAGATTGATGATTTTTAGAAAGCAGACTTGCATATTGAGAAGATTCGAGCTGAGACACAGTGTGAGAGACTGAATGTGCAATGAAGTGCCTGCAAATGACATAGTGTACAGTACAGGTGATTGCTGCTGATGTGGAGGTGTACATGGACTTTTGATGGAGAAAGGGCGTACAGGTAACATCACCTAGATTGTATGTGCATGAGAGAGAGAGAGGGAGAAAAGGAAGAGAGACTGATACAGAGGATATAGATAGGTGGAGGTGGAGACTGTGTTTAGACTGGTGCGTGTGACTGCGCTGTAGCCGCTGGAGTTAATTTTCTGCATAGCTGAGCACTGAAAGCATGAAAAACAGCTGTGTAGTGTGGGGAGATAGCCGCTCGTAAGACAGAGCAGCACTGCTGGATGCTGGAGGGGCTGTTTGACAGGATGCCCCGAGGAGGTTACTGCAGCGTTGTTTTTGCTGAGGCCTCTGAATTCCCAGGACAGTGTTGTGGAGTGTGCAGAGGTACATGTCAAACAGGGTCAGAGAGGGAATTTGATGTTTGATGTTTTTTTTCACAATCATGAAATATTTGTGGCAGCGGAGCTCAGAACACTGGAAAGCATTTGGATATGTATTCTTGCTCCCTCCTGATTGGCACATTACATTAAATATATAATACAAAAAACATAGCTCGAAAGTTAAAACACCACCTTTTAAAAAAAATTCTGTCAGTGGTGTTTCAGTCACCCAACGGGTTGTTACCTGAATGCAGAGTACGTATTTTGAGTTGACATTCAGATTCTACGCTCTGACATTGCCACTCCCCACAAGACATCAAGCTCAGCACAGAAGAGACTGGGGTCTGACAGTAACATCACACTCAGGGTACATTGGTCTCAGAAGTTTAAAGGTGGATGCTGGGGTGTAGTAGCCGCAGTGAGTTTTCTGGTGAGCAGTGCAATGCAGAGGAAAGTAATGAGCAGGGACCAAAGGCTTAAGTACAATCCACTGTCCTGTTGAGTGGAAGAATAATGTACTGGCTCTGAGTGTGAGGGGCTGCACACTTATCACATATCTGCAGAACTAGTAGCTCACAGGTTTTGCTCCATTAACAGATTCAGGTTATCTTTTAGATAATTAGCCATGATACTGCTGGTGTAAATTAACTGTAATAATCTTGTATTGTTAGTTTTTGAAAACATCTTGTTTTGCTTTGACTGGAGTACGCTGTGTAAAAAGAAGACATGTGGGTTTGTCTTAGTTTTGATGTCACAAACATTGCATGAATTGCATAAATCTGGCATTTGACAGTGTCATTTGTGATGAGCCTCTGGAGTCTGGTTGCCAGAGAGATTCAGCTCACCTGGTCTGGTTGCGCTATATAATCTGGTCTGCTCTCTCTCTCTCTCTCTGTCTCTCTCTCTCTCTCTTGGTTTAGTTGTATTATGTTTGTCTGTAGATTATTTCCTTACTTATTTTTATTTCTTACTCCCTCCTTTGTCCAAACATGACCGGGTTGTGACACAACAAGACAAAATTATCGAGTAGTGATTGGAAATTACATGATTTCTGGCTCAGCTCCATTTGGACAGAGGTGCTGTAACATTACATGGGAGGTGGGGAGGGAAATGTTCAATGAACTCCTCTGTAATTTAACTCATCGTTCTGGTCGGCATTTTAACTTTAGTGAGATTACAGGTTTTCAGCAACACATATGGACATTCTGCAGGATTAACCAAAAGAGAATACCAGTACCTACAACAGCACACTTGAAGGGTTTTTGTTCCTGATGGCTTATTGGTTCCCAAATAGGCCTATATATTGGTGTTAACATTTTTGACTTCATGTGTATTTATAAGTCATATTTCACAGTGAGCTTATAAAATGAAGTTGCAGCAGCTAGAAAAAAAATCAGACTTGCACTTTAAAATACAAAGACATTGCTCTTGCTGGGATTTAAATTACACCGACAGTAGTTAAAAATGGCTGTAATTATTACTCAGGTGTGGGTGTGAATTTACCTACAAATATGACAATGGGCTTTCGTCATGGAAGACATATTGACTTGTCACAGTAGAAAAACAACAAGGGCAAAGTTGATGGCTATTTAGCTGCTTCAGTTACAAGGTCCTGGTGTTTTGCATGCTGACTCACTGTCTGACTTCCTAGGACTGAATAGAACGAAGCCATCACTAATGTTATTAGTAACTCCTGTGCTTTCATGATGAGTCAAAAAGTCCGCGGGTGAAAAAGGGCTGTCTAATGTATATGAACAGCGGTGCAGCCTTCTAATGGATGAGCCGATGTTTTTATATATTTTTCATATAAAAGAAAAAACACATATAGGCCTACAACGAAGAAGCTGTTGTGCCCTGTCAGACCATTAAGATGTTTATTTCTGTCGTGTTTGACTCCAGCTGATAAAACTCAGCCTCGGAATGAAACAGGAAATGAGACAGACATGACAATGAAACATCTCAGATTTGAGAGCCTGTGTGTTGGCAGCAGGGAACATCACTCTTTCTGTCCTGTCTGATTGGCTGTAAGGTGGAAGATGTTTGAGTTGAGCATGTGAAATCACTGAGGGCTTAAATGGTTCCTAATGGGAGGGCAGAGAAGCTAATTACTTCAGTGACAAATGAGTTTGAAGAACACGAAGACGAAATCTCAAGACCTCTATAGGTCTGTATTGTGGTTTATGTACCGAAACCTTACCAAACCATAACTATAGCATTGTCACGTCATCAAACAGATTAATTTTTTTGGTGATTTGCAGACAAATAGTGTTATCCTGCTGATTGAGGCATCAGATCAGTAAATGCTTATACGTTTTTTCTGTGGGGGAATTACAAACAACATATTTTGTCGTTTAATTCTGACTTGAAGCCACGTTCACCTGGTTGTGGACTTCAGATTCACCACCCACATCTAGGTTTGTTGTTGAGCCCAATTATTTTCACAAAAAATGTGTGTCATCTTTCTAAGAAACATCCATGAAAGGTAGTGACTGAAAAATAGCGATAAGGGCAGATGGAACTCTATCCCAACAGTTTTTTAATTTTTTTTAACAATCTCCTACTGTCACTAAACACCAAATACTTGAGTTCATTTGTCTTTGCCTTCATTAGAGATCCATATGACCATTGTAAAACATTCACATGAGTGTTTTTCCTGATCTGCCACCTCTGTGGTTAGGCTTTAATTAAATAATTGATGTTGACACTTTTCTTTAGTAAGTGAAATAGGAAAAGAGTGACTTCATCAAGATGATCCCTGAGTGCTTATTTCAGCCTGACGCAGCAGCATGATGAACGCAGGTGGACACAGGTGGTAAACCTGTGTAAAGAAATGCACCGGTTTGCGCAGCATTATTCATGACCACCTGTCCCACTTAGCTGTATATTTTTATTGGCTGCGACCCTTAAGTGTCCTCCGTGGACACTTGGCATCATCTCCTCCTTGGTCCTGAGCCGTGGTTATTTATTGGTGCTGACTGCAGAATGCTGACTACTCGCCCAGCCTACTACTGGCCTCATAAAAAGCTTCAGTATGTTCATAAACTCATATTGAATAAAAGTGCTAAATGGCTTTTAACTTGCCAGGAGGAGGAAGCCCATAAAGAAAGTGTTTTTCAAGGATTTCTTAAAACAGGCACTTGTTCCCTGCATTTTGTTTTGGCGATGCAGCTTTAGCCCATCACAGCTGTTCATGTTTCAGAAAGACATTCCTGTCGAGAATGTTTAGCAGAGAGCAGCTCAAGTAGACTTTGATGGCAATCTTGGCAGAGGATCATCAGGCATGTTTTTTACCTGAAGGCTTGCGTAATGTTTGGCTGTCCCGGCTCTCTTTATCCTGAGTTTTGAGAGGACCTCATCATTACTCCTCTGGAGCCGATTCAGGGCTCTCTATGTATACATCCACTGCGGCTGACAGGAAGGAAGACCGGGAGGAAAAATGAGAGGCAAAAAGATGAAAATAAACCGAGTGTTGCTGAATCTGTGGGTGTAGGAGAGGCTCTCGCTCTCCATTCAGTCATCAGTGCTGATGAATTTACAGCATGGCTGACTAGGTTTCCGATATGTTACAGTAAATGTCATATGTGCCGGGGAATTGCACTCACAAGGATGATCTTATTGAAGAAATTAAATCAATAACCTGTAGGAAAACAAATGTGTAATCTATTTACAATTGACTGATGTTGTTGGTGTGGTGCAGCATCTTATACACACAAGAAAGCTGCACAGTTGCTCTCCCTCTAACAGCCCGTGTTTGGTAAATGAAGTGGTGTTAATGCAGGATAATGCAGAGTCTTACAGTTTAATGCTGAGTGCTCCATGCGGCTGGACATTTCTCCGAAACACAAGACACGTAAGACTTCAGGGAAATAAAAATGAATCAGTCTCCTTTCTTCCTCCCTCGTTCTCATTTGCATCCACTTCCATCTTTTCTGTCTCCACACACCTCTCTGCTGTGTGATTGTAAATCAAACACAGTAAAGCAGAGCAGTAAATCAAATACTGTCAAAGCTGCAGAGGTTCACACAGCCTTACGTCACAATATGCTTTCTATTATGTACTGCAGGAAATCATATTTGCTCAGTGTGATAGAATGCAATCATTTTATATGTCCTTTCATATGTTCATCGTTTTCAATTTCCACTGGAAAATACCCAGTTTTTTTTTTTTTTTTTAAAGGTTCAACGGCAAACTACTTTTTCGCCGCACTCGCAGCTCGAGGGATGGCAGTGCCAGTCTGTCTGTCTTTTAGTTGGTCGGTCGAACACTTTGATCTAGAATGAAATGTCTCAACAGCTATTGGATGGATTGTCATGACATTTTGTAGAGACATTCACGGCTCTCAAGGCACGAATCCCACTGACTTTGGTGATTCCTTGACTTTTTCTCATCAGGTCAAAATTTAGATTTTTCCAAAGCTTTGGTTTATGACTAAATACCTGTGAAACTGACATTCCCATACACCTCACCTGTGTTTACTGCTGAGCAGAAATTGTTAGCATG
This sequence comes from Seriola aureovittata, assembly GCF_021018895.1. Taxonomy (NCBI): domain Eukaryota; kingdom Metazoa; phylum Chordata; class Actinopteri; order Carangiformes; family Carangidae; genus Seriola; species Seriola aureovittata. The sequence continues at coordinate 5,423,474 of NC_079381.1, forward strand.
CTAATGCTATTTAAGGTGGTGAACATTTTGTCGTTGTGATCATGTAAGCATGGTGATGCAGAGCTGCCAGCATGGCTATAGACTTTTGATTTGAACTTGAACTCTTTTCTAGATAAACGTGTTTTTGTTTACAAAACAAATGAGTGTATAATGAGTGTTTTATATAGTATAGGCATGGGGTTTGTTATTCATTGTTTCATGCAATGTGTTAAAGTCTTGTTTTTATCAAACATGGGGGCAAGTGTTTTTATAAACAACATTGACATTTTGGGCTCATTTGATTTTATAGAAACTCACCCACTCTTAACCAAACCTTCTTAAAATGATGCACATAATAAAACTCAGTGCACAGGACCCTTTGGTTATTTCATCGTTCACTGGTTTGCATTATTGTGTTTTAGTAATTATTTGTTGCGTTATCTGTTTTCAGTGTCACATGGCAACGGTGCTGTGTGCAACATCAAAGGTGACCCAGGACAAAAGCTGCATATAATATGCATGTGTTAGAGTGGTGTGTGTGTGTGTCTCTGTGTGTGTGTGTGTGTGTGTGTGTGTGTGTGTGTGTGTGTGTGTGTGTGTGTCTGTGTGTCTGTCTGCTTGCATAAAGGAAAATTGTGAAGCAGACCTTTTATATTTGTGTAGGCCTTTGTATCTGAAGTGTGTGTGTGTGTGTGGTATATGTCATTCTCCCTAGTGATGTCAGACCCCAGGTACCTCCTGTGGGCTCAGCTTGCTATTTGACAGGAATGTTGATGAGAAGCCTGCAGCCGCTTATTTCCTTTCTGCATGGTGGGATAGAGGCGACTGCAGGTATCATACCTATGTGAAATTATACTTTTCATTTCAGACATGCACAAGTGATCTGTATGTGTTGTCAAATATTATGTTAATTGTAAATTGTGCTGGTAATATTTATTATAAAGGAGGGAAGACAAGAAAACAGATATAACAGAAAAGCTGCTTTAGGCTCCCAGCCTCTGGGGGATACCAGTTTACTTAGCCAATTTCTCACGAGAACTCTCATATGAGTTGCCCTTTCACACAAGTAGCACACAACAGGAGGCTGTCTGTGTCATACATGTTCTCACCAATTGGAAATACTCTGTGTGGTTTAGGTGAGGGGTGGTGCCTGGGTAGAGTGTGCAGAGAGCAGGACATGTTGCAGAAAGTATTTTGCAGAAATCGCAGTGTTTTGTTTACATCATACACAACAGAGTCTCTTGCCCTTGGTTGAACTTGTCTAACGATTATAGCATCGGCTGTCAACAGCATAAGTTCCTGAATGTCATATCGTCCAGTAAGACATTATCATCTGTGTTTTAGTGTATCTGACCCTCTGATGTTTGTAATCTTCCGCCTTCACGCCAGTCTCCTAACAGGAACATCATCACCACACCCACTCCCTGTTAATTCTCAAGACAGTCACCTGCTCTATTCACACAGCGGCCCATTCAGACATTACGCAGACTTTGTACTTGGGAGCTGGCAGAGAAGTGTGCTTTATGTCCATGATGATCCAACTCCTTTGGACATTTTCATTCTCACACACCGCTCCTCTGGGTAATGTCTAGACAAGTTCAGGGTTGCAGTGCATGTGTGAAAGAAACTTTTGACAGTTGATAATGAAATCATTACTGTTCCTTACAAAACTTCTTGTCAGTGCTTTTTAATGTCACGTCACGTCACGTCACGTCACGTACACATGATGTACACATGATGTGCACATGATGTGCACATGATGTACACTATTACTTGATTTTGTGACATCATAATTAGTCTGGAAGCCAATCATGGTCCAGTATTGAAATCTCACCAGTGTGATGTTATAACATGAAACCTGCAGTTTGCACATCCACTGAGAATGTACTTTACAGTGAAGTATCTTGTTGTTACACATTTTAAATGAGAATTATTGACATATTCATGATTGTGGATTTTTGTAATGAAGGACAAGGTTCAGATGTAATTTAAAGGAATTTTAATGAGGTGATTGAACTGTTTGTGGAAAAACCATATCACCCATATTAGTATTTTTACTTTAAAACATGTCAATAGTTAACTTTATAGATTTGAACTGTTGCTTGACACAACATCCGTATGTTGAACTGTGTCAACACTGGTAAAATCTATGTGTATAGGGTACCTACTGAGTTCATTTATATTGGTCTGTGGCAAATTTGGACTTTCAGCTCTGGGTTTATATTTTGTATTATAAAAGAATGATTCACACATACAGTAAATACTCACACACTTTGCAGACGCACACAGTTTAGTGGTGCGTAATGAGACCATCTTATACACTATTCAGACATGCACTAGCTCCTGTCTAGGTGCTGTAGTTCCTGTTTTCCATAATTTATGTTTCCTGCCTGCAGAGGTGTCTTTTAAGGAAATGAGGGCAGATGAATAAAGCCTTCAGATGTAGAAACTGTTGGTTCATTTGTGGGCAGTGAGGTGGATAGAAAGGCCGCCCACTGACAGGGATGTCACTTGTTTGACCACTAATGTGTGGTCATCTTCAGCTGTGAATGCGTATGTTCTGATTGTGGAAAATGTCCTTAGGCAACACTTTATACCCACTACCTCTCCAGTTGCTGTGTGTTGTCATGGTTACAGCTGTTAAATGCCTAAAATACCCCAAACACATGTATTTCCAGATTCTCCATAAACCCAACGAAACAATTTATATCATTACAAAATTTTTTCCTCTTGTCTCTGTTTTAAGATTCCACAAATATCATGTACAAATATAGACTACAAAGCACGTAGCTCCACCAGCGGTGCTGGCGGTGCTGGCAGCCGTGTGTTTTGCAGAACACCTTAATCCTTTTCTGTGAATATTAAGGTTTAACAAGGATGAATTGTTAAACATTTCAAGCGACTCAGACTCATGACCGCTGAGTTACGAAGGTTTGAATCCATCAAGTTGATACAGCGCCGTGTGGAAGTGAAATGCCATCAAATTTGGATGCATTTGCACAGAATTGATGATGCATGTGTCATCGGGATTCAGTTGCAATTGCACAATGTGTTTAAGCATAATGACGGTATACCTTTTAACTATGGTACAAATTATATAAAATTGTATGACAGACGGTATCAGAATAAATGAATTCAATTTGTAGGAGTAGCTTAGTCTGCTCAAGCAAAAAAAAAAATACTGTATGATACAGTTTATTTCTCATGCTTTAGGAAAAAAATCTTCTATGTCTCATGGTCCAGGAGTTATGAGTGAAAATGTGGTCTTTTATAAGTGGCCACAAGGTGATGCAATTCAAACCAAAAGCTGAAGAGTTTTTTCTGATGTTTTGCAAAAAGACAAACCAAAACCGTAGAACAAAGAAAAAGAAGAGGACTAAAATCACAAAGGAAATGATAGAAGAATTTTTTGTTATCCTGTATGAATGTCATATGTTTGAGTTTTCATATCCGATTTTTAAGACATAATCTGATGCCGTATAATACATTCTTCAGCCTGGAGTCTTAAAATGAGAAAATGAGCATGTAGTCCGGCTCCACTATGCTTCATGAAAGAACGTGTTTGGCCTAATCTACATTTTGACTGTAAGTTAAACACCCTCACTTCCTCACCACTCTCTGAATCATTGTAGCTGCTGTAATTCATTTTGTCCAGGTACATCCTTTAGCAAGGCTGCCGGCCGAAATACTGATAATTACTTAAAACCATCCTATTTGATATCTCAGACACTTTTCCGATGGCTCCAGGCAGAGCTGTCCTCGGACCGCGGAGGTACAGAGGAGCGCTTTAATTGATTCGGTGTTAGCTGCGGAAACAGACGACATTGGCAGCCTCAGTCACTTGCAGGAAGGATCCATTTGTTTTAGAACAAGAGAAGGTCCATTAACACAATGGTGAGGTTGATGCAAAGAGTGATGAGTGATGGTGACGTTCACATGCGCAGTACAGGGGCTCCGCTGGGAATCTGGACATGAACGGTTTTATTACGTTCATTCTTGCAGCTTTGCCCAGTCTTAGAAGATGGAACAGAGAAAAATGTCTTCATATCCAGATGCAAAGCAGAGCAGGGGAAATGCGACTAACTTAACTTAAGTGACTTAGCAATGAATCGGTGTTTACTGCTCTCATTATCTGTCCCCTCTACTTCTCCTGTTCTCTCTCAGTTTGAGTAAATATCAGTGAAAGATGCCGGGCATCTATGTCCGGGAGGAGGCGTCGTAAATAACAGCTGCTGAGAGATATAGCGTTCAATACAGGAGATATGAGAGAGAGGAGAGGAGCTATAGGAGGCGAGGGTGATTAATGAGCTGGTGTAAAGGAATGAGTGGGTGGTAGATTGATCCATGGCCACACCAGCCATCCTGACACACTGTTGCTTTTTTCACAATTTGAAGCACCTCGGTGTCCAGGTTGATGACTGTGCAATTAGGACTTATTAGCCATCTTTGTGTGTCCTTTTGTAAAACTAGCAGATAGAGATGTCGTTTCACAGCAGGGAGGTCCTGAAACCTCGGTTCTTTTTGTTTGGAGTTTGTTTTCGTGGCTTTTTGCCCTCGTCAACAGATATTGTTTATGATGTATGTCAGACCCACAGACTCAAGTTCTTGAGTACCTCAAGTCAAGTCAAGTCAAGTTTATCTCTATAACCCACTATCACATACAATACAGCCTTTTCTCAGATGGTCTGGTGCATTAGGAGCTGTTGATGGGAAAAGACAATAACAAAAGATTTATTGAAAATTTATAACACTAAGTACTGTACAAAGCAGTAAAAGCAATAAGCAACAGTAGGAGAGTGAAATAGATTTCACATGTCCAGTACTAATATATCCATCTAACATAGGACTTTCAGGATCCTGTCAAGACAAAGGTCCTCACCACTTTCACAATGTTCTGGTGCCTTTTTATTTTTTCTCTTTCCACCTTTCCACTCTTAAAAATGCAAGAGCTGTCTGTATGATAAAAGTTCAGTGACAGGTCTGTTTTCAGGTCTTTAATTAGATTTTGCTTTGTTGCCGACTCTCCAGCACAGTCACAGTGATAACAGCTGTGAAGCATTTTTGTATCCACCCTGTCATTGCAGAAAGCCAGCATCAATCTCTGTCTCTGTTCACTATAAAATGTTAAATAGCAATGCTATAGCAGAATTGTAGGCATGATGCATATCATATGGAGTGACTTCTATAAGTGTGGCGGGAAGATGGGCTGAACAGCTGACAATATTGAAATGAAACAGCTAGGTATTTCCAGTGGGGCTTCTATTGATCTGTTAATCACAACATTTTGACTCTTTTCCTGCACATTTACTGACGGACCGTCACATTGTCTTGTTTGTATCTTATGTGTGTGCATGTGTGTGTGCAGGTGGCGCAGGACATTTATTTAAATTACAGAGGGTGAGAGATGGAAGATGGATTGGGGAATGGGAGGATTAGCCAAGATGGCTTGGGCAGAGCATTGTGAATGTTTTCCTCTGGCTAATCCCTGTGATTGATGACTTGGCTCCATTAAGTCTCCGTGTTGGCGGCCTTGTCAATTGCTCATTAATCCTTCTAAGTGTTTACTTCATTTGGGGCCTAACCGCTTCTCAATGTCCAACAAATGTGCATGTGCAGGCTCACACATGTGGTAAAACAGTACACACAGAGACACATGAGCCTATAAGTCAGTATACAGCAAGTTATCAGAGCGATTCTGTGTCTGCAGTAGCCCACTGGATTTCAAATGAAAGTCCTGCTATTTGTCAACCTGGTTGTTACAGTCATATCTCTGTCTGTAATGAATATTGGTTGTCCAACGGCAAGAATGACATGGATCTGGAAAAGGAGCACAAGCCTCTATCGGCTTTCAAAATAACTGGAATTCAACAGCAATCATCTAAAACCCCATCTCTGACTGTAACCGAAAGTGAAAATGTAAAATAGTTATTCACACCTGTTACAGCACACTGGGCAGTCTGTGTGCTGAAGAAATAGCAGCAAACATGAGAGAATTCCAATGTCTGTAGTTAGTTAGACAAAGGACAGTTTTCATTAACTGCCACACTATAGATATTGATAAACGGAGACTCCAGGTGGGATAATCATTTGCAGTTTAATGTCTCTTGCCCAGAAACATCTGCACACATCTGGTATTTTCTCAGCTGATGTTCAACCAGGCCTCTACTGTGACAACCTTAACTGCTTGCTTACAGTGGCCCTGAGAGCTCACTGCAATGCAACTGAAGAAAACACATGCAAACAGAAAACAACACAAACACGTTCAGAAAACATCTTCATCACATGAGCTGCAAATACTCACAACACAACAGAAGTGCTTCCAGGGGACACAAATAAGTGATGAACCTGGCTGGGAAACACATGTTGTTCAATGCTTTGTGACTTTTGAAGTTAAAAGCATTGAACAAGTGCGCATGGATGTATTATAATCCATCCATGCAAGTGTGTCCCAGCTTGGTTCATCACTTTTTTGTGTCCCCTGGAATCAGTTCTATTGTGTTGTAAGTATTTGCAGCACATGTGTGTTTGTGTTTTGTCTGGTTACATTTGTTTTCTTAAGGTGCAGTGCATTGAGCTCTCAGGGCCACCATACCTGCTTATTAAACCTGCTTAACTAAAATCCTCATGTTGACTGCTACATTTCATATCTAATGCGCTTCAGCCCAAACAATAAAAAACATATTTTTGTCCTCATGTATTCTGACTGCACTGTGAGCTGTGAAAGCAGCACATTGTGGTTCTACTTGTCACAGTAACATGACTGTACCAATGTGGAAACAAGCAGATGAAAATGCAGCGTTTCTTCTTTGCTCTCGCTCAGTGTCAGGGAAACACTTCATCGGCAGGCTCATAGGCACGCTCGCCGCTGGTTACACGCTTTGACTTTTCCCCTAAAGGCACAAACACACACACACACACACACACACACACACACACACACACACACACACACAGCTGATAGATGGATTGGACTTTGAAAATTGTGCCAACGCTGCACAGCATCGATGGCTATGATCCATTCACGCCGCTGACAGATCTGCTTTCCTCCCAGCCGCACTCGCATTTCCAACAAACCATCAAACAAACACATTCCACTTTTGTTACAGCTCGCTTGTTCTCCAGCGTTCACAAGGCCTGCCGTCACTGCTGGATGTTGTAATTGAACAAACACACGAGGCCCAACCCATAACGCAGCCGTGCCAAAAATGAGTAATCACTCGTTTTAATCTCCTAACCCTTTTTTAAGCTGATATGAGTAAAAAATTACTTTTCATTTTGTTTGGCGTCTTTTTGTTATGTACTTTGTTTAGCACAGAAGATTATGTCACCAGGTGTTTGTGTGTCCACAAGAATACAGATGGAGCCAAAGCGATGATTCCTACACAGTCCTGGTCAAAATTTTGAAACAATTTTAGATAATCAGAATATTTAATAAAATATCAAATATGAAAGTTATTGAAGAACAACAAATAAATGCTTTTTACAGTCAAATGAAAAATACAGATATAAAATGTACTGTAGCCTTGAATTTAAATGAGTTAAATTAGTTCAAACAAAATAAAAAAACAAATAAGCCTGTTCTTAATTTTCAGGGTCTACATGACATGAATTAACCAATGAGTGATGGTTTCACTATTTTTTTTACAATGGTGAAGACGAGCATCAGCATCAACAAAAGGCTGCAAGGCAATCACCAAAGATCTTGAAATCCCTGTTTCAACAGTTGGTATTTTTATCAATCTTTTGAGCTTCAGTTTGACCTCGAGCAATCTGGAGTGGTGGTCTCCGCCTGTATCATACTCTCCACACTAGACCTAGTAGGGGCTACATGAGCGAAGGTGAAGGAGGACACCACTATTGAAAGAACAAAAAGGGAAAGACTAAAGTTTGCAAAAACTTTCATAGATAAGCCACATTCTTTGTGGGATGATCTTCTATGGTCAGATGAAACAATGTGCCCTCTTTAGGAATGTAGCGCACCAGTTTGTTTATAGGCGTCAAAATGAAGCACATAAGGGAAAGAAAATCCTACCCAGGTGGAGGCTCCATCATGCTGTGGGGCTGCATTGTCGTCTCTGGTACTGGAGGCAGTGAATGTATTAAAGGAATAATGAAATCTGAAGATTACTTACGCATTTTAGTGAGAAATGTGTTACTCACTGTAAGAAAACTAGATTTGAAGCAAAGGTCTTGGGTCATTCAGCAGGACAAAGATTCACATCCAGCAGCACAAAAGCATGGTTGAAAAGGCGAAGATGGACTGTTTAAAACTGATCAGCAATGAGTCCTGATCTAAACCCCATTGAAAACCTTTGGAGAGATCTGAAATCTGCTATTGGAAAAAAGGCTCCTGCAAACTTAAAGGAGCTTTAGAGCATAGCAGTGGAAGAGTAGCAGAAACTACCAGCAGACAGGTGTAAGAAGCTTCTAGAGGCTGTCAATGTAACCTTGGACATTTTATTAAAATATTCTGGTAATACATGATTGGTTGATGGGCATATATTTCTGAAGATATTCTGAATTATGTGCTTGATATTAAAAGGTGCTAATGATTTTGACCAGGACTACACGTGTAGATACGTTGAGCTTCATTTTTCTCCTTGACACTATTGCTTTTAGAGCCAGAAAATCCAAGTTTGAGCAAAAAGTGTTGCAAAAGCCATCCCCTGTAACTGACAGTGATAGCCTAGGACATATGTACATGGAGTACAAAGACACACATCTATAATCCTTGATGTCTTCTTAGTGGAACTGCAAGTTTTAACAGTGACACCATCATTTTATATGATGTGAGAGAACGTCTCATTGCCATTACACCCCTTCCACACACATGGATTAAAGTGGCAGGCTCTCTCTTGTCTCCACTAGCTTGCATGCTTGTGTTGAGGATGATCATTTACATACTCAGCTCTGTTTCATCCATTCTGTTTCATGAAGGAATAGCACTGAGCTAAACTGGTTGTTGCTAGGTTGTTGCTCTTACACATCAGAGGACATTTGTTGTACTTCACGTTGAACCTCTCTCATGTTGTTGATGCTGGGGGCCATTTCAGTCCTTGAGTAGTGCTGGGCGGCGCCAGCGTGTCTGCAAGGCTGATTCATGACAGTGGATTTTTCACCAGCGTGTGAGCATGTATGTTTGTGTAATACTGATCTTCTGAGGTTGACGGATCTTTTCGGACAGCAGTAAAGAAACAGCCAATCAGCCCGGCTGCATTTTTGGTTTCTGTGTCAGTATCTTTTTTCATACATGAGATCTGTCCCTTAGCAGGTTGGTGTTTTTGTTTGTGTGTGACTGAGATTGGACGCTTTGACGCACTTTTGTTTTCCTGTGCGTTATATATATATTTTCATGACAACTTATCAAATGTGCAATTAGCGAGAACAATTAGCGCTGAGTGGTTTCAACTCTGAAGCCAAATCATCTGCCAGCAGCAGAGAAGAAATGATTTTAATAGAAGACTGTTGGAGCGTTTTCTTTAACTCTCATAAATCCACCTGTCCCAAGCAAAGCCTCAAGTGAACCCTCATGAAAGCTGAGACTTTGTGTTCTTGAAAATGACATTAGGTAGAGCAATGGGCGTTTACTTCCATTTAGGGCCCAGAGTTGCCAACTTAGCATTTTTATTCCTTTCTTGGTGACTTTTAAGACATATGTAGGGATTTTCTAAAATAGCTTTTTCAAACAAAAGCCTATGAACTAAGTAGAGAGTGGTGGGGCACATATTATACTCCTCAGTGAATTTACAATCAGTAAATCTTCACTTTTGTCGCTGTGGAGTCAGATATTTGTGAGCTTGAGTTCCTAACATCCAGTTATCCCCATTGTTTGTGTGGTCCTGCTCTGAAATTGAGACTATTTAACTTGATTCCCTGTTGTTACATAATTTAATGTCTTAGTTATTATTGTTGTTGTCAGACAAAATTACAGTAACTCATACGCAGTTTGTACAGCAGCCTACACACATCATTTACTTTCACGAGAGGTTTAGTTACTTTAGCTGTAATAAATAAGACACAGTGTTGGAATCCAACCCTGTCTCCTAGAAATGATTAATTTAGTTGATGTACAACTAAAGTGCAACAGCAAGTATGTTTTGAAGGAAATGTCATTGTTACTGGATTATGTTTTTATTAACATAATGAGGATATGTTGACAATCTATATATTTGGTAAGTCACAAATAAGTTCTTAGACGTATTTTTATTTTACCCCAAATTCCTGATCTTGCAGTACAATATCCACCATTATTAAACATTTTTATGGTTTTGTTTGGAAACTCATGACCCCTGGTTAAGGTTAAGGAAAGATCATGGTCTGGTTTAACACAGAAAAAGTTCACAGTGGCTTGTGGCTTCAAAAGTGCTTTTGTTGCCTAGACCACAGACAAGACTGTGGATGCAAACCCTGGTGTAACAGTCATTTTGTATGTCTGCCGTCCACCCCAACCACCTCCTGGTGACTCTGCTGCTGTGTTTATACGTGTCTATATGGGAAAGTGGTCCTAGACTACCAGGAGCACAGTGGTGAAAAACCACTAGGATTCTTGCTAGAAATTAAGTGACCAGCCTTGGTCAGGGAGGTGACTCATAACCCAGCATTTGCTCTAACAGCGCCTCAGTAGTCCTCTGTAGAGATGAGAGAACCTGCCGGAAAGACGACCATCTCAGCAGCACTTCATCAATCAGGCTGGGTGGCTAGAAGGAAGCCACTTAGAATAACAGTCGTATGACAGTCCGCTTGGAGTTGGCCAAAAAACATTTAAAGGACTCTGAGAGCACAAGAAGAAGGACTCTCTGGTCTGATGAGACAAAAAGTGAATCTTTTGGGCAGAGCTCCAAACAATGTACCTGTTGAACACCAGCCACTGTTCATCATCTGGCTAATGCCATCCCTACGGTGGTGGTGGCAGTATCATGCTGTGTGGGGGCTTCTTGGCTGCAGGGACAGGGAGACTGGTCAGAATTGATGGAACGATGAATACAGCCAAATACGCCAAATACGGAGAGGTCCTTGAAGAAAACCTGGTCCAGAGTGCACGTGACCTGAGACCGCATCATTGATCTGAAGCATACAACCAAGACAACGCTTGAGTTGCTTCAGGACAAGTCTCTCACTGTCTTGAGTGTCCCAGCCAAAGTCCAGACTTAAACCTCAAAAAGATCTGTGGGAAGACCTGAAGACGGCAGTTTACAAACACTTCCCATCCAATCTGATGGAGCTTGAGGAGAGTGTATAAGTGCATATCCATGTGTTGTGTGTATCCATATGTTTCTTTGTACTGGCTGTGAAAACAAATCTCCTTCTGGGACAATAAACACTCTCTATCCATTAATTAATTCTATCAATTAATTAATTCCATCCAACTGTTAACTGATGAAAACCTATTCAGACTTGTAAATGTGCAAATTATCAACTTGTTAGAATTTTTATACGGCCTTTGTAATTTCATTTTCCAGCACACATTTTGATAATAAACATTTCCATATTAACACATGAAATCAGCTAATGATTTCTATTTACTGCACTTTTGGAGACTTCTCTCCTCCTATTGAAAAGTTTGCATAACTATCGGGTCAATTTAATAGAGACTGTTTACATAAACAGGCTTTATGGTTTAATCCTTCATGCCTCATGTCAAGTCTCCTCTTACGCTATAATTTTCCTGACACCGGCTACCTTTAAACCTCCTCCAGTATATGACCATGCATTTCTAAGTGATGGAATTGGATGGCCTCTACAGCCGGGCTTTGTGCAGTCAGCTTTTTGTGCATGAAATGGATTGCTTAGACTCTCATGAGAGCGTATTGTTTTTTCCGCAGCCTCGTCTGAAAGCAGCTTACCTGCCATTGCCATTTCCCATTATGCTTTGCTGTATATTCCAATATTTTCCCAGCATAGTTTGTTCTGATTACAAGCCGGGCCTACAGCTTCACCAGCCCAGTGTCACAATCAGCACTTTCCTCCAGGGACAATGCATTAAGGACCACTGTACCACGGCTGCTTCGTCAATTACCACTGTTTCTTATTCACAGGACGGAACAGCCTGTTAAACCTGCTGCCCTCCCTCCGCCGCCTCCATTACCCTCCATCTTTCCTTTTTCTCCTTCAGTGTCATGTTGCCCTAACTCCTGGAACTCCTGCTTCTCATTGCATCTAAACACTGCTCATTTTTCCGTCTGTATGCCTCCATTTCCTCTAAATGCAGTTAAATTTCTCAGACCAACACTCACCATGATGCCGCCTGTTTGGAGCTGTAAATCAAAGTGATGCTATTTAGCTGGTTGGCAAAGTGTCTAAGACAGAAACTGTGGCTGTGTATATCTGTGTCCCAGTTCCATAATAATAGTGTATAATATGTCCCACATACTTCAGATTATGCAGTTTTTGCAGTTAGTGTACAATAAATCAATACACGTTACCATTTGCTAGTAACAGGAAATCAAGCGTTGATGGGTGTCAGACTACCAGCTGAGCTGTTAAAATATTTAGCACTTTAACTTTTGCATTCTGCACTCTTCCTCGAGCTGTGTCTCCACCCTCTTTCTGCTACATGTGCAGCATGTTCATTCTGCAAAGAGTGCAGTCTTGATTGCTCTTCCCAGGACCCCCAGCTGATGACTGGTGCCTCAGATGGATATGTCACTTGTCATGTATGCTGGAGATGGCTTTCATCTTCAACACTGTCAAAATTTTGACATAGTAATGAAAATCAAAAAGACAGGTAGTTATACTTTTTGACTTCACGCTGTTTGTGGTTTCATGTGCCTCTTTGTTTGTAAGTGTTTTTTCTTCTCTGTCTGCGAGTAAAGGCGACCAGTGGTGCACCTGCTCATGTGTTGGTGAACTCTTCTGCTGTATTCATATATCTTAAATTGCGTATTTATGCTGCCATACAGCGTGGAGGAGATGGGAGAGGGAGCGGGTGATGACAGCTATTTTGGTCCGTCAGTCCAGGAATTTGTTTAGTCACATTTGAAATCATTATCAGGATTGTGTAATTGATTCAGCTGGGTCTTTGTTCTCATGGAGATGTACCTTCTCTGAAATCCACAGGACAGAATACTGATGGGTTATCTTTATTTGTGGTTCACTGAAGGAGAGAATGGAGGGATACTGAATTTAGTTGCTGTGCTTACTTTGATTTTACACACACAGCTACTTTGGGAAGGTTTTTCACCAGCCTCACTCAGAAGAGTCAGCATTTTTGGCACTTTCTTTATTGAATAAATAAAAAAGCTAAAAAAAAAAAACATAAGCATAAAAGTAATAACAGATTACAGATAGGAATGGGCATTATGCGCTTTAAAAAGATAAGGAATGGGGCCTTTGATATAAATGTAGTTGGATGAAACAACATCACATAGGGGACATTACACAGCAGACACAAACGGCTGAACAATGCATCTGCAACAGGCCAGAGACAAGTTAAAGTTAGTCTCAATGGTAACACTGATTCATCTCGCACAACTCAAAACAAAAGAAAGAATATAGATCCTGATGGAGAGAGACGGAGAACATTTCTATTTAGGATAAATTGCTTTTTGTTCCAGCTAGTATAGTGTGTCACTTACAATCAAAAAACACACATTTTAGATTTGATTTGACACAGCAGTAATCTGCTAACAGTGGACATGGTCTCCCCTCTTGTTTGATTGTCACTCATATACAGTTTACCAGACAGCCCTGAGCTCTAAAGAGTCCTGATTTTAGTGATGGTCAGCTAACGTCTCACCTATTTGCAGATGATGTAGTCCTCTTTGTTTAATCAGGATGTGATGTCTGATGTGTCATCACTGCAGCACTACAGTATGTATGATGATGAAATCCTGAAGTAAACATTCATTGCTTCAGAAATGAAGGTTTTTCACCCAGCCAGGGTATGTTGGGTCATGTACCAACAAAGCCTGTTCCCTTACGTCTGGAGAATATGATTCATGGGCTGGGGGGTGTATATATATATATGATTATATTTCGATTAATTTTTCAGCCCTACTACTCACCCAGTTGTAACTATGATCTTTGATGCATTTGATAGACTATAGTCTTTAACACACAATGATATGAAACCTTTCAGTACTGAGACCTTCCCGTTCTTTTCAAACTCATAAACTGAAACTTTAAGACCTATGAAATGAGTCTTTCAGTAATGTCACTTTTAAAATCAGCAACATTGCAACTGATCATTTTCACTCTGAGATGAAAGCAGAGGTCCTGTCTGTGTTGTTGGAGCACAAGGATTGTTTGATCAACTCCATTCAGTTTGATTTCTCCAGACCTCTGGGAATACATTGATCTGCAGAGGGATTGCACATACACCCAGCGATCAGAAGGCAATGAGGCACAGCCAACAGCAATTTTCACTAGAAATGTGTTCAAAATGTGTTTGTTGTGTGTGTGTGTGTGAGTGATATGTCACTTGGGTTTTTTTGGGGAGTGATGTCGAAGCACGGAAAAATGGTTGCTTCTCTGTAATCTTTAATTTTCTGCCAAATATCCCTCTCGGCTTGTTTTAGTGTTGTGTGTCTTTAATATACATCGCTTTAACCTCTGTGTTTGTGCCCATACATGTATGTATGGGGGAGTATGTTATGGCCTTATAAAATCAAATTCAATTGATTGAATTGTGGATTCATGTGTACTCTTTGCTCTTTAAACCTGAACTCATGTATGCTGTTCTGGGAAATACAAATTTTCTCTCCTCTCCTCTCCTCTCCTCTCCTCTCCTCTCCTCCTCTCCTCAGGTGCTGAAGGGCAGTAAAAAGCTTTGTCTCTCTGTGCGTTCAGTCGGGCGAATTCCTGGCGGCTATGTCACCAACCATGTTTATACCTGGGTCGACCCTCAGGGTCGGAGTGTATCCCCTCCTCCTGACCTGCCTGAGCATCGCAGCGCGACCCTGAGGAGAAGTGACAGCCAGCGGCGCAGCAACATGCAGCTACTGCAGGAGGGAGATGAGAAGAAGGTGAGACTTTATGTGGAAAGCAAAACAAAGGATCAGTGTTTTTCAATGCCTACTTTTTTTTTATCTTCAAAAGAATAATATTATCAGGGGAGAAGTAAAATATTCAAAAGTTGAATAACATGTCCAGAGAATTGTGTAAGATGATTCATAATTTTAATTCCTTTATAGGTGGCCATGACATAAATCCCTTCAAAACATTTGCACTCCCTTGTACTCCCTCGTTTGCATCCATTAGGCACTTTTAACATTGCTGTTACTACCATCAAATCACTTGCAAATGAAATATTCATGAATATAAAAACGGCAAACTAAATTAAGCAGCACTAAAGTAAGCAACAGGGTCTAAAAGTGTTTCATCAATACATCACAAATAACAATTATTCTAAGAAATGATGCCCAACTTCCTCTAAAGGCACAGACTAAATGTTAATACTGTAACAGGCATCATCGTCTTTAAAGTTAAAAGCATTGAACAACAAGTATTTGCAGCGCATTTTTTGTCAAATTGATGAAGATGTTTTCTGCATTGAATTGAGCTCTCAGGGCCACCATATCCTCATCTGACATGGTCATTTTTATTCTGGAAAAACACTGTGGTTGTTGTCTAAACGTTTTCCCACAAACTATCCACCAAAACCATTTCCTCTTTATTTGAGACACACACACACACACATACACACACACACACACACACACACACACACACACACACACACACACACACACGCACACACACACTGCTGTATCACACTGCTGTCAGGCTGGCTGCTGTCCGAACCAACAAACAACCATAATCCCAAATTGAACTAGAAACCCCGACCGCAGTGCTATGATAAAGGCAAACCCCCGGCTGTATTAATAAATAGGCAGGTTTCTGGTCTAGTAGAAGTAATGCTAACTGAATGTCAGTTTTGTACCCTCTCAGATCCTGGAGCTCTCCTGGACTGACCATTGAGACTACCCAGGTTGGCTGTCACATCAGTGGACTGTAAAAAATCCATAAAGTTTTTAACGGCCAAGCCAGTCTCTTTACTGGCCCTGTGTGCCTGTTGTTCAGGGTGGGCATTACAGTGTGCTGTGTTGATGTTTCTCTGCCAAGTAGAGTTTCCACAGTTACTCCGGGTTCCATCAACCGCCATTTCTGCTGCCTGAGGAACACCACGGACAGCTATCTGGGAAAACAAAAGCTCTATTCTCTTTCAGTTTTGGTTGCACAATGGCAGACGCTCTTCATTTCCCCAGGAGAAAAAAACTGAAGTAAAGAAGTAAGGAGTAAATTAGGAGTAAATTAAAATAGTAGTAGCACTAATAGACAAAAAAAAATAGATCAGAAACAAACATAACAGTAATTGGACCTTAACTCCTACAGAACTCCACCCTCTCACCACCTCAGGACTCTCAGGGAAGGAGCTGTCAGAGCTGTTTAAAAGATTTATTACACTAGAACTTTCAATTTTTCAGCAGCTGAAAGCTTCACATTAATCTTGAGTGCTTCAGCTACGTTAATACAGGCTATAGTTAATGCCATGCAGATAATGTTTCAAAAATATTAATCCTACAGATAGTTTGTCTATTGTAGCTTCTTTACTCCTATTCAAAAAGAAATTAATATCCATTTCTAATATTTAGGTTCTTTGAATAAATGTGTCATTCGGAATAAAAAGAGGTAATGCTAGTCTTGTCTGATGTGTGTCTGCATGTGAAAGGAAACTACGTGTCGTTTTCAGGTTTTCAGTGTCTTTGATACACAGCAACATGAAGGTCAAAACTGCTGCTGCTATTGCTTCCCTATACTGCAGCTGATGTCGGCTGGCATGTGTCAAACTGGCCTGACAATGACAGAGCAGCCTTTGGAGAATTGGCAGTCTGCTCACTGGCATTCGTTTGTGAATGTGTAGAACTCGTCCCGTGAGGTGCTTCACATCAGTAACAAAAGTGTTCAAAGTCCTGTCATTTCAGGTAGTAAGAGGTTGACATGAAATTTATGCCTTTGGTGCTTTGATTCCTAGAAACACTGTCCAAAGCTACCACAGTTGCCTCTTCGGCATGCAGTGACTATCATGTCATTAGCTGTTCACACACGCAGTGCTGATTTCAGTCTTCATAACATGCACAATATAATTGAAGAATCTCGTCTGTGGTTAAGTGCAATCCCAAACAAAGTCCCAATGAATTGTGCCTCAGATTCAGTTGCTTACAAAACAGACTCTGAGACTCCTCTTAGAGAGAAAGATCATGTTATATTGAATTGATTCCACGATAACAGCTGATGCCAGGGAACACTATGAGCCTTAAGAGCTGCTTTGTTTCTGCCAATAAAAGAAGGATGAGTCTGGTAATTAAAACTATTCTCCATGTCGTGCATAAATGTCAAAGAGAACACGAATGCCTCGATATTCCCACTGAGCACTGGCTCACCTCCAGTAAGCAGACAGTTATTAAAGGACCACAGCACCATATGCACCAAATGAAAGTTAGATTTCTGCGCCAGATGCCAAACCTGCAGCAGCAGGAAAATAAAAAACAGACATTATTTCATAGAGATATTTGCATGTGTCATCTTGTAGCTGCCAGGGTGCAACTGATGCCCCTTTTCAGTTTTGGCAAGAGACCGCTGCATTAGATCAAACCGAGTAATGAAGGGTCTCATTGTGATGGAGGAAAAGTACAATTTAAATTTTGTCCCACTGCTGAACCTTTCCCAGTGGACAATGTAAACTTTAATGTGATCTCTTTGCTTTCCAAATGTACATATTTTGGAATTGTTGAGTTCATACAAGTTGCCATTAGTGAAAGACAGTGGAGCCGTTTTATTAAATGAACCCTGGGTAATAACTTCCTTTTGACAACCTGTTCATGTCTTTGAGAACCACAGTATGCTTTAGGCCTCCAAGATAAAGCGTTGGAAAATCTTAAAATATGATGGCATAAGTAAGTAAAGTAAGTAGATTTGGGAATCATCAGCATGTGTCATTAACAATGAGGGCTCTGACATTAATAGATTACTGGAATAGGGAGCTAAAGGCTCTGTGACCAAAGCAAATAGCTGCAGAGTAAAGGGACACTGTTGATGATATGACCCAGAGGCACCAAACAAAGACGAGCAGATTATACCTGCCAGTGGGTTAAAATACTGATAGCTGTTTTTCAGACAAATGAACCCTTCATCAAACTGTAGCCTCCAGAACAGACATATAAGACCCAAGTCTTCCATCAAGTCATGGAGGGGAGGTTCATACTGTATCTACAGCTGCTCCACTGTACATATGTGGAGCAGTCAAGTGTCATTATCTGAAGATTTTACGTTCGGCAAAACTGGCTTGATCACAGCAAATCGGGCAAAAACTCTGTATACAAGTTGCATGAAGACACCGTTCCAGCTAAGAATGATGGCTTGTGGATTTGTGGATATGAGGCTGGATTTCAGCAGCTGTTAGAAACATCCAGGTTCCCCTTTTAGAGAGAAGTAACTGCAGGCTGACTTTATGTTGAGCAATAACACGTCCCGCGGACCCTAAAAGTCTTTATTCTTTATTGATGCTTTTAGTCAAGGTCATTTCCCCCTCTGTATGTCAAATGCTGCTCCGGTTCCTTGTTAGAGGGATTCTCAGAGGGATGAGTCGGGTTCACTCTACTGTGAAATGAGTCATATTTTACTTTGTGAAAGTTGTGTATCATTTGTGCAGAAGGCAGAAGAGTGGGATTGGACCTCCTCATTAATCTATGTGGGTTTGGTTATAATCTCTTCACCCTTTAATCTGATCAAAAAATGACTTCTTCCTCATCACTGAGTCCTTGTTGAGGTGAGAAGAACTGAAACATATGTTTTATAAATTGTGAAAATATAGTGTTAGTGGTTGCTTGCCAGTGTCGGAATCTCACCCTCTGAACAATCATCCCAAAGCTGTTTGTCCTCTAGAGAAGGGAAAGATAGATGCCATTACAACTTCTTTCACTCAGTTAAATAATGCAGTGTTCACTCTGAACCTTTAGCTCTCTTTCGAATGTTGCCATATTGTTTAGGTTTCTGTTAATCATGTTGAAATGACGGTTTCAGCTATAAAACAAATGTCAACATAGATAAAGGTATTAGATTCTTCAGATTTAAGATGAGCCTTGTAAACAAACTAATTGACCGATTCAGACAGTCATTCCTCCAGTCAAAATGGATTCAGCCGCCTCATTACTGGCTCTGAGTAACCACATCTAAGTAGCTCCTGAAATTCTTTATTTTCAGCCGACAAATCCCAGCTCAGAGCAGGGCTGTCATTTTCTCCGTGCATTGTGTTTCACATTTCCATTTCACTGTGAACAGATCGACACCGCAGGAAAATCTGGCAGCTTGTCAAGCAGCACAATTGAGACTGCAAACACCGTTTTAAAATAGTGATATTTAAGGGGTGCCTGGTTCACACTATTTCAGATATTTAACCCCCTGCTTTCTCTGTCTGTCTTTAACAGGTCAACTTGGTTCTGGACGACGGCCGGTCTCTTGGTCTAATGATCCGGGGGGGAGCAGAATATGCTTTGGGTATTTACATCACCGGAGTGGACCAGGGATCAGCAGCAGAGTGTGGAGGACTTAAGGTATCACTTCAGTCTATCTTCCACTCGCTGACTCACACACTGTCTCACTTTGATCGACCTTATAAAATCTGCGACAGTTTAGATTAGAATTGTTCTTTGTTGGTGAGCTTGCTGGGGAATGCACATGATAACTCTCTCTCATACTCAGCCTGTTATTCCTCCCTTTCTGAGGCCTAGTATATGTATGTTAGTATCAAAATATTTGTCTCAGGCTTCATGTCATGTTATAAATGTTGCAAAATTAGAAAAGAAGATGTGTTTTTTCAGAAGAATTCAAAATTGTCGACCACTTTATTCACCAGCAATTTTATAACTGCTGCTAAATGCTTCCCCTGTGCGGTTTAGGCTCTTTTTTGTTTGCTAGCAGTTGAATCATTGCATGAGAAGAAGGCGTGTACCATTATTCTCTCAACAGCTGTATTACATTATTTTGGCTGCAACATCGCAAACTTTATGCAGTTCAACATACATCGAGTCAAGTGCAGAAAAACCTGTATGTGCTGGACAAAAGCTCAGAGCCAGCTAAGGCTCAAACTTTCCATTGAAAGCCACATGTACAGACGGTCAGCAACATCCTAGCTTAGCAACTAGTGAATAAACACCAAACAACCACTGAGCAAGTACCCCAAATTTCATTGCCGGCAGTTACTAATGGACTAACAATCATCTGGTACAATCTTAACAACAATCACCCTGTAAAATCCTAGTAAGAAGCATGCACACAGAATATTTAGAATTAGAATTATTATTTTCAAAAAACATAACATCTTGTAGTTACTACAGTTATTCCTTTTGCAAAATCACTGGTTCCTGAGAGGGAAATCGTTCTGTTCTCCTGCCGTCCTTACAAAGGGGTTAGGGCACAGGGTCAGGAACAGAGCTGATTTAATGCAACACGTTAAAAATGCCAAGCAGTTTTCTGGGATCAGGGTGTATCAGCACTGGGCCTGTCAATGATTTGATAGAATCAGATTAGAAGTGGTGAGACAACCTGTATACTTGGATCTCATTTGCTCCTCACATCTATTGTTCACTCTGCCTAGTATACAGGCATTTTGACCTGTGGTGAAGTTTCCTTTAAAAGAGTTTTTCAGTGAATCTGTCACGATGACGTGACAACAATGGGAGACTTTTTGCAACATGTCACGTTCTTTGCTTTGCTCACACTGTGTTTCCTACGACTTTAGGCTATTCTTTGTCAAATTGCTATTCTTCTTCCTGTTCACCATATGGGCTGTCAAAAATGGCTGTTTTATGGAGTTTGAACAAATCAAAAAGAACATATGCTGTTTGGTGGATATGTCGTGATGCGACTATACTCCCTTTTAAAATGGCATTCAGTTCTGAAAACAAAACTATGTGCTTGTGAAACAGCTAAGACTAATGCACTTATACAAACCCTGAAATAAACTCTGCGAGTCTTAGCATTTGAGTGTCTCAGAATAATGGTCTTATTCCCTGTGAGGTGGCAGTCGGTGGTGAAGGAATTAATGAAATGAAAATGTATGATTGATTTTCAAAACATCACAATGAGCTGGAGGGATATTTTATGAAATGGGATGCTGTTAGGCAGTATGATAAAATCACAGAGTAAATCCTTAAAAAGAGATAATTTCACTGTCCTCTAGATATTAAAGTCCTCTCTACTCTAAAACAATCTTTTGCTATTGTTGTTATTGTAATAAGGAGAGTAGCAAAAACAATATGCCGGTATTTCAGTTTCACTTGCATATCACACATCTGATTTATAGTGGAATTTTACAAAATTAAAGACTATTTTACACTGATCTTAATTTTGGATTGTAAAGTATTCCTCCTAAGAGCACACAGCTTCGTTTGGTTTCCTCACAGACGTGTTTGTCATGGTGACATGGCAACAGAAGGAGAGTGAGGTTGGATGTCTCCTCCCCTGAGCTGCTCATCTCATGCCTGTTAGTGATCAGCCCATCAACCAACCAATTACAAAGACACCTATTATAGAGGGCCCACACAGACACACACACTCAGCAGAGCATCTCGATGTGGAGTGTTGTTAGCGACTAGAAAGACGTCTATTATTAAAAAGAGAAGGAAAGGAACGACAGCAGGCAGAAAAGGTTTTAATATACCTTAATATGACACAGGCTTTTCTTGCCTTTTTCTGTTTCTGCTTTTCCCCTCAAGTTCTTTTCTTTATTTCATATGTATGAAGTATTTAATACTGCATCTTGTGCTGTGCTGTGATGTTTATTTTCAGGAATGTGTTTTGGAAACTGTCAAACCTGAGTTTCCAGGGCTTAAATAGTTTTTTTTTTTGTTTGTTTAGCCGCAGTTCCTCCCTCCCTTTTTCTGGTTGGGGGCCTAGTATCCAGGTATTCAGACTGGAATTTCATCATTTAGAAATACTGGAGTAAGTAGAAGGCAGTCCAGTGCAAGTGAGCATATTCACGATTGAGTCCTGCATAAAGCACATTGTCCTGTCCGGTGCGATATGTCCTACCCAGGCTTTTGTTGATATGGATGCTCCAGTGGTCACCTGGCTTCACCTGCAGGGCCAAATACCAGACGCTGTCTCGACAGAATGAGCGGGAGGCCCGAGAAACCTCCCACATTCACAGACACAGTTTGCTTTGTGTGCACACACTTGGGTGGTCAGGAAATATGTGAGACACTCTAATACAGAAAAATGATACTCAGAAATGAGTATCAGTATTTAAGATTCTGAGCTGATTCAGGAACATATCTGTATATCACATCTCCAAGGAGCTAATTATTCTTTATAACTCTCCCTGTTGATATGTGCAGCACAGTCACTGGTGTATCTCAGATTGTTAGCGCCCAAGGCAAGATCATTAAAACATGTGCCCTGCAAACAATGCCCTTCAATGTGTTTTGTAAATACACAAGAATTTATATTAAATACATGTAAATATAAGCATCCACAACACACAAAAAAATGATCAAAACCTTTCGGTCCAATGAAAATATGCAATGAAATGCCTGTTATTGTCAAACCTGGCAATCTGAACACAGTTTCACACCAAGTATGAAACATTTATCATCTACAATCCACATCAATGACCATTAATGTCTCACACCAGGTCCTTTGCATTTTTCAAAAAAGACATAAACCCCCTACAGATACAGAACTCATTCCTTTACCAGAGGTTGCACTCATGTGCTGCTTGGAGAGCGTGACATGACATCAACAGTGACTATGTGAATTAATATTATTTATTTATTTTGTTGATCACACAAACACAAACAATGTAAAACTAAACTGAATATGCAGTAAGTTACTGCTGCAAGATGATGTCTCAGTGCACCTTGTATCTCTGGTTCTTCATTTAAATGAAGCATTAATCATATGTCACAATCTAAAAAAACTAAAAAAAAAATCTTTTTAAGGAGGATAGATGGTGTTCAAGTGAAAGTCAGGTGTCAAAACATAGATTAATGAAGTGCACTTCTCTATTCTATATGTAAGGAAGGCTGAGGTGGTGCACTCACAGGAGACTGTATTTGTACTATGCACACACGCTGAAATGTTTGTAGCCTCTCTGAGGTTGGTGTTGGCAGCCTGAACTACTGATTTTGTTGGGTGCAAGCATGGTGATTTTTTTTATGTTCTGATCCTTTATATCTCATAGAAATATGACATACATGTCCCTATACCACGACTGATGTTGCCATATAGGTCACCTGTAAGGGAATGTATTATTATCACACATATACATCCTCTGGATATATGAAGATATATGATAGATAGAAGTTTATAACATATATGAAATACCCATAGTAAAATTTGTATCTGTACATATATTATTTATAATATATGTATGTGATGAATTTAGAACAACTGTATATAATACTGTATATAATATCAATATATTTTGCTAGGCTTTGGGATGGATACATATTTATGTAACATGTCTGCAATATGAGCATACATACATAAACATATATGAATATATAAAATCGATCCAATTTCTAATAGTTTTCATATATAATTTATAAATTTTACATATATATTTTTATTTTACATGTACAAATTCAATATACTGTGTGTACATGTATGACATTTGAGTATGGGATCTTAACTAGAAATGATAAATAATTGGGTGCAAGCCCAAGTGTGTTATATATCTGAAGACTTGAAAATAAATAAAAAGATATAAAGGAATTGTCTGAAATTTCAGTCTTGACATGGAGCTGTCTCTTTGCCTGGTTACTGAAATAGTTAATGGGGAATGTGGAGAGCAGAAATAACCCTGGTTAACCTGCCCTAGTGTAAACTCAAAACTACATTTTTAGAAAATGTGTGAACATTAAAGTGATGTTAATGTTGATTTATTCATGCCATGTTGTCAGTGTTTCTATTTTTGCTCTGGCAAATGGCAACACTGTAGATGATGAGCCTCCAGAGGCCAGGGTTCAACTCTCAGCAGGGAGGCAAGCTGCACTGCTGTGAGATTAGATGCGTCCTCCTTTAAAAGGACATCAGATTGTATCTAACAGGGTGATCCTGTGCAGTTGGATCCCTGCATGGTCATATCAGTTTTACCCTCCCAGAGGAAGTTAGCGGTCGGCTTGCCAGAACAAACACGAGTAAAAACAACTCAAACTAGGTTTCATACCCTGTGAATTCAAACATCCTTAAAGTAAAAAATGGTCAGATCAGATTGAGAATTTTTGGCACATTGAGAAAAGGACTTTCAGAATAAGGTATAATACTCCTCATCAGGCTCATGGATGTCTGGATATAATTTTATCATATCGAAAACTTGGACCATTTGAAAAGCCAAAAAAATATATTTTTTAAATGTATATTTATTTGCTGTATAGTCAGAATACAAACTTACAAAAGGAGAATAAAATAAAATAAAATCCCCACAAATGAGCACAGCACATCATCCATAACAACACAGATAAATTAAGTGTGAGGTAGTGTGTCTTTAAAAAAAGGACATGCACATATCACAGTACCTTTTGGGAGAAAAAAGAGAACAGAAGACACAACATGGTGCTTTACATTGGACTCAACACACTCTTACCCTGAAAGAATTTCAGTACATGGTCCCATCTCTGATCTATCTTCATTGTAAAATCTCCAGGTGTCTCCAGGTGTAGTGTGTTTGCCATTTCTCCCAACCACAAATCATATGTTCGTACAGAGTCCAGCTTCCACATTCATAGAATGACCTTCTTTGGGGCGCCCTGGTCACTCACCTGGTAGAGCGCATACCGTGTAAGCTCAGTCCTTACCGCAGTTCCCCGGGTTCAAATCCGAGTAAGGCCCTTTGGTATATGTCATCTCCTCTCTCTCTTCCCTAACTTTACTGTCTCTCTCTCACTGTCCCTGCCAAATAAATCCAAAAATAGCTAAAAAAAAAAAAAACCTTCAAAAAAAAAAAGATTTAACTTCTTTGCAGTTACCACTCCAAACAATACAGCCATTTTTTCATATTTGGTAGAAGATTAAGAGATAGTTGCTCCTAGAATTGCTAGCAGTGGATCTGGTTCCCAATGCTTATATAGCCCCCGAAAAACAATGGAAAATGCTTTTCCAAAAGTTGTTAAGTTTACTGCATCACCAAAAAAGAATGCGCCACTAATCCTAGATTAACACCAATTACAAAAAAGAGAAACATCAGCAAAAAACTGAAAAAGAAATTTGATTTGCTGTGAAGATGAAATTTAGAGCTGATTAATCATTCATGACATTTATCAAGAAAAAAAGAAACATTCATCGGTTGTAGCCTCTGAAATGAGAGGATTTGCTTCTTTACCATGGATGTTATCATGGATCTGTATGTCCATGATAATGTGAGCTGCTGTAAATATCCTTGTCCCTATGGAAATTTTTTCATTTATACTGCATTTTACCTTTAGACATATGGTGGTGCACCAGTTATACTACATCATACGCCTGTTTGTGACACAGGGGGCAACAGACAGATGTTTTGGCATCTGCATGTGATGGAAATCTTGTGAGCTGAAGGAAGACGTTCTGGGAGATCTCAGGTGGCTTAAGCAGAAGCATTTATTGAAGCCTAGTGTGTCAAGGAGAAGAGAGATGAGCAACACAAATATTAACAAGTTAACCAGTGTAATCTGAAGGCAGGGAGTATTGGGAGGGAGTATTTAAACCCCAATAGGCTCAATATGGAATGGAAATAGTCTATGGGTCTGTTCGTCATTGAATCACATCATCTACACATATACTATGTATATCTATATATATATATACACCTAATCCTACATATTACCTCACATTTTACACAACATTATGTACTTGTGTCCTTCAATCAAAGAACTTGTGTAACCAAGTGGCCATGAGAGCCTGAGGCACCGGCTGCTCAACAAGTCTGTTTACCTCCTTCACCTGCCACTCTGTCCGTCTTCTGAGGGTGTTTGGTTGCCATGGCCACTGCTGATGGGGAATGAGCAGATGCGTCTTCACAGCTATAAGCTTTCGCTAAACAATGAGCTACTGTCAATAGTTAGTGACTTGCGAGTAAGACCTGTTTGGAGATGCTGACTAAATGAAAGAAAAGAGACTTAATGAAAAGACACTAGACCTAAAGATGGAAAATTCCCTCACACTGTATTACCCTCAAGTAGCTTTGTGTTGAAGTGGACTTGAGTTGAATTTGATTGAGTCAGTGGTGCTGAGAGGACTAGCATCATGAAGGAATTTGTTTACCTCTGTAAACATATTGTTTTAATCATGTGATCTGTTGATTTGAACGTGATCTCTCATCCCATTATCTTTAAGGTTGTTACTCTGTTAAAAACCAACATTTTGTGTAAATAGTTTGGATTGAAGAGGGTTCGATTACTCTTTCCCCAGGGTCAAGGTGAACCCGTACTTTGGGTTAGGGTTAGGCACATCATAATTGCCAGAAAATCACATATGACACACATGTGACATAAATGTCCACCTTTAGTATAAACCACTTTATCCCTATTCTAAGTAAACTTTTCCAATCACAAAAAGAGCTGAAGAAGGAGCTGGTTCTGAGTATTAGCCATCTTTGTGTGATAATTTAGCAGGATACACTGTGCATCCTAAACAGTGTCACAAACATCCTCGGGGCATGAGCTAGAGACGTCTCTGATTGTCAGTTCTCAGCAGGAGGAGATGCTTCCTCATAACTCTCCGCAACACTGGTGCTTACGCCTCAGCTCCTTTACCCTACAGCTGACTGCCTTCGCTGTCTGTGTCTATATGCTGGTTTTCATCTGGCTAGTATGACGATGATGGATGGCTTATATCACTACCAGGCTTCTATAATCATCACACCACCAAGATGTCACTGCCTCGCCCTTCATTCTCAGAGAAAATGAAAGCTCGCCTGTGTAAATGTTACAGCATTGCTTTGTGGGAAACCTCTTGAAAACCTTTGTTGTTCAGTTTTTGGTTCATGTGACTGCAGCAAGAAGAGGCAGTGATAAAAAAAAAAAAAAAAAACAGTTGCAAAGATGAATGAAATTAAGATCCACATGCAAATGTGTGCGTTTGAATGTGTGAAAGTTTGGATGACTCCAGGGCAGAGTTTGTCCAGTCACTAAAAGCCCCCATATTGCATCTCGGCCCCCTCACTGCAATCTAAAGGAGGAGAAAGGTCAGTCCGGCCCAGTGCCCTTTTGTTGACATCTGCCCGGTTCAGTTTAATGTAATTAAAGCCGAGGGAAAAAGGTCATGCCTACTGTGATGTAAACACATGAAGATAATCAGAAAGGTGAGGGGACATTTGTCAGATGTCAGATTTAACTGTTAAACTTACCTATTGTTGTTGGTGCATTAATCGTTCGGTAAAGTCATAATTAAGGAGATTTAGCTTTATAGATTTAGAAGTCTGCAAGTTAAATGTATCCTTTCCCCTTTTTTCTCTCTCACTCAAACCAACAAACATACACACATATCAACAGTTTACACACATGGACTGCGTCTAACTGAATTCAGACAGCGCCAAACACGTAGATGGATTAAGGCCAAGTATTTTCAATTTGCACAGAGGTGATTTTCCTCTATGATGATAAAGCAGTCCTGCTGAAAAAGCACAAAATTAATCGGGACAAAGAAAGCACTTGGCGAGGTTTAGGTGTGTGAATGTGTGTGTGTCTCTTTCCATTAAAAAAAAACAAAAAAACAAAACCTTTAAAGATTTCATTTTAACCATCTAGACAATAAATAATAATAATAACGTTACATTATTGCAACATAATGAATTTTAACAACCCATAAACAGCTGACAAAGTTAAAAGTTAAGTGAAGTTTACAACGTCATTTGAACCCATCAGTCAGGATACTGAAATGAAAATAAAAGCTCAGGTCTCCTTATAAAAAAAACTATATACTGCATAAAGAAAACCTTGCTGTTATCAAGTGTTTGATGTAGCAGCAGTTTTAAAAATCTAAATCAAGGCAAACATGGAGTAATGCTACTGTGATTCCAAACAAACTTTGGATTATGTCAACTAATAAAAAGAGAGTGAAGACGCAGCTTTGATTGTATCTGACGCTGACCGGCCTTTGATGTTAAAGACAGCTGAAAGTCCAAACACAGCAAGCATGTAAAACCACTGAAACAAAAATGTAGTTTGATTCATTTTACCTCCAGTTCATAGAAAAAGATAAAAGCATAGGATGGAATAAAAACTGAAAGATAGTGACGTCTGGGCTGTGCTGGAGGCTCGGCCGTAATCGGTTGGAAATTGATCTGGATCCTTTTGTTGCTCAGCTACATTTCCTCTCACCCTTTTTTTCCGCGCCTTTTCACTGTAAGCGGTCTAATGAAGCAGAAATGCCATAAGTTGTAATGTATAGAAGACCATATCCAGTATTGAATGTCTGGGACATGACACTTCCCCAGATCATTTCTGGTAAATCTATCACTGATGTATCCACACACTCTCCCTGAATGGGAAAATATACTAGAGCTGCATTTCTGAGCTTCCATCAAAGGTAGTTGGTAATCCAATCTGCAGGGATACAATAAAAAGCACCAAGATGTTGAACAAGTTGGAAACATTAAATTTAACTCTAATATGTAATATCTTATCCCACTTTCTGTTCCCATGCATGGCTGTATCAAAAGTTAGACAGTTTTATCCTTCAGTCGGACTTTGTTCTCCTTTTATCTCGACTCTTACACACACACACACACACACACACACACACACACACACACACACACACCCAACTAACAGATTGAAACATTTTTCTTATTCATGCAAAACTTAAATGGCTTAACATGTTTTGCTAATCACCTGTTATATACAGCTAAAAACCTGGAAAGCATGAGCTCGTTGTCGTATCAGAGAGCAAGGACAAGTGGCCTACTGTATATATTGTCTTAAGGTGGGAGGACTTGTTGAGTTTACGAAATGACATGTGGCTACTTTAAGTGTAAATTAGTGGTTTCAAATACAGCAGTACCTGGAGCAGTGACCTCCACTCCTCCTCCATTTGCTCCATTTACAGATTTTTCTTAAAACACAGTATACAGCAACACTGAGAGCACCTCTGGTCAGTATCACTAAAATGTTAGATAATTACACATCCTGTTCATTTAAAACGAATTTATTTGTTTTGAGCCAAAGCTCAAGAAGAATGAAACCAATTAATTTGAAAACAGAAACGTTTGACTGATTAAACTATAATGAAAGATTCATATTAAAGAACCAACCTCAGCAAATGTCAGTGCACCCTTCATTAGTGAGAATCCATTTTTTTATTTTTCTATATTCCGTTTGCCTGCTTTTATTTTTCATGACAGATTTGATCAGTCTTGCATACATCTGTGGAGAGATGTGCGGCCTTTCTTCATTGATTCTTTTCAGCCGCTCTTTGCTTCAGGGCTATGGTTGCTCTACCTTCCATTTTAAAATACTATTGGAGTCAAGTCAGGGGAGATAATTGGTAAAGTCATGGGTTTCACTATTTTCTTCTTGACAAACTTTTATGTGATTTTCTTGTGTTTGTGTCTGGGATCATTGTCACATTGGAAAATTCATCTCCTGTCAAGCTCCTTGAGACCAGGAGTCGCTTTTTTATGCGGTATTTGGGTAAACAAACCTGAATTCATAGTGCCATCTATAAATGTCATCTCCTCTACACAATTTGCATTCATGCAGCTCCACATCAGCACAACTCCCACCTCCACGTTTCACAGTCAGCACTATGCAGTCACTGTGGTAGTTCTGGCCAGGTCCACGCTAAATATGCTGGACCCCATCTGATCCAAACTAATTTATTTTGGTTTCATCTGACCAAAGGATGTGTTGCCAATATATTCATCAGGCTTCTCCTCATGCGCTTTGGCAAAGTTTATTCTTGCAGTTTTGTGAGCATCATCTGTAACTGACCTCGTGCAGTGTCCTTCACAATGAAACTGGAACATCACTATTCACAGATAATGCTGGTGCCAGGTCAGTGGCACTAACCTATCTGCTTTTCAGTGCAAGGTTTCATAGATAGCAAATTGTGCATGGCGTCACTGCGCCCTCTGTTATTAGTTTTATGGTTCTTTCTGTACCTCCTCACCTGCAACCGTGTTTCAGCTTATGTTCAGTAGACCTCTGATGCTCTTGTGCCCTCAGTCGTCATTATAAAGTCTGATTTTTGCTTGATCAGGCAGTTCCATACGATGTGAATCATGTTGCATGAGACACAACTCAGGCCTAAACTGAAGAAGCTGCAGTGTTCACAGCTTCTTTTATAACCTTGTTCATGCAATTAGCCTTAATTGGAAATCACAAGTAATGAAATTTGTTGCAGTGATCACAGGTGTACTCACTTTTGTTGCACAGACGTTTTAATTTACGCCCCATATTTTCAATATAGTCCATCTAACCGTTTAGTTTTTAATAACATTTAAGATCAAATACCTTTCACTTAAAGTAAAAAATAATAGAATTATTGTAAGATGATACAGTTTTGAATCATTTAACATTTTAGTGATATTGCACAGGGGTGGACTTAGTTTTGTTGTGTTGAAGTGAGACAAAATAATGTAAATGATACAAAACAAAGCCGACACTATGCAGATATTGCAAAATATATACTGTATTTATTTATTTATTTTATTTATTTATTTGATCATGCGTCTAGAGCCACTACACATACTGTACACTGTATTATACATATGGATATTATGCACTTAACATAAATGGTAGAATATAAAGCCAAGCACATGATAACATCCACGCTACAAAACTGTCATAGGTATGTATATCTATATATATATATATGGCAATAATCTGGAAGGCTGGTAAAGAATAAACAGTAAATGAATCTGTGGTAAAGAGAACAACAAACACTGCTGAGCAACAAACATCAAGTGTTTGTACATCTACCTGCTCCAAGGACAGATATTAAACTAGCTGACATTATCTCAAAATAATTTAAAGCACAATGCAACAGGAATTTGCTTCCACTGTCCTTGTGACTGTATCTGTCCTTGTAAAATAAACAATTTATAAACTAATTTTCGCCCCATAAGAACCTGCTGATCCTCGCACAGCCTATATAAAATATCAAGTCCTTGTGCTTCCGAGGTACAACCGAGCTGCAGGTCCATGTACAGTGGAAACTCTCTGTGTTTCTGCTGTGTGAAGTGGAAATGGGCTCTACATTACACTATTTCTGGCTGCACAGCTGGAAAGCACTTTAAGGGCAAAGCAAGCCATTTATTTCTACTTATTTTAGATATATGACTGTGTGCCCACACCAGTAGAAAAACCCTGCTGCGCTGGAAAAAAAGAGAAGGCAGTTCCTTGTTTCCCGCTTTAATAAACATGAGATTCAAATACGAAATGCACCAACCGCGGACCACACAGACAACAGAAAAGTGTAATTGCTACCCAGAGGCTCATTGATCAAAGTCTGGCCTGTTGACAGGCACCTGGGCTTCCTCATTTTCCCAAATCGCCAGGGACCATTGAGGAGTAAATAACAACTGCTGTTCTTCACATAAAAACATGCCAGTTTGCCCACTCTGCTGTTTCTGTTTTTCTCTCTCCTGCTCACGATTGCTGTTTAAGGCTTTTTACTTTTTTTTGTCTCGTTAACTGCTTTATTTGCACTTAACATAATTTTATAAAGCACATTTAACCCAACAATCTAGCTTCCTTATTTTTTTTTTTTTATTTATTTATTTTTTTTTACAAATAAAGTCAAATCAAATTTAATTTATACAGCCCAATATTACAAATCAGAACTTTGCCTCAAGGGGCTTAACAATGTGTACAGCATTATGACACTATCTGTCCTCAGACCCGCCATTCCTCTTCCAGGACAGACAGACATACAATACATGTTGTATGGATAAGTAGATTTACAGTATTGACAAGGATGACAACACTAATGATGATAAATATTAATGAAGAATAGGATGTGGGAGGACATCAAGCATCATCCAGGTACAACCAAACAGATAGGACCTGAGCACAAACATGGAGAGGCAAAACCAAGCACATCATTCACACATCTAGAAGAATGAAACAAACACAGAGGGAGAGAGAGAGACGAGGATGAGGAGGCTGGGACTCCTGGAGGAGTAAACATCTGGATTGAGGCTATGACAGCTGGGAGATGGAGAGAGGTCCCACGGTGGTCCAGCAGAGAGCCTGAGTGACAAGAGAGGGCAGGGAGGAGAAAATCAGGAGATAGAGAGAGAGAGAGAGAGCAGAGAGAGAGAGAGAGAGAGATAGCCTGGATGCTCATGTGCTTGAGGGAACAAACAAACAGAGGGCAGGAGAGATGCAGTGGTTTGCAGTAAGTTCACAGTATTCTCATCGGCAGGATGAGAAACGTTGTCCTGCCAACTCAAAACTGAGAGAAAAAAAGGAGAAAGTGAAATAATAAAAAAAAAGGTTGAAGGAGGAGATTAAAAGAGAATGGGAGTACCCATTTGAAAAATGTATAACTAATTAAACCTTTAGCTTGGTTTATAACATGACACTCCTCACAGCGTGTGCTGGATGATCATGACTTAACGCTCACTGTACATTTGCTATGTTATCAAAAAGCACTGTTGAACTCTAATAACACCTAATATCACCCTGTTGTTCTGAGCACTAGGTTTAAAGACCCCCTCTGATGGAAATCAAGCTTTTAACCTTGTTAACATCCATATGATGTTTTATATATAGTACACGACATTTCAACGCCATGACTGAGTGTTTCCACCTTGGAACTGCAGTGAACCAATGACAGCCTCATAAATCCGAATCAGACAGCCGGGGTTTCATACATCATATAACTAAGGAACCAATCCCGTCAACTTTTGGGAGCAGGGAGCGGGAAAAATAAACCTGAAACCTTGTCAGTAGAGAGAGTGAGCACAACCACTAACACTGTGTCAGCCACTGCCAGTTACAAGCTAACAAACAACATGAACAAATAGCTACAGTTATTCATCAGTCTGGGTCTGACTGAGGCTCAAACACGTGGCTGAGTCTCTCTGATGTTTCCTCCTCTAAACATCTTGATATGCTGCTTTTTCACCTGTCAACTTAACGATAACAGCGGCGGTGGGCGGGGCTTAAGGCCTGATCCAGAATTTCTCAATGATGAAGTAGGAGTAGATGAGTTTACAGCCCCAGTTTTCATGTTAAACAAAATATTAATAATAGCAGAGAATTTTACATTGTTTAAAACATGTCTGGAGATAAACACTTTAAAAAGATTAGCACCACACATGCAGTGCAACAGAACAAACCCTCTTTAAAACTGTCAGTGTAAAATGTCAGAGGCTGAGAGGTGTTTTTCTTTACTGTACGTTTTCTAGAGAACGTATAAGCCAATGATAATAAGTTATGTCGAAACATTCTTAAAGTCACAGTTGATCCTATTCTGCACTTTTTGTGTTCCTCTATATTCTCTCTACAACACAAATGTTCACACACACTCGATGTAGTCTCACATTACGAGTCAGGATAAAGGAGCGAGCAAGAATACAGCCCATCTGTTTCCCTGTGATGTGGCTCCTGCAGAGCTCTCTCCACATTATCAATCGCCCCACTGAGCCAAATTCTAGTAATTGTATCGTATCTGTTGGCACAGACTACAAAGTCACAGCAACTGCTCTGTCATACAAATGGCACAGAGGACAAATGGAGAAGGCTCTGAGGATTTTGAGTAGGTGCCGTTTATAAATACAAACTGCACATTTTCCCTGGAAGTGACTGTCAGTAACTGTTCATGTTTGCCAACTGCACTGCAGTATACACACACACACGAATCTCACACTGATATCCAATAACACAGATGGAACAAACGCTTACTCCTTTCCATTTTTCTCTTTAGTTACTGTTTTTTGGGTTATTTCTGGACGGTGCAGAGTCGTTGAACACATGTTTTTATCTTTATCTTGGACAAAATATTGTCGTCCATAATTGAAATCAGAATACAGACCTGCCAGTATAGTGGCATGCTTTCTCATGTCAACCACATTAACTGGAAATGACATGTTTTCCACGTTTTTATGCATATTAAATAATACAGTTAGTGAGAAGATCAAAAATTCAAATAAGATGCCTCTGCACACTTTGGTCCAGTGCAAGTACTTAAAGGTCCCATATTGTATAAAGGCAGATTTCCATGTGTTGTCTGATTATAAATCAGGTCTAGGTTCTATATTAATACTGTGAAAGTATCAAAGCCTCAGTCCACAGAGAAATGCACACAACCTGTATTCAGAAACTGAGCCTTAAAACCAGCCGCCAGGACTTTGTGATGTCACCCCAAAGCCGTCACCGCTCTCAGCCATGCCCCAAGCCCCGTCCACCTGAACCCACTGTCCAACCTTTGCAGGATTTGGTTTCTCTTAGTGTTTACCTGAAATCTGCTATATTTTTTTTTTGCTTTATTATATCCTCTCTTCTGATTGGCTCACCAACGTGTTGTTTCTCCAGAGAGAAGCCTCAGAAAAGTAAAGTAGTCAAACTACTTTGAGATGGTTTTTGGTTCTTAAAACCACAAATATATCTTCTTATGGATCAAAACTTCATATAAAACACAGGAGAAGTGTAAAATATGGGACCTTTAATGATAAAAGATTCACAAAGGGACCATCTGACTCCATCACTGAACATAGGACTCCTGTGCTTTTTCATGCAAGTCCACATGGGATATGCAGTTCACTGTGGTTCCCAACTTCCATATAAAGAAGGAAGAAACAAAAAAGTGAAATATTAATTTAATTGTAAATCAACTTGTATCCACTATTTTATTCATTAACATGATGCCAGCTTGATTTAAGTAGCTAGTTATTGTTGTGACGTGAATATATTTACCTTATTTTATTTACTTAATTTCAATTGTTTACTGTAACAAAGCACCTGATTTCAAATGTTTCTCTGTGATATTAAATATGAAGCAACAATCAAAGTTAAAGTAAAAACAAATCAAAACACTGTTATAAATCAATAAGAAAAGACCTTAGAAAGATGGAGGAGTGTTCAGGTGGAACTCCATCACTTATAGTTAGAGGTTGATTAAGCAAATTGATTTTCAGGGCCTGAATTAACCTCAACAGTTATTTCCTGATAGCTCGTATTTCTCACTGGATGAGATTAAACTGATTGGTTATAGATGACCCACATTTGTGGTTTAAGTCGCCGTCACGCCGCTGTGTGACGACTCCCTCTCAGCAGCACTGAGCTCACTGTTCACTGGATCATAGAGGAGCTTTGTCGTACTGACAAGCCTTTTGTTAAAACCGCTGTTTAAAACAGAGCAAAGCAGAACAGGGAACAGACAATGAAAGTTTAACGCAGGGTTTCCTGGAACGAACAGACAATTTGGCAGGTAAACAGATAAAATGCACTGTGGTTCAGAAAATCATCCGGAGGCTCTGACAAAAAGCAGCTTACAGATCTCATGTGTAATTTATTCTGTGTATAATACACTCTAAAAACAGCCGATCTAACAGGAACATTAATTTTTTGATCCCTAAATGTTGTGTTACACTGATGTGTCCTTGTTTTTTCTGTTTGTATGCGTTGTTGCTGAAAAGGTTTGTTTTTCTTTCTGAAGATCTACAGATTCAGTTGCCAGTGATTGGAAAAGAGATGAATCCCTTGAAATGTTTAACAGGATTATTGTTCAGAGTAGGTGATCTGCATACTGCTCTGTGATCTTACCAGGTGAGGTGTAAACTCCTAGAACTCTCATTTAGGATTTGGTTCACGGTCAAAGGATTGAGTCATTGCTTAAAGAATAAAAATGTGGCTAAAAATACGACTTCATTCAGAGTCATGAGCTTGTTTGAACAAGATGGCAGTTGAAGCTGAGCTGTCAGAGCTGAAGGCCAAAATCTCCTCACTCACTGCTCTGCTTCTGGACCTGTCTGTGTCCGCCCTATTGTGCTGAGGAAATATTCTTGTGCTCATTTCAGGAAACTTTTGGGAGATCAGGTTGTCAGGTCTCCATGAACTATGCAAAGAGAAAAGACGGTTTTCAGGCTTGCCTCTGTTATTTCAGAGTCTTATATGTTGATTACTATTTGTACAGTATTTTGACTTATATGCAAATTCTTAACAATTAAATGTGTTTATGCACTGACTTTCCTGTGAGACGTTAGAAATCATATCCACAGTCGTCAAATACACCAATGGACAGGTGCTTTCATTTTCTCATTTTTAAAAATAGTGACATTAGTCTCACTTTCCATGCCGACTGTCATTAATAGAATTGTTATAAGTTGATTATATCTGTAGACACAACTAAAAGTTGAGAGGAATTTAGAAAAGTAAAAGAAGCTTTGTATTGCTGAAGAATAAAAGGATGAAAACATTCTGCAGCCATGCTAGCAGCTCGTGAGGCTGTACTAGTTTTACTTTGAGCTAAATGCTAAAGTCAACATGCTAACATGTTTCTTTTTGTTTGTGTTTGGTCATAAAGCAAAACATAGGACAGTTGACACTTTAAGGTGATGATGGCACTAGATGAAATATCAGATGATCAAAGTTAATACAGTTCATCCTCTCGGTACCATTACTATTATTATTTTTTTAAACAAATTTCTCATCAATCCATCCAACAATTGTTTATATATATGTCAGTAAAATACAAAAATTGCCACCTCATGGAAAAGTCAGGGGATCACCAAAGTCAGTAGGAATTATCCTCTGTGGACCATGAATGTCTGCATGAAATTTCATGGCATCCAATAGTTCTGAGATATTTCATTCTGGACCAAAGTGGTGGTCCAACTGACTGACGGTACCTAGAGCCATGTTGTCAGCGTGACACTAGTGCATTTCAGCACACTTGCTTTCCACAGGGTGTCTAGATACACAATGAGCCCACACCAATTTGGGAAGTAGCCTGAACTGCTGTGGGTGGGTGTTGGTTCGACAAAGGAAACACTCGGGGTAAAAAACTGGGGAACCTAACAGACATAAGAGATAATGAAAATGTTTGAGTTCTGAATCAAGCATAAACATTTCGTTTCCAGTGAAACTGGAAGGTGAGGATTTTGTATATCCTGTTATGTCAGTGTAAACTGAATTTCTTTAAGTTGATCAAAACATTTTACAGACTTATAGACTTAGTTGAGTAATGAAATAAATGTCTGATGTAGCCACGAACCTTTCTATGTGGATTTCAGTGGCTCACCAGTTCAGCGCTGTTTCCGATCAGATGTTATACAAACATTTTTGAGTCGCTCTTTTACAAACCCCAAGGACTCAGGCTCGTATAATGGATTTGTTTATGTGAGCCACCGGCCTCCTGCCAGAGGGAATTCTTTGTTAAAACCCGAAGACAAGAAGCAGAAAGAGTTCCTGCTGGTCTGGTACACATGGTCTGACTCTTCACACTGATCTTGGCTTTGGTTGTTTCACAGCACGTCACCGCTGTCAGAGTTGCATCATGAATGCAGATAATCTTGTTTGGACAGAGGAGCAGTGGTGCAAAGCTTTCCAAACACATTTATCAATATATAAATATATATTGTTGATATTTTATCTCCCTGTGTACACAAATACACAAAGGTGAAACAGACGAAAATACAAACAATAAACAGTCATCATTGATTTTTAGGGAACATCATTTGATTATTTTAACCTTAGAAGCCTCCTAAATGTTTCATATTGAGATTTAGGTTAAATATAAACATAGAACAAGTACTATGCTGTAAAAGACTGAAGTTAAGCCCTAAATGTTGCTTATGCTCCTCATAAGCGATTAAAATGTTTACTCAGTTCATTTTAGCTGACTGTTCCCTGATTTGCAGATTTAGTAAATTCGGTGTTATGAAACTTAAAGATTATATAATGTTTATATTAAAGTTACTCTCCAAACAAGTTTTAAACTATGTAAAAATACTCTGCGATGAATAATATTTTGTTTAATATGGTTTTCCTCCATAAAAAGTGAAAAAAAGGTGGAAAACTGGAAGCTCCTCTACTCTTACTTCCTCATTGAGAAATTCTGGGTCAGATCTTGTGCCCCACCTACCACCGCTGCTTGCGTTAGGTAGACAGGTGAAATGGCAGAGAATATCAAGATGGTTAGAGGAGGAAACATCGGAGAGACTCAGCCACATGTTTGAGCCTCAGTCAGACCCAGACTCAGATGAGGAGACTGTTGAGATGAGAATTGGCGACTAGCAGACGTATCAGAACGGTTAGCGTAGTTAGCATCTTTTATTTTTGTTTATGTTGTTTGTTAGCTTGTAGCTGGCAGTGGCTGACACAGTCAAAGTTGACAGGATTGGTTCCTTAGGTAGATGACAGGAAACTCTGGCTGTCTGAATCTTTTTGTAAGAGTGTTATTGTTTCACTGTAGTTCAAGGTGGAAACACTCAGTCATGGTGATGGCTGATTATTTAGCTCATGATATGTCTTGTTATATATAAAAAGATCATATGGATGTTAACAAGGATAAAAACTTGAAGAGGTCTTTAAGCCCTATACCTCTGTACCTACTTGATGTAAAGACATTATTACTTTTACTTTACTTACTAAAAGGTTTAGAGCTGACACATGTGGCGCCCTCTATTCATTTATTTCCGTGTGTTTCAAAGTGCTGGCCCGTTCATAGAAGTTATAAGTGTACGATGTGACAGAGGTCCACAACTTGGTTACAATTATCTGCTTTCTCGAGTGTTTCTGTCAGCTATAGGAAAATGCGGTGACCTTTTTAGTGAAGCATTATACACTGAAAATCATGGCTGTGAATCACCCCAGAAAACAGTCAATATCAGCCTTCTCTCTCACCACTACGCTGAACTACTGACACAGAAACTCTTGCTGCTTTATTCAAATGTTATGTAACATAAAAATGCAGCATGGATTGGCTGATGGGAACAGCTAGTAGTTGAGAGGGCAAATGTGAACAAATATAATTAAAGAAAAGAAAGACAAAATTGTGGATGGAAAAAGTGTGGGAGGGAGGAGGAGGGGAAGACAGTAGGACAGACAGAGGAAAGACGATAGAGAAGAGAAATGAAAGAGGAAGACGGGAGAGCTGGAGGATAAAATGATGTTTAATGAAAGGTACACTCGACTGCTAAACTAGTAAAAGAAATCAAGAAATGACTTGTTAAAAGCTGCACAGATAATAATGAGCAATACAATGAAAATAAAAGAGCCAAGGGGTCCAATTAAAGTTTAATCATTTTCAGTGAAGGTCTCAAACTGAAGATAAATGTGTTGTGTGGACTTTGGCACACTCCATGTGTTCATCCCCTTTCATTCTGGAAGCAGCTACAGTTCATCTACAAACTCTAATCTGTTACAAGTTCTGCCCATTTAAGAAGACAAAGGTACGAGGATTTGGACGGATGCATGCAAGTCGATATCTAATCTCTCCGCTGTTCTCCTCCGTCCGCCAAGGGAAAGAGGAAATGTCAGGAGAGCTGAAGTATATGAGAGGCAATGACTGCAGACGGGCAGCCCACGCACTGTTCCTCACTTTTTCTAGAGAAAAAAAAAAAGTGTCTTGGATGATTGAACAGCTGTGATTGAGATAGATCACTTGAGACACATTCAGAGCTGGTTAGAGGCACATGTGGCCACAGTTTTAGTGCTGTGTGAACGTCCTTGACTGTGCCGAAGTCACCTTTGTGCACCCAGAACAAATCTCCCAAGCAACAGGCTACCTGAGGTCGCCCAGCAAGCACCATCAAAAGAAATATTTAAGATTAAAACTGAGCTTTTTGATTATCCATCTTACATTGAGTCATTGTTCAAAGAGCATTTTAATGAATATATAACACAGAGTCGTCAAAGGGATATTTTTTGAAGTATAGTCTTAGAGAAAGAGTAAAACTGGCCAAACCTTACAGACTGGTGTAATAGATCATTGTCAACATGTCCCTTATCAATTTAGATAAGAGTGAGAAACTAATATTTAATAATCTCTACAATTTGTGACACATTCTGAGTGCGAACTTCCGTCCATCTCAACCAGCTTCAGATCTGGATAGATCTGAATACAGCGTGATAAGTCTGGACAACAGGACACAGAGAGACAGCAGGATAGAAAAGGAAGCATTTAAGTGAAAGAAGCACCGAAGGGCCAGATAAAACTGCTTCACTGTTCTTAATGTAGCTTTAGGGATCAGTGGTCCGGAGCTGCCACTTTATCCCTCTATCTCCCCTCTGTGTGTTCTCCACCGTTCAGCCCTGAGCAGTCTGACCCAGACAGTTCCTCACACAGCGCTGATAGTGTCAGACGAGTCATTGACAATAGTCCTGATCAAATGGCTGAAGTAATACAAGTCAAAAGGAGTGTAATAGTCCATCTGCTCATCTCTCTTCTGACTGCTGTCAGTGCTCTGCAGCAGATGTCACACTCTGCGTTTGTACGGTCTAAGATGCATTTGAGATTTATGAAATGCTGTTTTAGATGCATAAACACATGCCCGTACTGTATACATGGAATACAGATCAAAATATGAGAGGACTTAGTATGAGTTGTTGCTAAAACACAAGAACCTGCATGGCTATCAGTGGGAGTCACTCTCAGTCCACCAACATGCTGGATTTCATTTGTTTTCACACCATGTTTTTATTATCAGCGAAAAACAGCTCAGTTTTGTTAAACAAACACTGAGATGGCTGATGTCAATGAACAGCAGCTTTCTTTGTACCAGTTCTGTGAACTCTTTCTGCAGGAGAGGAGAACATGCAGAAACTTATGAATCCCCACTTTTAAAAATAAGTAAACATCAGGTTTGGTGTCCAATCCTCTACCAAGTCTCAAAGCATCCACAAAAAGCATATGTTATTATCAATATTATAATTATCAAGACATATCAGACTGCATTATCACATGTAGCAGGGCCACTTGGAAAAAGAAACCCCAAAGGTGACGTTGTTCTGTAGTACAGTAGCTTGTAATTAGTCTAAAAACTGGTTACGTAGTGTAAATCATCAGTATTTACAGTGTTATGTGCAGCACTTCGTGCACTGATTTTACCATGAATTGGAAACATATCTGTAATTCTGTGTGAAGGTAACCATTGTTAAGGAGAACAGGCATCAACGCCACCACGGTGCTGTGATCACAAAGTCATCTCATACAGGCAGAGCGAAGAGAAGAGAGAGCTGAGGAAGGAGCCAGAATATATTTTTAGGAGCAATTAGTCTGAGCAGAAAAAGACAGGAATATGATTCATCACTTACAACTTGCCAAATGATGCACTTTAATTTGCATTTAAATCTGTCTACAAATGGACAGAATCCTTTTCTTTTAAAGATTATTTGTAAGGCAGCGAAGCGGAGAAAGACATTAATTGTCAGTGGTTCTGCGGTTTTTTTTTTGGTTTTATCTTTTCGTTAGCAACTGCGTAAATTATATTCCAGAATTTACAGGTTTATTGGTATTATCATTGCGGATTATGCTACAGAGTTTATACACTAATCCGCCTGCTGATCAGAGTGTTGCACTCTCCACTGATGCTGCCATTACTGCAGTGACATAGTCCAGCAAAATGCAGGTTCACTGACATTATGAAGTAGATGGCTGAACTGATCTCAGTAATTGCCGCTTCCCTTTGATGAATGAGGGTGGCCTGCAGTGTGTGTCTGTGGATGTTAGCTCAGCCTCACAACATTAGTCTGAAAGCACTTCTGACGTTGTGCTTAGCCACTGGATCCAAGTAAAGATGCAAATCTTTGAAAGAAACAAATAATAAATAAATTTTTTTTAAAGGCTCAGTCATTTCCTAAAACAGCTGGACACTGTAGCTTTTAGTAAACTATTCAAATAGGAGCAAATAGTACATGCGTTGAGGACTATTTTCAGCTGTGGATTGATCTATATTTGGTGCTATTTATGACAGCAGGACGGTGTGTCAGGGATTCAAGTCAAAATAAAAAATGCATTGTACAGTAACGTAGCTCTTTAGCACAGAGGAATAAGATATATATCATTATAATTCTTTTTATGTGATTTGCTAAGAAAAATACAAAATACTGATGATTATGTTTTATTATGTATCAGGCTTAAATGGCAAAATCTGTACAAAAACTACTACTTACTTCCATGGATTAGCCCACAGAGCTGCTATGATACCACAGAAACTCTCCTGTCTGGTCCTGGTGAATCTCCAGTCACATCCAGGTGTGTGCTCACAGCTGCAGTGACAATCATTTTGGACATACTGGGTTTGTAATTGGAAGAGTTTCAGTAAAAGTGTGAGAGGCATGTCACCGCGGTCAGTTGAGCTCCACTCCTCCTGCCGCCTCAGTTGTTTTCCTCTCCGTATGAAGAATGTGTTATTATTGCGCAGCAGCACTGATTAGAGCTTTAATCATAAACATCATTGCTACTGGTTGTTGTTTAATTGCCCAGAATGCAGCGCTGCAGCGGCGCCTTCGGTGCGACACAGAGATTGATCATGAAAAAATGAAGTGGTTGTGACTCAGGACAGGGCCCATCTACTCTCAAATAGAGGTATAATGAGGGAAAGGAGGAGAACATGGAGGAGCAGAATAATGAGAACAAAGGAAGAAAATGAAAGAGAGTGGAAGTGGCGAGGTGTTGACAGCAGGAGATGCAGCAGCACAGTCAAGTGAACACCTTCTCTTGTTGGTCCCTAAGTTTATGGAGGAGAACAACAAATAACTTGTGAAGCAGTTCATGTTCTGAAGTATTGGCGATCTGTCCTGAACCATTAGAATAATAAAGAAATTAAGAGGAAGATTAATATTGCATATTGACGTTATCTTTTTCGTTCGTCTGTAATTAACTGTGTGGTTTTAAACGAGGATTAAAGGGTGATAAAATTTCATCAGCGAGTAAGTAAGAGTAAGTAAAGAGCCAGAATCAAAGTTGTATTCATATGTCAAATATACCAAGTGCAATTAATGTGACTTGATTAACTGCTGCTGACACACCGCGCCGCAAACTGCTGGCCAAAATATAATCTGCACTGAACATAAACATGAACATAAAAGATGTAAACAACACCATGAAACAAAGTGCCACTAAGTATCCAGCCATGTAATTTTATTCTCATTTTAATTTATAAAACCACCTGAGAGGAAGCAGAAGTCAACAAATACACCTTGATGTTAAAGTAGCTGCTTCTTCTTCCACTAACGTCACATCTTCAGTCAAAAAAGCCAAAAGAATAAAGAATAGAAAGAGTGGGTGTACTGGGGGTGTTTGTAACCGCAACATCCCCACTTCGATCCCTGCTGCATATCATCCCACTCTCTATCGCCACGGCAACTAATAGACCTTTTTCACAGCAGACGTTTTGACATGTCATAGCAGGAAAAGCACAGGTGTTAGTGATAACATTAACGATGGCTCAGTTCCAGTGTCCCAGTAAGACGTGACAATGTGAGAGCCAGCGTGAGCAGCACCAGGACCCTGAAACCCAGTCATTAATTTCATTATTTACACCTGTGCGTTCCCCACTGTGACGTTTCAACATGGCTTTAACAGCACTACAGGGGGCATGTGGAACAGAGAGGGTAATTGATTATTTGTTTATGTATCACGGCATTAATCAAAAATGAAAACCTTTCATTTCTCTCAGTACTCTAAGTACTCAGCTTTTATTTAGTACTTTGTAGAAGCAGCTTCAGCAGCAGTTACAGCCTCAAGTCCCTACAAACTTTGTGCAACTGGATTTGGGCAGTTTTTTTTTTTTTTTTTCACAAGCTCTGTCATATTGGATAGGAAGTGTCTGTAAAGGGACATCCTCAGGTCTCATTTTGAGGACATATAGAGATGTATCCCAAGACTAATCCAGCATTTTCTTGGCCGTATGTTTCAGGTCCCTGTCACTGAAAGGTGACCTTTCACCCCAGTCTGAAGATTTGAGCAGGTTCTCTTCAGTGACCTCTCAGTATTTAGCTGCAATCATCCTTCCATCAAATCCGACCAGTCTCTCTGACCCTGCCTACTTTTGGCTCCACTTCAAGTACGATGTTGTTACATGCTCTTTATTTAGGAGTGGCCTCAGAAGCCTCTTCCATAAAGATCAGGTTGATGAAGTTCTTCTTCTTAGGTTATCTTTGTGGTTGGTTCTCCCATCTCTTTTTTTTTTTTTTTTCAAAGTATATTTTTTTGGGCTTTTTATGCCTTTATTTGACAGGACAGTAGAGAGACAGGAAATGGGGAGGCAGAGAGGGGGAATGACATGCAGTAAAGGCCGTCTGATGCGGGGCTGACTGCAGCGAGGACTGTAGCCTCTACACATGGGGCGCCTGCTTAGACCACTACGCCACACGACACCCCGGAAACTTCCTTTTAAGAGGCAGAAACCTCAAGCAGAACCGGACTCAGGGTGGGCGGCCATCTGCCTCGACCGGTTGGGGGGGAAGGGAGAAGGA
Source organism: Seriola aureovittata (assembly GCF_021018895.1). Lineage (NCBI taxonomy): Eukaryota > Metazoa > Chordata > Actinopteri > Carangiformes > Carangidae > Seriola > Seriola aureovittata. The sequence goes on from NC_079381.1 coordinate 5,467,795, forward strand.
CCACTATGCAATGACAATAATACTGCTAGCACAAACTAAAGCGTAGAATTAATTGCTAAGAGTAAATTGAATCTGTTCTGTTGAATCTGTAAATTAAAACGATTAAACAATAAAGAAGGAGTCTGAATACTTTCACATGAAGTTCATGTCGCCATTCACATTTTATTTTTGCAGAAATTTCAAACATCATTTTAACAACAACATAACAGTCGCACATATCCTGACAATAGTTTGGAGACAGCTGTCTGTTACTGTACACACACACTTCAACTGTTTAAACATTTACTTTTGTAGGGAAATAAAAATATGTGATATGATAATATAATGATATTCATGAACACTCTGAAGTGAGAATTGCATTTCTCTTCAAGTGACGGCGATACTTGTAGAAAGGATAAAAAGAGCGTTGTGTTTGCGTGCCCGCTTCAGCCATGTGTGTTGTCAAACTGTGTCAACTCCGAGTGAAAGTGAGATAAACCGCTCTGAGCTCACATTAAACTGAGCTTCAAGGTTGTCAAACGCTGTAAAAAGTCGATAAGAAACAGATTATTGACTCTTTTTAGTGGCTTTTTGTAATGCATACAGCTGGAACAAACAGCTTGTAATCTGTCTTAAAATCTGTCTCTCATCCCCGAGGATCCAGCTCAGCCTGACAGCACGAATAAGAAGTGTTTGCTGTGGCAGGAGTGTGTGTTCTCACTGCAGTGGCCCTTGTTAGCATGGATTGATTGATTGCATTTTTAAGTACAGCTTTGATTATGTGCCTATTATTTGCAAGCAAATGGCCCTACTACAAATTATTACACATTGTGCCATTGTAAGGGCTGATAAAGGTGGAGGTTTATGTGGAGGTGCTGCATGTGCATTAGCAGCAACAGATCTGGTGCTGGGTTGTTGGAAAACACCCAAGAAAACTGAAACGTATGAGATTGTGAATGTCTAGTTTGCATTTGCTGCTGCGCAGAGAGAACGCTTAAATGACTGTGAGATTTGGTCCGATGGCCACAGTAAATTAGGAATAAAACAAAAAAGGCAGAAAATTATATTTGGGGACTTTTGTAAAATGCTTCACACTATATCAAGTCTAAATGCCAGACAAATTAATTTTCAATACCAGCGACTCTGTGCTGTTTTGTAAAGGGGGAGTGTGAGCCCTTCCTCTGTGACTAATATTTATTACACAGTTATAGTGACAGATACAGTTAATAGAGTTAATAGAGTGAAGAGTCACTGAGATGACCAGACCTGACATTCATTTCTTTAACCAGAATATTTTTTTTTACATCTGGAAGAACAACAGTTTCTGCACTGTGACTTTCACACTGCTGGTCACTTGTAATATAAGAGGTTGAAATTAAAGAATGAATTGCACTTATACTGCAGTGCGTACGTGCGATGATTGAGCAGCTCTCTGTTGAGGCATGTACCCCAGACATGTTTGGAGAAATATTTGCAGTGGTGCACACCTCTATCACAGAGATACGGTTATGATAAGATAAGGTCAGATAAAATATATATGATGAGATGAGATAAGATAACACTTTATTAATCCCAAAGGGAAATTAGAGTGTTCCAGCAGCTTACATTCAAGACACACAGACACTTATAGAAGTAAGAAAATGAGATAAAATAGATTAATAATAATCATCATTATTATTACATAATAATAAATTAAATAAAGATAAAATGGAAAAGTATTTACAGTGAGAATATAAACAGAGAAGGTGTATGGTGTGTGTGTTACAGTAAGTACAGTAGAAATGTAGGTTGGATTGTTCACAGCAGTACAGTGCCTGCGCAGTGTCACACAGTTTATGTACATGTGCTCTGTGTGCACGATGGTATGACCCATGCAGAATTGAGCAGTAACAACGTGCAGTGCAGCTGTACCACAGATGGTGAGTGGATGAGAATATGAATATGACAGAATATGTCAGAGTCATAACTGAGACCAGTGAAGGTCAGCCAGGCGGACGTACAGGTCCAGAGCGGAGGGAAGGTGCGGACCGGGGCTGAGATGCTGCTTCAGCTTCATGAGCACAGATGAGGGTCTCTGCTACACCTCAGAGAGTTGACCTTGTCCAAGGTGCACTTGAGTATGGACATCATTATACTTCCCTCCGCCACTGCCTCCAGGCTCAGCCCCTTGATGTGATGTGGAACTACATATGAAAGCGTTTTCAATTACACATTAAACAGTTCTTCTCTAGAACCCGTCAGCGAGCACAGAATACTCTCATCTTTGTGTAATTATTTCTGTTCGTTGCCTAACCTGAGAGAGCCGGAACTTTTAACAAGGAACCTACAACCTCATTATCTCGCTCTGATCCATTAAACATTTTATACGCCTCCACCACCTCCATCTGTCACGTTACCTGTCTCTGACCCTCGATCTGTGAACCTGTGCATGTGTCAGTGTCTGCCTGGTCTGTCCTCGCCGCCTTGCTCAGCCCCTCCCGCCACGCCTCTCTGTTCCCTCCCCTCCCTGCAGGTGGGCGACCAGATCCTGGAGGTGAACGGCCGCAGCTTCCTGGGCATCCCTCACGACGAGGCCGTCAGGGTCCTGAAGTCGTCGCGTCACCTGATGATGACAGTGAAAGACGTGGGCCGCCTGCCGCACGCCAGGACGGTGGTGGGAGAGACCAAGTGGATTGCCAGCTCCCAGATCGCAGAGAGCTCCGCCAACAGCAGCGTGGCAGGGTGAGTTTTGATCGCCCCCCCCCAAAAAAACAAACAAAAAAATCCGGACCAAGCTTACTTACAAAAAAACAAATACATGTTGTTTCTCTGACTTGCCAATGTTAATTCTACATTTTCTGTGAAGTGAGAGCCATCTGTTTCCATCAAGAGACTAACTTTTACATAGTATTCATTTCTACGGTTTCAACAGCAAACTTACATTTTGAGAAATCAAAACATCAACAAGTGAAAAATGTTGCTTCATTCAAATTAATTTTTAGTTATTATCAAATCACAAATAAGGTGCTAAATGAAGACAAAACCTGTTAAAACAAAAAATACATTTCATGTCCCTTTTGAACTCAACTACCCACACACGAAAAAACAGAATAATCTTACCAAGAGTTTGACAGATTGATACCGCTCTCTGTCTGTCGAGTCAATATGAAGCAGACAGGAGATGGTCAGTTCAGATAAACACTTGAAGCAGGGGAAACGGCTCGCTTTGTCCAGTGGTAAAAAAAAATCCACCTACCAGCACCTCTAAAGCTCCCTGCTTAACATGTTAATCTCATTAGTTCAATGTGTACAAAAACCAAAGTGTGAAATTGACAGCTTTACGGGGATGACCTAGATTAGAGTGGTATTGATCTTCTTGTCTAACTGTCAGCAGATATTTCCCACGTTGAACTAGTCCTTTAAGCCTGCTGGTCCAGACGGGCACGTTCCAGTTCAGGCTGTGAATCGGAGCTGAAGGAGAAGAGTGAAGCTTTTATGATACTAAATAATTTGGGTATGAGTTCTGAATAAAACAGTGTGAAGACTTTTCACCAGTCTATTGTATCAGTGATATTGGATAAATTTGAATTAGCATTTATTGAATGGATAGCAACTTGAGATGTGGCGTCTCATTTTGGAGGCGGTCCTATGGACACGAATACAAAATTATACCACACACACACAAACAAAAACAGTGTTACATCAACATGCAATACAAATACACGCTCACTCTCTCCCATGCACTCTCCCAGCCCTCAGATGTTGTACAAGAAATATTGGATACAGTGACCCAATAGGAAATCCATTATATAAGCATAAAGAGAAATTGTAGTAGTTTGTCTTCAGTCTTTGTAACACAAAGGGACTGAAGGTTGTAAGTACACACAGATTAAAAACATAAACAGTCTCTGAATATTCTGGCTACAAAAAAGAAGTGATATTGCAAATGTGTGAGTGGATATGAACCAAAAACATCTGAGGATGAACTGAACCCAGTGACGTTACCTTCTGCATTTAGGCTGCAGATTCGATTCTTTACTGTTTTTAAGCCTCCACAGCGGCGCCAGTCTGGACCGAACATCCATCCCATTTTTGTGCACGTCATATCTCAGTAATGTCATGAAGGAATTTCTTCTCAAATTTTGGTGCAAACTTTCACTTGGACTTGAGGATGAACGGATTAGATTGTGGTGGACCACGGTCAAAGGTCAACATCACGCCCCCCTCGCAAAACACTATATATCTATAATATCTACAATAACTCGGGAACCCCTCAAGAGAATCCCTTCAGCTGTGGCACAAATGTCCTTTTGGATTCAGGGATGAACCGATTAGATTTCAGTGGCCAAAGGCCAAAGGTCAAAGGTCAAGGTCCAAAACGTTTTGGCCTCTTGCATGGGCTCAGGAAATGGAGATTGTGACCATATTTCCTACAACCTAGTTGGGTGGTAATTTTAGTTTAAACAAATATAACAAAACTGAAACTACACTAGTGTGAATGATGGAAAGTGGCACAAGAGAGGAGCTTGAGACGGGAGAGCAGTGCGGCAGGAAAAAGACTTCACAGAGCTAATGAAGCGATTCCTCAGAAAAACATCCTCTTCTTCTTAGAGTAAAGTAGATGCCACAGTCTTTAACCATCTAATGTGATCAGACGTCCGTCTCTGCGATGGCAGTACTTTCCCTCTCAGCCTTTTTGCAGGATAAAAAAAAAGCAGCTCTGTTGGAAAAATGCCAGCGTTGCTCTCAAAATGCCACACCTGAGCAACTCATCTGCAGCTCACACCCTGGAATAAATGTGATCCCCAACAACCAAATTAAATTCTGATGTAAATGCCAGACTCATTTTCTTATCAACTCAATAACACCCAACACAACAGCCCAACAAGTCAGAACTTGTAATTCCTTTCTGATTCCCCAAAACAAACAGGGTTATAAAAGGTATTTAACATTTACGTTGACAAATGAATTTCTTTCGAATCCCCCTCAGAGGTGTCTCGTCATGGTTATTACAGTGTTTGGTGCAGAGGCAGCACAGCTGAGACAGATGGTTGCCCTCTGTTTGTGTTCATTTCTTCACTCTGCTTTATCTGTGCATAAAAACAAAAAGACACAGCTAAATAAACAGTTTTCTGTTTGATTGGAAGTTAAAATGCCACTCTTAATTTCTGTGAATTTTCCTGAATGTCATAATAAATTTACATAATCCCCAGAGTACCGAATTTTAATTTCAAATGTTTGATCATCTAAAAATGAAAAATTGGAAAATGCAGCATGTAAAAAAAAAAAGAAGAAAAAGGTTTCCTCCTTGACATATTTGACAGATGAAATAATGTTACTGACAATTTTTTTTCTTTTCAGCTTGTCTGTAGTATGTTGCGTGCATACATTTACATAAATCCATAAATAAAATTCCATAAATTCATAAGTTGTGTTTCACTTTTTGTCAAATTTTAAGAAATAACATGGGATAATCACCAGGGGGCATGTAAAAAAGTAATTCTCTGCCACCCTGAAGTGATGTTTTTACATTTTCTGTCTTTACCATGTTGCACACATAAACTTATGCAAATTCCATAAATAAAATTTTATTATCCACAGATTTATTTCACATTCTTCCCTAACTTTGAATAAGAAAACTTTCACCAAGAGCAGATAAGTTGAAATGTTGGTTGATGTTGAAGCTATAAATAATGTTTTACTGAAGAATCTCTTTTCTGTTTGTGTCATTGCCGTGTTGAATATTTTCAAATCAGTGAAATTATAGAGCTGAGCACATTCGCAGCATTTAATTTAGCATCTTGTCCTTAAAGAGTGCCAATTATCTGACAGTATAGAGAGCAGCCAGAGAGGAGACATTTTAAAAATCTGCCAAAAAAAAAGGAGAATAACTGGCTGAGGTGGCCTCAAAGGTCAGCAGAGCTAATTGAATTTAAATCCCAAAACAGGTTCCCATGCTGAGCTTAATGTGCTGTTGCAGGTGGGGGCTGCAGTGTTTTTCGGACTCTGGTTTAAATATATATTTTTCATTGTTTCTGGCCCTAAGGGCAGCACTTTGAGTTGTCACATTTACTGATTGGATTTAGAGCTTGTTACTTCGTGGGCACTTAAGGATATAAAGACATCTGCTGGAGTCATTTCACTCAGGCAGGACCATGGAGCTGGAAAAAATGACACACATTTCAAAATACCTCCTTTTATGCATTCACAGAGAGATTGTGTTGGTGTGAGTTTGTGACATGCATTTCAATGTCCGTGCTTTAATTTGACTGAAAAGCCTGACTGGAAGACGTGCACATTTCACGTTTTGCTGTAAAAAACGGCTGTGTGTGCAGCAGCTTCTGCCACAGCGCTGAGGAACATGAAAGCCATGACGACGATTTAAAAATCTGTGCTACTGTGCATTTATCAGCCTGCGATAAAAGAGAAATATATTCCAAAAGATGAAATGCTGTCAGTCAAGATATTTCAAATCCTCTATTCCATTCTTAGCTCCAAAACATATTTAGAAAATATAAATAACTCTTCATGTTATATGTGTGTGTGAGAGAGAGAGAGTGTGTGTAAGCACAGTCTAAAGGTCAATCTGATAAAATGATTCAAAATAAACGGACTGTGGACTGTTCATATATTATGGTCCTGCAGGGGTGACGTATTTTTGTAGGCCAACCTGGAAGTTAGCATCGCCTTGGTTCCCTCGACAAAAAGCTAACGGGAATTTTCCATTGGCTTACTACACATTTTGTTTGTACAATCGCCAAGTAAAAGGCTAATGTGTGGCTATTAAGGAACTACACCACGGTCACATGACGTCAGCATCACCACTAAGTTTTCAACTTCAATGATTTAGCTCTTACCTCTTCCACAAAAGGCTTTCCTCTTACAAAGTTAGAAAGAGTCTGTCAAGGTGAACTGGTGAATAGATGTTCATCATGTTCAGCATGATGATGTTTAACCTCTGTAGTCTCATTTAGCTACTTGTTAGCAACCAGCCTTTTATAAGACAGGTAAAAGCTTAGAAATATCAAGACTGGGTTAATAACTGATGTATTTTAGAATAAAACATGAAAAAGTCTTGAGCTTGTGTTAACCACAGACCTTATTCCTTATCTCACCAAAAACCTTATTTCTGGATTTTAGCACTCATTCCTGCATAACTCTATGAATCCCCCATTTTCACTTGTTGATGATTTTATTGCCTTTATTTTTCACTTCATGTATCCATGCCAACTCTCCCTCACTTTATATTAATGTTTAGATTGTAATCAACACACCAGTCACAATATTATTGTGTCTGTATATGTGTGAGGACTCAACAGTCCCGCAGTGACTAATTTGTCCTTTTGGTCTGTGTCTGCAGCTTCTCAGTGGACCAAGGCGCATCTGCAGCAGGAAAGGTGAGATTCGCAATGTGTGCACACTAAAGACAGGACTCTCTGTGTGTTTCTCTTAGGATATAATTATCTATCTGTCTGTCAGATTATCTGATAACACCATCACTGGCCTGGAAAATGTTATTGCAGAGCGACAGTGGGTCAGTGGTACATTGGTTCAGCAGCACTTAATGTTTTTCGATGTGGGCTAATAAGACCACTTGAGGTTTTACATATGGATTGTATTCATAAGATGTCATGCTAGAGTCTTACTCCCAGGTTTCTCAGGTTTGTCTGCTGACACATCTTTGGTTTAACGAATGTTTACTACTGAAAAGCAAAAACAGGCCTGTTACTACCCCACACCATGAAGTGTCCTTAAGTCACTCCTCACACAGTGTGACTTTGACTGTGACTTTGTAAAGCAAGAGAGAGTGTGCTGGGATGGAGAAATAAGAGGAAGAAAGTTGGAAGAGACAGCAGCTGATGGCAGGGAAAAAGGGGCGGTGAGGGTGAGGGGAGGAAGGTGAAAGGGAGAGCTCACTTTTCATTATGGAAGCTCTGCTGGACAGCCCTCTCCTGACAGAGGGGAGGACGCCATGTAGAAACACTGTAAAAGAGAAGAGAGTGAGTGAGGATGGAGGTGGGAGGTATTTTGTGAACACAGAGAGAAACACATTTCCTACAGACTGGGGTCCAAAGCGAGATTAAAAGAAATATATAGATGTAGTTTTAAACCTGTTAGCCACATAACACAACCTCTGGTGTGCACAGCAGTGGCTATGATTACCTGCCCTTTTTGTCAAAGGTGCCCTTTGCAGACAGAAAAACTAAGATGGATTGTATCGGGGGCTCTTCTACAAGCTGTGAGATAAAAGAGTAATTCTTCAGGAATGTATCTAACATTAATAAATGATGCAGCTTTTACACTTCACGAAGGCTGCCACATAGTAAATGGACTGCACTTATATAATGCTTTTCCTACATACATACACACATAAACACACTCATGTACTGATGGAACAGCTGCTCTTCCTCCTGAGCCACAGCCAAATGTTACAGGTTCAGCTTTATCCCTGAACCAAGAGCTGTCTCCAGAGCTGGAAAGCAACAGCTAACTTAAAAGTTATCTCTTAGCGTGCTAACCAGCTAGCCCTGGCCCGTTTTATCTCCTTCTGATAGCAACTCACTGTAGCCTATAATCTGCCCTGTAGATGTGGCGCTGCTCAGAGGGCATATTATAACCTCCTATCTTAAATGCATTGATGGCTGAAGCTCTTGTCAAGCTCAATCACCACCACCCGCTCCCGCCAAGAAATTACATTCGGCGGCAGAGAAAACTTACAAATAACCCCATTAAAGTGAAACTGAAAATTTTGCGGTGGCTTTACAACAATATACTTGTTCCACCGGCGTTGATGAGAGATAGGATCGTCATTATTTTCACAACCACAAGAGGAAAACATTAGTATTGATCATTTAAAAGCAATTGAACTTAAGACCAGTGCTGTCATTTTTCTGGTGAAGACAGTTTCCACCTCCGTGATACTATAGTAGTGGTGCCAGTCAAAGCACTGCAGCACTGCACGTGTATGAATAATATGATCTGTGCATTTCCCGGTTGCAGTGCCAGCAGTATTATGGACTCTTTCACTGTGTGGTAGTCGTGTGTGAAAAAGCATTTCTGCTCTTCATCAGCTTCCGCTAGTCAGCCTGGAGAATTTATGACGACTTGGTTTCCTTCACCTTCTCCAACAATTTACAGGACACTGGCCTTCCTATCCAGTCTCTCACCCAGTGTGCAGAGAAATAAGTCAAGCTCCTTGTGATGAAAAACCATCCGAGCTGTGAGAAGTGCCACACTGCAGCTGTTGAACTGGGACTGGATTAAATTTGATACTGTAAAGAAACTAAGGACTGCATGTAAATAATGTCAGAAATACTGATTTGCTATGTTTTCACACTTGGAAAGTCCCCTGCAAAATTCAGTTATGTTTTTTAAAGCTTCCCTCCTGGAGAGCAACATGCATTGGACCTGTACTGTTTTTGTGGAAATGCTCTTTAGAGTCTTTGTTTGGTATTTCTGCTTAATTCCACAGTTCACTGTGAAATTGAGGTGACGTGACAAAGGTCCCAAGTTCAGCCCAAGTCTTTGATGTTGCAGTTACGTGACTGGTTTCTTTGCAACTTGAATTGGCAAAACAACTGAAAACTGTGCTTTAGGAGAGAGATCTGCCCTCTCAGCGTCAGACAATGAGCACTAGGAATTGGATTCAAATGTCTGTTTACAAGATTTTCCATAGATGCAAACATACTATGACATTTCAGATTTTTGTGACGTGATGATGCGTTAAATGCACAATGTTCCATCTATCCTTCCATCTTAATGCAAAAAACACATGCAGGCGGATACATGTCGAGTCTATCCTGATTTCCATGTTGAGGTGATGTAGAGGATCAATAACCTTTATAAGACAGTGTGCAATCATCTCAGCTTTAAAAGAAAACCCTCACATAAAAGTGTCATCAGCTGTGAGACGTTACAGTGATAGATTTAGAAATCTCTGAACGAGGGGGAGCAGAGAACAAGCTCATTCTGAGAATCAAAGGAAATCATTGTCATGGGCTTCAGTTCAGCTCATATTTGTGAGATTCCCTTCTCTCTTCTCCATTGTGGCTGTGAAGAAACATCATGACAATGTAAATGGTTACCTAATTAATTTCAATCCATTCTCTAGCCATTATTTTTCCTGTCTACATCAGAGCAGGAGGAAGAGATAATAAAACAGAGAGGTGCTCAGCCTGTATTGGCAAGACAGTTTATGTGAACAACACATGCTGTGCCCCTGGACTTCACTTCAATAGCAGCAACTCAGCATTTTTCCTTTTAAACAGACACTTTTATGCCAACAGGAGAGGTTATAATGCCCTGCAGCAGGACTTTAAAATATTGGTTTCTCTGCCATGTGTAATTAACACAGATTTCAGTATTAGAGACAGTACTGGTTTATATCTGCAGTGAATTATTTCATTGTCTTGACCACGGGTGCTTGTGCACAGCTGTGTTTTGAGCTCAGTGCCCACAGGGGGACAACAAAATTTAATGTAATGGGTATCCATCCAATAGTTGTTCAGACAATTAACACAACACCACAAATGTCAGCATCATCGTGTTGTTATGGGAAAAGTCAGGGGATCACCAGAGACATCATCCTCGGGGGACCAGGAATATCTGTATAAAAAAAAGAAAAGAAAAAAGAAGTGCCAATCCATTTAGTAGATAGTAGTTGAGATAGTTCACAGGATAAACTTTGACCTGCTGGTTGCACTAGAGAGAAGGTCAGTGGGTGACAAAGTCATTGGGATTCATCATCATGGATCATCACCATGAATATCTATACAGCATTTTCATGACACTTCATCCAGTAGTTATTGAGATATCTCAGTACTGGCTGTTGCTAGGACTCCTTCAGACTTATCATGCTACCTCTGATTAATGTATGGTTACCTCTGGGCAACTTTAGGGCAGCAACAGTGGAACAAATAACTGTGTTATTTGAAAGGGATCGCTCATAAAAAACCCATTGCATTGCCCAGTATCAAGTGACAGAAAGCCGAAGTTAGCATCTAGCTACTGAAGATAGTCAAGCATTCAGCAGGTCGGGATTTGTTGGAGACCAAGAGCAGACCTGGAAGGAGAGTGAATATTCGCCAAGGGCCAAGAAACACAACTTCACATGTAGCCTATGCTAATGTTGCCCAGTATCTGCTCAGTCGCTCAACTATGGTTCAATATATAAATGACAGTGACTGCAACGGTAGTTTGAGACAAGGCACAAACCCAAACTATACATGTGTGAGGCAAAAGCTTAAAAGCCCCATGCTTAGTGACGCAGAGTGGTGGTATCAAGAAAGACACAAGGATTGTCCCAAATAAAAGTGTATGATAGGAAAAGTTCCAGACATATTGCATGGCCTATAAACACATTACACCCTGCACCGGGTTAGAATCACTGCATATGAACATGAGTCGTAGGAGATGCTCATTTAACTTTTTGTGATTCACTTGGCTAGGATTGATTCTAAAATTATTGGAGTCATTACTTAATCAATTTGTAAAGTTAGTTAGTTAATTTTAGTAAGCTAGTCAGTATATAAATAAGTTAGCTTGTCAGTAATAAAGTCATGTATTTATTAAATAATAGAATTAGCCATGTTTGTCCTGCCAATGAGAGTGTTGATAACTTTTGAAAACAAAGCAGGTTAGTTAGTTCATTGGTCGGTTGGTAAGTCAGGAAGTTAGTTAGTTAAAGAAAGTAAGTTAAAGTTATAACTTTTCACATTGTGTATAAGAACATTACGTGTAATTAAAAACAAAACAGACATTAAAACATCAAGTGACATGAAGGTAATTATAAAAACTGTGTGTATAAAAACTCTGAGTGCAGAGGGGCTACATGCAGTTTGGTTGGGGAATGACACATACTGCCAAACTCTGCTATAAAGATACACAAACAATACAAATACAATACAAAATAACCTGATTTAAACAGTAGATGGATTTTCAGTAACAGTCAGCACAGATGGCACAGTGGTGTCCTGTCCTCCCCTCTCCATGTGTGGCAGGGTCAATACTTGTAAACCAGACACTACACTACAATCCCACGGCCATGTTTTTGATGCTGACTATTATTAAAGTGTCAACTGGATGATATTATTGAAACCATGCTGTGTGTCTGTTTGAAACCCTCGTCCTATACACTGACCTTGAGGAAGTACGTGTTTGATGAAAGTGGAGCCTTTTGATCTTCTAGACGTGTTCTGTTTGTTTGCATGAATTTCAAGCAGCGCTGGGTTGTTTGCTGATCTTCTCCATTATTATTGACCCTACTTCCTGAGCTTCTTGCTCTGGGTCCAACACTATTATCTGACAAACGTAAAACCACACTAATTATTTCACATAAGAGATTTATTGTTTTATGTTTTTCTTTACCCTAGTTTATGTTGGAAAAGATTTAAAACACCAGAAATCAGAATTTGAGAAAACAAGAATCAGAATCTGGTGTTTGCTGTTCAGATCTTTGTGTTATCACGGAGATGCTGCTGTTCATCAAATCTGAGAAATCCACACAGTCTTATAGAGGCCTGTGGACACATACTGTCGTGTAGTTTTGGTTTGTTGTTATTTTTCATGGGTTCAGTTGAGCCCTGCTGAAATGAAGGGACGTGTTTAAAGCCACAGCATACAAGGATTTTTATTTAAAAGTTTTCCTCCAGCTGTGCAGCAAAAGTTTGGGGAAGATGCGTCTTTGTGACGTCTTTGTGCTCAAACTCATGTCCATAAAGAAATGGTTTTCTCAGTTTGTTGTGGAAGAACTTGGCTGGCCTGCACAGAGCTCTGAGCGCAACCCCAGCCAACATCTTTGGCACTGAATGGTATTCAGACTGGTATTTAGGTTTTATATAAAAGGACAAAGCCCTGCTATGCCATAACTGCATATGCTACAGCAGCTGTATGAGAAGAAACTGGTACAAACAGCAAAAGCTTTTCAAAAAGTGGAAGAAATAAAAAAACATTTTAACCACAATTTTTATTATGAGAGTCAAAGTGTACAAGCTCAAAATAAGCCAAAACAACTAAAAGACCTGCAGGTGGATCGGCTGCTGCTCTGTGCTTGTGTACGAATGGGTTTGTACTGTATGATGGTGTGTGTCTGTGTGTGTCAGATACACACAGTGAGAGAAAGGGAGGGAGAGAGGGCATTAAGTTGGAAAGATATGTAGCGGCGTGGCTTTAGGGCTCGGCAGCCGGGGGTGGGGGGGGTGGGGGGTAATAATTCACAGCTCTGCAGCTCCTCCATGTGAGCCAGAGATCCTCTGTTAGTCGACCCACACTGCGAACCTCACACTGTGTCAACACGTCCTCAGCATAAATATTAATCTCTCACAGAATGATCGGCCAGTGATTGTGCTGATTAAACAAGCAAAGAGGTTTGTGTTCATCTTATCATTTTCTGCATCCTCCTGTCGTCTCTCCCCCCGGCTGGTGGAGCTCATCCCCACGGTCACATCGCCTGTCCTTCCACACACGCCCCCGCCTTTCCTCTCTCCCTCCATCCTGTAATTGAAGCCCAAAGGCCAAACCAGACCGATAAGCTAATTAATTAAGGATAGGTCACACAGCAACTCTCAGTCATTAATTCTGCTATGACCCCATTTGGGCCCTGATCTACAACAGATGAATGTTGTTTGAAAGACAACAAAATGTATTACAGCAAACAACCAGGGTAAATATTGCTTTTGTCTGTCAAACACAGTTTGAGGTTTAAACAGGTTGAGAGGCCCAGTGGTCAGTAAACTGCTCATAGATGTAATGACAGTGGAGATAGGCCAAGATGAACAGCAACATAAATGTTAGCATGCGTGCGCTTGAAAGTTTGAAAACGTCTTAAATTCAAAAACTGCTGATGCTAAAAACTGAAATCTTCAAGAAGCTGAACCTTAAGACGTTCTACATTTATCATCAAGACAATTCCGTCAACTTCGAAAACTGATGGTTCCCAAAACTGAGCTGGCAAACAACAACTGTAATTCCCAGAGCTCGCTTGTTTTGCAGCAGCCAGGTTCTTTTTCGACTGCTCCAAATCAAATCTGTCTGCTAGCAAACAGAATTCATGATGGATTCATTGTGTTTTCCAAAGGTTTTAGTTTTACAAAACAGCACTGGAAATAAACAACATAAAGCGTGTGATTACGCTGGGTTGGCACCCAAGAAAAGCAAGGCTGAAGCGGCATTTAAGGAAATAGACATTTTGTGGGTAATGGCTGAATGAAATCTACTGGCTTGAATGGGATGATAAACACACTCAGATGGGGACTAAATTGAGCCACACTCACAATCCAAATCCAGCTCACAAAATATGTGTTTTGTGCACCACATTGTCGCAATAAATTTCATTCAGATTTAAAAATGAAAAGTGCAGGAGATGTTGCACGGCAGTGGTGGAGAGTGTTGCAAACAGGATGAAATAAGGCAGCTTAACTAGAGGTTGTACAAGGTTACACACGTAATAATTATTCTTTACACAGATGCCTTTTCACTACTGCATCATCACTGTGCGAGACGGGACGCTCTGAACATACCCGCCATATTTAAACAGCCAAGCGACTGCACACCGCTCACTGTAGCCTGTTCACGCGTCTTAGTTATTGTTGTATTCTTTTTACGAAACCCACAAAAACCACACCGAGGTCAAATGAGGAGGTCCAAACGTTTCTCTATTTAGTAATTCTACGATATCCTCCGTTGTTCAAGTGTGTGTCACAATAAAGATGACGTCATGATAGCTTCATGCGATATCTCTATAGTAAGTAGACATCGCATTGAGGGGAACCATCTGCAGTGGAATGTCAAGAGGAGTTGAGTGGAGTTGAGTCAGTACCATGCAATGGATAAACGCTGTAACATGGCACCATTGTGCCGGTGTGACACTCAACTGCTTCTCATGCAAATTAACATCATCAAACCAAACGGGGGCCCATCTGTCCTCAACCTCCGTAACAACTGCTCTTATTTCTCACACAGTTAACTTAAATTGTCTGATTTTCCATTTTCTCTTACAAATCATTAGATGACCAACAGACTTATGTCCCTGTCAATATTTGCAATTTTAATTTAATTGACCATTCATGGGTAATTATGGAAGTTAATAGGTCAGATCATGGTTTGTAAACGTAAAACAATATTCCAGTTTTTTGAGATCTATAAAGTGTAAAGTTTAAAGTGTGATTTCCAGGAGAAAATTGTCAGTTTAATGCAGTTTTATAAATCAGGATATGTGGAGCCTGAAGTCATTCACTTTATGTATACACAGATTGTTGGCACTACACATCCTGGGTGCATTCAGTGATCTACTCTCTGCATTGTACTGTCATGCAAGAACGACTCCAAATCAGCTGATGGCAGCTCTCTGTTGTGAAACATTTAATCACAAGATTTCATTTGAATGAATAAATATGAACATGTCGGGGAAAAGTCTGACAAACAAAGTCAAAGATATTACAGCATTTACACAGATGCCAAACACAAAGACAAAGTTGAAAGAGAGGTTTCTCGAACTGGAAAAACAAACCCACCATATGTTGGCAACACAGCAACAATGACATGCCACTGATGTTGCATAACACCACACAAAGATATCTGGCAGCCTGTTTGATGTATAAATATTAATAATCCCAACATGCAATCCAGATTTCAGCTCTGCCGGCCATAAGCTGTTGCTGTTGAGTGTGATTTCAGAACCATCAGATCCTACCTGTCAGCCAGCTGTGCTTCCTCTGCACTGATGCACACTGATACGTCCAATATGACTGCAGCAACAATCCAAAGCCTGCAGCTGAAATATGTCTATGCACAGCTCATCAGACCGAACCAAAGAGCAGAATGCACATCAACCGTTGGAGAGAGCTCAGGAGCAATATAAATACTTTATAAATACTTTGACAGTGAGTTGGTGAGGATTTATTGAGGCTGTAAAAGTCTCTCTTAAGAGATGTTGGTTCACTTGCGTGTCAGCTTGATAACGTCCCCTCGCAGCAGGTTTGTGACTTTAACAAGACAAGTCTCTTGTCTTCTTCAGAGGGAGTTGTTCTGACATACATGTTGTCATTTCATTTCATATTTGAGAAAACTGGAAAACTCAAACTCAGATTTGTCCAAACTTTTTGTTTGTATACTATTGTCACAGTAAAATTACTTTTTTACTTCTTTTTAGTATTGTCATTCTGATCATGTTAGCATTTAGCTCAAAGCACTGCTCCGTATTGAAGCTGTCATTAGTAGAAATGTATGTAGGCCTACCACTTGTATTACTGAGTTGTGTTTGTGTCTGTGTTGTGTTTACATGAGTCCTGTTGGAGATGTCGGGAGCTGGTTTTTAGGATCAAGGGGTATTTTACAGTACTTTATCTGTTGGACCATCGGCTGACGTGTCAGAAACATCTTATTGTCCTGTGCAGTGGCAGCAAACATGAAGGAAAAACATGACTGAATCAGAGTTCATTACAATCGATGTTACTCTTGTCTGCTGTTGTGTCTGTTGGGTCAGAATTTCTATATTTGTAAGAGCTTTATGATACTTTAGAGCTTGTTTACTTGATTAAAGTGTTCAAATAATAAATTAACACTGTTTCATCAAAGGAAAGCTGCTTTCTTGACAAAGACCGGTGCACTTGTCTTACCTATAATAAGCTGCATCCACTATGTGGTACTTGTGCACTCCGCAGCTTCAGCAGAGTTTAGCAGATGTGGCTGCTCAAAGCAAAAGAAAAAAGAAAAGCCAATTAGCAGTCATAAATTGTGATCAGAGCAGGGTGGATTTCACGCGTTGGCGAAGTGTGCGGAATGAGATCGGAGCTGTTTTGAACCTTGTCATCAAGCAACAGATGAGATCTGACTCAATGGCTTGAACATATTCCTTTTATGGTTATTGTCATCAGAGATGGATTCTTATTTCTCCATCTGATGGCGGCATTATGTCTCGTAATGTGATTAAATCAGAAGACAGTCATCCTGGGAATCTTAGGTATCTGCCAGCTTCATTGTGCACAGTGCCAGTGATGTAGTAAATATATCTATTGTTATATCTCTCTGGCTTTGCAGAGACCCTCATAAAGTTTACATATAGACCTTACAGTTCTGTGAGTAACCAGGGATGGAATTGAGAAGAATTTATTGGATGTTTCTGCAATTGCAAAATCACAACATGGCAGAGGTACACTTGTTCCTGTAGGTTTTAATACCAAGATCTGCCCTGTGAGGTTAGACCCAATCTGTGCCACCGTCATGTGTAATCGATTTTATGGTGTTGATATGACGATCCTAACTCTGCGTTCTTTCCCTTGAATTTCCACATCCTGTTTTTTATTTTCAGAGAAAAGGGCTTAAGCTCTCTCTGAGAAAAACACAAACACAGACCGGGTGCAGGGATGTGAGGAATCAGGGGAAACGTCACTTAGCAAGTAATCTAGTTTAGACTGTTGTTACTATTTGATAAAGAAGCTGGACACTGACTTTTCTTGGTCTATGTTTACTCAGTGTGTGTGTGTGTGTGTGTGTGTGTGTGTGTGTGTGTGCATATGTGTGTGTGTATTAAATGGACCCCACTGTTTATATGTACATGTGTGTATAAATTAAAGGAAACATTTGAATGAATGAATATAACTAATGCAGATGCTTCCACACAGGTGCACTACATGGTACAATTAATCAGTTAACATCCCATAATGCTCTGTGGCATGTATGAAAGTGCGGAGCGAGCCAGGTTGATTTTGATTTTGTATCAAGAAGCAAGAGGAAAAGAGCTGGATGATTTTGAAAGTCATTGTTGGGACGCGGACAGCAGGAGCTTCAGTCACAAAGATGCTTAACTGGCTTTGTTTCAAAAGGAACAGTGAGTAAAGTGACATCTGCATTCAGATCTGTGGGGAAGACATCAGTAACTAGGCTCGGATATTGTGGTCTACAGCGATACTCGTGCATCAGTGCAATACGTAGGAAAAACAGAGGAGCGACTCTTTCTGACTGATCATTTCAATGCAGGTCGTGATCAGACTGTGTCAGCAGTTATAGCCTTACAGGTATAGTAGGCCTGCAGTGCACAAACCCCTCATTACAAAGATGAATGCACATTTGAGAGTTCAGCGGTGCAAAAACCACAGGCAGTGGTCTACAGAGATGAGGAACAAAGTGATATGGTCAGATGAGTCAGAATGATACAGGTTTGATGCTTGACCCCTGCAGTGAGGGGAACCGGAGGAAGGGGCACTGCAAATCAATACAAAGTTGTTCTGAGTGATCGCCTTTATCATATGATGAAACATTTCGATCCTGATGGGAGTGGTCTCTTCCAGGGGGACAGTGCCTCCACCCATAGGGCACAAGGGGCACTGAATGGTTTGATGAGTATGAAAATGATGTGAATCATATGCCGTGACCTTTACAGTCACCACATCTCAGCCCAGCACAACACAGATTTTTGACTGACGTGTTAGACAGCGCTCTCCACCACCATCATCAAAAACACCAAATGAGTTCACAGACTTGTAGAATCAATGCCAAGGAGCGTCAAAGCTTTTCCCGTGGGTTGTGGTGGTCCACTTTCACTTTCAATTAAAAATGGAAGAATGGGGTGTGTGTGTGTGTGTGTGTGTGTGTGTGTGTGTGTGTGTGTGTGTGTGTGTGTGTGTGTGTGTGTGTGTGTGTGTGTGTGTGTGTGTGTGTGTGTGTGTGTGTGTGTGTGTGTGTGTGTGTGTGTGTGTGTGTGTTGTCCTGCTGAAAGCTCAACAGAACTGGTCTATTTGAACAGAGGATATACTTTAACAAAGAATTTACAAAACACGGGGTGTGAATGTCAGTAAGATCAGTGCGAGATGGAGTGTGTGTGTGTGTGTTTGTGTTGTAGAATACCTAAAGTAGACAAGGAATAACAAAAAGGCTGCCACATCACCAACAGGGTGCCTGCAGAGAGCAGGAGGGAGAGTAACAGGACCTAGATTTATAGGCTGGTGAACGCCGTGGGCCCAGGTGTCACCAGAAGGCACTGATGAGCGTGCTGCAGTGTCCAGGTGCATTAGACACTGCCACACAAACAGGTGTAATCACATATATTTACATATGTAGGTGTATATACATTATAATGTATAGAATGTATATGATTCAGAGTATCTTTGGAAATTTGTATTCATTTGTCCAACCTACCAAAAAAGTTCACGGTAACTGAACAAAAGAAATAAAAAAAAAAAAAAACACAAAACTCACATATCATAAAGATAAAGGTTTTGACGACCATGTACACCTGTTCTTCAGCAGCTCAGCCAGATGATCGCTAGTTGTTGTTCATGGAGCCTTCGCAAAAAGTCATTGGATGACTTGTTCAGAGCTCTGTTTACAGATAAGCGAGGTGCAGAGGAGGCTCAGTGTGCTCTACAGCGTGACCTTTAGGGCAGGGGCATACAGGGCACGAGAGGTTTTTGTGTTCCAGGACTGAATATGGAGAGTAATGGAAGTGTGATTCAAGAAAAAACAGTCTCATATCTTTTGGGAAAATGCCTTTTTTTCTTAATTTTATCTCTTTATCTCTTACCTGTGTTGTTAAATTGAGTCAAGCTATGGCAGAGATAAAGCTTGTGACATTTCCAGGTCTTAATGCAACAGCTTTTTGATCTGACTTTATCTGATTTGCTCTTTATCAACTGGATGTCAGTGGTGGTAGTTGTTGTTGTAGTTGTTGTTGTAGTTCGTCGCTGCGATTAAAGGGTGAAACAGCTTATCTGTTTGATGGATGAACAAATGGACCGGCGTTACAGGATGTCCATTAACTGTAAAATGGTGGTCTTACAGTAAAAGCGTCCTCCCTCCGTCCTCGTGTATCGCCTTCACGAGCAGACCTCATTAACAGGAGACTGCAGGTGTTCCACTCCAGTTGAGTGACGACCGATTTCATTAGCTCCCTCAAGTGCCAATCCGCCCTCTAATACGACAGCGAGAGACGGAGCGACTGCTCGCATGCCTTGTGTGGTCCTGTCCGTTCACTCCACGACGCCCTTGACTTAAGTAACCGAGACACAAATGCTTTGGAGAAAATCTGGTGGTAAGCACTGTGGTGATTAAGATTCAGGCTGGGTAACACCAAAGTTCACCTTGGGCATTAAACAGTTGTTGGCTCTGCTCAGGCAGGGACACTAGAACAACTGCTGCTGATAATACAGACGGACGAGTGCGGGCAAGAGTTGAGGATGAGGTGAAGGCAAAGAGTGGAGGCGGAGGAGGGGAAGTCGTTGCTGGGCCTGTTTCTTCCTCCTGCTTCCGTCTCATACAAACGCAGGCAGACACAGACCCCGGAGCTGTGACTTTGAAGTGGTGTCTTTGATTAAGGAGTTAATTAAAGAAAAGCTGCATGGTAGCGAGCAGATAACTGGGAAAATAAAAGAAAAGGGACAGGCAAAGAGAAAAAGAGAAAAAGGAGCAGATATGGAGTGAAGAAGTGATATCGACAGCTCATCAGTTTCTGAAGTGTCAGAGTGTCGTCTTTCTGATTGACAGAGCAGCCAGTTGGCAAACAGGAAGTGGATATGAAAGCTGTAAAAGAAGTGTGAACAGCACAGTTTCTGTCCTGCTGCTGCGTCTGTGGTGTTCGCATCGCAAAGCGTGAATGATGATGGGTGATGGTGGGACAGCAGGAAGACAGGATGATAATTTATACATCTGGGATAAAAAGACTGATGGTTAGTTCAGTTTCTGTGGGTGTAATTTATATTCTTTTCCTGTCCACTCTGATCAGTTTCCTTTGTCTCCTCACCCTGCTGCTCCTCTCCTCGGTCTTTGCAGTTATCTCCCGCCATGTCCCCTCTCTCCTCCCTATCCATCACTTCTTCCTCCTTATATTCTTCTGCTCTCCTCCTCCTTCATCAGCCTCCTTACTCCTTGTAGTTTCTCTCCACCTCTTCCATCAAGCTCATTTCCATCTTCCGCTTTCTCTCTCAGTTTCACTTCCCTGCCTCTTCCTGCCTTCTCCTGTTCCCTCACATCTTTCCTCTTCTTTTTCTACCATCTCATTTAATCCACCCTCTGACTCCACAATCAATATTTTTTCTTTTTCCTTTTCTTTACCGTCCTCATTCTTTTCTCATTTTTCATTCCTCCTTTCCACCCTCGGCCTCCTCTTCTTTCGTCCCTTCCTTATCCTTGGCTAAAATATTATCTAATCCCATTTTACTGCTGCCACTGCTCCTCTCCCTGACCTGTCCTCTTTCAACTTTATTCCACTTTACCTGCCAAGAAAGGGTAATAAATAAGAAATATAAATGAATGTTAAAAAGCAATAAGTCCTAAATGTCCATCTCTTGTCTTTTTCTTTCCTCTCCTCCATCCACATCAGCCTGGGTTTTATAAGGGTGTGGCGGGCTCACAGGTGACTCTGTCCAGCCTGGTGAACCAGTCCCGGGCAATGCTTGACGAGCAGGCGCGCCACCTGCTGACCGAGGTGGAGCGGCAGACCATGAGCTACTACGTGGAGGAGTACCGGGACGGCCACATCGGCGTGGAGCAGCTGGTCATGGCGTTGTTCGAGCTGCTCAACACTCACGCAAAGGTAAATGTCCAAGAGGCTTTTGTCGAGTCTGAGAAAAGAAGGAAAAATATCAAAAGAGAATCAATGTTCTTAGTGCGGGGATCTGTTCTCCGGAACAGTTTGTGTGTGTGATTGCTGTGAGGTTTGAATTGAAGTTTTCTGAGACCTTCTGAGATTTATTCCCAGGCTTTTTGTCGATGCTTACTGTTCTGTTTTCCTTCCTCCCCGGCTCTTAAAAGTCTTTTGTTTTTCTCACAGTCTGCAGTTGTTCACCTTAGAAAAAGACACAATAAATCAAAGGCATTTTATTTCCAATTTCTCATGTACACTGCTGTATCATACTCCCACAGAGAGCATTTGTAGCTGCCTTGTGCTGCATTTAGAACCACTGTGCGACTGTCTTACCTGATTGGTTGTTTTTCATTATCAAGTTTTTTGAATTGTACAGTAGTAGCTCATGTTAAATAAGTTTGATCATTCAAATGATCATTTAATTTTAGTTGGTGGTTTGAATTTCTTTATACCAGTGTTACAGTTAGATGACCCTGATGAAGGCCACAAGCTGAAACGTGTCTGTCTAATAATACAGTTCTTCTGTTTAATGCAAGTGTAGCTGGAGTTTGATTTAAATCCAATGTCCATTTACATTTTTCCTGTGTTTTATTTGAAGTGTTGATCCCTATTGATTAACTTTGATTAGCTGACTCTTTTCTGGAGGTAAAAAATAAAAATATAGTAGATTTCAGGTAAACACTCAGGGAAACCAAATACTGCAAGGGCGGATGTTGGGCCAAGCTTGGGGCATGGCTGAGAGCAGTGACTGCTTTGTTGTTACATCACAAAGTTACAGAAGTCTGACGGCTGGTTTTAAGGCTCAGTTTCTGAATACAGGCTGTGTGCATTTCCCTGTGGACTGAGGCTTTGATACTTTCACAGTATTAATATAGAACCTAGACCTGCTTTATAATCAAAGAACACATGGACATCTACCATTAGACTATATGGGACCTTTAAACAAAAGCTTAAAAACCTATTCAGTTTAGAATGGTTTAAGGTTTTGGTGCAGCAGAATTGAAAGATAAACCGGTACTCAATCCTTTGTTTAATGTTCATCTTAATTGGTGAAACCCACCCATGTCTGTTGCATCATACCCATGCCTCCCCTTTTGTTTCTCCCCCTCTGTACCTCCCTCTCCTCAGTTTTCTCTGCTGTCAGAGGTACGAGGGCTGGTCACGCCGCAGGACCTGGAGTGTTTTGACGGGATGGTACTGCGACGTGAGATTCAGGCTCTGAAGGCGCGGCAGGGCACAGCTGGAGCCACAGCCCTGCAGCCAGATGCCCTGTCTATGGTGTCGTACCCTGATACCCTGACCTCGTCCTCAGCCAGCTTCATGACCAACACCACCCTCAGCTCTGCACGGGTAGGCTGGGTGCACTGGTGGATTAATTACCTAGATCTTGTTGCCTCTATCTCACAGTGTGTACCTTTGAGTTAGATTTTTTTTAGTTTACTTAATATTTTTGGGTGGAAACATCATCTCTCTTCACTTCCCTCTGCTTAAAATGTATATTTCCACTGCTGCAATCATTTGAGATTTTTCTTACATGTTTGAAGAAGTTAAATGATGATGTATGGGCCAGAGTGCTGCTGTTTTCTGGTCTCCCTCACAGTCTGTGTATTTGGATTTTGATTGGCTACTTCTGTTTGGCTATCTGCTCTCACTTCCTTTCCTTGGCTGTGTGTGTGTGAGAGAGAGAGACAGAGAGGGGAGGGGGGGCAGTGTGATGTATTTCCATGGCTTATAACAGATTCTGCTATAGAAAAGATATTTTTGCTTTGGTGTGGACTTTGTTGGGCTGAACAATGACACCTTTCACTGCCTTGCTGCTGAGATTGAAAAGTCTCTCTGTTGAGATTTGATAGGTTGTATTTGTCTTCCACCTCACGCCCAAAATCCTCCCCCCTCTCCCCCTGTGTAGGAAAGACTGCTCTGGCTGATAGATATGATGGAGGTAGGAATCACTGCTGAAAGAGATGAAGCTTTCCAACACAAAGCCACACATGCGGGATACACACTAGAGCAAAGAGACATTAAGTTAACTGTGGGCAGCTGCCACACATACACACACACTTCAACTCAATCCTTGGTTTGCAGTTTTTGCTGTGAGTTTGCTTGGAGTGTTTTTCTTTTTTTTTTCTTTTTTTTTTTTATTATTGCCTTCTCAGCCTGGATTTGGAAAGGAACTGTAGTGCTTTTAAAGAGAGTGTGTCACTCCACAGTCTGAGGTGTTAAGAGTTAAGACTCCTGACACTTCATGTTGTGAGTGTGAGGACTGTGGCTCTCCTCCTCATCCCCGTCTTCAGATCTGGCTGTTTTTGTGAGGATGAGGTCACACTTCCAGAGAGAAGAGATCACAAAAAAAAAAAAACTGCTCCTAATTACAGAAGAATTTTCTGAGCTGTGCTCATCACAAGAGAAGGTTACATTTGGTTTATCCTTCTCTTTGCTAATTTGGAAAAATCTAATTTTCAATTAAAATTATTAAAAGATTATAAACATAATATTTGTGTTAAAATGTTTTAAGCTATTTACTTGAAATACATGATTCAGTGTGTGCTCCTATCCCAAGATAAGATATTTAAAGGTTTCTTCATGGGTGGCATGGTGGTGCAGTGGTTAGCACTGTTGCTTCACAGCAAGAAGTTTCTGGTTAAAACCTGCTGGCGGGTTGCAGCCGTTCTGTGTTTGCATGTTCTCCACGTGCCTGAGTGTATATCAGCCCTGTGATAGACTGGTGACCTATCCAGGGTGTACCCCGCCCTCGCCCAGTGTCAGCTGGAAATGGAAATGTCTCCAGCTGCCCCACGACTCTAAAAGGATAAGTGCTATAGCTAATGGATAATCTCAGTAACAGCAAGTTATCTGACGTTATCATAGCCGGCCACTAATGAAAACAGACATGTAACATTATGTGGCTTCCAAGTTACTTACACGTGGAGAAGAAAAGCCAGTTCTGAGTCAAGCCGGACCCTTTAGCAGCTCGTAGGTCTCCGCATCTCAGAAAAGTTTTCTTCATGTGCAAACTGAGACATTACAAACTATTCATTAAAAAAGTACTTACATAAAATGACTCAATAGGAAAAGTTATCAGTAACATTACTTGTTACTTTACTTTGGTTATCCAGCCCAGCTCCATCAAAGGTACTGTACCTTTAAACAACTTCAAAAACTCTGTATACATCTTTTGTATTTAACATGAGTGTACAATGAAATGAGCAGCCAGGCTGTTTGTAATCACTACTATAGTCCAGCAACTCAAACACAAATGTGTTAGTATGTTCGCATGCAAGTGTCTGATTTCTTACATGAGCACACACACACACACACACACACACACACACACACACACACACAGGTGTACACCCGGTGTCTAAGCTGGCAATGGAGATAAGCTGTAGACTGCAGATTTTTGCATCAGTCATTCTCATTCAGATGCCTCAGATGGGTTTTGCCTGCCTTTCTGCTTTCCCCTTCGAGAAGCGACATTTACATGTGTGAGAGTGTGTGTGTGTGTGTGTGTGTGTGTGTGTGTGTGTGTGTGTGTTGGTCTGTATTCTTCCCGTGTGTTTATGTGTACCTATTTGTGTATATTTGTGCTGTTTTGGACCCATGGGTGACTGCTACCGCTGCTGTGTAAAGCAGATTAGAGAGCTGGGTGGGTTTGGGAGGATAAAAATACTGAATTTCCGAACCGCACTGAAAGCCAGGTATACAGTCGACTGCATACCAATGCACGTACACACACACACACACACACACACACACACACACAACACACACACACACACACACACACACAAAAACACGCACACATTATGAAGATAGACACGTAAACACAGTTGCTCTTTGAAGAATACCAACCCCCTGGCCAAACACAATGTTGCTTTTGCATGATTCTGCAAAACATCAGATTGTTTATTTTTTAAATTCAGTGCGTCAAATCTTTAGATTTTTCCCTCTAATATCTGTGGATGTAAACTATAGTAATGCTTACACATGGTTAAGTTTAGGCAACTTAAGCTGCTTTTAAAAGCCTAAAAAAAACAGCCAACATTAAGGACGGGTCTGAAACAGGCTGTGAACACAAGGCTCTGGAGTCGCAGGCTGTGTTCGGACAGACCAAATTAGATTAAATACATCCAAGCACAGATTAGCACGCAGTACAGAGAGAATACATTGAAGCGTGAATGTAGTAAACTTTACTTCCTGGATCATATTTCATCTTGTCATCATTTACTGTAGCCGCATGCCAATACCAGCACCTTGTGTTTTTTGGCTGGACCGGCCTTAGAAAAGCAAATATCCTTGACTGAGTCATTACAGCACTGGTCGGCCATTGCTCTTTCAAAATGAATTGACACAAACACTACATTTCATTTTCATTGATTTCATTACATTACAGGCAGTGATGCCAACCTAGCTCCTTTGTCGTTAGATTTACTGACTTTTCATTGACCGACTTTTAACAAAAGGTTTAGCTACTTTCTGTAGAAAAGAGTCACCAGAATTGCCCTGTGAGTGCGAGGTCAGACTTTCAGTGCAGAGCAGCAGCTTGGAAATGGTTCGGAAGTGACAGCTGATTTATATTTAGCCTATTCTTAATGGGCCATGTTTCAACAGAAATGACATGACAACAGAAACAGAAAAACATGTAAATGAGAGCAGCTTTATTGGGAATTCAGAAGCATTAAAATACAGTTTTTCCAAGCACAGAGAGTAGGGGAGAAGCATAAACAAATGCAAATAGGACATGATGACATCACTGATACGCTAATTGGCATATTTTGTAATCTAGTGACATTTAGCGACTTTTCGAGCAGGCTTTAGCTGCTTTCCATTGAAAGTAGTTGTTGACATTGGTTCCAGCCATATACAAGGGTTACACTAGGTTTTATTTAACACAGTCCTATTTTAGTTCTGAATGCGGCCCTGCCCAGAGCAAACACTGCAAGACTGCCAGGGCCACAAACAACTTCAGCAATGAGGCGTCTGTGATCAATAGTGTTTGTAATCTGCTGTAAGTCTGTAATTTGCCTTCACTGTTGTTGTAGTTTAGGGTCTGTTTTATTTTAGCAATAATTAACAAGCCTGTATTATCCTGTAATCCTCTTTAGTCATTCGCATAGAAAATGAATCAGAGCTGCAAATTCAGCCCAGTTCCAGCCTAGCTGTGTTCACCCTACGCTGCACAGTTGTCTTTAAAGTTGGTCACTGTGCCAGTTGAGGTGATCATGGTGCCTTACCCTCTTGCTGTGGCTTAGCCGAGAGACATGTCAGACTACATGTTGAACCCATTATAGCTTGCAGTCTGTCAGCAGGGCCGATAGGGTCAGAGCTCCAGGATCAGGACTGCTGACAAACCGATGGTGTCACAGAGCATGTCGTACATATTGTCAAACCAGGCAAGAGAGGGGACCAACATTCTGACAGTCTGCCTCATGAGTGTCATAAACAGAGTCAGTGGTCTTCAACATGAACAAACCACCACACTGCATAAAGATGACACTACTTCCTTCATGCTGAATGATGCCATTGGATGTGAACCATGTTATGCAGAATTGTCTAACATTACTCCTGGGTAGAGTGCGACACACATGCATCCAGACACACACACAAATGCGCGCGCTGTTGATGATAATTGTGGTTGGACACGGTCATACATACACACAAACACAGCGTGCTGTCACTGGTTACAGTGCAGAGCAGCATCTCTGCATGTAAAAAGTTGATAGACTCTTGTGATAAATAAATTGTCTGTAAGTGCTCCCCGTGCAGCAACGAGGGGTAATTAAGCTGAATTGATGGGGCTTTTGTTCTGCTTTAATGGCAGAGTTAAATGAAGGGCAATGTTTCTCTGAACTCAGCTCCCCCGCTCTGAAATCCCTCACAGATCTGCCACAAATTACCCCCTCTCCACCACACCGGTGGGATTGAGCTGCCAAATCCTGCTTTGAACTGAGCTGATGGTTCTTTATCGATTTCACAGCATGTGTGTTTTGCTTGTGGAAGACGACATGATAGCTGTGTCTATGTGAGCGTGTGTGTGCGTGTGCATGACTTATTTGCTTGCCTTCCTTATAGACTTTGAGACTGGCAAGCAAATGCGAACAGATATTGACGTCTTTCCTCTTTTCTGGGAGATGTGGAACATCCACCAAATCTAATTTGGCATTTGTTTTCGAGATAAACACACATCTGTGTTTAACATCTGCTCACTAGCTTTCTCCCTCTCACTTTAATCACTCTCTCCTTCCTCCCCCCTCTCTGTGTTTCTGTCTTTGCTGTCTTTCATCCATCCCCCGTCCTTCTCTCTCACCTCTGGCTTTCGCCTTTTCCTCTATTTCTTTCCTGTGTCTCTCAGAACAACAGCGTGGTGGAGAGTAATGAGGAGGATCCTCCGGAGAGTCTGAACACGCTGCTCACCGACATCTCTCTGGTGAGCCTGGCAGGCCCCTGCTCTGGCCTGATAAAGATGGATACGGCACAGGGGAGAAGTGAGGAGGGGTGGGATGAAAATGATGAAAAAAAAAACAGGATGGGAGATGAGGTAGGGGCGGATGGAGGTACTTGAGACATGGCTGACCCTCAGGCTTTGTATTGTAGACTGAGGTAGAGTGAAACAAGTGTTTGCACCGAATAAAGAAAGAAAAACAGAGCTTTTTGAGATTAAGTGCCGGTGTAGCCTTTCCTCATCTTTTCTCTGTTGTGTGCAAAGTGATGAGGGGAGACTGATCGCTATACGCCACCTGGCCTGTCCAGTTCTCTTCCTGCCTCTTCATCTCTAACAAGAAGGAAGAGCTTACTGTTGCACCATAGTTTACAAAAAACTGACTGCATGGCGACCTCAGTTTCCAAAGCAACAAATCGAGAGGTCTCATTTGTTTATCTGAACCGCAGCAGAAGGTCAAGGAGGAAGCTTTTAGTCCACTGTATTCCAAGGCTACCTGTCAACCGAGTCATAACTCACTTTTCTTTCGTACACTTTCTTTTTTGCTCATTTTATGTCTCACTCCATACACGGGCAAGCCATCCACGTCTCAGTGTTGTTCATTTCACTGTCAGTTTGAGTTTGAGCTTTGTTACCCCAGAAAAGCAGGACACCGGCGGAATCGCACCAACGAGCAGCGACGTGTTGGGCCTGGTTTGGATGTTGTAAATGTCTTCAGGTCAACTGTCACTGAACCTGGTGCAGTGGTTAAACATGTGTCTAATGCAGCTGTGTGAGTGAAAAACTGCTGAGAAGTATGAAGAAATTAATATGATAACTGGGTTTAAACTCTGGCTTTAGCTGTACTCCCTCTGCATAATAGAGATGTAAAAATCCTTTGTGGAGTTCATGTTTGATACACTCTTGATATTTGTAACAAAGTTTGAATTTAAACACAAACTGTGACTGTAAAATTATTATATTATATATTATTATATAGTATTATTATTTATTTCTCTTTAGATGTAAAATCTGTTTTTTCTTCTTCTAGTATTTAGTTAAAAATGCAAATAACAGAAGATGGATAGTCTAAAAGGTGCATTTCATCCAAATGACTAAAACATGTCCCTCACTTGTAAGTTGCTTTGGATAAAAGCTTCTGCCAAAGGAGTAAATGTAAATGTAACATATTTTGTCATCGGCCTCCAATGAAATTTTGTTTGACATTTTAAGAATAATTAGTCTTAGCACAAATTAAACTCCATTCACCTCCATTGTATTGGCAGAAATATCAGGGATTCCTGCCAATAAAACCTGGACAAATAAAAACAAAACTAGATATGACTCTAGGTAAGTGAGCCAGGAGATCCTTATTTACATACAACAGTGAAGTATAGACAAGCCCATACATAAAAAGACTCTGGGAAACATTCTCTAAATTGAAGCTCATCTAAACAAATTTACAGAAACAAATTTGTGAAGCCGGAATGTTTTTAAGACTTAAAGCTAAGATAAACATGTTGAGGCAGTCGTAGAAGCCTCTGTTGATGGTGTTAATGCGTGAATTTAATTTCGCCCTCTGGTATTTAACATATGCAAACAAAAATTTGCACATTTTCCCAAGTCAGAACTGAAGATTTCAGCTCCATGATACATATGGTCACATTCTCTATTGCAGTATATTGTGCTACAGTATATTGTCACACCCCTAATCAATGATGATGAATATATCCTTTCACTTCAGGATGACGTACAGTCCACCACCGCCGAATCCCCCCCCTCCTTCAAGCCTCCACCCCCACCGGGGGTGCAGAGGCGCTCGAGTAGACGAGATCACCTCAACAAATGCCCCTCGTCCGAATCCTCCCACTCAGGCTTGTACTTCACAGCCCCGAACTCCCACAACCAAAGTAAAGAGCCAGGACACAGCCCTGCCTCACCCTCACTGCACCACAAACGAGAACATCCCAGGGACCCGTCTCGGGACTATGCGGCCATCAGAAAGAGAGAGCCTTCGGTACCATCCAAGAAAGAACAAATCACAGCTGCTCAGTTGTCCATGGTCACCCAACACAACATCGGCCCTTTCCCCAGGGTCCAGTCCCCCAACAGAGGCACCAAACCTGCTGCCCCGTCCCCTTCACCTCCACCTCCACCTCCACCTCCACTCCCTGCTCCTCATCCACCCCCATCTCTACCCCTTAAGCCAGTGTCCATGTCCAAAGCCTCCCCCGCTTCCTCTCCTGGCTCTAAACAGCAGTTTGTTACAGTGGAGGTTCACAGGCCCAACGCAGAGCCCGATGTCAACGAAGTGCGGCCGCTGCCGCAAGCTCGAGGTGAGGACATAGAACACCGGAGGTCAAATGTACAAACTCGACATGTTTCAAGAGTAAAGTTTATGTGATTTGTCAAATAATTGAAACTAATAATTGTTCTACATTATTGATTAATGTGTAAATTACTTTTTTAAAACTTCATTAGTCATTTAGTAAAAAACTGCAATCACAATGTCCCAGAGCCCAAGCTGACATCTTCAAACTGCTTCAGACCTTAAGAGAAAAAGAGCCAAACTAATTATCAACTCTATGAATTACTAATTGCTGTGCAAACATTTCCAAAAATGTTGCCTGATACCTTCCGTGCTTCATAAGACTGTTTTGCCCGGATACAATTTTCTTGCATCAGTAAATTTGCTATCAGAATTGATATTGCAAGAACCTCTTCACTCATCAGTTTGGTGCAGAGTTATATTCGTAGACAACCAGCTCCACAAATAAAGGCACACTTACTTTTTATCAGTCAGAGCACTGGAGCATCACAGACTGACTGTGCTGTGGGAACGTGTTCATGTTTTCAACCTTTCTTTTTAGAAACATGTGTAGTGTTTCTCTCTTGATAATGAAACACCGAGATTAAACGCTGCAGTTGGGATCCATTTTCTGATACCGGTTATATGCTGATTGTCACTCCCTGCTCAAAATGAGGAAATATGCAGTTTCGATAATGAAGAAGATGGGTATAAATACATTATGTATAATCTCTCTCAAATGTGTATTTACTTGGATGTAATGTGCTTAAATGAGCAATTATCCAGAACATTGTGCACGATGCCACTGAATGCACTAATCTTAATAAGGTTTTAATCCTGTGTTAAATCTTAAAATCATATTTTTTATAAAACTCTACTTGAGACAGGCTTAAACCAATGAAAATAAAAGTGTAGGATTGCTTCCACACAATAAGATTTAGAGGCGACACAGTATAATGTGTGTGAGAGTCCTTGACATCATGTCTGCCTGCTCCCCCTCAGGTGGTGCCCTGTCTCAGCTGTCAGACAGCGGCCAGACCCTCAGTGAGGACAGTGGTGTGGACATAGCTGAGTCAGGACACATCAGCAAAGACAGCAGCCCCCATTCCTCACGCACACGCCTCCCCCGAGACACCCAGGGAGGCGGGGGGGACAACCCCTCCAAACCGGTGAGGGGGTGTATCAGAACAGTTGTGATGGATGAGTGGATGAATTGTGGGGAATGAGAGAAGTGTCCAGGTGACCTGGGTGTCTGTGTGTGTGTATCTCTGTTTTTGTGGGGACTAATTAGAGTTTCAGACCTTAAGGGTCAGATTATGGAAAAGTGAGACAGCTCTGAAAATGGAGACATTTTTAGACACTTTTGGAAATCTAAGACCTTTTTGGAAATTTAGGGCATTTAAAAATGAGGGAACGTTTTTGGTAATTGAAGACCTTTCTGGAAAATGAGGAGATTCTTGAAAAGTGGGATCATTTTTGAGAATGAGGACATTTTGGAAAGTAAAGACATTTTTGAAAAGTGATAATATCGTGTCTGATCCTTACTTCTTTCTCTCTGAGGGTTCGGACCTGGTTTGAATGTTAAGAGTAGAAATTAAAGTTAAAATTCAAGTTGGAGTTAGGGGGTAGGCAATGCATTAATATATTACTGTCCTCACAAGTGTAGAAGTATGAGTGTGTGTGTGTGTGTGTGTGTGTGTGTGTGTGTGTGTGTGTGCGTGTGTGTTTGTGTGTGCGTGTGTGTTTGTGTGAGTGAGTACTTGATTTATTATATTCGTGGGGTTTGGTCCACAGGTTTAAAGGGCTGTTTGAGGGTTCACACTTGTGCTGTGTCTCAAATCGGATACTTCAGTCAATACATTAGCATGTAGTACAGTGTGTACACAGTATACTCACTGGCGTATTGTATGAATTTCAACAGGGTAGTGTTGCCCCAAATCAAACACTCCCATTGTGCACTCACCAGAAATGATGATCACAACAGGTGACCGCGATTGTTGCCCACCTGCAGGCTGCGTCGCTCACTTGACTTGAAAATGAACATTTCATTTTCCTGTATGTGCCCCCTGTGTCATCTGGCATGGAAATTAGGCCCCTAATCACCCCCTGGCTTCTGCTATGTAGCCAAGATGGCGACCGTTGGAGGTGAGAGTTGACAGTTTTCAGTGCACCATACACTGACTTACAGTGCATTGCATGTTGCCATACTTGACAATATGAACTCACTTCTGCACTCAAAATAGCAAGTGTTGGTATGGAAAGATACGAATTGAGACACAGCATTGGTTTTAGGGTGCGGATAAGGGTTGAAGATAGGCATTTAGTTGTGATGGTTAAGGTTAGGGTAAGGAGCTTGGGAATGCATTATGTCAATGATGGGTCCCCACAAAGACAGCTGTACAAACGCGTGTGTGTAAGTGAGCTGAAAATAAACCATGAGTTACTTACAGGTTTAATAAATCAATGTGCGTTATTGCTGATCCTCCTCCAGAATCTGCCTGAATCAATCCTAACCGTGATCTCTTCTCTCCTCCCTCCGTTTGCTCAAACACACTTGTTTCCTTTCTTCCACTCATTTCTTTATTTATCACTCATGTCATTCATTCAGTCACATGCTCCATCATTTATTTCATCACTCACTGCAGTGACGCTTAATGAAACTTTCAAATCGCTCTCTGGTTCTTATTGATTGATGGGAAAAGTAACAAGTGAGGTTGGGAGTAGCCAGATTGTTTATGACGAAAGGGCTGTTAAGTTCAATGTCTGTGTTAGATCAGAATTACTGTAGGCGGGAAAAGTGATGGCTGAGTGGACTTTGTATCGTAAAGCGCTACATTTCATTGCTAAGGAGAAAAGCATTTACCTTCTGTTTGTTTTGGAGTGTCAAGCAAGACGCTGCTGAAAAGAGTTAAATGATGTGCTCATCAAAGAGAGAACATTTGTTTAAGCCTTAATATAACCTCCGCATTCTCACGCCAGTAAAAATACACAGCAGGGTGACAGGTGCAGAAATGTAAATATGGCCCAGAGTCATGAAAGAAAATATCGCTTAATATCATGTTTGATACAAAGGCTAAGGTGAAGGTGAGATGGCTAACATCTGTATTTATATAAAGTTCACCTCCTCTGCCATCTAGCTTCCAGTAGCTTCTGTAGCCTGTAGTTGAGTTGTGTTTTCTCATCATCTTTCCTGAAAAGCTGAACATGTTCCTGGGGTCTTATGTCCATATTCTAAGATAAATAGACGTCTATTGGAACAACTTATTTATTAGGATTCAATAACTACAGCTGACATGAGGCTTTAGCTGAGTGTCAGTGGTTTATGGATGTGTTGTTACTGAATGTCAACAAAATAATCAGCAATTTATCTCAATCGAAGCTTCTCTAGTTAGTCTAAATCACTATGAATAATATGACTCTAATGTTAAAAGAGTCACTAATAGCAACATATTCGCAGAGTAAGAAGAATTAACATAACAGGCTGTAGTTAGAGCTGAAAGCAGCCGTTTTCAGCAAACACACTCACGTAAACCTTATGTGCACGACCTGCCAGCTCCAAATGACAGACAAGACAAGGTTAGACGGATGAACGGATGAATGGTGACAGAAAACTAAGAGGACAGAGAGAGGGGTATGGCATTCAACAATGAAATGTCCCCAGCTGGAATTGAACTGAGCATGCTGCAGTTATATGGTTTGCATCTTAACCACTAGACAACCATAGGCATTTATCTTAGAATAAGGACGAACATACAGATGAGAAAACCCCCACTGTGTTACGGAAGCTAGTGGAACAGAAGCTTTACAAGAGTTGAAATAAATAATAAATTAAATAAATTAATACAGGTGATTCAACAATGGCAAAAAATGACATACATGCCTTGTTAAAAATGAGTAAAAGGATTTAAAAAGAAACTATTATTTCTTTTGTCCTCTGACTTGTGAAGCTGTTTACCAAGATTGGTCATTATTCATGAATACACCACCAGGATTGAATATGTACGTGTTAATAAAGAGGAGAGGCATGGCCTTTGTTAATGTGTAAATCCACTGAGAAAACTCTCGAGAGACAATAAAGCTCTTACATGGATAAACAAAGGCAGAAAGAAGTGTGTATGCATAGGGGGGCACAAAGACAGAGGCCGGCAAAGGGAGACTGTGTAATGTTATATTTGGTTTATGAATACAGATTAATAATGTTCTTACATTATAACTTGTCCTATCCTTTACTGTAGCCAGGGCTGTTGGAGCCCACCTCTACACTAGTGAGGGTGGCAAAGAGTGCCAGCACCCTGGGTATTGCCATTGAAGGTGGAGCCAACACTCGCCAGCCGCTACCACGAATTGTCACAATACAGGTGAGTTGGGTAGAAAGCAAAATAATAGTTGAAATAATACCACCGCCTATTTAACCCAGCATTCATATTAATATTAAAGGAGCTATTTGTAAGTTTTGCTATTGCTACATTAGCAGGCGTTTGCATCCACAGCTGTTAACTCAACAGTTTGGCTAAGAGCTTCAGCCATTGTTGCATTTACAGGAGGTTATACGCACCATAGCAGCGCTACTTCTTCAGGTCAGACTGGACGCTGAACTGACTCGGTATTGGAAAGTGAGCTAGCTAGTTAGCATGCTAATTTCAGTAGAAGAAAATAAGTGAGTGAAATAGAAGTAAAACAAGAGATTGCTTTCCACCACTGGAGACAGCTGGTTATGAAGCAATAGCAAACACTTACATATAGCATCATTAATTCTGCTCCATTTTTGGTGAATGTTCTCCTTGTATTGTCAGCTGTGTCTTTTTGATTGTCTGCAATGGTAGCGCACACACACCCTCCAGGTGGGACTTGATGTCCTTTAAGGCTTTATATGGATTCACGCTGCAGCTGAACACACACTGAGATTCCCGCTAATTTTGTCCTTTCTGGGCCTCTCACAAAGATGATTACAACATTAATGGCCTCCATGAAAAGGCTCGGCTGCCAGGAGTCTCTTGCATTTCACTGTAGTTAATGCTTTCAGTATGAGGCAGCTGTGGTATAATGTTGATGTTTGAGGATACAGGCAAAAGCCAATATCAGCAGCAACACCTATGGGAGACTTTACAGCATCTTTCAAATGAAAGTTTATGCTCTGTTTGGATATATGAATTTTAATTGAATTATGACGCAATGGAAATGAATGGAAATTAACATGTTGCATTTGCATCATGTGTGTATTTAAAAATCCTTGAAAATACAGGCTATGCAAAGTGAAATCCATGAATTGACAGGTTAGTCACCCCTGAAGAAAGCTATTGCTGTTATTGAGTGTGCATATGTCTACATCCCATGGTAATTTTCAAGTCAACAAAGCCTTTCATTAGCTCATGACTATCTGCGGCACTAATCATTTTCTAACCACAGAGAAGCGGGGAGTTACAATTTAAAGAGCAGAGCAGTGGGCAGCTATAGACTACAGTCCACACCGTGTTCAAAGCTGTCGCTCAGCCTCTGACTGCTCAGAGG
Organism: Seriola aureovittata; assembly: GCF_021018895.1. NCBI lineage: Eukaryota > Metazoa > Chordata > Actinopteri > Carangiformes > Carangidae > Seriola > Seriola aureovittata. Next base: position 5,503,561 of record NC_079381.1, read on the forward strand.
AGGTGATTGAAATAAAAAAGGGTTGCTGATTGCAAGGGGAGGGATAAAAGGATTGGAAATCAGCACATTCAAAATCAAAGAGTGCACTGAAAGAAAGGAAGGCAAGTGTGAGTGAAGGATGCAAAAGAAGTGAGAGTGTTGTTACTAAGGAGAGGGGGGGGGTGTTTGGTGGTTGTGAAGGTGGTGGGAAGGTTATTGTGCAAAGAGTTGCATCAGGGACCATGTAAACAAATGTGTTTTTAATCACACACCACTGTTGTTCTCAGCAGTGATCGTGATACAGAACCGAAACAAATGCGGGACCCCAGTGTCACTCCCTTTTAAACTTGTTTATCCGACGTATGTGTTTCTGTTTTTGTCTCCTTACACGAGGAAACGGCTCGGCTAATTTTATTGGAGAGCTGCTTCTTTTCTGCATAATTGTCTGGGCCTCAGTGGACCATGTATCTTAGCTCCATTCACTCAGAGATAACAAGACAGCAGCTCTTTAATGAAGAAAGAAAATCCCAAATTTAAAGATGGAAAAGACTCAGAGAAAGTGGTTTTCTCAGATCTGTCAGGTAGTGTCTCTTTCACTTGAGTGGAATATTAAGACAAAAACAAAAGTGGTCCAGTATACTTGGCTGAGATTTTCAGGAGAATAGATGGATTCAAAAGATAACAAGCTACAGGTTCTTGCACATTTTTACATAGACATATCCTGTTTTGCAAAATATTATACTAACACAACAAAATAATGAAAGAAAAGAGCACGCAAAGTAATCCTTTCAAGAAGGCCAGCACTTCAGCTGTGCGTGCATTCATTCGATGGCCAGCCTGATATGCAAGTCAGGAAACCACGTCCCCTCAGACCAGGACTGTCTGTGATACTGAATGCTGAAGTAGCTGATTGCAAGGGAAGATATATATATATATATATATATATCAGAGTAGACAGAGATCTTGAAACACGGTTAAAACTCTTTTCATAAGCTCATTTGAACAGAGATAAAATTCATTTGAACCATCCAGGCAAGTGGACTGACATGTTAATCAGGTTAAATTATTGCTGGGTGTCTAATTACAGCTCTTATTTTAATTACACAGATTTCATCTAAACTTGTGATGTGTGGAGATCTAGACCCTATCGATCACAAGTGAGACAAAGCCACAGGTTACATGACACCACTGCTACATCCCTGAACAATAACACTGAATCGCTTCACAGTTATTTAAAGACATTAATAACATGGCAGCCTCGAGGTCACTTGTTCCAGGAAAGAGAGAGAGACTTTCAGCACGTTCAGTTTTCAAGGTGGAAAAGTGAGCTGTTAAAACTTTGCTCTGTCACCCGGGGAAAGCTAACTCAATATTATTAGGCCCTTGAGCAAGGCACACAACCTCAGTACTTCTCCCAGTCAAGACCGAGCATCAGAATGATGAATTTGCTGGGGGAAAAAAAACAAAAAAGGTTGGTTTTGTTCTTGGCTTTCTGACAAGCTCCCGCTCCATCAGTGGGACAGATGATGGCATCACATCACAGCCAATGCCTTCGACAATACCGCCTCTCTGCTATATTGGAAGTGCTCACAGTCCGTACAGCAAACCTCTGGCTTCTGTATTCCTTGTCTCTGCGGGCACGAGGCCTGTCTCCTCAGGTCGCCTCAATCACAGCTGCAGGGGATGAAGTGCAGATGAGTGAGCCACTGCTAGCCAACCAACTGTTATCAGTCCCCATCACCCCTCCGGAGGCAACAGCCTGTTATCACTGCCATCTTCCCACCGTGACGACAGACTGCTCAACTCGCTCGGGGTAACTGTTGTAGGCTCAGTAAATAGCGATGCAGTCCTGATGTGGAAGACACTTTAGCCATTATAGTTGCACGTAAATGAGGTCAGCTGTCAGAGTCATGAGGAGGAGAGCGTGGAATCTTTGGTATGTTTTCAAGATCATGAGTAAGTGATTTGTTTTTCTGTAGATATGTTGTTATTTGGTTTGAATGTAGTTTAAAGCAGTATTCGTTTATTTTTATGGCTAATCAATGGCTGACACACTGCTCTGATATTTTATGGACTAAAGTTGTTATTGGTCACATGTTAGCAAATAGACATCCAGCAGATACAGAGCAACATTATCATCAAGTTGAAGTTGGATTTGTGTCCACATGATGAATGTAAGTCCAGTTCTAATTCTCCTTTTAGCTCTGGTTTGGTCTCTACCAACCTCTAAAAAACATCAGGCTCTGGCTGACGGTCCAGCAGTGAACATCGAGTTCATCATCTGCTGTATTTTTTAGGGTGAGGCCACTTAGACATTAGAAGAATCTGTCCTCGTTCTCTCTGTCTTGAAAATATGATGGTTTCCTTTGTTCGGAGAGGAGAAAGTGATTGTCCCAGGGGTAGTGCAGCCAATCACAACCCAGTCATCACCAAGGAGCCACGCTCAGTTGGTTTCAAATGAGAGAGCAGGATCCTCGCCCAAGCTGCAATGACATAATCCCAGAGGTCTGCAGTGGCTTTGTGCAAGACTGCACTAACTGCCGTGAGAGGCCTGCAGAGGTCATTACGTTTTGCCTCTCGACACGAAAAAGCACATTTCTTCGTTACGTATATCATTCACTGCAGAGACGGTTAAAATAAATGTGTGATGGAAGTAATTTTGATGAAGACTGTTCTCGACTGAGATTTAAAATGTGTGATTTCCACTTCAGACTGGAGAAGAGGAAAGAGAGCAGTCATGTCTTCTTCACTTTATAGCCCTCCTCTGGGGATGTGAGGAGATGGGGCGAACAAATATGACTTCGGTTTGCTTCACAGAAACAACAGTTTGTTGCTGAGGACCTACTTTGTGAAATGAGTCGTCCAGACCAGAGTGGTCTTCGCACAGAAACTAACCCCTTCAGTGCAGCGGTTCAGACTGAGGCTGAGGATGATGAAATCGATGACATTCTGGGACGTATTGAAGCAGTGATGCGCTGGTTCTTTCAGGAGTCTTCTAATGTCACTGCCAACAGAGCTGAGACTTAAGAAACGAGACCCCAGTCCTGGTGTGTTTCTGAATATCTACCAAGATGTCAGCGCGCAACATTTTTCTGATCACAGATGAAAAGTGTGAGGATGAAACTGCGACAGGAGGGGGGAGCTGCAGGTCAGGAGAGAGCATTTCATTTTGTTGATCACACACTCCTTTGTAAAGGCATGAGACTGAATACATTTACTGCTGAGCATCTGAGAACCAGACTGCAGAGGTTTGTGTGTGTGTGAATGTGTGTTTCTCTGACAAGGCGTCTCTGTATGCTAATGCAGTACCTGTTGCATTTATGGCTCAATGTTTAAATTTTAGCTTGGACACAGTGAGGACTTACTTACTTGGCTGTAACAGAACAGAAGCAGGGATCTCAGACTCTTGTAAAGACTCTTTGTCGACTCTTGATAGAAGGAACAAGAAGACTTCTTTTTGGCTGGCTGGCCTAGTCCTGAGCTGCAGTTAGTCCCAGGTCTTTGATGTAATGATTGGTTTTACCTTTGAGACTCTTTGTGGTGATGACTGTATTTGATCACAGACAGAAGCTTTTTGTTTTTTCCCCTGAGAGAAATACAAACCAAACTTTGTAAAAGCCGTGCATGTTGATTCACAACGTTTACCACTTTTTTTGATGGCATTTCCAGACCCATCAAAGACTGTTCTGTCCTGCTGGTCTGAAAAAAATATTCAGTCTGTTGAAAGGTAATGACAGAACTAATATAGTGTTTATATTATCCTGGTGTTTTACAAAGGTGTTTTTTTGTTATTCGGGTGGTGGTGCTGTAGCTTCTCTTTTTTTTATTTGGCTTTAATTCACTGATCATTACAGCAGATTTACTCATGCAAGGACATTTTCATATTCTTATCCCAAACCTGGTCCTGAGCCTTGTTTGGACGAGTGGTCCAAGTCCGATTTAGCAAGTTGGTCATTTGAGCTTAATGAATACCACCTGTTCATGAGTAGGTGCACATTTGTGAGACGTGATTGTTAGTATAAACAATGCCTCCAAATGACTGCATACTGTCAGCTGGCCCGTTCTGCTCCATTTGCGGGCAGGCGGCATTCACCAAAATATCACCTGAGAGTAAAAAGAAGAATTTTACACTGTAGTGCTTCAAGTCCTGCTGTCGAAAATCACCTTCACTTTACGTAATGAGTCTTTTCCCACCATCTGCGCATGACCTGCACAGACCTGTACCCCTTGTCAGTTTCAGCCGTGTCCAAAAATTGGTGAATCCACTTGATGAAATTTGTTCGTATGAGAGGTTCCCACATGAGGCCGATCAATGTGTTTTAAATTAACAATCAAATCAATCAAACAAACATGATCTGTGTAACACTTTTCATACAGGTTAGTGGAGTTCAAAGTGCTTCACAGAATGACTGATAAGTCAAAAAAATAAGAAATCTGACAGTGAGTTACAATAAAACAGCTTTAAAAGCTATAATAACATAGAAAACTGTATAAGAATCTCAACAAAATAACATAAAAATACAATAAAATACAATTTACAACATAGAGACAATACAATAAGTAAATAAAAATAATATAAAATAATTAAAATCGAGGTACATTTTGAGTTTACGTTTAAAGATCCTTCAGGTCCTTGGAGACTGTTCCAGCAGCTCGGAGTATAAAAGCTGCTTCACCAAAGGTTTCAGTCCTGCACTTCAGAAGAATTAACAGACTTGTGTCAGAGGACCTGAGGAGCTGTACTGGTTCATAGACTGTAAGCATGTGAGACATACTGTGTATGCTGGTGCAGTACATGAAGTGCTTTAAAAACAGAGAATTTTGAAATGAATAGGGAAACTGACAGGCAACCAGTGTAAGGGACTTCAAAACAGGTGTAATGTGTTGGATGCCAATCAGCATTAGCTGATTTATAACATAGTAGACCAGATGGCAGAGTAGTCAAGCCTGCAGGATATAAAAGCATGCATCAGTTTCTCTGTCACTCAGAGAGAAATGGTCGCACTAATTAAGTTCTTCTAAAATCCACCTTGTGCTTCTCTGTCTTTTCTGTTTCTCAGAGGGGTGGCTCAGCTCATAACTGCGGCCAGCTGAAGGTGGGTCAGGTGATCCTGGAGGTAAACGGGGTTTCCCTTAGGGGCCGCGAGCACAGGGACGCCGCACGCCTCATCGCCGAGGCCTTCAAGACCAAAGAGAGGGACCACGTGGACTTCCTGGTGACGGAGTTCAATGTGGCGCTATAGCTGAGCGGAGAGAGGACGATCACAGGAGCAGTGAAGGCCAAGTGCAGAGCAGTACAAGGAGAAGATGAGAAGGAGACATTGAAGCGTCTGTTGATTTAAATGGCACAACTCTTTTAGATAGACGTAAACAAACCACCACCTGATCTCTGAGCCCTTCTCCCATTAAACCCCTGAATCTGGACACATGATACTCAAATTTATACGGTATTATCTCCACTGTGGACTTTGTTCAGGATTCTCCTCAACGTGTTACCTCCCCACTGTGAGACCTTATGCACTACAATGGAAAATAGTGAAACCTATTTCTTTTCTTTGTTCTCTCAGTGTTAGAATTCGTGGATTTGCAATCATTTGAAAACCACTGGAACTTCTCCTAGCGCTCCCACGTCCCATGGTCAGTTGATTTTATTTATTTTTTCGCTTCTATCTGAGAGACAGCTGCACATCTGAGACTGATTCTGGCTCTTTACGAGCTCGGATTTGTATATGTAAAAATGAACAAATGTAGATACAGATGCATATATACTGTACACATAAAGAAACTCCTATATGAATTATAAAACCCGTAACCTCCGTTGCATCATCAACATATAGGTAATATATTTCAAAAATGATGATGATGATGATGAGTCAGGCTTTCCTGCCGACATGGGAATCTGCTAATTTTACAGCGATGCTACAGGCCCATCTTCACATTACCACCTTCTCCCAAAAAGGAAATGGATACATGGATCATGTCAGGCTAACAACACAAAAACATACTCATATCTGTGTGATCAGACATAAAAAAAACTGTATACGTGAATAACAGAAACCGTCATATGGTATTCACACAAAAGTTCTTCATTTCCTGTTTCCTTTCCCCCCTGTGTGTGTGTGTGTATCGTCTGAGACTACATCCACACTGAGCCAGCTGAATTTGAAAATGTCACTGTTTCCATCGGCAAACAACAAATTCTGCATCACAGTTTTACAGACAACAGCAGGCCACAGTAGAAAGAGTTGTTTACCCTGCTGAGGAGTTGGATATGTGCAGCTTCTCACCTGCAGCTCTTCATCCAGCAGCTCACTGTGGCTGCTCCCTCTTGTTAAATCACTCCCTGCAATATTTTAAACTGATCCGCTGTCAATAAATGACCATCGTCTTGTTCTGCAGACGCTCTATATATATAAACTACACATGTATAAAGGCAGTTTAAGAAAGTAAAACATTGAGGGGTTATTGCCAAAAATAGAATAAAAAATTTGGTTTCTTGAAAATCAAATAAAAGATTAGGACTTTGATGACAACAAAGTTTTCCTAATGCGCACTAAACGCAAGGCTGTCATGTTCAGATTCAGTCACTCTGGAGCAATTTTGAAACAGTTTTTGTCTGTTAGAATAAAAGATCAAAGTTACAGATCAAAGATACCTTTTCAGATTTGGCCAGTTTATGTGAAAGTTTTCTCAGAGGGAATAAAATCCCTCGTTCCCTCAGACCACTCAGCTTTACTCCTGCTGCTCTCCCTGCTGCATAACAATTGATGATTTTATTTTGTAATTTTATAGTTTTAATTATATTCACCCTGGGGGGTTTGCTGAAGCTGAGCTCGGTGCAGCAATTACACCCAAGAGGGAAGTAATGAGACATTTAGAGGACGACACTGCCAAAGATTTTAGAAAGACTTCTCCACACATGCTCACACATGGAACATGTGTGCACGCACGCACACAATTTATCCATTTATAGAAAAGCAATTAGGAGATAAGCAATCAGGTAGAGGGAGAGATGGAGCGAGAGAGAGAGAGGAAGACACAGAATAAGAATGAGAGAGTCAAGTAACAAATGAGAAGTGATTGTTGTTGTGGAGATGATTTCCTTCCTCTCAGGAAGAGTGTAAGCTCGGGCAGGATGTACAGCAAACATCCTCCATGTGTCACTCCAGAGACTCACATTAGGCTGCAGGCAGAAATATGAAGTAATTGGAGTAATTAATCTAAGCATGGATGTGTGTTATTTATGTGTTTAATGTGAGTGGTGTGTGTCCGTCTGCGAGTTAATGAATGCAAAGAGAAAAAGTATGCTCAAAACAAGGAGACAGCAAATAAAGACAAATGTAAATGTCATCAAGGGAACTGCTGTTCGAGACTCAGGCGCAAAGTGAAGCAGTAGTCTGGTAGTCTGGGCTTTTAAGAATGCCAACAGGGCAGCTCTGTGAAAAATTGCTTTCAAACACTCCTGAATCTTTCCGGTGACAAGTGAGAGAGGAGAACACATCCATGCTTTGTTTTTACAGCAGATCCCTGCTGTGTACCTTCAAAATGTCAACCTTTAATGAATAAAAAGCAAAGTCAGGGATGCACTGATACGCTTGTTTAGAGGTCATACCCATGTCCAGTATGTTTGTACCCATAATGCCCAATTATCTCAACATATATTTTTCAAAAGAATCTATTTTTCTTAACAGTCAAAAGGCCATGTTTTCTTCTGTCGCCAATTTTACCGGTGAAAAAAAATCCCAACATTTTTAAGCTACATGTGTTGATTCTGGCAGCTAGAAGGTGCTTGACATAACTGTGACACATCTTTGTCTGATTAAGTTGTTCATTCATTCTTTGACTTGTCTTTCTTTCAAACTGAGGAATGTTTCACCCTCCTTTAAGCCCCGTTTTTGTCTCTACCAGTCTGTGAGAAAACTATGTGGCTTTTTAGCCACTAGATGTTCGACTTTTTTACCAGCTAGCTGTAAATATTGTCTGTTGTTTGGTGCCGGACATATCGGTAGTGTACAGTGGGTTTATCAGCGCTTGTTTACTGAATATGGCCGCCTGCTGCTGTTGGTAGTGGGGTTGATGAGAGGGCTGAGACTGACTGTCTGTTCAGACAGAACGCAAGAAAAATTTCAACATTTCAAGTTGAAAACATTTCAACTTAAAGCAAAAACTTTGTGTGTATCCCAGGCTCTATGAATCTGCTTCATAAACATACAAAGACAAAGGGAAAACAGAGAGAGACCGCAGGGAAATACTGTGTGAGAAACAACCAGAGTATCTGGTGAGTTCTTACAACAGTCAGAGGCTGAACACAAACACAGAGCCACATTACCACTCACATCGCTGGTGTGACTGGTGTTAACTAGCTTACGGTTAACACACATTTGGTACGTTGGCTGTTTCTGTTTAAACACACCTTGAACCACACAGTTGTGCTGTAAAACCAAAACAAAGCTGAAAGAACCTAGAGAACCCACAAGTTCTCTAGGTTCTTTCAGCTCATTGTTTTGGTTTTACACCCCTGTACACAGCAGCCATTTGATTGATTTTCAAGATAATGATACTGTTTAATAGAGTTTTAAAGCTGATATGGGCCAACTTACAGTTTCAGTGCATCCCTAAGAAATATACAAACTAAAACAAAAGATATTGTTGTTAGGATTAGGAAAAGTTTTTAATGTTAACTTTTCCAGCTGACATCTCCACAAATTCACAGGCGGTTGATTTCATTTGTGATCAGGAAAGGTGAACCTTCAACACAGGAGAAGATATTTTCAGGTGGCTGCTGAGTTTCATGAATACAAAAATTTCCTTCTGCCTCACAGAACCGGGAGTTATAAGACTGTCGACATAAAACCAGTGACACGATATAACTGAAACAGTGAATCAAGATAAGAGGAATAGACAAGGTGGACCTGTAAATCATAATAAAATTGTAAAAGGTAAGTCTTTAACAGTAACTCTGTTAATCCTGTTGCAGGATTTATATAACATTTTTGTGGGTGACGTCCATTAACAAGTCAACAGGCTGATGAAAACCCAGTGAGCTGCGCTATTAAACTGCAGCACCAGTTTATATCAAAAGGAAACATGGAAAAGCTCATTTATATAGAGATTTCTGATGCAGTTGAGTGCATCTATTAATATGATTAAGATGAATGTAAATTGTGTGCATACTAGATGATACAAACAATATGTGGAAAAGAATGTGCTCACTGCAGCCACTAACAAACTTGACATTCGGGATTCATCTGTGTGCGTGTGTGTGTGCGCGCATGTGTGTGTGTGCGCGCGTGTGTGTGTGAGACAGAATGAGATAGATAGAAGGATAGAGAGACATTCGGGCAGATGGGAGCTGGAGTGCGTCCTCTCAATGGAATTACTCTCCGTTAAACAAGCTAATCTTGAAAGATTTGAAGCCACACAGACAAAGATTTTTGTTTTCTGAGCCTAGCATTTTAACATCACACATGATGCCTCCATTCAGAGAGAGGAGACGAGGCCAGAGGAGAGCAGGAGGATGTCCATCTGCGGTGATAAAAACGGTACATCTGTCCAATGAAAACACGCTCCAAATTTGTTCTGAATTAGATTTGCTTTTTAAGGTCTTTCAAATAAACTTAAGGATAAAACCCTTTTATAAACCTTTTGGATTAACTCAAAAATGCATTACATGCATTATTATGCATTATTATTTGGAAAAGTTCAATACTCAATTACAATACTGATTCAATAGCTTAGTTTTGGTGCAAAAAGAATACTTAACACCTAAATGCAAGGAATATAAATATGTTTTTCTACAAAAAACTTTAATATATTTAAAAGTTAAGGAGGGTGTTATTCTATGTTTTTCTTATTGTCAATAAATGCCATAAAAAGACCAAAACCAACAAAAACTTTGTCCACCTCGTACTTTTTGACTTACCTGCCCTGTCTAAGGCACTCACCTCCAAGCCCAGAGGTTCCTATAGATAGATAGATAGATAGATAGATACTTTATTGATTTTATTGAAGACATAAATCTTTCCAAAAAAAAATCACAAATGTATAGTGGATGGCTGTGTGAAGGCTCAGTCATTTCTGTACTCAAACAGGAGAAAATTGTGCATTTGTTGGGGACTATTTTCAGCTGCAGATTAGCGCAAACTTGATGCTGTAGTGAATATTTACAGCAGACTGTCCCTCACATAAAAACTATTTTCAGAAGTCATTTTTTGCAAGCAGCTTATGATGACCCATAGATACAGATTATTGTTAAGCAACATCAGTTGTGTGAGACAGCATCAGTCTTTTCAGAAAACATTTATGTTACACTTATGTTCAAGTGACAAAGGCCTGTAGTGGCTGTAGTGATTATGACAGGCACGGAGGAGGAAGTCAGGTGACGTTGTTAGGATGTATAGAGCCAAAGTCTGGGAGGAGGTGAATGAATGGGTTGACAAAGCATTGCACTTGGGAGACAGCTGTTCATCTCCTACTTCAACCAGAGACACATTTTTCAACAGTGAATTTTTAACAGTGTATCTGTGGCACATCAGCGCAGCAGTGTGGCACTGATGTGTTTTTAATAGTGGAGCTCTGTGACACAGAGGAATAAGATACTGTATATCAGGCTTTGAATATACACATAATACTTCTTTGTACGATGTATTTGTTGTTGACTTTGGTCTTTTTAAGGGATTTTTGTATAATAACCTAATCCTTTAACAAAAGAAGACAATATTGTCTAAACATAAGCAGCAACAGGAGAAACTTTGCCTAAATGAATAAATGAAAATTGGGAGATTTAGGATTCTTTTTCATAACTGTCTCATCGATGAGTAACTGAAGAGTAAATTTCCAAAGAGTTCTCAATACTCAGTGCTAGGGATGCGTTTGGACAGTATCTAAAAAAGTATTAAGGTTCACTACTGAGCCCTTATCTTGAAACAAAGCAGATATCCAGGATCTGAAAAACTTATATTTTGGAGATGGTTTTCACATAACTGCTATAAAGCAACAAGTAAAGGAGAATAAGTTTAAATAGGTTTTCTTGCTCATTTTATCATTTTATTCACATCACATCTAGCGAAGTAAATATTTTCCAGTGACCTTAAAATTACTGATTCAATCTCTGCGACAGCTACATGTGTCTATCAATGCCAAAGTTCCCTTAAGCAAGACACTGAACCCTTCCTGCTGCTGGCTCCGTGCTCAGGTGAATGTAGATAAATGCAAACATGTCTCAGAGAAAGTCAAGAGTGAGAAGTGATAAAAATGAAGCTCTTCAGGAAATGACCCAGCCATTATTATATTTACCCTGCATTTATTGAGTTAGACATTTACAAAACATATTTTAACTCTAGAATCGTTCTTCCTAGTCACTGAAACTTTCTTTGACTGAACTCCACCACGGCCTCGTCTTGTAGACACGTGTCGATAGTGGCTCGGCCCTCTCTTTGACCTGATATTAAAGGGCCATCCAGGAGGGAGGGATGATGGAGGGAAGCGATGGAAGCTGCTGACAGTCTCATTAATCAGACACCAAGACAGAGAGGTGCTGGCCTTGGCTCCAACATGAGACACGACAGCTCAGACATTGACTTGTGCCGCAACAAGGCGCGACGGTTTGCCACCCCACCCGTGATCCACGGCTTTCTCGCAAAGGTCAGACACAGACCAGCCAACACCGCCGGTTGACTCTATTGATCATGTTTATTTGTTTCACTGAGTGTGCCTCCTGCTCTATTAGCTGCACAAGTTCATTTTGGTTGGTGTTCATTTTCCTCTCATGCAACGCTCTTCAGCGGCCTCCTTTTGCTTTTGCTTTCCTGTCAGTCATTCAGTTCATCCATCCTTTTTGCCTGCTTCCTGCACATTTTAATGAGGAGTGTTGTACAATGACATGCTGTTTATACAGAAAGTGTGTTTAATTTTTCAATAAAGATAACTGCACAAAACTAAAAAGCTGTCTGCCTTTATCTTGAAGGTTTTGCTTTACATGACAGCGTAGAAGGACTGTTGCTGATGCGCTGTACACTAAAAGTCTGGTCTGGGGCTCTTTTTTACTGTTTGGGATTAGCCACTTAGTTCCAGTGAAGGGAAATGTTAATATGCAATGATATTTTGGACAACACCATGCTTCCAATTTTGTGTTTGGGGAAAACGCTTCCTGTTTGAACATGACAATGCTCCCTTGCACAAAGCCACATACATACAGAAATGGTTTTCCCAGTTTCGTGTGTAGGAACTTGACTGGCCTGCACAGAGTCCTGACCTCAACCACTGACACTGACTGTGAAGCAGACCTTATCACCCAACATCAGAGTTGGACCTCACTAATCCTCTTGTAGCTGAATGGAAACCAATACCTGGAGCCATGTTCAAAATCTGGTGTAAACCTTCCCAGAAAAATGGAGGCTCTTAAAGCAGCAGATTGATGCTCATGGTTTTGCAACAACATATTCAACATCAGTGTGATGTTCAAGTGTCCACATAACCCTGCACACAAACATCCTGAATATGCTGCTGCATGATCCTCCTTGTATTCATTTACAAACTTGCCTCTTGTTCTTTTAGAATTTTTATCGATTCATTTCAGTTCAAATCTATTCTGTTACTGCTGAACAGTTTTTCCATTGCCGAAGCAAAGATACCAAAGAAGCAATAAAACAATCGCCCAGAATACAACAGATGCTATCAAGTTTAACAATACATTAATTTGACTATTCAGCTGAAAAGCACAATTCTTACTGTAAGTGGAATATACTACTGGACAGTACCACAGTCCTTTTAATGCACCTGTTATCTTGTCAGGGTCACATGGGAAGGAATCTGTTGTAGCATGAGCTCAGCGAGATGCAGGGCGCATCCTGGGTGGGTCACAAATCCAATCTTGTCCACTGATGGGGCTCACTTGTTCTCCTTTTAAAGATGGTGAATGATTTTGCATTCATTTTACCTGTTCATGTTTAGAAAGGAGAAAAGAGTAAAAACTAAGCAAGGTTTTCCTCCATCATTTGTGAATTGTAAACCCTTTGTAGGACATTGGACATTTATGATTTTGGTTCAATTCATTTCTAATGCTAAATGTCCTGTAATTTCTGCCTCTCAAATGTGAGGATTTTCTTTGTAAATTGTAAATTTAAGGTGATCCAGCTGAATAAAACAAGCAAACTAAAGACTTCCCTCTGGATTCTGGGAATTTGTAATGGGCATACAAATCTCGTCGATTAATAGATAATGAACATATTTATTGATTGCAGTCCTAATTTGGAACCTGTGCATGGCTGGAACAGGTGCCACCTGTTTCTGATTAAAAATCATCATGTCATCAGCTTGTCTTTCTGATGATTGCACTCAAGACATAATTGTAGCCTACTAATTTTCTGTTGGATTTGTTTGTCATATTTCATTTTCTATAATCAGAAAACAGCTCTGACATGTATTTTACCTGGTGCAGTCTGCAGCTTTGTCTTTTTATTTTTACTGAAAGCAGTGAACATTCAGGCTACTTCCCCTGGCAACCAGATCTGCTTACAATAGCTTCATTCAGTGCCATTGACCACATGATGCTCTGTGATTACACTTTCCATGAATGCCAAGTAGCAGTCTACTGTAGTTTGACTTTTGTTGTTGCTTTTACCAAAATGGAAGATGTTTTTGTTTTGTGAACATAAAGGTTGGAGTGAGACGGATTGTTGTAGGAATGTGCTGAGACATGAGGAGATATGAGGAGGAGGCTGATAGATGTCAGTTACATGTTCATCTGTCTCTGTGTTTCTCTCAGATCTGTCTCTCAGACCCAACTGACACTACACTGTGTTAACATGATACACAAAAACATCATGGGAAACGCTCTATACATGTTCTAATATACATTGTAGCAAATGGCCTCAAGTATGTCAAAACTATGAAGTTGTTGCAGATCATTGACCTGGAGATACCGTACTTTGTTCTGTTTCATAATATTGTGTGAATTAATCTACCAGTATAGGTAAGAATATATACGATTTACATCAGAAATGTGTCTGTAAAAGTTCACCTCTCGCTTCACTTTACCTTTATGATTTAACCTGTTCAGTGATTTTTGTCATTTACATACTGTGAATGATGTTCTATGTTATCTGCATCACACAATAATATATCTACTGTCATCTTTGTACACTACATGGCCAAAGGTATGTGGACACATAAACATTACACCCTTATCATTCCAGAGCCATGGCCATGAATCTGTTGTAACAGCCTCCTCATGGTCATGGCTCAGTGCAAGCTTGTCAAGTTCTTCCACTGAAAACTGGGAAAACCTTTTTTTTTTTTTTTATGAGTGTGGCTTTGTGCACAGGAGCACTGTCATGTTCAAACAGGAAAGGATAAATGATGGTTTTTGCTGTTTCATAATGTAAATGTATTTTTGAAATAATCAATGATTTAAAAATGTAGTTTTGAACTATTGAAATGTAGAATCAAAAAGATTTTAAAAAACAAACAAAAACATGTGAATCTTAAAAAATGTATAACCTCTTTTTTTATTCCCCAGCACAGTCTCTAAATTACGTTTTTTATACACAGGAAGGACAAGATGAGTTATTGTCCTTACAGTTGGATGATGTAGAAAAGTTGTAAAATTGCGCCCTCCGGTGGCCATCTTTTCAACTGCACCCCGAATGTTGTATTCCCTACAGCAACCTGGGCAAAGTACCGCCCCTGAGCAGCCTCATAACCAATCAAAACTCACTGTTTGGATCCAAGTTCTCTAAAAGTCTTTTCTCAAAATTTGTCCTGAGTCATGCCTGTCAGGTAACACTATCTGCAACAAACACCACATAATTAAATTATTATATTTAGACTATGATTATCAAACGTCAACGTTAGGGTCGAGGACGCTGTTTACTGAAAGGCACGATTCGTTCGCGGTTTGTTAGCAGGTAAAATGCCTGAAAGACTAAACGCAGGACCTTAAAATTTCCATTATTTTGCCTCGAGTAACTACTCTGCCAGCTGAATCAGTGCCACACTCCACAAGACGGCTAATTAGCCTCACAAATATCACAAACCCTGGCTTTTTGGGATAAATGACCTCGTGTCACTCCTCCAAAATTAAGGTGCAAACATTATATAGCTGAAAGTTGTCTTAATGTGAGTTTTATGCGTTTGTTTTGATGTCTTGAGTTAGGTATAATTGGTGGAGACGGTAACGAACTTTTGAAAGTGGCACAGGCTGCGTTAAGGGTAGCTAGCTTTCAGTTACCAACTGTCTTCACTAACGTTACTCGCCTAAATGGAATGAAGTTGCTAAATGCAGTTGTTTAACGAATGTGTATGCTTGAACGTGTTTTAGGAAACCTCATTAACCTGTTAAGTGTCGGTGGTGGTGGTTTGTTGTGGTGTGTGTGCCATGGTGACACAGGGGTGGGTCTTCTCTCTCTTTAGTTTTGTGGTTTTCAAGGCAACCGACCCCTGTTGCTGTGAGGTCTGCCAGTGAAATCTCTGCAGCCTTCGGAAAAAAACCTGCCTGCTGTGTCGACGAAGTAAATGTATCTATCTATAACATAAGGTAAGTTTGCAGTGCAACGCTGCTGATCCAATGGTTTCCTTTTCTCAACAACTGTGTTATATGGATTTCAGTGTGTTTTGTATACTATTCTCAGAAAAGCTAGCTCTGTGATCCTCAGCCCACCAGCCTGACTGGTTGGACTTGGTTAACAGTTGATACTTGGATGTTGTTTAGCAAGTCTTTCTTTTTCCCTGCTGTTAAAAACACCGGAGCTATCTTAATGTTTCAAAGCATGGGACATGTGTTTGAATACAGCCTACTTGGATACAATAATTAATAAAGAAGAGTATTGTGGCTGTAGCTTCTTCTCTTGCCTGACTGTGCCTGTGGGAAGAGAGATCAGAAATAGACTTTACTGTAACACACTCACATGGCTCCTCACATGGCTCTCAAGGCAAGAGGACATGTTTTCACATGGTCTGTGCAGGAAACAGATTTTTTCTAAACTAGACAGAGCAGCTTAAAAAATCCACTCCAACTGGCTGGACAGTCTTTTAGAATACATTGAGCTCTGTTGAATATGCAGTTACCAGCAAAAGTAATTGGAGAAAACTTGTTGTCTGCAGCCAAAATCTTAGAGAACTCTGTGAGCGAGCAGGGCTGAATTTCGCTCATAGTAGGGTGATCCAGGTCCTCCACTAACATGGTTAATTTAGTGATATTTTGCCTATTTTATTTTGTGTTTATGCATCAGCACAGCTTGTTATCCATTTCCGTTTTACAGTACTGCTGCCGATATGATGAGTTTTGGTACTGATACCAAAACCTTTTTCAATTCCTCACACAGGATAGTTTCTTCAAAACAGTTTGTTTCCATGCAATAGAATAAGCCAATTATAGCAATTGTTTATATATATTATTTAGCATCAAAGGCTTCATAACTTGTTGAGTGGCACTTCACAAAATGAAAGACACTGACAGAAAACAACGTTGTAACATCAGTGTGATTGAAGATTAGAAATTGTTATTTGCAACATTTTAGGAAATGAGTTGTTGCGAATTCATGACGAAATAAGGCATATTGTACTTCATTTTTATTAATAAACATTATTTATGAAGCACTTTTTGTGCACAAAATGCAGCTTGAAGAACATAACAAAACAAACAAACAAACGAAAGAGCAGACCATTGAGGCATTAGTGCTGTAATATTTTAATTTGAATTTCTTTTTGTAAATCAGGGCTGCTACTAACCCTTTCTCACTATGGACTAACAAGTTGATTTTTTTTTTTTTGATTAGGTTAATTGTTTAGTCTATAAAATGGTAAGGTGAAAAATTCCCATCACAATTTCCCTGACTCAAATTCAAATCCTTCTGCAGTTGCCTCTGCATAGTGTCTGTGTCCTCAGCTCACTGAGTGCCTGATAAAGAGATTAGGTGTCATATCTTAGTCACTAGGCCATTCTAAACAGGTTGCAGTAGCTCTGCCAGCCTCTGGGGCAGCTCCAGCTACACTTCTCTTCACTGTGCTCAAAATTCAGCTGGTGTCACCCTGTAAAAATTCATGTAGTGTCCCTGTTGGCCAGGCTGACTGTTTCTGTGACAGCTTTGGTAAGCCTGAGAATGACAGTAGAGCCTGTCAGAAATTCTTCCCCTCTCTCTTGCCTCTCCTGCACTTTTCTTTCTCTCTCTCGTTCTGTTATTCCTCTCCTTTCCTGCTTTCTCTCTCCTCCACCTGTGTGACCTGGAGGCAGCCTTAGCTCGCCTGACAGTCAGGTGATTACAGCCCTGCTGTCTGTCTGTGAGGAGCTGGACTCGCTTCATGTCCTGAGTGTATATTGATGATCATCGTCTGTTTACAATCTGTGAAGCCCCCTCTGAGGGCTTTAGAGCAGCTTAATTCCCCCCATCTGGCAGCTGAAATAAACCCTTAGTTCTGTTGGGAATGAACAGGGAGCACGAGCAGAGCAACAGGTGAGTTGTTTATTCTTACCGAAGAAGCTCTGAATTTCAACAATTATGCAAAATCTTTTGAATTTGGGTTTTGATTTCACTGTAAGTTTGTTGCTGTCTGCTGCACTTCTGTATTTATTCTAAATCTAGTTACTGTTGGCAACATGTCCTGTAAATGCCGTGTGAGACAGAAACACAGTACCACCCAAAACTAAAATTATAAAAGGTGGCAGGGCTGGTACTGCTGGTTACTGGAAGTATTTACAACCTTTAGTACAAGTAGAAATACCACAATGCAGAAATATTCAAATAAAAGTCCTGTGTTTAAACTTTTACTGAACTAAAAGTAAAGTGGTACCAGTATTCTCAGTGAAATGTTTGCAAAACGCCCCCTTTAAGAATGTCAGCCTTGTACTGAAGTATTTGAGGAAATATATCAAGTTGCTTTTCACCACCGGTTACATATTGTAATTGAACAGCAGCTCATATGCTTGTCTCCTGGCAAAGGTTCACTCTGGAGTCCCTTGTCTGATAGAGAAGGAAAAGAGAAATTACAGATATAATGTATAATGTAATGTTTCACTCTCTCTATTCTAAAGTTATTGTTTTTCTAAACCGACCTCTCCAGTTATTTATCCATGGTGCTGTGCACTCTCAATCCTTGTGGTCTACTTTAAATGCATGGTTAGTTCGCCATGTTGGCCGGCAGGGAGACTCGGTGTGGATTTGTTTATGGAAAGCTTGTAGAGGGAGCACGATGTGAATCTGTTAGTCGTACACACTGAGCCTTGTATTTGTTTTCAACACAATCAAGACAAGTGTGTCTGGGGATGCAAATGAGTGTGTCTAGATTTCTGAGCAAAAAACATACTCTCCCCTTACGTGTGTGTGAGGTTTGTGTGTTGGATAAGAGACACTGTAAGAAGCAGCAGGCTAATAATCTGCTTGTGGTAATCTGGGATATTAATGAAAGAAGCCAAGACACATGGTAACTACTTTTCATAATGAGAATCTGAGAGCAACAGTACTGTACAATATGTCTTCTACCTTACTTTATGTTATTTTTAATACTAAATACCTTGCATTAAGTTGACAGCATGTCTCTCTGATGATGCTTGTTTAGGTCATTGACATAATTTGGTGATGTGGTTCTTTTACCTCTTGGTTGCCAATGCTGCTTAAAAAAAGGCAACGCAATTATAATGCAGAATTTAAATGCATCCCTCGTTAAATAACTTTAATGCATATATGCGTGATCCCCGCAACAACTGGTTTGTCAACCACTGTCAAAGTAATGGTGCAGAAAAGTGTACATATTTTAAATTATCAGGGAAATATACTGAGATTAAAACTGTAAAGGGAGACTGTGACATTGGTGCTAAATGGTTTTAAAATTCCCTAAGTTTAACTACAGATGGACTTGATGTCTTTTTATGATATTTGGAAATTTTCAGATGGTAGTGTGCATAAATTCTGCTCCTCTTTATAGCACAGTACAGCAGTACCACAGTATGTGAAGACTTGTTAGAAATGTTTTATCGCAGACACTGAAAGCTCAGCCAGAGTTCATGTTGTGGAGTTGCCATAGTGAGTGTCGCAGCTCCAGGGAACTCTTAGGGAACTTGATGTGACATTGTAAACTAGTAGTCTAATCTAAGCTCTGTTACATGTATGATATGCTTGTCTATAGTAAAGACCTATGGTCAAGATATGTGAGTTAAAAGTTATAAGTAAAAGTAAAAAAGTTAAAAGGTGAATTACATGATGTTAGTAAATTTGTGTTAGTGAATGCTGAATGTGGTGCAGACTAACACATAGTTCATGTCACCTTAGAAACAAGTCTTTAAGTGTAAAGTAAATGTAAAGCATCCCATCCACAGATCTACCATGATCAATTTATCTGTGGTTCATCATTATTTATTTATTTGATCAATTGTTAGTCTATAAAATGTGGCCCAGTTTTCTTTCTTTCTTTTTTTTTTTTTTTTTTTTATAACAAAAACCTGTAGATGTTAGCTGGTTTGTGCTTTTGTCTGTCAGCACAAGTTAAACAATTGTGAAAGTGTTTTGTATCAGTATACAGCAGCTGCTGCTCAGTCCACCTGATGCACTTCTTCAGCTCTGTGTTGACACCTGTCATATTTGTTTGTGAAAATTACAAATGCTTATGGATTTTCAATGACACCTTTGACGGACAGATGAAATGCACTGACAGTAGTATCTGTCAAAAACATTATCTGCTATTGGACTTCATCAGCCAATAACATCAGTGAATACTTGTCTGTAAATGTGATGGAAGCCAAATTAATGCTTAAAGAGCACAGCTGACCTAAATCCTTGTAGAAGCCTAGACTTCAATCTGTCTTGAAAATTTAAAGCACTAAAGTGATATTGTGTGAATTATTTTGGATTTTTATAACTACAAGATGACAAAGTTATTTTTGTAGTTTTATTGCTATGCATGGCATTTAGTTTTTGAAATGATTGCTTTTTCATATTATAGCATCTAATCGTATTTATTGCCTGCTTCACACGGCAACACTTCCTCCCGTTAGAGAATAATACTCACAGTATTTATGAGTGATGCAGAGTGTGCAGTGGGACACAGTTAAAAACTGATATATGGAGTGTAGATGTTTGTTTACAGAGGAGAGCAGCTGTATGAGGACAGACTGATGAATTCCCCTGCTCTTAAATCATTTCATTAAAGTTTGGTTCTTTTTTGGTATGAGAACACAGTCTTAACCACAAGGCTGCTGTTATCTTTGACTTTTAAAAAGAAGCTGTGTCGAAGATTGAGATTTGGTTCGCAGGAATGCAATAAATGTTCTACTCTCTGTTGTAGGCCTGCAACCGATGATAATTTTCATTATCAGTTAATGTGGTGATTATTTACCTGATTAATTGATAAGTCATTTGATCTTAAAAAAAAAAAAAAAAAGGCAGATGAAATGTGTTGAGTCCAAGGTAATGGCTTCAGATTTCTTGCTTTGTCTGACTAATTGTGGAAACACCCAAACATGTTGGGTTCTTGATTAGTTGACTGATGAACTGACTAATCATTTCAGTATTTAGTGTGTAGTATCACAGCACTGCACAGATGTATCAATAAAAAATACAAGAAAAACATGTAAATAAGATTGACTTTATCACCTACGAGAGTTACAATTAAAAACAATATTGTGATTATCTGTAGGAATATGTTATATTTCATTATAAATTATAGGTATTTTCTTTTTATTAACTAGTCCTTGTGCATTTGTTTGTCTTTCATTTGTCCGATTTCCTGTCTCGACCTCTGTCTGACATTTTGATTCTTTAAATGTTTATTGATACTAAATAACTGGCATCATTTTTTGTTTCAGGAACTGCATCAAAGAAAATCAGAGATCTCTTCTTCCTCAAGACTGAAGACGGACAGATGAGTCTTCCTTAGCTGTACCTTTCCAGTGTCACCAGCTTACTGACATGCCCTGCAATTTGTAAACCTCTGTAGCCATGGCTTTGAGAGTGGACCTCACTCAAGACCCAGATCAACAAAAAAAGAGGCAGACGGTTCCTGTGCCTGGCTGAGACAGTAACTGAGGTCAGAGAGAGGTAACAGTTGGTTCAAAGGTGAATGGAGATTAAAAAAAACACCAAAGCAGGCATTCTGTTCTGGACTCCTGCCCCTGCCCACACTTCATCCACCAGCTCTGTAATATCTGAGGACGAGTGGGAGGATGAGGATGAAGAACAGGCAGGGAAAGAGGATGACTTTGGCAGCCAGATGGATGACAATGGCATCATTGGACTGTCGGAGGCAATGGACAATGTGGAGTTGGGGAAAACCTGTGGTGATGCAGATGCAGAATATAATCCAACCTGTTATTCTAGACCTCTCACCCCAGAGGAGGCTGACGCTAGTGGGCATGAGGGGGACACACCACCTGGGGAGTGGAATTACACCCTGAGTGAACATCTGTCCTTGACTGAAGCAGCAGGAGAGGATGTACAAATACTGTCACCCTGTGAGTCTTTGATTATCTTTTCTATCTTTTCTTTAACCTTGCTTGTTTTTTTTTTGTTTTTTTTTGTTGCAACTTTTAATTTTATAGTTCCTGTACTACTGCACTTGGAGAACCATACCACCAGTTTTATGTCTTTTAGTCTATTTTCTTATACTTTACACCACAGCTGACCATTTTGAAAACTAGGACGTTGTGTCTCAGCAATTTGAATATATTTTTCTCCACTGAACCAGGCAGCTATTGGTTTCCATTCATATTTGTACAATGTGAGAATCTTATCGACTACTGGCATATTCTTGAAACCTACTTGGGTTTTACAATCAAAGGCTGCAACTAACAGTTACTTTCATTATCAACTAATAAGCCCAATATCTTTTCAATTAATTGTTTGAGAAAATCTGAAACATCTGAAAACAGTGAAAAATGATCATCACAATTTACTGCTTTTGGTCAACTACTTACTGCTCTAAAACCTAAAGACAGAGAAAAACAAAAAATCCTGACAACTGAGAAGTTAGTAGAGAGTATTTGTCAGTTTTGTGAAAGATTTCTTAAATTAATAATTGATTAGCAAAATACTTTATTTATATTTATATTAAGTTATTTTCTCTGTGCTTTTTCTGTCAATTGACAAATCATTCAACCAATTAATAGTATCAACTGTAATGGATCACAGTGACCAACAAGTCCACTTTTTTGTGTAGATTAAGAGATAATGCAGTGCAGTTTTTGTTATTTCAGTGTTGTATTGTATTTTCATTGTGTTTCTGTTTGCAGTTACAGTTTGACAGAGCAGAGGCAGAAGAAAGCATCAATGCATCATTGCAATATAAATATTCACATACAGCACATCTAAAAAAGAAAGATACTTGGTAAACAGAAATAACATTTCTCAGATTTCTTGGATAATGGGTATAAAGACAAAAAACAAAAAAGGACTCTCACTTTTTTTGCCTAATTTACAAATGAACCTGCACTACGATACAATGATAATATCACTGTAATGCATTATGAAACTAATATATACAGTGTTTCCTCTAGGATTTTTTTCAGCAGTGGGGGCATGCTATGGGGGGGGGGGGGGGGGGTAGAGTCAGTGGCAAAGTCTGCACCCAGGCTCATCTCTCCGCTGCTGTGCTCTGCTCTCCTCCACTTTGTTTAACAACTCCTCCCTGTCTAATGTTACTTGTCTAATAAGTTACATTAAAAGTGTGAGTAACGTAACACTAACAGCGTTATATAGTTTACACTCACATCACATCTGATTACAAGTGTGAACATTAAAATACTATTTTTTACCTAACCATCATCATTTACAAGTCAGTAAAAGGCTTATGATGCTACCTGACTAGCGTCTTCTTCATCTGTTGTCTTTCTCTTCTTAGAGAAGTATCTGAACGAGCTCATCTGAAAATGCAGTCAGCAGTTAATACATAATGACGTGTAGATATTAGCTTAATGCTATCAATTAGTTTACCCAAGTTAGCGTCACTGAGTTGGCTAATAAGTCTACCTTTTCTCCGGTAATTCGCTGCCTTATTCCTCACGACTACACTTCTCTGACTCTCACCTGGTGCCTGACGTGATGTCACTTTCAAGACCGCGCTCTCGCGAGTAATTAACTCCAATAGGATCCCCCAACCACCCCACTCCCTCCCTCCCCTCCACCCGCTGTTGCGCTCATCATCACACAGGCTGTGCTGTGAAGGTGGAGAGATGTGGCGGTGGTGCATTTGCGACAATAAAAAAAAAATTTAAAAAAATATAAGAAATTTGAAGGCGTGGCGGCTATGATTTAGCAGTGGCGGGCCGCCACTGCTAAATGAATGTAGAGGAAACACTGATATAGTGTCAAGAAATTTGGGAATTGATTTTCATGCTCTATGGAACTGAGTGGAAATCTTATTCCTGGCTGGAGCAGCATGAAATATGACTCACAAAATCCCCAATTATACAGGATGATTTGGAAAATGTTTCATAAAAATGCAAACTGGTATGGTTGTGTGAGACAACTCATGGCTGTATGTTGTATCATTCTAAGTTTTCTTCCCATTTCTTCATACGTTTTTGTCTTGTTTTGTCTTTGGCAGGTGATGGCATGAGTAGCTTAAAAGCACAGACAGAGGGTGAGGAGGTGAGGCAGAGAAAGGAAGAGCACCTATCTAACAGGGACACATACCTGGACATGACAGAGGAGGAGAAAGTGATGAAGAGGAGTGACAGCAAGAGAAAGAAATGTGAACAAAGTAGCACATTAGGAGAGCTTGGAGCTACAAAAGGCTTGGCTGGGAGCTCTATTAACAAAGACGAGGTTGAGAAGATCAGAGCACAGTCCTGTGTCGCTCAGATGTCAGCGGTAAAACTTGCTGAAGTCTCCAACCATCACTGCCCAGTATCCCAGCCTGCCTCAGTTGTCACAGCCACAACTTTCCCTCATCTTCTCCACTTCACTGCTGAAGAAATAGCGGCTGCTCCAGGGATTGAAGCTGAAACGTTTCCAGAGATGGGCTTCATAGAAAGTTATCCAGAGTCACACAGCAGCCACATGAGCCTCACGCCCAGTCCTCGTCCTCGAAAATCTGAAAAGCAGGAGCTGAAGGGACTTCAGACAGCAGCTGTCTTTCCTGAACAAGTGATGGCAAATTGTTATAGTGGAGTCTGTAAAGGGCCTTTAAAGGGATCAGTAAAGTCAGATAAGCAGTCCAATCACAAGAGGAAAATGAGTCAGCCCTCTTCTAAAGCTTCACATTCAAGGAATCGTTCCCTCAGCACCGTCAGGGCAGACTCCATAAAATCCAGACAGCATCCAGACAGAGAGCTGATGATACCCAGTGCCAGGACTAAAGCTGCTGAAGTGAATGAATCCAGGTGAGGATCATTCCCTTAGCCACTTGTTTTGACCTCTGCTCATGTTGTGGCTTTCTCATCTATCCTTGCTTTTTTCAGTTTTCATACATCATGATTGTAGTCATTTCATAAAAAGCTTTCCCCATGAATTTTGTTGTATTTCCAGAAACGGGCCTCTGAGTTACCGCACACCAGACTTCTCTCAGGTGGAGCCCAGGGTCCATTTCCCCAAAGGTGGTTACAAGCCTCCCAAGAGCAGACGCTCTCCCAAGAGGGAATCCCTGTCCCCTGAGCCCCCTATAGTGTTCAAGTCTCCTGCTGACATTGTGAAAGAAGTACTGCTGAACACCACTGATGGATGTCCTCCATCAGACTCTAACAGACCACCAGTCAGTGCCCCCAACTCCACTGTGCCTCAGGAGTTCAGATGCCGGCATCAAGCCACCACACTGCTTGAACAGCTACAGGTACTGCTAGAGACTGAGAGGTGGGAGGGGTTTCAATGTGGATGAGATTTTTACAAAAATAACCCAAAAATACTAGCCTGCAGTGCATAAAACACTGTCTTCAAAATTAGCCTTCTTAGCGTTGAAGTAATCTTAAAAATAATGAACTGGTTTATCAGGCTTGGAATAAGCCATAATGGGATTTACAAACAAGGAAATGATACGCTATCAGGGTTGGCATTTGAAGGCTTCAATGTCTTTGCCCTAGTGCAGGCTTTCCTCTGATGATGATAGCACAGGCTCAGAGCTACAATTCTGATAAACCACTAATTAGACATATTAGCTCGATTGTTTATAGAGCAGAAACACATTTGACCTTAAATGTTTATCCTTCCACTTATTGTCTGGGGACCAGCTCAAGGTGAAATGGCAGCCAGGACAACACAGTGACAAATCTCACCTTTTAGAAAAGAGTCAAGTTTTCATAAAGACTGATGATACAGAATAAAACAAGATCCCAAAAAACCTGAAAGGTATTTCCTAATATGTCCCAAAGAACATTTTCTGAAATAAATTTTATCTTTCTTTTCATTTTGGAAGTTTCAAATTTAGTCCTCATGTCAAAAACAAAGTAGCGCTTGCAGCTTGCAGCCACTTTACTGCCATCCTCGGTTGTTCCCAGAGGCAGCAGTACACCAGCTGTCCCACTTTACATCCTCACTGTTTCTGTAGCAATGCTGAAGTCAAACAACTAGACAATACAGTGTGTGCCAAACGGGGAAGGCACAGTTAAGTTAAATGAAACTTCAGAAATTTGTTTAGTATTGTCTACTGAAGAGATTCTGTGTTGTATCAAAAAGAAGATAAGACCTTCTTCATTCTGGTGCCTGTTTTCATAGAAATGTCATCAACCAGAAGCAGTAACTATGGTAACAAGATTCGATTGAATTTCCTTCGTGTTGAAATCTTGTATAATGTATAGTTTTTTTTAGCTAGGTTTGGCCCATGTTCAGTATTCCGTTCTTACAGTTTATTGTTCATCTGTGTACTGCATCGAGGTAATTACAAAGCTTGGACTTCAGACTAATGTTTATACAACAGAGATCCTGATTGAAAGTGGGAAGCAGAATCAGGTCTGCAGCTCATTGACCTTGAAACACAAATTACTTTCTTCTCACTCAGTACTGCAGTATAGCAGTAATGTATAAATTACCCATCCAGGATGCCCAACTTCAGGAGGTGACCTTTGTAAATGTACTTCACATTGAAGAACGAAGTTGTATAAAATTAAGATTTCACTTTTCTGGAACTAAGGGCCCAAAAAAATGAAAAACTACACACCTAAAGTTCATAGAAGTGTCCAGATACCTGTGAATTACTCTACTTTTCCAGATGTATGAATCAGACCTAGCAGTATCTAAACCATGTACTATTCTCTCTGTCATTGCCCTTGCCTCCCCCTTTTTTACCCAACCTTGGTCTCTTCCCTTTCTTTTTCATTCATTTTTTGTTTTTTTTTTCCTCACATGCTTCTTTTTCACTGTCTTTTTCATTCTCCTCCCTTTCCCTTACTTTCTATTTCCTCTTTCTCTCCTCTTGCTGCAGGAGGACTACAACAGACTGCTGACTAAGTACGCTGAAGCAGAGAACACCATTGATCGTCTGCGGCTAGAAGCTAAGGTAGTTGATTTTGAGATCAGGCAATGATTTATCACTGGAGGTGTGCAGTGGATCGGCATTTATAAAAAAAAAACTACATACCAGTACCATAACAGATTTATTTTTGGTCTCAGTTTTCAGTCATTATAACACCTTCAAGTTATGAGAAAGCCTTGAAATGATGGACAGTTATTTTCTTCAAATATGTGGAATTTTGTTCAATTATTTATTTAATTTTAGGAACTGAGACTTCGCCTTCATTACAGCACTACTACAATCGTTATTGGCACTTTGATTAAATTAAGGAACAGCACTGAACAGCAACAGTGAAAACCAATTTTTAATGCCAGAAATGCCAGTTTGAATAATAATATAAGATTAAATTGTATATATAATAAGATATAACAGTCCATTTTATGGTATGGGGTATCATACATACTGAAGCTATTGTTTTATGTGCAAACACTGGCTGCACAAAAAAACAAGAGCAAAAAGATTCTGTGAGGAGGACTGTGGTCTCTTCTATAGTCTGTACAGTCATATTTGAGGTCAAAAACCACACCCTGTAGTACACACACACATGCACACACAGTAAGATCCAGGAGGGTACAGACAGTTCAGGACACTGGAGAAACTAACAGAAAGGTTCCTCTAAAGGTAACCAAGTCCACAGTTCACATGAAAAAGTAAAAAAACAACAAAAATAAAAACACCAATCTGTAAACAGATTCTCTTGTGACCTAACTCAGCCAATGACAGCCGCCCCTTTGTGTGTGTTTCTGCTTGTGGTCGGTGCTATTTTAGCTCTGCTTTGTGAATTTCAATGTTCAATTATAAATGGAGATTTAAGATTGATTTGTCATTTATCTGCAGCACAAACATTATTCACAGATTGAACAGACAAACTGTTATTGAGTTTCTTTCATTTTGGGGGCTTTAAATGGCGCATAGATCCTGTCATTGTTGTGTTTGTATTGTTGTGGTGTTGTTATGTGTAGTGTTAAGATTCAATGAACAAAAGGCAGGTATGATTTTCTTACTAAAGGGATTCTAGCATCAAGACATAAATAGTAGTAATAATAATAATAATAATAATTTGTATTTTGCTTCATAGAGTGCTATAAAGTAATTCATGCTGTGCAACAGAAGCTTAAACTAGAATGACACTCAGTAGAGTGCACACCCTGCCAAGGCCAAATAATCCTACACATGTCTGTGAGATCAAGAATATTATCTGGATCTGCACCAAAGTCATAGATCTCAACACTATTAATATGTCAGATTTTTTTTTTTTTAACATCAAGATCCATACATTAGTTCCTGAGAAACTGACGGAAAAAAAGTGATTAAAAAATTTCCTGGATATGGCCCAGAATTTAATGGATCCAGACCGCACCAAAATTTATTGGGTTTAACCCAATGGCAGTCACTGGTTTCGGGTAAATCTGTTTAGTACTTTTTGTGGAATCCTGCTGACAATCAAGCAAATAAACCAACAGACATGGGTGAAAACATAACCTCTGTAGCAGAGGTAATAAGACAAAATGAGCCAAATTAAAATAATTAAATGGTTAAAAATTAGTGCAAAAAAGAATCAAATCAAAAGCTGTTGAGAAGGGAAGGGTTATAAAATATATTCACAGATCATTTCAGATTTATAATTAAATATTTATTTATATGGAAATACCATTGCTTTTATTCCTAAACTTTATTTTTACAGGACAGATGTATAGAGAACCAACAGCCTGGGTCCAGTCAGCATCAGCACATCACAGACAGAACAGTATGTCAGAACAAATTATTAGAAGTCTCTGGGAAAGAAATGAAGGAAGAAGAGAGGGAGAGGTTGAAGTGTTATGAAGTAGCTCCTTTAAAGAATTATTGGCCCGCTTCTGTTTGAGCCGCAATGCTCCACAATCAGCACCAATTAAATTCAGCTTACTGATTCCCCCACCTCTTCACAACACTGAACTTCCATCTGTCTCCACCTCGAGCCTCAAACAGACAGGGAGGAGGGAGTGGCCCTACACTGAAATCTACTGTCAGACTATTTTCAAAAGAAGAGGTTTTCCTTTTTTTAATGTTAATGTTTTCCTTTATTTAATGTTGTGGGCCCTGAATAATCTTAAACAACGTGAAATGCAGCAACATCATTTACTCGCACTGTCTCAGATAGGTTAAAATTCAGTGCATTATCTTTTTAGGCTTGAATCAAGGTATGTCATAATTTTAATAAAAGCTCAAGTCATTTTCTTGATGCTTTAGATTAAAATCTTCTAAAATGACCCAAGAAAATATTTTAGTCTCTCTAATGAGAAATAAATTGCTGTAGGTTTTATCTCCAGTCTGTCATATTCTTTTTGTGGCTCAGTGTGCATGCAGTTTATTAGAGACGTGATGGGTACTAGTCTCATTTATGATCTTAATTTAGTTCATTCCATCTTTCTGACCCATTTTCTCAGGTTCTTGCCTCTTTACTACGTAGAAAATTGGAAACAACCTAAAAATAATAGTAGGAAAAAAATAAAAAAAAGCTGCCTAAGTGGCTCACTGGGTGAAATACAGCTCAAGCTTTTATGTCTGTTCTGCCCTTTGTGTGTGCGAGTCTGTGCGTGTGCATGTGTTTAAGTGGACTGAGGTCAGTTTAAGGCCATTATGATTTACTGTTTCAAAGGCTGATCGGGAAGGGCGTCTATTCAGTCTTGTATTCATTAATTCTGTGTGTGTTATCAGGGGGGCGGGGGGCTGGTGATCACTCTGTGCTTAACCCCTTTATCATTCAGTCCAGGTCAAACTCAGTTTGTCTTTTCTGCATTGAAATAACCTCAGTGGCCTCCTGTGTTGAACTGAACAGCTGTTTGATGTTGTGGCTCCACAACTTGGTGCTTCATTAACATTAAAGCCAAGAAAGACAAAGTGAAAACATACGACTTTAGGACACTCTGTGGGGATGTTATCCATCTCTGCTAAATCTGTTTGGTGCAGTAAATCAAGTGTCTTGGGAATTTGATAGATTTCTCTTTTTATGAATCGTTTATTTAGACAAACAGCTATTCCACAAAATAATAATAAACGTGTTATGAAGTATTCTAGTCAAATATGCTTTTGCGCAGGCTGTACTCATTTCTAGAATATGAAATGAGTCTAATCGGTGATCCAGAAATGATTAAGTCTTGAAATGTGACAGTAGACGGTAAGGTCACCGATGTCACTGTTCTGGTGGAAAGGAAAAAGTTGCACCAAGTATCACCAAATTTAGAAGTTCAACCATAAGCAGGTGGACTTGTGATTCTAGATGACATAGGTGATGATATGTTATGGCATGTTCTTTCTTCTCTTACATTTCCTCCAGGTGAACCTGTACTCTGAGGCACCAAAGCCCGGCCACTTGGTACAGTCGGGACTGAGCCACGTTTCAAACGTCATGACCTTGGACTTTGCTCAGGCTCAGAGAGCAGAGATCAACTCAGCTTCTCCCTCTCCAAACGGACACAGTGCCCATCAGAGTATGTTCATCCTATTCAATATCTCAACATCTGCATCTTTGCTGTCAAATTTATCATTTTACATGTCACATCTTATATTATGTAAATCAATGAATTAGCTTTCCTCAGCCATCTGAGTCACACTGCTCTTCTCTCTTCCATTAAATATTATCACTGAAAATTTTCATCAATATGCAAACCTAGCTTTCATCTATCATTCAGCTGCTGCTAACATTGCATCATTCTGTACAACTTGCATCATATAACTCTTCTTTCTGCTGCACCTGCCTGTCAAATGAACAGTCCTCCAGGTGGGACAACAGCTGGCGAAGACTCTCTACAATCAGGCTGACAAGTTCCTCCAGCAGGTAACTGAGATATTAAAAGTATCAACAGGGATGAAAATCTTTACAGATTTGTTGGATGATGTGATTAAGTAAAGTAAACAAAGATCAAGGTTTTGTTGTTTTTCATTCAGCTGCACACTTTTGAGGATCTCCTAAAGAGAGGAAAACTCAAACCTTTTGAACAGATGAAGGTGAGAACAACAAACAGTTTAAGTCTGTAATCCTTTAGAAGAATTACTTCTAATGGCCACCTCATATCCAAACTAATGCTGTCCTTCAGGGTCTCTCACAGCTTGCTGAGGGGCTCAACTCTTTAGAGAGGGGCTACCTGTTGGCGAGGGATGAGCTCAAACTCCTGCAGCAGCGAGGGGCAGAAATCAGTCACTTTGACCCTGAACGGTGAGAGTTATGTCAAAGATAAATACGCCATATATTCATCAGTTGATTTTATTGTTTGCATTATATTTGTCTGCGTGTTTGTGCATCCATGGGTATGTATCAGGGAGCTGGAGGGGCTCATCTACCAGTGTGGACTGCATATGGATGAGCTGAGGGAGCAGGTGGAACAGATGCGACAGGAGCAGCCCACCTGTGAGGCTCCTCCCTCTCCACCTCCTCAACCCATGCCTTTATCTGTTACCTCTGAGAGGGGAGAAACTCTGGTCCAATCCCAATGTCCACCTTCACAGACTCACAGCCTTGGAGGCGTGTTCCCGGTAAGTTCGTGAGGGCTTAGGGCTGTCAGGGACTAACTGTCAAACCATCGAGGGCATGAGGGCCCTCCAGCAGACATTCTGAGGCCTTTATGCACACTTTCCGCAGGTCCGCATTTCTGCAGACTTTGCCTGAGGGAATAACCCAAAGTTCATTGCGTTGTGACATTAAACAAGGGGTTGCCATGGTTATCAGGGGACGCCCGGAAGTGTGAAAAAAAAAAAAGAAAAAAAATGGCCATAAAACACAAGAAAAATTTATATAAAAGAACGGCTGACAAACAAGCATGAAAGGAACAATCCCTAATGTTAGAATTATAAGAAAAAAGAGCTCACTGGTGATTCAGTGCCTGAACTGACGATGATGAATTCCAAATATTATTATGTACAATCAAAAGTCCCAAACCCACAATTTGAATGCAAATGTTTTGGCATCATCAAGGTAACATGATATAAGTGCTTACCCATTCTTCCTTACGCTATTTGAGCCCTTGCAGCATTTCACACTCAAACACTCACCAGGTGATGTCAATTAATTCTGTGAGGGTTCAGGCCTTAAGGTTTAGGGGGGACATTGGGATGGGGCCTCTGACTTAGCCACAGGTACCACCACCATTATTCTGTGCTGTGCCCCTGAACTGTCCAGAAAGTCTATTTGACTTTTGTACCTGTGCATGTACAGATGTGTGAAACATATCATCCCACAGGCACCAGGGTAATTCTGAACGGAAATATGAGACAACATCCACAGTTGCTACTATTATATACACCCATAGAGAAAAGCCTGTAGAAAAAAACATCTCCAGGTAGTGTTTGTTTTCCTGATAGGAATCATGTGAGATACAGTGGACCTAGTATTTAGGATTTGCTCTTCTCCAGTCTTGTGGACCTTTCACTTACAATGATGATATAATCTGTATTCATGTGGAGGTGTAGGTCACTAATCATCTGGTTTTACATGTTGCCTGATTGGTAAAATTTATGTCACTGAAAGATAATAGCTTTATGGTAAAATGCTTTCTTCTACATAATGTTTCCAACATTTTTTTCCCAGACTTTAAAAAGACAAATACAACTCAACAAACAGTAGCTGTGTATCTGTCAGGTCATTTCACATCATTTGACCGCTGTTTGTTCATGGAGAATAAACTCCGGCTATGAAACAACAGGACATCTTCAATTCACTGTCTGCAATTCCTTCCAGAGATCGCCTGTGCCTTTGCTGGCACATGCAGGAAGAGCAGCAGAGGTGGAGGTGAGCTCAGCCAGAGAAGAAAGTGATGAAGAGGAGGCAGAGATGGATGATGAAGACAGTCTGAGTTCTCTGTATCTCAAACCTGTGAAAGGCAAACACAGACATGTTGAACAAGACTTTGACGCGCTGATGGATCAGTGAGTGATGTTGATGTCTGTGGTTTTAAGATGTTGATTTTGAAAAAAAGGCACTTGAACATGTGAAGAGTGACCATGTAACCATCAGTATGTGGAAGTATATGTTTGTATATGGAAGGATTTTGATTAATGTCAGGAGATAGCCTTACCCTAACCAAAATGCTTTTGATTGTTTTGCACACTGTCAGAAGTAGATCTGAAAAATGCAGCCTGGACTTTTCATTATTTCATCCTTAATGTTTTTCCTCCTCCTGTTTAGCTACCAAAACTTCAAAGACCTTCCCAAAATGTTTGACCAAATCCATAGCGACATACAGCCTGGGGATGATGAGACAGAGGGACGGGGTCAAGGAACTGGACACATGGAAGTCCAGAAAAGCCTTCCACAGAGGTTAGTCATCAAAAAAGCAGAGACAGTTTCATCAGCTGCACAGTAAACGCTTGTTCTTGAACTGGAAAACTCTTCCCTGTTCAAATATAATTTCTGTTATCTTTAATGGTATAAGAATATTGATATATCCGTCACTTTTTTGATAAAACAAGAAATTGAACATACATAAATACATACAAAAGACAAACACACATACATATGAAAGTATTTTTCGGGGGAAGCTCATTTCAGTAATTGGACTTAATTAACTGTACTTGTGTGTTGACAGAGTGAAAGCCGAATCAGACCATCAGGAATCTGCTGTTGGCATCAGCAAACAGCGGACCAGCAAGTCCAGTCAGCCTTCACACAGGGCCTCCAGTCAGTCCACCTTGCTCTCTGTTCATCCTCCCAGTAGCCACAGGAGGTTAGGGATGGGAAAGTCCCACAGTAGCAGCCTGAGCAGCCTGGGAGAGATCACTGCACCAGAGAGGAGAAACTCCAAACTCCAGACTGGGAGCAGGAGAGTGCTTTCTCAGGTCAGTTTATATTATAAATTGCCAGGGCAAAACAAAATTTGTTACTGATTTTACACTTATCCCAGTTGCACTTTACATGGATAGGTGAGGCAGTTCCTCAACATTTGCATATGTCCGCAGTCTAGACCTCAGAATGTTTGACTTGAGGTGTTTGTAAGGCTCAAAGGCTTCACAACTTAATATATTTCTAAAATTTCAAAATTCTTTCTGCGGTAACTGATCAAAGGATTCTGAGCTTTCAGAAATATTGAAATATTTTTATTTCATTTTCTTCTGTAGTAGAAATATTGGTACATCATCTCATCAAAGCTTAAAAACAATATTCAAAACTTTATAAAACAGAATTAAACTGATTTAGTACTCAAGCCATTTTCATTCATCCTTACATTTTTATTTTTTATTTTTACATGTTTTGAGCTAAGAAACTCTTGGTATGTGTGGAGAATGAAATCAATAGTTGATCCTGTCTTTACTTGTGCAAAAGAGCCTCATTAAAACAACATATCACTGTTACACTTGGTATATGTTCTCATATCGGATACACCTTAATTAAGATAAGGGTGGAAAATTTGGCATCATTAGTTTTATGGGGGCTGCAAGAGTTGTTTTAAAGACCAAAACACTGTGCTACCAAGTACCTTAAAGCCACTAGACAAGCAGCTGACAGCAGCACTCTGTGTACACTTACATAATCTCATGATTTGATTATCCAAAAAGCACTTCTGTATGCTCAGCAATTCCTTCTTGAAATCAGTATAACAGCCACCCTTTGAATTGCTTTTATAAAACTGCAGCTGTGACCTGGTGATTGGTGATTAATAAAACCTTTTGATTCCACTGATAAACCTGTGTAGTAAGAATGAAAACAATGTATGAAACAAATCTATATAAAGCCTGTGCAGATCAGTCTTGCATAATCTTTGTTGTGTTGTGTTGACCAGGATGGGATCATCTCTCCAGAGACAGACAGTGGGTTTGTTGGTTCAGAGAGCAGCAATCTAACTCCTGCAGCAGCTCCCAGTCCTCTCCACCAGAGGGCCTCACAGAGGTGAGGAGGTCCAACACTGCCTCTCTACATCCTCACATGAACCCTACTATAAATTTTACATAATGTCCCAAACCCTACCCCTGTAACATACACATACCAAGCACACTGATGTCTGATCCTACAACTCTGAAGCTTGGTTGTCATTATTATTATTACCATTCTCTTCATCAATGCACACAATGTCTGTCTTTCAGCCCATTTCTGATCAGGCCTTTTGTATTTTTTTTGTTTTATGCTTGAATACTCTTCCTTGGTGCAACAGTGCTTCAGTCCACCAGGAGGGGAACACAGGGAAACATCAGACAGGCCCAGTCTCAGCACCATCTCCTGCTTCCTCACGGTCACACAGTCGCACAGCTACGGAGTCAAGAGGGGCCTCCCAGCTCGGCCCCGACCAGCCTAACAGACGCAGACAGAGTAGGCGCACCTTCTCGTGCGCCCCGCAGCGCTGGGTCGGTCAGATGGAGCAAACCAGGGCCGACAGTGGAGCCAGTGAGTTTGGGCTGGAGAGTGACAGTTGTGAGTCTCCAAGTTCTGTCTCTCAACTAACTGTTGTTTTCTAAAAATAAATTGCTTTTAAATGTATGAAATCAAAACTAAGGCCTGTTAGTCACTTACTATGTAAATACTCTTTTTCATGAGTGTTTTTCATTGTGTATCTACCCTCCTGTCCTCCTCTTGGCTCTGCAGCTCACATTGTGTCTGATGATGGACAGAGTGACCAATACGCAGAATCCATTCCCTCCCTCCACATCTCCCACCCAAGCTCCTCACCCACTGTATGGTATTACCATGGCGATTCTCTCAGAGCCATGGGCTTCAGACAATTGGCGAATCGCAAGTGAGTGTGTGTAGTGGCAGCTGCTGCCATGGTTTATGTCTCCCTGCAGAGACTCTTGGATGGGAGTTGGTCGTGAACATGCTGTGTTACCACACAGTATGACAACAGAATGTTCCAGAAAATACACCATCGCAGCGAAGAGCTACTGTAACTTCCACTTCCTGCTCTCTGTTGAGTCAGGGAGAAAGAAAACTTCGTTTCAGCATGTCGATCAAATTAGGATTATGATTTCTGTGGATGAATTTCAGCCAATAATTCCTGAAACTGAGTTGACTTAACTCCTGAAGTTCACCTTGTGATATCAAACTTCCTAGCCCATGAAATGCTGAAAATCCTTCATGCTTTTATCATATTCTTATTTCTCATCTATATTTTATTACAGAATCTGCTGCTATTGAATGTGGTTGCATATTAGGAGGTACTGTGTATTTATCCTACATGGTGTGGTGCTGCATGACTTTTCAAAGAGTGTGTGTATATGCATTTGGACTGACACCTGAATTGATAGCTTAAATCACCTGGCTGTTCACTTGAATATTTTCACGGTGCAGCACTTCAGCGCTCACACTTACTGGACTTTAAAGTGTTTGACCTTGAATATGTGTGTGTTTTCGCAAAACCAAGTATTATGTGCTAAATGCAGAAGTTACCAACAACTAGTTTCATTTGACTTTAAACATTTTTGTTTTTGTGTGTTTGTTTCTAGTGATACGATCCAGACACTGCAGGCTGAGGTCACCACACTGAAGGACAGACTAGAAAGCTGTCTGAGCAATAAACCTTTCAGTCCCATGAGAGCTGCTCCTTCAGCTCAAGTGAACTACACTCACCACTTCACCTCTACACCTCGCATCAGGTTGGTTTTTATCTTCCACATAGTAACAGTTCGTCTGCAGAATGAAGCAATGGGACAAAGCTTATTGCTCTAACAAAGAAGCCTGCAGTGAGAACGTTTTTCCTTTACTAATTACATGTTGTTTCCATGTTGGCTTGTACTTAAATGATGCCCTCCCTTTGCTCAGGCCTGAGGAGAGATGTCAGAGTGACGACAGCAGGGGAAGAAGAGAAAGACGATTGGTTGATGAGGTAGAAGAGGAGTCTAGAATGAGACGAACAGCCAGAGAGAGATCACCCTGTGTAGACATACAAAAACCACAACGTGACATCTGTAAGTTGATCTGAATTAAATTTCACCCTTAATTTAGAACTATGGTTGAACGATCATTTATTATACAAATCTTTCTACTAGCATGTGTAAACTAGGTCAAGGTGAGTAAACAATAACTTTATTATCCTAACCTGGTAACACATCACATTTTATCGTAAGAGTCTAACACACAGGGAATAACACATAAGGACCCAGTAAAATGTTGTGCATACAGTGATGAAGACGCACAGAAAACATTACCACTTTGATTTGTACATGGACACATTACATTTAATGCATGTAATGTTCGTGTTTTCTGTGACAGGTTCAGAGCCGGAGACCCCCACAACCCAGTCTCGGCCTCGGGTGTCCAGATGTACTCAAACATCCACTGCAGCACCAGACAGCTCCTGTTCACACACAAATACTACCCACAGCAAGCGAACACGCCCCAGTAAGTGCAGCTCTCCCTCCACTGCAGACATTGTGATTTATCAGCTTCCTCCCGCCCAACAGAAATCCAGCTGACTTTTTAGGCAACTCCCTATGTTTTAGCTGATAGTTCAATTCAGATCGGCCTGCAGTGACTGAGCAGGTTGGAGTTTAGTGTCAGTTTTGTTGTTACAGGATCTGAATAACCTGCTGTGCTGTAGTCAATTGCTCTAATCAACAGGACAAACCAGTGCCCTTTTTCATGCAGTTCAGAATGGAAACGTGCTTGAGCACTTAAATGTTTGAGACCTCAGTAATAGCAAGCAACTGTTATCTGACAAAACACTGTGGAATTTAATTTAGTTAATTGCAATGCAGTGTTTTCTCTTTTGTTCTTGATTGCAGAGACACTGCTATATTAATCATACAGTAGCTTCATCATTGCTCATATACAAGACTTATTGCTTGATTCAGTCTCAATCCCAAAATGTAAGACACTTTTATATTTCCATAGATATTCACACAGAAATAATGTGTATTCTCTTGCTGCAAAACTAATTAAAAACATAGTGTTGAACTACTGTCACCAGCACAGAATTTGCCATCACAGATTCTGTTTACCCCCAGTGAGGGTATTTGTACGTTTCTTAAGCTTCGTGTGTGTGTGTGCACGTGTTTGTTTTGCAGGGCAGCATCCTGCCGTGTCTATACAAGTGCCTAACAGACCACATGAACCTGACAGCAGAAACCATCAAGCTCCTGTTTGTCTCGAGTGTTCGTCTTGTCACAGAGGACGATCTGAACGTAAGAAGGCTCCTTTCATCCTCAGCAGGAAATCTGTGTTTTGACTTTTGTTATGTTTTTTCTAACTTTACTTTCTTCTTCAGGCAAAAAGGATAAAATCCAAGTGTGTCTTTAATTCATTTGAAACCAGAGCTGCTGTTTTGTGCTTATTAACTGTCCTGCTTTAGTTGTTGATCAGCCTTCTTAAATCCTCCTTCTGTCTGTCTTGTGCTGTCAGGACCAGGTGGTGGCAACAGAGAGCCGACCCACTCCTCCTCTCACTGTCCTCACTGTGGACGCCCTGAACCGTACAAAAGCACTAAGCCAGGTTTGTCTAATGTGATGCTGCCCAGACACATTGTTACAGAGAATGAGTTTTGTGTGTACAATTTTCTGTCGCTCTGTATACTCCCAGGCATCTGCTCTGTGTGTGGTTGAGGATGTCATTAATCCATGACTTGGCAAAATTTGAATTTGTTGTTCAGTATCAGGAACAGTGCAGTC
Organism: Seriola aureovittata; assembly: GCF_021018895.1. NCBI lineage: Eukaryota > Metazoa > Chordata > Actinopteri > Carangiformes > Carangidae > Seriola > Seriola aureovittata. The sequence goes on from NC_079381.1 coordinate 5,541,532, forward strand.
ACTGAGCTCAGCGCATGAATTATTTTGGTCTGCAGTAAATAAAATAATTTTTAATTATCTTAAGTGTTAATGGAGCTCCTGACCTGCTGTGATTCACAGACTGTCGCAGAGACTCAGACTCCCCCACACACACAAGCTGCCAACCGGCCAAGTCCCATGACAGAGCGGTGAGGAACAGATACGCTGCAGCTCCACCTGCACTGCTGCAGTGCATGCCAGTGTGCCCACCACCACTCCTGTAAGTAACTTGCCCACATACACACACTTACACTTTCTCTCTCTCTAAGTGCTGTTACTGACTGGCTCCATGCCAGCAACAAAAAGGGAGGCCACACAGACACTAAGATCAAGAAACAATTTATTTAACTCAAATGAATAAACAAAGTAACCAACCAAATGGTGTGTGTAAGTAAGAAAGTCATCAGTCATGTCAGAAGTGTGTGGATGGGTGAAAATATGGTGTAGTGTATGTTGTAAGATGCAATAAACCAAACAAAGAGAGACAGGCTGTAGTGGCTGCAGCAGGCCCAGCTGAGAGAGTGAGAGATACTACGGACCTTTATGCCTTTTGGGAGGCCCTACCCAAATGGGCCGGTATTCCCTAGCCACCCTCCCAGCTCCACCTTCCAGCCAACTCCCATAACTGCAGGAGAAGAGTGAGGCAACATGCCAGGAGAATGGAAAAGGGTCATCACACTCCCTCCCTTAAAATGGGGGTCCTAACTAGGATCCCCAAAAACCAACTACAGCAACAAAACAACTTAAATGTCTCAAATAAATAACCAAGCTAAACAGCTTAAGGTCCTTAATCCAAATCCTCCGGTATATTAGCCTTAACGAGGGGAAATCCATATAAGCTATATCGTATAAACTTGTTCATATCCATACAACCTGCAAATAATCGTCTCCCAAGACCGTGAAGCCCATGTCCTTTGGCAACCCTGGTACCTAGGGAGCAGTTTAAGGGAGGTGAACCAGAACAGGCAGGAAGAGACACTGCAGGGAGGAAGCACACAAGTCAACTTAAACAGGCATAGCTCGAGACATGGCATCAGTAACTGTGTTCTCAGCTCCCTTGACATGAAAGATGTCTAAATGGAAAGGCTGGAGGAACAGACACCAACGCATTAGGTGCTGATTTGGGTTTTGGAGAGAGTGGAGGAAAGTTAGAGGGTTATGACCGGTGTACACCACCAACGGATTTACTCCACCCCCAACATAAACTTCAAAATGTTTGAAGGCCCTATAGGCTATAAATCACAACATCATCCAAGTACACAGCACAGCCCACCAATCCAGACACCACCTTGTTCATTAGGTGCTGGAAGGTAGCTGGGGCATTACATAAACTAAATGGCATAACTGTAGGAATACAAACCACTGGGTGTAATAAATGCTGCAATCTCCCTAGCTCGAAGCATCAAAGGAACCTGCCAGTGACCTTTAAGTAAGTCAAACTTACTGACAAACTTCACCGAGCCTACCTGGTCCATGCAATCCTCCATACGTGGGAGTGGAAAAGAGTCAGGCTTGGTTACTTGGTTCACCTTCCTAAGATCAGTAAAAGGTCCAAACATACCATCTGCCTTTTTTACTAGCAAGCACGGGGAAGTCCAACTGGATGCACAAGGCTCAGCAATGTTCTTCTCTAACATGTACCTGACCTCCACTTCCAACTGTTAACGCTTGTCTGGAGACATGCAATAAAAACGTTGTCTGACTGGCTGGGCCTCTCCCACCTCAGTATCATGCTCAATAAGATGAGTACGAGATGGAATGTCACTGAACAGGCAAGGGTAACTCTTAATCAAATTCACCAACTGTGTTCGATTTGGATCGGGTAAATGTTTCAACATTACAACAAGATTGGCAAGAGACTCAGTTTTTTTGAGACATCCTCTCAACATCCCATTGTCTGGCATACACAACTCTCCCTCAACTTCTGCCGCCTGATCAAAAGGTGGGGGTGAATGAACCACTGGGGCTGCAACAGAGGAAGTCGACATCTCCGAACCTGTCACCGAAGAGCGAGCAAAATAGGCTTTCAACAGATTAATGTGACACAACTACACCGACTTCTTCTGGTCGAAATCAAATAGTTTAGGTCTGATACTTTTCGGGTCACAGTATAAGGACAAGAGAACTTGGCCTGGAAAGGGAAACCAACCAAAGGCAAAAGTGCTAGAACTTGATCACCAGGACTGTATTCATGTCATTCTGCCTGCTGATCATAGAGACTTTTCATTTTACTTTGGGCTGCCTCTAGGTTTTATCGCACCATTTTGTTTGCCTGGTACAACCTCTGTCGGAAACCATTTACATAATCTATTAAACTTTTTGGGTCCTTCTTTGCTTGCCAGTCACTGTGAAGGGTTGCTAAGGGGCCTCGAGTGAACAAAAACCAGGTCATTGGGATTAATACCATGATCCCTGGTCAGACTGGACAACTTTTGGGATACCAAAAATAGACATGAACTGTGTCAGAGTTTGCATAACTGACTTGGTCATGATGTTTCTAAGGGGTTAATAAGCAGGATAGCGCGTAGCCTGGCACATGACAGTAAGCAAAAAGTTACTACCAGCTTTGGAGCGTGGCAGGGGACCAACACAGTCAACGATCAAATGCTCAAAGGGGTGCTCAGCAACTGGAATGGGATAAAGAGGCGCAGGTTTAATCGCCTGATTAGGCTAACCCAGTTAACTGACGTGTGGCAAATTTTAATAAAAGCCGAAATGTCCCTTTTCAAACATGGCCAATAAAAAAGCCACAAAACTCTATCATAGGTTTTTCTCACACCTAAATGACCTGGCAACACCATCATGAGCAATCTGAAGGACAGTTTGACGCAATGAAAAAGGCAGAAATATTTGCACAAAATCATCCCCTAAAAAACAGTACCCCTGGGGAACCCATCTCCTCACCGACAGGTCATCTTGGAGAAAGTAACCACGGACTGCACTCTCCACCTCGCCCTCTGGTAAAACCTGGCTGTGCAGTGCCAGAAGATTGGGGTCAGCTTTTTGCTCTTTCACAAGATCACTGCAAGACACAGACAAAGGAAAGTAGGCACAGGAAACACAGACTCTCTTGTCTTACTCGAACTGTCAAAACGTGGACTACTACCACGGCTCATAGCGCAAGTCACTGCACAGTTGGAGAGACTACCTGAGGGGCGGACCTTTATGCCTTTTGGGAGGCCCTACCCAAATGGGCCGGTATTAACTAGCCACCCTTCCAGCTCCACCTTCCAGCCAACTCCCATAACTGCAGGAGAAGAGTGAGGCAACATGCCAGGAGAATGGAAAAGGGTCATCACAGCGCTAATTAGGCAGACTTCATCCACTGACCTCTCTACAATCTTAATGGCATTTCTTTTGTTGGTTTAGTCATTCACTCCTTTGTTATAATTTCCAAACACAAGTGTCTCTCTGGAAACACATTTTTCTTTCTTTTAGTAAAACTTTAACTGGCAGTTGCCCCCCAGATTTGCAGTTTCACATCCATCAGCCTACATATGCTTTCATTTCCTGTTTGCACGGAAAAAAAGAATTAATGTGTTGTACTTCTATACAAACTGCAAACACTACTATGAAAACATAACATATAGTTTCACCCAAACTGTTACACTCATTTTCTTTTTTGTCATCAACCTTACCCTCTCTACAGGATGTACTCACTGCCCCTCCACGTGTCTCCTAGCAACAGCACTGGCACATCCTCAGGGGTCAAAGGTCACGAAGAGGTGAGGGGGAGGATGAGACGCTCCCTGTCTACTGATAAGCAGCACACCTTGGACACCTCTCTGAACAGAGCAATCAAAGCAGCTCAAAACATGAAGCACACCTCGAGACACATGGCTCGCTCTCTGGCTACTGGACTGCAGTACCAGGAGCTGCTGACTCAGTCCTACAGCTGCTAGACTGAACTCACTTTACTGGCAGCTTAGACTGAGAAACTTTCACTCAGCAGACACAAGCAGGACCAAAGTGAATAAAAAGTCTACAATCCCCCCTTATTTTAACTTTTCTTAAGTTTGTACATTTGGGGAAAACTGGTGCTGAAGCTTCTTAATTTTTAAATGGCATTTTATGGCAACAGTTAAGTCTCAGGTCGGCACACATGAATTTGTTTCTTCCGCAGACATTTATTTATAAAGACGCTGATGTTGGCATACATGGAAATCACTTTCTATAATGATGTAGTACTGTAGCTCAGTTTGATTGAAACTGTAGTAAGTTGATCATATTGATTTTTAAACCCATGAGGTAAAGACATTAGTTTTTTTACTTAACATGAGAAATTACAGCTGTCTGGATATGGCAGTTGTCATGAGTTATATTAAGCTATTTATTGATCATGTGACTATATTTTTAATGTGACTATTTTTTCTAGTTTGTAGAAAAAATAAGTTCAGGATTTCAGTGTTATTGTAGTGTACATGTAACATGTTACACTCTAAATGAAATGCACTCGCTCACTGCACCTGCTCCATTTTGGATGGTCATATTACAAACCATCATGGATTTATTTTGTTAATAGAACCTTGCTTGTCATTCTTTATCTCCAAAATATAATGAATAGTTGTGTGGCCGCACAAACCTTGAGATGCTGGATATCCTTAAAATTAGTTCTTCTTCCGTGTTGTTAAGTCATTTTCTATGTATAGCCTACACGTTCAAAATTGTGGAGTTTAGAATGATATTTTGTACAGGGTTTAATCATAAGCTTGCAACTGTACATGAGCCAGAGGAACCAGTCTACTGTAACTGACCAGCTTTATGTGGATAAGACATTCAGATACCAGCACTGCGGTGGTGAAGGCTTTTTGACATCCAGGCTGATCCAGATTTACACACTGGTGAGATTGCAAAGACATAGGATTATTTTTACAGATTAAATTGTCTATTATATTTGGTTAAGATATACCACAGAGCTGGTGAATATATTAAGTGAATTCTGTTTTAGTTAGTTTCTAATCCTTTTTTACTTTTGTACCATTATTTCTCAAACTGTTTGTCTTTTCAATAATTTGCAGGGAGTTTTTTTTCAGTTGTCGACGGAGCCAAATAAAAGTGGAAATGAGCATTTACTGTCACTGTGCTTTTTTGATTAATTTTTTTGAAGAAACTACTACAAGCAAAGTTTGTTTTGTTTTTTTTGTTTTTTTTTAAAAAGGAGTTGAGTCCTTAATGTAATGGAAGCCAATTTATTAGACAGCCTTAGTACATATTAGGTACACATGGAAGTATTGTTTGTGCTTCAACACTGGCAAACAAACAATCCCAATAAGTTAAACAGTTTCAGGACAGACTAATGTATCATCATTATTTTTTCTCTGGTAAATAATTTTGATATAAATCAATGGATTTAACAGAGTAAACCCTATACAACAGCAAATTATAATAGAAAAAAATAAACACAAAGTCAAGCGTTTGCATCACAGAAAACGCATTATAGTGCAATATACAACTTGTTTGGCCAGGAAAGAGGGAGGGAAGGGAGGAAATAAAAGTGAAAAGGGGAGGGATAAAGTTTTGTTGTTTTTTCTTTTTTTGCAAAGCCATTCACCATTGGAGGGTTTTACATTGCACCAGAGGAGGAAACAGACAAAGAAAATATAGATAATAGTTCTTTTTCCCAGCTGACCACTAACAGCTACAGCTAAAACATCACAAACACGGCGGCTTCACATTGGCATTTTAAAAGGAAAAGTATCACTACTTCACAGTCAGAAATATCACCAGTCAACAGTGAGACGCTAAAACAGCAACATATGGCAGATACACAACACTACTCAGTGCATGGCCCAATTAAACATCATTACTAACCAATGAGATAAGACTTAATCTGACAGATACAATACTGAAATACAACTGGCCCTTTTTAAGATTATTCTTTAAATATCAGCAAGCAACGGCCTCTTTGACATTAAAACGTGAAGTTTCTCCGGAGAAAGGAAAAATTTGTGGCAGGTAAATACTTCACAGTCTCGGCAGCCGGAGGAGGGATGATTCTGGCTTTTTTTACAGAGCTTTCTCTTTTCGTCTTCTGCTCTGCCAAGTGATTTTAAATGAATACTTCACCGAAAATTCAACTATTTTGACTATGTTTTGAGTATCAAGCACTCACCAGCCGTAGAAGAAGATGGAAAGCTTGAGCATGGCAGCTGAGGATAGCTTAAATACACGATGGTTTCGCCGCAAAAAAAACTGTATCAAAACATCCATAGGAACTTATAAAACCATTCCCATAGCATAGTCCACATCTCCATCTGTCAAAACATGTGCTAAGTATTTTACAAAGTTGTATTTCCGTCAAAATGTGCCTGAAAAAAGACACATTGTGTTTGTTGCTACGGCAGTAGCCTGTTATGCCATTGTCTGTTTGTGTGCAACACAGCAATGGTTACCGCCCACACCGTTAACAAGTTTCAGCTGCTGAATGAGTCGTGGATAATGCTTCAGGAGTGATTACACAGGTTTCAGTGAACGTTTTTTCTACTTCTTGATACTTAGAACACAGGTTTCCGGTGGAGCATTCAATCTCAGCATCTTTGGAAAAGGTTAAACGCCAACTCTGCAGCTCCCAGAACATCCACACTGGATACAAACACATTAACAGTCCACACAAGTCCAAGCATGCTACTGAATATGCACATCTCAAATGGGCAGGGGGCGACTCCTCTCTGATGAAATATATTTATATATATATGTATATTGCATGTTGACTGATATGATATATTTTACAACATCAACCTCTCAAACTGCACATCCCTCCTCCACCTGCTTCCAATAAAACTCACACCAAGGAGGTAATCCAAAGGAAAACAAGAGAAAATGTCTACCTCTTACACATTCTAGCAGGTTTCATAGCATACAATATTACATTTTGGTACTTTCAGTTCTAAATGGCCTTCTGTTCTGATATTTAAACCTTTTTAAATAAGTTCATTTAGTTGCATCCATTGTAAAACATGAGAATACTTGCAACAATTTTATTCTTTGATACAACATATATTTTTTTTATCATCTGTCTTTTTTTCTTTTCAAGCAAGATGCATACACAATTAATGGATAGGGTGGGGTGGGCGGAGGGGGTTATGGAGGTAACATGGGTAGAGGAGGGGTGTGGGTTAAGGTTAAGGAGGAGAGAGATGTGATTGGAAGATTTTAGCTTGTCACTTCCTCGTCTGGTTTGTTCATGGCCTTGAGCTGCTCCAGCAGGCTGGTGGGGGTGAAGATGTGGGTCGATCCTGGGGACACACACATGCATAAAACACACACACACACACACACACACACACACACACACACACACACACACACACACACACACACACACACACACACACACACACACACACACACACACACACACACACACACACACACACACACACACACACACACACACAAAGAGAGCGTTAGATCTGCACGTTTGGAAAGAAACAGATGAAAAAATGTGTTTTCAGCTCTTGCTATGAATGCCTATTGTAGATGAGGACAGTCTCACATAATGTTATGTCTTATAGCTGCAGTCCCTGGTTACTCTGCAGATTCAGATCTTGCATCATAAAACAGCTTGTCACTGCTGTCTGGTAAAAATCTACCAATACTGAAATTTAAAACATCCTCAAAACTGCCTCAAATGATTTTAGACTTTATTTTACAGCACTGTGTTAACCTGTAGAGGAATATGTACTACTTTAACTGACCTGACAGCAAGAAATCCCCCAAAACTAGAGATATGACCTCTGCAAGACTGACTGGACAGAGTGGAAAAACTCATATGCCTAAATTTGGGGGTTCTCGTTTTATCTCCGATTGTCTATCCATCTTTTGCTTTGTTTAGATTTATCTTTGTCTGTATTAAGTACCACATTAACTCCTTCCACTACTGACTAATACTTCTCCACCCTACAGTCATAGATACTGAAACTCATGAGGCTGTGTTAAATCAGATGCAGCTGAACATTATGGAAGCACACAGATCAGTGATGGTGCCACACAACTGACATGACTCTGTGAGCTGAAAGCGGCAGGTGAGGTTAGAAGAAAAACCTGCAACACCAAACCTGTCTACACAGCACAGCCAATCAGATGTTAGAAAAATGCGCACATGACCATGTAAGCCTTTAATTAAAGAGCATGCAGGAAGCTGAAAAATACTGGTAGAAAAAGCAAAAAAGACAAAAGCAGATCTTCTCTACATGTCATGAAATCCCAAACCCGAGAGTTAGATCTATTGTCTGCCATTAATATGAATGAAAATGTGAAACTCAGTAACCTTAATAAGACAGGGATGAACTCTCGTGACAGCTGAAGACACATTTCAAACATTGTAAAACTTGAAAGGCGCTGACTGGAGTAAATCAAACATTTTGCCCAATTTGTTTGTCACTTCTTTACCAGATTTACAGATGGACAGCTGCCATCTTGATTCTTGATCATAGAGAAAGCAAACAGACTATTTGATTTACTCCACACACCTGTTCAGCATCAACAGTATTTGTCCTACATTGGTTTGTTTCTGTTGCAAAGCTGCATGTTTCTTCCAGTTTGGTCTGATTAGCTTTACCTCATCAACCTACTATTAAAACTAAACTTGAAGAGGAAGTGGAAGTAGTTGAAGGTAAAAACAGAAGAGAAAGAGGCAAGTCCATCTCGAGTTGGGTCATTATGGTGATGCAGGGGTCGTGGGTGTCAGGGATCTTGGGTGGGTGGGTGGGGTTTAGTGTGAGTCACAGAAGTCAGTGTCAGACGGGCCTCACCTGCTTCTCTGCTGTTCCCCAAAACACACAGCTTCGTGGGCCTTTCAGCCCCAGAAACACAACACTCTGACGTTGATCTCCAACGCCACTAAATAACTGTACATGGCTGGGTTTGGACCAAAATAGCATAACAAAAACAAAGAGTTGTTTTAGTAAGTGATGGCCATTTTGCTCAGAAAGTGCCGAATATGGCAGTATGTGGGGGAACAGCCATACTGCCTAATGTGAGAGCTGCTTACAGAGGAAATCATAAAACCAAAAGTTGGTTTGTAAATGATATCGCTTTAGCAGATTAGTCAGGTATGAGATGGATGCCCAGGACTACAATATTCTGTCTGTATGGGTGAGAATCCAACTTTAAATGACAATGTGTGTAAAGTAGGTAACGAAGTGGTCATGGTTGTGGAAATAGGTGTTACAAGTATTTACTACATCCACCGAGGAAATGTTTAAAATATTCCCAACCTTGTGTTTGTTAGCAGGATTTTTAGAAACTATGTGTAGAATTAATGAAATCTGGTGAAGGGAGGAAGAATAGTTTTTTGGTGCAGACAGCGCCACCATGTGGCCGTTTATAAAACACTTTTATGGAGAACATTTCTTGTTTGCAACTTCTGAACCAAAGCAATAAAAGACATATCTTTTTTTGTCCCTTCACTACTTGGTTCAAAAGATTTTTTTTTTCCAACACTACACACTTCATCAAATCTAAACAAATTGTAGTTCTTGTTTTGTATTCCACACCATTTACTTTTAAATGGTTGCCAAAGTTTCTCAGGTGTAGTGCAGTTTAAATAAACTCTAAAATGCATGGTGAGGACAACACAGACTTGGCAGAGGTATGGGCTCTCTGACTGCTTTCTAATACAACACAGGTTTGTATGGATGCAATATCTGTTTTTGTGTTCTTGAAAAACAACTTGTGTGTGATTGCCATGTGTAAGGGATGATTTTTGGAGGAAATAAAGAGTGTTCTACACTAAATGGTAGGAAGAGGGGGGTGGTTATTAGTGGTAGCTGTTTGTCATATGCGGCATCTTTATTTTTGGGTAGGTTGCTAAAGCATATCAGGTGGAACAATGCTACATTCTCAGACTGTGTCAGCAGAGAGACATTACAGAGGCAGCTTTATGGGCAACTGATCTGAATACCACTGAAATAGTTACTGTTACCTGACTGTTTTCCATTTCGTTGCCACAAAAACTGCCCTGTGTGTAAGCAGCACCCTTTAAATATCATTATGATGATCTGTGATTAATATCCAGAACCCTCTGCAGACGAGCCATGAGCCATGTGAGCATGTGATGGTGGGCTGAGAGAGAGTGACGTGGATGGAGTCAGAGGATTGTATGGAAGCCCGGAGAAACAAGTAAAAAAAATTCTGGTGATCCTTTTTCTAAGTCTGATATAAATTGTTTTCTCTCTTGTGTTTATGTCTTCAGAACAGGTGAAAAAAAAAGGTTTTGCCAGGTGACCTGTGCTAATCTGCCATTAGCATTAGCTATACTGTGGTTCAACTGTCAACTGAAGGACTGATTAAAAATAAGCATCGCACTATAACTGCCATATAAATACACAGCATCCAATTCTATATCATAAATATGAATAATAACCATATACATTTAGATTACCAGAATTAACATGTATCCAAAGTGTGTATATCTTAAATTATCCTATTCCCACTAATAAGGATTTTATTTTTTATTTATATTATCAAACATCCTCCTCATAAGGGGTGAAGTGTCCCTGTTAGACTGTAGCTGTTGGTTAGCCATGAATGATGTTTTTCACTCGCTAGCTAGCAGGCTTACAGCATTGATAATGGTATGCTGAGGGCATTAGCTATACTGACATTAGTACTTTTAAGACTGGGGTAGTGGTACACTTCAGCCTCTTGTGGCCAAAATGAGTATTACAACAACAAACACTTGCACCATAAAAATGTTTTTTCTCCTTCCTAAACTTTTTTTTCACTTGTCACAAAAGATAAAAATGGAATTTGGGAAAGATTATCCTGGCAAAACCTTTTTTTTCAGTTGTTTTAAGTCATACACACACAAGAGAAAACAATTTAGATGAGACTTAGAAAATGGACCACACAATTTTTTTTTTTTTCACACTTGACCTCGAGCTTCTATCAAACGAGGAAAACAAAACAAAACACAAAGAACAAAAGGAAGGAATCCTTCTTTGAAATCTAGTATTAACTCAAGGACCTGTCCTGAAAGAAACCAGTAACAAAATCAAGGGGATTGTCTTTTGCAAAGGGTTAATTAGAAAAATAATCAGACGGTTAAAAACTGATAAAGATGGATCTCGGGGGTAGATTAAATCTGGAGTGAGTGTTCAGCAGGCTCAAACGGCCTTTGGGTGACCGTCAAGGGGCGATTTAATCCACCCAGTTGAGATGATGGGAGGAGGCAGCAGGGATCGGGTCACAACCCCCTCAGGCATGGCCACTCCTCAGCACAGACTTCACTTAGACTGAATCCAAATGTCCACCCTCCAGACTTGAAGACACCAAGCTCATGGACTTCGGACATATGCTCTGTGACATGCTACCCATCATCACGTCAAGTTTTCGAGGCTGCCTGAATGGAAGGCTACATAAGATCCTGATAAGACGGTTCTTGCACTTCTCTGATTTTATGCATCACATTTTTCAATGTATCTTATCTTATATGTATGTATGTATCTCTTTTCTTTTTTAGACATTTCTACAACATTACATGGTTAAGTCCTGTTTCAAATGTTGCAAGTAACTTCTCAGCATACTTGTGTTTTTTATACATTTATAAGTTTTATGTTCTTATAGTGTCAGAGTCTCACATTCGGAACATTAAGTCCGCCACTGTGTAGTGAAGTCTGGACATTTGGATTCAGCCCGCCAGCAGCTGATTGACTAGCAGGACTCCCACTCTGATTGGCTAATTGTCAGTATACAGAGAGCAGAGCCTGATGCAGAGGTCCATGCACTGGGGAAAGGTTGGGGGTGCCCATCCCTGAGGGACACAGGGAGGAGGAGGGTGGAGTTACATAAAAAACAATACTGAGTGTTCAAAGAAGAAAAAGGAACAAGGTGGAAGCCCTTGTGCTGTTGAAGTTCAGAAAGGGCTTCTTTGTGCGGCTGCCTTTACTTTTTTCAGTGTGATTTCTCTCTCCCTCCCTCCCAATCTGTCTCTGCCTCACTCGTCTGAGGGGTCTGCGTCCTCAAAGGACACCCTAGTGGACTCTCGGAAGTCGGGGTGCTGCAGGTCCGATAAGAATTTGGTGGGGGTGAGCATGTGGGTGGCACCTGTGGAGGAACAGAGGCGGCTTCACCACTCGTCTCTCAGCACATGCCACGCCCCCTCCCCCACTCACTCCAAAAACAAAAGGGTTAAAACAAGCAACCTGTCATACGTACACACAGAGACACACTTACACACACACACACACACACACATACACACACACACACACACACACACACACAGACACACACACACACACACACTCGGCATGTTGCACAAACATAAAAAACTGGTACGCACAGACACAGAAAAAGACATGGCGTGGCTGCAATTTAAAGACAACAGTTGTTTTTAAAGACAACAGCAGAAGCAGAGCACAACAGAAACTAACAACACACTTTCCCATTTATAACACAGACTGACTGGCAAAGCTTTAAGACATCAAATAAACAATACAGAGGGGCATAACATAAAGGGCTATTTACATTCACATTGCACACAATAGGTAGGTTGTAACAACTACAGTATGTGCAGCTAGATGTTCTGAAAACTCTCCACCAGCTCACACTTAATCTGCTTCAGTGTAACTGTTGTGAAGCTGTTGTGACCATGATGTGTGATGTGGGATTCAGTGTCTGGGTGCATGAAAGTCGGAAAGGAAATTATTCTGTCCTTCATGAGCTGTGCTGTTTACAAAACCTGAACCTTAAATCCCAATTTGTTATTTTGTGTTTGAAAAAGTGAAAGTGTATTGAGTTAAAGTCGACGCCAAAATAAATGTAAACCTGAAATATCAAACATAATCAGTCTTGTATTGGTTCTGTGTGTCAGTGGTGTGAGATATCACTGGTTTTGTCTGAGATTGTCACCTTGTATCTATAATTTTCTAAAAATCTAAATGATGAATATTCATCTTTTCACCTCCTTAAACAAATGCCAGAAACAATTCATTAAAAACTCTTATTATATTTTCAAAAAGTCAACTGATTTCATCCCATGCTTTGTGAAAAAAACTGATTCCCTTTTCCTTTTGCGCAATCGGTTAATTTACACCTCTACCTCAGGGTCACACTGTCCATTCACTTCACTTCCTGTGGTTGACTCCCTTCATGTTTTCCTTCCATCCACCTTTATTTTGGTAGCTGTGTTCCAGTTCAGAAGCTGTGTCCTTCTGTCGCCTTCAGAGGACCTGAAAGCCAGACTGGCCTTATACCCGCTGCTCCAGCCTCACACAGTCCTCTGAAAATGCTTCAGAAAGCGTGGCCCCTGAATTAGGACACAGCTTTTATCAGCATGTCCACTCAGAGACACGTCCACTCTGTGTTCAAGGTCGTGGTGAGTGTATCTTTGAGTAGCCATGTCCTCCACCTACACATTAACCATTCTCTTGTTCTCAGCCTGCCCTCAGTGGTGCCCCCTGTTAGATTACTCACCAATGACGGCTTCCCATTTCCCATTGGCCTGTGTGACCTCATAGGCGCAGCGCATCTCACTGAAGGACACGCCACCGATGACAAAGACCATGACACGTGGACCGGTGCGGTATTCTCCAGGTGTCTTATTCTTGTGCCAGTGGCCGTACCGAGCACTGTCAGAGCAGAAAGGTGGTCACATTATTACAGATCTATGGCAATTTCTTAACTTGGCATTATATTTCATTGGATCGATTCTCTCACAACAATATTTTGAGAATTGAGAATAATTTCCAAAATGTGGATTATGTTTCATGGACACAAAGATGTGACATTTTGGGTTATTTAAGGGCATAACTTCTGGAGATGGTGGAGAAACTCAAGTCATCAACAATGAGCAAAGATTTTGATACATTTTCACCCTGTGTTTTGCCTCTCAGGTACTGTTTCCTTTCAGGCTACATACATAGGCTGCACTCAAAAAATCCACTTTCCTAACCACTTTTCCTTGACGAACTTAATAACACATGTAAGATAAGTACAGTGACAAATTCAATGTAGTAGTCCTACAATTCCAGTAGGATCTCTTGTCCAAAACAGAGTCATACCTCCTAAGAAAGGATGATTTCAATTTATACATAGGTTAAATATAACCATCAGTTACTCATAGCAGACAAAAACAGAATAGATATTGTTGAAAATAAATACACAATGTTGATTTTATGCCTCACTCTACTATGATTTTTTTATACTCAACTATACTATACTCGTTTTTGTGCCTTACTATACTATATCGTTTTTTATGCCTTACTATACTATGTACTTTTAATACCTCACTATACTATATCGTTTTTTATGCCTTACTATACAATGACATTTTCTATGCCTTGCTATACTATTTTGTTTCTATGCCTATGAAGTTTTTAAAACTTACTATACTGTGACATTTGCTTGCCTTACTATACTATTTAGTTTTTATGCCTTACTATACTATGAAGTTTGATGCCTTGCCATAATATGACGTTTTGTTGTCTATGCCTTAGCACAGTATGATGTTTTTATAACATTTTATGCCTTAATATACTATGATGTTTTTTTGACGTTTTACAGCATACTATACATTGTCGTTTATTGTGCCTTACAATACTGTGACGTATTTATGCCTTACTATAATATAGTGATTTATATACCTTACTATTCTGTGATGTTTTTATGCCTTACTATATTACATTGTTTTTTATGCTACTCTTCTATAATTATATATATATTATATGATATGTATGTTGTTTTTTGTGCCTGACTATTCTATGTTGTTTTTATGCCTTAATAAAATATGAAGTTTTTATAAATTACTATACTATGATGTTTTTTGGCATGACATTTCATGCATTACCATACTATCATATACTGACATTTCATGCATTACCATACCATGATGTTTTTATGACTTTCTATACCTCAATATAGTATGATGTTTTTTTATGTTTTATGCCATATTATACTATGTTGTTTGATCCCTTGCCATAACTATGACGTTTTTATGACCTTTTATGCCATACTATACTATGACGTTTTTTGGCATTTTTATGACTTACTATACTATGATGTTTTTGGGCATTTTTATGCCTTAATACACTATGTTGTTTTTTGGTATTTTATGCCTTACTACACTATGTTGTTTGATCCCTTGCCATACTATGATGTTTTTATGACTTTCTATGCCTCAATATAGAAATATGTTTTTTTGGCGTTTTATGCCATACTATACTATGATGTTTTTTGGCATTTTTATGACTTACTATACTATGATGTTTTTTGGTATTTTATGCCTTACTACACTATGTTGTTTGATCCCTTGCCATACTATGATGTTTTTATGACTTTCTATGCCTTAATATACAATAAAGTTTCCTATACCTTCCTATTCTATGACGTTTTTGTGCCTTCTATGAAGTTTTTATAACTTACTATACTGTGACGTTTTTATGCCTCACTATACTATGTTGTTTTTTTGCCTTAATAAACTATGAAGTTTTTATGCCTTACTATACATTGACATTTTCTATGCCTTACTATGCTATTTTGTTTGTTATGCCTTACTATACTATAAAGCTTTTATAACTTGTTATACTATGATGTTTTTTGCCTGACTATTCTATGCTGTTTTAATGCCTTAATATACTATGACGTTTTTTTGGCATTTTTATGACTTACTATACTATGACGTTTTTGGGCATTTTTATGCCTTATTACACTATGTTGTTTGATCCCTTGCCATACTATGATGTTTTTATGACTTTCTATGCCTTAATATAGAAATATTTTTTTTGGGCGTTTTATGCCATACTATACTATGACGTTTTTTGGCATTTTTATGACTTACTATACTATGATGTTTTTTGGCATTTTATGCCTTACTACACTATGTTGTTTGATCCCTTGCCATTCTATGATGTTTTTATGACTTTCTATGCATTAATATAGAAATATTTTTTGGGGGCGTTTTGTGCCATACTATACTATGACGTTTTTTGGCATTTTTATGACTTACTATACTATGATGTTTTTTGGCATTTTATGCCTTACTAAACTATGTTGATCGATCCCTTGCCATTCTATGATGTTTTTATGACTTTCTATGCCTTAATATAGAAATATGTTTTTTTGGCGTTTTATGCCATACTATACTATGACGTTTTTTGGCATTTTTATGAATTACTATACTATGATGTTTTTTGGCATTTTATGCCTTACTACACTATGTTGTTTGATCCCTTGCCATTCTATGATGTTTTTATGACTTTCTATGCATTAATATAGAAATATGTTTTTTTGGCGTTTTATGCCATACTATACTATGACGTTTTTGGGCATTTTTATGCCTTATTACACTATGTTGTTTGATCCCTTGCCATACTATGATGTTTTTATGACTTTCTATGCCTTAATATAGAAATATGTTTTTTTGGCGTTTTATGCCATACTATACTATGACGTTTTTTGGCATTTTTATGACTTACTATACTATGATGTTTTTTGGCATTTTATGCCTTACTACACTATGTTGTTTGATCCCTTGCCATAACTATGACGTTTTTATGACCTTTTATGCCATACTATACTATGACCTTTTTTTGGCATTTTTATGCCTTATTACACTATGTTGTTTGATCCCTTGCCATTCTATGATGTTTTTATGACTTTCTATGCCTTAATATAGAAATATTTTTTTTTGGCGTTTTATGCCATACTATACTATGACGTTTTTTGGCATTTTTATGACTTACTATACTATGATGTTTTTTGGCATTTTATGCCTTACTACACTATGTTGTTTGATCCCTTGCCATTCTATGATGTTTTTATGACTTTCTATGCATTAATATAGAAATATGTTTTTTTGGCGTTTTATGCCATACTATACTATGACGTTTTTTGGCATTTTTATGACTTACTATACTATGATGTTTTTTGGCATTTTATGCCTTACTACACTATGTTGTTTGATCCCTTGCCATACTATGATGTTTTTATGACTTTCTATGCCTTAATATAGAAATATGTTTTTTTGGCGTTTTATGCCATACTATACTATGACGTTTTTGGCATTTTTATGCCTTATTACACTATGTTGTTTGATCCCTTGCCATACTATGATGTTTTTATGACTTTCTATGCCTTAATATAGAAATATGTTTTTTTGGCGTTTTATGCCATACTATACTATGACGTTTTTTGGCATTTTTATGACTTACTATACTATGATGTTTTTTGGCATTTTATGCCTTACTACACTATGTTGTTTGATCCCTTGCCATAACTATGACGTTTTTATGACCTTTTATGCCATACTATACTATGACCTTTTTTTGGCATTTTTATGACTTACTATACTATGATGTTTTTTGGCATTTTATGCCTTACTACACGCTGTTGTTTGATCCCTTGCCATACTATGATGTTTTTATGACTTTCTATGCCTTAATATACAATAAAGTTTCCTATACCTTCCTATTCTATGACGTTTTTGTGCCTTCTATGAAGTTTTTATAACTTACTATACTGTGTCGTTTTTTGGCATTTTATGCCTTACTACACTATGTTGTTTGATCCCTTGCCATAACTATGACGTATTTATGACCTTTTATGCCATACTATACTATGACGTTTTTGGGCATTTTATGCCTTACTACACTATGTTGTTTGATCCCTTGCCATACTATGATGTTTTTATGACTTTCTATGCCTTAATATAGAAATATGTTTTTTTGGCGTTTTATGCCATACTATACTATGACGTTTTTTGGCATTTTTATGACTTACTATACTATGATGTTTTTTGGCATTTTATGCCTTACTAAACTATGTTGATCGATCCCTTGCCATTCTATGATGTTTTTATGACTTTCTATGCCTTAATATAGAAATATGTTTTTTTGGCGTTTTATGCCATACTATACTATGACGTTTTTTGGCATTTTTATGACTTACTATACTATGATGTTTTTTGGCATTTTATGCCTTACTACACTATGTTGTTTGATCCCTTGCCATAACTATGACGTTTTTATGACCTTTTATGCCATACTATGACGTTTTTTTGGCATTTTTATGACTTACTATACTATGATGTTTTTGGGCATTTTTATGCCTTACTACACTATGTTGTTTGATCCCTTGCCATACTATGATGTTTTTATGACTTTCTATGCCTTAATATAGAAATATATTTTCTTGGCGTTTTATGCCATACTATACTATGACATTTTTTGGCATTTTTATGACTTACTATACTATGATGTTTTTTGGCATTTTATGCCTTACTACACGCTGTTGTTTGATCCCTTGCCATACTATGATGTTTTTATGACTTTCTATGCCTCAATATATAATAAAGTTTTCTATACCTTCCTATTCTATGACGTTTTTGTGCCTTCTATGAAGTTTTTATAACTTACTATACTGTGACGTTTTTATGCCTCACTATACTATGTTGTTTTTTTGCCTTAATAAACTATGAAGTTTTTATGCCTTACTATACATTGACATTTTCTATGCCTTACTATGCTATTTTGTTTGTTATGCCTTACTATACTATAAAGCTTTTATAACTTGTTATACTATGATGTTTTTTGCCTGACTATTCTATGCTGTTTTAATGCCTTAATATACTATGACGTTTTTTTTGGCATTTTTATGACTTACTATACTATGATGTTTTTTGGCATTTTATGCCTTACTACACTATGTTGTTTGATCCCTTGCCATACTATGATGTTTTTATGACTTTCTATGCCTTAATATAGAAATATGTTTTTTTGGCGTTTTATGCCATACTATACTATGACGTTTTTTGGCATTTTT
The DNA here is from genome assembly GCF_021018895.1 of Seriola aureovittata. Taxonomy (NCBI): domain Eukaryota; kingdom Metazoa; phylum Chordata; class Actinopteri; order Carangiformes; family Carangidae; genus Seriola; species Seriola aureovittata. Next base: position 5,560,312 of record NC_079381.1, read on the forward strand.
ATGACTTACTATACTATGATGTTTTTTGGCATTTTATGCCTTACTACACTATGTTGTTTGATCCCTTGCCATTCTATGATGTTTTTATGACTTTCTATGCATTAATATAGAAATATGTTTTTTGGCGTTTTATGCCATACTATACTATGACGTTTTTTGGCATTTTTATGACTTACTATACTATGATGTTTTTTGGCATTTTATGCCTTACTACACTATGTTGTTTGATCCCTTGCCATACTATGATGTTTTTATGACTTTCTATGCCTTAATATAGAAATATGTTTTTTTGGCGTTTTATGCCATACTATACTATGACGTTTTTGGGCATTTTTATGCCTTATTACACTATGTTGTTTGATCCCTTGCCATACTATGATGTTTTTATGACTTTCTATGCCTTAATATAGAAAATTTTTTTTTTTGGCGTTTTATGCCATACTATACTATGACGTTTTTTGGCATTTTTATGACTTACTATACTATGATGTTTTTTGGCATTTTATGCCTTACTACACTATGTTGTTTGATCCCTTGCCATACTATGTTGTTTTTATGACTTTCTATGCCTTAATATAGAAATATGTTTTTTTGGCTTTTATGCCATACTATACTATGACGTTTTTTGGCATTTTTATGACTTACTATACTATGATGTTTTTTGGCATTTTATGCCTTACTACACTATGTTGTTTGATCCCTTGCCATACTAGGATGTTTTTATGACTTTCTATGCCTTAATATAGAAATATGTTTTTTTGGCGTTTTATGCCATACTATACTATGACGTTTTTGGGCATTTTTATGCCTTATTACACTATGTTGTTTGATCCCTTGCCATACTATGATGTTTTTATGACTTTCTATGCCTTAATATAGAAATATGTTTTTTTGGCGTTTTATGCCATACTATACTATGACGTTTTTTGGCATTTTTATGACTTACTATACTATGATGTTTTTTGGCATTTTATGCCTTACTAAACTATGTTGATCGATCCTTTGCCATTCTATGATGTTTTTATGACTTTCTATGCCTTAATATAGAAATATGTTTTTTTGGCGTTTTATGCCATACTATACTATGACGTTTTTTGGCATTTTTATGACTTACTATACTATGATGTTTTTTGGCATTTTATGCCTTACTACACTATGTTGTTTGATCCCTTGCCATTCTATGACGTTTTTATGACCTTTTATGCCATACTATACTATGACGTTTTTTGGCATTTTTATGACTTACTATACTATGACGTTTTTTGGCATTTTTATGACTTACTATACTATGATTTTTTTGGCATTTTTATGCCTTACTAAACTATGTTGTTCGATCCCTTGCCATTCTATGATGTTTTTATGACTTTCTATGCCTTAATATAGAAAATTTTTTTTTTGGCGTTTTATGCCATACTATACTATGACGTTTTTTGGCATTTTTATGACTTACTATACTATGATGTTTTTTGGCATTTTTATGCCTTACTACACTATGTTGTTTGATCCCTTGCCATACTATGATGTTTTTATGACTTTCTATGCCTTAATATAGAAAATTTTTTTTTTGGCGTTTTATGCCATACTATACTATGACGTTTTTTGGCATTTTTATGACTTACTATACTATGATGTTTTTTGGCATTTTATGCCTTACTACACTATGTTGTTTGATCCCTTGCCATACTATGATGTTTTTATGACTTTCTATGCCTTAATATAGAAATATGTTTTTTTGGCGTTTATGCCATACTATACTATGACGTTTTTGGGCATTTTTATGCCTTATTACACTATGTTGTTTGATCCCTTGCCATACTATGATGTTTTTATGACTTTCTATGCCTTAATATAGAAATATGTTTTTTTGGCGTTTTATGCCATACTATACTATGACGTTTTTTGGCATTTTTATGACTTACTATACTATGATGTTTTTGGGCATTTTTATGCCTTACTACACTATGTTGTTTGATCCCTTGCCATACTATGATGTTTTTATGACTTTCTATGCCTTAATATAGAAAATTTTTTTTTTGGCGTTTTATGCCATACTATACTATGACGTTTTTTGGCATTTTTATGACTTACTATACTATGATGTTTTTTGGCATTTTATGCCTTACTACACTATGTTGTTTGATCCCTTGCCATTCTATGACGTTTTTATGACCTTTTATGCCATACTATACTATGACGTTTTTTGGCATTTTTATGACTTACTATACTATGACGTTTTTGGGCATTTTTATGCCTTATTACACTATGTTGTTTGATCCCTTGCCATACTATGATGTTTTTATGACTTTCTATGCCTTAATATAGAAATATGTTTTTTTGGCGTTTTATGCCATACTATACTATGACGTTTTTTGGCATTTTTATGACTTACTATACTATGATGTTTTTTGGCATTTTATGCCTTACTACACTATGTTGTTTGATCCCTTGCCATTCTATGACGTTTTTATGACCTTTTATGCCATACTATACTATGACGTTTTTTGGCATTTTTATGACTTACTATACTATGACGTTTTTTGGCATTTTTATGACTTACTATACTATGATGTTTTTTGGCATTTTATGCCTTACTACACTATGTTGTTTGATCCCTTGCCATTCTATGACGTTTTTATGACCTTTTATGCCATACTATACTATGACGTTTTTTGGCATTTTTATGACTTACTATACTATGACGTTTTTTGGCATTTTTATGACTTACTATACTATGATGTTTTTGGCATTTTTATGCCTTACTAAACTATGTTGTTCGATCCCTTGCCATTCTATGATGTTTTTATGACTTTCTATGCCTTAATATAGAAATATGTTTTTTGGCGTTTTATGCCATACTATACTATGACGTTTTTTGGCATTTTTATGACTTACTATACTATGATGTTTTTGGCATTTTTATGCCTTACTACACTATGTTGTTTGATCCCTTGCCATACTATGATGTTTTTATGACTTTCTATGCTTAATATAGAAATATGTTTTTTTGGCGTTTTATGCCATACTATACAATGACGTTTTTTGGCATTTTTATGACTTACTATACTATGATGTTTTTTGGCATTTTTATGCCTTACTACACTATGTTGTTTGATCCCTTGCCATTCTATGATGTTTTTATGACTTTCTATGCATTAATATAGAAATATTTTTTGGGGCGTTTTGTGCCATACTATACTATGACGTTTTTTGGCATTTTTATGACTTACTATACTATGATGTTTTTTGGCATTTTATGCCTTACTACACTATGTTGTTTGATCCCTTGCCATACTATGATGTTTTTATGACTTTCTATGCCTTAATATAGAAATATGTTTTTTTGGCGTTTTATGCCATACTATACTATGACGTTTTTGGGCATTTTTATGCCTTATTACACTATGTTGTTTGATCCTTGCCATACTATGATGTTTTTATGACTTTCTATGCCTTAATATAGAAAATTTTTTTTTTTGGCGTTTTATGCCATACTATACTATGACGTTTTTTGGCATTTTTATGACTTACTATACTATGATGTTTTTTGGCATTTTATGCCTTACTACACTATGTTGTTTGATCCCTTGCCATACTATGTTGTTTTTATGACTTTCTATGCCTTAATATAGAAATATGTTTTTTTGGCTTTTATGCCATACTATACTATGACGTTTTTTGGCATTTTTATGACTTACTATACTATGATGTTTTTTGGCATTTTATGCCTTACTACACTATGTTGTTTGATCCCTTGCCATACTAGGATGTTTTTATGACTTTCTATGCCTTAATATAGAAATATGTTTTTTTGGCGTTTTATGCCATACTATACTATGACGTTTTTGGCATTTTTATGCCTTATTACACTATGTTGTTTGATCCCTTGCCATACTATGATGTTTTTATGACTTTCTATGCCTTAATATAGAAATATGTTTTTTTGGCGTTTTATGCCATACTATACTATGACGTTTTTTGGCATTTTTATGACTTACTATACTATGATGTTTTTTGGCATTTTATGCCTTACTACACTATGTTGTTTGATCCCTTGCCATACTATGATGTTTTTATGACTTTCTATGCCTTAATATAGAAATATTTTTTTTTGGCGTTTTATGCCATACTATACTATGACGTTTTTTGGCATTTTTATGACTTACTATACTATGATGTTTTTTGGCATTTTATGCCTTACTACACTATGTTGTTTGATCCCTTGCCATACTATGATGTTTTTATGACTTTCTATGCCTTAATATAGAAATATGTTTTTTTGGCGTTTTATGCCATACTATACTATGACGTTTTTGGGCATTTTTATGCCTTATTACACTATGTTGTTTGATCCCTTGCCATACTATGATGTTTTTATGACTTTCTATGCCTTAATATAGAAATATGTTTTTTTGGCGTTTTATGCCATACTATACTATGACGTTTTTTGGCATTTTTATGACTTACTATACTATGATGTTTTTTGGCATTTTATGCCTTACTACACTATGTTGTTTGATCCCTTGCCATACTATGATGTTTTTATGACTTTCTATGCCTTAATATAGAAATATGTTTTTTTGGCGTTTTATGCCATACTATACTATGACGTTTTTGGGCATTTTTATGCCTTATTACACTATGTTGTTTGATCCCTTGCCATACTATGATGTTTTTATGACTTTCTATGCCTTAATATAGAAATATGTTTTTTTGGCGTTTTATGCCATACTATACTATGACGTTTTTTGGCATTTTTATGACTTACTATACTATGATGTTTTTTGGCATTTTATGCCTTACTACACTATGTTGTTTGATCCCTTGCCATTCTATGACGTTTTTATGACCTTTTATGCCATACTATACTATGACGTTTTTTGGCATTTTTATGACTTACTATACTATGACGTTTTTTGGCATTTTTATGACTTACTATACTATGATGTTTTTTGGCATTTTATGCCTTACTACACTATGTTGTTTGATCCCTTGCCATTCTATGATGTTTTTATGACTTTTTATGACTTTTATGCCTTACTATACTATGACGTTTTTTGGCATTTTTATGACTTACTATACTATGACGTTTTTTGGCATTTTTATGACTTACTATACTATGATGTTTTTTGGCATTTTATGCCTTACTAAACTATGTTGTTCGATCCCTTGCCATTCTATGATGTTTTTATGACTTTCTATGCCTTAATATAGAAATATGTTTTTTGGGCGTTTTATGCCATACTATACTATGACGTTTTTTGGCATTTTTATGACTTACTATACTATGATGTTTTTGGGCATTTTTATGCCTTACTACACTATGTTGTTTGATCCCTTGCCATACTATGATGTTTTTATGACTTTCTATGCCTTAATATAGAAATATGTTTTTTTGGCGTTTTATGCCATACTATACAATGACGTTTTTTGGCATTTTTATGACTTACTATACTATGATGTTTTTTGGCATTTTATGCCTTACTACACTATGTTGTTTGATCCCTTGCCATTCTATGATGTTTTTATGACTTTCTATGCATTAATATAGAAATATTTTTTGGGGGCGTTTTGTGCCATACTATACTATGACGTTTTTTGGCATTTTTATGACTTACTATACTATGATGTTTTTTGGCATTTTATGCCTTACTACACTATGTTGTTTGATCCCTTGCCATACTATGATGTTTTTATGACTTTCTATGCCTTAATATAGAAATATGTTTTTTTGGCGTTTTATGCCATACTATACTATGACGTTTTTGGGCATTTTTATGCCTTATTACACTATGTTGTTTGATCCCTTGCCATACTATGATGTTTTTATGACTTTCTATGCCTTAATATAGAAATATTTTTTTTTGGCGTTTTATGCCATACTATACTATGACGTTTTTTGGCATTTTTATGACTTACTATACTATGATGTTTTTTGGCATTTTATGCCTTACTACACTATGTTGTTTGATCCCTTGCCATACTATGTTGTTTTTATGACTTTCTATGCCTTAATATAGAAATATGTTTTTTTGGCTTTTATGCCATACTATACTATGACGTTTTTTGGCATTTTTATGACTTACTATACTATGATGTTTTTTGGCATTTTATGCCTTACTACACTATGTTGTTTGATCCCTTGCCATACTATGATGTTTTTATGACTTTCTATGCCTTAATATAGAAATATGTTTTTTTGGCGTTTTATGCCATACTATACTATGACGTTTTTGGCATTTTTATGCCTTATTACACTATGTTGTTTGATCCCTTGCCATACTATGATGTTTTTATGACTTTCTATGCCTTAATATAGAAATATGTTTTTTTGGCGTTTTATGCCATACTATACTATGACGTTTTTTGGCATTTTTATGACTTACTATACTATGATGTTTTTTGGCATTTTTATGCCTTACTAAACTATGTTGATCGATCCCTTGCCATTCTATGATGTTTTTATGACTTTCTATGCCTTAATATAGAAATATTTTTTTTTGGCGTTTTATGCCATACTATACTATGACGTTTTTTGGCATTTTTATGACTTACTATACTATGATGTTTTTTGGCATTTTATGCCTTACTACACTATGTTGTTTGATCCCTTGCCATTCTATGACGTTTTTATGACCTTTTATGCCATACTATACTATGACGTTTTTTGGCATTTTTATGACTTACTATACTATGACGTTTTTTGGCATTTTTATGACTTACTATACTATGATGTTTTTTGGCATTTTATGCCTTACTAAACTATGTTGTTCGATCCCTTGCCATTCTATGATGTTTTTATGACTTTCTATGCCTTAATATAGAAATATGTTTTTTTGGCGTTTTATGCCATACTATACTATGACGTTTTTTGGCATTTTTATGACTTACTATACTATGATGTTTTTTGGCATTTTTATGCCTTACTACACTATGTTGTTTGATCCCTTGCCATACTATGATGTTTTTATGACTTTCTATGCCTTAATATAGAAATATGTTTTTTTGGCGTTTTATGCCATACTATACTATGACGTTTTTGGGCATTTTTATGCCTTATTACACTATGTTGTTTGATCCCTTGCCATACTATGATGTTTTTATGACTTTCTATGCCTTAATATAGAAATATTTTTTTTTGGCGTTTTATGCCATACTATACTATGACGTTTTTTGGCATTTTTATGACTTACTATACTATGATGTTTTTTGGCATTTTATGCCTTACTACACTATGTTGTTTGATCCCTTGCCATACTATGATGTTTTTATGACTTTCTATGCCTTAATATAGAAATATGTTTTTTTGGCGTTTTATGCCATACTATACTATGACGTTTTTGGCATTTTTATGCCTTATTACACTATGTTGTTTGATCCCTTGCCATACTATGATGTTTTTATGACTTTCTATGCTTAATATAGAAATATGTTTTTTTGGCGTTTTATGCCATACTATACTATGACGTTTTTTGGCATTTTTATGACTTACTATACTATGATGTTTTTTTGGCATTTTTATGCCTTACTACACTATGTTGTTTGATCCCTTGCCATTCTATGACGTTTTTATGACCTTTTATGCCATACTATACTATGACGTTTTTTGGCATTTTTATGACTTACTATACTATGACGTTTTTTGGCATTTTTATGACTTACTATACTATGATGTTTTTTTGGCATTTTTATGCCTTACTAAACTATGTTGTTCGATCCCTTGCCATTCTATGATGTTTTTATGACTTTCTATGCCTTAATATAGAAATATGTTTTTTTGGCGTTTTATGCCATACTATACTATGACGTTTTTTGGCATTTTTATGACTTACTATACTATGATGTTTTTTGGCATTTTATGCCTTACTACACTATGTTGTTTGATCCCTTGCCATAACTATGACGTTTTTATGACCTTTTATGCCATACTATACTATGACGTTTTTTTGGCATTTTTATGACTTACTATACTATGATGTTTTTGGGCATTTTTATGCCTTACTACACTATGTTGTTTGATCCCTTGCCATACTATGATGTTTTTATGACTTTCTATGCCTCAATATATAATAAAGTTTTCTATACCTTCCTATTCTATGACGTTTTTGTGCCTTCTATGAAGTTTTTATAACTTACTATACTGTGACGTTTTTATGCCTCACTATACTATGTTGTTTTTTTGCCTTAATAAACTATGAAGTTTTTATGCCTTACTATACATTGACATTTTCTATGCCTTACTATGCTATTTTGTTTGTTATGCCTTACTATACTATAAAGCTTTTATAACTTGTTATACTATGATGTTTTTTGCCTGACTATTCTATGCTGTTTTAATGCCTTAATATACTATGACGTTTTTTTGGCATTTTTATGACTTACTATACTATGATGTTTTTTGGCATTTTATGCCTTACTACACTATGTTGTTTGATCCCTTGCCATAACTATGACGTTTTTATGACCTTTTATGCCATACTATACTATGACTTTTTTTGGCATTTTTATGACTTACTATACTATGATGTTTTTGGGCATTTTTATGCCTTACTACACTATGTTGTTTGATCCCTTACCATACTATGATGTTTTTATGACTTTCTATGCCTTAATATAGAAATATGTTTTTTTGGCGTTTTATGCCATACTATACTATGACGTTTTTTGGCATTTTTATGACTTACTATACTATGACGTTTTTTGGCATTTTTATGACTTACTATACTATGATGTTTTTTGGCATTTTATGCCTTACTACACTATGTTGTTTGATCCCTTGCCATACTATGATGTTTTTATGACTTTCTATGCCTTAATATAGAAATATGTTTTTTTGGCGTTTTATGCCATACTATACTATGACGTTTTTGGGCATTTTTATGCCTTATTACACTATGTTGTTTGATCCCTAGCCATACTATGATGTTTTTATGACTTTCTATGCCTTAATATAGAAATATGTTTTTTTGGCGTTTTATGCCATACTATACTATGACGTTTTTTGGCATTTTTATGACTTACTATACTATGATGTTTTTTGGCATTTTATGCCTTACTAAACTATGTTGTTCGATCCCTTGCCATTCTATGATGTTTTTATGACTTTCTATGCCTTAATATAGAAATATGTTTTTTTGGCGTTTTATGCCATACTATACTATGACGTTTTTTGGCATTTTTATGCCTTATTACACCATGTTGTTTGATCCCTAGCCATACTATGATGTTTTTATGACTTTCTATGCCTTAATATAGAAATATGTTTTTTTGGCGTTTTATGCCATACTATACTATGACGTTTTTGGGCATTTTTATGCCTTATTACACTATGTTGTTTGATCCCTTGCCATACTATGATGTTTTTATGACTTTCTATGCCTTAATATAGAAATATGTTTTTTTGGCGTTTTATGCCATACTATACTATGACGTTTTTTGGCATTTTTATGACTTACTATACTATGATGTTTTTTGGCATTTTATGCCTTACTACACGCTGTTGTTTGATCCCTTGCCATACTATGATGTTTTTATGACTTTCTATGCCTCAATATATAATAAAGTTTTCTATACCTTCCTATTCTATGACGTTTTTGTGCCTTCTATGAAGTTTTTATAACTTACTATACTGTGACGTTTTTATGCCTCACTATACTATGTTGTTTTTTTGCCTTAATAAACTATGAAGTTTTTATGCCTTACTATACATTGACATTTTCTATGCCTTACTATGCTATTTTGTTTGTTATGCCTTACTATACTATAAAGCTTTTATAACTTGTTATACTATGATGTTTTTTGCCTGACTATTCTATGCTGTTTTAATGCCTTAATATACTATGACGTTTTTTTTGGCATTTTTATGACTTACTATACTATGATGTTTTTTGGCATTTTTATGCCTTACTAAACTATGTTGTTCGATCCCTTGCCATACTATGATGTTTTTATGACTTTCTATGCCTTAATATAGAAATATGTTTTTTTGGCGTTTTATGCCATACTATACTATGACGTTTTTTGGCATTTTTATGACTTACTATACTATGATGTTTTTTGGCATTTTATGCCTTACTACACTATGTTGTTTGATCCCTTGCCATTCTATGATGTTTTTATGACTTTCTATGCATTAATATAGAAATATTTTTTGGGGGCGTTTTGTGCCATACTATACTATGACGTTTTTTGGCATTTTTATGACTTACTATACTATGATGTTTTTTGGCATTTTATGCCTTACTACACTATGTTGTTTGATCCCTTGCCATTCTATGATGTTTTTATGACTTTCTATGCCTTAATATAGAAATATGTTTTTTTGGCGTTTTATGCCATACTATACTATGACGTTTTTTGGCATTTTTATGACTTACTATACTATGATGTTTTTTGGCATTTTATGCCTTACTAAACTATGTTGTTCGATCCCTTGCCATTCTATGATGTTTTTATGACTTTCTATGCCTTAATATAGAAATATGTTTTTTTGGCGTTTTATGCCATACTATACTATGACGTTTTTTGGCATTTTTATGACTTACTATACTATGATGTTTTTTGGCATTTTATGCCTTACTACACTATGTTGTTTGATCCCTTGCCATAACTATGACGTTTTTATGACCTTTTATGCCATACTATACTATGACTTTTTTTGGCATTTTTATGACTTACTATACTATGATGTTTTTGGGTATTTTATGCCTTACTACACTATGTTGTTTGATCCCTTGCCATACTATGATGTTTTTATGACTTTCTATGCCTTAATATAGAAATATTTTTTTTTGGCGTTTTATGCCATACTATACTATGACGTTTTTTGGCATTTTTATGACTTACTATACTATGATGTTTTTTGGCATTTTATGCCTTACTACATTATGTTGTTTGATCCCTTGCCATACTATGATGTTTTTATGACTTTCTATGCCTTAATATAGAAATATGTTTTTTTGGCGTTTATGCCATACTATACTATGACGTTTTTGGGTATTTTATGCCTTACTACACTATGTTGTTTGATCCCTTGCCATACTATGATGTTTTTATGACTTTCTATGCCTTAATATAGAAATATGTTTTTTTGGCGTTTTATGCCATACTATACTATGACGTTTTTTGGCATTTTTATGACTTACTATACTATGATGTTTTTTGGCATTTTATGCCTTACTAAACTATGTTGTTCGATCCCTTGCCATTCTATGATGTTTTTATGACTTTCTATGCCTTAATATAGAAATATGTTTTTTTGGCGTTTTATGCCATACTATACTATGACGTTTTTTGGCATTTTTATGACTTACTATACTATGATGTTTTTTGGCATTTTATGCCTTACTACACTATGTTGTTTGATCCCTTGCCATAACTATGATGTTTTTATGACCTTTTATGCCATACTATACTATGACCTTTTTTTGGCATTTTTATGACTTACTATACTATGATGTTTTTTGGCATTTTATGCCTTACTACACGCTGTTGTTTGATCCCTTGCCATACTATGATGTTTTTATGACTTTCTATGCCTTAATATACAATAAAGTTTCCTATAACTTCCTATTCTATGACGTTTTTGTGCCTTCTATGAAGTTTTTATAACTTACTATACTGTGACGTTTTTATGCCTCAATATACTATGTTGTTTTTTTGCCTAAATAAACTATGAAGTTTTTATGCCTTACTATACAATGACATTTTCTATGCCTTACTATGCTATTTTGTTTGTTATGCCTTACTATACTATGAAGCTTTTATAACTTGCTATACTATGATGTTTTTGCCTGACTATTCTATGCTGTTCTAATGCCTTAATATACTATGATGTTTTTTTGGCATTTTTATGACTTACTATACTATGATGTTTTTTGGCATTTTATGCCTTACTACACTATGTTGTTTGATCCCTTGCCATAACTATGACGTTTTTATGACCTTTTATGCCATACTATACTATGACCTTTTTTTGGCATTTTTATGACTTACTATACTATGATGTTTTTGGGCATTTTTATGCCTTACTACACTATGTTGTTTGATCCCTTGCCATACTATGATGTTTTTATGACTTTCTATGCCTTAATATACAATAAAGTTTCCTATACCTTCCTATTCTATGACGTTTTTGTGCCTTCTATGAAGTTTTTATAACTTACTATACTGTGACGTTTTTTGGCATTTTATGCCTTACTACACTATGTTGTTTGATCCCTTGCCATAACTATGACGTATTTATGACCTTTTATGCCATACTATACTATGACGTTTTTTTGGCATTTTTATGACTTACTATACTATGATGTTTTTTGGCATTTTATGCCTTACTACACTATGTTGTTTGATCCCTTGCCATTCTATGATGTTTTTATGACTTTCTATGCCTTAATATAGAAATATGTTTTTTTGGCGTTTTATGCCTTACTACACTGGTGTAGTAGGTGTACAGTTATATAAATATCTATTTTTCTTTTATAAAGAAGCATTTTATGGACCTAATTTATTCCCGCATTCTGGGAGAGATGTACTGGTGTGGGCTGAAACTTTCATGCTTTAGTCATAAAATGCACAGTTGTTTTGCCTACCTGCCCCTCTAATATGTTAGAGCACCAATTTTATGGAAGAACAACGATGCAAAATACAAAGACCAGTTTAATCATAATATGGTAACACTGACATGAATGTACATTGTGTAGAAATTCAGTCTTGATTTAATTCTTTTCTTTTGCAGAAAGCAGACCACCTGATGTTCATGAACCAAAATGTGATCACGTGTAACAAAGATGTGGGGAATTGAACATTATCAAAAAATAGTGCAACTTTAATCTGCATTTTTAGAACACTAATATAACCCTGGTTAAGGTTGAGGCAACTAAAACCATTCCAGCTAGACAGCTAAAACTGCTCATTTACTTTTGTTTGGGCCACAGATCTTTACATAAGAACAGCCAAAACTATGTACTGTTTGTTACTACACTCAGGAGTCAAACTTTGTCTTGTAGTGGTAACATAAACCAAATAACCTGAGCTGTCATTTTACCTGCACATCTAAAACCAGACTCCAACATTCAAGGTTTTGTCTGCGTCTGGGTAAATCTCCTCCGAGCAGTGCTGGGTATGTCTGTATATGTGGGGGAGGGACAGCAAATGAGGCAGATCGGTTTGTAATCCATACAAACCAGCAGCTTCCAACACTGGAGTGCAATTATGTATTAGAGGAACTCACTGTGGCTTCACCGCCACCCCTCATAGACACATACACACACACACACACACACACTGATGACTTGTATTCAGGTCAGCTTTCATACATTTTGGTTAAGAGTTGTGATATTTAAGCTGATATTCAATATGTATGACTATGTATGTGTGACTATGTAAAATTAAACAGACTGTCATAAACAGACATTTCCATGAATCCAGTAAAGTCATTTTAAAAATGTAAAGCATCAGTATCAGAATGTGGAAAATTTCGGTTTTAAGAAGCTGTGTTATCTCCTGTATTGATGTTCTTCCTCATTAGAGTCAGTGAGTGCTTGAGCTTCTGTCTTTGCACTGTGATCTGTACACGGCTCACAAACTTACCAGTCATCAGTCGCACCTCCCTGCTCTCCATTTTTCTCAAGTATTGATCCATCAGACTCATCTCCCTACCAAAATTACTATTGATCCAATGCCACCATTTCTGTTTTCATCATTTAAAAAGAGCTACTACCAGGCAATAAGATACAACACATATGCACTCTGTGCATATATATTTGTGTGTGTGTGTGTGTGTGTGTGTGTGTGTGTGTGTGTTTTTTTTTTGTGTGTGTGTACCTGACTGCAGTGGTGCTGAAGGAGGCAGAGGAGCGGGTGGAGATGTAGGGGTAGTGTTTGGTGTCCAGCTTATCATCAATAGCATCCTGCAGGGTGAGAAAAGTACAAAACAGATCTTTGTAAGCCACATTGTCTGCCTTATGTACACGGACACACACACATACAAACACACTTGAATAGGGGCTTTGCAGTTTGCAACACGTCTCTTAGCAACCGTGTATGGTTGAATAATGAAGGTCCATTGAAGAATTGGCTTTGCACAAATAACGGGTTAAACACAGTTGATGACAGAGAGGCTGTTAAAATAGATGTTTGACTCAGGTTGTAGTGGGAGTGAGTCGACTGAAAAGTAAACAGTTCAACTCAAATGGATTCGCTTGCTGTTTAAGATTCGTGATTTAGGTTTGCATGAGGAAAAAAACAAAAAACAAAAAAAACACGTCTATAGTGGAGACAGCAGGTTAAATAAAGCCCTTTTTATGTAAAAATAAATAATATATACAAAAATGTAGGATAGATGAAATGGTGATTGAAGCCCTGCAGACACACCTCCATGATGTCCTTGACCAGTGGTGTCCAGCGGGACAGCTGGTAGGTCTGCTCGCTCACACGCTCCTTCCTGTCCAGCTTCTTTCCTCGGCGGAGGGTGGACTGACGATCGAGAGAAGAAACAAGGATAAATAATCATCAGAATCACCTGTGTCTCTCTCACACACACAAATCTGGAAACTGAACACAAACTGTTCTGTGAAACCGGCTTTTATCAGCAGCTACATGTCACGTGTCCAGGCAGCCACTGTCAGTCAAGTACAATAGAAATGATGTTGCAGAGACGCTTGATTATGAGAGGTAATCCATCACTGTAAACACTTAGTCATTTTCCTTTCTGTCAAAGTTATGTTACTGTGGGTGGTAACTGCAGATTGATAGGAAGAGCACTCTGAGGTGGTGACGCTTAAGTGTCTGAGTTTGGTCATCTCTTGGATTGAAAATGTTTCACATTGGCCACATCAACAAATTTCCTCCCGGACTCGAACACACCATCGTGACAGACTTTGAAACAGTCTGTGCTTTAAACAGCTTTGACATAATGCAGCATCAACAAGCAGCTACATCTACATTTCATGGAGACAGATTACCCATCTTAAGGAAACTGATATCCAGCACATAAACTGAAGGCAGAAAGTTAATAAAAATATCTTCAGTAATTCAAAAAGCTATGCTACAATATTGGAAATCAATGGAAGTCATGTAAAGAATCCACAGCTCCATTTGTAAATGAAGCTGTAACAACAGCAACAACAGTGTGACTCTGTAAGTCTCATTACTATTAGGACATCAAAGAAGAGATGGTCCATTTACAGATAAGAGTAAAGACTGAGAGGGCACGTCAAAGCAAAGTGACGACTGATAGACCTACAGACTGAAAGAAAAAGCACAGAAGAAGAGAGAGAAGAAAAACAGATAAAAGTTCAACATCTTACATCTGTGATGATGGGGACGCCCAGGTGAGCCATGTTGGTGATGATCTCACTGTCCTCAGGTGGGATCTGAGCGTGCTGGATCAGCTTGTTCAGATTCTCCTCTGTAATACCTGAACACACACACACACACACACACACACATCATATTAAACAACTGCATGACGTGTTTACATTTAATATGTTCAGCCTATTCTGTTACGAGGGGGAATTCATGTTTTGCTACTTGAGAGCAAAAATAAAATAATTTCATTTTAATATCACTGCACTTCCTGTTACTTAACTTCAGCAGCTTATTACAACAGCGCATGTCAGTGTTTTTCAGTCTTTTTTCTATCTGTATCTTGTGAAACATCATTTGCACAAGCTTGTGGTGGACAGGTGACTTGCTGAAGTTCACATCAGGCTGTAGTGGTTCACAGGGTTCAACAGGGACGACTTCACCAGCATTGAAACAGAGTTTTATAAACTTAAGATTTGATTTCGCCTGTGGGCTCCTCCTCACCGTTCTTGAGGAAAATGTAGAGCAGGATGATGCGGATCTTGTCATATGTGCTGACGTTGGCGTCCAGCAGGATGGGCACAATAGCTCTCATGGGGTCTTTGATCTTCTCTCCCTCAGCGTCTGTTCCCATAGCCAAATCCTGCAACAGAGAACTCAGGTCTCATACAGTGTTTTCCTCATTCAGATGGTGTGAGAGGCACAAAATCCTCCAGGACACGTTTCCAGAGACTAAAGCAAAAGCTTTTTATTTTTGATTCAACAAAGGAAGCATTTTAAAGATGACTGCATAATTTATCTGTGTGTAAGAAACACATCTACAGCACAGTATGACATAGTGATATTCATGTACGATACTCTACTCTCATCGTTTCCTCTCACCTGTTCCACGCGGCACAGCTTGTCCACTGTTCCCTGGTAATGCTTCATGCAGTCCTCAGCCAGCTGCAGGTGAGTGGAGTACTGGAGAAGACAAAACACACAGACTCAGCAGACACACTCACACTCACACACACACACACACACACACACACACACACACACACACACACACACACACACACACACACACACACACACACACACACACACACACACACACACACACACACACACACACACACACACACACACACACACACACACAACCAGGTAAACGTAGAGGTGACCAAACTTACCTTGCTGAGCTCCTTCTGGTACTGTGGCATCTTCTTCAGCATCTGGGACAGATCCCTCATTGTGGTCTGTCGAGACAAAAAGCAACACAGATTTACACGATAACACCAGCGTGATGATGTCACCAACAGTGTAAGACATCATAAGATAAAAGACAAAATTTTTGGTAGCAGACTATATTTACATTGGTTTAATCACATAGTGAGTAGTTGTTGCTCAGCACTTGAAGGGTTAAGTTTTAAAAGTAAATGTCGACCATTTGGGAACAGAAACAGCTCATAAACATAAAGCAGCTCTGTTCTCAAGTCTTTCATGACCAGCTGGATTGAACTTAATAACACTGGATGATGAACTTAAAGGCAATCCTGTGCGGAAGTTCGCCCTTGGCTAAACATGTGTAAAACACTGAAACAAAAGATGAAAAACATGAATCACAAACCTCAGGATTCATTTGTTTTCCTCTACCAACTGAAATTAAATAAGTGAAGATATAATATTCAACTCAATTCTGGTGAGACTTTCTGAGTCTATTCAAAGGAATAGTTCAACATGTTGGGAAATATGCTAATTTGCCTCCTTGCCAAGAGTTAGATTTGAAAACTGACACCACACCCATGTTTGTACTTTGAATATGAAGCTAGTTTTACAAGGCTATCTGTTTCCAGTCTACTGTAAATGCTATGCTAAGCTAATCACCTGCTGGTTCCGGCTTCATGTCCAATCACCAGACATGAGGGTGGTATCGATAGTATATTAAACTGCATATTTCCTGAAATGCATTACTATTCCTTTAGGCAAAAAGAGCTATTTCATATTACAAAGTTACTGAACATACACCCTGTTTATATACTGTCTACTCTAATAGTGTTTGACTCTTTTTTTCCCCCCCACACTGAATTTATTTACTTTGCCATGCACAAGCAATCAAAACAAGAACTCAGGAGTTTCTGAGAAATGAAAGAAAAGATCTTTCTTGTTAAATAATGCTGTCGTGTCCGTTCTGTATGTTCAGACTCTACCAGCTTCCTCTTTACCTTCTCTCCAGTGTTCATCCTCTTGCTGGAGGAAAAGTCCTTCAGCTGGCGTGTCACTTCCCTGAAAGACAGAAACACACAGAGCAAAGGAGGCACATTAACACATGAGAGAAGTGTTTGAGCATTGCTTCGTTCAGTATCAACAGACTGATTGAACACATGTATAAAGTGTGAAAAAAAACAGATGTACTCACTGGGACACCTCAGCTATGTGTTTGTGTCTCAGGCTCACCCACAGGTCATCGTCTTCATGCAGAAGCACCTCCTTCTCACGAGAGTCTCCGATGCCACTGGTCTCATACCTGAAGGAGAAAAAAGACGTAATTAAAACTTTAACAAAGCCCTCAAAGTCACGTATCTGTTTCGTCATTGTGTTTTTCGTACTTGTAGACGTCGTTTTCGATGGGCAGCAGGTCGTAGCCCATGGCCTGGAAGGTGAGCTCATGCAGGACAGGTGAGACGGGGTCAAACGCCCTGTCCAGGATGATCAGCTGTGAGCGAGCCTTATCTGGACCCTACAAAGAGAGAGAGAGAGAGAGAGAGAACAAGATACAAGAATGACGAGAGAAGACAGAACAAATCAAAAAGCAGGAGAAAATGAACAAGCTGACCTCTCCCATGGTGGGGTCGTCAGCCTTGTAGGCGTCCAGTTTGTCTTGAACCAGCTGGGCCAGGGTGGCGTTGTCCTTGTACTCCCTGACAGAATGACGGACAGATGGACAGACAAATGGAAGCATATGGAGGCAGACATGAAAGGGCAGACATAAAAAATAATTGTGAAGAGGAGAAGGAAGGAAGACAAGATTGACGTTCAAACAGGTAGATGAGACAAAACAATAAAGAAAGACAGTAAAAACATTGACAGGTGTGTAACAGCTCTGTCCCTGCCGCAGGTTCCAGAGGACACTGGTCCCAAAGCGGAAACAGTCATTTTGGTAACCATGCTGAATCAGTACTGTAACAGTCACATTTGCTGACTCTTTCCAAAAACGGACATTAGATGATCTATAACGCCTTCTGAGTCTTTGCAGCACCATCAGTTTTCTCCTCCCACACATCTCTGTGCAGAAGCCTTTTGCATTAAGCACATAACTGACAACAACAAAAGTCACGTCTATTTTACAGCAGCAGTCCAGCAGAAATGCATCATGATGCAAAACACATCATTAATAATGACACTAATATACAACTAATCTGTGTTATTAGACAGAAAAAAGTGTTCCCTTTTTACCTTAAACAGACAAAATTAAATGGACGAATAGAAACGTGTCTTAATGCTCTTGAAATGACAGCAGAAAGCCACAGTGAACCCCTCCTCACTGTAGCACCCATGACTCCCCTCAACACCATATCTGTCCAAAACAGCTATTTCCACGAATGCCTTGAGATGCTAATGATGACCAGCCTGTACCCAGGGCTGCACCCTGCTGCTCACCCTCGGTATCTGACGGCAGGGTACTCCTTCAGGGTGGCGCAGAGCGTGGCCAGCTGCTCAGCCAGCCTCTCCATCACCGGGTTCTTCAGCTGGGTCTTGTGGGGGCTGTAGAAACTGTGGAAGGCATCTGGATTGTCCAGAGAGTACACCTGCACACACATGCACGCGTGCGCACACACACACACACACACACACACAAACACACACATTTACACTTTGCTCCAATAGTACTGTTTGCTGCTTTCCTACTGTAGCTGATTGAAGCTTTTTCACCTTCTCCTCTTATGTAATGTGCACAGTCATGTGTATTTGACAGGAACTGATTCCATGATGCTGATTTCACCATGACAACAGATTATATTCATCACACAGCGTCTGTGTGAAAGTCAGCAGGTCAGTGTGGACGGACTCTTGTATATCATCTCCTCTGTGGTTATCTCTTCTCCTTTCTTTGTTTTTATGCTCTTTGTTTTGACACTTTAATCACTTCTCCTTTGTCTGCCTCCTCTGAGAGGCTCTCATTCCTTTCCTCTCATTTTCTTTCCACCTCTGTGATTTTCTTGTTCCTCGGTTTTTCTATCTTTTTTCCATGTCTCCTTTTTTCTTCCCTCCTCCCTTTTCCTCTCCATTCTACCTTGTTTGCTCTCCTTCTCTCATGTCCTTAACCTCCTTCTCTCATCTTCTCTGCCTGCTCTCCTAACCTCTTCTCCCCTATGTCCCCTTTCCTCTCTTCCTATTTCACAGTTTCATCTCCCCTCTCCTCTTATTCCTATTTTCTCTTCCTCTCATCTTTCATCTTCTTGTTCCTCTCATTTCCTCGTCTTATGCCTCCTCTTTTCTCATCTTCTCCCATCTTCTCCCTTTGTCCACCTTCCTCTCCTCTCTCCTAATCTACTCCCTCGTTTCCTCCCCTTTCCTTTACTCATTTCTCTTCTTTTTTCCAATCCTCCTCTTTCTCCCCTTGCCTGTTTATTTTTCTCCTGCACTCATCTTTCCTTGTTTCCACTCCTCTGATTTCCTCCCCTCTTCTCTCCTGCATCACTCACTACCACTCCCTCCTCCCATCCCATCTGTCCACGGTCACATGACCACACTCCTGCGCTGCAGAAGGGTCCCTACGTTCGCCTGGCTGCCATTGGCCACCGCCTCCTGTGTGGATCCTGACTCATCCAATGGGGAAAGGGCATCAGCTTGTGGGGGTGGGGCTTTAAGGCAGCATTTTGCCTGGAGCAGAAAACCACTGACTCTGAATTAATTATAGTAGACAAGAGGGGAGCAAAGCATTGTGGGCCGAGCAGCATCTTCAGATAGTGAGAGGGTAAAGGATGGACAGAAGGAGAGGTGAGGGAGATAGAGAGGGGAGGATGAAGGGAGGGGGAAATTAGGAAAAAATATGGTCAGGGGGAGGGAAAGAATAAATATAAAAAGAAAGTAAATAAGAGGAAAAAATAAAAAGCTTGGTGCAAGTGGTGAGCAGAGAGAGTGCAAGCGACGTGCAAAGGCAGGGAAGGAGGAATGGCGGGATGAAAAAAACAGAGGGAGGGAGGGAGGGAGGGAGGAGGAAAGACATGATGGAGGCAGGAATTTGGAAATTTGGAAATTTAGCAAGGGTGGAGAGGCAGGTGGGAGGGAGGGGAGGCGATGTGACAAGTGTGAGTGAGTCTGGCAGTAAACAGAGTGACTGGTGAGTCAGCAGCATTGTGCCAAGCCACCACCTGAGTGTGTGTTTGTGTTTCTCTCTCTCTCCCACTCTCCGTCTCTTTTTATCCATCCCTGACGCTAACAACCCATAACCTCACTGTTGCTATTCCTGTCTGCGTCCTTTGCTGCATCTCTTTCCTCCCACCTGTCTTAATCGATCTCTCACTGCTCTTCCTCAAGCTTTCTATCTCTGGATCTCTCTCTTTCTCTCTCTCTCTGTGGTTTTCACTCACAGCCACTAACAAACAATGAAAGTCAACCTTTCATTCACCGCCTTAAGAGGAAAAAAGAGGGGACAATAATTCAAGGGCCAGATGCATAAATGTCTCTCTCTCTCTCTCAACCATCTGTTTACATATCAATACTTCACTTGTCAATGAAAAGACCAGCAAAGAAAACATGCAATTTTTCTGACTGTGTCTCATTGATTCGATTCTGAAACAGCCCCCAGAACAGCGTCACCATGCAAGACACACCTCACACACACACACACGGCTGGATGTCTACCTGAGACTCGTAGGGCAAGAATGCGATGTTGATCTCCGTCAGAGTCTTTATGGTTTTGGAAGCGCGGCTCTTCACCAGCTCGTTGAACAGAGGATCAGGGCAGGCTGGAGAGGAGGGAAACAAGCAGCAATAGCTTGAGTTTTATATTTTTTATGGCTGATCATTGTTCTCTTATCACAACCGAAACCTTTTATCAGAATGACAGCAACTGAAGGAAAGCAGGATCTAAGGATGTAATAAACAGCTATGTATTTTTGTGCAGAGGGGGATTCCACTTGCAGTGAGGTTTCCAGAGGATGTTTGGTCACGGAAACACTACCGAGTTAACATTGTTGTGGGTGATACACGTCATTCATTTATGATGTTTGTTAGGAGATCCTCTCTTCCTGCGCTTCCTCAAACACACACCTGCCAGACTAGATTATGATTTCTAATATTATATGTGATGACTGATTGTTTAAACATTAACAGCCACAAAAATGTATTTGTCATCACTCAGGGTATACGAGAAAAATCCGATCACATCGGCTGTTGGCAATTTCACAGGGTGACTATAGGACGATCTGACAATGGGGAGATCACACCACCTTACCCAAAAACCAACACTCACCACTACTGAGAGCGCTAACAACTTTTAAAAAAAAAAAAAAAAAAAAAAAAAAAAAAAAAAAGTGTCCCTTCAAATACAGTACTGTGCAAAAGTTTTAGGCAGGTGTGAAAAAAATGCTGTAAACTAAGAATGCTTTCAAAAATGGAAGTGTTAGTTTATTTTAATCAATTAACAAAATGCAGTGAATGAACAGAAATCTAAATCAAATCAATATTTGGTGTGAACACCCATTGCTTTCAAAACAGCATCAATTCTTCTAGGTACACTTGCACACAGTTTTTGAGATCCACAGATCTTCTGTGGATGTAGGCTTCCTCAAATCCTTCTGTCTCTTCATGTAATCCCAGACAGACTCCATGATGTTGAGATCAGGGCTCTGTGGGGGCCATACCATCACTTCCAGGACTTCTTGTTCTTCTTTACGCTGAAGATAGTTCTTAATGATATCAGATGTACGTTTGGGGTCGTCGTCCTGCTGCAGAATAAATTTGGGGGCAATCATACGCCTCCCTGATGGTATTGCATGATGGATAAGTATCTGCCTGTATTCCTCAGCACTGAGGACACCATTAATCCTGACCAAATCTCCAGCTCCATTTGCAGAAATGCAGCCCCAAACTTGCAAGGAACCTCCACCATGCTTCACTGTTGCCTGCAGACACTTGTTATTGTACCACTCTCCAGCCCTTCTGCGAACAAACTGCCTTCTGCTACAGACAAATATTTCAAATTTTGACTCATCAGTCCAGTTCACCTGCTGCCATTTTTCTGCACCCCAGTTCCTATGTTTTCGTGCATAGATGAGTCGCTGGGCCTTGTCTCCATGTCGGAGGTATGCGGTTTTGGCTGCAACTCTTCCATGAAGACCTCACCTTGGTAGCAGAGTTTGGCTGTTCCTCACCCAGTTTTAAGCCTCCTACACAGCTGTTTCTGTTTCAGTTAATGACTGTGTTTCAACCTTCATGTGAAATTGATGATCATTAGCACCTGTTTGGTATAATTGGGTGATCATACACCTGACTATAATCCTACAAAATCCCTGACTTTGTGCAAGTGTACCATAAGAATTGATGCTGGTTTGAAGGCAAAGGGTAGTAACACCAAATATTGATTTGATTTAGATTTTTCTTTTGTTCGCTCACTTTGCATTTTGTAAATTGATAAAAAATTATTATAATATAAATATTATTCATATTTTTGAAAGCATTCTTAGTTCACAGCATTTTTTCACACCTGCCTAAAACTTTTGCACAGTACTATATATAAAAAAGCCAAAAAGAAACCCTGCCTATCTGCCACTGAGGCAGTGACAAGGAGAAAAACAAAGTGACACCAGGAAAGAAAACAAAAACATTACTAGATTGTACAAAGCAAAAAGCATAGAACACAAACAATAATAACAAGTAAAAAAGATGAATGACTTCATGACTTGGTGCCGAAGCAGCTCTTCCTGTTTATACTCACAGTCGGTGAAGAAAACGTGGGCTGCCTTGTATTTAGCTGAATGAGGGTCTTTGAAGTCTCCGATGAGGGTGTGGACAGACTGAGGGAGGAGAAACAGAGTCAGACCGTCAC
The DNA here is from genome assembly GCF_021018895.1 of Seriola aureovittata. Taxonomy (NCBI): domain Eukaryota; kingdom Metazoa; phylum Chordata; class Actinopteri; order Carangiformes; family Carangidae; genus Seriola; species Seriola aureovittata. The sequence continues at coordinate 5,583,653 of NC_079381.1, forward strand.
GTTCTGCTGAGTATTGATCACAGTTATATGTGCAAACTCGATTAAGCTTTATTGCCACGATGTTGCTGAAGCATTTACATTAACAGGATGAAGGCCTGAGCTAAATTAATAAATCACCATGTTAAACTTGCTAGTCACGCCAGTTAAGCTTATAAGAATTGACCACAGAGACCAAACAGAGCAAAATTAATATTTACTTGTGGAAAAGAAAAAAAAAACAACAACTAATAAAACAAAAAAAAACGAATGTCTTTGAAGCAGCAAAATATGGGAAAACCAGCAGATTAAAACACACTCTTTATATTTTTATCTAATTTCCTCTATTGCCAATTAAATAAATTGTTAAACTTTATATCTTGTCATGCTTTATTTCATTTATTGATTTGCAATTATTTATCTTTCTTTCATTATAGTAACCTATGGGTAAACCATTTGTTTTTTTTGTTGTGTTGTATATTATGCTTAAGGTACATTGTGAAACTTCTACAATCTGCTTTGGTAATACTGTAATTTAGTGTCACCAAACTAATTTGAATTTGAAAGAGCATGTGAACGTGTGTGATCTGTCTCGACTGAGTCAACAGCTGTGCGTCTGTATCTTCTCACTATGACTGACAGAGAGGGAGGGAGCATCCTTACCTTCTCTGTGGGTGTAATCAGGTAAATGGCTTCCAGGCTGGGAAGAGGCTCTCGCCGCTTGTTGATGTCCTCCACGACTAGAGGGACAGAGGGAACAAACATGTATGTAAACAGTTACGGTGCTACATACACAAGCAGACTACAGGAAAGTGTCACGGTCCAGAGAAACGATAGTGTGTGACCGTTGTGTCTTACTGGTGATGCCCTCTGTCATGATGTCTGTCATCTTGCAGCAGGACGACAACATCCTCATGCTCAGCTGGTCCACAATCAGCGCCTGGCAACAGGGGAGAAGACAGTGACTATACAAACACACTTTATTACTTCTATTACATGTGGCTAACAGTAAAACTGTCTCATTCGATTAAAAGCTCTACAGTAGGGACATTTTGTGGAAACAATTATGGAAAAAGCAAACATGGCAGCTTGCATGTGATGTACAATATCCAGTTCAGTCAGCAAGCTGCTGGATTACAACTTAGATTTGGAGTTTTGTCTTAAGTCTTGATAAAAAAGAATATCCCACACACTGCTCTTGCTCAGCATCACAATTTATTGATCATCCTAATGCTTCGGTCTCTCTAGACCTTCGTCAGTGGTAACTTCAACACTTCTAACAACCATGATCTTAAATAAATAATATTCCAATTATCATGTGTGCCCAGGTGTGGGACAAATATTCTCCCAAGGGAGTGTCGTCCAATCATTGACAGTGATTTGTGTGCACTCTTTCATATTATATTCAACATATATATATATACATGGAAGAGAGAAAGAAAAATATATATAAATATACAAAAACAGTAAGATATCACATGATCAAATCTATTGATGAAATCTATTGAAATCTTTTCTTTTCCAGAATGCACAATATCAAATATTTATATGTCAAAATGGATCAAATACACTTTTACACACTTTTGTCACTTTACAAACTGACGAAGCTGCAGGATTTTGATTTGATTTGATTTGATCTAAGTGCTGCAACACTTGTCTGGGTGACATGTCACTAAAATATCAGGATGCAGTCTTCCACATCGCTATTAGACCAACAACTTTTTATCTCTAGCATTTTCTCCTAAATGTGAACTTCTTACCTTCCATTCTCCCTTCTTCTTCACCTTCTTGATTACATCGTTCATAATCTCTGTAAATCAGAATAAAAACAAACACCATCAGGAATCTGAGGGATGCAAGATGATCTGATGAGCGAAGATGTTTTAATGTATTTTGTAAACAGGGAATATCCATGAATACATACAAGAATACAAGAACAGGTGCTATTTCCCCCAAGTAAGCTAATACCCCACCTTCACAACTCCTTCATATTCATTTGAACAAATGTTGACTTACAATAACTAAATAGACATCAGGGGGATATAGCGTGTATGACAACACCTGCAGGCCTGATTTCTACCACAGTGACAGCTGATGTCATATCACTTGTTGTATCCAAAGAGAGATTTTCATTTTTATTTCTGCATGATATTTCTGTCAATATTTTCAATAATATTGGAATCACAAATGCATAATTACAATAATCCATATGTTTTAAATACATATACTGCAATGATAATGTTAACCATGTTCTAAATATGGAGAACAGTCACGCTAAGAAAATAACAAAAATAACTGTATTTAGGAATAAAATAAAGAATAAATACACATAGAAAATCCTTCAAAAAACACTGACAATCATCAGCAACATGTTATTGTTTTCCTGTAGATGTAAAAAGTAAAAAAGTAGAAAGTAAAGTACTGCTATGAGATATATATTTTTTAGTAGTTTTAGGGATAACATGATTGCGTCAGAATCAATGAGTTTATTCTTACAAGTCAGGATTGTATTAGTCTACAATAAAGTATAAAAGCATGAATAAAAACCAGTGGAAATTACCAACATTATCCTGTCCTACTAGTATAGGTTAATAAATCCCATAATGCAATTCTTTCACTGGAGGAAAATAACGTGACAAAGTCAAATATGGCCTGCAACAAGGTCACTGAGCACAGATCTACACTAGTGGAATAAATCCTGTTGATGAGGAGTGATTAAAAACTGCTGGGAAGTGATTCTGCTTTGATTTCAAAGATCTACATGTCGAAAATAATCTCATCCACTGCGAGGTCACATCGCGATGGCAATGTTTATTCGGCAGCAACTGATATTGGCCTGATCATCGTGCCAGCAATCTGCCAGCCGTATTAGGATAAATCCATTTAGGGTGAATTACTGTTTAACATCATGCTGGATCACTGTGAATATAACCCGCTAAGCCCTTCGGCTGGTCGCTAAAACCTGAGGCCACAAAGATACTGATGGATTACCACAGATTAAAAAGGACTCGCACAGAAAAGATTACAGATCACAGAACACACATCGAGTAAAAATCAGGGATGTGTTTACTTGAGTCAGCGCTTGTGATTTCTGCCTCCTAAAAGAAAACATTAATAAAGTCTTCCAGGCGATGAAGACAGTAGCTGCTCATTGGCTCTTTTCACAGCAAGAGGGTGCAGCTGTACGCAAGCAATAGGATAGATAGATAGATAGATAGATAGATAGATAGATAGATAGATAGATAGATAGATAGATAGATAGATAGATAGATAGGATGGCTGAAAGGAAGCATAGATGGAAAATTAGGAAGCGTGACAAAAAGGATAGCTAGGATGGATGAAAAAAGAAAGGTTAGACAGATAGACAGACAGAGCTCACCTCCTGTGAGTCAGAGGAACTGTATCTGACCTCCTGTGGGACATATGGTCTAGGAATATTATTCTCACTAAATGACAGAGATTCCCTGACTCAGCTTCAGTCTATTCCCAGCGTCTTCTGTGTCCTGTTCATTTAGCTGCTGTCTCAGCAAAGCAGAAGCTAATACAAAACCAAAGAAACTTTTATTTTATTAGGGAGCAAACACTTTGGATGTGGAGTTTTTGAAAAATCTGTGCTAAAAGTTCAAAGTAACGGTTGTAAAATTAAAGCTCATGTTCATTCCTTAAAAAATCAACTTGTTTTTTTCATCCAGCGGCGCCTCTAGGCCACAGGATGAGACACTACAAACAAAGCAGCGGTGGGGAAATCCGTCACACGTGTTCCCTTTTCCTCTGCTGCAGCTGATGTGTTTTCTCTGGATCTGTGCTGCAGCATTTTTCTGATAGAGCTGCAAGAATGAAAATCTCCAGTCCCTGAACAAGTATATTATAAACTCATATTTAAAAAAGATGATTAATTAATTTGAAATATGCCACACTCATTTTTGTCCAAGATACAGTCTCTTACACATAGATGTCGATTAACAACACCATAACTAAGATTTTCAATGGGCTGCTTTCATTACTACTTCCTGTTTTAACACCCCTGACAGACAAACTCTGGTCAGTGTTGTTGTTAGTCTGGGAGAATACACACACGAGCGTGTTCTAGCCTATCATGTATGTTGTGTTGAATATTAAAGCTACACTGACATTATCTTTATAAAAAACAATAATGGGTCAAATTATCAAAAGATGTCTCTTGTAGTGATGGACCCACAGAGAAGTACCACCCGACTCTGCAGCTCCCTTTAGCACTACAGAGCATTTTAGCATCTTTTAGCTAATTGTTTTGGTTTTCTGGCCCATTAACTCCACTCTCGTCCCCTTTGCTCCCAGTAGCACCAGTAGCACCAGGCAGCAAATAAACTCTGATAAACCCTCTGTGCGATACTTGCCCCGAACCTCAAAAACAAACAAAAAAAGTTAGCTAGTGGCTAACTGCATCTGTTAGCTAGCTAGACACAGTTAGCAACTAGCTAACAGTTTCTGCCAAAATAGTGGAGCATTTAACAGCTACAGGGACAGATATTTTATATAGAGGTTGGTGGAGGCCAAAACCAGAGCTAAAAGGAGAGTAAATATTGTTATTGAATTGATTAAGAGAATGATGTTCTGTGTCTGCTGCATGAAGTCGCTCTGTGTGAATTGTTCTGCACAATTTTAAAGCCCCATTTAATCTACCTGACTGTGTGGTCACGTGCAAACTGTCTTGAGCTGATTTTTCAGATCACAATATATTTTATCTTATTTTTGGTCAAATGTGAAAGGTTTTATCTGTCTAGTTTAATGTAGACAGTCGAAATAGTCTGCAACCTCAGGAATTGTGTGACATCTTTCAGCAAAACTATTTATCTCTATTGTCTTCAATAATGAGCTGTGATTACATTGATCCATATTTCCAAAGCTATTCTCTCACTCCTCTCGTTCATCTCCTGTGTTAGCTTCACTAAGTCATGTAAACAATGAAACTATGATGATGAAATAGTTGAAGTACACACACTCGTAACTGATAACTGGGAATGGAGACAGCACTGTAGATTTTTCCTTTCTGACCTCCAGATAGAGGCACAACAATACAGACACACACCAGTCAGACAGAGGGGAAGGGACCTGAACAAACACAGCGCAACAGCTGTGTCAACCAAACAGGCAGAGTGGTACAAACACACACACACACACACACACACACACACACACACACACACACACACACACACACACACACACACACACACCCCTTTGGAGTCTCATATGCTCTCTTACATCCAGTTTAACAGGATACACATCCTCATGGCGGAGCAGGGAAGAAAACGAAGACAGAGCGAAGGCATAACAGGATTTTACTGTCAGACTTTCAACATAATCTAAAAGGGGCTGATAAATTACAAAACACATTGTAATATACCTTCTTTTTTTTTTAAATTTAAGGACACCAAGCAACAGGATTTTTTTTTCTTCAAATTGACCTCACTCAGAGAATCTCACCGACATTTAGCCACGATAAGAAACTGTGTGATGTGTTACTGTACATGATATTGCTGATTAGGTCAATGTACTCCCCTCCCAGCCTTGACGCTACATGCGGCAGTGAAGAGCTGGCAGTTTCTCCCTTTGACTCGTGGTTGTCCCCCTTCAGGGACTTTCACCTATGAGTACATGACCCATTTTTTTTCTCTGGATCTACGCTTCACCGTAGCATCACTCCCGAGAGACGCTGACACTGACGATCTTAAAGAGACAGGCAGACATTTCAGCCGGGCTCGTGCTGAAATACAAGGACAGCCTTCACCGTGGCTCAGCTGAGAGACTTTTTTGATTTTGTTAGACAGAAAAACACTTGAAGCTTCACTTGGAGGGTCTCAATTTCTGTGAAAAACAAAGGACACATGAAGCCGCATCGCTATCATTGTCCATCAATAAAACTCTGCTAGTAATGGATGACAAGGTGTCATAAGAGATCTGCAGAAAACTGTAACGAACAAAATGGAGGAAAAAAACATGGGTGGTACTTTGCCTGAGACCATTATTTTCTATATTGAGACACTATGGATATATTATTGTGTTTAACATGGAGCTGAAATGATTAGTCAGTCGGATTATTAGTTGCTTCACTGAAAATCAAATAAAAAAGTATTTTTGTTTGTGTTTTATGTGATTGGAAATTGATTACAGTTAGGTTCTTGGACCATTCATCCAGCAATTTAATCAGTTTAAGACATCTCTTTAAGCTCTGGTAACTTGCATGACATCTGACAATTGACATCTGTCATTATGTTTGACATTGATGCAAATAATCAACTGATCAATCAAACTGATAGTTGAAATAATTGTTAGTTGCATCCGCTGTTTAAATGACGATCCTGCATTCAATTTACGCTAAGCAGTTAATTAAAATCAAATAGATTCAAAAATGTAAACCAGTGATAAAAGACTACATGAGAGTACCGATCTTTAAACCAAAAGCTTCTCTGCTATTCACAGCCTGGTCAGACCGGCCTGCAGTTACATAACAACCTAACCAGCCACAACCAGCACAAGTGGGTTGTAAGAAAAGCAGAAGAAGATCATGAGTTTGGAGCTACTCTGGACTCCCACATATATCCAGTCAGAGGTCAGAGGTCATGTTGGCTGAGGAGAGGTCATGAGGAGCCTTTCCCATGACCTGAGATGATGTGCAGGAGCAGAGATGAAGCAGAGTCATGAGACCTGAGTGCAGACACTCTGAAATTCTCCTGCCACAGATACTGTATATTAACAGTAGTGGACTGATCTCTGGTGAACGTGTTGACTCTCATAGACGTACATCAGCACAGCCTGAAAGCTAAACAAACAGGGTGCGGGCCTAGCAGTGTTGTGAAAGCATCAATCAACATCAGCATGACAACACAGCAAGGATCAACATACTAATATACATCTCATGTCAGATCATCACCTACTGAGACATAAATATTTGGTGTGTAAAGGCATGAAGACATTCTGTGTTGGCACAGACGAGAAACGAGACGTTCAGGCCAGGTTGCATGCAATACACTTGTTACACACATGGAGCTGTCAGCCACCTTTGTTCACCTGACAGCTTCGGACAGGAGCTTCTCTGAGAGGATCCGAGGGGAAACTCAGATGAACAGCTGCCATTATCTATCAACAGCAGTCACTAATGCAGCAACATTTTCACACAAAAAATGCCACTTAAGAAATGTCAGTTGAAAAAAGCTGCACAGATGAACTACTACATATTTTCTAATCATAATTAGGTTACTGACAACAGTTGACAAAATCAATTTCACAAAACATGGTGCTGTGAAACATCTGCTCAACATCAGGCACATCTCTAAACTCTAAACTCCAAGCTTGTTTTCCTACATAGGAAATTAAGAATACATAAAGAGCCAATGAAGACATATTAATTGAAACCCTGCATTACATTTTCATTATGTCTCAAATATAATAGTTTTTGAGTATTTACATGACAAAAATCCATCCTTGTTTTCTTTCCCTGGATGCTGGAGTATTTTTGTTGACTCATCGTGCACTCATAGACGTATTCATTAATGTTTCCTGACAAATCTAATCTGGAGCATCTCGCTAACCCCTTCCATCAAATTACTTCTCTCTCGTCATCCATGCTTGTGGGCCATAGTATCTAGCGGAGCAATATTGTGTGTTGGCATGTCAGAAAAACTGTTTATATATCCAGAGGAGTGTGGTTGTGCTCCATTTTATTCATTTCTCCCTTGTTCACAGACTCCTGATCTAACAACACAGGTGAGGAAGTGTGTGGGGGTGGAGGCCAACAGTCCTCTACAGAGACTCCCAGCTCACTACAGCGCACACATTATGAGCAATCAAATAAAATCCCTGAACAATTTAATCAAGTCCCTCTTGTAATTATACCCCAAATATTCCATTTTAATCTGAAATACCTCACATTATGGAAACTAAAGATACCTTTTCACTGTCTTTAAAGACTAAATGTTTATCAAAAGGGTCAGTGGTTAATCATTTTACTAAAATCAGATAATTAATGCAATGAATTATTTCATAAATTCAAGGGGCGTTTACTGTGTCCTGTTTTTTTAAGCGTTCTCTACAGTGCTTGCGGTGCAGTCTAAATGAAGCTGGGAAACAATCCATGGTGGTGAAAACGGCAGACAGTATATAACAGACTATAAGAAAGCAAGTGATGCATTGTGATACCGCAGGCTGCAGCGACCTGGCTGGAGCTCTGTCTGACAGTCTGAGTGCTCTGCAGTCTCATCCAGCTCAGCTGTGCTGCTTAATGTACAGCAAAAAAAACAGCCAGAATTCACTATCAATTGTATTTTGCTTCTTACAGTTAGCATAACAACTTGACACATCACCATCATGTCATACTATCCTCTCCCTTTCCCTTTTTCTCCTTAATCTGCTTTCCCTCTTTCTGTTTATGTCGCTTGAGGACGAGAGCATCTTGGCCGACGCTACTTGGCTCTCGTACAGTACCGATCTCCTATAAGTAGATATTTCTGTAACACTGTGTTAAATTTGCCTGCGCTGTATGTGTGTGTGTATGCATGTAAGAGGAGGATGGAGAGAGCGGTCACGTGCTGCCGAGAAGAGTGGGAGGGAGAGGACGTCTGCCAGCTCTGACACAGCACTCTTCCTCAGTGAAAGAGAAGGCGAATTCATTAAGATTATGAAGCACTGTAACCTTGCATTAGAGAGCTCTATTTCAGCCAGTTCTTCATGCTCTGTAAACACTGCGACATGACATTTCGCCATGGATTTATTTGAGTGTGAGTGTGTGTGGCGTGCCTGTGTATTTATTGTGTGTGTGTGTGTGTGTACGTGTGCGTGTGTGTGTTCTATGTAGGCCCAGGGGCTGCAGGCACTGCGTCAGACACTGAACCCAGACGAGTGTGTGACGCTCTGGTTCAGTGATGCTTCCAAGGTCAGCAATGCTTTGTATGTGTATGCGTGTGTGTTCATCTGTAAGTGTGTATGTGCAAATAAGTGCATGTGTCCTTCTCTGCTTAACCTTCCTCCTTCCTTCTCTTCACAAAGCCCTACACAGAGAGGCATAAATACACACCAGCATGCTTAAAAAGGCCAACGTTTTGTGAAACCTGCTTAATTCCTAGCAATGAGTAAAATGAGAAGATCGATGCCATTCCCAAATCTTTGTTTTAGGTGCAGAACTGGAGTCAGGACATACGAAGTCTATCTTACCATAAAGACTGGAAACTGGGAGAAACAGGTAGCCGCTATATAAGGCTTAAAAATGTACCTACCAGCACCTCTAAAGGTCACGGATTAACACTCTCATGTCTTTGTCTGTCTCATTTGTTTAATCTGAACATTAAGATAAATGTAAAAATTACAATTTTTGGATTTAGGGGGTGTTACATGTTGGAGATAACCAGTTTATCTGCACCACAGGGTGGTGCAGATAAACTGCCCTCTGAGCAGCCAAACTTCCAGACTAGACACTACAGTGAATCACTATCAGAAAGTGACGAGACGGTCCGCCCAGAGCAGAGCTAGCTAGTTAGCATGCTAACTTCAGTAGGAGAAAAGAAGTGATAGGAATAGAAGCAAAACAAGAGAATTGCTTTCCACAGCTGAACACAGCTTCAGTGAGCAGACAAATGAAGTTTGATGCTGAACTTGCAACTTTTCTTCTAGAGTAAGTAAACAGCTGTTAATGCTAACGCTGGCTATGTAGCAACAGCTAAACTTGCGAATAGCTCCTGTAATGCAGAAACATGAGAGGGCTATAAATTTCCTCATTCTCAATAAGACAGAAAATGCAGAAAAGACAATAAGAATAAGAATACTTATTTAGTCTTACTTAATATACAGCACATACTCCTTACTAACAGTATCTAGCGTATTTTCAGTTTAGCTCTGGATTCACAGACTTATCCTTGACCCATGAGAATAGTAACGCAAGTGTGATATGCTTCGACAGGTGGATTTCAGGAATCTGATTAATACCACAAAGAGAAAATATGAGCGTATATGTTCACAGCGGTATTTATGTTTAATAAACAGCTACTGACAAGAGTCCCGTTGGCCGACTGGTGTAAGACAGTGACTGTGATATCGCAGGTTGTTGTTGCATGCTACACCCTGTCTGTCTATCATCATCTCCTGTCAGCTCTCTACTGTGCATCAAATTAAGGCAAAAAATTTCACAAAAAAACACTTAAAAAAAAACACAACTAATGTGCACAGTGTAGCTGTGTCAGCCAGAATAAAAAGCTACTACTTAACCACATGCCATTTCAACCACTATAAGGTTACAATGAAGTTGAACAGGGTGATTACTGATGACTTCTTTGTCACCTGAATGAAAATGGGCCAGTTATGATTCACATAGATATTTTTAACCCTCAGACTTACTGTAGTTACATCACTGTGTGCACATAAGTGTATAGCAGAGGATGTATTGGTAGCAGTATAGTTAGCTCAATTGATATATTTTATCTGTGGACAATCGCATTACTTGTACCTCTTACACAACTACAGGATGATAATTAATATGTATGCTGAACAGCACACATATCAACAGCACTGCATTTGCAGTATGAACCTCATGACCCTGTATGGGAATCAGCAGCTAAAGACAATGAATGAATGAAAGTAGGGATGGGCAACTAGACAATACAATTTATATTGTAGATGATATTAATTTGTCTGTGGTCAGAGAAATCCCACAATGCTTTATGGTTTTATTGCATTTACGGGAGTTTTGCAGAAATGTGATGAAGTATTTTGGTTTGTAAGTGATTTGTTTCAGTTGATTAGCCAAAAACAGACATTCCCATCTGGTTATGTTATCTATAAACAGTTTCTCAATTAAATTTACAGAAAGTCCACAACAGTACACATCAATACCATGATAGAAAATTACATATATTGTCGTACAAGATTTTCTCCATATAACCCACCTCTAAACAATGAATGAATGAAAGATGGGACTTGATTCCCTGGGTAGACATAAAATAAGTCAGAACGGCACAGAATAACACGAACACCTGGATAATATAATGAAATCCAGTACAACAGGACTGAATGCATCATACAGTACAAGTGTTCATCTCCAGAACATCAACTACTTAATATTGTTTCTTTGTAATCACAGGAGTGTAATTGCAGCACTTCCTCGGGTTCATCAATCTGAGCAGCAGCATCATTTCGAAATAAATCTCCTCCAGCTCAGGTTGTTGGTGACTGATGAGAGCCTCTCCTCATCCACCCTCATTTTCCTTCTGTTGCTCTCTGGGACTGATGCTCATATACAGTCATGAAAGGGGAGGGTGAAGCTCTGCTTGCTGCCCATCCCCCCTCCTTCATCCTGGCTGCTATATCCACTGCTGCAGAGAGGACCCATGATGGTGTCGCCCTCCCTCTCTGCCCCCACCACCTCCACCAATCCCATCCCTGCTTCACCTCAGCCAAACAGAGCACAGGTGTTGCCTGCTGCGTCCCTGCCTTTACCTACTGGGAAACATTCACAGAGTGTTTACGTTGTTCTAGAAAGGACGCTCCACTCCACAATGGGAGCTTGCACGTGCCCGCCTTTAGTTTTACAAACCGGGTTATGTAATTGTCAGTTACAAGGCCTTAAATAATTAAATAAAGCGGAACATGCACGGATATTTGGCATGTGAAGCTGTATTGTGTAACACTGTAGGTGCTCAGATGATATCATTTCTATTAAATTTCTGTCTCGTAATGTGATGCATAAAAATGCAGGTCTGTGCTCCCATTAATTCTAATTCTCAACTACAATATAGCACTAGGCCAAACACTATTCCCCAGTCATCTATTAAAATATCTGCTCTAACTCCACAGCATGATGGGCCAATAATTCTTATCATGACAATATGATCATATCATGTTTTACACAATTTCATTGGTAAAAATTACAAATGAGCAAAATAAGTCGATAGAGTTTTTGGTTGAGACATGTGAATGGGTTTTTCAAATCACAGGCACTATATAATTTCTTTTTTTTTTTTTACATGGTGTGACATTATAATACTTTTATAATATTTTTTCATATCCTCCAGCACTTCTCATTCACAGCTAATCATAACAATATATCATTATATTTATTATATAATTTAATACTTTTGGCTTCAAAGTGAATTTGCATATTTTGGGGAGTTTGTAATAATTGGTGGTTGAGGATCAGGTCTTGCTCCATGTGGGAGGTCTGATTCCTGGCCAGAGCACAAACCTTTTCACCCTCCATCATATCATATCACAGCAGTGTGTGTGTGTGTGTGTGTGTGTGTGTGTGTGTGTGTGTGTGTGTGTGTGTGTGTGTGTGCGCGTGTGTGAGACGAAGGAGGTGGATGTGTATTAGTGTGGGGGTGGGGGCCTAAAAATTTGCAGCAGTACCCATGACAAATGAAACACCAATGAGCCTGATGAGATTTGGGAGATGTAAAGATTCAATAGGCTATTCTCACTGACAGGGAGTGAGACATTACTACAGAGAGGCCGTGTGGATGTGAGTTAGTGAAATGTGAAACCGAATCAATAAGACGAACAACAGATATCAAGTGAAGCAGATCCTGCAGCACGGGCAGGGCACGTTCCCAAAAAATTTGGAAAACATGCAGCTGAAGAAATCACGGCAACCATCACTTATATATCAGGTACGTGCCTTCACACCCATTGGTCTCTGTGAGGCTTTACTGTGCAGGCCTGTCTGACATTATCACGACCACCAACACTTGCACCCAGTTGACCCTCCTGAGGAGAATGGAGCTGCGCCTCCATGTTCAGGCCTGCATCAGCCCCACACACCGACACCGCAATAAATGATTCTTCATGACCCATTCAGACACTGGACAGTCGCGTCCACAGCGTCCTAACGACGCAGGATTACACAGACTGGCGCAACACCAGGAAAGGGCACGATGATGATGATGGTGATGATGATGATGATGATGATGATGAAAGGGCATTCACTGGTCGTTAGTGGACGGTAGCTCGTGTACAGATAATGCGGAATTTCTCGGGTAGCGGCCTCTCAAGCCAACTTTCCTCTTGGATACAATCCGCCATTAACGTGAACCACAGCTGACAGCAGCTCGTTTCAGCAGTGAGGCGCTCCGGTGGAGGAAGGGTGTTTTACGCAACCGATTCATGCTCCATCAGGGGGGTGAGGCACTGCTGAAACCAGGGAATCCCACGGATGGAGAGTGTTAATGTCCTATCACATTATAATCAATAGCATTGCATTAGATTATTGGCTATGATTAGCTATAGCCAAGGCGTGAGTCTGCAGCATCGTGTGGCACAATATTCATGCAAAAACACGGTTTATGATGCAGCTCCGAGGCAGCGCAGGTTATTCCTGAAATAAACGCTGATTGAGGCTAAAAGGGCGTATGTGGGCTGCCTTTCCCTCCAGGCTTTTTGCATTTTCATGGAGAATGCTGCCTACATTTTCTATCAGTGGGCCAATCACCGCTTGTTAGAGCCTTTTTCAGGTCTCCGCAGCCTGAAATACAATTGCGCATCCGCGCCGCAGCAGCCCGGTGTGACAACCCAGCCTCTGCAGATTACCTACAGCTCCCTTACTACACGGCTGTGTTTTACAATAGGATGAAATGAAGCACCAACAGCACCACCTTCATCATCACCCAGATGTACTACCAGCCGTCCGCATCCTGCTAAAATAACACACACAAACACTGCCGCATTTGCACACACACTTCACCACATTTAGAATAAAATAATAATAAAACAAATGATCTTACTTTCGCCGACCACCGCCTTTAATCCGATAGGTGCCATGATGCTGCTGAGTTCTGGACCGAGTGATCTCCCTCTGCTTCCTCCCTCTCTCTCTCTCTCCCTTTCTCTCTCTCTCTCTTTCCCCCTTCTCTCCGCTCACCTCACATCGCTGCGGAGGAGCCTCCAGTAGGAAACGTCACTGCGTATCCTTCCGCATCATCCCCTCGTTGGTGGTATTGGACGTTTGGCTGCGACTGCGTTTTATTATCTTGAACTATTTACTGCAGCCGTCCTGGATTAGGTCTGTGTTATTAACAAAACACCAGCTACAGCCTTCTACTTGTTCTTAAGTCCCCAACTTAATGTAGCCTATCCTATGTTCAGCCATATATATATGTTAGAGCCTACTTTCTAGAAACGTGCCATTCATCGAGTGATCGGTGCAATATAGGTTAGTATGTATTTGCTTTAGATACCAGAGGGTGTGAAAACAATCACTATAAGCGTCTCTATTTGTCATTTGTTTGGTTTTTCTAGTTTTTGGTCATTACTGACACTGTTTTAATGGGTGGAGGTATGGCTGCTGTAATTATTGTTTTTATTCCTGATAAGTTCCCACAACCCAAGACTGTCTTCAAAACCCCTATTTTTCTTGAACAATGTCCAAAATAGTGATGTGAAACACAGAAAGGCACCAAATCCTGGTACCAGACAGACTGAAATCAGTGAGATTAGCAACTTTGCTTTATCACTGCAATCGTTCGTTGAAATTGCCAATTAATTGACTGTTGATCAGCTAATGAAGTTATGTCTGTTTCAGCACCAGTGGAGCTGACTCATGTTAAAGGCACAGTATGTAACATCTGCTGCTAGGAGTCTCTTAATCAATACAATAACAAAGAGGTGAATGAAACAGCATGGGATGATGGGAGTTGTTGTTTTCACCATTATTACCCTAAAGCTCAGTCTTTCAGGAAATCAAACCGTCACTGAAGTTTTTACTGGAAGCCAAATTATCCGCAGGCATGTCCTGCTCTCCATAACATACGGACCAGAGGATTAAAACCAGTGAACGAATAAAGCAGTAAAATTGAGTGATATGCCGAAGCTCTTCTGCGGACACAGGAAGTCTCCAGCAGCTGGGAGCTGAGCTGTCCAATGACTAAAATCCTTCATCTGGTTAAGATATATAGTTGGTGTAAAAAGTGTATGTGGCTTACAACTAGATAAAAGTACATTTTGAGCTTCTGCCAGGCAACTACAACACCCACAAATGCATGTGCATAGGGCATGCGACGTCACTGACAGGCGAGCAAATGAAACAGACCATTACCATGATAGAAACCACGTAGTTCTCTGGTTTGAGAATTGCTGGAAACATTTGGGATAATGTAAGTATACAACTCAAAAATATATGACATAGATGTAGTGATTTTTAAACATTTTAATGTGGAAAAGTTACATATTATAGCTTTAATGCAAAGGCTATTGTATAGGTTTAAAGAATAGTTGATTAATTAATGCACCTTCTTCATATGGACCAGAGCAGCTGTTGCCAAACCGGGACAGTAAACAATGAACTCCTAACTCACTGATTGCCTGTAGTTTATCTGAATATTAGACTAATTTGGTGACTTTCACATTGAATTTGACTTTGGACACTTTAAATGTTTTAAAGGACCATTGGACATTATGAGTATAGTGCACTTGGTCGCCTATTAAAGGTTGAACTATTTCACAACTATCTACTCTGAGCTTTAGCATATTTTTTTTTATCTAAAAAAAAAACCCCAAACATTTATTGGCCTAATACAGAGCCGTTTCAGTATCAAACAGTCCACACGGGGGCAGCATTTACCTTCATGGAGGAACACACCAACACTGGGAATCATGGATAAACCCTTTTCCTCACTGGGCAGAACCTCTAATAGAAATCAGCTCATTTTGGCTCCATGGCCTTTATTAAAATCAATTAAATCCAGGATGGAGAATCATTTCAAAATAAGGCACACCATTACCATTACGGTGTTTTTAATGCCACCTTCATGGATTATAAACTTAACGCCGAATAAAAAAAATCACAATCACGCGCACAGTAAATATTGAATGTATTTTATTATTACTGTAAGCTCCTGGTTCTGGCCACACCCTTGGCAGGGCCGACTGAACACGTTGGACCAGTGATGACTCCCAGAGGGTGTGTCCTGCCGCTGTGAAACAGAGCAGCGTTCACCTCCTCCTCGCCGCCTCGCCTCAGTCCGCCTCCTCCCCCATTAGAGAGAGCGGGAGCGAAGAGAGAGCCGTGCGCCTCCCAGCAGGACAGTGAAGTGCTTTCTCAGCGGCTCAGGACGGATATCTGAGACTGCTGCGAATATCACCAAAGCCCTGTTTCCACCTGGAGTACAACCTGTGAGCAGCTATATATATACCTGCAGGATCTGTTAGGCTCTCCTGGAACCATGGGGGACGTGGTTTCCTCGCACCTGGATGAGAACAGGCGGGAGATGATTACAGGTAAGAGAGAGGAGTCTGAGCTGTGTGCAGACAGTTTCTCACACACTCAAGTGGCTTCAAAGTTATTTTGATCATATCCTAAAGAGCACTGAAATGTCTATACAGTTTGTAACAACTTTATTAAGTTTTAATGTCCTGCGGTAGAGATATCCCCACACGCCAGAATTTCCTGAATCACAGCCTGTAAAACTCATGCTTATGTGTTGGAGTGAACTCTATTTTAGATTAAACCAAACTTCCTTTAAACTGAGCTGTCTGTCTAACCTGAGGGGAGAAATCCACTGAAACCCTTTGTGCAGGAATTGCGCATAAAGTCTGACTGTAATATGTGTTGAATGACTTCTCCCTGGCCTGTTCTCCTCTCATTTATAACAGTGTATTGTTGCTCTGCTCCACTCACAGAGCTCCTCTGAATCCCAGCTCTGCTGCGGGCCTGTTTCTCAGAGATAATAAGTAGGTTTCCCAAAGGGAAGCATGTTTGTATAAGTTTGGGACTGGCTGCTATTTAGGTCTCAGATTGCTCCAGCCTCCCACTGTGCACTGTGCAGGTCTGTGTGATTATTTCAGCAAGGCAGTGGGAGCAGAGGGAGGCAGAGGAAGAGTGCAGGGATGTGTAGATGCTTCCTTGGAATTATTAGACTGTCATCGCTAGAAGCAGTTTGACAATGAATCACAGGTTCAAAGTAACTCAGGAGAAGGGACAAGACTGGCATGCTTTTTTATGTTTGAGTTGGTGTTCAGATCCTCTCGTGCTTTCCAGGAACTGTCACTTTAGGCGGGGATAGGATGTTCCTACAACTTCATGATTGTAAATGTGTGTGTGTGTGTGTGTGTGTGTGTGTGTGTGTGTGTGTGCTGGCACTTGCATGAAGAAACCACTTCCAGAAACCAAAGATTATGTTCTTGAGGTCCAGACACTGAGTTTGTTTGTTGTTGCTTCTTTTTGTGAATGAGACAGAGAAACACTCTCAGAAATAGTTGAAAACAGGAAGAATAACAGGGTTCGAGGCTGCCACATGTGGTTATGGTTTGTTTCTCTGGTTTCATCAGTTGTGTTTGTTATTGTGTGTTTGACTAGACTGGGCCCAGAATTGTTGAAACAGTGCAGCAGCAGTAGTATTAGTGAAATGATCGAAATAAAGACTCATTTAAATCAAGGACAAGTGTGGAATATTCTCTGGTTCTATCTTTCTAAAATGTGAGGATTTGTTGCTTTTCTCCATTTTATATCATTAGAAAAAATTATATATCTTTGACTTTTAAACTTTTTACTTTTTTTTTAAACAAAACCTGCTATGTGAAGATGTCGAACTGGACTCTGGGAAATTTTGATGGCTATTTTTAAAGACAAGAGAAAAGTTTGGCCTACTTGGGAAATCTGTGACTCTTTTATATTACACAATAAAAACATAAACTTCTGAACCGCTGAATACACAAGCACCATCATTTTAAGTTTTCAGCTAGAATACCTAAAATTGTGCAACATTTCTTTCTTCTCAGTCTTTTAAGAACCAGATACATATGGAGTTGAGTCAGAAGAGGAGGCTTTAGGTGAAGCTGCAGAGGTAGAGCAGGTACAAACATGTCGCAGGATTAATAGCTGAAACTGCTGTCTGGGTCTCACACACCCTCCCTCTGTGTCGTCTCTCTGAAGATCGTTTGTTGTCTCCTTTGCACGTACGGATGAATTGCATGTCCTTTAAAGTACTAGGTTCAAATCTTCTTTGGTTTTAGGTGTGCACATGGTCTGTGTGTGTGTGTGTTTGTGTTTGTGTGTGTGTGTGTGTGTGTGAAGACTACTCAGCATTTCTTCACTGGGAGTTCTGTTTGGACTGTGCACCTCCCTGCAAGGTGATTTCTTCATCCTCGCTGCCTAAGCACATTCTCACAAAATGATCTCCTCCCTCGTGTGAGCCTACACAACAGAGATGCACATACACATACAAATGCAAATCAGAACTGTGGTGGTCACCCACACAGTCTATGTCCCATCATCCCTGCCTAAGAGAGACGAGCTTATCTGCTCGTTTTTCCCACACACTAACGCTGCCGGTTTCAGCCGTAAGGAAGATCTTGCAGAACAAGAAAGAAAGCGCAGGGAGTGAATGATGCAGAAGACATGAGGCGTCAACTTATGTCAGCATCTTAGTCATGCCTTTGATGATAAGTAACATTTCTGAAGACAGGTTATTTGGCTAAAATGCTACTCCGTCTGCTTCAACACAAACTGATCTTGGTTTTTCAGTCAGAAGTGTTACAGTTGATGCAGCTTGTACACTGCTTTGTGTAGCGCAGGTGCTGGTGGACTACAGAGATATACAGTATTCAAGTGAGACAATCATAACCCCCGAAAGACGGATGAAGTTCAGCCTCTTCTGCTAGCTAGCTTCTATCGTCAACTCAGTGGGTTTTCCCAATGAGGGTTTGTTTCTGAACAGCTGAAACATGTTCTGTGTTTTCTGTCTGTATTCAGAGGAAATGAAGTATCTACTCTTGTGCTTCATAGTAGAATTTGAACATACAATCTCATGAGTAGTAGTGGTTTGTGTTTATGGTCCTGGCAGGAACAAGTGGGCAATAAATCAATATAATATTGTCTGAGATTTATTCAACGTAATATGAAGATATACACCATCTTAAACATGCTCTCCTCCAGGCCTCTAAAGGCGCCTACATACTGTGAGATTTCAGCAGTATTATCAGTTTATACGAGGCCACACTGTACGACATGGATATAATAAACTTATAGTGCGACATCAGTTTCGACGTGTGTAGAATGCTGCATTCCTGTCGGTCGGTTAGTAGATTACATGACTGTATATTGAGATTGAGGTATTTGTTTGTTTGGGTCAAAGGACGGTTGGTCAGTGAATCCTACTGACTTTTCCTGCAGCACCACTATGACGTTGGCATTTTTAGCGGGAGGAACCGCCTCATTGACAGAGTGCCGTCAGCAGAGCACAAGGAGATGGAGAATATGTGCTGGAGCAGATAGAGGGATACAGTCAAACTTTTTTTTTAGCATGCCTTCACAGGTTGAAACAGAGGACTGGGTGTGTGTCTTATGATGTGGTCTTTGTTCCCAAATTCCAATTTCCAAGTGCCTAAAAGGCCGTCCGTGCACAGCTTCCCAGGCTGCTGACTTTGGCAGAGCAAGACGACCAGTGGAAAGTACCAATTCTTTCCACGTTCGGAGTGGAGGCCCCATTAACCGTCACTTATCTGGTGGAAGTTTACACAGGACAGAGAGAGTTTTGGTCAGATATCCACAATTGAAAAAAAAAAAAAAGTGACAAAGTGATTTGAAACCAAAAATCCTGCACACTGCGCTGAGAGCTCTAGATACATACAAAATTTCTCCATCTCATAGGCATTTATCAGCCAGGATAAAACTATTTTGGCGCAGATACCAAAACAGTGCTTTTTTTTTCAGCATCTTAATTTGAGCATTATTAACATTTTTCTGCAAAACCGTTTCCATTTTAAGAGAAGTCAGACGTCTCGCTCTCTTCCTGTGCTCCTCTAACCTGTCCTCTCTACCCCTCCTGGTATGACATGGGTGTTTTTAATAGGTTTGTGTGTCCCTGTCCCGTCGTCTCCTCCACATTCCCTCCCTGTCTGTCCTGTCCTGTCAGCTCTTTCCTTCCTGCTCTCCCACTGCAGGCCAGGCTCCCTCCTTCCTGTGTCGTCCCTTCCATAAACAGATCATAGTCAACACTGTCTGCTGCTGACGGAGTCAAACACGCTGATCGGCTCACAAACTCACTTTTTTTTTTTTTCCAGCACTGGAATGTGGGAAAAGCTCATGTCCCCGCCTGCATGTTCTTGCACAATTTATTAGGATGCTTGTTGCAGAGAGCGGTGGAAAAGAAATGCTGAGTCAGGCAGTGAAAGGATTTGGGAAAAAACGATGATTCAATTTAACTGATCCCTTCTGGGAGATTCTGCTCCGACTTCAAACTGGGACTGCAACTAACAATTATTTTCATTATCGAATAATCATTTAATGTAAAAAACGGAGAACAATAGCAGTCTCCTTTTGTCCAACCAACAGTATAAAATGCACAAAATTTATAACGATAATAACTTGAGGTTCAGGCTGAATTTGGCAGCACATCTACAATATTTCCATTTGATTCAGTGGTGCAATTATAAAAACTTGTGGTATTGGGTTTAAATGTTTCACAATCTGAACATTAATGATTCACTGAAGAGCTGCAACAAGATGAACAGGACATTTTAAACTAGAGAGAACATTCAGAACTCTCTCATCAATATTTAGTCATAGTGTTTGCCAAGAATTAATTACATTCAAATGTCTTATATCAAGTTTTACTAATGACTTTTACCAGAAGCCGTGATAGAGAGACATTTGTGCTGATGCTACGTGGTGGGTATGTCTTTGGGTGCTGCACAGGAGTCACTGTCTAAAAGGCCCATTTGAAATTTTATTTTATTGCACTTTTCATAAAGAGCTGATACGACGCCCTTCATCTCTCCATCCCAAAGAGACAGAGTGTGTTCACAAGAGAACTGCAGCTCTCCACTCACACTCTGTTAATGTTTAACAAAAGACATTTAAATTGCAGCACTGATAAATTCCACTGTACCAAAACGTGGCCTTGTAAACGCAAACCGTGGAACACAACAGTCCGCTCTCGACTGTATTTTAATAAAAGTGCGATAAAAAAAACCAAAAAAAACAAAAACATGAGACAGTTTGTGTCAGTCGTGTAATAATTCATTTATCTTGTTTATCTCATGTCTATGCCCCCCCCCCCCTGCAGCTCGGACCAGAGGTGTGATGAAGGAGTTCAGTGATGTGTACGAGCAGCAGTATGCCGTCGCTCTCTTCAACAGTGTCCGCTTTGAGATAGAAGGAGGAGGAGGGACGCAGTCACAGCTGCTTCACAGAAAGGCAAGTTCATTAACCCTGTTATAAAAGAGAGACTCAAACCTGCTCGTCGGACAGAAGCATGAAAGACATCAACAATAAAAAAAAAAAAAAAAAAAAAAAAAAAAAGGATATCTTTAATATCTCTTTCATTTCTGAAACACAGTTGTAGTCATGTCTTTAATGTCATATGAAACTGGATGTTTATCTTGTCGACTTTATCACGTCTTATTTTTCTATTATTGCTGGCTGTCATTTACAGTATATATGTTTTATTTGACAGAGACAGACAGGAAGTGTAGGGAGAGAGTAGGGGAATGACGTGCAGCAAATGGTCCGGCCGGTCGAGAGTCTAACTGGGGACTCGCTGCTCAGGGTATTTGAGTTGTATGCTCCCTGAACATTCAGCCATCAGATCGCCCTTAAAAACATGGATCTAAACTTTGCTATGCAGGTTTATAGTTTAACTTTAATTTCTCCATCTTCCTCTCCGCCATGTTTGCAATATGCTTTTGGTGTCTAACATGAACAAATTCACTCTGCTGTTTGTAGCTAAATGACTTCTGTGTAACAAAGCTGCATCAATATGGGCTTTGTTTGACCACCAGAGCCTGATGTTATACACACTGCATGAATGAGCTCATTCTTGGGTCTATGTACCGGTACATCACCTAATGAACGAGCGCTCCGCTCCGCCGCTCGCAGTTTTGTATTCCTCTCGTCTTTTTCGACTGAAGGTCTCACTTTTGTCCGTGTTTTCAGTCACTGGAGGGAAAGTGGAGCAGATTTCACACATGAGCAGAGATGCTGTTTGGAATTCTGTTATTGCAGCTCATCTGCTGTCTTCTTCACTATGAGCAGAAATTATGCTCATGTGAACCAACAGTCCGCAAACACAAACACACATGCACAACACATGCTAGGGCTCATCTATCTGTGCTTACTTTGGTGATTTAAAGGTATACAGTAGTGTCTAGACTCATGTATAGGGCCAGGAAGTTCGATACCGACCGAATCGGTTTCACACTATCAAGTCATTGGTAGGGGTTCGATATGAAATTTCAATACCTAAGGAGTAAATGAGTAAATCTCATCAGCGTCAGTGAGCCAATCAGCAGGCAGCACGCGTGGACCAAGATCTAATAATGCTGGTGATTGGCTGTTTATTTACATGTTTTATTTTTTTTAAATAAAACTAAAGTAAAACTAGTATTTGTATCCTAATATCTATTAGAATTTTCTTTTTCTTTAAATGAATTTGATTACATTGGTGTCTGTAAAAAGTTGTTAAGATTCGGTATTGAAGTCAAGGTATCGGTATCGGTACCGATATCGAAAGTTTCTGAACGATACCCAGTCCTACTCATAGAACATATGTAGTGAAGACTCTGAGGGAAATTAATAAAAAGGTATTAAGAATATTTTTTTTAGGGACATGGAAGTTCTGACTATATTGACGTGTGATTTCAGTGAATAATTTCCAGTGAGAAACTTGCTGTCTTCACTTAGAGACTGTTTCTCACACACATCACACACTCAGTTCATCCTTGAGTGAGTTCAGGTGAAAGAACGGGAGGGACAGACAACCCAAAAACATAATACCTCTAGCCGTCGCCGGCGTGGAGCCATAAAGATTTGTCTTAATTTGTTAAATATTTGCACAATGAACACTGAAGTTTAACCCCTTGTTTCTTCACCTGCTGTAGAGGGATGCATAATCAGCACCTCATTTGCATTTTCTCATTTTCTCACTGTTTAAACTGATAACATGTTTTCAGAGAAAACTTTGCATAATCCTGTGCAAGATCATCACTTTCTTTCTGCTCCACTTGAAGATAATCACAAGTGACTCAGTCGCTCATGCACATCAAATCAGGTGATTTAACATTTTGTAGCAAACCAACAAACAGCAGTCAGTCTGCTGTCAAACATCATGTTTCAGCTCTGCCTCTCCCCTCCGTCTGCCCCGTTCTTCCCTTCCTCTCTGAGCTGAGTCTGAGTAACAGGATTATTTGATCTAGGACAGGAAATCTAAAAACAAAGTGGGTGGTGTGCATCCGTGTGTAAACACTTGTGTGTTTCTGGGTAAACATCTCCACCTCGCGTGTTTAAAAAATTAGGCTTCAAGTCTCTTGCATAGTTAAAGGTGATCTCACTGAGAACAATATGAAAATCTCATTAATCAAACATGTACAAACCTGTTATGCTCCGTATCACAAGATACAATGACATATAAACTATGACAGTGCTTGATGCCTCAGTGCTGAGTGTCTGTGTGGCTCCTCAGGACCCTCTGGCGGGCCGCCTGATCTTCTCAGGGAGTCTGTTTCAGTACCTGGAGGAGAATCGGAAGTGGAGGAATCGCTTTGTGTCCGTGCCAAACAGCTACGCCGTCAACCTCTACGAGAGCAAAACAGTGAGTTTTCTCTTACTGGAACAGACTGCTGTCCCATCAGGCGATTCGGGCGCTTGCGTTAAAACAGCTCAGTGTGTTTGCCATCTCTCTAACAGGCACATGAACGGGGGCTGCACCCAAAAGTAACCATCAACTGTGCTGGGTACAAGGCCCTGACCTCAATGGAGGAGTACATAGAGCTGATTAATACCAGCCTGCCAGGTAAGAAAGAAAGAAACAGACTCTCTCAGTTTTATTTATTCATCAGCTGACTGGCCTTAATTCAGTATTGTTTCCTATTGGCTTATTGGTTTTACACACTATGATCTTTTTCCTACTCGTGTGAAATTCACTCTCTAAACCCTCTAGTTTCTCATTCTTGTTCTGTCATGTGACTTGTCGTAGGCATCAAGGCCAAAATGGGCAGTAATCCGTTCATCAAGTGTGCGACCCAGTTCCCGCTCATCCTGTGGCATCCGTACGCCCGTCACCACTACTTCTGTGTGATGACAGAGAAGGAGCAGAAGAAGTGGCACGCAGTGCTGCAGGACTGTGTCAGACACAGTAACAATGGTAACAGTATACACACGCATCAACACACGCACAATGATTTAAATTCTGCTCACAATGAGTAGAAGTGAAGCAATGATACGACAAAAAAGGTCCCAGACATCTGTCCTGGACAATGATGTCTCTTTACCTTTGTTGGTGATTCAGACAAGGGTGTGTGTGTGTGTGTGTGTGTGTGTGTGTGTGTGTTTGTGTCACAGTGTGAGGCGTTTACATGCCATCGGAGTGAGCTGGTTGATCTGTGAATATGAGATGCTGCTGTAGGAATGATATGTATTTGGATTTGGTTACACTGTGACATGTTGTTTGGATCAGAGATACAAATGTTAAGAGTTTCACAGCCCAGACAGAAACTGAATCACTAAAGTAGCTGGCAAGGACTCAACATAAGAGGGAACCTGACTGGTTTGAGACAGGCGACTATTAGAGACAGGCTTGCAGAGTATATTTGATCATATTTAGTAAGAATCTCTCTGTTTTCTAATTTGCTATTTGCTGTTTATGCAAATTCAACACTTTCTCCTTGTGTTTCACAATAAAACCCTTCCAGACGTTCTGAGTATAATCCCTTCCAGTGCTGAAGCCATTGGTTGAATGACTGACTCGTCAACGGACACAAAGATTAATTAAATGAAACAAAAATATCAAATTCTCTGGCTCCAGCCCCCTAAGTGGGATGTTTTGCCACTTTTTGCTGTTTTCAATCATTGCAAATTGAATATAATTTTCAAGTTGTCGTCTCGGACACTGTGATGGACACTTTTACCACAAATAATCAATTAATCAGACCAATAATAGACAGATTAATCAGCGTTCAGAATAACCCTTTATTTGAGCCCAAATCCCTTTCCTTTCGTGGAATGCTTTTATTGTGAAATATTTGAAGTATGTGTTGGGTTTCATAACACCACGAAAGAACAGCAAAGTAGATTCTGCTGGTTAGTGTGGCACAGTGACGACATCTTCTGGAGAGGGTGTTTGGCAAGAAGATTAAAGAACCATGACGAACTATGTGGAAAAAAGAAATCTAAAAATAAAGCTGGTCACATTACAACATGTCATCAGTTTCTGCTTTTCCATGTTCAATGACATCTTCATGTCAAAGGTCTTCCTCCCCAGCTTTTATTTGTGTGAGCGTGCCATCCTTGTGTTCGTGAATCGACGGTATTATGGAGGATGCTGCGGTGTGTTTGAATGTTTGTTTCATCAGGGTGGAGAACTGCTTTTTTTTCTTCTGTTAAAGTTTCTTGTTGAGACGACGTGACTCATGCGTCGTTGTGTTGAGACGCTGAGAGCAGAGACATGCCACAGGATGTGAAAACATGATGTAATCCATTTTTGTGTCACGTTGTGAGCGACACCTTTGGGGCTTGGTGTACTAGAATCAAAATGGTAGGAATGATTGGTCTGCTTACAAACTTTGTTCACCACATGACACGTTGAATGCAAATCACGCACCAAGCTTTAATGGGCAGGCATATTTACATTTGCATTTTTGCAGTACAGGTCAGGGAAGTCACTTCGCTGCCTTAATTTGATGCGTGTCAAGTTGCATTTTTGTGGTTATGTGCATGCATGCGTGTGTGTGATCTCACATTCAGTGTGCTTTATTTAGACTCAAGACAGAGAGGATCGGAGATGTTGAGATTAAAATACAAAGCTACAGCGATTCAGTGATTAACTAACGGCTGCTGCAGCGAACGTGATCAGGCTTGTTTGAATCCTGCTGACTGAAAGGCACGAGGTGCGGATCTGCGGACTGTGGATCAAGCGTAAAGATATTCAGACACTAAGATTCACACATAAATGATTCCCTTGTGACTGTATCAAAAAGTTCTAATTTCAAAAAAAATTTACAGGTAATTCTATAATTTACTGGAAATATTTTTTTTAATGTTTTTCTATTACATAACGAAGAAACAAACAGTATAACTGCATATTATTGTCGATAAATCCACATTATTACATTATTTCATTTAACTTTAGGGAAACAAAAACTCTGATTAACCAGGATATCATCACATTCTTTTGCATATGGGAGATTTAATCCACAAAGACAAGACGTTACCCTAGCTGGACCTAATTTTCAAACACATACATATGCAGGCGTGTGGTTCTACATGCACATATAATTATAATGCTGTTTGAGCTTTTAGGTTTCGGCAGCTTGAAGCTAATGTAGAGTATGGCTAAATTATCTGTAATTGTGCTTGAAATAATTGGGGAGGGTGGATCGTCGTGCACAAGGAGTCATTGTAATCATTAAGTCAGCTGCATCGAGTCACTCAGCACCTTCAGACAGATGCAAGCACCCGTGAACTATAGTAAAGCGTTTCCACCGTAAGTTAAAGTCCGAACAGTCCTGTATCATGAACAGTACAATTAAACTTCACACTGTGTATTGAATGAAACAACACACTGGTTTTAAGCTCATCGCCACCATGACAAAGTTGTTTAACCTGATTCAGTATTTTGCACATAGATAACTATTACACGACCCAAGTGCGCTGCATGAAGTCAAAGCGAAGCTGCTTAAGAACACATGTAAATGCCAGCAGCTCTAATATCAGCGATAGTCACTTCCAGCGTGAGCCCTAAAGTTAGAGGAGCAACCTAAAAAGGGGCTTCCTTTCTTAGTTTTGGTCAGAACCAAGAGCACACGGTGAGTCTTTCCAGTCTGTCTCACTCTTTACTTCCCTAAACTACCTGTTGGGGCATGCTCAGTAAACACCAGACTCCCTGCCATACATTCCAGCTCTGAGGCTGGGCTCTGGGCACATGTTGTAAGAAACAAAGCCTGTGTTGCTGTTTTATTACTGTCACCATGGCTGGTGTGAGTGTGGACTGGTAATCATGTTTTTGGCCTGTGTGGACACGCCCAGTCTCGCCTCTTTCTAGTTAGTTGGTGTTTTGAGGAAAACCAGAAACAGTAAAAGACTTTTCTGGAGAGGGTAACAAATGGTTTTTCAGCCTGACCTCTGACCTCTCTGCAGTTCCTCTCACTCACTAGACTTATACAGATGAGTGACAAAGGTCCTATATTAGTGGGGCAGGTAGGCAAAACAACAGTGCATTTTGTGACTAAAGCATGAAAGTTTAAGTGCATAATCTACATATACCAAAGTTTTATTTCAGACGTGGAGGTAATTTGTATCTGACCTCTACTGATCTTGTGAGGTCATTGACCTAAGCATTGAATTTTTCCAGTTTTTGCCCCATTTCTCCATTATAATCATGTCTATCTTTGCTGAAATTGCATAAATATGCGTATTTGCTGCTCTGGCCATGTATCATTACCAATTTTGCAGGGGGACTGCACACCCCCTCCCATTTCCAGGTGTTAAGGTAGCTGTAGCTCGTTAAAAACACTGACATCTTCTGCTGTGTGTTCTATGGAATCACATGACTAGCTGGCACATTAGCGAACACTTGTTACTCCAGGGGCTCTGTCCTGTCCCACATCTGGAATGCCTCCACGTCTGAAAATAAACTTCATGGTTTATGGAAACACTGGAGAAAGTTTCATGCTTTAGTCATAAAATGCACAATACCTTCCATATACAAGTGAGATGTCCATGTGTTCTTTGATTATAAAGCAGGTCTTGGTTCTATATTAATACTGTGAAAGTATCGAAGCGCTCAGTCCACAGAGAACTGCACACAGCCTTGTATTCAGAAACTGAGCCTTAAAACCGGCTGTCAGGACTTCTGTAACTTTGTGATGTCACAACAAAGCAGTCACCGCTCTCAGCCATCCCTCAAGCCCCACCCACCTGGACCCACTATCCAACTTGGCAGGATTTGGTTTCTCTGAATGTTTTACCTGAAACCTGCTATATTTTTATTGGATCACTCAGAAAACAGTCAGCCAATCAGAGGAGAGCCTCAGAGCCTCCTCTCTTCTGATTGGCTCACTGACCTGTTGTTACTAGAGCTCCAGAGAGAAGCCTGAGAGAGGAGATGTAAAACTACATTGAGATGGTTTTTGCTTCTTAAAACCACAAATTTATCTTCTTATTGATCAACACTTCAAATAAAACGCTAGAAAAATTTTAAATATGGACCTTTAAAAGAAAAACCTGTATAAATGAATAGAGAAACAGGATGACAATGCCCCCATATATAGAGCATGTGGCGTCACTGAATGGTTTGATGAGCATGAAAATGATGTAACCTTCACAGTGACCAGATCTTGACTCAGTTGAACACCTATGGGAGATTTTGTTAGACAGCGCTCTTCACCACCATCATCAAAACTTTGTAGACTTGTACACTTTGTAGAATTAATGTTCTGGTGGCTCGTGGTGGTCCAACACCTTACAACGGCACATGATGTTGGTTTTTCCTTTTTATTGTCACCCGTCTATAGATACACACAATACACAAAATGTCTGTTTTTTATTGTGTTATAATAAACACATTTTTTAAAAATATAGTTAGCTGCTATTACATATTTTGTCAGGGTTATAGAAATGTATCTGAGACTTTGTTCCTGATTTCTTAAGGCACACAGAGTCATACAGAGTATGTCAGTCATGTTGCAGAAAATGCTGCAGTGCCGATAAAGGATGAACCGGTAGCATCACAGAAGCTTCATGCAAAGCAGTTCCTCAGCCGGACAAAGACACTATTCATCTGGCTTTGATAAGTAAAAACCACAAGTTAAACGTTCACACTGACACCGACGGTCTATTTGAATCCACTAAAGCTCCTGCTGTTTTATTTTTAATAGCTCTCCAGTAAAATGATCAGCTGCTGCTTTGCATCTCTTTAACAAGGTGATTTGCAAAACGTCCTGTTAATCAGATCAGTTAACAGTTGACCTCACTGCAGTGTTGTGCAAAGCTGCAGACAGACAGACAGACATCCCATCAGTCTGCCTGTCAGTCTGAATGTTTGCACCACTGCAGGTGAATACAGAGCGAGTGTGTAACATCTTACACCCCAGCTCTGTTGCTGAGGTGTTGGGCGCTGGTGATTCAGCTTCACAATGGATGGGGCAGCATGAAGGATCAGATAATGAGGCAGGTTATGTTCCCACAAATCTATTTAAAGTTACAGTATGTAACGATTGTAACGGTGCGGCTAAGGCTGGACCCAAATGCAGCCAACACAGGGGAATGAAAAATGTTTATTAACAGAAGAACCTCCTGGTGAACCACAGAAAAATAAACCGAAGCACGAGGGTTACACAAGAAACTTAAACAGCAGGCCAAAACACGAGGAACCACAGGGGATGACAACAGGAGACATGAACAGGCAACATGAACAGACTGAGGACAAACCAGACATGATCAGACGAACCGGCACAAAGGGGAGCACAGAGACTATATAGACACAAGGGAGGCAAGTGTGATTGAACACAGGTGAAACACATTAGGGCGGGGCAGACAATCACCAAACAGAAACAGGACCAAGACCGGAAGTAAAAACATTGAGACTACAAAATAAAACAGGAAGTGACAAAAGTCCAAACATAAATTCAAACCTAAAATGTCAACAAATATTTTGTTGAGTTGTGTTCTTACATTATCCCAAACTTTTCCAGCAATTCTCAAACCTAGAAAAATCTGTGATTTTAATCATAGTAACAGTCCTTGTCATTTGGTCACCTGTAAGTGATGTCATATATATTATATATATTGTCTGCCAGAACCTCAAAATTGACTTCTATCCAATTTTAAGCCACATTTTTAAGATACAGTTTTTTCACATTGGTTGTTTTCAACTATATATTTCAACCACATGAAGGAATTTAGTCAGTGGACGTCTGGATCTTAAGTCATCAGAGAAAAAAGCCTGACAGATCAACTCCCATCCTCTCTGAGACGTCCTGTGTCTGCTGAACTGCATCGGTGAATCACTCATTTTTGAAGTAAAACTGCTGTATTCGGTGTTTCTACTGGTTTTAATCCCTTGGTGTGTTTGTTGTGGAGAGGAGGACACCTCTGCGGATAACTCGGCTGCCGGTAGAAACCTCCTGAACATCTGGTTCATAACTTCTTAAAGTACCATTAAAAACAAAGGTTAGCAGCAGTCTCAGCTCCCAACTCTTCCCTGACGTCTCGTGTCCACCGTACAGCATCGGCAAAACACTGACTTTAAATGTGAAACTGCTTTTTTATAACTGTTTTTAACAGTTATACCAGTTTGATCTCCTGAGCGACTATCACTGAAGGAATCCAAACCGGGAGAAGCTTATGCCAATGGTGGTGAAAATGACTCAAAGCTCACTAGAGTAGAGTGGAGTCACAATGTCTATGTATTTTTATAATTAAAAGAGCTATTTGTAAGTTTTCTTATTGCTACATAGCTAACATTAGCATTAACTGGGCGTGTTATAACCTCTTCCATTATAAAGACACTGATGGTTGAAACAATCAGCAGCACCCGCTCTGAGCAAGAAACCACGCTCAGCGGCGGCGACAACTTAGACCCTTTAATCGGATCAGTGAAATGTTATAATGGCTGAAACTGGACCCAGTAGGCCGTAATTAACTTAACAGGTAAACACGATGATGTTGTGATCAAGAAAAAACAAGTAACATGAGAACATCATCTTGGGTTCTCCAAAGCATGGTGAATTAATAATGAAAATAATTATTCATTCCCAGTTTTTTCTGTGACCAGCAGGCAGCAGTTCAGCAGGCAGGCTGACGCAGGCTGCAGGGCAACACATTAGTAGTCCAAGACTTGCTTCAAGCTGCCCCTGAACCATCAATCACAGCCCAGTCTCCACCCCCACAGCCTTTAAAATCAGTCAGCAGCCCTCTGCTCTGATCCACAGACCTCAGACTGATTCCACCCAGCAAAAAGAGACCTGCAATGAAGGTTGATGAAAGACCATTTCAGCCCAGGTTTTATTGCTTGTCAGTAGCAGAGCAGTGTGTTTCTCAGCATTATTCAACATTTCGACATTTATGTTCTCTACCAGACAATATAGTGTTTGCTAATATACAAAATAAACCATACAGGGTCTTCAGCATTGGTTTCTTTTAAACTACTGCAGACAGGAATCTGCAAAAACCACCTCATTCAGTCATGTGTTTGTGATATCTGTGGCTGATGGTATGTTTCAGTGAGTGTTTATTGTACTGTGGGTTTGGCTCCATAGGGCTGCAGCATATGGGGAAATCCTACTCATGCATGTCGGTGGCAGCAGCAGCAGCAGCAGCAGCATGTGTGTGTGTGTGTGTGTGTGTGTGTGTGTGTGTGTGTGAAAGAATTGTGTAAAACCTGCTCCGACATGAACGCAGGTGGCTTGAAGCTGAAGTCTAATCAGACTGTATTTGACATGCAAATGCTTAATAGGTTTTAAAATGTCAAATGCAGAAACCTACTGTACACACACATTTGTGGATGTGAAGGCCTGGGAACTCGTCCCTGGCTGCTGCTCAAATCCCACCAACCAGAGCTTGGTGAGCAAGGCAGGGAGGGAAATGCCTCAAATAAAAAGACCGTGGTAAATGCTGCCACATGTGCTATTTATACAGAGGACACACACACACACACACACACACACACACACACACACACACACACACACACACACACACACACACACACACACACACACACACACACACACACACACACAGAGAGAGAGAGTGCAGAGAGACTGTAATCTGCTCCTTGATCTAGCGTGCTTCAGACACATAGAGAATGTGTAGGGGTTTATGGGGCAGGCAGTTAATCAAAAAATATTTTCCTCTTTCTCCTGTTGGCACCGACAGGAAATTTCTCCTCAATTGAGCAACAAGCTGAAAATGTAGAAGAATTCACCTTCAGGCATTTCACACTGGTGATCTGGCCCTAGTCTCAGAAACACTTCCCATAAACTGTTCAAGTTCTGTGGAAGGTTTTAGAAAGAGTGAAATTGGTACATTGTGAATTTCCTATTCAAATGAATGGGAAAGTGGTTTCAGACCCAGTGTATATTTACAACACAACACAGATTTGGATTGTGGAGAGTGAAAACCAAACAACAACCAGGCTGTTGAAGCCTTTCCTCATAACTTCCTCTCATGCCCACAACAGGAACTACATTAGGTCAGAAGTCCATCATCACCTGCTTAATTGCTCGATCTGCATGCACTGTGTTCCTATTACTGTTGCAACTAGCAAGCGAACATGAGTAAAATGCAAAAACATAAAGAGGTTGGTGGCAAGTGGAAAATGCCTTAAGATGCAAAACTCTCCAAACTCTCTTTCACTTCTAATGTGCTTTTTGATGGTGGTTTTGAAAGTTACAGTTCCATTAAAAAAAATATTGAGACTTTCACATGGGAATGTCTGGCGTAGGTTTGCTTGAACAACAAGGCTAAGCTGTGTTGGTTGATGCTTGCTCTTCCTACCTCAGCTCCACGCAGTATCTTCTTCCTCCTCTGTCAACATTTGCATTGGCTATGCTCAGTTTCACCGTGCCGGTGTTCTGCATGATACAGAGCAGTGAGGGCGGGAAAGCCTGCCGCACGAGGTGACAGGCATGATGTTAATCAGCTGGTGATTAAACAGTAGCAGGCTGTATGTACCAAGTTTCTTCTACAGGAGGAGTTGTTCTTGGACAAATATCAGGCAGAATAACATCGGTGCATGTTTATACAACTAATAAAAATTATGCAATTATAATTGATGCTAAAATTTCATTTCATTTTTGACAAGAAGCAAGTAAGATTTTCCATGTGGATTCAGGCATGTGAAATCGTGCAAATAAATGATATTCATGGGAAAAGTGCCTGGTCAAAAGCACTTGTTATGTTGTGTTGTCGTCAGTCTTTGTAGAATAGTATGAGAATAGCAAGTCATCAGTCAGCCATGATGGCCGGTCACCTACCAACAAGGCAGTTATTTTCCCACTGTGCTTCTAACTTCAGTGTCCAGTGAATTCACATGAAGACTCGTGCCAAAACAAGCTAACACACCAAACCTCAGCCTGTCAGCACAGAGTTACTGAGCTGGGAGCAGAGACGGCTTCCCGTCTGGCTCTGCCCCCCCCACTCCCCCCACTCTCCCCACTCTCCTTACTTCTTGGCCACTTCCTGTCTTTGTCAACCTCCTCTGAGTCACAGACAGACAAAACAACTTGACAGACACTCTGGCAAAAAGGCTGAGGGTAAACCACCCAGTCATGCATCGTGCAGTCCAGGAAACTGCACGTCTGTCATCTGATTTTTGGGACCTCAACAACAATCAGCCAAAAAAAAAAACAGCAAGAGTGGACGCTGAAATGTCTGGAACAGCATCACCAACCACATGTACTCACCAAGCATTTAATTAGGAACACCTGTACCTGTGTTTTCATGCAATCATCCAATCATCCAATCAACCAATCGTGTGGCAGCAGGAGCTTCAGAATGAGGAACAAAATGTGATCTCATGAGCATGCCATGATTGTTGTCGCCAGGCAGGCTGGTTTGAGTATTTCTGAAACTGCTGATCTCCGGAGATTTTAACAAACAACAGCCTCTAGAGTTTTTTTTACTCAGAATGGTGAGAAAAACAAAAACATCCAGTGAGAGGCAGCTCTGTGGAGGAAACACCTTGTTGATGAGAGACGAGTGACCAGACTGGTCGGAGCTGACATAAAGGCGGCAACTCAGATAACCACTCTCTTCAACTGCGGTGAGCAGAAAACGAACATGTCCAACCTTGAGGTGGATGGACTACAACAACAGAAGACCATGTCAGGTTCCTCTCCTGTCAGCCAAGAACAGAAACCCGAGACACAGACTCATCAGCACTGGACAGTTGAAGACCGGAAAAAGTAGCCTGGTCTGATGAATCTGAATTTCTACTGAGACAGCCGATGGTCGAGCATGAATCCATTAACCCCACCTGACTTGTGCCCCTTCTGGCCACAGTTTACCATCTTCTAATGGCAACTTCCAGCAGGATAATGCTCACCGCTCAATGTCACAAAGCAAAAGTGGTCTCAAGCTGGTTTCATGAACATGAAAGTGTGTTCAGTACTTCAGTGTCACCACATCTGAATCCGAATAAAACAAATTCCGGATGTGGTAGAACACATCACATGTGGTAGATTCACAGCATGAATGTGCAGCTG
Source organism: Seriola aureovittata (assembly GCF_021018895.1). NCBI lineage: Eukaryota > Metazoa > Chordata > Actinopteri > Carangiformes > Carangidae > Seriola > Seriola aureovittata. The sequence continues at coordinate 5,617,784 of NC_079381.1, forward strand.
ATCTGAATCTGCAGAAATGATGTGTGGACGAGAATCTAAGAGAGAAGTTTACAACATTTTTTATGGAGTCCATGTCACAGAGAATTGAGGCTATTTCGAGAACAAACAGAGACTCAGAGACTGTGTTCCTAATAAAGTGTTGGTGGAGTGTTTTTTTTAATGTGTGTGTGTGTGTGTGTGTGTGTGTGTGTGTGTGTGTGTGTGTGTGTGTGTGTGTGTGTGAAGGGATGCTGGGCCCACAGAGGCATGTCCTCACAATATCTGGGTCCATGTCAGCCGCCTTTCAGCACAACAGTTACATACAAATGGTCCAAGCATTTTCTTCCACCACTAGAAAATGGAAATATGTTGAAAGAAGTACAAGTGTTGGGGCTCAGTAACAAGCCCAGGGGCCGGCCTTTCAAAAAGCTTTGGCTGCTGTTGTTGAAGTTTTTCTTTATTGTTGTCCACAATAAATAATGGTGAATAACATTTCAATAATAAGGGCTGGGTTGAAAATCAGAAGGACAGACTCTTTGTTGTTGCCACAGGAGAAAACACAGAAACATGAGTCACTTTCAATTTAAAGGAAGAACTGCTCTGAAGGACAAAGTGCTAATTATAGAGATGTTTTATTCCATACACCTGTTTATACTCTTGTGAGGGATGTATGACTTTCAGCACTGTCCCTCAGTGCTGCGGCCTTGAGAGGGGCAGAGCTCTTCAGCTCGTGGTGTATTTTTATTACTTAAACAAAAACCAAACGTTAAGAACCAACTTCCTAAAAGCACACGCATGTTACAGGGTGCTTTGTGAGCTGCTTCTATTGTCCTGTCAGCTGGGAGGGGCAGTAACTATAGCAACCACATGAAATCTGTCCTCCAACAAGACAACATCTTCCTGTTTGGAGGGATGACACAGTTGTGTGTGATAGGGGCCGAGTGTGCATGAGCTGTCCTAGACTCCAGCAACTGTGACTGACCAAAATTATACTCTGAGACCGTCCCACAGAGGTGACTCAGTTGTTACGGAAACTGTTGTTAGTGTGGGAGTCAGTGAAATGTCCAAACATCCAAGTAGCTCATACCAAGTAAACGTCCATTTGGTTGTAGCAGAGCATTCTGAGAGCTGACATCAAAGCCAAGAAAAAAAAAAATCACACCATCTTGTTACTAAGACACTTTCAGCCAATTGTGTTTTCCTTTGGACGAGGGGAGAAGGGGGGGGGGAGCTTGTTTCAGTAACCTTACCAAGCATCTGCTCTGCTCTCTCCCACCCCCAACAGGTCTGTCAGAGGACTGCACTGTTCAGACACCAGCCTTCACTGACGCTGTGAGACGTCACAGACAAGCCGAGGGACACTATGGGACCTGGGACATGATGTGCGGAGCCCCCCCACAGGTCAGGATCTCAGATCAATCACGAAGAGCACTGTCCCATTTCAGAGGCTGAATTAGGGCTGAATGATGAGCAATAGAATAATCATGTTGCGATTATTTTGGCAGATAAGATCATGATTTTCGTGGGAATTTTCACTGAAAAATGATTTTTGCTGGAGCCTGCACCAAACAAGCACATTCCCTTACATCTGGAGAACATGACAGGCTGGATCCTTTAAAGTCTTTATTTATCCACTGATAAATGGGTTTACAGCTTGTTCCATTTCGTAAAACTGTAAACTTTCCCACTGACACAGTGTGTAGACATTGCTGGCCGTTTAATGCCAACTTCCAGACGAAACACTTGGAAATGTTTGACATTACGAGTTTACGAGGAGAACATAAATGCACCAGTAGCTTTAAACTACCTCATTTTGGGAGGTTCGGTCCTGCCTGCAGGTTCTAAGAAGGAACCACCTTTGCAGCCCTACGACACTCGGAAGAACCAACCTTGACGCAGCTTATGTTTCCCTCATGGGAGCTAGATTTACACTGAGGTTAATGTGACTCAAATAGCAGGTGTGCTGCAGGTGAGAGGTAAAAGAGATTTTCAGGAACTATTTTCAAACAGTCACTGTGAGAACATATCCAAAGTTCAGGTCAGGGCCATAGTTCAACCTCTTCAGATGACACTATGATGGATGACACGCACTGTCTGAGAAAGACTCTTCCGAGGCAGGGCTGCTTTCCAGAGAAACGCTTTCTCTCAGTGAGTGTAGCTGAAGAAAACACACACCCTCTCCTCACACTTCAGAACAAGAACGCACCTACACAAGACCTTCAAAGAGACAGCAACAAGACCCCACCCCTCACACACACACACCTATACACTCACACACTGTTGACCGAGGTCTCCCCTCTGAATGAGTCTCTTGCAGTCTCCTGCCAGAGCTGCACAGTCTCTCTGCGTGTTTGTGGCAGTCACCTTTTCTTCATTAAATCTGTTTCCTGTTTGTACCTCCATGTCTTTTTAGCTCCTTGAACTTAACAGTATTTACTGAGCTACATGGACATGTTAAAGTTACAATGATTAATATTTTTATCCCTGACTAAGGCCCTTCTCGCCTGATTACTCAGCGTACTCTAGGAAGAGTCCTGGTCGTTCCAAACCTCTTCTATTTTACGGAGGCTTTACAGTGCTACTGCGAACATTCAAAGATTTAGAAAGGATAATTAAAGAAAATATGATGCACCTAACCCAAATCTGGAGTGCCACAGCAGAGATACTGAATACTTTTGTTTTTGTTTTTGATTTTGAATCCACAGTGATGGGCAAAAATGGCAAATTTTTCCATTCGGAATTCAATTTACTAAACAATAAAATATGCAAAAAGTGAAGGGGTCTGATTATTTCTGAAGCCGCTGTAGAAAAGAATAACATTAATAATTAAAGTGTGTGAGAGTTGAGTAAGTTATTATGGCCTTACAGTTTTTAAAGATGTGAGATATCAGACTGAGGTAACATCAGTCACAGTCACCAGTGGAACAGTAACACAGAGAAAACATCATTTCATTTCCAGACAAAGAAGCTTTTAGTCAAACAAGCTACAATATACCTTTTGTTTGTCAGGCCTCTCTGTTCCTGTGTGGAAAAATGACCCTGCTTTTGTCACAGCCATTTTTTTCCCAGCAACATGTTTTTCAAATATTTAGTTTAGCTTAGTTAAAACCTCATGGAGGTGCAGAGCTTTAAGTGTGTGTGTGTGTGTGTGTGTGTGTGTGTGTTTGTGAGTTGTGAGGGCAGTACCACTAAGACCAGCCTTCCTGCCTCTCCTTTTTCCAGCTGTGTATCATCTCAATCACCCCACTGTATCCATGTAACCACACAGGAGAGGCTGTACCTTTTTTTAAAGGTTTATTTTTGTTTTTCTTTGGGTGGAGGATATTGGTTGTTTTTTGACTACACCTCTTGTGTAAAAATCCCCCAGTTGGCACGTTGCCATGGTAACTATAACATCCTATAACTGGTCAAAAGGTGGGACTGACCTCACATTATGAACTACAAGAACATTAGGGAGAAACCGGTCCCATACAAGATGTATTATCCCGTTTTGCGCTGAAAGCCGTGCAGGATCTTTTTTATTTTATTTACCTACACAGAAAAATACAAAATACATACGAAATAGTACAAATACATGAGTGCTGTACGTTATGTGTGTACAGATTCTAGCTAATCTGGTGATGGAGACCCTTCACCCCGACCTAAGAAACGTGATTGGTCCTCGTCTGAAGGGGAAAATGCAGCAGAGGCAGAGGAACTGGATGTTGGTGAGTTCCTATGTAACAGTGCACTGCGGCACAAATACAGAAGATAAGCAAACAAGTCCAAACCAATGACGTCCTTGAACGACTCTCTCCTCCAGATCTCCGATGCTGTGTACAGGCAGGTGTTGTCTCAAACCACCGCTCGGTATGATGCACTGGTGGAAGCCTGCGAGGCCCAGAGAGCTCCACTGGACGCCAGACTGCGAACCGACATGGACCAGATCATCACGTCTAAAGAACATGTCAGCGGCAAGATACGAGGTGACCAAAGATCTACATATAAAAGTCTTTTTTTCTTTTGGACAATGAATTGTTTTTCTGCAGCCATAGTCATAGTCACTGTGCTCCATATGCTTCACTTGGACAAAACCCCAGTCAGAGACATTTATAGGAAGGTGTTTAGTATAAAGGCAGATTTCCATGTGTTGTTTGATTATAAAGCAGGTCTAGGTTCTATATTAATACTGTGAAAGTATCAAAGCCTCAGTCCACAGAGAACTGCACACAGCCTGTATTCAGAAACTGAGCCTTAAAACCAGCCATCATGACTTCAGTAACTTTGTGATGTCACAACAAAGCAGTCACCGCTCTCAGCCATGCCCCAAGCCACACCCACCTGGACCCACCATCCAACCTTGCAGGATTTGGTTTCTCTGAGTTTTGACCTGCAATCTGCTATATTTTTATCTGATCACTCAGAACAGTCAGCCAATCAGAAGAGAGGCTCAGAGCCTCCTCTCTTCTGATTGGCTCACTGACCTGTTGTTACTCCAGAGAGAAGCCTGAGAGAGGAGATGTAAAACTACATTGAGATGGTTTTTGGTTCTTAAAGCCACAAATATATCTTCTTATGGATCAACACTTCAAATAAAACACAGGAGAAGAGTAAAATATGGGACCTTTAACAAAACCAAAAACAAAGTACATCACGATGTTGAGGTCATGGTAGCTATGGCAGTTACGGTTGGTTTTGGCATGAAGGTATCAGCAGGGGTTAAACTGACTATGCTCTACACCTGTATGAATTTGATTGGACGTTATTAGTCATCTGGTAGCCAAGCAGCTGCTGAATGATGGTGCAGCATGAATGAATGAAGCAGCGGATGCTAATCACCTAATGCAAGCAGGACATCAGTGGTCAGGCTGAACTATCACTGTGCTCCATATGCTTCACCGTTGATAAATTATTGCTGATCTTGTTTTTTGAACTTCTAAAGTCTGCAGGGGCACTTGCAATAAATCCCATTACTGGGCTGTAAACATCATGCAGACACCACAGTCACTGTGATAGCAACGTACCTGCAGCTTTGTCCAGCACTTAGAGGTAGAAATGGGTGATATGTTATCACAGGTACACCACTAATGTACCATATGTATCATATTTAATGTTCTTGTTACTGAAGACCACCTCAGTTTACCACACATGTTCATTGTGCTGTGCAAAATGACTTGGTTCACTTGATGCTTGCTGTGCTGTGTAACATGATCTTCCCTTGCTTCATTGTTCGCCTACTGTTTGCCTCAGTGAGATGTAGCTGTGGTTTCTGGCTCAGGGATTATTGGCACAGCAAAGCGATCAGTGTGGTCAAGTGCTCAAATTTGTTTGGACATTTGGACTGACAGGGCCTCTGAAACCAAACGTCCCTGCCATATCTGACATTTTCCACCTCTTGTTTTAGTCTCTGCGCTTTGACCTCACAGCTTTAGCTTTGTATTTAAGTCTGTTGTTTCCTTTTCTCTTTCATTCCTCTGTCCCCCGCTCACTCTGTTTGATTAGCTGGCTTCTACGGCCCCAGAGCATCCACCCTTTCAGTGGTGAGCCTGTCAACTTTCTACTTAAAGGTTAACTTGGCACAGGCTGTTCATTTCTTTTTCATGTGTACTGTTTCCCATTGAGCTGAAGTGGCAGAACTACATTCCATCACCTGCACTATATCGGCTGTTTGTGACTTTATCCCACAGATAGGACTCGAAAGTACAAGTCAACTGTGCAACACGACGCTGGTTCACTTTACATGAGAGTAGTGCAGACGTCTGAGAGGCGTAATCTTAGCTGTGAATTTTATTTTCTCTGTTTCTTTTGGAACAGAGGTTACAGGTCTAACAATTGGGTGTATCTGAGAGCACTCCCATAGAATCAGCACAAATGTGTTTACTTAATTGTCATTGCATACATACCGACCATTTCAACCTGGCATTCAACAATTCACTCTACCTTGTGATGATTTAAGGTAGTTCAGAAGAAGCCAGAGCCATGCCTTTATTTTTCTCCATGCTTTGGCTTCACGTGTCACTTATTTACAAACTGCAAACAACTAAACATGAATATGTTTTTTTCCGTCCTCCATGCACTGCTGCTGGTGTGCAGCTCTGGTGTTGCCCAAGGCGGAACAGCTTCTACGGAACAACGTGCAGCCCTACATTAGCTCCATCCTGGAGGCCCTGATGGAGCCCACCAGCAGAGGTTTCTCTGAGGTCAGGGAGGTTTTCTTCAGAGAGATGGTGGAGATCAGCAAGAACTCGCTCAATGGAGGGGGCAAGGACAAACTGGGAGACGTGAGTGATGCTTTGTTGGTTCAAAATCTTTGTTCCTGTACATTAATGAGTGTATGATGGTTCAGAGTAATCTGACATCTCTGGTAACACAAGTTTATATGACAACCAATATAGAAGGAAAACAGGGGGGTATTGTTACTGTCCGCTGAGCACCTCCAAGCAGCATTAATGTGTTTTTGGCCACCAAGTGCGATAAGAAATCTACAACAAGCTGACAGACACACGGCCCTGATATACGTATATGACCTTAATAAGTAATGTCAAAACAGTTGAAGTGAAAAACAGCTGCCTGCTGCTGATGGAAACAAGGTCGATGAGAGCGATAAGACTGAACCACAGGCTACAGCGCATTTGCTCTAAAATCAAAACAATGAGCTACAAGAGGCTAAAAGACTCAGTGAGGCTGCGGGGTTAGCTAGCTCAAAAGAACGCTTCCTGGACATGCATCTGACTTCAACAGGCCCTTTATATTTTTGTTACATTAACAAATCATTCGAGGAGCTAATTTGTAAGTTTTGCTATTGCTACATAGCCGACATTAGCATTAACAGCTGTTTACTGACGAGTCTAGACGAAACGTTGAGAGTTCGGTATTAGACTTAATTCAACAGCTGTCTCCAGTGGTGGAAAGCAACACCCATGTTAACTCTTGTTTTGCTTCTATTTCTATTATTTCTCTTATTCTACTGTAAAAGGATGCCAACCAGCTAGCCCCGGTTCAGTTACATGGTTTCAGTCACTGTAGCGATCTAGCGCTGCTCAGAGTGCGTGTTACAACCTCCCGTAAATGTGATGGTGGCAGATGCTCCACAGTGGCAGACAAAACCTAGAAAATAGCCCTTTTTTCATATAATGTTATAACGTTAGGCTGCTGCGCTTGCTGTATCGTGATCCTTCACAGTATTATTTTGATGTGATTTTATTCCTATTCCTTCCCTGATATAGGTCAAACCTTCCTGCCACAATAGAGCATAGGTAATACAGAGTGCAGAGAGAGTGGAGTTTATTGCAACAGTGAAAAATTTTTATAAGAATTATACCAATACACCTCGGCCACCTGGAGGTGGGGTTGGTGCAGCATCCTCAGCACCTCAAAACTTCCCACAGCTCTGGCTGAGCAGAGTCTCAGCGTGGAAACTTCCCAGGACCAGCTGTCATACATGCATTGCACACGATCAAACAGCTGTCAGTGAAAACTTTCCTCATTACTCCCAAATACATTTTACACATTGCACCCTTATGCCTTTCCCCCTTGGCAATGCGCGCACATTACACCCAGTCCTTTGATTGAGATAATATACTTTAAAGACTACAGCTTTAACTAGAATTGTACTCAGGACAGCACATACCTCTGCCGAAGTAAAATAATGAGGACTGCGATAAAGAGATTTACCCCTTTAACTGGAGCTGCACCATCTTGTGATAGGTTCTTCCCTGGCCCATGCCCCATTCCTCCACCAAGTTTGTTGCAAATTGGTTTAGCACTTTATGCTTAGTCCTGCTGACAGATGAACAAACAGTCAGACACAGGTGAAAACATAACCTCCTTGGTGAAGCTAACAAACACTGCTACTTGCTGCATTGGTTGAAACAGGAGATCCAGTTTACTGTCAACCAAAAGCCAAAGCCCTCAACTTCACCTACTGTTTAAAAAAAAAACTGCTTTGCATGATCACAGGATCAAAGCAGAAGAAGAAACCTCACAAAGCAATGACACATGACAGCAACAATTAAATTAAAGATTGATGAGTTATTATGTTTTAACTTGGTTACATACACTTGAGTTAAGACCAAAATCTAGTTAGGATATATTGCTAGGAAGAGTATTGTCTAACTTGTGCATCTAAAGACATTAGGCCATGTTAGTGCTCGTCTCAAATCAGAAGTCAGCCGCCCCCGGTGGCTGATCCTAAACAATCAACTCGTCCTTTTTTCACGCTTTGGTCTAAATATTTCTTTTATGATGCTCGTACCACTCTGATCACCGCTGCGCTCCTCTGTCTTTCTTCCCCTCAGCTCATGGAGAGACTTTCCATGCTCGCCTTTCACCCCGTGAAGATGCAGAGCTGCTACGAGAAAGTGGAGCAGCTCAATCTGGAGGGGCTGCAGCAGAGGTTTGACGTCTCCAGTCCCTCCGTGTTTATCAGCAGAGCTCAGATCCTCATGAGGGAGGTGAGGTGTCACGGTCCTTTTCTCTGTTTCAACACAAACAATCAGCATGTACCGAGAATCAGCATGTCAGACTGCCTGAAAACACTCCCTAGTTCCTAAAACAGCACACACCAGCAACCTGTCCTGCCTGTGGTCAACACTCTACTCCCACCTGCTGGACAAAAACAATACGACCGTTCTTAAAGAAACTGAGCTGAAGCCCTGTATAAGTGCTTCTGTATAACTTTTTATTTTTATTTTTTATTATTCTTATTTTGACAGCAAATGGACAATTCAGTGTACACATTTGAGCAGCTGCTTCACCAGTCTTTGGAGTCCCAGGGAGAAAACGACATGTGCAAGACCATCCAGCGATGCCAGGACAGGGTTCTCAAGGTAAAACAGACAAGTTAAAAAAAACTAACGTACTGCAGTAGACAAACAGATGGAGGGATGGACGAAAGGATGACAAGTAAAAAGAAATGTTTCACTGTTTGAGAATAAAGAATAATACTATAAAACAGTACCTACCCATTCAAATTAGTTTTATTTTGAGTTTTTGTCCTCCACTCTAATACAGTGAAGGTTATTTAGATTTCATGTGCAGCCGTCACAGCTTTAAACATTATTTTTTTAAATGATAATATTCCAGGATAAGCCAGTTGTTGCTATGATGGGTGTGGCATTGCTATCTGGCTTGATCTGGTCAATATCATTTAAAAAAAAAAAACTCATCAGCAGAAATCTGTCAGAGGTTCATTCAGAGAGGCAACATCTGGATACATAAACAGAGGTTTCAGCAGGGCCAGAATAAAATGTTCCTGTTGAAACATGTGAGTTGCTAAGGTAAATATGGTTTGTGCAACGAGTAGAAAAGCTTGTTCTGAGTCACTGAGCTCTAGATGCATCTCTGATCTTTCCCTGTCAGAAATACGACTACGACAGCAGCACAGTGCGCAAGAAGTTCTTCAGAGAGGCTCTGCTGCAGATCATCATCCCATACATGCTCCAGCAGCTCTCGCCATCCTGCTCACCTGTGAGTAGCACCTGATATAGACTCACATTTCCTTTTGTGTTACAGTATTGTGACTTTTTCCACCTAATAGCAAGGGAGAAAGTACTCTGAATTCCAGCCCCCCCTCTGTGATGCAGGTCAAGGACCGGAAACCAAAGCCTTAGGTAGAAATTCTCCTAACCATGAGTGTGGAAAGAAAATTATAAATGACATCAGTGACTGGCTGTGCAGCTTCCACGACCCACTGAGCTGAACCACATCACTGCTGAAATTCACAAGAGAAAGTAGCAACACTAAGAAGATTAAAAAAAAACAATAAAAACAACAAATAATAAAACTTGAACAACAGCTGATTTAAAGACAACACCTTTGTTTGCAAGAATTTTCTTTGTTCGTTTAATTTACAGCCACTGTTTACAAGACATTGAGTTATTACTATTACTTTGTTTTTGACTCTAAAATGTGACATCCAATCAGTCCAGCTGCACAGAATATAAGAGACACTCTGTGGTTTCTGCCCTCTGTTAACTTTGAACCCACAAACACGTTTTGATTTTGCAATAAAAACATTAACAATGCAACATATGCACATACAGTACATACAGAAGTAATACTTGTCATTTGTATTGTCATCCACTGTACTAGAATCAGCGCCTATAGATTAGTTAAAACATCTTCGTTTCTGAATCCTGCAGTTATCGTGCATCTCTAGCCAGTTTGAATCAGCCCTTCCTGCAAACACATGCAGGAATGCCCGGTGACGAGTGCTAACTGAAGGGATCAGAAATATTAATTGCAATAAGTTGCAGCAGGCAGAAGCTCATTACTGTCCCCTCCTTGCCCAGGAGCTGCCGCGCTTCAAAGAGCTGATATTTGAGGACTTCTCCCGCTTCCTGCTGGTGGAAAATATCTTCGAGGAGGTGGTGCTGCAGTCAGTCACCAAGGACATAATGATGGGTGAGGGCCAAATGAAAATAAGATTTCAAAATTGTTGCTGCCATGGCAGCAGTAGTAGTAGTAAGCAATGATATATCAGTCTATTATCCAGTCCATTTAGTGTTTCCTGACACGGTGATTGATTCTCTTTTTTCTTCCTGTGTCCAGCTGTGAAGGAGGCAGCTGTCCAGAGGCGACACAATCTCTACAGAGACAGCATCGTTCTCACAAACAGTGACCCCAACCTGCACCTGCTTGGAGAAACCCCCCCGGTGGACTGGGCCACCAAATTTGGGGACGATGAGCGCGAGGGCTCTCTGGGCGGCGGTATTGAAGGAGGGGGCTCTGGGAGAAGACGCAGGCAAGTGGTGTCCATGATCCAGCTGGACGGGCTCCCCCTGGCCTACGAGTCCTGTCTGGAGGTTCCTGGAGTGGATCTTATCCCTGAGGAGGAGGCCGAGGTGTCTGAGGAAAAAAGGGAGGATGGAGGGGAGGATAGGGAGGACCCAGAGCCTCTTGAGAGTCCCAAGTCTCCTGACAGCGTGAATGAAATCAGGGGCCTAATTAATCCGATTGTAGAGGTGGAGCCGGAGTCAGAGGAAAAGGAGAGCGACACGACCAACGGGACGGAGCCCACCGCCGGCTTCATCATCTTGGAGGATGGGTTGCAGGAGCAGGTGACACATGTCACCACTAAGGTGGAGGACATCCCCAGGAAGTCTCCACAAGACAAGATGTCCCCGCAGACGATGCTCCAGCAGCTGGTAGGAAGCAAGAAGCAGGAAGCTCATAAGGAGCTTGAGGAGGAAGTAGCCATCAAGAACGCCATTGAGGAAACAGAGATAGCGGTGCAGGAAGATGGCACTGGACGGATTGCTGAGGTCTTTGCAGCAGCAGAATCAGATTCCGAGTCGTCACCACCGCCACCGCCGGCTACAGACTCCGACAGGCATGACGACAGCGGTTTCCAGTCACCAACCAATGAGAAGTTGGAAGAAGGCGTGGCCCAGCCAATCACTAACGGTCTGGGTGGAGAGGACAAAATCATCGACCCGGTGGAAGTGGAAGTGATTTTAGCGTAGGAAGACGATGCACACAACAATGAAACTGGAGAAAACCGCAGAGAGAACACATCAGAGTGTGTGTGACATGTGATGGGAGTTCAGTGGAGTGAACTTGGATTGGATTTAAATGTTTAATTCAAAGCGTTGCCTCGTCTTTATTGTTGCACACCAACCAAAACCAGCTCTCCCTTCCTCCCCTAGACTTTTTTGAGACATTTCTTTGGTGAATGGTTCATCTCTATGCAGCTTCACGAATCTCAATGAATTTTTTTTTTTTTAATATTCTGTATATGACACTGAATTCCACATATCTGATTTATATAAGTAAGGCTCCATCACAATAAGGGATTTTAAAGTGATAATCCACTTTTTTAAATTTACGGACCGAGGGAGCAACACTAGACAACAGCTACACCTGAGGTATGAATGTGATGATGAATGATGTTAAGAGTTTGTTTACATCAGTAATGTCTGTAAACACGGCAGCAAATCAGCCCTGTATTACTCTCAATACATCTCACATTCATACGGTCAAGTAAGTTACAGATTGTGCCTTAAACTCTAGTGCAGGTGAATGATCACAGCCTCTACCTGGGCAGCAGGGGGTGCTATAATCCGTCTTTCTGTATTTGTATGATTATTTTAATTACTTTTTTTTTTTTTCAAATATTGCTTTCTATTTTTGTAAAGTGTATTTTTAAATATGTAATTTGTTTACTTTGCAATCATTTCCTATATTTGAAAATGGCCTTTAAGTTTCAACACCTTTCAGTACAAACTGTCATGGAATGATTATTACTTCCTCAGTGATTTTAAAAGCAAGATGGTTTTGTTTTTCGACATCTGTGGGGGAAAATAACCAGAACACATTGTTTCTTGCGACTTTGCCTGTGGGTGTAGATGACCAAGATGATACGTAACGGCTCTTTAACTTGCAGGACTCTTGGCTCTTGGCTTCCGATGCTCTATCACTCCAGTACTTTGAATTACACATATCAGTGTCTCCTCCTCTATTTAAAAACTGTTTTATTTCATCAAACTTTTCTGGGTCAATGGAGCAGCTCACCCAAAATCATATGCATTCACTGTTATATTGGTATGGAGCTGTACAGATTTTTGGTTTGGTTTTATGTGACAGGGATGAACTGAGTTTAATGTCCTGTATCAGTGACTGCATCACTGACATTTGTCCTTGTGAAAGACATTTGTTCATGCATAGGAAAACACTGATGATTCAAGTGTTCCATAAAACCAAGAGGTTTGATAAACTCTAAACATCAGACTTTAATTCCTAAAATAAATCAGTCTGTAACTAACTGTTTATGCTTTGTTTTAAGGGTGTGTAATTTACTAATAGTTTTCTAGGATGTTTCCTGGAATTAACTATTTAATATTAAATAGTGTTTACTACAGAGAAGAGACATAAGATGAATGTTATCCTTAGCTGTTTCACATATATATATATATATATATATATATATATATATATATATAGCCCTATATATATTTAGCCAGTTGTCAGAAATTACAAATTTTCTTTTTATAGTCTGTACAACAGACAACAGCTTCAAGCTTTTGACCCCTTGATTTACACAAAAAGAAGGAACCTAGCAACAAAAAAATCTTTAACATAAACAAAAGGAAAAAGTCACGAAAGGTTGCTCTTTCTTGACTTTCTCCTTTTATATGGAAAAGAGGAAGGATCCCTCTAAAAGGATGGACGGACATGATGCTGCTGTATAGAGCATACAGAGGTACCGATGGGAGTATTAAAGTATGGAGAGAAAGAATGATAGAATAAAAATTTTAGGTAAATAAAGTACAATTTCAAATTATATGCCTCCACTTTCACTATAATTGGTCCCAAATGACACAGACCTTTCCAGGAAACGTCCTATGAATTTGTATTTACATCAGTTTTTTTGTAAAAAAAAAAAAAAAAAAAAAAGAGCATAGGAAACTGTAGAACCTGCCACATTTCTGTTTTTGTTGTCGGCATCACATGCTCTAAATGAATTATTTCCACTTATGTACTATGTGTAGTCAACAGACCACGCTGCGATTTAATGTTAAATGTTGAGAAGAGAGTTGCAATTCTTTCTTGTCTCTTTTCAACGTCATGAGTCAGTGTCCTGTTGTGAAGTCACCTATTGCCACTGTATCCGAGGCACATTTTGACTTTGCTGCCATTACTTCCAACAGAGGACAGTCACCTTCTCCTGTTTATTTATTATAAAGCCTGTTCTGTGTGGTGTGTCAACATGCAGGTTTCAACAGCTTGCCTTTGTCTTCTTAAATATATAAGAAAATATATGGATGAATAAAATGATTTCATCAATTTCATTCTTTATTTTTGTCAATCATTCTTTGAGATTTTCATTCAGAAAAATTCAACAGTAGAACTCAAACGATCAGACATGTTTCTGTTGTCAGGATCAGTTACAAAAATAGTTGAAGTCCTCTCTCAAAAGAGAAAAGGAGCATATTTCAATAGAAAACATCTGAAATGGTAAGTTACAAGGCACTCACTTATTTATTTATTTTTTTAAGGTTAGTGGTTTGTCAGCGACTCCCACAGAACCACATGATCTACTTTCACTGCCCTGATTCACATGTGAGAATGACCGATCTATAAATGAACCTAGGTGACACATGAGCGAAGTTTACAAACTTAAAATGATTCAGTTCCTCAAAGTAACAAAATATAGTCTCATGATCTGTGACTAAAAATCTCTGTTCGAAGTACGAGTCCACTTTTATGTTTCACAACTGCAAAACAGATTGAAATTCAGTATTCAATAGTTTAAAAATGCTGTTGGTTCTACCCACAAAGTGTTCTTCTTTAAGCAGTCCAAAGTTTTAAAGTCTTCAGGATGAATTTTACTTTTACTGATGAGAAATCTTGGACATTTCTGAATAATCTGTAGTGTCATAGCATAAACATTTACTTAGTAAAATGTAGCTGTTAATAGCGTCTGTCAGTGCTGACCAGGAAAACTTAAAGTTACAGAAGCAACTGTAGTACGTAACAAGCTATGGATGACTTTCCCATTCCACTGTATTTCTCCTCTTTGAATCCGTGTATATTCTTTTAGGATAAATAAACAAAAGAGTTCAAGCAAATAGCACTTCCCCCTTGGACACTAAAACATTTTTCATATGCATTACTTAAGTCTTGCTCAGATGTTTGCTGTTTGAGAAGTGAAACTACAAAAATATCTTTTTTTGAGGAGAAGAGAGACCAAGGACCGAAAGGTAAAGACCCAGATCAGTTTTATGCCACACTTAATGTTACACAGCACATTCTTCAGCATAAAAGTCATTGATTTTGCCTTTGTGCTTCCCAAGTGTTAAAATTTGACAAATACTGTGCTGAGAGCAACGGAACAACATGCAGAAATTAGTCAACCAAGTAAATTCCCATTTAGAATTCAGAGCATGTGATCCTTTTAACTCAGGGAAAAAAAAAAAAGAAAGACCTCTTCTCCTCTTTATTTGAGTCTCAGAGCGGCCCATACCATCAGGTCTGACCCAGCAGAGGAAATGAGATGAAATAACCAAGGACAGAGCCCACGATGACCCCGAGGAAGATCCAGGTGTTGTAGGACATGACACACAGCATCAGCATGTAGCCGAGAGACACCTGCAGCATGTGGAGAACTGTCTGGATACAGTGCAGCAACCAGCTGAGGAGGACGAGGAGAGACGGGAATGAATGAGTTACACAGATTATATTTCATCCAACTGAGAGGATCAATGCCGTAAAAATACTGTTGATTCAGTCTGAACAAGGTGTTATAAAGTAGATTTAGCCAGTCAAAGAGTCAGGCCACATATCACTTTATCAACCATGACAGAGTAGGTGACGCTTAACAGAGAGGGAGGTCAACAATCAGTCTCCAGGGAATGAGACGCGACACCACTCAGTATGAAACACATACACCGCTACAACAGAAAAAAGTGGGACTAATGTAGAAGTATAGCAGCTCCACCCAAATGACAAACCTGTAACACTCAGAGAAATCACTGAACCGTTTGCTTTAATCAAAACTGGTTGATCAGTCAAGATAGCACTGAGAATATAACAGCGTATTTTTCAACCTAATTGTATTTCATAAGGGCCCTGACCTGTTCCTGGTGTTTGACACTGGAGGGTGTGACGCCATGGGCGTCAGCGAGGATTCGGAGGGGCTGCTCTCCAGTACGGAGATGGTGTCGCTGTGGGAGGGCAGGGAGGCGGCGTCCGGACAATGGGGCGGGGCCAGCTTAGAGCTTCTTCCCAGCCACACCCTCCACACTTTGAGCACCTCGTAGAAAACTGTCAGCAGCAAGACCACGAACACCGACAGCACCATGCCTGCAGACACAAACACACCACACCCAGAGTGAACTCACACACACACACATATATATATACACTCTCATATGTTTGCACTAAATATGAAGCTAGAGCAAAAAGCAAGTTAGCATAAAGAAATTTCCTCCTGTTTCCATATAGACTGGAAACCAAAAGTAAAAACATACCAGCATCTCTAAAAGCTCATTAATCAACATATTGCAAGTGCATGAAGTTGTGATTTGACACAGATTATGTGCTGGACCATTTCTTGGCAGGGTGCAGTGATTTCCTGCAGTCTCGTTTCCAGTGAAGAACTTTTCTCACAGATATGAGAGCTGTGTGTCAAACGCTCACCTCACAAACAAAACATTGGTGGCTCCTTCTCACAGAGCAGCTGGTGTTGACAGATTAGATTCATAACAGTTACAGTGGATAATACTGTTGGCTAGTTTCAGCTCATCACAAATATACTGGTGTCATATACTGCATATACTGAATGTTGGCTGAAATATAAAATGCAGTATATAGTAGCGCTGGAAATCAAGTCTCAATACTTTTTAGTACAGAGTTGTGATGTTGGTCAGGTTCCGAGCTAAATCATAACTTGGATATTTTGGCTAAATTCTGCTAATTTCATTGAGGATGGGGCAAACTGAGGTACAGCTGATTGTAATATCACACCAGAAACACTGCAAAGTTTGGAATATTTTGTCACATGAAGTAAATCTTTTTTTTTTTTTGTTTATATATACTTTATCTTGGTCACAGCTCTTCATCAAACAAAAAATGAACCTTCTTACTAAATGAATAATGGATGATTAAAAAAAATCATCTTTCAAAATAATTGATATTTGCCTCAGAACTGCAGTATTGGCTCTGATACTGACCACCCTGACTGACAGTGAGAAGGGGGTTCATGCTCCAGGAGTACCTTGAGAGGTCTCATGCATGTTTTGCTGAGAGACTGGGTCACCATTTGAATCAGGTGTAACTGTTGTGAATCCAAGCTGCTGTCCTCCACAAAGGAAAACTTTTCAGAACCACCTCTCAAGCATACAGGCTTTTAAACATACTGGAAGTTCATGAATACACTTGCTCAAGTTTCACCTTATAAAAACTATAGAAACTTAATTGAGCAATGTTGGCACAACATTATGGTATGTGCTACAGTGGATGCTCTGACCAGTTTGACTGGTTTCAAAGAGCTCCCACTACTGGCACATGTCCCTTGGAAGTGGAGGTGCTGTTTGAGGCTTACCTGCAGGTCCGTGCACATCCCAGAAGTCAAACAGCAGCGTCACGCTGCTCGACACCCCAAAAGTCATCTAAAGAAAAATGAGAAAATGATTAAAATCCTCCCAACACAGCTGAGCGCTGTTTAACTTCTGATGCACCTTTCTAAATCTGAAAAACATAATTAATGCAGGTGCAGGTGTTACAACAATGCTGACCTCAGTCCTCTTTCCCAACAAGATCAGTTATCTAAGAACTCTTTTTCTGCCAGTGTGACTCCTTGTCTTGGATTACAGATCCGAGCAACCTTTATACTCTCTTTTTTACTTTTTTTCACAAGGCCCAGATCATCACAATAAGGCAAATAAAAAGATTACACAGAATAGAATTTCAGAGGACAGGGAGAGACAGTGTTTGACTCCTGTTTCAGAGCTTGTCTTGTAGATAATTCCTAATACCTGTGTGGACAATTACCTCTGTATTCCTTTATGCTGCCCTCAAAACCTCTTCTGTTCACCATATTCAATTTTGAATTCCTTAAATACAAAAAAAAATTTCCACCGTTCCAAACAAAAATCTATTCATCTGATCCTACCTCACAATTACAGTAAGTATTGTCCCACAAAAGCACCCTCTGTTCTGCCCTGCTGCTGTAGATATGTGACTGACAGAGGAATGTACTGTTTGTGTGTGTGTGTGTGTGTGTGTGTGTGTGTGTGTGTGTCAGCTGCCCAGTCCCTGCTAGACTCTCACCACCTTGTCCCTGCAAAGTCACCAGCTGTCCATGCATGACTGTCTCTCACCAGCTGCATAATGGTGAAGGTCTAATTGGAGCCTGTGATGTCCACATTAATGCCACAACTGGGCTGATGAATCTACATATTAGAGATTCATAGAATATTTATTATTATTTTACATTTATGATCAATGAATTATCTAAGTCATTCACGAAGCAAAGCAGCTTCTTTAGTGTGAGGATTTTTCCTGTTATTCTCTGTTTTCTATCACTTTAAGTTGAATATCTAACAGCAATAGTTTTGCACAGCTGACATGATGAGCAAGAGATTGTTCTGGCAACATATGAGCAGCAATTATCAGAATTATCTGTCACTTCATAGATGCTGCACCCATGGTATATCATTGTACATAAAAGTATGTAGTGTGAGAGGCGTTCTTGTTTAAATGTCACAGGTGTATATCATGTAACCAAGGATGTCGGTTTGAATCTGGCCAAGAATGATTTTTTAAAACCAAACCAAAAGTCATCAAAAGGAAAACTCCAACATGGCTCGTGTTTTCTAAAGCTTTGGTCATCATCTCTATCGGTTATGATAACATTGTACTGACCATGCTAACTGCTGGGCAGTGACATCACTACAATGACATCCAGCAGGAAAGAAACAGCAATCAGATGATCAGACAGGTTGTGAACAAACAGTTTATGATTAAGTTGGAGGTAAAACTTTAAGTAGGTGCACATAAAATGTACTACACTAAATAAATTAGGTCAAATATGAAGTGTAAACGGCAACGGGTGTTTAAAAAGATCTGTTCACCTTCGTTTTTTTTCTTCCAAGCATGTTTTGTTGTTTGTCAGACTGCTTGGGTTTCTTTCCCTGCCAGACAGCTTTTTAGTGATGTCACCATGTTCCCAAATCTTAGCAATTAACTTGGTGAGATCAATGTTATTATTGGAAATGATGACCAAACCTAGAAAAATAACATCCAGGTTGTAATACACAGAGTGACCCTTTCAATAAACAAAAGTGAGAGCTGGAAAAGAGGAAGAACTAGTTCTGCAGAGTAGTGAGAATTATGAACATCATGTCACTTGGAGTTGCATCATGGAGTTGTAGAGTCCTGTGATTGACTGATCTGATTTATTTCAAACCTGTTAAAAACAACATAAAATATATAAGCAAGAAAAAAAAACAATAGCAGACTTATCAGAATCCCAGTGAATAATTCAGGTAATCTATGCTCAAGAAGGAGTCAGAAGAAGTTAAAAACTTTCCTAGTCCTACTCCCTTTTTTTTTTGCTTTAACAGTAAGCTTTGTGATTAATATGATAATCATGAACAGCTTCTACAATTAAATATGGTACAAGGTCCACGCACCAAGTGTTTAAACAGTGCAGAAGTACAGTAATGGGGATATAGAGGACAGAAGTATTTGAGGAAACTTCATCACATAGCAAGTCAAATACAAACAACTTGAGTCAACAACCCAGCTCAAGTCCAGGCTGGTGATCATTGTGAGCTTATCTTTCAAACTGCTTAAGAAACTCAGGTTTTCGATTGCCAGGTGAATGTTGAGACTGCAAAGTCTGTGACTACTGTTTCTACTGCAAACACTCACTACCCTTTCAGGAGGCTGTATCTGTGTTTTTTGCACGTAAACCTAACCCTTTTACCCATGCAGAGTTTTTCCAAGTATATCATAACATTTAAGTATAATTCCAACCATAAAATATTGCAACTGTGATGAAGCATTTTGTGTGTGTGTGTGTGTGTGTGTGTGTGTGTGTGTGTGTGGTAAACATAAAAACATAAATTTAATTCATCAAATGTGTTTTAGTGCATCAGAATAACCTGACTGCAATCAAAAGTCTACCTTTTCAAATAAAGTAAAATGATGATTATGATAAATATGAAATGTATACAGTATATATACTAGGCCTACATGTAAACTATTAGTCCCAGTTTGTGCCTCACGTTTTAACATCTTAACATTTGCTTGCATTTTTTTTTTTAAATCAAAGCAATGCTGTGTGTGTACTAATGCAGTCAGCGGATTGACTGTGTTGTACTAAACTGAAATTTTAATCAAATCACTGGTTCACAACTGCCTGACAATAATGTAAATCACATGTGAGTTCAATGAGTTTTTTACAAAATTATGTTAATTCGCTTAATGGGCCAATGCAAATTGTCTTAAGTGTTATACTTTAGTTATTTAAGCCCAACCTTTGTTAGCTGTGACAGGTGAAGCTAGTGTTGCAGCTAACTTATCATCTACTCTCCAAACTTGACTGCACAGTCTTAGTGGGTCAAAACCTACCAAGTATTACTAGTGTTCCTCTTTTGTCCGACTCCCTAAAGTCAATATTACATGTTGTCCTCACACTGAGTGACTCAACACCACACTTTGACATTTAAAATGCTAAATAACTTTACATTTAACACATAGCTAAATAAGTGATACAGTGGAAAAACTACACACACGCAACTTACCTGCATCGTGGTGAATTTGCTCAGCGGAGGCTAACACCACAGTTTCAGCAGTTACTAACTCCAGTTCCCCATCACACACCGCTCACTGCCCGGTTGTTAGCTGCCGCTTGTACGACCTGTTCCCCGGTGTATGGGTGTACCTAGCGACTCAGCAGAATAGCCGCTAGACTACCGCGTGACTCAAAACAATAAACAGAGGGCTGACGGTTAATGGAGTTTTTTTTAATAACTGGAAACAAAGACCCAGTTCGATTAATAATCCAAACACTGGCGGAAGTCATGTTCCAGTCATGCAGAAACCCAATTGTTATCGTCGCATCTAGCAGGGTGGGAACAACTGACAAATATTTACATTACAACCCAGATTTAGTTAACGTTAGCCGAGGAATGTAGTCCGCGGACATTTTTCAACGAGATACCACGCATGCGTGGCTTTGGTTACGTGACGATGACGGAGATAGCCGAAGGAATTCGTACCTGTTCGCCTACTTTTACTGTACCGTTAAAGCCATGCGGAAATTATTGATGAAAATCTGTAGAATACATATATATATATATATATATATATATATATATATATATATATATATATATATATAATATTTAAATATACAGTATTTTCTGCATTGTTATATTGTCTTCCACATGTCTGACAGAGCTCTTAACCTCTGTGGCTATAAAGTTACTGACTTCCATTTTATGCCTTAAACATGACTTAAACTGTAAATATACATAATTCTTTATATGGTCTCAGAGCTGGTCTGTGTATTTTATAGGCCTAGAAAATGTAACCACTTCCGTTTCTATCAAATGGATCAAGCGCTTTGCTGCAGCGTTTGTTATCTCAGCCTCAGCAAACATCTTTATCCCAGCCTCATTTTCATCTTAGTCACCCTGGAACACCTTGCGCTAGCTGCATTTGTTGCATGTGCAGCTTTTATGACAGCTGTGAACTTGTCACCACTGTATTCCTGCTGTTGTACACCCATTTTCCATAAATTATTGAGCATTCATACTTAGATCTGGCTCTGGATCAGTTGTATCTGTACACTATTTTTCCTCGTTGAAAGGTGCTTTACAAATAAAACCTACCTGTTTTACAATGCTCAATGTTCAGTAAAAGAAAATGAAAGAAATGTTTTGGAAGCATGCTCCCATTTCACAACCACAAAGCTGACTGTCAACATAAACAACAAAAACGCATGTCATATAATTTTATTGTTATACTGTACAGTACAACTTTGATTCTGCACTGCAAGTTGAAATATTACATTGAATGGTTGAGGTGCTACCATTAGTATCTGCATACTGCACCTGTAAACAGTTTACAAGTAGAAAAATACAAAACCAGACACAACTCATCAATATGTGAGGAGGGGAGGATGAAATAAAAACAGAACAAGTGGGGCTTCATACTGTAAAGCTATTGTACCTTTTGGTGGAAAAGAATTCAACAGAATCAGGACTGATAAAGGCAGCGTGAAATTACTTCAGGGAACAAGCTGCTGCTGCATCATTCATGAAGATGAGAGGAATTGCACATATTTTGTAAAACAAGAATAAAAAAACAAAAAACAAGTTTGACAGGTCCAAGGTCCATTGTCCTCACTGTTATTAAAAGCTACATTTGTATACATCAAGTGCACTTAGCACAGTCCACAGGAGACGGGACAGGAAGAGCTGCAGGAGCATGTCCTGATGTCCTCCCTGACCCAGAAGAGGGGAGACCATCAAAGGCTCCTATAAAGGGTGGGGGGAATCCAGACTGTTTAAGGCATGCATTCACAATAGTAGAGCCAGAATACCATAGTTTGAGTCTTAGATTTCTAACTGTAAAAGCAGTTTGTCTGTGGAAATTTCTGGATTCTGGACAAAACGTGGCAACATGATCTACAGTCAGGAGAAAAAGCAATTTGAAAAAAAAATTCACAGGTTTGAATCTTAACTTGACTTGACTTTGATTTGAGATTGTATTTAAACGGGGTATAATAAGACAAACACGTCAATAGTCACACAAACATTTAGTACAGCAGTTGTGCTTAAGATTTTCAGTGGCATTATTTTCCCACGGGAAAGTGACAACAAATATGTGCTGATTGTTTTACAACACAGTTGGGGGCCTGGGTGATCAATATACGACACAATAAGACAAATTTATGCAAAGTCAGATATAAAACAATCAAAACTGAACTTTTTGCATTACATGAGACCAATTTTTTTTGTTATATATATATATGTGCAAAACAAAAACTGCACGTAATCATTTTGATAAATTAATTTGTAGACGAATAACATAAGATCATATCTTGTTATGATTACACTGGAAATGTTCACTCAGCCCTTGTAAACAGACAAATAAAAATGTCTCTAACAGACAATGTAACACAGATACTGAATCAGGAATCTATGTAGAGACTGCTGAGTAAGTTAGCATCTCGTCCAAATAAGCTATATTTTACACACACGCTCACACACACACACACATACAGTAGATGTGCACACTCACAGAAACCCATACACTCGAACTGTCAAAAAGTGCTGTGTCGTGCACATGTATGTTCATCATCCTCTCTGATGGAGATTTCAGAGGATTCTCTTCACACTAATGCAACACGAAATGAAAATTAAGGCAACAGAGAGGAGGAAAAACAAAAACACACAATCTCTTCCCTACAGAGACTGAAAAGAGGATGCAAACCATCACATCTCGAAACAACATATCTACGCATCTCAAACCTAAATTTGTCTGTTCTGCTCAACAGACAGTTGCAAGAAAATAAAATGGCCTCAGCTGGCGCACTGCAGAAGCAGGGACTCCGTTATGCATCGCAGTTTGCACGGCTGATCATGTTCAGCTCCAGTTTCAAAACCAGGTTGAGATAAAGTTTGTACCGGCAATGGCCACAAGAGGGCAGAGTCAGACTGCACCAGCTCTACAGTCCTGTGTCCCACTGCAGGTAAACTGTCCCCTGAATACAAAACTGGTCTCAAAGCAAAAACTCTCAGTTATATGAGTCAACACAGAGTGGCAGCACAAAGATAAAGCATATTTATATTTGTAAAGTTATTTAGTACTTTCAGAGCCTGAGCATGTCAGTGCATGTGCTCCTCTGTGTGTTGAATTTTCCATTTTCTCAACAGGAACGATCTTATACAGAAAGATAGGGTTTTTTAATTATTTAACTTATTGGATAATCCGTGTCAATAAAACAATCACATCAACAACACATAAAAACCTTAAAAGTATTTTGAATATTTTGTTTAAAGCTACCCGTGTTTCAAGTCACACAACTGAGAAGTTTTCCTAAGACATTATTTCTCTTTAAAGCCCCTGTGTGCAGGAGACAGAAAAAAAAAACATGACTTTCTATTAAAACAATCACAAAAAATATGCTGCACACAGGGGCTTTAATACGTTTCACAGAAAGCACAGGACCTGTGGCTGTAAATTGTCCTCTTGATACCCTGCATGAGGACAGCTCTGCCCTGCTGATGATGGGGACAGCTGAGACACACACACACACAGGGACAGCAGTGTACCACAACAGCAAGTGCACACAAAAGGCTAACGATTGGTCTAGTCAAACTCGAGCCTTCAGCTGGCCAAAATCATTTTCAAGGCATCACAGATGTAACAATCGATTTAAAAGACAGAAAAGAATCTACCCCGGCCCAAGAAGGAAACAAGTCCAATCACTGAATGTTGTAAATGCTGTGTGACAATCCAAAATACTTGTTTTAGGCACAGTGATATTCACCCATTCTGTCTGACACCACCTGCAGGGACATGAGGTGAAAGTAAAATTCTTCAATATAAGATATGATCCCTTTTTTAAATTATTACAGGACAAACAGAAGAAAAAAAGGGAGGGGGTGTTACTGTCCATCCTCTATCACCCAAGTGCGTCTGATTGTCCTGATTTGTCGAGAGGCCAGTGCAGACAGGTGTGGGTGGGTGTGGCCATGATGCTTCATCACCTGCTTCTTCTCTACTGTCTACTGTTGAAACTGGAGTTGGCGCTACTGCAGCTTTCCTCATAAGAAGGTGGGGGCTCTGTAACACACAAACAAACGTCAATCATACTGTAGTAAAGCCCCATTCCCCCTCCCAGCCTCTGTCCCACCAGCTTCTGTGAGTCAGTGAATATTTGTTACACAGAGTTTGTTTCATCAGCTGATCTGAAGGCTGAAACATGTCTGAGGGTTTTCTGTCCATAAATAAAAGAGAGACCACTGTGCTGGACAAAGAGTGCAACAAAACGAATGGAATATGTTGCAGAATTAACAAAATAACAGTCATTTTATCTTGTTTACAGAACGAGTCAACACAATTCATGTAAGCTGGCTTCACTGTCCTGATCCCAACCTGGGCTCAACGTGGTTCTGACTCTTTTCAGCTTTGATATGAAAGAGTAACTACAGCATTTCAATGTGGTTACTATAGATTTATTACAGGTTACATATTATGTGATTATTGAATCTCAAGTGTAAATACTGCAGCAACCACATTTAATGAACTCACATGTATTAAAGTTCTTCTGCTGTGAGTCTCACTGGTTTAGCAGTCATGCGTGTGGAGGCCCCTGCAGTGTCATGCCAACCATCACTTGATTTAAAAGTAGTTGTCTTCACTAACTGGCCTATTGTGCATTCACGAGCACTTACCACAATAAGACCTTTGCAGCATTTACAAAACATAACTGGTGCCCTATGTTGACAACTTAACGTTGTCCCTTCACAGAACTGTAATTTCAGCTGCCAGCTGTTGTGGGAACACTGAATGTTGGGGGCTGACGACAGGTCAAGCAGCGTCCTGATGGTAATGTTGCACACTAAAAAAAAAAAAAAAACTCTCTATTTTTTCCAAGACATTTTGAGACAGTTTTATTATTGTCACGATCTTTCCATGAGCAGAGAGCTGCATTGCAGAATTTAAATGGACACCCACACAGGTCACGAGTTATAACTGTGTATCCACAGCTGTGGTGTGCTATTGTTTAATATGTAACAGGGTGATAGTGAGATTACTAATTAAGGTTTACCTAAAAGGAGGACATATAAAAACACTATTACAGGAACTGACTGTGGACTCACCATCAGCCAGGGTTTATCAGTTTTTAAAGAGTGAACTTCAGACAACTTGTTGCCTGATTTGACTAGAGTGAAAGGATAAAAACGGTATTCAAACTATTGAGTGTGACATGAATATCTAGTCGGCCATTACACCAACCGTCTATGTGTCTGTGTCCCTGCGTGAATCTGTGAATGTGTTTGTCCGTGTGTCAGTGTGTGAGGTTAAGTGGATAACGAACCATGAGGGTAGTCCCAGCTGCTGTACTCTGGAGGGAGAATGAGAGAACAGGAAGTGGGTACAGGAGTCACGTTTCCCTCGGTGAAGAAAGGTATGGTGGCCCCCGTGGACACACAGAACAGTGGAGCGGACGCGTCGGGTCGTCTGTGGTTGGGAGGCAGCGCTGCACCTGGTGCGTGGCTGAAGGCGCTGGGGGACATGGTGACCGGCTGACCTGACGGATCCTGCTGAGAGTGACTCTTGGTTGGGATCTCCTCACTGGCCAGGCCCCCCGCACACAAACCCTCCTCTGGCTCCTCCTCTGCCGGTGGAGCACTGGGGGTCACCCCTGCAGCTCTGGGTGCGATGGTGGCACCGCAGTGCTCTGGACTGGAGGGAATGGTCCTAGATGGAGACAAGTTCACAGCGATGTTCCCGATGTAGATGGGCAGAGTGACGACTGCGTCTGGAGATTTTAGTGACACCTGTAACACAAACAGAATTTATGGAGGGGAGTGTTGGCCTGAATTAGATTTTATTTCAATGCATTACCGATAGGGCTCATTATAATCAATTAAATCATCTTTTTGAACTCAGTATCTATTTTGGGTAAAAAAAAATAGGTAAAAATCTGAACTACATTTTTTTTTTTTTTTAAATCTCTTTCTATCATTTATTATATATTTTTTAAAGGGGCTATTTTTAAGTTTTCTCTGCACCTGAACATGTATTTTTGCCAGGAGCAGGTGGTGTTGATTGTTGCTTGACAAGAGCTTCAGGCATAGTTGTCTTTAAAGGACAAGAGGTTATAACTTATCTTCAGGGCAGATTGGAGGCTACAGTGAGTTGCTATTGGAAAGGGACCAGACAGGCTGAATCTAGCTGGTTAGCATGCTAACTTCAGTAGATGAAAAGATGTGAAAGAGACAAGAGGTTGATGCCGAACTCCCAATGTTTTCCTCTGGACTTGTAAGTAAACAGCTGTTATTGCTAACGCTGGCTATGTAGCAAAACATACAAATAGCTCCTTCAAAGAGACACCGGTGAATAATCAGTGAATCCAGAGGCAGTGAATACAGTAAACAAAGATATTACTCATCAGTGTGTCAAGAGCTGGTTTGTCAAAACAGAATCCAGAAGTAGCTGAAGTTATGCAAACCTAAAAAGGTGCCATCAACCTAGCATAATAATAACAACAGGCACACACACACACACACACACACACACACACACACACACACACACACACACACACACACACACACTGACCTGAATAAAATAGTCTATATCTATGAGGCTACAGCCAGCTAGTGCTGACTGAGGAAGAGGAGGGACGATGATCTGCTCCCTCCACTCTGCATGTTTTCCCGCTTTCACTCCGGCTCCCTCCACCTCCGCGATGGTCCGCAGGTCAAACAAAGGCCGCTTGGTCTTATAGGTCACTTTCTGTAGTGAAAAAAAAAAACCGCAGACATAAGAAGATATGAGAGTGACTTCAAACCACTTCACCCACCTCTGGCTTACTGCAGACAAAACTGTTCCTTTGAAATGGATGGTGAAAACCTTTCTCACTGTAGAATGATTTTATGTGGGCACATGAAAGGATTAGTTCCATGAACGATTATGTTTGAAGCTGCAGAGTTCCAGCAGAGATTTATAATACATCTCTGAAAGGTCAATACCTACTGAAATGGAAATTTCCGGGGGGCAGTGCACACTGGCTCTGGTCATAATAATGGTAAATGGGATAGGGCAAAGACTATGAAGACACATATCTGTTGGTTGGAGAGCTGGGGAAATGTTTTCTCATCTTTTCTCATCTCCACTTTCCTTCATTTTCATTAGATTCAATAGTCCAGTGTCTACCTGTATGAGACTGGCCAGTACACATCCCGTGTCCTTCCCAGACTTGTTGTGGATCTCGGTGGCTAACTTGATGACCTGACCGGGGATGTAACCCCTGAGGTCGCTGCGAGCTTTCAGCATCAGGGTCCCCGTCTTCACCAGGAGGTAGGTGAATTTCTTAGTGGTCACAGCAGAACTCGAATGCTGCAGAGACAGAGTCGCAGGATAAATGTTTGTGCGTCGTTGGTAATTAAGAAGCCTCATTAGCTGATGCTGTGCTGATAATCTATTCCTGTTAAGTATCTGGAAACTGACAGCCATGACGGGAAGAGAGTGAATGATAAGTCAGTAAATCAATGGAGCAAAGGAGAAAATGAATTAGATGCTGCTCTGCCATGAAATCAAATAAGCCTTGATCAAGACACAGGCTGATCAAATAAAGAGATATAGTACATTAAAGGTCCCTTCTTCGCCTCCTCCCTCTGGATTATATAAAAAAACGGTATCAATCCAGGCCCAGGTTTACTCGGCAGAGCAGAACAACAAGATTTAACTTTGTTAAAGAATAAAAAGAGCATCAAGGTGACAAATGAGTTTGCAGATTTGTGCACCGAACACTTACTTCAATGTCAGGCACCTCATTGAGGTTCAGGAGGTTGAGTAGGTAGAAGGGCCTCTGGGCTTTGTAGTCCTTAGAGAAGCGGGGCGTGTCGATGGCGGCCCTCACACGGTAAATAATCTTCCCAAATGGTCCCTCAAAGGAAGTCGGGACAGCGGCTGAAGAGAGGGGAAGGACGAGGACAATACAGACATTACTGTGACACAGAGGACAGCACCTGACATTTCTGGTGAGGTCATGACCAACACAGAAACATTTTTAACAGAAGATGGCAAAAATGAAAAGCAAGATTAATCAAGCACAAATTAAATGTGATTTTATTTCATATTTTTATTGGTAGGGGGAACAGATTAAAAACTGAAGACCCCTATCGGAGCTGTAGGGAGCCCTTCAGACTGATCCCTGCACATCTCCGCTGGATGGAAAATGTGTGACTCAAGCAAAGGACAGTGAAGAGGAGGAAACAGGGAGGGGAAAGACTGGAGGGCAGGAAATTTAAGAACTGAGATAAAAATAACTACTTGGGGAGAAAGCAGTCTGACACACAGAAGGGGAGAGACGCTCAGAGCCAGGGGAGAGAATACAAAACACATCCGACTCAAAGCCTCCTCTGATATCATGATCCGCACAAACGATCTGCATATAAATAACCAAACAGGATGTACAGAAAGGTGATTAATGTGTTGTCAGAAATAAAAGCTGAGCCACAAATTGTGGCACTGTTCTTGTTTCCCCTTCATCCTCATTCAGATGTTAATGTCAGCGCGGCTGGTGGCTGCTCCAGGCACACGTCTGCTGCTGCTCCTGTCAATAAGAATTAACCAAGAGAGAGGATGGATGTTGTTGTTTTGTTGCAGCTTGGCAGCAGAAACAGAGCAGTGGACGGACTGACAGAGGACAGACTGAAGCACAAGGCTGACTCTCCCCGGAGACACACACCAGACTGAGCTGCTGAATTAGGCTGAAGATTGTGTGGCCTGACTCGCTCCTCTGAGGACAGACAAAGACCTCCCTCTGACTTTTTGAGCTGCTATTGTACTTCAAGATGCTAATTTCATTTCAGCAGGCAGCCCCTAACATTTCCTCTTCAGGAAGGACTTGTGTGTCTAGGAACCTCGTGAGCACTTGGTTTGCAGAAAGATATCCAGACACCTACGACAAACTGAGATAAATTTGTTTTAAAAGCCATTGTTCCAGGAGAATGTATCCTACTGACTTTGATGACCCTTTGACATTTCCTCTAATGTCACCATGAGGTTTGCATGTGTGCTTTCTCGTGAAAGTCTGATGGCCATGATATTTAGCACAGGCATTAATGTTCCTCTCAGGATGAGTTGTAATAACTGGTGATCTCCAGAGATTTCATTCAGCGCCATCATCAGGTCCATTATCAATAATGTAGTTTAAAGCTCTAATATTTTACTTTTTCACATTAAAATGTCTAAAAATGTTAAATATAATATTTTTTTTCCAGCAATTCTCAAACCAGAGAAATAATGGATTTTAACCATGGTAACGGTACGTGTCATTTGGTCACCTGTCAAACTAAGACGATAAACATTTTACCTGCTGAACATCAGCATATTAGCATTGCCACTGAATGTAATGTTTCAGTCTTAATCTAAATTAAGTCTGGTTTAAATTTTCACCTTCACCAAACCAGTGCTTTCTGGGACACTGCTGCGCCACAAAAAAATCACTTTGATTTCAAAGCTGCACACATCAAGCAGAAGTTTTATCTACTAAATAGAAAAGTAAACTGTTGGAGAGAAAAATCAGTTTGATGGTAAGACTTTGGTTTCAGCGGTCTGGCTTGTCGGGGGAAGCAGCACACATTTCACACCTACAGTAGTTTATCTTACATCTTATATCTTATCCTATCATGGGCATAGAGGCCAATAACATACTCACGTCCAAAACCCTCCTCACAGCTCATGTGTTAAAATGTATCACAGGCGACAGTTTAATTTCAGAAATAAACAGTGAAACAGGAGGATATCTGTGGACTTTGAGGCTGTGGAATCAGATAATCAGCTGCTCATTCATCTTATTCGTATAAAAGCAACAATGCTTACATTATATGCAGGGGCTCATCCAAAAAGGATAAAAGTTGATAGCACTCTTTTAAAGTGTATCTAAAAAGCGATTGACTTTAATCTCTTCTGTTCGTCTCTCCTCTCTTCCTGAACTCGTATCTCATGTCCTTTTGGAAAGACGCCATCCACCTTTCTGTGGAACCTCATTTATCTCTCTGAATGTCCTTGTACTGGTTCCCCCCTCGTGAGGAATGATCAGGACAGAACAACATCTGATGCCTTGACTGACACTGACAATGTGCAGCAAAGGTTCCTCCTCCCAAAAGCAAACTTAAGAGCTTTTGAGCACCAGCAGAATAAAGAAAAACCACGCTCTGAACCCCACCATGTCCAGCATCATTCAAACTATTTCTATGGAGAAAAAAGGTTTTAAAAAATTAAGGTCGGCTCGTCTGTGATTGACAATTTTATGCAAATAACGAAATTGTATCTGGCCTCAGCTGGTTATACTTTTAAACTAACTTTGACATGATCACAGATATACAGCTACCAAACTACTTGCTAATATTCTGTGCCTGTTGATTATTCTTGGTTATTCTTAACTGTTGAATTTATTGTTTACTTAGACAAACAGAGCTTTGGGCAGTTTATTAGATACACCTTGCTAAAACGCAAAAGTTCCTGTTATAATGGTGAGTTTTTATCAAAACTTTATTGTAGAGGTGTTGATTTAACTTCATGCTTATCTTCATCAGTGAGGGCAGGCTTAATATCAGTTACAGCACAATAACATTCAACAGCACCATAGTCCACAGCCTCTAAAATGACCGAGGCACAATCAACACGTCTCTACAAAAACTGAACGTTACAACTATCATTAAAATAGGATTTGTTGCAGAGCTGTTGCATGAGACTGCGTCAGTTTTACCTTGGCAATACATATGGGAGTGATGAAGGCTTCTACACAGCCTTTTTCAGTTCTTACAAAACACTGTAAGTTTCCTGTAGTTGCTTTTATCAAACAGAGCGATAAGACTGTTCACCTCACCCATTACTGGCATTACGATGAGTCACAAGGTTATTGGAGTGACCGCATTCATGTAGCACCTTCATCCTAAAAAGAGTGTAAAACTCGTTTTTACACCCTTCTCATTTGCCCCCATTCGTACACTGATGGTGGCCTGCGCATGAGGGGAAGGCTGGGTTTCACTCTCTGAGCTGAACACATCCAAAACAACTCTGTGATATCTGAACAACCTGCTGTACCTGCCACAACTGTGTTACATGGAAGTGCTAGAACTACTTTTTCAGTATTTGTGAAGGGTGTTCATGAATTATTCACTTTTTACTCCCTTTAAAAAAACAACTTTGAACCATTACTGTCTAGGCAGACATGTTAACACACATGCAAACAAGCTTTAAGGTCTCTATCTCTCAGTCTCTGATTAGGAATTGCTCTCACATTGCTCAGTGTTTCCATGTAACTGCTGAAAGTGATTTTAAACTACATGACTTGCCCATGTGAAATGACATGAGGTGTGTTTTTGGTACTCTCTTTTGGTTCGATTTATTCAGGTTTTCAGTTTCAATCAGTTTTTTTCAAGGACGTTTTACATTTGCAAGATTTTTTTGAACATTTCTTCAATTGATTTCAGTTTTATTGTCATTATACTTGTACATACTGTACATAGACTTGTCATTCCAAGAAAATACAACCTTCCCAAGACAGTAAAATTGTAGCTTTTGTTCAATGACTCCTCTCCCTAAAACGTGATCTTCTTTAAATCTACTTTAATGACACACAAGAGTACCTCAGTCTGTTTGCCGTACCAGCAGGG
The DNA here is from genome assembly GCF_021018895.1 of Seriola aureovittata. NCBI lineage: Eukaryota > Metazoa > Chordata > Actinopteri > Carangiformes > Carangidae > Seriola > Seriola aureovittata. The sequence continues at coordinate 5,649,622 of NC_079381.1, forward strand.
GTCAGTAGGACACACATGATTCTCCAGTGAGCCAATTATCACTACATGATAGTTAACATTGCCCTGTGCTGACGCTCTCAAGTCTGAGGGCCCGAAAGGAGGGGAGGGCGAAGCATGGGGGCATGAAGACCAATTAAACAGTGACTGCACAACAGGAGAGAGAACTATAAATAACCCTAACCACCCTGTGCTTCAGCCCATGCCTGAGAGAGTGTAAGATACCAGACAGACGCTGCACTGTGTGTGTCTGTTCACCTGATCTCTGTCTTATTTGCAGGGTTGTGGTTTTGTAGTGTATTGTCATGGATGTGCTGAGGCATTACAACTTGCATGTTCCTCCCAATTATTACAACTGTATAATATAATGACTATAATGATTGTTGACACATTTCCATCACAGCACATGTACGTGTGCACTTTCTGTCCGAGACAAAGGGCAAAGAGCCGAATACTTTACACGTGCACAACTAGAAAAATCAGACCATCTTATCAGAGGTTGTCACGCCTACGTGCCCCGTTTGCTGACGTCATGTTGCCTCCTGATAAAGGAGGTCCATGAGAAAACAATTACGGGAACTGAGGGTGTGCCCCTGTCATGAAGGAATGAGTAGTTACACTCACCTGGAATGAGAAACTGGAAGGGGAAACTGTGTTCGCCCGCCGCCAGAGTTCCTGTAAAAGAGGAAGGTTAATTAGTGACACAGACTGAAAAGAAGAATGCAATTGACATTTACTGGTGCACATATGGTGATAATTCACAGGGTTTGTGTGTGTGTGTGTGTGTGTGTGTGTTGTGTGTGTGTGTGTGTGTGTGTACACACAGGTTCTTATTTGAAAACATATGCCCCAGTAAACATTAGATGTCCAGGTGAGGCGCCGTGCCTGTGGGGCTCACCTACTTTCCCACTGGGATGGAGTTTCTGAGACAAACAGGCTTTGTAGTTCAAAGACAGCTGAGCTGAGACTTTCTGTAGTGAATGACAAGCAACTGAAACCACAAAGCCTGCATCACAGGAAGTGATAAACTGTTGGTTGCGTGACACCGAACACATGTAGCTGGCAAAGTTGGAGCTTTTCAAAGCAAAGTGAATCAATGATTTACAGCAGCGATCGACCCAAGACTGAGTGCAGCTCTCCACTCTGTTACAACACGGGACGGCATCACTGTGCCAAGTCTGTCCTTTTAGATTAAAAGGACAAGCCTGGCTTTATTCTACCTTTTTTCTTTTTGTCAACACAAACCCACAACCCTGTCTACCCCAGGCTGTGGCTATAGGGCCCAAGCCCACAGTTACTTAAAACTTTTTAAATGGCTCAGTTATTTCACAGAACAGCTGGGAACTGTAGTTCTAAAGAAAACCAGAAAATGTTGCAGATTGGTGCTCTAGTGAGCATTGTAATGCAGATTGTAATGAAGGAACCCAGTGCAACCTTGTGGCTCACTGATGTGTTTTCAATAGTTTTGAACAACATCGGCTCCGTGGAATACGACATATCAGGCTTTGGATACACACACAGCAGTTGTTAGTGTTTTCAATTGATTGTTGGCTTCGGCCTTGTAATTGCATTTGTTTACAGATGTTGGCATGAACAAAAAACATACAGAATCTCATGCAGAGACAGAAGGGAATATGAACACACACAAAAAGAAAACCCCAAATAAAAGCAGAATTAAAATGTATTTTTACACATGATGTTAGAGGAGAGAAGCAAACCTCTCTAAAGTGCAACACTATCCCTCTGCAAACTTTATATTTCTGATGTTATCAGACAACAGAGGGTAAACTGAAGCAGAACTCACTGCGTTCTGAGGGCCTCAACAGGAAGTGCTGTGAACTATGAAGAGGTGCTTTAAAATAACACATAGGCTACTCAAACTTAAGTACATTTTTCTCTGAATTTGTCTCCATGAAAAATCAGCTCTTTTATCTCAGTTGTTCACACACTGTCTGGTTATTATACTGTCTGCAGTGCTCAGATAGGAGACCATCTGGCTGCAGAAACTCTGCCCACAGAGCAATTTTACTACTTTGTGTTTTCTAAATTTACCAGAAAACTACACCACAATTACTTCATAAACACAAAATCCTAATTTCACAGAGATCTCAGATATATCAGAGCCACAAATATCTTAACTGATATCTTACCAAGTACATTACACATTATACTGTACCTGTGTGTCACACTAAAAAATAAATCTTAGAAATGAAAACAGGACCTGGGAAATGGCATCCATTCATTACACGTACTGTAACTCTGTAATTAGCACGTTATTTCATTTTGCTTCTTGCTGCACCAATTACATTAATTACTGTGAAAAAGATTTTTCATACTTGTTCACTTCACAAGGTCAGTTAAATAGACAACAAGAGCGTAGGGCACCAATAAGGGCCGCTCCATCCCTGTCACACGGAGAGCACCTTGAGAAACCCGGTTAATAATTCTCCAGATGAGCTGACAGCCCAATTAAATTCTTCCAGAAAGCAACACGTCTCACCTCATTAGAGATTGGCACAAACTTTTCCGTTACCGTTGGTCTCAGTTTCCTGAGGGGAAGTGCAGAGACTGTATGTGTGTGTGTTTGTGTGTGTATGTGTGTGTGTGTGTGTGTGTGTGTTGTGTGTGTGTGTGTGTGTGTGTGTGTGTGTGTGTGTGTGTATTCATTTGCATCATGTTTATTTCTAGAGGAAGCAGTCATGGTCTGAACCAGCGCCGTGCAGGTGCAACAGCCACTGCATTTACTCAGCTGCAGAGAGCCGAGCTGAGATTACAGGTGCAGAGAGAAAAAACTTTTTAGAAACATGATGAATGAAAGCAATTAAAACGTGATCAGATTAGATGAGATACTTTATAGAGTGAGCTGTTAAAGAGAGTCTTAACCTCAGTATACTAACCCTAACTGTACAGGGGTATCCACCTAACCTCAACATCACAGACCATTCAAAGCAGTTTACCAAGACTATTTCACCAGAGGGACAGTTTTTATACAGCCTAGACTACAGCTGAACATCTGGAGAGAAACCAACACGGTTTACAATGACATATGTGCACTGCCACATTGGAAACTCTCCATGGGAGCTGTAGTTCTTTGAATGCCGATAAATGAATTGTCCTTTAACTTGCCACCTGATCGCTAATACAGGCTGTGCATGGCGAGTTTGGTTCTCTGTCCTTTAACTTTGTTTAGTTACAAATTGTCAAACTCATTTCCTTTAGTATATGGCAAACCGCAGGAATGTTTCACTTGTTCAGAAGGTCTGAGAATAAAATCCCTTAATGAGTGAGTTAGAGAAGCAAGTGGAACAGTCGGGATGTAAGGTCTGAACTTCAACTCTTTCTAGACTTTCTTTTGCTTTGTTTTTTGCCTTATGTTGTCTAAATTAAATAAATTAACACAATATAACATGTATACGGTGGCTGTGAAGTGCAAATCACAACGACTAATTGGAAAATACAACAACAAATCAAAAAACACAGCGGCATATAGGACATCTCAGTGACAACGGCAAATCACAAAATGCAATGACAAATAGGAAAACAACAACCAATCCCAACCACAAAGCAGAAAATACAACAACATTAACTTGTACTGGAAAAGCTGGGCACCTGTTAATCAACAAGGATCATTAGTGATTGGACGCACGTTGTGTTTCGCTGTTGTGTTTTTTGATCTGTTGGTGTCTTCCCATTTGTTATTGTTAGTTGCACTTCACAGCCACCGTACATATACTAGACCTTGTATTTTGAATTTTGCAATGTAGCAATCACGTAATAATGCTACTGAAAGTCTGTGCTCATAAAGTTAACTGAAAGACGATATTGCAGTGGTTTTACTTCTGACATCATGACAAACAAATGCATCTTGTGCAGAGATGTGTAAAGTATTATCAATGAATAATGTGAGATATGACAACACTGGATAAGCTACAGTGGGGTCTGCCTCACGCATGGTCTAAATATAAAGCTGTCGGTTTCTAACAGAGTCTATAGTGGAAGCACGACCAAACTCCAGCAGTGGAGGGAAGATCCTCATTTCATGAAGGTCATTAACCAACAATAGTGACAGGATGAAGAGTGGACCACATTATCAGTCAGCCACAGCGAGTGTCGCTTGCTTTGTGTAAGAGTGTGTGTGCGTGTGTGTGTGTGTGTGTGTGTAGTGGTCTTCTGTCACCCTTCCTGTCTCCCTCTCCCTGTGTTGCTCAGCCCTTGGGGGCAGAGCAGCCCATTTTTGGAAGAGAATGGGATCCGGAAAAATGTCAGAGATAAAGGGGAGCACAGAGGGCGGGTGTGTAATGAATCATTTATGTTGTCTGGATGTGCCTGGTGTTTTACAGTGTGTTCTGTGTGTTCATGTGAGTACTGAGGTGTTGAATGAATTTTACTGTTGCTTCAAAAGATCTTCCTATCTGAAGCATTTTGGGTTAATATTTCCTTTCTCATATTTCTTACGACAAAGTGTTTGCACACCGGAAGATTTCAGACCAGCGTGTCAGATCATAAACGCTGACTGTGACTACAGCTGGTTTTTTTCACTGCTTGGCTCACTTTTCTAACAAGCAGCAGAGGAATACATGTAGTTCATTATAAATACCAAAAACCTCCTTTTTTCTTTAAACTTTAATAAATGAGTGAAAAAAAAATGTTTTCATTCAACAAAAGAAACCAAACTTATGGAATACCACATATTATCTCAACACACGCAACTGTACAAGAACTGAAATACTGCTTAAAATTTAATCTAACTATTTTTTTAACTATAACTATTTACCTGAACTTTATTACCAGCTTTCGTTATGTGTCCGTTTACAGTCCTTTGAGCTGTTGGTCTGCACCATTAAAAATGTTAATGTTTCACTTTCTGGTAAAGTTTTACTGCAGGTTGTCACCCGTAGATAATGAACATATTTTTCTCTCCTAAATAGTCCCACCTGTAAACAGTTACACGAGGCCTGTATCCACATAGTTAATGTAGTAGTATGTCAGCAGTTTTAGTTTTGTGTGAGGCAGGTGTGTTTGTGTTCATGTTTGTTCCCGTTGTACATATGATCTAACAATACTCTTGATTTCACATTAGCATTAGCTTTTAAATAATGCTAAATATCAAGGATATTTTTTCCCCAGCTTCTCAATCTTATTTCTGTTTACACTTCCCAACTTCCCACGAGTTTATCTTGACGTGGAGCAGAGCACTAACTTATTTTAAATGCTTCACGATAACAGCACAGGGACATAGTTACACTGTAAACAAGTGGAGTTAACAATACATTTTAGTTTATTCACAAATCAAATTTGTGACTAAAGGAGCAATTCATCCTCCTCACGAAAAAACAACCAAAAAACAAAATGTTTTCTCACTTGCGCCGGTTGTGTCTTACCATGCATTTAGTTTCTAGGTTTCAGATGCCTCCCCTCTGAAACATCTGTCTCTGCTTGTGGTACTCAAAACAATGAAATATCCAGAAACACTTTTCCATTGACTTACTGTTGACAGTTTTCAACAATTTCTTTGATATAAATTACTTTCAACAGAAATCTTTGCAGTATTTTCCAGTGGCAGAAGAAGTGTTTTGATCCTTTTCTTCAGTGCAAGTGGCAACACCTCAGTAGAAAAAAAATTCCAAAACAAGTAAAAGTTCAGCATTCAAACATGCACCTGAAGTTATGTGAATATTCTGTGTTATTATATCTTTGAAGTTATTTTGACATACATTTTTGTTGGTATAAAAATGAGAGAATCCCAGTGAAAACATACACAAGCTATGTGGTTTCAGCCCATTGATCCTGTGCACCAGTGTTTGATCTGTGATCTGTGTGAGGGAAGGTGCATTGCATTTTTACTTTACAAGATTATAACAAGCACTTTATACACTGTTGGGCAATTTCATTTACCTATTATAATGCACCATAGTTTGAGTGGAAGTGTGAAGCAGAATACAATAGAAGGAAGCAACCACCTCAACACTCTACTTCTGTACAGTGCTTGAATAAATGTACTTCCCAGCAGTATATAGTGTGTAGTATATAGACTGATGTGTAAACCACATGTTGAAGCAAACAGTCCTGACAGTTAAACACTGAGCCGCTTTGTGTTTTTTTCACCAGTGTGGATTACACGCTCTAATGATTAACTTTGATTTGCATATATAACAGATTTCCTGCACCCACAGTGCATTTCAGCTTCTGGCTGTGAGCAGTATTAGCAACACATACAAAAGATGGAAGATCACGCTCACAACAAAAGGTCCTGTAAGCTCTCGCTTCCGCAGGCGAGCAGGGCTTCACAGCTGCAGGGCAGGATGGTGCCCAGAGACTGGAGGAAAACATTAAACCTGCTCTCTGTGGAGCCAGTCCAACCTTCTCCTCAGGCACTGTTGGGCACTGATAACCATGTCTCACCTCGGAGAGACAGCGCGCAGAGAGGGAGGCTGCATGCAACATCCCCACAGGAGACTGTTACTCTGACTGACTGACGCTTTTAACTCTTCACTGCAGGGCTGCAAAAACCTGCTGCTGCCATTGTGAGATTAAGCTGCTGCAGCCATTTCCCATAAACTAAATGAGGTGAGAGGCGGGACCCATCAGTCATGTCTCACTTCTGACTTTTTCTGACATTTCAGTGTTCTCAGATGAGAGAGATAAATCAGTTTGTTTATCACATATGCAGGATATCAGTAGACACCCTGCACAGTCACATGACAGTGATGAAACGGTACAAACCAGTGTTTTTGCATGTTTTTACCAAACAGGCAGCCATTTTACATTGTGTGCAAAAATTAACTGCTGCCTGGAAAGTAGGTGCATCCTACATGAGGAGTGTTCAATGATCAGGCATACTGTGCAACCAATAGAAAACTCTAAAAAATAACATCATCAGGCTTTTAGTATCATCACCTTTATCAGCAACGGACAGCGTGCTGTTGAAGTATTGCTCCTCCAGACTCCAGGAGGCGTCATTCATTTTGTTGGAGATCCCACATGAGCCCTGACAGTTCACCTTGATTGCTGCAAGACGAGGAGAGAAAAAAAAGTCAGAGAAGTGTCTGAAAATGTGCATGTTTGATGGTATTTTTACTGCAGGATTACAAAAGAATTTCCAACATGCCCATTAGAAAATATAGGGGAGTGCAGATAACCATTGTTTTCATTCATAATCAGTTAATCGTTCAGTCTATTTCTATTTTCTGTGCCAGTATGCACAGCGAATCATATCATGATGTGTGGCACTTGTGACCTGTCCTATCTTGTTTTATCTTCATAAACATCTTCTTCAGGACACAGAATAGCATTACACACAAAATACTGTCCAACCGTCATTCATTTTATCTGGGGAAAAGAAACAAAGAGTCTAAGGCCACACTTTGTGAGGCTCACATTGTGACATTAAATATATATGTTAACAGAGCAGCTGAGTCTAAGCAGTTTGGGCACCGAAGTGTGAAAAATACAGGTCAGCAGCACAATACACACTGATTAGCATGAGAATGACTCACAAAGAGCGACGTCTCACTAAATCATTATGGGCCTCTGCTACTAGAATGTGCATTCTGCTGCAGTGGTAAATAATCTGTCAGAAGAGGCTGTGAATAGTGTCTGACAACAGGTGGAGGAGAGGAGGAGGAGCTGCTGTGAAACTAAAGAGGTAACCTTGAATAAACACCTGGATACTTCAGGTTTGACTGGTTTAGATCGTATCACTGATTGTGCTTCACCCACTGGGTCATGCTGCGTAAACATTTAGCTGGGGTGATGATGGTGAGGATGTTGCAACAGGTTAGATAGAGCTGAGGTCATATCAAGATTACTGACGTGCCAGCGGGATCAACTGAACCGGAATCCATGGTTTTCAAGTCTGATTACAGGTCCCATATTGTAGAAAGTGAGATGTCCAGGTCTTTTTTGATTATAAAGCAGGCCTGTGTTCAGAAACTGCCTTAAAACGAGCCATCAGGACTTCCATAATTTTGTGATGTCACAGCTTTACAGTCACCGCCCAGCACGACCCAATTGGACCCACCGTCAAACCTTTTTTGTGTTGTTGCTGTTGGTTTAGCTTTATCTAACAGCACAACACCAAGCGGTTCATTGTATCACAGAGCTAACAAGCTACAAGACAGTAAAATGTTGAGGAAACGCTGCACAGTTGTATGTCAGGACGCCAATACATCATTCCACAGCCTCTCCACGGAGAGTAATATTACAGACCAGAGGCTAAAGTTTGTTTTTGTCTGAATTTGAATGTCTGTGTGGCTCATTTCAGCACTGACTGACCATTGCCATTTACATTTACCAGTGAATTTTACCAAGCTACAGCAGCATGATCCCTTACCTATCACCCAGAAAACAGTCATCCAATCAGAAGAGAGGCTCAGAGACTGACACAAAAAGCCCTGTTCCTGCTAGAACCCCACAGAGAAGAGGAAGACATGTTTTTAGTACTTAAATAACAAATATATCTTCTTATATTCTTCTTATAGATATCAAAACTTCAAGTAAAACACAGGAAAAGTGTCACATACGGGATCTTTAAGTCTGAGGCTGCTTGCCAAAATGCAGGAGGCTGATTTGGGGGAAAAAAAGCTTTACATGAGCAGAAGCAACACAGGGACAAAGAGCTGTTAAAGAACAAGAGTGGCAGCAAATCAAATCAAATCGTTGCCTTAATAGATTAGGTTAACACAGTGGAAGTGGTGAAGGTAATCAACATGTTCTCCTGTGCCACTGCTCAGGGTGCAGGAAATTATGTTTTATCGTCCTCTCATGCTTGATTCAAACGTCAAGAAGATAACATCATTTTTACTCCACACTAAAGTCATGTTGAGTTCAAACTGGTGCTGCATGTGTCCTGTGACAGAAATCAACAGTGCACCTGCAACGACGAAATGCTGAAGTGAGCAGCAGGAGCAGATCTGCAGTGTGAACGCAGCCCGTCTCTCTCGCTCCTCTATCCCTCATGTCTTTCTGTTGATCTTTCTGCGAGGAAATGGAAACCCTCTGATAATACACACAAACACACACGCCATGACTGTGACAGAAGCCAGAGGATTAAACACAAAGAAGGCCCAGCCAGTATTATCTCAATACTTTGATATGCAGACAGACAGATAGAATTTCTTTATCTCAGTATGAATTAAAACCTCTTTTGTTTTAAACCATCTGAAATAAATAAATAAATAAACCGAACTTCTCAAATGCATCGCGACCATATACAATATAAAATGAACAACACTGATTTAAATCAGGTAAAATCTAACAACTGAGAGCAAAAATAAAAATCACTTCAAGGATTTGGAACAAACTTTCTGTACTGACTTGACAGTAACGGTGGGAGATATAAATAAATCTTCTACTTGTACTTCAAGATGGTTTGAGATATCAGGGTATAATACATTTTCTGTTGGTTCAACTGACAAAATAAGCAGAATCTCTTCTTCTTTGACACTAAACATTTAGTAGACTAAATAATTCACCAATGAATCAAAACAAAATCAGATTAAATGATAATGAAAACAAGACTGAGAGTCTACAGCCATGCTAGCAGCTCTGTGAGGCTGTACTAAGACACAGCAGTGCTTTCAGCTGAATGCTAACGCCAGCATGCTAATATGCCCACAATAACAATCCCATCATGCTGATTTTGTGGAGTGTAGTTTTTACCATGGTCACCATGCTAACATTTGCTAACCACGAAACACAAAGTACAGCTGAGACAGTTGAGATTGTCTTTTATTTGCAGGTATTTGGTCATGAACCAAAGTATAATCCATCCAATAGCCAGAGAGATATTTCACTCAAGACCAAAAATGTGAACCTCATGGTGGCGTAAGAGAAAAGTCAGGATAACACCAGTGTCACTGTTATTTATCTTAAGGACACCATGAAGCCTCACGGCAGTCTCAACCTGTTGATGGAGCGATTTGTTGAGATACTTCAGTCTGGACGACAGCGGTGGACTGAACAACATAAACATCCTGAGAGCCATGATGCTAACGTGGCTAAAGCTCTGTTACTTGTAGCTCTAATATCAAGGTAGGTACTTCATCAGACTGATGAAATCCTCCTTTTAATCCAATATTCCCACAATGGTCAAATACAAGCAGAGATATTAGGGATTATTACTTCATAACAAAATGTCAACCTGTTGTCGTCATATTGCCCAGCCCTGCACAACAGTTTTTTCACAGTGGTACAGACATGATTTGGTCGCTACTCAAAAAAAAAATAAATAAATAAATAAACAGACTCTGATGTAAAAAATATCATGCCATAGACTGTGTTTGACCAATCACAGCTCACACCCACGCAGTATCCTTTGCTCCTGTGCTGGCATCACAGAACACACACACACACACAGAGAAAGTGGCAGATGGCTGCGCTCTCAACACCGGCAGGACTGCTGGCACAGATCTGGGGAAGAGGGAGGGACCTCTGCTGCCGGCAAAAACAAAAACTGAAATCTGTGGCACACGAAACGGAGCAGTGTCCTTCAGCCAGTCCCAGTCGCATCCATTCATTTGGTCATTAATTAAACCCTTCAATCTGCCCCGGCAGCCATCTGCCTCATTCATGGAGGAGAATAATACCTTCACACTCCACATTAACACAACCTCTGAGCTTTCTGGAGTCATCACACTTCACAGAAGCAACAATAGAATTGTAAAATTGCACAAATATGACAGAGGAGAGACATTACTGTGACGAGGTTCTGTTTACAGCTGTCTGTCGTGGGAAAGTGAAGAGCTCAGCCCACGAAAGGTCAGTGCAGGGTTAATCTGTTAATATCCCCAACAGCAGCAGCAGCAGCAGCAGCAGCAGCAGCAGGAAGAGCGGCAGCAGCAGAGCTGAATAGTGAATAGTTGTGTCATAAGAGATGGGCTGCTCTGGCAGAGAGACTGGCTGTCTGTGGCTGAGTAATGAGCTAGACACTCCACAATCACATGGCCAGATGGACCAGGAGTGGTGATGATGTGTCTGAGGAGACGTTCATCCAGACATGAATAAAAAGTGTCTCCACACCTCACCACAGACACTCCAGGACCAAACCCTAAACTTCAGCAGAGGTCATCCATGTTCTTTATCCTGTGTGAATCCACCATCTCAGCAATCTGTAAAATCCAAATTATTAGTATTCTGGTGATTAGATTTTTCTCCTTTGGCAGTGATTCCTTGCTGAGAATTATTTTTTATGTCCATCCAGTTTTTATCGCCTCGTTGCTTACCGCCTACAGTAATGAGTAAGGACTCCAACCTGTGACGTTGTGGTCATTTATCAAACTATGACCTAGAATATCAGGTTATCTGACACTCCACTTCAATTTGACGAAGGGAATAGTGAGTACCCAAAAACTTGGATGACATGCCTACACTAGTAACACTAGTAGTTTTCTCACTGGGAGATGTGAATGAAACAACAGTGCTACTCGCTTATTTAACATAAAAGAAATCTAAATTCCTGGAATAAATCCTGAGAAATTCTTTACAAACATTTATCTGACGTAACTGAATCATCAAGAACATGAATAAATGAATCAATCTTTTTTCAATGAAAATCAAATCAAATCAAATCAGGAGACCAGTGTAGATATCCAGTCCTTTGTAATACAGTACACAGATGTCACTTCATTTACTGAGGTCTGACAAGGCTCAACAGGCATTTATTTGGGACAGGTGTCTATCCACGTATGTTGTGTCACAGGTGATTAGACAAAGTGAACACTTACTGGGTTTCCATTAGTCTTTCTGATATTCAAAGAGGAAAAAATAAATAAATTTGAGTCAAGAAATCGGCTTCAAAGCTCCTAATCTACAATGCCTAGTGCAAGTAGCTCCTCAAAAACTTATATTTAAAAACTAAAATCTTGCAATGCCCACTCAAGTCACAAAATTTTGTTTGGTTTTCTGAAGCAGACAACTTCAAACTTGCCCTCACACCAGCAGCAATGATCATTACTGGGATCTGCCAGTACAGGAATCTGCGCCAGAGGCCAGCACTCCACAGAATAAACCACAGCCTCAGGGAGACCGAGTCTCAGTAGTGAGAGGGAAGCCAGCAGCCGAGCATGCTCTGACTCAGCAGCTGTCTGGATTTCCTGCCAACACACTGGAGTCAGTCCAGGTCCTTTCCAAGGTTCAGTGAGAGTATACGTAGGCGGAGATGATCCTGGTGCTACTACTCATTAAATTTTACGAATCAGACCGTGTGGGCTGACAGATCCAGGAGAGAGGGTGTAATCGATAGCGTTACTAGACCCGGCTGCCTAAACATGACTGCTGTGTTTTATTGTATCAAAGCGTTCTCTGATGTGGGTTAGAGCAGGGTGATTCTGGCCAATGGAGGATGTGGCTGAGGGTTGAGGGTGTGGTACTGGTGAGTAAGTGGATCATTCAGGAGAGTAGGCACAGATAACGACCTGATATATGCCATTGTGTATCTGGAAAGAAAATCTTGGTTTGACTGCACTTGCCCGTCACACCTGACTGCATTATATGTTCATTTCAATCTCATCCATTATTTTTGTACATCAGAAATCATGTATTATCATGCTTATACCTGGGCTGGTTATTATTGAAACTTTGCAGTACTGGTGCTGATACAAGAGCTGATTTTCACTATTGAATGGGAAACCAAAATGATACTTGTCTTTGAGAAAGATAAACATTTTATTCTACAAAATCTTTTTTTCATTGAAGAAAAGAAGCCTAACTTCTCAAATGTTGAACGTAGAGCTGCAACTAACGATTATTTTCATTTTTAATTAATCTGCCAAATATTTTTAACCAAAATTTCCTAAATTGATGCTAATCAAATTTCTTGATTTGTCAAAGCAACAGTCAAAATATTCTATTTACTATAATGTAAGTCAATAAAAAAAAGCAGCAAATTAGCAGCAAAACTGTTGTCGATTAATTTTGTGGATTGGCTAATCAATTAATTGACTAATCATTGCAGCTGTAGTTGAATGAAAGAATATTAACCTTAAAAAATTGTTCAAATTGTCATCCATCTTTTGCTGTGAATTTAACCAATATTTAGGTCAGTTTCATCAGTTAGCTCAAATGTTACCAAGAAGCAGCTGTAGCAATTACTGTTGCTATGGTTACCCACAGCTTAGTATGGTGGTTGAAATGTTTACCAGAAAACAATTTTAAGTGCCCTTTAATATAACTTCAACAAACACCTGTCAGCAATCACACATATATTTTCTGTAGCCATGTAAACTTTTATTTAGCTATTCTCTTTGTCCTTCTTGTGTCTATAAGAATATTTTACGTGAGGATATGTTTTTCCCTCATACTTTTCTTTGGCAAAGTCATCGATGCCACTTTCCTCCTCCATCCTCTCCCTTTGCAGAAATGTTGTCCTTCAGGGCACACTTCCCTGAGAAAATATGTGCGAGTTACGCAATAGTGTTGTTTGCTTTGTCGTCAGCTTTTCCAAACAGAGCCACTTTATATTATTACTGACTTTCTCTACATTTTCATTTGTTTGTTCACGAGCACAAACATATACACAAAACACTGACTAAGAAAAATTAATTTAGTGACATATGTTTAACTTTTTCAGGAAAAAACAGCAGAACTGTGTGCGGGGGATAAAAACACTCAGTCAGAGCTTGCTGCTTATTACATCAGTACATGAGGGAAATGAGTCAGCTGGAGGGTTATTGGGAAGCACACAGGGAAGTTGGGCTGATAATGACAGTTCCTTATTTACACTGATTAGACTGGGTCTGAAGCACAAAGGAGCCTCAGTGTGTTTGTTTAAGGTCTGGACTTTAAAAGAACTAAACCCTACACCCTCAGACACCAGAGACCAGAGAATAACTGTGTCTTTAGGTTGGTGAATGAGTTGAATTGATCAACATTCCTCACATGCACAAAAAGGCTCCTATGACGTCACTTATACATTCCAGCATAATAAGGCATGGAAACTCTCAAAGCAAGATCTGTGTGATAAGACTGGATTGTTTTAAGCTGAAACTTCTGTAGAAATGCTACAAACCACAAAAACTGGACAAGGTGCAGCAGCTCACACTGACATCTAATATGGTTTGATAATTAATTGGCTAATTTATGGATCACCTTTGATACAAACACAGTACATGAAATTGACATGGAGCTTCTTGCACTGCTGATGCTAATGAAGGCCTTTAAATTAGGGTTAAACTAAACCTAAGGATCCCATATTGTATAAAGGTAGATGTCCATGTCTTTTTTGATTATAACATAGTACTAGGTTCTATATTAATATTGTGAAAGTATCAAAGCGCTCAGTCCACAGAGAAATGCACACAGCCTGTATTCAGAAACTGAGCCTTAAAACCAGCCATCAGGACCTTTGTAACTTTGTGATGTCACAACAAAGCAGTAACCGCTCTCAGCTACACCCCAAGCGCCACCCACCTGGACCCACCATCCAACCTTGCAGGATTTTGTTTCTCTGAGTGTTTACCTGAAATCTGCTATGTGTTTATTCAATCACTCAGAAAAGTGTTAGCCAATCAGAAGAGAGGCTCAGAGCCTCCTCTCTTCTGATTGGCTCACCGACCTGTTGTTACTGGAGCTCCAGAGAGAAGTCTGAGAAAGGAGATGTAAAACTACATTGAGATGGTTTTTGGTTCTTAAAATGCACAAAAATATCTTCTTATGGATCAAAACTTCAAATAAAACACAGGAAAAGCATAAAATATGGGACTTCGACAACTTGTTTATATTTGACATTGCACAAAGATGAACTACAGTTTTGTTTTGTCGTTGTTGTTTTCTAGTATTAACAATGGCCATGAATAAATGGCATGAGAACAAATATTTCTAGTTTCCTCCACAAAAGATCAGAACCATCACTCTGTACCTCAGGACAGCCGAGTAATCCGATGCTACACTTAATACCTTCATTAAATCTTTAAGTGCTGCAAACAATTAGTCCCTCTCACTTTTCCAACATCTCCCCTCGTCTCGTCTCTAATGCCTCTCAGTGAGACATGTCAAACATGGCCACCTGATCTTACGATCTATCACTCCTGGCTGTAAGGGAATCCCCAGCAGGAACAGAGCCTGGGCTGTTCGTTCAGACATGTCCTGTGTAACTTCTCTGTACGAGCAGTAACAGAGACAAACACTGCACTGAGAGCTGCTTCAGTGAAAGAAAGATCAAAATTGTTATTAGCTCTTCAACCGAACAGTTTAAGGAACTAAAAAAAGTCCCAAGAATCAAACTCAGGAAAATACACCCATCCTCCTTCTCAAGAACCATGAAGATTACGCAAAACAGACTAACAGGTTATGGTTTTAAAAACCAAGTTTGGCATGATGACGACATAAAGATGCCACATAGTTTTTGGAAATTTACTGTTGTGCAGGTGTGATGTTTGAATAGATATTTAAGATGAAACATAAAGTACAGAGGTGGAAATACTAGGGAGAAAAAAGACACAATAACTGGTTACATCAAAGCACAAACACTAATAGCATCAAAAACAAGCCCATTCCTTAACTGGTCTATAGTATTTATTGAAAAGAAATGCATAATAATCTGTGAGTATCCTATCATGGACCAGCTCAAGCACTAATGTTCATCACTAGTGACTGACGAGCTTTAATACCATTGATCAGTTTATATTTAGTGTTTGCATGTGTTTGAGTTTAAGAGGAAACACATCTGCATGAAAATACACACAGATCCCTGCGTACAGTACGTTTGCATGCAAGTGTGTAAGAGGCTTATCCCTGCAGAAGTTACATCATTAAACAATCAGCAGACATGTAATCTGTACTCTCAATCTGCACACTCACTCCCGCATTACCCATCATGCTTTGAAATTTCCACATTTCACTGCATGAGGCTCAAATCCAGACAGACACCATGACCTGATGAGACACATACTGACTCCGTCTTCTGACATTTACAATGCTCATATATATAGCAGCTAAATTATCACCTGGTTTATCATAAGACATAAAGCAAAGAGGGAATTAATCCTTTCATTCTCCAGATAATTTCATTTTCCTGACATTTGTATGAGGCTTGCTTGAGAATTAAGATGTGTAAACATTGCCTCTCCCCTAACCAAGACCACATTTGATGGTATCTATGTCAGCAGAGACCTACATTTAAGCACCAGCTTCTCCCTCGTGGCAATCAGCAGTGTCCTCAGTTGACCTGATCTCATTTTACTGGATCTGATACGAAGCAGCTTGTTTCAGTGCTTATCTTGAATCAAGCTGCATCTTAAAAAAACATCACAAGATCAAGATATTCAAGAAAGTGTAAGGCAAAACCAGATACTGCTGTTACACTTTTATGACAGCTGACGAGCTGAGGTGTGGTTTTCATGCATCATAGACCAAAGTCAAGTCAGAGCCAGCAATTCACTTTTCATCAAATCATTATTATACTATCAAAGTGTTAAACCAGGAGGTTTCATATGGATTACTGCTATGGCTTCGTTTATTATTACAGTAGAGAGATATAGGTTGTGTCCCATTCACTACTCACTATCCAGGGAGTTATGTAAACGACTATAAAGTGAGGTCATCTGTAAAATGGAAAACCACTTTCGGACACTACTCGATTTCGTACACTACTTTTTCTTGATGCATTGTGGGATACTACTAGCCCACTTTATAGTGTATAACAATTCTCACAATACATCCGGACAGCACTTCAAAATGGGGAACTCACTATATAGTGGACTACATAGTGAGTAGTGAGTGATTTCGGACAGAGTCATGGTCTACTCCAAACTGAAAGTCATTGACTTTGATTGTTTGATTAGTCATTTAGTATCAGCTGACACCCCACTGTGACCTTCGGAGCCATGTCACTCCCTCTGACTATAACTGTCAGAGTTAAATCACAGCTGATTGCGCAATGTGGGCGTGTATGAGCTGCCACAATGGTCTTGTTGCTGTATTTGCAGCTGCAAATGTGGCATGTAAATAAACACTGATATCCAAATCATCAGTGCCATCCAAAGACTTGGCGTACTTGTGCGATTAGTGACTGTTTGGAACACATGATCCAATTTTTTTATGCGCTAATCTTCATAAAGAAGCCGTTGTTTGGAGAGGGCCGACATGAAGCTTCGTTAGCTAACATAGTGTGTTATGGACACACACATTTCCCAAGTATTTCAACTGGCATGAGTGACCTTTCCTTTTTAGGTGAAGTGGGTTCAACAATAAGACCAGATCCATAGTGTTGTCTCTCAACTCCTAAACCAGCACCCCCATTCCCTCCTCCTCATCTCTGGGGACTTCAACCACACGTCCCTGTCCTCTGCTCTTCCTAACTTCACCCAGTATGTGGATTGTCCCACCAGGGACAATAAAACTTTGTACTTGTTGTATGCTAATATCAGGAATGCATACACCTCATCCCCCCTCCCCCCGCTGGGACACTCAGATCACAACGTCCTTCATTCCAGCAGCTGTCAGACTCCACAACTCCTGCTCTTCCTGACCATGTGCAAACTTGCACTTTTTCATGTACATATCGTGTGTATTGTGTATATTGTATTTATTAGTGTATATTTGGTATATTTTTGTTGTATATTTCCATAGATGTTTATTCTATAGATGTTTATTTTTCTGCTGTGGTAAATGAATTTCCCAGTTGTGGGATTAATAAAGTTAATCTAATCTAATAACAGCTGCCAATGGCCTGAGGCTTCTAGAAAACAATTTCAGAACAGCAGATCTGAAACCCTCTGTCACAGAATCACAAGAAAGAAGACACAAACATATATTCGGACGATAAAGTATTACAGCTTCTAGCCCTTCATGAACACAATTTCCCACGACTAAGAACTCAGCAATGTGCACACACACACGCCAGCTGACTGTATCTTTGTTTGCAACATTGTGACTCAGAGACTAGAGATAAAATGGAGGCAGCAGCTGTGAGAGAAAACAGTCAACGTATACAAAATGGAGAACAACTAAGTTTTTTGATCAACCAATTCATTTCTTAATCTGTACATTGCTTGTTTCACTTGACTAATTGTCCAAAATAAATGCAATTACAATATACAGAGTTATTTTTTAGGATATAGTACAATGTCAAATAGAGAATACAAGTCTTATCTAATAATATAGGTAAGAAGGGAGAAGTCAATGAAGGGTTTTGCAGCACGTAGGAGAGGATGAAATGAGGATTGAAACCTCTTGTCCCTTCACAAAAGCCTGACTCAACACACACATAATCTCAGGAAGGTTCACCGCTTAATAGAGGCTATAAAAGACAAGATCTGTGTGTCATGTAGCAAGTAATTCATTGTGGTTTCTTGATTCACACATAGAAATAGAGATTCTTTATCTCAGTGGGATTAATTTGGTGCAACAAAGGGTTAAATCTGCAATAATTAATGTTTTTGGCCTTTTGGGTCAAAAGAAAAAAAATATCCAGCTTCAGCTACTAGATGTTCCACTTTCTTCACCAGCTATTTGTCTGTTGTTTGGCGCTAACAGGTAGCGTTCAGTAGGTTTATCATAGCTTGTTTGTTAAAAACAGCTGCATAATGTTGTTGGAAATGAGAACCCTGAGACTTAACCACCCAGTAAATGTAACTTAAAACCAAAACTATGAGGAAAAAAGAAGAGGCTAAAGGCAGTTGGTGATAATTGCCTGGGTTCAGCTTCCAGCAAAGGGACTGCTTTCACATTTCCCTGTGGGCCTGAATCACCACATCATGTAACATTTTACTGATCCCAACAACATACCAGTGCAGCCATAAAGCAACTTGTTATCTCCCAGCTGAAGTTTTCTATCTTTAGTTTCCTCTTTGGCCGGCACAGTCCACAGCCCCTCTTTTTCTCATTTTAGAGCACAGGAAGTGGGGCAGCGTTTTAAAGAGGGGGTGATCAGGGGTGTGTATGCTTATCAGGGTGAATGAGACAGAATCCTCTTATGACAGACCTAAATAACCAGCCATGGGGTTAGACAGGGTGCTGGTTATGGAGGTCAAAGCGTAGTTATTATTAACATGACTAAGTCCAAGGGGAGAGGGAGCAGCTGGCGCAAAGACTTCCAGCTGACAGTAACAATTCTATGGGCACAGCACGCTGACTGATGATGTACATGTGGATCGATGCCACCCACCCACGCTGAAGGGCAGCAGAGAGAATGAAGTCACCATGAGTCACAGTTCAGGACAAAAGACAAGTCAAAGTGATTCAAGAACCTTTATTCTTCGGGTTTTAGATCATTTACTCAATCAGTAGAGTCCTTTATAACAGGCAAGTCTCAAAAGACAACACAAACAGAGGGCATAAAACCAGTACGAGTAAAGTCCAATTAAGCAGTAATTAATCGCCAAACAAACAGAGGAATGGTGAAGGTTCGTGGCGCCTATTAAGACAAAGAAGAATCTGAAAGTCTTTTTTCTTTGTCTGTTTTGTTTTTACTCTACCTTTCACATTTAAAATTACCAAAATAAGCTATAAATAAAAATAATTACTACTATTATTTGAAGTAGTAACATTAGTAGTAGAGTGCCAGTATTCATAGCACTGGCAGTAATACAAGCAATTTCAGTTGCAGATGATGTACTACTAGTAGTATTAGTGGTAGTAACAGTTGCAGTAGTACCAGTAATAGTAGCAGCAGCAGTAGCAGTACAGTAGTTTTATCTAAAACAATAGACCTTTGTTTGATTTACTTGCTATGAATGACTTAAGGGCTGTGTAAAGATTTGGAGGCCTGAGTTGTTTGGTTTCAGCGCTGCTCCTCTGGTTTTCAGGCAAATCTCTTATCAGTGACTCTTGGGGCAGTGATGTCATGATTTACTCATGCCCCCAGGTCTAGACGGTCACACAGAAAAACTCAGCCTGCAGGGATGTGTTCACCAGCCAGAATAAAGAGACACTCATACACTAGATTCATTGATTTATTCTGTATCAGTTGCACCCCAGTTTTTCTCTGAATAAACAGCAGTGTTTGCCTCAAGGAGACAAGCTGGATTCAACACAGTGATGAATAAAATACTAATACAGCATTAATCTGGCCTGTAAGCATCTTTCTTAAAATCACACCAGCATCTCTCGGCTGCGTCTTTCTGCTTCTGCACAGTACATGCTCCCACCAGGACAGTGTTAGAGGACAATAACCAAGGTGAAACTGGTTGATAACAGAATACATTTCTCTTGAGTGACGTCCCTGAGTTATTCAACATTATGTCTCTCAAACTCCAGTTTGTAAAACAGGAAGCTCCAGAGCCACAGAAGACACTATACAGCTGTTTTTTTCACAGGCTGAATACTATTTCTATTTCACCCCGAATGACAGGCACACAGAAAGGGCAGTAAAGAGAGAGATGGTAAAACCTCAATGGTTTTGGATTTTTTAATGGTTCACTGGCCCACTGATGTAGCTACCCACAGGGATTTGTCCCCATGGACATAGGCCTGGCTATGTGAGACTTTAATTTGACTGATGTTATATATTTCTGAAAAGAGATTTATAAAGTGATAAAATGTTGACCCTAGTTTTCCCCGACGTTGGTCACATTCCCTTTTGGCCGGATGGGCTTCACTGTGTTTTTTGTGCTTACGTTGGAGTCTGTGTCTGTTGAAGTTAGCGGGCTCCATTTCTAAGCTAACATTGGCTGGTGTTGCACACCGTTGGTGCTGTAGGGAAGTGGAAGATAAGTATTGAGGCAAGGCACTTAGCAGCATAAACATACCTTCAAGTACCATTAAGTGTGGGCCAGAGCTCCAGCAAAGATCAGATACACTGTAGGATGAATATATTGTATCTAGTCAGATATGTAACTTTATACCTAAATGTAATTAATGAAGCTGACATAACCATTTCAAATCTTACCAGTCACATGGCTTCTGTGCATATGATCCATATTTTTTGCCTGATGAACTGACCCCCACCCCCTTTTTAACATTAAGAAAGGAAAATGTTATTTTCTGTCATTATTGCAACCCACATCACTTATATACAGTATAAAGCTTTTACACAGCATATATAGCACCAAAAACCCACTGATTACTGTTTACATATCCCATTTGTCTTATCTTGACTTATCCTTAATCAATTCTTTGTTGAACTGATTGCTGCTGTGTGGACAAGTGAGGACTCGTCCAGTATAGAACAAACATGGCTGTGGAAGAGCACAAACATATTCATTCAAGTGACATTTAGACTGAAACCATGAGTTACAGGATGGGTTAGTAATTTGCTGATTATGCACAAAAGCAGCAGAAGTCAAAAGATTTGTCATAAATTTAAAAAAAAGTGACTCTCCATGTGATTCACAAACCACGGATCTTAAATACAAGATAAAAGCATCACAATACAAAGGCACAAAGCATGTGTGTGTGTGCATACATGCACTTGTGGCCGGCTTCACATGGACCTAAGGGGATGTCTTGTCTTGTTTACATAAAGCTAGTGGTTTGTATTACCACAGACAATGATTGTGTTACAATGAATGTGTGCTTCTGCTCTTCTGTAAACTAAGATGAGATCCACTGCTGTTATCTGAGATACAAAAGAACTACATGTTGTAATGTCTCATTTACACTGTTTTGGAGTCAACTTACTTACACAGTAAAGAGTCTGCAAAAGATAAATGAGACTAAAGAGTCAGGAAGTCAGGTCAAATGGATTGTCACTTCAAGTGATGTATTTCTTGTTTCATTTACAGCTCCTAAACCTTCCTGGCTCTGACTGGTGTACACTCGCAGAACTTCACATCTTATTTTTTGAGTGTTGGATCCTGAAGTAAACTGTCAATACAGAGGTATGTTCCACATGAGATAATATGTCCATACAGACTCATAGAATGGGTTAATGAAATACCATCTCCTCTATCATTGTCCTAAGAGTCAGGAAGCCAACGAAGAAACAAGAGGAGGCTAAACAGAACAGACAGGCTGGCTACACCCTTTACCTCAAATCTATAACTCATCACCATCAACACAGAGGGATCCCCAGCATCTGAGTGAATTTGTTTTCTGCTAATGCCCCAAATCAGCAACAGAAAATGTTTGTTTTTTACCTGTTATGTTCTAAAATGTGATATTAACAACATGTTAAATCATGAAACTGAAACTGTTTTGATGCTGTTTATGGTCAGCAATATTTCTCCATAGCATTCAACTGGCAAACCACAGGTGGTTTTTCTTGTGAAACAGCCACAGGAAAGGCATTGTATTTGTAAATGAAGTCAGCACTAACAGTGATCGTTAATGAAAGATGCATTGACAAATAAATCACTTTTAAATATGGCAGCCAGTAATGAAACAATAAGCTGCAACAATAACCTCCAACTCCTGAGCAACATAACCAAGTCCCATATCAGAGTGATTACTGACTGACTTCTTAGTTAAAATAATGTTTGTTTGGTTTCACTATAACGTGTACAGATGTGCTACTGACACACCAATTGGTCCTCTGTTGTATTACCCACAAAGCAGTTGCTCAATGACCGTTGAAAAATGAAACAAGACAGACAGTTTAAGGATTTTCATTTCACAGTAACTAAAACGCTTAGTTAGGAAACATTGTGGCTACGATGAAAGGAAGATAACTTTACTTGTTGCCTTTCTTCATAAAGGACAAACTACTTTCTGTATTTCCATTGCAATGTTGGCATTGACCATAACTCATGCGCTGCACAATCATCCAACATGAACATAATGTCTAGGGATACTGTTAAGAGTTTCAACAGAGCTGTAGTCCATGTTCAACATTATGTGTAAGTAATGTGTATAAGTGGCTTATTCATGCACTTTCATTCATGCATTCATGACTCTACTTATACGACTGTCTCTGTAAGGAAGCTAAATCAATAGAAATGCTGTCTAATGGTCTCCATCATCAATAATAGAGTGAGGCTGAGAATTTTTTGGCTCCTACATTGTTCAGCATCTCAGAAAGCCTGCATCTGTTTATTAATATCTTTCTGTATTTATTTCACCATACAACTTGGTAACCGTACACACCCAACTCACACTGCACTGTAAACAATACAAGGATTCATGCAGATCATATGGTGCCACAATCTATGTAATGGATAGCCTGTGGCTGGCTTTTAAGCCTGCACAAACGCACACACACTTTCAAAACACATAAAACAAAACTCAGCAGTCCACTTTGATAATACTGCAGACAGTCCCATGACAACACCAGTGCTGTTCTTTGGTAAAATATCTGAGAATGGATTCTGCTTGGGGCGGATGGTAGAAATAGTATAGAAAGTATCGGTATGCATTTGCCCTAAAGTATGGCTTTTGACTACTCAATGCAGACAGAAAGTGGAAATAACGTAACTAAACCAGTGAGATGCAGCAATGCAGTAAACTGTGACTAGTCTGCCAAAGAAAAAGAAGATTGTGGCAGCGAACTGTCTGGAAAATCATGAGAGCTCATGCTGCTTTGTTTGTAATCAAAGAAATGGCTGAAAGTGATGAGCATGATGAAGAGGAGTTGGTAAAAACAACCAGAGCATCTTCAACGATATGGACATGGTTCAGATTTAAAAAGTCAGACAACGAGAAGAACACTAATACATGGCAAATTATGTTTGACAACAGTGGTTGCAGTGGTTTTAAGAAAAACATATATACCATGAGACATACTGTAACCGTCCTTCAAATTATACCATGATATAAATTTTAGGCCGTTCCCAGCCTTGCATTCTGCCTTTCATGGACACTGTGCAGATTTCTAGCAGAGAAAAGCCGCTGTCATGAGCATTACATGGAAGAGGGAAAAGGTGCCTGGACCAGAAGAAATGCTAATGATTAACTTTCTGTTAATCAGCTAATTTATGCACGACAATGGTCCCACATGTGTTCAATGCGAAATGCTTGGTGTCCAGATTTTATTGCTCTGCTTAATCAAACAATCAGGATGTAAAAACCTGCTCCGGTTAAAAAGGATTGTAGTTGTTTGCATGATAGATATCCATTAAAAAAAAGTTAAGTAAGCTCAGGGCGTGTGTCCACTCTTAACATGCATCATAATTGTGATTCCACGTATTACCCACAAAACTCATCGACTAACTTAATGAGACATCCTTAATCAAATAAATGAAGAAAATTGATTACATGAGCAACCTTCTCTGACCATTCAGGACAAGTCCAATTTACACTAATAACCCAACGACTCCTGTCTTATCTCTATCTCTATCTTAGAAACCAAAACAGGAAGTTCTCACGCTTGAACAAAGCAGACACAGACACACAAATTTCTCTGCTGCAGCATGATTCGAACCATCTGATTGATGAAATCATCAGCAGGCAAAGATAAGAGGGGTATGTGACTGGACACATAATGCAACCTCTGCATTTACAGTACATTAACGGACACGCTGAAAGCCCCAGCTGGAGCCTGAGTCTCTTCACTTAGAAGTCAGTGGAGGGCTCTGACTGAGGGACATAAGCTGGCAAGAACAATCACTTTGCAAAATACTGTTTTAAGCTTTAATATTAAGAGACAAAATTGCAATTACAGATGATTAATAAGAGGAGGATCCTCCCGTGCCACACACTGGTCTGCTCTCAACAACATGCCAGTAAATACACATTTATCATGGCATTGCAATCGTCTAATGTTTAAAACGAGTCAATTTGTTTTTGTATTAAGGTGGACCCACCTCAAAAGCAGTGGGAGGTACAAGTGAAGGCAGCCAACTGAACCAGGATTTATATTTTGTTTATGAACACACTGTGGTTTTTCACACTTTGATGCAGGTGTAAAATCTGTCATCTTACATTTTATGGTAAAACAAAAGTGCATGGACCAACCACCAGTAAATGCAACCGATTCTCTCCGTGTCCTTGCAGCTGATCCAAAACCTCAGTCGGCATCACATCGCACAGTCTCCTCTCAGCAACAGTGCTTTCATTGAGCTGTTCACCTGACTAGGAGAAGCTCTCCTGCTGTCTGTCTGCTCTTCAGCCACCATTCACCACAGAATCCATGACCACAGGGGTTAATATGTGAATAACACCCAGTGTCAGGTGCAGACCAGCCACAGCCGTGTGACCTTACAGTGTAACGGAGCTCAGCAGGAGCTTTGACCTCTGCTGTAGGCCATCTGCTTCAGGTCAGCCAGTGCATTATGTAAATGAATCGCACCATGTCAGGCAAACAGGTGGAAGTGCTGCAGAATGAATTCAATTTGTGGCAAACTATGTTTTGATGCTTTTTTTCTCTGCTACTTTTCACATATATGAAATGAATGAAATCGAAAGTAGTTAAATAATCATATCAGTGTTGTTTATTCCCTTCGGATGCTGCACGAGACAACTGTTGTCTTTGAATTTGTCACTGCAGCTGGGTATTTTTTGTGAGTTACTGATGATGAAACATTAACTTTAAAGCACAAAAAGAAAATCACCTCAACAACATTGCTCTTTACAGCTGCCCTCTTTATTTACAGACCCTGTCAATTAACATACCTCTGTGCAAGACTCCCTTTTGAGAAAGTGCTTTGGTTAAAGTTGATAGCAGCCCTCTATTATCAGAGAAGAATCCCCACAAGGTTCACTCACATACAATGGATTCTTTGTGTACTTCCATGGCAACTCCAAAAGCTGCTCTCCACCTTGCTAACCTAATTTACCCCCCATTATGAACAGTTTCCACTGGTTTGTCTTGGATTTTGGCAGGAAAAGGTTTGGATTTCCTTTCATACTGTAAAATATGATTAATCAAAGGAAAATCGCTTCTCAAAAGCAACGAAGTGTCTTTAACACCTGTTGTCCTGCTTTTTGGATGCTTCACCGTCCAAGCAACATCCCCAAACAATTTCTAAGGTTCGTCAAAAACAATACATGGAAGCAACATGTTGTAACAAGCAGGATGTGCACCAGGATGTGGGTTTCAAACGGCGTGACTACCGAGCAACACCAACGAGCTGAAACGGCACAACCGACTCCACGGCGGCTGCTCGCGTCATGTGGAGGGTGGAAACGCTCCGTCCACTCCCAGCGCAGCAGCACCACCAAAATAT
Source organism: Seriola aureovittata (assembly GCF_021018895.1). Taxonomy (NCBI): domain Eukaryota; kingdom Metazoa; phylum Chordata; class Actinopteri; order Carangiformes; family Carangidae; genus Seriola; species Seriola aureovittata. Next base: position 5,675,595 of record NC_079381.1, read on the forward strand.
GTGATATCCGCACCACATTTTCAGACGGTGACGGTCACTGAGTGAGGCGCTAAACTGGCTCACAAAAGAACCATGCCGCCGCCGCACAGTCCTCTTTTCTCCCTCACGTCCACCATCACGGAGGAAAAGTTTATTTAGGTGGAGCCTCACCGCGCGCCTCACGGAACCAGGCGGTGGAAGACACGCTGGCAAAAAAAAAAATGTTCCCCCTGTTGAAAAATGTTGAAGGAAAGCTTACCTTTGTACTGCAGCGAGTTGCTGGTGCGTATTTTCACAGTCCCGCTTATAGACTCTCCGGGACCGTAAACCACCTTGTTGTTGGTAAAAGTGATATCAAATTCTTGAAGCTTTCCCATGGCTCCGCTCCGCTAATCCGCCACTCTGAGTCTCTGAAAGCGCGAGGAGGCGATGCTGCGATCTCACCTGCTGCCGCGAGCTCCCTTGGAGACCAGTGACGTCACTCTGACTAAACCCCATTGAGAGTAATGGGAGGGTGGATAACTCATGTACACTGTGGTTTATGGGTAGGGTGTGAAAATCTCTCTTAAACTTCAGTTTCAGAATAATTTGTGGTAAAATAAATAATAAATGAATAAAAATATAAATGAATAAAATAAAAATAGAAGAAGAAAATAGAAGAAGAATAAAATTATCATCCACAAAGGTCAAACAGGTCAAGTGTCATTAAAAACAAAATCTTTATCCTGTGATATACCTGAATGTTTAACAGAGTGCACAGGTGTATCCTCATGGCGCACTTTATGATAAATTTTGTACATTCGACACATTCTTCATGAGTGTATCATTACAGATGCATTTCCTGACCTCATGAGACCATGCTTGCTACCCGTGGCTGCACCAACCTGCTGTCCCTGTTCCTCCCACTTTCTGTACACTGTGTGGAGTTTTTCCATGCATTCCATGAATTCTAGCTCGCCCTAGATTTGCTGTGTGGTAATGTGATTACACCCAAAAGCATTTGGATTATGTCACATGTAAGCACAAAAGAAAATATGTATGTAAAAACCTATCCTTGACACAACGACCTCTCTCACAACAGGGCCTCCAGATCGCACCATGTGACCTGCTGACCTACAGTACAGTAAGATTGGGTCTTCTGGGGCTCCAAGGAGGTAACCCAGCTTTCCCAGTTCATATTCTAGCCTTGTTGGCATCTAATTGTGCCGGGGCTACGTTATGGGTTTGTCCCTATGGCAGAGTCCCAATGACAAGCACCTTACTTTCTGAGAGTACAGGGATATTTCACGTCCACCAAGGTGAAAATGCATTGTTGTGGGGGACTGAAATGATACATAAAGCTGTCTCATTTTACATTTGTTACAAGAATAACCATGTTGATAAGAAGAACACAAAAACTGTGGTATTTAGATGTAGAGTGGTAGTGTTGCAATTCCTGTTAAGAGCACTTTTTTGCATTTAGTGAATACATAATCATAATACCATTTTGTATTAGCTATTATTTAGCAAATTGTGTACCAGAAAACATCAATCAAATAGAAAAATAGGTCAAAACTTCACAAATAAATGTTGCATCATAGATTTAATACTACAGCTGTATGAAGAGTGTTGCACTACTGTCCACCACATTTTCATTTTTTTCATCTGTGACTTCCTTCTTTGTGCATTGTGTGACCAAAAGTCTTCATAAATAGCACTCTCACAAAGTGAGTATGATTTAACATAGAAACTTATCACAGTACTTCACGTGGCTCATACACTTCCCATGTCTTTGTACACTTCCTGTCTCTGAGAGTACTTCCTGTCTCAGTGTGCATCATCAGTTGTTGGAACAGATGCATAGAAAGCTCACAGAGAAGATTATTTGATCATAGCTTCACTTCACTTATACTTTTCATTGTGGAGCTTCCACATGTTGCATTTACTAGAAAATTCCATCAAACACAAAGAGACAGACTGACAGACATCAACTCGCTCTCTCTCTCTGCCTCCCTCTTCCTGTCATCATCTCACCAGGCTGCGAATATTCCTGGTAAAAGCTTTGAGACAGAAGTTTCCATGACGACAGACAAACACCATGGTTGCCAAGTTACTGCCTGTATCCATGGAAATCGGGTATGCCGTGTGGCATCTGATCCAAAGAATCATTTTTTTGGTGTTTACTCCTGTTGTGAAACCTCCTCTCAAACAGTTTGAATAATGAGTCATTTTGACTCTGCAAGGTTGAAAGTGAGGGAGGATCATATGTCAGGAAGTAACAGGATAAGATGTTAACGCCATATGTCAAGTACACTCAGCATCAAGCTGTGGTGAAACCATGCCAGTACTGAGAGAGTAATGACTGATTCTCATTCATGTCTTTGCTGCCTTTTTGCATCCTTTTCCGTTTGTTGTTTCCTCAAGGTTTTAAACCACATTTCATTTACCCCTTCTTAAAGTGCTGCACTGATGGCTCTGGTCTGCTGTGACACTGACCTTTTGTCAGGTGGTACTGACTGGTGAATTGCACATTTTTAACTGTACAGTCATGGTGAGAGGCATTGAGATGAAAACTATATGAGAAGCTCCACCTGGTGGACAATTGCCAGAATCCACTTATATCCCACAGTGCAGTAGTGCAGTGGTTCTCAAACTTTTTCACTTCACTTTTTAACGCAAATTAGACCACAGACCCCCATCTGATATGATATCTGCTTTTAGATGTTTTATTACAGACAGTGTTTGAAACCCATGACTAAATTGGCATACATTCTGTCATTGTGAAAATAAATGATTCCCTGTTTTTGCTGGGGAGTCCCAGGAACCCCCTCAAGGAGCCCTTGGGGTTCCTGGACCCCTCTTTGAGAACCTCTGAAGATAGAAATAATAACTGGGCGACAGTGACAAACACAACGCTGATATTTTATAACAAATTCCTCAATATCAAAATATACTGTAATTATATATAGGGATTTATATAATTTAAGAAACACCTAAATCATTGTTAATGTGAATGACCAAACAATTCAAATTAACTCTGTTGAGTTAAATCATTTTTAAAAAAACTGTAATTTTACTGTAACACAGCCTTGAAAACCTGAACATTTACAACATTTAGAACACAATAATCACAATATACAATATATATTGCTTTATAGGCCTCATGTTTTTGACTTTCTATACCAATACCCTGATATTGTGAAGGAACAAACAAGCAAGAAAGAACAGAGACAAGAATAGCACCGTTGTCTTTATTTCAAACTAACACCTGTAACACAAGCTCATTCATATTTTAATGCAGAATGATGAACATGTAAGCTCAGAATAGCCATAACACATGGTTATTTCCCATTCTGACAAAGCTGCTGTGCAAAACTTTCAATGTCTCCTTTCTAAAGACAGTTACAGTACTGAAAATTACCTGTATGTGCACACGGAAGTCTATACTATATGGCTAAACTTAGATCAATAAACATGCTATCACAATAACCATTAACCATGCCTTAATTTCTTTATCTTGTGTTTTTCAAGTGTCCACCTCAGGTGAACTCACAGAGGAATGTATATTATTAAACATTGCTACATAGCCAGTACAACAGGCTGCACCTTTCTCCTACTTGCACTCCTCATCCTCTTCTGGATCCAGCAGGCAGGTGCACGCGATGACCTTTGTCACGAGGTATGGGTCACAGTTTGCTGCAGGGCGGCGGTCCTCGAAGTACCCTCTCTTCTCTTGGCCCACCTGGCGGGGGATACGGATGCTGGCGCCTCGGTTGGCCACTCCAGCAGAGAAGTCTGTGATGCTGGAGGTTTCGTGGAGACCTGTGAGACGTCTGGTGTTGTCCTGGCCTCCCCGGGGGTCATACATACGGATGTGCTCCATGTGTTTTTTGCTCAGTTTCTCGATGGCCTGCTCGATGTATCTGTCAGAGGAAAAGCAAGACTGAGTTATGGCCGCTGCAGTGACTGTGGATGAATAGTGTCCACTTATAAACCACAATTATAAAAGTTTACTGTTTCATGCGAGAGTAGGTTTATTCATCTCTGTGTATAAAGTAGAAAATATAACGATGTAACTAATCTCATATTTTTCTAATGCATAAACTTGCAGTGTCCATCACAAACAACAACACCTGTGACCTACTATCACATTTTTCCTGTGAATGAGATCTGTCTGCTTAAACCTGAAGTAATAGGTTTTTTTCACCACTTGGGGGCAGCAGAAACAGGTAGTGAACACAACACTGACATATCAACAACTGTTACAGAGATATGGTGTAATTATCAGCAATCAGTTGCCTTTTTTTTTTTTTTTACACATCTAACAGATACAAACTAACACTGGTGTGGAGCCACACACTCTCCTTTAAGCTCTCTTTTCAGTCTCCACAAACTCCTGAGGGAAATGTCTGACTCCTCAGCTGCAAAACGCTCCACTGCGGTAACCAGCTAGTCTCTAACTGTGTATATCAGCTGTTAGGTGCTGAGCAGGTGGAGTACAGTAGGTTCATCCCATCTTTTTTTGCTGAAAACAGCTGCCTACAGATTAAATTTAGGCTCATAATGCACTCCAGAAAACCAAAGCAATGACTTTGAGTTATAAAGCTCCATAGAACTGAACAAAACTGCAAAGATTGATCATTCTAAGTGAGCTTTTCACTATGAGTGAACCCTTTCATATACAAGTAGACATGTGAAAAATATTGATTATAGCTGCTTTAAGTTCCAAAATTGACAGATGCTCAATTTACCTGAGTTAAGTTCCAAATGCCTTGGCTTATAGTCCATTTTCTCTTAACTTTTAAGTACATAAGTAATAAAAAATGATTGAGTTGTAGATTTGAAAGAATGTGAAATTCAGGGGTTACCTGAAAAATGTATTTATGGGCACACAAAGTAAATTAAAAGTGACACTATCATAATTTTTTTATTGTACTATATTGTATCATATTCTATCAAAACCAAATCAAAAATAGCTTTTATTGAAATGTCAAATGACAAGAAAGTCATAGTGAATGTTTTAGCAACTGCTGTATGAGACACCATTTACCAGAACATTAAACTTTCTTCATCAAATGGAAAACTCAAATAATTAAAAATATAACTTTTGGATGACAAAAAACTAAAAATAACTTAATTATTGCATGAATTACTGTTATATGAAGTTTCAAAGGAAGTGTTAACTCACTGCAGTCCGTCTTCTTCCCTCATCTGCTTGGTGCTGACGTTCGTGTGACAACCGGCACCGTTCCAGTTGCCTGTAATTGGTTTGGGGTCCAAAGTTGCAACAACCCCAAAATCTTCACACACGCGGTGCAGCAGGAAGCGTGCGACCCACAGATGGTCGCCCATCTCAATACCCTCACAGGGACCCACCTGGAACTCCCACTACAGTCCAAAGATGCATTGGAAAACAAAGATGGATAAAACAATCATTAATTTTGAATGGATGATCATGCCAATATGAAGTCACTGTGCATCAGGATAACGCTGACACTTACCTGAGATGGCATAACTTCAGCATTGGTGCCACAGATTTTGATCCCTGCGTAGAGGCAGGCCTTGTAGTGACACTCCACGATGTCCCGTCCATAAGCATTGTTTGCCCCCACGCCACAGTAGTAAGGGCCTTAAAGTGTGGGGTCAAGATGGGACTCTTATTAAGACTAAATAAATACAAAACTACATATATACCACTTTAATAAACAATCATGTGTGCTGTATTAGTATTATATATAGTATAGTAAATTGTATTGTTCTGCTGGCTCTGCAGCTCGAGCTAGATCATGGACCAGGGATTTCTTTTCTTACTGCTCTTTTAAGTAAATGTAAGACATTATTATTAAAAAACTTATAAGGTATGATTATTAAACATGACTGCCTTAGGTTTCAATATAAGATACCAGTGTTCCAAGGAGGAGATAAAAATGACTGCTAACTCACCCTGGGGTGATGGGTATCCATTTATGGGCCAACTAAAAGGATGTCCATCTGTCCCTAGGAGTGTGTACTCCTGCTCCATACCAAACCACATGCAGTGCTCTTTCATTTTCTCCATCACCTTGTTGCAGCTAGCCCGATGGTTACTCTCTGGACAACAAAGACAAAAATCAGGACAACCTGTTTGTCCCGAGCCTACTGAATGGGTTCAGTAAAATGTTATCAAAAATTTGAAAAACATACCTGTAGGCAAACGGTTGTACTTGAGGACCTCACAGAGGACCAGTTTGTTGGGGTCCAGGGTGAAAGGATCCCTGAACATGCAGACCGGGATAAGGTACATGTCACTGTTGGAGCCTTCGGCCTGGTACGTGCTCGAGCCATCGAAGTTCCATTCAGGAATTTCTGTCGAGATCATTTTACCCAAAATATTATCAAAGCATCTCCTCTAAATATAATTCATAAATGGATTTCCACTATTCTGTACCTGATAAACCCACAGACCATCTAAGCTCAAATGCTGCTGAGACAAAGTTTTGTAAATACTTTACTAGCGGCTAAATGTTACTGCTAAAGAGCCAGATATTTTGTCACTAGCTTGTCTAAGAATGGGACTACATCAAAGCTTTTTCGCTGTAAACAGCACATAAATCCACATAAAGTGTCATTTTCACCTTTTTGTACAGATTAAACAAACAAGATGTGATATGCTAATTAGTGAACTGTGCACAGAGCCAGTCTGCAGTCTTTATGTGAAGCTAAGCTAACTGGCTGCTGGTGGTAGCTTCATACTAACTGTACAGATATGAAAGTGGTATCTTTCTTTCTATTGAACTCTCACTAACAAAGTGAATAAGTTTATTAAGCAAAATGTCAAACCCTTCAGCTCAAACCATTGATCAGAGCAGCTTTAAGTACCAGTACATGATAATTATATCAAATTACTTGTGTTTGTGCTACAAGGGAAACAGCAGGTCAAATACAGGTCAAATGGACAATTTTACACAATGAACTGCATCATTGACAGTTAACTGATTCTAAACTAGACCAATGTACTGAGCAGTAACAAATATTTGTTCTCCAGCTTAACATGCATATTACTGGGGTTGCACCAGGATGCTCTAACACCTGTGTTGTGTACAATAAAGGCGTACTGCAACCCTCCCAGACAGCACAGCTGCACAGTTGTGCAGTTGTGCCTTTTCTCATAATTCCTACAATAATCTATACAAACACCCCCCATCTCTTGATTTAATGCCTCAGATTTCCTCTAATTTGCAAGATTTGAATATAAGAGCAGCCTTAAACTTATTCCATGAATGTTTTACCTTCATTGTCATATGAAATGTTTAAGAAGTTTCAAGTAAAATGACCTTTCAATCCACTAACTTGTGTCAAATATTTGTTATGTTATAAAATATTATTTTTGGTCAAATGCTTCTCGCCCCAAAACTAATAAATCATTTTTAAAAAAGAGGCCATGTACCTTCTATGCTTTCAGGTTCTTTGTCCAGGGTTCGGGTCTTGTTGCGAAGCCCCTCTCCGGTGCCGTCGATCCAGATGTAGGTGACCTGGCACTTGTCTCCCTGCGGCAGGCTCATGTACTGCTGGCGCACGGCCTTGTTGAGGCGAGAGCTGGGCGACACTGATGCCATGTCCACCTTCGATCAGAGAGGGGCAGAATACAATTGAGGTGTGTCTTCACTGTTTCAGATGTTTTCATTACATGAAAACACACTACACCTGTTTCGTTACTCTGTGGAGCAACTCAGCTGGGTGTGTGTTTGGTCGGGTTAGAAACCTGCAGGGCTTAAAATGAAATGTTTGCAACAAGCACTGACCAGCACTCACAAAAAGCAAACAGTGAGAAAGACAAAACAAAATGACACCTGAGTGAGAATAACAATTTGCAGTGAATGTGAGACATTCACTTTCGGCATGCTGAATATTTTGCTTGTGCTCTTTCTGAAATACAATGACTATAAATAAAATTAGAATAGCAGAGAAAACACAATTTGATGTCTAGTTTCTGAAGCTTGAACTCTCCCATCGGCTCCTCATAAATTACATATGATTTGTGTTTTTATATTGTAATCTTATTACAAAATCTGTAAATATTTATATTCATCAGATTATAATATTATGTTTAAACAATATTTAAAGCTTCTATACACTGCATCTGAACAAAAATACAACTCTTTATTCCATTTTCTTTACCTCTCCTTCACTTTTTTTAACTGAAGACCTTTAATACTACAGCAATGTGTAAAACAAAATTTCACAAATAACATATCAGAATTTTTGATGAAACTGTCAAATCAAACTTTATACTTTTACACAGTTTCACCTTAAATCTGAAAATAAAAAATGCATAAAACTTCCACAAAAACTGGACTTTCAAAAGCTTTAAAATCTCACTCATGTAATCCTGGAAGTGCTGTACCATTTCATTTAGAAATGTCAATATTTGCAGCAGACTCAGAATTACTTTTGCTCATGTCAGAAACAGGAAGTTGAAATTTTATTCATTAATGAATTATGAGAAGTATTAAATAATATCAGAGTAAAGAACAACAGTATTGGGACTTACTGTGTTGCAGGTGACTTCAAGTGAAATCAGGGATCAAGAAGACAGCTCAGTGTGTGTCGTGCCTAAACCTGTTTGTGGTATTTAAATGGGCTGTAAATTACCATGATGATGACACAGATCAACGTGTTTGTCATTTCGTACTGAGTGCAATACGTACTGTGAGTGTAAGTGTGTTTGCATGGCATACAACATGGTGTTTTCATTAGACTAAATTAGATCCTTCAAGTCTCTGGCCACTAGTAAAAACCAAAGCTGTGACAGTGTTTGAAAGATTATTACTTTTCTTCTTTGTCAGCTCATTGAAATGCACCTTCTCTGTCAAAATCAACCCATTCTGTCTCATTCATTTTAAAAACAATAAGTCAGTCAAAGCACTGCACAGGCACAGCTGAGCCCAACAGAAACTCCCATGAGAAATAGTAATGAACACCCACCTGTGCCTGAGAGGACATCTGCTGATAGTGACCGAGCGCTGTTTGCTGAGCAGAGTCTTGCACCTCAGTGAACACAATTAGAGACGAGAAGCTGCTCAGAGGCTCAGTTTCCATCAGGTAAGCTGTCCTGAGATCAGCCAGGAGGGCAAAAAATGTGTAACAGCTTCTACAGAAACAGGACTGGTCACATGGGACAAAGACACAAGCAAGGTAAGCTGCTTAAAGGGCTGAGGAGCCACAAAGGGCCTCCAGGGCCCCAGACAACCAAATTTAAAAAATGCTGTATCCAAAAACTTTTCAAGAACTAACAAAAAGGTCAATTTTTTAAAAAAAATGCACAACAAAACATTTTTCAAACCTTTTCAATTATGTTACCTGTCTTTATCTCATTAATGTTTTTGCAGCCATGCTTGTGGTGTAGCTCTACTCGGATGGTAAAGTTGGTCGTGCCACCATTTCAAACCAGACTGAAATATTACAAAATCTATTGGACAGACTGACATGAACCTTTGTGCAGATATTTTTGAGGTCGCCCAGAGGATGAATCCTACTTTGGTGATCCTGACCTTTCCTTGCAGTGGGTCAAAGTTTTCACTTACACAGTGAATTGACTGTTTCTGTCTCTGTTTTGCTCTGTGTGCGTTGTACAAGTGATGAAGTTTGGTTGGTTCAGCTGGACCTCATCATATATCTTTAACATTTTCAGAGGATGAGAGGCACTGGATGTACAGTCAATGCTCTTAGCTCACTCCCTTTCCTGAATATGGTCTGAAATACAGGCAGCTTATGGTCACGCATTTTATTTGTTTTGCTATCAAGAAATCTGTGATACCTTTCAGTAAACAACAAACATGATGCACCACATTCTTTTGCACGGTTTGTTTTTTCTTGCTGTTCAACATTCCAGTTATAAATACCAACTCTCAGAACAAACAGAAACAGACTAATGCACACTACATTAATGTAAACAACAGGGTAATAAATGGTGAGTTCAGAGGTTTTCCGATATCCTGTCCGATACCCCTGAAACGTCATGCAAACTGCATCCACTACAATACAAGGGAGGTGAATGTATGAAAAATGTGATGTGTTTTTCATCGTCGCAGATGCTGTGTTTAATCCACAGACCTCACTGTTTATCGGGACTTTACTGTGGAAAATGGGGGCAGAGCTCTCAAAAACAATTTAAGTCTCAATGTAACATGAAAAAAAGGTTTAACAATCAGAGGTCATCTGCTGGATTATGCTCCTGAACGTCACCCTGGGGTGTCTCAAAGGACAGCAGAGCCTGTTCACATACAGTGCATTCAGAAAGTATTCAGACCACAATTTTTTTTCATATTTTATTATGTCAAAGCACAACTCAAGACACACTCAAGACCCCATAACGACAAAGCAAAAACAATTGTAGATTTTTTTGCAAATTTATTAAAAAGAGAAAAACTAAAATATCACATTGACATACGTATTCAGACACTTTGCTATGACACTTGAAATTTAGCTCAGGTTCCTCCTATTTCTCTAGCTTGTCTTTGAGATGTTTCTATACCTTGGTTGGAGTCCACCTGTGATTGGACCTGTTTTGGATAGGCACACACCTGTCTATATAAGGTCTCACAGCTGACAATGCATAATCACATTGTCCAATAATCAGAAGATCAGCGGTTCAATTCTTGGTTCTTCCAGATTCTCAGTTTTTAGGCAAGATACTGGTCCCTAAATTGCCCCCGATGTAACATCGGTGAGTGAAAGAGCGCGTGTGATAGAAAAGCACTGTAAATGTGAAGAGGTGAATGCGACTTGTCGTGTAAAGCGCTTTGAGTGATCAATAAGACTAAAAAAGCGCTAGGCCTATATAAATGCAGCCCATTTACCATTAACCACATCACAGCAAAAACCAATCCATGAGGTGGAAGGAAATGTCTGCAGAGAGACAGGATTGTGTCGAGACACAGATCTGGGGAAGGATGCAATGATGGTTCCCAAGAGCACAGTGGCCTCCACTGGAACAAGCAGGACTCTTCCTAAAGCTGGCTGCTCGGGCAAAGTGAGCAATCAGGGGAGAAAGGCCTTGGTTATAGAGGTGACCAAGAACCCAGTGGTCAGTCTGGCTGAGCTCCAGAGATCCTGTGTGGAGATGGGAGATCTCTGTGCCTTTCAGTAAACATATTCTGCTGTTGCTGTTGACTTGGCCCATTTTGCTGCCATTCATCTTTAGCTGTGCTGCTAAAGTTGAAGGGGTAGACCGCCACATTGGTCCAGACTGAAATATCTCAACAACTTTTAGATAATAAAGAATACATTTTGCACTGATCCGTGGTTAGATGAATGCAGGACGTTCTGCCCTGTTAGCAGCATGTTGAACTTCTGGGTTGAAAGTGAAATATCTTGAAAATAACTTTGGAGATATTTAATATACTGCAGCTTTTCATCCTATCAACATTTCAGTTTGTCCAATACTTTCATTTATGACCAAATACAACAACAAAAAAACAACAACACACACAAAAAAAAACACTACCATAGTTCCAAAACATGATGAAGATCTAGTTCCAGCACAGGATGACAACCAGGCTACAGCTTATGCTGAAAAATCTGAACTATTCCTACTCAGTAATGCGCATAGTATCTCCCACCATTTGTCCATATTATTTAAAGCTTTTTATTGCCTCTTTAATTGATAGTTGACTTTACTGAGGCAGAGAGGAGAAACAGGTCAAACAACATGACCTGTGAACATGGTGGTAACACGGTACATCTTAGACCAAACATCCAGGACGCCCCTGATATTTCACATTTAACCATCAATCACTTCAAACAAATGTGAAGGGAATGTCTGATGCTGTTGAGTGGTTGCCTTTGCAGTACAAACCAAGGAACTGTGCTCAGAACAACATTTTGCTTGTTGGAGGTTAGTACACAGATGAGAAGAGGCTCTAACACTGACCTGATGAAGGCCAGTCATGATCATCAGATTAACACACAAAACCTCATATTTCTGAGTAAAAATGCTGCATTTTTGGCCTTTTTTAAAATCGTACCTTCTCCTGAAAAATCCTAAAAATATTAAATGGTTTATGTTACACAAATATCCACAGTATTGAATGGTTCAAATGCCCAAATGTGTGATAAAAATGAACGGATCAGACTTGCAGACAAGTATGCACTCAGAAGTAACTATTCTTCAACAAGTGTCCGTTTGTGTCTGTCTTCCCTCTTCATTAGGCTTTTCTCACAATGCGTCCGCTCTTCCTCAGGTCCCTCCCTCCTCTGTCGGTCCTGATTGACCTGCTGCTCGTCCTCCAGGCTCCATGACACACCCGTGAACTGAGGGGGAAGCACAGGTAATTTAAACCTTTGTGATTTCACTAGAAAGAGAACACACGCCACATCACTTAATTTCATAAGATGAATAAGTTGTGTAACTTTTCCTGTAATGAAACAACATCTGACTCCATAGTTGATTCGTCTTATTATGTCAGGTTCACTTTTCCAATTGACATAGTTGGTGTATTCTTGGTCTGGGAGCTGTTTTCATGGTTTGGTTCAGGTTCATTTCCAGTGAAGGGAAATCCTAATAACAGTATACAATAATACTTTAATATATGATAATGACACTGGAAAAAGCAAGCAAGTTTTTACCAATGTGTAGAACTGGGATATTAAACTTCTCACATAATAACAGGTGGACTTATGACACCTGGGCAAGTTTCATTAACTTAAGAGTTGAGAATATTTCATCAGTTTTCAGGTCAGAAATTAACCTCCATATTCAAAATATTCTATAGATTCTATTATATAGACTAAGATTTTTTGTGAGTGTTTGCATTGCTAATCAATATCAGCCATTCTTTTCCGGGCTACTACTGGACTGTCAATCACTAGGTCATAACAGTGCCTCCATATTTACCAAAGCGAACATGCAGATGCTCTACTCCTGATTAAGCCCAGCACACACACGCACACATGCACGCGCACATGCACACGCACACACACACACACACACACACACACACACACACACACACACACACACACACACACACACACACACACCTTGAGCATAGCAGAGGTCCAGCAGCCAGTTTGCGGGGCTTGGCGCTCTGTCTTCGGTACTGCATCCAGCCGCAGACCAGCTCGTGCGCGATCATCATGTACAGTAGGAAGATGAGCACGGCGGGATCCATTCGGATGCACGCGCCGCTGGATGAGAACCGGCAGGCGCAACTAAAACCGGTCCGAATGAGAAAGAACAGTGCCGGGCTGCGGGATGAGAGATACTTGTTGATGATGACGATGAGGAGGATAGCGTCCTCGTGCCCAAGTTGTCCACTCCAACTTTAGGTACTCAAGTCGCGAGGCACAAGCTGCTGCTGCGGTAGTCGCTCGCGCTCCACCCATGACAACACAGCATCCTCCAGACTCATCAGTTCACCGCGTGAGACGGTGATTTTTCTCTCTCACTGACAACAGATGAGAGTCACGGTGACAACAGCAGAGAGGGGACATCGGATGATGTTGCCGTAGAGACGCAACCGTTGCTAGGGGCAGGATGTCGTCATCACCTTTTCCTAAAGATGAACGAGGCATTTGACCAATTCAGAGCCATGCAGAGAGCTACCAATCAAGAGCAGGCACCGATGTGTCCTAACGCTTGACTGCTTTATTAGGCTACCATTCATCCTCTGAAAAGGGATGTGATTACTCATTAATTGCCCTATCAGTTATTTTTCTTATCTGTGAATTGATAAATATTTAGCCCCAAAATTTGTATAGTATGGGCTGGAGTCTATTATCACTGTGCAACCTGACAGCCAGAAAGGATAACGAGACAGAAGAACAAGAAAAATCAGCTAAAAACACAAAAAATAATTTATTTTCAAATAGTTAATCAGTTAAAAGTTAGTTCATTAATGTCCTTGATGATTACTTTTTATTGATTGACACTGACTTTAAATTGCTGATCTAACTTTGAGAAGAAATCATTTCAAAATTCATGTCAAACCACCCACTAAAACCAAAGTGACTGAAAAGGTTTTCAAACTAAAATACCTATAAAACAAAGATTCCAGAGAATGTAATTTTTTCGGATTTTGAGGAGTGATCATCAAGTCACCTTTTTCACCGAATATATATATTAATATTTTTACCTCATGAATTACCAATTAGCATTTTTGCTACAATCCAGCATGTCTACATTGTATATTTAGTACTGATGTTTATTAAGGTGCATTGTCACTATCAAATAAACAATCAAGTAAATAAAATTTTCATTTCACCAGTAGACCAAAAAACATACTGACACCAGTGTTTCAGAGCTCAACTTTAATTCCTTTATCATTAGCGCTCAATTATATCTTGTTTCAAAGCAAAGTTAACCCTCCAACACATCCAACAGAATACAGCTGTCCTACAGCCTTTTTCCAAACAGCAGCATCCCATCTACTCCCATAATGCAACTCGTTAATATCTTTCATTAGATCCGCCCTGCCTGGTAAACTCACATAAGATTCAAATACCATGTCCTCAGTTCATGCTTCCTGTTGTAAAGCTGGGATACATGGGTGATGACTTACTGAGTGAGTCATTTTCTCATATTCGGCGAAGCTCCTCCAGAGCCACAGAAAACATTGTACAACTGGTTTCACAGGCTGAGTAGTACATATCATAATTAGTAACCTGGAGAAGTGCTTATTTAAACCACAATATAGAAGCCCAACCTGAGTTCCTCTAAAACCAGACAAAGGGGATTCAGTCAAGTTGCACAATACTGTTGGAACCACCTTACACATCCAAAATAGATCCTATATATCTGCATGCAAACGATCATGGGTTATGGTCAGTCTCACTTTTAAATAAAGCTAAGCTAATTTCCATCCATGACATGTTTGACGTTCTGCTTCTGACTTCCATCTGTCCGTCCTCAGGCAGAGAGCTGCGACCATCGAGGGCTCCACCAGATCTCAGGCAGCGGCGCTGATTAGGCCTTCATCAGTGTTTCAGCATGTGGGCTGTGTGTTTTGTGTACGTGTGTGTGTGTGTGTGTGTGTGTGTGTGTGTGTGTCATGTAAGGGCGACACAAGCAGTTCTCCTGCTGTGATATCGCCTTCATTTCACAAAGCCACCTTTAGGTGGCAGGACCACCGCTCCCCCAGCCTTACGCCACCTCCATCTCTTTGACATCAGTAGACTCCTGCAGAAACAAAGGAAGAAGAGTCGATCGTCAGTGAGCACAACTTTAATATGGCCAGAACTAGTCTAGGAAGGATAATAAACTTGTTAGTAAACAGTAATATTGTTCTGTATCAGTCTTCTCAATGGCCCTGCCAAAAAAACAAAAATAATGAGTCTTATGATGCTCATATATATATATATATATGTATATGTAATTATCTATTAAACTGTGCTTTCAGAGTACAAATGAACAAGGATGAGTATACAGTATGGTCTTGCCACCGTATCAAATAAATAATGAAATAAAACATTAGTCATGAATAGTACACTCACATTGACATGATTGAAGCCAGCTTCCATAGGATGGTTCTGTGCTGGTGGAACCTTCATACGGTCTTGCTAAAATGAACAAACATTATCCAGTAATCAGTCATGCTACAGGAAAAACTGCTGCTAGCTACATTAAAGCTAACGTATGCTACTTCTTTGTGTTAAAAACAGTGGTATTTTATATCATCTGCAGGGTGGGCTCTTAGGTTCTAGTAGATATGTGGCTGGTATGTTTAGTGTGGTTGGATCATTTTATCAATTGAGAAAATGAACAAAGCGTTGAGGATGTTATTTGGTTGGTTAAGGACATTTTTATTCAGCTACAACGACATGACTAGTGTTACAAGTGCTGCCCTCTGCTATCTTTGTTGTAGAACAGTATCATTTAAATGACACTTTGCCAACAATGGCAGAAAGTTATAGATTTATTGACTTCTTCTCAATATTCTGAGTTAATCTTTGCTCTCCTTCTTCTCTGCTCTGTTATTCTCTCTGTTCTTTGTTTCATTTCAGATTTGCCACCTTACATCTCTGAAACAGTCTAAGTGTTAGGTGGCAGCCTTTGTGGTTGCCTTGTTCATTCAGCTCCTAGTTTAGCTTCTAGCGAAGCCTAGCATTCTATCTTAGCTTCAAATAATCTGCAGTTAACATACCCTCGCTCACTGTATCACAATAGTTCTTGGTAACTGTGCCACCCAGGAGAAACAGTGTGTCTCTCCTTGGTGACAACTTAAGTTGTAAGTTGTTGTTAAGTTGTAATAAACCAGCATTATCCTTTAGTACTCATGGATCAGTGTTGTCAAAGGTTTGCATATCAGATTAACTCACTGTGAGGTCTGGCTCATATGATTGATTAGTGAAACCACCACCAGTTGGGGGAGATGATGATGATGGACCAGTCATAGCCTGGACTTCTGGGCGGATTCGTAAGTAGTAATACAGCAGGGCGACCAAAGTGGCGATCAGCAGCAGGACCACGATGACAGACGCTGCCATCCCTCCTTTGTTGTCGGATCTTTTTGTGGCTACAGAGGAGGTGGAAAACAATGACAATGAGAAGACAGTGAGAACACATTACACTACAGTGAGACATTCTGTCAATGGGCTGAACTGCTGGTTCTACATGTTAGGCCAGTTCACATGTGCTGCCGATAAACAATTTCCCTTCCTGATAAACCTCTTTAAAAGCATACCACACATTTTCAATCTAACATTGAACCTTCTCAACAGCCATTTGTTTCAAAGTGCTATGACTGTCAACTTGAAAATCGACTTTTAAAAAAATGAAGATGTAAATTAAAATCCTTGCTGTTTAGCAGCATAGTTATATGTTAGTGTGTCCTTGCAGCTGCATTAACCCAACATGTTAAAATAAAGGGAACTGTGCTGCGTTACTGATCTCAAGCAAATTTTACACATTCGTAAGATGATCTTCAGATTGTAATATTGTAAGTAACTGGATATTAATGTACGATATACAGTATTATAATTATTATCTTTTTTGATTGTGAAAAAAAATAAGATTTAAAAAATTAATTTTGCAGTGCAAAAACTTCCCATATTTTTATTCACTTTCTATAATTGGAAGCATTTTCAGAGCTGCTTAAGTCACAGTTACTGCAACCTGCAGAGGTCAGTTTGTTCTTACAGCTGAGAGCTCAGCTCTGTTTGGGTGTGTGGGGACGTAAAATCTGGATAGAAATCAAATTGGATCAATCTGCCTCTTTTTAA
This sequence comes from Seriola aureovittata, assembly GCF_021018895.1. Classification (NCBI taxonomy): domain Eukaryota; kingdom Metazoa; phylum Chordata; class Actinopteri; order Carangiformes; family Carangidae; genus Seriola; species Seriola aureovittata. The sequence continues at coordinate 5,692,752 of NC_079381.1, forward strand.
AATTTTCTTCTGGAGAAAATCAGTTTAAAAAAAAAAAAAAAAGACCATAAACAAACACTATGGTTAAAAACGTGCAAAACCACACGCATGGCTCTTCAAATTTAATGCAAGATTTGGGACTTCAGCACTTACTTATTGGATCTGTGACTTCCTTAGCGCAGTTGACCCCAATGGTGTACTCAATGTCATCCAGAGCCAAAGTGCCTGATGTACCTTTCATTCCTTCAAATACAATCTGTTCACAAGACAAGACAACAACAGCAGAAACAACAGACAGCATTGTTAAAGAAACCTGAATGCAAAAGTAACGTCCCGTTTCTTCTGCAGTGGAGAAGACTACATAGGGTTTAGGTGTTAAAATCACTATATTAGTATGTAGATTAAACACAGGTGAGAGTCTGACCTGGTATTCCTCAGTGGACGTGATGTTGATGTCAAAGCGTCTCCATGGTCTTCCCAGGTCATTTACCACCAGCAGCTGATGGAGACGACCTTCAGACAGCCTCCACACCCACAGCCGACTGTCCGCTACATACATTCAAACAATAAACATGGGTTGTGTAATAAAATACAAAAAAGTAAATGCATCGCACACATCAAGACACCTGAATCTGCCAAACCAGAGATGAACTAGGCATAAAAGTTGATTTAAAAAATGGATCATTACATGAGAGGGGTCTCCAGGCCCAGAATCTCAGGCAGGTGCCCTTGGTCGGGGGCAGGTGAGGGCTCAGCAGCTGAGCGTTTTGATTGCCTGCTGTCCGATTGCTGCTTGGTAAGAACAGGAAGTGACCTGGCAGAAAGAAAAGGGAGGGTGGTCAGTTTTACACTTCAGTACATTTTTGCTACATGATGTGGGATAAACACAGAAAAGGACACAAAGTGTTGCTCTCTACACCTTTGGCCACAATATCCACAGTCACAGTATCTCTGTCCCTGTGTGTCTCTGCGTTACCTCTATCTGTGCCCAGAGTGTGGTCCTCAGTTGGGATGGAGTAGTGCCGCTCCACCTCCTGACTCGTCAGCTCCCAGTCCAGTTTGTCAGCTTTAATGTTTTGAGTGTTGCTCCAGCTGCACATCCCTCTCTCCAGGTTACACCTCGAACCTGAGATATTTCACAGAACAGAAACGGACACTTTCACAAAGAAGGTACAGCTATGTACTGTTCTTCAGGTTAAAATGCTTACCAGGATCCTAATTGTAGCAGCTGTTATTAAAAGTCTATGTCTCTGTCTAATGTGTCTCTACTTTGCTTTGTTTAGCCTTTTAATTTGATGTGGCCTTAGTATCCAAAATTGGGATAACAAATTCTAATATTAATAATAATTTGTGTACTCTTTGATTATGCTGACTATTGTATAGCATTACATTTTACATTGTATTAATAATAATCCAATGTATTTATAAGACTCAAAGTGCAATGATATAAGTGAGTAAAATAGTTTAACAACCTCCCAAAACACATGGGCATATGTTTCCCATAATGCAACTCAACATGGTTCTTTAAGCTTCTTTAGAGAGCTGAAAAATTGCATGGCGACCAGGAGAAACCAAACGTTTGTGGCTATAATATTACCTTTGTCACTGTAATCTAACTGAGATGAGTAAAGACAAAAAAGAGCGCTCACAGGTTCTAGTCTGAAATTGCACCATATCTCCCAGGTGAACCAGCATGCTAAAACTCTTTTGAGTTCCTCCTTAATTTTGATAAGGCAGAGTGATGCAAACCTTGACTTTCACATGGGTGAGCTGAAAGGAAGATGTCATCAACTGCAACGTGAGTGTCTTTGCCTCCAGCTCCAACCACCTCAAACTCCAACTACAGAACAACAGCTTGGCGTCAGCTCGGTTTAATGCACACACACACACACACACACACACACACACACACACACACACACACACACACACACACACACACACACACACACACAATCTTACAAATGAAAGTTTACAAGGAATGGTTCTCTAAAATTGCTGGGTCAAATTCTGCTGGGGAGATTTCCTTAAAAGCCAGTCAGGGGATTTTATTGCCAACAAAAAGTCAATTGTACAAAAAGGCAGAAGAGAATTAACTGTGAGACGGAATATATTAGAAAGACAGATACAGTCTATAGTTACAGGCAGAATGCTGAAACATAATGTATTATTTCCCATATTTGTCATGTTTCACCACTTTGTTGGTAATAATTTATTAATTGCAAATGGGAGTAATTACTTAATTTATTTTCTGTGCATAAAATAATCAATCACATCATTACTGGCAGCTTGAAAAGACTACAATTGTTCCATCAGCCCCCTCCTGCCTCCACACTGTACCTGCCAGTCCACAAGGGCACTCGAGATGTTGCCGTTGCCATGGCGCCAGACATCTCCTTGATTCAGACTGTCAGAGAAGATCTTCACCCTGTCTCCCTTCACCGGCTTCATGTACACCGTCAGAGAACCTGCAGAGTATGCAGTATTAAACTGTGTTTTGTTTATTTCTTTATTTGTTTATTTTTTGTGCATGTTTTGTGTGTGAGGGTGTCTCACCAGGATTCACTCCTCCCATGTGATACCAGAAATGCACACACTCAGTCCTGGCGGTTCCCTGACGAACAGGGGAGGTGAGGACTGCAGTGCTGCCGGAGGGGAGAATGTTGGCTGCGGTGTTAGCCATCATGTAAAAACCTGAGCACCAACCAGAAACAGGATGATCTCAACTCACTGTCTCTCAACTTTCTGCTCACATGTTAAAATATTTAATGAGACACTCTCTCTCTCTCTCTCTCTCTCTCTCTCACCCAGCTCGGTCTCCAGAGTGTGGTCAGTTTTGGGTCCAGCTATCGTGGTGCTGTATCCGCTGCGGTGGAGCCAGTGAGCTTGACCAGAGCTGGTGTACCCACAGCGCTGGCCTTCAAAGGAACACATCCGTGGCACGGTGCACGGACGGGCCACAAACGCCACATCATCAATGGCCACCTGCCCGTCAAAGCCGGAGCGAACCGCCTCAAACATCAGCTGTTGGTAGATAAAAAAAAAGTTGCAGACGTTTGAATGGAAGGAAGATAATGTCAAAGTAGTTTTTTCATTTTTTTTTATAATACTGGGAAACAAAAACTCCAACGAGTTGTTTTATTTTACCACAAGGGGGCACAGTTTCTCAAAAACCCCAATCCAACTGATTCCTTTCACTGCGCTGCCCCCCTTCATGTCTCTGTGCTGTCCCCCTTCATGTCTCTGTGCTGTCCCCCTTCATGATACTGTGCTGTCCCCCTTCATGTCTCTGTGCTGTCCCCCTTCATGTCACTGTGCTGTCCCCCTTCATGTCTCTGTGCTGTCCCCCTTCATGTCACTGATGTTTACTATGAACCATACGTTATGTTTTGTGATGCATTGTGAATGTTGAGACATTGATTAATAACTACAGACTGACTGAACACATTCCTACCCGAAAGCCTGTGGGCTGTTGTGGCACTGTGCAGTGGGTTTCGTGCCACATGTTGCCATGAGCCCCACTGCGGGTCCAGAGGACGGTCTCATAACCGTGTTTATCTAACAGCTTTACATTCAGGGCACCTGGACGGGGTCAGTGAGTGGGAGAGGACGGTATGAGAAGACATCATATGACATTTTCGGATTATTTCCAGCTTGGATCAAGATAATATTTCCTGACAAACCAACATACAGTATCTGCCATTCTCTGTCAGTTTGTGATCAAAAGCACACATATGGAAAAAAAAAAGTTTTAACAAACAGAATAATATGTCAGTTACTTCAGATATTTTTTTCCCTTTAAAACATATTCACATGGTTAAAGAAATTATGCTTCATTATCATTATTTAACTCTAAACTGCTTCCTGTTCAGTCACATCCTCACCTGTGTTCGGTCCATAGAGTTTGTAGAAGAAGGACAGGCACTGATCTGTGGAACTTGGTAACTGTGGAAATGAAACTAAGCGTCCGAACAAACCGCGCAGGGAGGGGCTCCACATGTCCACAACAAGGCTTTTGCCTGGACAGCAACAGAAGGGTGGGAAGTCAAGTCAAGTCAGCTTTTAAAGCATCACAAGTACAGCACTGACTCTTTATATTCTACAACTAATGTATCTTCTTCAAATGTACTTAATGATTTATAGTGCGCATGACTGATGCAATTTAAGAGCTATATGTCAAGTTGAGCACATTTACAACAGATATGACTTTGTCACTTTTACTTTTTTTTTGTCACAATTTACTATTTATTAATGTCATATCACTGATTAAAAGGGCAAAACCACAGATGGAAACTAAGTGCATTTACTAAAATACTGTACTAAAATACGTTTTGATGTACTTGCACTTAACTTGAGCATATTGTACTTTTCACCCCACTGCGTTTATCTTACAGCTATAGTTATAGTTGTTCCTACATTCAAATTAAGATTTTACATAAAAACGTTTATAAAATACAACACACTGTTAAAGATTTATCCAGTGGTTTCACATCTGTTTGGCTTGTGACCTCTTACAAAACAGCAGTGTTTAGTTAGGGCTCCTTGTCACGTTTCACATCACCCCATTAACACTTGCTAACAACGTTAGCAGCTCCACCAAAGACAGATTTCTCCTTTAAACTTCTTTAATGGGTTCATTTAAATAAATGCTTAAGATTATCAATATTTCACAAAACAAAATGGGAGAAAAAACATGAAAAAATGAATATAATTTGTGTTTGTGTTCTTCTGTTCTACCCCATTAATCATCCTTTGGAGGGGCCTTACTCCTTAGGTCGGACATTAACAGCAACCACCCAACTTTGACCATGATAATTTAAAAACATTTTGCTCATAATACATATTTACATTTATTTAAGTAAGATTTTGAAGCCAGGGCTTTCACTTTTAATGGGGTATCTTTAGATTGTTGTATTGGTATTGAATCTGACTACATCACTAAATGTCTAAAGTCCCATCCTAATCATTCATTCATTTTCTACCGCTACTAGGGTCGCGGGGGGGCTGGAGCCTATCCCAGCATCTTTTCGGGTGAGAGGCGGGGTACGCCCAGTCCATCGCAGGGCAAACACATAGAGACAGACAACCATTCACACTCACAGCCACACCTATGGTCAATTTAGAGTATCCAATTAGCCTAATCCCCATTTTGCATGTCTTTGGACTGTGGGAGGAAGCCGGAGTACCCGGAGAGAACCCACACTTGCACGGGGAGAACATGCAAACTCCACACAGAAAGATCCCACGGCCGAGCCGGGACTCGAACCCGGAACCTTTTTGCTGTGAGGCGACAGCGCTAACCACTGCACCACCGTGCAGCCCTCCTAGTCATTTATCAATTTAAAAATAAAAAAGATGTTTCATTAATGGATGGAGCGCCATGTTTTCACTCCATCTTCACTAACACATTCTGGATATAATAATAGCTTGCAGGCTTGAGGCTGTGTTGGGGCAACAATAACATCCCAAATGTCAGAATGTAAGAACCCATGAAAAGATAACTCCCACACACTGACTCTAAATCTTGGACCTGACACAAATCCAGCCGGGATCAAAACATATAGTGTTCATTTAATTAAATCTGTGTGGCCTTACTCCTTTCACTGATGCTGACACGTAACTATGAGCAATATGAATATTTATCCTCTCTCATTGTGTTCATAAAATTATTTAGATAGATGACATAATGGCCAATACACCGAACAGTAAGACACTTATAATGACTGTAAAAGCTGCTACATAACATTAACATTGCCACAAACCATTGAAATCATTCATTCATTCTTACTCTATTGGACACATTCAAAATGTGATGTTTTCTAACATTTTTAATTGAGCTCACCGATCCCGATGGTGTGGTCCATCCCACTGAGCATCGTCCAGTCAAAGTTGTCGCTGTTGTCCTGATACCATCCACACAGGTCATTTTCAAAGTTACATGACAGTCCTGAACAAAAGACATTTTTTATAATCATTGGTTAAATTTAAGCATTGAGATGTCAAGGTAAAATATGGATTGTGCAGTATTGTGTGATACTGTAAAGAGTCATGAGAACAACCTGTCGGAGAAGAAGGGAAATAGTCAGCGTAACAGCTGAGAAAACGAACGTTTTTCACTTTAATCTTGGCGCATGGACACAGTTTCACTGCGCGAGCTTCAAACGCCAGCTGGACAAGATAAAACAGAAGAGATCTAATGAGTAACAACACATTCACAAAATTCAACCAGTTCAGCTCTGACTGTAAAATAGATTTTGATCCAACTGTTTTCTTTCAACCAACTAAAGGTGGCAACAGGAAATGATCTTTGCTTCCTCTATAGCTGCTGTCCTGTACTTAACAAGTTCTGCTGTTTCCTATTATTTCCTATTTTCCTGTTTAATGTTGCCTTTATATTTTCCTTCTTAAAACTACCTGGTTAAAAATGTACTTTACTGTACGTTGGATTCAATATTTTTGATACCGACAGGCTTGAAAAGTCTCTTTGTGGCTTCATCAAAGCATAAATTTTTACATTTAAAAAATATGTTTTTGAGGAGAACAGAGGTTCACATCTCTGAGCCGAATCTCATCATCAGTGGAAAAATCTTAAGTGTAAAAAAGTTTGAGTATATGAGTGTCATTAATGCCCTGAAAAAAAGCTGACCTGGAAGCGATGTTTTCTGGCTCCAAGAGTTACACTGGCATTTTGCCACTCAGCCTCTCCTATTCCTGTCTTCCCACTGAACTCCCACAGTTTAGGCTGCACGCCCAGCAAGCTGTCAATCACCCTGAGGGACACCTCACCTGCAGCAGACAGATGGTGACAGAGTCATGTCAACACATCTGAATCGTGCGCCAGGGAAAAAATGTAAAGAGTAAGAAGAAGGCATGTTAAATAATAAGTCTAACAGTAGTACCAATGTGATCTGGATTCCCAGTTACTGCAAAATCAAAGCTGAGGGTGCAGGCTGGACCAGAGGGGCCCAGGAGGGGGGTCCGTGTCTGGGCTTCAGTCAGCTGTTGTCCCGGGGCCTTGGCTACATACAGGTATTCCCCTAAGAAATGTCAAACAGACAGATATTAAAAGATTTTGTCATTTTTTAATTACTACATATTAGCTAATGAGTAATCGAGTAGATGGATGTAATGGTGGAGTAGATGTACCTGTGTTTTCATACATCCAACCTTGATTTCCGATGCTGGTATCAGTCCAGCCTGAGCTGCCCTCAGGGTAAGAGAAATCCCCTGCAGACAAGATTCATGGAGACATCACACTCAAAGATATCACAACAAAGCAACAGTGACATGCAGGATGCATGAGACATCAGGACAAGCATGTTTTGGGCCCTAAGAAATAGACTGACAAAGAATTTCAGCTAAAGGTCTCGTAATTTACACACCCCCTGTTTTTTATTCGAAGTGTCGATCCATAAGAAAATATAAAATCATCTCAGTGTAGTTTTACATTTCCTCTCTCAGGCTTCTTTCTAGAGCTCTAGAAACAACAGGTCAGTGCGCCAATCAGAGGAGAGGAACTCTGAGCCTCTCTCTCTGCACCTGAACCCTAAGGCTGATTAATTGAGCTTCAGCCGTCTCTGATAAAAACCTAAATACTTTGAATACTCTGATAACAGTAAGACAGTCGTAAATAAACTCACCACATTTGGCTTCATCCTCTGCTCCTGCACAGTCAGGGTAGAAGTTGCACATCTGGTCTGGTTCAGCACACGGGTCTTTAGGAGGTTTGGGGAACTTTGGGATGGTATAATTTGCTGTTCAAGAAGAGAATGTGAGACAGCAGATTTAGGATGCATGTGGAATTACATTTGTTCTTCTTTAAGTTAAGGTAGTTAGAGGGTTTACCAGTTGATGGGCGGCATTCAGGAGACAACATAATGCTGTCGACGGCGATACCTCCATATGCAAAGTCCCTGATTGCTGCCATTACTACGATCTATAAGGAGAGAACACAGAGGAAGAGAAAAATAAGATGAATGGGCAAGAGGTGAATTTATTATATATAGTCATTACAATTCTCTACATACAAAAGAGAATCCTTCATTTCCAAAGTGCTATATACCCATTTAATGAAATAAAAAATTACCATTTGTAATTCATTACTGAATATGTCTAAAACACAGGCCCTCAGTTGTATAAGAATCATGAGTTTGTCAAAATTTTCTCATTCCTTGTCCTTTCTTTTGAAAGTAGGTGTTTTTTTTTTGGAAAAAAATTCCCATGAATACACGGATATATATGCATAACAAAAAACTGCAGTAGAGAATTAGCAGATGCACTGTATATATGTGAGGTTCTTTGGAAAAAGTGTTGTCATTACATAATACCCGAAAAATGATAATTCAACAGTAAAATGTTACGCTCGGTTCAAATCCTGCTCACAACTCACACATTTGAGATCCTTATTAAAACATTTATTTTATTGTGTTCTGTTTAGTCCACTGACACTGCCCACAGATTATCACCTTTTACATTTTAAAGACTTATTTCAAAATATTTGTTGTATATTGTGTATTACTATATGAACCACAAGGTTGTTGTGTCTGATTGTGGCTATACAGTAAATTTACTAGAAGTGTCGACAGTGTGTGGGAGTTACATTTGGTTATCTTGACTCATTTTTTACTCTCTTATGTCACCTATCTGTGTACAGGTGTGCAAGGATCACTTTTCCCATATGCAAATGTAACATATACACTGTATATAAATATTGAATTTCCATACATGAAATATATGTACATACAGGCCCGGTTCTAGACTGCTTTGATCGGGGCGACATTATGAAATGTTGACTGGTCACTAGCTGCCAGACTGCCAGTGGTTGTCTATGAGTGTCCTTTAGCACTGTAAGCTGTAACATGCACTGTTTCATGTTATCTAAAACTGAAGCCATAGAATCCAATAATACGTAAGCCCATAATGTATTTAATTTCAAACCGTTATGTCTAGAAGGTGATCGCAAATAACTCAAAATAAATAATCACGAAAACCACAATTTGCAAGTAGCCAAATAAATCTGTCAGAACTAGAGATCAATAAACCAGGCTGTTTTCATCAGAGTCAAGCCACTGAGTGAAGTAGGCTGGTAACCAGAGAACAAGCAACTGAGTAGTGATGAAGTGAAATGATAGAGAAGCAACTGCTCTCCTCACTGTATCCAGTTTTATCTGACCAGACCAGCCAATCAGATATAAATAAAACTGTGATTATTTGAATGTGGCGTGTTTATGATTGGTCAAATGGACTTTGACCCCTTAATGGAGCAACTATCAGGAGGCTAACACACTAAACTACAGAGAAAATATGGAGGACATGGTAAACAGTGTGGTATGAGGTTTTTTTTTTCATTTTGGTGGCCTCACAGTGACAATATGTTAAACACAACAATCCATCTGTCTATGAGCTGGAAACTGTGGCCACCATGGAAGACAAAAATCAAACATTTCAGCTCAATGTTTGGTGAGTGAAACATGTTAAACAACTGTGCAATAGATTTAGTTTTTTGTTTCCATTTTTGGCACCATCGCAGCTCCCCATTCATATCAATGAGAGTGAGAAGATATTACAAACTGTCAGTATAACACAATACGGATCAACAACACCCCAAAAGTTAAATTAGCTCATCTCCAAAACAGTTTCGACACAATGTTCATTGAGGTTATACCACTGTATTAGATTAGCATTCGTTTGACTCAGTGTAGCTAATGAACTGGTGACTCAGGGTGTGTTGTTCATCTAATACACAATACAGGCCACATTCAACTTCAATTATAACTCACATGGTGTCAGCGCAACACAATTTTATTAAAGCAGGTCACATGACTGAAGTTACTGTGTCTCAGGGGGTAGATAGGGGAAAAGAAAGAGGGGGGTAGAGGAGAGGGAGGGAGGGAGGGGAGGATGGGTTCCATTCAGGACATGGATTTCTTGAGGATGCGGTTCCTGGACATGCAGTAACCATCAATCTGCTCTGACAAGAGGCGGCTGCACCTCCTCAGTACATGCAGCTCTCTGAGTCTGCGAGCCTCTGCCTTCTTCCTCGCCTGCTCATCCTCATCCTGCTTCTTTCTGAGTCCAGACTTCAGTCTCTTGTGCAGCCAGTGCAGGGCCTTGGTGGATTCTGGTGTAGCTTGAGACCTGAGGCTCTTTCCTTCAGCCCTGGAGCTGAGGATGGAGTCATGTGGGTGGAGCTCTTGCTCGCAGCGTGTCGTCTGCTCTCCGACCCAGTTGTTGATCAGAGTTTTTCTCTGACCCTGTTCCTGGCTCTTCACCACATAGGTCAGGCATTTTGAGCTGGTGTTGTCTTGCACACGGCGAAGCTCCGCCTCCTCGCGCCTCCTCTGCTGCGCCTTCTTCAGATCACTGATGGTGTATCTGGCTCTCATGATGCGCTGCTCCTTCACCATCATGACCTTTCTCCACTGAAGCCTCTCTGTCTCCAGTTGCTCCTGCTTTCCTTTCTCCAGGGCCTTTTGATTATCTTCCTTCCTCTTCTCCTCCTCTCTCTTTTTGGCCTCCCGCCTCCTCCTCTCCTCTTCAACTCTTTCCTTCTGCCTTCTCACACTCTCAGCTTCTCTATCTCTTTCCTCCTTTTCTCTCCTGCTCCTCTGAAGCTCCTCCAGAGCAACTCTTCTTCTTCTCTCCATCTCCATCTCTCTCAGCTCTTTAAAGCTCTCTCTCCTGAGATACGTCCTTCTCTCTTCAGGGGTCATTTTGCGAATGTTGTTGGCAATCTCTATCTCAGCGTGGAGTTCATGTAGTGGTCTTGCCATCTTCTTCTAGTTCACTTGTGCAGCTCCATCTGTGTGTGTGTGTCTTGCAGAGGTGTTTGGTGAAGTGATGCAGGTAAGAAGAGTGGTGGAACCATGGAACAGTTCCATCAGTTATGACACAGATTCTTTGATTCCCTCACAGTTCTGCTTCTAGAATGATCCGTGTGTCTGTTGATCTTCAATTGGGAAATTTGTAACATGCTTCAGCCACTGTAAAAAGCACTTTTTAAAACTCCTCCAATGATTTAGCATCAGCTCAATAAAGTTGAGGCTGAGATATCCTGACTCTCAGTCCCTAGTATGGGTTAACCTCCAAAAACACTGGATCCTACATTTCCCACAACTCCCCACACCTCATGAATTTGCCCTCGGGTACAAATAAAGTATCTATCTATCTATCTATAGTGTCAAACACAGACTTTCTAGTTGCCAAGCTGTCACTACTATTTTCTCAGACTAGTCAAAGCTCTTCCAGAGCCACAGAAATATTCAACAACTTCCCACAGGCTGAGTTGTACTCATCACTAAAGTTACTAGACTTTCACAGTCTCACACTCTTGCTTGTGGTTTTGAATCGAGTTTGTGACTTACAAAATTCAGTAAGTATGCTCTTTTCAATCATGCTTGTGCCGTGGCCCTATTAAAGAAATGGTAATGTTGACTGGATGGTCAGTAAGTCGGTTAGTCAGTCCACCATTTTGGTTCACAGTGAAATAGTTAGACAAATATTCATTAGATTGCCATCACATTTTGTACATTCAAAGTCCTAAGCAGATGATTCCTAATGACTCTGATGATCTGGTTCCTTTTCATCTAGTCCCACCTACAGGTTGGCATTATTGATTTAGATTGAAATGTCTGCACACAGGCCCGCAGACTGCTTTGATCGGGGGGGCATTAAGAGATGTTGACTGGCCACTAACTGCCCGACTTAAAGACTGGTTACTGGGATCCTCTATGAGTGTCATTTAAGGCTGTAAGCTGTGACATGCACTGTTTCATGTTATCTAAAACTCAAGCCATAGAATCTAATAATACATAAGCCCATAATGTATTTAATTCAAACCGTTATGTCTAGAAGGTGATCGCAAATAACTCAAAATAAATAATCACGAAAACCACAATTTGCAAGTAGCCAAATAAATCTGTCAGAACTAGAGATCAATAAACCAGGCTGTTTTCATCAGAGTCAAGCCACTGAGTGAAATAGGCTGGTAACCAGAGAATAAGCAACTGAGTAGTGATGAAGTGAAATGATAGAGAAGTAACTGCTGTCCTCACTGTATCCAGTTTTATCTGACCAGACCAGCCACTCAGATATAAATAAAACTGTGATTATTTGAATGTGGCATGTTTATGATTGGTCAAATGGAGAAGGACAAAATACATCACATTACCCCCACGCCCCCACCCCACCCCCATGCCCATGCCTAGAGCTGGGCCCATGTACATATAAAATAAAAACACAGGTAAAAATTGTATATGAAACCAATTAGAAATTCATATATTGACGTATATATCTAGCCCATACAAATATGTATGTTCATGTATGTAAGCTTATATTACAGACATGTTACATAAATATATATCCACCCCAAAGACTGTTAATACATGTTGATATTATATATATTAGGGTCCAAAAGTCTGAGACCGCTTTCCCAGAAGTGGAAGATAAATATGTTTAAAATGGAATGAATAATGGCTGCGAACTGAGGACAAGTACTCACCTGGAAAGGGAATTCGGTGACAATCTCCACCTCTGCCTTCACCCAGACGTCGCCCAGGGCTCCGCCCCTCTCCCACACCGGGTAGATCTTATGATCAGCAACCAGCACCGTCAGACCGCCGGATCTGGGCCCAAACTGGTGAGTGTACATCACCATCTACAGCAGGCAGACAGAGGAAACCTTTCACATTAGGCTTTGAAATAGAAATCTTTTCTAAATTAAAGCTAAACATCACTGAACACAAACTATTTGTCAGACTGTAGGTATATTACTGTGAAACTGGAGGAAGAATAAGATTTGGACTCACCTTGCAAGGATGTGAACTATTGGTGGGTTCGAGGAGAGGACTTTGGAAAGCGGCCCAGTCAGCCGTGAGCTCACCATCAGGAGCAGTCACATATAGGAAGTGACCTGCATTAATAATAACGATACGCTTTCAATACGAAGGTACTGACGATATTTTACAGTCACTGAAACACTGAAGACATTAAGAATGAAACAACAACAGCTCGGTTTCAACAATGAGAAAACTGCCCTGGTACCTGAGGCAGTGTTGTTGGAGTGATCCCTGCCTGGTCCTATCAGAGGACCTGTGATGGAGAGCTTCTGCTGACTCGTCCACACCCATTTCAGCGGTGACAGTGACCTCAGGTCCCAGTCACACAGGCCTCCCTCAAAGTCACAGAGCCGATACCCGTCTGGAGCTGTTGTGGGAACAGAGATGGGTTTTTGAGACCGTCCCCACCAGATGAACAACAAGCACTGCTCAGTTAAAGGACCAGCGTGTGGGACTGAAGGGACGTATTGTCAGAAATGGAACACAATATTCATAATTATGTTTTCATTAGTGTATAATAATATAATGTGTTTTCGTTAGCTTAGAATGAACCCTTCATATTTACATAGGGAGGAGTTCCTCTTCCACCCTCCTCCTCCTCCTGGCTGGACCTCTTGTGCACACTAAAGTCTTGCACTGTCAGAGTCTTTTGTCAGTTTGTTTTGTGACGCATTTCTACTGTATGTCATTTAGTGAACGGTGCCAGGTGGAGGCTTTCTGCTGTGACAACTCAGGTGATGTCTGATTTCTCACCGCAGTTCTCCTCATCTGTCCCGTCGCCACAGTCGTCGCTGCCGTCACAGACCTGCCTCTGCTCCACGCAGCCCTCGCGCCTGCACTCCAGCATCCCAGCCGAACACTCGGCAGGGAGTGGCACTGATGACGTAAAGAGAGGAAAAACAAAAACATCAAAATAGTCATCATGATTAAGGAACACGGCTGTGGAGTTTTAATTGATCAATTTTAATGACTAATTAATCTATTATAGAAGGCAGGGCCGGCACATGAATGGGGACATTTTGAGGGACTCACAGGGCAGCGCGCAGTCTAAAAACTCCAGTTGGTCAATGGCCACATCTCCTTGTTGCCCCTTGGAGCGCTGTGAGTAAAGATGGACTTGGAAGGCTGTGGCAATACGTCCCAGGAAGATGGTGGCTTCCCTCCAGCCACGGACACTAGTGGCCTCAGGACGCCACACTAGGGCCTCTTGAGAATTCCTTTGAATGACCGATGCCCACAAGGGTGTGGAGCCCAGACCCGTGTGACCTGCAGGTAACGACACAGAAGGGTTAAAAGATATAACACAGCAATAATCAGATATGAGAAATAATTACAGAAATAAAAAAACAGAAATTACAAACAGAAACATGTAAAAAACCAACATGCAAATACTGCTGGTAAAAGTTGTACAAAAAAATATGAAATCCTGTCTTCAACATTGTTCCAGGACAGGTGATTAAAAGTAAGACCTGTCATTAACGGCTGTTACCTGAGTCCCACAGGAAATATCTGAGACGAAGACGACAGGTTGGTGAAGACTGTCTCATCTCCGGAGAGATTAAAAGTGCAGTATTGAGAGACTCTGACGTCACTGCGCTCACTCCCATAAACCAACCTGTGTGATGGGAAATATCATTATTATATATCTGTTATTCACATCATGGTTTAGTCCAGGGTGTTTGTCCGTTTGATCCAGTCTTATCTCTTCTTACCACAACTGTATATGATGATTTTTTCAGGTATTCTGGAATTGACAGTTTTAACATTGCTCTTATCATAATTATTATTTTAACAAAGGATTAAAAACTACTTCCTCTAATGTGAACGTGGCGGCTTGTAGTGATGAACCCAGAGACTCATCACCAACTCTGCAGCTCTACAGAGCTTTTCAGCCTCTTTTGCTCAAATGTTTTGAGCTGAATCAAGTTTTAAACTCAACACTGAATTGTTGATAGGGCAAAATACTTTACAAGCAACTGCTTATTTGCATGTAGCAACTCTGGCATTCACCTGTTACTGTCTACCTGATGAATGCCAGCCCAGTATTCGCTCGCTTTTAGCTCAACTCCTGAGGGCCGTATCTGGCTCTTTAGCTGCTGATCGCTCCACTATGTTCACCAGCTGCTCTCCAACTGTGTCTGATGCGTGTAAAGTGGGATTTTTAGAGCTGTTGTTGAGAAAAAAAACAGCTGTCTGCTGCTGGACTGAATCACAGCAGTAAAGTTGGTGAGACTGAAAGCAAACGATGAGTTAAAGTAAAACCTAAAGCTCCATAGAGCTGCGGGGAACTGCAGAGTGGTCTGATATCTGTCTGTGGGCTTATCACCATGGCAACAGCTTTCACATACACTGCATGTCAACAATTGATTAGCTGTTAATATAAAAACACTGATCACAGCATTTGAAATAATATTGATAACACATTTTACAATAAAGCAAAAATGTGAACGTGCATATAAGTTACACAACTCACTTTACACAAATACACCGCATCACAACCTGGATTTGATTATGTAGTTATGTTAGTTACAGTTCAGCCTTTATATAAGCAGGAAGATCATAAACACTTTTCAAGACCAACATGTGCAAAAGAAAACATAGCCAGTATACAACACAAAAACACATCTAACACACATAACTATTAGTTTCACACTGTGGAAAACAATTACATTTGGAATATCTCAGTATATGTTTTCATTGGAATGAGAGATTTATTCCTTTTTCATAATCCAGCATTAGATTTTTTAATTACAGACAGATTTTAAACAATAATAAACATTAATACTCCCTAGACTCTCTCTTTGCAACGTGTTACAATCTAACATCACGGGAAGACGAGCTGAACCTGTTCAACACTCGTCCTCCTGTGAAATGACGGTTCTGCTGTGAGTGTAACTGCTGCAGAGAGATCACTGTGGTTATGGCTGAGCTCACAGCTGCAGAGAAATTACTGGCTGTTGAAGCTGGCTGTGAATATCAGCCCAAGACGTGTTAATTACACACTTCATCAGCACATTTCATGTTTACATGGTGATTTCATTAGGAGCCTACTGCTGCTGCTGCTGCTCTGTAAAGCATAAAAGAGTCAAAAACTCATAGGCAGATATACCTGAAAATCTGACAAAATTGTTGTTTGTAGGAAATACTTTCTCCATTCCTGTACCACACTGGAGTTTGGGATTTCTGTGCACTATATTTAGTGATATTCAGCACTGTTTAGTTCCCAACTTAGCAGCTTTGATTCATAATTCAAAGGTAATTACTGGGACAGAAACACACACGCATTATCTCACTGCTGTTTTAGTCTCTTTAATTATCTCTGAAGCTGATTACTAAAATATGATTATTATAATGAAAGAATAGAATGAAATAGGAAATCATCTTTTATAGGGCTGCACAATATGACCAAGGGTAATATCCAAATTGCAGCAACTTGCACTGCAATTTTTTTGATTAAGGTCAAATGTGTCACAACATTGCTGTGCATTGTTAGCATCATAAGCATGTGGAGCCTTATAGTAACTCATTAATAAATGTTGATGGGTTTAACACTTTACAATAAGACTCCCTTAATAGTAATAGTTATAATTGGTAGTAACTCATTAGTAAGATTAATGAGTTGCAAGCATTAACTCCATCTTGCCAAATAGAGAGCCTGCATCAATGTATGGAAACTGTGTTATAACTTGTTTATAATTGTTTACTTATGATTTATAAAATGTTAACAACCAAATAAATAACCTAATTATAAACCATTTAGAAATCCTTTATAAGTGTTGTCTTATTGTAAAGTGACACCCTTTTTGCTGATTGCTCTGATGCACTCTACTGGTATGAAGGAGATACTGTATAACATGTAACAGCAAACAAAAGCACTTGATACTTTACGAGACACCTGTGGCTTATATGAGGACAAAAAAGAAAAGATGTAAGTATTAAAGTGTACCTATCGCTGTGCCGGTGGTGTAGTCAGAGGACGGCCCGCTGTTGGACCGCATGTCTCCTCCCTGATGTCTATACCAGCTGTACGCTGAGCTGAAGGACTGGTCAGTCCATCCACACAGTCCTGCATCCTCAAAGTCGCACTCGAACCCTTTTCCTCTGTAGCCTTGAGAGGTGGAGAAGAAGTAATAGTTAGCTGTTGCACTGTGTTAGTGAAATACTGCATGCAGATCCAAACAGGGAAGGTTTCTACTGACTAATAACTAATCATATTCAGTGAACTTCCATGTCTTCTGCTAATAATACAAGCAATATTTTCACATTTTTGAATGACTCACACATTTTAATAGAAATCAGATATAAAAACGGAAAAGGTCTATAGATCAGGTGGGGACACGCTGTCCTCTCTGTATGCAAAGAGGAGAATAAAATACTATCAGTTCAGAGAAAAAACATTTTAATACTTACCACAGTTTTCCTCATCGCTGCAGTCAGTACAGTCACACACAAAGTCACACTTCTTTTCAGGAGCCTGGCAAATGTGAGCCTGAGCCTCAGCGGCTGTGTGGTGGGACGGCACATCAGAGGACAGTGTTACTTCTTCAACTTTATTCAAACTAATGCAGAATATTAAAACTAATAACTGAAGCATCAAGTGAGTGATTCAACTCAACTGCTCCTTCAACTTCATACATTTTTTACAGTACAGTAGTTTCATGACCCTTTTAACAACTTATCTCATTTTGTAAAACAATCTTCACTCAAGGTCCACTTACTGACATGTTCGGAAGCTTTTGATCATATCACATAGTCTTCATCAGCAGGTGAAGGTTTGCTCACTTGTCATGGAAATGTTATTTTCAGTGTTTCCATTATTCTGACCACTTTTCTTCGCCCATGCTTTTTGAAGGCTAATCTCTGAACAGTCCATATTAAAATCACAAAAACAAAAATGAACAAATCGAAGCATCATCGGCTGATGAAGCCTGAGTGATAAGGCTGAAAGCAAGTGAGGACGTGGACCTGTAAATGGGGATTGCTGTTAACTGCTGTTTCCAAGGTCAAGAGTGAACTGACAACCTGAAGATTTAAACCAACATTAGGGAGTAGTCCTAAAGGTGAGAACATCTTCACTTCCATGATTACTGAACATATTCGATCTGCTGATGAAGACTGTGTGATACTGTCAGAAACAAGTAAGTGGACCTTTAGTGGAGACTTTTTGTCAACTATTGTATGCAAGGTCAAGAATGAGCTATCAAACTCATCTCAGCTAATGCTCTGACTTTAAGATCCAAATGTAGAAAGTATCATACATCAGACAGATGTAAAACAAACAAAGAAAGTGGAGGGGAAAGTATCTGCATCCCAAAATGGAAATACTTCAAGTATCAGAACAGTACAAGTACTTTTACTTCAAGGTTTTCCATCTGCCTCTGCTTGCAGGCAGTGTAAAATCTCAGATGACTCAGCTCCAAACTCTCTTATCAGGACTCATTACTGGCAACGATTTACAGGCCAACTAATGCCAACAGGCTCAAAGGGCAGAGAGAAGTAATGGGGTTAATGCCAGCAATATCTCTCCATCCAAAGGTCTATGATTAAGACTCAAGACTTTGTGCTGAAAGAAAATGTTCAGTTACACACGTACAGCATATAATACATGTAGCTGTAATGTGACAGTTTGTTTCAGTTGTTTCTTTTTTAATATGAATAAAAAGTGAATGTGAGGAAAAATAATTAAATAACAATAATCTGATCTTTCTATTTCTAAATCTTCTTTGTTTTGTTTCTAAATCTTCTTTGTTCAAGGAGACAAGTGACCTGTCATATTAAGACATAGCCAAACAAGACGAACACAGATTTGTTATTAGTTGAAATATTTCCCTTTCCATTTCCTAATGAACCATCATTATTGCTTTGGTAATATGTTTGCATTTTTTACACATGTACTGTAATTCTATAATTTAGTTTGTATATGATTCTCTTTTATTTTAAAACTATATATTTTACAAGCAATGTATAATTGAATGTGTGCACTCTTTCAACAAAGTATTTTGTGCATCTTGTATTTAAAAACATTTGTTTTTTTTTTGCTCTCAGTTTTCTGTCATTTTGATTTCTAAACATAAAGGTTGACACACACGTTTTAAAGTCCTCCACACTCTCGTGGTGGAGAAATAGGCTTATACAGAAACATGAAACATTTATTCATTTCTATATAAACTTATTTATCGCTGGTTGACATGTCATTAAATGTATATAGTGAGTCTATATTTACTGTAATCAGCTCATATGCCCACCACATGCAGGTTTTAATAGGAGAATGTAACAGGCTGCTTAAACCCTCAGAAAGGAGACAGGACATCACCTCAATGACCTCAACAGCTGCTACAGCCACACGTCTCAGTGACTGAGGTAAAACTGAGCGGCACCAAGAGAAAAACTGTCCATTTTTCTATTGTTTGGTGCTTGAACGTGAAAGTAGATTATTGAGAGTGAAAACAGTAGTTTAAATAGTTGAAAGCTCCTAAAAAAAAAAGGTAAGACCAAAGCTCAAGGCTTTTGTCTAATTTTTGTGACATGAAATCTGAAGCCTTAAGTAACTTTTCAACACTATGTTGTGTATGTTATATTTCTAAATTCTGCCAGCAGTTATTTCTACATGTGTAGAGTGTGGAGTGAATGTGCTCTCACCCCAGTGCAGACTCAGCAGCAGAACGAGGGCCGAGCTCCTCCAGTGTAACATCTTTTTCCCTCTTCTTCCACCAGATCAGTCTGAAGGTTTGAACGCAACCCGGAGAGTCTTTACCAGTTGACTCTGACCTCCCCTCGCTCTCTGAGAGATAAGGGCTGAACTTTACATTCACTCAGCACGCAGCTGCAACCCAACACCATAAAACAATTTTCTCCAGATGACAGTTTTCCACAGTGCACATCCGAGTATTGCACAATAAACTGAAGTGGACACAGTTGGCAACAGATGTGCAGAGCAATTTAGATGCAAACTGTGGTGCACGTACACAAAAACAAAAGTTACATTATCATTGTGTGAGATCGTTGACTCGTTGAGGAGCTGCAGGTGTGTGTGTGTCTAATGCCATATTGGCAGAATGGGAAATTGCTATTCCCACTTACGAGCATTTACACATTATTCCAACACTGTTACACCTGTTCCTAGTCTTCAGATAAACACAAGTTAACCTTTTTAGTTTAACCTTGTTTGTGTATTTTTGGTGGTTTTTATTAACAGGTGACACAAGATACCAACTATGTATAGCTCCTTTTTAATCATTTGAATACTGTGTTAGTGTTAATGTGAAGTTATGACAGTGATGTATTTGCAGCCATCTTCTTCAGTTCTTTTTGTCAAGATGGAGGCATCTGAACAACTTATCGACACCACATATAAATAACTGAATTAAATTTAACTACACGTGTTTTTTTTTTCAAATCCTGATTCAGATGACGAGGTCAGTGTGATCAAAATAATCTCTTGGGATCAGTCAAGAGGAAATATGTTTAGCCTAGCTCCAGAAAACATGACAAAAGCACCTCAATTGATTTTTGGATATATCTGTAACTAGCTTGCCAGCACATTTTTTACTTTCCTAAAGCTAAGGCAGGCTAAACTAAAATGTCCTCAGCTCTACAGAGCATTTCAGTGTTTTTAGTTAATTGTTTTGGTTTTATGTTTTTTATGTTTATGTTTTATGGTTTCATATTTCCTACCTCCAAATAGCATTAATTCCTGGTTTCAGAAAAAACTCAGCTAAAGAAACTGTTCACTAACTGCCCAGCAGCAAACAACTGACAGAGTTTGAATAGCTGGAACATAGTGAAGCTTGTAGCAGTGGAAGAGACATATTTCTTGTGGGAGTCAGTCGAGCTCAAACTAAAACTAAAAGGAGTGAATATTGGACCTACATTTATCTATGCTAATGCAGCTCCGCATCTGCTGGCAATGGTTTCTTAACATATTTTCCAACATCTTTGTAAGGTGAAAACAATGACAATGTTGTGTTCACAGCTCATTATGAGGCCCCCAAGGGTCCAACAACAATCAGCTAATACAGGTTCACTATCAAGACTTAGAGCTTATTTTGTATCCACTCACATAAATCACAGATTATTATTCTATATTAGTCTATACTGAATGATCATTTCAAAATACTTAACCACACTGGCACTGGTGCTTTTATCACTAAATTAAGGCCAAGACATGAATCAGCATTTTACAGCTCAATAGCTGAGTTCCTTATCTCACCTGTGTTCTGCTGCTGCTGGCCTCAGGTGAGATAAGGAACAATGGGCAGAGTTTTCATTTTTCTGCTGGAACAGAACAGTAACAGAAGGAACACAGTATGCACGAAGCTTATAGGCAGATCTCAGGAAACATTTATGAAACACACATCACAACAAAGCATCAAAGGTTCACTTCTCAGTATGTTGTGGTGATCGGGTCGACTCTGAGACATACGACTCTAAAACAAGTCAGTCTGGAAGTGTATGTCTCCACTCATTTATTTTATAATTAAACCTATTTGTCTGGTTTCACTATGATTAGCATGTATTTGTTTTATACACACACAGAGTAAAAACGTGAAAAACAACTTTTTTTTTTTACCATCACTTACTCAAATTGTAGCTTCAGAATAAGCCCAGAAAAGGCTCATCAGGCTTGTCGCTGTGTGTCAGTCTTAGTCTAAGAGAACTGGTGTGATTTCAAAAAGCTCTGTGTTGAACTCTGCATGGTTTTTAATGATATGTTCTTCCTTCTCATGAGGGGTTACAGATAAGTACTATGTCAGTCCAGGAGAAAGGGTGCCGACCAGAGGCTGGTCTCAGGTCAGTACCCTTCATTGTCCCAGGTCACGTCGTAGCCTGGATACCGAGCCTTTAGTTTCTCAGTTGTTACTGCGTGGTTTGCTCTTCCAAAGCCCTGGAAGAAAAAGTACAAAAATCAATGTTTTGTTACAACAAGAAAACAGAATTTGATTTAAGCTAAAACAATCAATATTTTTGTATTTACATTGAATTGAACTGTGAAAGGGATAACTCTTGGTGGTCAGACAACTCTCCAGATCTAACAAACCTTTTAGCCTCTTTTAGTTCATAATTTTGTTTTTTTGGGACAATTACTATATGTAAAGTTATGGTAATTAATTGATTAAGGGTTTTTCTGCAGGATTCTCTCACCATGGAGTATCCGTAGACGTGGATCTTCTTGGCCTGGGCATCATGTTTGATCCTCCCTCCTCCGATACACTCACAGTCCAGGTGGCCATCTTTTTCCAGCTCCTCTGAAACTTTGTCATAGATATCAGCTACAAGAAAAGGTACAAGACAGGTGAGCAAAGCATTAAAACCGTGTTTTCTGATATGTTTCACCTCTAAATATCATTAATAACAACATAAAACACAGTATGTTCAGCATCTATAATTTGGGTTATGATAGGAGAGTAGTCTGAACCAACAATTTTGGCATCAATTGCATATTTTCATAATTAACAACTGTGACATGGATTTTGGCTGAAGCACAATATTTGTTTGTAATAAACTTGTGACTGAAGCCGCGGGTGTTTGAGTTGCCAACTGTCCATTGAATATGTTTATTAATAATGACAAATGGCTGCTTGTTGTGTAGATGTGCTGCCTCCATCTGGTGTTTATGACGAGGACGATGACTTGTTGGACAAACCTGCATGTTCTGTGCCCAGGAAGAAATTAATACACTTAGAATATACAATACAGTTATTTGTACCATATGTAGTGAGGATGTGTATTGCATGTCAGTGTTGTCCAGCAGAAGGCAGCATAGATCAGCCAATACACACTTTCATTTCTAACGCACACATAAAAAGGAAATACACAATATCTTTTATATTTCACTTTATTTACTTGTTTGATTGAATTTAGGCATTTGAAATCTTCCATTTTCAAGTTTCTGCAATTTGTTTTCCTAAGATGGTGTTTATTGCATACACATATTTTAAACAATGTCTTTTAAAGTCAAATGTCATATTTTGGCTTCGTCTTACTGGAAACAACCAGCAAAACTCTACATCAGAGCAACTGCCCAATTCCTCAAAATATTCCTTTTACATTTTTCCACACCTACCCATGACAGTGTGTTGTTGTTAAAGGCATAACCTGTAACTTAAACTCACAAAACACAACACTCAAAACTGTTTGAGATGCTGATTCGACTATATGTTTATTTAGGAAGCAGTAAATTATCTTGAGAGTTTTCTATATAATTTGTCCGTAGAGTAGGGCTGACTGAATATTAGAAAGACCTCTCACTGTAACATAATATAATTAAAAAGCAAACAATCTACGGATCCCACCGAGTGACAATAAAGTTGCGTCCACGTCTTTCTTATACAGATTCAATAGAAACTGACCACAATAACCTTCATGAACGTCGGTTTTGCTGCAGGGCTGTTGTATTAGCCCGCATCATCTGTAGCTAAGTGAACCTAATGAACTGGTAAAGGAGGGTGTAGGTCTCATGTTGTGTGGTGATGAACCTCTCCGGGTTCAGTGCTCCTGACTCACCGTGGTACTCAGCCCAGCCGTATCCTCGGACTATATCTACCTCCGAGTCGTCTCCCTCCTCTCTGCTGTGGACTCGTATCAGGACGTACTTAAACACGCCGGACGGGTCGATGTCTGCCTGCGGTATGTTGGCCATCAGAGCAGCAGCTTTCGTCTGGGTGCACATCTCTAAACTTCCCAGCAGCCACAACAGCAAACCGGAAACAAACAAAAAGCCCGTATTTTCTCAATAAACTCTGTTTCTGTCTCTTGGGAAACCTGAACAGCTCGGTAGGTCGTTTATAATGTGAGCTAGATGTAGAAGAAGAAACATATGCACATGAGAGAGAGCGGTTCCTCAATTGTCACAATAACATGAACACTTCCGGTCAAAGCCTTCAAAATAAAAGGCTAATATTAAACTGAGGCTTTTGTGTTCTCCTTAGCCAGCCACTTAGGACTTTTTAGGAAATAAAAATACAGGCCTTCAAACAGACAAACAGCCATATTGACTTTGAGGCTGTATTTTCTTAACCACAGCAGTTTAAATGATAATAACAGAGCACAGGTCAGGAGGAGCATTAATATGACTAAAATCATTTCCCTACATATAAATTGACAGTATTTTTTATTTTTTCTTATTGGCATTTCTATTATTATACTATTACTATTATTATTTTGTTTTAATTTATCATGATCAATATTATTATTATTATTATTATTATTGCGGTGTGATGGCATTTGTATAAGCCCTCCTGTACCCTTCTTCCGCTTCACTTTGTCATTTAATCATAAATCAAACTAATAAACTTGGACTATTTTTTTTATACTTTTAAATTAATAACAAAATTTATTTCTTCCATAATATATTATTTTAATTATTTTTGCTGACCCCAAGTACTGATCTGTGCATTTACTGTGTGTGCAGGACGATTACATAGCAAATCACATTAGGCCTGCCGCCTACTTTAAAACGACCCTGCTTTTACCTTTATTATGAAGGCAATTCGACAATACCGGAAGTCATCCGAACGATTTACGTTACGTCTGTAAAGCAAAGCATCATAGCAGTTGTAGTCCAGAGCAGACCAATGAAGGAAAGAAATATAAGTACAGCTGTGTGGAAACGACCAAAATACAGTATGTTTCTTGCACAAAGAAAAACAAGACTGGAGTTTGTTTCTGTCGACAAATGTTTATAATATGCAAACACCTGCTGTTCACCACATTTGTAGGCTATTTATTATTTTCTGTTAAACTTGTCACACAAAGCTTGGCAGATTTAAATGTGAATAAAAACTGGAACCTGAAAAATATCTTTGTATACAAAAACTTTTTTAGAAATAGTTATTCCTTATACTAAACTGAAAGTTCTCTCCACAGTGCGCTTTAGTTCACAGTAACAGTGCTTCAGACTACAGTCACTCTTTCTACAAAAACAACAATGAAATGAATGAAAAATGAAAAATACAACCAAATACAACCAAACATTGGTTTGACTTCTTAATAAAAATGAAAAGACCTCCCCTGTATGGCCAAAGCGACCAGAGGAGTGCTACGTTCTTCAACCTACAGGGCAGTCAGACAATATTTGGTCACGTTTTTCATCGTGTTGGCTCAGTACTCCAGCAGTTTGGATTTGAAATGAAAAAATAGCTTGACGTTAAAGTGCTGACCTTCAGCTTTAATTTGAGGAAGTCATTATATTGCATATATTATATTTGCAGTGAGTGAACATACAGTGCAGCTTCTATGAGGATGATTGGTCTGCTGCATTAACCTAAAATTGGGGGACAATGTATAAAAAGAGCTACAGGTCCTACACTGTTTATCCTCTATAATGTGAACACCCTTAAATTAGAGCACAAATTCAGCTCTCATAGTTTCATCTCAGAGCCAATGTGTCGGAGCACAGAGCCAAAAACAAACAAAAATGCATAACTCTGCTTCTTTTCTGACTACTGTATGCTGTTGTGATATCTAGATGGTGCTTTCACTGCTTCCTTTCTTCTTCCCACCACAAGTGCGGAATAAGATGAAGACCAGGACTGTAGTGAGGAGAAGGACAAAGAGAAAGATGAGCGTTCCCCAGGCGCCCGGGGTCAAAGCCTTCCTCAGCCCCACGGTCTCTGCGGGCAGCAAGTTGCTCAAACTCAGCATGTAGCCCAGAGCCCAGCCCACCGAGGCGTCCCCCGCCTGCAGGATCAGCAACAAAACATTACTGCAAGCTAGTGGAAAATCAGTCTTTATTTTCAAATGGTGAGTTTCTCACCTTCTTCTGGAAGGAAATGCGCGAGAAGGATGTTTCATCGAAGCCGTATCCTCTCAACATGAGAACCTTGACAAACACAGAGGAGGCACAGTAGTCCTGCAAACGAACCTTTTGCTCTGGAGCAACAAGCAACATCTGGAACAAAACCACCAAATGTTTCAACATTTAAATGAAATTTGAATGATGGTATTCATATGAACTGCAAGTGTGGCTATGTTTTTACATCAATAAGAGATGTGTTCATATTAAAGTGGTTTTGAAACAGAAACTTCAAATGTGAAATTTATCTTAAGTCAAACTTTGGGACGAAATATCATAGAAACACACATAAGGAAATCAAAAAGAAGTTTTTTTCAAAGCCATTCAAACCTATGAATCCATTGTAAATCTATTTAAATAACTTTCAATAAATAAAGGTATAATAAATGTGAAAACTCCATACATGCATGGATGCACCAGCGGTAAATGTTATGAACAAATAGAACACAAACAGAGGAGAACTTTACCTCACTGAAACTCATTCTGCACACAGCTCTGGCGGCCTCCTCCAGCTGTGAGGGCGTGCTCACAGTGATATTAGTGATATGCTGCAGGAAGGAGTGAATGTAGAAGAATGCAGAGAACGCCTGGTAACACAGAAAGAGGAGATGATAAAGGCAAATAAATCCATTTACCAGCTCACTATATATCCATCCAGTTATTCTTTTACCTAAGTGCTGTACTTTACTGTACTTGAATATTTCAAATTTAGGAGATGTTCTACTTATTTATCCACATTTCAGAAAGAAATTGTAATTTGCACTCGACTACAGGCTGAACTGAGAGCAAAGAGGGCCCTACCTAGTATCAGTATGGTGTTCCTAATAAAGTGCTCAGTGAGTGTACATTATCTTTGACATACACAATACAGTATGTCTGTCTGCGGTGTCAACAGAGTCCGAAACGTTGAAAAATTATAACTTTGCAAGCATCACTAACAGAATGTGCTTCCCTTGTGTGCAGGCTGACATTTAGCGCATAACGCTGACTGTGTACAATCACTCTGCGTCATCCGCTTCCTCCAGCCTTTCTCACCATGTAGCTGCCGCTGACATTTGGCTGAAAGACTTTGTCGAAGGAGCACTGGGAGAAGGGACAGCTGTCAAAGGAGAAGATCTCGGACACGTTGCCCAGACAGTGCTCGTAATGTCCGCCGCCCTGTACTGTCAGAGACGCCCGGGGGTCGTAGGAGCCGGGTTTGTACTTCGCTGTACACGGAGAGTTGAATATACTGCTGAACTTTAAAGTTCGGCTGTGGCCTGCGGGATAGCAGGGGTGATCCACTGACCCCGGATAACCCTGAGACTGAGAGACACACACACAGACACACAGACATAGAGAGTGACTGGACACACAACAAACCCACCAAAACACTATTAAAATGATTCATTATATTTTCTAAAATGCACATTTACACTATAATTATGAACTTTGTCATGAAAATTTTTACTGGTAGACGTTAGTTCATCATAGATGCTAAAATTATCGCGTGCTGTTGCGTTACATACTTTTGTCCACCAGAGAGCGCTGTCAAGTTTATTTTTCAACTGTAAAATGTCCTGCTCAGAAAATATATTGGTCACAACACTGTAATACTAAAACTTGAGGGATCTTTATCAAAAACCTTTGTTTATGCTGTGTGTGTACAGTATGTGATGTGTGTAATACATATTGTGAGATATAGAGAATCCTTTCAAAACTCTCAAATCTCAATGTCTTCATCAGGATCTGCTTAAAAACCCAGCATGGGTCAAGCTCCTATATAATTAGCAACTTTCATACATATTTCATACATTATTTTTATGCAGTTTGTTCTGCATGTTACTAAACAATGCACTACATCCTCATGCTTCAGAACGATCATCCATGGTGTCGATGTTTTCAAAAGATCCACTCATTTCTGTTTTCTGTTATATATGAAAGACTGTCTTAATGTATAACTACTATGCAGCACTTGAAACATTTGTTGCAGGAAGAATTGGGAGAAAACATATTTTCTTCTGTCTTTCTTTAAACTAATGTATTTGTTTCATTACATATTTATTCATTAGTTGTGTGTAATTGCTTGGTATCACATAAGGGCTATTATAATTTTATATTTTCTGTCAGCCTGGGTCTAGTGAAGAAGTGAAGTGAAGAACCTTGAACTTTGACAGTTAACACAACATCTGGATCGTGACGAGAGAAAACAAGTGTCACTATCTGCTGTATGAGGCGCATCACTTGCTTTAACTTGTTCCACATTCCACATGAGATCAAATCACTTTACTAAACTTCGGCACAATATCCTGAAAACAATCATTTAGCCTATTTGGTATAGAAAACCTACGGGCTCACATCTGTCATGGATAACATGGATTTGTTTTTTCACTGGGTGTGTGTACAGTGTGTCACCTGCGCTATGTGAGCCAGCAGTCTCTTGAGGACCTGGTCCTGCCCGTAGCACAGGAAGCTGTGTGTGTACAGAGAGTACTCCTGGCCATAAAGACGCAGCTTCATCATGTCTTGTTTGTCCTCCACTTCCTCCTGAGTCGCGAACGTTATCTGTGTGGACGCCCCGCCGAAATCCAGCGCTCCCACTGTGGGTCTGCCGGGGCTGAACCAGTGCCCCACGAAACCGTACTGGAAAAAAAAATATCAAGGGAAACAAACACTCTTTCTGTGTTCATCATCTGAAGAGTAACTGTCCGGTTCCTGCACATATATTTACACATGCTGCCTCATACAACCTTTCACAGACCTTAACTGTATTTAGACAAGGCCAGACTTACTCAGGGTTACATCCCTATCAGTAGCAGTTAATGAGGGGAGGGAGGATTTTACAAGCTTCCTCTGCCTGTCCTACTTTCCCCAGTTGACCCAGGGATTCATCCCCACGCCGACAAGGTAATAACTATAGTGATATATGAAGGGAACAGTGATAGATGATCAGTCAGTGTTGGAGAGGTCGCTCTATAAATAAGATTTAAGGAGAAAAACATCTCCAGTCAGGTGATCTTTGTAGGAATTAACAACATAAAGAATAAGGACTTATTTCAAATAAATTCATAATAGAACATGGTTCTAAAGGAAACTGCTTTTAGCAGCAGCCTGCCTCACAAAAGTACAGTTGCCCTCACTAACCCTCTGTTACAGTGACTGAAGACTTTCCTGTCACTCTCTGACTGTCCTATCCCAATAATGGCAAAAATGCCCCAAAAAAAAAATACAGACATATTTTCACAAATTCCAACTGATTAAATTCTGCTGACTCCAAAAACACACTTCAAACAAGCTTTGGTACCTTAATGAAGTTCTCCAAGAGATAGTTGACGGTAACCCAGCCGTACGCCCCCTCCTCCCGACCACTCAGTATGGCCGCTCCCTGGAAGCTGAAGGGGTAGGACTGGATTTTACGGCCCACTTCCTGGAGGATCTGATTCGACTGCTCCTCGCTGAACAAACTGGTTGGGAGAAAAAAAAAGAGTCCTACTTTAATAGATTGTTACAAATTACATGGGAAATTTTGCATGGATGGAGATTTATTAAGAATTTGCATGAATATAATGCTACTGTGTGTTTGATGATTGTCTACTGGCAGTTTTTGTGACCCTCGCTTATTTCTCACTGCGCTACTGGCCCAAAGCCTCCGGTGTCACCTCTGACCTCTACAACTATAAAAGTTCAAATGACCCAGATCTTCCCTTGAAAGTTTCATGGAGACGCCATTGTGAACGCTTGTCTGCAGGACCAGATGCAGCAGCCTGATAACTACTCCAACCAGCTGACTCGGAACAGTTTCTCTTTCTTTCTGCCTCTCTACACTTGCATCTTTTGAAATGTAAAAAGTTTCCAGTTGCTGAATTGTTTAATTCGCAGAACTTGACTAGGTCAACACATCTACCTGCTCAACAAAGATTTCTCTGAGCAGCAGCGTAAGAAAAGGCACCGAGCATTTGTGCCCTTTACATTTACAGTTCAGTATTTCATTGGTCAAACTAAACAAAAATAAACCAGTTCAAGTACAATGTATGGAGTGATATTAGTGCCAAACTTCCATGAATGCAAAGGCGTGCCTTGTAAGCACAGAGAAATAAAAACAGAAAGCTGTGTCGTGTCTTGCCTCTGGCTCAGATTGTAACGTTTGGACGGATTAATCTTTGAGTGATTGACAGCTGTTTTCTCACATAGTCATATTTCATAAAAGTCATGAAAATGAAACTATTCTCAACTACCTGTTGTTCGGTTTTCGTTTTGCAGCTTTGCATCTCCAACACTGGCGCATTGGTGCTTGTGTTAGTACCTGCATGTCTGAACACACGTCAACATCCCTGCTCCGTGCTCTTTAAGCTTCATGCACCGTCACACCGTATTAGTCAGTCAGATCGCTGGTTGGAACAGGAGGGTAGTTTGAGGAGAAAATGTCTAAACAGCCACGCTACGACAGCAAAGCTCACCCCCGGATAGTTGGTCCAGCTTTGTTTATAGCATACCACGTATTTCTAGAGGCACCAACTTGCAGTAGTTACAGTCATTACATCTGGAGGACAATATCTGTTTGTGTTCCCTCATTAAAATGAATAAAGAAAGGAGTGGCTTCGGGACTCATATCTACACGAGGACAGGTCTAGTCAGCTCTGTATGCAAAAGATAAGATACACAAGTTCAGTAAGTCAAGAACAAGCTGGTTTAACTCTTGTGGGTCCAGATGTCCATGAATACAACCATATCCTCCATTTAAAGCAGGATGTCATGATAATACAGTTTTTCAAAATAAGAGCATTAATATGATCAAAGATGAAATAACTCTTCAAGTGGGGTTAATGTGCTTATAACTTATAAATCAAAGGAAATACAAATAAGACAATGTAATATGAATGTTAAGGAATGAAGCCTTAAAAGGATTAGTCATCACTTGTACATAAATGATATAAAACAATAAGCACAATGTCAGAGACACTGTATACATCATGTTACTATATTAGATATGCACCAATATGCAACTTCAAGGCTGATAATGACAATGAGTAACACATAATAAAGTTTGTAGTGGTATCAATAGTCAAACATTACCAATAATATTAATCTTACATTTACAGAAAATGTGAAAGGAACAATAAAGGCTAACTTGTTAGACTGACTGTTTGGGTCTAGCAGTATGTCCTGTTCGTCCTCTCCTTGTCTGTCTGTGTGTGTGTGTCTGTTTCAATCAGGGCGTTGCGACCTGGTCCCCCCCCCCCCCCTTGCCTACCCACCCGCTGCAAATCCTGAAGCCTGACGTATATAAACCCCAGTCCTTCGCTGCACTCTTCACCAGGTCGTCCTGTGTGTCGCAGTGGTGTTTACATCCGGCCGACCTCTCCTTGCTTTCTGCCACTGCTCTGCTATCTGCCCCAGATCAACGATTCACTATCCTGCCCATCCCCGCTCCTCCGCTCAAGATTCCCACCACTGACAACTTCACAAAAAATTGTCTTTGGTCGAACTTTAAATCGTTTAAATCGAGTTCTACGTTTAAGTACTTCGTTATTACCTTAAACTTAAGAAAGCGGAGTTACACAACAAGCGCTATTTTTTTTGTGACATTCGTCTTCATCTTTTTCCCTCTGAAAATTCTAACAGGCAAAAATTAAAATGCAATTAACATAAATTCATCTATCAGCCTCTGACATATAGTTGTGTTGCTCCTTTATAGTCACAGGAAAACTGCAGAGTCCACAACTACTATAAAAAAGCAGCATATTAGGACTGAATAATGGTCTGAAATTTCTTATTGAAACAATAGCAATAAATCCCTTTTTTTAATTTATTGGAGGATATTATATTGGCCACCAATATATCATGTATCCCTGTGCTATATATCGATGTTGACTTGTGTTTTAAGGCTGTGTAAGTTTGATTACTGCAACTTGAATAAAGATGAAATATGTACAAGACAAACAAAGTCACATAGAAACAAAGCAAAATAAACGGACAGAGACGGTCCGGTCACACAGACGTACACAATGACTCACTGTAGAAGCCTCATGCCAGCTGTGGCTCCCAGGTACACAGGTGTGACATGGTGTTTTTCTTTGGGGATGTCCTTTACCGCCTGTTCCAGACATGCCTCTAAGCTCTGGCCCGCTGCTCCCTGTTGCCCTGCATAGCTGGAGATCCCTCCGCCTGAGTGGATGGATAAAAAAGAAAAACAACTTGTTGGATCTTGTTCTTATATTGGCGCTAAACAATGCCGCCTGCTGAGAGACAAAATAAGAATTTCCCAGGTACTCGGATCATAAATGATATGACATATAACATCATATTAATTCTTACTTACTGTTACCAAACATCCCTGATTATAGACTTCATAACAAATACTGATAAAAAACAAATACTAAAAATACTGAAGGAATCTTGTAGTACTTTAACGGTCTGATTTGAATTTAGAGATTTGTAATATCATTCTCAGTCATCCAAGCAATAAAGTTCATTTCTGACAGGAGTGTGGCAAAGCACAGAGATCAACCCTGACTCATTCCTGAGTCACGACTGCCCGAGACAAAATTTTACTTTACTTGCTTTGACTGTGATGTGGTAACATGATCTATCCACAGGAAACGGCTGGCACTTCAAATTCCACCCACTGATGCATATAACAAGATACAACAGGATGAAGATTTTATCAACAACCGAAACAGTGGAGTGGTCTAAAAGGAGGAGCTGATAGGGTCAAAGGAAGTGCATGTTTCCTGTAGTATAATGTCACTCTCTGTACTCCACAGAAAACCTGTGTATTTCAGATCAGAAATTCACATTCTTTCACTTTCATATTCATTAGACAACTAAAAACAGTGACTGACCTTGATTTGACTGTGGACTTGTCGGATCTTTGATCTTGGATGTGAACGGTAGAAGTCGGCATCGTAATGATGAGACCAATCTTTTATTAAAAATTCAAACTTTCATTCGAACTTGGAAAAAAAATATATTTTAACTGTGTTCAGTTAAGAAAAATGTACAAACTGTATGAAGTATTTTTTGTGTTGTTGTTCAAATTCACACTCAGGCATGCCCTTTTGACTTAATAGTAAAAAGAGTGAATGAATAAAAACAGACACTATAGTGGGACAGCTGTATTGATCGGATAATGACTCAAGCATCTGAGAAGCGGTGTGTGGAAATGCTTTGGGTTCTTGAGCGTAGATGCCAAAATTACTGACAAAAATGAGGCTGTTAGTCAACTTATTCATTGACAACAAATCTGAAGATCTCACCTGCTAGCTGCAACAGTGGGCAGCAGAGGCACCAGAGATTAGTAGAGCAACGTCAACTTTACATCCTCACCTGACCACCTACTCAAAACTCACTGTGTTAGTGCAGTTGTATGGTAAAATGGTAAAATATTATGGTAGGGGCTCTCTCACTGACAAATGATCCCAATGGCCACCAAGAGAAAACCGAAATAGTGTCAAAATGTCTCTGAAAGCTTCTCGAGCGACGCCTACAGCTTGTTCCACTTCTCTTTTTCCATTTTTGTGCCTGGAACGTTTCAACCACTGACATTTTCACAATATCTGTCTGACGTTCGTGTGGTTACCTGAGCCAAAAATTGTGTAGAAACTTTTTGAACCACTGCTGCAGCATAAATCATTTCTCCATTATCTTTAAATGTCCACTGAAATTTGCTCAAATGTTTATATTTGCCAGAGGTGTGGTTAGCAGGTTAGCATTAGCCTACTATAGTTTATCAGTCAAGAGACAGATAACTGTGAAAGCATTGAACAAAAGCTAGCAAAAATATATACATGTGGAACAGAAGACAAACAGTGTTGTAGCAGAGGTTTGAAATATTTCCTGTGTGTATTTCCTGTTTCCTACTGTGAATTATGGTTTGAATGTGTTGTAACTATTGTCAATTCGAGCTGATTACAGAAGCAAGTTACAAGCTTTTCAGAGCCGCCTCTCGAGTACCAGTACTGGTACCACAGTGTTTGATATGCAAAACATAGGTTTGTGTTGGAGAGACTGCTCATACCTACCCTTCACATGACACTCTCTGTGCTGGGTGACCACCCCGGTGCCGTTCTGCTTGTCTGCTGGCCACTTGTATATATACAAAGCTGTGTGCGAAGATCCAGCATCCAGGACAATCCCGTACTACAGAGAGTGAGAGGCAGAGAAAAACAGAAGACCATGAAAGACGTTTAAGATTGTGGTTCTTTGACCTGTATTTTGGCATCTGGAAAGTATTAGGCTGCAGACTATGTAAACTCACAACATTCTTCAAAAAACCTCCCCTCTCACTCTCAGGAGAGAAAAGGTTATCTCAGTGTATTTCTGTTATTTCTATGGTTACAAACTAACTCGACAAGTTGTTTTTAACTTACAAATTTATTTTAATATTCGTATTAACTATATGGATGTTGAAGCCGAAAGTACTTGCTATACCTCTCGAAAATGACCCGTCTTTACATGATCGTCTATTTGTTCTCTCTGAGGCAGCCCGCAGTAAGATGATCTGAGACTTGTTAACTCTCCCGACCTTCTGACATTAAACCAAAGATGACAGCCGTGAAATCCCGGATGCTTGCTGTAATTCTCCCCCTGCTACTGATCTGTCCCAATCATCCTCCTCACTCAGTGGAACGCAGGCTCGAGCACTGGCTGCAGGTACAGATGAAGTGCCAGTGTGCAAGTAGAATACAATAAAGAACTGACGATTTCTCCACCTACAGTTGAGCTGAGTCAGAAAACGCAACTCAGACTTTGACTTTTGCAAGATATACAGTTTCCTCCGCACAGTGTTCTGGCCTCAGCCTGAGAGATAGGGTAAGGAGCTTGTCATGCGGAGGGAGCTCGGAGCAGAGCCGCTGCTTCTCTCCATCAAAAGGATTCAGTTGAGGTGATTTGGGCATATGGTTTGGATGCCTCCTGGGCGTTTTCCTGGCGGTCTTCCAGAACACGCCGGAGAGATTATATATCTCATCTGGCCTGGGAACGCTTTGGCAGCCCAACATTTCTGGGGAGAGGGGTCTGGGCTACTTCACTTGACCTGCAGCCGCCGTGACCCGACCTCAGAGAAGCGGCAGAAAATAGATGGATGGATGGATGGTCAGACATACAGCTATGTTATGTCTGTACGCTGTACACAGAGAAAAAGAGACGAGCAAAGAGATGAGAGTTGTTCCTGCTCCTTTTTCCTCTAAATTGAGGACGAAATTTTTTTATGAACTCATACTTCCTGAAGGCATCAGCTGCTTCTCTGTTGATGGACCTTGTTCTTTTGGGTGCTTGGTTTCTGTGCTGCTGACTGGCTCAACAGTCACCGTAGGTTGGTATCCCAAGACAATATTAGGCTTGCTCTCCACTTATTTACAGATGTATGTTATGTACGATGAACTACTTCCCACACTCATTGTCGGCTGGTGTCCTTCTAATTTGTATCTATATGATTACTTGGCCAAATAATATGCCTAATAATATTTCTTTTTCATTTTATGCTGATGACGTCCGACTTTATGTACCAGTATGTATGTATCTGTAAAACCAGGAACAACCAGCAATCTGATGTCCCTAAAGAACTGTTGAACTAATCCTGTTCGAGTCATTGAACTCTTTCATTTAGTGATTAATCTGATACCCTGGCATCCTCCATTAAGTTACCTTTGATTCTAAAATTTCTTTTGATTATAATGCTAATGAAGTGACACAGTCCTTTTTCCACCAACTTCATATAGTTTCAAAAGGAAGGTCATTTTTATCATTCTGTGATGACTGACGGTTAGAGTCTGAGAATAGCGAGTCAGCATCTGTATCTCATAATCCGAGAGAAATATGACTAAGAGATACAAACCTTGGGAACCTTAATTACTAGAAAATGTCTCCTTTAGTGAGTGCAGTGTGCTTCCGTGTCTCCACTTTTCATCAAGAATTTGGCTTTTCAGGTGTGTCATCCCAGGCTGCTAGTGTGGGTGTACACTTTTAGCATTGTTGCATTAGAGATTAGATTCGTGGGAATCAAACCGTCAGGTATGTCTTATCATCCTGTACACGGATGCAGTCTCCGTCATAAAATTTCATCACTGTATGAGGAACTATAAAAGAAATATATCAGAGTGTGCCACTGATAAATTCTCATTCCTGAAAAGACAGATTTACTTCCTGGATATAATTCACCCACCATTAATCTGAAGCATTAGAGGAAATATTTTCTATTACACAGTACAGACAATCCCAGTTCTTCAGCGAAAAAATATTTCCTCTGTTGCCATGGCTCTCTGTGATTGTTGTCCTGGTTACCCTGACATCGCTTCCACTGTCACTGTCATAAAATCACATTACAGCAAATTATAATGCCTGTTTAAATGAAAGAAACCTGGTCTCTGAATATGCAGAAATCCAGTCATGTGACTGATGAGCCAAGGGAGAGGGACCACACACGCACACACACACAAACACACACACACGTGCAGAGATAGATACACACATACGCTCATGTGCACGTCCCTCCACCCATCAGGCATTTGCAAACACACTGCCTCTCAAATTCATGCAACAGGTGAACAGTAACATCATGTGGAAGTGTTCCTCATTATTTCTCATAATATTTTCTCATTACTGCTGTGCAGTCAGTTGTGAGGACTCGCACTAACACTTGCCAGAAACACAGAGGAGCTCTAATGATCTGTTTTGTCCTTTCATGTGATACATTATGGGAACTGCTGAACTTGTCTCTCTGCGAAATGTAAAAAAAAAAAAAACCCTTTTGTGTCCTTTTTTGGGACTCGACCACATTGTTACGGAGTGAAAGGGCAGCTACATTAGGGTAAAAAAGGAACCATGGCATATTGGATGGGCAACACAAAAACGAGGCGGCAGAGGGAGCAGGAGTTTGCCTGTGTAGAAATCCTGTTCTGAATGCAAAAAAAAAAACCCCAGCACTTTTCAAGAAAGTCACAAATCTAGCTGAGAGGTTGTTTTTTTTTGTAATTACTTTGGTTGAAATTTGCACTTCAGAGATGTTGGATTTATGATGGATATGCAGCATTGTACAATGAAAGTCACCTGGTGTAGTTGTGTTGACGGTTTCCTACAGTGGTGAACACATAATCTCTGTTCACATCGGTTCACAGGTCATTCTTGAATATTATTTTTCATTGCAATGAGGCAACTACAGCTTATCAGTAACTCAGCAATGAGGTCACCTGAGTGTGTCCATCCATATCGCAAAGTTAGTGACGGTGGCAGGCTTGTGATAACAACACACACTCTGTTGATTTTGAACAAGAGAGGGATGAGGGACCATTTATACCGAAAACCAAACATACAGGTAATAAACTGCAGAAACTGAAGAGGATAAGACAGATAAAACATTCTGTTTACCGATGGTTTGAAAATGAAAATGTTACGTCTATTTCACATCTCATTTCATTAGGGTTTCTTTGGAGGAGTCCATTGCATTGAAAATGTTCACTGGGTGCCAAAAAAACATGTTACTGTAAATGTCTCCATGTCTACTGTAGGTTAAAACTAGACTATACTGCACTTTGTGGTACTGTAATTGTATTTCATTATACAAAGAGATGTGTAATGCACCTACGTATATATATAATCAACACCTCTGTAACACAGTTTCATCAAAAACTGCACATTGAAACATTCATGAAGGCAGGATTTATTGCAGGATTGTTGCATTAGACTGCATTAGTTTTAGCAAAGTGCCCCTAATATACTGATAAATTTATTGATAAACTGAGTGAACACCCTAGAGGTGTCATGGAAAAAAAA
This sequence comes from Seriola aureovittata, assembly GCF_021018895.1. Lineage (NCBI taxonomy): Eukaryota > Metazoa > Chordata > Actinopteri > Carangiformes > Carangidae > Seriola > Seriola aureovittata. The sequence goes on from NC_079381.1 coordinate 5,730,108, forward strand.
TTCTATACAATAAAAATGTTTGTGCTGTGTGTTCAGTAATTTAAATGCAAAGTTAATATGTATAAGGGATCTAAAAGATAACACAGCAATAACCGCCAAAACTTCAAATATATCTACATATCTAAAATTCAAATTAAATCCCAGAGATCCATAATGAGACTGTGAAAGATACATGCAAGCCAAACTCTGATGAAGGTGAGGAGTTCCGCTAAAGTAAGAACACTAAGTAGTAAACACATAATATTTAATCCTGCACACAAACTACTGTTTTTCTGCATGAGACCTCCTGGGCTCTGTAATAATTCACACTCATATATCAGTCATTTATTGTCAGTCCTGGGCCTCGATAATATAAAGGTCGGCTGCTGAGCAGAGATTGATCATCTAATTCATGAATTCTAGAGAGATAAGGGAGGGAGCAAGTTTAAGCTTAATGAGAGTGAACATCATCCAAGTATTAATGTCACAGAAGCCTCCAGCTCCGAGGCAGATTTCTGTGTGACATATTTTCGCTCCTTGTCTGCACCCTGCACGGCAGAGCTTTGGTTACAAACCCTGACAACTTAACATGCTGACAAGCACGTATCCAAAAATATACCCAGCGGGAACAGCCCTTACCATGAACCCCGGCCTCTCCTGGACGTCCTCGGTGCGGATCGTCAGGAGCAGGATTGCAGCGAGTCCAAACAGCAGCAGCGCGATGGGGACGACAGGATGAGCGGAGCGCTGAGCCATGAAGTGAAAGTGAGAAGTGCAGCTCTTTTCTGCGCCGCGTGGAAACTTGAGCGTTGACTTAATAGCGGCCAAGTGGGAGAACAGAAGCGGCTGGTGGCTCCCCGCTGGCCGGGCGTTATCACAACCCGCCTGTGGTTCACGCTTCACCTGCTTCCTGACTCAAGTTTTACATTTCACTTGAGATAGCAACGTCTGACCTGAATTTATGTCCCGCGCTCAGCCGTGGCCCTCCTCCGTGTGCCTGAGACCTTCTCCTCGGTCAGTGAATGAAAGCAGCTCCAAGGCTACTGCTGCCATGGAGGGAAAAATGTCTTCATTATGGCAACGATTGTTGACAGGAGGAACCTGCTGCTCATTCACTCTCAGCAGTTAGTTTAGGTTAGTCAGGGTGGAGCCGCAGGGTTATTTCTGCCTAGTCATTCCCTTTTCTAATCTCAGCGAGGATAAAACTTAACTTGATTTGTAATTATGCAGTAATTTCTAGGAAAACAAGGGGTGGCCCACACTGGCAGAAGTCCAGATTGTAGCCTATTGGAACTGAGAGCCACAGACTGCTTCTTGTTTTCCTCCAGTATTTGCATGTGAATGGCTGCAGCTTAAAACCTGACTTGCAAATTGTGTCCTCATTTGACTGTCTGAAAAAAGTATGGAAATGAAGTTTTCACTAGAGGTCTATACTTTTTTTTGTACATTTTTTAAAGTCTATTTTTTGCAGAAATCCTGTTCTGACAGCGTCTAAATTTAGCAGAATATATTATGAGTTATTTTGAAGGAGCTTTTGCACTTGAGCTGTTCTTCATGTTGGGACTTGGGACGCTAATTGTGAAGTAGGTTTTTTCACAATATGGTAGAGATTACACAAAAAATGTACATGAAAATATAATTTACATGTTAATGTAATTTAAATGTAGATTAAATGCCACAAAGAATCACACTGTCTTGGACTTTTAGGATGCCTTTAGTCCAGTGACTGAACCTTAACACAGGGGATTTCTGTCACAACGACACATTAAACAGATGTGTATGTTTGATGTCTTTTCATTGTTGACATTCCCACACTGTTCACACAGACCATAAAAATACCATAAATACAAGAAGCAGCTGACAATAATAATGGCCCTGCCTACATGTAATGTCCACACAGACTGTAAAGCAGAGAGGAGGAGGAAGAGAGACCTGAAAGTTATGATACGTAAAATAATAAAAAGCAGACACCCTGAATAGCATCAACTGATAAAATAGATTACATTGGCAACAATATGGACTAAAACATAACACAACCTCAATTCAAGGTCCACTTACTAGTTTGTTCCAGAGCTTTCAATTGTATCTCGGTCCACATCAGTGTATGGACTTGTCACAGAACTGTAGTTTTCTTGTTGTAAATATGAACTGAAGTTATTTTGTCAAACTGCTGTTCCCAAGGTCAAAAATAAAAAGGGGCATCGGTAAAGTCTGGAGATTTACAGGACAGCAGATTAAAAAGAATCATAGCAGCAGAGGCAGAAATATTCTCACTTTTACTCTCAAGTAAGGGTCAAGCTCCGATTATACTATATCCTACATTTCCCATAATGCAACTCAATACCATTTTACGTAAGATACTGGCAGACTAGCAAATGTTTTTTTTAGACTCTAAATCTCCATTCAGGGCCACATAAAACATTACACAACTGTGGTCACAGGCTGAGTGACAATGACACAAGGCCGTTTGCATATTATGACTAGATGTTGCTAACAACTTTAATAGGTTATTCAAGTGTCACGATAAACCATGGAAGTGTGACAGTGAGCCAGCATGCACTATAGTACCTGAGACCTGACCCTGACACTGAAGCAGCTAAATGGAATCCTTCCCTGATACACTGTCTTGGTTTGACGGCCTCAATCTCAAATAAAAACAGGACGGCAAACCTGGTTAAGATGATCAGCATCTGGATGTGGGTTTGGCTCAGCTTCAGGACATTTACAGTCATTTTGTTTAAGGCTTCCTTGACTGTTTTTGATCACCAGTTTAACTATTTCACTTGCCACTGACTGTCCACTGAGACATCAAATATAGCAAATTTAGGTCAAAATGGAAACATTCTTATGAAAAAATATAAACTGTTAGAGAGAAACCCCCGCAATATGTGTTGAAAATAAGAAAAATTTCCCTTTGTACATCAAGCTGTAAATTATACTGTACGTCTTCTAGTGGAAGGTTCAGAAAATCTAATTAGCAGGAACAATCAGCGCTTGAATCACATTAATCTCACTGACAGAGAGTGACAGAGCGTCGGCTGTGATCAGGACAGAAGGTCAATGGACCAGAACAAATGTCTCACCTAACAATATCCCGTGACTCACCTCTGCTTCTACAAGGTGTGTCATTAATTAACAGTGACAGCCATGATTAGATTAATGGCGACACCTTTAATTTAATCATAGATTACGTTGACTGACCCAGTGACTGTATTGGTGCTACGTTCCACTGAGCAGTATAGTCATATTTTTAATGTTTACATGTGACGGCTGCTTAAAAAATACAGATTTTGGATTAGCTAAAGATATAGCTAAAGATATAACGTCTCCCCTTATTTTACCTGCAGGTGTAACATGACATTTTCAGGGGGAGGAGATCCTTGATTTCATTATATGTTAATTATGAGCATTTGTTCTGTGGAAGGGACATAATTTATAACCGGCCTTAATGATTAACAGTTAGCCATGTTAGAGGCTTTGTGAACTTGAGGTGTAGTGATTCTGTAAGCTAAATGCTAATGTCAGGATGCTAACATGCTCACAGTGACAATAGTGCTGTCATGGTAAAGGTTAGCAGGTAATATTTACCATGTTCAACATCTTAGTTTAGCATGTTAGCACGCTAACAGTTTCTCTAAACAGTTACAGTAAGCACAAAGTACAGCTGAGGCCTATGGGAATGTCATGAAATCAAATGAAGGAAATGGTGAAATGGACGTGTCCTCTGGCAACCATGACTGTCTGTACATAATTTCAGGCCAATCTATCTATCCAATCGTTTTTGAGATATTTTAGTCCAGACCAAAATGGTGGACCGAATAAAAACAGGTTACAGTTTGTCAGATGTAACGCTGAGACTTCAGTCATTGCAAAGGACATGATCATTCCTACTGTAATAAAACCTGGTGCTTTAACTGCATGTTTGTTTTATGCTGCATTAGCTCCATTTATTAAAGTATTGTTTCCCACCAGGAGAAAGACACTCCAAATATCTCACAGAAACACAGCCCAGACATCCTGTAGAGATAAAAAAAAGTTGTTACGATGGCTACAGTCCTAAAGTTACAACCTAGAAAATGCGAAAGCCTGAGATTAATATGGCAAAAAGATCTTGATTGTGAGATGAAGGAAGAGTTATGGCAGGATGTGGCCTCAGTTGTTGGCCGGGCTAAAGGGGATATAAGAAGGCCATCCATTATTATTTTATACCCTTCAAAGGCTTAACCCAAAACTAAAAAAGTTGGAAACAAAACAAAGAAATGGGGACATTTCTATGTTCTGTGGGATTGTCCTTTGGTATTGCCTTTTGGAAAGAGGTAAAAAAAACCCAGAATCCCCACAAGTGTTTTTCTCTCTGGCATTAACATCTCACACCAATCGGTGTAACTAAGGCAGAATTTGGGCTAACATGTTTTATTGTAGCAGCCGGGCTTATTTTATATAACTAGAAGAGGGGACAGTGGGTGGGCGGTGGTGAGTGGTTTAAATTGGTGACACGGACTGTTTCTTTAGAAAACTTGATTGCCAAAGCAAAACAAGCATTACGGGTGCCACCCTACATAACTGCTGTCTATTGTTCTTTCTCAAAATATTTTACTTCATCACCTTTGTGCTATCTCTATTTTTGCATTGTGGCAAAATGTTAAAACATAAGAACTTTAACGACAACAGAAGCACACTTCACCTATTGTGCAAGATGGCTGATGGGCCCGAGCAGGAAAATTATTCAAAACCTTCACCATGCACTGCCGAGCCACTGGACCACTGCACAGAAAAATGTCTCCCTTTCTCTAATCTCTTTGTTGCCTTTGCTCATATGGGCAGCACTGTTCCTACTCCACAGAGAAAGACATTGTGGTGAAATTAATCTGTTTCAAGCTGCGCTGCGCTTTCACAATGACTTTTAGATATAATCTTTTAATTGGTGCTCTTGCTTGCAGTGATTTGATCTTTGCCTTTTGTACTTTCTTGCTTGTTTCTGATTCATATGTTGATTTTTCTTTTCAAATGTCTCTTTATGTTTCCTCTTTTCTCTTTGGTATATATCCTCTTCTGTTTGGTGCAGTTACATTCTTCATCTGTAACTGTGAAGCACTTTGAAACTAAAATTGCAGATCTAGAGGTTTATTGATTTACTCCTAGAGGGCCGTGATAGAAACTAATTTATGTTTAAATGATGAGTCAAGTAATCCATTAGTCAGTTTGTAGAAAAATAAACTATAATTATTATGATAATCAATTAATAAGTCATTTATCTAGCATAATTGCAAATATTTTCTGGTTCCAGCTTCTCAAATATGGTGATTTGCTGCTTTTCTCTATTTTACATGATTTTAAATTCAATATATTTTGGTTTTGGACCTTGGGGTCTATAAAATTGGGGTGAGCAGTTTCTCATTTTTGTGACATTATGTAAACAAATTGATTCGTTGAGGTTATAGATTATAATATATAATATTATATAATAATGTAACTGCTTGTTGGAAACCTAAAATAATTAAATCACAGGATTGATTAGACTTGGCAATGTAAGTATATTTTATTTACAGTTGTATAAACAAGATGATTCAATGCAAGGTCTTTACTGGAAAAGGTAAGAAAAACAGGCCATTCCTCCCTTGTGTGCAACTATAATATAACCGCTGTGTGTAACTCTAATGTAAGACATTCTCAGCTTCAGTCAAAATACAAGCACAGTACAATCTCCTCAACCCCATCGACACTGAACCGGGCTATTTACATTTCATTCAACTTAAGTGCTCCACACACAGCTCAGCTAACTGTACACAGCAACAACACGCATCCAAAAACAAACTGAAGCACTGGTAATAACACATACGCATGCATAGGCCAGAATGAGAAAATGATGAAAGCTATGAAACCAAATTGTGTTTTAGCACTTTGTGTGGTTGTTTAAAAGTGTCATTATTTCTCTTATAAAGACTTTGTAAATTTTCTAATTAAGTAAAAATAGATTTGTGGAATTGAAACATAATACAGTATATTGGAGAGGTTAATATGTTTGACTTGTGGTTCTGTTCTAGTTTCTTGGCAAATCTGTATGTTGTTTTTTTTTAAATACAGTTTGGGAGACCCCTCAGCATAAAGTGCTATGCAGTGCCAGACACCAGAAAAGACGCGATAGTCTTTTCAACAAACAGCTGTGGTTTCTCAGCTCCAGAAATTGGGAAACGGCCTGTTTTTGCATCTAACCAAGACCTGCACAGAAACTCGCAAGCCGAACAAAAAGCTTTCAATTCACTCTGGTGCCTTCGTGCAAAAGTTCTCCAGGAGGTTTTGCATGAACGACCAAGTGCTGGTTGGGTGAAAAACCTGGCCCTTTGATGCAACCCCGTCGAGACTGGAAATGAGAAAGACTGCTGCGGCAGGAGAGAGGAAGAAAGCGGGCGTCCCCAAACGCAACATGGCTTGCGGCTGAGTGTGTCAAACATATTTGGACGTAGAAACACCAGCCTTACTTCACTGTTTCATCAGATTGCAAATTAATCTAAAATATCATATATTAACCTGCTCAACTCTTGCTATAAACAGTAGTAAAGCTTAACAGATTCTCTTTAAGAAACTGAGTTCTTACTAGAAATAAGAACACATGCATTTTGGGAGATTAGTGCAAGATTAAAGGGGGGAAAGATACAATTTAAACAACTACAGAATCTGGTATATAGCCAGAATAACAATGATCAGTATCTTCGTTCAAATACGTAAAGCTCTTATTCATATACAAGGACACACATGCTTCGTCTTCATCATCTTCGGTGGTTGACAAGATAAGTCATTGTAAATTATTACTGTTTCCCGATCAAAGAAACGTCATCTAAAAACCTTAAAGTGTAGATAAAAACACAGGTAGTTCCTATTAGAAAATACTGATATCCACTGAAGCTTACAGTACGTCTTGTATTGCTGTATATGTTGTTAAGAAATACTATTACTATGGTAGCTAGGCCCTAACTGGAAGTGATATGTAGAGTACAGTACTCACACCAGAACTGGATTATCCATAAACCAAACTAAACCTGGCTTGCTAAATGCTATACAGCTAATCAGGAAATTGGAAAACATCAAACATTAAGTAAATCCGTGTGAGCAAAAGGACGAAAACAAGGTTAAATAAGTTAGCTGATAATATACAGAAGGAAAAGATTGTAGATGTAGATGAGTCAGATGGGCTCTTCTGTGCATGCTCAGGGGACCCTACAAACATCTAACGCCAGGTTAATCCTGACTTCAATAAAAAGGTGCAGGTTCAGTGTTTTCAGCCACTTCCTCAGCAAGCGGTTTCCTCAACAAGCTCCGTCGGCAGGCGGTGAAAAGAAAAGCTTCAGCTTCGACGGGCGAAGGGAACCCTCCGCTTCCTCTCCTCCTTCCTCGTCTCGTTTCCTCTCTCCTCGGGGAGCGAGCACCAGCGTCTCCCTCTCCTCTCTACACCACAGTGCTGACAGACGGGTCAGACAAGTTGAGTTGGCCCGTGATGTCAGTTGGTGGGTACTGCTGCAGAGGTGAAGAGAAATGGGGGGAAAAGGAGACGCATGACAGGATGTCATTTCTTCACAAAAGCAGCATTCGACAGCTTTTTTTTATTATTGCAATACTAGTATATAATTATCTAAACATTAATTTTGATTTTAAGAACACCTGTGCTTCATTTCTGCAGCAGTTTAGAAGCAGGAGGGTTCTCTACCCCCCCTCAGGCACACCTCAGCTTAGTTTAAAGTTTGGATTGTGTAAAGCGGTTTGGTTGTGCCTGAGGTGGGCTAGTTGGGAGCAGACGTAAGATCCTGAGAGTCTAGACAACAGCCAATTTGAATCAGGCATAATTTATTTATTTATCTTTTTTCAGCCTCACAACATGACTGGGTGATAACTTCCTGCCATGGGTAAAATGGACAGCTCATTTATCTCCCCACAGTCATTTGTACACATGCAGACAGGCGGCTCCTCTAATTTTAGCAGCTCAGGCAGAGAAGGTGAATTTTAGGCCGATTTCAAAGTGCTGTTGTGTCGGACTCTTACGTTCTGTCCCCGCTTCGCTGTGCTTCCATTAAAGCAGAGCGCGCGGAAACAAGATCCCAAATCCATGCAGGTGCTTAGTTTCTATGGCAACACTGTTTTTTTTTTTTGCTTGTGACTGAGTCTTTTAGGTGTGTATCTGTGGCAGCAGTAAGCCACTTTTTTCTTTTTTTTTTTTTACAATGCTGAGGTTGCTTTTTCTGCTTATGAGCAAAAATATAGAAACCGTGTGAAACAATTACATTAAATATACATTCTAAATAAGAGATTTTAACATGCTGTTTGCTGAGGAACAGCTTCATATTTTGGAACCGTGAGATCTGGTGGAGCAATCCACCTCCTCTATAATCCAACTGATTTCCAACGTGCCAATCATAATCCTGACTCAACACTGTGTTGGAAAAACCTGTTTCATAACACCCAATGTGCAAGAAAACATCTTTTGTTGGTACATTAAATGCATTACAAATGAATACTGTACATTAATGAAATGCAGAACCAAAACAGGGAAGAGTCTTGCCTCGGTGTACCCATCTCATACAGTACAGACTTTTTGTTTCTTTCTCAATTAGGCAAGATCTTAGGATTTTAAGTGCCTCTCGTTTTAAGCTGACAGAGCCAATATATTCAAGCATATGAGCTTCATAAGCTGTTAAGATGCAACTAACATGCTGACAGATGGGGCAACATCCAGACTGAGTGGTAAAATGTCAAATTTTCTGAATAAGGTGGAGTCAGAGTGGATGTCCCTCATCTCCTTGACCCGCAAGTTGCATCATCATATGGCTTACAGCCCCCTTTTGGGACTCCTCATGTCGTGTACCTTGAGGGCCTGCTAACAGCGCACCCTACTGGGGGTCAAGTGGACCAGCAAAAGAGAGACACTTCACTGACATCACAACCACAGTTAATGCTTATAAATTCAATAAAACTATGGTGGTTCTTCCTAACATGTGGCACTTCTATAAAGATTATTTCTACTTCTTCTATTGTTACTACATCTATGACAGTTAGAGTAATCGGCATGCTTGCAGAGGGAGAGAGGAGCAGTGTGGCATGTGGGTGAGGGACACTGACACTCAAGTCCATTGATATCCATTAATATAAAAGAAGAACATTTATATAAAATCAAAATAATGGTCAAAGACTGAAGATGGCAAATTAGAGCATCTTTTTTCATTACACTAAATCCTGTTTTATTTTTCAACTGCGAGCCATATCATTATTATTATTATTATTGGTTCCACTAGGGCTCCCAAACCATCTGAACCCTCATACAGACATATTAACAATGGCGATTCCACTCTTCTTCTCTTCAAACGAGACCAATTCTATTGAGAAACCTCCAGGGGAGAGTAGAGGTGGTTTGGCTCAATGCCGAAACATCCATAAAAAAAAAAGACAGTTAACACAAGAGAAAGAGAGAAAGACAGGAGATCAAATAAAAACACAGACACAAAATCTTTTCTTTCTTTCCGACCCGTTAGCTTAGCAGCCATTGGCTACGTCTCCCCTGAGAAACACATTCAAAACACAGTGTTAGTACAGAAGCCTTTCCGTGAAGGTGTCTGCGCTATCTCCAGAGATTATAGCTTTTTTTTCCCTTTTTTTTCGAGGCCTGTGCCAGATTTGGTCAGCGACCAGCTATGTGTGGCGAAGCAGCTGGGTACGAATGACCGAGGGTCACCGGTTTGTCAGAGCACTCCAAGCTTGTGGAGTACAACCTCCCAACCGCAACGAACAGGGGCTTTTTCAACTGAACTGTGAAGGAATGGAGGAAACCTGACACTCTCATTGTGCTGCAACAAAGGAGTCAAGCAAAGATAAAGAGATGGTGTAAAACACAATTTAGAAAAAGAAAAAAGAAAAGGATTAGCTTGAATTTATGCTTGCTTTGTAACACAGTGAGAGTCTAAGGCTTCACAGAGCCCATTAAAACATAAAAGAAGACTGTCTTCAGCACCTGAAAATATACCCTGAAAGAGGCATGCACAGGTCAGACCACGAGGACACTGAAAAATAAACAAGAATTATGAAAAACAAAATATGACAAAGCAAAAAAGTAATTTGATTAATAGAAATCCATGAGTGTAATCCTGAAATAGACATGTTGATAAATAAGACAACACATTAGTTTTCTTCTCAGCAGGACTTGGCCATCACGACTACCTTGGAAATGGGTTTTTGGAAAAATGACAGAACACCAGCGCATGCTTCTCAAACCAAAAGCAAAACAAGAGCGGCTGAAACCCAAACGGAGGAAGTGCGGGCGGGATTGGTGCAAAGAAAGGTGGAGATACAAAAGATCAAGCAGTTCAAAAAGACAGGACGTGAACACGAATATATAAACACACAAACACACACAAACTGCACGCTCAGGTACAATACACACACCACAACGCCACTAAGTAGGACACAATCGCCAGAATCCACGTCCAAACCAGAGGCACGGAGGAAGAGCAGCCCAAGACAAAACACCACTGGCAGACTGCTTTGCTTTTTGTCGCCCCCCTCCTCCAGAAGCCACTAATCCCATCAAAACCTCCCCCCGAAAGCCCTGGACACTTGGGACGCCCCCTCCCCGAATTCAGAGCCCAGCTCCTGGCCTGGCCTGACCTGAGTTCCTGCACTGATGCCCTCCGGCCTGTAGAGGAGCTACAGATGCTAAATGGTGATGGCTGATCAATGGTGAACGGACAGACACGTGGCAGAGGCCGCGGAGTCGTGTGGAGATGGGTGAGTGGAATATGGGACTCTTTCGCGGTCGGATATGGGGATGTAGGCAGAGAGGACAGAGAAAGAGAAAGGAGAGGGCTGGAAGTAGAGACAGAAGAGGAGGAGGAGGAGGAGAAAAGGAAAGAGAGGGAGGAGTAAACAAGGGAAGATGTTTCTTCTTCGTCTCCTTACCGTGTCTTTGGAGGACCTACGTCTCTTGATGCTGGAGGCCAGGGTGGTACTGATGGACCTAAAAGAGGCTTTCTTTTTGGGGTCGGGCTCTGCTCTACCACTTTTCCTATCCTAAAATAAATATATGTAGAAACATTATTCATGTCCTCTGACTGGGGTGATAACCGTGGTTCCAGTCTCACCCATTCTCTCTTCCCACCACCACCACCACCCCAATAAAATTACCTTATTTTAAATTGTCTAAATAGAGGGAGGGTCCTTGTGAGAAAGACTACAGCACTTGGAAATGTAAAAATGCGCAAAGAGGGAGAAAGAAAGGGATAAAGCTTAGTTAGATGTGAGAGTGGAAATAGTCTGTTCAGGCTGATATGAGGGCATCTGCATTTTATGTAACATTATCACACTGGGACTGCACAAGATGGCACAGTAGTCCTCTAGAAATGTGCTGACACATTGAGTCGGCCCCTAGAAATGCATTGAAATGAGTGATGACTAGTAAAGATGTCAGTGGGTGTGATACCTACGTCACGCTACTTTAACCGTCTAAAGTATTCTGCCTGTTCGCTGCTCGAACACACACTTTACAGTTGAATTCCTCAACTCAACACACAAGTGATCTTAACTTATAAATGGATCGACTAAACATGCCAAATATGACTTAACAAGTTATCTACAATCTACTTAGAACTTGGTTCTGACACAGGTCAGAGAAAGAAAAAAAGAAAAAGGAAGCAGTTTTAACCATATCCTGAGAAGACGGCGAAGCCAATTTGGTGCCCTCCCTCCCTCATACCATCAGAGTGCCCCACAGCTACTCTCAGCACAATTACTGCGTGTTTGTGTGCAAAAAAACTCATATTAAGGTATTCTTACATCCTGAGTCTCTAGAGAGGAAGAGGGCTGCATAGGGGAGAAAAGAAAAATAAAATAAATTTCCATCCACTTGATCGTTATTACTTTAAAGTAGATCCTTAAGCAAAAGCCAAGGGAACCAAAAAGGGTGGATATTTAACAAAAAAATAAAAAATACTAGCAAAGCAAACAACCACATCCAAAGCCAGGCAGGTATAAAAAGTCGAGAAGCTACGGTATCAGAGGCCACTAAATGCATATCAAAGAGGGAAAACAACAGCGACAAAAGTCAGTAATTAAAGCCCATTTAAAGTCATTATACCTTAAAGTGGTATAATGGAAATTCACCCCACACACAAGGGAATGGGATGGAGGATGAGATGGAGTGCAAGAAAAAAAAGGTTTGAGAAGGAATGGTTGCCTACTGATGCTGCAAAACAATATTGATATTGTTAGTAAGTTAAAGTGCAAAAAAGGAAAGATGTGATTTTTCTACGTATGATTTCATGATATGAGAAGATGGAGGCTAAAAGATGCAACTTCTAAAAAAGAAAGCACTCTAGGGTGGATGTTAGTATAAAGTATAAGTGGAGGATGAGTGAGTAGTTGCCGGGAGGGAGGCCCTTTTGGGTGGGCGGGGCAGTGTGGTGTGAATTTCAACATGCTTTATGGATGGAGGGAAGGAATAAAGGGGGAAAACATAGAATAAGTAAACACAAAACAAATAGCATGACAAATCAATCCTGGCCAGCACTGGCCCGCAGTACATCCTTTTTCATCAGGTCACATGACTAGGCTCTTTCAGGGTACAGTTGTACCACCCATCACCCCGCCAACCAGCACTTTTCTCTCAACCACCCTGGTGACATGATCTGAGGTGGGGAGCAGGCATTAGCTGGCGTGGAGTTCAAGGTGAGAGCTGGCAGAGGAGTGATTGGTGCACAACATCACTCCATTTTAGTGCAGGTAATAGCAAATAAAATGTTTTTCCTGTTGGAAGATGACATTTCTTGTTAGTAAATGGTGAAAGTCAGCCTGTGTAACAAGCGCCTCTGACTGTATTCATCTTGATTCAGGAAAAAAAAAATCAATGCCCAAGTGACGTCAGTTCTCTTCCTTTACTCTTGACTTTCCGCCATTTCTTACACGTCTGAGACTGCAGAATTGGAGTGTGGCCGCTCTGAGCCCTGATGAGGTGCTGCGTGTGCACAGTCCCGGCCATGCAGGGCATGCTGGACCATCAGATGAAGCGTGGCATGGGACTTGCACAGTGGACAGAAGCCGCCTGTTTCGCGCCGGAAACAAGCGAGCCGCCGCTAGTGCATCGTCATTATACATCATCATCATCATCATCATCATCATCATCATCATCATCATCATCACAGAACAGGGAATCCCGACACTTTGTATTCAATCCAAACTGACACCAGTTTCAGTCTCGTTCAGACTGTGCACTTCTGAATAACATCTGTTCTAAAAGGGAAAGCCAAAAGCTGAACGTGTAGCCTCTCAGTGATGTAGTGGTCAACGAAATCTAACAGCAACATCACACTAGGACAAATCAGTAACACTTAAATTGAACATAGAGCAATATAAATCTGTATGATGTAAATTTATAGAAGACATTATAGTTGCCTGCATTAAGAGCAAGTTGCAAAACAAGTGGAAGCCCATATAGTTCATACCAGAGCCCAGATATTATTCGTCAATATTAACACATTACAGATATGTTGCCATTAGCATCAATGTAAAGAGGTGATTAGAAAAGGAACTTCTGATTTCTGTTAAATTTAGACTAATTTCCTGCAAAACTGTATCTAAATTTATTTACTGTGAAGCACTTTTCAGACATGGTACTCATAATCCATAACATCACCGGCTTCATCTGCCTGTAAAGGTAACAGCTTCAGGGATTAAAAACCCTGGTTTCCATCTTATAAAATGTTTTTTCAAACATGACACACCAGTGTGGAGAAAGCTAACATGCTCTCCTAGGATTTTTTATATCTCTGTACTTGTTGTTGGTGAACGATGTTGTAAGCCTACACACTGTCATCTGTCACAGTCACGTTAAGCTGACTTGTTATCTGGTCCTTTGCACAGAGAGGGAGAACAGCTGTCTAATTTCCAAATATGTTTTAAGAAAGAACTTTAGCTGTACAAGTTTTGTTTCATAAATCTGATGCTTTGGAATGAACGCTGTAATAAAGGAACAACTTTTAAGACAGTGTAATCTTGTACGTACCTTTGACTACATTTAAATCAGACTTTAGCCACGTTGGAAATGTTACGGAAATGTTTGTGCGACCCAGTCAGACTGGTGTCAGGACTTTTGCGATGTGCTATAGCCGACTACTTTTTGGCTACTTGGAAGCAGCAGGAACAGATTGTGAACGCCAAACTGACCCATTATCACCTTTTAAGTTGATATGGTGACATAGTTAGCAAACATTTAGCTATTTAAATGCACAGCAGATAAAGGGAAATGTTAGCATCTGTTTGCAGTTGTGTTTCTGTCCAAGTGATGAATTGTCCAATATTCACTCACCTAAGGGAAATCTCTGGCTCTTTAGATGCTAGACTCGACATTATGTTCACCAGGTAGTCGCTGGCTTTGTCCTTCTGCTGTTTGTGCTGGAGAGTCAGTTCTTAAAGCCTTTTTGCTGGAAACAGCTAGCGGCTATTGCTGAAAATACTGTTATACTCCATTATTACAAATCGCTCATAAAAGAGACAACAGTACAGTTAGCGTGACTACACAGTACATCCATTACATATAATACTTTGTATAATATAGATTATAAATTTAGATCATAAAGATTAAATCAGCTTTAAAAGGCAGCTAAATTCTTACCAAAATATAAATATGCACTATTGTGTCTACCCCTCTACATCTCTGTGGCTACAGGTCCTTAAAACTGGACTGTCTTAGGCATGCAGTTCTATCAGTGCGTGCACCTTCGTTATGTATGGTAGTTAATAAACTCATATTTTGAGGGCCTTTGAGCATGAACAGCATGTCGAGTTAAACTCAGCCTGCGGAGGATGATGGGTGAACCATGTGAACAGATTTCAGTTAGTCAGAAGTGCACGTTCTCTGAGAGTACATCCTTGTGTTGAAAGGTATTGTGGGTGCACAGTACTGCACAGTGCTTTGCATAATACACCAACCTGCAGTGTAAGCACATAATTACATACAAACACATGTGCAAGCAGTCAGAAATGATGCCAAAGATGGGACTCCAAGTTTCGGTGCTTGCTGAGCTAAGGAAGGAGGAGGCCACATAAACTGTGAACTGTGATTTTCCATCGTGTTGAGTTTGTGTCCTACATAACCAAGTTGTCATTTTTAATTTGTGAAAATTAGATCAAATCAGTGCATCCAAACAGTATGAATAATATCCTGAATAATATTCACGCAGAACAGAGCAGTTCGTGTTAGTTCGACTTCGTGGGCTCCCTCTGTGCTCCTTGCATGAGACCCCATTATGGCGGTTATAGTTAGAGCAGTGAAGATTGTGTGTGTCTGTTTTAGTAGCTCTAGGGCCCACAGTGACGGTCGATGAGAGAGACGAGCATGCATGAGCTGTCTTTGTTCAGCGGAGCAGAGAAATCAACATGATCGTCATTGATATGGATCTGAAACGCGCTGGTCTATGGGCAGTTTAGTGTGTCCCTCTCCTTTCTCAGTGTTGCCCCCCCCCCCCCCGCATGCATTCGCCTGCTGTATGCACCTAGAGAATGTACATCTATATGAGGACAATCACGACAGTGACATACAATAGTCAGGTCGATGGCAGACACTCTGAGAAGGACACTGATTTGCTGACAGGCACTTGTGATTTTATACTGTACCTTCCTGTGGCCCTGCTGTCTCTATGCAGCGGGGCCAGACACTGAGTTTTGGTTGAAGGCTTACAGAGAGGCAGCAGACAGGGCTGCCAGGGCCACACCACACACTCACTGTGTGATTGGCCATCAAATGTTGAGCCCTCCAAGCTATCCAATCAGGGAGTGAAACCGTAAAGAATGAAGGAAAGGAGGGTGGGTGGGTGTAGGAGGGGGTGCTCCAATGCTCCAACGCTTCACAGCCACATTTGATTGCACTGGAGTACAGGGGGCAAATCGTGTTCTTCATCGACTGATTGGAGGACTGTATTGCTTGATTGTAGCTAAAAGGTTCGGTTCACTCAAATTAAAAAAAAAAAAGTACTTGTGGAATCTCACCGTGCAGATGGCGGAAAATCCTTACACCTCCATTTTATTGGTTTAGTGGCAGAAGTTAGAAACTCCCAGCACATAAAACCAAATCTATCTGCATGACTAGATACCACAAGAACAAGAGGAAAAATATGTACTTCTGAAATTTGGGAGAACTGACCTTTTAAACGGATGCCTGTTGAGGCAGTCACTGTGTTTGCATGGAGCTGCTGGCATGCAAGTTTTACACTCTCATTTGGTATCTGCATTATGGACACTACAGTGGTTAAGGAGACGCGGTGTGCACTGTGGCATGACGCTTTTGCAGTTATGCTGACAATACTGTGAGAGTCACTGCTGTGTGATTGTGCCAGGGCATTGATCTCACTCTTTATGCTCTATTTGTATTCTTAGCCCCTGGCTGCTGTCGGCATGGCCACCAGAGTGAAGGAAATGAGTGGTGACGTAACGAAAGTGCATCAACCGCACAGTTATCACTGTTGGCATTGTTATTACGATGTTTCTCGTAGGACGTTTGTTTATTTTTGTCGGCTTTCCATGTCCACATCATCTGACCTTATGAAGCGTATAAGCAGCTTAGAACTACTAGTTCATGCCATGGACATGGAAGGTGAAGTTTTAAGTCAGATGTCCATCATGTTAAGAGGGTCACAAGGCTAATTATCTTATTGGTAATCTAACAGCAGGAGGTGATATGGAGGTGGAAATGGCCCTGCTAATTAGCTACATACTAATGAGGGGGTCCCGGCCACGGCTTGACTTCCTGAGGCATCCTTACTCTCCTGCAGGCACACACAAGAGACACGGCGACGTTGGCCTCTCGGGACTCTTAGCACCTACAGGGTGGCCTCTTACAGTACATGAAGACATCAGAGATCACGGTTTCTCATATGGCGATCTGGCGGTCTGACCACTACTGATGAAAATAAAAAGCTCCCAGAGGGGCAGAGAGACAGAAACCAACCCCCCCATGAGGGGGGTGGTCTTCGCTGGTTCTCTTGCTCCCCATTTTTATCCCTTTCACCCTGGGTGTGAGGAGCCAGAGGGGATCATTCCTACCTGCAGGTTCTTCCTCCAAACATTGACGGCCGCAAAGGCCAGCTGCATCTGCTTCCTGCGGGCGTCTTTATGGCGCTTATAGGCGATTTCGATGAAGATGAGGAAGATCCCTGCTGCTATGCCTCCAGCCACCAGCATGAAGACCCCTTTTGGAAAGGGACAGATGAAGAGAAACAGAGCAGAGACAGAGATCTGTGAGCTGGTCTGGAACTCCGCCGCTTCCACTGAGCATGAATGCATGGTCTGCCCGTCATGCCCAGTGGTCGCCCCTCCTTTCTCAACCCGTTCCTACTGACGAAGGCGGCTGCAAACCACACAGTAGTAATAAAATATCACAACCGCACAAAGCCACAGCACAAGATACTGTACGGCACACTTCCACAGAGCACCCACGCCGACACTAAAACAACGATTTTGTAAAGGTATTGGACAAAAAAGGGCTACAGTACCTTACCACTGCAGTTTTTGTCCAATCACTTTTTAACGCTTTCTCTACGCCATTAGGACCATACCTGCCATGTTTTCAAAGGTGAGTGTGGCTGGGGCATTGCTCCTTGAGTCACACTCCTGGTATCTCACCCAGGTTTTATCTAGGTCTTCCATGAAGCCGTTCTCATGAGAACTGCAGGGGGTTGGGGGTGGTGGGGAGAGAGGTGACAAAGTTAATACACGCCGCAATGACGGAGTATTCGAGCCGCTCACTCCCATAGCAACATAAATGAAACACACAAACAGCTGGACAGGTGTAGAGACAAACAGACATAAACTTGACAGAGACAGACAGAGAGGGCAGGAGAGGGGAGATACAGAGAGAGAAGATGTGACATAAGGCAATGTATTGGGTGGCTATAACTGGTCAAAACGTGACCATGAAATCATATTGATAAGAAACAAAAAAGTCATACGAGTAATGCAGCTTCGGCTGGGACAGACCTGAGAATGGCCAGGGACACATTCTGTTTCCAGGGGCTGTCCTTGCGCATGCCTATGCCAAAGCCCGAACGGAAAAACAGCTCTCCCGTGGTCACCAGGTCGCACTTCTGCGAGGCTTCAAACTCCAGCACCGCAGAGTCCCAGATGAAAGCATGCAGCTTGCTGTGGGGCAGGGGGAGGGAGGAGGAGGAGGAGGAGGAAGGGAGGGAGGAGGGGAAGGAGGGGAAGGAGGGGGTTACGGTGCAACAGTACAATGATTTACATACACATTTACGGCTCCCACCCCTCTCTCTCTCGCACACCAGATCGTGTGTGTCATTCAGCGTTTACCAGCAATCTCTACCGTTGCTTATGGCCCAAATGAAATCCAATGCCAGATGGGTGAGGGCGCGTCCCCCATTGGATTCCCCCCATCTCAAAGATGTTCGTCTGGGTACAACCTGAAAAAGGGTGCTCCTTGACTCAATGTTAGCTCAACCTCACACTGGTGTCAGTGCTGTTGACACGTCCACACCTGCTGCTGTCCCTGGACCTCTGTCTTGGCTGGGCGATGGGCCTGGATCAGACGGAGCGCCGCAGTAAGTCCTGCCGCTTCCGCCTGGTCCGGAGGTCCATGTCCCCCCCCTGAGCTGACTGCAGCTGGCCCTGGTCTGTGTGCCTGATAGGTTGAGCAGCCGGCCGACACGTGCTCTGGTCGGCCCGGCCTGGCCGAGACTCACTTGTCACGCACGGCCTGGATGGCCTCGGCGGCACTCTCATAGTTGTGCTTCTCCATGTGGCGGTACATGGTGCTAAGCTCCACCTGCCGCCGGAAGTAGATGTCCACGGAGCTCTGCTTCACCGTGGCGTAGATGAACTTGTCTGATGGGTTTCTCAGCTGCACAGGGACAAGAACAAGATAGTTTATTAATACTAATAACTACTAATAACTTGATGTATCATTTATATAATTTTAAATTCTACATTAATAAAAATGTTGTTTTGCAGTAACATGATGGTGACACCACATTCTACCCACCCTTGGGTCATTGATGCCGGTGATGCGCTCCTCAGGCCGGTCCAACACCAGGAAGGCAGCCAGGTTGGCAGTGTAAGAAGCCACAATGATCATAGCAAAACCGGCCCACACCATACCCAGGATTCTCGCTGAGAAGCTGCGCGGCGCACCTGTGTGGTGAGTTCAAGTTTTAACCTTTCAGCTCAGTCATTTTTCTATTTTGACTCAGATTAGTAATGTAGAGTAGTTGGCTGGATACCTCCATTTCTGTTAACTAACAGTTCTACCACTCAGTACTGAAAAACCCTAACTCTGCTACTTCTGTTTTTACTGCTGTTACAACTACTTCTGCAAATAATAATAAAAAGGATTATGAACCCATATACTGCAGTAAATTAGAATTAAATTCCATAGACTTTACAACACATCCTTGAACTTATCATCTTCCTCCATAAAGGCCTGTGAACACATTACCAACTGAAATCAAATTAATTACAGATGGAAAATCCTTCACAGGGGTTAAGGGCTGGCTAAAAGCAAACCACAGCTGTAGCCATTTTTAGCTAATACTACTCTAAATCACTGTACCTCTTTTGGTATGTCATTGTATTTTCATATTTGTAGCGTATTGTGGTTTTATGGGAATAAAAGCTGTAAAACTAAAGAAATTACCAAAAATATAACCCACTAAAAATATCAGACATGAAAAGGAAACACTTGAAGACAAACGTAGCAAGGAAAGGCAACAGGTATAAACTGTTTAAAGACGAACTGCATCAAAGCCTGTCATTGCAAAATGTGATTTGAAAGGAATTCATTTGTCATCCGCAAAGAATAACTCCACAATCAGGCAGCACCTGGAGCCACAATCAACCTTGATGTTGGTCTTTTTACAACTGCAAAGCTGTGTAAAGATCAAAGCACTCGGCAACATTACAGTGTTCTGGGAAAAAGGGATCATTTACCGCTCAGTACGGGATGATTTGCAATGATTTTCTCTCATTGGGCGTGTCTCACCTTCTCCTATTCCAGAGTTCAGCAACACTCCCCAGGAGAACCACATGGCAGATGATAAGGTGAGGGCATCTTCTTCTTCCTCTTCGCTGTTTACTTTAAATCTTCCAAACGGGCTAGAGTGGAGAAATTGGGAGGGTTGCAGGAGATAAAATGAGAAATGGCTGAGAACCAGAAGGAGGGAAAAACCCTGGCAACCCCAGGCAGGGAAAGGAACTGAACAAGAGCAAGCAAAGCAAGAGGGAGACAAAGTCCACAGAAAGAAAGCAGACAAAGACGGTGGCACAGGGACAGAGCGGTGGGATGGTTGGGGCCAATCTTCCCCTCTGTCTGCCTCCGTGTCCACACTGAGGGAAGATGCGCAGCGCTCAGGGGAGTGCATGTACAAAATACACTTGCACGCACACACAGTCACACATTCAGTCACGACTACACATAAACACACACACACACACACACACACACACACACACACACACACACACACACACAGGTCCCCCTTGTACCTGAACCGGTCTAGTAGGTAAAGCATCACCGCCACCACATGCACCGATAGACCCACCAGCAGCCACAGTGTGCTTTGGAACGGCTGCATGAACGAGTCCAGTGTACTGCGAGGAATTTCCTGAAAACACACAGCGCAGTCGGTTATTTATTGATAATGAATTACTTTGATTACCTTATGACTGCATGTTATAGACAAATATAAAAGGAAAACACTATAGTCTATTAGTTAAAGTGGCTAAAATGTGCAAAAAGCCTGGTATGACCCTTTAAAGAGAGGTAGCAATACAGCAGAAACCACAGAAGCTGCATATAGATTCACATCCCACTCGATGACTATTTTCAGATGATGAATCAAATGTATGCATGCATTGTTGTGTTCCCCTTTACATATGTGACAAACTGATGTCCACATAAGGTAAAATAATAAGTAGAATATTTTTGCAGTAGAAAACAGGGTGTAAATTAACTTGCGGATTTATGATATGGCAGACGAAGGGATAAAAACTGCCCCAGTGGGTAGGTGATTACACAACAGGACAATACGCGTAACTCCCCAGCGGTTGTTTTGACGTGACAGAGCACCAAACAGGCTACTTACCTTTTTCACGAGGATGGTGAGGCCTTGATATTTAAAGGGTTTGGAGAACTCGATATACTGGGCTCGCTCGTTGTTTATAGTCAGCGGGGCTACAATCATGTCAGCCAGGCCCCCCAGGAGCTCTCCCATCATGCCATTCCACTCTTTCTTGTTACTGTTGTTCACCTGGAGTCCCACAAAGAAGGTGTTAACATGAGCATCAGCTATCAACCCGCTGTCGTCGAGACCACCGCATGTTTCCAGGCTTTAAGGATTTGGGTTAAGCCTAGTGGGGCTAAGCGTGCTCCACATCTTTGAAACTCTGTCTTACATAACAGAGGGGTTGCTATTTGCAGAACTTTATAAAGATCATGCACTGTACAAAAACCAAAAGTGCAGAATACTGTGCTCATGATTTGCCTGCAAAACAGGCTTTTTTTTCTGGGTTAGAGATGAATGTTTGTGCAGAGAAAATCTTTGCAGTATGCAGGGTTTTAAACTGATCACGTCCTGTTTGTCCTCCTTTCATTTCTCGTCTTACTTCTGTAAATGTTGATTTCATCTTTGATTGTGTGATAGAGTCCTGCAGGAACAATGTATTTTTTTAGGCCATCCATGAAGTTAGCATCACCCTGGTTTCCTCGACAAAAAGCAAACAAGATTTTTACATTGGCTTTTGGAAATAAGCTTTGCGATGAACAAAAGTTAATGATACTTACACATTTTGTTCAGCACGATAAACCATTTTTATGATTTCCGAAGCCTAAATACAATCGCCAGATGTAAAAAGCTAATGTTACGAACTAATGTTACTATAAAGGAACTACACCAAGGTCGCATGACTCCAACGTCACCACCACTGAACTTCCGACTTGTAATTTGATTTAACGTTCTACAAAAGCCTTTCCTCTTACAAAGTTAGTAATAGTGTGGACGAGCACAGACACAACGAGCTCCCCTACAAACTCTGTAGTCTCATTTAGCCACTTGTTAGCAATTGCATTAATGCTTAAAAAATCAGAAGTGGGATATTTACTGAGACATTTTATCTTTTAGAATAAAACTCATCGACTTCAGGACGAGGGAACCGGAGGTGCAAAAATGCTAACTTCTATTCAGGTGACCAATACAGTCATTGGTCATACAGTCATTACACTCATTCCTCAGCACTCCATTGCTGCAATGAACAGCAGCAGCTAAGGAGGTATCTGCATGTATATATCTATGCTAGCAAACTGTTAGCTAAAAGTTACTGTCTTGTGAATATATAATGTAGCTAGAATAGCAAACGGTTGAGAGGATAATGCTATCTTTTGTGAATAAAGGGCAGTGTCAGCAAGTCAAACTTTAATGTGAAATTTAGAGATTTAGCAAAGGAGCATGAGAGACATTCAAGTCTATAAATTCATGAAGATGTCCCACTTCAGCAATGCAAGGTTAGGTTAAATATAGTTCGGACTTTTTATATGGTTGCATGTGTCCTATTTGACCAAGACAAATTTTGTTTCAGAGGGTTGGTGAAAATGAATTAGCCCTGTCATGACAAGATATGTTTTCTTATGTAAATGATGTGTATAAAGTTCAATGATGAGTTTTGGTATATAAATAATTTGTGTTTTTCCATTTTCCTAAATCATAAAACAGATAAGGGAGTGATACAGTAAAACTAAACTGGGCAGCTGGACAGCAACACATGTCAGGAACTGCAGAATCTTGTGTTTGTGTTCACCTTGACTAAAGCCCAAAGTAGGTATAATTCAATTTCTTCACTTAATGAGAGACATGGCGGTTGTCTTCTGTGATGTTATTTCGAAGACAGGATAAAAAAGTGGAGTCTAAGTCTCTGAGACTATAAATCACTTGTTAACCAAAACAGGACGCTGACCTTTTTATCCAAGGACCACAGCAGCTGGTGGCAAATAAATTAGAATGTGATTGTTTCATTGTGATAAAAGGAGACAAAACTTTTGTTGTACATAAGGCGAGGCTGCTTTTTAAAGTAGATTATTATGTTATCCCTCTTCCATCTTATTAAAGCCATATTATTATTTAACAATGTTTTCACTTTGGACTAGTGCCTGCTAGGCAACCTAGTAATCTTGGTTATACGAGGTGACTAGATTGGTAATCAAAGCAAATCTTTCATTTAATCTTTTTCCTGGTTCACAATCAGAAACTTGCTTGAGGTGAGTCAGAAGAAGTTGAGATCTTGGTAATGATTAAAACTCCATCACTGATGAAGAAAAAAAGTTTTGTGCTTGTTTACCATAATTCTACTGTGCTAAGGGAACGTTGTCCTTATTTCTCTGGTAGATTTTCAAGTGGGTTTTATGTGATGTTATCTTCCTTTCATAATAAAACTAATTAGCACTTCCAAATTGAAAACAGTACTCAGACATGTTGGTTGCTTCTCGCTTAATCCTTCAGTAAAGATGTTCAAAAACTGGCACTAGATCAGGGTTGATGGGCAAATTCACCCTCTGGACGTCTGACGTCCATGGATCTCTGCTCTATGACTTTGCATCAGAATAGTCAGTGAAATCAAAAGTTTTAGTGGAGTCAAATAAAATGAAAATAAACATTAAAAGAAATGTGTTAAGTATTGTGCCTAATGAAAAATATGACAAATAATGTAAAACTGACCCGCTCCTGAGTTCCGAATTTCCCGTCAGCCACCAGGTGCACCTCATAGGTAAAGTTCATGGTCATAGCCAACTTGATCAGGAGATCAATACAGAATCCATAACAACACTGGGGAACAATTGGGCGACCTGTAACAAAACCAGCAATGTTTGCAAGTTACAATCACTCCAGAGTAAACATGTCTGTGTGTTTGTCTTTTTTAATCCAGAGGCGGCGCACGTAGACTGAACAAAGTACGCGACACAGTGCACTGCAGACAACCACACACAGTCACGCTGCACACAGCATACAGACGAAGCATGTCCCAGCATCCCAGCAGTCACTCATTCTGAATGGCACACTCAGATACATGCATACATATATAGATACCTACTGCATATATATGTATGCATCTCCAGTGGGTGTTTGGCGAGTGCAGTAAAAGCACAGTGATAATATAAACGTCCCTGATGTGTTACCTGGGATGGTCTCATTGGGCCCAGTGCAGATAACCTTTTTAATTAAGACTCCATTTAATGTCATTTCCTCCTTGCATGTTCCATCCGGCATAGTGGGTTTCACATACACAAATGGCTCCTGGTGTATCGTCACTATCTACAACAGATGGGACAGAAAGCTGTTTATCACATAGTTAGAGCTGGATCAGATCGATCCCGAGGGACTTCAGAAGCGCCGCAGCGAGAGGGACAAAAATACTTGGAAAAATCCCAGCAGATTCACAAATGCCCATGTACAGACTCCCAGATGCTCATGGACAACACGAGGACAAACAGATGAATGTAAAAATAACTGACAAGGATACAGATGAGAGGTTCTTTGCAGGCCCACGAGAAATTTGAAGAGATAAAAATCATAGCAAATACATCACTGCTGCCTTTGTGAACATAGATCAACTTCACTCTCTGAGAAACAAACGTTAACGCACTGTCCAACAAAAGTATATCAGCGCAGGTCCCGCACTCCATCTGTGTAGACATGAATGTCACATTGCAGCAGCCAAGTGAAGGCACACTACCTTTAATCGAGTGGACATCTGGAAGCCCTGCGGTTTCTCAGTCTCTCCTCCGGGCCAGATGATCTTCCGCTGATTGTTCATTACCACCTGCAGGGATGCCACACGCATGTAAAGCATTATAGGTGAGTGCTGACAGAAGGCATGCTGCTGATGAGGCTCCAACGCTGTGTGTGGGCAACACTAATGAGTCAGCTTTAAATAACACACAGCTCAGCGTTTTTTTCATTTATTGCACTGACCTCTGACTTATGTATCGTACCTGAGGGCTTCGGGAACTTATTATTATCACACCTATCACCAGGAAACTGAAGTGCTGGTCCTCGCGGGCCTTTCTGTTGGCTGTGCATAGCCGGTGCATTTTATATCCACCATTAAATAGAGAATGAATATACAAATAATCTTAACACAGGTGCACTAACCAGCCTTTACCAGAGCATCTGCTGAGGAAGATCATTTTTTCATTTTTGAAATCAAGAATGAACTTTAATGCTGAAATCAAATATATTTTATCTTGTTAAGACCAGTTTTTAATGAATACATTATTAGCTATTGTTTATGACACTGCAACAACTTCTAAGTTTTGCTATTGCTACATAGCAAACGTTAGCATAAACAGCTGTTTACTTACTTTGTCATGAGCTTTAACCATTGTTGCAATTACAAGGTATTACAATAGACCCTCTGAGCAGTACGCCGTGTTCTGGGCAGATTGGACGCTACAGCGACTTGGTACTGGAAAGTGACGAGACGGTGCATGGCTAGCTGGTTTGCATGCTAACTTCAGTAGAAAAAAGAAGTGATAGCCTATAAATCAAAGCTTTCCACCACTGTAGACAGCTCTTGGTGAGTAGGAATTGAGTTTGATGCTAAACTCGTGACGTTTCTTCTACAATGGTAAGTAAAAACCTGTTAATGCTAACGTCGGCTATGTAGCATTAGCAAAACTTACAAATAGCTCCTGTAATACAGTGAAAATTCTGTCCATTTTCTTTCTGAGAGACAATCATTTTCACATCCTTCCACTAATGAAGAGCTGCATTCATGAGTTGTGTTCTTGTCGTAAAGCCAAACCCAAAAGACTGCTGATAATGGTTGTGTGGTTGTTTCTTCACTCAATGCAGCTGCACAACAGGAACGGCTATCAGCATTTTGATTTTCATTGTGTAGTGAAATAAATGGGAATCTGTCTGAAGGCTTATTTTGTGTTTTGTAAAAATGGTCAGTAATAATGTTAAATATTTTCTCTGTATTTTATACCTAGGTAGGTTGCATTTCCATATACATGCATCTCTATCTTGCTTTCTACATCTAGCAGAAATAAATATATGGTTCAGGGCGAAGCGTCAACCAAATGTCACATGATGCAACAGCAGTTAACCTCAGCAAAATCAAAGGGTCATTTAAAAAGGCAGCAGTCATTCTTGTGCTTCAAGGGTAACCTAACGCCCCCTGAAAATCTTGGTTTTGCCGACCTTTAACTTCTGACCAGACATGCTGACTTTGGCCACTGGTGAAACAGATGTGACATGGTCAACCGGAGGCGGCAATGAAACACTTTTAAGTTTGATGTTAAGTTGCTCTTTAACTCATCATTTTTCTCTCCGCGTCTACTCTCTATCACTCTCTCTCTTTCTCTTACCCTCTTGTAATCCATCTGTTGTAAATTTTATCTGTACTGTATGCCCCAAGTCATCACAGCAATAAAAACAGCAATAAATATTTGAAATCTCCCTCATTTAATGTGACAGACTAATGTTGCATGGGGTAGCTTTGGGGGAACTTTCTTTTTTTTTTTTGCACACACTGAGGATTGTGGAGTTGTCCCACATTAAGTGCATTGCACTATAGATAGAAAATTGGGTCTGCCTGCATGTCCAGTATGGCTACATCCACACTAATACATTTTTATTTCAAAAAGAAAACGATCTTTGTCCAGACAAGCATTGTAGCTCCGTATCAGTTATAATCTCTGTCCATATTTACACAGCTGAAAATGCACATCACATCATCATTCACATACACTAGGCATGTGCGTGCCTGTGTAAATAAGAAGCAGTCTACTCTGCAAAGGAAGGAGGAACAAAAGCCAGTTGTAGCGTTATAAAATGCAAAATCGAACTCCACAGCAGCTGCTAACAAAGACAACAAAGTAAGTAGCGCTTGTATTTCGTTATCCATGTTGAATTCACCATCATCGTGACCGATAAGAACCAATCAGGAGGCGAACGTGGGTGTTTGCACCATGGTTTCCAAAGGTCTCAGTTTCTGCCCGTCCGCACGACAACGCAGCCCTGGAGATTTCAAACTAAAACAGGGTCAGTGTCTGTTTTTTGGAGCTCAGAAACTCCAGAGCAGTGTTGGACAGCACGCAAAAACAGTGATGCATTTTAAAACTAAAACGTATTAGTGCGGATGTAGCCAATGAATTTTAAAAGAATGTGTGATATTGTCAGTGCAGAACAACCTGCTCATGGGCAGTGAGTTTAAAATAGTGAAGGAACTTCCTATGAAATTGCCTCACAGTCGCCTCTGCCTCTCAGTTTACCTGTGTTCCATTGTAAATGCCAACTTGAATGAGTCGAGTCTTCTGGTAGTTGAGTATACTGTAGTGAGCGTACTTCCTGTCGCCGTCGTCATTGAACTCCACGCGCCCTGTGAGGCCCTCTGGGTATTTTGATGACATCAGCACCCTGTGGCGAGCAGATAAAAATGACTGTACGTGTGAATCAGCACACAAGTGTTCATGCATGAATAGCGTGTGGCGTCTATTAGGAACACAACAATGCATTTTACTGTGTATCACTCGATTCAGTATCACCCACCACGTTTCATATCATATCACATTTACTAATTTTAAATAAACCTTTCTTGAACTGAGAACTCTGGATTTGACACGTGGCTAAATTAAGTCAGACTTAAAGTTAAAATTATGAATCTTGAGCCATTTCTTTTCCAACTCTCATAGTTAGAAAATACTAATCTGTATGTGACAGAATTTTTTGGGAGAAAAAATCGTGAAAATGTCCTAAAAAGAGTTTGAATCCAGAATGCTATTGTATGAAGCTGTTTGTCACAATAATTAGTGCAACGGGTGCTCAGCTCCAATGCACTCCTCTACAGCTATTCTAGCTGAGGGGAGGGCCTCGGGTCGATGACTTTTGGTGTTAAAATTCCAATTTTTCCCAAAGTTATTCCCAAAATACTGGGAATAAATAATGCATTAGGAATGCATTGGAATTTTGCGTGAAGCAGTAAAAAATAACCTTTATTTTTATTTTTAACTCAAGCTCACGGCCAAACCATAAAACGGAGACAAATAATTCTTTCTCAAAATGTGGACATAGTTGTTGGGATTCATAAAATGTAACTTTGACAGGCAGGGTCTGCACAAAATTTAAACAGGGGTGTTTTTTTTCAAAAGAATCTGTCTTCGCACTGAGCTTACTCACTCATTTTAAGGAATATCTGAATAAAATAGAGACTGTAAGAAACTTCTGGCTTCAGTGTCTGTCACGGTCTTTTCGGTTTTTGAAAAGAAGTAACGGTTTTCTCATAATTTGCAGTTGTTTGAAGCCATGTAGAAGCCAAATTCTGGGCAGATTTTGACATTGCCATGGCAACGGCAGCTCCTGACCTGTGTGCGTGCCTGCGTGCGCCTAGCAACCAGATAACCAACTCTCCAAGCTCCGCTAGCTTTACATTAGCCGCATGTTAGGTCTTAAATTACATTTAGTTAGGTCTTAAATATGTAAGTCCATTTACTGCTTCCTTCGTTGCTTTTTGTTTTGTTTTGTTAAAAGAGTGAATGAAGTTGTGACGGTCTCCGCTGAGACAGAGGAGAGGAGAAGCTACTAGCCCTCTCTCGCTGTCACTTCTAGTCGCGTTGCTCTCCTCCCCAGTAATGTTAAATTTAGTACAGAAAAAAACATAATAGTGGTAATTTAAATAGCGGTTCAGGGGATTTATTAACCCTCAGGGGTCCCTCTGTCCTTTTTTGGACATTTTCTTCACTTTTCTTTTTTGATTTGCTGATCATTTTGGCTGTGTTACAGCTGAAGGTATGGATTTCTGCAAGAAAGTGTCTATTTTGACACATTTTTAAAATCTAATGTCAGTTACTGTTACAGGTCTATTATACACTGGTAACACATTTTGTACCCTCTGGGGTTCCTCGCGTCCAAAAAAGGACACACAAAGAAAATGCTATAAAATCATCATATATCAATATTTTTTTCTGCTTTTTTTGCATACATCTCTTAAACCACTTCAGTTCTGCTCAAACCTACCAAATGCTTATTAGTTTTCAGGATTTTAACCCTTAAATGCCAGTTTGAAGACATGTTGCCTCTTGTTTTATAAAAAAAAAACAACACAGAATATGAGATATTTCCCACATAATACATGATGGAGGGATGTGACATTGTTTTATATCAGAGTCTTTTATATCAAGACATTTCTCAAAACCAGAATATGATCAGGGTGACTTTTGAAAACTGGAAATAAATCATGTACTCATCCTGGCAGTAGCCCCCGTGGCACTCAAAATTTCCCTGGATTTTTCTAGTTGAACTTTAACACCCTCGGTAAACCATGAATTACCCAAAATGTGGAAAAATCTGTATTTAATCTTACCGCTTAAATAGGGGCCCTGTTTTCCAAATGTTGGTGTTGCCCACACATCCTCTCGGGGGTTCTGTGATATTTTCCTTCTCAAAGAGCTCCTGGATGGACTGAGCCACCACAGCCACCGCATCATTGATATGGGCTGACTCATTCTTCCCATTGATGAGCTGGAGGCCGATCAGACCTGAGACCAGGCCAACAACAAAAATAGTCACTGACCTGACCAAACTTTGCCCTCCCTGGATCCTTTTGCAATGCACAAAGTGGGGGAAAAAAAACTTATAGGGCCTCCAGTTTAGACATCCTGAATAAAGGTCAGACATCAGTTGCATGATCCATCTTCTTTGCCTGTTAAGTCTCTCAGAGAATAAGATGAAATATCAACATCTTGCCATTTATGAGATGAGGCAACAGAAATAAATGGATCATTTTTCTGATGTAACCACTGATGACCTTTTCACAGCATGTGTAAAGAGTCCCTTGAAGTTGGATCTCTCTGTTTTTTGTGGCCCTACCAGCTAAAGTTTGAGAAATCTGCACAGGCAAAACATTATGTGTGTTGAGACCAAACATAAACACCATCAGACCTGAATTTAAACCAAGACACAATCCAACTTCAGCTAAGTTTTCTGATTGCAACCAGGTCCATCGGTGTTGCAGGCTCCTGGAAGAAGCTGCAGTGGAGGTGGATGAGATGGGACATGAACAGGACAAAACAACGCTCTGGGGTTGGTTGTGCTAGAGTGCCTGAGGGGGGGAGAGACGCTGAACATTTGTGACCAGAAAGTGATAAAACATTGTGTGAGACTTGTGCAAAAATAAAAACCCAGGAACAAAGAGAAAAAAAGGCTGTTGTATCTTACCATTCTATCAGTTACCTGTTGCAAAACTCTCCCTTTATAATTAATTAGAAACCAGGGTATTAATATGACACGAGAGCACAATGAATTTCCCTTTGAATAATCCAGGACATACACATTTAAACTAAACGCTGAGTGTGGACACACCACATTTAAACCTTTAAGCTCAGAGTGCTTAAACGTTCAAATGCTCAACACATAACAAACCACCATACAGTTAATCGCGTAACGCATCTGCCGTTCAACGGTTAATCTCTTTAATCCTGTATCTGTTATGATCGGCCTCAGAGTGAAGCCGGGGGTTAACTGGTGTATTCCCACTGATCTCCGCCGGATGTACGTACCGTCTGGCGCCTCGCTCAGGGCTTTACCCGACATCTCCCGTTCGCCCACCAGCCACACGTAGCCCGAGCCCGTCATGTTGAGGAAGCGGGCAGCCTTGTACACTGCAGCAGCGTCTTCCTCACTGGAATTTACCGCGTTGGAAACAAGACAAAAGAAAGTTTTTTTCTACATCAGAGCATTTTTTTTCGTGATTCAAGGTTCAATGTCTAGTTTTGTTGTCATTGTGTGATGGAAGTCTTGCAAACTGGATGAGCTGGAGATACCTGATGTCTTAAGCAGAAATATTTAGCAGTGGACAACTGCATTTGTTAACATGTTGACTAGTGTAACAGCATCCCAAATCTGAACAAAAGCTGTCCCCTGGAATGGCTAAAATGGTATAAAAACCCACATACATCACTCCTAAACAATGAATTACGTTCACCTTGTATAAGGAATTTCAAGGGAGGACAGTCTGTGTCTGAGCTGAAGATCTCCTGTGCAGGACTAGACCCAAATAAGTCCATGATATCATTACAACGGCAGCTGTGACTGGAGACTGGGACAGTTTGACTTTATCACTGTTTTCACAGATAGGGCCTATTTACAAGTCTTAAGAATAAGAAGGAAACTAACTAAAGACCAAAAGAAGGAGACGTTCCTCCACACATTGTTCTGGATCACTGCTGTCACATTCTTATACTGTAGATATACACACATGTAGTATCTACAATATATGTACAAAACCACTGTCATTGGGTTTGGGAACTGCTTGCTGTTCAACATTTCATTACTTTACATTACATTCAAACAAAAATGTAATTTTTCATAAATTATGGGCTTCATTTCTTACATTTTTGGAATTATTCCCTGATAACCTAACTCTGCAAAACTGCCATTTACCAAGCGAGACCTTTTTTGTCTTAATATGCAGGTATGTAGGTATGCATATATAAGCAGGTAGATACATGTTTAACCAAGTAATTTATTTATCATCATCATTTTGTAAACCATCATTATTGTTTTCATGAACGCTGATGGCAATCAGTTCATGGGAGGAAAGTTGGGAAGGAGGGAGGGAAGTTGATTCGGGCGAAGACTTGAAAGATTTAATATTATTCCAAATCAATAAAGATAAGTGATACTTTACATAACATTTATGTTGTGAAATATCTTTGTGTTAACATGAAGAAATTTTGTAAACTGAATTTTTGCCTCGGTTGGCTTAGTTACACAAATGCACTTTGTTTGACATATCAGATACTGTTTTTATTTACCATCTACTTTTTACTGTACAGCATTTCATGCAATTTTAGCAACATTTCCACAAGAATAATATAAGATAAATTATGTTTAAGGATCACCTTCACAACCAAAGTTATCTTGTTTTTAAAAAATTATAAAATAATCAATTTTAACTTATTAAAATAATAATTCTTTAATTGATTTATTTATTTTTACCTATCTTGCATGTGTGTAAGTAAAAGTGCATCCATACGAACCTCGAGGGCATTTTTGAAATTTTAAACTTGTTAAGCTTGTGATGGTTGTGAGAATCTCACCTGGCCGACAGAATGATGACTCTGGCCTCCAGCTCTTTCGCCTCCAGCAGCAGGGCAGTTAAGTTAGTCTCCTGGCTGAACTGGAGGACTTTCTCTGCCTGTGATCAGGGCACAAGAAAGGTCAAGCCAGCTACTTTTCTCTACCTCAGACACCATGCTGCCTCTTTACCTGCTTGGTTTGAGCTTGGCCGATTTTGTTTGAAAACGGGAGACAGAGATAAAAAGGAAAGCGATCCAGGGGAACCGGCTGAACTAAAAAAAAAAAAAAAAAAAAAAAAAAAAAAAAAAAAAAAAAAAAAAAAAGCTTGAAGGGAAAAAAAACTTTTGCATTTGTTTGCATGCAAACTGAGGGTTATCAAGGCTCCAAAGAAGGACGTGCATGTGTTAGGTAGGGGGAAGAAGAAGGTCAATGCAACCAGTAACTAAAAACGGGTGAAGGGGGGTGAGGGGGACGTTTTCCCCCAACAAAAGAACTGCTGAAAACTAGGGAAGTGCTACAGAACAGGAGGAAGTAGCATCAGGGAAACGGTTTTGTCCCACACTACCGATTCTCCACAAAGGAATGGACTTGCAAACTCTTTTGTGTGTGTGTGTGTGTGTGTTCTGAGTACATGCATTCCTTTATTGAA
Source organism: Seriola aureovittata (assembly GCF_021018895.1). NCBI lineage: Eukaryota > Metazoa > Chordata > Actinopteri > Carangiformes > Carangidae > Seriola > Seriola aureovittata. The sequence continues at coordinate 5,762,841 of NC_079381.1, forward strand.
GGAGAAAATGAAAATGATAAAAGCGGGGCGCTGTTCACTGATTTCTTTTTTCTTTTTCTGTAATGACCGAAAATTATAGATTTTTCATAACAAAATCATTCTTCATTTAAATCATAGGGAAATGTCTCAAAGTAAAAATTAAAGAAAACACGTGCTACCAAGAGAGGGACATTTCTGGGTCGGCTGGTGACTGGTTTGGGCTGGTTTCTAGTTGCTACGTTTGGAAAGTTGGTGGGCGGCGTGCATTGACCATGCAAATATACCTTAGGTCCTCGCTTGTTGTCATAGGACAGTTGGTCGAGGTTTTCATAGTTCCTTTTTTTATTCTGATGAGTAATGTGCACAGAGAAAATATGCAGACACAGAAAAATATTATAAACAGTTGAAAATGGAGGGCAGTAAAGCATTCCAACAAATCTCCACTTTTCTGCTTCAAATTGGGATCTTTAACAGAGGGGCTTGCAAAGAACATCAGAGATGACCACTAATGCTGCAATCTTGTACACACTTGTTAAATACAGAGCACTATTCAGGGTGATTTATTCTTCATATTTGATGCATCACTTATCAGCAATGATTCAGTGAACTGGATCAAACACTGTTTTTTTCTTCACCATATTGTAAGTTAACATTACACATCTGGAAACATAACATTTCACAAACAAACATGGCCGTCATCGAAAGCGATCGGATTTTCAAAACTCACACCATCAAGTCAAAAATGCAATCACAGTTTTTGGCCTCTTAAAAAAATATGACAAGCTCATTAAAAGTTTTACACCATGTGAATGTGCCAAAGAAACTGCCAGATTATCCAACCATCTGCAGAGGTGGCATCATCTTTCTGCCCCAAAGTACCACTTTCAGAGGCTGCAGCTAGTTCTATACATAGCATTTAACTTATCTGACCGGACACATCAAAAGCTAGAACCGTTGGTTTTTCTTATTGAATGGTTATACAAACTGTGCAACAACTGTAGTTACCAATTTAATTCTGATTGACAAAATCAAATTGATACAAATTATCTAAAAGTAAAACGTAGTTATCGAATTTAAATCACAAACACAAGCCAACAGTTCACAGTCTGATTTTAATACAATTCCAACAAAGACTAAAGCTGTTCCCCAGTTCAATACTACACACTAATTCCACATTGGACGGATGTCCTGAAAAGTGACAAAGTTTAGTATATACTATACCTGAATATTGAATTACACTGTCCCCCCATTTACTGCAATGTGAATGGAGACTGTGCTCATAGCTGCAAAGAATTAAAACTAATTGTGGATGGTAGTGAGACAGTTCCAGAAATATCTTGAAAACAAACACAAAAATACTATTAAATCTTAAGAAAAAACATTCTGCTCTCTCTTTGTAAAGTTACAGTAACTGCTAAAACAATATAGTATTGTAAAAAGCAGTGGTTCCCAACCTGTGGACCAGAGCCCAATGGTGGGCCGACAAACCATTTGCAAAAGAATTTTGGTGAAAAGATGTCATTATAAAAGAAAATAAATAATGTTTTTATGTGTTTTAAAACAAAATAATCTTTAGAAACGAAACATTAAAAATGTTGAATTTTAATAATGTTGTCTATCACTGTGATAAACCAATGATAGGAACTTTTATGTTGTTGTTGGCGGGACCACATCGTATACTTCTTTGCTATCGCAGACTGATTGTGTGTTAAAAGATAAAACCATGGCAAAAAACTGGAGCATCAAAATGGATAGATGAAGAACAACATGAAGAATTAAAAGGAAAGAGTCAAGAGACAGATGGTGAATCTACGAGTGACCTCTCCACCATCAAACAAAAAAGACAAATTGAACTTCCCCTGCTGTCAGTTCAATCCTGATTGTTCCATCGTCAACATTATAATAAAAACTGCTGTGAGAAAACATTATTTGCCCTCGTATTGTTACGGGGTCGGACGAGGGTCGCCAACATTTTTGACATTTTCAAGTGGGCTATGAGTTGTAAATGGTTGGGAATCACTGGTATAAACATTATATAGCACATACTCTATACATTTAGTATTGCAATGTGGAATTTGGTCAAAACTCACAGGATCGACTTAATTCAGACTAGATTCTAGTCCTAGTTTGCGTTCTGTGAGAGGAGAAACTCGCGGGTCCTGCCTCAGACAGGAGGCCATTTTGCAGGAAAATACATCTTCCTGCGTCACATTATTTCTTGCACAGCTGCCTGACTTCACAGTTCACACCTCAGTGCACTCTGGGTCTGATCCCCTCCCTTCACAAAGTCAGCGCTTGCCCTACATCAATACAATATTCAGGCTGACAGGCAATTTCACAATAAATACCGTCCAGAAACTCTTCCATTCACATCAACTGAGAGCTTTAAAGGTCTATAGAACCTGATGCTAAGATCTTTGTGTTAGTCATGTTAGTTGAGTTACTTGTTACCAGTTACTTGTGATTTTGAATGTTGAGAGGTAATTGTCATCGGCGTCTAAACAATGGAGCAGGTGAATCAAACACACCCCCATCATTCACTTAAGAGGAGCAAAGTTGAGTTTTGCTACCCAACTTTTAGTCTTTATAAAAATAAAAACATATAAAAAATAACTTATTATCATACAGTCCCCTGCAATTGGGTCATCACATTTGGGCAGCCTGTATCGATGATCATTTTACTGCTTTCACCAACTGACAAAAACAAGTAATGAACAAGACTGGGTCAAAACCCAGTAAATGGCTGGACCATGCTGTATTTGCATTCAGCTGGTTTCAGCTTTTTATCTATTTGCTCCTCTCCTCCTCTCTGTGCTCACATATAGCTAACAGTATTTCAATACAGCCGAATTCCCAAATAAAGCTGTTCTCATTTACATGTTTTCTGACAACGGAACAAGTATGAAAACGTGACGGAAACGCGGCTCAAAAGACTACATGTTAACTTCCAAGCCATTTCCAAGCTGCTGCAACGTTAACACTTAAACTACCTTGTAAATACCAAGTATTCACCATTCGGAATTGTAAAACAAAATGAGAGCGTTTATGTATCTTCAGCATGTAGAAATACTCTGAATGTGCATCTTCCAGCAGCATTACGAAGAACAAAAACCATCCCTTTGTCTTTTTTCCCTAAGAGTTTTTCTGAGCGATCTATTTTTGTATCCTCAGTCAGGCATTAATATTTCATGTTGTGTTGGTCACGTTTGCACTCTGACTAAGTCCACTGTGTCCAGAGCCTCTCTGCTGCTGGTGACAGTGATCCCCCTGCGACCTCATTTGTTACTTCACTAATGACTTGCCATGAGGCTAAAAATAATGTCAATCTACTGAGTTTATGCAGCACAACCGGGTGTTTGTCAAGAATAGCACCCTTTCTCCTTTAATTAGAGCATAATGTGTCGAAGCTGTAATCTGCCACATCCAGACTAACTTCCTTCACCATCACCTAACACAGTCAAGCTGCTAAAAAAGCTACTCAGGGCAACTTTGCCACTATGGGGCAACCAAACTAATTAAAAATCTGATTAAAATATTTAAAGGTACACCTTGTGCCAAAAAACAAAGCCCCAAATGTCCTCACAGCTTTCAGGCATTTTGGAGTGGTACACCAAATTTTTATATTTGGTGTCATCTTGTTAAAATGATGGGATGCATCTTAAGGTTATCAGGTTCCATTTTTGATGTACTATTCATATTGAATTTCTATAAGAAAGACACTGTACCAAACATGAATTATAAAAAGGATAAGGCTGGTGTTTTTCTATAACATCCTTATTGTGAACAAATCCCATAAATAGACCAAAAACCAACAATGTTTTAATTCATCTCTCAATACTTTACAGCTTCTCTACCCTCAATGGAGCTCTGTGACTCAGAATAAGATACAGTGGTCTCAGGAAGTAGTCAGACCCCTTCACTTTTTTTGCACAATTTATTGTGTTTTAGATTTAACTTTAATATGTTTTCCCATCAGTCTACACTCAATAACCCATAATGAAAAATGACAAAAAAAAATCAGGAACTGAAATTTGTCAATTGCAGATGTATCCAGACCCTTAATTCAGTACGTTGTAGAAGCTGGTTTGGCAGCATGTACAGCTTTGATTCTTCTTGGGTAAGTCTCTACAAGCACTGCACACCTGGATTTAGGCAGTTTATCCCATTCTTCCTGGCAGATCTTCTCAACCTTCGTCAGACTGGATGGGAGGAGTCTGTGAACTGCCATCTTCAGGTCTCCCCACAGATCTATGAGGTTTAAGTCTGGGCCACCCAAGGACAGCCAGAGACATGCTTCACCATAGTAATAGCATTAGCCAGGTGATGAACAATGTAGACGTAGCATTTGGAGCTCTGCCCAAATTGTTCAATTTTTGTCTCATCAGACCAGAGAATCCTTGTCCTTGTGCTCTCAGAGTCCTTTAAATGCTGTTTGGCAAACTCCAAGCTGGTTGTCATATCTCTTTTACTCTATGCATCTTCCTTCTAGCCACTCTGCCTGATTGATGGAGTGCTGTGAGATGGTTGTCCTTCTGGCAGGTTCTCTCATCTCTGCAGAGAACTACTGGCCACTGTGCTCCAGGGATCACTCAAAACTTTAGAAATGGTTTTGTACCGTTGCCCTGATCTATGCCTCACCACAAAATTTTATTGCAGTGGTCTACAGAGAGTTATTTGGACCTAATGGTTTGGTTTTGTCCTGACAGGAGGTGTGAATTGTGGCACCTTATGTGCACAGGTCTGTGCCTTTCTAAACTGCTGTGTATCCAATCAATGCAATCTGCCACAGGTGGACTCCATTCAAGTTGTAGTCACATATCAAGGATAATTAAAGCAAACAGGAAGCACCTGCCCACAATTCGCAGAACCACAGCAATCAGTCTCAATGATTTATAAATAAGAGAACTAAGTGTTTGATTTGTAATACATTTGCAAAATAATCTAAAAACATCACTTTTTCATTATGGGTTAGTGAGTAAAAATGGCAATTTCATCCATTTAAAATTAATTCTACAACACAATTAAGTCTTCAAAACATTAAGGGGTCTGACTACTTTCTGAAGCCACTGTACAATATCAAATTTTGGATACACAGATACAGTATTGTTGGCAGGATACACACATTTTTGGTCTTATTGTGGGATTTGTTAACAATAGGAACACACTAGAATTTTGCAAACCTTATAGATTGAGTTATACTAGGTTTTTGGTTTAATTGTTGCTGTGCACATTTGGGGAGATTCTCAAATGAATGCTGCTCAGAGTCCCAAAACTGCTCAAGCTGGCCTTGCAGTCATAACTAAATATGCACAATTAGAGCCTCAAAGCAGAGAGTCGAGGCAATTTCAGTCTGCATTATGGGATTGAATGGGGTGCACAGATGGGTTCATTCTGAGATCCAAACTCAGATTATGCAAACCTAAAAAGAACTTCCTGGATAGATTCAAAGGCTTTTAATACGCACATTTCTCTTCTGCAGTGCAGGATGTGAGTCACTACGAGATGATTTGTGGATGCGGTTGCATGATTCAGTGTGATTGATTGAAATGTTTGAAATGTTTTTCTATTGGTGGTTGTTGATCAATACTGATCCCACTCACTTACTTTAAGCAGCTTGCGCTTTAACTGTAGCCGCCTTCTGCAAATTACCTCGGTTGTGTGTCATATTCAGTGTCTCCTCATGTTCTGATTTAATTAAATCTCTGAATCAGGACTCATTTCACCCAGGCACACAATTACAGCAATGAGCCCCGGAGAGGGACGAGCATGACAGAGTATAAAGGAAAAGCATATCCCAAGGTAATTTCATCTTATTAAATGAATGGATGAAATAGATAGCACTTGTTTTTTCCCTCTCTATCTCTCTCTCTTTCTCTGTTCCTAAAGGGCACACATCATCGCAGTCTCAAGTCTGTTTTGACTCAAAGAAGATCAGCATTTCACTGACCCACATACACAGCTCAGAGCTACACTCAAAATGGATGCATCAGCGCTATCTCAAAAGGCGAAAAACATCTCCCATATCTGGAGAACATGACTTAGCAGGGTGCAATAAACACAAGCCCCCTATGTGCAATAATGAAGCTGGCTATCACCACACACCGAGAGGAGAGAAACACCTTACTGCCACCACAGCACCAAAAAAACAGCTCAACACTTCAGTCTGTGATGGTTTGCAAAGCCCCACGTTAAAGTCCACTATTTGGCTCCCACTGTGGATAGACACAGGATAATTTGGACTATGGCGAAAAGCAACGTGAAGATGAGCAAATAAACATACAAACTTTTGTCAGATTAGACCACATTAGACGCTGTTGATGTCTCTAGGCATGTTAGCCAATGTTTACACAATGGTGAGAAAGAGATGTAGCCACACAACAAAAAGGAAAACAGTTACATACATAGAAGACCTTTGAGGTTTAAAAACCTTACACACTCGCACACTCATGCTCACACACTCTGGGAGGAGGGTGGGCCCTGGGAGCTGGAGCGTCTCACCTTTGTTTCTCTCTCCTCCAAGAGGGTCTCGAGCCTCTTTTGAGCAGCCCGCCCCTCGTGGTCGTCACTCACTATCAGGATGATGTGGTTCCAGTTGAACTCGCGCATCAGGTCGAACCACACATGCGCCTGGTGGGAGTAGGGAGGAACTGTCCGCAGAAAGGACAGGTGGATACTCTGAGGAACACGAAGCAGGAAATGAATGGGTTAACACTCTCGTGTGAACAGTTTTCCATAACAACAATACCTTTAATGAATGACTCATCACTTGCAGCATAGGAATTAAGGACAAAACCTCTCACGAAGGCAGATTCTGGCCTTTCTAAAGGTTACTTAAGTCCTTGCATGTAATACTTTTGTAATTGTGTTATATAAGATTTAGCCGGATAACATTTGGACAAAACTGTCTCCTGGGGCTGTTTTTTAAGATTTGAACAAGGCCCCATTAGTTCTAGTAGAGGGAAATGTTGATGACGAAAAGGGTGAAGATCAGGGTGGTTGGGTGGGTCGACAAAATATGATACTTAAGCATGAGACTGTTTGTTTCCTGTTTCAACACTGGCTTCTTTTAACCACAATCATTTGCTAACCTTAATCAAGTGGACATTATAACCATGACGACAAAGGCCGCTTAACCTTAAAGGAGCTATTTGTAAGTTTTGCTATTGCTACATAGCCAGTGTTAGCAATATCAGCTGTTTACTTACCAGTTTAGAAGAAATGTTAGGAATTCAACAGCAAACGTCATCCCTGTACTCGCCAAGAGCCGTCTCCAGCCTCTATTTCTATCACTTCTTTTCTCCTTCTGAAGTTAGCATGCTAACAGCTAGCTCTGGTCTGGCCTGTGTTCTGACGAGTTGTGTTACCTATCAATTAGCGGTTCTGTTGATGGTTTTGGTTAGAGCCTCTGCTATAAATTTATGCTATGTTAGCATTTTTTGGACAACGCAGCCCAAGTCGTCAGAACACCGACCCGTTTTGTCACTTCCTGATAGCGAGTCACTGCAGCATCCAGGCTACCCTGAAGAAGTAGCGCTTCTCAGAGGACGTATTGTAACATCTTGTATTGTAAACACAATAATGGCTGAAGGTCTTCGTTAGCCTGGTAAGTAAACAGCTGTTAATGCTAACATTAGCGCTGTAGCAATAGCAACGGTTACAAATAGCTCCATTAAAGAAGTAATTTTAACACAAATCATGTCAATATCACAAGTCTTTTAACTAAGTAGCTTACTTCAAACCATTATGTTTCACTAACCCTAACTAAGTCCTTTATATAGTTCAACCTTAAGCATAGCTCTGTCGAATCTTGAAACTGTGATGTGTGATGGTTTTGGACAGTACAGACAATTAGTGTCATCCTGCAGATATGGGCATTAGATCAGGGAAGGCGTTTATGTGTCATTCTAAATGGCAAATGCCAACAAAATATTTTGTTCTTTAATTTGGAAAACCTGTTGCAGAAATATGTTTTCTTTGTTTCTGAGAACTTAAATGGTCTGAACAGAGCCCTGACCTCAATTCTATCCAGCACCCTCTGGATGAACTGGAACTCTGACTGTGATCCAGGCCTTATCACCCAGCATCAGTGTTGGACCTCGCTAATGCTGCCGTGGCTGAATGGGAGCAAATCTCTGCAGCCATATTTTCAAATCCTGTCTTCAGCAAAGTGTGGACGGCCAAGTAATGTACTTTTCTAATTGTATACTGACAGATCATATAATATACTGAAAGATCAAATGCCTGCAACGGAATTTGTTCTAGAAAAAGTGACACCATATTAGTGATGAAAAATGAAAAATTTGTTTCTTAAACAAATGTCAAACCTAATTTCTAAATGACAAACATCCTGTAAAGAAGCACTCAAACACTTTCATCATCCCTTACTCCGTGACACCCCGGGCTCTCTTAAAACTCTGGATCTAATGCCTCTGATTTCCTTTAATTTGCAAGATCAGCTCAGATGTCACTTAAACAGACTTTAAATTGAGTCCTTGGCATTTTATTTATGTGTTTGCTTTAAAGTTTCATTTTAGTGGTTTGTGCTTCATAAAAACATTACTCAGGTCAGAAGCATTATTAATGATGTTCTTTCAATTTTCAGCTGGAGACCCATTTAATCACAGCTCCCCTAATGGACAGTGATGGGACGTTTAATCTGAGAAGCTTTTGAAGCTGCCCCAGGGGAGCTCCTTACTCCTTCGCTTTCTGTTCACTCCCTTCCTGTTTTCCTCTCTCTCTCTTTCTACCTCTCTTTACATCTCTCTCATCCATCACTCACCTTGTCTGAGTAGATGGACATGCGGGTGGTGAGCCCCACCACAGGGATGCGGTAGAAGCCTGCGGTGTAGGAGACAGGCGTTGGAGTGAGGTGGTCATTGGACTGAGGAGGGTGACTCACCAGGATAGCATAGACCTGCAGAGACACAGAAGAAGAACACTTTGTCATTCTGGCTCTGGCGTTAAGACAGAGTGTTGATACCAGTCGTAGGACAAAGACTTAGAGGCATTCATTTTAAACATACCACAGCCTTTCTTTCTTTCTATTTGTATTTTATGCACAGTTTTTGTAATTTTACCTGGCTCTATAAACACATTTCAACATTAACTCATTAACATAATATATTTACAATAACATGGGAAGGAATACAAATCTAAATTCTTACATTGCAATCTTCAAGGAGCCACAACAGTAAGACGCAAAATGTATGAAACAGTTCTGGCCTGCCTGCGCATACTGCAGGAAACAATACACTCAACCCAACTCTGTTAGGTTTGTTAACGCCAAAACACCACCTTTGTTATGCTCGCTTATAAAAATGGCTATGTGATGTTTACGTTATAAAAAGTTCATTTAAGGATGTTGTAGAAAAACATGTTTCAGCATCAAGATTTCATCAGTTGACGCTGAGTAACCTGCTACAGGGGCCTGGAGAAAAAGTGAGACAGGGATCCCTTTAGGTCCTGTGGTTACAAGTTGAATAAATGCAAATATATTTACCCCTTTCATTTATAGTTTATATTTACAATCAATGGAATTAATAAAGACAAATTGCCCCACTGAATCTTGCCTGCTTTCTTTGGATGGTGGTTAAGCCTTGGCTGAAACATTTGTTTTTCTATCTACCTAAGATGAATTAAACTTGTGTGTACTTTAAATACAGTATAGTATTTGACGGGTGTAACTGCTGGCCTACAATGTTGTATAACAGGTTAAAAATAACATTTGTGAACAGTGAACGTCTTTATAAGTTGTAGTCGGGAACAAACTCATGTATAACAGAGAAGGAGAAGAGCAAAGACATCTTTTCCTCTCATCACTGTGTGGGCTGACGGACTAATGTTAATTTATGGCTGTTTGGTTTAGTCTTATTCCTGCATTAAATACACCAAAGCCGACCAATCGCTCTGGTAAAAAAAAAAAAAAAAAAAAAAAAAAAACTGAAGCTGTGTGTGCCTCTCTCAAAGATGTGAAGGAAGGGGAATGAAGTTGGCATGGCTGTGCAAGGCATGGATTATTGGATATGAGCGGTCCGTATGGTTGGGTCAAAAATGAGGTCTATTTTCCAAGGACTGCTCCCAGGCATCTACTCCTCCATCTGCCACAGACTTTCCCTCTCAGTGACTGTTCTCGCCTACAAGCCAGCCTCATCTGAAGAAACCTTCCATACACTTTTCTGTCTACATTAGGTTTGATTGTGTCTCATTTACAAAAGGTGCCTGTGTGTAGTGAACTGAACCATTGTTGGTGTAATCTGCACAGCCTCAACGGGTGGACTGCACGCTCATGTTTGCAGAGGACTAGATGCGACAGTATTATTCTACAAGCCTGTATCAATTATTGTCATTACAGTAAGCAGAGGACCAAGGACATGAAAGCAGCGCTGAAGCTGTGGGTGTGTTTTTTTGCATGAAGCTTAATTATGTGTGTGGGAGGAATAGGAGGGAGAGCAAGGCACCTCAACATGATGTGACATAATGTTGGCGCTTTTGAAAAGCCATGTAGAGCATCACATGAGAGGATGGTCGGTGCATTTGAGTGTGCGTCAGTGTTTTATTAACTCTCAAAGGTGCATACACACACACACACACACAGACACACACACTCACCATGCATTACTTATGACATATGTTTTGGTTGTCGGATCTGCAGCACATATGGTATCAATTTTTACGCTTGTGTGGCTGACAAAACTCTTCCCTTGAAAATCTGCATCCAAGCACTGTTTTAATCTCACTGCAGCATAACAGTTTTTTTTTTCCTCCATGTTACTACTGCATCATATAATGCAAACTGCAGCTGAGTGAGTGATCAACGCCTATAGGCAAACACGCACAAATTGCTTGCTCAAACCGTCCACGGCCATGTCAGCCCCCTGATGCCAAAATGTTATCATGCAACGCACCATTGAAGTTGTCAATTGTGAATGACGTATTGCACATTTTCACTCCTCACTGGTTCCGTTGCAGTTCACTGGATCTGCAGATGTGTGTCCTGAAATGCACAGTTGCCCTCTCATCTGAGACATGCCCCAAACCAAAGCCTATTTTTGGATGTCTGTAAAGCAGATGGGTCTGTGGGGAGTTGATGGGATTTGAACCACACAAAGTGGATTAATTTGTGGTTTAAGTGTAGTGTTGATGCCAAATTGGACAAAGGGCAGGCCTGTAATAATATACTGGCTGCTCTCTGTTGGTGTTTTCATACATGTGATTATACTGTATGTTCACGCTGAGTGGACCAACAGACAACTGTTTTGTCTGGACACAAGGCTGATGACGGTTTAGTCATGGCAACCAATCTGGTCTAATACGCACTTCAGTGGCTCTTGCGTGAGAAAACATCTGTTTATGACATGCAAATGTTTCCTCAATGGACCAACTTTCTATAGAAAAGCAGGGGGATTTCCAAACTGTTGTTCCTCCAGAACACCCTGATGCAGCGAAACATTTCACCCTGAAGTGGAAGTATGCGTGGGTCATATGTGGCTGGTGTTTTGAGCTGTGATTCATTGATGAATGAAGCAGTAGTGTGATGTTTCCTACCTGACTGGAGATGAGGTCCTCGCAGACGGAGAGAGCCATCTGGATGGCGTTGGGCTTATGCGTTACGGAGATGGCGGTCAGCTTGAATTTGTCCCTGCCGTAGACCTGGTTGGCCTGGGTCACGGCATCTTTGAAGACCTGCTCGTATCTCTTCTGGCTCAGGACGGCCCCGATGTTCACGATCTTCGGCTCGCAGCCGGCCCGCGCGCAGGAGCACGAGAAGAGCACCGCCAGCAGAAACAGACGCATCGTGTGGACCAACAAACAGCACAGCGCAGCCCGGTAGCTTTTCTCCCCGGTGGCGGGTCGGCTCGACCAGCTTCTGGACAGCAGCACGGCTCAGCCAGCTGAATGCACGACTGCAGAGACCAGATCCAGGTGGGCGTTATGAGCGAGGGAGTGCGGCCAAAAGAGGGAAGAGGAAGGCTGGAAAAAATAGGTGGGTTTATGTGCAATGCGGAGGAATGTGCATTATCATATTAGGGGCAGGCTGTTAACCAGAAATGTCTAAACCGCATTGTCCACCTTTTTTTTTCTTGCTCTCCTCTGCAGAATTGCTCACACCTCCCCGTGGTCTTGAGAGAAGAGTTGAAGCATTGTCCCCGCTTCCAGGCGGCTTCCTCTCCGGGGCGTGTATCGCTTCCTCCGGCTGCTGCTCCCTGCGCTCTGTGCGGACTTGATCACACTGATACGTCGCTGGCTGGTCGCTCCGGGCTGAGCGGCTGCTGTCCTTGGTGCTGACAGCTGTGCATGCGCGCCGTGCTGGTAGTGCGCGCTCCCGCCGTATCGGCTCCCCAGTCACAGGGTTTTGCGCGTTGGCGTGCTGCTGCTGCTGCTGCTGCTGCTGCTGCTGACGATGCTGGAGCAGAAGATGCTCGTATGAAAAATAAATGTACTTACTTGTTCAAAATACATTAAATCACCATGTTATTCATAATAAAACATGAAAGACAAGATCGTTGATGGAAGCATGCAGCGTCAGGTTGCATATCTGCAGGTCATGAACAGGCTGCAACATCAATTCCGATTAATATGTAGGCTTTGTTAATGCGTGTGGTTTGAAATGAGAACCAGATGATTATGAGATTTTCCTCTTAAATAGCCTGATTGCACAAGAGCAGATCGAGGGGAGGAGGGAACGATGTTTATTCTAACCTAGAGGGCTTCAGGTCATAGTTGATCCACGGACACGGGCTTCCATGCGAGTTATTTTCCTCCAAACTGGAAGGGGAGTCTGATTTGTCGTGCAGCTGACAGCGTAGAGTGGACCGACCCCATTGGACAGCTCATTAATCATGCAGGATGTCAGTGTCATCCGTCTTTCCAGCCGTCACACTTCAACACGCAGCGGTCTTGTGTCTTAAAACAATCGGGGACAGGGAGGAAAAATCATCTAAACTGTGGTGTGGTTGTTGTGTAATATCTGACCCCGCGCTTTGGATCGTTCAAGTTACTGTTGGGAGCATCCTTGCACCTAGATACATGAGCAGAATCAACCTCCTGGTTACCTAGGAAACAAGATTTTTTTTTTATTTTTTACAATACACACGCACACGCGAGCACACAAAAGGGGATCTTCACTGGGAGGAAATATTTTGTGGCAAGCCGACAGTGAGTTTATTCACCACAGCAGGAAACGTCGAAATGCATCAGCTAAACCAAATGGGTAAGCACATAGAAATGAAAAGATTGTCAGCTAATCAAACAGCCGCATATCATTTAAATTTGATTATTAATAGCTACACAAACATTCATATTTTTCCCGGAGGGGCTTTGGCCCTGAGCCTCGGTGTGTCTATTCCAAGTATTAAACAATTCCTGCAATTGTAAAAAAAAAAAAAAGGTGTTTTGAAAATGAGGCCAGAATAAAATCATTGAACAGTGTTGTGAATTATAAATCACACAACACTGGTGTCTGTGTGTTGCAGTGAGCTGATGAATTAATCACAAGGCTGAAGAAATCAACATTCATCAGCTGCTGGCTGTGTGCTTTCACAACGAGCTGGTCTCAAATAAGATTAAGTTTTTTTTTTTCTTCAATTTTCATAACTTAAAATAAGGAAAATGTAAATTATGTGCTGTGTTAAAGGGGATGTTTAATCTCATTTCAACATATTTGAACATGTTATTTCCACTTGCAACTTTAAAAAGAAGAAAAGGTTCGCTTCCTGGCTTGTTTTCAACCACATCACACAGTCTAAGCAGATGAAGTTTGCTCACAATAGATGTTTACAGACTATTGTACAACTTATGAAAAGCTTTTTGTGTGTTTTTTAAGCCAAAGATATAGAGAGAATTTTCTTAAATCCTTCAGTTTACATGAAACCTAAAAAATCACCACATGAAAGTCCATGATTTACTGAATAGTTACAAAATATAAAAAATAAGATAAAAAGGTACAGGAAGAAAACATCCCTATGACAATATTTTTGGTGTTTATAGGAGTATAAGGCATAAACCTGTCAAGAACAGAGAATTAGTATGATTTATGGAAATGCTGAAGTAGTTTGATTGATCAGGTGTGGTTGGCTTTCAGGATCTGGGTACACGGTGTCTCTCTGTTGCTAAGCTTGGATGGATCCACTCTCAAAAGCGCTTTTTTTCATTGAGGCAAATAAGTTTAAATTGAAACATAACAAAATACTCTGCCTCCAAAATGCCAGCCGCATAGACAGGAGGAGACAAGTCCCTGTCACGATCACACCACTGAAAATAACTGAAAATATAATGGTGTTGAACAGAACACCTAATGATTACCCTCTCAGCCTCGTGTGACTGCTGCAGCCAGTTTGTATAAAGCTCACCACTTACTGGATGGCCCTGACGGCGTGAAGGCCTCTTATTAAATGAGGTTATGAAGGCGTCCTCGACCTCTCTTCCATCCCACTCAGTCACTACTCACAACATCAATACAGCTGGACCAATCTGCTCTGCAGCCATTATATAATAAGTTTTCTTGTTTGCTGCTGGAGCAACACAACAGAGTCCTATAAAGACTCCCTAGCTCAGTGAGACTAATGCACAAAAATAATCACAGGCAGCCGAGCACACACAGATCATTGTAGGCTTTTAAACCAAAGTATACACACATACACACTAATCCACACAGAGACACAAACACTCTTGAGTTCACACTTAGAGCCGTCCACCCACACAGAAGGAATAGACGCATACACCACCCACACAGTCCTCTGCAAGGCTAGGAGAGGGATGTTTGAGTATGTATGTGTTTCCATGTTTTTTAGGTTAATAACAATATAACAACTTTTCATTAGATTAACACATCAGGTAATTATCATCACGCTTTACATTTGGTTTAAATTTATTTATTTTCTTTTTAGGGACTGTAAGGCAAACATAAATACAGACATTTTAATGTCAAAATGTACAATGGATCAACTGTAGATATAATTTTAACAATTCACAAATATAACTGAATACTCGAAAAAGATAGGCTAATATTGTTAGTTATATAATTAAGATCGAGTATAAAAAGAAATTGAATAGTTTTAGAGTTGTCCTTTAACCTCCAATCAGTTAGTTTAAAGAAAAACCAAACAAGTTGTAAGTAAGTAAAACTAAAATTAGCTAATGTCACACTTGTCATCCAAGCATGCCAACAAGCTAAAGGTAAAAAAGTCAGCTAGCTTCACCACTCATACATTCACAGACACAAGTGTTAACATCAGTGGAGCAGATGGGAGCGCTATGAAGCTAGCTAGCTTAATGAAAAATGATTTTATTCATAAAACTAAACCAACCTTTGCAGTTAACAGTAATCATCTACACACTGTGTAGCCTATTGCTATAGTCCTTTGCTACATATGCATTTCACTATAGAAACTACCTTAACAGTTGTTTCTCAAACATGCCGACAAGCTAAAGGTAACAAAGTTAGCTAGCTACACCAGTCAGATGGTCACAGACACATCAGTGTTTAACATCAGTGGAGGGCTATGAGGTTAGCTGGCTCAACTGCAAACATAGCTCAACACAGTGAGCAGCTTTCACGGCTAGCTACCTTAATGAAGATAATTTTGTTCTTAAAACTACACCAGCCGGAGTATCTTTATCATCTGTGATCAAACATGTCTTCGTATCATTATGATTTGAAAGAACATTTTTACCAAAGATAAAAGCAGACTGAAGTAATTTCACTTCATGTTTTTATCATTTTAAATAGTCAAAAGTGCCTTTGATCAAAGAATTACCTATGTATTAAACATAAAGTGGGCGCGAAGGGGAGGGTAGAACAGACGGAGCCATGTCATACATGAACTCCTACACGCTTTAGCGCTTAGCATGACAGCAGCGCGTTTGTCGGCAAACTGTGTGTCATTTGCTGTGACCTGAACATGTGCATGTCGAATGGTGCAAAGACGTGTACCATAAAGGATGTGTGAGGGTCAGTTTAATGCAGCAATTCGAGCAGCATTTTGCATCGAGCTATTGTCTCTAGTTGTTGGACGCCTGTAACATGGAGCTCAGATTTTCTGATGGAGGCAGGGAGCAAAACAGGCCATGCTCTGCCAGTGCTTTGACATGAACGGAGCCGATTAGGTCTTGGAAATGGATTGCCTCAATGAGTCATCTGCAGATGGATGGCTGCCTATCTGATGTGTTTCTCATGTAGTGTGAAGTCCTTGCATAAATTATAGATGTGTGAGGCCCCTCAGTGCTCGCTCGCTTGCCTGTCCCAATGCTGAGCTGAAGTATTCATGCTGCGAGAACACAAAGCCTCTTCCGGATTTTACTCCCAGCATCCTGCAAAGCCTTGTGGGGGGGCTGCAGGCCGATCTATATGGATCAATTTCTCATCTCACATTAGAGAGGACTAATTCACATTCCAAATCTGTGCTTCAGTAATTGACAGTCGACTGAGTCAGGAGAGAACTAGGATTTGATCTCAGGAAAACGGGCACACACGTCATTACAGAGGATTTAAAGACCCACCATCCTGCTCTTCTTCAAAGTTACACAATGTCTGATATAGATGCAAAGTAGTTCTACATCAGTTTGCTCAGGAAAGTGGGCATCAGTATTTTTCTAAGGAATGCAAGTAATGTATTTTCTAATTATCTATTTGAGAATCATGTTTTGGCGGTTACCTTTGCTTCATTATTGGTCGTTTACACAGTCAACCAATGATACTGGGAACCTAAAGTATTGACTTTATAAAAACATCCTATTTTTATAATTATTTTTTTGGCCATTTGAGGGCAGCAGAGGAAGCCAACAAACAACATATTATGACCTTTAAAATGATTGTTGGGGTTATTTGACGTGGGGTTGTGTATCTATAGTCATTGTGTTACTTGCAGTAGATTCAGATTAGCAGGCTCCAAGTTTGGAGAGGCATTAGGAACCACTGGCACAGACGCTGAGTGATGTATTGCTGCTACACTGCCGCGGCCACTTTAACACTTGTGCGTAGTAATACGGTAGTTCAATGGTTGCAAAAATTTTGTCCCAAAGGAAAGAGCTATTTGACACCAAGATGAAGATGATGAAAATATTTAAGTACACACTTCAACAAATCTTTTTTCTGTGGGCATTTTTTTTTTTTTTTTTTTTTAAAGAGGAAAAGACACATTGATTTGATAACATATGCCAGAGAAGCATGGAGAAAATGTCTGAAGAGGCGGTGACATGACAGGTTCCTGGATGGATTTGAACTGGGGATTTTGCCATTGTGTGGAGTGCATCTTGGGCACTGCATGCCTCAGTGCTGAACCTGAAATAATTTTAAAAAGGCTGACACATTCTTCACATAGCCACACATTTGATTGAACAGAAATCTAGTCTATATGAGTATTTATGTATATATAATAAATAGCAGAGATACACAGCACCAAACTTAAAAGGTAAACGTGCATAATTAAGAAAACAGAACAAAAAGAAACAAGTAGAGGGTTGGTTGGTTTAAGCTTTCATCATTGCTTTCTGTCTCTCTTTTGAATGAATAACATGGATATAGAGGATTAAATCGTAGGGCCAAGTCTCCTTCATGTGCAGTATGAAAGGAGATAAAGCTGGGTTTTTGTTGCTAAGAATATGCAGCAGTAACAGCAGAGAGCATCCAGGCTGTTCTGATGAGAAGTAGGTCAATACAAGACCCAGAAAGATGTGAGGAGTTTTCATCCAAAGTCAAACCCCCATTATGTGTTGCACCAAATCCTACAAAGTTGTAACGAACTTCAAAGAAGAAAAAAGTCAGAGGTTGACAAACTGATGAGAGACTGGATCCTTTAAAGTTTAGAGATGTGTTAGAAATAATGTTAGATGAATTACTTTTTTCAAGACAGTTGCAACATTCACAAACAAATTCATGTGCTCCTGCAAATCATACTGTTGAGGAGTCAGTTTTGCTTTGGCAAATCCAAACTTTTTCCAAATCTATAATATCAACAGTAAAACACTGCTATACAGTGTGTAGTCAGAAATAACTCCGAAGCTGTGTTAGGTTATGTGAAATGAAAGATAATAAAGTGGGTTAATAAAACAACTGAAGAACAAGTGACATTTGAAATTTGACATTTCCCCAAATGTCACCTGCTGTATCTGCGATGGTATTAAAACAGCAGGCCGCTTATTCATAGCAATAAGTCAGACAACTGAAATCCTTCCAATGATGAGTTTAGCCATTACCCAAAAGTATGGACTGCATTATAGCAGGAACAGCCATGTACAGGAAACAGCCCAGCAGCACCAGGAAGAGCAGCAGGAGAGCAGTGACGGAGAAATAGAGGGAGTGTTGCCGCATCAGCCTCAGTCCTCCGATGAGGCAGGACGGGTAGACGCAGCATCCACATATGTTTCTGTGCGTGTGCGCCTCCAGCTGCCTCTCCAGAGCGAAGCAGCACGACGGTGATGTAGGGACGGCCTGAAGTTCAGGGCCGGGACTGGTGATGAGGGAGGGAGCAGGCTCACAGACACTGTGAAAGTAGGACTCCTCCTGCAGCCTCCTGATCTCCCACTGTGGGAAGGGGGTGGTCTGTCGACAGAAGGGGCACTGCAGCCGGCCCGGGTCCTTGGCCCTCTTCATGATGCCGGCTATACAGCGGTGGCACAGTGTGTGGTTGCAGTGGAGCAAGGTGACGCGGTGATCCTCATGTGAGTCGAACAGCTCGCTGCAGATGGGGCATTCGTGCCAACTGCTGTCACTGAACACGCTCCCGACACTTCCAGTGCAGCCGGGCTGATCCCTGCCAGCCGATTCCAGCTCTTGTGGAACAGATGTCTTTTGGTCAGCACCATCTGTCGTTGTTTGCGTGTCTGCTTTGTGATTCTCATCACGGTTGTCCTGATGTTTGTGCTGAAGCAGAGGCTGCATGACTGAGTCGCTCTCATCTTCTTGCTTTTCCGCTCCCCTTGTCGTGTATGAAACTCTGACGGTGACTTCTTCCAGTGTAACAACTACTTCCTCCTCAGTGTCGAGGAATTCTGACTCAGCCATCCTTCGTAATGAAAAATATTTTTCCTTCTTTTCCTGTTTGTTGGATTGATTTAACGCAGCCCTAACACAAGCTCAGTATGTTTCCTCATTACAGCAGGTCTGCTTTCTTCCTTGACAAAACTAAACTGAGCTAATTGTTGAGGTAATGCTTCAGTATAACAAAGGTAACACAGTTCTCTCCCACCATAAACCCAGATAAGATAAGCACATTCACAGATAAGGAGTGCTAAGCAATAATCTGAGCCTTAGAGAAGTGCCACAGGCCAAGTAGAACAGTGAACATTTTACTGTCACGCTCAATTTAACACACTAACAAATTCAGTGCAATGGAAAGCTTTTGCCAGTTCAGACATGCATGAGCAAACACATTACAGCTGAGAAGACTTATTCTGCATATTTATATAAACATTACATTTGTAGATTAGCCAGTTACGGAAATGCATTTTAATATCGAGAGGAACTCATCCCGCTATTCACAGGACGTATTGTGCTTTCCAACATTCCTGGTTATTTGCTTTGAAATGTGTCCTCTCTCTTCTACGACCACCTGACGGTCTAATGGAAATTAAAATGTAATGTCAAGCAGTCCCACACAAAATGAAAATGATTGCTTTTATAGTTCCGTCATCTCTTCGAGAGGACACAGTAGCATTTAATAAAGCCTCACAGCACTGAAGTCGGTGATTAAATCAGTAACCAGTTGATAATGTGCACCAGGAGAAAATAAACAAAGAGAAATGTAATGTTTAAACTGCACGTCCGTCTGACAAAATATTAAGAGTAACAATATATAGATTATGAGACATAAATGATCAGAAAATGATTTGAATACATTTTTTTTCTCAAAAACCTGCAACAGAATGACATGCAAAATGTAATAACCCTTTATAATAAATCTGAGCCAGACAGGAAAGCAAACTATTAAATCAACACAATCATTGATGAGACAATGACTTTTAATGAGAATGCAGAGAGCATTTTTAAGAAAGCTAACCGACGACTGTTCACAGGAGGCTGAGGGGTATTGGTGTTAGCCAACACATTCTTGAAATGAATCCCATCATTTAACAGAACAGCTTGGTATGGCTACCTGAGTGTAAAGAGCAAACACATGCTCTCTAAGACTGTTAACGTTGCAGAGAAGGTGATTGGCAAGTCACAAAAACAACTTTGCAATGTATTTGACAGTGCTGTTCACAGGACGGCTAAACACATAGTGGTCGATACCTCACACCCACTGCACTCAGAGTCTGAAGTGCTTCCGTCCGGCCGTCGATTTAGGGCCCCAAGGGCCAGCCGGAACAAACACAAGAAGTCTTTTTATTCCCTATGGTGTACAGGCGTTGAACACAAAATGACTGCAGCTTGCATGGAACACTTGTTACTCATTTCTTATCTTATAAGATTTGCTCTGTGGTATTTATTTATTTTACCTATCTGTTGCTACCTGCTCATTTCCTCTATCGTACGTTGTACATGTTGTATGTTTTTAATGGCGTGGCTTGTTATGTGGATTGTATGTATTTTTTATTTTTATTTTTATCATACCTCCTTTGGGAGAAGCCGAAGACAAATTTCCACCTAGGTGGAAAATAGAATAAATCAATCATGTAGGCCTAATCCTAAAAAAGAAACTCTTTGCATACTGACATGAATCTGCAGGTAAAAAAAGTAAGAATATAACTGTATATCTACAAGGTGTACTTTTCACATACCAATCATCATCCGTCATAATTACACTTAAAAAGGACCGCGTCATAATTTGTTGCCATATGTGCAACATTATCTAACAGACACACCACTGTACATATAGTTAGGCTTGTTAAAAGGCCAGTATTTTACACTTTTCCTGTGTTTTATTTGAAGTGTTGATCCATAAGACGATACGTTTGTGGTTTTAGGAACCAAAAACCATTTCAGTGTAGTTTTACATCCCCCTCCTCCATCTCCTTTACATCATTTGAATAGAAATCACAAAATTAAAAAAGGATTGTGGGTTAGTTTGGGAGTAGTGGGATGTTGTGAATTAAGACAGAGCAGTGACATTTATGGCTACAGCGAGTTCCCAGATACGGATCCTGAGCGCAGGTTTTACAGGTGCAGTATTATAAACTCCACCTAATTCCCTCTAAAATCTGAAATTTAAAGTTTATACATTAATGTTTGTGCATGGGTTAAAACAGATGAGGTGCAAAGTGTTAATAAGTGAGCTTTGGAAGTGCTGGTAGATGTAAGCCAGGCTTGATATTTCCGGTCTCTTTGCTCAACTAATTTAATCATCTCCTTGCCTCAACTCTGTATTTAACACACAGACACGACTGATATCAATCTTATCATCTTTGTCTTGGAAAGTAAGCAAAGAAGTGTATTTCCCAAAATGTTGATACTAAACTGCAGCAGCACGAAATACCACTGGATTATTTCTTAATCAAAGTTTTTTTTTCTCTCTACAGAGAGAAACACAGGTAAGAAAAATTGGTGAAGTGGTCCTTTAAGTTGTCATCACTCACCGCTACATCGGCTGGCTGTAACCTGAGATTTCAATCAGAAAACAAACACACCTGCCATTATACCTGTGGTTTAGGGAGAGCCTGGTTTGATTACACATTCAATATCTAATCTTGCAGTTTGGGAGATCAAACATTTCTAATGCAGAATCAGAAAATTGATACCAACTCAAACCAGAAGCATGTGGTTTATATTAACTCCAATCAGGAAAAAACCCTCACACACCAGCTGAAACAGTCACTAAAGCAATCTAAAGTCTGTAACTGATATACACACACACATATATATATATATATATATATATATATATATATATATATATATATATATATATATACACATATATGTGTGTATGTAATTATCCACATTTTGCAGAGTAAAATAGTTTTGACAATCTTTTTTTCAGCATCACAAAAAGGCAATTCTGGTGTTCTTGTTATTGCATCCAAAGAAAAGGAGGTTTTCAGGTATAAAGTAAATTTGGGTCTTAAAAAATAAGGCCAACCTCATCCCACAAACAGGTCAGACCTCCTTCCCTCCTCTAATTTATTATACGTGACAGATAAAAATAGATCTTGGACTCCCACCTCCGAGACGTCTGATTAATGTCAACCCTGGCCTGACGTCTTCTCCGCTGATCTCTCCTCCTGTGGTCCAGAGAGGTCAAAAGTCTAAAGTGTCGTGCTGGTATCGCAGCCGCGGGCTGTTCTCGCTGTAGAACTGACTGAACCACCGCCTGTGCTTCTGGATGGCTGAGTCTTCCTTCACGAGAAGTGGCTTGGAGATGTACTTCTTATTGTTCCAGATCATTACATCCCGCTCAAACTATAGACACAAAATACAAACAGGTCACTGCACAAGACTTGTAAATCATGAATACAAAAAAGCTACAAGAAAGGACTGAGGACGAGGACGAGGACTGAGTGTATATGATAACTGATTCAGACTTACAAACACACTTTGCGCTCACCACTTCCTCTACCCTCCTTTATTTCCACTGACCACTTGATAATCCAGCAGATGGTATGGCGGCAGAAGACTTATTATAGTTTATCAGCGGGGGTTTCTGTGTCAAGTGTTGCTGATTAAATGTCACTCCACAGTTCCTCCATCAGCTGCTGAGATTTGGCATTTCAGTCCACACTCAGACTCCACCTCTTCAACTAAACCTTTAAGAAATGAGCTTCCTCTGGTGATCTTTCTTTGTGTTAAAACCACATGGGGAAACAAAATGACAATAATTTACTGAAATTAATTGTAATTTTATCATCTCTCTCTTTTTTTTTTTTTTTTTTTAATTATTCTTTGAAGCAGAAACACAACCTGTCTTGTGTTTGATCAAATAGTTTTATCTTGTAGCTGTCAAACTTATTTTAGACCCACTCTGGAGGCAACGCCGTGGGCATCCAATTTAAGTTTACCATTCAGAAAAATACTTTTCCCCCTTTTCTTGTGAGCCACCTTCTTAGTTTTCATTTTTTCACAGCTAATTATCAAGTTTAATGAGGATTATTTACACCTTCTCTGTGACTGTGTGGTGTTACTTCTGGTGGTAACGTGGAGGCAGAATCAAATTAAACACAGAGTGGGAGGCAAGTAAACACAATTCCCAAGTTCACAAGCCTCAAATCAAGTTTTTTGAGGTCAGGTGACCTTGACCTTTGACCTTTAGCCTCCAAAATCTAAGCATTTTAAGTCCAAGTGAACATTTGTGCCACATTTGAAGAACTTCCCAGGCGTTACGGAGATATCGCGTTCATGAGAATGTGACAGACGGACGTATGGACAACCCAAAAACATAAAGCCTCCGGCCCTGACTGTCACCAGAGGCAGAAACAAATGATAAGTGGAGCTTTAACTTTTTTTCTTTCCAGATATAATAGAAAGACGGTGGATTCAGACTTCTCCCCCCCGTGATGCAGCTGCTCAGATCTGACAATGAAAGACTGTGTTAGAGTGAAAGATGAAGGTGAGTGTGTACTGCACCTGAACACACTCTGCACTGAGGATGAACTTGGGCACCGGAGGCGGGATGTTAGACTGATAGAAGATGGTGTGTGAGACGCACTGCAGCAGAGGCTCCACTGGAGTCACACAGTGCATGATTACACCACGGCCCAGGAAACTGTGGTCAAACAGCAGAAACACCACGCCTGGACCCACCTGAACAACAAGCAAAAATATGATCATCAGCCTGGAAAGATGTGCAATGATGTGCATAATCTGCTGATTGCTGTTGATATACCCATCATGTTGTTTTATGCACTAGATTCATCATTTACAGCCCCACACTGTAAAAGGATTTGTGTTGTTAATACAGTAAATTACTGTGAAACAGAGTGATGGTGTTTAAGAGTAGGGTACTGTAACACATGAGGCATTATGGGAATCTTGTCATGGGCTGAAACATATATTTAAGGTTGTTTCTGTCAGGTTTTGCAGAGTTAGGACCCAAACGTAAGGTCTTTTAATAACAAAAGGAAACTTACAAAACTGGTGAAAATGCTGAAAACTCAAAATCCAAAATGTAGGCAAACAGGATACAACAGGGGAAGACTGGAACAAAAAAGGAGTACAACAGAAAATCCAAATACTAGAACAGGAGCAGTGACACGACAGAGAGCAACAGGAGTAAAACGGGACAAACTGACAGACGCAAAGGGAAGCACAGAGACTAAATAGACACAAGGGAGGCAAAGGTGATTGAACACAGGTTAAACACATTAGGGCGGGGCAGACAATCTTAGAGGAGGGAAACAGGACAAAGACAGGAAGTGAACTAACCACACTAACACACGGTTCCTTGTTTCAAAAATAAAACAGGAAATAACCCTAAAGTCCAAATAAAAGAGTCCGATCATAAGGTCCAAAAAGTGTTCAAACATAAATTGTCCATCAGTGAGCCTGCACCTTACTGTATTTTTGTAAGGCAAACTGCCAGTTCACAACTTGCTGACAGATGAACAAATGGCCAACGTCCCTTCTTCAAAAACAGAAATGATGCTCTTTGGAAGACTTTGACGGTGGATTTGTGGCGGAGCTTCAGTATGTTGAATTGTTCTGCTTGTGCAATGAGGCTGATTTGTTTGTTTTCATCTGAATCCCATTAACATTAAAACAACACCCGCTTGTGAGACACCCCTTTTTATGTCACAGCATCGCCGCAGGGACACACATGCTGTTTGTTTTTCTGTATGAAGTCAGTAAAGTTCGGTTTCCCTCGTCCATATCAGACTTTATTATGAAACTTAAAAGGCTAAACTGATCCTAGAGCTGCTTCAGACGGTTCAGGCTTGGCGACCCTGATCACAGGTGTGGCACAGTAAGTTACTGTTTATTTTGTTTTACAATACTGTACTGTTTTCAATGACTGCATTTTACTGTTTATGAAAATAAAAGCACAGGTTTTTCTACTATAATTGTCTTGCAGTGAGATACTGCAATGTAAATAGCATCCACTAAGCTACTGTAAATATCATGGTAATGTGTTTACAGCGTATCAGTTAAGGTTGGTAATCAAAATGATTAAATGTGTTTTGGATTATTTAACATCAAATAACCTTGTTACAAAAATGATAATTCTCAAATGTCTTGATATTGCAGAACAAGTCCTTTTACACTCAGGGTTAATCCCAATAATTACCCCCTCTCATATCGTCATGCATTTCATATCATCCTACAATAATTGTACTGTCCACCCAGTCTCTCTTGGTGGTTTCAGAGTGCACTTATTCACTCAGTTCATCAGTCAAGATAAAAAGAGACAGACTGCACTACAGAACGTGGTGTTTCTTTTGCATCAGACCAGTATTTTTCTCAGATGTAGTTACATGGACACTGCGTTCAGGCCACTGTTGCTCTACACTGGAGACTGAGGGAGATTTTCAGTTCCTGCTGGTTTTGTAATAGACAGTTTTGTTATAACACACACAGTCCACATCTGTCAGGCTCTGTACTTTTGTACTGAATGGTTAAAAGTTGAGTGGGAAATCATGTTAAGCCAAGTTAATGTTAACTTCTCATCTAAACTCAGCAGCTATTTAAAGACTTTCAGGCCTGTGGTCTTCAGTTGAAGCACAGCAGATATTTTTCATCTACGACCTTGTGAATGTGGCTGAACTCCTTTTTTATTTATTTTCAACTGTATTATTGATTAGATTATTGATTATTCTGTCAATATAATTTAGAGTCAATCACAGGAAATGATGTACTGACTACATATTCTACTTTGAACTTAACAGTACCTGTCTGGCCACAACGTGAACATCCAGCAGAGACCAGTGGTGTCCGAACACAGTCAGAGAGTGTTTCACCAGCATCTGAGAACAATGCTTGTTGGGCTCTGCCTCTGGTTCCCATTGAACCTTGAATAAACACACACACATGCACACACACACACAAAGTACGTATAGTGGCAGAAGTGCACTGTTAAATACGATGATCATTATACCTTTTAAAAAGAGTCACCTATTCAGCCTCCTTATCTGCAAGAGCATCTCACCTTCCAGTCATGTCGCACAAATTCCCAGATTTTGCTGTTGGTGTAGCGCAGATCTACGCCGCTGACGATGCCCGGCGTGTGCAGGTGATTGAGGTGAGCGATGTCTGCTGCATTTTCAGGAATCTCCTATAGAGAGGAGAGGTCACCGTGAAACATTGTCACCATTGTGTTAAAAGATTAGTGTCCGAAGCATCTACGCTGCCTGGTGTTGTTGGGTACTGAGTTCATGTACAGCTACAATAGGTGGATTTTCTGAAGACTGAAGGTGAACAGATGTTTGGAGCTCATGGTCATTTGTCCCTCCTTGCTCTCTGGTCTCTGAGACACTGAGGGAAGATTATGTTGAGAAAACCTGACAAAATAAACCACTTAATCTCAACCAAACCGTGCTCATGCTACATATATAAAAAACACATGCACACATATGCACCCACCTGTATGTGAGCGTTGACAAAATGTTCAGTTCTCCCCCGGTAGACCCACTCTCCCTTTGTGATCTCCTGCTGCTCTGGCACCTTCCACTGAGGATCTTCTCCATCACAGTGAAACCACACCAGGACCTGGCCGTTGACCTCGCAGCTGGGCCAGCAGCGCACCCTGGCAAACTCTGGCACTGAAGGACAAAATCAAAATTGAATCTTATTTCAAGTGTTTTTAATCAGGACGCGTAAAGAGAAGTGTTAAATTTCATTTTGGCAATCCACTGCTCATTCCTAACAGTGGATGTTCAATAATCAATAACTGTTTCACCATCTATCCATCAACATATCAACAACAAATAGAGCTGGTCTGGTGACTTATACTAATGTTATGTTTAAACACCATAGAAAATGACACAATACCATATTCTTACATCATTATAGTTACTGAGCATAGTCATGCTACCCAATTTCCATCAGTTCGGGGCCACTCTCGGAGCAAATTGACCAGATTTTCACAAATTTGCTGTAAATGTTCATGTTTCACCTGGATTTTTTTTGACCCCTTACCTTATTCTTTCTTTTTTTTATTCATTTATTTTAGATAATGAATGTTTAAGAGCTTTTTCTCAGTTGTAAATTGACAAAACCATCACCATCACTTCATACCTTTTTCTGCGTAGGGGATCCTCACACATTTGCCATCGTCCCCACGAAACTGCCATCCGTGAAACGGGCACTCTATGCAGCTTCCCACCACCCGTCCCCCAACAGCCAGGTTGGCACCCAGGTGAGGGCAGTAGGCATCCACCACATAGGCCTTCCCATCCTGGCCTCGAAACACTGCCACCTGCTCACCTGGGATATTTAATTACAGCAGAGGCAGGCTTTTAACACTACCCAGAATCAGGATATATAGGTTCAAGTATGGCTGTACATAACTCTTCGGACAAATCTGTAACAAAAAAAATGCCAAATTGTTGCACAGTGGATAAAAGGAAGGAACATATCACATGCAACATATTCCTTAATTATTTCTTAGAACATGCTCCAATTATTCTGAGATATTTAGTGAATTATGACGTGAGACTTTGACAAACAAGCATTGTGTGTACTTGCTGATCAGAGATAAAACCATAGATTAGAGTGTTATATTGTGCCAATAGATTTTGACTTTTGGTAATGCGTGTGATTCACTGCTGGTCTTTCAGTAACCCTGATGGTTGTCAGTTCACCTGGTCTCTGTTGTCTCAGGCGGGAGTGTAGCGAGGCTCGGTTGCCAGGAGAGACGAGCTCATTTCACCAAGTTTTCAGTATACATTTCAGACACAAACGCCTACAGCCTTTGTTAGAGTAGTTCACACACTAGAGTGCTTAGTGATGCTTTCTTTTTCAAACAAAGTCTCATTGTTTCTGGTCAAACACGCCTGCAACTGATTGTTTGAATTAAAAGTGTCATGGAGGTGGATGTTGTAGTTACTAACATTAATTGAATAACCACATAATGGTAGTAAAGCTGCAGCGCACACCCTGTAGGTGTGGATGTGGGTGCCATCTGTATGGTCGGTTATATGTCAGCCTGGTGATAGACTGGTGACCAGTCCTGGGTGTAACCTGCCTCTCGCCCAGTGTCAGCTCATGGGAATCAAAGGATAAGCTGAATAGCTGATGGACGGATGGTTGATAGTAAAGCTGCAAGTAACGATTATCTCATTATCAATTAATCTGCTGATTACTGATTAATTTTGACAGATAAATGGGTTTGCCTTGTCAATAAAATGTTGTAAAAAAATTGTGATTTCCTTTTTGATTATTTCTGTCTTAAGAGCACTTGACCTCTTTGTGTTTATAGAGGTCTGACAGCCAATCCCTCCTGCATCAGGTCTCTCTCTGATCAATAATATGACAGCCTCGTCATTCCCAGCTTTAAAGCTGTTGATGTGTCATGTCTATGTCTCTGTGCTGCTTGATATGTAGCAGTAAAGTTTAAACTTTTCGATCATGCTGTTATTTATTTAGGCACATTTTCATTGCGACACATGATGTAAAACAGATACATGCTTCACATTTTAAATGTGTTCTTCTCGTGTTGATATGCGGTGGGAGCGTTTGATCTCCTCACGGAGTTTCTTTGAGTTTGAGTTCAAAAAGGTTTCAAAGAGTGTTCGCTGCTTTCATGTTTCTGTCACATTACCTGTCACAAACAAACACAGTGTATGAAAGCTTCCACACCTGAAAAAATATATCCACCAGTAAAAAGAGTCACCGGCTCTTGCAGCGTGTTTCACCGTACACTTGTAACCATTGATCATTTTTGTCACCAATTCATTAACTATTGTTTCAATCAACT
This sequence comes from Seriola aureovittata, assembly GCF_021018895.1. Taxonomy (NCBI): domain Eukaryota; kingdom Metazoa; phylum Chordata; class Actinopteri; order Carangiformes; family Carangidae; genus Seriola; species Seriola aureovittata. The sequence goes on from NC_079381.1 coordinate 5,791,598, forward strand.
GATCAATCATCTAATCTATAAAAATGGTTAAAGATATGAAAACTTCTCATCTGTGTGTGATGTGATGTTCTCACATTTGAGAAGCTGGAGCTAAAGAATATTTTGTGTTTTTCTTTGACACTGAAGATGAAGAAAGAAACAATCAATTTATCTAAATTTTGGTCAATTAATTTTCTTAATATTGATTAATGGACCAAATAACCAAATTAAAACATACTGTATTTGAAAGTAGTTATTTAAATGGTGTTGTATGACTGGAGTTTGCTCTGTTGTCAGGGAGATCAGTCCGTTGATGGGATAAAATCATAGCGCATGACAAAAGAACTGTCTCCATGACAACTGAGCAAACTCAATCCATTGAAGAAGACCTTGTGATGTGGTTGAAAGCTTGGGTTGGATTTTTTTTTCTTTTTTTCGTCAAACTACTATTTCTGTGGTCGAGAATAAACTTTCATGTTTAATATTGTAGTAGATGTTAATTGACTGTATGTACTGACACATGTGATCATGTGTTGAAGGACTTATTTATATTGTGGATATTTTACAGCTAATGTAGCAGGTTATTAAAGCTCTTACAGACTGAAGGTGTGATGCATCTCAGTGGTTGCCAAAGTGGGGATTAAGGATTGCCAGAAAACCACCAGGGTGTGTTGGCATGTTGGAAAACATTTAATAAAGTACGGACTGAACTCTGTCTGTGATGCTAAATATACAGTAGGAATATATATAATAGCATTTTATTTTCCTTATATATCCCTCTCTTTTCTCACTCTCTAGTGCCTTTCAGCACAAGTTTCCCCTCCGGCTACGGCTGCCGCGATTAGTCGCCATAATCGACGACTTCGACTATGAAAATGCGTTGACGTCAATATCTTACGTGACGAGTCGTTTCCCATTGATACATTGAACTATTTTTGGCGGCAAGTCATTATTAACCGCCATATATTTATTTTCTAAATCACCTAAGGTCACACTTCTTCTCTGCTGCTAACTCTCTGCAGATAACTGAGGATTACTGGAGTTAACGACAACTATCTCTGATCTTTACTGTAATGAAGAGTGCAATAAAAAGTAAAAGGCCAATAAGAACTTTATCCAACAACCTGTTCAACAAGCAACAAACAAACAGTCTTTACACAACAACATGGCGCTGGTTGAGCTAACGGCGAACTGTTAGGAAACGTTACAATGGAAGCAGTCTGTCTGTAGTCTGACTGATTAACGTGGCAGATTGTTGTAAACTCAGCAACTGGCGGAGACAAACCAGAACAATCAATTCTAATCTTGTTCTTAATTTATTCTTTTTAACAAAGAAGCAGTAAAAGTCTCAGATGGATCAATATAAGTATGGATAAGATAAAGATAAAATCAGCTGGTTAATGTCTGACTTTGAGAGGACGAGCACATCACAGTTTAAATCCCTTCACTATAACTCTTGTTTAACCAGTGTTATTTTGTGATTATTATTTTTTATGGTGCACCGTGAGCTCAGTCACAAACATGTGAAGGATTACTTCATGTCAGTGTTGTCTGTTCGTTAGTAGCCAGAGCTTTTTAATATCTTTGGTCCTTGCAGCTGGTAAATACTCTCATAAAGTCAGAAAGTCGTCTGCTGCTACCTGAGAATTCACACTGAATAAGTGTTTGACAAAATGTCTAACCCAGAATCTGGGCTTATGGATCATGCCAGAGTGTCACATAGATTTTCTGGAGGAAAATTAATTGTTAAGATTAATCGTCTATTTGATAAAACAGTGATAGATTAATTGTTAGAAAAAAAAGTCCTCAGTGGCAGCCCTACCTCCAGCCCGTTCTTACTGTCCCACATTATGTTGACCCAAATCAAAACTTGGCTTCCTCCGGGATCTGCATCCTGCTGTGAAAGACTGCAGCGTCTCACTCCTAACCTTTCTCTGTGGTCATCCATTTACATCAGATATTAAATTCTGCCAAGTGTGTCTTTTCCCCCTGTGCTGTTCTCACACGTTGCGCTGTGGTTCAGTTCTGCCCCTACAAATGTGTGTGGACAGCAGCGCAGTGCTGTGTCACACCTCGTGTGGATGAGCCTCTTTTTGATTTCTCAGAATTGTATTGAGGGAGCCCCTGACCAGGCGCTGCCGGAGCTGGATCAGCAGTTCCTCTTAACTACTGTCATCCAGCCTGCGCTAATCTGGGAGCAATCTGAGCAGTGTATAGGTCAGCCAAAAGTCAAACCAAAGACATTTAATAGCTATAAGTAGAGATCTCCAGATGTGGTGATCTGACTGGGCATAGATCCAATTTGCACACTCATCATACAAAAGTAGTTAGAGATAAACCATTATTGTAATGTCCCTGGAAGATAGTCAGACCAGGAACCATCTAGAGCAGTGACTTTTATATCTGCAAAAACGACAGAGGGATAATTGTGGCAAAAGTCAAAATAAGCATCCAAAGTGACCTATATCTGTTTAAGATCATTTAAAAAAACAATGTGTTGAGTGAGTTAGTTGTGAATATGAAAACTACTGTAACTAAATTGGAGTGCTTGTTTAAATAAGCACCTGAGAATCACACTATTTTGTTTGTGTTGAATGTTCCTAAGCTTCCAATTGTGGCTCATTTGTGTGATGTAATTCACACTTACATGACTACGTTTTGAAAATGCGGCTCTGTTATTCAGAGCAGTTCATCACACTGAGTGACTCATCCGGTTCAGGGACAGATGTGGTTATTGACATTGTCTGCAGTCAATCCTGTCTATATCTTTGATGTAATCAGGAACTGAGAGTTAAACTTTAACTCTAGATTCAATTCGATTACAAAGTCTGTCTCCTACCATCTTAAAAAAAAAAAAAAAAACAGCAAAATGTAGAGTATTCATGTGCAGGCATGGATGGTTCGAGCCAGAATCATGTCTTTCATCACCTGAATCTTCCACCTCTCAGGTCTTCTGCTGGTAGTCTGCTAAGTCCAAAGTAAACATGGAGAAGCAGCATTTAGTTACCATGGCTACCACAAATTTTACCTGAGCTAAGCAAAAAGACTCCCATGGTCAGGCCTTCTGCTGGTGTCAGCACCTTCACTGCCTGTCCCACTGCTGAGCTGAGACATTTGTCTGACATTATAATATCTGCTGAGGTATGTGACCACCTCTCTCAGTGTACTCACTTTGATCTTAGGGAAAGTTGCTGTTTTTTGGGGGGGGGCTCACACATATGAGTTGTTATGTTGTCTTTTTTTTTCAAAATAAATACAATTTAATAATACGTTTTTTGTTTTTTTTTACTAATGCGCCGCACACTAATAATACGGCAGCTGGGGACTTTAGTAGCGGTAATGCAACTACCTCCACTTATCATACCTAGAACTGAGACATTTTTGACCTCGCCTCTCTCCAGCAGGTGTGAGTCCAGCACTCGGTACCAGCCGTTCGGATAAACTGGAGGCAGCTCTCCGGTCTTCCTCCTGCGGCGGACCTCGTTTGCGGCCTGGGCTCTGGAGCGACCGTCCTCTGCGATGTACCCCACATCCTCGAGCGCCTTGGACCGTTCCAGGGGACAGAAGAGCAGCCTGTAGAGCCAGCCCATGGCGAGGAGGGAAACTCCGGCAATGATACAGACCACAGCCCGCGCCGGAGCACCGAGCAGCCCCGTGTCTCTCCATATCGGGGACCCGTTGCCTGCTGAGTCCAGCGGGTCTCCACCTTGTATGATAAGCACTGCGCCCACGCCCAGGCCAACACAGGCGGCTATCTTCCCAGTGGACATGCTCCCGGTGTCACTGTCTCTCTCGCAGGCTGCAGTGACACTCACTCACTGTCTCTGTATGAATGGGTTAGTTTACCGCCGGGCAGTTTTGTGATGATGTGTCGCCCAGGAATGACACGAGCACCTTGGAGACAAGATGCGCCACTTTGTTGCCACACCCAGGGCTCTGAACTGACTGCAGCTGATCATTAACACAGAGGTCTGACCCCCCCTTTGTCAAACCCAGAGAAAACTGTGAAATTCATTTAATGACAAGTTTAGATAGTTTTTCAGGAACATCACATACACAAAAAGTTCCTCCTCACCAAACTGGGAAAACTATTTCTTTATGGACCTTGGTTTGTGCACCTCTTGTGGAAACAGTAAAGGCTTTCAACAAACTGTTGCCACAAAGTTGGCAGAACATTGTGTTAAATATCATCACTTAGCAAACCTTGAAAAACAGCCCCACAACAAAAAATTCACAAAAGTATGTGGACAGGTATGTCAATATATGGTATATGGTCAGGCCATATTGGCAGTGCTGTAACCTGCAACCTGAGTAGAGCTGACTCATGTTCTGCATGCACCCCCTTGTGGTCTTTTATCAGTAATGCTCTTTCAAGTCATAACTGCAGAGATGCCAGATTGTAATGTAATGTTGACTTCTTGTCCTGTTATTGGAGCAAAACAGTACATTTATTGCACAATGACAATTAAGTAATAAAGTTATTCAAAATGAAATAAAATTCACTATCACACTATCATATGCAATAGTCATTCATTAATTTTTTTATGAACTAATTTTGGTCTGATGATTTTATCTATGGGTCCACACTGCAGGTGCACAGGTGATTGCACCAGCTCTTTATTCTGAGATGTTTGTGGGTAGGCTTGGCAGGACGCTGGTCCAGAAATACACATAAGGCTTATATCAAACATAACTCTTGTTCATCTTGACTTGATCTGCTGGAAATGATGTCCAGAGCTGGTGAATGTAGGCCAGGTCTCCATTGTTGTCAGTCATTCATGTTACATGGCACTTATTGCCTGAGGACAGCTTAAGCTTAATGACCATGGTTAGTGCCAAAAGATGAGTCCTTTTCAAACAGGCGCCCATATTGTGATCAGTAGTGCAGTTGACCTTTAAGGCAAGAGAAGAAAAGGACTGAAATCTTCTCGAAATTCCCAGCTCTGATTTTGTCCACCTTTAAATTCCAGCTCATTATTTTATCAGGGAGTGCTAAAAGATCTATAAAACCAACAAAAAAGCCAGGCGTATTACAGAGGCTGTTTTGTACCTCTCAGGTGAACTTAAGGGGGGTTCATGTTGACAGTCCAGGGGCGGAGGGCGACCAAACTCCAGGATATGGCTATCTCGAGCAGCCCTTTGTTGTGGGGTCTTTTATGGGAACACACGCAAACAGAAAAAGATATTTTAGGATATTGCCTCGTTCTAAAATCAAATTTACACATGATACATTTTTATGAACACCCATGGTACACCCACACAGGTGTTTTCACTTATCTCATCGGGAATGTGATGGCATGTATGAAATTTCATTTACACATTCATTAGTGTTAAGGTGAGTTTGGTGACATCTGCCATCTGTATCAAAGCTTTAGATGTTTCCGAGGACTCACAGATAGTTAGTTCAGGTGAAATGAATCACTTTGAAATGCTAATGTCATCAGGCCTTTGATGGCACAGGTCACATCTTTTAGTCTGTGAGGGGTCAGAGCTGAAGACTGTGGGCCAATCACCCTGGCAGAGCAGAGTCCTCTCCCCTGGGAGCTGACACTTGCCCTTCCTGCACCCTTTTCAAAGATGGTGACATTGTGAGGATCTTCTCCAAATAAGCGGATATTTCATGCACACCCAGGCTATAGCCTCATGCTGGTCCCACAGACCGCAGTTTCCTGTCAAAAGAAACAAAGCAGCTTAGGAAACAGTCACAAAAGTCAGTCTAGCTGGGCATCATCTTCAGTGTTGCTCATGTAAAGAAATAAACTGGCTACTGGGCAAACTGGAGTCTCCAGTGCTCAGGAAGCCCGGACGTCCCACATGGTATCCCAGGTCGAGTTTAGTTTAAGTTTTTTATTTTGGACCAGAATCCTATGAGTGTGAATAACAAACTGTCAGTAGGTTGGTGCTACATACTTATTTTGGAGCCACAGTCATCTTACACCAACGATCTATTACTCAGGTTTACTGAAGACGTTTCTCTTTCCTTACCCTGAAAATACAACACAACCAAATACACAAATATTTGGTTGATTTGGTTGTGTTGTGTGTATTTGCTGCATGTTTGTATTTGGTTATTTTGTGAGTATTTGCAGCACAGGTGTGTTGTCAAATTGATGAAGATGTTTTGTGAATTTGCTTGTGTTTTGTCTATTTGCATGTGTTTTCTTAAGTTGCAGTGCTTTGAGCTCCTACAAATAAAAAAAAATAACATAACCCCTTGACCCAACCAGTCACCTTTTGTGACCATCCTCAACCCAAACAGCCCACAACTCCATTGGGATCTTAAACTTAACCTAACCTAAGAACTAACTCCACCCATGAAGGCCAATGGGAAAGAAACAGGAGAATGGGAAGCATTTTGAACAGAGACTTGCTTTCACACAGTGTGGTAATATAGCTAATGACTGTGTTTTTCCAAAAGTAACCTGTATCCACTCAAGCATAATATAATCAGCTAATGATATTGTAACTTGAAAACAAAGCTAAGCTGCCGCTGAAGACAGTAAGCTAGTTAGCTGGTCATGCTAATGTTAGAGCTGCAAACCCACTGAAATCTATTCCTTGGAATTTTGCCCTTGTTTTTGTTTATTGTTCTTTACTAGAGCCCCACCATCGCTGCTTCAGCATGAGGAAAATTCAATGTTTGACAGGTATGCTACGCTATGCCTTTGTTGCTCTGCTATGATTGGACAGTCGCTGTTCAGGAGAGGAGAGACAGTTAGCTGGTTCGCTTGCTCAAAATCTGTGCATTCAACTAAGCTTTTGATGGTTGGGTTTTGCTTTTACTTGATTCTTGGTTGTGTATCAAGTGACTTTTCAATCATTTTGTACTACATACAGTGTCTTATTTAGAAAGTATTTTTGTGACGTCGGATTGAGGGCTGAGGTCCACATTATGTTTAAAAGGTCTTCAGCTGATGTTTATTCATTATGACACCCACAAACAGGTTTTATTCAGACTCTATTTTCCATTAAACATCCACTGCCGACAGTGTTAAAGGTTACCACTTTCGAAGGTAGTCCGGTTGAACCATATAAAAAGCCACCAACTGTTTTTTCACCCACAAGGTTTATTGTACACACTTTTCTATTAGTATCATTGGTGTCTTATTTAAACTAAAAATGCATCACTGAGCATTTGTGGCATGATACCATGGAAGGCTGGGAAGGATGCTGAGCCAAAGGCGAACAAAACGGGACCTCAATTCCTGTCCAATGGAGCTCTCATTCATCTTCGCATTGATGTCCAGGAACTGTTCTCCAGCACTGGTAAATTCAGGCCAGGCCACAGGCACCTTCAGGTTTCCTCTGTTGGGGTCTCTGTGAAAATAAAAAGTGGAAGACATACTTGTGAAAGTATTCATTAGCTTTGTAGTAACATTTTGTAGCTCTTTTTGCAATATTGCACATGTTTGCATAGTGTGTGTTTTACCCAGTTCTGGCAAAGTTAGTCCAGTATGCAATCATATAGCCAGACAGGTCTCTGTGTCTGTCTCCATAAGCCTTCGGCGTGGTGAAGGGTTTGCCGAACACGAACTGCAGGTCATCAGCGTGGTCAGCGCCCACCCAGTCATGGTAGGGTTTGTCTGGTCCAGCCATTAAACTGGGCTCAGACAACATGTAGGAGTAGGTACGGCCAGACCTGTTAAAGATCAAACATGTCATTCATTCTAATGTGGGACTAGAGGTTCAGTCCAAATGGTAAATCTTTAATTTGAAATAATAATTTAAACTTTAACAGTTACTACAGCAGCTAAAATATGTTTTTAGGGAGGAGAATCAAGCAGTTAGGCTCACCTGGCATTAGCAGCATGCAGGTAAATGGCGGTCTGAATGGGAACTAGGAAGATGTAATCAGTCCCTATGTCCACAGCAGTTCTCTTGATGGTGTCCTGGCTGGGTTTTGACCCCCAGGTGGATGAATACTCAGCAAATGCAACCTCGAAACCAGCCTGCCCCATCTCCTTGGTATAGGCAGCAAGAAGCCGCTTTACATCTTCTCTACAGAGATAATAAGGTAAAGAGCTCCATTAGTGAAAGGAATCTGCAGACTTCCACATTTTCTTTGTTGCGTTCATAGTTTAAATTTCAAAGTTATAGGATTGCACACAACAAAATGCCTCCCCTCTGAGGACAAATCTGCCTTACACAGGAATCTCTTTAGTCTTGTTCTTAAAGGAGGGAATGTCCTGTGAAGTGAAGAGGTGTCCATCCATGTCATTAACCCCAGCGAGGTAGTCTATGTCAGCAGCATTGTGGTACAAGTTGGCTGGCTGATCAGGGAGGAAGTCTCCATCGGCAACAGGAGTCAGACTCAGTTGATTCACACCAGGGTCTGAAATAGATTGAAACAGATATAATAAATAGGCATCATATCTCTTTTTAATTTGTTATTTTTTTGTTGGTAAAACTAAAATTTAGTTTGTTAGATTGCAGCATTATGACGAAATGGCACGAAGACTATTTCCAGTTTGTAAGATGATTTGTCAATGTTTGGTGATAATGCTCACAGTCTGGGGAGCCTTGTTGGATGCGGGGAAAAGCCATGGTGAGAGTCTCAGCATCAGTTGATTTCAGGCAGGCCACCATCCTGTCATCAGTAGGGCAGCCAACATTTACAGCAACCTGAGCACATGGTATGTAATCAAGCCATGTTTTAAAGTAGGCTAGCAAGATCTCTTCTCACTGCATTCAGGCCAGTGGGATTTGCCTCAGCTACCTTGCCTCAGCTAGGTAAATACCTTTTTGATTCCAACCTTCAGTGTCAGAATCGTTTCAGTCACAGGCCAGAAACAGTTTAAAAGCAGAAAAATTTTTCTTAGAGCTACTTATTTTCTCATTTCCTAAGTATTGCAAGCTGCCTAGAATCACAATGTAACTTATGGCAAAATACTTTCAGGTTTTGCCAAAGCCAACAATATTGTCAACAGTTGATACACTGATAACAATTAGCTATTTCACACACAATTTAGTAAAGGCCAATTCCTACTCAGTAAAGCACTGATATATTTCATGTAAATACCAATGAAATGAATGATTTGTCTGGACTCTGGACTAATTGGTTGACCTTTTACACACAGGTCACAATGTCATCATTAGCAAGTTAACAAACCTACAATAAGGCTACAAAGTTGTTTGTAAAAAAATTCACTGGATTTCAATATGCAACTCAATTGACAAAGTGTGTAACATAGTAACAATAAAATATGTCATCAGACATTTTGTTATTCAGAGTCAGAATTCCAATAATGAATATCAGTGTTGGACGTAAGAATTATTTTGTTAGTTTGTATCTCCACGATACAAATATCTAGAATTAGGATTTCTTGGGGCACCTTGGTGGCTCACCTGGTAGAGCAAGTACCATTAAGGCTTAGTCCTAATCGCAGTGGCCTGGGTTTGAATCCAACCTTTCACCCTTTGCTGCATGTCATCCCCTCTCTCTCTTTCTCCCCAACTTTCCTGTCTTTCTCTCACTGCATCTACAATAAAGGCATAAAAAGGCCCCCCAAAAAAACATTATCCATCTCCATGACATCTGACAATGACCTACCTCCTCTATAACCTTGCGTGGGTTCCTGTTGAAAGCCCAGGGGCAGAAGGCAACACCACTTTGGGAGATGGCTCTCTTGAACAGCCCTTTGTTGTGGGGGGAGAGGGTCTGCATAGGAATAAATACATACAGTATTAAAATTATTTGTAGTTATGTTTATTTGCCATTTACCTAGATTACATGAACCATTAGTTGCAATTTACAAACCCTTATCCTTTATTAGAAAGTGGTGTCATGTGTTTTTGTCTAAAGCCTCTCACCTGAAAGCTAACACTAGCTCCACCTGCAGACTCTCCAAAGAGGGTGATGTTGTCAGGGTCTCCTCCAAATGAGCGGATGTTCCTGTGCACCCAGGCGATGGCAGCATGCTGGTCCCACAGACCGTAGTTCCCTGTCATGGTGTGACATTTTGAGTGAAATGAACAATAACACAGTCAACAAGTCTGCTGACACACAAGCATCAAGACTGGTTTTAACTACTACTTCTCTTGATTCCAGTAACAAAATTAATATAAAGTAACACACAGGATATCGTATGTTTCAGTTCAATTCCCATTAATTGTACTTACCAGGTAAGCCAGAGTCTCCTGTACTGAGGAAGCCCAGCGTTCCCACACGGTATCCCACTGACACCACAATAACATCGCCCCTGTCTGCAATTTCCTGACCGCTGTACAGATAGTTGTTTAGAAAATTTGGTCCCATAGAGCCACCGACCATGAAGCCTCCTCCATAAAACCAAATCATCACTGGGAGGTTTGATGACACTTAGGGAGAACAAAAGAGGCATTTAAAAAAAAAAAAAAATTCCAAGCAACCTCATCTTCTATTTCAACATTTCTAACATTAATATAGAAAAACCCAAAGAAAAGGTACCATGTCGGCCATGAGGAACCCAGATGTTGAGGTACAGGCAATCTTCACTACCAAAAGTTGAAGTCTGGAGCATGTTGGTCTGGAGACATCTACTGGCAAACTTTGTTGCCTTCAGTATGCCTGGGGAGGAAAAGAAAACTGATCATTTGTTCTCAGCGTTAAAGGGGCAATGTTGCAGTGTAAGTGGGATTTCTAAGCTTCCATATGGGCCATACATACATATTCAAATGTTCAGCCCTGTTTCAACGCACCGTCCCAGCCAGGGTGAGGTTTGGGTTTCTCAAAGGTTCCAGGTTTGGCAGCGAAGGGGATTCCTTTGAAAACATCCACAGAGCGGAACAGACTGAGGGGGATATTTCGTCCCTGAACGCTGCCACCTTCTGTCTGCACCACACCCAGCTGGAGACACAGTCAAAAAACAGCTTTTACCTTCAGTGACAGTTTTAAACCATGGTGCCTATTTTAAAAATAAAGTAAATAACATAGTAAATGAAGACATTTTTAAAAAGATATTAACATTACAGAGTAGAAGGTCCATATTTTATAATGAAGGGCAGACTCTGTCAACGTATTATTTATAGTGTTCTGACTATTTATTTAACAACATTACAAGTTAAAATGTATATGCAGCTGTTAAATTTCCATAAATAGTTTGAAGTCACATGAAGTCCACAGGGATGAATTCAACTCATTACAAGTGAAAGCGAACACCATTTTAACAACTGTCATGCTTTTGATTCACATATTTGCAATTTCTTATCAGTTCAAATTCTTACAGACTTACAGATGCTGCTGAGGCTGTTCCCAGGGACAAAATGACACCCAACAAAATCTTCAGTTTCTCCATGGCTGTCCAGAAACCAGTGCCTGTTGAGGGCCTTATATACACAAAATCCTCCCTATGAGAGAATTAATGGTAAACATAGCTGTTTCCTCATGTTATACAACCTTGCCACCCTGTTGCCTGACTGACCATGGTTTGACATCTAAACCTATGACCTATGACCTATGATGGGAAACAGCACGGTGTAAAGTCAAGTATCTGAGTATTTTTCTAATCTTATCTAAATTACTAAATACTACTGTAAAATATGGCAAACACAGAACATACTCTGTAGATGTATACATCTTTACACATAACACATAAATACATACACATATACATGACACATAAAAACATGGAAGAGAGGAAGCCCAGCGGTCCTTGGAAAGTTGGTATTGAAGCCCTGCTGTTATTGACTTACAGAAACAGGTGGTGTAATTCTCAGATTAGCAAATAACACACGGTTTAAGATAAGATTAAACCTCCAAAATAACTCCTGTGCTGCTGTTATTGTAAAATGTATTTGAGCTTCAGTGTTTTGTTCATACGAGAAACCCTAAAGATAACACTGTAATTTGTGTTGCATCCTACAGGATTTGATTGCAGCGCCTCCTTTGTCACTATCAAAATCTGTAAATAAATTTAGTGTAATATCTAATGTTATCTGATCTGTCATTCTTTTATTTTCCATTGAAGTCACTCATAAATTGCTTGATTGCCTATTTTAGATGCTTAAATAATTGATAATAATCTGATTAAATAAGCAATGTGTAAGAATTGGCCAACAGTCAAATTCTTAGGGGGCGGCAGATTACCAGAAAGTTGGGGAGTCCACCATTATAATAAGAAACAATTAAATACACTCTTTGGTCCCTCCTCAATTTCCCCCAGAAAATCTTTGAAAGAAAAATGTTAAAAAATGACACATGCTTCAGTTGTCATCTGAGATGTGACTGAATGATTGACATCCCTCTCTCCCCTTTAAAGAGGCACTATGAAAGTATTTTAGTTTAAAGAAACAAGTACAAGGTATGTTTAGAAGGTCCTAGTGACTGATAGTTTGGCCTTTTTAATAAATCAATGCAGATGTGAGGCATTTGTGTGGGAATTAACTTTTTTCTTTAAACTAAAATACTTGCTTATTGCCTCTATAAAAAAAAGACAGATTTCGAGTCTGTAGTTTTGTGCTACCTCTGTCGAAACTTTATGTATTAACAACAAAATTGAAAAAACAAGAAAATTATTGGCCGACACGTGACTAAAGCTAGAAGTTGTTTCAGAACCATGGAGAGCGCTGTTTGTTGCGTGTAGGTACCATGCTGTGAAAGTGCTTCTATGGAGCGGAGGAGCTTGATAGACAGACGGACAGAACATATCACTTGGTTTGGATTCTTAGCCTGCTTGCTTTTCGTGGTTGTAAATAGAACTTTAATTGTGTGATAATAATAATTCCATTGCCTCTCATTGTAGTAATCCAAAGATAGACGGGAAACGTAGGGGAGGTACTAAGTTCATATTGTACTTATCACAAAGTTTGAGTTTGGCTGCATGTTTTCTGGGTTTTCGACACTAAATAGGCTATAATGCTGTATATACAGTATATTCACAAATACAAACATAAGCTTGTTTTCTTTTTGAAGAGGTTAGCTTAGCACTGTCAGTAGACAGAGTTCAGTTTCACTATGCAGACTTTTTAAAATTGTATGGTTGTTATGTTATATGGTTTTCTTAATCCATTTATTTAACCTAAACTAATCTTTAGTTCCTAATAAGTAATAAGTTATCTTATTTAGCCCTGTCACCTAAGCTAGCTCGTCACAGTCTTCATTTAATATTCTTGATTGTTTCAATTATTTGTCTTGGGTTAAATAAACAAAAACATTTCGGTTGTTTCTGGGGCAAACATTTGTGTTTTAGCAGTGGTAATAACTTCTAAAAGCCTTGTTTGAAACGTGTCAATTTCTTTTGTATCCCGACACAGGAAAACAATGGACTCTTAACTTGAATGTGGAAATTATTGACTTGGCTTTGTCCTAATTTCATATATTACAGCACCCTTTTCCATTTTATACAAACATTAATTAATTGATTAAGCTAACTATATGCTAGCTAATGTAGATGGACTGGTAAGAAAGTGGCAGGAAAGTCTTATCAAGCTAATAAAATACATCAATATCATAATTTCTTTACTGTGTTTTGATTTTGTTTATTTTATATTATGAAGTTAACACACCACTGATACATTTAATACATTGAATAAGCTCAATACCAAAATATTATATTGTTATAGCAGTAGTATCTGTCATTGCTGACCTAAAAATACTCAATCAAAGTAACTCATGTGCTATACATATTAAGCACTACTAAGGTTAATTGTAAATTCAATGAGGCACGACACATTTTTAATAAAACCAAAAAATATATAATTTTTATTCATCATACTGAAGTGATACTTTAGACCTGCACATCCAAAGTGCAGGTGCACAGGTGATTGCAAAAGCTCTTTATTCTGAGAAGTTTACAGGTAAGTTGGGCAGGACACTGGTCCAGAAATGCACATAACGCATTCTCATCTTCTGTCTGACATAGTTCTTGTCCATCTTAGAATTGATCTCCAGGTACTGGTGTCCAGTGCTGGTGAATTTAGGCCAGGTAGTGGGCACATGCAGCCCTCCTTTGTTGGGATCTCTGTGGGCATAAGCAAAAAACAGGTTTTGTTTTCTATTTCAGTCTTTGGTTGAAGTTTATTTGATGTCTGCAATGCTCTATGCCTTGTGCAGAATTATACCCAGTTTTGGCGAAGTTGGTCCAGTAGGCGATCATGTAGCCAGAGACATCACGGTGGCGAGGCCAGTATCCCAGTGGTGTGGCGAAAGGCTTTCCAAACACATATTGCAGGTCATCAGCGTGGTCGGCTCCCATCCAGCTGGGGTAGGGCCTGCCAATGCCGCCCATACGGTTGGGCTGAGAGAACAGGTAGGAGTACGTACGGCCAGTTCTTTAGTGAAAGAAGAAAAATATGAGGATGTGTCAATAACAAAGAGAAAGATGAATAACAAACCTAAAATCTGAATTCTTATTAGATCTTCTCTTATGAAATCCCAAACCAGGGCCATTACAGGAGTTTGGTAAAAATGATAGACTTCTAGCTAATTAAAAGCCCTGTGCCCTGCATTTATTCCCCTTCTAAAGCAATGTGGGGAATGAAAGGGCTTATATATATATACTGACAACTATAGCTCTATTGTAAGATTCTGCTCTCACGTGGCGTTGGCAGCATGAAGGTAGAGGGCAGCCTGTGTTGGAACCAAGAAGATGTAGTCTGTTCCAATCTCCACCACAGTTTTCTTGATAGTCTCCCTGTTGGGATTTGATCCCCAGGTTGAGGTGTATGTGGAGTAGGCATTGTCCAAACCAGCCTGGCCCTTCTTAGTGTAGGATCCCAGAAGCCTCTTCAGATCGTCACTGCATTCGGAAGAGAAGGTTTGAAAGTTAAGCCTGATAAAACACATCTCTGCCGCCAAAAATGTTTATGCTCCACAGTTCTCACAAAGGTTTGTTGCTCTGGGTAGATCGATTGAACTGTCAATATTTCACACTGATCAAAAGGTTTGAACTCACATAGAGGTGTCCACCAGGTGGGAGTTGATTGAAGGAACATCTAAACCAGTGAAGAGGTGTCCATCCATGTCGTTGACTCCAGCAATGTAGTCCACATCAGCAGCATTGTGGAAAAGGTTGTAAGGCTCATCAGGCAAGAAGTCGCCATCGATCACAGGAGACAGGGCCAGATTGTGTACGAGGGGGTCTAACAGAGGCGGATAAAATCAGACTTTTTAAGTGACGATACACAACTTCTTTGTTTTAACTTCACTAACATTACACATCACCTTTAAGTTATCATTATGAAGTACATGTTAATTGCATAGTGTAATGGCTATAGAATAATTACGCTATCTGACTTTGGATTGGTTCCCTACAAACTTCATTTTCCCTAGGCAATTCTGTCTGCCATTTGTTTTGACTTGTCTTGAGCTATCTAAAGCTTTCCCCAGGAAGCTGAAATGGTGGTTGGTGGAACAACCAGAGTAACTGGGTGAATGTTAAACTAACAGAAACTGAGGTAAAAACAAGAATGAACCTTGGATTGGTTCACTCGACAGGGAGAGCCATGTTTGGACTGCAACAGCCTTATTTCCTTGTACCAACCTTGTCGATTTTTTTTACTATCGGGCTTTGTCCTGTTAATTGTCCCTGTGGCCAGTTCGACTATGGATACACTGCCAGCTGCTGTGCTAGGAAGCGTTGACACTATGTCTAAAATGAAAATGTAAACTAGGTTATATGGAGTGTAGCCCTTACAATCGGGTGAGCTGGACAGTTTGAGAGAGCCGGCCAACGTTAGGAGCGCAGGATCAGTCATCTTCAAACAGGCGACCATATTTTCATTGGTGGGGCAGTTGACCTTCAGAGCAACCTGGGAAGAGGGTTCAAATCATCCTTAATTGTTTTCCAGACCCGAAGATATATGTCTACCTTTAAATGCCAATGAACACTTCTGAAAAGAAGGTTCAAAGTTGCATGGAAGAAACAAACTTTTCGGAGAAGCTGTGATGTACCTCCTCAGCGAACTTGCGGGGGTTCCTGTTTACAGCCCATGGGCAAAGGGCGACTCCACTCTGGGAGATGGCTCTCTTGAACAGCCCTCTGTTGTGAGGAGTGAGTGTCTGTGGGCAGACAGACAGAAAATCAGATGTTTTAGTGCATTCTTTAAATTATGTTAGACTCATATGGACAAATTCTGCATTTTATCATCTATGTTTCGATAATTCACTCAGCCTCTCAGGTGTTTCTGCTTCAATGCACACAGTAGGCTAAATGTCCAGAAACAAAGCTTCTTACCTGGAAACTAACACTAGCTCCACCTGCAGACTCTCCAAAGATGGTCATATTGTCAGGATCTCCTCCAAATGAGCGAATGTTCCTGTGCACCCAGGCGATGGCGGCATGCTGGTCCCACAGACCGTAATTTCCTGACAAGAAGATAAAACAATTTACAAAATTTTCCCGGTCACCTTCCACAAGGATTTTTACAATTCTGTCGCTGCTGTGGAAGAATAAAGTGGCATCTACCAGGCAAGCTAGAGTCTCCAGTGCTTAGGAAGCCAAGAGTTCCCACACGATAGCCCAGAGTCACCACAATAACATCTCCTCTGTCTGCAATCTCCTGCCCGCTGTACAGATAGTTGTCCAAGAAGTTTGCACCCATTGAACCTCCTGCCAGGAAGCCTCCTCCATAGATCCAGACCATGACGGGCAGATCTGTGGACACTAGAGACAGAGAGAGAGATTAGATCCAGTTGTGGTGTTGCTCTATTGTAGATGGTACTTTATGGGCTTCTGTCAGTGTTTACCTGAGCGGCCATGAGGAACCCAGATGTTAAGGTAAAGACAGTCCTCACTTCCTCTGGTGTCAGTCATGATAGTGTTCACCTGAATGCATCTCTTCCTGTACTCAGTGGCCTTCAGGACACCTGATGAAAGAAACACAGTGTAAGAGTATCATACTAAAAATCTTTATTCAATAAAATTAAAAGAGAAAGTTTGTTATGGCTCTTGTCACTAAAATATAATTTTTGTACTGTGAATTCTTGAGCAAGAAAACATATGAGTTTAAATGTAAAATCCAGTGGGTGAAAAGATCAGTCTACCCACCGTCCCAGCCAGGGTGACGCTTTGGTTTCTCAAACCTTCCAGGGATGTCAGCAAAGGGAATCCCCCTGAAGACGTCCATGTGGCGACGGAACCCAAGACGAATGTTCTCGCCCTGCACCATCCCTCCCTCGGTGTAAACCACCCCAAGCTACAGAAATTAAACAGACACAAAAAAAAAAAAAAAAAAAACTTGATGTGGTAGTCCACCAAGAATTTAGAATGAAAGTCTTTTTTTAAAAAATATGACTACACCTACGGTGTTTGGCATGTTGCATTCAGATCTGATTTCTCAGTTTCCATTTGGGAAATTTTGGAAAAACACTTGTTTGAATCAAACAATCATGTAACATAGCAATTCAAAGAATGCTTTACTATTAATAATTTATAAATATGTAGTGACAGAAACATCTAGACATCTGTTCCTACAGCATTTATCTAACAAAGACATTTATTGCTCAAAATTAGAAATACTAATCCTACTTTCTTAATCAAGAGTAGCACCTGCATTTCAGAAAGTCAGTAGATGCAGAAATTATAGCATTTTCTACATACTGAATACTTTAACTGATTTTTGACACACTAGGAGTACATTTTTGTGTGACACTTACAGAGGTCGCAGAGACCGTCTCCAGAAACACCGCAACAGCAACCAAAATTCCCAGCTTCCCCATCATGACCTGACTGTGAGAATCAGCTTGGATGTCGGCCAGACTTTTATAAAGGGGACTCCTCCCCTAAAAAACATCCGACCAGTGTGAACCAGTGTCTGTGGCCCTGCATTTTTCGCTGTTACATAACATACAATATTTAACCACCTTGTCTCCACAGCACTTTCCTCAAAAACACATTCAAACCTGTATCTCTATAGCTTCTCATTTCAAGAGATGAGGAGTTTTCACTGGACCTTGATGGTTGAACATGATGATGAAGTGGCAGACTTGAAAGTGTTAGGGCTTATCAGAGCCAAAAATGTAATTGGAAGTGAAACAACCATTTGATAAACTCCCTTTGTCCTAGGACATTCACCAAACCAGGTTTATATAAACTATTCTATCTTCTTGAAAACATGACTGGAAATGTAAATTTGTGTTTATCTGTGAACTAAGACAACTATTATAGATAACTCCAGATAAAGACGAACCCTCGTCTTCTCTCTATTACATATGTAATCAGAAATTTGATTTGTTGGTCTTTATGTAGCTGTATTTTCTTACACACATCAAAAATTAAGAATGAGCTACACACACACACACACACACACACACACACACACACACACACACACACACACACACACACACACATATACATATGGGATCAGACCAGACATGACGCCTGTCAACATGTTGTCATTCCGATCCATGAGTACTCTATAGTTATTACTACATTATTACCTGAATACTCAGGATTCATAAGTCGGTCCTCAACCATCTTCAAATTCAGCCTTCATTTTGATCCAAACAACATGCCTGTAAGGTTTTGTGACTGCAGTTGTGAAACTATCTTGGTGACACAATCTGTTGACAGACAGACATAAACACCTGTCAAAGTACTCAAAATCGCCTCTGCGGTAGTTCCCACTACAGGACATATTTTACCATGATAACACACATTCACAGGCTGACATGGTGAAATCAATACCAGCCGCTCTGTCACGGCTGGTAATGAACCAATTTGTTATAATCACAATATTTAATAAATGTCCAAAGTTATTTAACAACAACAAAAAACACTTCCTTGTCGTGAAATAAAAAATACAGACAAAAGTAGGAAGCAAATGGACTGGACACAATTACTGGCACTCTTTTGATAGATTTATATCAGTTCGTGTGTCCACATGACCTGAATTAACCAATGAATGATTGTTTCGCTGCACAAAAAGGGGATGATTACTTCAATTTTCTTTTTCATAGTGGCGAAGACAAAAGAATTGTGTGCGAGCATCAGAAATGCTATTATCAAAAAATGGTTTTATGAGATGGCTAGGCTAGGCTAGCTCATTAGCATGCTAACTTCAGTAGATATTTGCAACACAATACGTAGATTTCTTTGACATAGCATCAAAACTGTTATTTCTTCACATTCTGTTGATAAGCTTAATTCATTTTTTTTATGTTTTAAACTGAAATACTGATGAGTAAAGGCCACATGCACACCACTTGCTTGATCTCTTTTATGGTGTAGTGAATCAAGTTAAAAAAAAATCTTTTAAAGAAAAAGTTAATACTTGCACACACTTGTCACCCCTGCACTGATTTATTAAAAAAGTTGAATCAAAACCTTGATGTTCTGAAACATCCAGGGTCATGTGGTTTTCCGATGTTTCAGATGTGATACATCCAGGGACACATAGTATTCAGACGTCTCACATGTGAAGCATTCGGGGCACATGTGGTTTTTGGACATTCATCATGTGAAACATCCAGAGGTACATGTCGTTTTCTGATGCAAACCTCGAAAGAAATATTGCTTACCATGACTCCACGTTTTCCAGTCAGTCAGTCAGGACTCAAAATGTCCCCAACTTTCACCAGACATTATCGTCCTTTTCTAGTATAATCAGAAACACAGAAGTTACACAACTCACAAAAATATTCTGTAAAACAGCAATGTCAGCCCTAAATATGAACTTTTATTAAGGCAATAACAACTAGGCCTACAATAAAAGTTATGATAGCTGTACTCTCAAGCTTCAAGTTGGTCACTCATGCCAAGATGAAACATAATTGTGGAAGATGCTCTGAAATCATGTTACAAACACTTATTTTTAATGTAACTGAAAAGCAGGTGTTGCCATTCCTCCGGAGGCACATACTCTAAAATCAGTTATTATCGGTTCTTTCAGCTTACACATCAAATTTTACCTGCTACTTGAAAGATGTGAGCCCGCTATCAACCGTATCAACATCTGAAAAAAAAGGTGAGAACAGAGAGAAGACAATAGTCAGCTAAAAAGAAAGACAAACAAAGTCAATTTAATTAGGAAGATAACATTAGCTTTATGTCCACCACCCAAGGGATGGATAGCCACACAAAATTAAACTTCGGTAACATTCAGTGTTTTAGAAACTGGTGTGATTAGCTATCATTAGCAGGGTAGCCAGCAAGCTATAACCACAACCAGTTAGTTGAGCGATGCTTAAACGTTACACGTGGTAGTTAATGTCGTTCTTTGCAAAAATGTATCACACTTGGTGCCTCTTACCTTATATATGTATATAATATATATGTACCTTATATCCGCAGCACTTAAAAAAAAAAAAAAAAAAAGCTCTACCAATATGAAAAAAATTACAAAAATCTAATTAGTCATTTAAAAAAAGCCAAGACAAAAAAAATTAACCCATGGGTTTCTTAATACATAATTCAGGAAGTGTGGTTGGTGAGGTTAGTAATCTGGTTGCAGTCAAACAATCTAAATCACTGCAAAGGATATATTAAACTGCATACAATATATTCACAAATACAAATATGACTTTGTTTTCTTTTTGAAGGGGTAATAGCAATGTCAGTAGACAGAGCTCAGTCTCACTATGCTGACTTTTTAAAATTGTATGGTTGTTATCTGGTTTTCCTAATCCATTTATTCAACCTACACTAATCTTTAGTTCCCTATTCTTTATGACAACAGGAGAAATAGTAGGAAATAATAAACCAAGGGTGGGAGCATGACAAATAGTGGCTAATAAGTTAGCTTACTTAGCTAGGCAGCTTGCCAACATTAGCTCTGTCACCTAAGATAGCTCGTCGCAGTCTTCATTTAATATTCTTGATTGTTTCAATTATTTGTCTTGGGTTAAATAAACACAACATCTCTGTTTTTTCTGTGGCAGGTGTCCGTGTCTTAACAGTGGTAATAACGTCTAAAACCCTTGTTTGAAACGTGTCAATTTCTTTTGTATCCCGCCACAGGAAAACAATGGACTCTTAATTTGAATGTGGAAATTATTGACTTGGCCTTGTCTTAATTTCCTATATTATAGGACTTTTTTCCATTTTATACAAACATGAATTCATTGATTAAGCTAACTATATGCTAGCTAATGCAGATAGACTGGTATCAAAGTGGCAGCAAAGTTTAATCAAGCTAATAAAATACATCAATATCATAATTTTTTTCTGTCCGTTTTGATTTTGTTTATTTTGCATTATAAAGTTAACACACCACTGAGAAATTAAATTACATTACAGTAGTAGCAGTACCATCTGTCATCATTGCTGACCTAAAAATGCTCAAAGTAACTCATGTGCTTTACATGCAAATTCTATATATTTGGCACTATTCAGGTTTATTGTAAATTCAAAGAGGCACAACACATTAATAAATAAAACCCCAAAAAATACAATACTTATTCATCACCATTTTATTTTTCCTGAACCAATACTGACGTGATACTTTAGACCTGCATGTCCAAAGTGCAGGTGCACAGGTGATTGCAAAAGCTCTTTATTCTGAGAAGTTTACAGGTAAGTTGGGCAGGACACTGGTCCAGAAATGCACATAACGCATTCTCATCTTCTGTCTGACATAGCTCTTGTCCATCTTAGAATTGATCTCCAGGTACTGGTGTCCAGTGCTGGTGAATTTGGGCCAGGTAACAGGCACACGCAGCCCTCCTTTGTTGGGATCTCTGTGGGCATAAGCAAAAAACAGGTTTGTTTTCTATTTCAGTCTTTGGTTGAAGTTTATTTGATGTCTGCAATGCTCTATGCCTTGTGCAGAATTATACCCAGTTTTGGCGAAGTTGGTCCAGTAGGCGATTATGTAGCCAGAGACATCACGGTGGCGAGGCCAGTATGCCAGTGGTGTGGCGAAAGGCTTTCCAAACACATATTGCAGGTCATCAGCGTGGTCGGCTCCCATCCAGCTGGGGTAGGGCCTGCCAATGCCGCCCATACGGTTGGGCTGAGAGAACAGGTAGGAGTACGTACGGCCAGTTCTTTAGTGAAAGAAGAAAAATATGGGGATGTGTCAATAACAAAGAGAAAGATGAATAAAAAACCTAAAATCTGAATTTATTAGATCTTCTCTTATGAATTCCCAAACCAGGGCCATTACAGGAGTTTGTTAAAAATGATAGACTTCTAGCTAATTAAAAGCCCTGTGCCCTGCATTTATTCCCCTTCTAAAGCAATGTGGGGAATGAAAGGGCTTATATATATACACTACCGGTCAAAAGTTTTAGAACACCCTAATTTTTCCAGTTATTTATTGCAATTCAAGTCATGCAAGTCCAATGAATAGCTTGAAATAAGTACTGAACAGCCAGAGGTTTAAAAAAAAGGTTTGGTTACCCAAAACTGAAAAATAATGTACATTTCAGAATTATACAAAAAGGCCTTTTTCAGGGAACACGAAGTGGGTTAATAATTCTGCAGCAATGAAGGTTGAATCAGCCTTGCAAGCTGGTGCTACTAATTCCTACAGGTGTTCCAACTTTTCTTGACTACATACAACCCCCTCTGTCTGCATAAAATCAGTGTTGGAACACACTGTGGTACCAGACCCTCATGAGCATCAGGTGAACAGTATTGTACTGCAGAAAGTGGTGTGTTGCTACAAAAATGGCGAGAAAAAGGCAATTAACAATGGAAGAGAGACAGACCATCATAATACTTAAAAATGTAGGTTTTTCCTACAGGGAAATTGCAAAGAAAGTCAAGGTGTCAGTGAGTACAGTTTTCTTCACCATCAAAGGGCACTCAGAAACTGGGGTAAACTCTGACAGGAAGCGGTCTGGCAGACCCAAGGCCACAACTGAATCAGAGAACAAGTTTCTGAGAGTTAACAGCTTGCGTGATAGGCGGCTCACAGGACTGCAGCTTCAATAGTGGTCATAGTAAGCAAGTCTCAGTTTCAACTGTGAAGAGAAGACTTCGAGCTGCAGGTTTGACAGGACGAGTTGCAGCAAGAAAGCCATTGCTAAGATGTCAGAATAAGACAAAGAGGCTCTCCTGGGCCACGAAACACCGCCATTGGACTACTGAAGACTGGAAGAAGGTATTATGGACTGATGAATCAAAATTTCAAATCTTCGATTCATCACGCAGGATCTTTGTGCGCCGTCGAGTAGGCGAGAGGATGGTTCCACAGTGTGTCACATCAACTGTCAAACATGGAGGAGGAAGTGTGATGGTCAGGGGCTGTTTTGCTGGATCCAGGGTCTGTGACTTGTACAGAGTGGGCGGCACCCTGAACCAATACGGCTACCACAGCATTCTGCAGCGCCATGCAATACCCTCTGGTATGCGCCTAGTTGGTCAGAGGTTCATCCTACAGCAAGATAATGACCCAAAACACAAGTCCAAGCTATGCCAAAACCACCTCAGGAAAAAAGAACAAGATGGTAAGCTTGAAAACATGAAGTGGCCAGCACAGTCTCCAGACTTAAACCCCATCAAGCTGGTTTGGGATGAACTGGACAGAAGAGTGAAAGCCAATCAATCTACAAGTGCCACACATTTATGGGAACTTCTGCAACAGACTTGGGAAGAACTTTCTGGAGAATATTTGATTTCTATTGTAGAAAGAATGCGACGAGTGTGTTCAGCTGTTATATCTGCCAAAGGTGGCTACCTTGATGAGTCAAAAGTTTAGAATACATTTTGGTCTAAAACATTTATTCCATGATTTCTTTTTCAACTCAAATTGCTTATTTGTTCTATTCTTTCATTTCAGAGTGCAATGACACAATAAACTGAATCATTTTCAGTAAAAAACTGGAAAAAGTGTGGTGTTCTAAAACTTTTGACCGGTAGTGTATACTGACAACTATAGCTCTATTGTAAGATTCTGCTCTCACGTGGCGTTGGCAGCATGAAGGTAGAGGGCAGCCTGTGTTGGAACCAAGAAGATGTAGTCTGTTCCAATCTCCACCACAGTTTTCTTGATAGTCTCCCTGTTGGGATTTGATCCCCAGGTTGAGGTGTATGTGGAGTAGGCATTGTCCAAACCAGCCTTGCCCTTCTCCTTAGTGTAGGATCCCAGAAGCCTCTTCAGATCGTCACTGCATTCGGAAGAGAAGGTTTGAAAGTTAAGCCTGATAAAACACTTCTCTGCCGCCATAAATGTTTATGCTCCACAGTTCTCACAAAGGTTTGTTGCTCTGGGTAGATCGATTGAACTGTCAATATTTCACACTGATCAAAAGGTTTGAACTCACATAGAGGTGTCCACCAGAGGGGAGTTGATTGAAGGAACATCTAAACCAGTGAAGATGTGTCCATCCATGTCGTTGACTCCAGCAATGTAGTCCACATCAGCAGCATTGTGGAAAAGGTTGTAAGGCTCATCAGGCAGGAAGTCGCCATCGATCACAGGAGACAGGGCCAGATTGTGTACGAGGGGGTCTAACAGAGGCGGATAAAATCAGACTCTTTAAGTGACAATAGACAACTTCTTTGTTGTGTTTTTTTATCATTATAAAGTAAATGTTGTAAATTCAGGCCCAGACATTTTCACGAGGACAAACTTTGAGGTTTTTTTTCCTTACTGTTGAGCTTTGTATAGATAGTCCCTATGGCCAGTTTGACTGTTGAGAGAACTCCAGGACTTGACGAGGTTCAAAACTTCCTTTCAGTTGGCATAATATATACTAGATGAGTAAGTGACAAAACCTTCCTACTTATTAATACAATAGGGTGTTTTATGCCTCTATCATAGCATAGAGACTGCAGTTTCTAGTTCAAACTGGGATTCTTATGGTTGTTTCTCGCTTTGGACAGTGACCAGTCTGATAGTGATAGCCATGTTGCTAACCCTAACCTCTAGCAGCCAGAAACAAACAATTAATCGTCTGTTTTAAACAAATAACGTGTTTCATGGCACTGGCCTTTTAAAAGTGGTGAACAATGGTGAAAAGTACTATATTCTTCAGTGTGAGGGTAAAGTTGTCTATTGTCATTTGTGTAGAGTGTAGTCCTTACCATCGGGTGAGCTGGAGAGTTTGAGAGAGCCGGCCAACGTTAGGAGCGCAGGATCAGTCATCTTCAAACAGGCGACCATATTTTCATTGGTGGGGCAGTTGACCTTCAGAGCAACCTGGGAAGAGGGTTCAAATCATCCTTAATTGTTTTCCAGACCCGAAGATATATGTCTACCTTTAAATGCCAATGAACACTTCTAAAAAGAAGGTTCAAAGTTGCATGGAAGAAACAAACTTTTCGGAGAAGCTGTGATGTACCTCCTCAGCGAACCTGCGGGGGTTCCTGTTTACACCCCATGGGCAAAGGGCGACTCCACTCTGGGAGATGGCTCTCTTGAACAGCCCTCTGTTGTGAGGAGTGAGTGTCTGTGGGCAGACAGACAGAAAATCAGATGTTTTAGTGCATTCTTTAAATTATGTTAGACTCATATGTACAAATTCTGCATTTTATCATCTATGTTTCGATAATTCACTCAGCCTCTCAGGTGTTTCTGCTTCAATGCACACAGTAGGCTAAATGTCCAGAAACAAAGCTTCTTACCTGGAAACTAACACTAGCTCCACCTGCAGACTCTCCAAAGATGGTCATATTGTCAGGATCTCCTCCAAATGAGCGAATGTTCCTGTGCACCCAGGCGATGGCAGCATGCTGGTCCCACATACCGTAATTTCCTGACAAGATAAAACAATTTACAAAATTTTCCCGGTCACCTTCCACAAGGATTTTTACAATTCTGTCGCTGCTGTGGAAGAATAAAGTGGCATCTACCAGGCAAACTAGAGTCTCCAGTGCTTAGGAAGCCAAGAGTTCCCACACGATAGCCCAGAGTCACCACAATAACATCTCCTCTGTCTGCAATCTCCTCCCCGCTGTACAGATAGTTGTTCAAGAAGTTTGCACCCATGGATGCTCCTGCCAGGTAGCCTCCTCCATAGATCCAGACCATGACGGGCAGATCTGTGGACACTAGAGACAGAGAGAGAGATTAGATCCAGTTGTGGTATTGATCTATTGCGGATCATACTTTATGGGCTTCTGTCAGAGTTTACCTGAGCGGCCATGAGGAACCCAGATGTTAAGGTAAAGGCAGTCCTCACTTCCTCTGGTGTCAGTCATGAGAAGGTTCACCTGAATGCATCTCTTCCTGAACTTAGTGGCCTTCAGGACACCTGATGAAAGAAAAACAGTGTAAGAGCAGCATAAGAGTTTTGAAAATTATGTATGTTTTCATGACAAATTTCATCATACAGTTTAAGCCTTTAGCTGATTCTCAGTAACCTCTATGGCTATATCAATTAGACTCAGATAACATGCTCCCATTAAAACAAAAATGAACAAAATTGACTGGATGAGCAAAAATAAAACATTTTGCTGAACATTTTTGAGCAAGAAAACATTATTAATATGAGTTTAAATGTAAAATCCAGTGGGTGAAAAGATCAGTCTACCCACCGTCCCAGCCAGGGTGACGCTTTGGTTTCTCAAACCTTCCAGGGATGTCAGCAAAGGGAATCCCCCTGAAGATGTCCATGTGGCGACGGAACCCAAGACGAATGTTCTCGCCCTGCACCATCCCTCCCTCGGTGTAAACCACCCCAAGCTACAGAAATTAAACAGACAAAAAAAAAAAAACTTGATGTGGTAGTCCACCAAGAATTTTGAATGAAAAAGACGGGCATGTTGCATTCAGGTTTGATTTCTCAGTTTCCATTTGGGATGTTTTGGAGAAAATGAATATGTTTGAATCAAACTTCTTTTCCTATCTTTCTATCAGAGTAATTTATAACTCAAAATTACAAATAAGAATTATACTTTCTTAATCAAGAGTGCATTTCAGAAAGTCTGTAAATGCAGAAAGAATTTTTGTATATGTGTGACACTTACAGAGGTCGCAGAGACCGTCTCCAGAAACACCACAACAGCAACCAAAATCCCCAGCGTCCCCATCATGACAAGACTGTCCGAACCAACTAGAATGTTAGCTAGACTTTTATAAAGTCAACTCCTCCCCTAAATAACATCTGATCAGTCTGCACCAGTGTCTGTGGGCCTGCATTTTTCCTTGTCTCCGCAGCACTTTCCTCAATACTTACTGTTGATTTAATTAAAAACACACTCAAACCTGTATCAAAACCTTCAATAGCTTCTCATTTGAAGAGATGAGGAGGTAAAGACTCCCTTTGTCTCTGGACATTCACCAAACCAGGTTTATATGATCATATCTTCTTGAAAACATGATTGGAAATATTGATTTATTTATTTATGAAAACTTAGACAGCTATTAAAGATAACTCTAGAAAAAAAAAAGAGAAACCCTCGTCTTCTCTCTATCCCATATGTGATCTGAAATTTGATTTTTTGGTCTTTATGTAGCTTTATTTTCTTACAACCTTCAAAAACGAAGAATGAGCCGCAGCACGTTCACCTCACATGACACCGCCATCATGCAAACTGATTAATGGAGTGAACCGATGTAAGGACAACTGCCACAGAGGAGAGGGTCTCTGTACTTTTATGGAATAGTAATACAGTATTAGTAGTGGTAATATAGAAGAGTAATTACATGGAAATGTGCCCCACTCCCCCTCATGTGTTTTTGATTATCTATTAATATTTTCTATGGATGTTAACGGTGCTGTGATTGCACAGTTAGGAAGAGTTTTCAGTTATAGTAATATATGAATATTCATAGAAACTGTTTAAGGGTATTTAGTGAGTTAAACACAGTAAATCAGACAGACATGTCCACATGGCAAATGTTTATGTGACTTGAGAAGTGATTTTCCAACTTTTGCGATTGTTTACCAGGAAGCCAACCCTCGCTGAGTTGACACAGCTGTCCAACAGGACTCAAAGTCACACTGCTGTAGCCAATTCAACAGTTAATCCTCGTTTGATGTAAAACCTTTTTCCTAATGCTGCAAACCTCGACTACAAATAGCCTTCATTATAGCCTACAATAAGTAACAACTTCAGTAAATTAAAGTGGACATTACTATCTCTCCAAAATGTGACCTGCATGATTTACTGTCATCAGTAAGTTTATATAAGTTTAGAAAAGAAAACAGAAAGAGAAATTACTTTGAGAATGGATCTCAGAATATAACCAGCAATTAAATTAAATTCTACATATATGCATACTGCGTCTCTGTATATGTATATGTATATATATATAAAGTACCAGTTAAAAGTTTGGACACACTTTGCTATTCACTTCAATGGGCAAGGGTGTCTAAACCTTTGACTGGCACAGTATATATATGATAGGGTCACACCAGCTGAGATGCCTGCCATGTTGACGTCCCAACCCATGAGTATTCAGTAGTTATTAATACATTATTACATGAATACTCAGGAATCGTGGGTTTGTCCACACAAATCTACAAAGTCAGCCTTCATTTTGATCTGAACTACACACCTGTAAATTTGTGTGACTGTATCTTTCACGGTTGTGACACAATCTTTCCAAAGACATGAAGATCTGTCAAACTACTCAAAACGGCCTCGTGGTGCTCAGACTGACAAGGTGGAATCAATACCAGCCACTCTGTCACAGCTGATAATTAACCAACTTTGTATAATTTACAATATTTAATAAAATGTCCAAAGTTACTGAACAACAACAAAAATCACTTTCTTGTAATGAAATAAAAAAAATACAGACATTAAATGTACTGGACATAATTACTGGTAGCCTTATGACGGATTTAAATTAGTTCCTCAAACAAACAAATAAACATGTAAGACCAACACCTGTTTGTCCACATGACCTGAATTAACCAATAGGAATGTTTTGGAAAAAATACATACGTTTGAATCAAACCATCATGTAACACAGCAATTAAAAAATTTCTTTAGGAGTAATAATTTATAAACATATTATGAAAGAGACAAAGACTTCTGTTCCTTCACTGTTTGTTTAAAAAAGACATTTATTGCTCAAAATTAAAATAATAATCATACTTTCTTAATTAAGAGTAGCACCTGCATTTCAGAAAGTCTGTAGATGCAGAAATTATAGCATTTTTTACTAAATTAATACTTTAACAGTCTTTTATTTTCTTTAATTTTTTTTTTTTTTTTAATATACTAGAGGTAAATGTTTTTGTGTGACACTAACAGATGTTGCAAAGACCGTCTCCAGAAACACTGCAACAGCAACCAAAATCCCCAGCTTCCCCATCATGACCAGACTGTCAGAACCAGCTTAAATGTCAGCCAGACTTTTGTAAAGGGGACTCCTCCCCTAAACAACATCCGACCAGTGTGCACCAGTGTCTGTGGCCCTGCTTTTCTCGCTGTTACATAACATGTAATATTTAACCACCTTGTCCTCACAGCACTTTCCTCAAAAACACATTCAAACCTGTATTTCTATAGCTTCTCATTTGAAGAGATGAGGAGGTAAAGACTCCCTTTGTCTCTGGACATTCACCAAACCAGGTTTATATGAACTATCATATCTTCTTGAAAACATGATTGGAAATATTGATTTGTTTATTTATGAAAACTTAGACAGCTATTAAAGATAACTCTAGAAAAAAAAAAGAGAAACCCTCGTCTTCTCTCTATCCCATATGTGATCTGAACTTTGATTTTTTGGTCTTTATGTAGCTTTATTTTCTTACAACCTTCAAAAACGAAGAATGAGCCGCAGCACGTTCACCTCACATGACACCGCCATCATGCAAACTGATTAATGGAGTGAACCGATGTAAGGACAACTGCCACAGAGGAGAGGGTCTCTGTACTTTTATGGAATAGTAATACAGTATTAGTAGTGGTAATATAGAAGAATAATTACATGGAAATGTGCCCCACTCCCCCTCATGTGTTTTTGATGATCTATTAATATTTTCTATGGATGTTAACGGTGCTGTGATTGCACAGTTAGGAAGAGTTTTCAGTTATAGTAATATATGAATATTCATAGAAACTGTTTAAGGGTATTTAGTGAGTTAAACACAGTAAATAGGACAGACATGTCCACACGGCAAATGTTTATGTGACTTGAGAAGTGATTTTCCAACTTTTGCAATTGTTTACCAGGAAGCCAACCCTCGCTGAGTTGACACAGCTGTCCAACAGGACTCAAAGTCACACTGCTGTAGCCGATTCAACAGTTAATCCTCGTTTGATGTAAAACCTTTTTCCTAATGCTGCAAACCTCGACTACAAATGTCACCAGCAATTAAATTAAATTATATACATTTTTTTAAAAGCCACACAAAGCTACAAGCGCCTTTTATATATATATATATATATATATATATGTGTGTGTTATATAAATGTCTGGACACACCCCATTCACTTAAATGGGCACACCTGTAGCGGTGACACTATAGTGGTGACAATATCTGTCGACATACACACATAAACAGCTGTCAAAGTACTCAAAACCGCCTCTGTGGTAGTTCCCACTACAGGACATATTTTACCATGATAACAGACTGACCAGCCAGTCTGTCACAGCTGGTAATGAACCAATTTCAAATAATCCGAATATTTAATTAAATGTCCAAAATTATTGAATGACAACAAAAACACTTTCTTATAATGAAATAAAAAATACAGACATTAAATGTAGTAAGTAAATGTACTGGACACAATTACTGGCACTCTTGGGGGATTTATATCCGTTCCTCAAACAAACTAAAAGACATATAAGACTGACACCTGTTTGTCCATATGACTTGAATTAACCAATGAATGATGGTTTTACTGCACAAAAAGTTTCCAGTTTCTTTTTCACAATGGTGTAGACAGAGAGCTGTCTGAGAGTATCAGAAAAGCTATTAACAAAAAATTCCAAAGGCTGCAAGGCAATCATAGGAGATCCTGAAACCATTTCAACAGCTTGTATCAGGAAGTTTCACAGTCATAAAACTGTTAAGATGTTAAGTAGAAACTCATCGAGCGAAGCCTGTCAAGGTTGGTGAGGCTGACCTGGAGCAATCTTGAAGTGGTGGTTTAACCCGCATCATGCGCCATCATGGGAAAGGTCATGTAGGATATTATTGGAAGAAAGGCACAAAAAGGGAAGACTAATGTTTGCAAAAAGTTTCATAGATAAGCCACAGTCTTTCCAGGATAATGTTCAATGGACAGACGAAACAAAATAGAGCTCTTTGGTAAGGCAGTGCATCAGTTTGTTTATAGGCGACGAAATGAAGCTCAAGGAAAACACCATACCTACAGTAAAACGAGGTGGAGGCTCCATCATGCTGTGAGGCTGCGTTACTGCCTCTGGTACTGGAGGCAGTGAATGTATTAAAGGAATAATGAAATCTGAAGATTAACATGGCATTTTGGAGATAAATGTGTTACCCAGTGTAAGAAAACTTGATTTGAGGTGTCGGTCTTGGGTCGTTCAGCAGGACAACGACCCAGAGCTTCACACCCAGCAGCACAAAAGCATGGTTGGAAAGGAAAAGATGGACAGCACTGAGTCCTAATCTAAACCCCATTGAAAACCTTTGGGGAAAGCTGAAACCTGCCATTATAAAAGAAGCTCCTGCAAATGGAAAAAAAGTGCTTGAACACATATTAATGAGAGAATGGCAGAAATCAACATACAGGTACAAGAGGCTTCTAGCAGCTACAAGAAACATTTAGAGTCATTGTAACCAAATGTTCTGAAACCAAATATTAGTGAAGGGTGCCAATAAGTTCCCCTTCCATTGAATGGGAAAGTGGTCTCAGACTTTTCGACCCCACTTTAAAAACAGTTCAAACCAATTTAGTGTAGGATAAAACATGAAAACGTTTTAAAGAAAAAAAAGGATATATTTAAAAAGGAGTTGATGAATAGACTTATGGTTAAGCAGGTAAAAAGACCGTTGCAGTAATAAAGTCATGATGAAATGAAGGCATGTAAAATGGTCAGTGATACAGCAGAGTTGTTAGTAGGAGTTTGTAGCATTTTTAAGCAAATATCTTGCATGTTCTTCCTCATACTCACTGCTGTTTTGTGTGTGTCAGGATTTTTCTATTCTATCTTTCTATTTCAAGGGCATTTATCTTGACAATGTTGTTTTCCTCTTGTGTCATTGTTTTAAATGGTATTTGATGATGTGTAGGAAGACTACATCTTGATCAGCACTCTTGAGAAATTGATGTATTAAAGCTCAATTGTAAGGACGATACGAGTCTGACACAAACCACGAGAACTACTTAAGTTTTTATTTATATTTCACTGGGTCATAAAATTTTTTTTTACAGAAACAAATCCCTGTAAATTATGAAAAATCAAGACACACGTCATCAAAATGGTTGTCCTTTGTTACATGTAATCCAGAATTTCTGTCTCCATCTCATTTTCACTTCCCTCAGATGGCTGAAATTCATCATCGTCATCTTCCTCGTTCTCACCATCCTCCTCCTCCGGTTCCTCTGCATCCACATCTCTCACTGAGGATTTTAGATTTGCACCTTTGCGTCTGGTTCTCTTGGGGAGTTCTGGCATCGCTGGGGGAGAGAAATAACATCAGATCACAGACTATTGGGTCTCCTAGTTAACAAACCTTTCAATGCCGTGTTTACTTGTTACAGGAGCCAAAATCCTGCCCCTCTACTGCAACAACGGAGCAAGCTCTATAAAAGTGAATGTCCATGACTGAGTGAGTGATCGAGTTACAGCATTGCCTGCAGTGTTTCCAATTAAGTGCATTTGTCAAATGCTTCAGACCCCTTTAGCAAAAATGTTTTTTCATAAAAAAAACAAACAAAAACAAAACACACATGGCAACAAAACTAGCAGCTTTTTGGATAAACCTACTTTCCATAGAAAAGAGTTTGCAGTACTACCCCGCAAGCGACAGGAACACGTCTTTCCACGTCTTTTCAGTGAGTGTTTTGTGAAATGCTGCATAATTTCACCTCTGTGGGGCAAAGGAGCTATGTAAGTTTTGTTATTGCTACAGAGCTAGCGTCAGCGTTAACAGCTGTTACCAGTCTAGAAGAAACGTTGTGAGTTCAGCATCAAACTTCATTCCTTTACTCCGCAACAGCTATCTCAATGTCTTTTCTTCCACTGAAGTTAGCACGCTAAGCAGCTAGCCCCAGTCCATCTTGTCACTTTATGATAGTGGCTCTCTGTAGCCTCCAATCTCCCCTGAAGAAGTACCACTGCTCAGAGGTCGTACTATAACCTCTTGTCTTGTAAACGCAACAATGGCCGAAGCTCTTGTCAAGCAACAATCACCACTACCCGTCCCCGGCAGGAAACCACATTCAGCATCACAGAAAACTTACACATAGTCCCTTTAAAAGCAGAAACAAGACCAAGAGTTGGCAGACATGACAGCAGCTCTGTAAGGCTGTACTTGGCTTTGAGCTAAATGCTAACGTCAGGATGCTACAGCAAAAATGTTAACATGTTCATGTTTAGCAGGTTTAATGTTTACCTTATTCAGTATCTTAGGTAAGCCTGTACAACGTTCCTAAGTTTAACTGCTGACAATTCTGGGCCATGAAGTGTGATAAGGACTCATAAGTGGACATTGATTCACTTGCTAACCAAGAACACGATGTGTGTGCGCACACATGGATCTCACAGGACACAGGACACAGTGTCCAAGAAGTGACCCTTACCTGGTTTCTGTTCTCGGATGACCTTCTTGATCATGGCTGAGATCATGTCCCTCAGCTTGTCCGTGGTGCCGACAACACACCAGCCGTCCCGCTCGTTACATATCTGCTCATTACCGCAGTTCTGCTCAATCACCTCTTTGATACTGGAAACACACAAATAGCTGCATTACACCCAAACAGTGGTGGAAAGTGCTGTGCTGAACTGAACTTTTAAGGTATTATTACTTTACTTTTTTTTTTTCCTTTTCTGCTACTTTATACTTATTCACCTAAACGTTTTAAGATCCCTAAAACTGAAATTAAGACCTGAAACATTACATTTAATTGTATTAGGACAATTGATGGGCCATGTTTTTCTAATTTATAGGACTTTTCCAGCACTTGCATACACTCCGGCATCAGTTCGATTACACTAAAGCAGTTGAGATGAAAAATAATACACACAACACTGTAATGTACCTTTCTACATCCAAATCACAGAGCTGGTAAAACATCTGCCTGTGAGGAGGCAGCATGCCCTCTCTGAAAATGTAGGACGACTCCTGTGGGGATGACACAGCAGCAGGTATCACCATATCACAGCTTGAAACCAATGAGCATCTTTGGACATGCTCCAATAATGCGTTCACTTAACGTGACCTTGACTGACCTTCAGCTGGTACGTAATTGGGGTTGTATCTCGACTGGAACTAGGTCCCTCCTGAGCTGGAAGATCCATCACACTGGCAGGCTGGGGACCTGGGAAGAGCGCAGCAGTTTTTCCACCATGTTGTCAGTGTAGATTATTGAGGACTTGTTACTGCCGTTTAATTTAGTGAGCCGGGCTGTACAATATACCATTAATTACTGTCAATGTGTTTACACGGCTACATGAAACCAGGATATGCGTGCAATCAGACAATACTCTCACAAACCTCTGACTGTATTTTAGAAGCACTTCTTACTTATTCTAACTGTAGTGTGTGATTTAATATGAGATGCTGCTTCTTCATTTTTTTTTTGTTTTGTTTATGTGTATACATGGACAAGAATACTAGCTGGGGGAATCAGATTTCTTCAATCTCCTAACCAGATCACAGACTCTTGTTCCTTGTTTGTGTAACATTTAAGAAATCAGGGTACTGCAGAAAGCCAACTGTGACCTGGTTATTTGTCAGCTAATTCACCTGCCTTGCACAGTACATGTACAGTGCAAGGCCATTGACATTTTTTGAGCCTCATATCTCAGGTCAAACAATCTGGTTGGAAACGCTTGTTTTTATCACTTGTGTTGATTGGGTTTTATGAGGTCACGTGTTATTTAATGATGTTTACATGTGTCCCCTCTGTGAGGGCTTTGTTTGCTGTGGGCGTCCATATTAAATAAACACATACATCTGAATAAAGTCACCCACTCACCTGCTTTGTTGAATGTGATAGGCAGACTATAGTTAAGAGCGCTCCTCTTGGCTTTTACTGGCATGTCAGATAGTGAATAGCCTAAATGTGGGAAAAACAGCAGCCAGCAGTCAGTGTCAGGCAGAGAGGTCGGACTTTTCATTGAGATTCAAAATAAGAAAAAAATATTCTACAATATCACCAAATGCTATTGTTACTACTAGTAACTAAAGAACTCCCTGGCAAACTGCTCATCAACTAACAAAATACACTGACTCTTGTCCCGTCCTGCCTCAGGCTCTCACCGTGCTTGGTGCTGCAGCGGATCCTGAAGTCTAGTATCTGGTATTTCTTGGACTCTGCGCTCTTTCGGGGGTCAAAGCCCAGCCTCACCCACAGACTCCTCCATGGTCCTGTCACCTACAAAAGTTAAGTCTGTAATTTAACTTGAATTTAGGAAAATGAGATGTTATTATTCTGTGGCAGTAGAGAACAGAAAGCTAACTAAAGCTACTGAGAAAAAGTAAAAGTGTTGGAACGTCAGCTTTGGTTTTGTAATCACCAGCTGCTTCGGTAAGACCATGGTGATTCTTCCTCAGGCTGAGATTCAGGAGGTTTATCCATAAGGATGTTGTCACTGTGTGAGTAACGCCTACCCATGGCTTTTGCACATGCACTACACAAAAGGTCAAGTGTATTGTGGTGACTGCCTAACCAATGCATTTCCTGGGTATATCTTCATAGCGGTCCTTTCCTTTTATGGCCCACAGTTGTTTGTAGTTTCAGTCGTTAATTACACAAAAATGTCCAAAAAGTAATTTAACTACTTCAATCACAATGCACAAGAATGTAGCTGAACTGTTATGAAAAAGCTATAAAGGAAAGTTTTCTGTGTGTAGACTGCGGCTTCATTTCACACAAACTTTTTTAAACTTGTAACTGCAGCCTGAGACAGCAGCTGCCCACTCTCAGCAGCGTTACCTGCAGGAGAGGGAGGAGGGCGGAGGAGGTGACCGATAGTAACCTTTGTCTGTGTTCTTCATTCAGCTTCAGTCAGCAAACCTGTATAAGCACACTCGAATATTTGTTTATCTATCGCAGGTCATATCGTCATGGAAATATTGAACAGCGCTATCGCAGATTTTCCTCATATGGTGCAGCACTAATATTAAAAAAACAATAGATTTCAGGTTGGAATTTTTTCTGTTCACCTCCTCACTGAGGCTTCAGTGTGTATTTTCACTTAAGTTTCACTGTTTCAAAATGTAACTGATTGACATCATGGAAAATGAACTGAACAGCATTTATTTTTTCCCCCTAAAATGCAACCTCACTCTTTAGCAGGGACAGTCTGTCTCCTCAGCTCACCATGTAGTAGGCGAAGACGGGCAACAGCAGCTTGAGTTTATCAGGGTGGATGTTGATGTTGGCCTTGACCGCGTTCCGGGACCAGATGGGCCGGCTCTCAAACATCTAGGCACAAAATGTTTGGTTTGAGATAAGATAAAAGCTCAGAAACGGAAGGAAAACCATACCTGCGTAATATTGAGCTACAGTTTCCAACTTCAAGCAGATGCTATTTCTGGAGTGAGAACTGGTTGATTATGATGGTTTGGTCAACAGAGTGACTACTGAAAATAGCCTGATGGCTGATCTGATCCTCCTTATTCCAACAATAACACATATTCTCCTGTTGTAAGCAAGTGACCTTAGTAATCAGAGGGTGCGTTGAACAGAAGAACACAAACCTTTTTCAAATGTTCTTCAGCCTCTTTGTCGGACTCCTTCAGGCAGACTCGTGCCCAGTTGAGCCGGGCCGGCTCGAGGCACTCGCTGGGCACAGTGGCATCGCTGAAGCTGACGAAGATGGCGTTGTGGGGCCGACGAGCACGATTCAAACCGATAAAGTTCTTCTTGTTGAGGGGCATCTGGCTATAAACACAATGGAAGGGACACAGAATAAATATATTCCTGATAAACTGCAAAACCGAAGCAAAGTTTCCAATATTGACAAAAATAGATTTCTTAAATAGAAATTCTTGAAACATTCCATCCATGCTGTATATCTGTACCAGTCGTTGTGGCCAAATCAGGGTTTAGGCTCATGTAGTATGTTCCCAAATTTTGCCTTACAAGAAAATCAAAAGAAGGTCAGCTTGTAAAATCTGAGGAAAATTATGCTTCACCCACAGAGCTGTTACTGATTTTTGATGGATGTCCGGCCGGTAGAAATAATCCACGGGACTGTCGAGGCGTGAGAAGATGGCCGGGGGAAGAAAGAAGGGCATGGGCTGCTCAAAGAACTCTTGATTCTCTGTTTTGCGAAGGATGATTTTGTCGTATAAAGACATGTCTTTCCCACCTTCTGAATGCACAGCGAGGCACTGAAAGTCTGCCAGCCCTGCAAAGAACAAAGAGGTAATCAGAACAGTCACCTCATCAGTTCAAATCCTGTCTCTTTAATAAAGATCACATCACTGAAATTCACATTCTGTTGGTTTGAAATGTTCAAAGACTTCATAGATGAGAAGGACTTTTGCTCTCGCCTTGGAATTTGTATGTTGTCCCTATGACTCCGATCACATCCATGTGGATCTCAGCATCCTTGGGGTCTTTCTTTCGCACCCGCCGCCGCACTCTAAGGAGGAGGTTGCTGGACGGGAAGCGGTTTCCACACAGAGAGTGACAGAAAGGGTCCTGAGGTCGGAAACGCAGCTCAAGCCGCCGGTTGGGGTGAGCGAAGGTCTGTGGATTAACAGGAAACACAGACAGATATCAGATTATAACAGTGAGGACAGCTATGACCACAGTAAAGGTGATGACAATCAGCTACTCCAAAACAGCCACTAAGGTGATTCTATTCAGCTCACATTATTCAAAATAAAACCGATGTTAGGCCTAGTGCCAAAATGTGTAATGTGATACAAAACATCCAACCTGGGGCTTTTGATGACCCCATGTTGTTGTTTCTCTGATTTAAACTACCGCCCTAAAGACCTTTTGAGAGGTGGACAACGTTTTGGAAACCCTGAAATATAGATGTGTAATTTTAAGTTCAAATGCCCCAACACCATATATGACTAACAGTAATACAAATGTAAAAATGTACACTACACATCTGTCTTACAGTTCATAGCACTTGGCCATCAAGATAAAGCCTGACATTACAGAGTAATGTTCAACCTTATGAAGTCTGCACGCGACACACATTGTTTTAAAGCAGACAAAGTTAAAATAATAAAAGCCCAGGCACGATAGCCACAACATTTTGTCCCAGCTGCGGTCTACTTACTTTGGATACTCCTTGTTCACCCCCGAGAGTCTCCAGCATCTTGGGAACACTGTTAATCACCGCCGGATACTCCACACACACCAGCCTGTTGTCCCGCAGCTTCACGGTGGACGAGCTGCCGGGAACATCATCTTCAGCCGGACAGGAAACAGTCAGCTCTTTCAGAGTAAAATCCAACTTCAGCTCATTGGAATCCGCCATGCTGCCTCTTCTATCTGCGTTATTTAAACGAAGACACTTAACACCAAACACAGCCCGCTAAAACAGCCATAGCTCCCAAACACCGCAGCGTGAGGGTGTGTCCAAGTGCAAAATATCGCCGGGCGGAAACGCTGGTGCACACATATAGTTCCGCGGGTTTTTATTAAACCAAAAAAGAAAGTTCTCCTCTTCTTACTCTTTTTGATATCAATCAAGACGTTGACTAATTTGACTCAACAACTCAAATTAAAAAAATAAAATAAAATCTTCAAGAACATTCAAGCAGGACAGTCAGAAAAATGGTCCCTTTTCTTCTTCTATTAAATATATATATATTTCTTAAATATTATATCGTTAAATGATGTGTTTGCATAATGCAAAT
This sequence comes from Seriola aureovittata, assembly GCF_021018895.1. Classification (NCBI taxonomy): domain Eukaryota; kingdom Metazoa; phylum Chordata; class Actinopteri; order Carangiformes; family Carangidae; genus Seriola; species Seriola aureovittata. Next base: position 5,830,311 of record NC_079381.1, read on the forward strand.
GATATTACATTAGTCCATTGTTGGTTCTTATATACGCAGTTTAAAAAAATTTCAGTCAACTTAATGTACTATAGACTACTAAAATGAATTGGCAGTTGCTAAACATCTTCTGGCCACATGATGGCGCTGTAGAACCAAACAAAATGCAGCCAGTGGAGGAAATAATTATCTGACTGTGGGAATAAAATAATGCCTTAAAGCCTTAAAGTTTATTAACAAAAGTAACTGAATCTTTGTGAATGCACTTTTAAGACTTTATATTAGTGATTTGCCTATGTGTTGTTATTTCATATGCAGGACTGGGTTTTTTAACATTTACAAAAAGTATCTTTGTATTGTCAGAAGGAGACGTCCACTGTTTTCAGAAGGACCTCAGTAAAGAGGATTTGCGTGCTGTCCCTCCCAGAAACTGTCAACAGACTGTCATCCCCTCAGAGAAGGAACAAGCCTCTGAAAAAACCGATGTCTGTGTGTTTACCAAGTTATTTAAGATGCTGTTATAAAGGCAATTACAGCCTTAGTGTAACACTGTTTACTTTGATTCTAGTTTGTCCTCTTTTCTCATGTCTTTCAGGGAGTGCAACACTAGATTTGCACAATGTGGGTCAGTGGCCATTTCACTTTTTTTTAATCATCTTCATTTGAGTTGGCGGTATATAGATTTTCTTTTATGTTCTTTTATCCTATTATTTTTTAAGAAACAATCTGGTACTCTGATGAAGTGTTTTTAAAATTTTGGAAATGGAGCTGCAAGTGCAAAATGAGAGTCTGCTGGAATGGTGCTTTCATGTGACATTGTAGAGATTGGGGAAAATAACTTCCTCAACTGGAGGTTAGCAGTGAATGTGATGCTGTTTTGCATCTGACTCTAAACACTGCAACTAATGAATTAGGCTCATAACATGTTGGTAACACTGAATTACATCCCTGTGCTTCCAGTATAGGGACAGGTTTAGCCAAGCTTAAAGCTTAAAGATAAAAAGCAGTAAGTAAAAACTCCAAAGCTTTCTAAATCACACTGTTACTTTGTTTTTCACAAATCTAGAGATAAAACCCTCACCTAAACAACAAGCTAGGAGTATGACCTATTTCTTGACCAACCAGCACCTGCAAAAGCCCAAGTCTATCCTAAGTGGTGTTTCCAGTTTTGAGTGCTGTTTTACATGTAACTCTTAAAGCTAGCTTGCAAAATGAAAAGTAAATAGTAAAGCTTTGAAGTTCTTGGAAAGTTTAGTTGTTTTGGGCTATGTAACAGTTCCCCCTTGCAAACTAGTGTTACAACTAAACTTGGCTGAGCAATTCCTGATTCAGTCTGTCTAAATTCAGTCTTTGTACTGGATACACTTGAGTCAAACAGAGCTTCAATTAGTGGTGTTGTAACACCTGTGCTTTCCCTGCTATCGCATATGAAAACAGATGCTGTGAAAAAGCTGGTGAATCCACCCGGTGAATTGAAGTTAATTATGCTCTCTCTTTTAGCTGTTTCTTTGGTCCCTACAGACTCCTGAGGGAAACATCTGGCTCCTGCTAATCCTCGTGGTTTACCAGCTAGTTGCTAACAGTATCTGGCTGCTGTTTGGTGCTGCCCATACCTATTCAAAAGATCTTCTTATACTATTGGTGTAAAGTAGATGACTGGAAATGTTATTTTTGTTTAAGGCTTTTTTTTTTTCCTTTGGGTTTATTTTACTTCTCTTCTGAATCTCAGCGTGTTGTGCCAGATTCTCGTCTCTACACTCTTCACTGTATTAACTGTATCTGTTCTTGTGAGTTTACTACATTCTTCTTGCGCTTCCTTTTATGGCAAATTGAAATATCAACAGCAAACAACTGTAATCAACTTCAATAAAAACATAAAGAGTGACATTCAGCCTGTACAGGTCTATCACAGTGTTACAAAGCTCAGTGTTTTGCGGGAGGGAAAGAGGTGGGGGCAGAGGGCACTGACTGACAATCTGTTGTGTGCTGTGGTGAAGTGAAGATTTTGATGATCTTTCTCTTTCTTTCTTCTCTCTCTTTCTCATGGGGGGGGGGGGGCTCGCACATAGGATATCCAGCTCTTGGTGCTATCTCAGTCGAGGGCCTGTTCGCTCCTCCCTGCCTCTCTGCTGGCCTGTTCCAGCCGTTACAGTGTGGGGAGGCCATGATAAGGTTATCAGACAGCCTCCATCACCCGGCTCACGCTGGAAGAGCCTGCTGCCCTCAGATTTCACCCCCCCGCTCCCAATGACTCTGACTTCTCACTCAGCATGTCCCCTCTCTCTCCTGTCATCCCTTCCCTCAGCTTCTGTGCCTCTGGACCATCAGCTCGCCACCGTATGTCAGTTGGAAAGGCTTTCTGTATGCATGGCCATGTTTGGATGTGTGATGTAGGCATTAGGCCACGCCCACAAGGCCTATCACCTTTCTGTAGGCAAAAAGAAGGATGATTATCAGTTATTTCCTCCTCTACACTCTGGTAATTTATTCAACAAGTGAATCTAATGTCAAGATCCGCCCACGGTTGTCACACAACTGCACACACATTAAAAATTTAATAACATACGACTTTCAAAATGCTAAGAAGTCCTAGAGTACACTAAACCAGTGGTTATCCATTGTTTTGGCCTGTGACCTTTAAAACAAAGCAATGTTTCCTTGTGACCCATAATAACTTAAATATGTCTGCACACTATGATATTTCTCCCTGTCTAATTTAATTTATGCTAGTATTTGCTAATTAGCACTAAGCAGAATGGTGAGAATGGAGAAGGTTTTTGGTCATAAAGATTTTGACCTGATGATGAAAAGGTTTCGTGACAATCCATCCAATAGTCACATTTCAGTCTGGACCAAAGTAGTGGATTGGCAGACACTGCTATCCACAGAGCCATGCCGCTAGCTAGACTAGCTAAGTTTTATTTCTGCTTTCCTACCCTGTGTATCATCTCATGAACCCTCAGATTTATCTTGTGACCCACTGGAGGTTGGGAACGACTGCAGTTGAATATTTTGTAGAAATGACACTGCCTTCAAATCCTGCAGGAGAACATTTTTACTAAAAAGATTTCAGCTGCTATTGAGCAAACAAGAACAATTAAATATAAATTATTATTCAATGCCAAACAACATCAAATCTTTATTTTGAAAAACAACAACAACAACAACAACTACAACAACAACAACAACAACAACATTTTGCAGTTATTGGACAGGTTTGATGAGTAAACAGAGGGACGGAGAAGGGGATGATATGTGGCCCCGTGTCACCACATGGCTTATGTCCATAACAGCTGTACACCTAAGATGCCCTTGCCACTGCTGTTTCACCACATCCATATTTGTTTGTTGATAAATTAAGATTTTTGCAACAAAATGAAATCTAGTGAGTAAGGGATATAAATAGGACCTTTACTGGCTGCAGATATTGATGATAAGCTTAAAGGTCACAGCTGAGAAACTGGTATTTTAAAATGATTTCTGAAGCTCACACTTGTGTAACTGTGAGACGATGTTCATGATCATCTTCTACAATGGCAAGTAGTTTTATTTTCTGTTTCCCGCATTGGAGTGTTGGAGCTCCTCTTATAGTAACATCAGGCTGGATGTAACGTGAAGGTTGTGTCCTAGAAAAAGCAGCCTCAAGAAATGTTGATCTATTTCTTTCTCATCCCGCTTGTATGACACTTTGTGGGTGCAGCCTTTTCCAGACGTCATCGCTGCACTTATCTGTAGGAGGGCAGGACCATAACACAGTGTTACTGGCAGTCAAGTAGTATCACACCCCCCCACACTGTGTGACAGCAGCGGATGTGATCATACAGCAGCATCTTCCTGTGTTCAGGCATATAGAGGAAATGTGCTGACAGTTTATTTTTACATTTGGATTATTCTGTCTGTTTTAAGAACAAAGTGATGGATCACTGGCATGTCATTCAACATTAACAATCGACTTTACAAAAACAGCACAATTCTAAAGCTTTCTTGTTTATATAATCATGACTTTTAATTTATTTTGCCGTTAAAACGTTAATGTTCTGGGTCACTCCCAACAACAAAACACTTACACACTTACACCATACAAAAATAATATTGCTATTTCATTATATAGGCTATAACATTTATATTTTTTATAAAATAACATTATGATTATTTGTGCAATGCAGTAATTTTATGCACAAGCACATTCTGTGAAAGCATTTTTTCTTTTCTATAAACAGCATCTCTTTGGTTTATTAATACTTTTTTTCTTTTAATAAACAACACCTCTTTTACAGATTTGAAGGCCCTGCTTATTCCAACAAGTCCTCCTAAACAACCTAAACAACCATGTAGGTCGTTTTTTCAACCTTCTGATACGACCCATAGGAGTGTCTCCTGAAATAGCGCCCCTAGGACGGCATCAGTACCAGACCTTGGTTGTCGTGGTTACCATAATAAATGATTGTACCAAGAGTACCGAACGTTGGTTAGTATAATAACGGTCATGGCTTGGTTATGTTTAGACATTAAAACTACTTGGTTATGTTTAGGCATTAGAACTAAGGGTTAGGAAAAGATCATTATTTGGGTTAGAATAAGTAGCCTACTTCCTCAACATCAGACGATGTTTGTTGTCATGGTTACAATAATAACAACGAACAGTCATGGATAATAAAAACAATATAAAGTACTGGTTTCACATGGAAATCGAACACCGATCTATATATATCTATATCACTGCACTTTTCCCTTTGCTCCTGTCATAATTACTACGACCACTAGATGTCGCCTAGCAATAAAACGTAACTATAGGTCGTAATAATCTGCTGCACAAACGACCTGTGGGCTCGTTTTTCACAGGAGGACAGTCTCTCTGCTGCTGTATGTTCTCCCTGGAAATGAATAAGGTATCATCATATCTAATTTCATCTTGTAACCAAAGCCACAAGTTCCTTGAATTCAAATTTCTCAGAGAGAAATTTGATATTTGTGCTGTCATATTATTTCATATTGTTTCCTTGTTTACTGTAATGGTTGAACCTAAGTAACCAGTTTCCACTCTTGGGCTCCATTAGGCTCATTTCACATTTTGGCCCTGATTTTATGGAAAGATCTGCAAGAGAGGGAAGGTTTTACGTTTGGGGGGAAAGTTTTAAGAAACACAGAGAAACAAGTCGTTCTAGTCATGTGAATCTTATATTGATGAATCAGCTCACATGGAAACAGATTGAATGTAGAAAAGGAAGAATCTGAGTCATGCAACTGTAAAAGTGATTTTTGTTTTTGAGAGGGGGGATGTGTACATCCAAAACAAAAGCAGGTACAGGTATCTTACAACATTAAATGATTTCTCAGATTCCCATGATATTTCTTTGATCTACATAAAGGGGAGAAAGTGGGGATCTCCCGCTCTGTCTTCCATGAATGTGTCATCATTGCCTCGGGCATGTTCAGCCAGCCATCCATCCATTCTGCAGTGTTTCCACAGCACAGACCAGGGTTCATTTGCATGGAACTAATTTGCAAGACAAATTTCAGCTCTGTGCTCCAAGTCTTTACCTGCTGTTTCAGTCAGTGTGTGTGTGAGAGAGATAGAGACACAGAGCTGCATTTGTATTGGGCTGTGTTGGTTTTGACAACACAGAACTGATGTTTGAGTCTTGATTTTTTTAATTTGTTGGTTGATCTTTACAAGATGGAACAGATTTGGTAGATTTGTTAGAGCTGAGCCTGTGTCTGGTGTCAGTGTTGTGTTGTGCTGTAACTCCACTGTCCAGGCAGCGCCCTGCTCACATGTTATGGATATCTGTCACACTGAAAATAAAACTTTTAAAATGTATTAAAGGTATTATGCTGAGAGCCCCAATGGCTCACCTGGTATAAAGCGCGTACCATAGCGGCCCAGGTTCAAGTCCAGCCTGTAGCCCTCTGCTGCACGTCAACCCCTCTCTCCCCAGCCCGTCTGTCTCTCTCTCACTGTGACCATAATAAAATCCAACAAAAACATCCCGTTCCTACACACCTGCCTCACAGAATAGATGTGCAAAGCTTCCTCCTACAATAATAAAGCCAAAAATGAAAAAGGAAAGATATTGTGCAAGAAAAACTTTCTTTTGTTACTGTATTTCTGATTGCTCTGTTTCCCAGTGAAGCTTAGTAAGATCTGAACAGTTAGAAAGACAATCAGGCAAATGTGCAACTATTGGGATACCACAGACCCTAAGGCAACATATATGCAAATGAACCACATAAACAGCTCCACCACAGTCCTCTTCTGCTACTTTGTCCGACATCTGTGTTTAAAAAAAAAAAAAATCAAAAGTACTCCACTGCATGAAGCTTTTCCCACCCATACACCTGTTCACCAGTGAAGGGATTACAGGTGCACACAGGCTCGCACGCTTTCTTCATTTTCTCCCGTTTTTCCCCAGGCTATACCCCCACAGGGCCGCCCCTCCCCTTTCAGGACCTATGTCCTGTTTGTTTAGTCCCACCCAAGATGATCCTCGTCCTGTCTTTTCTGTTGGGTTACCTGTGCAGGATTTTGATTTGCTCTGTTTCCTCACACCAGGATGCAGCGACAAGGCCTAACTGTTTCACAGGATCACAACGGACCCTGTTGCCCTGGCAATATCAACAAATTTTGCATAAAGCCGTCAGATTTGTTTGCCAGACAGTAAGCCCTCACATCTCCTCTCCTTCCTGTTCATACACTGATTTCTTCTCCCCCACTTACCCATGAATAAACCTTTGCACTTGAAACTGTGATCCCACCCTTTCATTTGCAAATGGTCTAAGTGTGTTTGATCCTGCATCATATGTTATATCTCATTCATCCAGAAACCGAAGCTGTTTAGTTGCACGGTTTAAAGCTGGTATACTTCCTCTGTTGACATGACTTAAAACATGTGAGGCAACTGATTACCTTAAATAATGGAAGTAATGGATGATTGAGAAAATTATTTGTTGGAGTAAATAGATTGAAAGTAACATTTTATGTTCAAAACACTAAAAGACAAATTATTTCTACTTAAAATTAATATTTAAGTTGAAAACACTTAAACTGAGTCTTGCTTACTAATAAACACACAATGCAATACATTTTTCAAAATGTAATTCCAACAACATAACAATAAAACACACATTATTAGGACTAGAGATAATCTCACCTCTGTCCAGGATCGGCATCACCTGCCCAATAAAGTTAAAAGATTTTTGGCTACTCCAGATGCAGTTCACTGGACCAGACAGGAGGAACATTGCTGTAAGTACATCTCTGTCAACACATGCCTTCCAACACGATCCATGGGGTCAGGTGAGGAGAAGCCCGGTTTAGGGCCACATCTCCCTGAAGGCAGCGGACTCCAACATCAAAGTGATTCATCAATATCCTAACAGAGTGTGAGACAAGAAAGTAGTGGACCTACTCCTTTTTTTTAGTAGTGAGCCAATGATTTGCTTGCACAATCTGAGTGGACTCACTGAACTTAATGAGCTATTTTTAAGTTTTGCTAGTTCTATATAACCAATGTTAGCATATAAATCGAAGCAAAACAAGAGGTAATATTAGCTTGGTTTAATCCGCTGGAGACAGCTCTTGGTGAGGGAAGGAATGAAGTTTGATGCTGACTTCACAGCGGTTCTCCTAGACTGGTAAATAAACAGCTGTTAATGCTAACGTTGGCTATGCAGCAATAGCAAAACTTACATATAGCCCCTTTAACTTAAAAAGCTTGATATTAGCAGAAAGGCTTTTAGTCACATTAAAATTTGAACTCTCAGATCGTCAGAGGTGAAAGTTCTGGGTAATATTGGCTTTGAAACCAATTTTATGTGAATAGTGCAGGAGGAAAACCGTTTGTCTTGAGCTGTGTGATTTGGATTTGATCCCATTTTCTTTATTACTGCTCAAATCGTGATGAGTTATGATGATTACTGTGAGGATTTTTATTTTTATTTTTTATTTTTTCATTCTATTTATCATTTTCCATGAAATGGCTCAACAAAACCCTGAAATATTCTGATGCACAGGTGAGTAAAAACTAAAGAGACTATCCATTTAATTTTTCTATGTGTGTGTGACACAATACCAAAAGTCATTTGTTCATAAGATTACTCCAAATTTGTTTTTTATCATTATCATGAATTTGCATCAACAGTTGGTCTAACTTACCTTAAAAACTCATTTTTACAAACTGTGACTGAGCTTCACTCAGTGTTTGTCAGATTTAAAAGGCTGGGATGATGATGATCTGATTTGCCTCAAGCAGCTTAATGTCCTAACAGGTTTGGTGTTTGAGGAAGGTGGTGAGTTAAAGTAAATCCAACAGGCTGGCTGGGTGTGGTGACAGTTGACTAAGTAATCAGTCCCTTTTTCCACAGCCTCGTATTTATCCCTGTATCCCTCACTGCAAAGGCCAAGCAGCGACACTACTGCATATATGCAAGGGTGCATGAACAAAATTCATTATGGCCTATGACAGTTTGTGCAATTCTGATTTTTTACCGAGATTATAGAGCTGGATTTGCCTCTTCAGCAATAACCAGGAAGCAGCTGGGCACAGGGCACAGTGGCATATCTAATTTGGGCGACGTAAAAATTTCCTCTATCCTCTTTCTAGTCGGCCTTCAGGAATGAATAGCGCTCCAGCCCTTGGATTTGCATGGTGTTCCGGGTGTGTTATTTGAATACATGCTATCTCTGGTCCCGCAAGAGATTTTCACCTGAGGCCACAGTCATGTAGTTATTGTACATCCTGCACCCACAGGAGACTGACTCAGTAAAACACACAGAAAGAGCCTGAAAGGGCCGAACAGCGAGAAAAAGTGTGTTTGCAGTGCTCATCGCGTTATCTTAGACAAACACCGCGCGTGTATTTTACCTTCTAGCTGTGAAGGATTGTATATTTTATTTCACTTTGCATTTCTTCATTGAGTTTTATTTAAAAAGACCAACCAAAGATTTTCCTTCTCACTTCACATTTTATTTTTCAAAGGAAAGCATTTATCAACTCACATACAGAATCAGGCTAATTTACATTGCTCAAGCATATTTTAAATTAAATATAAGAAATCAAAAATTACATCAGCAAATCTCCCATTCATCCACATATAAACACATCTTTGAAAGAAGACAACTTCCAATATATTAATTAAATACATTCTAATTAACTGCTCAATTTCTTTGTGACACAGATGACATTTTTCTTAAGTTAAATTGCCTTCAATCAGAATTTGATTTCACAGCTTTCTTATTCTTGTGCTTTTCTCTGTAAAGATATTCAGGTTACATTAACATCAGCTGGTCGTTTCAGAAACAGAAATTAATTGTACATGTGTAGAAAACACTTGCTACTGTTGAGTTTGGCTTTCACTTCATGCCATGCTGGCTCTCGTGGTGCCGGCGGAGATCCACCTTACGCTGGAAGCCCTTGGAACAAATGTCACATCCAAACGGTTTGAAGCCTGTGTGCTTCCTGCTGTGGGTGATCAGGTTGGAGCTTTGGCTGAATGCTTTACCACACACTTGGCATTTGTGCGGCTTTTCACCTATAAAATGTAAAAAAAATTAAAAAGTTAAAACAGTAAGAAATCTACACAGTCAAATCTTGGATCGTTCTCAAACGATATAACACAATGACTCTGTCATTCTGTAATTCTGGAAAGTCAGGTTTGTTTGCATTTAAAATGGTGCCAGGTATTTTTACCATAAAAAATAAATTTTTCACTAATATGAATGAGGGAAGAATAGTGCCATTGTTCAGATTTGTCAAACATTTATTGGCAACAAATGTGGACTGCATAGAGTTCCTTTCACAGAGCTCTGCACGCAGCAGGAAAACCAGATATGCAAATCGACAGGACATTTGTTTAAGTTTCTTTTTCTGATTTATCAGCAGTTATATTGCTCCTGGAAACAATTCCTGCATGCTGCACTTGGAAAGCAGATTATTACAGCAAGAGGAGACATGGACAGTTTTACTTTTTTACTAGTATCATAAATACATGTCTGTCAGACAATCCTCATGTTGTGACTTACCAGTGTGAATGTACGTGTGCTTCTTCATATCGGACTTCTGGTGGAACCTCTTGCCGCAGTACTGGCAGGGGTAAGGCCTGGTGTCCGAGTGGATGAGCAGGTGTGTGGAGAGGGTGGAGGAGCGCTTGAATGATTTCCCACACATCTTGCACTCGAAGCTTTTTTCCTGCTCAATGACAAAGAGCACAAAAAAAGTGTTAGATTGAGAGCAGGATGTCACAAATGCTGAGCTTCAAAGTTCATTCTTATCTTGGAAACAACAGTTGACAAAATAATCTCACTATAAGGTCCATTTACTGTAGTAGTACTGTAGTAGTTGTTTCTATCATAACATAAGATGAGAAACAGAATATCTACAATTCCTTCACAACTGGGCAAATTTCATGTGGAGGACGACCACGTGATATGATTGAGAGCCCCAGACAAACTACTAAATGGACCTTGTGGTGAGATTGTCATGTCAGTGTCATAAAAAATATTAAAAGTCAGTGAGTTGCTTTTATTCAGTTAAACACTGTAAAACCTCATCCTGGGATTTAGTGAAATCAACTAATCTTTTAATTAACTTTATGTAAATTAATAATCTATTAACTATTAACTATTAGTCAGAACTTCAATTCATTAGTTCCTGTGTCTCTAACTCTTCAAGTTCAAAAGTTTTAAACATACAATACTTTCCAGCATGTTATAAAGAGTAATTTGAAGCCAGATTTCTTCTTGGATTAGTTGCATGATTAGTACTGATCACTATTAATTAATTGTGATTTTAAAGGGGCATGTCACCACTTTTTTACACATCAAGATCGATTTGCTTATTGAAAGTGTGAGTAATACACAGTCTGCGAAAAACATTTTTATTATGTCTTCTGTCTGGAGGAGCTTTGGCACATCTGCGAAAATTACTCTGATGGTGTCACAGTGAGGGTCTAATGAAGAGTGGTGCATTATGGGAAGTGTAGGATCAAGCATTTTCGAAGCTTAATCAACACTTGGGGCTAAACGTCTGAATATCTCAGCGTCTGCCCCTTTAATTCTGATCATTCAGTTTTGTTTTGTTTTTAAACTCTCACAAGTCCTCCAAACTTTATTAAAGTGCAATAAATAGTTGGACTACACCTTTTAAAATGACGCATCTTATGATGTTTAGAGTCACTGATGTACCTGAGAGTGGACATTCATGTGTTGCTCCAGACTGACTGCGTGACCGAAGGTTTTTCTGCAGATGCTGCAGCCGAAAGGTCTCGTCCCACTGTGCGACCTCCTGACGTGAACCTCCAGTCCGTGGGGCGTTGAGAACACCTGAAAGAAGAGTTCGTCCATCAGTAAAGCCTGCTGACGAAGAGATATCACTCTAGAGATAGTTGTTGTATGTGCTGGCGTGAGGCCGACATGCGGCGCGTACCTTGTCGCAGGTGATACAGTGGTAGGTGTCAGAGGTGGGGGAGTAGTGTGTGCTGCAGTCCAGAGGCTGCTGAGGCTGTGGGCTGCGGCTGATGTGGCTGCCGTACAGAGAGCTGGCATGCTGCAGCACGGTGGGGCTGAAACTCATCTGACGGAGCTCGTAGGAGGAATGCATCGGCTCCCAGGCATATGCTTGTAGTAAGGAGGGAATTCTGCCATGTGAGGCTCTGAGGGTGCACATAAGCAAACACAGAACCATGTGTTACCTTTCTGATTTAAAGTTATGCTGTAGACGTAGCAGAAGAAGATGGGGGGTGAGTGCACTGGTCGCTCACCAGTTAGGAAGTATGGCTGTGTGGGAGCTGCAGGAGGTCTGGTCGGCTCTGGATGAACAGGTAAGGGACACGCAAGCTCTGTCTCCTCCTTTTTTAATGAACTGCGATCTGGATCGGGAAACTGCTTCTCTGACCGAGGCCTGTCTGAAGAGTCTGTGCTCTGAACCGCCGGTGGGACTTCTGCAAATCCACAACAAATAAAAAGTGTGATTGATTCAAGCAGAAGTCATGGCCCTGCGTGATTAGACAGCAAGTAAACACCCTATAATAACAAAACCCTGCAGTTCCTCCCAGAGGACATTTTGTTTAAAGACATTCTGTAGATATTCACAGCTAAACCTTGAAATTTACAACTAGAACCTGATGTATTAGTTAATAAATGGCAGATGCATGATTAATACATACACCTTTTTTTTCTTTTTTCTTTTTTTTCTTTTTTTAAATTTGCCTAAAAACTGACGTCCATGCAAATGTTTCAAACACAGCAAGCAGCTTTAAAATAGGTATGCAGGGAAATAAAAGCAGACAGCAGGAGCTGAATTGTCCTAAACATTGTATCCCTCATGTATTCAGATAAAATGATTGTTTTCGGAGTCTCACCTGTACATATCGGGGCCTTCGGCTCATCTTCATATGACCGGTGAACATTGAAGGACATGCATCGTTTGTTTTTCACCAGAAATGACCGGGGCATGTTGATTCTACACCAAACAAACACCAATAGGTTAACTCTTACAACTTATTTAGGAATTTAGAATAGATGTTAATAAATAAGTTTATCATGTCATATTTGTAAAAAACTAAACAAAACTGTCACTTTCCAACATGTTATTCTAACATCATCCGGATACCTCCGCAATATCCTTTCCGCCGAAATTACAGGTGCGTTACTCTCCTTTAATGCAGTCAATTATATTAGGATATCCATATGGAAAAGTAACTAACTGATTATCAGAAAATATGTTTTCTTTATATTTTAACAGGCTGGAAGACAAAAAAAACTACAATTAAAAACCACATTGTAGACATTTGCTCAGTTTGCATTACCCTGTTATTCATGAAAAACTAATAAAAGTTTCACTTTAGCCTGGTTTACTTTTATTTCACAGGCAGGCGCTACTCACCGTTAACTGAGCAAGTTCCCGTCGAAATAAAAGGCGTCGTAATTAAAAAAAAAAAATAAAGTAGTAATAATAACGTCCTTATTCTTTATATGGGAGACGGCTCATGTGTCGTTAAATCCTTTCCCAAAAGTCAGAAAAGCAAAGCAGTGTATAACCATCGCACTTGTTGCTGTCTCTTTTCTCCCCTCCCTGATTTTCAATCAGATAACTTTGCAGGGAATCTGAGTGTGGTTGCAACCAATGAAAAGGCCAACCTGCAGATGGAAATTTGCCTAGAAAAACACCGGGCCTGTGCTAACCCTGCAACAGTTACACAAAACACCTAGTGCTCCCAGAAACACATGTTGGGATTAAAGGCTAGATTTGAAGTTTTTTAAATGTTAATGCCTCAAACGAAAGACCATTTATTTGCATCCTACTGCATATTTCTGCATATTTGCAATGATCTTAGAAAGACATTTAATTTGAAAGCAAACATAGGTTTAGAAAAAGACACATGTTAACGTTAAAATGCAAAAAACAAGTAAAAATTTCAACCAAAAAAAAAAAAAAAAATCCAACAAACTATTCCCACCTAACAATGTTTGATTTACATGATTTACTCCAAGTAATGTGTGTATGACTTGTGTGCAGGATTTAAATGGCCAAAAGATCATATGAGAAGGCAGCACCTCCAAAGATACACACACCAAACCAGTCCTGGAAATTAACACTGTTGACTTTTGTCTGTGTTTATTAAAGCATTATCGATATTCTCTCATGACAGATTTCTTTACAGGATACTTGTAGGCTAATGTCACATATGCGATACCGAAGAGCAAGATAGACATTATAGGCTACGACAAAATGGACAGATAAAGATTTTTTGGAAAATAAAACAATAAAAAAATAAAAATAAAAATTATAAATGATCATGTCACCTTGCAGAGTCCAGTAAAAAAGGCAGCAAGTGGCAGAGCCGAGAAACACTTTGAGGAGAAGTGGATTCACATGAGGGAAGCAGTGCAAGTACGCCATCTTGTGGACACTTGAATAGGTTTCAGGGATTTAAAATTTGACGGATGTTGACAGAAGACTGAACCATTAGTATATAGGGTAATTATAACCTTTGTTAAAATAGTCATTTGTTCTACAAGAGACAAAATGTGTAATTCACTTAAAGGTGGAAAATGGATAATGACAGATGGAAAACTTTTACCATCAAAAGAAGAAAAGCTATCTGAATCAGTTTTGGAGTAATAAAAGGTTCAGTGACTATTTCTCCACACTTTTAAATTTAATAAGCCTTTATGTTACATATGTACTTTTTGTGCACATTGCCTTTAATAATGAAAATCATTCATGATAAATTGTTGCTTTCTTGTCAGATGGACAGGTTCACAATAAAGCTTCATGTGGAACCTTGCCCAGTTTCAATTTCAATTCTCAGTTCCATTATTTATGTTGCTTAACTTGCATATCAGAATTTAGAAACTGCAGGTTTTATATTACTCCTCTTTATTTACTTATAACACTATGCTATAATTTTTACTGCCCATAGGTAGCGCATGCTACTCCTGCAGGACTAGAGCTGCAGGTCTGAAACAGGGATATATAAACAGACACACACACACAGCCACTGGTGGAGTCAATATTGTCTGATATGAGGCTGCTTAAAGTGGTGAGGGCCTCTGAAACTACACTGGTAACCTTGTCTAGACCTGTTTGTTTATTATGTGGTTCTGTTTGTGATTCTATTTGTTCTTGTTCTATCTAATTTTTAGTGGCAAGTGTTGCTGTAAAAGAGCAGGATGCTTCGTTAACCTATTCTGTAGTTATACATTAAGGTTAAAAATAACTAATTAGATGTCCGTTTCAAACATTCACTTCACCCTATAAATGAATTGGCATTTTAACATGTTGGCATCATGTTTTTGCATTATGCATTTAGCAACATTTATTCTACTGCATAATGTACATCTCAACATATGCATTTGTGTTTATATCTGTATGCTCTTTGCTACCCTTTGCACTTCCTGGTTAGATGCTATACTGGTTTTAATTGCATTGGCACTTGTACCATGACAATCAAATTGAATCAAGCTAATCTCACCTAACGACTATAGAACTCTGCTGTCTAGTTTATGCTGTATGGCAGCACCCAGCTAACTTCAGTGTAATACTTTACACTATCTACTACGTAACTTTTGGCTCCTCTAACCTATTTTTCTCACGTGTTGCTGAATTTGTAAGTAAAAACTTCTAGGCTACTCAATTTTCATCCTGCCAGCAGATGACATGAACTAAATCTTAAATGCCAAGACAAAACAAACAAAAAAGTCACATATTGTCAGGCCAGCAGTTTGAATGAAATAATTTTGATAGAAAGAAGCTGCAGCTCTTTTGTTAGTAACAATGATGCCAGTCATATTCGTGTTATGTAATCTGAATGTAAAATAAACACATGTTCAGCTTTACAATTTATTGTAGGGAAACCCATTTCTGCCAGGAAAAGACAGCAGGGGTGGCTAAAATAAAAATCTTCATGGCAAGTAAAAATTCTGATAGTATGTCATATTTTTTGACATTTTATGTAAAATATACAGAGTCAAAATCATTACTTTTTAGGTCAAAATAGTAACTTATTATGTCATAATTTTAACATAAAAATTATTAAATATTATTTTAGTCAAAATTATTATTTAGTATTAGTATTTAAGTCAAACATTTGAATTACTATAAATCTGACTCAGAAAAAAACATTTTGGAGTCATTATGTGATAATTTTGAGTTAGCATCTCATCATATTAGCCTACCATGAATTTCTAATTTTGCTATTCCTAACTTTTGTTAAATGTATTTTTACCTGGCATTATGGGCTTCCATACACATATCTCAACTACCTGGTGAAAAAAAATTCTAATTTGCGCGTGCGCTCTTCACATGTGGGTCACGCGAAACCGCATTACACACACTTCATCCTTCCACCAATGGGGTGACTGGGAAAACAATCTTAGCTTTGCAGTAGGGCCAACAGAGCGAAGAATCTGGCGAGGCACAGATAGAAATTATACCTCTGAGTTATTAGATGTAATTTATCAAACTTATTTTAGATGTTTTGCGGGTAAATTAATCGCAAAAGTTGCAGTCGCGACTCACGGGGCGCTAACTTGTGGGATTAGTTTGCATGCAGCCCGACAGCGGAGGCTGACTGCGGTGGGATGGGCTGTGAGGTGTTCAAGATGGCGGCGCCCTGTGGAGTGCAGCTACTCTAACAGGTAAACAGGTCCGATTATTTACATCTAATGTGTTTTTCTTACAGCGAATCTCAACGCACATGACTTGTTTTACTATCCACGGGCTGTTCGGCTAGCTTCCCCGCCGTCTGAGCACGGCTGACAGGCAAGATGAATCCCTGACCGAGTGTGGGTCGCTGCTCCCAGCTAACGTTAGCTCTCGGCGTTGGGACTGACTTGTTTTCCGAAAGACCCGGTGATTGATTTAGTAGATGTTGATGCTTTAAACGCATCATCGTGAATGTATCTGCGTTTTCGGTGCATTTTGAGGCGGTGTTCGGTTCGGCAGAGAAAGGCTGCCGACATATTTTTATAATGGGATAAAGTAAACCCAACCCTGCCCATTGTTCTCTGCGAGTTGTTTACGACAGGCAGCAGCCAGTGGTCAGTCCCCATACAGCAGCAGCAGCCCTGCCGCTTTCCAGCCTCTCTCCTCAGCCTGTCCGGGCTCTGCACTGCCCTCGGTGTGCACCTCTCTACAACACAGTGCCATTAAGGCCTCTGTGTGTTGAAAATGCTTATTTGATGTCTCATTCTGCATCTCAGCATTAGGATGTGGTGCAGCTTTCTGCATCATGCTCATTTGCTTTTATCTACCAGCTGCATCAAACTTGAATTCAGTCAGACAGTTCATTTCCCGTTATCATGTCAGTCATTAGTACCTGTTATTAATATGTGTTTATTTGACATCATCACTCAGGCTCTGCTGCCATCTTCGAGACAAAATGGGTCACTAGTTTTAAAGTTTGACCTTCTCGACCCCTCTGTCACATTGTACTGGACTCACTGTTCCTGCGTCTGTTGTCTGTCTGTCTATGCTTTGCCTAATCTATCAAAAATACAAACTTCATGCTAACAGGGCTGTGTTCAGAATTAGGGACACCGAAAAGTAAAGTCTTACAAATCATTTGATTATATACAATGGTTTAAAATCATACTCTGTTAGGGCCATGGATCTTAAAATGATCCAAAGCCCTACCTGCTACGTAGAGCTTTGGAAACCGACCTGCTCTGTAGGGCTTTGGATCATTTTAAACTTTTGATACCTACAGTCTCTAATGTCTAATCAAAAACAGTCTTGCAAGAATTTGCCAAAATAAAACGTAGTCTAAAATAAGATGGCTGTCTCCTGATCTAAATTAAGGGGCCTGAGGTGGTAACGCAGCTCAAGCTGCCTGTCGTGGTTGAGCAAAGGATTCTGGGATATCCAGGGAATGTAAACTGGTTTCAGTTTACCACTTGCTCCCGAAGCTTGAATAAAATGTTCTCAAATAAGTCCAAAGATTGTAGTTAAAGAACGGACTGTGAATAAAATCTGTGAACAAATGATATCAGTGGCGACGTTACTCAAAGATACTTTGCTTTTGTGAACATCTGTGTCAAAACAGAATTATGACCCTGTTTTTACACCAGAATATGATTGGACAGTGACAGTCCAAACACAAATCAGAGTCCAATGAGAGAGCAGTTGGCTCCATTACCTTCATCTCCAGCAAAGGTTCTGAAAGGTGCACGATGGCGTGGGCTTTTACATGATTCAGGGGGGTTTCATTATATTTGTGATGCTGTTGAAAATAAAGATAATGTGCTGTGGGTTTATGCAAACCCACTGTCCACCTTGAAAACCTACTACACATTTCAGTACTTGCAGTGGAGATGAAGATAACGGCTGCTTTCTGATTGGACTCTGCTTTGTGATTAGGCCGTCGCTGTCCAATCAGATTCAGGTGTAAAAACAGAGTCGAAAGTCATACTTGTAACTTCAACTTCTTCTCTGTTGTTTTTACAAACCCTTTTCTACACATGTACAAACTTGAATTTCTCAGGCAGATTTATTTTACAGAGGTTGATTTACAACAACACACTTTGGAATTATTTGTGAACATCACTTTACAAACTCAAAATCTTATTGACCCTAATTTGAGCTCATAAAATGTCTTCATACTGCGTGCCTTTGTTTTCTAGCACTGAGAAATTTGAGATGAAACCCACTTGGCCCTCACTATTTTTTTTTTGTTTGTTTTTCTAGTGTTTGGGGGAAGTTTTTTTAATTCTGAAATGTGAGCCACAATTTTGTTCAATTACTCAATTTCTTAAATACTGATGCTGTCACTCAAAAAAAATGAAGCTTCCAGTTTATCATGTAAGCCTAATTAGATAAACATAAACCAAACCACACGACTGATGATTTTAGCTTGACAGATATTTAGATAAATACCAGAGACCGTCCTCTGTTTACTATGACATAATTCTTTTGCATAGCCCATCCCTACACTGCAGTTTCCCAACAAAACTGACCATGTTTAAATAATAATGCAATGTTTTCTGTTCCTGTTATTTATATACACTCATGTTTGAGATTTTAGGGCGTATTAGATTAACATTTAATTTAAGAATTGTTATAAAGTAAGTTAAAATTTGGCTCTTGTTTCTGAATTAAACTATTTATCTATATAAGTTGCACATGTGTAGGCTCATAACCATGTCATCGATTCATCTCTTATTATGTTGAATAATTGTTTTTGTCCCTTATCAAGCAACAATGCAAAACAGTCCCTTGTTCCAGCTTCTCAAGTTTGACAGTTGGCTGCTTTTCTTTGTTTTTATTCTCCACGCCGGTGACAGCTGTGTCTGGACCCATTATCATTGTCCATCCGTCCCATTCTCATTAATGCAGTCTCTCAGGAACGGCTTGAGGGAATTCCTTGAAATTTGGCACAAACGTTCACTTGGACTTGAGGATGAACTGATTAGATTTTGTTGGTTAAAGGTCAATTTTCTGGTATTGCCGGGAAAAGTCTTCACTACATATATTGTGATTCTGCACAGACATGGATGTAAGCTGTGACTTGACTGGTTGTTTTCGGAGGTTTACAACTGCAAGGCGGTATTTCTAGTTTATCATTGTAAATTGAATAAAGGTGCAACAAGTTAATTCATTGGTTGGTCGACAGAAAATTAATCACCCACTAATTTGATAATCGATTAATCATTTTCAAGAAAACAAAGCCAAACATTTTATGGTTCGAGTTTCTCAAAGCTGACAAATTCAAATTGAAGTAAATGAAATGCCTTTGGTTTTGTACTGTAGACCAGACAAAAGACTTTTAAAGAAGTTACCTTGGAGTGCAGGCAATTTTGACAGTTTTCAGTCTTTTCTGGTGTTTTATTGTCGGAAAGCTGAATTGATTAGAAAGAAAATATTGATTATCAAAAAAAAAAAAAGATATTGAAAATAATCATTAATTTCATTCCTAAAATGTAATATCTTTGGGTTTGAGACTGTTACTCGGACAAAAAACAAACAATGTGAATACGTTACTGAGCTCTGGCAAAATGTGATGAATATTAATCATGTTATAAACTAAACAAGTAATTGAGAAAAATAATAAACAGAGAAACTGATGATGAAAAAGATCTTGGTTGTTGCCCTAAAACGCTCCTTTTTTGATTAAAGCACTACAATATCTCTATTTCCTTTTTATATCCTGCAACAAGCCTCTCTGTCCAAACTGAACAGGCCAGTTAGGTCGATGGTAATAATTTCTTGAAATGGACTGAGCAGGCTGTTTGTCTCTTTTTTTTTTTTTTTTCTGAAACTGCTTTAAGATATTCACGCAGGAGAAAAGGAGCCTGTTGGTAACAGCTTGCACATAGCCAAATGTTATTTCCAGCGTGCACATGGAAGCGCTTGAGCTGCATAAAGCTTCTTTGTGTCCTCCTGAGCGTTTTCCCAAGCTGCCTGAGACCACACTGAGGGTGGCTCATGTTTGTGCCACTGACCTGTCCCTGCAAGAAGAAGAGTGTGAAAAACAGCCATGTTTGAATCCACCGTCCACACCCCGACTCCCAGAAACCCCGTGACTGAGCAGTCCATTGATAACAGGGAAGCAATCGCGTTGTGACGACTTTTGTGATTCAACACACAGGAACTTATTCAAGCTTTTATCGCCTTGTTTTGATTTGTTGTGAACAAGAGAAGCTGGAGGAGACTCATACTGCCATGTTTCTTCCCAAAGGGCAGCGTCTTTATCTGACATGAGATTTCATGAGAGGAAATAAGATAAATTACGCTGCATATTATCTTGTCTCACTTTCTAAATAAGCTCTTGTTATCTTGGTTTTCATAGCATGTGACTATGTGCTGAAAGAATGGATATTCTGCACCAATGAAATAGTTTATAGCCTGTGAACTTGTTAAAAAAAACCGAAAAGAATACACAACCAATTTCAACCATATTAGGATTCTAATCAGTCGAGTTGATTCGACGGCGAAAGTGTTGAAAGGAGATCTGGAAGACTGATGAGATCTCTGGTGCTGATTCATAACTCCTGTGAGGGAATAAGCTGCTGGGTCCACCGGTGCAGACGCCCTGACGATAATGACCTGCCCATCAGGATTATTTATGCCTGTTTTTCAGATGGAGATTTGCACGGCTCTCCTTTACTTTAATGACTGACTCAGCGTCTAGCCTAAATGTATCACAGACACCACTGATAGACTAATAACCTGAAATGATTAACACATAAGGCAAATTTGTGTATTTTTTAAAGCAAATTCTGGCTTTGGTTTTGACGGTTATTAAATATACCTTTTGAATTCAAATCCTCATTCAAAGCACTGGTGGTAAACAGGGAGGATTGAAATAAGTTGGCTTTAGCGAGGTCAGTTAAGGTGCAGGTCATGTATTGGGATCTGTCACACTGTCTTAATTACATCTCAGAGGTTTTCCGCCTAATTTGTTTGATTAATCCGTTCTAAGTCTGTTCTCTGAACTTGTCTTGATTTGTGCTTCATTGTGTAATTGTGGTCGTTCAGGTCTGTTTTTGTTTGTGAAGCTGTGTGTGGTTCTGTTTTAATACTCTCAACTCGTGAACTGAACAGTAGGACTGGTCAGTGATGAAATGTGTGTTTTAACAGCTAGTTCTGTCCCAGCTGCTTATGTGTTGAGTGTTTCACATATTGTGTGGTATTTACTGCGAGAAGTATCAATGTTGAGTTTGTGCTTTCCTGAGGAGGAACAATGCTTGAGACGTTTTGAGCTGTCACAGTGGGAAAAACACAGGGATAGATATTAACATTAACAATGGTTCCACACCTCTCCATTTAGCTGCTGCAGTTTCAGGGTCCTGGTGATGTTCCTGCTGGCGCACTGTCACACTGTCAGGGCTTAATGGGACACCTGAATAAAATGGAGCCATTGTTAGTGTTACTACTAGCACCTGTACTTTTCCAAAGTCCAAATGTCTCTGAATCCAATGAAAATCAAGCTCAATAAGTCTCACACAGACATAGAAAACCCTTGAAGTCTACATAGTATAAATATCTGACTATGAAATGAAACAACTGACAGCCAGTGAAATGGATGAAAAATTAGCTACGGTTGTTATTATTAAATTATTAGTTGATGGAGTAATATAACATCTTTAAATTTTTTTATATATCTCCAATGAATATTCGCACTTTCCCATGAAAAAACATTAAAAGAAAATTAAAATAATCTGTTTTTGGGAAAATATACAGCCCGAATATCTTAAGAAGTGAGGGTTTCAGTTCTGGAGCTACAGTACATTTAGAAAGATCTGTGGCACTCAGTTTTTATGAAGGACCAGTAACTTGTAGAATAGAAAAACTATATTAACACTACACAGAATCAAAGTTTGGTTGCAAGAAAGTTAAAACCAGCCACAATGTTGATTTTTGAAAATTAGAGTTTCTTTGTTTTTTATGTGATTTGATTGACTGTAAAAACTTTCAGCAACAACTATTGACATGAACACGTGTTGCAAATCAGAATTTTCTTGGATTTTCAGTACAAATTTCAAACCCAATCCTGTGATAAGAGAACAATAAGCAATTGTTGAGGCTTAGAATACACAAAGAATTACAGAAAATTATGAAATTTAGGTTGTACATATTATATTATTTTCTAGGTTTATCTTTTTTTAAATTTTAAGTATTTGATATAGGCATTTTTCAGTCCTTTTTGTACTGTCCAATTTGCTGATGTAACACTGCAAATTTCCCCACGGTGGGACTAATAAAGTACTTATTCCTAATAAAGGATCTATTTTATCTCAGCTCAGAGGCCCAAACTTCAAAAACTCATAAGTAAACAAGTATTTGGAGTAGAGCTATAGGATTTCGCAGGTCTTATGTATTTAATAGAAGTTTTCACCTGAATCCTTTTTCAAGAAAATCCATGACATGAACTGGAACTGGTTCTGGGTGAGTTGGAATGAAATGACCCTATACTCTATGGAATTACCCTGTTCCCAAAATTAACTTCAGTAAGACAAAGTAATCTTTGCTCTGTCTACTCAGCTTTCAACTGCATCCCACAGTCTTCATTAGCTATAAGTTGGCTTAGTTGCTGAGTTGAGCAAAATTTAGCCTTTCGCAATCTTTCCGCATGTTATACCAAAAATTCCTTAATTCTATAATAGATTATCTTGTTTTGTGACTTGGCAGTGCAACAAGCTGTAACAACAACACTGATGTGTTATCATCTTATAAAATTGCTATGGCAAGCATGTTAGCAAACAGGTTTTTCGAGCGTTTTTGCTGAGAACAGCTGCCTGATGCGGCTGAAAACTAAGCTGATGAGAGTGAATAAATAAAGTAGAGAGTAGAAAGTAATAAAGTTCAGGGTCATAAAACCAAAACAATGAGTTAAAAGACTCTAAAACACTTTGTAGAGCTGGGTTCATCACTACAATATACAACATGCCCCATTTTAATCCATAGTTAATATAAAACTATTGATTAGAGCGGCTTAAAAAGAACTCTTGTTTTATAATGATTATTAATTTAGGTATGTCTGTTCAGTTAGCAAGCAAGTGAGGACAGCTCACACCTGTTAGCTATCTTTGCCTCTTGTGCCAGTTAGTCCCATTATGGCCAACACACACCTTACCATTATCGTTTTCATAATGTTTGTTTAATCTTTATTAATCCAGCAAAGTTCCACCAGGAAGCTGCCCAGTACAGCCTCAGCAGTTTGGTGTTAAGGCCTTTGCATAAGGGCTCCTCAGCGGTGGTAATGTGGCTGGGATAAATGCTGCTCTTTCACTTTTCCCACTCACATTTATCCTGTCACAACCCTAACAAAACATGACCTCACTAAGATGTAACCTTGTTGTCAGTTCATGAAAACAGCCCCAGGCCTTTATGTGGTTCCTCATCAGGAAGTCACCATCAGGGTCTCTTTTAAATAAATGGGTAAAATGCCACAAAAAATGTGTAAGTACTCAAACCAGAGATGGAATTGCAGAGAGAGTGAAATGGAAATCATCAGTGGCTTTAAAATTGAATTGGACTAAGACTGAAGCTTATTTGCTATTGTTATACAGAATTCAGTAAAACTGTAAAATCTGTAGCAAAAACACTGTATCTTTTTATATGTAGTCAAACTATAAATTGCAGAGAAATCTAGACACAGTGTTGGTGATAATACAGTATATGTAGTTGTCTAATGTGATGACCTCATGGGAGCCGGAGCAGCCATCGTCTGAAAGGATGACGTCTCTAAACCATCATGTCATCTCAAAGTGCAGTTCATTTTATTCTTCAGGGATCCTATTAGTAATGTCTGAGTAAATTAGATGAAGTTACATTTTACTGGATGACATTTCAATAGGTTTTTTTCTGATTTGAAGAAATGGCACAAACCCTGCATCCCAGTACAGAGTTGGTTTTGTCATGTGACCATTAATCCAAGATCAGAGCTGTGACTAATTCTGGGATATGTTTACGATTTGGTCTTCGTGCGATGTAGAGGTGCCTGGAGACTGTATCGGAGGGTGGCCCCAGGAGTCCTCCAGGCAGGCAGGGACGGACACCGTGAGAGAGACGCTGCCTCCACCTCCAGCACTGCCACCACCATGGCCAGGGAGCAGCCCAACGTGGGGGACCTCCTCCCGCTCCTGGAGACCGCCGACCTCCACCAGCTAGAAGAGATCAGAGGCCTTATCAACGAGCAGCTCAGCACTGGTACGGCCACCTGGCTTGTTTAATGACACTGTGCTTTATTCAGCTTTCTGGCGAGCTTTGCCTCTCTTCTTTCAAAAACGTTCTAATGATTTTTCCTGTTTCCCCCTTTTAAAGAGCGAGGGTCCATGCTGCTGAACGGGCTGGTGGATTACTTTTTGGAAACAAATTCTGCCCAGGCCATGCATATCCTCTCCTCAGTCAGAGAGCCCCACGATAAGGTGAGAAACACCCCGACAAAGTCTTGGTCACACCAAGATTTAAAGCAGCGAAATCAATTCATTTGAATGGATTCACTGGGATCCAAATATCTGCATAAGGGAGTGAAATTAATCTGTGTGAATATTCCATGCAGAGTTAAAGTTTGTGAACTCTGAAAATTTGCACCATTTACCTGTAGCAAGTCGCCCTGACAGTGCTTAGCTTTGAGGGGATGGAGAGCGGGAGAGTCCAAAGTAGAGGAAGCTACCGTACCATTGACTTTTTTAACTAACGCTGGTTCAGCCGGGTCAGCTAGCAAGTTAATTTGTAGCTTTCCAGCTACAGCAGCTGACCAATGAGGCCTGCGAGTAGTTACTATGCCACCAATCTTCCAGCCCCACCTATCTGTCTCCCATTATAAAATGTGTCAAAATGAAAGGTAAACTCAAAAGATTGAACCAGTACTAAAACAGTCCTTCATTGTGTTGGTGGTCATGCCCTCAGCTGTTAGAAATGTCATCAGATGCTTCCGTGTTTATGTAGCATTGTGTTTGTGTGTGTTTGCGTATTGCCATAGCAACCCGATACATGTGGATTTGTTGTGGTGTAGGACGATGAAGTCATCATAATTATTTCCATGGTCTTATACGGTTTTATTTGCATGTAATTGAAACGCCCGTTACCACCCCAGTGTTTTGACTTCTGTTAAAGAAGCCAGAATAGAAATACAAGGGTGATTTTTAGCTGTTGATGTTTCCTGTAACTTAAAATGTGCTGCACATTACACCATGGGGATATCCATATACGGATATGTAAAAAAAAAAAAAACACAATTCTGAACCTGTACCTCTTTAATGAAAAGGAACAAGACCTCCAGCTATCTTTCTTGAAAAAAACTAAATAAAAAATCTAACCGGTCTGTGCCTCTTCCTTCCTCCCTCACAGCACCTTCTGGACAAGATGAACGAGTGTATGACCAAACAGGCCTGCCGACTGCCCACCCTCACCCTGCTCGGCCATGTAATCCGCAAACAGCCGTCCTGGATCCACAAGATTGCTCGATACCCTCTGCTGCTCTCGCTGCTCAAATGCCTAAAGGTAACAGCCCAGTTATGACTGAACAAAGAAATCCCCTTGTCAAGGTGTTGAGAGGGATGTGGATGGATGAGGATTAATGATTTCTCATCCATCTGCTTTTTTAGAATATTTAGTTGCTATACATTTAGTCGCATCTATTCATCATTTTTGCAAGATTTTAGAGGCACCTCAATCAGTGGGTAGATCAGTGAACAGATACTTAAGTGACAATTTTTTAGACTTTTCAGCCTCTTTGTGAAACTATTGGAGATGTAACTTGTACAGACCGAGTTTTTAATACTGGCGGGCACTGAAAGGATGTTGTTTAGACACAGAACAGTAAGTTCTTTACATGTTTGATGCAGCATGTTATTGATTAGCTTGGTCACTCAGTGCTCCTCAGAGCAACACTGCTTGTTTGTCTACTCAAACTGGACAGAAGTGAAGTTTGTAAAGTTTGTTGATTAACCATTGATTAGATTAAGTTTTAACCACACTACCAGCCAAGCTCCAGTAATGGCAGTGTCAGTTATTTTGGTCCACTGCTTTAGTGCATCCTGAAATATTTTGACATGTACTGGATGGATGAAATGCGGCACATCATGTTGTGCATTAGATTAAATACATGAACAAAATTAAAAACATAACCACTATTTAATTTAATTGAATCTAAATCTAATCCAAACAGAGCTGTTTAAGTAAAATGTTCCTCCTCAAAATGATCTATACACAAAGAAGTTAATGCCAGCCTTTTAATGTCAAATAACTTTTTCCAACTTTAATGTCCCGGCAGACGGACACGGACGTAGTAGTGCTGATAACTGGAGTGCTGGTACTGATCACTCTGCTACCCATGATCCCTCAAGCTGGGAAACAACACCTGTGGGAGTATTTCGATATCTTCGGTCGCCTGGCATCCTGGAACCTTAAGAACCCCGGTAGGAACGTCCTGTCATGTCTAAAAAAAAAAATACTGTAACTCTGTTTTTCCTATTATCTTGCACTGTAAGTTCATTTTGTTACCCTGAAGTTCAAATTTGTGTGTATGTGCTTTTTTTTTTTTCTTTTTTTTTAACACATTCAGGACACGTTTCAGAGGTTTATCTAATCCACCTGCACGCCAGTGTCTATTCACTCTTCCACCGACTCTACGGCATGTACCCGTGCAACTTTGTGTCCTACCTACGATCCCACTACAGCATGAAGGAGAACATGGAAACATTTGAGGAGGTAGTAAAGGTGAGGAACAGTTGTGGCCTTCAGCATCTGGGGGCCTGGTTCAAGACCTAATGTTGGGCCCTACCACCCCCATCCAACCCCAGGTTCAAGTGGTTTGTGTCAATTATGGTATATTTTCAGACTCCATCTTTAATGCACTGTCAGTATCATGGGCAGCTTAACACTCTCTGCAACTACTACTCTGCACTGAGTAGCAATGTGTGTCATGTATCAGCGGATATAAAACATCTTAAATGAGCAACTATATGATGGCTATATAAACAAATATTAAAAAAATATTTTTTAAAAGGAAACGAAAACTCAAAACTTGGTTAATCCTGTCAAGAGTTAGCAGGGAAGCTAGGCGGTTGCTGTAGTTAGCTACAGTGTGTCTAGCTACAGCAAGATAAGCAGTTAAATGTGTTTATTTTTCCAATATACCATTTTATACAAGTTAGCTTAGTTAGTTATCCTGTATGTGCTGTATAGTTTTTTTTCAGAATCAGAATAAATAATAATTTTTAGGTGACTTTTTTTAATTTTTTACATCACCTTCAGGAAATTTGTCTTTGTAATATGATACAAAATGGGTCATAAATGACATAAATTCAGAATATTTACATTATAATACAAATGGCAGCTACAAAAGAAAATGTATGTTAACTGGCATTTTAATGTAACCTTTTCTTAAATGTTATAGCCATACAGCCACACAGAGCCAGTCAGGAAGAGTGAGAAGGCAACAGCGAGGCCATCGAGGATAAATCAGGCCGACCTGATTGTAAAGACAGTGATCAGCAGGGAGAATACGTTACAGATGAGGGAGAGAAGCCAGTAGTGTTAGCATCAGATGAAAGAGGGACCACCGTACGGCCTGCAGCTTCAGAGCCCAGTGTGCACCTTGCACTGTCAGTGTCAGGTGAGCTCGAGGCCATGGGCTCAAGCGTTGGCGTTATGGTGCTTGGTGCTTTCCATTATCACTGAGTATTAATTTCATTGTTTAACTCGTGTCCAATACTTGTATTTATATTTGAAAGCGGGTGAATTATTCGATTCAATTCCTGCATGTCAGTGGGGGGGCCCTTCGGAAGGCGAGGCCTGTTTCATTTGAAAGCTAAGTCCACCAGTGGTGAGGATATCACCCGTGCTGCTGTACTGTGTTGCTCTTCATAGAGTTTTTGTAGCCAAATGATCACTAACATAAACTTTGTGTTCTTCCATCCCAGCCGATGCTTGAACACGTTCGTATACATCCTGAACTGGTGACAGGAACAAAGGACCACGAGCTTGACCCCACACGGCAAGTCGCACACTGTTCTGCCCAGCGAAGGAGCAATTTGGTGTTTAACCTTCTCACCCAGGTCTGCTGCGCCACTCTGACTAATGGCGCTGTGCTTTGCCGTAGGTGGAAAAAGTATGAAATCCATGATATCGTCATCGAATGTGCCAAAGTGTCTCTAGACCCCAAGGAGGCCTCCTGTGAGGAGGGCTACGCCACCATGCCTGAGAACTTCTACCCCCAAGTCCACATGCGACCACAAGACTGCACTTCCAGCCCCTACACGGACCTCCACAGCAGCTACGGTCAGAAAACATCTCATTCATGTGAAACTTCATAGAGCTGGAACAGTACTGGATTGTTAAGGATGATACAGATGTTGAAAATTTGAGAGAAAATCTGATCTGCTTATATGAATCAACATATATTTCATGTTTATTGCAAAATTGTTGTTGTGCTCTCTGATGGAAAAACTAAACTACAGACGCTTTCTCAACTACCTCACACGCATCTTGTGCTGCAGCTTCTTGTTAACTGTTGGTCAACATGTACTCTGAGGAGGAACAAGAACACTGTTGTTTTATATTTTTTATCAGTCTGCTCTTTCCTTAACGTGATAAACAAGCTACAGCAGGAAGCTGACAGCAATTACACGTAGTGTTATGACAGGACGTTGCAGTTGGCAAAGACATCAGACTGTGATCATGATCGTTAAACAGGATGGGTTCAGGCTCCTTACCTATCATCATGTTTTACTATGACGTTATTAATATACAGGCCTTTATCTTTATTGCTGTTACACAACTAGTGAATCAATATCTCATCCGGTCAGAGATTGAAATTTTGTTGGCCACATTTAGAACTTCCAGTTGTGTGTTGGCATTAAGAGTTGTTTAAACAAACAGCACAGAGAGGAGGAGTTTAATATAACAGATCATTTTTCTGGAAATAAATTATTGAGAAACTGTTTCTGACTAAGTACCATTATATTAAATACAAATTTATATTATATTATATTATACAAATCAAACTACATCACGTTGATACAGAAATCATATCAATATATTGATTTAAATATTCAATATTACCATATTGTGATCGAAAACACTGCAGCAAAGTCTCTGTGGGTTGATAGATTCAAAATGTCTCGTGGTGTATGTGGTCAAAGCCATTCTCTTAAATGTGTTTGAGCATTTTCCTGCTCAGTTACTGTTTTGCTTTATTTTTTAGATCTCACTTATTAGGATTTAAGGTCGTCGACCTATTTTGTTTTACATGAGCACTGATACTGACTTGTCATGATGTTCGTGTTACTGAATTTGGACATGACTGTGCATTTTAGTTCTGGGATGATAAGGCCATTTAAGTCCATTAATCATTTAAATTATTCATTAAGGAAAAATGTGGAACATTAACTTTTTCCTTTTCTGCCTCTCAACTGCGAGGACTGTATGCTGCTGTTGTGTAATCTGTAATCAGTGATAGTAAGTTGAAACCCTCATACATTACAGGGCTTTTCTGTAGTGCAGAAAATTCAGCTTTTTCCTTAGTGATTCTGTTGTAATTCTCATGCTGTGTCTTCTAACTGGTTTAAAGGACAAACACTGAACAGTTTTGTCCAAAACGGCAGAGAAAGACCAAAGGTTGCACCCGTTTGAGGATTGATCAGACTATTTGTCTTCTTGACAACAGGAAGCTCTT
Source organism: Seriola aureovittata (assembly GCF_021018895.1). Classification (NCBI taxonomy): domain Eukaryota; kingdom Metazoa; phylum Chordata; class Actinopteri; order Carangiformes; family Carangidae; genus Seriola; species Seriola aureovittata. The sequence continues at coordinate 5,859,912 of NC_079381.1, forward strand.
CTTCGACCCCGTTCTCAACTCCACGGCAGCCGTTACCCCCGCCTCTGTCCTTGCCCCCCTTCTCAGGGACACAGCCCCCCTACCGCAGCCCACAGACTACCAGACGCCAGGTAAGATCATCCATAATCTGGGGAAAAACCGTCAAAATCCTGGTTTAATACACAAAACTGGTCAATAACTGATGACCAGAGGTTAATACCAGAGAACCAAGCTTCTGTTTGCTGCAGGCTGTTGTGGATTTTCTTGTTTTTCTGTAGATGGTATCAAACATTCCCTTCTAGGTTCATAATAACCAAATCAAAGACACAGGAGCAGCTTTAATACTGACTCACACAGTTTTATTCTTCATGTAACACAGCGTACAGGTACAAATGTGATATGTGAGGAGTCACTACACTACAGCAGTAGCTAGGAAAATGCCTAATTTTCGGAGCTTTACAGTACAGCACTTCAGTAGTTTACCTGCCTCTACTATCCCTAGCTAACCTTGATTAAATTTCTATCTAACTATAAGTAATATTTTTTATTGATTACATGTCAGACGAAATATTAATTATTTGAACATCACAGTTTCCTTCAACAATAGTCATGTTTACACTCCACAAAGTTCTCAATTAGTGCAGCCACTGCCCGCCTCGTTCTGTGGGACGTGGAGAGACGGTGAGTGGACAGTGTCAGCGGTCTGGCAGACAGTTGGGTCAGGCTTCAGGAACGACAACACATGCCCCCCGTCCTCGTCCTGCCACCTCTCTGTAGTCTCTCCCGAGGGCTTGGTTGCCTTGGAGATGCCATCTCTCCCTTTCTATTATTGGGTCAGCCACACAAGGGAGGGGTCTGGGTGTTTTTCTGCCCCCTGGGGTCTGTCTGAGGATTTGTCTCTGTGACCCAGACAGACGGAAAATCTGGAAAACATGGGCGCCCTACCATTTTAGGAGAGATCACATTTTAAATTTGTGTTGTTGACTCGGTTCTTGTACCATAAAGACAAAAACTCACTCAGCTGTTTTTCTCAGCTCAGCAGTTGGAGAGGAGACATGTTTGACTGTTTTAGCAGCCAACTTGCCAAAAATGCTGAACCTCCACCTGCTCCACTGTCACTACTAAGAAAAACTACAATTTGCAAATAAATATCTTAATCCTAACAACATGAACAGGGTGAAAAATATCCAGGATTTGAAGTCACTTTAGATACATTTCGGGTAAGGGTCTCAAATCTGGGTTTTTGGTTGAATGGCAAACCCCTGCTAACTCAGGGTTTCCATTTGGAGTGAATTTAAGGTAAATGGGAGCCGCACTCATTAAATATTTGGCAGCTTCTGTGTGAAATAACTCCAATTTCTGTAAAGGTTGTTGTTTTATTTCCTAAAGCTTAACAATTTTTAATGATGTCAACAGAGATGGTCTTTGCCCACTGTAAAACAATGGGGGAAATCCTGTACCATTACCTGGTCCTGTCTACATGGTGTATTAAATATATTAAAATGAAAGATTATTAAACTTTTCAGATTAAAGACATTCACCTTTTTTTATTGAATTTTCCAGTAACAGGCCTAAATACTTATAATAATAATAATAATAATAATAATAATAATAATTCCATCTTTTAAAAGCATATCAGTGAACCTTGTTGAGGTTTAAACCATGAAAAAAACAGTGAATGGGGAAGGCTGTGGATTTGGTGCCACAATAATAAAACCAAGTCATGTGTGCAAAATCTTTCAGTCAGGTCACCAAAATCAGATAGAAAAGACTCTTGTGGATTATCCAGAGGAGGAGGAGGTGTAGCAGTACTAGTATTAGCAGCACAAATAAATTCCCATTTACCTCCATTATTTTTAATACAAAACCAGAGCCATTTACATGGGCAGATGCCACCAGGAGTGATAAAATATGGTTTTTATAATTTGGGTAAACTGACCAAGGACACATGAATGCAGATGAAATTAATTTCCCAGGTTGAGAACCACATATACATAACTAGTTGTCCCATACAGACTCATGCAGATGGAAACTCATGGAAACGGGGGAAAATGAGTAGTTAACATTTTTCCAGTCTTAATGCTAAGCTAACTGGCTGCTGGCTGTAATATCATATTGAGTACCTTTCATCTAACTCTGAGCAAGAAATCAAATAAGTGTATTTCGGAAGTGTGGAACTGTTTCTTTAAGTAAAGTGGAAATGTATCTAAATTGAAGATTTGCAGCTTTTGTCTTTGTTTGTCGAATTTGTGATAAATTTGCTGTTTGGTCTTTTTCTTTGCAGAACTCCACCTGTGAACTTAACTCTTCCTGCGGGGGGAAGGACCCTCTGTGGAGCCCCTCCTCGTTGTGTGGCATGGCCACGCCCCCTTCCTCCAGGGGCATGTCGCCCAACTTAGAGCTCTCCCACAGTGCCTCACACCTTCCCAGCCGCTTCCACTGCACATCAGGTACAGGTTACATCATTAGAGAATATTTACGCCCGTCCGTCAGTGTGCTGCAGTGGGGGTTTTCTTTTACGTTGCACCTGAGTGACGCTCTGGAATTCCCTTTTCTGTTGATTTGATCTGAGCAGGAGGGAAAGGAACGCCTGCCTCCAGCACTCCAGCCACCTCGTCCCCACCTCCCACCCTATCAGATGACTTCCCTATAATCTCCTTACCAGCCAACACAGTCCAGTCCAGTCCACCAAGAAAGGTATGCTCTTTCTAGATTTCACAGAAAGGCTAAAAACTCCAAACAGACTTTTTGAAAATATTTTTATAGAACTGGAAAGGATCAGTGAGGGGATTGTGATCATTCATTACCAACGTGCTGTTTTTCTAAACTTCAAGATGCTCTAATTGGATCCTGTTCGTCGTATATTTCTTAATTAGGAACATTCAAACAAATATGACAGATATGCCAGCCATTTCAAATGATCTAGCTTCACTCATGTTGAAAGCTCATTTCCTTAACAGTAGGAGGCAAATTGATTTTTCAAATGGCCTGTTTGATTTTGTCCTCACAAGTAAATGAATGGCAGAAAAGAGATTAAATCATTGTAGTCAAGTTATTGTTTCTCAGCATTAGTCAGATTTTCTTTTTTGGATTATTCTTTACAAACTCCAGTATATAAATGTAAAAATCTAGACCTGTATCTGTCAGTCATCCAGGGATCATGAACTTGTGTTGTAGCAGCAGGCAAAAAAACTGTGACTCGCCTTCACAATTCATAATAAAACGATCAACGCTGGGACTTTTCAGGATCGTCGACACGGAGAAAGCAGTAAACCCTCTTTGGTGAGACAGGAGCCAGTGAAAGACACGGAGAAGAGCGGGGAAGTAACAACAAACAGAGGTTAGTCATGATGAGGCACATTACTGCAATTTATCATATTGAATTTAACAGTACAGGTCTTCACAGGTTTTTATTGAATTAGTAGAGCTGATAGTGGGTCCGCTCTGATTCACTTGGGTCAATCAGACTCTGACACATAGACCTGGTCCCTACCAACCAGGTTAGACTGAATATAATTTGGACATGGCCCGACTGAGATCTCAGGTCTCTTTCTGATCCCAAATGAAGAATTATTGTATCATCAGTCTTAATCCTAATGAGGTGCAAGTGACCTCAGCAAAATAACCATAACTGAGGTGCATTTGTAGTTTAAGTGTTTGTGCTTTTTGGAGATGTTTTTTTTTTTTTTGGCATCATACCCACAGTTGTGATATGTACATTTGCCAATCAGATGCAGGAGCTGCTGAGAACATCTCCATGACTTTGACAGAACTGTCGGTCTTCATGAAGAAACAGGAGCTGGAGCTTCAGCTGAGAACAGAGAAAGAGAAGGAGGAGGGTGAGTATTGGCTTCAGTTTATATCTCAGAACCAGATCCAGTCACTTTGTTAGTGCCTTTCCGTAGAAAATAATCCACTAAAACAAAATCATGCTGCACACGAGGCAATAACAGAACGACAAAGTGACCTTTCCAAAATGTATTTTGAGCTCTCTCTGAGCAGGGTGGCAACCACAGAAAATCAGGAGTGAAACTTCGTTGTGTTCCCAAATTCGTTGTCCAACAAGCGTTTTACACTCATGTTTGCTTTTTTATGTTGATCAAAGGAAACGGTAAAGACTGACGGTTGCACCTTGATGTGGACGAGCAGTAAATGCATTTATTTGAAAAGTTTCAGTCTCACAGCCCCTGTCAGTCACATTTATTTGTCTTCTTAATATTTTCAGTCTCTATGACCGTGTTGTTTGTGCAACACAAAATTACCCAACTTGAAGATATTGATGCATCAATACAGTATATACAACATAGAAACTGACTTATGTTAAAAATGATACAGACGCAGTGTAAAAACACAACACAAAGCGCTGCGATCCTCCAGTTCACTCCACACCTCACAGGTATTTGCCACAATGTAAAATAGCCACAGACCTACATATGGGTAACATATGGGAACAGCTGTATGGAAATGACACATTATCTTGTAATCAACAATGTATCCAAATCATTCAACCTTCACAACAGAGTCAGTCAGTACAGTGTTTTGGTTTGACTGAACCAAGATTGATTCTCCTGTTAAGTTAAATGAGCCTGAGCTCTTGGACTCGACTAAATATCCAGGATGCGAACACGCCCTTGTTCATATCTCTGTGTATTTAGCTGGCTTCACGCAGGTGTCTGTTTAAAGCCCACTTGAGCCACTTGTGATAAAACTAAATATACCTACAGTGCTGTGAACAACTTCAGATAAAAGCATCTGCCAAATGGCACAAGCTCTGTTGCTAAAGCTAGCTGCTTAGATTTAAACTTTTCTGTTCTCTGGAGGAAGAAACTGAAGCCTGAAACCTCAGTTTTTCTGTGTGGGATAGCTGTTTTTAGGCACCCATTGTGAGCGCATACATCGACATTCAGAACACACTCTACATGCAGGTTTATCTCCATCACAATCCTCACTATGTTGTTTCTGCTGCAGCTGCCATCACAGAGGAGCTGCTGAAGATCACTGAAGACACACAGGAGCTGCCAGGCCTGCGGGGCTTTGATTCGCCTTTCTATCACACCACTGAGACTCTGACCGGCTGTCAGACACAAGACAAGACCCTCTCTAACGCCCAGCCCGGAGGCCCCGTCCGGGACACCCACCATGTTGTATCAACACCAGACAAAGCGGAGAACACCGCGAGTACCAGCGGTGTCGGCAGCGAAAGAGGAGGGGGAGGAGCAGGAGGGGACAGCAGGAGTTCAGCCCTCGGCCTCGAGCAGCCCTGGTCCTTCCAGTCAGGTTTCACCCCAATCGACCACCACCTGCACCGGAGCCCCTCCGCCCCAGACGACGAGGTGGGCAAGTTGGGGATGTTTTTCCCGAGCCCGTGCAGCAAGACCCTGGCCCCGGTGCCCTACGAGTCATTTTTCGACCTGGCTCTGCCCAGGGCGGCCTCGCTCTTCGTGGGGCAGAAGACGACGGAGGCGGTGCACAAGGCGGCGATGGAGAGGCTGTTGCAGCGAGAGGAAGGGTTGGAGGATGGAGAGGAGGAAGGGGTAGTGTCTGCTTCACCACTGGAGGTGCTGGATCGCCTTGTTCAGCAGGGGAGCGACGCCCACGACAAAGTTCTCAAGAGGTGAGGGGCTAGACTTTGATTTGGCTTCGTTCGACAGCAGTTAGACTTTTGTTTTCTAGCTTTTTAAGGAGGAACCCGTTTGACACCATCTGCTGTAAATACCTCTTAATAGCATCGCATCCCACCACTGTAGATGAAGGGTATTTATCAACTTTGAGCAATCCTGCAAAATTTGATAGCATTTCACCTATAGATGATGCTTACATCATAAATTTAAATAGTTCAGATATGTGGTCATTATTTGAAGAATTTGCACGGAGGACAGGAAATGTTCTAGATACAAACATTTCTGTCTGTAAATCAACACATGGAGAGGAGTGTGCAGCCATGACCGAGTTGTGCGTTGTCAGTATAAAGCTGATGTTGATCACACTGAAGAAACTCAGGAGTGTGTTTTGATGTGCTGTTCACTGTGCAGAGCTCACTTGGATTGTTTCCAGTCTATTACTGTGGCCCAAAGGAAACACCCAGTTGAGAACAAGCATGACATTGTTCAGGAGTCGCCACCCCCTTCTTTCTACACACACACACACACACACACACGCACGCGCGCACACGCACACACACTCGCATGCACACACACGCACACACACTCACACACACACACACACACACACACACACACACACACACACACACACACACACACACACGCACACACACAAACAGTGAGCTGGTCTTCCAAGCCAATAATACAATAGCGGAGACAGTGTCAGCAAAGTCAGCGCTGGGCACAGAACAGTCTGGCCTCACTCGTTTCAGTCGCTCATCACTCCCACATTTTACTATCTTCATCAGAGCCAAACATGGCTGACGGAGGGAATGAAGTCAGCTCAAAACACAGACTGAAGTACGTCAGAGGCAAGGAACTAATAAGGCACTTTATTATGACATGGTCACTTTCAGGGGTGGGCAATATGGACATTCATTTATTAAACTAAATGCCATAAGAAGTTGATCCCTCTCAGTTGTTTGTATTGGGCAGGAGAATAATATCCTATGTGTTTCAAAGGCGACATTATTTAAAAAGTGTTGTTTCCACAGTTTGGCTCTTGTACTGATTAAACAGGTTTGATATGACATGTTAATTAATGAGCTTGAGGGCTCGTAGGTGGATTTTGTTTTTGTTTCAGAGCGAGGCTGCTGCCAGTTTTAATGCTAAGCTAAGTGGCTGCTGGCAGCATCTTCACATGTAACATTCAGACAAAGCAGTATCTGTCTTTTCATCTTACTTGTGGCAAGAAAACAAATTAGCGCATTTCCTAACATGTCAAAACTTTAAATCTTCTCAGCTCGATCTAAAGCCATGACAGATTTTGGGGAATTGAACTTATCATTCATTTAGACAAGAGAGTTATAAACCACAATGTGTTTGTTTAAGAACTCCATGATTCATTGATAAGAAAGATGATAATTCAAATAGTCTTTGATTCTTTTTAGTTTTTTTCTGAACCTAATTTGCATCTTGAGGCTGTTGCAGCATTTCCTCCGCAGTTCTAAAATGCATCTTTATGTGTTGTAGAGGATCACCGTGATGAATATTTGTATGTCACAGAATCACCAACATGTTTAACATATGTGGGCTGCATCACAGTAGCATCATGTATTTTAATCTGTCCTTTCAACCAGTCTGTGTCTCTAAATGTAGCAGTGAAAACTGTGCTGTCCATGACTAACCTCAGTCACTGCAGTGTGTTGTTGTGATTTTTGTTTTCACAGCAGTGAAAACCTGGTTTGATAGAATCACAGAAATATCCCAGAGAGATCCTTCTCACAAACAGCTTTTCATTCTCTCCTTTTCCAGATTACCTTTGCCAAGTAAGTCAGCTGACTGGACGCACTTTGGAGGTAAAGCACTCACCACCACAACACTGCTGTGCACTGATAAAAGACGCCATTATAAAGACTGCAGACGGAGCATTATTTAGGCATGACTAGTGATTCATCACGAGCTCTTGAGACATGAACAGCATGTTTAAATGATACCAAGCCGGACAGAGGTTTATCGAAACATACAAAGTTCCCACAGTCACGCAGAACATGATCAACTCAGAAATTTGAAAGTTGGCCGTTTCCAGATTTCTTCTCCTTTTCATTTACCTCTCTGTCTCTGTATGCACTCAGTCACCCAGAGCAGGAATCAGATTTTCTCCAGCTGCACTTCCCAACAAAATAGAAAGACTGTGACTTTGCTAAAAGTCTTTGCCAACTCGTAATTACAACTTTGGAATTTAATCATCCGCCCTGTATTTTCGATTGCATCTAAAACAAAACTCCTGTCACGGCTTATGGCTGACTGACTGATCAAATTCTCCAGAGAATTTTTTTTCTCTAAATCTTCCCTCTCCTTCCCTTTGAACATGTGAACAAGTGAAGCTGTGTTTGCAGAGTTAGGTTGGACAGTTGTAGGTTTTCTGTTTTTTTTATCCTTGATTGAACAGCACTGCGTTTTTCACATGTGAAACATTTGTAGAGTGTGATTTACTGGGTACATAGCAGCTCAAAAGACGCAGAGGTGGTAGTTGTTACCACCAGAGCACTTGTACTACTCAAATCAAAGACCTGAAAAAACCTGGTCAAGTGGTTCTGGATCAATAATATTCATCTTTAAGTAAGTACCATAAAGATATCAAGTAGTGCAGCTGTGTAGAAGCCAACAGACACTTATCATTTAGCGCTATAACAGATTTAAAGAGAATGTGGTGGAAGGTGAGACTGAGAAGGAACCAGGAATCCATCACAGTGTCTCTCACTTTATCTGAATACAACATTTTGAGGGGCTGTGTATCGATGGTTTCAGCACTAATGCCATTACAGTTGCTGAGATTCATTACTGATACTAAACAAAACTTTTTTTGTTGGATACTTTGAGAAATATGAACTTGTTTTTCACTAAAACTATTTTTGGACCCTTTTTTTTGTCATATGGACCCACGTCTGTGTTAGATGAGTGTCTTTGTGTTTGTATGAATGCAGATCCCGATCGAGGTAGAGATGAAAAATTACAAGCATTTTTGGGCATACCATATAGACTCAGTCCTAACTGCAGCCGCTCACATTCAAATCCAGTCTGTGACCCTTTGCTGCATGTCAGCCCCTGTGTCTCCCCCAACTTTCCTGTCGCTCTCTCACTGTCCCTATCCCATCGAAGGCAAGAAATTGCCCCAAAAATAACTTTATAAATAATAATTAAAAAATTACAAACATTTTTTACTATTTAAAAGACCCTTTCAGATGGTTTTGCAAAGTTGGTGGAACTTTATGTTGCTTTGTCTCGTTTCTAGTTTCTAGTCGGTGTGTGTCACTGATCAGCAAATCTTCAAGTTCAAAAACATATAATTCCACCATTGATAATATAATATGGTATTTCCACCTGAACTCTGTCAGCTTCTCAGGAACAGCAAAAAAAAAAAAAAAAAAACAGGTTTATATGATTCTGCAATAATTTGGTCTTTTATATTCTCATAACATTATTGGTGCTATTCTGGTCTTTTAACAGTAGAAATGAATTAATCTCATTTCTAGTAGTGTACACGTGTGTGAGGTGTGTGACCGTGTTAATTACATTATTATTATCCTGGCCTCCCCAGGCTCAGCTCCGCTGGACGAGCTTCACACGCTGCGCAGCCAGCTGCTCCTGCTGCACAACCAGCTGCTGTACGAGCGCTACAAGAGGGAGCAGCACGCCGTCCGCAACCGACGCCTCCTCCGACGCATCATCAACGCCACTGCACTGGAGGAGCAGAACAACGCTATGGCGAGTTTGCATGAGCTCTTTATCGCAGATTAGCTCCTTTAAGCGCCTTTCGAATTTAAGCACTCGGAAACAAAAGAAAGGAAAACTGTATTTGAAACAGACAAAAGGGGCGTTGCAGGTTTTGTTTATTGAGATGCAGCACCACAGAACGATTAGAATGACTGTCGTGTAACTGGAGGCTCACAAGTGTTATTCGTCAACAACCAGCGTGCACAGAGAGGAGGAAAACCCATCTAAATTCATGAGAGGTTTTTACTGATCACTGAGACACTTGTAGCGTTTCATAACTCCAGCTGTCAAATCAGTGGAGTCTCATCGGCTGCACGTAACAGAGAAAATGTAAGGGAAGTTGTTTTGTTTGCGGCTGACAGCAACTCAGACAGGTTGTGTTTCCAACCAGTGACGGTTACAAAGAAGCCATAAAGGCTGTTTTGTCTCCAGGAAGGAAACATAAACAAGGAGGAGGAACACTGGTACATTCATGCAGCAATCAGCTGAAAATTTTCTGCCAACATTTCAGAAATGTTGAACACTTATTGAGTTTTGAGGAGACTGTGTGTGTGTCTTTATGTGTGTCCATCCTGCTCTCACAAAAAAAGAAGTGGCACAAACTTGCAAAATGACTTAAAACATGTAGACATCTGGAATCTCCCGTGTACTTTGTACTGAACGTGTGTGTGTGTGTGTGTGTGTGTGTTTCTGTGTGTGTGTGTGTTTCTGTGTTTCTGTGTGTGTTCCTGTGTGTGTTTCTGTGTGTGTGTGTTTCTGTGTGTGTTTGTGTGTGTGTGTCTCCAGAAGGACCAGCTGAACCTGCAGAGTGTGGACATCTTGTCTCTGAGGGAGAGTCTGCAGGTGGAGCAGCAGCGATACAGGCAGCTGTGGGATGACCGGGAGACGGTGGTGACCAGGCTGCACAGTCAGATCAGACAGCTGCAGCAGGGCAGAGACGACTACTACACCAAGAACCAAGAGCTCCAGGTACACACACACACTTACACACACACTTACACACACACACACACACACACACACACACACACAGTGTATATTTGTCCACTCTAGTCACCACTGTAAGATATAAGTCTTTAATCTGATTCTGTCCTGTGTCTTCAGAGTAAGTTACAGGAGTGTCAGAAGAGGATGGATGAGCTGGAGGCGGAGCTTCAGAGGTCCAACAACAAAGTCTGCCACACTGGTCACCTCCTCAACCAGATGACCATCAAGGTAACGACAGAGCTGAGCCGTGGTCTGTTAGTTGGGTCGGTGACAGAATATAATTAAAATCCCTTTTCAGGCTTTTTCAGACTGAATATGTGTCATTGCTGTGTTCATCTATCTATTTAAGTGATGGTGTGTTTTTCCATTCAACCAAGGCACAAGTAAATTTTATTTGTGTAGCACCTTTCAGAAATTTTAATGATAAAATTAGATACACCCAAAATTAAATAAGAGAAATAAAAGTGTTGTAATCAGTCAAAGGCAGATGTGTCTGTTAAGTAAATATTTGTTATGGCTTTATTCAGACGTGGCAGGATCTTAATGGAAAGACATGAAGGAAAATAAATCTTTTCTCTCACAGAGCAATACACGTCTCCTCTGTTGACTCGTGAGACTCATAATTTATTTGAGAATTTGTTTTCTGGTGAACTCCCATTGCATTCCTCGCTCAATGTGAAGCATTTTGCTGGATGTTTTTAAATGAGAATATAGGGAGGAGATTCTGGTCTGATAATTATTAGTTTATTTATTTTAGCATCAAAATTATCTTTTTGTCTTAAGCACAAGCCATGATAATTAAGCAGAATTTTATTTCAGTGTGTTTAGAGTGTAGAACAAGACTTTTGGGTTGTTATTCAGAATTGAGGCCAACATGTAACATTTGCCATTACATTTACACAGTGGGATGAATGTCTGAAAGTGGTTTCATGTAGTCATAGTGCTGTTATTTCAAAATTACAGTGACCTTTTGGCCTGACATTCTCAGTTCATACTGCACTGAAAGCATCTCTACAATTTAAATACTTGCATATAAGGAAACCAGGTTAAATAAGTTGCTGATGTATCATTAGCAGATTATTAGCATATAATGGCTTTCTATCAGAAGTTGAATTGAACTCGTGTACCTGCCCTGGACAGAAACACTGACCATCAGTCACAACTTGCAGCTGTAATATTTCCTGTGTCCTGCCAAAAAGACGGACGTCGTCTGGATTTTTCTCTGTCATTGTCTTGGTAGGTGTTCGGTTTCACATAGGGAGATGAACATGTCCCAGCTTCGCACGGCGTTTCAGTGCTTCATATTAAATCAACAGGATAGTTTAGTTTTCACTCTTCAGGCTCATCCAGTGTAAAATTTAAAATCTAAACTTTAAGACAGATTTCCATGTTCTCACTCCTGTTTCTTTAAATGGCAGAAACGTGCAGGACGGTGAGCAGGCTGGCAGGCAGTTGGGTCAGACTTGGGGAGTTACAACAGCACATGCCCCCGCCCTCGTCCTGTCACCTCTCTGCAGACTGGGGCCTAGTTGCCTTGGAGATGTTGTCTCTCCCTCTCTATTTCTGGGTCAGCGACGTGGGGGGGGGGGGGGGGGGGGGGGGGGTTCTGGGTGTTTTTCTGCCCCGTGGGGTTTGTCTGAGGTCTGTTTCCCTCGTCTGACCCAGACTGAACTGAAATCCTGACAAACAAGGAGCCGTTGATTCAGGGAACGGGCATTTCAAATCAGACAGCATCCACACAGTCGACTGGGCCTTATTCATGATATGCAGACATGATTAAATACACTGTATGATTTAATACTATAGGACGTCTTTAAGTAGAATTTAGCTTGGACAAATTTAGCCCCTTAGAGTGACGTGTATACTGAAATATATAACTCTTTTCTAGCACCTTGTTGAATCTTTGATGAAGTCAGTGAGATTATTAATGAAATAATTCTGTACTTCTTATTGTTCACGTGTTCCCAAATGTTTTTGGACAGATTTTATTTGTAGTGGGATTTCTGTTTTGCCCTCCATCATCATTGTTTGTCTCGTGTGTCCTTCAGCTGAGCAACAGTGAGAGCACCCAGCAGCAGATGAGCTTCCTGAACAAGCAGCTGCTGCTCCTCGGGGAGGCACATAAGCTGTCCATGCAGGAGTTACACCACACAGGCGCCGATAATACAAAGGTACAGTGGAACGAAGTGCGTGTGTGTGTGAGACAGATGCTGAGAACTGCAGAGACGACGTGCCGAGGTGAAAAAAGGGATACTAATTGGGTTTGTTGGATGTCAAGTCAAAACTGTCCTACTGAAGTGTTTCAGCTTCACTGTCATATCAGCTCTGGTAGATATGTCACAGGAAGCTAGTTTTATTTAAAGTATGAGGAAACACTTGTATGTTGTCAGAAGTATGTGTTAATTTTTCATGCATGATGGGATAAATTCCTCTCGTAAACGTTAGGAGTACATGTTGCCTGACAGTGACGGTAAATCCATGGAGTAACAGGCTTCTTGTAGAATGGTGTGTGTGTTTTACCCTCAACAAAGCCTGGCAGGTTCATGTGTGTTAAAACTGGAGTCACACGTTTTATCTTTCTCTCACTTCTGGGATAATCCCTGTAATTCCTTAACGTTGAGTGTTAATCTACGTAACGCACGGATAAGACTTTGCTGCCCATCCTCTTGTGTCTCTTAGGGAAGGTGAAAAATGGACCAAACAGCCACGTTAGTCTAATGTTTTAATGTTTCCATGGGAGTTTTGACTCTGATAAATCCTGGTGGAGATCAAGCCTGTCCATTCATTATATACCAACATCAATCGATCATCAATATCTTATGTTTTCCAAATGTTTATATCTATTGTAATAACATGCACATCATAGTAGTGGTCTCTGGAGGTGTTTATAGGCAAAATCGTGAAAATTGTGTCACTGTCCAAATACGCCATTGTATATTGTTCCCAAAGTCAAGAATAGACTTCCAGGCTCAAACACCAACTAACTTGATCTGACAGTTGGCTAATGAACAGCCATGTTCTGAATCAGCAAACTTTCATGCGTGTCTTTTTCACTCTCTCATACATTTCTTGTTCCTTCCTGCTCTTTGTGCTGCTGTCCACCCATCACCCAGGAGGCCCAGATGCTGCAGGTGTCTTATGGGAAAGAGGTGGAGACGCTGAGGCAGAGTCTGCTGGTTCAGGGTCAGAAACTGGAGGGAGCGCAGCAGAGAGTGGCCGAGCTGGAGACGCACCTCTCCAAGAAGGAACACCTCATCGCCGAGCAGAAGAAGTTCCTCGAGGATGTCAAATGTCAAGCAAAGTGAGTGTGTGTGCGTCGGGATTAGTTTGAGCCACAAAGTCCTCAAAAAGAGACACATATTGTGATTGTCATTGATATCAGTGATCAGCACGTATCAAATACTTTGACATCTGTATTGAGACAGATGTTTTCGGCACAACAGTAACTAGTGTAAATGAGTTGGACATGAATCAATTGTCTAAGTAGATCAGACATTACGAAATTGTGTTTGTATTGACAGAGGCAGGTTCAAATCTCCTGTGAAGTCAGTCACCTGTTTGTGCAATCAGTCACACCTCATGTCCTCCCTCTATTTGATCTTTCCATTATTCATTTTCACCTGTTGTAATCTCTGTCTCCTCTCTGCCTTTTTCCTCGTCCCTGTCTGGTCTCTGTGTGTTCAGGGCGGAGATGCAGGCCTCAGACAGCAGGTATCATGCGCAGAGGAGAATCACTCAGCTGCTGCAGACTGAACTCCTGCAGCTCTACAGCAGAGTGGAGATGGAGGCTCCAGCCAGCACCGCCACCAGCTCACCAACAGGGGGCAGAGCTGACCCACACACTCCTGCTGACTCCAGGTCAGGCTCAGGCTTTTCTTTCTTTTTCTTTTCTTTTTTGACAGTCAATATTGTATCACACATAAACCTGCTCAGCGCAGTTACAGTTTGGTTGATTTGCTTGTTAGTCCACAAGTGACTAAAGATTTAGTATTTATCTCATTAGGACTTTAAAAGCCATGCTCGTGGCGTTGGTCGTTCCACCAAACTGAAATATCTCACCGATTTTGATGGAGGGGCCATGAAATTTAGTGCACACATTCATGTCCCCCTCAGGATGAATTGTAATAACATTGGTCATGCCTTAGCGCCATCATCAGGTCAAAATTTGTATTTTTATGTTTATAACCACATATCTGCAAAACTAATGACATTCCCATCAGCCTCAGCTGTACTTTGTGTTTTGTGCTGGTAGCAAATGTTTGCATGCTAACTAAGATGGTGAACATGGTAAACATTATACCTGCTAAACATCAGCATCCTTTTATGTTCTTTTATGTTGCAGTTATAATCATCCTCTGCTGTGAGGGGAAGAATGTCAGTGGTATTAAGTTTTTTAATAACAATTAGATGATTTGACCAAGTTGAGGAGAACTGATTTTGTCAATAAATATTTATTTTTTACACAGCAAACCTAATAAACTAAAGCTGTGTTACTTAGTTACTTTTGTTTGCATTGAATATTATGTTGGAGGCTCATTTAGAGATGCATTTTGCCGCCTGCCACTTTGTCTTTCTGTGATACAACCACCGGGGTGAATTAACAACATGATTTGAAATGATTATCCTTCTTTACATGTGAATATTTTCTCCCCCACAGTGTCATGGTGCCAGATGGACCAAGTAAAACTCACACCAACGAGGAGGCGGCCAGTAGACCACCGCACGACTCCCCTCGGGGCAACGGCAGCACTTTATCGCCAGGGCAACCAAAGGCGAGCAACTCTTCCAAGTCAACAGCCAACTCCATCAACGGCAGCCAGGACCTGGCCCCGCCCCTGTTGGTAGAGCCCTCCCTGTCCTGCCCCCACGTCAACCCGCTTGCACCCCTGCCCCCCTCTGACGCGCCGCTCACCGTGGGCTCCTATCCCAGTGCCAAGAGCTTCCTGGGCATGAGGGCGCGCGAGCTGTTCCGCAACAAGAGCGAGAGCCAGTGCGACGAGGAGCAACCACCGCCGCGCCTTGCCGGCCTCGCCCACGGCCTGAAGACTGAGCTGTGCGTGGAGCCGCCCTGCCCAGCTTATATTGCTCCCGTCAGCACCGCACCCTCCCGCATTCCGACTCCTCCCCCCGCCCCAGCCCCAGCCCCAGCCCCTGCCCCTGCCCCTGCCACTCCTCTCACTGTGCCCACCAAGGAGCCCTCATCTGAGCCCAAGCAGCGGGCCTTGAGCCAGGAAAGCCCCCGCAGGAAGGTAGGGGCGGGGCCCGGTGTAGGGCGGGGTCAGGCGGGGTCGGGACGTCCCCGGCAGCAGCATCTAAAGATCATGGACTATAATGAAACACATCACGAGCACAGTTAGAGACACAGAACTGAGCTGGGGCGGTGGGACTGAAGTTTAACGATGGAGAAAAGCTACAAATCAGCAAAAGAGTAACATGTCAGCAACTCATTGGAATTCAGTGTTATTTGTTCCATTCCTGTGGACAACAGGATTCAGCCACATATTTCTTTTTTTTTTTTATTATTTATTTTTTTCACACTGATTCATTCCACTGAAGGAGTTTGACAAGGTGACAGGGATACAAAGTCGATGTGCTACCAGTAAAGATGCTACACTTATGAATTTGTTAATGAGTCAAAGATGCTCAAAGGTTCTCAAACAGGATGTGACACTGTGAGCTTGAGGTTTAAAGGGTAAGGTCTATTACATTTCCTTCTTGGCTCTAGTTGTATCAGCCATGCAGCTAGCTCAGGTTTTATATGTCCAAATATGGAGAAATCTTGTCAGGAGTTTCTGCCTCCACCCCAACATGATAGAGGTGAATGAAATGTTGTTTGTGGTGCTCTCAGCATTGAAACATTCAGTTTGTAAAACACAGCAGCAACTTGTCCCAGTTACTTTGGATAATCCTCAGACCTCTGTGAACAGTTTTCACTGTAGAAATACTTGCTACTGAAGAAATGGCTCCTTTTGAATAAAGTTCAGAACAAGGTCTGTGGGTTATCCAGAGTAATTGGGACATTGTTTTTTGAAAAGACAAGTTGCTGTTAAAAATTGTATGTCATTCTTCAAAGCTGTGAGGACTACCAACAAAGCTCCAGTCACCTCTATTATATTTCGGTGGAAGCAGAAACCTCTTGAGACCGTATCTCAAAAATTGGACAAATAAAACTTAAATCATCTGCTGTGGTCGATACCACTGGGCACAAGCGAACTGAGAATTTAAAAATTTAAAAGGCACCACCTCAGATAAAATCAGACATGAAACACCAGGAGAGCAGGAGATGTTACATTTGTCTCGATCATCTGTTAGGCGTGCTTTGGCACTGACCACGGACCGAAATATTATTTTTTTTGATTCATGTCGAGCGAGTATTTGAGCAAGTGTTACATCAGAGCGATGGAAGCGATCAGTGCGTAGAGATGTTTGGATCATTCCGGGGAAACCTTGAGAGTGTGACCTTATTGTTGCTGGGCTGATTTGGAAGACTAACATTTCCATACAAAACTCCCTTGAGTTTTTGTCCAAAGTATGTCAGAGGACGAATGTGTTTTGGTTTGCGAGTGTGCGAGAGTGTAGGTGATGGAGTCATGTTGATTCTCGTATTTCAGTGATGATGCAACGAGGGAAATGTATGAAATTTAGGAACTGATGAAATTTTATGCATTTTTATAAATTCCACATTCTGTTGTACCTGTGCTTTTTAATTCAGCCATGAAGTGTACTCTCAAGTACATATGCTAAATTTGAAACAGACCTGGCAAATGACACAAGCCCAAGCTACAAAGATCAACATTTCTTTGTTACAGACTACCAGCTGACCATTTTGGAAGTGCCATGAAAACATTTGTGGTTCGGCTGAATTCAAATATCTAAACAGAAGTGTTGTTACTCATGTTGGGCTCAGCTGTTGCGTGCAGTGTGGAAAACCAAAAATGTCCAATAGGTTTTCCTCCCTGGTGGTCTGATAAATACGGAATATCCTCCTTTCTTCTTAAGCATTAGAAGTAAATTCTGCTTTTGAAAGTCATCTAAATCCTGTTGTCCACCGGGAACTCCTGCTGTCATTTCCTTCTGCCTCGCTATCTAAAGCATGTTCAACAATCCACTTTAAATGCCAACCGTAGTAACTACAGCAAACCAAGACAGAAGGTACAATCAGCACAAACTGAAGAAACCAGGACTCTGACCGGAGCTGGAGAATCTGGGACAAAATGGCAAAAAAGGAAGTTCTTAAAGCAGTGGCTTGTGTTTAACTGTGAACAATAAAGATCGTCTTCAATGTTTTGCACTACAATTCTTGAGTTTTGCTTTCTTATTCCTGCCGAATGTAAGGTCCTTAGACAACTTAGTTCACTTTGTTTCTTTCTCCTTCTTACGTACATAAAGCTGGAGCAGAGAAAACGCTTAGCTTAGCTTAGCTTAGCACACAACTAGAAGCAAAACACAGCTAGTTTGACTGTCAAAAGGGAACAACATCAACATCTCTAAAGATGACAAATTAACAGATTATGACTTGTTTCAAAAAGGAAATGACAAGTGTACAAAGGACACGTCGTGGTTGTACGGGACATTATGTGCCTTATTATTTCCTGGCAAGGCGCGTTAACTTCCGGAAGTCTCGTGCTCGTAAGTGGATTTAAAAAAAAAAAAACTGCGTACAGAGCCGTGCTAGCTGTTTCCTTTTCCCCACCGTTTCAAAAACAAGGTTAGCCATATTTCCTCTGACTCTTGCTCAACCAAGTCTGGGCAACGGCCAAGAAGGTGAATAAAGGTATTTCCCAAATGTCCAACTATTCCTACACAAGTGAGTGTGAGTCTAAATGTTTATGTTCTCAAATTCAACGATTCGGTTTAGCTAAACTAAATATAGCAAGGGCGCTAGATCCCACAATGCTGAAATGATTTTAAGTCCATTTATTAGTGTTATAAAGAATTGCGTGGTGGTGGTGGTGATGGTACAGGTGTGCTCACAGGTGTGTCTGGACTGCAAACTGTTGAACTGTTGTTATCACTTCAGAGGTAAAATATTACATTTACCAGCTTGGTTAGGGTCTTTTATGGTAAATGTTTTTTCAAGTTAAAGTTTACAGCGTCTTATAACGAAAACAGTTGTGCTTAAATGTTTTCTTTAGCAATTTATAACCTCATTTTTATTTCTTACCTAAAGTTTATTGTTTGTCATTTCTAGAATAACCCAGGGCTTCTGCTCTTTCCAAAAAGCAGGTGAGTACATTTCTGTGGTAATTTTAATTTCCGAGATACTGTAGGTGTCCCTGTTTCCATGTTGTTTGTGTTTACTTTTATTCTTCTGTTTGTTTCCCTGTTTCCACTAGAGGACACTGTTGCTCCAAAAACTAACACCAGCCTCTGCAGCCATGTTGGGATCAACAGGTAAGGTAGGCTGGTAAATATGGTGTTACACAGTTGATGATTGAAGATGATTCAGATCCTTAGGCTGTTATCAGTGCTGTTAAGGTCAATATATGGCAGCAGTCATATATATTGGTCATATTGATCAGCATTTCCAATATGTGACCCCCACCCCCCAGTCTGCTTATTTTGTCTTTAGCATTTCACTTTACTTGATTTTACGCTGTAGGAAAATATATCTGACTCTAGACCGTTGCAAAATCATAAAGAAAGCTAAAAGCAGAAATATTATGGTGAAACACATGTTCATCCATATTGAGTTATACAATTAAATCTGTCTCATTAACTTGTGAATTTATTTTAATTCTACAAATGTATTTAAATATATTTAATATTTAATTATGCAAATATGGAAATAGAAAAAAGCTCAAAATGTGAAACTTTGCAGGTTTACACTAAGTATTTTGTGATTTTTGTGTATGAATTTTCCTTGCGTGTGTGTTTGTCCTTGTTGTTTGTGGATGTGCATATGCGATTGTGTGTGTTTTATCATCTCCCAATTCCCTCGGCCCCGCTGCTAACTCTCATCCCGCTTCCGGGACTGAATCATTTTTTGTGAGCATAACCGACCAAGTATGATTAGTTTATCAAACGTGTGCATATGTATTTCAAGAAAAAAAAAGACAGGAAAAAAAAATAGAAAAAGTGGTATGATTAATTTACCAGCATTCCGCAGGGTCAAGGAAATTGATGCAGGATAATTGGGCACATAGGGAATCCTTGGCAATTTGTGATTTCAGACTCTACTTGAGAAATTAGATGTCAGTGCAAATGTGAAATTGCTCCTCAATGTTCTCAAAGATTCCATGAAAGTTTAAATATAAATCTTAAGTATTTCCAGCAAAGGGATTCTTCCCTTTTTTTGTGCCAACTTGAAGCCCTGTGAAAATGATCTGAATGAAGTGAAAGTGTATGAGGGGGGAAAGAGACATCCGAGCTTGTGTAAAGTTCGGGGCTGCACTCTGAGGAGGATGTCGGGGCTCTTGCTCTTGGTAAAATCCTCATGCAAGAATTCATTAGATTCTTTTTGACAGGAAGTAAAGTTTGAATTCATCTGAAGACGTGTAATTATAATATTCAAGATATGTACACCTATAATGCAAAATATAACTCAGATGGTGCGTATAGCCTACTTTTTTTTTTCCTCGGGTTGTCAGTGTAGAAGTTAGGAGGTACAAACATACGACACATGTGTGCATATCAATGAGAATAAATTACATAGGAGTGAATAATTGATATGAGTGAGCATATATTTGTCAGGTTCAGGAGGTCATTGATTGATAAAGTTGCTGTGTGTGTTTTAGTTTGAAAGAAGTTCAACAGTTTTATTCTGAAAAGCATCCAAACCCTGGTAAACTGCTTTTTTTTTTTTGTTAATTCAATGGTCATCAATTACATTTCATCAATTTAGCTTCAAGTACAAGGATTACTGAAAATTAATAAATCATCATCATCATCATCATCACCACAGAGTCTGATCAAAACTTGCAGGAAATTTTCTATTCATGCAAGATCAAGATAAACTGATCGCTTAAAGTCTCGCTCCAAAATCCTAGTTATATTTAAATGTTAGTGTTTATTCCTTATGGACACAGTGCAAAAGAAAATGCTAAACAAGAATATTTTTGGTAAGCATACTACATACTGACACTCTGGAAAACGGCTTCATTTGTCCTCATTAAAAGCTTAAAAGTCCATGAATAAATAATCATTAAAGAGGATACTTTTTTCCCTGCTTTTTTTTTTTTTTTTTTTTATCTTCGGCCTTATGCAAAATACACTCACTGACTAAATAAATATGCTCCATAAAGGCTGTTTAGAAACGTGCCCTCCCCCCTCTGCTTCCACATTTAGATGGCTGACATGCACCTAAAGATCAGATCCTACATTGGCTGTTGGTTTTGGAGGGAAAAATTGGACCTCCGAGAGTCAACTTAAAGCAATTAAGTGAGGATGATGAGTCTTTCTCTCTCTGTGCTGCTTGAATCAGTAAGCAAGGCAGAATCAAAACTTAAAGGCAAGAAGAAAAGATGAGCGTGCACAGACCGGTCCCAGCGGTTTAATTATTTTAATTATCTCTCCTCTTTCAGCTTTTCTAAAAAAGAGGCCATTAAAGGATGCCCGTTTGGGTTAATCTGATTAAAAAAACAAGATGGAGGGAGAGATGAAAGCCTGCAGATGTCAGTGCTAATCAGGGGAGTTAAAACTGCTATTTGTGAACTGGGACGGTTGTTAAAGTGGGTAGAAAGTGCGTGCAGTGTGAGTGTTTTTTTTTTTTTTTTTTTAAATACGTTTTTCCTCACTTCAAAACACCTCCTTTTTGCAGCCTCTGTTGATAAACTCCTCAAACTAACGCCATGTTTGATTCTCTGCCGCGCTGTGTAACTGTGCTGGCAGCAGGTCAGGCAAACACAGCACGACTGGAGAGAAATAGTAAAAGTTTAAGTGCAGTCCCCAGTGATATGGTTTCCTTTTCTCGTAAAAGAAGATGCCATTTGAGGAACTGATGAAAGCAGCATTAGCAATTAGCAGCACTAGAGTGGATATTACTTAGATTTTGCAGAAAGCCGGCCATAAGGCGCATGATTATCGATTTAAAGATGATCATAAACTGCTTCTAAGCAATTTATTTTTACCAGAGCCCTCACGTTGTTATTATTTCAAGTGAGGAAAGTCTGTCAGTTTCCAATGCAGACTAACTTGTCTCATGCATTTTCTAAAAGCAGATTTCATTTTCCTTGATGCCCATGGAGCAAACTTATTCTCTGTTGTTTCAAGTTACGTGAAGGTAGAAGGGAAAAAGAGAGTTGTGGTTGCAACTACAGTCAAAGGCCAATTATTTTAATTCTACAGAGTTTCACTTTCTACGTTCAACACAGGGACGTAAACAGACATTTCTGTTATGCGTTCTTGAGTGTGCAATCTGGCTCCAAGATACAGTCAGTCATTTCTGGAAGCGTCTTGAATTAGGTTGCTTTCTAATGGAAGTGTTTAAATATTCTCACTGCACTGCCGGAGTTTTTCACTTGTTCCAAGAAAATTTAAATTTTTTACAGAAAATGTAAAAGTATTTCTCTCTGACTTGATAAGCTGGAGATGGTTTTTGCAGTGTAATGATTTAATACGCATAAGAAGCCATATGAATCAACTCAGCAGGCCAAATGCAACACTGTCAGGTTTCATAATGCAGAGAGTTGTTAAAGTTCCTCTGACTGCATAGCTTGACATTTGTTCAGGCAAGAATAAGCACAAACCCAGCGCAGGTGTTGAGCCATAGCAAGGCGAGAGAGGAGGGGAAAGGAAAAAAAAAAAAAACAAAGATCTACTTTCAAACTAAATCAAGCAGAAGGAATGTCCTGAGTGTGTACAGAGATGGACGGGAGCCCATGCAATATTAAAGCGCCATGTCTGGCAATGCCAACCGTGCCACTCCTCTCCGCGGCTCCCGCCCTCCTGGCTTCCCGGCCATCGGCTCTTCCCTCAAGGTGACACTTCAAAGCGGGCACGCAGACGTGGCAGGCTTGGCTGTCGGCATGAAGCCAGCCCACCCCCCACCCCACCCCCCTTCCTCCTCTTTCTCTCCCGCCCACCACCCATTCTACCCCCACTCCACACCACCACCACCTCAAAGACACAGCTCCTACCCCTGCTGGGCCAGGTCAGCGCCAAGATCCACACCGCTTGCCGCCTCGGGAGCCGCTGTCAAAAAACTCTTCCCCACAAGCTTAATTAATAACGGGCCATTCCTAATGCAAACCCTCTGAATCTGCAGCCTGTTTCCCTCCGATCCTATTGGTGAGTTCTGAGGCCTCGACAGAAGGCAGACAAGGAGAGGAGGGCTGGTTGGGGATGCATCCAAATCATTTGAATTTCGATGATTAGGATTCACATGCATTATTCTCCGCGCTTTATAACCTATTTTCTGTGTTGTACAGTGTGCCTGCCTGCCTGCCTGTCTGTCTGGATGTTTTTTTTTAAAGATGTCTCTCTTCTGCAGATGATTGGAGACACTCGAACCAAAGAATATAGGGCTGCTCTCCTCAGCCTGCCTGACAGGTGGGGTAGGAAAAACATAAATGTGCACACATACGCGCACCCAGTCTGCATCAGCTGGGTCCAGGGCCTGTAATCACCTCTCAAACCTGGAGGGAGAATTTTACCAAGCACACCGTGATCGATATTTGCCGATCCGTCTGCCTGTATCAACCTCAAATAAAAGCAGAGAGCAGGAGACAAGGCAGCACAGGCAGGTCGTGAGGAGGTCTGCGGCGCCCCCGTTAGATGTCTGTGAAAGCGCTCATCAGTGTGTAGAACCGGCCTCATCCCGGCACGCCGGGTCACCGCTGCCTCACCCTGAGCAGTGCACGGCTGATTGTCTCGCTGTCGGGGCGAGCAGGGTTGTTGTTTTCTGAGGTGAGAGGACGGATCTTTTCCAGCAAGCTGGGCTTCGGTTTTTTAATAGGGCCCCAGCTCCAGCACCTTGCAGGCCTGCTCAGGCCGACACGCTGATGATGAGGAGGGAAACTCGTCCAAACTCACTCCTCCTCCCCCTGCCAGTCCTGAGCTCATGTTGCTACTGTATTTTTATTCACCGCATGTGCTCCTTTGCCTCGTCCGTTGCATTCTTGATGGGATGAGCGGGAAAAAAGTGCAGGCTAAACAACCCCGTGTGCCTCGAGAAGCCGTGGTTAAATGGTACACGGCTTGGAAACATAAGGTCTGCAAGTACAAGCTCAGCCACGAGAGCATTGTGGCATTTAGGGCAAGGAGCTGGTTACGTTAGCCGACACACTGATATAATTAGGTCGTAATAAATAAGAAAGGCAACAGGGAGCGAGGGCGTGTCTCAACAGTGGCCATTAGAGAAACCACATACGTTGCTTTTTAAGAAAAAAAGTCACTTGTCTACCTAGAAATACAAGCACTTTTTCTTTTTCCTGCTTGGTCTCACACACATTTACTCAGTGTCCTACTTGCAGAGTCCTTATGAATGTTGTTCTAAACCCCAGAAGCCCTGGCCCTTTAAGTGAGCTAACCGGGGTGGTTGTAGGCTCAAACCAACCTTAATTAGTACACTTACTGCACAGCGAGGGCAGGTACGAAGGCGAGCCTCTGCACTGCAGTTTCCCTCAGATTAAGCCTCTTTTAGATGAGGCTGTAACCTCCCACAATGACGCGGTAATTAACTTCATTAGCTTTCGATTCTCTTTTAGTTTTGGCAAAGTGGGTGAGGCTTAGTTTTGGCCTCCATTGAGATAATAGTTGCAGAAATCGGCTAATCTCGTCTGTCTGTTTTATCTCCACCAATGTTGCTGTATTTCACGCGTGGTACCTGCTGTTCATCTTGGCGACATGCATGTGCATGAGCGGGTTGTAATGAGTCAGGCATCGGGTTTTAATAAGCAGAGCTTTACCCACAGATCCTTCTGTGATTTGCATCCATGTCCGACACGAGGCGTAAAGCGGGGTGATTGATTCATGGCTTGTCCCATATTGGAGCGAGAGAGAGGGAGGAGAGAGAGATAGAGGAGGGCCGTAGATTTATTATCAAGCTCAGCGACAAAGAGAGGAAGAGAGTGTGCATATGTTAATCCGCTGGCTGAACGATGATCAAAGACTGGAACAAGCTGAGCCCTGCTGATCGCCTCGGGGCAAACGATGCTCTCCAAGCAGCTGGGAAAGTGTGCAGACGAGGAGTAAACAGATAGTTAGAAAAATCAATAGCCGAGGTTCAGGCCGCAGCTTGGTGTGAAGGTCAAAGGAGGCTTGTGTCCGTGGCGCGTAGAGGGAAGTCTGAAAACCAGGGGCGCTTTTAGACCAATTTAAGAGAAGTGATGTGTTTACAGCTGAGTTGTGTCCAGACATGAAGGAAGTTCAAGCTGAGGTTATGGCTGCTCTGGTCAGTTCGGTGATATATTAAAAAAAAAAAAACATCATGAAAAAACATCAGTTTCTGGTTCAAACTCAGACATCTAAGGATTGGATTCATGGGCAGTGGCTTGGTTGTGTGTTTGGAGGAGGATTTCGCATCAGCTCATTTGGGTTTCAAAGGAAAAAGGATTTTCTTTTTAGTGTCAAAACACCTTGCGTGGTCGCCGTTTGTTCGTTACCTCTTATTTCACCTTCTTCTTCATACTGACCCAAAGTATTCCCACAAGGCCTCTGCCTCAGGTACCCATGCTGCCTTGCTGCTTTGGGAATTTCTGCCATCCCCGTGATCCCGTCCTCAAAGCTCATTTTTAGTTTGAATTTTAAAATTTCCATCGTCAAAAAATATCTGACTCTGCTGTATGTATGTATGTCATGTAGATAACGTAGCTAGGTGAGCACATTCTCTTTAATCAAAACTACAGTATGTGTTAGAAAATAAAAATATTATCTGTCATTGCTCTGTTAATTATGAATACTTTGTTTGGCTCTAACTGAATAATTAGGATGACTTAGCTTTTTACCCCCAAGCTTTGGCGTCTATTGACTTCCTCCACTTCTGAAGCGGATTGTTTTTGTGATTAGTCACTTTGTTTAATCTGGTAATGATGGCATCCCCTCAGGCTAAATGCCTGATTCGTGCTTACCAGTTTATTTATTCATTTGTACTTTTGACGTGTTAATCTGCATAAACGGCGCCGAGCTCCACCAGGACCCCCGAACGTCTCTGCACCTGTCAATTACAACAAATCTGAAACACCAGGAAGCATCCGCCCTGGTCTCTGCACCTTGATCGGGGTAGAAGTCTGCCTGTCAATCAGCTCTGATCTGTCCTGTCAGGGAGATACTGATATTCATCCCTTCATCTCTGCCTCACTTCTGCAGCATTAATGGAGCAGAACTGCAGCTAATTAAGAGTGATGAGAGAATGTGAAGTACTGCACAGAAACAGAGAATACAGTCACACAGCTCTTCAGGCAGTGGTTTTGACTTGTTTGGCTTGTGTTTCTTTGTCAGTGTTTTCATATATTATATATATTTAAATACTGCATATTTCAGAATAATTTTTAGAGACCTGAAAAGATCAAACTATCCAGTAATTCACAAGACAGAAAACTTTATTTTGTGTGGAAGGATGGTTTGTTCTCTTGTCCTATCCTGTTAATCATGCTTCTTAAATAATTACTCTTTAACCCCTTGTTGGTGTCCTGACCCCAAGGTGGGAAACCACTGTTTTACATGAGCTCATTTTGCAACATAAGCATAGAAAATTGGGGATACATATAGAGGAACCTCTTACAAGGTTACACAGTCCTGTAAATGTCTGATTCTTGAGCTGTATATAATAGATAAACTGAGTAGTTGATGACAGCTATGGTTTTGAGAGACAACCTATATGATGTCTAAGAATGTCAGGGCTTTGTAAAAATATAAATTGTGCAAACGTGCCACGTAAATTATGTTGCAGCAACGTAATTCATTAACTACAACAATTCATTAATTGCAACTAAATTAATTTTGCGATAAATTGTACGACTTTTGGCTCATTCAGTTATTTTATTGTCCAAATATGAAACTGGATGAAAGTGTTTTAAACAGAATGAAATCTGATGATATCAGGAGGTAGAGTGGATTGTCCCCAGCAGAGGGAGGAGCACGGAGGAGATGACCGATAGTGACCTTTGCCTGTGTTCTTCATTCAGCTTCACTCAGCAAAACTGTATATGCAAACTTCAGTATTTGTTTATCTATCGCAAGTCATATTGTCATGGCAGTATTGAACAGTGTCATTGCACATCGCAAATTTTCCTCATATCGTGCAGGACTAATCTTAAGCTCCCCCGGGCCACATGTCGATATTCTGGACTTTGTGGAACTTGAGCAAGAAACAGGGGGAGGGACGGGGAGAATCTTCACATACCTCAAGCCTCTCCTCTGTTGAGTAGTTTTTGAGATACTAACAAACAAGCAGCTGTACAGAGCCTAAAACAGTACCTCCTGCGTGTTGCTATGATCACATCATCCAGTCAGGTTGCAGCATATAGAGCTGACATTCACAAGTTATGACCCAGAAATTGTTGGACTGGATAAACCAGGCTGCCAGGAGAGTTGACAACAGACCAGACGTCAAAAGGAACCGGCTGACCTCTCCTGCTGCAGCCTGGCCATTAGCAAATCCTCCACTATGTTGTTGGACAGTTGGAGACCTATAATTTACTGCAGCACAGCTCGGTTAGCCCTACAGCAGGCCTCTGGTTAGCTGATGCAAATGTTCCCAAATGAAACGAATGGGGAAATATCAACAAGCTCTGAGTAATTGCGGCTGATAAAAAATGCATGGGGGTTGTGGTGCCGGACTCGCTTCCCGCAGACACAGGGAAGTTATCTTTCATTAACCGGACTGTGATAAAGTGCACCAACTTCGCTATCAAGCTAAAGCAATGCATTCAGCTCCGTCTAATAAAGGCTGCTGCCTACCACGCACTTGCTCGTGAAATCCATTTGCAGCAGTTTGTTCCAGAGGAGAAATGGTTGCTGGCTGCAACGATTAATTTTCTCTCTCTTTCGCTTTGACGCCTGTCTCCGTAGTTAAAAATCCCTGCACATGAAGTCTAGATGTTTTATTCATTGTAAAACTTAATTTATATACAAGTATGGATGTACACTATGTGAAGATTTCAGACTAACAACCCCACAGTACACTTAAAGGCTAGAGTCCATCGCAGTGGTGCACTGGGGATTACAATATCAGGATTACAATATCAGTTAGTCTTCAACAGCAGCTTGTGTTTCTGGCTGCGCCATAATTCAAGACCTCAGTCCTTCAATCTGTCACCTGAGTGTCGTGAGTGAGGACAAGCTCTGATTCAATCTGCCATGCAAAACAGCTGTTTGGCTCCAAGAAATCTGAATAATAAAGAGGATGACACGACGGCTGTCGCTGCGAGCACAGCAGGGGATCCAAACTCCACAAACCAAAAACATGAGACTAGATTATGAGGAATGGATGAGGGTGATTTCATGGCGAAGATAAGCAGTTTTTTTCAGTGCTGCTGGGAAACTTGCAGTCTGTGAAGATTTGAAAAATATTCCTAAAGAAAAAGAGCAGATGTTGTCGGTGCCTCTGATTTAAAACTCTAGGAAAGGTCAGCTGAAAGACCGTGCCAGTGTTTCAGGATGTTTTAGCTCATTTGCTACTTTACATTAACTTACTGCTGATTGTTTTCAAAAGTAGATTTTTATTAAAATTTTGAATATTTTTACAACCTTCCAAAAAGATATTTGTCCTCTTTTGGTTCATTTTGGTGTTCAAGAGATACAAAATCCAAAACGGTGAATATTGTCCCTTTTTATTATAGTTTGTGTTATCCTTGTCGTTAGGTCTTAAATTTACAAAATCAAATTACAATTCAAGATTCAATTCAAAATTCAAGTCTCTGAATGCTGACTATTAAAATGACACCGCATTTGACCTGTGTTAACAATCTTTATAGCTTTGCTAGCGGTGTGGCTTGTAATGTCAGTCACTTGGTCCAGGCTGAAATATCTCAACAACGATGTGATGGACAGCCTGAAACTTGGTGCACACATTCATGCCCCCCCTCAGGATGAATTGTAATACCATTGGTGATAACCTGACTTTTCCTTTAACACCATCATCAAGTCAAAATTTGTGTGTTATTTTGTACATGTTTGCATTCTAACTCACTAAACTTAACTACATGGTAAACATTGTACCTGCTACACATCAGTATAATTGTTACTAGCATGGCCATTTTTTATTTTTTTTGTCAAATCTCTCAAGGATAAATCTTAATCCTAAAGTGCACAGTTCGGTTTGTCAGCATGACCTGGTCTGAAAACAATCCTTTACCCCCCGGATAACAAAACTTTTAAAAAGCAGACATAGAAGTTGGACGCATTCTCTATAATGCATTGTCCACATTGAGTTTCATACTGCCCAGAAATGAAAGGAATCCAGTAGTTTTCAGGACGATCAAAACTATTTTTTTTTTCTTTTAATGTGTATGCTTTTGTTGGGCAGCTACGTAAAGTATGAGAGGTTTGCAATAAATGCTGAAGTATGCAAAAATCAACTTATTAATATTCATTGTTCTGCTCAACCTTTCCAAATTCTGATAAAAACGCTGTCAGAAAAGGATCCCTTTTTGATGACAGTTAACATTTCTGTGAACTTTGAGATCTGCCTGTAGCCCATGCAGATGAAAGGATCATCAGCAATCCAAAAAAAAAAAAAAAAAAACTTCACTTCTCAACTAGGGTTAATGCTTGTGGCAGTGCACTGACGTCAACAGCTGTTCTCAAACAAGCCCTTTGATGACTCATTGACAGCGGAGGCTCCCGATTGCCACTTTCACTAACTGGGGAAATGTCAGCGTCTGCACTCGACGGAGGCTGATCACAGTCCCCCTACAGATCCCGCCTGCCAGAACGAGGCAGTGATGAAATAGCTCTAGTGTTAATGGATGTGAGAGCAATCTTGACCCTCTCCAAAGAGCAGGCTCTCTGTCTCCATTAAAAAAGGGCCTTTGCTTTGGTCTGGATCAGAGCCTCAGCGCTCTCTGTGCCACGGGGAGTAGCCAGACAAAGGTAATTGTACGCCTCCTCTGCCCCTGCACCTCCACGTCAGGACTCAGGGGACTGCCTGTGGAGGACACAGATTTTGAAATAGAGAGAAAACACACACAGACAAGTAATGATTAGGTTATTAGCACTGAGATGACTAATTACCTAATTGTACTGTCAAAAGGGGGAGCAGGAGGGGAGCCAGGCTGCAAGGTGAGGAGAGGAAGGGGACCAGAGGTGGAGTGTTTGGAGAAACTCTCCACTCTCCTTCCTCCCCAGGCTGGGCTGCAGGGGTGGGTCCCTCGCTACATCTCTTTCCCCACGGCGTCCCCCCCTGCCTGCTGTTCGGGTCCCAGTGACATCTGCTTGTAGCACGACGTGTCCTCCCCCCCCCCCCCCCTCAGAGGCCGGAGTCCCCCCACCACCACCCCCCCTCCACACCCCCGCATGCCTCCCCGTGCAGATGTTGCACTCTCTGGGTCCTGCCTGCGTGGAGAGCGTCAAGCCTGTTTGATGTGTGATGAAACGGAATCGAGCGAGCCACTCAGGGGCTCGGGGAGCAAAGGGGGTAGAGGGGGTGAGGAAGGGTACCAGCGAACGATGGGAGTAGGGGGAGGGGGAGGGCAGGTGGGGAAGAGTACAGGGAGGAACGGATGTTGGGATAAGTCTCATTACAATATCAATCAGGCTGGGCACAGAGCACAGGGTTGGGATGTCCCTGCACTGGAGGTCAGAAACCTCATGAGGAGGATGATGGGAAGGAGGAGAGGAAGCGAAACGAAACAAGGAGACAAGATGATAAGATGTGATGAGATGAGAGAAAAGAGAAGGAAGCAAGGAGAGGAATTGAGATTAGATGAAAAAAACAAGATGAGAAGAGGAAACATTCAGGGAAAGGAAACAAGATGAGAGGAGACATGGTAACAGAAGAGGAAAAGAACAGAGAGGAAACAAAGAAAGGAAATGAGATGAAAGGAAAAGGGAATATGGGAGGAGTAGGGATGCAAGTGAAAAGTGGATGAGAGCAAAGGGGAGGAAAGGAAAAGTGGAAATAAGAGGTGATAAAACAGGAGAGGAACAAAGTAAAGCAAACCAGATGAGAAGAGACAAAATGAGATCAGAAAAAATGAAATGAGAAAAGAGGAAGTATAAGGAGAGGAAATTAGAAAGGAGAGGAAGAGAGAAAGAGGTGTAAATGAGAGAAATCATTATTAGAGGAAGGAAACGAGAAGTAAGAGGGAAGGAAAGAGTTGAGGAGGAAAGTAGATGAGACGAGAGAAAAGGAAATGAGGAGAGGAAGCAAGAGGAGATGAAAGCAGGGGAGAAAGGAAGCAAGAGAAGAGGAAATTAAAGGAAAGGAAAGAGGAAAGATCAGGAGGAAAGCAGAGAAAGGAGAAGCAAGAGATGAAAGATGAGGAAACAAAAGAGTAGGTAAGGATGAAAGGAAACATGACAGAAAAGGAAATGGGAGAGGAAGAAAGAAAAAAGAAGAGAACAGGGAAAAAATGAGGAAATATAAAGAGGACAACTGAAAATTGGATGAAAGAAAGGGAAATGAGAGGAGTAGAGTGAATAAATAAAATCAAACTAAAGGTGAGGAGAGAAAAGTGCATGAGAGGAGACAGGGTGCAAGGAAAGGAGTCCAGAGTAGAGAAGAGGAAATGAGATTGGAGGAGAGGAAAGAGCAACCAAGAAAGGAAAAGGATGTGTAGTAATTAGATGAGAGGAAGCAGGAGGAAAGGAAATTAGATGAAAAGAGACGAAACAAAAGGAGAGGAAAGGAAAGTGAATCAGAGGAATCATGATAAGGAAGCAAGAGTAGAGGAGCTGGTCGCAGCTTTCTCTCATGTCTCCTTTCTCTCTTTCTTCCTCCGACATGGTTTCCTTCCCTCGACTCTTTGCTCTGCGCTCCTCTATATTCCCTCATTTACTCCTGCATCTCTCCGCCTGATCTTGCTCCCTGTGCAGTATGTTAATTATTGTTGTGAAAGAACAGGAAAGTTAATGATGACGAGGAGGATGATGATGATGATGATGATGATGATGATGATGCGATTATGATTACCACTTAGTGCGGGCAGTGCCGTGCCACGCAGAGAAAAGTTTAACAGGAGGAAGTGGGTGAAGAAGCACTAACAGGGGATCAGGTGAAGCGATGGATAGGTTAGCAGTTAAAGATCAAAGTGAAAAACAAAGGCGGATTTCAAACGGGCCCAGAGAGCTTGGCAACAGACCCGCGGCTCCTCTGATAATACTTAGATCTATAAATGTTTCTTTTTTTATTTATTTATTTTCTTATTTATTTTTAAAATTATTCATCGCCATAATAATTTGGGCCTAACAAGCACTTGAGGGAGACGGCTTCCTTTTGCATCTCTCTCTCCCCCATTTCTTTAGTTCCCCGCTCTATGGTGCTGGGAGCTCGGGGATTTGGGGGCACTATTAGAGAGAATTTCTTTTATTTGCTGCTAATGAATGATATGCATGATACTATTTTCTTTTTTCTTGTGTACTTTGTGGGGGTAACTGCGAGGATTGGGGCAGGAGCTGGAGAATTGGACTCTTTTTCAAGGCTTTGTTCATTTAACCCTCTTCTTGCCTTCCGCGCGAGTGCATGAGGTTGTTATCGTCACTTTGCCAAATTTCCAATTCAAATATGCTATCATACTTCACTTGACACCAGTGATATGGCATAGTTTGACTTTGTTTTGCTATTTTCAGTCACATTGTATGTTTATGAAATATGGGTTAACTGTAAACATCTCTGCCACCAAGAGAAATAACTGCACATTTATTGTTCTTGATTCTTAAAATGATTCCTGTTTTTTTTTTTTCTTTTCTTTTTTTTTTTTTTTTTATGCCCACATGGTGCATCCTAATGCTCGGCTGACAATATGATTTTATTACTTGTTTATGTTGAGTTAACACACACTTCACTGCTCAAACATACACCTTTTAATGACACACTGTATAGATGAATTGATGAAGTAATAATCACAACATGGATGCTCACACTGAACATAAATACTGAACCCCTGACCGGTTTTGTCAATTGACAACTCCAAGAAACTACTACACAAATACACTGTCTGCCCAGCTCCAATCACATCCAAATGTTTGATTGCCTGTTTAAATTTAGAGAATCACATGGTCTGTTAGTTGGGTTGACAGTGGTCCTCTGACAGAAACAATCACTTTTCAAATCCTGGTGGGCTGCAGTATCGGGGGGCTGTCATAAATCCACAAAGTTTTAACCAGCCCTCTCCGTGTACCTGTCGTTCCAGCTGTGCATGAGAGTGGCAACATATGTGTTCCCGGACTGCGCTCACTGGCCACACACAACCATGTTTCAATTCTCACGTTGAGCTAAAGCTAGCTTGAATAAATCTAACCTCAGCATTGGGCAGTTGTTGACATGTTGTCAAACCTGCATGGATTGGGGAATAATAAAGACAGGTTTACCTTTCAATCTGATTATGGATGATGTCACACCAGGTGTGCCCAGTCAGAGACACAGGGAAGGTGTAGTTTTGGCAGAACACGAGGGAGAGCAGCGGCATCAGTAGCTGAGCTTGAGGAAAGAGTGGAGGAATGTCGCAGAGTGAATATGGCTGCAACAAAGGCTTATAGCCTACTTACTACTTCATCCTCATGTTGGACGCTACAGTGACTCATTATCACCTCTTGAGGTACAATGTCGTTTTACGAGATGAGACAGGCTGGAGCTCGCTGGTTAGCATGCTAACCTCAGTAGACATCTGAAACACAATATAAAGACGTCTTTGTCACAGTGTCAAAACTGTTATTTCTTCACAGTCTGTTCTTGGAAATACTTACTTATTGCCACTTTAACAAGGAAAACTAGGACAGGATAGGCTCAAGTCAACATAGTTCTTGAAAAACTTGACATTTATTGGAGTCCAGAAAAGTGATGGCAAAAATGACAGTGTTAGAAGCCAATAACCACCATATTACTCGTTAAACCTGATATTTTTGCAGTATATTCTCCTGATGCCGTAGTGAATAAAGTATTTATTTTGCTGTTTGTGCAAAGATGTTGATATTCACTGGAGAAACACTGACCTTCACCTCTATGCAGAAAACGCAAATACCTTTTGAAGTCTCATCTCAGTAGACTTTTGGAACAACTGTGCGCGCGCACACACACACACACACACACACATGCACATACACATGTATACATGGACAAACAGAGGAACATAAGATATTTTGCCTGCAGTGATTTTGCCTGCAATACAATATTCCAAATGTTAAAAAAGCAGCACACATCCATGTGCTCTGTGCCAGTGTAAACATGGCCTGATAATGACCTCCCTCCTGACTGAAGAGAGATGCTCCTCCTCAACTGTCCCTCCTCTCCTTTCCTCTTCTTCTTCTTTGGTGTGATGTGTGCGTCGACCCGGGCCCCAAAAACTTTGAAGTTGCCTCTCTGCCACCTTCTGCCTAAATCGGCAGCTTCTGATGGGAGTTGATGGAGGCTCTATTGTCTCCCTTTGGAGCGCGCTGCAGGAGAGGTTGTGTGATGAATGTTTGAGCAGCGGTGATAAAGCTGCACTTTTCCCATGCTGAGAGTCATGCCAGAGGCTTCACACGCCTCGACGGTCATGAGGGGAGAGTCCAGGCCGGGCCGCCCTGATCTTTACCTCCTACAGTGGGCTATATGGACGGGGCTTCAGGGAGCTCTGGGGCTAAAGGTCGACTGTATAAGTACAGAGCACAGGTCCATAACACACCTGATAAAAAAGACGTGTGTGTTGATGCACAAATTCACACTGATGCTGGCCTTTTATTCTCTTTTGGACACACCGCACAGAAACAAACTTCGTACTAATATGTGTGGACGCTGAGGGCTCGTGTTAATGTTTAATTCAAGCCTGTAAATGACCATCAATTAATAAACCTCATACTTCAGTCTTATCTATGTTGCATGGGCGAATGTTTAACTTTTAATCTGGCAGCAGAGATGTCGACACATGCTCGAGTCTGAATTAAAAACTACCACAGATTGACTCAATTAGAGCGATCCTGTGAAATATATCACTCAGATGCAACTTGCCGATGTTAAATCCCCATCTTTGTTTGTTTCTGCACAGCTTGTTGCTCCCCAAACCCCGAACATCTGTGCAGAGGGAGGGGATGGGGGGGGTTGTGGGGGCTTGATGGCAGGCCACATGGGGAGGGCCTCCTCTCCCTCAGTCTGTCAGCCCACCTGACTGCTGTTGTGGCAGGCCTGCCCAAGGCAAGACCACAGGCTAGGGCCTCTTGTG
This sequence comes from Seriola aureovittata, assembly GCF_021018895.1. Classification (NCBI taxonomy): domain Eukaryota; kingdom Metazoa; phylum Chordata; class Actinopteri; order Carangiformes; family Carangidae; genus Seriola; species Seriola aureovittata. Next base: position 5,894,494 of record NC_079381.1, read on the forward strand.
GGCCTCCAGCAGGGCTCGTCAGCCTCCCTGAGCCCATTAGAGCACCCCTCCTTCCACCTCCGCCCGGGTAGCCCCCACCCAGCCCTGCAGCCCTCTGCCCCAAGATGCCATCGCTCTCCATCCTGCTCGGCTCTGCACTGAAATAACTCTATTGTTTTCTGCTGTTTGCCATGTTGTGACTGTAATAGGAGCAGTTTGGGGGCATGTCTTTTTTTTAATTTATTTTTCTGCCTTTGCTTGCCTTGTCCTCAGGCTGCAAGGCTTCAAATCAGGCTCCTGAGAGCTTTTGGCTTGGTGGTGTGAGAGTATTTTTAGGGAACAAATTCCCAGAAAGGCCTTTTTTACAGTTACTGCACTAATGTGGTGTGACTGTCAAAGCTTCCACTTGTGTCCACAGCTCTCCTGAATGGTCCAACATGGAGGATTGTTTAAGCACTTAACCTGGATTCATTGCGGCTTATAGCAGAGACAGGAGTATTTGTGTTGTATATTTCTCTCTCTTGTTCTTACATTTCTGATTTAATGAGATTGTCTCGATAGCAGCTGAGATTCTCAGAGGCGAGGTGGGATGGGGGGTGATCAGATATTCTGGATATCCTGTGATTCTCTGTCTATTTGAGTCTTTTTGATCTAAATGAAACTACGGGGTGCAGAACAGATCCTGCATGTGAATCAGACCCGGCGACTTTGCATACGAGCCGCAGAAATACCAGGAGAGCAAATTCATGTTCAACCCCAGTTGTGGATGCAATTTGTGAACGTGAGCTTCTGAAGTGCGCTGTAATGGTTCAATTTATAATTAATCATATCTGATTTGCCAGATTGCCATAAACTTGGGGAATAAAAATTTGGGAGTGTTGGGTTTTCTTACTTTTTTAAGCATTAAGTATTTATGATCCTTGATGGATATATAAACTGTGGTAAATCCATTGCCTTGAATATTGATTATCTCTAATTAAACATGCAGTTTGATAAGAAGGTTAGCTGCTTTCTCTGGTCAGCGCCCCCCCCCCCCCCCCCCCCCCCCCCCCCCCGTTTCACAACTATCATGATTTTTTTAAATTCCTGACCTCCTTGTGGTGTTTCCCTGTTTGCAGTTCAGTGTGCCAATTAGCTGTAGAGCTCTTTAACGAGCAAGTCATTAGTTCTAATTAGGATGTGGTTAACTGCGATGCATTAAAAGGCGAAACCCATCATGTTGAAGGATGGTGGTGTCGCCGCTAAGCTCGACTGGAAACAGCTGTCGACTTTCCTGAGAGGGTCACGCTATAAACAAATACTCCCCCGAGCACAGCGAGAGGATGGGACACCTACTCGTAGAAACGACTGGCATGCAAAATTGAGAAAAGGAGGTGTTTGAAGCGTGCGACTGGAAAAAACAAATGGTATTGTCTGTCTGTATCTTGTATTTCTTGGACATACTATTGGGTGTAGCCTATCTCAAAATGTTGCAGGCCCTCAAAATGATTTATAGGAACCTTCTGTTTTCACACTGTCTCCTAAAATTATGTTCATATGAAAACCCAGATTATATTTTTATTAACATTATAAGGAAAGTTTTCAAAGAATGTTTCTGATAGTGGGTTACTGCAGTGACCAGTCTGCTCTGTATAACATGACAAAGTAGTGCTACCCACAGGTGTATTATGACCTCTTGTGTTGTAAATGCAATGGTGGCTGAAGCACCGCCACCAGCAAGAAACCATGTTCGGCAGCAGAGAAAACTTACATATAGCACGTGTAAGATATTAAGCAAACCATTTAGTAGCATATGAATGTCACTAAGCGACAGGGTTGTGTCAGTTCTGCCTTTTCTTTACGTAACAGGTTCAATACATAAATTATGAATTAGATAATTTATTGTCGCCTTCCAAAACAAACCACATGAGCGATTCATATGAGTGTTTTCTGGCTTAGTCCAAAGTCAGTGTTTTCGTACTTTGGAGAAAGATGGAGGTCATTGTTAAAAGAAAACAAAGTGTAGGTTGGAGCCAGGGAGCAAATGGCCGGCTCAGTATCAAAGTCTCATGCTTTATATACCTGACTATCCACCCTGCTCTCCTCACAAGAGGTTTAGTGCTACAAAAATGTCACAATGGTAATTTGTGAGATAGCTTGACAGGAAAATGTGCGCCATAAGCTGCTGATTATACCAAGGCTCCAGCAGCAAAACTGAGTGTGTTAAATTTAGTAATGATGTGTTTTATTGTTACAATTTCAACTTTTTCAGTGTAAGAGGAAATAATGTGTTTCTTTCTTCAAAAGTTTCATAGTCTAATTTGTAAAAAAAAAAAAAAAAATTAGCTAGCCTACTTTAATTTTTTTTTTATTATGAGATATTTTTGGCATTTTAGCCTTTATTGACAGTGAAGAGAGACAGGCAGAGGAAAGAGAGCGGATGACATGCAGGAAAGGGCCTGGGCTGGATTCGAACCCCAGCCGCTGCAGTAAGGACTCATGCATTTAACCATGTACATCTTTAAACCTTTGTTTATTGATGTTTACAGGTTTAACTGTTGAACAAAAACTATTTTGGGTTATATTCATCTGTCTTAGACACTTACATTTCCCAAACTCTTTTAGGTGAAGCTGTTTGGTACATATGGAGGATCTGAATCTCATTACCTGAAGTCAGAATAGTTGGCAGACAGCTGTTTTTGCTAATGTGTGCACAGGGACGAGGAAGGAGGAGGAGGAAGATGGCAGGGCGGCGGGGTATAGCAGAGGATATGCAGGTGCAATGTGGAATGAAACACAGGGAGGAAAGATAAAGAGGAAGAAGGAAATCATTGAGCGAGACTCGTAATGTGGGAGTTGCGGGGCTCGGCATAAATCGTTGTAGATTACGGAGCCTGTGGAGATCTTTCGACTTGTGTTCCTCCTCTTCCTGCCTTCTGTTTGACATGAGAGTGAATGAGGTAATCCACGGTGCTCAGGGGTACACAGGCTCTGCTCCCATCTGGGCTTTGAACCTTTTGCTCACCTCACGCTCGGTCTCTGGTGTGTCGTGGTACAGTCGAGCATGTCAGACAAAGAAATTAAAGATGGCAGTTTACAGGGAAACACTCGGCTCTTTTGGTAACACGGCTCCAAGAAAAACCTGACAAATTGATTTAAAAGGATGAAATACGTTCCCCATCCCACAAACGTTTTCCCCTCACCTTTTAAAACATATTTACCTCCCTGTCTGTTCCCTTTCTGTCACTTTGGGAACGCGTGCAGGCTTTGTGCACATGTCTGTCTGTTTGCATGTTTGCATTTATGTACTCATTCATTTTTCATGCTTGTAATAGCACTTCTTTGCAGCTATTTCTATCAATCAGTTTTTTGTTTTTTTTGTTTGCGCGTGAGATTATATGTGAGTGCATACAATGTGTGTGTGTGTGTGTGTTTTGAAACTGCTCTGCTTGCAAGTGTGTTTTCAAAAGCAGGACTGCGACTGTTCCTTTGTTGCTCACAGCTGTCCCACATTAGGGATCAGCCACTATTCCCCAGGCAGTAAAGGGTTTTCAGAGGCCGTGCTAATTGGCTGTAATCTCCTTTTTAAACTTGAAAGCCAGCAAGCCTCCAGCCTCGCAGTTTACAAGCAATTAATGCAAGGAACACCAATATTGCTGGTCACAACTGGTGTATATCTGCTCCCTCTTCCTGCGGTTCCCTCTTATCTGATCTCACGCCCATCTCGGAGGCGGATTGACTCCTCCTGCGTCGCGGGCCCCGGTGTAAACAGCTACTCAGTAGTGGGGCCTTCTGGGGAAGAGGCGCGGCGGGGGGATTTGGTGTGGATCTTGAAGTGTCCGTGGGGATGATGGCGGGGTTTGGGGATCGGAGGGGTTTCCTTCTTAGGCGCTGATGAAATAATAATGCACAGAGTTGGCGAGGCTGAAATTTGCACATGAAAATACTCTCCCTTCGCACTCCTTGCGTCTAATGTGCCGCCGATGACAATCCCTGCCTCTCACAGTTTATATGCAAATGAGTTCTCTCAGCTTTTTCCTCCTCAGAGAGTCGCCCAGCCCGAGCTAGAGAGAGCGAGATAGACAGAGAGATATAAAGTGAAAGAGACAGAGTGGGGCTTTTTTGTTGTGTTTTGTTTGTGTTTGTCTTGTTTATTTTTAAAAGGATTTTTAAAAGATGATAATATATTTTAATTTTTCCCTTTGTTTTTTTTTCCTGAAAGGCAATATGCAGATTCTCTGAAGAGTTTGAAATGCCAGACTTTTCTTTTGTGTTTAATTGGAACATAATGCCGGTAGTCTAAATAAAGTGTTTGTGTGAAGTAAGAAATGGTTGTATAATGACTAATTTTTTGGGGGGGTTTTTTCCAACAAACAAGACTCATCTTCCCCTCAGGAATCTCCTCCACCCCTGCCTTCTCTTTTGAAATAAATACTGTTTTCTCTCCATGACCTTTGCTCTGCCTCATTCCCTCTTTTTTTTCTTTTTGTCCGCAGTCCTCGGCCTCCTGCTCAGCCATCCTGAGGACAGGAGCCGGGTGTTACCATAACATGAGGAGATGCTCCAAGCTGCTATTTAAAGATGATGGTGAACGGAAACAGAACAACACACATGAATCGTTGCTGGTAAGCAAGATTTGTCAGTCTGTCCTCTTTCTGTTCAGAAAATACGACCATGTGGATTGAAAACAGGGAGTTGAAGATAATGATTAGTAGCTCTTACACAGCCAGCCTAAAACTCTTTTGTTTTTAGTCTAAAAAATCATATGCTGAAGAAGCCAGACCAGTCCACCAACACAGGGAGTGGTTTAGATGATAATTTCACTCACAATTATAAAGTAAAGCATGATTCAGAAATAGCATGACCAATTTTAGATTTCACAGTGTAGGGCAGATTTGCCCAAAACGTCACCCTTTTGCAGTCAAACTTCGGTATTTTCAATTGCCTACTTGTTATGATGTCTGGGGCCGGGGGCAGCACAGGAGTACAGAGGGGGGAGAGGAGAGGGGCTTCATGTCAGCCCTTCTCCTCAGTCACGGCCAGTTAGTTAAAGCAAATGCAGGCGGACCCTGGAGAGAACGCGGAGCGGCGGAGAGTGCCAATCACAGCCGAGCCCTGGGCATTCCTCGGTACAGCTCGCCTTGAGCAACTTTTTATTAATTTAATAAACATCCCACAGAGACGGAGCTACGTGGACTTACGTACCCTCGCAGACAACGGCACCGCTCGGGCCTAATGAGAAGTGCTACTCACACACGCACATATTCACACATACAGTACATGAAATGTGCACACGCCCTGTCTGAAAACACACAAGCCTGCAGCCCGCGGGCTCGATTGCTCCATAAATACGAGTCAAAAAAGAAAAGATTTTCTCACTTACTTATTGTGCTCTGTAGCCATGACGATGCTACATGCGGCCATAGAGCCAAGATTTCTGCTTCTACACTGATACAATGGAAGGGAATGGGATTGTCATGTGTGGTGCTTACAGTAAAAATTCTTTGAAACACCAGCACTTTGGACAATCCACATAGACACTGTCAAAAGATTTCACAGGACTGTGTCTTTGGTGGAAAGTTGTTCTAAAAAAAAGATGCTCTCGCTCTGTTTCTTACGCTTCTCTATAGAACTTTTGATACTTTTCATTGCTTGACTCTACAGACACATTTCAGTCAGCGCACAGAAAGTATTGACGCTACATACCCAGCCTTCCTCTTCCTCCTTACAGAAACTATACTTATCGCTCTGGATAACCCATAGAACATAGAGATATTTTAATTGTCATTTTAAATGCTTTGAACGCCACAAAGGAAAGAACATTCCTCTTCATTGTATTGGAGTGCAGAAATCTTGTGATGGTTGTCTGAAAAAAAACCTGGGCAAAAAAAACAGATATATGTGCATGGTTATACACCACAAGAGGTAAGTGAGAAGATCTATTGTTTTTGTGATTTGGGCGAACTGACCCTTTAACTGCATCTTTGAAATAAAGTTTGTCTCTTCGGCCCCCAAAACACTCCTCAGACTGGAATTCATTACGATTCTGCGGACGGCGCGGTGATGCGCCATGGGTGCGACTGAGAGCACAAAACATTATGAAAATAATAATGATCTCACTTTCACGCTTGTTTCTTCCTGCCCTGGCTGCTTATGGCGGGCGTCAGTGTCGATGGGAGTCATTAAAAGGGTCGAGCTCTCCTCTCGACTGATGAGGAGCGGCTGCAGCAGGAGGGACCAGGGGATCAGGAGGAGGACAGACTCCGGCATGCTAACAACCACAACCATCATCATCATCACTATTGCCATGCGTACCTGCTGCTCTGGGGAGATGCTGCCTCCTGTCAAACAGCAGAAGGACCCCGGTTCGCCGGCAATGCGAAGTGGTGTGTGTGTAAATGTATGTGACTGCTTGCGTATGTGTGCACATGTACAAGTGTATGCACGTGTGTGTGTGTGTGTGTGTGTGTGTGTGTGTGTGTGTGTGTGTGTGTGTGTGTGTGTGTGTGTGTGTGTGTGTGTGTGTGTGTGTGTGTGTGTAGGAGCATCCCGCTGTCTCCAGAATTCCCTCCCAGTCTCGGCTCACTCTTCGGCTTTGACTGTTCACTCCTCTTTCTCTTCCTTCACCTCACCCCTCTGTCCCCCTCCTCCTCCATTTCTCACTGTATCACTCCATATATTCATGAATTTCCTGTTTATCATGAAAACTTATGCATGAAAATAGAGGGTGGGAAGGAGAAAAAAACAAAAACAACAACAAAAAAAAAACCAAACAGGGTGAATGTTGATGGGGGTTTTGTCTCGTCTGGGTGCAGCGCTGCACAGGCAGCCCGGTCCTCGGGGGACATATGCAAGAAGACCCTGATTCCATCTCCCTTTTCTTTCTCTCTCTCTTTCCTTCCATCCATCCACCCACCTACTGCCTTCCGTCTCTCTTTCCTAACATCCCCCCCCACACACACCCCATCGCTTTAGCCTCCCCCCACCTACCCACTGCCTTTCTCTTCTCTTCTCCGTCTCCCCTTCACAGTGTCAAAGCCAGTTACAGGCAGAGGAGCTCTCCTTCTTAAATAATTCACAAGTTGATTAATAGACTCACAAGGGTATAATTAGGCAGGGGAGAGACAGTGGCTAGTGTAACCAGTACAGTGCTTAGGGGAATTAGAGAGCGGGGTTATTGAGGAAATGGAGAGTACCACTAAAAAAAAAAGAAATGAGAAAATAAAAAAATCTGGCGGCTGCAGTGGTGGACTTGAGGAGGGGATGAAGAGGCGGGGGGAGGATGAGGAGGAAGGAAGGAAGGGTTGGGGGGGGGCACCTTTTTCTGAGGCTATGTGTTGGATATGAGGCAGGCTCTCCAGGAGCATGGAGCCCAAGGTTTGTTTGATGTGGAAATTGGACAGTTTGAATCCGTCTCCTTTAATTTTTCACAACTTACAGGGCCCCCCTGGGTGCCTCACATTCCTCTTATAGGATATAAATTAGGTTTTTTTTTTTTGTCCTCTCACTCCCTCAGTTTTAAACCCCCTTTTTTCTCCTTTTCTTTAACACATTACCCAGGTACCCTTGTTTTGTTTTTTTTTTTTGTTTTTTTTTCAGCGCCTTCTTCCTTTTCCTCGCTGAATGGAGTTGTAGTTTCACCCCCGATGTTTGTCAAACAGTCAGTCATCAGCATAAAACTTCACTTATGTTGCCTCTAAGGCATCTTTTGTATTCTGAAAGGGATGTGCTTTCCGCTGCCAGACTGGGCTTCAAAACAAACAAACAGAACAATGGAACAACAGATCTCTCTTCACAGTTCAGACATCATATTTCTGTTGTGGTGATCTCTGTCTGCCTCACTTTTGCTGTTAAAATAAAATGAAAAGAACCAACGGAAATACACCCAGACAGGTACAACACTCTGCCTCTCCAGCTTGTGTTTTTTTTTTTTTTTCCTCCTTCCCGGGAACTTCTCTGTGAGTTAAAGCAGTCATATTGGGTACACACTGCTGTTTCTTTGGTTTATTCCTCTGTATTTATTACATTGTCGATACCTCAGATTGCTTCCTGCCATCCTGCACGGCTGTGTGTGTGTGTGTGTGTGTGTTTTTTTTTCTTTTTTGCACTCAGGATTCGCCAATATCTAAACAGACTGATGTGTCCATCCTGGCTGCGCAGGGCTGGCTGTGATGTGCGGCGTGTCTGCCTGCATGTCGACGTGTCAACTTTAATTCAAACTCCTGTGTTCTCCTCTCATCCGTCTGCTCCAGATGTTGCACTGGGTGTCAAAGTGGATCTCTGCTCTCACAAAAAAAGGTGGAAAGCAACACATTTTTCTGTTTGTATAAACTGATAGATACACTTTGAAATTCAATTCAGGCGTGCGGGAGGAGATGAGCCCAATTCAGTGAGTGTAAGCCTTGATGCCACCGCTGATTTCATTTCTTGCTTGTTATCTGCACTGAATCATCTGACATGACTGCCAGGAGAGAAAAAATGCACTGCTTATTGGATAATTCACTTCTTTGCTTGTCTGTATTTGACAATTGTGCATTAATTATCCTTTCTGTACTGTGTAATTGGCCTTTCTTTGTTGTCCCCAGCAGACGACTAATGACTTCTTGATATTTTTCTTAGCTGTGCAGATACCCTGCCACCAGGAGGCGCTGAGAAGAGCGGGACCCCTGTGTGTTGATTTATTTATCTATGTCTGGATTAAAGCCTGTATACCTGATAAAGGGGATGTCAGAAGAGCTTTGACAGCCACAGAGGCGGCAGAGTGTGTGCGATTTGGTCGCTGCGCCGGCAGAAACAAGGAGTGTCGATGGCATCTTTGAAGTCTTGACAGACGAGAGCCTCTGAACATCCCCTTAATCTTGCCTTCCCCTTAGAAAGGCGTGCGAGCAGGCAGGTTCTGAGCGTGCTCGGCTCCCTGTTTGCCTTATTCTCTTAATGACACAAACCATTCAGCGACCACGCATGATAGCATTTCATCTAGCATAATGTGTGGTGGCTGCTTACTTCAAACGCTCCAGCGCCTCTCTCTGCGTTAAGCCGGATGGAGACGGCAAGAGCCGGGACATGAACACACAAGGCTTTTCCTATTGGCTTGATGGGATGCCTGTGTGTAGTGTATGCTGTTTGATTGTGCTGATTGTTTTCCTGAGCCCACCTAAAGCAAATACAAAGAATCTGCCGTGTACGATTGTCTGGAAATCAGATCAGTGAGAGCGAGATATGTTTCACACCTGAACGCTCCATCTACCTCGACTGATTCACGGCGCTTACAATGACCCTTGAACCTTGAACTGCTCCCATTACTGTTGCTTCGCACAGCACATATGATCTGACTTCCTCAAATAAAGACAAGTCACTACAAAGACAATGTCAGGGAAGTGCAGAAATATGCTGTGAAGGGGTGAATTGCATTACTTTGCACTCTATCACAAGCTTATTTCCTATCAGTGCTGATTTGATGTTTTCCATCAATTTCCATCTTCCTCCCCATCACATCCAGGACAATGACAAAGCAGCAATGCAGGCGGAGTGGAATACGGGGGGCGGTTGTCGTGGAGGACTGGAGCTGCCGGGCATAAGAGGGCGCTGGGGTTAATTACTCCATTACTGGGTGGCTCAGCCAGGAGCTGTTTAAACAGGCCCCAGTCAGCAGGGGGATTAGGCCTCATTACTCCAGCTAAAGTTACGCCCACGACCCTTCCCCACTGCCTCTTACTGCGGGTTTGTCAGGCATCCTGGCGAATATTCATATGAAGGGAGGGGGGGGGGGGATACAGGAAGGAAAAAGAGATTAAGACTAAGCAAAGGGGGAAGGACAGGTGAAGGGAAGAGAGCAAACTGGCGAGTATGACGAGGCTTAACTCCAGTAGATCGCCTGCATCATCACCTGAGCTCAGCCAGGGCTACAATTATCCCCCAAAATGCCGGAGCGTAGAAAGATTAGCATCTGAGACTCAGGTTACCCTCCCTCCCACCAAATCGAACCCCCAGCCATCCTCGGCCACCGCCTCTCCACCGTCCTCCTCCTCCAGGTGTCTGATGGCACTCGGTGATAATGACGGTGCTCTCGTTTGCAGGAAGGACGGGCTGTTTGAAATTAGGTCGATGTTCGTGCTCCAAGAGCGGAGCACCAAGGGTCAGTTTACCAGGTCCATAGGGCATGAAATACTTTGGTCTACAATGTCATATTACTGAGTGATGACAGGTGTCATTATGAAATGGATGAAGTGATGTTACTAATGTATGGACGATGTCTGTTCACTGCAAAAATACTGTATTTATAGGGACCATCATTTTTGTTTCTGGGTGTTTAAATACTAGAAAGGAGCAGCTTTGTGATTTTCACCCATTTTTCTCTTCACTTTCTATTATTTGTAGATTTTCTGAGCTTTGCTTATCTCAAGCAGACCTTATTTATTTAAACTACAGGGTTTTCTGCTGTCTTTTATAGTGGAGGTGGGCCGCCTTGTATATGAGTATATGGCCATGCTAGCAGCTCTGTGAGGCTGGGCATAGACACAACAGTGCTTTGAGCTTAATGCTAATGTCAGCATGCTGACATGCTTATGTTAAGTGGGTATACTGTTTACCACATCTTGGTTTAGCTTGTTAGCTTGCTAACATTGACTAATTAACTCTATACACAAAGTACTGCTGAGGCTGATGTCATTAGTTTTGCAGGTATTTGGTTATAAACAAAAGTATTGGATAAACTGAAATTTTGACCTGATGAAAGTAAGGTGGGTCCTCTAATCCTGAAGGGGACAAGAATGCCTGTTCCAATTACATGTATATTTTCATTTATTCATCAGGCAGAGACTTTTATCCAAAGTGATTTACAAGTGAGAGACGTCACTAAACCTTCAAGCTGTATCAATCCTCAGGACAATCCATCCACTAAAAGCCAAAAACGTCTCATGGTGGTGCTACAGGAAAAGTCAGAAGATCACCTGATTCAAGTAGGAATCATCTTCTGGGGATCATGAACCAAAGTTTAGACCAACAGACTGACAGAGCTATCTGCACTAGCGTCAAACAAGTTAATACACTTTTAATAGACACAGATATGACACACATAACTTCCAGTAAAACCATAACCTGTGTTACAACGATTTTTGTAACTGAACTAACAAGACTTATTTATTATTGATCATTATAGATGCCGTTAGGCATTTTTATAACCTTTTGACAGAGCCAGACTGGTTGCCCCTGTTTCCATTTTTTATATGCCAAGCTAAGCTAAACTTGATCTTCAGCTTCATACTTGACAGATGTGAGGTAGTATGAGAGAGCAATTATGAGAAAGCAAATAAACCTAAAATGTTACACAACTTCCTAAACAACATTCTGGCTGTTGTTCATCTTGATCTGGTGGCTTTTGACCACACGCCATGTCAGTTATTGATGAAAATCACAAAATCACTTTATAAACAAGAGTCAAAATGAAAGAAGAGGAAAATCTTTTCAGCATATTGTGACTATAAGAATTTCTTTAATCAAGTTGATATGAACTGGAAGATGAATGATGTTCCCACACTGGTAGATCATGTCATTTTTGAATTCTGTCTGATTGCTCTTGGATTACGCTGTAGTTTAATTGGATGTTAGGTTGAGCTGAATATTCATTTTACCATGAAACTGGATAAGTGTCCAGTTGTGTTTTCACTCACAATGATGCTCTTAACCTGTATTTTCCGATGGATATCTATATGCCTGGGAGGATAAAGAATTTAGGGATTTCAACAAAGTTGCCAATGGATCAAATGGCTAAAAAAGTGGATGTCTTCCAATTAGAAGAGTCAGCTGTGTACTGGGAGAACTAATCCAAAGCCTTTTCAAAACAGATTTGTGAGAGCTTGAGTTGTGGCTTGCTGAGCTGCACACTCAAAGTTTTGTGTCAGTGCCTCTTTGTCTTTAGTCCAATCACCTGAAACACATAAAAAAAAAAAAAAAACCCACAGACATATACTTTCGTATCGCAGATTCACACCGTAGTCACGCAAATCTCTCCAGAGGGGCTGCCAAATGCAGTCGATAAAAAATTTCATATGAGTCAAAATGCTTTCTTGATTTATGGGACATGCTCGCTCGCCAAACTATGTGATTTAAGTTCAAATCCAGAACAGAGCTTCTATTATATAATTGAGGACAAAAAAATCAATAGAAGCAGCTGGATGTGGCCGTGGCAAGCGAGGTTTACATCCATATTGAGAGTGTACCCTCTTCGATCGGTGTCTGGGCCAGGCTCAGCTTCACTAGCCTAATCACACACGGAGCAGGTCGATCGGAGGACTTAGCCAGTGGCGCTCTCTGATGGCATATGTTAACCTGATTCCCCCTCTTGCTTGCTGTTTAAAAAAATAGCTGCACCTGAGATCCTTGGCCATTCAGAGCTCAACAAACCAGGGATTATTTTAAACATAGCCTGAGGTGAGAGCGAGATTCTCCGCTCCGGTAACCAGAGTGAGCTGGAGGTGGGCGGCTGAGGACAAGAGGGGCAAACAGGATATTTATCTTATTGATTTTCTAAAGTTGAAACAAGAAGATTTAGGGGAGCTTGACTCTTAAAATTCCCAAGGAGCCGCTCACCGCTCAGCCGCATGGCCATGAACACACACACGCACACATGCATACAAACACACGCACACACACACATAGAAAGCATCTTGCTAGTGAGCGGTGTGAGTGAGGTTTAGGGGCCTTGAGCTGCAAAGCTGTGCTGTGCTGTGGAATGATGTGCCCCAATGTGTGTCAGAGGAATCATTATAGCCAGTGCTAGTGCTGAAGCCCGCCCATGGTGTATGAGTGTGTGTGTGTGTGTGTGTGTGTGTGTGTGTGTGTGTCATGTTGCAAAGTGGAGGTGTGAGTAGACAACAGATGGGAAGGGCCTCAGTTTTGCAGAGATGTGGCTTTGTCTCTCCTGCTGAAGGGAGAAAAACCTGCGAATCATCAACAAAGGCGCGCTGAAGGAAAATGTGTGGGATTGTGACTCAGCACACAGAAAGTCTCTTGGGAATTTACAAATTTGGATGGCAGATTCACAGTGCAGGGGACAGGAATCTTTGCCTGTTGCTATATTCAGACCGTCACGTTTAGTCATAACTTTTTACTTTGGAATAATGATCTAACTAAAAATTGTTTTCAGTGTAACTCAGTCTGTGCAAAAGTGTTGTGAAAAAGTTCACTTCATCTTGAAAGAGTCCTTTTCTTTTGTAACATAGTTGTGAAGTGTAGGGAGTTATTTTGGGGGGCCAAGCTTCCGGGAGTAAAAGTTCTGTTCAACTTCTACATTAGTTCAGTGACTGACAGATGAAACACCTCCCAGGCTTGGATGGACGAGAAGCTCTTCATGTTGAATTATCAGAGCAAAAGATGAGTAACTGTGGTAGAAAATATCTAGTTCTGTGATTTAAAGTTTAAATAAATATCACATCTCCCCTGTCTCTATGACAGGTCACTTTTCACTCCACCTTTAAAGGAGCTATTTGTAAGTTGATTATTGCTACAAAGCTAACATTAGCATTAACAGCTGTTTACTTATCAGTCGAGAAGAAACAATGAGTTCAGCATCAAACTTCATTCCTTTATTCACCTGGAGCTGTCTCCCGTGGTGGAAGGCAACGCCAACGTTACCTCCTGTCGCTGTCACGTCTTTTCTTTGACTGAAGTTAGCACGCTAACCGGCTAGCCCCGGCCCGTCTCGTCACTTTCCAACAGTGGCTCAATGTAGCCTCCAATCTGCTATGAGGAAGTAGCGCTGCTCAGACGGCGTATTATAACCTCTTGTCTTGTAAACGCAACGATGGCTGAAGCTCTCGTTAAGGGACAATCACAACGCCCCGCTACCGGCAAGAAACCATGTTCAGCGGCAGAGAAAAACGTACATATAACCCCTTTAAGTGTGGCCATTGGGAACAACTATAAACAACTATAAATACTGATCACGTTCAGAAAGTTAAAAAAATTATGTGAAATGTCACAGTTATGTGACATTCATATGTAATTCACCCTTGTGAAATGTATCTAAATTACAGATCATTATTTTTGTTGTAACTCCTGTAGTACTCTACAACTTATCAAACATTTGTATATTAAAGCCTTTTACCACATTACTGTAGCTGTATTGGACTGGCCATAGAGCAGCTATGCAGACCAACAAAGACGAATACAGGACCAAGCCCCTTCCACAGCAGAAGAGATTAGACATTGATTCATGAATCAATGAAGACTTAAGTCTGAAGACAACTTTAATACTGACTCAACCCAGTCACATACAACACTAACGTAAATTCATTGTCTCTCCAAATTCCGAAGTCTTAGTGACCTTTTTCACCTTGTCAATACCAGTGTTGTTGATAATGAATTTCTCACCCTTAAATTTGTTCAGAAACTCAATTTTGGTGAAAAATCACAATGTTTCCAGAACCACAATCAAAGTTCCTTGTACTGCAATAGATTCAATTCAGACTTCCTCTCATCGCATCACAGCTCTCTCCATAACCAGGACCCCTGCTGCTTCACTGACCTTCACCGAGGTCACACTGTTCTGCCAACCCCAGCCTCCTGTCTCACCCCTCCAGGACCAACATCGCACCAACACCACCCCTCCTCACCTTTTTAAAGGCACTTTTACCGTCTGATTTTATATCCAGCTCCTCTGTGCCCTGCCTCTCTCAGAAAACATCAATTTTCTGGTCAAATGACAACTAGACTACTAAACTAAACTTACTAACTTTGTTTGAAACACATATGTAACCTAGACATCTAAAAATTACTTTCAACCACATTTAGCCCAAGGTTAAGTTTTAGCCCAGATCTGAACTTGAGTTAGACCAAATGAACACCTGAGACTTGACCTGGACTTGACTTCTGTGTGGCTTGACTAACTTGAGATTTGACTCCCTAAAGACATTCAAGTCTCAGGTTTTCCCTTGGTAAAATCCTAGTAGAATAAAGAAATAACTAACACAGGAACAGGCAGCTCTTGCATGAATATTTAATTTTTAGGCCCATGCACTGAAAGGACCTGGTCTCAGTTTTACACCTCTAAACCCTAACATGCCGACTGCTACTCACTATGCACTATTGCTGCACTGCTTTACCTCATTTCCTTCATACGTATTGAATAGATGTAGTACTTAGTACTTACACCAACGGCTCCTACTGCACTGAAGTTTTAGTGTTGTCCCTCACTTATAAGTTGCTTTGGATAAAAGCATCTGCCAAATGAGTAAATATAATGTGAGTGTAAATGCAAACCATTTTAATGATCAACCTTGACCTGAAAGACCAACAAAACTGTGGTCCTGCAAATAAAGACTTTAAAATTCAGAGATGCAGTTTCAGTAGTTAAATATGACAATGAGACTGCTGCTAGGACCAATGTGTTAAAGGCAGACAATAACATATATATATATATATATATATATATATTTTTTTTTTTTTTAATCCTTATTTAAACATATGGAGTGAACTATGTGCTGTACATTTGGAAAAAGTTCTGTTCCAAGGCTTAGTTTTTTGTTATTTAGGTTATTATAAATATCAGTGGGATTTTGAATAAGGTTTTCTTACTTTTCTAACAGATCCCAGAAGTTTTTATTTCACTTCAGCTCTATTCACCAGCTGAGATCGAGAGCGGCCACAGAATCAGATTCAACACTGGAGTGGAGTGTAACGATCTATTGTAAGTGCCATTTTTTAATTACGTTCAAACACACACAGTATATAGGGGCCTTTCGATTTAACCCTTAAGGACTTGAGACTTGACTTGGACCCACAAACAGCTCTGTCTAAATGTCCTTTGGCCTGCAGATCACCTAAACCATGTCTAATTGGCTGAATGTAAGGGCACTTTTGTGTTAAGGAATGGTAAAAATCTTACTCAAAATGATTTGGTTTTGCTCTTTGTCACCTAACAATAAAACACTCATCTATTTCAGCATAAGTGCATCACTTGATGATAATTACAGTCCATCAGACGGGTCACAGGCCTGCAGTCTTGGCTGCAGCCGTCTGTCTGCGCTCTCCAGCTGCTCCTGTTGGACCTCCCGGGTCAATCTGCAGCCACGACTCGTCGCCCGGCGGTCACGACTCGTGACTCCTCAGTCATGCTCGCAGATGATTGCTGATCTCATAGGTGGGGAGGAGGTGCCACGGTAATTGTTCTTCGGAGTGCCCCAATTATGCCATTAACGGCCCCTCAGTGATGAGGCTAATGGCGAGAGACCTCGTTTGCATAGCATTATCTTAATTGAGCCCGAGGCCTGGCATGAAAACAAGCCCGAGATTATGTTACTGATGGATGGTGGCGATGGTCCGGTGGCAACCATTTACCCGACAGCTATATTAATTAACAGCTATCCAGTTACATGGGCTTTAACAGGAATGAATAAGTTAACATGGTGCCTGTGACGGCAGTGGTGACAGGGCTCCTGTGCTTATGTGCAGGCTTCTAATGGTGGATGCACGCTAATATGGGCTGCGTGTGTGTGTATATGTGTGTGTGTGTGTGTCGGTGTGTGTGTGTGTTTATGTGTGTGTGTGCGTGTGTGTGCGTGTGTGGAGAGGGATGCTAAAGAAGGCCTGGCATCGGATCTTATTACCCATTTCCTAAAGGAGGAAACCGAGCCAGCGTTAGTACCAGCCTTTAAATAAATCACCACACAAAGCCTGTACTAATACTTTTAATCGTGAATTAATTACACACTCATTGCGGGGAGAAGACCCATAAATGTTCCAATATGCTCAGGCCTGAAATCTTTATCGCACAATATTTCAGGAAAATTACAAGTCCAGCATGTGTTGCCGTACGTAACGTGAAGCAGGGACTTATTGTGAATCGCCCTCAGACCAGAACCAGGACTCACACATGCAGAGTGTGTCTGGATCAGGGCAGAGTTTTAAATGAAGCGGGCTGGCCAGGTAGCTCTTTTGTTATGTAAAGATCTGCCATGTGATCCTGCAGGATAAAAGAGGAGAGAAAAAGAAACCGTTCAGATAAGCTTCTCCTCATCAGATAATTAAGGATGCCTTTGCTCCAGTTTCCCCTTCTTAGCATAAGTGTCTGATCAACTTTCAAAAAGCTCATCAGTCAGAGTTGCTCCTTGGAGCTCCACTCCAGGGGCTTAAGCAGGTTCCTCCAGGATCTGCCTGCCCAAGACCAGCTCTGCACCAGGGGGGTCTTGGCCTACGGCTCGCCCTGGAGGGCCCAAATAAATTTGCAGAAAATCAAATATTCCACTAGACGTGTCCAACAGTGAACAGCCAGCTCTAGGAACAATAACACGCATTGTTTTTTTTGTTTTTTTTTTATCATATTAGAGGCCTGGTGTGTATTTTTTTGAGTAACTTTTTATGGGGCTGCAACTAATGAATATTTCCACTATTGATTTTCTCTATTGATTATTTTTCATTGAATTATTTAGTCTGTAAAATGTAAGAAAATAATGACAAATCCCAATTACAAAGTGACATCTTTAGACTGTCTGAAAACTAACACTTATCCAGATTAATTGTTTAGCCTGTGAAAAGACAGAAACTAGTGTGATAGCCCAAGGTGATGTCCTCAGATCGTTCACAAAACAAAGACAGCATTGATATAAAACAGAAAAAACAGCAAATCATCATATTTGAGAAACTGAAACAATTTCTTTTAGCATTTTTGCCGTAAATCAACATCATAATTTCAGCAGTAATTTCCACTGGGATGAAACAGAGAAAAACTGCAAATGTTCTTATTTGAGAGGCAGGAGTGTGCAGATAAAAAATCTTGATTAATTTGGAGTCAGCTAATTCATTCATTCAACTACCTTGTGTGTGAATTTTTCTTTAGCCACAGTTTTCCAGCCGCTGGTGTGTATCTGCATTTTCATGGGATAGGGTGTTTGTCCCATGTTGTCTCCTTGGATGTCACTACTTTGCTATGCTGCGGTGCAAATGAGCCATGCAAATGAGGACGTAGAATTATGAAATCATTTCTTAGCAATATGCAGAAGAGGTCAGTGAGCCATGCGTGGCTACAGGCTACAATAAGCGAAATTAATTACTGTTTATGCTGCCATCTAATTGCAACCTCTCAATGAACGGCTTTTTTTCCCCCCTTCCTCTTACATTTTCCCACCTCGACACCCCTTTGCTCCTTGTCAAAACTCTTCCTCCACCTGTCACAGTGTCTGAGTTTTGTGCACGGCCACCCCCCCACCCCCGCACACCCCACACCCCCCTTTATCCTCCTCCCTTCCTCTTACTGCTCTCCGTCGCCCCCCCTCCCTGCCTCCCCTGCTGCCAGTTTTTAACTACACTCCACTCTGGCCTCTGCTCTACTTGTTACAGCCCCAACACGAGTGCAAACAATCAAAGTCTTTGGGAACGCTAAAATATGCATGGCTATCCGTGACAGACAGATAAAGCAGGGCAATTAGCCACGTAATCCTAGAGCATCGTACGGAATAGTCCGCCTCAGCTGTCCTCCCTCCCCTCCTTCCCTTTACTCTCTTGGTCTCCATTAGTTAAATGTACTCTGTGTGTCGGCTCCCCATCAAATCAAGTAACACTTCCCCTAATTGGCTTATAAATAATACAGCAGGGCCTACATTATAATTTCATCAGTGGTAAACATTGCGGGGGCAGTTGGTAAAGAACCTATCCCTCATTAATTTCTTAATTTGGGAAGATGGAACGAAGGGGAAGTGAGGGAATGAAAGGTGGAGAAAGAGGGAGAGATGTGGAGATCGGATGAACAGAGGGACTCGCATCATCTCAGGCAGAGGGAAAGAGAAAGAGAGAGAGAGAAAATAAAAAATAAAAAACAAGGGGAAGAAGATGCTACTGCTGCTGCTTTTGTTAAGAGATGTCAGATATTCAATCCAGGGGTTTTGTCAGTACTCCTGTGCAATAGGTGATGAGGGCCCCACCGCCCCTATTTTACACACAAATACACGCAAGTAAACACACACTCTCTCTCTCCCCAGTCTCATTCGTTGTTCTTTTTTTATACCAACTTAATGAATATTTCATTACAAGCAACATAAATATTCATTCTAATGGTTTTGCACATAGTTATTACCGGTATTTCCTTTTTTTTTTTCCTTTTTTTAAAAAAAAACAAAAATACCCATTACAAATTCTGCATAACCAGGCCCTGAAATAATTTCTCCCACTCCCATGCAGACACTCTGAGGACTGCACAAGATTATCTAGATCAACTGCTCAGACAGTTTTTCAACAATAAGTCACTAAAACTAAAATCTTCCCAAAAACCTTGTCTTTGCTTTATGTCAGCTTTAAGGTGTAATTATTTGCACGTGCGAGAACACATTTGTCTGCGGGAATGGCATAAAGTTCATTTCTAATTTCAGTCATCGGCTGCAATCACAAGACAAACCAGAGAAATTCGCACAGATTCCCCGGGTGATGAAATCCTTTTTGTAAAAGGCAATAGGTCTGTAACCAGCCTTCCTCCCCTTGGCAGATAAATGTCACCCCAACCTGCTATTATATTGCATAATGCACTTTTAAGAGAATTTTACATGGCCTGTGATAGATACTATGAAATATGAGGTGTGAGAATCTGACACCCTCTGATCTGTGAAAGACAGATATTAAAGCAAACTCTCAAATAAGCCACCCGCACCCCCCCACCCCCCCACCTTCTCTTCCTGCTGAAATCTGGAATATAAAAGGCACAGAGAGCCCTTCAGCCTTCAAAAGGAAAGTTAAGCGCTCCAAATTCTTGGTTAGATTTTGAAAATGGAGCCACCTGAAGGCAATCTGTCTCCGCTGGAGCCCAACTTGTCACCGTTACAGAGAGCTGTCACTTCAGGGCGCCAGCGCTGATGGAGACAGACATCCGTCATCTGCTGTATTTACGAACACACAGAACATGATGTCTTGCAGGCCTGCTGAACAGTGTGTTTCACTTAAGATCTGCTGAAACTTGCTCAGGCGGAGCCACCGGTGCTTTTTGTTCCTTTATCCCTGTCATCTTGAAGGAAAAAGAAAATACAGTTATTCAGACCTGAAGCAACAAATAAGTAACTGCCCATCAGTCACACTCAAAGACGTCACACAGATCTCATTAAACTGTGGAAATCCTTAAATATTTTACTTAAGAAAACGCAGCAGTAATTTAGAATTTTACTCATGTTAAACTAATAGTAAAATTACAAATAAAGTACAATACCTGTCCCAGCTGTGAATTATGGGTAAATCCACAACACTGCAGATCAGTTTTTAGCAATATAATATAGGCATAGTCTGGTAATAAAAATAAACGTACTCAGCAGTTCCCAAAGCTACGACAATTTGAGACCCCTCATCACTGGTTGTATATGTCTAACAGTTATAACCAGTTCAAATGATGATTTATTTATTCAAAGGCTAAAAATGACAAGGAAACTATATAAACTCTATTTATTATCTCATGAGCCCTTATGTTTGTCTTGTGGGTCCAGGTTGGGAACGACTGATGTTGACGTCAGAGTTATAGAGATGACACATGATGTGAATGATTGATTGATATAACTGTTAACTTAATTAATAAACTTAGTTGTTAAATAAGTGAAATAGGTCTGTCTCCTCACAGCCAGAAGGTTCTGGGTTCGACCGGAGCCGTTCTGCGTGTGTCCTCCGGTTTCCCCCCACCACAGCTGTAACTGTGGCGAGTGGATTCCTCTCTCTGACTCATTCTCTCTGACAGGTAGCATTTTTGAGCTCATCGTCTGCGGCAGACATATTTTTCTTGGCTGTTTGACAGATTTTATTCCTGGTTCATTTCTGCAGTAAAGATGACGCTCTGCATGAAAACATTTCAGCGCTGCACCTAAGCCTTATATTGGTAGGGAAACCCCTGCATTAAAAAGTCATAGCTAAATTATCAACAGTCAAAGTTAAAGTTGAAAAAAATACAAAACATCTTTTGTGAGTTTAATTGTCAGAAATTCAGCTAATGTGGACTGCGCGTCGGTGGTGCAGTGGTTAGAACTGTTGCCTCACAGCAAGGAAGTTCTGGGTTTGAACCTGGGGCCGTCCTGTGCGGAGTATGCGTGTTCTACCTGTGCCTGCGTGGGTTCTCTCCAGGTACTGCAGCTTCCTCCCGCAGTCCAAAGACATACACATTAGGTTCATTGGTGACTCTTAATTGCCCATAGGTGTGAGTGTGAGTGTGAGTGGGTGTTTGTCTGCCCTGTCAGACCTGTGTAGCCTGTCCTCAGCCCCCCCCCCCCCCCCCCCCCCGCGCCCCTATAAGGATAAGCAGTATAGATAATAGATGGATGGACTGTGTGGGTGTGAATTGATCAGATTTGATTGACAGTGACCTGGAAAAATCAGAATCTGCAAAGTAACTAGTAACTATGAGTGACAGTAAATCAATCAAAAGTTAAGCTGATTACCACCACATTAATCACCATCCCGCGAAACTGTCAAAAATGATCTGCTTGCAGCTTCTCACATGGGATTTTGGACTGTTGGTCACACAAACACAAGCTTTTGGTTCTGGGAACTTGTGACAGGCACTTCTCACCATTTTCTGAAAACAATATAACTAAGCAGTTAAATAAAAAATATTCAAGTTCATTACTGAAAATAAATAAAATAGCTGCTGTCCTAGTAAAAAAAAAAAAAAAAAGTGCATTCTGCTCAGATGTAGCGGCAGAACAGTCTCACAAAATAAAAATACTAAAATGCATCCTCAGTCACTTCCCACCTCTGAAAGTGAGGCTGTTGTGGTAAATGTCAGAAAAGGTTAAACCAGCTGCACACACAATGCAGCCCCTCCACTTAATTACATCAGAACAAGAGGAGACAGGGAGCATGTTGAAAATGAGCTTAATTAATGTAGCAGTAAAAAGTGGCCCTCCCTCTCCTTGTCCATTCTGCTGTTCAGTATTAGTTCCACTTCAGTGCTCTCCAAGCCACGAACAAATAGTGACTCTAATGATGGACATACAACCTCCCCCCCTCTACCCGCCTCACACAGCCCCTCAGCTGGTCTCGGGTCACTGCCCTCCCTCAGCTCTCTCTCCCCGCTCAGCTCCCCTGGGGGACGGCAGAGCGGGGGAGTCAACCAGTTAGACAACCATGTTCACCCCATCAGTTCAGAGAGAGTGGAAGACAACCTTGCATACTGACTTCATTAGCACTGACAAGTTTTGGGGGGGGGGTGTTAGAAGACTTTAGAAACAGAGAAGAGAAGCCTGGCGGGGGCGTGGAGGGAGTCGGCAGCTGCACAGTTAATACAACTCTGGATCGTCGCTGCCACAGTGTTTACTGTGATATATTTCTGGGCCCAAACTTTACAGACATGTTTATTTCCGAGCTGAGCATCTATATGCGTCCTGTCTGGATGCTACGCAAATAAGGAGCCTAAGTAGGATTCATGAGGTCATTAGGAAGTCAGGCTCAATGAGTGAATTACTGACATTATATAAATCTGTTACCCATCCAAATTTACTCATATTGCAATTTTCAATAAATAAATAGTTTGAATCCCATATGATTTAAACTAAACAGCTACTGTATAACCAGAGGTTCAAACAATCAGCCCACAGCACAAAT
Source organism: Seriola aureovittata (assembly GCF_021018895.1). Taxonomy (NCBI): domain Eukaryota; kingdom Metazoa; phylum Chordata; class Actinopteri; order Carangiformes; family Carangidae; genus Seriola; species Seriola aureovittata. The sequence goes on from NC_079381.1 coordinate 5,917,009, forward strand.
AGAGCAGGTGGGCCGACACCAGCACCTTTTTCTGTGTGTCCTCTCCTCTCTCTCAGTGTCAGCAAGAAAATAAAGTTCACTGTTAATTATCACCAAAGCCAAACAAACAGGTTTTTGTTTATTTTGTTGGTTACATAATCCGGGGACACCCTGGCTACCAACCACAACGTCCATGGTTTGATTCCCAGCCGAGGGAACCACCATTGAATAGATGTCTTATAATAACAGGACTTAATATAATAAGGCAAACAGTTTATAATGAAATAATGAAAATGATCCGTACATCTCTTTAAAATTAAGGTTTTAGGATTCAATATACTGTCACCATGAAGATTATACGAATAATGTGGGAAATATAAATAAAATCTCTATCTCTGTCACTGTGTGTGGTAATATTGTAAAGTAGTACATTTATTGATTTTATTTTTAATTAAAACGTTTGAATCAATAAAATAACCAAACAATAATTTTTTTTCACAAATCTATAAAGTGGTCCAGACCTGCTCACTGATTTGCTCACAGTGAGCGAATACAACAGGAGACAGAGAGACGGCAGCTGTGATGCAGACAACATGGCATCTCTTTGACGGCTGACAAATGTACATTGTCTCATGGTGTATATCATCATTACCTACCCCTGAAAAAAAAAATCAACAGGAGACTCATAAAAGCCCCAGGTCTGGAAAAACAGTGTTTTTGAGGTGATGCAGTCGCGTGTCTGAGGCGGTGAAGCAGCTGCCACGTTTTACAGTGTAAATGAGAAAAATTCTGAAGCAGCAAAATGAATCGATACTCTTGAGAGAATACAGTGGGACATATCATGTTCAAAATCTAGTCTAAACAAAACAAAAGGAATATCACATGAAATTAAGGTGTGAAAAGGTGCCATGAATGTTTTATGCCATCCAGCCACTGACATAAAGGATATAAATATTGTATGCAAAGAGAAAAATCCCCTGTTTGAAGTCTTGAGAGCAAAGACAGTGGGAGAGAAAGGGAGGGGAAGCAGGTAATTACTAGTGGAGATGCTCTTTGACGGATTATTATATTAAAGCAGGAGGAGGATCAACCAAACACAGCTAACCTCTGTAACAGAGCTGGTCTCCACCTATCAGTGACAGGAACATTACAACCTGAGGAGCCACTTCCACTTGACAAACATACACACCCTGCACCAAATCCCCAGGCTGAAAAAAGGGGGAGCGTGGCAGCCACGAAGGAACCAAACACTGCAAACCCACCACAGCCACAGCTGAGGAAGAGCTCATTAACTTTTCCGTTAACTCGCTCATACGTCTTTGGAGCACCGTCTAAAATCTGTAATTAAGCTTAAGCTGTTTTAATGAAGCGCTGAGCTCAGCAACTTTCACAGAAAGCAAGGTTAGTTTACAGTTGTTCTGTTTTTGGCTCAATCAGGAGGATTCATGTTTTCCTTTGAACTTATATTATTTGGATGAAAATCTCTGAGGAAGCATTAATACTTTCATATATCTTCTCCACACACGGCTTCAATAAAGGTTTCAATAACTTATGTGGTTAAGGTTGGGTAAGGAGGTGATTACACACACGCTGCTAAAAATGAGCATCTTAAAATTGGACAAAACAGCTTTGTGAAGGTGGGATTCAATCAGATATAAAGCCAAGACATGACAAAGGCTATCACAAGAGGAGTGCAAGGAAACACAATATTTTTGTAATTTAACAAAAAAAAAAGAGAAGTTACTCAAGGTCCACTTACTAGGTTATTATTAGGTCAGAAAACTGGGCCAACTCTTTTCTGCTGAGCAAGAACAAGAGATGTGATTGTAAGCTCTGTACAAATCTGTTAAGTGGAACATGAATCAAAATTAATTATTTTTCTTTTTCATTTGTATGTTTTTGTTGTAACCAGAAAAAATAACATGGTTGCGTACATGTAGTCTACATTTTGTTCTTCATATTTTTCATTGGTGCAAATGTTAGTGCTCTGCAAAAGGACAATCGATCATCTTAATGCTTAAGTATTAATAGGTTGCTGTTGTTTATACCATACTAGTATTATTAAGCATCATGGTCTGTAGCTCTCTCTCAGTGGATGATGTTCCACTCTGCTCGCTGTCATCAGGAAAACTGTATTTTTAGGTTTTCAAGTTTATTGGAGTAGTCCAGCCAAACACACACAACCCCCACTGGTGTGTGAGTAAACAACAGTTACAGTAGTTATAGACCCAACACTAATCCTTTAAAACATACAGTTGTATGTACAGAGCTTCTGAAGGATTTCAGGAAACAAATGCAGATGCGCATAAAGAAGACAACATGACTGAAAATACGTCTTCCTGTCTGATGTTGCCGTAGTCTTTATGGATGGAGGTGTGAACTGTAGAGTAACTGGTTCCATTGTAAATATCAGTCATTTCTCAGTGTCTGTTTCATTATAATAATATATATATATATATATATATATATATATATATATATATATATATGCACCTGCTATTGCAGAGGTTAATGAGGATCCAGTAAAATAAAGAAAAAGAGATGGGAGTTCTACTTTATACGACACTGTAACTTGTATTTTTAGCCATACTGTTCTTCATTCAAAACTACACTTTTTCCCCAAAACTAATTAAACCAATAGTCCAAAACATGTCAGGAACTCTTGCAGCCACAATAACATGATAAATGGTTCACTTTCTAGTAAAACTGGAGACGCCGCGTCTTCCCCAACTTGAATCTTCACTGAGTCTCGGGCCAGTAAATGCCACCACTGAGCAGAGAAATGTGGGGTTTAGAAAAATAAAATAAAAGGTCCCCTTTCATGAGATCCTGAGGGTTTGGAACAGAGCTGCCTCCTCTCTCCTCGCCCCAGGGCAGGCTATCATCTCCAGTGACACCACAGGAAGGGCAAACCCCACCCCACCTCTGCCGGCCCAGGGATGTAAGGGATGAGAGAGGTGGGAGTGAACAGAGGAGGCTCTGCTGCTGGCCCAGTCTCTCAGGTCCAGCTTCCTCTTTGATCAGCGGCCGCCGACCTCCATGTCTCCAAAACAAGGAGCCGGGGCCGAGGGGAGGGACGGAGGACACGCCGCTGAGCCTGTATCCCCTCCCTGCAGCTCTTGTTCCCCTCCAAATATGAAAAAAGGGTTAATTGTATTTAACAATATGCTCTCTAACCCCCCACCCCTCCCAATTCACCACCACCCTCCCCTCCTTGATTAGAATTAGAATCACATCTGGCGCCATGTTCTGTCCCTCATTACTGCTGAATCTCATTACAACACGCTCCCGTGGGAGGGACCGCGCCGGGTTTTTAAGCACACTTTTCGCTTTCTTCCTGCCTCTTGCTCATCTCATCTGCCTCGCCGCTCCTTCTCTTCTGCGTTTACATTAGCGGAAGTCCTCATCTGAGAGAATGACTGAACACCACCACCCTCCCTCTCCTCCTCCTCCTCCCAGAGCTTGGAAATTGTTTTACAGTGCCAATTAAAGTAGGTATGTTGAGTTTTTTTTCCACAGTATGTATAATTCAGAGTGTATTATTTGTTGCACTCAAAAAAGAAGAAGAAAAAAAAACTCACTAAAATAGGACTAGCAGAGTAAGTTCCACTTACTTGCAATAAAAACTACACCAAAGGTTCAGAAATATAGTCAACAGAAGGAAAATGAGGGAGCTTATTTATGGTGCCCTGAAGTCCTACTGAATAATAAAAACCTCCACATATAACCACATTTTAAACTTTGTTTCTTTGCACCCTTGTGCAAACACTGTGTCTGACTGGGAATTAATTTTAGAGGGAGGGAAAATAAAGAAATCTGTAAAGTTTGACTCCAAACTGTTTTACCTCAGTAAAATATTAATTTAAAACTGCGGCAGGGGGAAACAGCTTCTCTGCACACTTTGTAGGCTGCACTCGTGAGGAAATAAGAGCCTGAACGTATAATCAAAGCCTTTTATTTGCACTTTTAAGATACCAAAATAAAGTAATAAAAAGGTGAACAAAATACATGAAATAAAAAATTGTAGCAGTGATGTCTGACAAAAATTGGACCCTGCGTCAGAGGAGGCAGCTCTGAAGGTCGCAGGGAAGCCCTGAGGTTCCTCCAATCGTTCAGCTCTAGATCATGGGCGAGTCACAGAGCGTGCACGGCGCCTGCAGTATCTTCTTTATCCACTCTGGATCTGCAGGCAAAGAAAAACTGAAGGTGTTTGTACTGAAGGTTGCACAATATATAAGACTTTTTCAGACTGCAGTTTGTTATGTAAAAGTCCTTACAGCAGTCTTAGTAGGTTGGACCATAACATTTCCAACAAGTCTGGACTGAGCGCCTTCACACAAGAAAGCCATGAGGGTGTTTAAAAAAAATGTTTCACGTCGGACCAGTCAATGAAAAAATGACTTTTTCTCTCAAAGTGCAGGAAAAAAACTGTACAACTACAATATAATCATCATCAGACCAACAGTCCCAATATTTACAGTAATTATGTCCAGCAGAACGCTCTACACGCCGCACGTGAACAAGGAATTAAAGGAATTAAATAAATGTACATGGTATATATATATATATATATATATATATATATTCTGTTCTGTGATCGTTGTGGCCGACTTATGCGATATGAACTACGATTCAGCTGGAATGGTCATTTTTGTATTTCATTTTTAAAAGAAATACAAAAATGATGAAGATGATCATGGAATATTAGCTGAGGCCAGGGCGTGTATCACCACAACGCTTCATTTGTGGTTTCTTGTGACATATTTTACTTTTATCAAAAAATTGCAGCTCCTAGCCATACTGTGATTTTGATAATATTTCGATTAATTGTTAATTAATTGCCCTATTTCTTTTAAACACCTCCTGTTTCTATATGACGTGACCAAAATATTTATGTAACACCTACGTTTGACACCTCCCCCCCCCAAAAAAAAAACCCATTACTTTTACTGATAGTCGAACCAGCAACGTAACATCGTCCAAATCTGAAAAATATTCAATTCAGTAAAAGTTCATAACTGCCACACGTGGTTCACCCAAACACAGAAGAGCACAAACAGCTGTGAGATGTTTTCAGACAGGAGCTGGGATGATGGTGATTCTGACAGATGCCAAAACTGCACAGAGCCGTCAGTGTTTAGCTCCGATAGGCTGGAATGACCAGGAGAGCCGTGCCTCAGGCGCTCAGGCAAGACTGGTCTGCGATGCATGTAGCAGTCAGATGAATCCAAACCTCAAACACTGGGAAGAGTACAACGTTTTTCCCACCATACTGTAATCACTGCAGGAACCACACAGCTGGTCCTAAACCTGCTGTTAGTATGTTTGTTTGGTTTTTTTAAAGCACCACATAAAACCATGGCGATTCACGGTTCCTTAATTAATCACATAGCATTTAGTAACTAATAATATCACCTTAAAATATTGTATATTGTTGGCATCAGGATGGATCTGAAATGACACCCAGTGCTGTTCTAAATAATAATGCATTAATTATGTGTTAATGACAGACGTGCTGCAGAACAAATGTCAGAAAACTTAAATAAAAGTGTCATGTACTGATAAAATATATTCAAATATAACATATTCATTATCTACAACATTCGAGTACATCTCAGAGAGAGGTCAGGTAACTGGACAGTGGGTTTACATGCATTATATATTAATCTGTGGGGCCGCCCCCCTACACGATGATGACTCAGATCATAAGTCAAGAAGTCCAAGAGTCCACACACACATTTTTTGCTGCGTCATTGTTCACAGAGTAAAGCAGGATAACATCATGACAGAACATCAACTTTTATAAACTGAGCCCTGCCTAAAAGAGAGAAAATGACCGAACTTAAAAAATGAACAGAGGGCAGAGCAACACGTGTCCGTGCACTGCCCCGACGCTCTCAGCTCTGGTGCCGAGTGCTATAGTGAAGTTGGCTGAACTAGTTTAGAAACCGACACCGGTGCAACATCGTCGACCGCTGTCCAGTGTGACTGAGTGTTCGGCTGAAAGCCTGTCACCGGTCACACAGGAGAGACGCTCGGTGGCTCGCTAGAGACCAGGCTGCAGAAAGCTGTAAGTACAACCTGGTTTACTTCTCTGGTTTGGCGTCTGAGTCCTTAAAACGAAGGTTGTGTCTGCTTACGACGCCCCGACATTCAACATTCAACATTTTTTATCGGCCTGAACGCGTAAAATCATCCAGTAGTTCACAAGCAAAAAGCAAATATTTGAGTAAAGGTCTGAAAAAAATTCATAGAACGTAATTTTGTGACCAAACTGAATAAAAGTCACACAAAGATCATTTACTCCTGCAACAGTGCTCATAGTTCCCAGGCTAAGATGAGAAATAAACGCCTGCCATTCTTCCAAAATGTCGACGTAATGAGACAGAAGTGACAAACGCTTCAAGCCAAGAAAACGAGATAAGACTGAACTTCCTGCTTTCTCATAAACACTTTTAGAGAAGGAAAAAAAAAAAAAAAAACCCTCTCGTTTCAATAATCATTCATGTTTTTCAGTATTACGTTTTCAACTGACTCGAGATCCGAAATGTCAAGCGATGATCTGAGCGGCAGAGTGGGATGAAGGCTGACGTTGAAGGTGACAGGAGGAGACGGCTGATCGAGAGTGTGACTGTGAAATGGAGGTGGAGGGAGATGGAAAGTGGCGCTTACCCTCAGGCTTTGGCAGTCTGGCTATGCTATCCAGCAGGAGGCAACGTCTGAACGTCAGCGTCTGGCAGGCCTGGTATGACAACACACACCTGGAGGAAACCGGGAGAAAGGCATTAGAGAGCTGGGCTGGCAGGGACAGAGACATGTATACACACACACATGCACGCACACGCACGCACACGCACACACTCACACACACACACACACACACACACACACACGTAGAGCAGAAACAGCACTGAGGTACAACTGACGGGCACAGACTTCCCTCTCAGTGCCCACCAGAAGCACCACATCCTTGCTAGCAAGAAGGCAGGAGAAGTGTTTGACAGACGATATTTATGAGACGATGAGAGTGGCGCATGGGTAAATATCAAGAGGTGGGAGGCTTGATTACTGCTCTGTGAAGATAAATAAACCGTCAAAGAAGCGCATGTGGCATTAAGATTCAATTCATGTCCTGACTGTCAGGCTCAACTGTGGCGTCTGAACCAGCCGAGCACCTACGCTTCCTGCGAGGCTAAAGCTAATAAAAAGCATATTTAGTGGATTAGATTTAAACTTGGAGAAAAATCAAGAAATAATCAGTGTACCGGAGCCACATGTGACCGTTTGTGCAGATGGCTTGTTTGTGGTCGGTGAAGGGCAGCACGGCCTGACACAGGCTGCAGCGCTCTGAGAACGTCTGCTTGTTCATCTTGTTCTTGATGTGGCCAATCAGGACCTGAGGAGGATGACAGAGACACACACAGACACACAGACACACACACACACACACACACACACACACACACACACACACACACACACAGAGCCAGAGGGTGTAAGTGAAGGCAAATACACTGAATTCATTTAATAATGGTAGCAGAGAAGACAGCATGAATGTGAGTTTAGTGCCAATCTCATAAAGGCTAAAACATGTTTATTTCAAGCTGATATAACACATTAAAATCAGAGCTGATCTGCTGTACTGCGTCTGCACCTTCACCTGCTGACACATACGTCACTTTACCACTGATGAGCCCAAACATGACCACTCACTGATGAGGCGGATAACTGACCATCTCATAACAACAGTGCATGACAATATGAATTGACCCACTGACAGTGGCCTAAGGACAGACAAACTACGAACTGGCGTCAGGGAGTTTGGGGGGTGTGATGCAACAAGTCTGATCTGTGCAGCTCACAGAACTTAAAAGATCTGCTGCAACCGTCTTAGCCCTGTGCAGACCCGGTATTAACATGCATCTTGGGAAACCCAGTCACAAGTGGACCGCTTGAAGTGCAGCTGTTAATGCGTCCAGGACACATTGGGACTCAGTCTGTACTGTTTTTGATTTCTTCTTCTTTTATCAATTTCCAGAAAGTGCTTTGCTGCCTCCCACCAGTTAGAGAAAACAACAGATTTGGTCTTTGTGAACAGATATGATGTATGTGTTTATCTGCGTATACAGCAGGGAAGTCAGACCCGATCACAAGTGGTCACTGGGGATGCAGGCCAGGTGTAAACTGACATAGAGCTGTCCACTTGTGATTACATCACGACCAAGATGCATGTTAAAGGTCTGAACAGGGCCTTGGGGCCAGATACCACAGGTCACCCTGTTTTGGTGGCACACAAAGGACCAACATTAATGTGATGCATTGATGCACTTGTCATAAACAGATTAGGGTTGCACGATCTTAACCATAGTCCGATCATCCCGTGAAATTGTCAAAAGCCGATACGATCGGGGCGGGGGTGGATGGGGTGGGTAGGGGCATGTTATGAAGACTTGTTATATGTGGTTATAAACTGTGGCAGGCAAATTTAATTTAGTATTAATATAATACTACAAATGATAAATTATTACATTAATTGGAAAACAAGTCAAATATTGTCTTTGCAAAGAGGCATGACCAATCAGCGATCGTTCTGATGATCTTCGATCACCGAGATCATCGGCTCAACCCTAAAACAGATATTTACAAAAAAATGAAATGCTCATAGTGTCAGGTTGTAAGGTCCTTTTTAAGAGAATGTATCGACATTTTCTTTTTCTAAAGTTACATTGTCACTTTTAGAGTAAAGCTGTGATTCAGGCCATTTTCTTAAAGCAGGTATTAATGCTTAACTGCACTGGCGTCACTCACTCTGTGCTTTCAGTGTACACTGTGCAGCTGCAATACGTTGGACTGTATGAGTATCACTGAATCTGAGCAGGGAGTTCATGGTAAGAAGCTGAAGTGAATAATTACCAGGGGAGTCACTGAGTTTTACCTCTGAGGCTCTGTCGTTAGTGTCTTTGGCGAGGTACTCCACCAGGCCACAGGTGGGTATGCTGGTGTTCTGAGCAATCCAGGTGTTGAGGTACACCACTCCCAGCACCTTCTTCATGTTTTCTCTCATCAGGTGCGTCTCCACAGCATTAATCCACGCCTGCACCTCCGCCTTCTGCTCCTCCTGATTCTCATCCTTCTCTGATTTTACTCCACCAGACTCACCTTCCTCTTGCCCATCATCCTCTTCCTCCTCTCCGTCTTCCTCGTCCCTCACTAACACCTTGTTCACCTCATGTGTCGGTTTCAAGCGATGATCTGTAGGAGGGGACTGTAGGGACTGGTAAAGTACACGTACCAGAAAGAGCTTGAAACGCCACAAATAGGGCGAGTCTACTTCCTGGATCTTTTGATCAAGCTCCTCCAGCAGTGACGCAGGGATACACTTGTTTTTCAAAATTTGCCACCTCACAATATCAAGCAGGTCGGCCATTTTGTACAAGTTCTGTGTGGGAGACTTGAGCAGCAGCGTTGCTGCCATTTCTGGTGTTTTCAGGGTCACAAAGTGAACCTGGTAGGTCCTGTTCATTGGATGGTAGCTGTCCACGATACCCTGTGTGCTCACCATCGCAATATACGCTCCGTTGCGGCTAACGGCAATCCCGTGTATCCGCCGGCTTGTTAGGTTTTCTGGTTGCAGCATGTCCTCTTGTTTGAAAATCAGAGTATTCTCAGTAAATGTTGGCGTCAGCTTTTTTATCCACCCGTCTAAGGAACATGTGTACACTGCAACGCCATGATGACTGACCGCTAGCGAGACCACAGGGAGCGAGTGAAGCCCCGCCACGTGAGAGTTGTGTACATTCAGTCCAGCCGGTGAAATCAGGAGCAAGCACCAGAAGACGTAGCAGCCGCGTGAGGCGACGATGAGGCTGCAGCTGGATTTATGGATCGGGTGGATCATCGGGACGCATTTGATGTTTTCCACAGCGATCTCGTCGCACTCCTTCCAGAGGATGACAGGGTGTCGGAGGGTGAAGTAGCCCTTCACTCCAGACAGGCTGACCGGCATGATCTTGACAGGTCCCACCTCACTGCCGATGATGAGGCCGCTCATCCTGCGATCCGCGTTTTCATACTCCCACCACGCCAAGTTGCTGGGTCTGCTCACACCTGATTCGATGATGTCATAGAACACGACGTCTGCCCCGTTTAGAAACGGCAACACAAACTTCCACAGAACAAGGTCACCGTTTTCCATTAAGACAGCCAGGAGCACCATCTCCACATCTATGCACGCGTTGTCCGGCTGAACCTGTTTGATTGTGTAAACGCTCGACCACTCCATCCTCAGAGGCGTCTGCATATGGAAACGCCGCTGCAGCTCCTCAAAGTCCAGCAGGTTAGCCTGCGGCGGCTTGTTGTCTTTTTTGGCATAGCCTCGCTCCTTTAGCCTCTCGCTGTACTTTTTGGTGAGGTCAACCAGCATGTTCCACTCGAGGCGCTTGTGGCTGTTGTGAATGGTAAGTCTATGGTCAAGTGTCAGGCAAGCGAGCAAACAACGTCCACTAGATTCACAACCTAACGGAGACCAACTGGCATACTTTATCCCTTTGTGCACTCCTATTGACGGGTTCATCACTTTGTCGGCCAGGAACACTTGCCTTACAGAGGGGTCCGGATGTGTGCAGAACTTCTCCATCACTTGGGCTTGTTCAGCTGCCGGTCCCACCTTAAAAGTTAAAAGACAAAGATCAAAGCAATAATTAGGGTTAAGATAAGTTTGCAACTCATTTCAGGGTACATCCAAACTACAAGTGATACAATATTTGAAGCTGGATTATTAGAGACTACACTTGAGTTTTGTTGAAAGATGACAAATAATTCGAAAAATTAAAAATCATCATCTCCGAAACACTTTGAAATACTCTAAATCAGTGGTTCTCAAACGTTTTGACATCAAGGGCCGCTACACTGACACAAATCAGAGCAAGGATTTGATAAGATTTTTGCTTTTGCATGTTTTCTTACGAAAAGTGTTTGAAACCCATGACCACAATATTCATACATTCGGTCCCTGTCTTACTTATGGATGGGATTATATATATAATTTTGCTGGGGACCCACAGGATCCCCTGGGGGTCCCGGAGCCCATTTTGAGAACCACTGCTCTAAATCATAGGAGCTGTTTTTTTAACCATTGAAAAATAGCAAGGAATCTGAACATGTGTTGTGCAACTCTTGTGCAGCATCTCTACACCGCTAAGTGTCAGCTTTGGGTTACACTGGCTGAAACCCAAAGGCATTAATCTAAGTACATTTCATGTATAGAGTATTAAGTGCAGGATGAACAGGACAAAAGTGCATCACTGCCAAACAAGTTGGATCAACTAGTACTCAGCATAAAATCATGTACTTTGTGACAGCGACTCTGAATGCTGTCGTCTGCTCCCAGCTCACTAACCCTCCTATTGACAAACAGTTAACCATATCTATAAATGACAGCAGAAAACCAACTTTACCCTTCTGTCACTGTGTCTAGTGGATTATTAAATTCAGCTCCGTCCAATATTTCATCTGCCAAGTGGATTTTTGGAGTGGAGACCAACCTATAAACAATCATGTTTACACACTAGAGCAGCTGCGCAGAGACATATTTACCGGAGCAAAACAGTTTTGCAGTTTCCCTTTGCATCAACATTTGTATTCCATCACTTTAATTATCTTTCTTTCAGTTTAGTAAATAATGAAAATACAGAAACATCCTCCCCTGCCAAACTAATAGCACACGAGTGAGTACTAGCTTGGCTGCGCTTCTAAGGCATGTTTACATGAGTTGCTTGACAAGTACACCGATAGTTACACCGTTACAACCCACTCACAGATGTCGTTTTGTAATCACCTGTGTGTTCTTCAGACACACTTGTGTTACTTATTAACTATTATTATTATTTATTGGCTTGTTGCAAATACTGATGACTTTACTTTATATCTGACAGGGGTCAGCAATGTGGCCAGTCTTTGTCAGATGGAGGGCTGACAGTTTTTAGTCAGTACTGTATGTTGACATTTTTTCCTTACATGATTTGGTTTTTGAATATTTCATTTTTTATTTATTTATCTTTAAATAAATAAATAAATGAACCTGGTTGTTTTAATACTGTATCCAAGGGCAGATGTCATTTTTCAGGTGTTACGGCAGCTTATATTAACATGGCAGAAGAAATGACTTGCATAAACAGATGTAAGTTTTGTATTTTACTACAGGACTTGAATTGATGATTATCCACAGTCACATTTTTTATTTACAGTTAAATGAAAGTGCTGTTGTTGTTGTTGCCTTAAAAGACATTTTTTAATCAGCCCCTTTGTCTATTAGACTGCCACCTATTTGTGTTTGAAATGCAAATCAGTGATTATAATTAGATGCTAGAATAGATTTGTGAAAAGTTATGCGAAAGTTTTGATGCAAACTACAAAAGGGAAAACTTAACCTTTTGCTAGGGGGACGAATATTTTCAGTGAAGGGCCAGATTTGGCCCACGGGCTGCTATTTGCTTAACACTGACATATGGTGTAAGGAAAACACTGTACTATAATTAATCAGGTCATTTCAATCAATTGTCCCTCTTTGGCTAAAACGCTACATAGATTTGACTTACATCTGTATGTAAATTATGTAGGCAAGACAGTTTTTATCCAATTCAGTTTTTAAAGTTTTGGACTGATGCTTTTTACCTAAAGGGAAGGCCAACTTTTTAAAAATATTAAAGTCAGGGTTGTGCCCCAGGACTGTTTATTCAATACTTTTGACCATTTTTGCATAACATCTAGAGACCTGAATTTGGTGTTTTAGCTGGAAACTAAATCTCTCACAGTCTCACAGACAAGGAAGAATACTGATTATCTTAAAACAAGAATCGGTTCTGGTACCTAATGAGGCAAAGTTAGGCGTCCACATGCCTCAGTGTCCAGAACAGTTTCCTGATTCTGTCTCATGCCTGTTTAAATTGCTACAATAATTAATTGGCAGCTTTTGATTTGGGCTCAACTTGACAGTTTTCATCTCAACAAAGTCAGCCTCCCTCTCAGCAATCATGGATTTAACAACCCAGTAACATCATCAATTCAAGAACTCAGGTAGAAACAAAAAAATATATAACAGCTGGTAACAGTGACATGATTAAATACACTTCAAAGGAAGTCTGTTGGTAAAGAGATAATGATCATGGTACATTTCTGTAACGGTCTTTTAAAATCATTGAACTACATCTCTTAACTGTAGGGTTGAGACACTGGCTTATTTAATTAATGAAGTGTTTAACTCGTTTATTAAGCAAAAATGCTAATCTCTCATTGTCTGTAGCTTCATAAATGTGATGATTTGTGGTTTCTCTGTTTTATAACTTTGTAAATTAAATGTCTTTAAGCGAAAACCAAGAAATCTGAAATCAGTCATCTTGGTCTATGGCACTTATGTCATTAACTCTTCATGACACTTTATAGTCTATAACTGATGTGTAGATGACTTATTACCTTTGCCTCCCGTTTAGCAGCTGAGATGAGAAATTTTAAAAGAAAAGCTGAGGTCAGTTCATGAATATGTAATGAGAGTGAACTGGTCCAGGAGCAGATGATAAGTGTGAAATGTGGAGATTGTTGTCACATCTCTTGAGCTGTTTCTATCTATTTTGGTTATGGCAGCTGCAGGGAGGGATGAGGGCAGCACTAACTAGCTTAGCAAAGGTTGTTGTTTATCTAATGTAAAATATTACATTTGTTACGTGCAGAGCCATTATTAGAAGTTTATGAATGCGGTCGACGACTTGACAGTTCACAACACGACCAGTGTTTACTAACTTAGCTGTGTTTCTACTATCAGGCGCACTTGCTAAGCTAATGTTAGCTGAGTCCTGGGTCGACCTGTTTACCTTATTGACCCTCCGGAGCAGACATGTGAACATTGACATTTACCCGAAGTCTGTTTGCGTCGGTGGGGACGGGGATGGAGGTCCTGTGCAGCATCAGGTCCTGTTTATTGGTGTGGACATCGCACACCAGCTCCATCACCGACAGGGAGCTGGTGGTGCATACGGCCAGGCGGTGATCCTGCGACCAGGAGAGCGGCTGCAGCCCGCTCACCGGGGCCATGAGCGAGACGACAGGGTCCCGCTTAACCGACACTCCCTCGGAACCCAAGAGTGGACCACCCTCAATCTCTGGTTCCGTCTTGATGACAACATCTCTAGGCAGTGAACTCGCCGAATCTGCCAGACTGGCGGCTGCCATGTTTTCTGTACGAGGGAAGTGATGTCAGAGAGCGCGGGAGTAAAAGAAGGAGGGACTTCCTCCGCGGAGTTAAATAGTGCGCTGTGAGTAATGTCAATAGCAATAGGGATTACATCTGTCATGCCAGTTTGCTATTGGGATGAGTAATATATATTTATATAGAAGTAAAAATAGCTTCCAAAAATTGACAAATTATCTCTTCTAGTTATTTGCCAATTACTGCATAGATATATATGATAGACATGAAAATATACATGTATCCCTACTTATATTTTGTCACATTGTTTTTTCTAACAAGTCAGTTTGACAGTCTAATTAATAATGAGATTATCCTCTATTTTCAGTTCATGATTAAATCCATTGAATCTCTGCAAAGTGTAAGAGACCTTCACTAAAACCGAAAATTGACGAGGTACAAATTGTATAAACTTTCCTCATCTGTTGCTTATCTAATATTATGTATGTATGTATGTATGTATGTATGTATGTAATCTTTTTTTGCTGCGATTATAGCTGTTAAAGGAGTTATAATAATGAGTTGAACTCAATGGAACATAGAGAACTGAAAATGGCCGTCCACCGACGCCCCATCCAACCTGACAGAGCTTGAGAGGATCTGCAGAGAAGAACGGCAGAAAATCCCCAAATCCAGGTGAGGAAAACTGCTCACGTCACACCCAAGAAGACCGGAAGCTGTAACCGCTGCCAGAGGTGCTTCAGCTAAGCACTGCGTAAAAACTCTGAATACTTATGTCAATGTGATGTTTCACTTTTTTCTTTTAATAAATTTGCAAAAATTTCTAAAATTCTGTTTTCCCTTTGTTATTATGGGATAATGAGTGGAGAGTGATGAGGGGAAAAAATAATTTAAACAATTTTAGCACAAGACTGCAACATAACAAAATGTGAAAAGCGATGGTGTCTGAAGACTGTCTGAATGCACTAAAGTATTAATGTGAAAATATGACAGAGGTGTATCATTCCTGGGGTCATTCTTCACTTCACTTAAATGCCAATCATTCTGCCCATTACCCCTGACAGACTGTCAGCATGCATCTCAAGTAATCACAATCAATAACCTTACTCAGATTTTATTAATGAGCGTTGTAATTACCCAAACATTCTGTGCATATTATCAATTTATATATTTTTCATTTTGTACACCATGTTTTTATTGACTGTCTTTATACTTACATTGCATCACATTTTTGTGAGCATCAAACCACAATTAAATAGGGGAAAAATAATAAAGGCTATACTCCCGCACATTGTATTTCCATTGATATGCATTGATAATAAAGCCAATTAAACTAAAATGATTATTATATATATTATATTCATTCATATGTGCTAGTGACTAATAATTTAATCAAAAGAATCTTAACCACGTTAAATAACAGTGACATACCTTGTTGAAATTTTTTTTTAAGTCAAATTAATGTGTAAAGCCTTTGTTGGTTATTTCGAGTTTCAAGTTAAAACCACATTTTCTTTGTTTTATGTGGAGTAGTGATCGTGCTCTGACTTTGGCAAAGACATAATGTCTCAGAACAAAACAGCACATTCAGCCTTGGCCAATGTGTCAGGACTTGCACATCCTTGTTTTAATTAGATTAGATTAGATTAAACTTTAATGATCTCCATGGGGAAATTTTGTAATCTATGTGACACATCAATTCAAAGAGGGTAGATCTGTGTTGAAGCAGCACTGGCATTCAACAATGACACATTCACCACTCTGAGAGAAATAAAGAATGAGTACAGTCCCTGACAGGCACAACATCAGTCATTTCATCTGTCTGACTGCGGTCACTTGTCACCAAGAGAGATCATTAACTGTCATATTTCATCGTTAATTAATAAAAAAAATATGAAAACTGTCCCATCCACAGTTGATAGCTCAGATATATATCAGGATGCTTTATGCGACGAGTCACCAGACGCTCCTGAACCGGTCAAAGGTCAAACTGCTGCAGTCGAATGCAGAGCTGGAGAGTCCCAGGCAGAGTGATTTGTTACAGCCCTCACATGAAAGCTCCTCTCGCAGTAGCTGCCTGACTCTCAGCAAGATGACAGCGGGATTTCAACAGGCACAGTTATTTGTCACAAAACAAATTGTTACAAATCTGTGAGACAAATATAGAATAGCGCACCCACCATGTTTTAATCTCTCATTTTTCTGTCTTTTGTTTCGATAATCGAAATGAATAAATGAACGGGGACCATGGTATGTTTCATTCTTAATGAAGCATGTAGTGAATGAATATTTCACACACCTGCTGTGTGTCTTTGGTGGATTTTGACTGGGGACCCAATCCCAGCCCGGGATGTATGAATGTTGGATTAAACATTCATCAAATGCTGTCACAAAAACTTTATCATCTCCTGTCAACCACACATAAAGATGGAAGCAAACCACCGTGCAGGCCAAAGAAGCCCAGCCATGATTTGAACCTCAGCCTTTGGTTTACTTATTGTGTGGTAGTGGAATTATTTAGGCTGCACTGGAGTCATGTCTGAAGGCATACAGGTTATGTAGTGTGGGTTTATGGATATGGATGGGGTCAGCTCAGGTCAATCCCCTGCATCTCTAATATCCACCTGCCGTCTTGTTATTGCCTGCAGGTTCCTCCTCAGCCCTTCAGCCCTCAGTAGACCACATCCTCTGCTGTTTGCTCACTCTGAGTGTCAGTGGAGCTGCTTACATGTATCTTGTGAGGAAGCCCGCAGGGACGTTTTGATGCATGGTTCATCATACATGTTTTAATCATTCAGTCTCTCAGACACCTCCCAGGAGGGGGCTGCTGCAGCACATTACCGAGTACACACAATTAGTGATATAATCATGATGATGATAATGAAATGTATTTAGAGCATATCAGCGTGGTTCATTCTGTTCAGGGAGACATTAGCAGGACTGCAGACCTAGAAAAGCCTCGGCGCTCGGGCTCCTGGCGCTCTCCCTCTGGAGACTGGCAGAGCCCGGCAGGTTGCCACGTCAGAGATTAGCAGTCATAGCAGTCGACTTGGCGCTCATTCTGCGCTGTCAACTGCGAAAGCCTCACCTGACAGGTGTTGCTCTCAATCAGTGCTCTTCTGCCCCCCCATGCTGTCCTTGGGGCGGGAAGGGATGAGGAAGCCTCCCTTCCCCCTTTATACATCCTGACAGCCTCTAAAAGGCAATTCTGTGAGATGTGTAGGGATTCATACACCAGCAGAGCAACAGCAAATCCACCTCTCAATGACAAAACTATTGATATCACATCAGTGGTATCAGTAGGAAACACAGTGCTGGGCTTTTATTTAGCTCCCCTCAGGGATGTTCAGTCACCTGATAAAGGTCAAGGTGATAAGATGTCAGGATCAGAGGGAGCTCTTCAATGGAAGAATAACCGTACATGCTGTGAACTGTTTTAACAGACTGTAGGGCAGAAGGAAGCCAGTGATCACTGGTCAAAAATAACAGTAGGACAAGGGTGTCTTTGATCAGACTTGATTTATGTTTCTGTAAATATTCTATTTAATACTGAATTGCTGAAAAAAAATCTGGCATCTGTCATCCACATGTCTATAATAGAGAATAAATAACCACATTCATTTTAATTCATTTAATTTCAAACAGTATTTATCAAAAAAAAACAACAACTGGCATTTGTTATACAGAATGAATGGCCTCTTATCATTATTTGTGATAACTAAGGTTACAGTATCAACAGACAAAATCAGACAGTTGACAGAAATTCTTTTAGACCAGAAGGAGAAAGTCACATGGGAAAACCCACATGTGAATCATCCCCGATGTGGACAGGACAAAAGTCTCAGACCATTGTCCCATTCACTTTAATAAGATAGTAGTCTCAGACCCAATTGCCTATTGAACACGTGACCTGTGAACAGCTGTTTTCCTTTGGAAAGCAGTCTGCTGTTCTGTGTATAATACAGAATAATGGCAGCTGTTGTTTCTGGAAAGAGACACTACTACTGAATTTATTAAATGATATTTTTTGGCGCTATGAGCACCACAAACACATTTTAATTCACCCCGCTGTACTGTGGTAATTTAGTAATATGTTATGTTTCAGTTCAGTGTGCTACTCTATTTTGGCAACGTTGGCTAAATCCAGTGCACGTGACTATTTAAATGGTCGAAGACCCGGCCGGTGTTTTGAGCATGGCGCGCGAGGATAACGTAGAAACTCCGCAGATAAATTACCTGGTTTGTCGCTACTGCTGTTCTCTGTGTAGCTTTCAAACATAAAACTTTTTTGCCAACAGTCTTCAAGCGCCACTGGGAGGGAAAGCTGGAGTTTCCTGTTTTGTGTAGAAAACGTGTCCTGTAAAAGACGGATTTAACATCAGCTGTGTCTGGCCTCACCTGAACAAGGTAAGCAACTAGCTTAAATGCTACTTGTGGTGTCATGTGTATTGAGTGGATCTTAGCACTGTTCAGTCACTGAATCGTGTTTGTTGGTTGTTAATTTCTGCTGTTACAGGCCTTTTTACAGCCGTCATGTTGACAAGTCAGTCACAGGTGTAATTAATAATATTAATGAAGGTTGAATTTCATCTAGCTGCTTCAGTTTCAGGGTCCTGTGTTGTGTATACTGACTCACTGTCGCATTGTCATAACTTACTTACACTTGCAGTATGTGTAAAAGAGCCATCTTTAATTAATATCATTATTGTTAACACCTGTGTTTTTTTCCTATCATGACAAGTTAAAAAGTGTGCAGTGAAAAGGACCTATTATAATGTCTGAAACCTGTGTGCTGTTTTTGTATTGACACTAATAATGAATTATAGGAGCTGGGCTGTTTTCTCTTCATTGTTGTTTGGCAGATTATGATGCTCTCATGCTGTTGATTTATAAGGTATTGAAATAGAAATACTTGAATTTGAGTGTTGTTGGTGTTCATTGGATTGATTACCTGTGATATTGGCTTAGTGGGCAACACTACACAGACTGTGTGCTCCAAACTATGTCTATATGATTGCTGGGTTTGGATTTATCCATCAAAGTTAAGTGCAGTTTATTCTGTGCAATCTTTGGAGGTGCCATGTTGGAAAAAGTCCACATAATAGCTGGTGTCAAATCCAGTTTTGGAGGGAATATTGTTGTTACCGTCTCCAAACACTGCTGCAAACACTTGCTGCTTCCTTTGTTGATGCTGCTCACATACCATTTCACAAGCTTACACCCAGCATACAACCGTGGCCTCCAAGTTTTGTCTTTTTTATCAGACACTACAGAGGAAGCTGTTAGTTTATTAGCTTACCGCATCTTGCAATCACTGTTTTATTATTGCATACACTTTCCAATGGAGGTTTGTTACATTTTTTTTGTCAACAAATCTCCACTATTGTAGGTGCTTGAATTTTCTTACCCTGCATTACGACCATTAGCCTGGTTTTCTGATTCACCACCGTGCATCCTTGAGATTTAGTGGCTTTGCAATATAATAAGGTCTGTAAGACTTTCTTTGTAACTGAGTAGTTTCAAACTGGCTGTTTGTCAGTTTCCTCATAAAAAATGATCTAATGGAGAGTGATGACTGCGTCCAAACAGCAGATCACCTGTGATCATTTTGCATGATAATATATGTCCCCAGGACTCTAATGTATAAGAAGTAACTTTCCAGAACTGCTGAATCAAGGGACTATTTGTTTAGTTTACAAAATCCTGCCACTCAGCTAGAAGATATGTTTACCTGAGGCCAGGCCCTAAACTGTAGGGTTATTAAGGGAAACATGGAAACTGATTGGGTGGAACTCAGGAGGAAAACCAGCCTTTCTATTTATTCCCAGCAATAATGGCTGAATTATTCATCCTGTGTGATGATTAATTAAAAAAGGCCCCAGGTCCTGTGGCAGGTACAGGCTGCCGAGGCACACACTGACATTCCCATGTGATGTGCTGAATGTGTCTGCCTCCGCCTGCCCTTCTCCTGCTTTTCTCTGCACGTCTTTAGGGAAGCTGCTCTCACACACATTACATGCCTGTGCACCCAACACTTTAACCTAATTCACAAATACATGAGGTGAAAGACGAGGTCCTGGTAATCGTATGTAAAAGCAGACGGGGGTTCAGGTCGAATTTTCCAATAGTTGTCATGGCTCACTTTAGCCTCTTTAGGATCTTTCTGAATGGAAAATGCAACGTAACAGAGTTGGTATGCCAGTAGGTTCTCACAGTAGACTGATAATGATTTTAAACGGTTAATTAAAAGGGTTTGTTCCATCGTCCCGTCGTCTTAAAATCAATAAGAACATCAGATATCTTCAGTTGTCAGTAGCTGATAGATCATCAATCAGCTCGAACCTGTGGACAAATATGTTTGATTTATTATTGTTTAAGATGTGACCTGGACCAGAGTGGAATTAAAAAGAAATCCAATAACTGCAGAGTTGGAGATGTTGAATATCATTGGTTTCAGTCCCCCTGATCTTGGACGCACAAACTCTGCTTTAAAAGAACCTTTAGAATAAATGAAATGGTTATTTGGATTAGCAGTACTCAGGAGAGTATGAAGTCTGCAAAACAAAATGACCACAGACAGAGAACTTGTCTTGATGTGGACTCAGAGAGATTTCATAGAGCTGCAGCTCGCAGTTTTATCCTATGTCCATATTTGTATCACCAGCATAATTCTGTGGAGAAACCCTGTTGTACACATTACTAAACTGCCACTAATCTGGACATTTTAGCACTGCAACTTGTCACCTACACAATTTGTTTCATTAATGACAATATTTGATTTCATTTTTAAACAGAAAAAGCATCAATAAGATTAAAATATTGTTGTCTGAGAGCTAAAAAGACAAATGAGGATGTTCTGAGAGACTGAAGCAGAATATGATGACTAAAATAAGTGATTACAGGTTGGCCCATTAGCAGGAACTGTTCATATTTGCTCCAGCGCATTTTCTGTGTGCAAATGTAAAATAAGGATTTTTAACAACAGCTGTTAAGAGCTCATAGCTGATGGAGTCTATGCGATGGCTCTAACACACTCCAGTTTGGAAGATGCATTGTGTCTCACTGTAACCAGTGGCTGGTTGCTGCCAGACTCAGGTAGGCAGCGGCTGTTGCATCCTCTGACCTAGTGTGGGCAGCTGGCAGTGGGCAGGACATGCCCTGTGGCAGTGCCAGAGGAAGGCCAGGAGGGCTGGGGTCCGGGCCTGCTCTCGCCTCTGCTCGGGCCTCGCTAATGGAATGGGGCTGGGCCGCCCATATGGCACTTGTGTGAAGAACTGGTAGCTCTGAAGGTTGGCATGCAGAGTCACCAGGCAGTCTCCCGTTAGATATTAAACAGGACAGGGCCAGACCTACATGATCACCCCCACCACCACCACCACCAAGTGTTATGGATGTGCTCGCTGATGGGGATGGAGACACACCTGTACCAGAGGCTTCCATTTGCCCCTAAATGATCATACTGCATTTTTTTTCATGTTTTATTCTTGACTGCAAATTGGCAACTATTTACAAAATCACTGCAAGGTATTAAGTTGATTCCCTACCATCCAGGCAGCATTTAGTTTCTAGTTTGCTATAGAATGGAAAACAACTTGCAAATTTTGAAGTGAACAGTACAATGTGGTTGTAATTCAGTTGAGAGCAGGGACTGCTTTAAAAATTCTCCCTTGTTGGTGCATGTCGACATTAAAAAAGCCACTGTGTTTAGAGGCATTGTGGAAAAACCGAAACTGTGAGACAATAAAAGTAAGCGTTGTGTGTGGAATAATGTGATTTTGCTCATTTCTTTGCAGCATTTTGCAAGTAGAGTTGTTGGTAGTGACAACAGCATCGAGCATGTGCACAAAAGCAGCGCTGCTACACATGAGACAGAGGCATAAATCCTTTACTCAAAAAGTGAAGACTATTTTCTCAGTGATTTTTTCAGGCCAGTCGGAATTTATCGAGAAAGACCTCAACTTTATTTAGTAACACTCTACCATTTTCAGTCAGACTTTGTTTGTGATTTGCAGCAGTTACTCTAAGAAGGCCTCACTTGTGTTTCTGTGGAGCTGGTCAACAGAAACAGTTCAGGTTAGTGAGCCAACAACTTGGAGAACGTCCTCTACTTGGAGGTCAAGGAAAAATTGGTTTGCCAGGATGTACGCGGTGTTAGCTCCATGTAAAGGAGCTGGCCAGATAGGCTGTGTGTAGGCAATAAGGTGGACAGGGGGAGAGCAGTGTAGCCCACCAGCCCTCTCTGGCACCAGCCCGACCTGGCTCCTCTCTGAGTTGCGTGGGACCAGGCGAAAGAGAGCCACATGGGATGGGAGGAGAGGGGAAAAGTGTGTTGGAGCGGTCTGCAGTGTTAACAAATATGTTCACATCCTGTATATACTCGGATAATGCTTACCCTCTCGAATAACTCTGTGCTCCTTGCTGACTGTACCACACAGGCTGATGCAAACAGAACTAAAATTACCACTTCAGGGTGACACTGGCAATTTGTACTGCAGACCTAAAAAGGGAGAAATAGCGAGGGTAATTACAGTCAGCGGAAAAATACAGTTTGACGTTGCCCTGCCCTGGTTTTCCTGCTAATACTCCATTAAAAAGTGAGGCCAGACTTTTAAAACAGGTCACTCTTGCTAACCCTCCCTCCCATCTCCATTTCTACCACCTCTCTTTTTCTCTCTCTCTCTCTCTCTCTCTCTCCTCCACCTCCTCCTCCTCCTTCTCCTTCTACTTCCACCAACCACCTCTCTGGATCTGGAACAAAAGCCACCTCCGCTGCCTCCACCTCCCCTCCCCATCTCCTGCTTTTCCATTTTATTGGTGACAGCTGCCGCGAAACAAACTCGCGGAGCGAGAGAAATGATGTGTCAGTGGAAGGTCCTTTAGCTCGCGCTGCTAATCTGTCACACGCCGTTTGTTGTTTACTGTTTCCTCCTGCTTGCCGACTGGCCGGCAGTGTGCGCCTCGCAGTAATGGCGACAGATGCTGACCCGCAGAAGTGTGAATCTTGCCGATTTCTCCCTGCTGTCAACCTGTAAATTACAGCTATCGGGAGTAATTAGACCCGATAAAACCCTTCCAAGCCTCACCCCCCTTGACACACACACAGACACACACACACACTGCTTTGGCCTGTCAGTGACCTGAGTGGGTGCCATTTTGAGAAAGAAGAATGCAGACCCTAAGCTGTTGTGTTAAAACTATTGTTTTAATTGTGTATCTTTACAGCTTTTGCATTTAAAATGAAATTAGGAGATCATATACTTTCATGATAGTGGCCTCTGTAAAATTTTGAGCACTCTGTTCTGCTTTAAGGATTTTGTCTCTTTTGGGTCAAAGTGTGACATCTTTCCCCAAAACACTTCATGACTTTGAGGACTCTAAGATCGATGCTGGCAGCAGCTCTGAAGTTGCAGAGGTGAGTTGGTCCACAGTGAACTACCTTGGATGAATCTGCAGACACGGCCAGTCGTCCTCTACTTATCCTCACTGAGGTTTTACAGGGTCAGTGGGGTCCTGGGCACAACCAGAGAAGTCAGCATCGAGGCCACCTCTTCTTGCCCTGGCATCCGTGTTCGGCCTGCAACCACCACGGCGGCCACCACTGCCAAGCATGCTCTTAAAAGCAAGGCCTGTGCCCCTTTAAGTAACTTGCGCGATACCAAAGGTCACGCAGCCGGGTCTTGTCATCCTCTCCCCTACTCTCTGCCCTCCTCCTCCACCTCCTTCTCCAGCCCTCGGTGCCCACTTCCTGACCATCAGAGCCAATCACTTTCCACCCCTCACCTCCTCCGCCGCCAATGCCGAGCGGCAATCTGTCACCCGGGCACTAGGAGATGCCACCCTGCCGGCCGCCTTCCGTACACTGCGGTAATGGCTTCTGGCAGCCCTAGAAAGATAAGTAACCGGCAAAAAGGCAGGAGAGAGGGATGAAGAGGGAGGGAGGGCCAGGGGCCAGAGAGGAGAGGACCCTCTCTCACATCCAGCCTGCCCCCATCTCGCCACTGCTCGACCCTCCTCTCCCCCTTTCGCCTCACCCCACTTTGGCCTGGTCGCTTTGCACGATACTTCAGTGAATAAATGAGTCGTTTTAATCCGACTGACAAGCTGGCATTGCCCAGCCCTGCCCTCCATCTGTACTGGCGGCCAGCGCAGCAGCAGGCCCCAGGCAGCCCGATGTGCCAATCCAACACACAGCTTATCCTGGCTGTAGCTTCAGGGACAGAAGGGTTAGAGCTCTATGCGGCTGCTACCCTCTCCACCAAAAGAGCTATTTATATAAGAAAGGGATTAGCCGGTGGAAGCTTTGATGAACTGGAAAAAAATTATGAATTTGCTCCCATCTTGCTCTAGTGCACGTTTGAAGTTTCCTTGCCTTTTTAAATGGAAACTGCAGTTTGCTTTGTGCTTTTGCGTCTGATAAAATGATCGAGTGTTGGTGTTGCATTGCGTTTTACACTCGACTCAAACAACTGTTTATTTTTTTGGGCAGTCGTGAGCTTGCCAAAGCAGTCGTGATATGATTTAGTTCTTCCCACAATCGCACTCAACTCTGCAACAGATGAACCTGCTCGCTCGATGGCGTTTGCTCGGTGACAAACGTGAAACTGAAACTAGCCTCATTTTCATCTGTTCCCACCACTGAGGGGTTAATTTTGCGCTGTCATCCCTGGCACAGCGAGAGGCCAAATGCACTATAACTCACGCCGTCCGCTGTCCCGACTGAAAAACCCAGAGGGAGAGAAAAAACTTGGCCGCAGGAGGTGCTAAACCCTCTGCTCCATTTCCT
This sequence comes from Seriola aureovittata, assembly GCF_021018895.1. Classification (NCBI taxonomy): domain Eukaryota; kingdom Metazoa; phylum Chordata; class Actinopteri; order Carangiformes; family Carangidae; genus Seriola; species Seriola aureovittata. Next base: position 5,941,971 of record NC_079381.1, read on the forward strand.
CTCTCCACAAGCTCCTCTCCACTCCCTCACTTGGCCATGTGTCACCTCCAAGTCGATTGGGTAACATTTGAGTGCCCAATTAAGCGCAGGGGCTCAGTCCGGGCCCCCCTCTGGGTTCCGTTCAGGCACGTCACCGATGAGCAGGCTGCCATCTTCCCTGTGAACCACACACACTCGCTCACATATATAAATATATACACACTCCTCCCCTCTCATTCTTTTTCATGCTTACTTCCCCCGTCTGTTCTGCCTCTTTTTCACACAAACACTCTCTCCTCCCTGGTTAAAGATCCCCCACAGATCTGATTGCAGCTTATCTTTGGAACAGGAGGTTATGACTGTTTGATCCATGGCTGCCGAACCCGTTGCCAGTTATACACCGGGGCCTGGATGCTGCTTATTAACGGGAGGGGTCCTCCCACTGCGGCGCTGAGGATCTGAGGGCCCGGTGTTTTGCTGCTTTTGGTGGAAGATTAAGCACTGTTTTCTTAAATTAGCCTGGAAAACATGAAGCATAAACATAAAAGAAAATATTCTTTATCCACAAGGTCAACTAGGCGCTCATTATCACCCAGATTGAATAATTACTGAACTTAAGAAGTGCAGAAAAAATAAAACAACAACTCAGAGTTAGCGCAGTCAGGCCTTTTGAAGTGTTAAAGGACTGCTTATTCCCTTAACTGGAGTGAAAGAGCAGTGCTGGATAATTTAGGTTACAGGCTCGGCAGTGACAGCTGGGCAGCATTGAAAGCCAACCAAATCGACATAAATCACAGAGTTTTTTTTCAATAAGTAGGCTAATATCTCAGAATGGTGTTTAATGTTTTATTCAGCACCGAGGCAGGGACAGTGTAAAGGGACGGCAAGTGTTTTTGAATGCAGATGGGAAGTGGAGGGCTGGGCAGGATTTGGCATCTCCCTGCGGTTGCCTCCGAGCACACCGGCCCTGTTAAAGGAGCGCAGGAACGATCCTCGCCCCTCTTGAGCCCTCTCCATATTAAACAAGTGCTTTGTAAGTGTACCGTCATTACTATTCATCACAAATAAATACTTAAGCACTGAGAGCTTAGCACCCTGCTGCTTTACAGTTATCCATTATTTCTGTCACCTGGTTGTCCTTTTTCTGTCTCCTCCCCTCTCTGCCTCTCTTTCCCTTTTGTGACTGAATGTTGCGGTGCCCTTCAACTCAGTAGTGTGCTGGGAGGGAGCTGGTGGCTAGGGCCCATGTGCCAAGCCTCCCCGCTTCGTGTCCCATATTCCCTGCCCTCACCTGAGGCCTTGCCCCAACAGGAGAGCAGGGCCAGAGGCTGTATTGTGCTTCATGTGCTTCCCAAGACGATGCCCTTCTACTGTTTTCAACACTTTTCACCTCCACACTTTTTTTTTTTTTTTTCTCTTTTTCCACAAACATAACAAACACACCCACACAAACACCCCTGAAGTTCAAACACGCACCAAGTCCACTCCTGCCGCAGACATGGGGGCAAAAGTCCACTGCACCCCGTCCTCTACGGCGGGTTTTTGGAAGGTGATACAATCCTTTTTCCTCTGCCACGGTGCTTAGCGGGCTGGCTGGCTCCGGTGCAACGCGGCGTGCGCTGGCGTGGACTGAGCCTGGGCCAGTGTGCGCTCAGAAGCTGATGAATTGCAGGCGAGATACGGGGCGGCAGCCGGCGAGGAGCTCCGGCGAGCGGCCGTCACACACTATCACCGTCTGCTCGTGTGATGGGGGAAATCGGAGAGACAGCGCTGACAACTTAATTTAACACTAGATCTGGAGGAAGCCAGAGTGCCACTGCGCTCTGGATAATTGATAACTCTGCCACCCCGCCATACCTCGCCATACCTCGCCTCACCTCGTGCCCACCACACCTCAGCTCATCTCATCATCAACCCAAATCAGTGGTGGACACAATACTGTACAGATTTTAAAGCTTGTCAGGTTATTTTGCACCATACAAGTGCTATTTCACTCCAGATGCAAGGGTGTGAAAAGTATGTATGGACCGCAGTGGTGTGCTGAGTGTCTGACTTCTATCTGTGTTTCTTGTTTTTTAAATCCTGGTGCCAAGACGGTATTTGGGAAATATAAATATTTTTTTCTACAAAACCTTTTTCCTTTAACTTAAAAACACAGTGACCCTAGCAGCCATAGAAAACTTTCCTACATGAAAACAGACTAAAATGAGCAAAATAATGATGTTAATCAGGAAAAAGCTGATGAAAGAATAAGTAACCAAGACTAACAAAACTAACAAAAAGTACTGAGGTTTAATATAGAGCCACAGCTTCCAGGCTTTTAGGGCTTTATGCTGCTTTCTCCTTTTTAAAATATAGTGATTCCAGTTTGATAGGATACACTGTCTCTCCATCATCCTGACTTCCCAGTGACTATGATGCTGAAATAACTCCTTGGGCTGTGGTGGTGTGGCGCTGCAGGAGGGATTACACTGCCTGGATCTCCTTCACAGGCTGTTGGAGGCTGCCGAGCAGGAGCCTGGTTGACTGGTAATGCCTATTAATTACTAATACAAACTGCTAATTAGCAGACCAAACACTGGCATCTGTACAGTTTGTTTTCCCTGCAGCGATGATATTGAGTTCTAACACAAAGAGGCAATAAACCTGAGCTGCCTGATGCACGTCAGAATCAAAGGGGACTTGCTGCTAAGCATACTTAATGCCAGCATCATGTACCAGAGAGGTCAAATAAACAGCCAAACCAAATTTCATAAGGATCAGATGGTACAGGGCCGCCGTAAGATCAGAACAGGACAGAAGTACTTTTACTCAAATGTACTGCTTGTCTGCAGATGCAGATCTCTGCAGATCTAGAGCTACTTCAGTGTTCCCACTTTTGGAGACTTTAGACAGGTGTATTTAGGCTGTAGGTGCAGATTCAAATTTTAATTAATTATTGATAAGTTCATTAAAATTATGCTATTGTCAGGGAATAAACCTGAATGTCAGAATTGTGAACTATTCAGAAAAGCAGATTTATTGTAGTTTGATCTTTCTACTTCTAACTTTTACTCCAGTAATACTTTTAATTCAGTACTGTTACTTCTTACAGTACTTTGGTACAGCTACAGTGACTTACTTTAGTTTAACAGCTTGAGTGATTTGGGTATTGACTGTCAATACTTCTTTTGTGTTGACTGAAATGCGTTCATAGCATTGAGTATTAAAGGCTGTGCAGTACTGACCGGCATCGAGTGACTAGAATATCTAATCACCAGATTTCTAATTTTGTTTACTTATTAGCAGGTATTGTTGTTCCTGATTTAAAACAACTTCTTCATTCAGGGAAAGTTCTTTTATGGCATTTAACATTTTAGTACTTTAAGTGGAAAAGAAGGGTTTTGTAAAACTTTTTTTTTCTCAAATTGTAAATTTAATAACAAAGCTCAGGTATTGTATTGAGAATAGCAATGGAACATTTCTAACAATGCCTATCCCGAGTATTGTAGTTAGGATGCAGAAATCACCATGGGGTGTGTTTATAAATGACACTTGCACATTCGGCAACTTTTGAGTACCACCCCCAGGCCCCACCCATCTCTTCCGAGCCAAGATGAGATGCCACCCCACCCTGCCACCCCGCGCTTCTCACACACAAAAAATAAATGAGTAATCGGCCACAAAGTGTCAGCCAGCCTTAATCCCCTTTTAATTTCCTTGTGGGGCCTGCGCCAGGGCTCTGGCTGCAGCATGAAGGTGGCCGCTGATGGCAGGATGGCCGCGGTGACAGGCAGGCATGCAGCACAGGCCTGGGGGTCTTTACTGGGATCCAGGCAAAGAAAATACAATAACCACACACTGCCACCACTGTTTGCCTTACACTTGAGCAGGATTTAGGTTTTCCCAGCACTCTGTCACAAGTATGTGTGCACACGTGCACACACACACACACACACACAAACACACACACACACACACACACACACACACACACACACACACACACACACACACACACACACACACACAATCGTCATGCCACCAGATTGTACTGTGGACATATGCATGCTCTTTTTTTCTCTGCTTACCTCGTGAGGGTGCACACACACAAACACACACCTACATGCATACATTAAGCATGTGCTCGAGCACTCAAGCACACCCCTGGTAATACTACTCTAGATGAGGCTATTTATATCTTAATTTATACAGGTTGCTCTCAGCGTAGGGGTCGTCGCCACACAGCTGCCCAATCCCTGGCAATCCCACAATGCCAAGAGTATTATCTCCTTTTGAACAGCAATTTATTTTCTTCCCTCCTCAGTGTTACTCAAAAGTAAAGGTCCTTTCATTAAAATGTATGCTTTCTGAATGCATCCACACCGGAAAAGGGCAGCCGACGAACGGCATTCACTCCCTGTTCACGTAATGAAAGGCGTGGAGGAGGAACGAGGTACAGGCAGAGGAGACGTCTTTGTAACACATTTGCCCAAGAGGTGGGTTCAGTGGAACAAAATGGAGAGGGTTAACGCTATTCTGGCAGATGAAGGAATTTTTCATGACATTTACACACAGCAGGGATTTTCTCCCTGGAAGCACCCTCATAACACTTGACTACACAGCATATGAGCAGTGGCATATGTATTAAGTGTACAAAATATTAAAAGTGCCTCTTTGTTCCAGGAAGCACACACTTGGATGAAGTTACACGCACTTTTAATGATGTGATCTGCTAATTTTACACCAGTGGCAATGAAGAGATGTGAAAAACGGTAAACATTTTTTTGAGGTACAGATTATAGGGCCATTCAATGTATCACCTGGTTGATCGGTTTTGTATTACATGTCGGCAACAAGGACAATAACTTGAATTGCAAATTTCTTGAAAAAATTTAAAAACAGTGTCGCCATGCTTGTGTCCACTAGAGAGCAGTCACAAGTTCATTTTTCAGCTGTTAAATGTCCTGTTCAGTGCATGTATTGCTCACAATGACCAAATATGAGCAAATAAATTCATGTAAAGAATCTTTATCTTTTAACTCTCAAATATAGAAATTGGTATTTGTCTAAAAATCGGTTGGATTTCAGTGGATTGTGATAGAAAAAGGTGTCAATTCAGTTTTGTAACTGCAGTGTTGAAACTGTTAGTTTATGAGTACGTTAGTAGCCTGACCTGAACATCTTTGGTTTTGGGCGGCAAATTTTATGATGTCACCTTGGGTTTTAGGAAAGTGTGATGAGCATTATTCACAATTTTCTGGTATTTTATAAACGTAATGATTAATCTATTATGAAAAAATAATAAGCAGACTAATTTATTGTTAAAGTAATCATTACTTGTGGCCCTGAAATCTTTTACCGAGTTAAAAAAAAAAAAAAAAAAAGTATTGTAATTGTATCTGGCTCCAGCTTCGCAAACGTGAGGAATTGCAGCTCTTCTGTCATCGTAAATTGAACTTGAGCTTTGGACTTTAAATGGATAAAATGAAGAAACATATTTAAAGACATCACCTTGGGCTCTGGGAACTTGTGATGGGCTTTTTTCTTTCTTTTTTTCTTTTAAATTTCTACGATTTTCTGATGTTTTATAGATTAAATTATTATTCGATTTCCTGATAGATCAATCCATAATGAAAATAATCTTTGGCTGCAGTGCTATGTGAATGTTTCTCCTCTTTCCTACTCTTAAATTTATATTAAAGCATCAGCTATGTTGTTTGATTATAAATAAAGCCCTCTAAGTGGAAAAGAGAATATTCAAAGTGTCTCTACTGTCTGTCTATAAGGGTTTTTCTAATCGCTAATTCTCACAGCAAAGGTCTTTATGGCAACATAAGGGGTTAGCCTAGATTTTCAGTCCAGTCTCATTTAAGGCTAATTCCTGTGTGGGTCTGGGTGTTTGATCCCATTGCCCATCTGAAGTAATTAAAGGGTTATTAGTAAACAGATATTCACGCTCGCTCACTCTTGCCAACTGTTTCATGCCATCTGCTGCCGGCGCACGTGCTTTGACATTGGAAATATGCTGCTGAACTGACACGGGTGTTTCAACGCATAGGGAATGAACCAAGCTTTCATCAAGTCTAAACACAGTCAAACAGTGTCATCTTTTGTGTGTGTGTGTGTATGTGTCAGTGTGTGTCAGAGAATAAAATAGAAGGAAGAGCAGGAAATTATAAGCCCTGCTTGTGCTATTTTAAACCTGCTTGTTAATTTCAATCCCTTTTAACTGGCTCTACTTTTGATACCAGCCAACCACTATTCTTATATTTCATCTCCACAGCCCTCTCTCTTCTTCTCCTCTCCATGTCTCTCTCTGTCTCTCTGTCTCTCTCTGTCTCTCTCTCTGTCTCTCTCTCTCCTCTCTCCTCTCTCTCTTCTTTCTCCTCTCTCTCTCTCTCTCTCTCTCTCTCTCTCTGGCTCCAGCTCTGTCCTCCTGTCTGTTTTTATCCTTTTTTTATTTTCAGTAATATAGAAGGGATTAACCCTGCTGGCCCCTGGGTGGTTACTGTTTCATTTTATTCTTATTAAAATCTTAAGAACCTGCTTTATTATTCCTGTTTGATACTACCTCAATAATCCTCTGCCTGCCTGTGTGTGTGTGCGTGCGTGTGTGTGTCTGTATGTGTGTGTGTCTGTTTGTGTGAGTGGGTGTGTGTGGCATGCAGCCACAGACCAGTAGGTGAGCTGTGTGATGGATTTGGGCTGTGATGGTTTGGGCTGGCAGGAAGACCAAGACACATTACACAAATTTTAATCATGCGTGTGCAACATATAGATGCACAAACACACTATTCTGCTGGGTCTGGAATCCAGGAGTTTATCTTTTTGCACATTTAAGGCCTTAATATATTGAGAAAAGCATCATAAAATGACACGTTGTACATTTCAACTCATCGTCTCATGTGTTTTTCTGTAATATGTTCTGACAGACGTACTTTTTTCCCCGTCCGTGTTGAGATGGCTATTACTGCTGATGGGTCTCTAGTGTTTGCTGTGATCTTTCTTACTGCGAGCTTCATTGATTTTGTGAAACCTCTGATAAATCTCAGACAGGAACGAGACAGGAGTGTTGTCACAGCAAAGCTTCCCTGGATCACGCCGTGATTTCTCCTGCAGTTCCACTGACCCGGGGAGGTTTATTTAGAGAAGCAGTGCAGAGTGGCACTGTTAGGTGCTGTCTGCCAGTGTTTCATTACATCTGCAGCTAAATATTTTAAATTCAACCTCCATTGAACATCAGCTTAAGGACGGCAGGAGGTGCTGATCAATGCATTTAGAATTTTCATTCGTTTCTTGCATTGAATTTTCTTATTTTAATTTAAGGTGCATATGCATGAGTCAGAAAGCGCCCTGCAGTAGCTCTCGCTCTGTGTTTTCTGTGCCATATATGAGCAGGCAAATGAAAGAAGAAAAAAAAAAGAATAAATTAAGATTTGATTTCATCCTGCGAGAGGAACTAGCTAATGTGACGTTAACCTATCATTTAGTATGCTTTTGGAGAGCATCTGTCCAAGTCCAGCTGTAAGCTTTTCAACCTGGAGACCAATCATCTCTTCATTAAAAGTGTGATACTGTTCAAGTGTCTCCGCAGGCAGCCGGGAGCACAGAGGATTACACTATCGACTTAGTGAAAGGTCAACATTATTTGATTTTCTCAAAGGTTACTATTTATACCTATTTATTGACTGCCATTTTCTCATAACATATCTGAGCGCGCTGGAACGCAGCACATATATTCATCTTCTGTCTTTGTCCTTGCGTTCAAGAGTCTGCAAAAGTGTGTGCATTCTAATTTCTCATTTACGATGCATTAAATTCAGATAAGAGGATTGTTGGGGACAAAGCTGATCATGCTGTGCGAGATGAATCAGAAATTGAACCAAAGTGTTTCATTAAGAGCTGTTGGCTGGCTGCTAAGACAACATGGGGGTGTAATCCCCACTTTCTCTCCCACTCTCCTTCCTTTTGCTTAGTTTTTTACTCTTTCTGTCCCTTTTCATCACTCTCTCTTTTACACACATCCTCTACAGGTGCATATTTTGTCTCCTCCCAAAAAACTTCCTCTTTCTTCCTGACTTTTTGCCTCTCTTTCCCGTTCCTCCTCTTTCCTCTCTTTCCTCCTTCTCGAAGGCCTATGAGAGCACCTCCTCCTCGCAAACAGAGACATAACCAAATCCCCCCCCCCCTCCTCCTGCCTGTGCACCGGGGTCACACCGTCAAAATGACTCTTTTTATTACAGTTCATAAACAGCGGCTCCCCCGGCGGCCCCGGGAAATTTCACATAAACTTTGATCAAACAGACGTTAGCCTCGCTGGTCCTCAACAAGCCCTCTCCACGCGTGAAAATAGCTCCGCTCAATCACAGGCAGAGAAAACACGCCGAAAACAGTGCAAATAGCAAGGCAGTCACTGATATATCAAGTCATTATTGACCAGAACACCTGGGGAATATATCTCATATAAAAACAATAAGTTACTCTTTGCCTTTTTTTCCTCCTCAGCCCTCCCCTCTTTTAGCAGAGGCAGAAATGTAAGGCGATGCACTGGCAGTAAACTTTGTGGCTTAAAATTAATAGCTTCGAGGGGAGCTCAGGTGAGCGATCCAAAATGATAAAAGTATCCAAAATAAAAAGCAGCGGTTGATTTAACTGTGTGTGCGTAGACGCTGCGAGCTGTACAATAGTTCTTCACAGCCTTCGCTGGCTTCATCTTCCTCTCCGTCTTGTTTAGTAGAGCTGTCAGACCAGTTTTTCTCAGCGTCTAGGGTTCGCAGTGCTCCCCTGTTGGTAATCGTGCTCGAGGCTCGCTCTAATGGAGATGAGCAGCAGGAAAGCGACACACTGTTTTGTTGTTTAGTCGGTGCTTTCAGGGTGGAGTTCCTCCACATTTTTATGATTGTGGCTCAATATCCGAAACACAGGGCAAAGGTCAGTTCCTTTTCACTGGTCTCAGGTACTGGTCAGATGGCCTTTAAGAGACGTTTTCATCCCAAAATATTTAAAATGTCACCTGATGTTACATATTCCAAACATCACACTTGTTTATTGCACATCTGCTGCTAAAATACTATAAATGAGCAAAACGTATGCAACATGTAAGCTTTAATAAATCTTTCAAATGGTAATTGTTTATTATTTTAATTTCCTTTTAATATCCAGCACAGGGAAAATATAGAGACAGTCTTTAATTTCATTGCTATGAAATGTATATTTCCCACAAGTAAAGAAATTCAAGAAATGAAATCACTAAACTGCTTTAACATCAAATTACAATTAAAGCAATTGAAGGTTTGTGAGTGGAACCTTCTGAGGGTGATATTGATTTGACGACATTATAGATTCCTCTGCTGATGAAGTAATAGTAATCCATCAACAGGCGTGGTGGTGGTGGTGGTGGTGGTGGTGGTGGTGGGAGGGGGGGGTGCTTCAATGAAGAGACCACCACAGTGCTTGTGTTAAAAGTGTCACTTTTTGTTCTATTTTTAAAGGTCCCTTCTTTCTAAAATACCTCATTTTAGAAACTAAGCATCAAAGGGAGAGACTCTCCCTCTGGTGCACACCCAGTCTCTACTACTGTCAGACACTGATGATGGTGTGTCAGTGTGTGTGTCAGTTGTCTATAAGAGCCTCAGCAGAACATGATGCAGCTGAGCTATAGTTACTCTTCTGTATTGTGTGTGTGTGTGTGTGTGTGTGTGTGTGTGTGTGTGTGTGTCTGCCTCCTCAACACACTGTACCAGCTCTGCCTGGTCCTCGTATCAGCCGGTCTATCTTCCCCACCCCCCGCTGACTCCTCACCTTTCCCTCCGCTGCATCTTACGACTCAACCTCCCCTTTCTTTAATACTCTGTTAGCCGCGCCAATTACTCTATCTCTCCGAGCCATCTCCCCCGCTCCTTTACCTCTCCCCCTGCCTCCCCTTGCCGCTAATCCTCTCCCAGGCCTAATTGCAGGGGACAGCAGCTCTGCGGGGTCACGCGCTGACGTGGCGTTAAAAACGGAGAGCCCGGGTACCGAGTGACACGTCTCTCCATCCCGATCAGCTTGCCATATATACACCCAGCCGCTGTAATTCTCTGAGCCTCTTTTCCATTTCTCCCTCCTCTCCTCTTTCTCCTCCTGGGGGTCAGAATGCAACCTGGAGCCAGAAGCAGTCTACAAATTGTCAGAGAGAAGCCCAGAAGAAGAAATGGAGGCTCAGTGCCTCTAGTTCATTATGACTTAGGATGTGAGTTAGGCAGCAGTATGTGTTGACATTGTCATTGTTATCACGGGAACATCTGTGTACAGCCTGTCAGAGGTGTGTGTGTGTGTGTGTGTGTGTGTGTGTGTGTGTGTGTGTCTGTGTGCGTGCGTGTGCGAGAGAGACTGTGCTCAAAGCGAGGAGGACATGTTTGTGTGCCTGCATGCATATACATACTGCAGATGCATGTGCTCCCTGTGCATTTTTTTTGTTCTGTTTTTGTGTCCATGTGGAGCCTGATGGTTCCAGGTTTGGATGGCGGTGTCTTGGCACCCGTGGGTCTGCTGAGACCTGCCTCTGCGCAGGATCAAGGGGTGCAGGGGCTGCTGCCGCGCCCAGCCAGCCTGACTGCACGCCAGCTGCAATCCCTAATGCCTCCGCCACATCCTTGGCAGGCTGCGTCCCTGCCCTTTTCTTCCCAGCTCTTCGTCTTGGCAAAACTGGAAGCTTTTGCTTTTTTTTTTTTTTTTTTTTGCTTTTTTTTTTTATACTGGAAGCTATTTTATTCCTGTTTCCTCCTCCTCACGCCTCAGGATATATGTTATACATTAATGCCATTAGATAATAGTGTTTGACTGGTGGGCATATGATTAGACATGATTTCATCTCAGCCTTTAAATCTCCTAAAACCATGTGTTGATAAGTAATTACACTGGAAGTAGCTGCATAATATATAAAAAACAACAAGCAAGATGGAGTTGCAGATTATAAGTCATGCTGCAGTGCTGTGCAGAAAAGTGTTTGATGTGCTGGATTTTTATAGGGAGCCTGTTTATCTTTGTACTTGTGTCAATGTTTACAAATATGTTAGAAATATTTTGTATGGCTCATGGTGTTTGTCCTTTACTGTGTGTAAGAGGATGTTGATATTCTTAGGAAAAAGTGTTATGAGAGCAGTCAGGAAAAGTTGATTCCCATAAACAGGCTAACTTGAGACATCTGTTGTGAGAGGCACTTGAATCACTATTTACTGTTTTGCAAATTTCCACTGCACATCACAACCTGTGTTTTTTTTTTTTTGTTTTTTTTTTAATTATTTTCTGGCAAGTGGGAGAATTTGTTGTGTTTTCTTGGGGTGTTATTGTGGTTGAGTTTGGGGACTGTCAAAGGGACGCGGTGCAGCACAGTTAAACTGGGACTCTCAGTACCCATCAGGCCCCTGTGAGTCTTTGTGAAGACGACACCACAGAAGGCGCCTTCCAGAGAAAGCGTCACATCCAGTTAGCAGACACCCGGCGCGCTAAAGAGGTTAAACTGCTGCGCCTGGCACAGCCAATTGTATTGATAACCGTTTGAAGCTGGTTTTCTCTCCTACCTGGCATCACGCTTCACACACTTTATTCGGCTTGCCACTCCAGACAAACTTCAAACCTGGGAGAGTGTGTTTTCCTCCACTCAGGTGTATATAGGTGTGGGTGTCAGTGGGGGTGTGGGGGTGTGTGTGTGTGTGTGTGTGTGTGTGTGCGTGCAGAGCCAGGGGCCTTTGCTGCTGTTTGTTTGTGCTGCCTCCATTCTATAAACCAGCCCTCTGATCTCCCAGACAACATGCCTCCAAATTCCTCTGCCGTTCCTGCTCCATGTAAATATATCGGTGTCAGTTTGTCTGATGATGAAATGAGTATTAGGATCCGGAGCAAGGCAGGGAAACCACACCGCTTCTTTCGCGATTAAAGCCATCCTCTCGGCAGTGTGAGATCTCCAGCTTCTGTGCGTGTTAGAGAATAAAGTTTCTGCGAGCAGAAAAGTGTCTGAGCACATCTGTGTTTCCTCTTGACTTCTCGGTCTATTCCTACTTTTGCTTTACCGCTCTCTGCTCTTTCCCTCTCACACGCCACCAGTCTTTCGTTATCGGCTTGTTAGCCCGAGGTCCTCGCCTTGGCCTGGAGTTATGGCTCTGTCGGGCAGCTGCTCGGCCAGCCCTGGGGGTCCTCAGAGGCAAATGGCATGTCAAGGAGTGGTCACTGAGGTAGATTGTCTTCTCCACAGTCAGCCTCACTGCCACCAGTCTCACTTGTCCAATTAGGGGCTTTTTGGCCCCCTTTAAGTCCCCAACCCGTCCACTCTTGATTGATTCTCCAACATCTCTGGCCTCAAGACGAACACACCTGACACCCTGCAAGAGCACAGGTACACATAAATACTGCGTGTGGGCAAACAAGCTCAAACACACACACACACACACACACACACACACACACACACACACACACACACACACACACAAACTAGTGTATCATGTTCCTGTACATGCAGGTGGGCACTCATACGCATGACGGAGTAGTTGATATTTATGTCGCATTTGTATAATAATTATGTTAACTGCCATATTAACCCAAGTGAAATAACATGTGGGATATACCTACTCTGGAAATCATAAGTCAATCATTTGATTTGATTTAAATTGTTTTAACAATTTTGATAATTGGTTGGTCATTTAAGTTATTTATCAAGGGAAAATACCAAATATGAACTAGTTCCAGCTTCTCTAATGTGAACGTTTGCTGCTTCTCTGCTGATAATTGGAATATTTTTGGCAAAACAAGAAATTTAAAGCTGTCGCTTTAGACGGAAGGATTTAGACGAGCATTTTAAACATGATTTTGACAGTTTTCAGGAGCTTAAATGCACCTGATATGTTGATGTGAACACACATAAAACCCAACACTGTGTTAATTTGTTTACAGATTAAACTAACACTGATGAGTTTGCTGTGTCAATAGGGTAGAGCCTCATACAAGCACATGAATGTGTTGATAGAGCTATATTAATATAGTCTGCCTCTACTTTGATAATGACAATAATTCGGTGAAATCTCTTGCATGTAAATCAGACTCAGGCTGCGTCGTTACTCCTGCCTGCCATTGCTGATTGAATTGATTGTCGTGCGCCTGCTTGCTCCCCTGTAGGCTACAAGCAACATCAATCATTTCCTTCCTGCCACAAACGACAGTGTTGCTCCCCTGACGTCTCTGCAACTTTCCCATAATTTATCCAGGGCTGAGACTTCAACGCTCGATGGAGCCAAATTGTAAAAAGAAATTCAACAGTTTGGCAGAAAAAGTACGCATGTTGACGAGTTCAGTCCTATAACAGATATATTACATACATACATGTACATACATGGAGTTTATTACATACATTAATAACATGTATGATTGGCTGATAATGACTTTCATTGGATTTGTATCATGATATATCACTTTGTTTTAGTACTGAAATGATGAGTTGAATAATCAGTTAGACAAATAATTTCAATCATTTATCAAGCAGACTTCAAGATTTTCTGTTTTACTTTTTTTATATCAGTGTTAATCTTTGTGTGTTGGACTGTTGGTTGGATAAAACAAGCAAACTGAAAATGTCACCAGGCTCTCAGTGGACCTTTTTGGTATTTTATAGAATTAATTTCAAATTTACTAATGGTAAAATTAATTGACTCCATAAAGAAAATATTTTTTTTTATATTATTCATTTTATTATTATAATTATATTTCTGTCTTGGTTACATAATCAAAGTGTTTGGCTGATGCTCCTCTTTAATGGCTTCATGACTGAATCCCTGTAGGTGCAGCACTTGTCCACGATGACTTCATTTACCAGCTAATTAATGCACTTCATGTTTGATTATTGCATTTTTTCTATTAACCCTGTTTTTCCACACTCCACTCAAATCACTCCTTTCTGTTACACTTACATGAACACTGACATACAGCAATGACCCTTCTGGCAAAAGTAGGAACCTTTATATTTATTTATTTTTACAAAGACACATGCCCCCCCCCCCCCCCCCCCCCAACTCAGCCACCTCCTCTTCCTCACCCCAACCAATGCACAGAGAAGGAGGGAGGAAGGCCTAATTCAAACATGCGTGGTCCTGCTCTGCTCTCTGGCCTCCACCAGGAGACAGAGTGTGAGAGAGCTGCCAGACATCACACAGAAGCACCGTTAAAAATACATGTATACCACTCCTCATCATTTATTGATGGTCTCTCCTCCCTTTATGTTTATGAGGTGAGAGGGCCCCCAGTGGCCCTGGTCAGTGACCCCCCCCCCCCCCCACCTCCGGGTGTGCACGGGTGTCCAAGAAACTGCCTGTTCCCTCTAATTTAGCCCGCTTTCAAATGAGACTAGCTCGTGGACATTCCTCCACATGTATAAGTTGTATGCAGGGATCACTTATAAATAGTAAATCGCGGCTGTGTTGGAAACTGTATAGTTTCAAGAAAAATCTGCTGTTTCTGCAGAGTTTGGAGACTCAGTTTTATTATGAGTTTGTTGACCATGGATGTGTATTGGGATTAAGATGTATTTTCAAATGGTCTAACCACTGGTGTGATATATTCTTTCCACCTATTCAGGATCATGTACAGTGCATTCATAAAGTATTCACCCCTTCACTCTTTTCACATTTCGTCATCATGCATCTTCATGCTAAATTTGTTTAAATTAAAATCCCCCTCATCAATCTACCCCCAATACCTCATAATGACAAAGTGAAAACAGAATTTTAGAAAAAATGAAAGATCACATTGACATAAGTATTCAGACACTTTGCTATGACACTTGACATTTAGCTCAGGTTCCTCCTATTTCTGTTGATCGTCTTTGAGATGTTTCTACACCTTGATTGGAGTCCACCTGTTGTAGATTCAGCTGATTGGACATGATTTGTAAAAGCACACACCTGTCTATATAAGGTCTCACAGCTGATGATGCATATCAGAGCAAAAACCAAGCCATGAGGTCAAAGGACCTGGCTGCAGAGCTCAGAGACAGGATTGTGTTGAGGCTCAGATCTGGGGAAGGATAAAAAAAAATTCTTCTGCATTGAAGGTTCCCAAGAGCACAGTGGTGAGCACAGTCATGATTCTTACATGGAAGAAGTTTGGAACAAACAGGATGCTACCTAGAGCTGGCTGCCCAGCCAAACCGAGCAATCGAGGGAGAAGGGCCTTAGTAAGGGAGGAGACCAAGAACACGTTTGCCTCTCTTGCTGAGCTCCAGAGATCCCGTGTGGAGATGGGAGAAACTTCCAGAAGGACATCCATCACTGCAGCACTCCACCGATCTGGGCGTTATGGCAGAGTGGCCAGACAGAGCCTCTCCTCAGTGAAAGTTTGCAATAAAGCACCTAATGGACACACAGACTATAAAACAAGATTCTCTGCTCTGATCAAACCAAGACTGAACTGTTTGATCTCCATTCTAAGCATCATGTCTGGAGGAAACCCGGCACTGATCATCACCTGCCTAATACCATCCCAACGGTGAAGCATGGCGGTGACAGCCATGTTTTGAGGGTGCTTCTTAGCATCAGGGGTGAGGGAAAGCTGAACAGAGAGTACAGAGATAAAGTGTTCAAGACCTCCTAGAGGACTGATTTCCTTCCAGCACGACAATGACCCTAAGTTCACAGCCAAGACAACACAGGAGTGGCTTAGGAACAACTCTTTGTCCTCCTGTGTCCCAGCCACAGCCCTGAGTTGAACTCAATGGAACATCTCTGGAGAGACCTGAAAATGGCCGTCCACCGACGTCCCCATCCAACCTGACAGAGCTTGAGAGGATCTGCAGAGAAGAACGGCAGAAAATCCCCAAATCCAGGTGAGGAAAGCTGCTCACGTCACACCCAAGAAGACTGGAGGCTGTAACCGCTGCCAGAGGTGCTTCAGCTAAGCACTGCGTAAAGACTCTGAATACTTATGTCAATGTGATGTTTCACTTTTTCCTTTTCACTAAAATTTTGGAGATTCTCTTTTCACTTTGTCGTTATGGAGAATTGAGTGTAGATTGATTGATGAATTTAAACAATTTTAGGATAAGGCTGCAACATAACAAAATATAAAAAAAGTGAAGAATTCTGAATCCACTGTGTATTTATATATTATTAATGTAAAAAACATTTATATGTTTATGTTTAATGTAGACAGAATTTTTATGTTTTAAATTCTGTATTTAATTCTGTGCTGGGCATAAATGTACTGCTGCAGTCTGGGACACGGGTTGCTCCATAATTTATTAGAAAAAGTACAACAACAAATTCCATGTACAACCTACAAATGGAATTCAGGAAGGCAAAAAATGCTGCAAAGCTGTGACAAATCAGTGGTTTGGCCTGTCCTGACTGAGGAAACATCAGCTGTGTCTCCAGCATTTGAATCTCATACTATTACAGTATCGAAATGAAGAGTGCCTCCTAGAACCATTTTTATCTTCTTACCTTGAATGTGACACTCAATTAGACAAACAACCCAGAATCGGATTCACTGAGCTCTGCATATATAGACATAATTTGATATTTGAAATACAAAATTCATCAGTGAATCAAGATTACAGTCATTAATGACAGAACAGTCTGGATCTAGAAATTCTCCTTCATTAACTTATCTCGGTTAGTGCAGAAACAAATAGACCGCACGTGAATCCGTACACTCTCCGATGTACAGCCAATCATAACGTCTGAGGTCATGTGGAAACGCAGGACCCCGAGTACGTCTTGGTCCCAACACCGGCTTTTGCCATTTCCTTGAATGTCTTTGTCGTGGGAGTCATGGACAGATCAGTGTGAGATTTACTCATTGCTTTATGTTGTCGTCTGGTCCCAGAGGCATTTCCAGGGCCGGTTGGCTGGTGGGGGTGAGGGCCTCAGGGTGTTTCTTTTTTTTTAACTGCCATGTTGTCTGGCTGAAGTGGCTGCTGAGAGAGCAGCGTGGCAGCCAGCGAAGCCTGCTGTAACACAACAAGGTATTGATTGAATAATCTCTGTGTCATCTGATAGTAATGTGGCTTACACCGGCCCCCTGCTGCGAGCTACACAGCTTTTACTGCTCCCTGGGAAAAGTGGACACAGTAATCATATCAGGAAGAAATCAGGAATGAGTTTGTTAGTGAATGACTGGTTGTACTTTTTTATGTTCTTAATTTCACACTTTTGAAAATATATATTTACTCAAATTTCCCATTGGGATTATGTATCTAGTGTATCTATCTGATATACCACACAAGACTCCCCTCCATCCTCTGGGCTCCTCCTGATACTCTAGACACCAATCACCTGATCAGTTCATATTCATATTGACCACTTACCTTTTTTTAATAATCATTACCTCCGCCGAGGAGGATGTTTTCACCCATATCTGTTTGTCTGTCTGTTTGTTTATTACACAAAGAGTACTGAACCGATTTGCACCAAAATTGGTGGAGGGATGGGACATGGACCAGGGAAGAATGTTTTGGTGCTGATTCAGATCATTTACTATGAATTCAAATTTTTCTTCTCTGAAGTCTGGTGTATGTTGTTTGATACTGGCCTTGGCAGAGGTCTGCAGTGCGCCCTTTTAGTATTTAAATGTGTCTAGAATGTATTATTTGTCAAGGCGAATGAAGGACCAACCCAATAATCATTTAACAATCAAGGATTTTAGCAATGAAGTTGTTTATTATTTGTATTGCGACAGTTTTCAATATTATCCCGTTCTCCGTGCACACTGCCAGAAGCTGAGGTTTGTCAGGTTGGTTGTATTACAGAGTGCCAGCGGTTTCCCTGTTTTTTGTTGACTATTAAAAGTAAATCATGTTGTTTTCATTCATGTTGATACTAAATTAAACACTGAGGCATTTAAGATCCTTCACTTTCAATATTAGTTTACTTTGTTACAAAGAGAAATTGTTAGAGAAAAACATTTTGTATTCCTGAATATGAGACATACAACACATTGTTGATTTAAGTGCTGAAATTTAGGCGGCACTTGATATCATAATTTTTCGAACTGTTCAGCTCAGCCTCCTTGCTGTAATATCGATTCAGAGAGGGTGTGAATTTATGACGGCTACAATATTTCTCACAAAACTGCAGAAGTATCAACAAAATGGGTGAAGCCGACGTCACTGGTAGTTACATCGAAATAAAAACCAGTATTAAAACATTTAGTTCAGCTCATTTAAGCTTCACTTTTTGCTGTTACTTGCTTTTGTTAACTATAAATACAATATTAAATCGTTAATATATCCTTTTTGATTACTTTTTAGCAACTACAAGGATAGCTTTTTGGGATGACTATTTTGGAATAATGTGTACGCTTCCTTCCCATTCTGCCACCATTGCCTGTATGCAGTGTTAGTCAGCCTACCTGCTGTCACATATATGCTAATCTCAGGCAGTCAACTTGGATATTCTCCGTCCTCTGCAGTCCAGGAGAAGTGAAAGAATGAGAGGTTTCTCTATGTGTGTGGTGGTGTGAAGCAGCAGCTCCACCTCTTTTCTTCCCAGCGTCTATCCCCCTTCTCCCGCTCTCCTCTCCTCTTCTGTCTCCCTCCCTAACCCTCCTTCTGATCCGAGAGGAAAGCTTTCATTATTTGCCGAGATTGGGCTGTCAATCCCCGCGCCCCTGACCCAAGTTTGTAGTTCTTCCCCAGTCATATTGGGGAAATGATTAGTGGGGTTATCTCCCCTCCACTCTGCGAGGCTTTCATTCCTCCTCACGGCCCCCCAGTACCTCCAGGCAAGGAGGGGATCTTTAACCGCCCGGCTGCTGCTCTCCTTTCACTGCTCACACTCTCCCCCTTTACACTTGCTGGTATCATGTAGCCTACTTCATCTCTCTAAATGTCTCTGCTCATTGCTGAGTCAGATTCATTTTAACATTAACCTCTTCTCTTTTTTCTCTGAATCACTTTCAGCTATTGGATTATAAAAATTTACTTATTTGAATAAAGTTAAGTGGCATTTTTATTTAATATTTTAATATGAAGGAGAAATAAAATGTCTTTGGAAAAATTATGACTTTGTCAGGGTTAGTAGCTTTATACAATTTGTCCTACTTTTCCCTGCCTGCTGCCTAGACTCTAAACACAGCAAACATAAACTGAACATCAGGGCATCCAAGTGTAGCCCATATTTACATTTTTACCATATAGACTGAAGCAGCGTGATCCTATTTAAAACAGACTGCCATATTTCCAAAAGAAACAGATACACGGGCATTTTGCATTTCCTTTTCTCTTTAAAAAACATTTAATCATTTTCCATGTTTAATTTTTAAAACTTTTGGTGTCCTGTTATAGAGAAGAGACAAAATACAAGCCATTGTGTATGGATGTTGGAGAAAAAAATCTTAACTTCTCCTTTTTTGAGAACCAAAGTCAAACACTTTGTTTGGAGTATTACACATGAGGCTCTGTGTGTAATAAAGTGCCTTTGCTCTATTTTGAAACGCGTCTGTGTGCTATTATGGCTTCAAAGGTTATTCCAAAATGCTCCACATACATGTAGTATGTAGGATATAGAAGCTATTGGCATATGGGACTAAATGGATGTAATTTCCTCTCTGACTAACTGCAGATATAATAGTCCATGTAAAGCCACGTTTCTCTTGTGCGCACGAAACTGTGAAATTAGTTCTTTTCGTTTATGGCTATTGTTGAGGGGGGAAACGGCAAAATAGGCCATGCCTTTCTTGAACATTTTAATTGATCTATTTTTCATCCTCCCCCGCGGATTTTTTTCAACAAAACGCTGGCAGTGTGTTGCAACAATCTTAATGCAAGCCGCAGATTTGCTCCATTGGTCCACTGAAAGGAATGAAAGGAAATATAAAAGCTCTCACACCACGCGCACAATGCAAATTACGCTTTGATTCACTCTTAATTTCATCAAAAGGTTGTTTTTTTGTTTAGTTTTTTCTTTTGAATTATTATTATTATTAGGAGTCCATGGGATTAAGCAGAGTCACTGATCCTCTGGGTCTAAGCCTTTTTTTTTTTTTTGTCTGTCGGGAGCTCAACGAGACTCCATCCGCACTTCATTAACCCTGAGCCGGGGACAATCCACGGAAAGAGCCGGGGGATTTACCACCAGCCTTTCACATGCAAAGAAAAGAGAAAAAAATCTCCGAGCCATCCAACAAGACACACGGGGGCTTTTCCTTATATAATCAGCTGTTCACTTTGCAAGAATAACCCCCTTTTATAAAAAGGGTCGTCGTTATCTGAATCGGTCACGGATCCTCATGATGGGACTATAATGACCTTTTGGCAAGTTGGGAGGTGTTTGATTTTTTTCGCTTCCCTTTTCCCCTTTTCCCCTTTTCACTTTCCCAGTCGTCAGAACCCGCCGGCTCGGCCCACTGTATTTTTAATGCAATTTTCCGCATCATAAATGCGGCAGTTACCAGGCCGTCAGTCTGATGTTTCACGGCGTGGTCAGCCACTAAGTGGAGGCCCCAGATAACAGGTGCCATGCGTGGATGACAGCAGGGGGAGCTGGCTATCAAACCCATTATCGACTTTCAATTAAAACCTATTAAAGTCTTTTGTCTAATCGTTAACATCCTACACGCCAAGTCTTGTCCGTCAGCCTGAACTCCTTTAACCCCCAACGCGCCACGGCCGGATAACTTTGAGTCCACACAGACCTGCAGAGGAGGGGGGTGGGAGTGCGGTTGGTGCTTGGGTGGTTGGGTGAAATTTGTATGGAGAAGGGAGGGGTGGCGATGGTGGAGCCGCTGACCAGCTGTCCCCACGCTGATCCTCGGTCTACAGTCAGCTCCAGCCCGGTCACCAGCTGTTGGAGCCGTTTGGCAGAGGAGCGCACATCCAGCACCCTCAAGGAAAAGAAGGATGGAAACAATCAATTTCCAAATGGGATCATTTAGGGCACTTAAACAATTGCGCACATAACATTAATATTTCATCTCCTGCATTGTTTATGGAAAACGAATTGGAGTTACTGCTGTTAATTTAGGAAAGTGGGAACGATGGAGGAGGAAGGGGGGGGGGGCGAACAGGAGACAGGGGCTGTATTTTGGACGGAACATCCCTCTGCTTTGTTGGCCCTTCTCTAAAGACATTAGTTGGAATTGATCTTTGATTGCACTTTTGAACGTGTGTGTGTGTGTGTGTGTGTGTGTGAGAGAGAGAGAAGGTGGTGGTGGGGGGCGTGCGTGTACTACGTGAGGTGTGCGCGCTTCGCTATCAATTTCTAGTCAAACTTTTCCCTCATGTACCTTTCAATCAAAACGGTTCCTACATTTATATCCTCAAAAAGAAAAAATAAATAAATAAAACGCAGAAATGAAATCAAATAAGTTGCCTAAGACAAGTCAATATTTTTGTAATTAACAGAGAATAACATTAACATTTGTCCAAACTGAAGTTAGTTGTAAAAAATCTCTCTCCAAATCTCCGCTCTTCTTTTGAAAAGGTTAAGGAAACGGATGTTAAAGCTCTTGCTCCACTGTGACACTCTTATTAACTTTTTTTTAATTTTTTTTTTTTTATCACGCTTTCATCTCAACATTAAACAAATTAAATCAACCACACTAAACCAAACAGAGGAGGGAGAGCCGCGTGACAGACATGTTCAAATTCATTCAAACACGTTTTCCTCTAATAGAAACCCGCGGGCCCTTAAAATAGTGTTTATTTTCGAGCTGCTTCCAGAAAAGTGAAGTTGTTTAATTAAAGCTGCACCACCCAGCTCTCCAACCTTTGCTCATTGACTCCGACATGTGTTCACATCACTTTGTAATAAAAACACTCATGCTTTTAAACAGTGGGCAGTCGAGCCCTCTGCCTCAAAAACATCAGACAGGCCTTTATACTTTAAATGTATCATTCTGTGTTTAATATGAAGGTCTTTTTTCTATTGGTTTGGTGAGGTACAGGCTTTTATTTTGGTGTCAAACCATTACGTTTTCTACATTTTGTGCCAAATTATAATTTTTTTCTTTTTTGCATTATAATCAGGTTCAACGAATGACAACCCTAATGCATATTTTTATGAGTTAAATTAGCTGTTTAAAGACACATGCATAATGCACATAGCGGGTGCTCAAAATAACATGACAACGCAAAAATATAATGCAACGCAACCACAAACAGCTCCAATTCTGAATCAACAAATCCCAACAAAGTGACGCTTCCTCTGCATCACAGCTGTCCTATTTAGTTTCATTACAGACCGTGGTGTTGCTGCTACTCCGTTCACCTCCTGCAGGTTTTAAGTGGAGAAATTCATTTTACACAATAACCTGCACCCCACGTGTTGATTCCACCTGACAAGCCTCGTGGCCTTTCTGTTTCACACATACTCACGAAGCCACGTTATTAAATGAAAGACTTTTATTTCCACATTTATAAAAGTAATTCTCTTTTACATCAAATCCCCCCTTTTTCTGTCCAACTTTTGCTGTGAATTTCACAAAAAAATGAACTTCACGAAATGGGGGAGAGAGAGTTTGGGGAAGCTAGAGGAAAGAAAAAAATTAAATAAGATAAAAAAATTAAAAAAAAAAATTAAAAACGATCCAGGAAATATACAAGAACCACTCCACAAGTTTGATATCTGCAATATACATTTTCACCAAAGGAGAGTATAACAGTTAAGGGTTATCACGGCGTCATATGAAATAACATAAGTAATGCACAACGTCTGTTCAAATACATCTATAGCAAATCGACAGGCAGTTACACCTGGACGTGGAACCGAGTCCAATCGGTTTGTTTATCGAAAAAATAAAAAAAGAAACATCACTGAGGTGACTGGCTCCCCCCGTTCACCCCTCTGCGAGGAGAAAACTGCTTTTTTATAAATTACTTGACATTTTTACTTCGCTAAAACTTCAACTAAGAACAAGAAAAAAGACTATATAGATTTCTTTCTTTCCATAACTCTCGTGTTTGTGCCCACACGTGGGTCCAGGCAGGTAGTCCATCCTTTCTCAGACAATATGTTTTTTATTTTTTTTATTGATTTATTTATCTGATGGCTAATCTAGCCTATTATGTTAAACTGGATCACCGTGGTCTGAAAAAGACGCACTAATAGATCAAACAAACAAACCAAAAAAAAAGGTTTCTTTAAAATCAGTCTCTTTCGAATAAAATGCAAAATATTCTTATTTACAGGTTTATGACTGCTGATCAGCTTGTTCTTCACGTGTAAAGAAAAATCAATGACAAATTTACAAAGAAAAGAAAAAAGAAAAAAAAACTAATTGTTCCTTTGGATCCCTTAACTACATTATAATCAAATTACATGGAAGGATATTGTGTTTCCGCCTTTGCCACTATCCAGGAACGTCCACATAATAATGATGATGATGATGATGATGATAATAACAATAATAATAATAATAATAGGGGGTGTAATCGGCTTTGAACTGTAGGTCGAAGTGCCACCAACATTTCTATCTGTTGTTGGGAAAAACACTGAAAATACTGAAGCTGGGATCAAATAAATACATAACTTAAATACTTTGATTCATGTTGAAAAATAAATAAGGTATAAATAAAGCTCATGTCCCCCCAAAAAACAGAAAAAGATCCTTCCACACAGACAGTTTGAGTTTCAGTCACAGAGCTCCGTCCACAGGCTTCAGCCTCTCTCGGTGTTTGTACCATGTAAAGGCTGAGAAGTTTTTTTTTTTATTTTCATGTTTCTCTTGTTCGTCACGTTTTCATCTTTTTCCGTCTTTGTTTTATTTCTCCTAATGAGTCCCAAGCTGCCAAGGTCAGCGTTCAATAAACTGTGCGCAGGGGGCCGGCTCACCGCTGCTGAGCCGGCCGGGGAAGCACGCCGGACATGGGGGGCAGAGGAGGCGGCGGAGGCGGCGGCTCGCTGCCCCCCTGCAGGCCGTGCAGCAGGATCCGCGGGACCAGTGGTCTCTGCAGGGCCGGCGGGGGCGCCGAGGGGCCTCTGTACAGGTAGAGGGCCGCTCCTGGGTCCAGGTTGGACACCAGGCTCTGCGGGTAGAAGTACGGGGACGGGAACATCCTCTGCAGGGCAGAATAGTTTCCAGCTTCCGCCAACAGCTCGAGTCCCACCGCCGTCTGCCTCTTCCACTTTGTCCTGGAGAAGATAAAAGACGCAGTTTTAGCCTTAAGCATATGAGTATCTATAAATGTGTGTTTGAATATGACATACTAAAATAACTCCCATCTGTTTACCTGGGGTCCAATTAGAAGTCAGACTAGCCTACATCTGTTTTTTTTTTCTTTTTAAATCACCAAAATCTCCAACCTGCCACTTGTATTCACACCCAAGGACGTCTGTTAGATTGCCAGTATGCACTCCATGCAGGTGAATAATTCATAATAAAGATAATTGAGTAGATATAGTGGTTTGTTTGAATTATTGATATGCACACATGCAACGATGCATTATTCATACTCCAAAGTGTTGTGTTTTTATATTTATTTATGTCATTTAGCTGCCGGAGAGTCAAAGCTGCAGACAAATAAATGCGGAAGGTAATTCAAGCGTAAACTGCAGAAAACATGTTTTTACATTGATGAAGACGGTTTGTCCCAGTTTATGTTAGAGTTTTATTTATTTACAAAAAGTTGACACCTCGGTTTGCGAACTGTTTGCAGGATCATTGTATTCTACTTTACCATTAGTGTGGTTGCATGGAGATGCTGAACACGAAAGAAATAAACTCAGGACTGAGAAGCATCAAAACTCAAAAACAACAAACGGGATCAGCCTTGATTATGAGAAATGTCCCTTTTTTTTTAATAGAAAGATCAAATTAAATCAAGGTTACCAAAATGAAAAATAAATAAGCTACATAGCCTAAAATAAAATAAGTAAATAAATAAATAAAATAAAACTTTCAATGACTTGACAATGACAGTTTCTCTTAGCTAAGGCATCAAATCAATTACTCAGCTGTCAATCAATAATTGCTCCTTGGTGTGTGTTATTTTAAAGTAAAAGTTTGACCTGAAACAAATAAAGAAAAATTAATCAGAAAATATTTTGTAAATAAATTAAGTTAAAAATATATATGTCACCTTCTTCCACTGTGTGATAGTTAAATGAATTTCCTTGGGTGTTGTACCTCTCTGATAAACTCTGATGTTTTGCTCTATTTCTGACCGAACGATTAATCAGTCAATCAGGAAACAAATGGCAGATGAATCAATAATTAATAGGATGGTTAGTTGGAATCCTGGTGGCAGTGACTCATAGGTTAAATGAACTCGTGCCACCTTTAGGGTGATGGTGAAAGGAAAACATGGCGTCCATGAATCCATCCATTCATGAGTCAGCCGTGAGAAACCAGATTACCCCCCCCCCCCCCCCCCCCCTTCCCTCCTCCTCCCCCTCCCTCTCAAGAAACAGTAGCAGTGTCCTCACCTCCGGTTCTGGTACCAGGTCTTGACCTGCGTGTCGGTGAGGTTGAGGGAGGCCGCCAGCTCCATGCGGTCCTGGACGCTCAGGTACTTCTGCCGCTCGAAGCTGCGCTCCAGCTGGGCCAGCTGGTGGTCTGTGAAGGCCGTCCGGGCCTTCCTGGGCTTCTTGAGCCGGACCTGAGGGCTGTCTCTACTGCTGGAGATCTCCCTGTCCCCCTCCTCTTTCACTGGAGGATGAGAAGACGATGAGAAAGAGAGACAAAAAGAAGAGAAGGAGTTAAAGCAGAGCGGAGGCCTCTCTCTCTCTACAGTGTAAAGCTACATCCATGTTTGTGTGGACAAGCAGCGGCCGCGGAAACAAATCTGCAGCAGCAACAGCAGCAGCCTCTAAAGCAACTATCAGTGTCAACCGCATTAAAAATAGATTAAAAACGGAAAATGTTATGGCCCAGTAGATTCTCACCAGTGTGAAGCTGCTCACTTTAATCAAGGCTTTGACTCAGGAGAAAGTCGTAAAATATGAAGTGAACTCTGGTTGGATCAAGCCTAAACTGAATTTTAATAACTTCATTTCGTGTATTTTTAAAATTGGAAACACTTTGAGCAGCACGTCCCGTGATAGGTGCTATGAAAGGGTTAAGTGGCTGATTGTCAAAATTTAAAATAATAACAATAAAAATACGTATCCCCATCTATAGAGATGTGATTAAGCCACATTTTTAACTACAATGCGCTTAATTTTGTTTTTAAAATGTAATTTTAAAAAGTGGAGGAAACCACTTTAAAAAAACTTTTTTTCTAATTTTTATTTGGAATAATTTTCAAATCACTGGTTTGAACATCTTACCAATGGCCCCAAAGCACAGTTTGCTTGATGATATATAGAGTGACAAAAACACAAAGAACAATTATAGTTAAAATGTTTTGTTTTTTTCAAATAACATGTCTGATTTTTACAGCATGTTGGGCTTTATAACTGTGTATGCTGCAAATGTGAGAAGAAATGAGTGCAGAGAGAGAAGCACGGCGTCAGAGACAGCGCCTATAGGCGATATGGAGCTATTTGATTTGGTCTTAAATTGATATGAAAAGCTTTTCCAATATTCACACTTCCAATCTGATATTTCTCCCGTCAGTAGACCCGCACTCTTTGTTCTTTTTCTGCGTGTTGTCATGTCAGGGCGAGCATTGATATACACTCCTTCAATTCTCTTAAAAAAAAGAAAAGAAAGAAAAGAAAAGAAAAGAAAAGGAGAGGAGGGGGGCGAGCGAGGCGAGAGATCCTGGTAGTTGAATAGTTGAGTCGTCTCAAGAAGCACAATAATCCGCCTAATTGAGCCACAAGGGAAGGACGAGCCTTTCAACCGCGACCGGAGAAACTTCACAGGACCGTGGAAATGAGTGGAAATCAAGAGCCGGGCGGCCTTGCGCGGTTACAAATCTGATTAGCGCCGGGGACAAATTGCATCAAATCCCTGAAATATTATAGGAGGCGGATTCGTGGAAATCAAAGCTACCGTACAGGCGCTCTGTGGGCCCCGCGGCTCCTTCAATCAATCAGCGCGTCGATGAGCATCTCCATCCACACTGTGACACGCGGGGGCGCGCGGACGCACGCGCGCGCACACCCGGAATTTGTTGAGCAAATTGATGACGTGAGGCCGTATTGATAACTTACGAGAAAAGTGAATGAAGAAGAAAACGGTTAGCCTATAAGTGAATATAATAACAGGCTGATAAAATTAATAATAATAATAATAATAATCATTATTAGTATAATGCGTTAATAATAATATATTTCTTTATTTAGCTATTAAATGTGATTATTTTTTTATTTGTGTATTTTCCATTGTAAACCGGTGTCTTCTGTACAGGCACTGCTTCATTAAACTGTCAATGGAGGTGACGTGTGTTATGGCTGACATGATTGGAAACAGAGAGGCCCTTGATGGTATTTATCTGGAGGCGACCCTGTCATCTCTCCCATTCTTACCTCCCTGACATCAACAGATGCTTCCTTGATACTTTACATGCAGCCAGTGGTTAGTTTTAAAAGTAGTGACTGTAATAACTTAAATGAACTCATGAGCTTCTTACTGTGCAGGTAAAAGTCTGATGTTTGTAACACCGTGATGCACCAGCAGCAATTATTGCTCATCGATGGTTTCCGGCCTGCTACTAGTGAAATGTAACTACTATCAAATTATTGAAAAAAATCTTCCTGTTACTGTGTTTAGAGTTCTCCCCAAATTATTCAAAAAGCTGAACTGCAAAATGTTATTTTTACATTATTTTTTAGAAGAAAATAATCTGAAAAGCCCCAAACACCTTAAAAAAAAACTTATTTAATTATGTTTATCCTTATTTCTTTTTTTTCTATTATTATCCACCAAGCAAAATTCTCAAATTATACTTTGGACAGCATGGCTGATTTTATTGATTTTTCAAATTATACTTTGTAAAGCATGTTATTTTTTTTTGTTTTATTATATTTTTTATATTATATTATTTTAGGCTATATTGTTTTAGGCTATATTATGTTATGTTATTTTATTATTTAATATTTGTTTATTTGGTTTGTCCAAATTAAACATTTCTTTTCAAGACGACGAAAGTTGTTCAGCAGCTCAACAACAGACAAAAATGTAGGAATTTAGGTCTAAAAAAAAGTCAAAGACGGGCTCCACATACAACTAAGATATATAATACACACGAAATGATTAGTGTGTTTCTACATGAGCCAGAAGTCCTGTCTGAAACCCGGAGGCCAAATCAGTGTCACCTCCAATCTCATCTCCAGGTCAGAGCACTTCCTTCACTGTATATACACACAGCAATTCTCCGTCCTTACCTTTATATTCACTGTCTGACGACGAGTTGCTGTGGATTTTCTCCATAAAGTCGTCCGCTATCTTCGAGGCCAGTCTCCCTGCCTCCTGAGTCGGCTGTCCATTGCTGGAGTAGGGCGCGCAGGCGGCTAGAGGCTTACAGTCCGCGAGAATATCTCTGATGAGGAACGACGAGGTCACGGTCCTCTGCTGCGACCCCGCCGATATCTGCGCGTGCTGGAGGTGCGGTGGCAGGCCGACGCCGTGACCTTGCCTCTGGGCCACCTCCTCCACGCACTCCCTCCTCGGCGACGGAGGCGACGAGCAGCCGCTCTCCACGTCTGATCTCGGGCTGAACTCCAGAGGCGAGCGGCACTCCCCCACCAGGCTGTCCCCTTTGGACACCGGACTTCCCGGCCTGTGGGACAGCAGCGAGTCGATGCCAAAACTGGACCCGTTGGCGGACGCCTCCATTGTCTTGATCGCGGCCTCCTCAAACTACCATTTGGTATTCAGGACAAGTTTTATTTTAGGGAGGAGGGGGGGACGTTGAATTCTCAGTTGATCCAGTAGAGGAGAAAAAACCCCCCTCCCCGGACCAACAAATATGTTTTTGGATACGCTACAAATAAAATGAATTCATCCACTGTTTCCAGTTTCCCAACTGGTTCTTCACAGAGAAAATATCTCCAGTCTAAGTTGCGTTACAGCAATCGTCCATGCATCCGATTCTCTGGTGTTTGTCAAGTCTGAAAAGATGAGTCCTCCTGAAATCGATGGAGTCACTATCGATTCTTTCCGCTTCCTTCAGGATCAACTCCTTCTGCTTTGAGTTCACAAACCTCACCGGGACGATGAGCCAGCTACTGCCGAAATTATCTCACCAGCAGAACCCGAAAAAGACGCAGAAAT
Source organism: Seriola aureovittata (assembly GCF_021018895.1). Taxonomy (NCBI): domain Eukaryota; kingdom Metazoa; phylum Chordata; class Actinopteri; order Carangiformes; family Carangidae; genus Seriola; species Seriola aureovittata. The sequence goes on from NC_079381.1 coordinate 5,971,056, forward strand.
ATTGACTATTTCTGGAGATTTTGGAGCAACAGCGAGCCGGTTTCTTCTTCGTGGAAATGCGTTTCAGCACCATGGACAGGTACAGGCGCGTCAGACCTGAGAGACCAGCGGAGGAAAAGGTTCAGGGCAGCTCGTCATGTGGCCACACATGCGTCAGAGGAAAACTGTTCGCATTCTTTTAAGCACAACAACAAAAACCTTAAAAAAAAACAGGAAGCAGAGAGAGAGAAGAGTCCGAGAGCTGCGGCAGGAAAAGAAAGCAGCAAAAGAGGAAGAGGCGGAAGACGCGGGACGATATGATGCGCGCCGCAGAAGCGAAAAAAGGGAGAGGTAAACTGGGTTAAATAGTCACAACTGGCAAGTAAAAGGACGAGATGTGATGGGGTGGGAGGGAATCCCAAAAAATTGAACTTGAGGAAAAGTCAGGAGCTAGGTTTTAAGAGCGCCTTGTCCACGTGAGTCCCCTGTGACAAGCCTTCATTGGCTGAGGAGAGCTGGAAGTGGACCTCCCTACACGCCCACTCGCTCTGCCTCCCACCCTCCTTCCCTCCCTCCCTCCCATCCTCTACTCTCCTCTCTGGCTCATCCTCACTTTGATAAAAGAGACACTGAATTCATCAGGAGACTCAGATCCAACTGTTTACAGGCAATTTTCACACTGTTTGCTTTCATTACATCATTGATGAGGCTTATAATGGGGTTATTATGTGGAGCGGCTCGGCGTTTTTCTTCTCGACTCCTTTTCTTTGACTGGATTCCTCTCCCACCTCCGTAGCTCTGCACCTTCACACTGATTTTTCCTCATCCTTTTACATTTTATTCTCATCACTCATTTTTAACTTTTGACTTTTTGTATTACTTAATCGGATTATCTGATTTAACATTGTTTGCAGGTGTAAATGTTTTGATATTGAGAAATTCATTGAGAAAATCCATTGAAATTTTATTAAAAATATATTATCATTATTATTGTTAATAATATCATTAATATTAGGCTATTATTATTGTTATTAAAATTATTATTATTATTATTAGCCCATTAATGGGTGGTGGTCAGTTTATTGTTAAAATGGCCTTAAAACAGGCCTGTTAATTTTATTGCTGACCAATATGACCATTTTTATCTTTTAGCTGTGACACATTTTGCCTTTGTGTTTGTTCAACTTCAGGCAAAAATCTCAGCATTACATTTTCAGAAACAGACACACTGTGGCCACAATAACAAGATCATTTTATGTTACATTTCAAATAATACAATTTGTGGATGAGAACTGAATAAAACAAAGTCTCAACCATTTAGAGCATAATAACGCTTTAATAGTCCCTCGTAATTATATACAATAGTCTGAGCAGCGTGACGCAAAACTTCAAGGCGCGTGACTCGCCATTGTGCGCACTTTTCACCTTAACATGCGTGAAATGCCATTGTGTGCACTTTTAGCTCCATCCTGCACAACAGTTTGCCCCGCGCGACGGCCTCGACAGCCCCTAATAATCTAACTAACCCCCCTCTCATCATCATCTACACCCCCGCACCCCCTCCCCCTCCACCCCATGTGACCACCAGATTGGAGGCGCGCGTCGGTCTCAGACACCGGCAGGTTAGTGAATCCGCTCCCCGCTCCCATGGGGTCCCATCACGGCTGCAAGCTGTCACATATGAGGCGGGGACAACACAGATATAAGGCAACACACACCCTGACTTAGCTGTTTCTTTCTCCTCTGCTGGTGCATGAAAAGGAGCAGTGGTTTGATGCTTTCTCTCACAGTTTTTTTTTTTGTCTTCCTCTCTTTATCCTCACTGTGGTGCAGTCCACAGGCTCCAGTAATGTTGTAGTAAATAAATCATAAGGTGATTAAACTTACTGCTTTCCTTTTTGTGATCATCACGTGGCCTTTAAAACTTGGAGAAGCTTTTTTAATTTTTATTCTCGTTTGTTTGTTAAAAGATCTATGTATTTATTTGAGTTTAATTTTAATGTATTTTTAGCAGTTTATTATTTTATCCAAAGTTTCTTTGGATAAAAAATAAAGGGGGTAAATTGAGATTAAATGGGTTTACATCTCTGCTTCCAGACATATCAACTTTAGCTGAAAGAAAATTTAAAAAAAAAACATAATTTTGGAAGAAAAAAAAACCCACCATAGCATACCTTACCAGATTTGAGAAATTGTGATTATTTTACATTAGATAGACTATGGATGTAACTCAGGATAATTTTCATTATATCTTAAACAGTTTTTTTTAATAATCGCACACTCTTGTTCTGTACGACCGACATTATCATCATCAAAAATATTCAATTTACAATGAAATAAAATCAGAGGAAATCAAAGAATCGTCACGTGAGAAGCTGGAACAAGAAAATCCTCAACATTTTTACTTGTTTAATTTAAATTTTTAGTTGATCATCAAAATGTTTATGATCAAAATTATAATAGTTTACCTACTAAAATAGACTGTGTGTACAAGTGTGTTAAAATGAAAAAAATAAAATAGGCCTTTGGTGAGTTTATAAATACTCTTTTTGGCAGAAGACTATACAGCTAGACTGTAGCTGTGTGTGTGTATGTGTGTAGTGTGGTGTTGTGTAGTGTAGTGTAATGATCTGGCTCATGCTACTGCTGATTTTGGACAAGTGTCCCTCTGGTCAAGCGATTTTTTTTTTTCTTTTCTTTTTTTTCTCTCTCCTCTCCAGGAAGCGGTCAAAATTTGAGGGCCAGTGCAACTGTTACTGCAGTGATGAAACACACACACACACACACACACACACACACACACACACACACACACACACACACACACACACACACACACACACTGATGTTGTGGGAGGATGTTATTGATCCATGTTAAAAAGAGGAAACAGGAATGTTTCCAGGAAACGATCAGTGCTTGGTGTGTTGCTGTCTCTCCACCTCTCTCTCTCTCCATCTGTTCTCATCAGATGGTTAAATATTACTTTATTATTGATCCACATTAAACAGCCTCACACCTTTCACTCACATTTTCACCAAAACAAAGTTGGCACCTTCGGGCCATTTGAGTAAAGTGTGGACTGTTTTTCCTCTGGCTGGGCTGTCAGCCTTACATTTTAATTCAAATCTGAGTATTAAAGACAAATATTGATATTAATATTTTATTCTGATCAGGTTACTAGTCTTTGAATATTTGGAGAAGTATCAATAGTATAAAAAATAAAACAAGATAAACAGGCACCAGGTGCAGCTTCATCGTAATAGTCCATACTGACCTGTCAGTGTTAATAATCTATCTGTGGAAATGTGTTATTGGAATTCTGTCCATAAGCTTTACTGCTAATAATGCCTGCTGGGCCTCCTCTGCTTCCTGGGCTTTTGTGGGGAGGGAAAAACAGTGTACTACATTTTATTTACTTGCCCAATTGAGCAGCCATGTTAAATACATACCTAGATATGTTTTGTAAAAAAAAAAAAATGTGTGTCGCCTTTGAATAAACTTTGGCATCTCTATCGTTTTGGTTTTGGTACATCGAGTAAAGCATGTCTTTCGAGGGGATGTATGTAAAAAGGTGACTCCTCTCAACAAACAAACAGCATTAAAAAAAAAAAGGCAGGAGAAAAAAAAAAAAGACAAGAAAAAGGCACTTGCTCTGGAGCTGGTGCTGCACCCTGGACCAGTCAGGGATGCAAATGATGCACCTTAACGCCATCAGGTACTGGAGTTGACAGAAAATAATGAGAACCCGCTGAATCTTTTATAAGGTTAACACTCACATTTCCCAGTCAGCTGTCACACAAGAAAGAATTTAGCACATGCATGCGGGCGAAATGAACCTTCATCGTCTCATTAATGCTGACAGGGCCCTGGACCGGCAGCTCCCAGCGCCAGCGCCGCCACCACCTTCGTTTTGTGTCGGTAATTTGCAGCAGAGACAGACCCCCTTCTCCTGGAGAGACACAGGAGAGGAGGAGGAGGAGGAGGAGGAGGAGGAGGAGGAGGGAGATATTACGGAGGAGAGAAAGAGTGAGAGGGAAAGAGGGGAATGGTAGAGGATCGTGGAGTGAGTGCAGAAGAAAAGAGGGGAGGGAAGGTGGGCTTGGGGAGGGGGGGAGGGAGGGAGAGAGGGTGGAAAGATGGCTAGCGCGGCAGGAGTCTGATTCTCCCCTAATTGGAAGCATTGGGCATTGTCAACGGAGGATTTTCAGCTGCTCACTGACAGGTAGAGCCGTCAGAATGATAGCCCACTTGTCAGCGCAAAAGACCAATAAAAACAAACCACTTTTGATTTAATTGGAGGCCTAACCATGGTGTGTGTGTGTGTGAGAGAGAGGTAGAAGGTGTGTGTGTGTGTGTGTGTGTGTGTGTGTGTGTGTGTGTGTGTGTGTGTGTTGCCTGCAGGGCCAGGGCCATGGGGAGGTGGGAGGAGGTGCGAGGATGAGTGGGGGCATTTGTGTCTGTGTGTGTGAAGGAGATCATCACTCTAGCCATCAATGTGCGCGCCCTGCCTCCATCTTCGCCGTCACCACTCCTCATCCTCGCTCTCATCCAGCAGCTCTGGGGGCGAGTGGTCACCGGCCGCCCGTGGTGAGGGGGTTTCAGGAGAGGCAGGTTTTGATTCTGTCCCAGGAGGCCTTCCTGAGCAGCAACATCAGAGCAGAAAGACTGTCTCTCCATCTCCTTCATCCTTCCCCTTTTCCTCCTCCTCCCCCTCTTCCTCCTCCTCCTCTTCCTCCATCAACAGGCTTGGGTTCTTGCCACAGACGCCAGCCTTTAAAAACAGGACGAGAAACGTTTGACATTTCTTTTGCTCCCCTGTTGACTGAATCATAAACTTTTCTCTCCATGGGAGCAAAGGTCACAGTGAGGTGACTTTGTGTGTTTCTGGTCTGTGTCCATGGTTGCGCTCATTAAAGATGTATGTGGAGGATATTGGTGCGAGTGCAGTATAGAGCAGGAAAAAAGCAGTTTATCAAATATGAATGTTTTCATAGCCTTCACCAGATCAGCTGTTTCTCTCTTTTTTTTTTTGTGCAGTTTTTTAGCTGTCATGGAAACTTGTTGCTGTAATTTACACCACAAAGTCAAAAGCAGCAATCTGAATTAAAAACACCATAACTCTCTGAGTGTCTTGAAGAATGATTATGATGGCGCAGTGATATTGTTCCTTTTAGAACAAAATGGCCAACAGCACATGGTGTGGGGACTGACTTTCCTAGTTTAGGCTTTCAGTTCCTCTGACAGGATCATCATAATGAAATATCATACAATCATATTTAAGACAACAGTGTTTTACCAACTGTTTGGCCCTTTCCTGTTTCAGCATGACACTGCGACTGTGCACAAAGCCACGTCCATAAAGAAATCCTTTTCCCAATTTTGTGTGTAACAACTTGACCTCTGACCTCCAATTTATCCGCCACCTTTCAGATGAGCTGGAACACAGACTGTGGTCCAAACATTATCCCCCATTATCAGTGCACATCCAGGTGCCGCATTCTCGTGGAAAGTCCTCTCAGAATACTGGAGGCCATTACAGCAGCAGATCAATGCTCCTGGTTCGGGAATGAGACATTCAGCAAATCGCATAAGGCTTTATTGATCAGGTGTCCACATACTTTTGGCTGTGTAGTGTATGTCTTAATTTGGCTAAATTACAACCTTGAATGTTTTTCACGTTGTTGTCACTTGAGAGGAGATACAAGATGGGGGGGGGGGTTGTACTCTAGAGTTTAATGTTTAATGTGCTGTGGAGCTGGATCCAGATCAGCCCTGACTATAATCAGACCCCAGTCTTACCTGAGATCTGCAGCTCATTAACTCCGCAGATCCGGTTTTCTCACGGGGCCACTTACACATCAGTAAATATTTGCATTCATGGTTTCAACTAAAATGTCATGTGATTATGAAATCTCTCCATCCGTTAATGAAACTACATTCCCACCTTTACTGGTTTGGAGGAGTGATCTAGGTTACTTCATGTTGCCTACAAAACACCAGTGGTCACTCAGCAGTTAAACAAGGGTGATTATGTCATCCTCTTTTCAAGCCAAATGTGTTTTTATCACCATTCACTGTACATTAGATACTGAAGCAGCATCTTGAAATCGCAGTTTTTCCACTCGGTTTACCTCAAACTTAAACTGATAGTAGAAAACTGTCAGTGAGCTGGTGTTTAATAACGCACACAATCACAAATAGTTACAGTAATTAAGATCCCAACTAATACATGTCTATTTCATAATTGCAGGTCCACGCATGCATCTGAATATGCACCCACCCCACCCCACCCGTCCTGCTCTGTCGGCCCCTTGCAGCCCAGTGTTTTATTATTCTTGACAGAGTTCAACGAACACATCTGGTCAGAGGATAAGAGGGGATGGAGGGATGGTGCCAAGAGGCAGAGAGGTGAGTGAGGAGCCAATGGGGAGGGTTGTGGGGCGGCAGAGGACGAGGACCTACAACCATCCATCATAAACATCCCTCATGAGGAATGCCAGCTCCTTTAAACTAAGGCCAACCCATACTTTCCCCGACCCTTGACCCCATAGGGGCTAAACCATGAAGTCCATTAGAGCTATGAGACAGAGTGGATCTGGCTTTAAGTGATTTTAATTAGTGTATTTATTCTTTATTGATATTTTAGTTAGTGGGAGTATTTTGATTATGATTTCCAATGAGTCTGTTCTCGCTGTTGTACAAATGCCAAACAACAACATTATGTTCAGTGATAAGGCCTCGAGCAGCCGTGTGAATTATGACTCTTGTCTGTCAGGAGCAAAGGTGGAAGTGTCACGACGTTGTTATTCAGCCACGAAAAGTTCCAGGGGATGAGGTGGATGGATGGATCGTCAAAGTGTGTGACGACCTGTGATTTGGACATGGGAGACCGCTGTTTGTTTTCTGTTTGCTTCCAACAGTCAACGTCGGTTTATACTTTAACCTAGAAATCAACAATTTGGAGGTCAATTTGTTTGCAGTCTCACTAGGAGTTTGAAGGAGGGTTGATGTCGACTCTCTGTGCGTTCAGGCGGCTGCGTGATGTGTTCACTTGGCACAGGAGATGTGGGAACGAGGTCAGCCTCGACCAGAAGACCAATCACTCAAAAGTGTCTTATTTACATGTTGTGCTAACTCTCCCAGCACTAGTGTTGTTCCATCAATACCAGAACAAGCTTGTGTGGTTCATGTTGGAAGGCAACAAAATCATATTCTGTAGTTTAGTCTGGAGGACCTGTTGGCCACTATGATATCGCTGCACTCATACAGCACTTTTTTAGTCTTTATCGACCACTCAAAGCGCTTTACAATGGAAGCTACATTCACCCATTCACACATATGTTCATACAGTGCTTTTTCTTACACATGTAGGGGCGTTTCTACCATTCACTCACAGTCACACACTGATGGTACATCGGGGGCAATTTGTTATGCTGAGTATGTTGCCCAAGGACACGTCAACATGCAGAATGGAGGAGCCGGGAATTGAACCACTGACCTTCCTGAGCATTTTCAATTCTTATCACATTTCTTGACAAAAACTACAAAAAAATTAACAAAATAAGCCAAACTTCCTAAATGTTCCAACTGTTATATTAACACAAGCACAAACTTTTCCAAAGTAAAATCTGGTCTAAATTGTAAAATTATAACTTTAATCAAGAGATATCTAATGAAAGACTAAGAATCTGGCCAAGCATTAGATGCCAACTTTTGGTACTTGAGAATAGGGCTGCAAATAATGAATATATCTTTAATTTACATTAATTAAGTCTCTAAAATAGTGAAAATGTCCACAATAAGTTTTGTCAAAAAAATGAGTCAAAAACCCTCGAACAATAATTATATGAAAAAGAAAAGCAGCAATTAGAAGCTGGAACCAGTAAATGTTTCCCATGTTTGGCTTGATAAATGACTCGTATTAATCAGTTTTAAAATAGTTAATTTTTGCTGATTGACCAATCGGTTAATCAGCTAATTATGTCAGCAGTAGTTAGTGGACCAACTGTTTTTGTAAAGTGGAGTCTTGTTCAATGTTTATGTTGCAATTCAGAAGCCAAACCGGTAACGGTCGTTTTTCCCCTGCAAGGTGTCATAGTTCAATGTTAACCTGTCATGTAGACCCCCTCCCGCCCCTGAGTGATGGTGTAGTGGTGGGCTCACATTGGGCAGGGGGTCCCCTACAGCTGCCACAGGGAGACGCTCACAAGCTGGTGGACAGTGTGGAAGCTTCCCCTCCAGTCCCTGTACCTCCAGGGTGGGGGGCACAGGGTCCAGGTTCACCCCCCCCTACCCTCTACCCTGCTAGGGTAGACAGAGGTGGGCCAGGCCCCTGGCCTTCTCCCCCCTTGTGGGCAAATGAGGGGCGTTACAGAGGCCAAGCTTATGTCCATGAATCACATCATGAGTTTCACTCACACACACACACACACACACACACACAATATGCAAGAGTAATTAAAGCGCTGCGGTGGAAAAGTGACTCTAGCAGACGGACGGCTCCTCTTTATGGATGCAACTCAGTTATTTTCATCATCGATTCATCTGTTTATTTTTTTGGTACATCAGTTATTAGTCAAACATAAATCAGCCTCAGCCTGTAAAATGTCAGACAGCTGTGAAAAACAAGTTCCCAGGGCCCAAAGTGACGTTATTCAAGTTATTTATTATAAGTTATTCAATAGATTCAATTTATAATGATTTAAAACAAACACATTTTCAAATCCTGAACCAGAGAATATTTGTCACATAGTTCGCTTGAAAAATGACTGTAACAATCAGTTAATGATTGAGTTTTACTCATCTTCAGTATTTGAATGGGATGGCATTGTGATGAGATGATGATGAAAATATAGTGATGTGATTCTGTAAAATTCTGTCGGGGCAAAAAATTAACAATTCATTTTTAAACAGTTGTCTTTGATATGATGCATAAGTTCATTTTATATCTCATTTTTACAGTTGCCATATCGTGATGCAATGAACAATATAGGAAACAAACTCTAATAATATGGAGACATTGCTTTACTGCAGCCCTGCGTCCTGATTTATTTATCAATATATAATATCTGTAGTATTTATTGTGGATTATTTTTCCCGCTGTGCAACAACTGTTTCTAGTTGCATGTTCTAATTCTCACACTAACAGGAAAAAAAAAATGTCAGGCCTGTTATGGTTCTGTCACACACACACACACACACACACACACTAGGTGAATCATGGCAGGGGGGCACCGGTGCTCGTCCTGGCCTTAAACTCCCTGCTTCCTAATTTGGCCAATATGCAGGTAATATGTGGGGTCACAACATCTCAATTATCACACCTCCTGTCAGCGGCTCGCCGCTACCTTCCCCTCCAACGTGCCTTCGCCCCCCAACCCTCACCCCTCCCGCCGTGACTTTTATTGCTTCATTAGTATGCTCCACATGCTCCTGCGCACACCCACGCTCCGCGAGCCTTCAAACCCTAACAACTTTTGGCAGATCAGTGCGTGATGAGGGGATGATCAGGGAGCCTTTCCACTAAAAGCCCACCTACCTGGCGCTGTGGCCCATTTTTGTCCAAGTGTGTGCCCAACCTGGCGAAGCTGGAAAGTGGGGGGGTGGGGGGGGGGGGGGGGGTGGGGGGGGGGGGGCAGCTGGGTGAGCTGGTGTTCAGGTTTTTGCGGGTGTCATATCTGAGAACACGCAGCAGATGAGATGACCTGCACAGGACTGGGTATCACTTAAGTTTTTTTTGATACGTTGCCAATACAACACTTCAGTTTTGCCACCAATAGCCTGCCTTTGCATGAGGAATATGTTCCTCTGTCTCTCTCTTTTTTTTACTTCGCAAAATATTGACTCACTGAGTCACTTTTTTTTTAACTCACAGTGAAAAGTTTCCAGAAATAGCATTTTTTTTGGCTACACATTTTAAGGAAATGTGTATAAAATCTTCAATGAAGAGCTGGAACAAGCTGATACAAAATATTACATATGACAGACAATGTTTAGTGTGAAATGAGATGATTTAAGGTGAAATGAAAGGATAAAATACGATATTAAAGGGTTAATCTTGTCTCAACACCAGCAGGAGTTTTGTCTGAATAAAATCAAATTAGCACAGTTAGGATTTAGCTCAGGGAATATCTGATGAAAGAACAAGTAACCGAGGCTTGACCAATCATCCAATACCGTCTTCCGATACTTGACAGTTTTTGACACTTGATGCTATGAACACATTTCGGTCGGTGCTCAGAAAGTATTGAGGTTCAGCGCTCATCCCCCCACACCTGCCGCAGATAACACCTGACACAGATCACTCACCTTAGTCGGCTTTCTTGAGCACCTGCTCTCCTGCAGCGGTGTTTGATTTCTGAGTAAAATACCTATCGGGATGCATGTGAGCATCTTACATTCCCTGTCACAACCATCCATCCTACAGCTAAGCAGGTATGTCCGAGGTGTGTTTAGAGAGCACGTGTGTGTGTGTGTGTGTGTGTGTGTGTGTGTGTGTGTGTGTGTGTGTGTGTGTGTGTGTGTGTGTGTGTGTGTGTGTGTGTGTGTAGGTATTGGTGGGGATGGGGGGTGTTCATCGTGGAGAATAAGACCCCAGAAAATGCTCATTAGAGTTGACCTTGGCACTTGGAGCCGGCGTTTGATGGATCGGGTACAGGGCCAAACAAGCCCCTGGGGAGCCATGATCTTATCTCTTATTGTACACACACACAGTCACCCCCCTCCCCCACCACCACCACCACCACCACTGACCCTGCCCCCCCCCCCCCCCCCCCCCCCCCCCACTCACTCACACTCCTCTGCTCTACACGCATCAGAGGCAGAATAAATCTGTGTCTGACACCACAGGAAAAAAAGAGTGGAAAGGAGGGGGGGGGGGCCTGAGGGAGTAAAGGAGAGAGAAGGTAGTGCTTGAAGAGAGAGAGGGGTGGGGGTGGGAGGGGGGTGACAGGAGGAGAGAAAAAACACACAGAGGGCCGAGGAAAACCAATAGCTCACAGAGGTGTCATTACCTACATAAGTCAGATGTGTGTGTGTGTGTGTGTGTGTGTGTTTAAAAAAAAAAAAAAAAAAATCTGCAAGGCACATGAAGTGTTAAAGGGAAACTGAGGAAATTGGCTGAGTGGGGGAGGAGGGAAGGAAGAGGGGTGAGGATCAGTGGATGATGAGTCTGAGATGAAAGATGAGACTCTCAGGTGTCTCTGTAGCGCGTTCATGGTTTGTTCTGTTCCTCTTACCTGTCCTTCTTCTGGATGACACACATGTACAGACACAAACACACACAAACAAACACACACACACACACACACACACACACACACACACACACACACACACATATATATATACACAGTATTGCCACTGCCACCCTCATGTCTCCCCTCTCTGCTCCCAACCATGGGACACACCAAACACACAAAGAGATATGAGGCAACATCCACCTCCAGGATAGCAAAGTTTCTCCCCCACCACCACCCAGCATCCCCATATTCACAGGGGTGGCATCACAGGCTTGTGGGCTCTTTGTGTTCTCTTCTTCTGCTGCTGTGCTACGGGGAGAAAGTGACACTCTGAAGTCTTAATTGAGGTTTACCTGGTGTTTTTTCCTGAGTGTTGTTGTGCGTTAAAGTGTGGTTAAACTTTATAATCAAGCCTACAGGGTTTACAGTGTGAAGCACAGAAAGCGAAGAGCGTGTGATGACATTACAAACACAGTTGTTTACTGGGCTGCTAGCAGCAACGGCAGCAGCGGCAGCAGCAGCAGCTAGCTCGCTACATGCATCTACAGAACAACAACAACAAAACTCTTCCACATTCTCGCTGTCAGTCAATAGCCCTCTAAACAAACCTCTGAGTGTTCCCAGAAAAGAAATTTGAGTAGAATGCAACTATTTACTGAATCTTTGGGCATGTTTGAATGGCTCCCTCTATTTTCTCTTTGCACTCCGTCCCCCCGCCTTGCTCCTGTCTGTCAGTCTGTCTTTGCGAGAGATCTGGGAGGGACTGAGAGACTGATGTCTCAGCTCCTCCAGGATCCCACCAGGAACGCCTTTTGACAGTTGCAGGAGCAGCAGGATACAGCGCAAAGATGTTGCTGTAATTGCACCTGGTTGCGTCATGAAAAAGTAATAATTTGCTGTCAAGGACGTCAAGGTGTCAGCGTTCGGCAGGAGTTGATAAGGTATTGACTGCCTCCAGAGTGCTCACTCACTCACTCTCACTCATACTCCTTTATAAAGTTGACTCCCAGAGAAAGAGGGAGACAGCAGAGGTTGGGGAACAGGAGAGAGAAAGAGGGAAGTGAAAGAGAAGCGGTGGGGGAGATAAAAAGGACGAAAGGAGAGAAATGAGCGACGAAAAAATAGGCTAAAGACAGTCAATCTGCCTGCTCTGAGCTCCGAGACATTAATTGCACTCTATTTGCCATTTCGCAAACCCTGTTCATTTATAATACATGCACAGATTGCGCTAAATTATACATAAGCGATCAACAGGCTAAAGCAGCGTGGCGTGCTCCCTGTAAGTTGAATAATACACAATTACCACCTGGCTCACTCTTCTATTCACTTTGATTACTGTCACACGGGTTGTGACTGGCCACTGATTGACACTCACAGGCGGGAAGAAAAGAGGAGAGAAGCTTTGACTTCTTGTTGCGGAGTGGACCCTGCCAATCCCGGCAAACCTCCATCTTACAGCGAACACAAAGCCTCATGGGAAGGGCTGACCTCCTCTGCTCAAGGCGAACTGTCTGGTGAGCGCTCGGGTATGCCTTTGTGTTGCGTAGAGTTGGGGTCGAAGCCCTGAAATCAAAGAGTGGAGAATGTGACATATGACAAGGGCACAAATGAGTGACTGTACGCAGAAATACCTTGCCTTGCGTTTTAGGGAGCTGTTAAAGAGAATACAGGGGTGGATTTTGTTTGAATTTTTGATACTAATTCTGCTATATTACCTAAGTTTGGGTGTATATACCAAAGTTATACCAAAAATACATTGAGATTACAATTGCCTCACCTCAGATTTACTGTTTAAATTTGCACTTGAAGCTGCTGCTGACTGACCATTGACATGCACTGATGCTCCAATCCTACGTGAGAGGAAACTACCTCTAAGTAATCTGCGTTTGTACTCCAAAGATCATGTCAGAGAGACAAACAAAACAAAACATTCATATACCACTGCAAATCTAATTGAACTGTCTTGTCATATGTTCAGAATACAATTTATTTTTATTTAGATCCCCATTAGCAACAGTGGCTACCCTTCCTGGGGTCTCCATAAATTTATAGATAATACTTCAATGACAACATCCACATCACTCATTCATATTTCATAGATTCACAATACACAGCAACCCTTACGACGCACAACAACCAACACTCAAACTCAACTCAAAACCTATCTAATACATAATATCGCTCTATTTGATAATTTCACTTCTTTAATAACTGAACCAAACGAACTAAACCAAATAAACTTGTCATGCAAACTCCGAAATATCTGATTTTTAACACTAAAATTTAGCTTTGACTTCCGATGATGAATATGATTTCAGTGTGACAACTGATCAGACCCGGTTGGACCAGGTCTGTTCCAGTCTCAGTTCAAAATCATCAGATAAAATCATGTAGTGTGTGATATGTAAAAAAGTTATTTGTAAATTCAGTCACTGCTAGTTGTTTTCATGACAATTCTTTAAAAACATGTTCGACATTTTCGAATGCCATCTGCACCGATGAGTGTGTCGCCCGAGGGTAAATAAATAGCTTTACCTGAAGTTAGCGTTGCTTTACAAATCTTCCCTCTGCAGGTTACACAGTCCTCTCCACCCAGGATCTAACCCAAACTTTTTCCCTCCTTTTTTGGCCTTTTCAGGCCTAATGTCACTGGATAAAAACAGTACAAGCTGTCAGTTCTCGTCCATGTTTGTTTAGGTACAAGAACACGCAGCGACTGGCCTTCTTGCATGACTTGCAGGGTCGTCCGCCTCCAGCAATCCAGTTCTTGCTGATCAGTAGTAAAGTGTTTATGCTCCTTCTCGACTGTCAAACACTAAAAATATCTGTGCAAGTTGGTGGAAACAATCTTTATCTGTGATCTTTTAGCTTTACCCTGGCAATGTCCAAGCCTGTGGTCTTCAGCTTGTGGAATGAACAGAAGGGCAGAGGTCAAAACTGTGGAGCAACTGAACTACATTGGTCAAATCCCTGATTTACTAAGCTGAACAAGCAGTCCAAGATCTCTTCACCTTATGTGCAGACATTTGCGAGTGAATCCTAAATTGCCACCAATTCCCAAAATGGAAATAATATTTTTTAAGAAGAAACACCTCGCAGCTTTTCCTTGCAAAACTCTGATGTGTTTACCTTTGCCTACAGCACAAGTATTTTTGGTTTTTCTGTGTTGTTTTGAGTCAGAGCAACCTGCCAATAATGGCTCTCCCTGGAATAAAGTAGTGTGCTGTTTTTGAAATCCAAGTGAAATTCAGTGACGGTTGAACACTTAAATTTAGGGATCACGATGCATCTCAGCTGAAGATTTCTGCATGCAGGGTCACCAGTTGTCTCCAGTGCAGACTCGGCTGCTGGTAAGTGCTGATCGAGCCAGCGGTGCTTGGACACACCACAAAAACTGCGGTGACAGGAAGCCACGTTCACTCGATGATACTCAACGGGCGACTGTCAGTTTAGGACACTTGAACAGCAGTCGTTAACAGTTTCTGGCATGCCGACCGTACTACAGGGATCAAATCTTCAGCCTTTATTTACAGGACAATCTCTCTCGAACCGGTATTCCACCCCGCTGATCTCTGGCCTGCTGCTCCATCTTTGATCAGGGAGCGGCGCTCTGAAGTGGGATGAAGCCTCAGGCTCAAACTTTAATATCCAACATCCCTCGTATTCTCTCCTCTTGATGTCGTCCAACCGTTTCATCGTCATAGGGAGCTGAAAACGGATTGACGATGGCGTGCTTGACAGTTAGGACATCCTACACAGCATCCACATGTGTGAGAAGAAAAAAAACACCTGCTTCAGTCTTTGCCTCATGCCTCCTGAATGCGCCACCCCAGCTTAGTATAAGGGGAATGCCCTGTGCTTCAAAGCTGGGGTGACGTAAGCTAAAAGCCCTTTCTGAGTGTAAAGCGAAAGCCACCAATACAGCAATTCAGTCGTTATCTGTCCTCATTGTTGCTTAATGAACCGTCAATGGAGCAGCTTGGAGCAGCTTATAGACTTCTCATTGTTGCACCGGGGCTCCCAGGGTTGATAGATTCAGCATTAGGGGTCAGGATTTGTGGGGCTAGAGGCACAATCCTTCAGATATTTCCCAGAGATCTAAAAGCTGGTTAATCAGCTCTCCCTTCATGATCTCCCTGTCTGTTCATCTTCCCATGGACGAGTTCTATCAGTCTTTTTACCACCAGCCTCCTCGCGCTCCCTGTGCCTTTTCTTCTGCCATGTTTGTGTTTGGGATTTGCCCAAGTGGCCCCAGATCAGTTGACCTGACCCCGGCTTGGCAGAGAATGGTTCGGGTCTTAGCCGCAGCCTCTCTTACATTTTAATCACAGTTCTGTGGTTTTCTGTCGCTGCCACACACAGAAACACACACTGAACTTTCACAGTAGATGTTATGATGCTTCTCTTTAACCTGTGCTTTTAAACTCCGGCGAAGATAAACTCATCTCTTGCAGCGTCTTCTGTAATTAAGCCCGCTGTCTTTATTTCTCTTGGATCACCTTGCATTAAAAATTTCCCCCTGGATATCAAGTCCCCACACCCCCACCCCCACCTGCCTCATCCCTCCTTCCCTCCCTCTTCCCAACTGCATCCCCCTTCCTGCGCAGTTTGTCAGCTGAAGTGATTGCCTCCCTCTCTCGCCCCCTCAGTGGCATTTAGCTATTCTCATTTGCATGTACATGCCCTCGCTGTGCGGCCCGTGGGCTGGCGAGATTGATCAACAATGCCACGCCGTGTTTTATTACATGTCAGTCGGAAGGCTGGTTACCAAACGCCATGGGCACGCATGTGTGCGAGCACATGCAAGCGTGTATACCGGTGGGTAAACATGTTGTGTTGGTTGCGGTGTACAACGGGTACATGCTCACAAACAAAAACACACGCAGAGCTCGTACGTCACCTTCCAGATTCTGACACTTTACAAACATATGTGCATACGTGCACACCTGAGACCTGGTTAAAAGGTATCGAAAACACACACATCATCTTGGACTCCGCAGCCCAGGGGAGTTGATTGGGCTGAACGTGTATATTCTTGCTCAGTGAAGCCTGCGTTTATGGTGGTATTTTAGTGTAGCCTAAGCCTTCATCTCCTCATATTACGTACTGAGCTGACAGATATTAATATGCAAAATAGCAGGATGCTGAACAAAATGCTGATAATTAAGCGAAGATGTTCTGGGTAGAATCGCGCTTAAGAGTGTGCACGTGGGACCCAGCACATGGTAAGCCATATGCCTCTGCGCAGTTAGCACTATCCTTTGGGGTAGGGGGGTTGGAGCCTGTTTCCACACAGGCACTGTACAAATGGAGCCTGGGAGACTTGAACTGTATCCTTATCCTACTTTTATAGAGTCATCAGAGGAGAATGCTGCTCTCGCTCCGGTTTGCTGAGCAACAAGATGTTGCCGCTGGAAACACGAACGCACAGGTCAAAGGTCGGCGAGATCTCCTCAGTCTGACATCAGTCCGGTGTCACGATATGAAAATGGGACGTTGTGTTATATTTCACAAAGGCTTATCTCCCTCCCTTACCCACCAGCTCCTCCTTCCCTCCCCTACTTACTTCCCTCCCTCCCTACCCCGGCTGATCTCTCTCTGCATCCCCAGAGGGGGTGAGGGAAGTGGGGAGGATTTTTGTGCTGCCGGGGGCGACAGGCTCTCTGTGCCATCCACTTACACAAACGGCAGGATCAGCGCTCCACACAAGAATAATTAGAAGATAATGGGTAGTAATGCGGCCCGATCTGTCCCGATTATCTCCTGGCACCGACCAGCACAGCGCCATCTGGTGCCAGATCTCGGGGCAGCGGCTGCTCTGCCACATGAAAAGAAGGTGGGCTTAGGCTTAATCTCACACCCCGTTCTGTTATTGACTGTCTGTATGGTGCTGTGTTCAGAAGTGAGTGTGTGTGAGAGTGCGAGTGCATGTGTGTCAGTCTCTGTCTGCCCCTCTGAGATGGTCGATATATATCACAGAGAAAAAGTGAGATTGCATTTATATTACATGTATAGGTGACAGCCGGTGTTGCTGAGTGTCTTGGTGATCGACAGTAAAGCAGAGTGTTGTTGAGAGCCCGGTGTGAATTTCTGCAGAGCTGTTACATGGACAAGTGTCTGTCATGCTGGGCTCTCTCTCAGCTTAACTCCCACCCTGCGTCTTCTTAAACAGCCTCTCTCCCACAGCTCCGGGCCAATTCAATATGACAGTCCATTGTATGGCCGGTGTGGCTCGAGGTTTAGTGCATTAAGGCTCTTTGTGCTTTGTATTTACAGACGCTTTACGTCCCTGGCAGAATTCAGAAACCTCCCCGCTCACCAAACACCTTTTGCGTTAACCAAACGGCCTAATTCTCATAATGCTCCAGCTATTGTCTGTTTGATTGAACAGAGACGTGCTGCTTTATCAATTATCTCATCACGTATTTCGCAGACAGCCGGTACCATTTAGGAAAAGCTGTGGTTTTTACACACTGGTCGTGGACTGACTCATGCCTGTGTGAAGGGAAGAGGACTTACAAGTTGGTCTGCATCAGTGTTTCTGTAGAGCAGGCAGTTTGGCACTTTGTTGTTGTAAACATAAGAAGAAGTTTTACTTCAGTTTGAAAAGTGACAGACGTCAAACTTTTGTCTCTGACAAATTTTCACCATTTTGTTTCCTTGTATTATTGAGCATCTCTGGGACATTTTGAAGATGTCTCCTTAAACTCAGGAAAATAGTGATTTTTCTGACATTTTATTGATTAAACAAATGATCAGCTAACCATAAAGATAATTAAGACAATCAATAATGAACATCATAGCAGCCATATGTGTTACTTATTCTCTTCAACTTCACATGACCTAAAATATAAATTGAAATATCCTATAAATAATTAACTCTAAAATATACAATTCACTTATGAATGTAAACAACTGAAATATAAACATACATAGAATATATACACACGTCATGCGTCTGTGTGTACAGATGTAGTTTTATATAGTAATATTATGTAAATGTATCTTGAATATATGTAACAATATAATCTAAGTTCAAAGGTCCACTTACCTTAAACTGCATCTTATGGTCTTCTTCAGCAAAGCAAATAGCAAGCATAACTAAATGTCATATACATTATATTACAAAAGTGTTATATATATATTACCCATTTAAATATGTTACATATACATATGTCGCTGTCATATATAAAATAATATTCATAATATACATTTTCATTATCTTTTACTTTTAGATTTCCATTAACTAAAAATATTATTTTTTAATATTAATGATTATCATTCTATTATTGGAATATTTTAAATAATAATAATAAAACCACAAGGTCCATTTAGTGGCTTTTGTGGAGCTTTCATTCCCATCACATAATCTTCATCAGCAGATGGCATTTGCCCAGTTGTCATTGACTTCGACATGTTCAAAGTTTTGTTCTGAGCACTTTAAATACCCTCTTGTCCGTGTCGACTGAAAAGTAGAATGTTATTAAATTATAAATGTTATTAAAAGTGGATTATTATCCACTTTATTATCCACTCAGCAGGTCTGAAAAACTGCCAGAGAGTTTAAATTATATGAGTAGTTTAGACTTTTCTGTAACATGACAGCTTTCAGAGCACGATCTCTTTCAGTTTTTATATAAATACAGTTTGGTCTGTTCAGAGTTCACCCTCACCCTAACTCCATCAACTACTACTGCCACCCTCCCTCTATTATTCCACTTCTGTCCCTACCCTCAAACTGTCCCTCTAATTTACTCTCCATACACAACCTTTGCTGTTTATTGAGATGCTAGCTCTCTTTATGAGCACCTAATCCCAGGGCAGGAGGGATAATTTATGAAGCATTTACATGAAGAAGCCCAGCTAATTGGAAGCATGTGTCTGGGTAAGCCTCTCCAATGCAGACACACTGCAGATGAGCAGGCCAGGATTCTCACCGCTTGTAATCTTACATCATAATCATTATTTTATCTCAAAATAAAAATTTCTCCAAGACTCTCAAAGCTGGCCAGTTCCTGAAGCCTGTGTAAAAGTGGTGCCATATGTCAAAGGGGCCAAGCTAGCAGCGCAGAGAGTCTGGAAAGCTGTCTTTTGTTTGCCTGTACACGTACTGAGGCGGCATTCTTCTCAGGCTAACTGCCCCATCAGCAGAGAAATGAGCCGTCGGAGAAGCACTCAGCGGAGCCTCTCAAGGCTTGACCCCCGGTCTGTCGTGTCCAGGTGGGGGTCAAAGGTCAGGTAGGCAGGTCTTTGCCAACCAGCCAAGAGGGCGCTGGCCATTTTGATGTCAGATGACACGTCGATTTTTCCATTTACCGGACCCCAGCATCCGTGGCCTTATTCTCTCCAAACCTAGCCTCCCTCAAAACACCCCCATCCTCATTTACATCAGGTCGTTTGTTATGACTTTATGATTATATATGGGGCTTTGTCTGGCTGTGCATGTACCTTCACCACTCCCAGCTGGTCCCCATTAATAACAGGGCCCCGGTGTCGACAGAGCAGGAGAGACGGAGGAGCTTGTTAGCGTCATCGCCGAGCGCAGGGGCTCAGCATGTGAGAGTGGAAGGGCCGACAGGACAGGAGGGAGATGCACAGTACACACACACAAACACACACATACACAAACACACACCCATAGTCACCTGAAGTATCCTCTTACACTCCAACCACCAATTTGAAGTACATGACATGATGTCCAGCATTTGTCCCAGCAATTGCACAAAGCCATCATGGCATATTTGTATGGACCTACATGTGTAAATGTGTCAGTCTTCTAGTGTGTGTGTGTGTGTGTGTGTGTGTGTGTGTGTGTGTGTGTGTGTGTGTGTGTGTGTGTGTGTGTGTTTGTGGGCCACTGGGCATGTGTTGGGGTGAAAGCATAATGAGGCTGACTGGACGGAATGGGCCGCCATGCAGACAGGCTCCATTGTGGGTCCCAAACGGCAGCAGAAGCCCCTAAAATCTGCGTCCCTGATCTACGCTCCAGGAGTCGGTTGGGAATAAAGGCGTGGAAATAGGATTTATTTAGCACGCCTCATCAAAAGGGAATTAGCAGGGTTTGGGGAGGGAAGACGGGGCTCTGTTTAGAGCTAGGATGAATGGCAGGATCATCTCTGTAATCCCGGGCCCCCCTCCTCTCCTCCTGCATCCAAGAAAAAGAAGAGAATCACCCACATTAGCTCTAAAGGTGCCTTCTGTAGCCTCATCCTGAACCTCAAACCAGAGATCCTGAAAAGAAAATCAGTTTGTAAGATCTTGGCAGGTGAGGTTAAAGCACAACACCTGGATCCTTTCTTCTTCTCTCCCGCCCATCTCTATCTTTTAATTCCTCCTCTCCCTTCAAAACATGGCCGCGGAGCTGTCAGACTCGATGATAGCGAGGCTGACGGCAGAGAGCTGGCGCGCCAACATGCAACAAACAACGAGCGAGCGTGTAAACTAAAGCAAACAAAGCCCCTCTCCGCTCCTCCAAAGGCAGGATCCCTCCCACCTGCCACCCTGCGCCGCTGATGAAACATACAGTAACAGAGAACAGCCATTAAATGGGCGAGCGGTAAAACCGAGTTGTACAATGTGAGGGGGGCTTGTTGTGGCACATCCCGCTCTCAGTCACACACACACGGGCTTGTTCATTATCATCCCCTCGCTCGTGTTTGTGTTTTGCGACTCCTCGCCTCCAGACATGGCGGCTGGGCTGGGTGCATTGTGGGGCATTTGTTACCTGAGGAGAAGGTGACAGGCTAAAGGGGGGATTGACTGGCAAATCTCTGTCAACGAGGCAATAAATTGAAGTTTTGCTCAGGTTCCAGACAAATCTCATCAACATTCCTCTCAGCATTTATATAATCAGATTTGGAGGAGGTATCAATAATTGACAGGGAGCCCAATTTCCAGAAGCTGGGCAAAATGAGGTGTAACTATCCATTATTGAAATGTCACACAACAAAAAACAGCATCTGAGGTGTTTTGCTTCTGGTGAGATGTAAATGTTTTCTGGTCAAATTCTTAATTCCTCCTGTTAAAAAAACTACCGAGCCACCGAGGCTTAAATGAAGCTAAAGTCCACACATTTAGACAAATGAAGTTTTAATTGTGGTAAAGTATGCAACAGTATTAATCTACATTTTCTGCTCCCAGGGGCTCGTCTCGTTCCCACTTTGCTTCTCCCTCCTCCTCCTCCTCCTCCTCCTCCTCACCCTCCTCCTCTTCGTCTCAGGAGCAGGGCTCATATAATGGGCTTGGCTAGAATAAGCAATGGTGCCGTGCTCGTATATATCTCAGCGCCTGGGTAATTTCAGCTCACTTTATGTGTCCTCGAGGCTGCGTCGGGCCCCGGCAGACCCATAGCTCCTTTATGTAACACCCAGGAGAATCTGCCCCCTGCACAGGTACAGGCCTTGGAGAAACAAACACCATCAGTAACCTGTCTGCTGTGCACCAGGCTGCCGGGCCCACCTTCACCCCTCCACCCCCTCCCCCTTTTCCTCTTCCTCTTTCTCCAATCCATCCGTCCTCCTCTTTTCTCTTCTCCCTCTCTTTCTGCACCCCGCAACCTAATCATCACCGGCCCCCATTCCCATGATTTATCGCTCCACACGCTGCTGAAAACCAATAGATCAGGCTTGCGGCGGGGGGGCCCGGGAGGCAGAGAGGGACAGGGGATGGGGACGGTGGCAGAGGAGCCGGATGGGAGGGGAGGGGAGGGAACCTGGAGAAAAACCCACCTATGATGAAGTGCTCTGTGATGCAGAGGAAAAGCAACAGCAACATCACAGCTCGCAGTCGGCGTCCTGCCGTCCCTCTGAGCGCATTCCTCTTTCTTCCTTTACTCCATCTCCGTGCAGCCCTCTCTCCTGTGTCCTCCTCTGTGTCTCTGTTGTTCTCATCCTTCTTCTCCATGAGGGGAGGGGGTCCCCTTGTTTTAGCCCTCACTGTTACTCCATAAGGGCTGAATTTCAACATTAGCACGGGGATAATTTCTTCAATTAGTTTGGATCAGCAGTCTGTGCTCAGTGATCGCTGACATGGAACAGGGACATAGCGAGGATTTTAGAAACACTGGAGTGATGAGTACAAGTTCTCCCCAGTGAACCACCCTGAAAATCATTGTTTATACTCCAGAAAGCAAAGCAGTCAGAGCCAATATCAATACTGTTCTTTATTAATTGTTAATCATTTTCTATGCCATCATTGTCAAATTTAAGTATATCAAGTCTAAACCTACTGGAATCAGTCATGCGTGAGCGTTTAATTGCACAAGTGAATCCGCAATAAATTCCCAAAGTAAATATCACGGACAAGACCTCAGTGTCTGCAACGGCAGCTCCAGCCCTCCTAAGTGTGGAGATGTGGGTAAATTAGCGGTGGTCAGCTGTTAGAACGTAAAACTGCATCGTAAATGTGAGTGACCGCTGACCCTGGTACAAGCTCAGCCAGTTTCTACCAGAGAAAGAGGCCTGTAAAATCTGTTCAGGTGCTTATCCTCTCCTAATCCTTTCAACCACTTGTTAAAGCTATAGCCGTAGAATATTCTCTGTACGCAGTTTTTTCGTTTGATTGAATAAAGTTGTATTTTATGGACTATTCTATTCTACATTAATTTGAAGTCAATGAATCAGTTAACATATTTTAAATCCTTTGCAATATATAAATGTGATATTTTGATCCATATTCATGATGTATATGGAATAAACATAATATATATATATGATATAGTATATGAAGATGAGCAAAATCAGACTCCTGCTAATTTTTGTTTGAAAAGATTAGATACCAGAAGTTTAAATGAACCTTCCTCCATTAACACTGTGTACTGTCAGAGATCTCAACTGCCACCTGAAAATGTCACCATGCTTATAGTCTTAAAGCTTATCCTTCTCCAGAAATCTAAATCGGTTTGTGTGAAATTGGCTTGTGAGTTACTCCAGGCAAGTTCAGAAAATTGTGACTAAATGAGGCAATCATAGGTTATTAATCAATCATTTATCAAAATAGCTGTTCATGGTTTCCTTTCAATCAACTAACTGATTCACTGACAGTTTGTTTCAACACTAGTGTGACTTCAAAACGCCTAAGGAGGAATAAACAATGATTTTTGTTCAGTTTGCACAGTTCGTTTGAGTGTAATTAACCATGTGTAGTTTATCATTCTGAATTATGAGCTGTCTGCATCTTTACATGAAACCTGTCCATCTAAAGGTTCACATGTAGAGTAACAGAATAAATCCTGGCCTTGGAAAATGCTCAGAGTTGTTCAGGTACGGCCAAATACTTGACCCAGCAGCCACCTGTCCTCTGCGTTTTCACAGCGGACACATGGTGTCAGTCCTCAGAGAGTACACTTCATTACAAACATAGATTGGATTATGTCTTCCAAAACAGACTGACCGTGTCCAATCACTCTAGTGCTGCTTTGAATGAAGAATATTCACCTTATGTCTGGACTGGTGGGTCGGGAAGGCTCACACACACACACACACACACACACACACACACACTCTCAGAGACTGGTCCTCCTGGGGACTGGTACACGGCGCTGACGGGGAAACACGGGGGCATAAAGAGAAGCGAGGGGGGAGCGAGAAAGAAAGAGAAATGTCTTTTAAATGACATCCCCATTGTGAGCTGGAGCAGGACGATGGCACTTTGCAAAACTGCTAACAATGAGCACAGGAGAAATCCCTTATCCTACAGGGGCCCGGCAGCATGCTCTCCATTACCATAGTCATTTAAATACAGTAATCTCATTTTCTGCCTCAGCCGAGGGGGCATGCTAAATTTCCCAGTGTGAAGGGAGGAGAGAGGGGTGAGCATGGCGTCCAGGGCATGCAGGATTAGTGTGTGTGTGTGTGTGTGTGTGTGTGTGTGTGTCAGAGTTTGTGGGGTTTGTAAGTGGCAGCACACTGCAAAAAACTCCATCTTACTTTGGTCTCATTGTTCTAGTTATGGCCATCAATTGATTGGTGATGAACACTGTAGTCACAAAGTTGATTGCTAATATATAGAAATGCACTTTCATCAATAAACAGAAGTCTGATGGACGAGCAGGAGCAGTCAGGCCTAGGGACAAACTTGTAGGTTATCTGAACTTATGAGTTAAGTCTGGAAGAAAATAAAGGCAGTAAAATGAATTCAAACTGATAAGTTGGAAACATCTATCACAGTTCTCCAGATGAGGGATTATAAATGACATTTTGGCTAATCAGGCTAAATTGTTGGCTCGTTTTCAACCTGTCTGGCTGATCATACTTTTTCATTTTTGCAATATGGTTGTGTTCCCAAATCTCAGAAATGACCGACAGTCCAAAACCCGAACATACTCAGTTTACAATCACATAAAACTGAAAAATGCAGCAAATCCCCATAATTGAGGAGCTTGAACCAGAAATTACTCAATTAAAGAGCGACTCCACCAATTCACTATTGCACCTCCATAAAGTTGCAGACTCATGAGACACAGATTTAAGATTAGAATCGTCAAAATCAAAGAAGCATAAGTCCAGATGTCCTGACTTTTAGTTCCAGGTAAGAGTTAAGCTTCAAAAACGCTTAATCCTACAATTCCCATAATGCAACCAATAGCCTCTTTTCATTAGAAAATCACTCCCTGGTAAATGAAAAGGGTTCCCACTTTCTGTTATACAGATGTAGTCTTCAGTCTTAATCACACATAACCCTGAAGACATCATCAGGGGCTATTACATCAGACTTTACATCATATATTTGTTTTCCGAAGCTGCGTCTCCTCAAAGTAAACTAATCCTGAGGTGAGCAAATTGTTGGAGTTCTCCTTTATCGTTCTGACAATCAGTTCAGTGTTTCCGCACTAAAATCAAATATCCTCTTTCTTTATTCTTCTGGGTTGACCTGTTTCATCCTGTCTCGTTTCAAGAGACCAACACTCACTTCGAGAAATTTCTTGAAACAAATTGACGTGTCAAAAACCAGCAAACACAGTTTTTAGGACTTGATTGACAAAAAATGACTTGATGAGGGTGAACATTTCTTGCAGTGCAGGTGTCTATATGCATGAGCAAGAGTGTGTGTTTCAGGAGGGGAGGTGGAGTGTGTGTGTGTGTGTGTGTGTGTGTGTGTGTGTGTGTTGTATGTGTGTTTGTGTGTGTGTGTGTGTGTGTGTGGGCGTTGGTCGGGGTTGCTGCAGCAGCTTTGGGGATATCATATCAGATTGAACAACAAAAGAGGAGCAAGGGAGAAAAAGCTGTTTCCACACAAGCTGTTTTCATTCTTCTCCGCTTCCGGTCCAGTGGAACAGTTGATGAAGTTTAAATGAAGCAGAATTAGGAGATCAAGCAGACACGGGAGCCGGTGTTGATGGTATCTGCCCCCCCCCCACCCCACACACACACACACACACACCCCCGCACACCCAGGAGGATCGAACCGGGGGCAGCTGACCTGGATGAAATCGAGAGAAAGAGAACCGTGGAGGAAAGGAGAAAAAAGGGCATGGAGGAGGAGGAGGGGGTGGGGGGTGATGGGGGGGTGGGGGGGCTGAGAGAGATAAGGGGATGAAGTATCTCCTAAATGTGATAATCTCCAATCACCTCTAACATCAATTCTGTCAAGGCCTGGGTTAATGAGCTCACAGCCGATCAAGCGTTATGCACCGCCAGCCCCACCACCCCCTGATTCTCCCTTTCTCTCCCTCGCAGTCGCTCTCATCATCATTGTTGTTCTTTTGATTTAATCCCTCTTACTTCAGCTGATTTGAGCAAGAGGGGAAAGAGGGATGGAGGGAAGGGAAAAGCCTATTACCCAAGCTCCTCTGCTCTCAACTATCTAAATGCTAACGATGTGAGGGGGCGAGAGCGAGGAGGGAAGGAGGGGAGGGTAGGAAAATGATGATGGGAGGAAGGCATCGAGGGGAAATGGAAAAAGAGAGCACGAGTGTGTTGGCAGGAGAGGACAAGACGCAGCAGAGGGGGGCTAATCTGCTGTTGCTCGGGGTCTCCGGGAGCAGTTTGGTTATTTTGAAAGCAGGTTAGCTGAGGAGAAAGCCTAGCATCCTGTGTGCTGACCTTCCATCCCTGGGGTCAAAGCACCACATCTTGGTTCTTTACTTCCTCTTGAACAGTTCTGACACACCAACACCAACATCTCCTGCCTTTTTTTTTTTTTTTACCTGCTTTCACTTTTGAATTGATTAAAACACAAGGGGAGTGTGTCTGCCTGCTGCACAGAATAGATTTATAGAGTTATAGATTTGATTCGCTTTGGCTGGTGTAGTTGGTTGGAAAAGACTGGGGTAAAAGCTGTGGGTCACCTTGAACTGAGAGTAATGTCTGTTTCGATCTGGTTCTCTGCGGCGCACCGAGGGACCGGAGGCATTTTCACATTGTTTCATTATGAGTTTTTGCTCCTCGCTCTGCCTCCTGAACAATTGTTTTCTTAGTTAGGCTTCTTGATACAGTACCCAGAGGCCCCTAAAAACAACTGAGTAAATATTTGGCAATTGCTCGAGCTGAAATGATGATTATGAGCCAAGGTTTGGCACGACCACAGGATGCAGTATCTGTGCCACCACAACTCAAACCTACTGAGCTTTAATTGGACTACAAATTCTCCAAAGAGAGCACACGCAATCCAGTGTTTCCCTTGTTTAATTTCGCTTTTGTGAACTTTGCAATTACACGGCGGTAGGTAGCGAGGCACCTGTGTGTCACAAATTAATTGCCTTGCAAGTTCGCATGGCAGCTTGGCTAATTTACATGGCGATATGAGCGAGAGAAACACAGCGCAATGTGCCATTCCTTCAGCTGTAACAATCATTTTGACTTGTTTTCGCTGCCTGGCACTCAGCATTTCAATTCATCTCAAATACACAAGAACAATGGGAGGAATTTGCTCGAAAACACACACACACTCATTGGGCTTGTTCGCGTCTGCCTGAGAAGCACAGTTACTTATTCTGTGCATAACAACTCTACCCCTCAGATTCTCCTCTTTCAAGAATCCCATTTGATTTGATATTGGCCAATGAAATAGTAGAGGGTGAGAGGCAAGTGAACAATCAATCTTTGTAATGTGATCCATGGATTGAGCGCGGTGAGTAAATGTTTGCACAGGCAGCCATCCAAGCCTGCAGTCAAACGAATTCTGCAGAAAAGGAATCTATCCAGGGCAGGCCTCTCTCTTTATCTCTCTCCTGCCCGACAGCAGCAGGTTATCAAGCACATTATATTCCAGCGCTCTGTGCATTTTTCATATAGGCTCGCCTTTTATGTTTTATGTACGCCAGCTCAGGGGAGAACAGCTGTGTGGGCGCCGCATCCTCTGTAAGTTTAGAGGGAGAGAGAGAACTCATTTCAGTGGGAGAAGTGGAGCAGAATGCCAAACGCAGCGAGCGCTGTACCTGCGAACAAACAGGAGCTGCAGACCAAGGCCTGCCTCAGCTATTACATTACCATAATACACGGAAACAACACCTCGCATGCTGTTACTGCAGTAATTTGAAAACAGATTGACAGGATTTACAAGTTCTCAGCTTATCTTCGCTGTGACCTCTGTGACCTCTATCTTCACTGTCAACTTTTGGAGTAAAGTCATATGTTGGAGGCTTATTCACAGTTGTTGCAGACTTTTCCAGGATAATCTGGTATTATATATAATAATGTAAATTGATTTTTTTTTTTTATCATTTTGCGTTTGATTCTGTGGAAATGTAGCCAGACTAAAACAAGAAAAGAAGAATATATATAGTGTGATTTTATAATTGACCTTGCTTGCTCTTTCATGCAGAGTTGATAAATCCCCTCAGGCTTCTCCTGTGACTGTCAGTCTGTTAGAATATAATACACTTCTTATATGGAAGATCTCATTGGGTGAAGCGCCACAGTGGTTATAGAACAACAGCTCTTTGAGACACAGACTACATTGTAGATCAGTTAATGTGCTTTCTATAGGAAATGTAATACTTTTGTTTCTGCTAATGTCAATAGAGGATCAGTGGAAAACAAATAAATGTAAATAACAGCATACGACTTGTAGATTATAGTTTAGAAAATAAAATATACAAGGGTTTGGCATTTTTCTTCACACAGTTTAAATTAATCTTTATGTTTCAATATAATACAACATTTCCATATTTAAAAAAAAAAACAATTAAATGTTTTTCACAGGTTCTTTTACAAATATGTTTAAATGAATAAAAAACACCCATACACAGACATTAATATAGTTCATCCACTATTAAAAAAAGGCCAATTAGCTTTTATCAATACAATTAGCTGAACCTGGCCTATTTTTTATTCATCAGTTAAAGCAAACTAAAGCTTAATAGTGACTGCCTTTAGATGTCGGAACCTGTCTAAGTCTGAGTGTACTGGCCTTCTATTAAAATATGCAGAACACCATGACAAAAGACAAAAAGGAGCTATTTTAATGCATAGCTCTTATCTGGGTGCATAGCAGTGAATTAAAAATAACACTGAGTGATTTAGACCCTTGTCAAACAGTGTTTTAGGATATTTGACCTCTTTGAAGCTTCAGACTGGTCAAAGCGAGATGAGGAATCCTCCAACGTCACCTCAGAGACTCTCACTTCCCACAGACTGAGCTCCTCTGCTGGAGACAGAGGGTGAAACCTTTTTGTTTAGAGGGACATACTGCCACCCAGTGTTACAGGCTGTGAGGCAGGAAAAGCTGCAGTTCACTGAAGTTTGTCCTTTTCTCCAGTCCAGCCCCTTCACTTCATTCCTCTCTGCTTTAATGATCCTGTCTGCTGTTCAATAAATATATTTATTTCACATCAGACAGGATATGATGCGATAATTACACAGCTGTTCCATGTCATTATTTAATTATGGTATAACCTACTGAAGTCATAATTATATATGATGAAATTAATTGTCTCATAATTATGCCACAGTTATCTCATTATTATAAGATAAGTCATTTATACAATATGAAGTTTCTTATAATATGCTAATCTCATAATTAATAAATCTTGTGTAATAAGTCACATAATATGACTTTGTGATACGCTCATTACTGGAATAGCTTCATGTCAATGAGACAAACAGTATGACATCATAGAGGGGGAGTGCAGTGTTTGGTGTCATGCAGTATGTTCGAATCTAGATGAACAAACATCCTCTGCCCATCAATCAGTAATATGTCTGCCACCTTTCTATAACCTGCCTGCTACAGTGAAACCTGGATGGTTTCAGTGTCTGTGTGCGACAGTTGCCAAATGGCTCCTGTGAGGCCTGATCGGCTCACTTGCAAACTTCCATCTGTTGGTAGAGATACCTCTGGTTGTATTTTGACAAACTTAAAAAGTGTGTGTCACGGCTTCACTCCTTACACTTGTATGTCATGTTGTCAGTGCATTACACACATTATCTCAGATGAAGCTGATTAGATTTGCTTCAAATGTTGGAAAGAGATACATCCTCTTATTCAGTCATGATATTCTTAACATCGCACTGATGGTCAGACAAGAGCTGCTTCAGCACCTGTTGGGTTTGCTAAAACTTAGTTGAATGACCATTGTTACACCTTGATCACGAGTTCAGAGTTACACTGATCTGTCACTGTTCACTCATTTAGGTGCCATTAAAACCTCACGCAAGACTGATCTGATATTGACATGTAGGGAAGTACAGAGTTGGAAAAAAGATGATAAACTGATGAATTCACATATTGACTGTTGACAAGTCATTTATCAGTCCACAAACCCACGTCAGCTGCTGAATTGATGAATCTAACTCCATTTTTTTCAGTATTTGATACACAACGACATAGCTGTCCATATATTAATGGATCGCATTAGGTAGATTGAAACCCAGAACCCTGAACTGTATATAAAACAAACATCAATGTCCCGCTCTCAGTCTGTTTTTCATAGAGCAAGAGTTCCGTTTTTGACTCTTCAGACTCTAATGTAAAAACTATACAACTGATTCTACTCATAAAGAAAATTTTCTTATTCAGTGTAGTTAAAGCACTGTTTCTCTTTCAGACTGGGTCGGACCTGTGCTCAGCGCTGCTGTCTGCTGATAGGGACACTGTCAGCAGGCAGCTCACTGGAACCACCTCAATGACCCCTAGTGGCCACTTACCCAATCACTTATCAAACATCTACTGTATAATCTACATCCAGGATATTTACAGAAGACAAAGCCCCCACTGATGTCAGATTTCACATTTACAGACTCATGTTATTCATGCCAGCTGCACTTGTTGTCTATTTTTGGATTAGCACCACAGAATTGATTTTACATGCTCAGTTGATGTTCTATGATCAAATCTGTGAACCCTAAATTTCGCCATAAGTGTGTGTCCATCTGCCTGAGATCCTGAAAACACAACAAAAAATTACACAAACACTACTGTTTTAATACAGTAAAACCCTGAATTTGTATTGCATATTACATGGATTCATTTACATGTGCCAATTATATCCAGATTCTTCTGCATGTAGATCTGAAGCATGGTAATCCAGAACTGTATGACTTTGTACTGTGTACTACATTGAACTAGTTTCTTTAAGCCCTATCTGTGCATCTTCAAAGATCTGAGTAGGCAGCACAGACTATTTGGCTCTTAATTGATTCTTTTGTTCACCGCAATCCCCATCAGCATGAGGCTGAGCTTCTATTATTGACCAAGAAAGAAGGAGGGAATGTAGAAATTGACAGACAGAGCATGAAGAGAGATAGTTAGGGATGGGGAGCGATAACGAGGAGGGCAAAGTACCCTGTAGGCTTAGCAAAAAGGGTGGATAATAGGGAGCAAGTGTGACCGCAGATACAGTAGCCTATCAAGTGAGAGTGAAAAATGGGGGAAGGATTGGAAATGAGCGAATCATATGCTGTAACTTATCCTCCCAGTTCACCAGAGACTAGAGACACTTTGTTTTAGAAGCAGAAAAGCCAAACTCCAGGTAGCCGCAGGGGGATGGGAGGAGCATTTTTTCACGCTTGAGAGGGTCTTTGCTGTACCTAACTGGCCACACTGGCCACCAGTCCTGTACACTAGTCCCAGCTTGGTGCTTTGTCAATGTGCTGTGACTAATCCAGGAGGGGTCCCGCATTTTCTCTCACCCTAATTAAAAGAGGATTAGATGGGATGGAGCGCTAGGCCACTCCAACATGCATAGCCACCATCCCTTTTGCTTTCCCAGGATAATCGCACTCACTGGAATTGCCTGGATTTTCTGCGCAGGCCACCACCTGAACTCAACGAGCAGGTCTCCCACTGAAATGGTTGGAGCTAAGACTAGAGGGGCTTACAATATATATTGGTACAAAAAAGAGCATTGAAGCAATTCTCTAACTGGTGTCTATATATAGTCTATACACTGTAAATCTGCTTCATCTCCAATGTTGTATGTCTGAACTATGATTATTAACATTTTCAGCAGTGGCTATAGCATCTTTTGTATCATTTATACATGTACTCTGGTGATATTTAAAGTGATTACATTGGCCTGTTTATTTTCTTAAAAATGGAAAATTCAGAAAATTTCCATCAGTCCACCAACAATTTATTTTGATTTAGGGACAAAATTGAGTTTAGGTGCCTTTGCCTTCCTTTACACTGCAATAAAAATGAACTTATTGTCACTAATGAATAAATTAACATTTCAGCTACATCTAAAGTCTAAGTCAACGAAAGAAAACAATACAAAGTACCATTTGGACGATTTACTGAATTAAGAAATCAAGCAACTCTTAGCTATAAAACTGTATCTCAGCAGATAAAATAGGACTGACTGATTTGTTCTTCAGACAAAATTTGCCCTGTAAATTGACTTTTAGGCAGCTTGACTTTATCCAGCCCTGCTGACATTTACATGTAAGCCCCTTTTATACAGAGATCCCACTATATTGCCATTAAGAAGACCCTTTGTTATGCTGCTTTTGCTTGTTTACAATGAACCAAACAAAGCCAACATAAAGTCGCCCTAGTTTGTGATTTTAACTAGCATGCCTGAATCAGAGGCGTGACGTTTAACACAACAGTGTCAGTATCCTGTCCCACCATGCTGGCTCTCCCTTTCACACAGAAGTCGATCCCGCTCTGTGACGACCTCTGCTGTCGGCATAAAGACAACAATGCTTCCCTGGTGAGGTGGAACATTCCCGCCTTGAACAGGCGCTACAAAGACTACTGTAAGACTAATCATAGCTATATTTTCATCCAAATACATTTAACTATGATTTGTTTATCTGTCATCTGATTGACTTGAAAATAATTGAAAGGAAAAAGAATATTCTGTTAAAGGTTTTCAAATTTGCTAAACTATATTTAAACTCATTTAGAGTGATTTTTTGGCAACACACATCTGTGAAAGTTTCCACCTCTCCCTCCAATGACTCCCATGATTAAGGTTCTCATTGTGTTCTTAATCTTCCATTTGTTGATGCTTCAGATATGTCCGAGTGCATTTGCTTGTTATCCACAATGATGAAAAGCGGATACAGTATGTAACTTAAAACACTGCCATGCTCATAGATGTTTTTCTGATGTAGCCATTTCAAATCTTCAACGCTCTTTGTTCACTTACCACAAGTGAAGTGACAAATCAAAACGCACATAATTTGTTATTTGGTGACATTTTTAATTTTTTATGTTGTATACAAACAGGTGTGGCTCCAGGTTACCAGAATCAGAACATGAACAACACTGGTTTGCAATAGCTTTGCACTTACAAAGACAGAATTACAATAGAAAGTTAGTTTGGAGGGTTATTAATGGAAGCTGCTGTCAGCTGTTAACTAATCCTGCACTGGCTTATAAATAGCCAGCTGAGATGAGCTAGTTTAAAGTGCTGGCTAATTTAGCTGCCAGCTGCCACAGAGAGGAGTGTGTCACTCCCACTGCATAGTTGGTATCTGGGGAGGCCTTTTTAAAAAATGACCTCTCAGGTCTCTGAGTGGCCCCTGTGGGTGTAGGCCACAATATATTCTCACGCTCATGGACAGCTTGATTAGTCAGTGGGAGTTTGCCACTGAATATAATCATCCACACTGTGGCACAAGACAAATATGGGAGAATATTTCTGTTGTGGCAGCCTCTTGTCATGTGGCTTTCTCTTTTACATGTCTGTCCCATTTGATAGGCTACTGTCCACATCGCTTTTTATTTGCAGCTTGATTTGACAAAATAATCTTAACTGAAAGTCCACTTAATATCTTTTCCCAAAAACCTTCAACCACATCTCACTGTCACTAGCATTTTTTCTCCATTTATATTTGTTATATTCCCTTTTAGTTGCTATTAGTTCCCTTTTATAAAATAATGGCTTCATGTTGCTTTTTAAAACTGCATTTGAAAAACTAATTTAACTAAATTTAACTGATTCTGTTAAACTGTTATTAACGTTTTCGATTAGTCTACGACTTTAACAGGCTGAGCCGCGCCCACTTCACGGTGCCTGGAACACAACTTACTGCGTCACAGCCCCTACGAGCCAACACTCAGGGCAACAGAGACCATCGTGCCCAGCAGCAGCTCGCTGGACCGCGGTCCCTCCAGTACACTTAGCTCTAACACTGTTACATATTTTGTTTGGCATTAACCATGGACAACGAAGACCGTGCAATGAAAGAAACCAGAAGACGAGAGCGTCAGTCAGGTAAGGACTTGCTTACTTCACACGGGCTGCTGCTATGGGCAGCTTGGCTACAGAGGCTAGCATTTACTAGCTATATGTTCAACCGTTGAAACGCAAATGTGAACACCAGGGCAAAGGTTTTTGACCTTTCCATAAACAATACATATCTTATCACCTGGTGTGAAAATACCACCGTTAGCAGCCAACACTGGTTCATGTTAGCTAAGTCTGACCAACCTAAAGCTACCATTAGTCAGTTAAAATGCTCCACTCACTAGCAAGTTAAAGATAATGGTAGGGTAACGAATTAGTTTTGACAACAAATTTGTCAGTGCGATATAAACACTTTAAACTGCCAACTTAGCTAGCGTCATAGCCGATATTAACTGGATTTACCCAGAGGCACAAGGTGGGATCAGTTTGAGAAGCCCTATGGTAATCAGAATCGATTATTTCAGTGACGTAGTAAGGAAATAGGCGGACGGTTACTGACATTATGGCGCCTAACCATGAATTACTGAGTTACTGACTTTTCAGTGAATGCCTAACTGTAACATTGCTCTGAGTGATTCAATGGCATTCTGACCTCTAACTTTGTCTGTAGGCTCAAGCAGGTATGGTATACGTGATATTGAAGGTATGGATCTCAGCCATGAATGGTTGCATGTCACTTACAAAGTAAACACTGCAGGCAGGGCGGATGATGGGATTGCTAGTGTCTAGCTGAACAAATCCGCAGAAGCAGTGGGTGTGGATGCAGGTGTCATTAAACCTAACTAATCATATACATGTGTAAGTATGTCGTCAGAGATGGATGACAGCTGGAAGTGTAGTTAGTTTAAGTTCCGTCTGAATGAATGAACTTGCTTTGTGATGTTTTAAGTGCAGTGTGTATTTACAATTTCCAACAGATACTTTGAATCAGGTGAATTTATTGCAGCACATGTATTTGTTTTCTTCCCTCCCCAGCTTTGGAGAATACAGACTCTGACATCGGCTTGTGTGGCTGGATGTTGGTCGGGTTGTCCCTCCTTCTCATGCTGGTTACCCTCCCACTCTCCATATGGATGTGCATTAAGGTCAGCTGCTTGTCAAGTTCATTGTTTATTTTCCACTGTTCTAGCAAAGCTGACTGGTATGGTCAAGTATAGTAAATTAGTGAGAATGGCCCCTTCTGTAAATTCAGTGTTTTGGAAATTTGAGAGATTGTGCTGCAGACTCATCCCCTATGTTATGTATTTATTTAACAGCCAATGGAAGTTGTTGAACCATTGTTGTGCATTTATTTAATTAAAAAGCAACCTCAGTCAGCAGTGTAAATGCTCTTGTAGGGAAAAGAGAAGACTCTTGCACAAGCCGATTTTGTGTTTTTTCCCTGTACACAGATTGTGAAGGAGTATGAGCGAGCCATTATCTTTCGCCTGGGGCGAATTTTGCGAGGAGGAGCCAAAGGACCAGGTCAGAAACCGTCATTGTTTTTTGTTTTTTTTTAATACACCTTCATATATATTTGTTTTACTCTATCAACATCTTCAGTTCTTTTATTGAAATATACTTCAGACATGTTTCCAGCATGTGTATTATGTGCTCTTCAACTGACAAGATAAAAGAGCATTTATGTTCTGGTACCAAAAGGTTACATTCAGTTGTCTACATATATTTAGTATGACCTGCAATGAGCACAGAGATCATGCCAGTGTTGGAGAGTGTGTGCCTCCTGTTTGTTAATTATATCAATTTGCACAAAGATTATCTGTTTGTGTTGAAAAGCAACATCAGTCATCATCCTGAGACCAAATAAGATCATAAGAGAAAAATTGGTTACCTTGATCTTTGCATGTGATTATGTTCAGCTTTACACAATATTTCTTGTGTGCTGTTTTTCACTAAGTGCATTGGTGTCTCAGTTTTAGTTAACACTGACCTTCTACAACAGAGAAGGAAGAGACCAAGCCCTGGTCTGTCATTGTCCAGGCCGAACTCTAATTCTGGGGTGTGGTGCCTGTGCTTGAAACAATAGTGAGAGGTCACATGACCAGCTCTTCAGATGATCTTGCCAGTCCTTGGTTGGTAATGCAATTAGATTCCTGATTTATGGCTCCTTTTCCCAGCAGACTTAATGATGTAAGCTTCTATGATAACTGTGAGGTTCAAAGAGTATGCAGATGTATACAGTGCAGACCATAAGTATTTGGACAGTGATCAATGTTTTGTTGTTTTGACTCTGTACTCCATTACTCTGGGTTTGAAATGAAACAGTAACTATGAGGTTTGAATGTCGACTGTCAGCTTTAAATTAAGGGTGTTTACATCCACATCAGTCAAAACATAGCAGGAACTGTCACCATATACATACACACTCCTCCTACTTTAGAGAGACTACAATCATTGGCCAAGTTAACATAAATTCAAGTGATCATATTTAATGTTTAGTGTCAAATTCTTTCAAGGCAGTGACTGACTGAATGACCCACAGACATCAACATTACTTTGGTATCATCCCTGCAGATGCTTTGCCACAGTTCTACTGCAGCCATCCTCACCACTTTCTTGTCTCAGAGGCTGCAGTCTGCTCATCAGCTGTGAAACACATGGGCAGCTGCATTGAGGTCATGTGACCACTCTTTGGGCCAAAATGGCTTGTCAATGGTCGCCTTGTCAGTATGTTTAGGCTCAATGTTGTGAACTGGTGAGGGTTAGTGTTTAAGGAGAGTCTTACACTTTTCACCAATATGAATATATTCACTCTCGCCCTTAAAACTGAAAGTCAGCACTTTATTTCATAGTCATTGTTTTATTTCAGATGTGATGTGCTGAAGAAAAAAGTAAAACAATAGTAAATACAGTCACAACACTTAAAAACAGTACAGTATTAAACCTGTACTATGGGTGTTTAGGATTTGTTCCTCAGGAAGAAAATTTTAGCTTCAGCCCAAAGGATACTGGATTTTTTTCCTCTGTTAGCCAATATTGTTTGTTGCTGCCTGTTACTTTTTTGATTTTTTTTAGGTAAATTTAACTTCTAAACCCAAATTATATTAGTCTGTCAGTAAGGAACCAGTATGTTTTACATAATGTATGCATATGCTGTTCATTATATCCATTCTTATCAAATATTAGCAAATGTTAGCAAATTCTGTTACCATCAGTATTTTCTCTGCTCTGTGAGGCTGCGCTTGGGTGCTTTGAGCTAAATTCTAACATCAGTGTGCTAATGTGCTTACAGTAACAATGCTAACATGCTGATGTTGAGCATGTGTAACCACATCATTGTTTAATGTGTGGAGGATATGTGTCTGCCATATGCCTGGCAATACTGCTGCATATGTCTGTCAGAGGTCTGAATACCTGAAAGGCAGTGTATTTGTTTAAAAAAAAAAAAAAAAAAACACAGATTCCCACAAGGAATAATTTGCATACATATCATAATTCACTGTCTCTTTATCTTTGATTTCTTGTTTTTACTGGATCTAAAAACCAGGCAGCGTCCTCTCAAAATGCTGAAATGTGACTCCTCAGAGAGCCACCAGGCCCCTTTTATGACAGCACATGGTAATAATAGCTCTCTAACAGCAAACCTCACATTCCTGAGGCGCTGGATGAGCCAATGGCAAAGTAGAATTCAGCATCTGGTTTCCTTTATTGCCCCTTACCCTCACCCTCGTAATCTGGCTCCCTCTCCATCTACAACAGCTGTTATACAATAGTGACTTAGAACATGTCTCCATATATTTTGTTTGAAACAGGCTTCTGAAGACAGTTTGTCATAAGATGCAAAGGGTGTGTTGGAACATTTTTTGATCAACAGAAGTTTTTATTAGGATTCTTATCAGTGGAATTTTCCTCTGTGTCATATGATGCGAGAGAGCAACTTTAGCCTCTTTATTTGTCTGACGAGAACTATGAGTTGAGAATGCTGAGAATGTCATGGTGGAAACGGCACAAGGACACTGCTGTTGCCTTTGTTTCCCCTGCTGAACAGATGGCAGTGATCTCCCAATTTAATTGCACAATATCCTGAGAGGAAACGCAGCTCACAAGCCTCTAACTGGTGGGGTATTAATGTTCGCTAAATGATTGCACACCTAGCACATGTCTATTTCACTCAGGCACATGCCTAGTAGTGTTTATTGCACTAATTCAATTATTGTGACGTGAAACAGGCTCATGAAAGCTGCAAATATCTGCAGCTTTGCCTCGCTGTCAGCACAGCTGCAGTCTTACAAAGAGAGCTTGACTTGGCCTTCTGTCAGAATTTCATTCATCCCGGTGTGTTCATACATTTGTGAAGAAGCTTTCTCATTATTGTGTTTACAGTGCCTTTAGTCTTTGTTAAAACCATTTGCATTCTTGTGATTCTGCAGGGTTGTTCTTCATCTTGCCGTGCACTGACAGTTTTATTAATGTGGACATGCGCACCATCACCTTCGATATCCCACCACAAGAGGTATGACTTGCACACTTCCAGTTCCATTAAACAGTTACATTGTCACATTCCTTGAAATTCAAAGGACATCACAATAGTTGTTCAGATTCTTGACAGAGCCTGCCAGTAATTCACTCTTTGACAAATAGATGTATACACATCAAACATTTTCTTTTTAACATGCCATACCAGTTTTTTCCTGTTATCTCCTCTTGTACGTCTTTAATCACTGTCCTGTTTCAGGTTTTGACCAAAGACTCTGTGACAGTGAGTGTGGATGGTGTGGTCTACTACCGGGTCCAGAATGCTACTCTGGCTGTGGCTAATATCACTAATGCTGATGCTGCTACACGGCTGTTGGCCCAGACCACCCTGAGGAACGTCCTGGGTACCAAGAACCTGGCTGAGATCCTGTCTGACCGTGAGGAAATCGCACACAGTATGCAGGTAGCATACAGGAGCAGTTGTACACACTTCATAACTCAGTTCATAAGTTTTGTTGTAGATTTGCCACTTGAAATATAAATATGCTGGTAAGAGTGGTTTATCTAATATGCCATATAAGGCCTGTTAGCCTTTTTCTGCATCTATATACAGCCATCGGTTTTTGTTTGGTTTGACCTTTAGACATTTAACTGTCTGTATCACCCCTGTTGCCCACATTCAGTCTCATCTTTATGTTTATTGTTTGTTTTTTTTGTCCAGTACTCATTTCTGAGTTTGAAATATTTGAGCCATGCTCTTTAAATATTAAAATATAAAAACTAATAATTTGATAACATTATTAAGTTAATAATTTATGAATCAAATAAATATGTGGAGTATCGAAGGTGGCGCTCATAGTGACGAACTCAAGAAAAGGATCAATTATTGAAAAAAAAACAAAACAAAAAAAAACAAAAAAACTGTATGCTACCCACCCAGCACCAGGCAGTATACTGAGACAGTTAGCAGCTAACTGGTGAACAAAGTCAGCCTTCTCCGCAGTCAGTGACCAGACTAGATCTAAAGAGAGCAACTTAGACTGAGATTTATCACATGTCGAGAAACACAAATTATTGCTAATGTTTCTCTGCTGGACGTGTGAATAGGCAACTTTTTGTGTTGCCTAATATTACTAACAAGCTAACATGTTATCCATAAAAACTTAATAAGGCGATAATATGAGGTGTGTTTTCAGCTTTTCCTGCTGCTCACAATGTGGCAAAAATTCATAAATACAGCTTTAACTAACATTTTTCACATCAAAGATAATTCAGTTGGTTAGTTATACTTGGTGTTTGCAAAGCTGCTACAAATAATGAATACCTTTTGACAAATGGTAACCTGGTCTGTGCCCCTCAGATGTTTGGACATGTCAAGTGGAACATTACAATACAGCCTCAGGTCGGAGCATTCTTTGTGTGTGTGTTGCAACATTTCCATACATCCTGGATGTCTCTTGGACATTAATGAGGCTCTGCAGAGAAGCGTTCTTTTTTACTACCTGGTAAAACCGCTACAGTGTTTGCCATTGATCACCTAGACTGAATTTGTCCCACCATAGTTTCATAATGAATGGAAAGATTATTTACACTTCTAACATAACATAAAAAATCTGTAACGTTTTGATTTGCTCTGAGGCTTCTTTGTAGAGCTGTGCGCAGCGCGTTGATTAGCTCAGCCCTTCCTAGCCCCTCAGGGCGCACAGAGCTGCTGTGTGCAATGCCAGGACTGGACTCAGTGGTCAGTCACAATATGTTATCAACTCGCCACAAATAGAATCAAATTCTCTGTGAAACACTGCACCATTAAACTAACAATACGCCAAGGTGCAAGCGTGCCTGACTTTTAAAGGGAATGGGAGACGGCACTCTGATTGGTTTATTGCATGTTACGCCCAAAACACTCCCATGATTAACTAAGAGACTAAGTACATCCCTTGCGCCTAGATGCAGGCAATAATATGAGACTCCAGTAACACAGTCTGACTCTGACAGAATGGAGGATTACAGTGCCACCTTGCTTAGAGTCAGGTTTACCAGCTGCCTAATACATCTGTCACCTGAAGTTTGTGTCAATGTCAGCTAAACTAACAAACTGTAGTAAGTGTGTAACAGCTGTAAACTGAGCAAACCAGAGGTATCCTGTATTTCCATTTAGACCACAGCTGTTTGTTGACTTTGAGCTCAATTATTTATTTATCCATCAAACTTTTACTTTCAGTTTGTATCGAGCTACTGTCAAAGATAAAATATTTAGTTTAGTTTGGTTTGTCAGTGATCAGATGTGTTTTTAGGAGAGCTTATTTAGTATTAGATAAACTTGACTTGCCCATTAACAAGTTAGTGTTAGTCATGACCAAGTTGACTTTATTTGAGTCCTTTGACAAAGAGCAATTCTTCATATAAAAAAGGTTTTGTTGATTAATTCCCTTTGACTTTGCTATTTTACATTCTTCACCAGCTTTATTAGAACCGAGCACTGCGGACAGAACCTGCCACTTTTCATTACTGTAAAGGGCGAAGTAACATTCATGGTGTGTCTGAGATCACATCTGCACATATGCTAATGTGCATAATGTTGTTTGTGTGTCAGCCCCCACACCAGCTACGTTCACCATCCCCATTGAAATGTTACAGAAAAACAGTTGGACCTCTTCCTCCTACTGTGATGGTTTGAAAATGGCAAATCTGTGCATATAGACTTTGATGTGGCTTGGAGCAGTGTTGAACTAAGAGGCCATTTGGAAATTAGCATGTTTTTGAATATACAGCATGTAATCACGCAGGTGATAACTCTCTGGTTCAGTTGTCAAACAACTGTACAAATCTATGCAGTGATTTCCGCACTTAAATGCAGGTATTTGTTAACCAACACAGATTCCTTTGCTGCTGCATGGAGAGCTCCAATCACTGCTCAGTGGTGATACAATTATTGACAGCATGAACATAAACACAGTTGCCTTTACAAACACATTCAAGGAGCTTGCAGAACAGAGCATAGCCTCGTACCTTTCATTTTTGTTTTCACAGTAGGAGGCTTTGTCTGATTTGATTTAATAGAAAAAGAACAAAGCTCTTTTCTCCAACACCCTCACTGTACTGAGTACAGAGACCAGATTGTTTTAGATGATCATCAGAAACATCGTTCATAAGATACTTCATGTATAAAACTTAAAATAAGACATGCAATCTGGCACTTGGTAAAATAATAATTGTAGTAATATGATGTTTGTAGTGGTTACATTTTCGCCAGTTTTGCTTTATGTGCACCTGGCATCACCCCTATTTGATGAACTTTTTTTTTTTTTTTAAATGTAAATATAATCTAAATGTAATCTCTGTCCTTGAGGCGGAAACATTTAACCTGTTTGAGCTCCATCTGCTGGACAGTTTACAACAAACCAAGATAGTTTTTAGAGAAGAGGGAAGAGGAGGGTGATTAAAACTTAATCTTAAAATCTGGGCTTACAAATGTATGTTGGATCATTCATTAACTGGGGTTAGAGGCAAGTAGTTTTATAAGGGCTAGCCTATGAAGGCCCATTAGAGTAAACGTTGACCACTTCTCTCTCTGTCCTCTCAGTCCTCTCTGGACGATGCAACAGATGACTGGGGGATCAAGGTGGAGCGGGTGGAGATCAAAGATGTCAAGCTGCCCCTCCAGCTCCAGAGAGCCATGGCAGCTGAGGCTGAGGCCAGTCGTGAGGCTAGAGCCAAGGTAAGGTGGTTCTTTCTGTTTAAAGTAGGAGATTCTCTCAAACCTCAAAATATTCCCACAAGTTTGCACATCTGGGCTGCTGTTTTCTCTCGTGGGCGTTAATGAGGCCTAAAGCTCTAATAATACCCAGACTGAAGACAGTCTTTTAAGGGCAATGTCAAGTTTGTGGAGGAACAATTATCCAAAAATACAAAAAATGAACTAACACAAGCAACATAATTGTGTATTTATACCAGTAGTTGTTGTATATCATCTCTAGATATTGGTACTGATTTTGAAAGTATTTGAAACGTCGCCCATCCTGTCTCCAGTTTATATTTCAATGCATCATTTCCATTTATAGGTTACATTAGCTTCTATGTCAACTTTAACTCAATGATTTGAAAAAAATCACATTGCATAGCAGGGTATTAACATATTGGTCTGATCCCACTAAATAGTTTTAGTTTACAGAATATCTTTATCTTTTACAGAAGTGATGAAAGATTACAATAGAACTTTCATACAGTGAGCTGTGAGATCAAAGCCCTCTGTCCTAGTCATTCACCTTTCTTTCCTCCTGTTTCCTTCTCAAGGTGATCGCAGCGGAGGGAGAGATGAACGCATCACGGGCACTGAAGGAGGCGTCCCTGGTGATCGCTGAGTCTCCGTCAGCCCTGCAGCTGCGCTACCTGCAGACCCTCAACACAATCGCTGCGGAAAAGAACTCCACCATCATCTTCCCGCTGCCGCTGGACATGATGCAAGCCTTCATTAAACACTGAGTCTTTATACGCGTTGTTCACATGTACACACTCACGCAACACATATCATTTACACATGCATTTATAGGCTCTATGTCCATTCAGCACGTTTCTTTGAATCTACTACGCTAACACAACAGAAACATCTTTGCGTTTGAACACACCACAGACTGTGGTCAACAGTAGAGCCCACCTGTGTGAGGAGAAATAACTCCATACAAGGTGGTAGCAGCTGTCTGGACTAGTAATCAAAAAGGAAAACTAAAACATGGTCTTTTTTTATTTCATTCCAAAGTGCCAAAATATTCTTCTAGATCAATCAGAAAGCTAAAGCAGATGAGCAGAAATTAAAAAGGTTATCCAGAGCCAAAGGTGCCAAACACACAGCTAAATCTACACCAGCTAGACTGGTGTCTGCCAAGGACTGACCAAAGTAGGTGCTTTGCTGTAGAATATTCATTAGATTTGTTATTGTGAATTACACTGATCTCCGTAGTGCAGCTTTATGTTACACTACAAATGTAGATTTAAAGGTTCCCTGGCTGTCGGCATAGAGGCAGGAGCGCAAACCTTATCATCCGTTTTACTAAAGCTTTAAAGGAAAGTGCCAGCTGGATATGCAGCCTTACACCTGCGCATGCACGCACACACACACACACACACACACATATATATATATATATATATATATATATATATATATATATATATATATATTCTTCTGTTACTACTACTATCTCCTGATGATCTGGCACTCGTACAACCACTGCCAGTATCGCCATTGTCATTTTATACCCAAAATTATATTCATGATATCCATATATTTGTGTGTGCATGTTTTTTTAGATGTTTTAATCAGGAGAGTGAATGAAAAAAAGCAATGACATACTGGTATTAAGATCCTTTAAGTGTTAAGTGTTTATTAAATGTTAA
Source organism: Seriola aureovittata (assembly GCF_021018895.1). Taxonomy (NCBI): domain Eukaryota; kingdom Metazoa; phylum Chordata; class Actinopteri; order Carangiformes; family Carangidae; genus Seriola; species Seriola aureovittata. The sequence continues at coordinate 6,014,665 of NC_079381.1, forward strand.
TGTTACATTTTGAAAGCTATGAGATGGATGCACGCAAAAGTTGTAATGATGTAATGTTTATGTTTGTGTTTGGCAGAATTTAGCACATACTAACCAGCTCCAGAGGCATGCAGAAGTCTTAAAATAATCCCTACAGCAAGTAGAGATTGGCCAGTGGCATACAAATAATAGTGCAGGAACACACACACACACACACACATATCCCTCTCTGTTAAACACCTTCTCTCCCGTTACTACAGTCCCAGATCACAAGCTAAAACGTGGCTGCCAGGTCACTAAGATTCTTACTGGTTGTCCAGCTGGATGTCACTATTTTATGTTTACAGTGTGCTTTCTATTCATACACAGTATATGTAATTTGGAGGCTGGTGGACAAACCTCATCAGCCCCACAGGTAGTAGTGTGTGTATTGCAGGGCTGCAGGTCGTTCCTGTCGTTTTGTCCATCCCCTGGCTTATTAGTCTGCTCAGAAAGAGCAGGTACAGAAATGTATTGCAAATCTTTCAGCCAAATGCCTTAACTTACTGCCATCAATTATTTTACAGTCTAATATGACATTTCTATGCATTTCAAAATGGAAATAATAATAAATTATGGATTCTATTTATAAATTTCTACTTAAATTAGCAATATTTTATCATATCATACATGCTCTATATGTTCTCTCTGAGTGTAACATAAGCCAAATAGTAAGTAGTTATTATACATTTCCTTTTCGCATATGAAGGATCAGTATCTAGTCTATGTCTGACTTAACACTACTATATATACATAATAGGGCTGCACAATATATCATTTCAGCATTGTTATTGTGATGTGAGCATGTGCAATAGTCACATCACTGGAAGTTAAATGCTCAAACTCAAACATGCTATAAATTAGAGTGACGTGGGAGTTGATTTTCATTTCAGAAAACCCCGTCCCGTCACAATCTCGGAAGAATGACTCCTGTCCTATCCCGTCCCATGAGAGGACTCTGACTCCATTGATGGCATGGCATTTTTTACAGTCTCCCACAGGTTGAGCAATTTCCTTGTGGTGGGTGGCACGGCATGTTACGGATGTGCCTGCAGTGACTCCGTAGACTCAGCAGTTTAGAGGGGGAGACTGTATCACCAGGTAGCTACAGTCTACAGATGTCCCCTAAACGTCTCACATGCAGACTATCGGTAGAAGCCACAATTTACCGATGTTCCCTAAACGCATTCGGCTGCATACAGAGCAGCCTCTAGTCTCCACTCAGTTACTGCAGCACAGCAGCTTAGACAGGAGTCAAAACTGCTTCAATTTGATTGTTATTATGATTCCTGTCCAGTCCGCTCCCGTTGACTTTTTTTTTCCTGGTTCTGTCCCAGTCACATGATCAATAATGAAATTGATTCTCATGCTACAGGAATCCTGTGACCCACAGGATTGCCTAAAAATTGTTAGCCTCTACTACAACTTTCTTGCAATATTGCAATGTCATGTCGTGCAGCCCTAATACATACTGTATACATATGTAATTGCATTCTGTGAATTATCATTGTTTTACTGTGGGTAGTTGGAGGGTTCAAGTTTGTCACAACTGGGCCTAGGTTTAATCTGACATTGTTATAAATAGGTATTTTTCATTTATTTTTATTCTAGAATATGACACCTGTTGCATTAGTTTACTACTGTAGCTCCTGTATATTAGATTTACTGTTACTTTGCTACAGCTACAATAAGCCTTTCATTGGGGGAACCATTCAGACCTGTTGAGTTTACTCTGTTGTAGAAATAGGAGAGGTTGTTACATTAACTGGCAGCACGACCACACTGTGTTGATGACCACTATGCAGCTACTCTGCTTCTGCTCTCACTTCTCTAATCGTTTGACTTTCACTGAAAAGAGAAACCCCATCATGAAAATGAAGGCTTTGTTTTAGTATCTGCCTTGTTTTTAAAAAATGTTACACACATGAATATTTTTTTAAAGCTTTATTTAGGATTTATGGTAGATTTGTTAGTTTTTGCAGCTAACTACTTTTTTTCTACACTTTGCTAATGTTTGATATGGTTTTATCTTGATATAATACTTACATATATATATATATAAACATATATAAAGACTTGAAATAAAGATCCTCTTAAAAAAATTTTTCTATGGATTTCATTCTTTCAGAAGAGCGCAGCAAGTGTTTGTAAAAAGTAGAGAAATTACACTTTAACATGTTTAATTAGGTTTTATTGAAATGATAACAAGTCTTAGGGAAACCTCAAAGTGTCACAGAAGACCTAACTGGTTGGTAAAGCAGCAAAGCATCGGTTTCCCACTGTAGCATCACACAAGCTTCATGGGCATAAATCTGGCATTTTAAAAAATAATAAATATAAGTGACATCTTAACTGAAGGTACAAACAACTTTTCTATAAAGGCATTCTTACACTAGAACAGTACCTTTTTAAAACGGTTCAAAGTTGAACAGGTTAACTGTAAACTAGAGGAAAGAATATTAAGGCATCGGTTGTATTGCTTTTAATAAGCAGTGTTTGCTTGGCAGTGAGTTTTCCAATGCTGACACCAAGGCTTTAAACTTGCTATATGTTTGCTGTTATTACATTTCACTAGTGAAAAGGCTTTATTGTCAAAATATGAAATAAATGAGAAAGATTGCCTTCAATAACAGTCATAGTACTAGACTATTTAGTGCAAAACACTATAGGAAGCCTGTGTATCTGTTAAAGCTCTACTGTTATTGGTTGGTTGAATTAAAATACTGCTTTATAGACGTCTGTCCCTTTTAAAAGCACAACAAAATGTAAAAAAAAAAAAAAGAGAAATTACTCATTTTCAGGGCGCAGCTTAAAAAAGTCTTTATGCTTGGAGCTCGGTGCTTGCGGTGGAACAGCAGGGTGAAAGGTCAGGGCTGACAGGGAGGAAAGCTCATATGGCCAACTCAGCCATAGCACGCTCCAGAGGGTCGCTGGTCCAGTAGTCGTGGTCCCAGCCCAGGAACCAGCCGGTGAAGGTGGGCGGCTCGAAGCCCTGCTTCATCTTGACGATGGGCGTCCTGCGGTCTCTGTTGGCTGGATCTGTCTCGATGTAACGCACCGCTGAGGTGGAGAAAGGTTGGATTACTGACAGTCACATGCCACAATTCTCATAGAGTAAAGCTGAATCACAAATGCACAGAATCATGTCACGGAAATGAAGCCAGATTGTATCCACATTTTAAAGGCCCTGAAAACATTGTCTCAGTCACTTCCTTTCTATGAGTGGTGGAATGCGATACGAGCATAATATTTTCTGCCAAAGCCAGAACAGTTCATTATTTCATATGACAGGTTTCTGTTTTTGAAGTGGGTGAGGCTCAGCTGGAAAAAGATGATGTCGCGATGTGTAGCTACAGTAAGAAGCCCTTACAGTTAAGACTTGCTTTAATGGATTCAACAAACATTTGATTCTAAATTCAATAATCTAACGTACATGTTACTTCAGGACATTATTTATCTTTGAAATGGAAAAATAAGTTTTAATCATCCTCAAAGAAGCTTTTATGACTCTGGGGTTATTTCTTTTTTTGGTGCAGTGTGAATATTTTCTCGAGGTACACAATTTAAATATGACCTAGGCTTTTTTTTTTATTTTGAATAAGAAAATGTTGATGTTTGATGGGTAAGAAAAACTAGGAATATTTTGAAACTATCAGAGATGGCAGTTTAGGATGCCAAAGAGTATTTAGAGAAAAAAAATGGAGGAACATACTGGCGGCGTTTTTCTTTTTCTTTGTCACAGGTCTAAATGATTTCAGCTCGTAAGTGCCACATATATAGATGTCACATCTTTATGATATGATGTTGAGCTTAAATGTCTTTACCAGATGCCATGGCTTCAGTCTTCTCTTCCTCCTGGGCCTCGTTTCCGATCCAGACAAACACCTAAAAATAGGAATGGTTTATGCATATTTGTTCTTTTTACTATTATATAACTCTGCCCCTGCTCTGACTTCATATACAGCTACAGCAGTCATAGCTCCGGTTTCTTTACCTGCTCCCAGGTGTCGAGGATCATGACATCATCAGTAGCAAGGTCGTCTTGGGTAATCTCCCCGGGTACCTCCTCAATCTGAGAAGTTGACAAGGATTTAGTGATGATGTAATTGATGCACTGTGTGCACAAAGAGCTTCGGAGCATTCAGAAGAGATAATGTTCATTGTAATCTGTCTGGTTTAAGGGGCTGGTCCACTTCTTTTGTGAAATGACCCTTTTAAACAGCAGATGAAGCTTAGACCAAAGACTTACGATGAAGTTTCCAGTCTTATTGGAGCAGGCGAAGAGTCTGGGTGGATGTGCGTCCATCTTGTCCTTGAGTCTGGTAGAAGTGCGATATTCTGTCTTTCCTCCTAGGATCTCCCAGAACTGATCTGTGAGGTGGACAGACACACTTCATCTGTTACCCAAGAGTTAGTTGAGAAGGAGACGGTTAGCTTAGCTTAGCATGAAGAGTGGTGGCAGGGGGAAACACTTGTCCTGGCTCTGTAAAGAGTTTTTTTTTTGTACAAATTAAAACACATGAGGTCTAATGTGTAAATTCATGAGCTGTAAAGGTGCTCATAGGTGGATTTTGTCACCTTTGAACAGAGCCTGGCTAACTGTTTACCTGTTTCTGTTCTCTGTGCTAAGCTAACTAGCTGGTGGTAGCTTTCAATTTACCAGAACCACTGAACCACACAGTGCATGTGCTGTGAAACCTAAACTATGAGCTAAAACACGCCAAAAAGCTCCACAGAGCTGCAGGGCTGGTGACGTCACTATGAACGCTCCCTTTTACATTACAGTTTTTCAATTAATATGAATTTTAATCACAATGTGTAAAATAGTAAGTGCGTTAACATATTATTTTACACATCACTTACCCTCTGGCAAATTATTTCTCTTACACAACAGCATGAATTTTGAATAGAGAAGGTTATAAACCATCTTCTTAAGCTCACAGAAATAAAATGTTGAATTTCTGACTGATCGTTTGTTCTTAACCATTTTTAACTCATGGGTCTGTCCATTGCAAGTATCTATCTAGGCCTATCTATCTATTTTTTCTTAAACAGCCCTCGACTGAGGCCAGTTTTTAAGAGCAGATTGTTTATAAAAAATTGAATGTGTTGTGTTTTAGCCTGAGGTTCTATATTTGAAACTGTTAGTAAAGTATTCTGTTTTTTTCAAGCTTTGAAAGTAAATCACAAGATTACAGATAACATCTAAAGGGGGGTGATACAATCACTCCTTTGTTTTAATATAGATGAACATGAGCCATTAGAGTAGCTGAGATACAAAAAGAAAACTATTTAGCTTCACACAAAAGTGTTATTTTCACATCTTGACTGAACTATTTTCAGTTTGAAGCTGAAACAGAAACAACATGTATACGTACACATATATAACTGGTATTATATTCAGTTTGTCTCAAAAACACAAAAACATGAGAAAATAATATACTGTGCTCATCATGTTTCCTCACCAGTCTCTCCTCCCTCAGACAGCTCGGAGGCCGACACTCCCAAGATGTCACACAGCTGCTGAGCTCCCTGCTTCTCTGTGTCGCTGGCACCCACTCCCACCCACATGAAGGAGTCTCCAGGGGTCACCAGAATGAAAGCGTCATTGGAGTTCAGGTTGGATGCCACTGCATCAAGCTGCGTGAACACAGAAGTGCCGTAGATTTACATGTGCAGTTCTGATACCGCTAATGTTTCACATTGGTTGCAGTCAGGGTTTTCCAATTTATACACACAATGACATACTGGTATTAAGATCCTTTAAGTGTTAAGTGTTTATTAAATGTTAATGTTACATTTTATTTTAAATTTTATTCTAAATTTCCTGCATTCTGTTTGGTCATTTAGTCCCCCCCCATGATTTTCTGTGATATTTTCATTTTAGTAAAACAAATTCATGGAAAATTTAGTTGACCATGTGACAATAATAAAATCAATATCTTAACAAGCCATTTAGTCTATTACAGTATTATAATTACCCTAAACAACAGGGCACTGTAGTTTTTTGCAAACATTACTAAAACAGTGCACAGTAAATGCATTTGCTAGGGATTATTTTTCAGCAGCGGATTAATACACAAAATCATTTCTGGTAAAGTTAGAGGTTGAATGACGTATGTTCTCTTACCTCCACGGCTCTCGTGTGTCCTGCAGAGTTGGACCGCACCTGGAAGAGTCGTGTCTCTGCAGGAGCGGACTGACCTCCTTCTCTGGAAGTGCCCCCCTTGTACACCACCATGGGCTGTCCTCCAAACAGGCTCATCAGATGGGCCGGCTCCTTCCCTTGCACCACCCTCACCTGGTACGCCAACAGCACGATTAAAAGTCAGGAATGACGAGACGGTTGTTACAGTAACTCCCCGTTGCAAAATACCTCATGCGTTTTGATGTTGTGAGTTATATTAAGGTGGTGCAACCAAATCACAGCAGACAGATCCTCCCCTTGTTGTGTCTTGTGAAATATGCATCAACAATATGTGAAAAAAAAAATCTGCTGCAATCTCCACCACAGACACAAGATGGCGGCGTGGAGCAGAGCCACGTGTTCACTGTCTGTGCCACAAGGTGATGGGACTCAAGGTTTGTGAGATTAGGACACAAAGTGATGACGCAGGTCATGTCTGAAACAATGTTATGAGTCTCTTTGGTCTGCAGCTTTTCTCATAAATATTTACGGCAGTGAGGTGGAGCAGTCAGCTCTTCTCTCAGGTGTTACTGCAAATTGTGATAATCCTCAGTTTACATGAGAAAATGGAAACATAGTAGTATTCATTGAAGAGTTAACTCAAACATTGCTGCAAACAGTCCCAGCATGCGTTACATGTGCATGAAACCTGCAACTTTGATATTATACTCCTGCCAATTTTGTACATGAGTAAAATTCTTGTGCTTGGACAACATTTAACATTTCAGATGTTCTGCTCCTTAAAAGAACAGCAGGTTTTGTTGAAAAACCATTCCATATTCCTTTATCATTTTGGTATCTTTACCAAAAAAACATTCAAACAATACCCAGTAAAGTCAAGTTTAGTTTGACCAACTGTGAATACAAAAGAGACATTTGGGAGACAGATGTTCTCTATTTTGAAAGTGAGAGCAGGGAAACACCTAGAAAAATAATCGTGACATTTACAGATGTTTCAACACTGGACAGAGTCATGCTGAGTGCAGAGTGCAGAGTCAGCACAGATATGAAGACAAGAACACGAACATGCAAATGAAGACACACGTGGGGAGTGAAGTGCTGATGCAGAACCCAGAAATGAATGAATGAATGAAGACTCAGGCGAGCACAGAGCCAGAACTCACGACTCTAAACGCCTCAGAGTTCACAGACTGATCTTGTTTTGGTGAACTCCACTTATTATTTCCAAACTCAAATTGTGCTCATGCATATCTAACAAATATTACTGACACTGAATATCATCATAATGTCAGCTCAGGACAGAGTGTGGAAACTGGGCTGTTGTTTATGTGTGGCAGACTGAGCTGGCGACAGAGGAGGAGGGAACCTCCCATTAACACTGACATAGGAATGTCCTGTTTCTGTTTGACCGAGATGATTTCATTGTAGATTTGATTTGACTGATTATCGTATTGAAAGAGCCAGAAAATATACATTTAAAGCCCTTTTTTTAATATCAACATAGTCATATTTACCTGGAACTGACAAAGAAAGTTTGTATTGTTCGCTTCTTTTCGTTTCTGGCTCTGGACAAAATCATATGAGTCATAATGAGGAGGATGAGGAGCAAAGAAAAGGAAAGGGGAAAATACCTGAGTGGTTATAGGAGCACCAACAACCTGAGGACACAGAAAAGGTCAGAAACCAAGGAGGAAAGAAGAAGCAGCAGCCGGGGAGCCAGGAGGGAGAGGAGAGAGAGTGAAAGGATGTCAAAGGTCAGACAGGAGGTGGCCGGGATGAGTGAGCCGGAGGAGAGCACAGACATAAATAACATGAATGATAAAGTGAAGATAAGCCTATGGGAACAAAGAGCAAACACTGAAGGAACGATGTATTTTACCTGGACAGGACCGCCGCCGAGCTCCTCATCCAGCTGAGCGCCGAGGATCGCTGAGGCCCCGATCTCATCCTGACTGGAGTCCGCTCCCTGCCTGGGAAACAGTTCAAATGTATTAGCATCACATTCACACATGATGAGTGGAACAAACCGGACTGTGCCGCTGGCACGCCTTAAACTGAACGCTTGTTCCGTGCACCCTGTGTGTACTGTTTATTTTGTCATGCTTGGTCCTGTTCTTGTGAAAAAGTCGCAAACACTGTTTTCTTTTCTTCTTCTTTTTTTTTGTTCTTCAGCCAAATACAACAAACAAAGAAGTGCTTCTTTTTGCAGTCAGAAGTTCACCGTCATGTTTTCTAGTGCACATTTGTTGAACGTGTCCTCATACAAATACATGTAAAAGTCTGAGGGCAAGCGGAAACCATTTTTTGCCTTCAGCCGTGTGCTAGCGCGCGTGCGTCCTCTCGTGTCTGTCATAATTTACCTTTAACTTCAAACAATCAAACATTTGTCGTTTGATATTTGATATTTGAGTTCAGACTCCTTCGCTTCTCGTTCTCTCACCACATGTAGATGATGTGTCCCTGGCGTCCTCCGTGGTGGTAGTTGTACAGGATGATGTAGCTGTCTCCTCCGTAGAACTGTCCATATGTGGGCGGACCCACCGGCGCCTTGTCCGCTCCCTCAATACGCCAGATCTGTCAAGAAAATTCACAAAGAAATATAAGTGCATTCAATGTTTTATCCTCTTTACTGCAAATGTATTCACATTTGCCACTACAGGGAGCTCTACACGTGGAACACCTGCACCCCCTACAGGTGGGAAAGTGACAATCTTCTCACCTGTTTCTCTCCGCTGCCGTCATCCACCATGCCGTGCTGGGCGGCCATGGCGGCGGAGTCGTGCAGGGTGGCGGCGTCGAACGGCACCTTCTCGATCTTGGCGATGCTGTTGGCGATGTAGGCGATGCCCAGGCCCTCTGTCTGATCTTTGTCCCGCCAGTTTTTGAAGAATTGCTTGAAGAGCGGCGTCTCGCCCATCTCTGGCAGGATCTGGACCTGCGTGTGTTTGGGGTAACCCATCTTCTTGATGAACTCCTCCGCTGCGTTCATCGACGCCTTTCGCTCGTCCATGTTGGCGTCTTTGCCTGTGGAGAGAAGAGAGTCAGGATTATTCAGTTAAGTGAGTAATATTACAGAATTTGTTTTTTTTAAATTGGAAATCTCAGAAATGGATGATGTGGGTATTTAAATTTAGAAATAATTGGAAGCACTAAAAACAAAGCACTTGTTATACATTGTCGGAAACACGCTTATTTGATTTGTTTCTGAAAGTCTGATGAGAGCTGACGCCACTCATGTCTGTACAGTAACATGTTGCACTGTCGTTTCTAAAGGTGTGAAGTATTTCAGCTGATTGTGGGCTCACATTAACTGTTCAGAAAAAACACACACAATATATGTTATAGAGAGGTATCAGTTATCTGCCTGTGTGGGTGAACCACTGCTTCACCGCTGCACTGACCTTTCCAGACGAAGATCTTGCCGTCGGAGCCGTGGTCCAGAATGAAGCAGTCACCGGACTCCAGGGCGCTCTGGGCGAAGGGGTTCTCTGCTGCCACCAGTGTGATGGTCATGCCCCCGCTGGCATTGGACACCTGTGAAGGCGGAGAGTTCGATTGGACGCATTCTTGTGAAAACGGAACAATCCGAGGATTTTAAAGCTGGTGAATATCAGCTGCCATAAAATCACTTGGACATGATATTTACAGGTTTGTCACTGGAAATGTTTTTCAGAAGGAGATTGGTTTAAATTTTCACATTGGTTTTATATAAAAAAAAACTGTATTTCATAATCCTAAAGCAACTGATCACAATAAAGTCCAGTAAACAGGCTCCTCTCACAACAAACACGGTTAAGAATCCTCTAGCGATCGAAAAGAGTCTCTGTAAATCCATGTTTCTCACCTTGTAGAGTTTGGCCCTCTTCCTGTTTGAGGCATCAGCTTTGATGTCGTCCGAGGCTCCGGCAGGCAGATCTGGTTTGGGGCCTAAAACCTGAGGGCAGAGGCAGCCATTTTAACGAAAGTCTGCCGCAGTGAACCCAGACTCGGCTTGTCCTCATCATTCACCGATCTCACCTCTAACATCTTCTCTCTCTCCATCCCCTCGTCACAGACATACACTCTGGCTCTCCCGCTGCGCTCGTTGTCACGGATACCCTTGGCGACCTGTGTAGCCTTCAGCTTCTCAAAGCGGTTGCTCTGGGAGCCACACCACTGGAAAATCTCCTGTATAACAAAAAAAAACAAACAGAAAACAGATCGCAAAGAAGGTGAATAAAATCTTTACTGAAGGTGGAACTGGCAGAACTAAAGACTTCTTTAATGTAGATTTAAGATCTGTACAAAACTCAAATTGCGACAGTGACATATAACACAAAGACAAATAACATAATATATATAATAAAATAATATTATAATGTATATCTAGTAATAATCTGCTCCGTCTGACTCACATCTCCCAGGTCCAGGATGAAGCAGTCTCCCTGGTTGAAGCTATCCCAGCTCACCGGCACCTCTGTTGCCCGGACAGTACGGCGACCTTTGACCTGGAGCACCCGCTGCACAGACACCTCGTTGGTGACGACATGCTTGAACCCAGACGCCACGCCCCCTTTCTGGAAGGCAAGAGTTGCACATTGAATTGTCAAAATAAAATACCTGCCTTTTAAAGAGATTGTTGCTCGCACCTCAACCAAACTGCAGTCAAAGACTTATTAAAACCATTTTAATGGCTACTGGGACATTTAGACACTTCACTGACAAAATAATGATGTCATAACAAAATGAATCTTCTAATTACAGATGCTGGATGATAAAATTCATGTTATGTGTTATTACTTTTATTGAGTGCAGTGATTCTTCAGCAGAATATGAAAACATTTAAATATAATGCAATTTTTAATGGATATTAGGAAATGTATACATGTTTGACAAAATTATATTATATCATAAATGACTTGATCTTCCCCTGTACACATATTGAATAAGACATGCAGTTTATCATTTAAAATATGATGAAACATGAGCTTAAAAATGTTCATAAACAGACAGAAATCAGATTATCCTAAATTTAAAATGCACAAAAACAAAAGAAAAAAAAACACAAAACACATGTGTCATAGTTTTTGCAGATAGATGTTTATCTATGTACAGACACAACATCTTACCATGTATTTGATTCCAGACTTGAAGTAGCCCAGAAAGGTTTTGGACTCGTGTCCCTGGACCTCGCGGTACTGGATTGGTTTCCCCCCGAGGAAGTCGTCCATTTGGACAGTAAAGATGGCCGCCGAGCCGCTCTCATCCTGAGTGCAGAAATCACCTGCACCACAAGGACCAAACACGCACTCCATCTTAATCCTCGTCTCATTCGTTCTCAGCAGACATCCTCTGCATCCACCCAGAGAGTCACATTTTGTGTCTGACGGGTTCTCTCACTGAGGACTCGCTCAGGAGATCGATGTGCGGGACCGGCGAGGGGTCACATCCCGGCAGACACATTAATACTTGCGACATTATTTTATTTCTGCTCACAACATGGAGTTCAGTGGCATATGTGAGGGGTTACATCATATCCTGTTTACTGGTAAATGCCGTTTCCATGATCAGTCGAGCGGACTAAAAGCACATGGAATCAATAAAGGAAAAAAGAGCAGACTCAGCTTGTGGTTTTATGTTTGCCCTGAGCTGAATCCTGATAAATGACCCAGTCACTCACCTTCTGTCAATACTTTTGCCTCAACCAGATCCCAGTTTGACTTCAAATACAGACACTGAAATCAATCAGCATCCAGTGGAAAACTGCAAGAGTAATTTCTCCTTCTCTTGTGTTTGAGTTCAGACAATTATTCTGTCCCGGGTATGATGTAATATCTGACCACAGGTTACTTTGCAGTTTCAGATGTTACATACAAACGTTAGCTCAATGTATACGGCATAGTTTGTATGTAGTACCTCCTTTTCATTTGCATTGTTCATGCTCATAATATATAACATTAGACGTCGATGCATTTCATAAGCGATAATAATCAACTATTCTGACTTTTTTACTTTTGATGTTCAGATTTCATTTAAGGTCCAATTTTGAATTCTGAGCTTTACTTTGAAATTAAATATTTGCTGATTTGACATAAGTCAGGGGTCTGAGTACTTCAAACACTAAATATAATATTGTATTATCTACTATTCTATTAAAAACGAATTCATATTTCATTCAACTTTCACAAACCGTTAACAATTTACAAAAGCACATCTGTCCTTCCCTCGTTGAAAAGAAAAAAGGCCCATCACAATTTTCCAGGCTGGTCAAAGTAGGCAGGATGTGAACGTGTCAGAAAGATCAAACACAGCAGCAGCAGCAGCGTCGGTTCACACATCAGTGTCTGTGAGCTTACAGTGGACAGAAGTGCACACACAGTTCCTACATCACATCACATTTACAGTAAAAAACCTGCAATGCAGCGACACTGTCAGGTGAAATTAGGCTTCAGGAACACAGACACAGATCCCCACGGGCTTTGCGAGTTAAACAGGGTCGTAGCTGCACTGGAAAAATAAGATCAGCTCTTCTATGTTTCGCCACACCTCCGTGGAAACCAGAAAAAAATCATTCAACAATAAATGACGCCTGGAAAAATGCTGTGATTTCATGTCTGCCGGCTGCTAAGTGGCCTTCAATCCAAGGACCTCTTTTTTTTTTTTTGTTGCAGTGTTTGTGGCTGTGATTCAAGTTTAAGACACAATTTCATCTGCTGTCTAGCCCGACTCATTCCCGCCTCACTGCACTCACCCAGCCAGAAGTGGAGGTCATACTGCAGGTTCCCGGAGCGCTGTTTGATGGTGTTGAGGATGAGGTAGGCGTCTCCGGTGTAAAATCCCCCGTACAGGTTCTCTGGGACTGGCACCAGGTCGAACTTCTCCACCCTCCACACCTGGAGGCCCGGCTTCTGTCCGGCCCGATCAAACTCTGGGTGGTGCGCTGCCATCCTGCCTGCAGAGAAGTCACACACACCTGAGATTTTATTGCTTTTCTACCCCTGTGATTATTCCGAGTCGGCGGTCAAATACTGCAGAGATAAGAGTCGTAAAGCTTCGTAATAACCTTTGAAAAGTGAGACCGGGGCTCTCGATTTGTGAGGTGTTTGCTCTGGGAAACATGAAGCGACTCCTTTTAAGGCTGAGTTGTTGCCATGGATACAGAGATAAAGTTTAGGGTTATAGTTAGATATTAATGCTCAACAGGGTTAGTCACTGTTGCCCTCTGCTCAGAGTGTTTCCTCCAGTGAGGAGGAAGAGGAAGTCCTGGCAGTAATGACTCAGGCCAAGTCATAACTGCCGATGATGGCGGTTGAAGGAATACTGTGTGTAATTATATACAGGAGGAGAGACTGGCTATGACACAATTTTCTTTGTACTTTTGTATAACAATATGCAGACGGAGGCAAATCAAAGGAAGAACCTGCATAAATGCGTAGAAAAACATAAATGCAGATGCTTCTATACAACAAAGAAAGGCTCGATGAATCGTATGATGAGTCATGACTCCTCAAAGATTTGATTTAAAACTACAAAGCATAAAATCCCTCATCATTAAAACAATAAATCAGTCAGTGACCTTGTGGATGTGCAGCTTGATGATTGAATTATTAGACCTATGCATGAAAGGACTTGTGAAACACTGTAAACACAACTTTGGAAAGTGTCGCTCGTCAGGACTGAATGCTGATCATACCTGACAGACTTGCATGACGCTGCACACTAGACTTAGACTTGCAGCTCCATTGAATACCGGACAAATCAGAGTAACTTCATCACACTGATGCACATCATTAATCTATGAAGCAGTCCCAATCCTGGATTTTCAACATTACTTGAGATGGCATGATGGGATTTTTTTTTTAGTTGTTTCCTGTTTGCATGAGGAACTTCCTGTTCCTCATGCAAACAGCATGCCTGTCATCAGCAGCACCGGTTCCCAATCACTCACATGGCCCTGATTATCCCCACAGTCATCCCTGTGTACATTTACTCCCCTGTTTCTCATGCTCTTCGCCACACTGTCTCTGTCCCCTCATGTGTACAGTGATCCTGGTTGATGGATTTTTGCCTGCCTGCTGCCCCCTGCCTGCTTTGTTTGCCATTTTGGACTGTGTATGACCTATTGGACAGTCAGTAAAAACTTTGCCTTTGTGCACTCATCCTGACCTCCAGTGCGCTTCCCTGCATCTGAGCGTCTGATCCAACCAGCACTCTCAAATGCAGAGGCTGAGATATCCTCACTTTTAGTCCCTAATATGGTTTACACTCCAAAGATGCTGCACCCTACACTTCCCATAATGCAACTTGATAGCATCTTTGCATTTGAAATGTTTCATTAGACCTGTAAAAGTCCTCATATTTCCAACTTGACATCTCCAGTTGTTACACTGTTAGAAATGTGTCGTCTTCAAACTCAGGCGGCATCACTTGAGTAATCTTATCAGACTACAGAATCAGAAGACATCCCTGGACGTTATTGTACTCGTCAGTCACACACACCCACACCTAAACATCCATGGACACTCATACCACACACTTCACTCATATCCAACAGCAAAAAAAACACATGGCGCCCAATCAAGAGTTTCAAGTACGTGTCTGCGCTGAGCTGGCTCACGGCCCGCTGACTTCTCATTATGCATGTGTGGATGTTTGAGATTTTTAAGATTGGAGTTGAGCATCTTGTTAAGATCTTTGCTGTGGCTGTCTGGAAACTGCTTATAGAACAAGATAACAGTGAGGAAATCATCTGATTCTGCTGCTGTGGACACGTTTCAGATGTCAGTGTCAGAGAATTTCAAAGAACTGATTATGGAGGGTGGTAACGTTCTTCTGCTGCAGACAGAGGTTTAAAATTAGTATTACACTTCCTTTTTACTCTGGTTTGATAAAAGACACAATAACAAAGAAGGTTAGAGTAGTGCAAACAAATAAGTCCCCTTGCCTTTGTACATATGCAAAGACTTACTTTAAATTTTATTTGTACATCACTTGCTACTTCATATTTCGAAATATGAGAGGCAAAATGAGAGGCAAATATTCTACTGTTGACGCCACTATATCTGTAGTTGCTACTTATTTGTCACATGAAGACTGTTAAGTAAACAATCAGAGTACATCTTCTACCTCTCGTGTGGTTGAACCTAAATGTTTGCAGTGTTTTGCAAACATGATGTTTACACAATTAACTCTGTGGAGCAATTCTTTGGTCGCAAGAGTTTTTGCTCACACACCCTGACTCCAACAACCTCCATATTAACCGATGCTTGGCACAGTAAACACTGCACAGAGAGCGCAAACACTTTCTCAAAAGTGAAGCTGTGTTCTCAAATTAGAACCTGACCTCTCTGAAAAGAGCCTCTGTGACCTCTCATGGTGCACTTCTTCTTCAATATAACTCCTTTTTTTAAAAGGCAGCGTGCTTATAAGACATTCATAAAGCATAAAGGTTCAGGTATTACATTAAAAAAAAACATGCACAAACGGGAGGTCATGTAGTTCAGAATGGACACAGAATCCAGTTTTCCACAGGAATGCTGCTTGGATCTGCTGCCTCTCAATTTGCATGACTAACCATCCACAATGGAACAAGAATCGTCCATTCTTCTACGTGGCCGTCTGCCCACAAACATGGCAGGAATCTGCTGCTGACCCTGGAAAAGGGAAGCGCCTCAGTATCGAAGCAACCGGGCCAACAAACGTGGGGATCCTTTTCCCCATTTCTACTCTGCTCTTATGTAACACCCAGACCCACTGCACTGTACTCTGTAGCTAAGGGGAGTTCCCACATGGAAACGTAAGTGGATCATTTTGGCAGCAACACACAGTCAACCTTCCAGATTTTTCATTCTGGCATTTTACAACATTGTGGTGGCTGGCTGGAAGATTTCTCTGATACGAATTATTTGGATAAATATCTGACTTATATCTGATACATATATCTTGCTAATTGGGTCACACTATGAAGACCTCACCCTTTTGTAGCTCCTTTAAACTTCATTTGTAAAATGACAGTTTGGGGTGAATGCAGTCAAAACAGTGGAAATGCAGCCAAAACAACTAAGTGCACACAAGGTTGTGCAGAGTCTGAACTTGACGCTGCAGCATCTGCGCCCGGGTTTGGCCGGACAAAGAACAACTGGGGCTGCTGGGCAATTCCATTACGGTCATTACAGGCTGATGGAGGACGTGGAAAGCTGAATTTTCCTGCAGTAACTCTTAAGTAGCCAGGTGCAGATTTTCCAGCTGGGAAAAGCCTGAATCCTCAGACAGTCAGTCAGACAGCAGGTCTGCAGACTGTGGCCACACACAGGCACCATCACAGAAGTTAAGCATTAGGTGAGTTAAGTATTAACAATTTTTAATCTTTAATTTATCAAGCCATAACACACAGTGACCAATCGATTAATACCAGTTGAAGGGGGAATAGGGCTACATCAGCTGATTTGGTCTGTTTCTCTGGTGCGGATGCTGCCAGGATTTCTACAGACTTTAGGAGGTTTTGGTGTCTTATTATCGTCTCCATGGTGATTTGGATGGTTTTTGTCATTAGGGAATAGTTAGAACTCATGTTTGGGACATGGAAATGATTAAATGTGGAAACTTTGAATACTGACATATACACTTATCAAGTGTCTTCAGACTGAGGGTGCTGTAGATGCTAATACAATTTTATAACATGTGACCCAACACATTGTTTTCAGTGATGATAGCCTGGTTTATTTACTATCCAGCACTGATAACAGTCCAAGGAATCAAATCAGGCCATTGCAGTTTGGTTAATCCTCAGTCATTCTTTTTTCCAATGAGCCATGTTGATCACAGAACAAATAGCAAGAGTGTGTGTCCCTGTTCAGACCGGTGACTGGTTGAAGTGAACTGGATTGTCACAACGGTCCAGTCCTGGAAAGACTGACAGGAAAGTATGCAAGACTGCACCAAAGCACTTCCTCACAGGATGTTCAGAGCACTGTAATGTCTACAGTACTGTGGTATTCATTCATATCTCTAATCAATCATACCAGCTAAAGACGGGGCTCAGTTACTGCAATATTTCAACTTAGAGGAAGAGCTTAGAGAGATTTTAGAGACTGCGCCTTTTTTTCTGCGGGCTAGATGAGAAGATCGATACTGCTGGAGTCAAGAGGCCATTAGCTTAGCTTAGACTGAAAACAAGGGGAAACAGTGCCAGCTGTTTCCCCCTGCCTCCAGTCTTTATGCTAAGCTAGGCTATTCACCTCGCCAGCTCCACACTTGACACACAGACATGAAAATCAACTATTATTTTAAGCAAGCAACAATAATGAGTTTAGTCATATTAGTGACCCCATCTAGCATTATACAATCACATATGGTGACAAACTATCACTCAGTGTTTAAAATGCATCTAGATGAGGTTAATACCACATCCTGCAAACTGCTGCTTCCAAAATATCACGGAAGCAGAAAACTGGTGACAGAATACAGTGACTTAATGTTCCCAAGCTACTGGAAGTAAATCAGTAACTTCTGCTTCATATACTTCATCCAATCATTAATGTCATCTGCCACACCCAGCAATATGAGAACAGCTTGCTTGCACAGATCTGAGTGAAGCAAGAGGATCCTCACTAACACGGAGGCGGATGTACAGCAAGGGAAACAAAGTCCCTGAAGGCAACACGGGGCATATTAACACCGAAAACTGTGGCCAGAGTAAAGAGCAACAGAAAAACTTCAGTTTCCACTTCTTAACCACTTTAAGTAAAGTTTTGCATTTTTGTGAATTTCATGACAACAGTACTCATGTATCCCATTCAATCCTCATGATAAATGTTCAAAAACGTACTGCAAATGCAGCTTTCTCAAAGTCTGAAAAAAGAGCCGTCTTTCCTTTTAAAAAAAAAAAATCCTGAAAACTTGACTAGTTCAAGGAGACAGCCTTTTCATCCAGTAACAGCCACATACCTTTACTCTGAAAATTTTAACTCACGGAAAATGCAACTTCGTATCCTAAAGATCTGAGTCTCTGTGGCACTAAATAAAAACGGCTGCCTTTGACTGTGATCTTTCCCTCTGATGGGGAGAAATGTTCTGTCTGTCTCTGCACATCAAAGCTGTTTCATCCCAGAGTTAGAAACTGTCTGTGACTTAATAAAGCAAACATCAGAGGGGATACGCAGCATCTGAATCACCTCACACTTTGAAAAATCAAAGCCAGTATTAAAAAATGTGATAACAACTCTTGACAAAAGCTGGATAATAACAAAAGAATCTAACAGGGAGACAAAGAGTTTAAGTTTTAGAGAATATTTTTTGTGTTTTTCTCTCTCTCTCTCTCTGTCTCTCTCTCTCTCTTTCTCTTTCTTTTAAGGGCAGCAGCTGACTAAAACAAACATTAACCATTAAATGTTGCTGGCTGCTCCAGGTTGCGACTCAAGTGACTCAAGGAACTGCAGTTTGACTCAGCTGTGAGCTTAAATAGAACAGGTCACATGACTGTTGGTTAGTGGGTCTTTACAGGCATGCTGGTTAAAGCAGATGGTGTCTGCAGGCCACCCCACGCCTCTGCAGAGCTGGAGGTATTCGTCGGGTTTCTACACCCTCATCTGCTGGCTCTTTGTGCCCCGACCCCACCCCCCCCACCACCCCTCCACACCTCCAAACAAACATGGAGCAAGTGTGTGTCATTCCAAGCACAGTTATTTAGCCCCCTCCCCCACTTTTACCAGCCTCTCTTTTGTTGTCTGCCTCCGCTTGAGGCCCGAGTGAAAACTTAATACTTGATCTGCTGTGCTGATAGCAAAAGTGGATTCGTATGACATGGAATATTAAAAGCCCTTGTGATTTGTCTGCTGGTGTCCCACTTCACAAACATGCACTAAATATATTTATCTGTGAAATTATGGATTTCTGGGCTCTTGTTCTGAGTCCCCCCCCCCCAAAAAAGAGGCTCCTTCTTTCAGGAAGGGGGATTCTTGATGACTCATTTTTTCCATGCATGCCACTCTCAGGCTCCTGAGGCCTGCTTGGCTGCCCCGCAGCTCGCTCAGGACACATCAGATAACACACACACATGCACTGACTCTTTACTAGCCGCAACCTCTTTCTTCTGTTTACACAGTGTAAAACAGACACAACTAAAATGAGTGTTTATGACTTGGTAAATAACCGTCCTGATATATGGGGGGTTATTAAAGGATATGAGAGGGGCTCTTTCAGGAATATCCACCTGTACACACTTCAAGGAGCCAGCCACTGAAACCAGTTCTCTCGCCTAAAGCACATGAAGTCATATTCATGACAAAATGGCATCTTGTCGGATTGACACTGATATTGCAGTTCAATGTTACAAAGACAGATATATGCATCTAACATGTTGTTTAACCTTTATATGTACAGATAAGGATATATATCAATATTGCGCAGAATGTGTAACATTAAATACAGTGAAGCAGAGTTTTTAACCACTGTCCTACCCTAAATGCAAAGCAGCTACAAGATGACATGATGTACGTCATGAGATAGGAGTGTGGCCTTCTGTTTCCTCGTCTGGAAAAACATTGACCATATCAGAGTCATCGGGGAAACCCCAAACGTTTTTCCTGAAATATAGTGAATATCATCATCAACAATGTATGTGTTGCTGACTCCACTTTCTCTCGTGTATTTCAGTATAGATTGTGATAGTTACTGTCTCATGTAGAAGACATAAGGGCTTTTAGAGGGGTGTGTTTGAGGGCGACTCTACTTGATGTACATGTATCTCTATCTGTCAGTGTACTCGCTCGTCCTGTCTCAGCTTCACTATAGCTTCTAAATTCAAATTTCATGCCAAATTAAATGGCCAAATAGGTCTTTTGTCATTGCCCCACCCAACATCGACCCATAACACAGTTACAAAAATGACTCATACGTGCGTTTTCTGAGCTGCCAAAATGTGGTTATGGTCTAATTGAGTTTACACAACTAAAACCTTGAATTGGTGATTTACAGGCCACAAGACATCTGATGTTTTGAGTCAAAAAAAGATAATAAATTTGATTAAAACAGTAAAGGTCTCTGAATGTTTAAGTTAAAAAATATTGCATAACCTGTTTAACATAGACATACAGTTATTTAAATGCTGAAACAATGGTTATAGTTAACCTGCACAGCCCTGGCCCAGTTTGAATCTTGACATCTTCTGACTTGTAAATCACCAAATTAATGTTTAAGCCAAACCAACCATCCAACCTCCTCCTCAACACTTTTCACAGCAGTACCACGATGTCACCTCCACTTTTACTCCTCAGAGAGGACCAGGAGGACAATCGTTGCATGACTGCATAACCGCAATAGGTCAGTTGTCAGGAAACATCATAACGTTTGTTAATGTTTAAATACCAAAAGACATGCTGTCCTTTTTCATGTGAGGACATTCTCCCAAATTTAGATTGCCTGGCTCACAGAAGGGGGAAAACCCAAACTTCAGGCAACAGTATGGCAACACAGAAACCTTTTTGGTGCCTTCACAGATGCTGTGTCTGTTTTCTGACAGGTTTTGAGCCCAGACAAGAAATCTGAACAGCGAGAAACACCTAAACATAAATGAACGAGCGCTAGAAATGTGTTCAAACGTTATGACTTTGTAGTAAAGAAGAAAGGTATTTCCTGTTTTTTCTGTCCTTGGTGAAGACAGAGAATATGTCCACATACAAACACTCTGCTATCCTGCCCTGTGTGTGTGCACACAGTTGTCTACGGCTTGTATCTAAATCTGAAGTGGGTGCAGTACAGTCGGTGGATGCAGGCATCCCATAATCTCTGTCCGTCTGACAGCTGACTGTGGATCTGACACAGTGCTTTCTGAGTGTTTATACACATACACAGACACCTTATATGGTTGCTGCCACAAACACCCACTCTACAGGATGTTGTGACTAACTTCCTCAATGAACAATCTCAGTATTTGGTTGTGCGTTTCTATGGCAACCTGCAAATGCCTCCAAATAGACAGCATAAGCAGCTGCTGAGCAGCCTCAGCAGCTGTATATACCATCTAATTTGGAGGCATCTGGTGGTTGTCATAGAAACACACAACCAAATAGTGAGACCTCCTATAGACAGCATATAGAGCTGCTGAGCAGTTCTTTTTAACTTTCAAATAAACTTTCTTGGCTTTTCTTTTTTTTTTTTACTATGATGCAGCGAAACACAGCAAATTACATTTTGTTTAGGGTTTGAATCACATGATGGCAGCCTCAACCCATCTTATACAGTTAAGGAAGAATGGCCTGTTAAGGTGGAACCACTGCGTTTTAATCATCATTCAGCTTTTCCACTGCCTGTCCATATATAGCAACGGCTGCGTTGCACTTTTGACGATAAAAGGTGGTTTACACCTCTTTGAATGAGCTGGACAAAGAGAACTTGTGTTCAGGTGAAACACTGTTCATGCAGTAAGAAGCCACATCTCCTGTTTCACTCCGTACTGTATTTCTCCCATCAGAGCAGAGCTTTGTTAAAGTAACGGGTCACTACTGTAGCTCTAATTAAGGCATCAAATTACCGTCCTGCAATCTGTGCTACAGGCTGTGTTGTTCCATAGAAGAAAAGTGGGGTTGTAACGTACCTGGACGCGTAGGGTTGTAACGGACGGGTTTGGACCTGACTGAGCGGCGGTGAGCGCTTCTAGCTGAAGCGGGAGCAGAGAGGCGTCGAGACGGCGGGCCAGCGAAGTGCGGAGCCGCTGTTTATGCTCTTGGCCCTGGACACTCCCCGTTACGACACTCCCCTGGTCGGCCCGCTGCACCGCCTGCAGAGGGGCGGCGGACACATGGGCGTGTACATGCACACATCCATCTGTCTCGATGTCTGTCCCACTGTCTATCTAGATATCCATTCATCTATCTGTCTATCTGTCTGTCTATCTAGCCTATCTCTATAAGGCCTTTGGTTGTGGTGTTTTTGTAGGCCATTAGAATTAATCCCAAATTCTTTTTGCTGTTTTATGTGGTACACTAGGTAGCTACACATTGATCAAACACTACACTCCCTGACATGTTGAATCAAACCGTCTCTCTCTATTACAGTCTCAATAAACATTTGAATGCAAAGGTGTTTTTTATTTTTGCAAAGGTTGTAAATTTAATCTCAGCCACGTCTGAGTCAGATATCCAGCAGAACGTGCCGTGCATATTGAACAACACTGCCCCTGTCTGTCGTGGTGGACTTCTGAATGGTACAAAGTTAAGCCCTACGGTTTATGTCTATGTAAACTGTGCATGGTGCCTGTATGTCATATACAACACTAATTCAGTACAGATACGGGTGTCTGAATGATGCTCCACGGAATCCACATGCTCACTAAAGGCCTGAGGTTGGGCAAAGTGAAGCTCTTTAAGATTCTCACAGGTAAACTTTACTTGCTCTCCAGACGATTGAGGTTATAACCCACTGTTCCTGAAAACGACATATTTTGTTAATTTATACTACATCATTCTAACGTTTCGTACCACAGGAGTGTGTGTACCTCTCTGAGATATTACTGTGAGCCCCTCTGCCACACACCTGCATGAAAAGCATTGAATGTAAAGTTTGTATCTATGTGCTTATCTGGTCATTTAACATTAATGTGCCTGAAAACAAGAGAATTCAAAGGCATGTGCTTTTTCACCTGAGTTATGCAGTCAAGATGTCATATTAGTTTCATGTTTCTGTGCAAAGAAGATGCATTTATTTTGCTCATGATTATGTATTAAATATACAATTCCAGACAACAAAATCATTACATTGTGACTGTGATGTAATTGCTAATTGCCGGACTGTAATTTGTTCATTATGTGATTGTAATATCTGCAGCAGGAGTGTAAAGCGGACTGCAAAACACTACTTTTAAGGCCTTGAAACATTATTTAAAATGTATAGAAGGGAAAAACACAGCTTGTAATGTATTCACTTTGTAAAAACATGTTAAATGATCATTTTGAGATGTTTTCTTCCCTCTAAAAACAAAGACTCGTCTTCTTTTGGACACCTGACATTCAGGGGTTTAGAGCAATTAGAGAACTCAGCACTTGGTGGTGTAGCATGAACAAAATGTTTATGTTTTACAAAATTGTTGTCTAAAGCTGGATAATGAGAACATGCAGCAATCTTTAGCAACTTAAGCAGCAAACAGCTTTTTGGAAGTCAGTGAAGAGTCTGCGGATGTTTTTGGATGATAGAGATGTGCCTCAAAATACGAACCGGTTAGCTCCACTGCCTCCAAAGCAAGTGCCGGTCAAAGGTATTCTGTCAACTTAGGAGAGGAAATAACCATTGTGAGAAAGTCTCTCTGACTGAGTGCCCTCTATTATCATGGAAAACTGGGACCAGTTATGGTTACCTTCCATTGCTATCATGGTTTGTGCATTTGTTAACACATATATCGACTTTTCATGATCATTTCATGTATTAAAAAGCACAGCTGGCATGATGTCCTGCCAAACTGCTTCAGACTGAAAGCTCTGGAAAAGCTTATAAAAAATGAACTGCTCATGAAAATTTCTGTTGGACTCACTGTAAGTGTTTATTTTACACAATGCCGAGACAACAGAGAAAACAGCTGTCCACACCTGGCAGACAGCCATGGAAACTGGGTTTTTAGATCGTTGGATGTTTATTTTGTTCTGTTTTCTGCCTTACTAAACATACTCTTCCACTGTTACTATGCCACTAAGGATATTTATAATTATATGCAATTATAAATACCATGTTAGTGTTGATTATTAATTGGAGCATATTGTAGCTAGCTTGATCCTGATAACAATTATTGTTAAAGACTTAACTGATTCTTCTAAATGCTCCATACTGAGTCATTACTGCTGAGGATTCACTAAATAGTTGAAACATTAAATTATGCAGTTTGTGATGTTTTGGGTGTTTTAACTGACACATGCAATTGCAGGAAAGTTAGAAAGAAACATATAAACTGATACATAATGAGTTATATCTGGGTGGGTAAAAATCAAATATTTTCTTAAATAAAAAAATCCTACATGACATTTTCAATAAAGACAGTCATTTCTTTTAAAAAAAAATACATATAAAAGTAAAAATATATATTAAACTTGATTTAATATTTCCATTGTAAGAGGTTGAAAAAAAATTGAGGAAGCCATTGAGGACTTCAGGCTCAAACAACATCTGGACAACATCTGTTTTACTGCAGGAACACCCCACAGATCAGACAGCACCAGCTGACACCTTCCTCCACGGTTTCTACAAAGACATCCATTCTGAGGATATTCTACACATGCTTTTTTCTGTTGAGGAGGAAACTGATGCACGTTCACACTGAGAGCCTCTGTTGTCTCCTGGAGCTCAACATTTTAAATATAAAAGTCACAAAATTGACTTTTACCAGTGTGATAAATGCCTGTTGAGATATGTGAAAAAACATATTTTTTTTCAGTTAAATGTTTGGCAAATTCTTTAGTATTTGATTCAGCATTGTAATACAAACATTTACATATCATGGTTTGTTGGTGTTTGTGAATCATAACACAAATCCAGACCACATCTTGTATTGTTTTTAATCTTTTACAATATAGGACCCCTAATAGCAAACTTTTCCCTCAAGTCCTCAAGTCTTGGCGGCCCTCTAGTGGACAACAGACCAAAAAGCAGGGTAGTTTTTACTCATCCCTTTCAGACTGGCATAGTTACACAAATATGACACAGTTGACTGAGCGAGAAAGACAATGTTAGAAAGAAGGTTGCCTTGTTAGGTGGTTGCTTTAACAGGACATTTAATTTGAATGATGTGAAAACTTTGACATCAATCTCCTTTTCCTTCCTAACAGTTATAAAGAAAGTAGAGTGATTTCTTACACTTTTTTGTTGTTGTTGAAAGTATCTTATTATGATCCATGGTAACAGCATGTTGCATTAGGACAGCAGGGAAATAGTTTTGCTCCCCTTGGGAACGACAGCTTTATGGAGATTACATGTTGCCTTAAACAGACACTGTATATTGAATTACTCTCACTGTCGTATTGACTACCAGTTTCTAAAACTAGGAGATGTAATTCATGCACACATTGTACGGCTCCAGTCATGGATGAAAACATCCCAACAAGAAAGTCTTGTTTTTGTGCCTTGCTGCCTCAGACAGTAACACAAGCTGCATTCAGCCTCAGAGGAAGTCCAGTTTGCCTCAACACACAGAGCTGAACACTTGAAACTTCAGACTAGAACTTAAAGGACCAGGTCACCCAAAATGACCTTCCCATAAGCCTCAGTTGTGTGTTCAGTACCATGCAAATTAGCATGCTAACACTTTAAAATAGTTCAATGAACATGGTAAAATTTATACCAGCTAAACATTGCATGTTACCATTGGCACTATGAGCATTTTAGCATTGACCTTCAGCTCAATGTGTTGCAGTATTGCCTTTACTAGCATGGCTGTAGTCTCATTATTCTGTTAAACTGACATGGGAGGGCAGCATGTCTGTTTCCCCAAAAGAATTAAAGGGGAAAAGGGAGAAGGCATCCAAATTTGAATTTAAAAACTCATCAGCAATGTCTGGAGACCATGTCCTGGTTACTCTGAATAATCCACAGATCTCACTGTGAACGGGTGTCATTAAAAACTAAGCATCACAGACATGGCCCCAGTGAAAACAGTTGACAGTGAGGTCTGCAGATTACCCTTAAAGATGGATAGACATGGAACTCAGGCTGCCAGCTGGTCACTGCAAATCTGAATCTTTCAGCAGGGGTGTCCAGTCCCCTCTTTGCTGAGAGTTTTGCTGTCTGTCTCTGGGATGAGGGGCAGGTGGCCAGCAGAGGGGCGCGCTGCTGCTGGACGTTTGAGGAAGATTGAGGGGGACCTTGTCTTTGCAAACGTCAATTAAAGGGTTTGAAATCATTGAAAGGTGAAGTGGGTCAGAAAGCAGTGTCTGGGAGTGAATCGACAGCTTCACTGAGTCTAATAGGATACTGCAGCTGGCAGTTTATTCTAACTGAACATGCCTCTGGCAAAGAAATATTCATCTCACTTTGTTTTCTCGTGGGCTCAGCCTTTTGATGGTGTTCCTCACATTCCTGCATTTCTTAGCAAGCCACTGCTCAGGAATGCTGAATTTCTCTTTTCTTCAGTGGGTACACTCACTCTGAAAAAAAATAAAGGATCTGAAGTGTCCATGTGGGTGGTGAAACTATCACTTACACATTTGAAGGCGTCTGTTGTGCCAAGGAGTCTTACAAACTCTGCAATCCTCCACAGAGTCCACCAACAGACTGTGGTTCCTTCACAGTATGCATGACTTACGAAAAACAATGTGAGCTGAAGAGAAATATATTATTATGAAATTTTGACAGGCAGTAAGATATTGATTTCAATTGTGGATCGCATATAGATAAATATTCAGAATGTGAATAGGCTTACATTATAATAATGCTATTATATGGCAATCTGTGCAAATAAATGTCCACACTGAACACACTGAATGATACATTATAGATAGATTTATTGTCAGATTTTACTTAATCAGAAAAGTAACAACAAGTTCCTTGGAATAAGTAGTGTCTCTTACAGTATGTAATTTCTCCTCTTTTTCTCTATGTCAGCTCATCAACTCAAATACAGAGAAGTCAGAATCATTATATCCATAATTGCTGTGATTGTCTTGCAACACTGACAGTTGTAATACAAAGAGAAACAGGTAAGCATTTCACAGCCAAACTTTTTTGTCTGAGATATGCTACAAAAATAGTTTATACTTCATGTTTAACACCTTGTATGTGTTCTATGTTTTACTGTACGAAGACTAAACTGTTCTGTGTCACTGAACTAAATCCCTTATTGCACTGTGTCATTGACACTTTCCCAAGAAACTCCACAGGTTACATTCCTTGTAGGATCATACAGATAAAAACATCAGAAGTTATCTTTTTATTTTAAGCATGCCATATTAACCAGTGTGGAGCAAAAGAGGTTAATGGTGCAACAATGATGATGATGACTGGGCTTACACATTCAATTTGTTGAATGTCTTTTTTCCTGGTTTTGTGTCGTATAAAATCAGGAAATTAATTTATTTATGAAGTACTTTTCAACTACTTCTGGAAAGTCAAGAATTCTTCAGCCAGGAAGATTCTCTATTTAATTTTTTTTTTTTTAGATATTCTGCTTTTTCTACTCATGAGGAAATCATTCCAAATCAAAATAAACTTAGCTGGCCAAGTAAAAAGTCAAAGAATTTGTCTCTGGTTCTCAGTAGCTATTTGACAGATTGTTACTGTCTGTACAGGAATTATATGGTAGTGAAAGAATGCATGGTAACCTGGAATTTATGTATGGATATATAAAGGTGATGTATGCACATATATTGGTGGATTGTGTTTAGACTTTATGTGCACATAGGCTACAATTTGAGAAAGCTTTCACATACTACAGACCACAGTTTTGGAGAGAGTTCATGAATTGGAGGAGGTTGATTGTGAAGGTGCAGTCAAATTGAAATACTGTAGCCGAGATACTTCAGGAAGCCACACTGCTGCTTTCACTGTGACCAAATGTCCAAATGATCAGTATATAGTCCTACTTTCCTGTTGAGTGCTTTTTAAAACAAAAAAATATTTATAGCTCAGTACAGTGTGAATAAAGTAACAGTGTTACTGTTTGAGTAGGACAGTCTAATACTCTCTCATCCTTAGCTAGGTGTCCACCGATGTGCACGCGCGCGGCGGTGCATCCACCATACTGTGTGCGCGCGCATTATAAAAACCCTTTAGTTCACGTGCAGAGAGGCTGTGGAGGGGTGGGGAAGAAGTGACTTGTGGGATGCGAAGTAGCCGGCGGCAAGAGAGACAGAAGGGGAGAGTGAGTGACACACAGGGAGAAACAACAGAGAGAGAGGAGCGGGAAAGCAAAGGAGGGGAGCCATAAAATAACGAGTTTTACGGTTAATTTAGCGCCTGACATCCAGGTTTGCGCAGATACAGCAGCGGAGATTCAGCGGAAGAAAAAGTTCAGATCCCACGAACCAGCGCGTGGGAGTGGGAAGCAGGATCGTGACTGACTGAGGCAAGCTCCACTGTCTGTCTCGTCATGGCAGGTAATTCAGTTTAACCATTACACACATAAACAGCACCGACTGACCGGCGTTTTAGCAACGCGACTCTGTCCCAACAAGCTTTCTGTCCTTACGGTTGCAAGGCTTCGCTAACACTAGCTACCGTGGGTGTCAGTTTAGCTAACGGTAGCTAGCTAACAGAACTTAGCTAGTGCTAACGTTAGCTAGCTAGCAAACTGGAGTGTCGTCGTCCATCTGGCCTGTCTTTGCCGACTAACGCTAGCTAGCCAGCTGCTGCTAACAAATGATAGATGTTTACCATTATCACCGGCCCAGCACCAGTTTTGAAAGCTAACTCTTATTCCGTGTTAGCTAAACACAGCTATCCGTGACACCCTAGGCTAACTTCTCGTAGCCGTAACGGCTGATTGTCAGACTTGTGCATGGGTCTTATGAACCGCAAATTGAGAGTATCTGGCTTGCTGTTTAGATTGGAAAATGAAACAAATAGAACTGACGGTTTTCACTCCAGTGCACATATTTCTCAAACATGCCACGACTGGCTTGACAAGCCAGGCGAGCTAACGTTAGCTCAAACTTTGACATTGCCCACATGCAGGCTAGCACTCTGGGCCTGCTGCAGGTTGATCAAGCTGTTAAATATTATGTTCAATCACTGGAAGGACTGAAGAGTCAGAGACCTAGTATTTGGGCACAAATATACTTCAGTGGGAAAATCATCCCCCTCAAATAAGACCCATATAGGTAAGTATTTGTTAAGCCTAACGATGCAATTCAAATTCCATTCATCAGCTGATACGAGAGCAGTGAATGTGAAAAATTATAGTTAATAAAATTATGAGGGACTATAGTCGCATGCAGCCAATTGACATTAATAGTTGTTTAATCATAAATCATAAAGTATGTTTGTAATAATATATTTAGTACTTGCATTCCATTCATTTGGGCGGGGAAATGACACTGATCTTCACACATCTTATGGAAACACATCATATTAAAACTGGTGAGATGATTTGCACATTAAAACACCTGTTTGCTTGCAGGGGATGCTGCCAATCTGTGAGAATGCTACATTTTTTTTTAACTTGAACCCTGTCCTGGCATTTTGTATTAAATCATGATTCATTTCAGAGTAACTGTATGATGAAAGCACAGTGACTCATAAATGTCCTTGATTTTTCTGCAGAGCTTTTCCACTATGTGCAGACATTGTTATTGACAAATCAGACCAGTTTTAATTGCGTAATAACAGAAATGATCATGTGTAAAATTATGTGGAATTCAACTACCTTACTTGTGCAATGGTACACGCTGATGAAGAACCTGTTGAGGCGAGTGATGGAGGTCATTATCAATCAATGCAGCATGTTTTTTCTTGTTGATGTTTAACATAGGAGCCTGGTGTGAGAGCATCTCATAATGCTAAAACAGTTGCCCTGGCCTAAAAAGAAGGATGTGTAGAGACTGAATTTACCTATTGTATCAACAATCTGGAGTTCAATAAAATAAACTCTATGATCACAATACATAATCTACTTTTTATCTGAAAGTGAGAACCACAGTACCAAGGCTCTACAGTTAAGATTTGATGGATGCATTTATACATTTATTGAATGGTAAAGATACTTAAGATCAAAATGGCCTGTATGTTGTTGGCTACATAACATAACTGCCCTATCATGTGTAGAGCAGTGTCTTCAGATAGATTTTAGTTTTAGGAGAGATTGAAATGTCTCATGTGAGATTGATTTCATTTTTGTTTGGAGGCTAGACTTGCAGAAGTTGTGAGAGGATATGTGCACATGTGTGACCACACAAATTTTCACAACAGGTCTGCCATCTGTCTGTAGTTCCAACATCATTTAATTTACTCTGCCTGAGAGTGACAGCGTGCTGAAACAAAATCTTTTGAGGAGTTACTTCTTTTGAACTATTTGCATTTACATGCAAGAGAAGTCCAAACACATGTATAATGTTTTGACACACCACCTCGATTGTTGCTGAGGAACTCTCTTCCATTATTAAAAAATAATTAGAATTTGCAACCTGGCCATCTTTGTTTATCTCAACCACTTGTAAATCATAGTTGATGCACACTGCAATAATTGATAGCTGAACATATGAATGCTTCAAATGAAATATATAACCTGCAATCAGCCAGAATTTTACTTGAATGTTTTTTTTGTTTTTTGTTTTTTTATCTCTGCAGGACCTGGAGGTGACATGCAGTGGTGCTTCTCTCAGGTGAAAGGAGCTATCGATGACGACGTAGCTGAGGGTATGAGCTCTGCCAAAAATTGAATATTTTTAAATTTAAAGCATGGATAAGAAAATGGTGATGGTAATATGTACGTCCGTAATATGTAGGTAGTACACAGCAGCTTGCAGTGACTGAACAGTTAGCAGCTTAATGTCTTCCTCATTTTTTCCATTTCCACTAGCTAGATATAGCATGATTTAGCAATGTTATGATGTGAGGAGCTGCAATGCTGTGCATTTCAACTGCGCACTCCCTGCGGTTGGACAGTTATTTGATGGGTCTTAACCCTAACTGTAAACCAAGCTTCATTACTGCACTAAATTGACTGGCTCTCTGTGTGTGATAGTCATGCAGATAAGTAGAGAGAAAGGAGTGGTTCCACTCCTGCGTTCTGTTCTTAATTTTATCTGACACCAGCTTGTTTCCTGAATTATTGGCTGTATTGGAGGTGTAATATCTTTGTTAAAGTAGTGCTAATACAGGGTGCCCTGGTGGCTCACCTGGTAGAGCGTGTATCAAGAAGGCTTAATACTAACTGCAGCAGCCCGGGTTCGAGTCCGATCTGTGGATCTTTCCTGTATGTCAACCCCCATCTCTCTCCCGGACTTTCCTGTCTCTCTCACACTGCAACTATCGAATTAAAGGCAAAATGCCCCCAAAAAATAAATAAAAGTAGTGTTAATACAAACCAAACACACACTAGTGGTCAAAAGCTTTAGAACACATCAGTTTTTTCCAGTTTTTATTTAAATTTAAACGCACGTTTGGTTTCTTAATAAAAACAATAACAGAAGATAGAGCTCAGTTGCGTTGTGAAGTAGTGTGGGAACATTGCTGTCATTGCAGTCTGCTGCACCCGGTTAGGAGTCCTTCAGTGTCAGGTTTTACCAGGAGCTGAATTATCCGCAGAGGTCTCCTCCCCAAAACAAACATACCTCGTGATTAAATCCAGTAAAAAACACTGAATAAAGCTCCTTTAGCTTCTTGCTTCTTGTTAAAATCAATGTTTCTCAGGATGCTATACGGCAGACACAGGATGTATCAGAGGGGATGTGAGCTTAGCTGCCACTAATGTTTGCTTAGCTTGGTTCTCTGATAACTCATGATCCAGATGTTCAGACAGTGATTAAATCCACTAAAATAAACCTGCCTTTTCATCTTAAAGATGTTAACAATAGCTAAATAGAAAAAAAAATGTAATTCACTGTGCTGCTCAAAGGATATCTCCAGCGACCGGCAACTTTTAAGGTGAAATGGGGTTTTTTTGCATGTTACTTGATGCATAAGTTGTGAATTAATCCTCTGAACAAAACACTTAACCTCAAAACCTTCACTAATTTCAAATCAGCTTGGCTCTGTCACATGATTGATTAATTGATTTTATTTAATGATTAAAAGTACAGTTGAATTTTTTTCCACAAATCACAATAAATTTAATATTTATATTAGTAGTTTGTAGTGCATTGGGCCGCATAAAACTATTGTTTTTAGTATCCATAAATCCAAATATTTTCTTAAGTTTTGGTTTTTCTAATGTAAAATTTCAGAAAATAGTGACAATTATAATTTCTCATAGCCCAAGGTGATGATATCACAGGTCTTAGTTTGTCAAACAACAGTCCAAAACCCAAAAATGAACTAGTTTGCAGTGACATTAAAGAGAAAAGCTGCAAAGTCCCACAATTAAGTAGCTGGAAACAAAATCGTTGCATTTCTACATGAAAGTTCTAAATGACTGAATTGATGTTCAAAAAAATTGGTGATTTTTCTCCTCCATCAGTTGCAGGATTTTATTTTTGCTCTGGTGGAGCTGATCCATCACCTTTTTATATGATATTGAATCAGAAATCACATTGAATTGTGACCTTCTAAATCGGAATTAAATCACAGTTGCATAACTTGCCCGCAAACCCCACAGTCACACAAAACCCATTTGGTTCATTCTCGTGTATCAACGGTAGCGTTGTTTAAAAAAAAAAAACTAATTTTGTAAAATACTTGTCATCAATACTTAGTCAGAGGTTACAATTATGAACTGGAAGTGTCTGCTCCGTGCAGCAGCAGACTTGCATCACAGAGTAGCAGTCTTGTGATGAGAGGAGGCTTGACCCACAAGACAATGACAGAGGATTTGGTGTCAAAGTGAAAACCAAAAGCATCTTCTGGGCAATATTTTTAGGATTTAAACCCAAAGTCAAAAGGGAACCTGATAACATTAATCAGTAACATCAATGTTGTCATGAGTTTATTCCCCAGTGGGAAAATTTCCACACCGTAGCGTAACTACATACATTTATATATATATATACACACACACACACACACACACACACACACACACACACACACACACACACACACACACTCTGATGTGGATGTCCACAGTAAACCTAACCCAATTCCTTTTTAAGTTCCCCTTTCTTAAACTTACAAATTACACTTTAATTTTAACATGTTCTAACCAAACAATGTATTCTCACATTCAACAACTGCTCACACAGCTAAAATATTCAGTGTATGGGAAATCACACGTCTTCCTTTACAAAATGTGGCTCACTGGTTAACACTGCAGTCTTATAATCAGAAAATTCAATCCTTGCTAAGGGCAGACACCTCTTGGCAGGTTATTATTGACATTTTGTTGAGTAAATTGTTAAAATAAGCATTTAATGATAGCTGATGGATGATGAAAAATTTGATTAACTAGATAAAAAGTTCATTGCTTCCATAATATAAGAGCAGTTTTAAGTATGTCCTTCCAAGTAGTCTAACTGCTAGCTCACATGTATTAGTGTTTACATTTGGCTTCAGGGAGTGCATCGTTCACAAAGGCCTCCAACAACAACCTTTTGCAGTATTGTCTTTCTGCTCCAATGGGCAGCAAAGGGTTAAGTATGTGTGTGTGTGTGTGTGTGTGTGTGTGTGTGTGTGTGTGCGTGTGTGTGCGTGTGTGCGAGAGAGAGAACAAGCGTGCTTTGGTTTATAAAACAACATACTGCTGCTGGGGGAAATATGTAATGCTGTCTGAGTGAGGGGGGATAGAAAAGAGAGAAACTAGGTTACTGATCATTTTCCGTCTGCTCTACATGCTCTGACATCCGTCTGCATCTCCGGCCTACACGCTCATCTATCTAGTGCGCTCTGATTCCCGGACAGTAATACACAGGGTTAGTCGGGATTAACTGAGACGTTCCTCATTGCCTTTAGTATTGGAAAGAGGTTGTTCTATTTCTGTACACCAATTTGAAAATGACATTGTTACGAATATAAGTTTAAAAGTTTGTTGTGTATGTGTTTCTTCTGCAGCGGACATCATATCCACGGTTGAGTTTAACCACACAGGGGAGCTGCTGGCCACAGGAGACAAGGGTGGGCGTGTAGTCATTTTCCAGCAGGAAATAGAGGTACAGCTGCATTTTTGTCTTTTTTTGAGTTTTATTCCCACAAAGATAGTAGATAAGTAGATTAACTCCTGAACTAAATTACTCAGAAGTTTAAAAATAGATTATTTTATTCTGGAAACTATTGTGTAAGTGAGTTTTAGATTTTAACTAGTGATACGCTTTACATTTCAACAATGAGCTAATGGACACATGAATTTCCCCTAGGGCGGGGGTTGGCAATCCATGGCTCTGGAGTCGCATGCGGCTCTTCAGTCCTTCTGCAGTGGCTCCCTCTAGCTTTGAAAAAATAATAAATAATATGAAAATAAATAACTGATTATTTTTTCTTTTAAAGAGAACACCTCATATTTTGGAGATCGAGGTGATACTGATAATATTTTGTCGACTAAAATATACGTCACATCTTACAACGTCTCCATAGCAACATTTACAGCCTCCCGCCTCTTCCTGCTGCCAATAGGTGGCTAATCTTGAGTTTCGGACCCCCGGCAAGCTAACCATATATAAATCCAAAAAAAAAAAGAAAAGAAAAGTCTCGGAGGAAAGAACCAGCCTGTTCTTGTATATATTTATTTCAAAGTGGGTTACTTTTTTATTTATTTTAATCCTTCACAAATAAGAGAAGGACTTAAATAGACCGGCATGATTCTGTGTTTTATTTAAAAGTAAGCATACACATACCAGTGTTTTTTTCTCCTATTCATAAGAGGTAAACAGGTAAAAACAGCTATAAAATGTCATGTTTTTTGTAGTTCTATAATTTCCTAAATGCAATAAACTATAGTTTATTTATTTATTTATATATATTATAACTATATATAAAACTGTAACGCTGTGTTATCTTAATTTTAAGGGTCAAATAGGTTTTGCGGCTTCAGATGATTTTTATTTGTGGGAGAGGGGCCAAAAATGTCTCTTTTAATAGTAAAGGGTGCAGACCCCTGCCCTAGGAAATGATGGAAATGCCCTCTCTTGCAAGTCAAATTTTTTTCATGAAAGTAATTGCCAGTGTTATTTGAAATATTCATATGTCTTTCGAAATTAAACTCATCAAACGTAGAACAAAAATCGTCACACTGGCTTGTTTTGTCTAATGCAATCTCCTTTTATTTTTGTCTGATACTTTGCATGGCAGAATAAGAATCAGCCTCAGTTTCGGAGCGAATACAATGTTTACAGCACTTTCCAGAGCCATGAGCCAGAGTTTGACTACTTGAAGAGTTTGGAAATAGAAGAGAAGATCAACAAGATTCGCTGGCTTCCTCAGAAGAATGCTGCTCAGTTCCTGTTGTCAACTAATGGTCAGTTAGTCGTTTGTACTTGAGCACATAACCACATATTTAATAACAAACTGTGGTGACTTTAACTTTAGATACACATAAGTGTAATTAAAACTGGTTCTAACAGAGAAACAAATTATCTCTTTGGACACTTAACAGGTAAATGTGAAAATGAACTGGGATTAATATTTCAGAAAATATGATGTAGCAATTTCCTCTCTTTTTCCATCTTGAGCAGATAAGACAATTAAATTGTGGAAAATCAGTGAACGAGACAAGAGACCAGAGGGCTATAATCTCAAAGAGGAGGATGGCCGCTATAAAGACCCCAACACTATCACGTCTCTTCGGGTAAGTACTTAAATCAAATACAACCTGAGAAGTATTTAAATGAGTGGAATTATTCAACCACACCAGGGTTCCTACATAGAACTTCAATAATCCCTACATATTTGATACTTAATTATATGGTATATTCAATTAATTATTAGTACATTAAACCAAGACCACCACAAATATGAAATATAAGAGCAGGGGTGGGGGCAATAAGTTATCTACTGATAAACATAAAACAACAATTACAATCTGCTGAAGAGCATGTTTCCTTTGCAACTTTAGTGTCACTCTGTCAGTTTCTACTCTTGAAATCACATCCACTATGAGAAATGTCGATATGTTTTGAGGAGTAAACGCAATCAATTGCGCAAGTTGACTTCCCTGTTTTTATATGTCAAAAGACATCCATTATAATCCATGGGACCTATTCAAAACATGATGAAGCAGAAAAAGCTGGTAACATGGGTATTCAAATAGTTGGTTATAGTTTATACTTCCTTGTTTGATGCAGACTGCTCAGGTTTCTTGTCCTGCTGACATGTTAATTCTGGTTATGAATTGTATAAAAATGTATGTTGAGGTCACCAAATGATATGTATGTAAAAGAATCACTTGGGTCTAAGCTCCCTGCCCTAACAGGTGTGACAAAACTGGTCCAGCACTGTCTGTACATGACTAACAAAGTCCTGAGAAGATGTCTCATGAGCCAAAATAACTGAAAATGCTGGTGTGTAATATAGGTGTGGTGGGGCTTTACCTACTATTACTGGTTATGTTTACTTACCAAGGAGCATCTGCGCAGGTGATTGCTTTGTATAATATCCAAACTATAAATGGTTGTATGTCTAACCTGTAGGAGAAGCTACTACTTGTTATCTTAAATTTTCATGGCTAAAAACCATTTATTCCAAATCTTACGACAGACAACCTTGGATTTAAAAGTATTAAAC
Organism: Seriola aureovittata; assembly: GCF_021018895.1. Taxonomy (NCBI): domain Eukaryota; kingdom Metazoa; phylum Chordata; class Actinopteri; order Carangiformes; family Carangidae; genus Seriola; species Seriola aureovittata. Next base: position 6,051,086 of record NC_079381.1, read on the forward strand.
ATGGGTGTGTTAGCAGTCAGGAAGGGCTACCAGTTTGGCTACATTTTCTGTTGCTAACAAAGAGAACTGCAACTCCCAATCTGTGCTAATACGTTGCTCTTTGAGCTAATGTGAGTACTCCTCAAATTTGTTTCAGACTCGCCCGAAGCAGCTGACATGCATCCTGTATAGACTGGGTGTTAGTGCTACCTATTTTACCCGGCTAATTGAATATATGAAATACTGTGTTACACACTGGTTGCATGCTCTGGTAATTAAATGTATGAAAATTTAACTGAATCTGAAAAGATAGCTTTCAGAGTGTCAAAATTCAACCTTGTTTGCCTTCAGTTTCAAATTATGTCCCGTTTGTTCTTACCTCAGGTACCAGTGTTAATACCCATGGACCTCATGGTGGAAGCCAGTCCACGGAGGGTGTTTGCCAATGCCCACACCTACCATATCAACTCTATCTCAGTCAACAGTGACAATGAGACTTACCTGTCTGCAGATGACCTCCGCATCAACCTCTGGCACCTCGAGATCACTGACCGCAGCTTCAGTATCCTCAAATGCACTTGGGCGTGTTTGTCTATGTACCTGCCTAAACCATGAAACTCAGTGTTAAGCAATATAAATTAATCCATGGGGTAGCATAATACTGTCACACAAGACAAAGAAGTATCTTTTGTCTAGCTAACTAACTGTCATCCCTACTGCTTTTCTCTACAGGACTCTCTTTTGGACTGGTACATTATAGTCAGATGCTTTATGTTTTTTTTCCCCTATGCAAATGCCTTGTTCAGGGCACAACTTCTGGTGCTGAAAAAATGCACTGTACACCCTATCATGTGTACCAGGTGCCGTGGTCCTAATCTCTTGAAAGTGGTATTCCTCTTAACCCTGTGCTTTTCAGATATTGTTGACATTAAACCAGCCAACATGGAGGAGCTAACCGAGGTGATCACAGCAGCAGAGTTCCATCCTCATCAGTGTAACACCTTTGTCTACAGCAGCAGCAAAGGAACCATCCGTCTGTGTGACATGAGGGCTTCAGCACTATGTGACAAGCACTCCAAATGTGAGTACCCACTTTGCTCACTTAACATCACCTTATCTCTACTTCAACAGGTGGATTTTACACTAGATTGATTATGCTAAGCCCCTTGAACTACACTTTCTCAGACTGGAGCATTTGAGAATACAGCAGTTTGACTTTGTCATTTTACTTATCTTTGTATCATCCTTCTTTTTTTGACAAGTGTTTGAGGAGCCAGAAGATCCCAGTAATCGCTCCTTCTTCTCTGAGATCATATCCTCAATCTCAGATGTTAAATTTAGCCACAATGGACGCTACATGATGACTAGAGACTACTTGTCTGTGAAGATCTGGGACCTGAACATGGAGAACAGGCCAGTGGAGACCTACCAGGTGAGACTGACAAACAGATGCACAGTTACAATATGTTTTTTCAAGTTTGCGACGCACTTGTAAACAGATTATGAGTGACCTATCATGAACTCTGAATTAACATGTGATGGCCCCATTGTTACAGACCCCATAAAGTGTAGAGCAGCTGATACAGTCCAACACCCTGAATGATACTGGTCATTTCCCATCATTTTAGTGCCCCACAGTGCATTACACCACTTAAATTGAACCTAAACTAATTTTTGTTTCTCTAGATTAATTTGGTTTCAAGGCTAAACATTTACATTTGGGGGAAAGTATGTTACCTTGTTTGAACCAGTTTCTGAATAAAGTTAGCATTGTTCAGAGTCAGATAATTAGTTTTGTTAGAGTTGCATCAAAAATTACATCAATGTAAATACTAATGTCTGTCTGTAATACTACTGATATATTTTTTTGTCTTAACAGAGGCCACACCTTTTCTAACTTTAAATTTTTAAATTTTTTTTAAATAATTCATTGTAATTTCACATAGTGGCCACTAGGAGGTACCCTAAATGTGTAGTTTTGCTGTGCACTGGCATTTGTATAGAAATAAGTTCCTTATGTTCCTTTTATGATAAACGTATAGATTATCTAATAAACTTACACATTATTTATCTACATAATTGAATTTGATTTTATGTGTCTTTGCCTCTGATCATTACAGGTTCATGAGTACCTGAGGAGCAAGCTGTGCTCGCTCTATGAGAATGACTGCATCTTTGACAAGTTTGAATGCTGCTGGAATGGCAATGACAGGTGAGGACATGCTGGTGTTTATGTGCTTATGTGTTTGGACTGATGCCCTTGTATTAAATTTAGCCCTTTTGTTTGCAAATCAGGACAAAGATGCTTTAACTCTGAATCTCTATTAGTCTTGTACTGTGTAACATTGTGAGATTTGGATTGCTGATTGCACTTATGATATTGCTTAGAAATTCATCCTTTGGCACTCGAATATTATCCACGTGTGTTGAAGTGTTTTGTAATTTTGTTTAATATGTAATATTTATTTTTAATAAATTTTAATATAATAACGAATTTCTCTCCGGGTACTCCGGCTTCCTCCCACAGTCCAAAGACATGCAAAATGGGGACTAGGCTAATGGGATACTCTAAATTGACCATAGGTGTGGTTGTGAGTGTGAATGGTTGTCTGTCTCTATGTGTTTGCCCTGCGATGGACTGGCGACCTGTCCAGGGCGTACCCCGCCTCTCACCCGAAAAGATGCTGGGATAGGCTCCATACTCCCCGCGACCCTACTAGAGGATAAGCGGTAGAAAATGGATGGATGGATGGATAATAACGAATTTATTATTTTCATTATTATCAAATTATTTGTCCATCACCTGTATACCAATGATAAGTTCAGTTTAAGCCTACTACTGAAAACACAAATGTTTTTGTTAGGGACATTATCCTAAAACAGCTGTGTTAAGACTCTCAAACTTTCCCATATCCCCCTATCAGCGTGGTGATGACTGGCTCATACAACAACTTCTTCCGGATGTTTGACCGTGGCCACAGGCGGGATGTAACCTTGGAGGCGTCCCGGGAAAACAGCAAGCCCATGCAGGTTCTCAAACCCCGCAAGGTGTGTGCAGGTGGCAAGCGCAAAAAGGATGAAATCAGCGTGGACAGTTTGGACTTCAACAAGAAGATCCTTCACACTGCCTGGCATCCCCAGGACAACATCATCGCAGTGGCAACGACCAACAACCTCTACATATTCCAGGATAAGGTGAACTAACTATGGGGATGAGCTTATATGAGATCTGGTGTGGGTGATGTGTAATACCTGCAGCCTCACCGCCTCATCCAGAGTGATCTGTGGTAACACCGATAACCAGCATCCCTGTCCGTTGCTACTTGGTGACCAGACTTTGCCACTTTGTTCTAGATGTGGACAGAGGAAGCCTCGCTCTTGCCCATCATCAGCCTGTTTGTGGCAGAGTGACACCTGCCTTGTTGTTTAAGTGATGTTGTGCCAATTTTTTTTCCTTTGGTATGTTTTTTTTTTTGTTTGTTTTTTTTTTTTTTTTTTTGCCAGCCCACCTGCCCTTTTCTTCCCCTGGGGTAACATGGGTAAACCAGTTTAATTTACTTAATATTCTGAATACAGACACACTTATTTTTATAACTTTTGCCCCCAATGGCTCTGTGGTAGAAAATAAAAAAAACACTTATTTAGTATGTCCCCTTAATTGTCCTGTGCCATTGTAGTGTTTATTTTTCTAAGAAATTTGCCAGTCTTTTTTTCTTTTTGTGTAAACACATTTTATTAATTCATCCGTTATACTGTCATAGTATTCTTTGATTCTCTTCACGTGTCTCCTCTTTCATTAAACCATGCATACTCAACAGTCACAAAAGTATGCTCAGTTTCTTTACACACTTGCTGCTCAAACTGGACAGCAACACCTCAGCGGTTACCTCCAGGAGTTTGAGAAGTACAGTGTGTTTTCACAGATTCAAAGCCCAGTCCAGTGAGACGTCATACCGCTCACTCACTGTGCTTTAGACTCTGGCTGGCCTAGTCTCCAGAAGAGTTTTTTTTTTTTTTTTTTTTTTTTTTTTTTTTTTTTTTTTTCCCTTTTGGATCGGCTCTGTCTTGACATCTTTGTGCATTGGTTCCTCTTCTTTTTGTTTTCTATTCAACAATAGTCAGGTATAAGAGATAGCCTATTCAAAGATAATTATGATTGTCATATTTATATTAAAAAAGTTAAAACGTCACCAGATTTGTTCCGTCCTATTTTGTGAAATGAAGCTGGACCTCACATCTTTTTGAGTGATTTTTAAGTATTGTCTTCCCATGGTGTACCACAGCTCTGAAGCAGTACTTCACAACAGGGAAAACTTTTGATTTGACACTGGACTCTCTTACTGCACCAACTAAAGTACTTGGATGTCTGTGTTGTAAGACTACAGTTTAAAAGAAAACATTATTTGAGGCATTAAGTCACTTAAAATGTTTGTTTTAACTACCGCAGACATTATTACTGCTACTGTATGTGATGGTACAATAAGCTGCACAAGGATTCGCAGCAATTGATGTCTCCACACCGTATTTAAAATGTGGACAGTTCAGACTATATTGATGCCTCCAGTAATGTATAACTACAATTTTAATCTATGACAGTGAAGATAATAAAGGAACTACTTTTTGCATTCTTGTGATTGCCTGATCGTTGCTGAGATTTCAGTATTAAGCTCTCGTTTGCAATGTTATCCATGTTGCGTTTGTACTAGTTGCTGAATCAATCATAAGATACCAGATCAATGGTTACATAGCAGCAGATATCAATGATTTGGACACCTTCAGATTGAGAACCACGTGTGTCGAGGCTGTAGCTGCAGTGAACCTCCATTCAAATCCCTGCTAGTTTAAAAAAAAATAAATCTCCTGCACCCGGTATTTCAGGTGTAAATCCAGCTGTGGTTCTATAACTGGTCTGACCAATTGACAAAATGAAAACTAGCCGCTCTCTGGTACTTGATGAACCACTTACGGTTAATTGAAATCAGCTGATGGGGTGTCTGCTTGCTGAAAACTAGGCTTGGACAGTAGGCACACATCTGCCTCATGTCTCCACTGGCGTGTTCATATGTACGTGCGTGCACGCACGCCTCCGGCATGGGCGGATTGAGTTAGTAGTAATAATTTGATGTCATATTCATCGAATTTCCATTATCCGTTATTAATTGGTGCTGCTGGTAAATGCATGTCGGCGGATGTTTTTGTTTTGTTTTTCCAGCTCGTTATGTAATTCGACTCCCTCTCTTTGTTATCAACCGGACGGTCTGACGTCATCACCCAGCTCCGGGAAGGTCTGAGCGGCTCGCGGCTGCTGCCTTCAGACCAGCTAACGGACGAAAACAAACAGCAGTGCTTTAGCTTAGCTAGCCGGTCACTGAAGAAACGGGGTACCAGGCGACTCGGGTCAGTTGTACTATCCCACGTCTGAATGTGTGCAGATAAGTTGGTGCGCGTTTTGCACTGACTTGAGCCTTTTATGCAACCCGCCCTGCTCACCAGGCACGAAGATGTCCAACGCTGCTAACAGTACTTCTACAGACAACAACGGAGACTCTGGGCTAAATGGTAAGCTAAACATGTTCAAATTGCTGAACTAGACCAGCCTGTCAGTGTATTTTCTCTCTGGGTCATGTGTCGGGGTACGCGGCTGTATGCTAAGAATACGTTTATTGGTAGCTTTTAATCGTTAAAGGTAGTTTAATTTGCATGTGAATGTTTTTTTTCCTCGCCGAAGCTACATCGAAAGGGGAGGAGTGAGAACGCTATGTTCCGTGTGTTTATTGACAGTGGGCGCACCAATGGCGTTTCGACAGGCTTGACTGACAGGATAGTAAGCCAATCAGCGATTCACGCGAAGCGGTGGAGGAGGGTTTAAGGGCCATCAACAAGGCGAGATGGTAGAAGTCGTCAGAATCGACAAATATGGGGACAGAGAGATGTTGACAATTTACACGTAGTTACTGTACTGTACAGTTAGTGAAATTCTTGTAAACAACAGAGGCCAGCGTAGATATCTGAACGTTATGTCTGCATTCAGGCTTTTATGTATTTTATTTTTGGGGTTCAGTCCATATAGGAGTACCAACACTTATGTTAAAATAATCCATTTCAAAGTAATTACGGTTTATTTCTAAATAGATTACTAGTTCAATTAGCATTTGACGAATATAATTGTACACAGTCTTTTCACAGCAGAAGTCCATCTGTGTAGAAATATACGGCATGGACCCTCAGTTATGTAAGTGGTATAAAATACACACAAGACCTCGGCTTTCATAGGCCATAGAGACGTAAACAAAGGCATGTTTATTACTCTGACTCAGGGGCCTTAGAAAGCTGTTGTGGTTTAACTTTTACCACACTATGGAGGGGGGGCATGACTTGGCATGCTATTTATGGCCACAGTGACAAGGAGACAGACGTTTTGGACGTGCGGAGGGTGGGGAAAGTGTTAAAGCACACGGCAGAGAAGGAACATGTAGGCTGGTGGATTGAAAGCCACAATCTGGACAGGAATCAAACTTTCCAGCCCATTTTCTTATTTAACAGACAAAATTTTTCATGTGATTGGATAGCCAGCAGTGGATAGTCATCTCTTTAAAAATGAAGCAAGTTGTCAGCATTTGGCTGGTGCTTAGTGATAATGTTCTACCCTGGTTTGTCATTTGTGTATTCAGCAGCATGTTTAGTTGTTTCTCCCCCCTGTTGTATGAAATGAAAAGCAACAAGTGTTGCTTTTATTCTGCTCAAGTCTGGCAGCCCTGTTGTGTATTTTAGAGCAGTCTAACCCAGTGGTTCTCAACCTTTTTTGGGCCAGTGCCTCTTATCCATTATCCAGGACCCTTACTGCCCCCATCAAAAAAAAAAAAAAATTATTATATTATTATGATATTCTATTCATTATTATGACTATTATTCTGTGTTGTATCATGAAAAAACATATAATTGTATGCCAAATAACAGATTTTATTTAAGTTGGAATATCATTATCATTAGTTTCCCTGGGAACAAAATAGACTTTCATGGCCTCAAAACACTTGTTCACACAATAAACACATTAGAAGTTGTGCATTAGTGGGAGAAGGTGTGAATCCATAGCTAAGATATTAGATACAATACTGGCGACAATTTTCTTGTTCTGTGTCATTATACTTATACTAATATGTTGAAAAACACACAGATATGCCACATATTATGCAGCATGTAACTTTTTGGCAATTGAATTGTGTGTGGTGTCTGTCTTGTAAATTTGTAACCACAGCAATAACACAGCGTTGACGATGTGTTCTCCAGAGGTACAAATATTATAGAAAGAAGAAGAATATTTAGAAGAAACTCTTAATTTTCTCCACAGGGAATACCAAGGAAAAGACCATTGGTTTTCCTGAGTTGACATAGTAAACGCCATACTGGTGAAATTTTATAGATGATACTCGTATCTCTGAAGTAAAGATTCGTTGCTATGGAAACGACACACTTAACGTTGTCTAGTTGCATTTGTGTAAACTGGCATATTTCAGTGTTGCAGATCACATTCTTCTGCAAATAGTTGCAGGTTTCAGCTTGTCTCGTGAAGATTTGGTGTAAACTCACCTTAAACAAACATCCCTGAAGAACACCTCAACGCCCCCCTTTAAAAAATTTTGTTTCCAGCGGCCCCCAATGTTCTCCTGTGGGGCTGTATCTCCCCCCATTTAGAAACGCTAGTCTAATCTGTTATATCTTGAAAAACCTGGTTGGAGAAGGCCTGTAAATACTGCAGAAGTATTAGCCATTTTAATTTGTCAGGGGCCCCATAATCCCTTGCTGCAACATTAACCCAATACCATTTTTGAAAAACTTAGTGGTTGGTATTACATTTTACTAAGCCAAAATAACTTACGAACTATAAAATCCACAGCAGACTTTGTTGGTGGCATTGGTGCACCAGGACATATATACACTGTAACGGTACATGCTGTGACATAGCTTTAGGGACAATAAGACCTTGCACTTATCAGATGGAGAGGCCAGCAGTGTGCTGTTATCTGAGAGTGTGTTATTTTTAGCGTTTCCCTGAACTCTAACACCAGTGTCATAAACATTTTTATCTAATACCTGGATCTTCAGGCGAGAGGCAGCCTCAGCCCTCCTCCCTCCCATCTGAGCCTCAGCATCAGTGGATCAAAGAGGTCACATCATGTCTGCCTCCTCTAAACCACCCGGCAGCTGATAACGGTTCTGTGGCCAGAATGTTCGGAAGCGTCGGCTCCATGGCAACGTGGTTTTAGTCCACGGGGCAGAGACAATGGGCTGTCGACAGCAGCTTGGCTCGCGGTCCGCCATGTAATCCGCGGGATGAGTGTGAGTGCTGAGTCGAGGCCTGTTTTGGGGTGGGGGCGGGCACCGCTTGGGTAGTGGGTATAGCTGGCCTGATGCCTGTGAAATACAGTCCCCTGTATGCTCATGCGAACATGGTGTTTACTTACTGTTATGGGGTCATGTGACCTGCTCAGGAGGCATTCCTCTTTTTAATTTGGTGAAGACAGAAGGAGAAAGTGTTTTTAAAGCTGCATAATGACAGATATTAGAATTTTTTTTCCCCCTTTCTCCAAATTCTTGCCCTGGATAACCAGCCCCTCCTCTGTATTTGTAACCCAGCTTTGGCATGCTGTGCCTCCTCAGCTGCCAGTCCATGCCAGAGCTCACGTACAAACAGGGAGACTATCATATATCACAGTCAAGGTCTGCAAGAACCCACAGCATATACACAGGCAGGCATTTCTACTGCCCTTTCATCACACAGCAGTAAATAGACCTTTACTCTTGAACTTCTTTGACTGACAGTCTCAAGCTCTCCATCTTGTTGTGTGATCAGTGCGATCAGAAAATCATTTTGACATCACCCTTCTCTTTTGCATTCCCCCTATTTGTCTTTTGCTTGACAAGACGTAGATGTTTTGACATGTCATAGCAGGAAAAGCATAGGCACAATTAACATCAATGATGGTTGTAAATCCATTTAGGTGTGACAGTTCCTGGGCCTCTTTATTGTGCACACTGGCTCACCAGGACACTAACAACTGAAAAGAGCCATCATTAATCTTATCCGTTACACCTGTGCTTGTCAAATGTCTGCTGTGAAAAAGGTCTTTCCAGGATCAAACTATAGCTTTCCTTGCTCTCATTAGTAGTTCAGACAGTGTCAGAAATCTAGCATTTTGGAACTAAAGAAAAGAAGACTAATAGTGTCACTACAGACAAAAATTGTAATTCTTATTCTTCAAAAGGAGACAGTAGGGCTGATGGTGGGGTAGGTGTGTCTTTAGTTTCAGGCCCACTCTTATGATCAATTATGGTATTATTAGTTCCACCTGTGCTTGTTCTGCTATGACAAGTCAACATGTCTGCAGTAAAAATGTCTATTAGGAACTCAGTGACAGCTCAAAGTGAAATTATTTGTGAAAGCTCCTGATAGGATCAAACATGTGAACAGTGAAAAATGAACATAAGTGGTTTAACTTAAGATGAGGTGAGCAGTGTGCTTCTCAGGCAGGTTATTATTCTGGGAATGTTACCAAAATGGTGTTAATACACACCAAAAAAAAAAACATTTTCACACTATTAATTTTAGTGGTAATGTAAGCAAAGAGCCTGCTCCTTGGGACATAGCAGATCTTGATCTAAACAGGATATTGGCTTATTGCTCTGAACAGGATATTGGCCTAATGGTTTATTGCCATTACTTTCCACTGGCTCTGTCTTATCAGGCAATCCTGACATTTGTATCCAGACATGTTTAAACTGAGAAACTCTTTTAATATTGTAATGTACACATATTACAACATTAACAGTCCAGTCAGTTGAAAAATCACTTTGTAATGAAGTTGACTGCCATGCCAAATATTTTCTTTGAAAATATTTTCATTCATTTTCAAAGTTTCATCTTTAATACAATACAGTATAATAGCTTAATTTTGGTTTATAAACCAAGTGGACAAAACAGTTTTACAAAATCCAGGTGAAAATAGGATTTAAATAATGTCACTTGGAATTGAAACTCATTTGTAGTAGTAATTCCTTTTTTTTCTTTTTATTTAAAATATATATATTCTTACTCGCTGCACGGTGGTGCAGTGGTTAGCGCTGTCGCCTCACAGCAAGAAGGTTCCGGGCTCGGCCGTGGGATCTTTCTGTGTGGAGTTTGCATGTTCTCCCCGTGCAAGTGTGGGTTCTCTCCGGGTAAATTGACCATAGGTGTGGCTGTGAGTGTGAATGGTTGTCTGTCTCTATGTGTTTGCCTTGCGATGGACTGGCGACCTGTCCAGGGCGTACCCCGCCTCTCGCCCGAAAAGATGCTGGGATAGGCTCCAGCCCCCCCGCGACCCTACTAGAGGATAAGCGGTAGAAAATGAATGAATATTCTTACTCAGTTTTCTGGTACATATTCGTAAGCTCCTGAATTTTGCCCCAGTTTTCCATCCACTTGTTGCAAGGGGATGTTGTGTAATGGTGGTCAGTTTTTCTTGGAGCAGGAAAAATGGTTTAAACTGATCCTTTTTTTTTTTTTTTTTTTTTTTAATATAAATGTGTGCATTTGAAAATAATTAAACCCTTTCTCTCCACAGGCTCCTGGGTGGAGTTGGAGATGAACAGAGGTGCAGCTGGCTCGGCCCAGTCGCCCTCCACAGGCGGCCCGGCCCCGGGCCTGCTGCCCCTCCCTCAGGTGGAGGAAGAGGAGGCCATGGTAGGGGGGCTGGAGCACGTCCCGTCCTCATCTTCAATCCACAACGGAGACATGGAGAAGATCCTGTTGGATGCCCAGCACGAGTCGAGCCGCAGCAACTCCTCCTGCGACAGGTAATGTAAAAAATCCTCTGAAAGTATTTCAACTCACTTCTTCAAAACTGACCCTAATTTGCCCGCTGAAGGGACCCTGAGAAGATGCGAGCCCCCAGTTCCTCCAGGGGTACGGTTACATATCTGAACCTGATCTCTGACCTCCTTGAAGATAATGGGAAAAGTATTTGAATGCAACTCATGTTATTGTGAATGCATAAATAACACATACAAAAAGTTAGTCATGTTAATGTAAGTACAGATGAGGTCATGAGATTTTCCACCACAAGACAAAACTTCAGAGAAAGTCACGAGGTCTTGGATTCACACATGCCTGTTTTTATAGCTGTGGAAGATTAGAAAATGTGGTGAAGTTGGTTTTCGTCTCCTCTTGACTTTCACTCAGTTTGGAGCTGCCTGTTTCAGAAGACTCAACAACACTGTTTATTTTAGACCCCAAAACAAAATCACTTAATTATAACCCTGAATCTGATGTAAAGCTCTGGGATGTTAAGAAACTCCGCCTTAGCATCTAGTGTCTCCATTTGTTAACACCCTGACACCCTGCCCCTCTCTTTCCATCAAGGGTGTAATAGTAGAAAAGTAATGGAATGGATTTACATATAATCACATGTATTTTTCACATGTTATGTCTTGGCAGCAATATAATGGAAACATCTATGTAGTTTAAAGTCTGTGTAGGCTGTGACTGAACCACATGTGGTCATAAAGCCAACTTTCACTAGACCTTCCAGCTCTTAATCTCTGAACTACTGTTTGTGCTGTGTTGTAGGTACAGTATGTTATTTTTTGTTTTTAATCCAACAAAAATCCAGTTAAAAATGTAATTTAAATGTAAGTACTATTGCATACCAATGCAAACTGTACTTTTATTTCTTTTTTTTTTTTTTACGCCTCGTCTGTAATCATTTGCTCATTTGCTTCATCTCCCATTTGTTCCCTTACCTTTCTATGGCTATTTGAACTACAAACAGTGTCTTCTTGCTGAAGTTACCATAACCTCAATGAAAAAGATGATCATTCAAATGCAGAAAAAACTGCAGTGTTGAGTAGCTTTCCAGAGAGATAACTCTTCTTGGATGCCCAGGTGGCTGTTCATCTGCTAATAATCCAATAAAACATCACTGGAGAAGCTGTAATGTAAAAACATTTTTATAGGAGGTTAAATATTGGAGTTATAGCTTCTCAAAATCCTCAACCTTCCTCATTATTCCAGTGGAAAAATGAAATGACCTCATAGACCAAGAGGAGCTTCTCTGTCATAATTACACTCTCACCATGTGGAGTCAGCTTTGACTTGACAGCTGCTCAGAAGTTGAGTTGGCTTCTGAAAATAAAATGACGTCTTCTCTCACAGCATGCCTCCCATTTTATTCAGCACGTTAGAAAAAGCCTTGAGGTCGCAGCTATATCATGTGTTTGTGTGTAATCAGTGAGGCTGCGATAAAGCAGAGCTTATCAGAGAGCAGGGAAGTCAGCTGTCAGTGAGTCACCTGAGGATGTTTTCAAGCATTTGAGCCAAGAACACTGAATCAACAAGATGCTCTGAAATAAGCAAGAACACAAGCAACACAACCAGCATGGCACTGTCTGAACAATTTAAGAACAATCCCAAGTGTTATATGGCACAGAAGTACTTAGGAAAATGTTTTCTTTACTTATCCCTCTGGAACACACACCTCAGTACACATTTCATCAGAGAGGTCAGAGTGTAGGAGCAGTTGGACTTTACTTACTCTTTTGTCAAAAACCCAACTGCTAAATGATGTGAGATGGTGGAGACGGAGAATTTATATTCATTGATTAATTGTATTGTCATTGTTTAATTGATCACTAATAATGAAAATAAACTTTATTTATATAGTACTTTTCTTAACAAAGTTCTAAAGTGCTTAACAGAAAGTAAAGGTGAATTTAAAATTTTTAAAAACAGCAATTACATACAAAAGAAAAACAAAGGGATCATAAAACAGAGGGTAATGAAATTAAGTTGCACAAAAATAATAAATTGTCTGTAAACACAAAAACATTCCGATAAAGTATTTTGAGAATAGTTTAATGATACTGCCTGTCTGACCTCGATAGGACTGTTCCACAGAGATTAGTGCTGACTATTAATGACTATAAATAATGTAGCCAGAAGTATTAAGTAAAGATATTAAAGATTTTACAGTTTAATTTTATGTTAAGTGTTTTTGGCCATCACCTTGGGACCATATTGGAAAATAAGTGTTCTTCCTGTAACCTGTTGTCTCTTGAATTCAGTTTATTATGTAGACTCATAAATAAATCAAATGGAAAAATCAACTTTATTACGTTATGAAAATGTCAGACTAGGAGGAGAAAAGGTGTTTCCTCTGTCAGTTACACCTCGGCTATATATTTTTAAGGTTTTGCAATACTCTGATAAACCTTAATGGCTTAACTGGGAACAGAGCCTGTACCCACGGCACTGTTGCTATGGCTACCTTTCGTTTAATATTCTTTCTCTAATATCGTAATATTCTGACTGGTTGTTCAATTTTAGATCTGAACTACGTTTGAGGTTTTCAGTCACCTGATTGCATCGTACGTCTGTCATTCAATCAGCAACAAATATTTTCCATATCATAAAACCTATAAATTCCCTCATGAGAATTTACATAAAGGAAGTCTTGAGTTGAGACATATTGTTGTTGACTTCACCTGCAGCCCTCCACGGCCCCACAGTCCCCAGGATGATGGACAGATCATCTTCGACGTGGATGTGACCGGCAGAAGAGACAGCCAAGTAAGAGCTTGTTCGCCTCTCAGGTTCTCATCAGTCTGTTGCCATGGCAACCTGAACCACTGGCCCTGAAGTGGTGTGTGTGCACATGTGAATGACAGATGCTGCCTGCCTTTAGTTTCTATGGCGATGGCTGTTGCACCCAGTGGGGATTATTGTTTCTTTTACACAGCATGTCTTGTCACCATGACTTTCATTCTTTTATTCCTGACCTCTCTCTGTGCACTCTCGGAAAAAAATCTTGTTTTTTTAATCTTTTTGTGTGTTTTTCTGTAGTGAAAAACTGATTTAAGAATGAGTCTCTGTGTCGGTGGCACAGACATGCACAAATATACTGTACAAGAAGTGTCCTGAAAGAAGTGTGTGTGTGTGTGTGTGTGTGTGTGTGTGTGTGTGTGTGTGTGTGTGTGTGTGTGTGTGTGTGTGTGTGTGTGTGTGTGTGTGTCTTCAGTCAGAAGAGGATGTCTTGGACAAGGAGAGGGACATGGACATCCTAATGAAGGACGCAGACTGGGTTGCTGACTGGTCTAGTCGACCAGAAAACATTCCCCCCAAGTAAGTTTCAACTCGGTAAACATCAGCATAATGTTTCTATGGCAACTGAACACACACAGCTGCTTGTCCTGTGAAAGTGGTTAGTCATTATGGTAATAAAGTTGGTCTAAGGCACAAATGTAAAGCCAATTGGCAGAAATTGTCTTTGAAAGTGATGCTAATGTAACCTTTGAAGAGTTGAAGATTCGTTTCTTTTACAAAAATCTGGAGAAAGTTATTTACATTTTATCTTTCATTATTTCTTCCTTGACAAAAATCACTTGTGTCTAAAAACTGATGGCTCAATATTGCTCTTTAGGCATATAGGCAAATGTTACATAGTGAAATTATGTCATACTTTTAGGCTTTCCACCCAGCCTCTCCTTTTATATAAAACCCACAGCTTTGTCAAGCCAGTCTACCAAGGGTTAGCAGCAAGATATGTGTGTTTGGGTGTCAGTTTGTAGCAACATAATCATCAGCTCTCTGTGCTGCTAAAGGCTCAGACATATATGGACTTAGGCCTGGAGTGCCTCTCCTTCATTCTTCTCATGCAGCAGCCACCATAACCAATGACTGAAGTGTCTAAAGATGTAGCTGCTCTTATGGTTGCTAAATTATGACCTCAGTTAAAAGACTGACTGTAAGGAAATGAGAGGAACTGTTCGCCCAGCATCTTTCTAGAAACCCCACTTCAATACTTTTTTCTTCCAATAGAAAGTGAGACTTCATAGCTAATTTCAGCTCTTGTAATTGGTGTCTTGGTGGAAGCTTTGAAAATGACTGTAGCGTTAAAATGAATGAATATTCTCATCATTAATTAATCAGTTAATTATTTTTCCATTACAAGATTTCATTACATTTCAGGTTTTCAATGTACAACAGAGAAAGGAAGCATATTCTCACTGCAGAAGCTTTTAACCACAGTGAGATGGGGGTGTGTTTACCTTGGTTGTCAGGCTGTCAGTAAACTGCTCTGTGTCTAAAGTGCCTGTGATTTGTGCAGGGAGTTTCATTTCCGCCACCCTCGACGCTCAGTAACGCTCAGCATGAGGAAGACTGGGGCCATGAAGAAAGGAGGCATCTTCTCCGCTGAGTTCCTCAAAGTCTTCATCCCCTCGCTGCTACTATCACACATCCTCGCTCTGGGGCTGGGGTAAGAAACACCGCAGATCACCTACACAATGAGTTTACATCAAGACTGACAGGAGTTTAATGAACTGATCAGAAGTGTATTCTTGTCAGAGTGTGAAACCAGTATTTACACAGAACACTAAAACTGTGAACTGAAGCCAAAAGTTGACAACTTCTTGTAACTTATCTAAGGTCGAAGGTCAAAGACTACACAAATTTAACATTTATGAAACGTAAATTTCATTTTATTCTGACTAATATTTCCTACTTGTTCACAAACCCCAGCAGGGGGAGCTGTAGAGCTGCAGACACATCAGCTGTGTGTCTGTCTGACAAACTGACAGAGCAGCTGCTGACTGAAAAGCTGCACACCTGCTTTCTCATAGTGAGCTCCGACACTCCCTGGGGCACTCCATGTTTGTAATAATACATTTTACATTAATCCTGGCTCCTCAGTCACATAATGTCACAGCAGTGATATCTGAGACAGCAGTCTTTTCTTGGACATGATGCAATATGCAAAAAGTGTCATTAGCAAACCTGTCAAGATCAAAGCGGCGTCCCTGTTAGCCATTCACAGGTTTATATGGTGACATAATGAGTCACTGTTGTTAATTTTTATTTTATCATAATTCTTTTATATACAAATTTGAGTTTCCCTTTTTCTGAGTGTTACCTGATGGTCTATAGTCCTGGGTTTATGGGTTATTTTAGTTTCTGTGTAGATAGATACTGATATATAGGCTTATATATTAGTTTGGCTGGTACCAACTATCAAAAGCTATATCAATAATTATCCTCTCATACTACAGTTGAGTTTCAAAATCATAATGTCATACAGTATTCTTACATTCAAAGGAAAAAAACACTTAAGATGTCTGAGAAATTGGATCTGGAATTGTAGAAAGTATATATGAAAAGAAAATTGCTATTGTATCAAATTAGTATTATTCTGTGTTACTGTATACATTGCAAGCTGCAATATGCTGTAATATAAGACAACTGGTTAAATTCTGTAGTTAACGCAACACATTTTAGAATACCTCGTTTTTATAGATATTATATAAGCTTGGAATACAGCATGCAGCTTGTTAGCATCAAAGTACTCTCGTTTCTCTGTATTTTTTCTAAATTAAGTGGATTCAACCCTTAGACCTTTCTGATGGTGAACGTTTGGATGTGTCAAAGCAGGAAAAGCACAGGTGTAACCAGCAACATTAATGAAGGCTGTATTCATGTAGGTGAGCCAGGGTTGTCTGAGGTTTAACTGGTCATTCTTTGATTACATCATCTTGTTGCGCCCTCTTCTTCTGCAGTTGTTTAATGGCAGCCAACTGGAAAATTAGCTGTTGTAGAGCTAATATTTGCGTAAGAGTAATGGAGTAGGACACAAGCCTTCTTTTGCCGATTTTGCCGACGCCTGTGTAAGTCAAAAACAATGCAGGGGAAAATGTCCCCCAGTTTGGAAACCACTGGCTTCACATCCAGCTATTTTTAACGAATCCATTGAAAGGTGAAGACAGAAAAATGAATGCAACTTCACCAGTTGAAAGATGATTCCTGACCTCAGATCAGGGTATTGGCAAGAGGTTAAGCATTTTTTTTCTTCTTCTTCACTGTTGACAAGGAAATGCCTTGCATGCCTTTGTGGTAAATCACCGCATTTTTCACTATGTTTGAGTTTTAAGTCAAATTCCCATGCGTCAGTGCTTGACAGTGATTTGTAACTGCTTTGTGTCTGTGTACCTTCTTTTCAGAGTCTATATCGGAAAGAAGTTGACCACGCCACCCGCCAGCTCTTTCTGAAGCTGAAACGGAAGAAAAGTGCCTGAGAAGTGGCCATGAGTTGTTGGAGAAAGCTTTGCTGACGTGAGAAGAACGAACGCCCGTCTCTCCTCCCTCTGTCCCCGCCTGCCCCTGCTTCCCCTCCTCGTCCCTGAGATATGACATGTTCTCAGGAGAAATGCATCTGCCCCCCCCTCCTCCCCCACCCTTTTTTCTTGATTGGCTATTCTCTGACTGTCTGTGGATACCCCCCCTTCCCCTTATATCCTTCACTCATTTGTATAAGCTTTTCAAAGAATGAATAAGGTCATGTTTCCCTTTCCTCAGCGACTGTGTTCAAATGTTTATAATGGGTGGGTTTTCAGGGAGGGTCGCAGCATTAAACCAAACTCTTCTACTACACACGCTGTCCCATTGCCCTTTGATGGTCTGACAAAAGGGAGGGACTGTCCAGTTTTAGAACTGACCACAGATTGTGCCACCTACACAAGTAGCCCAACTCTCGACCCCAAAAGGGTTCGACCAAATTCAGAGTCAGCTATGCGAACTGAAAATGTGATCATGCCTTTTTTGAAAGTAGCCATTTTGTTCATCTTCTTTAGGTAGTACTGCCTTTTTCTTTTTAAATTTATTTCACAACAGCGGTGGCTTATTGAGGAGTTGTAATGGAAGGAGTTACCATAGTGGCCATCCCAAACCACCAAGCGCTCATGAATTGCACTGTCTCTGAGAGTCTCTGGCTGTGTTTGCCAGAAGAGAGAGACAGAGATGTGACACTTTCACCTTTTCTGTGATGGAAACTAGAAATTAAAACAATTCAGTTCTGCAGCTGAATGAATTTTCTTGCAAAGTGACAATAACTGGAAACCAGGGTGTGGATGTTTGTTGCGCAGGCAGGCAGTGTGTCCCTCTCCGTGTGTACACTAACAGTATTTTGTGGTTGGGTCAACAGCGCTGTACGGTCAAGAAACGTCTGTGTCCATGTTGTCCTTCCAGTGAGCCTCCTGGTCTGTCTACAACGTATTGTAGCACTACTTTGGTCTTGACTGGTCGATTCCCGCTTACCTTTACTCCAGACCGGGCTGGATATTTCATGGGACTGTGCTGATATTTTCTTTTTAGTGTGGATTTTGTGTAATCAGAAAGGATTTGATGCCAAAAAGCTTGAAAATATGAGACATAAAGCTACGGACATTTGTTTTCATGATGTTTAACTGATTTTATTTACAAAAGTAAAAGGTATTTCATAAAAAACTAGAAGTTAAATATCGAACTTGAAAGAATTGAAGAATTATACAAGGAATTTTACTTTGAAGATATCAGGAGAAGCCGTAATTATTGTCCAGTAGTAGCCAGCCCTGCATCCGAACACTCCATCATATTTGCCAAAATTTCAAAACCAAACAGGTAGAAATACTTCATCACGCTGCTGATGAAGGGAACTGACTTCAGGGTCGGTCTGTGTTTGGGCAGGCAGAAGGTACCTGGTGATCATTTCTACATTTGTTTGTCTTCCTCGAGTGACGCCTTAGACGTGCAGCAACTTGTAACTGACTGAAGGGATTGTCTAAGCACAGGTACTTGGCTAGCATGTCCAGTAAGGTTGTGTACTCACACAGCATGATTTGAATAGCTCGATATCAGACATCGGCCTCACCGCAGTATCTCTGAGGTTGGACTGTGGTCAGTTTTGTACAAGTGGACCTTCTGTAGCCAGACCTGGTTCAAATAATATTTTATTCAGAAGTTCTCATCAAACACCAGATCTCTAGAAGTTCTTGTATGACTTTTTTTTTTTTTTTGCAGCAGCAGCAGACTTATTCCATGCAGAACTAGGTAATTCCTAGAGATCTGGTTTGTGGCGAGGGAACAGAGGATTTGTCCTGAATTCCACCAGCTCCCTGAGAAAGACATATTTTCATTCAGGAGTAAACACCTCGTTGCAGAATAGAGTAACAGCACAAGTTTTGAGATATAGGACGACATGAGTTCCAGATGTCAAGGTGAACATCATGTTGCCTCTACATGGAACCTGCAATGTCATATTTTTGACACTGAAACTCAAGAAGACCGTTTGTTTGCAGACGACACAAATGGAAAAAAAAAAAAAAATGCATTTCAGTGTCAAGCCTCATTGAGTGAGAAAAGAACAGACAAAAAAAGCTTTCATGACAAACAAAAGAAGAAAGAAAATCTTTAGTTGATTGTGAGTACTTCATGAATGCGTCGACCCTTCTTGGAAGCTAAAGTTGGAAAAGTGTCTGTAAAAACTGAATTGACTGTACTTTTCCTCTTGTGAACAGCTGCCTGATGCGTTAAAGTTGTGACGTCGTGCAGGTTCACTCAGGGCGTGCCATCTACTTTTTTAAACTTGTTACAAGAAGCTCGTTATCGACCAGCAGTGACCACGTTAGGGTGTCGACTTTGCTCTCGTCATCCATTTCAACCGCAGAGATACTGCACTGTTTTTTTGTGCGACAGCCTTGTTTTTTGCCTGTGTTTGTACGTGCAGCATTTTGAAGTAGTGGATTGTTTGTTCTTTCCTGGTTGTTTTTGTTTTTTTCCTGATGTTGGAGAAAGATTGTGAACGCACAGAGCGGGAGTCGAGACGTGGATCATTTCGGAAAAAAGTGTGAAAATAAAAACTATTGTTGATGGCAGGGCCTGATGTGAATAGGAAAATGAAAGTGTGGAAAGAGACCCCCCCCTCAGATTGCAATGGTCTAACAGTAGTTATTGTAATGATGCATTTGCTTTAATTTTCTTTTTTCCCACTACATTGGAAAAATTGATAAACATTTTGTCATTAAACATTACCTGAATGAAGCTATTCTGAGTGGGCCTTTTTAATTTCAACACCTTTTTAAATAAATTACCATGAACGTCCGATAGGAAACATTCAATTTTTTTTTTTTATTATTACTGAATAGCTTTTATATGATTAGTAGAGGGTTTGGAGGAATTTAGCTATTCTGCTGAATAATTGGGTAGGTAAAACCTATTAAGAAAATAAAAGAGCAAATTTTTCTAAATGTGGCTTTAAATTCCTAATTTAACCTTTTTTTTTATTCCTTTTGTTGATGCTTAATTGTATGTTCCTCAAGGCCTTTTTCTATTTATTCATGTTTTTTAAATTAACTGTTTTGTCTATCAATTAAGAATAGAAATAAATTATGCAAGTTATCAGCGCCCAAAGGGATCAAGTCCTAAAAAGTCATAAAGGTAGACAGGAAAATGAAAACTTTTACACTTCATATTGTCTGACAAACCAAATGCTGAGGAAGAATTTAAGGTAAAAGTCATGAAAATAATTAGCTGCTGCTGCTGGTTTTCATTTTGTATCATCTTGTTATTTGCATGTGCCGTCATCGTTTTCAAGTGTTACAAGTGTTTTGTTTTTTCCATCCACTCGCCTCCACACCCTGTCGCCCTCAGCAGCTGGCATAGCCCGCAGCACGTTGTTTTGGATGTGACTCAAGTCCACAGCAGCAGAGGCATGAATGCCTGGTCAGTTAGCACACGCAGCTGAGGTCTGACGCACTGGGTTTCACAGGAAGTCACAAGATGTTTCCTAACTCGCTGGAAATTCCAAGGAACCCTGCTTTACATTTACAGTGTGAAGACACTGGGATCAGTTTGAACACCGTAGCTGAGGTAAGAAGTGGCTGCGTTTGAAATGATTTGTCCTCATGTGCCCTGCTCTAACTAATCTGTTTGTTCAAAGCTTTTCCTGTTTATATGAATATAACGTTTCCAGTAGCATCGAGTTGCTCTTTGCTGAATCGTCATCCATCAAACCTCTGACCATGTGTGACCTGGATGTTTTAGCTGCCTGAAACCAGAGCAGGAAGACACCATGTCAGCACCGATTGTAGCCATTTGAAACTGCTCAGTGAGGCCCCTGAAGAAAACAGCTTCTATGTCTTTCCCCCTGTTCTCTCTCTCTCTCTCTCTCTCTTTCTCTCTCTCTCTCAGTATTTAATGAGCTGTACAGAGCTGTTCTGGGGAAGCACTGCACTCCAGTGGCGGACAGTCTGCAGTGCTGGTTTCTGTTATATTCTTTGAAATGTTCATTCAATTCATCCATTTGTGTTTTTATTTTCTCAATCTTCATCATTTCTTCAATCAGGTCAGAGCACTTCCATCAGAAGTGAATGTGATGATATAACACCACAACGTGCATCTGTGTGAAATCCTACCTGTAAAAGAACTAAGGGCAGTTGCTGCAGATCTTTGTCAGCTATGTTTTCTCCAACAGGCTTAAAGGTATTCAGAATTTGCAATTGTTTTTTCTCTTGTTGCCAAAATGTCAGTGTCATCCATTATCATTCACACATGAAGCTTCTTCAGAAACCATCTTTTTCACATTCTGCTTCAATCATTCCCACGCATTAGTGTCTACATGTCTATAGTATGTATACACATGGGTCAGTTATTATTCAGTGATTTCACTGGGGTTTGTTGCAGGTTTTCCTCTCAGATATTCAAGCTGCTAACATATAACGTTGTGCTGTTTTTGCAGTCTGGGCTGCTTCCCCCTCCACCACCCTATAGGTTAACATCCCATCAGTAACTACCCTTTAGCGTAACATACAGGACACATACAGAAAAAATATACACATGCATCTTGCCACACCTGATTTTGTTCATATCATGGATTTTAGTGGGAGTAAAACATCTCTTATGGAAGTTCTTTGTGGATGCTGGTCCTCTCAACACAGATGCAAACTGCACAGTAAAATCAGACACAGCACAAAGCAAAATAAAGGTTGTCTGTTTGCTAGGCTGCTTGCAAAATATGAAACTAGAGGCAAACAGCTCTTTAGCTTGGCTTAGCACAAAGACTGGACACAGGCAAAATCATATCCTCACAAAGACTTTACATCGCACCCAAGAACTTGTCCAGCGTAAAACCACAATTTGTTGCTTTTATACTTTGGTTTGGTTGTACAGATCAAACAAAGTAGTGAGTTGTAGAGATGGCTTTTTTAAACTTTGGAGTAAGCCTAGCTAGTTGTGTTGTGCTTCCAGTGTTTATGCTAAGCTAACATTCTGCTGGCTGTAGCCTCACAATTCATGGCCAGACATTAATATGAGATCAGTCTTCTCATCTAACTCTTGACAAGAAAGCAAGGATGTGTATTTTCCAAAATATCCAATTATTCCTTCAAGCTTTTAATTTATAATTTTCATTTGTGTGATGAGAGCAAATGAAACTGGAATAATGTTTTTTTTTTTTTTTAAACAGCCGCTGGTAGGAAGGAAGGTTAAGCTGGTTGTTCTCATTAGGAAGAAATTAGACAGCTCTGTGTGAAACAAAGATAACGACACAATGACACTGATGTGACTGTGTGTATGTGTCAATCATTAATCTAATACAAAACATATAAAGGTCAAAAGTTCACATGATCCAAGTCAGAAAAAAAGAACAGAAAATCTATAAATAATATTATGTCACTGCTTATAGTTTTAATCAGGTAAACAAAGACTGATCTGAAGGTACCCCCTTCGCTCACCCCTCCCTACCCCAAACAATGCCTCCTCCAGTCCTCCTCCATCTTCCCTATATGGAACCTCAGAACACCTGTTCCCAACCAATCCAGACACAGTGAGACATGTAGCTCCTCCCACTGCAGCTGATGGCGTTACCATGGGTTACAGGGTGGTGGCCAGCTCTGTCTCCATCCCTCTGGTGAGGAGACATTCCTCCTCAGGATTCAGCAGCACTACGCTACACTGCAGCAGCTCCCACTGCCAGATAAAGACACGCTGCGATCGAGTGAGAGGAAAAAATCTGAACACTGACAGTCTGTCCATCAGTAATAATTCACTGTGGCAGATTCACTTCCTAAGATGCTGTGTCTGCAAATCAAGACAGCTATTATGTGTAGTCAGTGTGACATATCAGCTGTGTTCATGCTTTATTTCTAACATCAAATAACAGCTGATCGAACAGCTTCAATATCTAAAGTGAAATATGCAAATTCTAGACACAATTATAGCCATAAAATACAGAGATAGCAGTTTCTAGTAATGCATATGTATATTATGCATATGTCTATTCATATGCTCACTTCTTCACTCAACTGGTCTTTCATCAGGAAGTTATCTTTCGTCAGGAAGTCGTTATTTCAGATTTAATGTTAATATATCAATTACTTCTGAAAGACAGCAAGAGGTCTTTGAGCAAATATGAGAAAGGCTGTTGTTTTGGTTTTAGCCGGGGTGACCTGTGTACATGTTTGATTGACAGCTGAGCCAGCGGACACACCAAGATGTAATGTACACCAACCTGCTGCAAGGCTAATTGTAGTTTACAAGTGAAGAACAGATAGTGTCTTGTTTGCTGTGGTGTTGATCTGTAAACAACATAACTTTAAGTATCTAAACTGACCAGTGTTGATATTTGCAGGTACGATTTTAAGCTCCTCAATGTAGTAGTGCTTACTAGCTAATTAGCTATGTAGCCTGCTAACTGACATTAGCAGTGGGCTTTCTTGGGCATTGTCACGAAACAGAGAACTAGACACTAGTGGTGCTTTTTGCTAAATGCTAATGTCAGCATACTGACTGCTCAGAGCAACAATGCTAATGTGCTCATTTTAAGATGTTTAGCAGGTATAATGTTTACCATATTCACCATCTTAGTTCAGCATGTTAACATGCTAACATTTGCTAATTACTACTAAACACAGCTCAGTCTAATGGGAATGTCATTAGTTTTGCAAGTATTTGGGCATAAACATTTCAGTCTAGATCAAACTAGTTGAACGACTGACCACCTGAACAACATTAATGCATATGTATATGTTGGACTTTCAGAGACAGGTCTGGATTGTCTACTGTGGAAAGAGGGCAGAAGCACCAGGGCCTCTGACAACAACCAGGGGCCTCACCTTCTCTATCTCTGTGTCCCAATTCAGGGGCCACATCCTTCAGAGGCTGCGTTTGAAGACTGATTGTGTCACAGCAGCGCAACAAAGGCTCCAACGGATGTGGCCCAACCTATTCCAAGATTCTTTGCACGCCAGTAATGAAAGTAATTTGCAGCAAACAAGGCCAACAGAAAGCCTGAGGATTACACTTTAAAATGTAAGTATTGGGTTTCAGCTCAGTTGAACAGCTAATGGTGCAACTGTTAAAAAACCAAGGGCCTTAAAACCTCAAGTTTTTGTAAAATAAAACGTTTCGTGTTGTCAAGGTTGCTAAGTGACAGGAGCGGCACCACACAGGTATTTATATCTGTCTATGGACACATTTTGTCACCACGAAGATAGATACAGTCACAAAACTTTACAGGTCTGTAGTTGCAGATCAAAATGAAGGCCAAGTTCGAGGATTACTGAGTATTCATGGGTCTGAACATTAACATGTTGATGGGTGTTGTGGCTATAGTTGTTAGTAGTTGATAGTTTTTTTTTTTTTTTTAATTGAACTTTTATTGAAGTAAATAGTCTCATTGAGGTTGGAAACCCCTTTTGCAAGACAGGGAGGGAGCAAACTTTCACTTTTCTTGGTTTTGATTTCTTTTGAAACTTCAGCACCAGCTTCATGATGCCTGCTGACCGATTTCAGCTTCTTACATATTTGGATCTGGTTTCCTGCAGAATCCACCAAATTGTTGATGTTGATGTTGTACGATTAATTAATATTACATTGACTTTTCTCAGATTGACAAACCGCTGTGTAAACTGAGCTGCACAGAGCTAATAATCTAATCTAACAAACAGCTCCAGTAGCCGATGTTTTCAGGAGGAGCAGCCGATTAGAGAATCCAGACATACTGCTGATCTCACTACTTGTCCTACATCTGTTCCTGGATGCCAGGACCGTGCCCTTCCTGTCCAGAGACCAGACTCCCCCTCCGTCTCTTCCAACTATTTATAAGGCACGCTGCCAACTTTCCCCTCTAATTATCTAACACTCCCCCCTGTCTCTGCTCTCGGTAGGGGATGTTTGTTTTGTTTTGTGGAGCGACAGTTCAGCAAGAAGCGGGGCTGGGGGCGGAGGGGGTGTTGGTGCACTGTGTGGGCCTTCGGGTGTGGCTGCACCTTCGACATTCTCACTATTCAGAATCCACCTCTGACATTCAGACAGAAGACTTTGTCGGCCTCTCCTGCAGACATGACCACACACCCACACACACACACACACACACACACACACACACACACACACACATGCAGCGGCCCTCACAGTCCTCTGGGAGAGGAAATAG
The DNA here is from genome assembly GCF_021018895.1 of Seriola aureovittata. NCBI lineage: Eukaryota > Metazoa > Chordata > Actinopteri > Carangiformes > Carangidae > Seriola > Seriola aureovittata. The sequence goes on from NC_079381.1 coordinate 6,076,336, forward strand.
TAGCAGCAAAGCCATTTGCTGCCCACCACGTTGTTATGGAAACTGGGCTGACATGGACTCAGTGTTAAAATGTTTTCCATGGCCACTTGTGCAAGAGAGCTTCTGTCTGTTATAACATGAGTCAGGAATTAACATTGTGTGTTAGAGTAAGCTATTGCTGCCTGTTCTTATTGATCACCATGCAGCACTGATTTATTTATACCTCACTGCTATCTATTCTCTGTAAAGCTCAACTGTAAATGCAAAAATGCCCATTACAAACCGTAATTAATGTAGATGCCTATTGCTTAAGATGACAGTCTAACTTTACTCTGATCAACATAGTAAGTTCATGAAGGTCAATGCAAATAGGGGAGAGGATTCTACTGGTTGTCATAACTCTTTTAATTCAATCTGTCCATGTCCTGTGATGTGATTCTAAAATTTTAGATGTTACTCTAACATCACAGGACTTATGGGGATATTTAAAAGCTAAGAAGTACATTAATAAGATTCCAATAATAGTCACATGACATTTTTACACCACATTCATGATGCATGTTGATATATTGTGATATTTTTTGATCCGGTTACAATGCATTGATAATGTGCTTATAGTGTGTGCTTGATTACTTGAAGGGCGTTAAAAACAATCATGCAAGTGGTGTTAAAGAGAAAGTAAGAATGACAAGCTTTAGAAAAGCTTTAAAGATGGATTTGTAGTTTAAAACATGGATGTGAGCAGAAAGTTAAGAAAAAAGCTGAAAAAAACTCCACGCTGCAGATGTATATAGGGGCATTATTCTGCAACAGCAGAGTAAAATGCATCAAATGAATTATAATCTTATGGGAGAAGACAATCTGGGGCCAAAAAGTGTCAAGTTTACAAAGACTGAAAACACTGGTGTAAACTGAAATTTGCAGTGCAGAATTTTGCAGGAGGAACAATCAATATCAGGATTAAAGTGAGTGTAGTGAGGTTTACAGTTCTAATGGATTCTGAGAACTTGAACTGAACTATTATTATTTTGACAAGTGTGTTGATTACTACAGGGGTGGTGATATAAAAGGACCCCCCAGTGATTTGGTAGCTTGTTGCATTTACACTAAATTGGGGAATTCATTAGAGACCCATTTCCTAGTATGGGTCAAATTCTAAAAACACCGGATCCAACATTTTCCATGATGCAACCCAAAGCATAATTTAAACTGAGGTTAACCCTAAGCCTAACCCTTCAACCACCATGCTTCCTGTTTTTTAGTGTCCAAGCCCAAACAAAGATAACCCTGATATGCTAATATGCCAATGCCATATGTTAATGTTAATGTTTAATGTGCCACTCACCTTCAGGAGAAGGTTTGCAGAGCATCTGCAACAAAATCGGTTCATCAACAGTTTATTTGTATTTACTGAACAGAAGGAATGGTTGGAAATTGAAAAATCATGGCCCTTTATTAAAGGCCCGGAAAACTGATTTTCTCAATCAAATTTTTACTTTGAGTAATGGATCCTGAAATGAAAGCACAACATTATGCCAAAGTTAGAACAGTTTTGGTTATTTGGATATGGAGATATTTCTTTTCAATACATTTCTTTTTTTCTGTGCTCTTATTGCTGGTTTGAAGTGGGCGGGGCTCTGTTGGAAAAACGTGATGTCATACAGTCACAGTCACACCTGATCAAACCACACCCACACATTCCTGATCAGGATTAGCTGTGTTTTCCTATGTTTAACTCTAGAAATAACAAAACATATATTTTTTAAAACTTTGATTGTTTCTTATTTAGACATGAATATGTAATATTATTGAGTAATAATATGTTTTGAAGCCAAACTTTCAGGGGCTTACTAAATTTTGCAACTGCAGGAATGTTGGCTTATTAAAAAGGGGTGGAAATAAACTAATATAATAAATACATAAATAAATGATAAAAGTCACTATTAGATCTTCAATGAGAACAGAAACCAATGTTGTTACCATGTTACTCACTAAACTTAGTGAGTCACCTCCTGTAGATATTTGTGATAGGCTGTTATTAATCCATGCAGCTGGTACTCTGAGGAACTCAAACTAAACTAAGTATAAAACATGAGTATGTACAGTATGTGAGTGTGGGAACACAGGGTGTGGTGCTGAAGGGACAGCGCCCTTCATTGTTGGACTGGGTGTGACTTTGGGGAACTCTCCATGGTGCTGATCGCCTCTTGACCCCAAACTTCTGCCAGAAACGCCCTGCAGAGACACACGGGCTACAGACACGGCGTGTTTGAGTTATTAGATTACACAGCTTTGGAACTCACTGGCAGGCGGGTCACTGGACCCTGATGCATTAGAGCTCTAGAGAACAAGTCTTTACTTTGGACAAGAAAGGACCGATCATTTCCGGACAGTCAGATCTGATGCGCTCCTGGCACCGCCAGTCTCTGAACGGGTTCACACAGGCTACAGGTAATCCCTCATCGGGAAACATCCTCCTCCCATAGCCCATTGGATCTTTATTTTGACAAAGCCAGGCTGTAGGTCTCTGCCTCATATGCTGACTTATATCTGGCACAAGGATATTGGCTGTAGGCTAGAAGCTAATTTAGACTCATGAGTAAGCAATTCAAAACTGTTTGCTGATCATAGAGCAGGGACACAGAAGAGGATTCTCTGATATCGTGGACCTGATATCAGACAACATCACGCAGATTGATAGTGCATTCTCTCTCTCTACAGTGGGAGTGTTTTCATGCAGCATTAGCCTTACAGATTTGTTTGCGCTTTTGTCACAGTGCGACCACCTGCGCTTGGAAACCGGCAAAAGGCGGTGGCTGTCCAGGCGTGCGGAGCTGAAGAGAAAAAAAAACACACAAGGAGCTGAGACTCTGAGCATCTGTGCAGCTACACCCCGAGAAACCTCACAGCTCCCCCGCCTGCGATAGGCATGTCGACCACCGGGGATGTGCCAGCCTTCTTCAAGAGCATGGGCTCTGACAGCCCCGCCAGGCCGAGGCAGAAATTCTGTGGCATGTTCTGCCCGGTGGAAGGCTCCTCGGACAGCAAGACGCTGGACTTTGATGCACTCTCGGCGTGCAGGGGTAAGAGCGACAAGCGAGTCATTGACCGGCAGACCGACATCTCCCAGCCGAGGAAGGTGGAGATAAGGGAGAGCACGGGGAAAGAAGCTCTACAGAATCTGGATGAAAAATGGGTAATTTTCTTGTATTTGTATGCATGGGTGCTGCGTATGTATCTATACCCCTCTTTTTCAATCTGTCTCTTTTTGTCTTTCTCTCTGTCTGCCTTTCTCTCCATCTCTGATTTCTGTCATCAAACGTTCAGATCTTTGCACAAACCTGCGCCACTCAATTTGAGTTTGTTTAAGCTTACAGCCCGTGTATACCAGACAACTTGCCCTGACTACATTTCCCAGAAAGCACTGTGATGTAAAAGAGTCGATGGAGGGCCCACCATGCAGAGCTGCCAGAGGGAGTGGCTCCTGTTAGTTACCTAGGCCTTATGGTGTTGATTTTTTCCTCCTTATGCTGCACAGTACCTACAGCTGTCTATGTGCTGCATGTGTGTCCATGAATTGCTGAGGTGTCCTTGAGCGAAAACAGTAAACACCTGCCGACTCAGCTTTAACAGGTCTGGATGAGAGAAATCTGCAATAAGGCGAATGTGTCATCCACCCAGGAATGGTCAGAAATGAGACACACACATGTGAACACACAAGGTTGGATGCTTATATGATGTAATGCATGGGTGCAGCATCATCGCGCTCGTGCATTTATGCTCAGAAGTGAGGGTGTGGAGCTGATGGACATGAGATGGCAGCTCTGACTTGCATGACTTGCAGGAAAATATTCCAACTTTTTCCCTGCTGGTGCAAGATATTGTCCAGATTCTGCAGTTGGCTAGTAAACCGTGGCACCAGTGCTTCCTTTACTTAATATTTAAGCAGCCAGGATGCTGTTAAAAGCTTTGGGTAGTGGTGTTGAGCCCTGGTATCATGTTACATATTGATTGGAAGCATTAGCTACACAATCCACTCCTTACTCTCTTACCTCTTATGTCTATTCAAGCCTTACATGAATAGCAGTCCACTCTCTTCCTCTCTGACACAAGAATATACACATGGAATCAGCTGATTTGTTCTTATATAGCTATAATAAAACAGACACAATTAAATGATGGAATGTTTAAGTGCTACCTGACATCATAAAGAAAATGTGTCGTCAGCAGACTGCAGTGGTGGAAAGTAACTAAGTACATTTACTCAAGTACTTAAGGACAACCTTCGGGTATTTGTAATTTGTTAGAGTACTTCAATTTTCTGCTCCTTTATACTTCTATTCCACTACAATCAAGAGACATTAATAATACAAAATACAGCCAACAATAAGTTATGATGTTTAATTAAAGGTTACGATAAGAGCCACGCCTTTACTACGAATTAGTAATTAAATTACAATAATCTAAATTACATTAATCTGAAATGATTCATATGCATAATGACTAATGCATAATGAGTTCTTTCACTTGTTGTACTTTAAGTATATATTTTGATGCTAATGATATTGTACTAGAATATTCAATGCATGGCTTTTACTCATATGAGAGTATTTTTACACTACAATAACAATCCCTTAAAGTCAGATTATATATTTTCTAAAAATAAAAAAACTCCAGTATTTTAAAAGAAGAAACAACAAAAGAAAAATGTAATACATATGACATTAAATGCACCCTCTCTCAAGCCAATACACCCAAGTGTTTTGCAGTTACAGCCTTACCTGGTCTGGTATGACCAAGTAAACAAGTCTGGATGTTATAGCTGAGATTAGCAAACTTTCTCTGGCTCTGTAGCTGAGATTACTGAGTCAGTTTGCTAGTGTGATGACTCTTCTGTACCTGTGCTACTGTTGCATTATGATTTAGCATGTCACAGATAAACATGTCAATGCTTTTTTATTACACAAGTGCAATAAAAAAAATAAGCAAAAGTACATAGTCTCGCTTTAAATGAAAACAAACACATCGCAGTTGTACATAATCTGCTATTGGTGCAAAAATGAAGTTCATCAAACATTAGGATATTTAATTGCATTCACCCTGAAGTTAACTCTATCTCTTGTGAGTTTATATCTGCCCTTTGCAGAATAAGGAAAACAGTTTGCATCATTTTTTTTTTTCATATTTATTGAATGAGATTTTTCTCCAAACAATGAGAAAGAAAAATCTGATCTAAACAGGTGTCCCTCATTGTTTTCTAGTCATATTTCTACCTTGGGCCACTTTAAATCACCAGTATCAGGAGTGGTTCAGGCAAAATGGCTGAAAGAAGTTTATTAGAGCTGGACACAGGTGGAATGATCTCAGTCCGTGCACTGGCTGAGCTTTGCCTTGCTCTGGTAAAAATTCCCGATTCTTTTAGAGACAGCAGATAAAGTGAGTGGAGTTAAGATGGCTGCTGGGTGTTTCTTCATTTGTTCAGCCGGTGCACTCTGCCTTCACTAATCCAAAGAGAGCAATTGATGGCATTAGTGGCTCTCTCCTGTCAATGGGAGCAGGGCGAGGCTCTGCGCATGCTCCGTGGGGTTCTTTTATGGGGAAGAGGCTCACGAGTGGTCCCTCCCTCCCCTCTTGTCTGACTCCGTCTGGGAAGGAAAGGTTTGGTGCATCGGCGGAGACCGGGAGGCTGCCAGGACGCGATCCGGAGTTGAGAGATAGTTTGATTCTTTACATTTGTGGCCTCCCCAAGGATCAGCTGCTTCTTCTTCGTCATCATCATCATCATCATCCTCGTTTCAACCAGCAAGTAATCCCGCACATCCCCCCGTTGCATTGATAGCGGTCCACGGCGCGGCGCAAGACGAACCACCGGTGAAAGATGTCTGGCTACCAGGGCAAGAAGAACATCCCCCGCATCACAGTGAGTGCCGGGGTGTTTTAATAGTTGAAGTAGCTGAGAGGGAATCCAGTCTGGGCTCCGGCGTCGGGTCGTGTGGGCCTGCGGGTGTGGGTGCAGGATGTCACCGGGGCGGCATGGTCCCTGCGCCGCTGCGCTCCTTCGACAGATCTGAGCTGGAGGATACGACCGCGCGAGTCGCTTTCTTAAATGCATTTTGCAGATGCATATACGGTTATTTTTGTGATATCCGATTCACTGAGAGTGAATGCACGTTAGGATCGATAAATCACTGAGCCCCCCGCCCCCACCGATAGTGTGGTGAGGCTGAAAAAATGTGCTTTTTGCAGCATCTTTGCGACAAGTGCTCATTTCCAAATGAACCGAGCTCTCACTCCAGCTTTAAATATTTATCTGTGCTGCAGATCCACACTCAGTCCTCCCTTCCTTTGTCCATGGCATGCATGACAGTTGAGATTTCACGCCGGTGGTCTTTGTTAGGCGGTGTGTCTGGTGGCCGGGTATCAATGCACACCAACTGGTGGGGCAAATGCCTCCCTGCATCCGCTGTAACACTCAGTACCCGGCTGGATTTTTTTTTTCCCCCAAGCTCTCCTTTTACTTTGGAAAAAAAAACAGCCTTCGATTTTTTCAGTTTTATTTTTAGAGGTGCTGAAACATTTAAGGACACTTTTAACTGTGTCACTGTGGGGCAGATTGTTTCCCTGGATTCATAGCGGAGCTGCAGGGATGGTGGAGGTGGTTCAATGGAAAGTAGAGAATAGGGAGGGGAAGGGAGGGGAGCCAGGGGAAGGGAGGGGACAGTGGGTCCCATTTCCTTCCATGTTTCTCTCTCAGCTGTGTAATGAAGGGATGATGCATATAGGCAGAGCTGATCAGGAAGGAGGTCACTGTCTTGCCGGTAAAGTGAAATAATTGGGTTAAAATGTCCAGAATGGCTCTGAACACGCAGACACACACATGGATGGAGCTGAGTGCTTCTTTTCAGCAGATCTCTAATGTGTGTTGCATGCTTAATTTTTCTTTTCTTTCAGGCTTTCAGTCTGATATTAGTAAATGCTTTACTGCAGATGAAAAAGATGCATTACTCAATTAATCATTGGCTTGTACTTACCTTATAAGGGGTCTAGTGGGAGCAGGCTCGGGGGCCCAAGGGGTCAGGTGGCTCTTGAGCGAGAGCTTCCTGTGTGAAGTGGCTGATGGTTACATTTGAGTCACCACAGTTTAAATTACTTCTGAAAAACATTTGATGAGGTCATGACAAAGAAGCTATCAGGAGAGTGGCATGATGTGGGTGGAGTTGGCTGGTGAGTAGGATGAGGAGCCATCATCTTTAAATCCATTCATTCTTATTCAGACTCTGTTAGAGGAGGCCTGAACCTCCATCCATCCGGCACCTTGTGGACATCATGTAGACAGTGTGGTCAGAGGCAACCATAACTGACGTGACCAACAACTTACCCCAGATCAGACAGGACAGACATCTTTACTGGGCATTAGTGCTGAAAGGATTAAAAGGTTGATTGATTGATTAGTGGATTGATAGAAAATCAATTGACAGTAATTTTGATAAGTGGTAGAGCTAAGAAGCTTGGTGAAGCAAAAATTCCAAACATTCCAGCTGCAGCTTCTCAAATGTGAAGATTTGCTTCATTAGTGGCTGTTACCTTGGGAACTAAACAACTAATCAATTCAGCAGAAAATAATCAGCCGATGAATCAATAATGAAAATAGTCATTAGTTGGAACCCTGTTATGCATACTGTTAGGAGAATAAGATGTTGAAACACAAACTGATTTATCTCAATATGGGAAAAAAATACTGTTAAACTAATGTTTTAATATAAAAGAATCAGTCTGAAACTTTTGTCTATAAAGATAAAGGATGTTATGATGTCACGATAATAATTCGAAACATGTTCCAGACTGTGTTGATCTGTGTGACCTCTCAGGTGAATCATTGTCCTCTGAACTCTTTCTCTCTCTCTTGAGAGCGCTCGCGATGCAGCACCCAGTCAGAGGAGAGATCAGAGGATTAGTTGGAATTGTAGTCCCAACAGCGATTAAGTCAGACCTAAATGGATAGACTGCCTATTCCTGAACAGAGCAGGGTAGAAAAAGCAGGTCAGACAATTGACTTCTTTCTGAAACTGATTTATTTTTTTCTGAAGAATTTAGGATCTACATGCTCTGTTCACACAGTGTCTCAGTCATGCACCGGTACACAATCATATCAGGGAGGAGCGTGATAAATGTGCTGCATGAGACTGTGGCTGCTGAACAGGAGAGTGTCTTATAGTCACTTCATGGATCTCATTTGTCCGGCCTGGGTCCTGGGTTTTGACCCTGCGAGCTTCAGGTAACAAACCTACTGTGGTGCCTCACAGAGCAAGAGTAGTTGCCAGGAGTGGATGTGTTTGTTAAACCAAACAGAAGCCAGAGAGGAAATGAATGAGGTTAAATTGAATCAAAATTAAACAGGATATGCTGCATCACCGACAAAGAAACCCTGTGTGATCCCTGCCTGTTCATATGGACCAATCAAATTATGAGTTTTGAATGTTGAATTGAATATAACACAGAATTAATCCATTCTACTTTTTCCCCATTTTTCAAGGGTGGACCGTGACGTCCACACAACATTAGGGCCGACTGGTCTGTCTCGGCCAGATGGAGTCGGGTCAGCTGCACAGGCAGGGACGTACTTAAGGCAGCTCTCATCAAATATGAATGAACCTCCACAAGTTCACCACCTGGGATCGGAGCCTCTCTGTGACTCTGATTCATGCAGCTAAACCAGAGCAGAGTTTAAACAAGTGAGCAAGTAGGTCTGCAGCTAATGATTGCTACATCTCAGTCTCACAGAGCCACCGTCTTCAAACAGTCCAAAACCCAAAAATATACAGTTTACAGTTTTAGTGCTGGAACAGTTACTCAAATAATCCTTTAGTTGATCGACAAGTTTGATCATTGATTAGTCATTTAAGCCACAAAAAAGCCAAACATTCTCTGGTTGTAGTTTTTAAGATGCGCACATTTGCAGTTTTTACTCATTTTCTATCATCTTAAATTGAATATCTTTGTTTCTTGGACTGATGGTTGGTGACAAAAAGCAATTTGAAGACATCACGTTGGACTCTGGAAACATGTGATGGGGACTTTTCAGTAATATTTTTGACATTTTAAATGATTTAATGAATTTTATTAAGAAATTAACTGCAGCATGATGTAAAACAGAAAAGACGGCTAATCCTCACATTTGAGAAGAAGCAACCAGAGAATACAGCAAATTTTGCTTGATAAATGATTTAAATGATTAATGGATTATCAAAAAAGTCTCTCTCCATGAGCCAATCAGTGAGTCAAGTTATTTTTTTCTCCTGGCAACAAGAGCAGTTTGTCTTCACTTCGCTTTGCAGCAACATGAACAAAGTTGATGTTTTAGTAAAATCGAGGCCCAACGTACAAAGTTAAAGGAAGGTAAAAATAGACTGAGGCTATAATAAGACTGTCCTGGATTAAAGTCTCTGTCACTACAATCCTCAGAGGATGAGAGATCATTAGGCAGTCTGTTAGTATACCTGTAGTACAGTAGTTGTCCCCGGTGGCAGCTCAGTGTGTGTGTAGTTGCTGCTAAGGTCGCGTCAGCCTGATCATGCTGTTATCTCATTGTACACAGCAGCCCGGGGCGCTGTCTGTTCACACATCACACACAGCGCGCTGGTGTCCAAATCACCCACCCACCGGCTCAGCCTTGTTCACGCTCAGTATCGTCCCGAATTCCCCCATTCATAAAGCCAGAAGTCAGAGGAAATATGCAGCGTGTGTGTGTTTGTCTGTGTTAGTGCAGAGAGTGAACTTTTTTCATGAATCAGCACCTGAACAAAGGAGAACACTGTTGAGTAAAAGTCAGTAACAGGATCGTGGTGCCTCCAGCTGCACCATGTCCTCGACAGACTGCAGCGTTAGGTCAGTGGGTGGATTTACACACACAATTTAAATCAATATTCAAAAGTTACAGGGAAAATTTAAGGGATTTTCATAGTCATAGTTTCATAGTCAAAGAAAGATTTTAATGGATCTTTTTTCCCCTTGAATTTAAGGGAATTTTTCACCATCAAACACATCATTTCAGTTAAAATAGTCAAATAAAGTACTTAAGGGAATTTTCAAAGTCAGAGACAGAATTTAAGGGGCGTTAGTCTTTAAGAGAGAGTTTAAGGGAATTTTTATCAACCTTTCACAAGCCCAATTCACACAAAGACAGAGGACTTAAGGGAGATTTAGTTGTCAGAAAAGATCATCTTAGGGCCTTTTCATTTTAAAACAGAATTGTCAGAGATAAAGGGAAAATGCAGGTGAAAACATCAGTCTAAATGATTATCTCAGTCAAAGACAGACTATGAGGTAAATCTTTCATTGTTAAAGAGAGAATTTAGCTGGACATTTCATAGTCAAGTTGATTAAGTAAAGTTTCATACTCAAAGTGGAATCTTAGGTGAATTCTTCAGAATAAAAGAGAGAATGAATTTGAATGTGGACCAATATAAGAAGGTAATATTGATCCAAAGCTCTGAATCTGTTTTATAAACAGACAAAATCACTGTTGACATATAGTTTGTATCCAGTTTGTGATGTATTTTTGTAACCAGGGTCTTAAGTTAGATATTTGCCCTTTGGGAATCTGTTTGATTCCTCTTCTGAAAGTGCAAGTGTGCTGTTTATAAAAAACAGAACAAAAAACCGAACATGTGTTTTTACAGCAGTTGTCTCAACATACAGTATATGGAGATGATTTTGGTAGCAGGCTGGTTTTTCAATAAAACAGGACCCACATAAATCATAGTGCTGACTGTCTGACCTGGCAGCATCCTCCACCTGACTTCACAAATGTTCCCAGGATATTTTCCATTTGGACAACAACACACCACGTTGCTGGGTTACGTCTAACACTGGCAGACGTTTTCATAGCGTCCGAGCTGATTTTGTTCAGATTTCACAAAACTCTGTCTTCCCAATTACCAGGCGTCTCTTTTCCTCTGTGGAGTGTTTCAGTTTTCACCTGTGGTGCTGTGGCTTTGTTTACACATGTTTTTAATAATGATAGCTTGCAGCAGTCATATGATACAACAGATTGATCTGACTGGCAGTGATAGAGGAATAATCATTATTCCCAAACTCCATTACCACTAGTCTGTTTCTTTCATGCTTAGCAGCCTTCAGCATTAGCACTAATGCTAAAAGGGTGTTTGTTTAAAGCTGCTATAATCAATATCTTTGTTCTAACAATGGGTCAGATGATTATGTATAATGTGAAGGGAGTCGCTCGTAATGATGAACCCACAGAGCATTGGCATCTGATCATTTGCACTTATCCTTAGCTCTATGTAGCATTTTAGGGTTTTTGAGCTCGTTGTTTTGACTCATTTTGTTTAGGTTTTACAGCCCACAACTTGTGTTGGTTCACTCTCACTGCTCTCATCAATGATTTTTTCCAGCTGCATCAAGCAGGTGTTCAGGTTCAGGTGACCTGCAGCACCAAACAACAGAAAGTTAACTAGGCAGCTAACTAAAGAGCCTGATATTTACGACAGGACGACAAAAACGGAGCTAAAGGGAGAGTGGATGTTGGTTGCTCTGTGTCTGCTGGATGTGTAAATTGGCAACTGCTTGCTACCACCTTAACTGTATGAATTTTTAAAAGAGGATATAATGACAATGTTGTGTGTACAGCTTATTGCGCTGCCCCCTAGTGGCCAAACCAAACATGTTAAGTCAGCTTTAAGGATTAGAGCAGTGGTTCTTCTACTCTTACTACTCATGACATTAGCAACATATCAAACTAAATCGAACGCTATTTCATTAAAATATCATTGTCATAATGTAGGTTAAGTCGTTAGCTTGCTAACCTTGCTAGCATTGGAACACACTTGTTTTTTGTTTTTTTTTGTGCCCACATGAAATGGATTCATCCAGCTTTATTTTTACTCCATGTTTTTCCTTGAAGTCGTGCAGGCACCCCCTCACAAAGCCCAAGTTAGCCTTCCCCCCCAGTTTTTAGAAGAAACAGGATGTTTTCTTTGACAAAACACAGATGAATGCGGTTGAGATTGAGGCTAAAAGAAAGTGATTTCTTTCGACAAAATAATCAGTGAGGGATCCATTATGCAGATTTTTTTGGAAAACAGTGGCTTCTTACTTAATGCTCACCACACTGCACTGTGCTGCCATGGCATGTACATTAGTGCGGTTACGTTTTGTAGTCTGGAATGAAAACACAGCTCTATAGCAACAGTGAGCCCATTGAGCTTTGTCCACATCCTGTTTGTGAGGCTGTAAGAGGTTCCCATGATGAAAAGGTCACTGTCATGTTTGGCAATGATCCAGTAAAATCACACACACTCTCCAACCCCTGTGAGCTCCAAAACAATTAGATCATTATACTGTATATACGTCTGGATTCAAGGCAAGTAATTGTTCCGCTAATTTCCCAGTTTCTTTCAAGTGTTCTGCAGCTGAAACTAAAAGACTGAACCTTCTAAGACAAAGACGATTTTTTCCAAAATGATCTGCCTCCCTCACTGAGCACCCCCCCCCTCCCCCCTCTCTCAAAAAAAAAAAACAGCCCCGCTTCAGAAAATGAGTAATCGTTTTTGAAAAGATAATTTTGCCTCCCAGTCTTGGCTCGTGCAACTTTGAGTCTGTGTGAAAATCGGAGCGTCGATAACCGTAGTCTGTTGGCGAACTTCAGTACGTAATGTGATAATGACAGTCATGATGAGGCACATGATGTAACGGCAATATTTCAAAGCAGTTGTTGGGATGAAAGCGGGCCAGCTGTGGGCTGGAGCATGGCCAGTCGCTCCACCAGCGCAGTCTGCTCTGCATAGATCGAAGATTACCACATGATCTATTTGCATTAGTTCCATCAGTGCTGTCAGAGCATCGCCACACCTTTCAGATGACAACTGCAAAGCATTTTCCAGACCGCCTGCAGTTAGCTGAAGTCCTTAAGTGTGTGTCTGCTGTAAGACTGTCTACAGCATGCATACATCAGAAGTTAAAGACAGGGTTCTCTCCAAAAGCAAGGAGAATTAGGCTTTATGAGATACATACTGTATGTGCTTGTCTTCTTACTCTACAGCTGCAGTAAGATAAGATAAGATAAGATAAGATTTAAGTGTAACTTAACACAACCGCTGGCAAAATTTAAGGCACAGACTGGTGAAATATATCTAGAATATTTTTATACATCCTCTGTATTTATCTCCACGTAGTTCGCGGCTTCAGAATATGATTCCTCCATTTCCTTGAAAAGGATCAAGAGGGAAGTCTTTGTTACAGGTCTTGGGGAGTACTAGTTCATATGTAAAAAAGTTGCTTAAATCCTTTTGTAGCCTCAGAGTCTAATAAACTGACTCAAGTGATGTCACTTGAGTCACTGTCAGTTGGGTCTGAAGACTACAAGTTTGAAAATGTAAATAATCTGGGGGAGTGGAGTTACAGATAAGACCTCTGTACTGAGGCTCTGTTTGAGGCTCCCAGCCCCGTTAGCCGCTACTAGTATAACACAGCCGAATCTCTGACTGTGGTCGAGTTGAATTGTGGGTAATGTAGGCACCAGATTTTGACAAGGCATCCATTATGAGTCTGACATTGTAATGCTCAGTCAGTGGAGTACTCTTAAGATTACAAAGATTAAGTGAAAAAATTGTCCAAGTTCAGTTTACAATGATATAAGACAAGGGCTGAAAAAAATGTGCCATGTAGCATACGAGTTTTCATCATGTACTGAAAAACAAATTCCACCTGATCCTGGTTTTGAACTAATAAGAATTTATTTTATTGTACGTCAGCACCTGATTATTGAAACAGGAGTCTTGAAAACTAAAGAAAAAAAAATCAAGTAAAGTTTCACAGAGCCCTGCAACGCAGAGTTGTACATGTGCTGGTTCGGACGCAGGGCGGGGCTCTGACTGGGAGCCTTCGCGGAGCGGCAGTTGTGCTCAGGGCCAGATCTGCCAGGCAGCAGCTAGCGGCAGCGGCTCAGACAGAGCAGCCTTTGTTAGCCGGGGATGCTGGAGTCCTTGTGACCAGAGCTGCCACTCCCTTTTTGGACAGAGGGCCCAAGCTGCTGGGGTGACTCAAAGGGAGGGACAGGGGTTGAGGGGCTCAGTGAGGGAGGCTGTGGAGGTGGTAACCCCCCCCCCCCCCCCCCCACCCCTTTGCCTCGCACACAGACAAGTGGCACAGCAGCAGCAGGCATCGATGATTGATTACACAGTCTGCGCTCTGATTGGTTCCCTCTTATGTTTGTTACTAAAACAGCTCACACACTTGAAGAGGACAGAGGGGTGTGTCTGGAGGCGGACTGCTGTCTTCATTGTTGTACCACTGAATTCCCCGCCTAATTTTGTTACAGATCACGGTTATTTACATTTTAATACCTACTGAAGAAATGCACCACTGAACTGCTACAGCTGCTAACCACAAAACACTTTGGAGACCATTTTCTCAAAACGTAACATTTGTTTTAACATTCCCATCAACCGACAGAGGATTTTTGTAACATGAATAAAAGATTAAATTAAATTAAATTAAAAGAATTTTTGTCACGTCCTTTACAAAAAACTCAAAGCAGCTGCTTCCCAAAGTATAAAAATACAAAAAGTTTAAAAGTTAACCATGAAGTACACGTCAAAAAACACAGTGTGAGAAAAATATCTAGAACAGTCAATCCGTCTTTATGGAGTTGCCCAGAATACATGAAAAAAGCTGAGTAAAAATATAATCAGTATTTCATAAGGTCAGCGCTTTAAACTTCATAAAGACATGAACTAGTAAGTGCCATAAAAGAAACAGTCAAGTCAATATAGCAAAAATGTTTTATTAGTGACATTTTTCTTCATGTAAAAATGTATACATGTGTACATGTATACACACTGTTTGTCACAGTGACATTAACCAGGCAACAAAATATATGAATGCACTGAAAAATGAAGGAGAGACGCTGAGATGAGGTCAGACTTTTCCTTTGAATTAAAGAAGCTCAATTTTTTGCTTCTCTTAAAAAAAATCAACTGAGGCTCAAAACTCTGGCGCATGTTCAATGAATTTAAAAATGTGAGATGATTTTTTTTAAGAAGGCCAGCGGGGGATTGCATGGTGAATCGGACACTGTGGCCATACCATGGTTGTATGGGAGTGTGTGTGATTACACACTCTCAGCACTTATTCATTCCAGACTCCTCTTCAGATCAACCCCTGTGTTTCTGTTGTATCTTTTTTCTTCCTTCTCATTTGACTCCTCCCCTCTCCTCTTTTCTCCTCCACTCTCTCTCACTGCATCTTGGTTAATCCTTCTCTTTCTCAAATTCCATAGCCATTGTTAAAACATCCACACATAAACTTGGTACTGATCCAAATATCACAGCTCTTTGCTCTCTGTGTCATCACCCGTTTTCCCCCTCTGTCCATGTATTAGATTACTGAGTATTGAGACTGTGTTTTGACTGTGTGTGCAGTTTGTTTATGGGTAGCTGTGTGTGTGTGTGCGTGTGTGTGTGCAGAAGAAGAAAGCCAATATCAGTTGAAAGATGTTGCACAGCCACGAGTTCCTTATCAGACTGCATCCTAAAAAGGCCAGACAGAGACTGCTGTGTAAACTGGACAGGTTCTGAGTATTTATATTTTGTTGGAAGTGCCAATCCATTGCTTTATGTGGCATTTCCCAAAATGTCTTTTATCAAATGCATTTAATCCCACATCGAGTCGAGCCAAATCAGATACTCACCCTCATAAGCGTATTTTTATAGGCATCTATAAAATCCCAGAGCGCTCTGTATGACTTTAGATCTGCAGTGTCTGGTTCCCACAGCTTTTCCTGGTGAAATATTTAATGCTTGAAATGCGGCTTAAGGTCCAGTGACTAATCATCTTTATTGTTTTGCAGAGTGACCGTCTCCTGATCAAAGGAGCGAAGATCGTGAACGATGACCAGTCCTTCTGTGCTGACATTTATATGGAGGATGGAGTCATCAAGTGAGTCACTGAAAACTGAAGAAAAAACTCCTTTTATTAGTTTACAAAGTTACAATTAGTATTTATGTCTCTCTTAGTGCAATACAACAGTTTTGATAATAAAATTAATACAATAGTTTGTCCACACTGATGCTACATGCAAACTATAAGCAATGTATCAGTCTGTACCAACAGACTCCAGTGCAGTCCCACAGTCAATTGAAATTAGAAATTTATTCCATTCTGTAAGTAAAGACCAATAAATATGGAGCTGGACAATCTCACGTCATCGTCTATTTAGCAGCTCTTCTGGTCCTTTTAATCATATCACACAGTCTTCCTCAGCAGGATATGTTTGCCCGGTTGTTATGGAAATGTAAATGTCTGCATTTGCATTTCCTGGGCTCTTTAACACACATTTTCTTACTAAACAGGCGTTAAGATGAGGTTCTGTTTGGGAAAGGGGTTCTTCATGCATCTTTCAGCAGTATGCAGCTGAATCAGGGGCAAATCTGAATCATGCAAACTTCCAAGGGAAAAAAATGGGGCTGGAGCACACTTGATTTGCAGCCTTTAATAGGACAAATAGAACAACATTTTTACACTACTGTGTCTTCATCAGAGTCAAAATGGACAAAAACACGCAACAAACACATTTATTGTCAACCTAGAATAGGTGCACATTGTCTTTGGATAATCGGTTGAACAGGATTACAAATCTGTTGGATAATAGATCAAATGATCAATGGATCAAAGATTGGAAGTTGCCATGGTCAGTGTCCAAGTGCCACAACCGACGCACTATACTCACAACAGAAACACATGAACACAGATGTATCTTAAAGTTACAGAAATAAAGTACAAAACGTACTGCATCACTTAAAGAAAATATGACAAATTCTATCCTTCATTTAGGTCAAATGGCTCCACTGTGTTAAGCATATGAACTCAATATGCCTGTCTTTGGAGAGGTGAGCTGTGAAGACACAGCGGGGTCAAAACGTTGATCTGTTCACACTGTCAAGGGCTGCATATAAACAAAATGTGCAATTATGTGCAACATTTTTCAGATACATTCAATTTATTATATCTTTAACTTTGTCCATGATTTGTACCATTTTATCAGAAACCTAGTATGAAATCAAAGATATACAAAATGAAACGCAGAGCCTTTTCTGCCTATTTATATACTAGTATACTTATGTATACTTGTATATGAACGTACTTTGTTTTATTATTTTATTGTCATTATTGCGATAGTTTTGTAATGTCTGGATGATAGTTATTTGTTAAATAAATGAAATATAATTTTAATCAAAAGTAGATTTACATGTAATCTGAATTTTATTTAAATCAGATTTTAAGTTTTATTTTGTGTAACTTGCAGTATATTAATTTTGTTAGAGTTTCTTCTTAGTTATTTTTTTGTTTATCTGTTTCACTGATTGTAAATTAAACCTGGGAAGATCATTCTAATAAAAGAAAAAAAGGGTTGAATCCAATTGGATGGACACCCAAATAAAACACTGACCTCTCTTTAGGGGTAAATTAATATAAAATACTATGCTATATTCCTAGTAATATTTTAACTTCTCAAGAGACCACATAAATATATGATAATATAAAAAACTGTAAAAACATTCAATAATCAGTTGATTCATTTTTATAATTCATTAAATTCTTTTTCTCAGGCAAATTGGGGAAAACCTTATTGTGCCCGGCGGGGTAAAAACCATCGATGCCCACGGGCGCATGTTGATGCCTGGTGGCATCGACGTGCACACGCGCTTCCAGATGCCCGATCGAGGTATGACGGCTGCAGATGACTTCTACCAGGGGACCAAGGCCGCGCTGGCTGGAGGCACCACCATGATCAGTAAGTCACAGACCGCTCCCACTGTCGTTTCTGAGTCCTTTCCGTGAGAGACTCAAAGCTGAGTTTGGTGTCTGCAGAGCATCTTTCCCTACAGTGATCCTTCAGTCACTGATTGGTTTTAATTGAAAATATCTTAATGAGAACAGGAAGGGTGCCAGGCCTCTTCATGACTGAGCCAAAATATAAAACCGTCCATCTGCTCTGAGGACTCAGAACCACGAGGTGCTGACTGCTGCTGTTCAGACTGAGCCAGGAAGTGAATTACTTTCCCTCTGGACACACAGATACTGCAGATTGGTCTCTGTTATTTTACAAACCCTGCATGGATGCTGTTCAAGTATTTCATTCTTGTAGTGCTATTTACATTTGCATATTGTTTAATACAAATCTCAGCCTGTTTTTCCTTTGTGCTTTTTGCAGTTTGGTTTCCTCTTATGTTTTGACATCGGTGTCACTGTTTGTGTATTAGTTCTGATGTGAAAAGATAACAAAGCCCAATGAACATTTTTCCCTCTAAGTGTCACACCAGCCCTCCCTCTGACTCAGCAGCTACACCCTCCTCTCCCTCACATTAGAGCAAACAGGCTGAACGCTGACTGCTGCAGCCTCAGACAGGTCTGGAGCTGGGACTTACTGTGTGGCAGCCTGGTGACTGAAATGTCAGTGCATTGCACAACACAAGCGGACAGATGTGACTGCACCGAAAATGGAAAGTGACAAAGGGACATTTTGAAATGTGGTTTGAATCAGATTTCAAACCACAGATGAAAAATCACGATTAAAGCCCATGTTCCATGTGGTCCAGACTTAATAAAATACATCTGATGAGACACTTGTGACCACATGTAGTATGACACAAATTATTGCTCAGTCCATAGATAATTACACAATAAAAGCTCTGGGAAACCATGACAGACATTTTAACTATTCTCTGTCATTTTACAGACTAAATGATAATTGTTTTCAAAAGTACAGCTGACAGTTTAATTTAATGAAAGTAATTGTTAGTTGCAGTCGTAATGTGAACACACATGGTTTCCTGACTGCACTGAGGGACCGTTTAATGTACTGGGTCCTCTGCTTAAAGGAGCTATTTGTAAGTTTTGTTGTTGCTACATAGCTAACATTAATATTAACAGGTGTTTACTTACCAGTCTGGAAGAAACGTTGCGAGTTCAGCATCAAACTTCATTCTTTTACTCACTAAGAGCTGTCTCCAGTGGTGGAAAGTAACACCAATGTTGACGCTTGTCTCTGTCAAGTCTTCGCTTCTATTGAAGTTAGCACGCTAACTAGCTAGCCCTAGCCCGTCTCGTCACTTTCCGATAGCGACTCACTGAAGCCTCAGATATGCTCTGAAGACATAGCCCTGCTCAGAGGGCGTATTATAACTTCTTATCTTGTAAATGCAACAATGGACGAAGCTCTTGCCAAGCGACAGTCACATTTGGCGCCTGAGGAAACAAATATCAACAAATATAAATAGGCCATTTAGGTAGATATGAGCCATGATTTGCGGTCAAATGTATGAATGTGTCAGAGAAGTAACAACTTCAGATGTAAATTAGTCTTTGGATGGAAACCAAAAACTGAGGTTGTTTGTACTTTGAGTGCAGCCTCTGGTTTGAATAGAGACAGGAGTCATGTATCTGGTTGTTTTCAAAGATCAATACGCTTCACAAGTAGTCACTTGAGACTAATTTGGAACTGAAGCGGCTGCCAAGTGTGAATCAGTCGCATTTGAGGCTGGACTCAACATCAGTAGATCTGGATGACAAATAATATCAAATATAAGATCACAGGGTCTGAATCACCTGGTTTGTGTTTAACAATCCATGTTTTTGTGTGTGTGTGTGTGTGTGTGTGTCCAGTTGACCATGTGGTACCTGAGCCCGGCATCAGCCTCATCTCAGCCTTCGAGCAGTGGCGCGAGTGGGCCGACAGTAAGTCCTGCTGCGACTACTCGCTGCACATCGACATCAGCGAGTGGCACAAGGGCATCCAGGAAGAGATGGAGACGCTCGTGAAGGATCACGGTGCGACCACACCCAACACAAAGTCACATCACAGTTTCTCACACAGTTTGCTCAATATGTTGGACTCATGCTTTTTGGACTCCAGCTGCTTTAAGTAGAACCTTGGTCACTTTGTTCTGGCGGCGACAGAGTTTTGAAAACATTTACTATCAGTTCCCATCAGTCATGAAACCTGTTTGCAGTAAATTGCATGTGACACACTTATGTTTAAGAATTAAGAATTTTTACTATCAACAAATCTAATTTTAGGAGGAAAAACAGATTAACAAGAGACAAACAAGAGTAAAAAGCCTCACTAGCGGCCTCTAGAGGCTACAATGTTCACTACAACTCACAATACAAAGACAACAACAAGTAGCAGTTACACCATACACAGTTTTGTTTTTGTACAAATCTGGCTCTTGGGGGAGATGGGAAGCTTCTCTGTTGCAGTGCCACCTTGGGAATCGTTTGCAGCTTTAACAGCATTTTCAGCTCATAGTGAGACCATCATTTCAGTCAGTCTGTTTACAGCTTCACAGTCAGCTTGGCATATTGTAAAAAAAAAAATAAAAAAAAAACATTTTCACTTTCTGCTTCAAACTTACCTTTCCCTTACAGTTTTTACATTGACATCTTTTTTTTTTTAGGTGTCAACTCTTTCCTGGTCTACCTGGCTTACAAAGATGTTTTCCAGCTTACTGACGCTCAGGTGGGGCTTCCCCTCTTCTCGCATTTCATTCTGTCATGCAATATGTTTTACAGAGGAATCAAATACAGCATCTTAAGTCCCAGGGTCCATTTTTAATGAAACTCAATGACATCACGTGGCCTTGTTGAGGTGCAGCTTCTCCTTCAGTAAATCTAATTAAACTGGATTTGTCTGTTAACATGAAACCTGCTGCTGCACATAAATCCATAAAAATACAATACTGCACAATTTGCCTCATGGTCATCATTATCATCAGTGTTAATGGGACAAAGATGTTTACTGTAGCAGCATTAATTGGATTAGCCAACACAGCATCTAAATCATAACTTGTGTATTATTCCAGACTGAAAGCTTAGCAAGAGGAGTTAAAGTGGTAAAATGAAAAAAAAAATGTATTTGAGATATTATTTTCAGCCTGCCAAGATCTTCACCACGTTTATATTTGCATCTGTTTTATCTGGCAACACACTGTTCAGTGGCATGAAGTTCTAACTTGAAGAAGCAGAGACAAAGATTGGTAGCCTACAATAAGTCTGTGATTATAATATAATAAAGTCATATCTCAGTCTTGCTTTTGGCTCTCGCACTCGTCCTGCAGTGTGAGTTACAGTTGCAGTCTGTTTGTCTTGGCGAGGTGTCATTTCACACTGGTTATCTGTGTGTTTCTCTTGAAAGACTTAGCAGATAATGAAAGCCACATCTCCATCTGAGTGTCTCTCTGAGTCATGGTTAAAATGAATTAATCCCACTTGAAAGCTGTGTTGAAACAGATCTGTGTTGGTCCTTGCACCTGTGCGAGGAATGTTTTGCACGCCGGTGCAGCCAGAGTTTATCATTCTCTCTCCCATGTCAAACTTTGATGGCTCTTTATTGCGGCATGTTTGGCAGCCGGGAGATGATGACTCATTCAACACGTCAGTTTTCCTTCAGTCTGTGAAGTCATCTTATCGGTTAAACAATCAGAGTGTGGGAGACTCGCATACTGTTTGTAATTCTGGACCAGTGTTTCATTTCACAGCAGATTTGGAGTCATTAAGGTTGTTATTATTGTCATACATCATGTTTTTGGGCTGAACACAGTAGGTCTGATTGTAACTGCAGTCTCCATTATTCATTTCTGATACTGGAAAAGCATATCTTTGCCAAAATGAGCAGTTGACGTCCTGATAGGTGAAATGACCGAAAATATATTGACAGCTTTTCAGACCGATCGATGGTCTTTAAAGTAATTTTTCAAAGGAAAATGTCAGCTGGCTCTAGCTTCTCACATGTGCAGATTTGCTGCTTTCCTCTGTTTTATATGATTGTAAATCGATCATCTTTGGGGTTTAGACTGTTACTTCCACAAAACAAACAATTTTAAGACGTCACCTCGGCCATGGGAAATTAATGACTTTATTTAATAATGAAAAAGTTATTAGTTGCAGCCTCAGAGTTCACATATCATGTAACTGTTTAGGACAACATATCAGAGAGTTGTGAACAGCTCCATCAGAGTCAAAGAACATGCAAGTCTCATAGAAATACGTTAAAAAGTTTAACTTAGCTTGGCTCATTTTGCTCAATGACTTTTTTAGACACAAATAATAAGATAAGTAAGTAATATTTTGTCAGTATAGTGAAGTGACAGCACAACGATGACTGGAGCCTACAGCTATGTTTGTTAGCTTTGTGAGCATTATGCTAACCGTGTTCTTAATCTTAGTTTAGCCTGTGGGCATGCTAATCTTTGCTAATTATCACCAAACACAAATTACAGCACTGAGGCTGGCTGTTGTTCGTTTTGCAGGTTAAGTATTGGACAAATTAAAAATTTTGACCTGGTGATGGCGCTACATGAAAAATGAAGGAATCACCAAAATTATTACAGTTCATCATGAGGATATCTTTATATTTTTAATGCATCCATCCAACAGTTGCTGAGACATTTTACTCAGAGCCTCAAATGTCAAACTCATGGCAGCAGTAGAGAAAAGGTCAAGTGATCACTAAAGTCATTAGGATTCATCTTCAGGAGACCATGAATCTGTATTTATAATTTCATGGCAATCCAGCCAGTGGTTTTGCGATGTGTTAGTGCCATCCCTACAGCCATGTGGCTAGCTTGGCGAAAAATCATATCAAAGCGATAAACAGTGTTTTTACTGATAACTTGTTGATGTCTGACCTTGTGTTTGTGTTTTTAAAATACCTTTAATTACCACTACAGGAAGACATGGTCAAGATATTCTGTATTTTTATTGTCAGTCAGAAGAAAAAGATCACACCATTCATGCTTTTTCATGAAGGGACCATATCTGTCTATGTGTAAACACAGTCTTGGCAGGACTAAATATAGACCTTTCCGTGGTCTGATTAGTCAAGTATTCATTCAGATGACCTAATGACTAAAAGCACTTTTGAAAAAAGTACATCACCCATACATGTCAGATATGAAAGAAAAAACTGGATTATGTCTGTTTTTCACACCAAAGCTCAGGCATTACTCACAAGGTGTATAACATGAGATATAAGGAGGATAATTCTAGACTTGAGTTGCCAGTAAAGAAAGTTGCATATGCACCTTCAAAATCATAACTGTGTCTATTTGCTGCAGGTGTACGAGGTGTTCAGTGTGATCCGCGATCTGGGAGCCATCGCCCAGGTGCACGCTGAGAATGGAGACATCGTAGCTGAGGTACGACACTTCAGTCCACAATCTGCTGGGATCTGGAGGAACAGTATGCTGGATGTTGCTCTTAAAACTGGCAACAAAAGGGATTAAAAATTGTGTCTCAACAAGGCATTGCTCAACACCAGCACATGGAGCACAGAGGCTGACAATCCTCTCTGTGCTTATAAAACCCTGTTTAAGCCGTGACACATAATTTTTCTCCACATAAATGATGAAATGTTCAATACTCAGCTCTTAATAGCCAACAGATGAGGATGAATATTCATGGAGGTCATGGCCATGCTTTGTTTTTCACTGCCAAGGCTGGTCATGAGGAACATGCATGCACCTGCACATGACTCAATATCTTTCATTTCCACGGTGGCTTGTTTGTGTGTGTGTGTTCATCTGTGTGTTTGTGTGTGTGTTTAGGAGCAGCGCAGGATCCTGGAGCAGGGGATCACTGGGCCTGAAGGACATGTGCTGAGCCATCCCGAGGAGGTGAGACAAGAGTTTCAGCACGGTGGATATGGACTGCCCCGTTTGGATTTTAGGGTGAAAAGCTGGTTTGACTGAGAAGTGACAAATCCATTCATTCCTGCTACAAGAGGATGTGACCTTACATGTGAACACTGAATGAAATTTGAAGTATGACATATTTATTGCAGCTGTGTTTTTTGCTAAACCAAATTTTTTTCCTCTTGAATTTTTCCTTCTTTTTACTATGAACTAATTTTTTATATAAAGTAAGGACAAATACTGAATGGGTTCTCACTACGGAGCAATAAATTGCTTTAGAGAATGGTGATAGAATTGATTTATTGAGTGGTGATTTAAAACCTCTGTCAAAAATGTGAGCAAAGGGACATCATGAAAGTGAAATAAAAAGAAGAGAAATAATCCAAAACAGACAAGATGATCAATGACAGCTCACAATCCTGCTATTTCATTTGTCAAAACAAGTTGCCATGGTTCCTAAGTGTTGCACGTTATTTTTGTTGCTGTGGAAGGGAAATACATGTCTTTGCTTTCTTGCCGACAATGAGACGAGAACACTGATATCACTCTTGTGTCTGTATAATAAAAGTGAAGCTACAACCCGCAGCCGGTTAGCTTAGCTTAGCGAAAAAGACTGTAAACAAAGGGAAACAGCTAGCCTGGCTACAAAGTAACAAAATCCACCTACCAGCACCTCTAAGCTCACTGATTCAGCTTTTAGCTACTCTTTATCTTTACTGTTATTTCATTTTTAAAACGTATTTTTGTGTTTGCAGTTACAGAGGCACAAACATGGTAGACATGTTTTTTTGCCTTGCCAGTATTTTTTGGCATAAAAAAGTGAAGTAGCCCAGTGCCTTCTCTGTGGAAAACACTTTGCAGCCATAGATAGCCAGAAGTCTGAATAGGTTCTGTGTGTAGTTCTGTGTTGTAGTGATATGGGGATTCTAAAATGCTTTGCACAAACAGAATCAAGAGACTTAGAGCTTTCAAACAATGTATAATCTGTCCAGGTTGCGTGAAGACTGAGTCCAGCACAGACCAAAACACATCATAAATTGCCATGAATTTATCTTATCTGTCATCAAACAAAACCCCTGAGTTTTATATCTTCACATGATCAAATTAAATTTGTAAAACATGTGGTGGTCATTAGTGAGATGAGCATGACGCAGGACTTCTCAGCGAGTGAGGATAAAGAAAAGTTTTTCTGTCGCTTCTCTCTCCCTCAGGTGGAGGCGGAGGCTGTAAACCGCTCGGTGACTGTGGCCAATCAGACCAACTGCCCTCTGTATGTCACCAAGGTGATGAGCAAAAGCGCTGCTGATGTCATCGCTCAGGCTAGGAAGAGGGGTGAGAGATTTGTCTGATCTTGTGCCAATTAAATCAACATTTCCTGCCGTGCTTCTCACTGACACTGACCTAAATGCTTTACTTGTGGATTTCTACAATTATATTTAGGGTTTGGACAAGAAAACACCTACTCAGTTAAAATGACATTTAATGCTAAATTCCAATCAAGTGTTTTCATACAGTAGATTTTACAGAAAAACAGTAGAGCATGTGTATGAATGAACAGCACTGGAAACATTCAACAGTCCACATGACATGCAAGTAGCAAAGTAGGAGCGTAGTACCTGGTGTTATAGTGGGACTGAACTTTCAGGCACTGTGGTCTACGGAGAGCCAATCACTGCGAGCCTGGGAACAGACGGTTCACACTATTGGAGCAAGAACTGGGCCAAAGCAGCCGCCTACGTCACCTCTCCTCCCCTGAGCCCTGACCCCACCACACCAGACTATCTCAACTCCCTGCTCTCCTGGTGAGAGGATGATCCAGACAATCAAAATGTCATAATGAAAATACTTCAGCTTTATGTCAGTTATTTTCTCTAATCATTACAATCAACATCGCGTCCTCTCTATTTTCTTTCCCACCCCGTGACCTTCTATTATAGTGGTGACCTGCAGGTGACAGGAAGTGCACACTGTCCCTTCAACACTGCCCAGCGTGCTGTGGGCAAAGATGACTTCAGCTTGATTCCCGAGGGTGTAAATGGCACTGAGGAGAGGATGTCCATCATCTGGGACAAATGTGTGGTACGTATATTTATATTTTTAGGCGTAGTGTGAGCTCGGTGGGCAATATGGATAAAATCACTTTTATATCATGATATCTATTTACAGTATATCATAATATAGTAAAGCTTATGGAAAGTCAACTGAGAATAAAGTAACCAGGCTGTTTTTGGTTTATCCAGTGAATTAAAGACCTCACAAATCGAGACACTTCATCACATTGATGCAAAACTGATGTAACAGCGCTAAGAGTTTACATCCATGCACCCAAAGCAAAACACAGGCAAGAAGAAGGGAAAAGGTGTGTGGATAAAACAACACACATAAGCAAAATCATGTAACAGTGAAACACACATTCATCCACACTGTGCAAGAATGACTGACTAAACATGCAAGGAAATGAATGGCAGAGAGAAGACCAGATAAAAAAAAAAAAAAAGACTGAAAATCCTGCACCACTCTCACACTCAGCTCTGATGCATCTCAGGTGACAGGTAAGATGGATGAGAACCAGTTCGTGGCAGTGACCAGCACCAACGCCGCCAAGATCTTCAACCTGTACCCCCGCAAGGGTCGTATCGCTGTGGGCTCAGATGCCGATCTGGTGCTGTGGGACCCAGACGCCACGAAGATCATCTCCGCCAAGAGCCACAACTCGGTACGATCTTCACCCATAAACACATAGCCGATAACGTTAACACCTCAGTACAAGTGAGGCCTCATGTCTTCGAATGTTGCAGCCGCAATGTGTATAATTTTTTATGAGTTCTCTGTCCACCGCAGTGTCTTTTTCATATCTCCACCGGGGCTGCTAAAGTGAGAAGCATTCACAAATCAACCCAGACAAATTACACAAAAGTATGCACTGGGGTGTCGCATACTTTTAGCCATATAATGTAAAGATGGAAGCCATGGGGGTAACATAACTCAAGTTAAAAGTAAATGTAAAAAAGAGTCACATTCTTTTTAGAAATACCAAGCGAGGTTGTGATTCTACATTAAATACATTCTCACAAAACATTATATTATGTGAAAAAGATTTATAATAATAACGATAATAATTCAGTGAATGTAATTGATGGCAGCCAGAGGAACTGGTTTATTGGTCCACTTCTTCGTTGTAAGGGATGGCTCGGGTTTTATGGCCGCCTGACTGCTGAACAGGGTGTGGGCCTCACACAGCGTCAAGGGAATGATGTCATCCTTAAAATCTTCCAGAGAGCTGGAACACATCATTTCTGATTGTTAGCAGGCAGATCACCGTGTATTCTTGTATGTGTGTGTGTGTATGTGTGTGCAAGAGAAACAGAGTGACTGTTGCTGCATATGTTCTTCCCGTCATGTTCTTTGGTTTCTTTTTATTCCACTTGGTCAGAAAATGATGGACTAATGTTCATGGGAGAAATTGCTCATTTGGAGTGTTTATGTGTGTGTGTGTGTGTGTGTGTGTGTGTGTGTGTGTGTGTGTGTGTGTGTGTGTGTGTGTGTGTGTGTCACAGGATAGCCCGGCCTACTGGTGATCTCATTTCAGGCTTTCGGAGTCCACCAGATTGCCATGACCTCAGCTTTAGCTCCAGTAGCTTTTAGGAGAAAGTCAGTCAGTCAGTACAGTACAGCTTCCAAGCTGGTCACACAGCAACCTCCCCACCCTACTGGTCAACATACACACACACGCACACACACCCAAACACCCAAACCACTTAAACTACTCCACTTCTTCTTCTTCTTTTTTCTCTGGCTTGAGAACTTGTTTCCCCCCCAACGATTAGCTTTGCTTTCGTTGTTAGCATTAGAAGTCGGATGGAACACTTTTAACTCCGTGCGAGTTAAATCAGTTAAGCTCCTTTCACAAGTGCACTTTAATCCATAAATATTTTGGCAGTTTTACATGGTGGCATCATGTGTGAACACAGACCGCAGTCCATCAACATTGCTCTGGCAATTTTTCAGATAAAGACACGAGTGAGATTTCCATAAATCTGCAAACTAAAGCATCAACATTCCCAGTTACAGCATGTGCTTCAGGGAGGTTACGACGTCCTTATGATAGGGAAAAATCAGCCGGAGAGGATGAATCATTGTATCTCTGCTTTGAAGGTATTCCTCTGATGATTTATGTAATGAACCATCA
Organism: Seriola aureovittata; assembly: GCF_021018895.1. Lineage (NCBI taxonomy): Eukaryota > Metazoa > Chordata > Actinopteri > Carangiformes > Carangidae > Seriola > Seriola aureovittata. The sequence continues at coordinate 6,104,215 of NC_079381.1, forward strand.
CAGAAACACAGCTGTCAGACAAGTTCAACCCACTTCAAAATTAAAAAATCACCACAGCTCTATGTTTAAAACATCTACAGAAACATCTGATGGATAATGTTGTGAAATCTTCTGAGTTTTAAAATCCATCATTTAGGCAGTTTATTTTCAGAATTCTGTTTCTTCTGTTGCCGACAGTGGTGACTATAAAACATCCATCAGGAAATCATGTGTAAACAGACTGAACATGGAGTTTTTGTGTAGTGGAGCCTTTTGTTTGAACACAATACTATGCTCTTCCACAGATAATTGATTTCCCCTGTAATAGAGTCTTACGGTCAGTCCCATTATCAGCAGCAGCTACAGACCGATGAAAGGTCACTCATAATGACCAGCAAGAGCATCTCTACCTCAATCAATACTCACGTCATGTGACCTGAGCATTTGTGACCCACGAAAACTGAATTTACTCATTTATTTATTATGAGATTACATCACACAGTAATGAATAGACTTGATGTACTATAAAAAAAGACTGATGAATGAAGATGGATCCTTTTGGATGCGTATACTGTATACGTATTTTTTTAGTGCATATTTGTGGATGTTGGATAGTTTGTTCTTTTCTTTTCATCTTATGCATCGTTGCTGTCCTCTACAGACTGTGGAGTACAACATCTTCGAAGGCACAGAGGTGCGCGGCGGGCCTCTGGTGGTGATCAGCCAGGGCAAGATCGTGCTGGAGGAGGGGAACCTCCACACCACCGAGGGCTCGGGACGCTACGTGGCCCGTAAACCTTTCCCTGACTATGTGTACAAGAGGATAAAGGCTCGCAGCAGGGTACAGTACTGTTGTCCTCCTGCTAATATCTGTGTTTTTATTGATACTGATATCGATCATCCATTCAATAGCCACTTGTCAACTTTGTACAAATCTTGTCTAGTGAGGTTGTGGTTGTTGGACTTTGTTTTTTTTTTTTTTTTTTTTTAGGGCTGTTAAAGATCAGAATTTCCAATGTTGAAAGGGCATCTTGCGTAAATGTTGCTCTGCACACTCAGCAGTTTTTATAATGATTTATTATTGTTTTGTGGCAAGCTGGAGGGATGATGCAGCTTGTTAGAGACCGGTCATAAAAGTGCATGCATCCGCCCCTTGGAACGGATGGATGGATGGAATATTTCCATGTTAGTTTTCACTGCCATGACTGTTGTGTTTTGTTTCCCAAACTGCAGCTGGCTGAGCTGAGGGGTGTACCTAGAGGACTGTATGACGGTCCGGTCTGCGAGGTGTCTGTCACCCCTAAAACCATGACTCCCGCCTCTTCTGCCAAGACCTCACCTGCCAAGCAGCCCAACCAGCCAGTCCGTAACCTGCACCAGTCTGGATTCAGCCTATCTGGTCAGTGTTTTTTTTTTTCTTCTGTGCTCAGAGTCAAACAAACTCCCTGAGGCTTATTCATTTCTGTGCATGCTGTGTGGAAATCTGCTTAACAGTGAGCTTTAATTATAGTTGTTTAATTAAATAATTTATGGAATCAAGCAGCACGTCCACGCAAAAATAGAGAAATACATCTTTACATATCTAAAGATAAATGGCTGATAGATTACAGATTGTAATGTACGCATTACACAACAAAACTCCATTTTCCTGTTTGTGAAAAAAAGTTAATTCTAGGCTTACAACAAATACAAAGCATGAATACTTTGAATACACTGATGAATTGAGCTAAGCAAACTTGACCATTCAGCCATATTGTCAAACTGCAAACAGATGCATAAAGAGCAGCATCCATGAAATTGGGGCCTGGGCCAATCAGCATTCATGAGGGAAACTTTACACCAGATTCAGTCCATTTGGAGAGAGTCACCACAATCACACGATTCTGTTTCTCTGAACATGAAATCCATGCACAGTTCAACTTAGGTGAACTCTGACATGTGAATTTTAAATTGCTCATAACTTGCAAACACATTATAACCATGGATACTGGACTCCAAGATGTCTGCTGTTCATTCCAGTGAACTCTGCTCACCCAAGGGTAATGTTGTTGTAGTAACACAATTTGCCACTGAGACAAATTGGCAGCAGGACTGACTCCCCAGGCAGTATCAGAGAGGATCACTTTACCAGTGGTGTTAGCTGAGCTAGCACTACAGCTAGTGATGTTGTTTTATGAGTTTTTAGTCTTAATGTTACAGTTACAATGGGAACTGATGATTGAACACATTGAGCTACAGTATATCTTGTCTGTTATTCTTAGGTCACATATGTCGCCGTCTACTATAGAATTTTAGGGAAAAGTGATGATGAGTAATAAAAGTGGAATACAGAAATGAGTAAACGTGGTTTTCAAAATCTGCATGAATATTCATGAAGTGTATTATATCATACTTTGGAGGGATGTTAGCTTGCTACAAGAGTTTATAACAGTTTGAATCATTTTACATTTGATTGTTTTTTTTTTTGTACCAATTTACATTCAAACCTCAGTGGTATTGCAAAAGTCAACAGAAGCAGGTTGACTGACAAGCTTTACTTATTTTTCAGGGATAGCCGTTTTATGCACTTCTTCACTGACTACAGTACAAATAGATAAGCTGGCAAGGATTCCCAAAATTAGCCTTCGTCTTTCATGTGATCCGTGCCTTGTGAGCCGCTGTGGTTTTCTGCAATATACAGCTACATTCATAATCTTACTAGAATTGACTTTTTTACCTCTCAGTTAAAAGTTCTGTGTAATCACACGCTCTGAAATCTGTTTTGTTTTTAATTGGCAAGCTAGTTAGCACGGGTCACAACAAGCTTCTTGTGCAAAATTATTTTTCTCCGCCAGTTTCTGGTGAGGAAAGGCCCGATGAAGCATTTGGAAAATTTATAAGATAACCTTCAAAAAACTGAAATACTAGTTCACTTTGTGTGAATACAACTTTGAACACCCAACTTTCCATTCGATCACACAGGTGCTCAGATTGACGACAACGTTCCTCGCCGGAACACCCAGCGCATCGTGGCTCCTCCAGGCGGCAGGGCCAACATCACCAGCCTGGGTTAGAGCTCCAGCCCCGCCGGCCGCTGAGGAGGAAACAAAGATATGAGGGAGGACGGCCAACAGGAGCTCAAGGGTCGAGAAAAACACGTCACAACACCGGGAGCCTCCCCGCCCTTCGCTGCACCTGACCACGGCCATCCTTCAGCCTCGATCTCTCACTTCCTCCTCTGCCGCTTTTTCACGTACCCACTCTCCTCTTCCCCAAAACCTGATCCTAGAGGACACAGCTAGAAATGAAAAACAAAAAAAAAAAAAGTCTGCCTCATGATGAAAAAAGAGAAAAAATGAAAACACTCCTTATTTGAGCACTTTTGACAGCATTATTTTGTTTTTTTTATACTGTACTTTGTCCCTGCCATGTATCCTTTTGATGTTCGTTTTATTGTTGTTTTAATAGAGGGGTCAAGTGAGACTAAACTGAATTAATACAGAGGATAATTTTCATGCAGGATGTCCATTGTATTTCCATTCTTTCTTTTCATTTTGGAAGTAGTTTAAATGAAGCATGGGTACAAAACCAGTATTGTTATTTTCTAATTTTGGTTTTAAATAGGCCAAAACAGTAGGTTGCTTGAAATTGAATAGTCTTACAGTTTATTCAACCGACAAGAATCTAATACTTCCTTCAAGCTGTTGACGATCTGTGATTTGTATTATGTTGCATCTCAATCGCTTCGCTTTCCAATACATCGCCATCTGTCACACACACCGCTACGATCAATATCTAATTGATTATTTGCCGGGAATTTGGCCTCAAGATTTAAAAAAATTAAGCAACAACAGCAATGTTACATTAGAGCCATAGACTCTCGCTGCTCTGGCTCTCATCTCGTGTTTTTCCGCCTGTGGCTTAGCTAAGGTACAGAAGTAAGAAAACATATTCCATATTTGGCAGCTGCCTTTCAGCTTGTGAGTTGGCGGGAAAAAAAAAAGTCTTGTGCAGCAGAGGGAGCTTTGGCAGGTAGTAAATAGAGCTTTATTCCTCATCTCTGAGCGTTCGGCCGTCGTTAAGTGGGAGGATTGAAGGAAAGATACAGGGAGGAAAGAGAAAGTTGTATACGCTGTCACGTCAAACTCAACCTTTCCTTGCCTTATTGCTTCTTTAACGCCGTCCTTTTAGAGAACATTTTAGAAGTGCGGGGAAGGTGCCATTCACTACGCAGCTACATAATTTCCAGTTTGTTTGCATTCCTGTGAATCATAACAGTCCAAATCTTTCAATTGACAGCTGTTGAAGCATCTGATAAACGTCCGTCACCAACCAGTGCATTTACATTCAGAATGTTTCTCCTCCTCCAAATGTGACTGTTTTATACTCATCAAAAATCCCTCTTTCCTTTCTACTCTTTATGTGCCTGAACCCACAGAAGTTGTACTGATAGTTTGAATTTTTTCTTGTTTTGTTATTCTTATTGAGGTAAGTGAAGGATGTAAGATAAAAAGATGTAAAATAGCCAGGATTAACCGATTCAAAGGTGCCAGATTTTGCGCTTTCATAGGGCCTATTCTGTCGGTAGAGCCCCTGTAAAGACGAAAAATGCTCGATATCTTGAAATGTTCTAATGTTTTAGAGTTTTTAACTTGTTGTCAAACTGCTTTTTAGTGTCATTCTGTATCTAGGTGCCTGAGGGCTGAGCACTATTGATTTACGCTTGAAAGTAGACATGAGCTAATGTACTTCTGACTAGTGTGCAGTGTTGATGTGTGAGGGATGGGACACACACAGCAGGCTCCTGTACAGCACTCTTTACTGTTGTGGACTTGATGTTGCTGCAGGCTGTGCTGGACGCTCATACGTTCTTGTTCCTTTTTTTTTTTTTTTTTTTTTTTTTTGTTTCTTGCATGATCTGGCTTTCATTAAGCCAAGCAACTGATTTCCTGTGTTCCCTCTTATGTCAACGAGGTCTTGGCCTCCAGTCACAATCTTTCTGCAGCCTTTTCCTTCCCCATGACTCAACATGGAGCAACAGGCTCAGCCTGACATGGACACAACCAGGGGCCAGTTACATAAATGTGGATTAAGAATAGTCTAAGATTTAGACTGAGCTTAAACTCCTCACTTAGACTCGTCTGATTAAGACATCAATACAAACTTATTAGAAAGCTGATGGTTACGATATGTTTGCTTGTAACTGAGGGATAGCTTTAGTTTTCGTTAGCAAGCAGTGTCACAGGTCTTGTATTATTCTTTTTTCATCTGCCAGTTATCTTATTCACCCACACCCATGGTCAGGATTTGACATATACTAACTTCAGGGTCCAGTTGCTCCCAGCGATGATAATTTTGACCAAACACAAAAACTGTAATGTTTTTGAAACTTAATCCTCCCAGTTTCTAGTCAGCTCTATCATTTATAATTTTTACTTTTATTTTAACTTACATTCAAGTCAGTCACTTGTATAAACACGTTTGTGCCAATGTGTGAATAGGCACAAAATATTAAACATTACATTTTTACCTCACACCAGGAGATTAAAACCCCCAAATTCAAATATACTGAGGACACGACCTCAGCGTCCTCCGGAGCTTCGGCCCTGCCCACAGCACGCTGTGCACTTGGCAATTTGCTCTAAACCCGTCTTGTCTTTTTGTGTCAAAACAAGTCTGTCTTAAAATGAAATTCAAGTCTGTCTTTATGCAGCTGGCCCCTGACTCGCACTCATACATTACATATATATACAAAGTTACACCATCTCTGTGTTTGTGCTTTCAACCCCAGTTATCCAGGCTTCCTCCTCCCCTGATCGAACTGGAAGCCTATAGAAGGCAAAGTCCGTCAGCGTTACGAATGGTATATGTATTTAAAGAATCCAAAGCAGGGGGAGAGGGATGTAACAAATGTATGCCTCTGAAGCATTCAGAGATGAGATGAGATAGGAGTGGGAAATGGAAACTCGATCTCCATGGCAACTTACACATACATACATAACAAGGTTTCTGTAAGTCAGGAGTGAGGAATTTTACCCCGTCTGGATTGACTTTCCTTCACTCACTGTGGTCTACAGTTTCCTCTTTGTGGATGCTATATTACTCACTGCTATTACAGCATTACTTTAGGCGGGAGTGTAGATGGGTGAGGTGGGGTGAAGTCCTCAAACACTTACTTTGGCAGGAAGTGTCGCTCAACTGAGAGTAAAAGTACACTTCTTGTATTTTTTCAATGCCTCCCTTTCAGTTTGTCTGTATCTCCCTTTCTCCTCCTTTCACTCTCTCCCTCTCTCCCTCTCTGGCACTTTCGTTGTTTCTGGCTGTTGCCGTGGAGACAGACCCCTCCACTCTGTCGGGGTTCTGCTTTTTGTTTGTCATGGCAACGCTTGTCAGATTGCAGGTTGCCATTAGCAACCTGTCCTGACCTGGTGCTATTAGTACAGCTTTGCAGACACACACACACACACACACACACACACACACACACACACACACACACACACACACACACACATAGTCACACACATTTTTATAATTAGTCTTTGACAGTGCTGCAGCATTTCTACATAATCCTGTGCTGAGCTGTGTGGAACCCAGAGTCCTCTACTGCTTAAAAAGAATCTGTTGGAGTTGAAAGCACACTGCACATTGTGGTGGTAACAAACACACACACACACACACACACACACACACTCACTTGCACTCACTCACTCACGCAGTCACACACACACACACACGCTGAACAGCAAACAGCCGTTGCTGTGATGCAGCACCCATGCCTGAAGAATTGACTTGGATATTAAAAACCAGCTGTCAACGCTGGCATCCATGCTGTGTCCCATGCCTCCTCAGTTTTCACACACACACACACACACACCTACACACACACGCACGTACACACACACACGCACACGCACACTTATACTCCTAGAATGCTCTGTCAGCTTGGATGCTTTTTCTATGCCATATTATGCTAATGATATATGAGTATGTACACTATGTGCTGCAGACTGAGAGGAGCTTCCGTCCGTTCTGAGGTTGTTGATGCTGTTGAACACCTTCTTGCCCCCTGAACCCATTCGTCCCCCTCTGTAAGCCTTTCCCCTTTGTGAAAGTGAAACTGTGTGATGGTATTCGTCTTGGTGGCTGTGGGGTTTCTGGGATGCTTGCTCACTATGGAAAAAGTGTCAAATCCCATGGATGGTGATGTAAAAAAAAAGAAAAGAAAAAAAAACAACAAGGACTTCAAAGAAATAAAAAAAAAAAAGAAAAAACTGAATCTGTGTTTCTGAGTTTTATGTTTTATGTCAAGGGCTGTCTGTAAATCATGAATTATAGACACACAGACATAACATAAGAAAAAAGGTCAGACTAAAGTATAAGGTAAAGTTGATACCCGGTTTGGACCATTTACTTTTGAAAGAAATGCAGTGTAGTTTAGAGGAGTTGTAGTACACATACAAATTAGGCTATCTATCTATCTATCTATCTATCTATCTATCTATCTATCTATCTATCTATCTATCTATCTATCTATCTATCTATCTATCTATCTAGATGTCCACTTACTGGTGACTGAAAACACCATTGTCTGCTCAGTTGAGATGGCGTATGTTACATGCTGGCTGAAAGCTCACTGAAAGACAGTGAAGGCCACAGAAACAATCGTGATGTGATAACTCCGTAGCAGATACGATAGGTGTTTAATTCTGGGCTATTAACCTTGCTTGTCATGTCACCAGGGCAACAACAGCAACTGCACAGGGAAACAATACAGGAGCATACTTTACTCTATCTGAGCACCTTGAATGATGCACCTCCTCCACAGCTGATAACAAACATTAATGAAAACATCTATGAAATATTCATCTATTCTGTTAATAAATAATGTTTGTAATATGAGTGAGCAAAAAACCATTTCCTGATATAACCCACTCTATTTTAGCTGTGTGATGAGGTTATAGCAGGTGTCAGGTAGGCATCACCCTGCCCACCTGATCTCTCTCCAGAAACTCTTCTAGTCTTGTCACGATGAATGGGACATATAGTGGGGCAGGGAGGCAAACCATTTCTGCATTTTATGACTAAAGCATGAACATTTCAGCATATAATTTATTAACCTCAGCATTGCATTTTTCCAATTTCTGCCCCATTCGTCCATTATAATCATATATATCTTTGCCGAAATTGCATTTTTGTTCTCACAAAGATGCTTATTTGCTCCTATGGACATGTAACATAATGTCGCTTACAGCACCAATTTTGCAGGGGGGACTGCAGACCCCCTCATTTCCAGGTGTTAAGGTAGCTATAGCTCATTAAAAACACTTACATCTTCTGCTGTGTGTTCCATGGAATTACACACCTTTCCAGTTGCAGAGAGTGGATTTGCAACACGTTGAAGCACTTTGTTTGAAGCTTCCTGAGACCTTATGCACTGAAAGGATGAAACAATTTGGACCTTCAACAGACGACTGCATGGTCGGGGACTGTTTGTCTTGCATGTAGAGTGAGAAGGTGCTGCCTAGAACGTAAACTGACCATCTGAGACCTTTCTGTGTACAGAACAGTGTATGTTTGTATTTGAGTGTGTTTCCCTCCATATTCTATGACAAGCAAGTGAGGTGAAAGACTGAGTTGCACAAAGATGTGAATGTGTTTGTCTTTCTGTCTGTTAGCCCTGTGTAAAAATGTCCAGTAGCCCTGCCTAGGATAGTCTCTAGCCTAGATGGACACTAATATTCAGTTGATCCTCGAAGAGAAGTCATTGAACTAACACAGTTTCTGTGTCTACCGAAAAATGTGGGGTGGTAACATCAAATGCACATCTTTGTATCTGCATACACCATGCAGTAAACCACTACCAGGAAGCTGCATTAAATATTTTGACACTGGATGGCAGTGCTGTCATCCTCTTAATTCACCACTCCTCGCTTCCTGTGTCACTGTCTTGTTTCATGTGTGCAACAGAGTGAAACACTATGATTATCTTCCTGGAGAGAGGGAGTCTGAATATATACGCCATTATCTCTATTTTTAAACAATATTGCCCCCCCCCTTCTCTTTTCGCTCCACCTTATCAACCACACTCCACAGTAATATAAAATGATTTATATCCCTGACCATATCTTAAGCCATCTTGAGCATGTGTATGTGTGTTTCCGTAATGTGTTTGTGTTTGCATGCGCTGCGTACACGCGTGTTCACTGATGGATTCAGCTGTGGCTCTTGGTTGTGACGCCTCAGCAGCGCCTGAGTGATAGTTTCAGATATGACCTCAGGACACACGCTATCCATCACTCACCACCACATCTGTCTGACTAAAGAGCGAGAGGTCTGCCTGTGTCTGCACACACGCCCGCCCACACACCCTTATTCTGCACACGCTATCTTAAAACAAATGTGTCAAGTGTGCGTCGAGTTGGGAGCAACAATATTTGTACAGATTGAAAAGAAAATGAAACACTCATTCGAGTATAATCACAAACAGACGAATGGAAGCTCCTTTGCTTGAAATGATCAAACAGAGCATCTGTGGTGCTGGTGAATGAAAGAAAGAGCACAGAAAAGATGAACAGAAAGATGAGCTTCACTGAGGCTGTGCGATTTGAAACCAGACTATCGAGTCGTTATTACTTAACGGTGACATCTGCATAATGGCGATCAGTTGTGGTCTTTGTGGTGCTCTCAAGCACAATTTGTTTTTTTTCTGTTGGTGAATGAAAAATGATTTCAGCAGTTTAGTAGCACATGTTCTGCTGTTCTGTATTATAAATCATTCATGTTAGTGCGCTAACTGCCAAAATACAGTAATAAAACACATCCATCAAGAACAAATAATATTCACCTTTGACTGGCACCAAATTAGCCAGAGTTAAAATGTGGAATAATGAGTGGTAAGCAACTATCAACCTGCCAGGCTTGTTCCCAAAAGCATTAAAGTGAAAATTTTCTGCATTGTAATGAATTAAAACTATTTTCAACATAAAAGCATTCTTTGACTTAAGAGACACTTTCATGTGGCGTCCTCAGAGACACATGAAAAGTTGACAGAAATATGCACAAGATGAATGAATTGTTTGAGATTTAAATGCCTCATTTCCCTTCCATGAAATGATTAAACGTATTGTCATGATACAATGATATTTCCTCTCATGTGTGTGCTCTATCCGCAGGTCATGACACACACACACACACACACACACACACACCACACACACACACACACACACACAGGACGATAGAGAGGATCCACAGTGATTGAAATCTTAATGTTTGCGTTGCAGGGGCTGTTTCACCATAGTGGTTATTCTTGTGTGCAGTAATGCCACACAGAGCCCTCTAGTGGCTGCTTTGCTTCATGTCAAGTCGGGGAGCTCTATGACGGAGTACACAAGCTGCAAATCAGAGCTTTTTTCCCCACACTCACATATGAATGATAGTCATGGCACATTAGGCAGTAAGCTGGGATACACTCTTCGCAGTCGGATTGTTCGGGTCTCTCACAGAGCTGACACATAACTGTCAATTATTTACTGGAACATTCATCACTATGGACAATTTAAAGTCTCAATTTCACCTGAGTTACATGTGTTGGGGCTGCAGGAGAAAACTGAAGCACCCAGAGGAAACCCAAACAGAAAGGCACCAGCATTCAGCCCAGGTTTGAAGTCAGAGTTAAAAAAGATATAACTGAGGACACAGATTGATGTCCCCCCCATGGCCCCTGACCAATCATATGTCTCCTATGACTTACATTCAGTCTGCAGAAAAATGCCCCCTGTAAATTGTTTACTATCATATATTAGATTCCTAACACTAACAAATAACATTTTACTGTTGTAGCTGGTAGAGCTAATTTACAGTGGCCAGCCTGCTACAAAGGATCACAGAATAAATCAGACATGTGAGATGAATAACTGAGAATGAGAGAAGAAAAAGTTCTACTATGTAAATATTTATTCATTTTCTTTCTTCTCTAATCTTTGTTTTTGTTGTGCTACACTGAGAAGTTGAAGTCTTTGGACCTCAAACGGCTATTTCAAAGAAACCATCTGAAAAGCTAAAAGCAGGAATGTGCCTCTGTTCAAACGCAAGGCCGGCCCAAGTCATAAGCAAACTGCTTAGGGGCCCTGTGGCCACCACGGGGGCCCCCAAGAGGAAATGCCACACACACACACACATATATATATATACATACACATAATTCCTGTGACATATATGGGGAGGTGTGGTCAGCATCAAAAAGGAAGTGTTTGATGCTGACCGAGTAAAGTCCTGTCTGGCTGTGTTGCTTTGCTGTTATCTCCTTTGTTCCACACTAACTCTGCTGTGACTCCTGTTGCTTGGAAAATCAGCTGGCTGGCCTTGTGTTGTAGCTGCTCATTCCAAAGAGAACATGGTTCACTCTCAGCTAATCCGAAGCAGGTCGCTGCTGTTGAGGATATGCTATGGTGTTTTTATGACACTTTATGCCTTTCTGTACTATGATGTTTTTATGACATTTTATGCCTTACTATACTATGATGTTTTTATGCCTTACTGTACTATGATGTTTTTATTACGTTTTTTGGCAATTTTGGGCCTTACTGTACTATATCCTTTTATTCCCTTCCATACTATGACGTTTTTATGACCATTTATGCCTTAATATACTATGATGTATTTTTGACATTTTATGCCATACTATACTATGACGTTTTTTGACAGTTTTATGCCATACTGGACTATGACGTTTTTTGGCATTTTTATGCCTTATTATACTATGTCGTTTCATTCCTTACCATACTATGACGTTTTTATGACCATTTATGCCTTAATATGCTATGATGTATTTTGACATTTTATGCCATACTATACTATGACGTTTTTTGGCAGTTTTATGCCATACTATAATATGACATTTTTTGGCATTTTTATGCCTTATTATACTATGTCATTTCATTCCTTACCATACTATGACGTTTTTATGACCATTTATGCCTTAATATACTATGATGTATTTTTGACATTTTATGCCATACTATACTATGACGTTTTTTGGCAGTTTTATGCCATACTATAATATGACATTTTTTGGCATTTTTATGCCTTATTATACTATGGCATTTCATTCCTTACCATACTATGACGTTTTTATGACCATTTATGCCTTAATATACTATGATGTATTTTTGACATTTTATGCCATACTATACTATGACGTTTTTTGGCAGTTTTATGCCATACTATAATATGACATTTTTGGGCCTTACTGTACTATATCCTTTCATTCCCTACCATACTATGACGTTTTTATGACCATTTATGCCTTAATATACTATGATGTATTTTTGACATTTTATGCCATACTATACTATGACGTTTTTTGGCAGTTTTATGCCATACTATAATATGACATTTTTGGGCCTTACTGTACTATATCCTTTCATTCCCTACCATACTATGACGTTTTTATGACCATTTATGCCTTAATATACTATGATGTATTTTTGACATTTTATGCCATACTATACTATGACGTTTTTTGGCAGTTTTATGCCATACTATACTATGACGTTTTTTGGCATTTTTATGCCTTATTATACTATGTCATTTCATTCCTTACCATACTATGACGTTTTTATGACCATTTATGCCTTAATATACTATGATGTATTTTTGACATTTTATGCCATACTATACTATGACGTTTTTTAACAGTTTTATGCCATACTATAATATGACATTTTTTGGCATTTTTATGCCTTATTATACTATGTCATTTCATTCCTTACCATACTATGACGTTTTTATGACCATTTATGCCTTAATATACTATGATGTATTTTTGACATTTTATGCCATACTATACTATGACGTTTTTTGGCAGTTTTATGCCATACTATACTATGACATTTTTTGGCATTTTTATGCCTTATTATACTATGTGATTTTATTCCTTACCATACTATGACGTTTTTATGACCATTTATGCCTTAATATACTATGATGTATTTTTGACATTTTATGCCATACTATACTATGACGTTTTTTAACAGTTTTATGCCATATTGGAATATGACATTTTTGGGCCTTACTGTACTATATCCTTTCATTCCCTACCATACTATGACGTTTTTATGACCATTTATGCCTTAATATACTATGATGTATTTTTGACATTTTATGCCATACTATACTATGACGTTTTTTAACAGTTTTATGCCATATTGGAATATGACATTTTTGGGCCTTACTGTACTATATCCTTTCATTCCCTACCATACTATGACGTTTTTATGACCATTTATGCCTTAATATACTATGATGTATTTTTGACATTTTATGCCATACTATACTATGACGTTTTTTGGCAGTTTTATGCCATACTATAATATGACATTTTTTGGATTTTTTGGGCCTTATTATACTATGTCATTTCATTCCTTACCATACTATGACGTTTTTATGACCATTTATGCCTTAATATACTATGATGTATTTTTGACATTTTATGCCATACTATACTATGACGTTTTTTGGCAGTTTTATGCCATACTATACTATGACATTTTTTGACAGTTTTATGCCATACTGGACTATAACGTTTTTTGGCATTTTTATGCCTTATTATACTATGTCGTTTCATTCCTTACCATACTATGACGTTTTTATGAGCATTTATGCCTTATTATACTATGATGTATTTTTGACATTTTATGCCATACTATACTATGACGTTTCTTAACAGTTTTATGCCATACTGGAATATGACATTTTTGGGCCTTACTGTACTATATCCTTTCATTCCCTACCATACTATGACGTTTTTATGACCATTTATGCCTTAATATACTATGATGTTTTTTGACATTTTATGCCATACTATACTATGACGTTTTTTAACAGTTTTATGCCATACTGGAATATGACATTTTTGGGCCTTACTGTACTATATCCTTTCATTCCTTACCATACTATGACGTTTTTATGACCATTTATGCCTTAATATACTATGATGTATTTTTGACATTTTATGCCATACTATACTATGATGTTTTTTGACAGTTTTATGCCATACTGGACTATGACGTTTTTTGGCATTTTTATGCCTTATTATACTATGTCGTTTCATTCCTTACCATACTATGACGTTTTTATGACCATTTATGCCTTAATATACTATGATGTATTTTTGACATTTTATGCCATACTATACTATGACGTTTTTTAACAGTTTTATGCCATACTGGAATATGACATTTTTTGGCATTTTTGGGCCTAACTGTACTGTATGCTTTCATTCCCTACCATACTATGACGTTTTTATGACCATTTATGCCTTAATATACTATGATGTATTTTTGACATTTTATGCCATACTATACTATGACGTTTTTTGGCAGTTTTATGCCATACTATACTATGTCGTTTTATTCTGTACTATACTATTACGTTTTTTGGCATTTTTATGCCTTATTATACTATGTCGTTTCATTCCTTACCATACTATGACGTTTTTATGACCATTTATGCCTTAATATACTATGATGTATTTTTGACATTTTATGCCATACTATACTATGACGTTTTTTGACAGTTTTATGCCATACTTGACTATGACGTTTTTTGGCATTTTTATGCCTTATTATACTATGTCGTTTCATTCCTTACCATACTATGACGTTTTTATGATCATTTATGCCTTAATATACTATGATGTATTTTTGACATTTTATGCCATACTATACTATGACGTCTTTTAACAGTTTTATGCCATACTGGAATATGACATTTTTTGGCATTTTTGGGCCATACTGTACTATATCCTTTCATTCCCTACAATACTATGACGTTTCTATGACCATTTATGCCTTAATATACTATGATGTATTTTTGACATTTTATGCCATACTATACTATGACGTTTTTTGGCAGTTTTATGCCATACTATAATATGACATTTTTTGGATTTTTTGGGCCTTATTATACTATGTCATTTCATTCCTTACCATACTATGACGTTTTTATGACCATTTATGCCTTAATATACTATGATGTATTTTTGACATTTTATGCCATACTATACTATGACGTTTCTTAACAGTTTTATGCCATACTGGAATATGACATTTTTGGGCCTTACTGTACTATATCCTTTCATTCCCTACCATACTATGACGTTTTTATGACCATTTATGCCTTAATATACTAGGATGTATTTTTGACATTTTATGCCATACTATACTATGACGTTTTTTAACAGTTTTATGCCATACCGGAATATGACATTTTTTGGCATTTTTGGGCCTTACTGTACTATATCCTTTCATTCCCTACCATACTAGAAAGTTTTTATGACCATTTATGCCTTAATATACTATGATGTATTTTTGACATTTTATGCCATACTATACTATGACGTTTTTTAACAGTTTTATGCCATACTGGAATATGACATTTTTGGGCCTTACTGTACTATATCCTTTCATTCCCTACCATACTATGACGTTTCTATGACCATTTATGCCTTAATATACTATGATGTATTTTTGACATTTTATGCCATACTATACTATGATGTTTTTTGACAGTTTTATGCCATACTGGACTATGACGTTTTTTCGCATTTTTATGCCTTATTATACTATGTCGTTTCATTCCTTACCATACTATGACGTTTTTATGACCATTTATGCCTTAATATACTATGATGTTTTTTGACATTTTATGCCATACTATACTATGACGTTTTTTAACAGTTTTATGCCATACTGGAATATGACATTTTTTGGCATTTCTGGGCCTAACTGTACTGTATGCTTTCATTCCCTACCATACTATGACGTTTTTTAACAGTTTTATGCGATACCGGAATATGACATTTTTGGGCCTTATTATACTATGATGTATTTTTGACATTTTATGCCATACTGGACTATGACGTTTTTTGGCATTTTTATGCCTTATTATACTATGTCGTTTCATTCCTTACCATACTATGACGTTTTTATGATCATTTATGCCTTAATATACTATGATGTATTTTTGACATTTTATGCCATACTATACTATGACGTCTTTTAACAGTTTTATGCCATACTGGAATATGACATTTTTTGGCATTTTTGGGCCATACTGTACTATATCCTTTCATTCCCTACAATACTATGACGTTTTTATGACCATTTATGCCTTAATATACTAGGATGTATTTTTGACATTTTATGCCATACTATACTATGACGTTTTTTAACAGTTTTATGCCATACTGGAATATGACATTTTTGGGCCTTACTGTACTATATCCTTTCATTCCCTACCATACTATGACGTTTCTATGACCATTTATGCCTTAATATACTATGATGTATTTTTGACATTTTATGCCTTAATATACTATGATGTTTTTATGACCTTTTATGCCATACTATACTATGACGTTTTTTGGCAGTTTTATGCCATACTATACTATGTCGTTTCATTCCTTACCATACTATGACGTTTTTTGACAGTTTTATGCCATACTATACTATGTCGTTTCATTCCTTACCATACTATGACGTTTTTTGGCATTTTTATGCCTTACTATACTATGATGTTTTTTTGACCTTTTATGCCTTAATATACTATGATGTATTTTTGACATTTTATGCCTTACTATACTATGACGTTTTTATGACCATTTATGCCTTAATATACTATGATGTTTTTTGAAATTTTTATGCCTTACTATACTATGATGTATTTTTGACATTTTATGCCATACTATACTATGACGTTTTTATGACATTTTATGCCTTAATATACTATGATGTTTTTATGACCTTTTATGCCATACTGGAATATGACATTTTTGGGCCTTACTGTACTATATCCTTTCATTCCCTACCATACTATGACGTTTTTATGACCATTTATCCCTTAATATACTAGGATGTATTTTTGACATTTTATGCCATACTATACTATGACGTTTTTTAACAGTTTTATGCCATAATGGAATATGACATTTTTTGTCATTTTTGGGCCTTACTGTACTATATCCTTTCATTCCCTACCATACTATAACGTTTTTATGACCATTTATGCCTTAATATACTATGATGTATTTTTGACATTTTATGCCATACTATACTATGACGTTTTTTGGCATTTTTATGCCTTACTATACTATGTCGTCTTATGCCTTACAATACAATGACGTTTTTATGACCTTTTATGCCTTAATATACTATGTCGTTTCATTCCTTACCATACTATGACGTTTTTATGACCATTTATGCCTTAATATACTAGGATGTATTTTTGACATTTTATGCCATACTATACTATGACGTTTTTTAACAGTTTTATGCCATACTGGAATATGACATTTTTTGGCATTTTTGGGCCTAACTGTACTGTATGCTTTCATTCCCTACCATACTATGACGTTTTTATGACCATTTATGCCTTAATATACTATGATGTATTTTTGACATTTTATGCCATACTATACTATGACGTCTTTTAACAGTTTTATGCCATACTGGAATATGACATTTTTTGGCATTTTTGGGCCATACTGTACTATATCCTTTCATTCCCTACAATACTATGACGTTTTTATGACCATTTATGCCTTAATATACTAGGATGTATTTTTGACATTTTATGCCATACTATACTATGACGTTTCTTAACAGTTTTATGCCATACTGGAATATGACATTTTTGGGCCTTACTGTACTATATCCTTTCATTCCCTACCATACTATGACGTTTTTATGACCATTTATGCCTTAATATACTAGGATGTATTTTTGACATTTTATGCCATACTATACTATGACGTTTTTTGGCAGTTTTATGCCATACTATACTATGACATTTTTTGACAGTTTTATGCCATACTGGACTATAACGTTTTTTGGCATTTTTATGCCTTATTATACTATGTCGTTTCATTCCTTACCATACTATGACGTTTTTATGACCATTTATGCCTTAATATACTATGATGTATTTTTGACATTTTATGCCATACTATACTATGACGTTTCTTAACAGTTTTATGCCATACTGGAATATGACATTTTTGGGCCTTACTGTACTATATCCTTTCATTCCCTACCATACTATGACGTTTTTATGACCATTTATCCCTTAATATACTAGGATGTATTTTTGACATTTTATGCCATACTATACTATGACGTTTTTTAACAGTTTTATGCCATACCGGAATATGACATTTTTTGTCATTTTTGGGCCTTACTGTACTATATCCTTTCATTCCCTACCATACTATAACGTTTTTATGACCATTTATGCCTTAATATACTATGATGTATTTTTGACATTTTATGCCATACTATACTATGACGTTTTTTGGCAGTTTTATGCCATACTATAATATAACATTTTTTGGCATTTTTATGCCTTATTATACTATGTCGTTTCATTCCTTACCATACTATGACGTTTTTATGATCATTTATGCCTTAATATACTATGATGTATTTTTGACATTTTATGCCATACTATACTATGACGTCTTTTAACAGTTTTATGCCATACTGGAATATGACATTTTTTGGCATTTTTGGGCCATACTGTACGATATCCTTTCATTCCCTACAATACTATGACGTTTCTATGACCATTTATGCCTTAATATACTATGATGTATTTTTGACATTTTATGCCATACTATACTATGACATTTTTTGACAGTTTTATGCCATACTGGACTATAACGTTTTTTGGCATTTTTATGCCTTATTATACTATGTCGTTTCATTCCTTACCATACTATGACGTTTTTATGACCATTTATGCCTTAATATACTATGATGTATTTTTGACATTTTATGCCATACTATACTATGACGTTTTTTAACAGTTTTATGCCATACTGGAATATGACATTTTTTGGCATTTTTGGGCCTAACTGTACTGTATGCTTTCATTCCCTACCATACTATGACGTTTTTATGACCATTTATGCCTTAATATACTATGATGTATTTTTGACATTTTATGCCATACTATACTATGACGTTTTTTGACAGTTTTATGCCATACTGGACTATGACGTTTTTTGGCATTTTTATGCCTTATTATACTATGTCGTTTCATTCCTTACCATACTATGACGTTTTTATGATCATTTATGCCTTAATATACTATGATGTATTTTTGACATTTTATGCCATACTATACTATGACGTCTTTTAACAGTTTTATGCCATACTGGAATATGACATTTTTTGGCATTTTTGGGCCATACTGTACTATATCCTTTCATTCCCTACAATACTATGACGTTTTTATGACCATTTATGCCTTAATATACTAGGATGTATTTTTGACATTTTATGCCATACTATACTATGACGTTTCTTAACAGTTTTATGCCATACTGGAATATGACATTTTTGGGCCTTACTGTACTATATCCTTTCATTCCCTACCATACTATGACGTTTTTATGACCATTTATGCCTTAATATACTATGATGTATTTTTGACATTTTATGCCATACTATACTATGACGTTTTTTAACAGTTTTATGCCATACCGGAATATGACATTTTTTGTCATTTTTGGGCCTTACTGTACTATATCCTTTCATTCCCTACCATACTATAACGTTTTTATGACCATTTATGCCTTAATATACTATGATGTATTTTTGACATTTTATGCCATACTATACTATGACGTTTTTTAACAGTTTTATGCCATACTGGAATATGACATTTTTGGGCCTTACTGTACTATATCCTTTCATTCCCTACCATACTATGACGTTTCTATGACCATTTATGCCTTAATATACTATGATGTATTTTTGACATTTTATGCCATACTATACTATGATGTTTTTTGACAGTTTTATGCCATACTGGACTATGACGTTTTTTGGCATTTTTATGCCTTATTATACTATGTCGTTTCATTCCTTACCATACTATGACGTTTTTATGACCATTTATGCCTTAATATACTATGATGTATTTTTGACATTTTATGCCATACTATACTATGACGTTTTTTAACAGTTTTATGCCATACTGGAATATGACATTTTTTGGCATTTTTGGGCCTAACTGTACTGTATGCTTTCATTCCCTACCATACTATGACGTTTTTATGACCATTTATGCCTTAATATACTATGATGTATTTTTGACATTTTATGCCATACTATACTATGACGTTTTTTGACAGTTTTATGCCATACTGGACTATGACGTTTTTTGGCATTTTTATGCCTTATTATACTATGTCGTTTCATTCCTTACCATACTATGACGTTTTTATGATCATTTATGCCTTAATATACTATGATGTATTTTTGACATTTTATGCCATACTATACTATGACGTCTTTTAACAGTTTTATGCCATACTGGAATATGACATTTTTTGGCATTTTTGGGCCATACTGTACTATATCCTTTCATTCCCTACAATACTATGACGTTTTTATGACCATTTATGCCTTAATATACTAGGATGTATTTTTGACATTTTATGCCATACTATACTATGACGTTTCTTAACAGTTTTATGCCATACTGGAATATGACATTTTTGGGCCTTACTGTACTATATCCTTTCATTCCCTACCATACTATGACGTTTTTATGACCATTTATGCCTTAATATACTATGATGTATTTTTGACATTTTATGCCATACTATACTATGACGTTTTTTAACAGTTTTATGCCATACCGGAATATGACATTTTTTGTCATTTTTGGGCCTTACTGTACTATATCCTTTCATTCCCTACCATACTATAACGTTTTTATGACCATTTATGCCTTAATATACTATGATGTATTTTTGACATTTTATGCCATACTATACTATGACGTTTTTTAACAGTTTTATGCCATACCGGAATATAACATTTTTTGGCATTTTTGGGCCTTACTGTACTATATCCTTTCATTCCCTACCATACTATAACGTTTTTATGACCATTTATGCCTTAATATACTATGATGTATTTTTGACATTTTATGCCATACTATACTATGACGTTTTTTGGCAGTTTTATGCCATACTATAATATGACATTTTTTGGCATTTTTATGCCTTATTATACTATGTCATTTCATTCCTTACCATACTATGACTTTTTTATGACCATTTATGCCTTAATATACTATGATGTATTTTTGACATTTTATGCCATACTATACTATGACGTTTTTTGGCAGTTTTATGCCATACTATACTATGACGTTTTTTGGCATTTTTATGCCTTATTATACTATGTCGTTTCATTCCTTACCATACTATGACGTTTTTATGACCATTTATGCCTTAATATACTATGATGTATTTTTGACATTTTATGCCATACTATACTATGACGTTTTTTAACAGTTTTATGCCATACTGGAATATGACATTTTTTGGCATTTTTGGGCCTAACTGTACTGTATGCTTTCATTCCCTACCATACTATGACGTTTTTATGACCATTTATGCCTTAATATACTATGATGTATTTTTGACATTTTATGCCATACTATACTATGACGTTTTTTGACAGTTTTATGCCATACTGGACTATGACGTTTTTTCGCATTTTTATGCCTTATTATACTATGTCGTTTCATTCCTTACCATACTATGACGTTTTTATGACCATTTATGCCTTAATATACTATGATGTATTTTTGACATTTTATGCCATACTATACTATGACGTTTTTTAACAGTTTTATGCCATACTGGAATATGACATTTTTTGGCATTTTTGGGCCTAACTGTACTGTATGCTTTCATTCCCTACCATACTATGACGTTTTTATGACCATTTATGCCTTAATATACTATGATGTATTTTTGACATTTTATGCCATACTATACTATGACGTTTTTTGACAGTTTTATGCCATACTGGACTATGACGTTTTTTGGCATTTTTATGCCTTATTATACTATGTCGTTTCATTCCTTACCATACTATGACGTTTTTATGACCATTTATGCCTTAATATACTATGATGTATTTTTGACATTTTATGCCATACTATACTATGACGTTTCTTAACAGTTTTATGCCATACTGGAATATGACATTTTTGGGCCTTACTGTACTATATCCTTTCATTCCCTACCATACTATGACGTTTTTATGACCATTTATGCCTTAATATACTAGGATGTATTTTTGACATTTTATGCCATACTATACTATGACGTTTTTATGACATTTTTTGACAGTTTTATGCCATACCGGAATATGACATTTTTTGTCATTTTTGGGCCTTACTGTACTATATCCTTTCATTCCCTACCATACTATAACGTTTTTATGACCATTTATGCCTTAATATACTATGATGTATTTTTGACATTTTATGCCATACTATACTATGACGTTTTTTGGCAGTTTTATGCCATACTATAATATAACATTTTTTGGCATTTTTATGCCTTATTATACTATGTCGTTTCATTCCTTACCATACTATGACGTTTTTATGATCATTTATGCCTTAATATACTATGATGTATTTTTGACATTTTATGCCATACTATACTATGACGTCTTTTAACAGTTTTATGCCATACTGGAATATGACATTTTTTGGCATTTTTGGGCCATACTGTACGATATCCTTTCATTCCCTACAATACTATGACGTTTCTATGACCATTTATGCCTTAATATACTATGATGTATTTTTGACATTTTATGCCATACTATACTATGACATTTTTTGACAGTTTTATGCCATACTGGACTATAACGTTTTTTGGCATTTTTATGCCTTATTATACTATGTCGTTTCATTCCTTACCATACTATGACGTTTTTATGACCATTTATGCCTTAATATACTATGATGTATTTTTGACATTTTATGCCATACTATACTATGATGTTTTTTAACAGTTTTATGCCATACTGGAATATGACATTTTTTGGCATTTTTGGGCCTAACTGTACTGTATGCTTTCATTCCCTACCATACTATGACGTTTTTATGACCATTTATGCCTTAATATACTATGATGTATTTTTGACATTTTATGCCATACTGGACTATGACGTTTTTTGGCATTTTTATGCCTTATTATACTATGTCGTTTCATTCCTTACCATACTATGACGTTTTTATGACCATTTATGCCTTAATATACTATGATGTATTTTTGACATTTTATGCCATACTATACTATGACGTTTCTTAACAGTTTTATGCCATACTGGAATATGACATTTTTGGGCCTTACTGTACTATATCCTTTCATTCCCTACCATACTATGACGTTTTTATGACCATTTATCCCTTAATATACTAGGATGTATTTTTGACATTTTTTGCCATACTATACTATGACGTTTTTTAACAGTTTTATGCCATACCGGAATATGACATTTTTTGTCATTTTTGGGCCTTACTGTACTATATCCTTTCATTCCCTACCATACTATAACGTTTTTATGACCATTTATGCCTTAATATACTATGATGTATTTTTGACATTTTATGCCATACTATAATATAACATTTTTTGGCATTTTTATGCCTTATTATACTATGTCGTTTCATTCCTTACCATACTATGACGTTTTTATGACCATTTATGCCTTAATATACTATGATGTATTTTTGACATTTTATGCCATACTATACTATGACGTTTCTTAACAGTTTTATGCCATACTGGAATATGACATTTTTGGGCCTTACTGTACTATATCCTTTCATTCCCTACCATACTATGACGTTTTTATGACCATTTATCCTTAATATACTAGGATGTATTTTTGACATTTTTTGCCATACTATACTATGACGTTTTTTAACAGTTTTATGCCATACCGGAATATGACATTTTTTGTCATTTTTGGGCCTTACTGTACTATATCCTTTCATTCCCTACCATACTATAACGTTTTTATGACCATTTATGCCTTAATATACTATGATGTATTTTTGACATTTTATGCCATACTATACTATGACGTTTTTTGGCAGTTTTATGCCATACTATAATATAACATTTTTTGGCATTTTTATGCCTTACTATACTATGACATTTTTTGGCATTTTTATGCCTTATTATACTATGTCGTTTCATTCCTTACCATACTATGACGTTTTTATGATCATTTATGCCTTAATATACTATGATGTATTTTTGACATTTTATGCCATACTATACTATGACGTCTTTTAACAGTTTTATGCCATACTGGAATATGACATTTTTTGGCATTTTTGGGCCATACTGTACGATATCCTTTCATTCCCTACAATACTATGACGTTTCTATGACCATTTATGCCTTAATATACTATGATGTATTTTTGACATTTTATGCCATACTATACTATGACATTTTTTGACAGTTTTATGCCATACTGGACTATAACGTTTTTTGGCATTTTTATGCCTTATTATACTATGTCGTTTCATTCCTTACCATACTATGACGTTTTTATGACCATTTATGC
The DNA here is from genome assembly GCF_021018895.1 of Seriola aureovittata. Lineage (NCBI taxonomy): Eukaryota > Metazoa > Chordata > Actinopteri > Carangiformes > Carangidae > Seriola > Seriola aureovittata. The sequence goes on from NC_079381.1 coordinate 6,128,637, forward strand.
CTTAATATACTATGATGTATTTTTGACATTTTATGCCATACTATACTATGATGTTTTTTTGACATTTTATGCCATACTGGAATATGACATTTTTTGGCATTTTTGGGCCTAACTGTACTGTATGCTTTCATTCCCTACCATACTATGACGTTTTTATGACCATTTATGCCTTAATATACTATGATGTATTTTTGACATTTTATGCCATACTGGACTATGACGTTTTTTGGCATTTTTATGCCTTATTATACTATGTCGTTTCATTCCTTACCATACTATGACGTTTCTATGACCATTTATGCCTTAATATACTATGATGTATTTTTGACATTTTATGCCATACTATACTATGACATTTTTTGACAGTTTTATGCCATACTGGACTATAACGTTTTTTGGCATTTTTATGCCTTATTATACTATGTCGTTTCATTCCATACCATACTATGACGTTTTTATGACCATTTATGCCTTAATATACTATGATGTATTTTTGACATTTTATGCCATACTATATTATGACGTTTCTTAACAGTTTTATGCCATACTATACTATGACGTTTCTTAACAGTTTTATGCCATACAGGAATATGACATTTTTGGGCCTTACTGTACTATATCCTTTCATTCCCTACCATACTATGACGTTTTTATGACCATTTATGCCTTAATATACTATGATGTATTTTTGACATTTTATGCCATACTATACTATGACGTTTTTTGGCATTTTTATGCCATACTATACTATGACGTTTTTTGGCATTTTCATGCCTTATTATACTATGTCGTTTCATTCCTTACCATACTATGACGTTTTTATGACCATTTATGCCTTAATATACTATGATGTATTTTTGACATTTTATGCCATACTATACTATGACGTTTTTTAACAGTTTTATGCCATACTGGAATATGACATTTTTTGGCATTTTTGGGCCTAACTGTACTGTATGCTTTCATTCCCTACCATACTATGACGTTTTTATGACCATTTATGCCTTAATATACTATGATGTATTTTTGACATTTTATGCCATACTATACTATGACGTTTTTTGACAGTTTTATGCCATACTGGACTATGACGTTTTTTGGCATTTTTATGCCTCACTTTACTATGTCGTTTTTTGACATTTTATGCCTTATTATACTATGTCGTTTCATTCCTTACCATACTATGACGTTTTTATGACCATTTATGCCTTAATATACTATGATGTATTTTTGACATTTTATGCCATACTGGACTATGACGTTTTTTGGCATTTTTATGCCTTATTATACTATGTCGTTTCATTCCTTACCATACTATGACGTTTTTATGACCATTTATGCCTTAATATACCATGATGTTTTTTTTTACATTTTTATGCCATACTATACTATGATGTATTTTTGACATTTTATGCCATACTATACTATGACGTTTTTTGACATTTTATGCCATACTATACTATGACGTTTTTTAACAGTTTTATGCCATACCGGAATATGACATTTTTTGGCATTTTTGGGCCTTACTGTACTATATCCTTTCATTCCCTACCATACTATAACGTTTTTATGACCATTTATGCCTTAATATACTATGATGTATTTTTGACATTTTATGCCATACTATACTATGACGTTTTTTGGCAGTTTTATGCCATACTATAATATAACATTTTTTGGCATTTTTATGCCTTATTATACTATGTCGTTTCATTCCTTACCATACTATGACGTTTTTATGATCATTTATGCCTTAATATACTATGATGTATTTTTGACATTTTATGCCATACTATACTATGATGTTTTTTAACAGTTTTATGCCATACTGGAATATGACATTTTTTGGCATTTTTGGGCCTAACTGTACTGTATGCTTTCATTCCCTACCATACTATGACGTTTTTATGACCATTTATGCCTTAATATACTATGATGTTTTTTTTTACATTTTTATGCCATACTGGACTATGACGTTTTTTGGCATTTTTATGCCTTATTATACTATGTCGTTTCATTCCTTACCATACTATGACGTTTTTATGACCATTTATGCCTTAATATACTATGATGTATTTTTGACATTTTATGCCATACTATACTATGACGTTTTTTAACAGTTTTATCCCATACTATACTATGACGTTTTTTGGCATTTTTATGCCTTATTATACTATGTCGTTTCATTCCTTACCATACTATGACGTTTTTATGACCATTTATGCCTTAATATACTATGACGTTTTTTAACAGTTTTATGCCATACTGGAATATGACATTTTTTGGCATTTTTGGGCCTAACTGTACTGTATGCTTTCATTCCCTACCATACTATGACGTTTTTATGACCATTTATGCCTTAATATACTATGATGTATTTTTGACATTTTATGCCATACTATACTATGACGTTTTTTGACAGTTTTATGCCATACTGGACTATGACGTTTTTTCGCATTTTTATGCCTTATTATACTATGTCGTTTCATTCCTTACCATACTATGACGTTTTTATGACCATTTATGCCTTAATATACTATGATGTATTTTTGACATTTTATGCCATACTGGACTATGACGTTTTTTGGCATTTTTATGCCTTATTATACTATGTCGTTTCATTCCTTACCATACTATGACGTTTTTATGACCATTTATGCCTTAATATACTATGATGTATTTTTGACATTTTATGCCATACTATACTATGACGTTTTTTGACATTTTATGCCATACTATACTATGACGTTTTTTAACAGTTTTATGCCATACCGGAATATGACATTTTTTGGCATTTTTTGGCCTTACTGTACTATATCCTTTCATTCCCTACCATACTATAACGTTTTTATGACCATTTATGCCTTAATATACTATGATGTATTTTTGACATTTTATGCCATACTATACTATGACGTTTTTTGGCAGTTTTATGCCATACTATACTATGACGTTTTTTGGCATTTTTATGCCTTATTATACTATGTCGTTTCATTCCTTACCATACTATGACGTTTTTATGACCATTTATGCCTTAATATACTATGATGTATTTTTGACATTTTATGCCATACTATACTATGACATTTTTTGGCATTTTTATGCCTTATTATACTATGTGATTTTATTCCTTACCATACTATGACGTTTTTATGACCATTTATGCCTTAATATACTATGATGTATTTTTGACATTTTATGCCATACTATACTATGACGTTTTTTAACAGTTTTATGCCATATTGGAATATGACATTTTTTGGCATTTTTATGCCTTACTATACTATGTCGTTTCATTCCTTACCATACTATGACGTTTTTATGACCATTTATGCCTTAATATACTATGATGTATTTTTGACATTTTATGCCATACTATACTATGACGTTTCTTAACAGTTTTATGCCATACTGGAATATGACATTTTTGGGCCTTACTGTACTATATCCTTTCATTCCCTACCATACTATGACGTTTTTATGACCATTTATGCCTTAATATACTATGATGTATTTTTGACATTTTATGCCATACTATACTATGACGTTTTTTAACAGTTTTATCCCATACTATACTATGACGTTTTTTGGCATTTTTATGCCTTATTATACTATGTCGTTTCATTCCTTACCATACTATGACGTTTTTATGACCATTTATGCCTTAATATACTATGATGTATTTTTGACATTTTATGCCATACTATACTATGACATTTTTTGGCATTTTTATGCCTTATTATACTATGTGATTTTATTCCTTACCATACTATGACGTTTTTATGACCATTTATGCCTTAATATACTATGATGTATTTTTGACATTTTATGCCATACTATACTATGACGTTTTTTAACAGTTTTATGCCATATTGGAATATGACATTTTTTGGCATTTTTATGCCTTACTATACTATGTCGTTTCATTCCTTACCATACTATGACGTTTTTATGACCATTTATGCCTTAATATACTATGATGTATTTTTGACATTTTATGCCATACTATACTATGACGTTTTTTAACAGTTTTATGCCATACTGGAATACGACATTTTTGGGCCTTACTGCACTATATCCTTTCATTCCCTACCATACTATGACGTTTTTATGACCATTTATGCCTTAATATACTATGATGTATTTTTGACATTTTATGCCATACTATAATATGACGTTTTTTGGCAGTTTTATGCCATACTATACTATGACATTTTTTGACATTTTTATGCCTTATTATACTATGTCATTTCATTCCTTACCATACTATGACGTTTTTATGACCATTTATGCCTTAATATACTATGATGTATTTTTGACATTTTATGCCATACTATACTATGACGTTTTTTGGCAGTTTTATGCCATACTATACTATGACGTTTTTTAACAGTTTTATGCCATACTGGAATATGACATTTTTTGGCATTTTTGGGCCTTACTGTACTATATCCTTTCATTCCCTACCATACTATGACGTTTTTATGACCATTTATGCCTAAATATACTATGATGTATTTTTGATATTTTATGCCATACTATACTATGACGTTTTTTGACAGTTTTATGCCATACTGGACTATGACGTTTTTTCGCATTTTTATGCCTTATTATACTATGTCGTTTCATTCCTTACCATACTATGACGTTTTTATGACCATTTATGCCTTAATATACTATGATGTATTTTTGACATTTTTTGCCATACTATACTATGACGTTTTGTGGCAGTTTTATGCCATACTATACTATGACATTTTTTGGCATTTTTATGACTTATTATACTATGTCATTTCATTCCTTACCATACTATGACGTTTTTATGACCATTTATGCCTTAATATACTATGATGTATTTTTGACATTTTATGCCATACTATACTGTGACGTTTTTTAACAGTTTTATGCCATACTGGAATATGACATTTTTTGGCATTTTTGGGCCTTACTGTACTATATCCTTTCATTCCCTACCATACTATGACGTTTTTATGACCATTTATGCCTTAATATGCTATGATGTATTTTTGATATTTTATGCCATACTATACTATGACGTTTTTTGACAGTTTTATGCCATACTGGACTATGACATTTTTTCGCATTTTTATGCCTTATTATACTATGTCGTTTCATTCCTTACCATACTATGACGTTTTTATGACCATTTATGCCTTAATATACTATGATGTATTTTTGACATTTTATGCCATACTATACTATGACATTTTTTGGCATTTTTATGCCTTATTATACTATTTGATTTCATTCCTTACCATACTATGACGTTTTTATGACCATTTATGCCTTAATATACTATGATGTATTTTTGACATTTTATGCCATACTATACTATGACGTTTTTTAACAGTTTTATGCCATATTGGAATATGACATTTTTGGGCCTTACTGTACTATATCCTTTCATTCCCTACCATACTATGACGTTTTTATGACCATTTATGCCTTAATATACTATGATGTATTTTTGACATTTTATGCCATACTATACTATGACGTTTTTTAACAGTTTTATGCCATACTGGAATATGACATTTTTGGGCCTTACTGTACTATATCCTTTCATTCCCTACCATACTATGACGTTTCTATGACCATTTATGCCTTAATATACTATGATGTATTTTTGTCATTTTATGCCATACTATATTATGATGTTTTTTGACAGTTTTATGCCATACTGGACTATGACGTTTTTTCGCATTTTTATGCCTTATTATACTATGTCGTTTCATTCCTTACCATACTATGACGTTTTTATGACCATTTATGCCTTAATATACTATGATGTATTTTTGACATTTTATGCCATACTATACTATGACGTTTTTTAACAGTTTTATGCCATACTGGAATATGACATTTTTTGGCATTTTTGGGCCTAACTGTACTTTATGCTTTCATTCCCTACCATACTATGACGTTTTTATGACCATTTATGCCTTAATATACTATGATGTATTTTTGACATTTTATGCCATACTATACTATGACGTTTTTTGACAGTTTTATGCCATACTGGACTATGACGTTTTTTGGCATTTTTATGCCTTATTATACTATGTCGTTTCATTCCTTACCATACTATGACGTTTTTATGACCATTTATGCCTTAATATACTATGATGTATTTTTGACATTTTATGCCATACTATATTATGACGTTTTTTGGCAGTTTTATGCCATACTATAATATGACATTTTTTGGCATTTTTATGCCTTATTATACTATGTCGTTTCATTCCTTACCATACTATGACGTTTTTATGACCATTTATGCCTTAATATACTATGATGTATTTTTGACATTTTATGCCATACTATACTATGACGTTTCTTAACAGTTTTATGCCATACTGGAATATGACATTTTTGGGCCTTACTGTACTATATCCTTTCATTCCCTACCATACTATGACGTTTTTATGACCATTTATCCCTTAATATACTAGGATGTATTTTTGACATTTTATGCCATACTATACTATGACGTCTTTTAACAGTTTTATGCCATACTGGAATATGACATTTTTTGGCATTTTTGGGCCATACTGTACGATATCCTTTCATTCCCTACAATACTATGACGTTTCTATGACCATTTATGCCTTAATATACTATGATGTATTTTTGACATTTTATGCCATACTATACTATGACATTTTTTGACAGTTTTATGCCATACTGGACTATAACGTTTTTTGGCATTTTTATGCCTTATTATACTATGTCATTTCATTCCTTACCATACTATGACGTTTTTATGACCATTTATGCCTTAATATACTATGATGTATTTTTGACATTTTATGCCATACTATACTATGATGTTTTTTAACAGTTTTATGCCATACTGGAATATGACATTTTTTGGCATTTTTGGGCCTAACTGTACTGTATGCTTTCATTCCCTACCATACTATGACGTTTTTATGACCATTTATGCCTTAATATACTATGATGTATTTTTGACATTTTATGCCATACTGGACTATGACGTTTTTTGGCATTTTTATGCCTTATAATACTATGTCGTTTCATTCCTTACCATACTATGACGTTTCTATGACCATTTATGCCTTAATATACTATGATGTATTTTTGACATTTTATGCCATACTATACTATGACATTTTTTGACAGTTTTATGCCATACTGGACTATAACGTTTTTTGGCATTTTTATGCCTTATTATACTATGTCGTTTCATTCCTTACCATACTATGACGTTTTTATGACCATTTATGCCTTAATATACTATGATGTATTTTTGACATTTTATGCCATACTATATTATGACGTTTCTTGACAGTTTTATGCCATACTATACTATGACGTTTCTTAACAGTTTTATGCCATACTGGAATATGACATTTTTGGGCCTTACTGTACTATATCCTTTCATTCCCTACCATACTATGACGTTTTTATGACCATTTATGCCTTAATATACTATGATGTATTTTTGACATTTTATGCCATACTATACTATGACGTTTTTTAACAGTTTTATCCCATACTATACTATGACGTTTTTATGACCATTTATGCCTTAATATACTATGATGTATTTTTGACATTTTATGCCATACTGGACTATGACGTTTTTTGGCATTTTTATGCCTTATTATACTATGTCGTTTCATTCCTTACCATACTATGACGTTTCTATGACCATTTATGCCTTAATATACTATGATGTATTTTTGACATTTTATGCCATACTATACTATGACGTTTTTTGACATTTTATGCCATACTATACTATGACGTTTTTTAACAGTTTTATGCCATACCGGAATATGACATTTTTTGGCATTTTTGGGCCTTACTGTACTATATCCTTTCATTCCCTACCATACTATGACGTTTTTATGACCATTTATGCCTTAATATACTATGATGTATTTTTGATATTTTATGCCATACTATACTATGACTTTTTTTGACAGTTTTATGCCATACTGGACTATGACGTTTTTTCGCATTTTTATGCCTTATTATACTATGTCGTTTCATTCCTTACCATACTATGACGTTTTTATGACCATTTATGCCTTAATATACTATGATGTATTTTTGACATTTTATGCCATACTATACTATGACTTTATACCTTACTATACTATGACATTTTTTGGCAGTTTTATGCCATACTATACTATGACGTTTTTTAACAGTTTTATGCCATACTGGAATATGACATTTTTTGGCATTTTTGGGCCTTACTGTACTATATCCTTTCATTCCCTACCATACTATGACGTTTTTATGACCATTTATGCCTTAATATGCTATGATGTATTTTTGATATTTTATGCCATACTATACTATGACGTTTTTTGACAGTTTTATGCCATACTGGACTATGACGTTTTTTGATATTTTTATGACATTTTATGCCTTATTATACTATGTCGTCTTATTCCTTACCATACTATGACGTTTTTATGACATTTTATGCCTTAATATACCATGATGTTTTTTTGACCTTTTATGCCATACTATACTATGATGTTTTTTGACAGTTTTATGCCATACTATACTATGACGTTTTTTGGCATTTTTATGCCTTATTATACTATGTCGTTTCATTCCTTACCATACTATGACGTTTTTATGACCATTTATGCCTTAATATACTATGATGTATTTTTGACATTTTATGCCATACTATACTATGACATTTTTTGGCATTTTTATGCCTTATTATACTATTTGATTTTATTCCTTACCATACTATGACGTTTTTATGACCATTTATGCCTTAATATACTATGATGTATTTTTGACATTTTATGCCATAATATACTATGACGTTTTTTAACAGTTTTATGCCATATTGGAATATGACATTTTTGGGCCTTACTGTACTATATCCTTTCATTCCCTACCATACTATGACGTTTTTATGACCATTTATGCCTTAATATACTATGATGTATTTTTGACATTTTATGCCATACTATACTATGACCTTTTTATACCTTACTATATTATGACGTTTTTATACCTTACTATACTATGATGTTTTTATGCCTTACTGTACTATGATATCTTTATGACATGGTCACAAAGCAACCTGATATATGCGGTCAAATGCAGTGAGGAGTGCAATGACCTATATATTGGGGAAACAAAACAACCGTTAAACAAACGTATGGCCCAACACAGAAGGGCAAACTCTTCAGGCCCTGTCTCAGCTGTCTACTCCCACCTAAAGGAAAAGGCACACTCCTTTGAAGACAGCATTGTCGAAATCTTGGACAGGGAGGACAGATGGTTTGAAAGGGGAGTCAAGGAAGCCATCTATGTAAAAGTGGAGAGGCCATCGCTAAACAGGGGAGGGGGTCTGCGACACCATCTATCCCCCATCTACAATGTCGCCCTTTTATCGGTACCCAGGAGAGTCAACAACATAACCTCAGACGACTCTCAACGATCGACATCCACGTCATCTGGTTTTGTTTGGTGACACCCTAGGGGGTCACATGTCACACGCTGGGGGGGTCGTCCCCAGGTTTGAACACTGAGGAATTGTGGTGTGTGAGTTCCTTTGTCCAGTGGAGAAAAGAAACATCTGGTTTCTTGAATGATGAGTCCCAACATATATATATATACATCCAGGGATAAATATATTTTTTATATATATATATATAAAACATATTTATCCCTGGATATATATAGATAGACATTTATAAAATATATTGAATACATTGTAATAGTAGTAAAATAGTAAAATGCAACTTCATTAAAACAACATTTTGTATGCTCTATATGATTTTCTTAATCATCTCTTATTAAATTTATATTTACACATATAATATGAACATATACTGACAGGCCTTAGGATGGATATATATTTATGTAATATATGTCTATGATTTAAACCTATAATATATACATACTAGAATAAATGTTTCTATTAGCTCGACATATATATCAATATATGACATTCAATTTCTAACAGGTTTCACATGTAATTTTTAAATATACAGGCTATACTGTATATACATATTTGATTTTACTTCATATTTACATATGTTTCATATATAGAGACTAAACAAATATATATATTACATTTGCGAATGAACATTTCTGAATGTAAATTGAGATATTTACTGTTTGTTGATAAACCAATTTTTTTTGACAACATTAAAAAGTCAATCTCTGTGTTTTGGCGGGGTAGTGGAATTGTTGCGGCCCTACGAATGTTGAGACCAAACCTACGCCCTTGAGTAAATCCAATTCTGCTTTGGACCCCATAAAGGCTGGGGCTGGCTTTGTTCAAACTGCTCCCAATTCATATACATCTAAAACATGATGTTTTGCAATGGATTCCAAGCCAGGTTGGCAACTACTGGTTTAAACTTCAAATAGTATATTTTAAAGGCTAATCATATGTTGTAAGTATAGCTGTTAAAAAAAGTACAATATTAATAGTAGTATAAAGAAGCATAAAATGAAAAGTTTAAGTCAAGTACAGGTGTCACAAAATTGTATTTAAGAATAGTACTGTGCTTGAATAAAAGAAGCCTACTTAACATTATACATTATTATAGAAACTACTTAAACCCATGTGGCAGCAAAAGTAATCCACCTCTCTGCTATACCTTTGTATGCTCAGCATGTACCAAGCAGTGGCTAAATGCTTTGCTGCTGTTGGACAGTTACATTTACAATTATGGATACTCTGAAATTAAATAGTCTCTTTTACAGTGCCTAAACTATTTTTTCAGAGCTATAAATACACTGGCTTCAGAGAGTATTCAAACCCCCTCAATTTTTTGCACACTTTATTGTGCTGTAGATTGAATTTTAAATGTACAAAACTAAAATTTTACCCATCAATCTACACTCGGTTGCGTATAATGACATGACACAGTGACAATGAGAAAAATGAAAAACTGAAATGTCTTATTTCCTCTGCTGCCAGACTATGGTCAGGTACCTGCTGTTTGCTTTAATTATCCTTGAGGTGTGACGACAAATTGACTGGAGCCCACCTGTGGCAGACTGGAGTGATAGGACACAGTTTAGAAAGGCACAGACCTGTGTATATGAGATCCCAATATTCACACTGCCTGTCAGCACAAAAACCAAACCACCTAGTCCAGGGAACACCATGTTTTCACTTTGTTGTTATTGAGTGTATATTGGGAAAAAAAAATGCCTTTGACTTTGTTTGGCCCTATGGACTAAACAAGCTGCTTTACAGTTTACAATAATAATTAGATTTTCTGATCTCAAATAACTGAGAGAATAAAAACAAAGGTTAAGGTTTGAATACCAAAACACCTGATGACAAGTGTACCTGAGAAAAGATTTCTGTAATTGAATCAACCCTGTAACACTGTCCTTTACACTTAACCTTCTGGTTTTTCCGAGAAATGAAAAGGTCCACATGAAGCGCTAATTACTTTCCCACATTGTCGAAGGTGACAAGAATTTTAGACACAAACCTGCCGTCAGCTCAGTGTTTATTTAAAAGGAACACTTGAGCTGTCACAATTGTTAGCATAACATAAGACGAGATGGGACCGCTGACCTGACAAGTGTACTGACCTTTTCATTCATCAGAAATGAGTCCAAACATGGCGCTTGCTTGTTTTCTGCTTGAAGTCAAACAGTGGCTATAATACAGATCACAGCATCATTTTTATCCACACACTCTGTTATGACAGGGACTCAAGACCTTTAAGTCCATCACTCTGCTCAACTACTGTGAAATAATGTTGTTTAACATTTGACAGCTGCAAAATTTAGGAGAAAATAAAAAGATTTTATGTCCAGGGACTATACGCAGAGCTGATGAAGCCAGAAACAACTTGAATGAAGCAGGAAAGATAACTCAATATGCCAGATGGCAACTGACTGCTATTAAAACAAATGTTTAGTGACATGACTATTAAATGCATCTTATGGTATTCGCTTCTTTTCACATGTGGAGGCTTTAAGTCTTAATTAATTTGTATTCATAGCTGCCAACAGAAAATCAGTTATTAAGTCCACACACATACACTCACAATGAGCTTTAATAATTCCACATGTCAGCACTGAAAAGGTGATAGGAAGAGGTAAATTATTTGCAGTCTGCAATAAAATCACTGAATTTCATGGCAGCACTGGAATATATTGATAAAAAAAACTTGTTTGTGTTGGTGTTCAGTCTGCAGTGTTTTTTTCTTCACTATGAATGGAACAGCTGCAGGATTTGTTCTTCCATAAGGTCTTTAAGGACCTCCACACCCACACAGCCGCTTAAGTTATTCTGAATGATTAAACCTCTGCTCAGGTTGAAGTTTGGAGGAGCTGTGCAAGAAATAACACAAGGCCACCAGACTCTATGTAAGAATGATAAAGATATATATACAGTCTGTGCACAGCCCTGAAATTAGGACTAATCAGAGAACACAAGTGAAAACAGGTGTGTAGCTGTTGCCAGGTTATTCCTACAGAACCATGATACATCCTGTAAGAGTCACTTCTTTAACAGGACAATGTGATCATACTTCTGCCTTCAACTACTGAGGGATGAGAGGACAACCCAAATAAAAAGTAACCTTCAATAGTGAATTTAGCTGCTGTATGGATTCTGTTGCCACGATGACAGTGAGGTGATGAACAACCTGAAAAGTGTGAATTTTGTTGAAGGCGATGGAACATAACCTTGTCTGTCTAAAAGCACATGTAAGCCAGTTCTTTTGGTGATGCAAAAAACACAACTAACAGAAATAATCCCTCTGATTTTGGTTTATGTTGTTTAACTAAGCTAACATTTTAGCTAATGTTAAACTAATGTTAAACTTACTTACTTTGTCATTGCGTTCAAGACCACTATTGTAGGTCATAATCCCATCAAGAGTAAAATGCTGATGTCATATGTTGTGTTCCCACATCACTTTTTTCACAAAAACAACTAACTAACTAACAAATGCTTGAACCCAAAGTTGCACCCATAATTCACATCAAGTATCATGGGGCTAGGAATAAGATGGAAACTGTGTGTATCTGCAACATCATGGACAACATTACTGTATAATATGTTGGTTGTGGACCATATACTGACTTGCATGTCTGCTGAAATAATTTGATAAATGATGGGACAAAGAAACATGAATATTCTTTTGATGTACTTTTAAAGCTGCATAATCGAGTTTTGGCAAATAGACAAACTCCAAAACAAACTAACAGACACACAGCCATGGGTTTTTATCATGAATGCTAACATATTAGCAAACAATGAACAAATTCTGATTAATACTGCTTTCAGTATTATCAATCGTAAAACCTGACAATGAAAATATCCCATGAGTAACTACTAACTGCAGAGTAGTCAGTCTGCTTCCTGTTTACACTGGCTCATGCATGCACAGTGATATGCGTTTTTAGGTGTGATAGTATGGACAGAGATTACTTCTGATACAGAGCTAAAATGGTTGTTTGGATGGAGACTGTTTTTCCTTTTAAAATGAAAACGTGGTAGTGTGGACGTAGCTTTAGTTTCTATTTGTGGTGGTAGGTGACTAAGGAGGACTAAGGAGGGTTTTGTTGATCGTTTCGTGGCCTGTGTTCTTGGTTGTTGATACACTGAGGAAAAATGGGAAGGCGACAGATCATTCAGGAGCCATGAAATAAAACCGCTTCGTCCAATTTAATTTCTTTTGGCAGGAAGAATTCTTCACCTCTTGTATTACAACACATTATTTTCACGTTCAATGAGACAGAAAATTATTTAAGTAAACAACACAGTGGATAAATTCAAGTAGAATTTGCAAGTGGACTACTCATTCTAACACATTCGCTCAGACATTAGTGCACACACTTGTGTTATGACGTTACACCTGAAAGCTTTTTGCATATGAGAGTTTCATTAAGTTCTTAAGCAGTGGGTGGATTAGGTGTAGTTACAAAACAATTGGGAGTTTTCTTACTTCTACAAGTTATCAATGCTAACGCATCTGAGAGAGTCAGTTAAATTTCAGACTTGGACATACTGTGAGGAGAGGAGACTCAGGAGAGGTCTCAGGGAAGTCTTCCAACTTGATACACAAACGACATTTTCCTCATCGCAAATGATGAGGCCTCTGACTTCCCGATGCAGTTGCAGTTCTCGTCATCTGCTTCGCTCACTGTTCAACATCGTTATTAATCATAATTGCCATTTGTAATGAAACTTCACTTTGCCAAGCCAGCTGATCAGGTTACACGGCACAAGCTTGTCTTTCCAGTAATGGGAGCCTGGATCCATTTATTACAACAGTGTCTGCCTTGATATGACAGCACCTGCAACACTGTTTGAATCTTTTTGAAAATGACAGCCGCATGTTTAATAGGAATCTGATGCATTTATTTCCATGAATTTCCATGAATATCTGAGGTGATGGAGGCAGACACAACAAACCCTGACTGCTCTTCACAGACATGTTGAACCATATACTGGTGCACACACACACACACACACACACACACACACACACACACACACACACACACACACACACACACACACACACAGTAAACAAGCAGAGGTTTGATGACTCTGCCTCTATTAGTCCTGATATTTTGTTGTGAAACATTATTTTTTGAGTTTTTTTGTTTTTCTTTTCTCTTTAAAAAGCAAATACAGCAGCTGCAGTGATAAGCTGTGAATTTGAACAAAAAAAACCCACAAGGATGGATTGTGTCTGTTGGTTTAATATTCAAACTCGTGGTCACTGGAGATGAAAATAAATGTTCTATGTTTACTCACAGACATTATGAAGATTTAAATGAATATATAAACTTTAGATACATTTGTCCTGGCGTGAAATGTCATAGTATATGCTAATATATATATTTTTTGGATCCAGTCATGCCTCTCTAATGAAATGTCAGCATATCTCCTTCTGCCTCTTGTTGCCTAATGCAGCGTAAGATTGAGTCCTCGGCTGCATAATCTGCAGAAATGAGAGCTGCGTGTTATTAGTTATCTGAGACAGTTTAGCTGCTACATAAATGTAAAGTGTTGGAGCTTACAGAGTTTACAAGAGTTTAGACAGAGACATTATCCTCTTGAGCAGTTATAATGCCACTGTACAAATCCCAAAAAGCAATGCAGAATGATGGAAACTTCTTACTTGCACCCTAACCTTAGGTGACTGTGAAATGACAAATTATATTTCTTCTAGAAATGTTTCAACATCCTGCATTTCACAGATAAGCCTTCGCAGGTATTCATCACTGTTATGAAGTCTGTGGGGTAGAAAAAATGCCTTTAATCCAAGCCCAGCAAAGAAAAACAACTCTGTTCATAACAGGGAAAAGCAAAGGATTAAGAGCTAAGAAGAGGCGTGTGACAACTTTTTAAGAAAGATAAGACACTTGAAACATGTTTTTTAAGGCTATTAAACAATGCTCATGTCATGATTTTTAAATGAAACACTCACACACACATTATCTTTACACAGGGTGAATCATGTATTTCTATGAATTCTGTGTGATACGGATAATTAATGAAACCAGCTCATTTCAATAAAGACAAAGAGTGGGTTGGCACACCATAGACATAAATAGGATATAATGCAATCAAATGCAATCAACCTGTAATGAAATCTACCCTTTGCAAAGCTTTGAGTTTTTGTGGTGACTGGTCAGACAGATGTTATTTGTTGAATCTCCTGGCCAATGTTGATGAGGGTCTACTTGTACCCTTTGCTGAAAGCAAATTCTCAGTTGGCCAATGTTATAATAATCTTTCACCCTTTTTAAAGGCTGTAGTAATATATTTTTTATAGCTTCTATTACAGCAGTTTATTCATTCATTCATTAGATAGACCACTTATCTTTTTAGGGTCTCAGGGAACATCCTGACAGGTCACCAGTCTATCACAGGGCTGACAAAAAAACATTCACAATCACATTCACACCTACGGGCAATTTAGAGTCACCAATTAACCTTAGAGTCGCCAATTAACCTGGCCTGCATGTCTTTACCCAGAGGAAACAGCAGTTTAGTTTCTTCAAAATGAATATTCCTTTCATGATGTCACCTTTTATATTCGGGCCAACTCCTGCACATCACAAAAGTAATTATACCGGGATTTTGTGAATTGAATACCAACAACCCACCCCACAGTAAGTAAAGCAACAAATAGAAATTCATGTGCAGCCGCACTAAAATAAGTAATGTTTTAATTAACAGTCCATCAAGACCTGTGCCTGTACAGCTCTGTGTACGGGTGCAAGTCTAATGATGGATAATGATGACTTTCCTCAGCACAAACATTGCAGCAGGGAGGCTGTCCACCAGTTCGTCAATAATTTAACCAATGATCAGTAAATTACACTTTCATGTTATTATTCTCATACAGACAGATGACTGTAAAATGCTTCCAAATGAATGCACTTTTTAAAAATAATAATAATGATAATAATAATAAATACTACATGCTCCCACACACTTCTGCCAGTTATGTTTCATATTGCATTTGAGTGGAGTAAGAGCATGAAAATAGTGCACCCACACAGTTTTTGGCCTCTTGCAGTTCATTGTTTTGGTTTCATGGTACAGATAAACTGACTACCTGCCCAGCACCAAATGGCAGATTAAGAGACAGGCTTGTGAAGAAAGCGGATAATCTGGCTAAAGAGCCAGATATTTCCCACAGGAGTTGGTCCAAATCCATCAAGAGCTAAAAGTAGATTGATTGTTGGACTAATATTCTTGAAGTGGACAGAAACATGACTCAAAATGGGATGGTAATGTTGCTCTGCTGAATAATAACAGCGTTATAGGATGATAATATGTCAAGACGGTGAGTTATTCTGCCTCCTAGTGGCCACAAATCCGCAAATGCAGCTTTAACGACAACACACATATTCAAGTTACAGAAGAACAGGGACCTCAGACAGTTGCTGGTTGAATTCTTCATGCATCAGTTTTAAACAGCCAGTGAATGATTTCATTTTCCAGTGTTTGCATGGGGAAGACACATCAATAGTCTATCACCAAGACTAAGAGAAAAGCATCTGACACCATTTCATGTATGTAACACCAGCACAAGCAATGATGTCAAACATTAACATCTCTGACACAGCCACAACAAAAACAAAGAATGAGCATTTAAGCCGTCAGAGGTACAATGAAGGAGTGTAAGGTTTTACCGTCATTTCTCTGTGAAAAATTTCCGTGTTTAGTCCCTTATAAAGCACATATAATACACACGCTCTTACACAATGTGATTCCACTTTCAATTTACATATGAGAATCTCTGCCTTGAGGGATTTTGTGCAATCTGCAGAAACACCACTAGTATATAAAGAAGCGTCGTCTCTGGAGTTCTTTTATAATCTCTTTTCAATGAGATGCTATTATCTCTTTCATTCTTGGCTAAACACAGATGGTTATCCATGCTAACCTTATGTCCTTACTTGCAAAGAATGGCTTGTATTTTTTCACGAAAGAGGTTTAGATATGTTTTTTTTCTCTCGTGTAAATTCATACTTCAGTCTTCCACGTGCTGAGAAGCTTCTCTTGAACATTTTTACGATGAGTGTCCGGTTTGTTAGCAGCTCAATAGTGGTTCTTGAGTGTATACAAAATATTACACTCAACTCTCAAGGTATTGAAATAGACATGAACTCTTAATTCAACCTTACCCTCTGTAGAAATGTCACTTTCAGCTGGCCATGCACTCTGATGCCTCTGAGGAATATATCTGAGGAAAGTTTTACATACTGTAAGTGTTTCCTCCGAGGCAAAACCATTGTACAAGATTGGATGCTCACAGTTCCTACATTGCCTCAACACACCAATCAAACAGCCTCTCCTTTAACCCCAAGAGAAAGACGCAAGACCTTAGCTGACCCGTGAGTGGAGGAATTCTGCGGCACTGGAGTTCGACTTGCTGAGAAACACCACACCTTCAGCAGAGTCTTACTCTGGATTTGTGCACTTTGAGCCTGATCGGGATTGCCGACAGATGGCGAGGACGCTGTCAGGGCCCTGCAGCAACACCATGAGGAAACAGTGGCACTGTCTTGGGCTGAGGGATAAGAGGAATTAGATGTGGGGACTGAACTGGAGAGATAGGTGGTGGTGTGTCCTTGAGCTTTGGCAGTTCTCAGGCAGCGACCGCGGAGCACGTTGTGGAAGGCCTTCTTGAACTCCCGACTGAAGCACGGGTAGATAACGGGGTTAATGCAACTGTTGAGGTAACCCAGCCAGAAGGTTATTTTAAAGATGATTTCAGGGGGCTTACAGGATGGGAAGATGGATCCTAGAGAACACACACAAACAGACAAATCAAAATATGAATTAAAAGAGACACTAATACAGCACTAACACATAATGTTCCAGGAAGAATCAGAAAGCACTTAAGAGAGCCATTACATCTGCCAAGGCTGAACAGGCCTCTGAATTTAAAGTATTATGAAAATAGTTTAAAGTCTGGATTATGTTGATTTTCATATATATATATATATATATATATAATATATTCATCTTCATCGTCATATCATATATAATATTTATAAATTGATAAAAAATATATAGAAAATTGACCACTGAGTTACACTACATGGCCAAAAGTATGTGGACACTCCTTTTTATATACTTTATACCGTGACTTATTTTTCCCAGTTAGGGCCTTTTAGGTCCAGTTAGGTGAAAATTTTACACTACAGGATACAAAGATGTTTCAGACAACAGTGTACGTCCAACTTCTGAGTGAGATCGTTTTCTGTTTCAATCATACTGTGGACTGTAAATAAAGATGGACATAGCCTCCGTACAAACTTCATTTTTCAGCCCCGGAGGTTGCTGCTTGGTTTCAATGTGACAATGCTTCCATGCACAAAGCCAGCTCCACTCAGCCTTGCTGCTAGCTAGTCCCAGTGGCCACTCACAGTATAGCAAGGAAAGTAATCCCTAAAGATCACCATTTTAAAAAAGACATCCGTAAAAATGGTCGACAAGACGCATTGAACTGCAAACGCATGGGAAACACAAATGTGCATGTGCAGGTGGCCACACAACACAGAACAAAAACCTAGAGGCTAGAAAACTTTTCTGGCTCGTGTGCTTGGTGAGCAGCTTTTATGCGAGCCAGTGGGCCCCATTTTGAGTCCGGTATGCAGTTCTTGTAATACATCCAAAATGTACAGAGCGTAGGATTAACTATTTATTTTTTTAAAATGGCTCTGAAAATTTTTTTTATGACGATGGAAATGCATTCACACATTAGACCTCAAAGATATGCACAATGTGAGAAACGCATCAGAGGCTTTATAGGAAAACTCACACACAGGGCATGTTTACATAAATCATGTTGATGTAGCACATCTTATTATTCAAATGCTATTACATTTTACAGGATTGCTAGGAGTTGATATGTGCACATATCTTCTATATGTGGTTACAATAACTACACAAAAGTCACGCCTCCAAAAATTTGGAAATAAATCATTGGAAAACATTTTGATGCATCAAAACACAAAAGAATAACGGTTCAAGGGACCGTTATTCAAATCTGTGGAGCAGATTTGTAAATATTATTCTAATAAACATGCAAGTTCATAGTACAAGACCAAAAATATCTTGATGGAGAAAATAGAAGTTGTTAAATTTCAGTCTGATTGGTCTGATTTTCACCAATTCTGATAAAAGCAGTGATTCATAACTGCTTCATATTGTGTGTATGGAGCCGCAGACACCTCCTATTATGAGCTCTGTCAGCATACTGTGCAAGTGATGGCAGCATGGTTGCACCTACAGTTAAAGGTGGGCAGCCAGAAAGTGCTTCAACACAAAACAGGCTGTTCATCTGAAGAGCTCAGAATTAATGAAAAATAAAATATTCAGTGGTTTTTCACACTCTCAGTCTGGGAATCTCAGACTATCATTGCCTCAGAGCTAGAATCAGCGCTGTGCTGTGAGCCATGAAGGTCTGTCTCAATTGAAATGCATAACTATTCTCGGATGACCGTCTGTCGGGTGACTGAGGATGCCTCCTAGCATTACAGCCCATTAAGCCCCATGCTTGTTATCTGTAACAGCTTTCATAAGAGGGAGCAATAGTTTGGTTCATTCCATTTCATCTCACAGTAGAAGCCTATTCTGCTCCGATGTGGTGTTTCATTTGGTCTGTCTGGTTGCTTGTAATTGAATTTCTTCATGTCCCTTCTGAGAAACTCGAGCGGTGGAGTCGAGGCACGGTGGGGAGGGAGGACGGTCCTGCCTGATGTTGCGTTCAGA
Source organism: Seriola aureovittata (assembly GCF_021018895.1). Taxonomy (NCBI): domain Eukaryota; kingdom Metazoa; phylum Chordata; class Actinopteri; order Carangiformes; family Carangidae; genus Seriola; species Seriola aureovittata. The sequence continues at coordinate 6,148,894 of NC_079381.1, forward strand.
GTAAAAAGTATCATAAAGCAACATTATACAAATGACTCAGGGGGGCAACAGCTTTTGTATCACAGTAGTTGTAGCTACAGGAGGGCTGCTCTTACTTCGGCAGTGTGGCTCCAGATTGAAACATCTCAATGACTATTGTATGGATTGCCGTATACTTGGTACAGATATTCATGGTGCCCAGAAGCTGCATTCTTTATTTCTTTGGCGATCCCCTGACCTTTCCTGTAGCATCCATAGACTGTATATAAAGTTGGACATAGCATAGCATGATGTCACCCATACGTATCTGAAGAGCGGTTTTGAAGCTCAGAGTGAGCTACTCCACTGTTGCCGCCTTGGCAGCGCCTGACTCCACCTAACCCTCGGTTAATCCAAAAATGGGCAAAGACGTGGGCCGTGTGTAGAACTGAGACTTTGTTTCGTTCTCTGGTGCCACCATGTGGTTAATTTGTTGTTCCCAGTGAAGTGTCTTGACAACTATTAAATGGATTGCAATAATATTTGGTAAAAAATTCATGCTCCCCTCAGGATGAACTGTAATAAATGGTGATTCTTTAGCTTTTCAATCTTCAATCTCAGATTCAAATTTGAACTTTTATGACCAAATACCTGTAAAACCATTGACATTCAGCCTAGGCTGTACTTTGTATTTAGTGCTAAATAATAAATGTTAGCATGTTAGAAATAGTAGTTTGACTAAACAAATCCCTACTTGTGGTCCACTCACTACCTTTTTCTGGTGCTTTCAAAAAAAAAAGATCTACAGTTGATATGGTTGAAATCATAACTATTAACCTCGCATGTCAACAGATCCAGCTCCATGACAACAGAGCAAACTCCATTCACTGACTAAGACTATGTGGTATATATAATATGATAATATATACAGTATATTAAATTAGATTTACTTATTGTATAGTGTTAATCCCTCTATTAAAAGACTTGTTATTCTGTTTAGAAGTGACAACAGCTTCCAGTCATTGGAACTGCAATCCTGTTGTTTACATTTGGATTACACATTGAGGTTTTAATATGGCTGGTTATGAATGTAAACACTGGGGAAGAAAAGAGTGAAAGATAACACATATTATTTGCCAGATGATGTGTTTAATCCACGACTCCTCCGTCTTGTATCATATACAGGTCGCTCTCTCCGTGAGATTACAGTCTGAGTGAGTGAATACATGTTTCAGCAACGATCTCACCATCTGTGACCTGGGAGGTAACTGCTGACAAACTGTTACCCTTAAATACACTCGGCCCACTCTGACAGTCACTTATCTCAGTCAAGCCATGAGAGTTATTTCGAAGGCAATTAAGATTTTAGATTAATCTTCACAATGGTTGGTTTCTGTCCTCGCTAACACCTCTGATAACATCACTGTTATCATCTTCTTCGACAGAGTCTGACAAAATCTAGGTATAATTTATCAAAGATAAACTTAAGACTGTCTGGCTTAGTGGGCATTTACCTATTTCCTGAACTCCTGATATTGTTAACTGAAGCTCGTATCTCCTGTGAAATTTTACTGGAACAGCAGAAACAACCTTGATTAGTTCATTATTGCTTCTGCTAAAATTCAAATGAACATTTTATATATTTTTCAGAGTGAAGCAGCGTCAAAGTAATCATTAAAGCTCTTCATCATGACATTAATTAATGACATTAATTAATTCTTGAATCATTCAAATCCCCTTTTCAAATTCAGAAAATATGTTATTTACTCAAAAATTTCAATATCAGATGAATCACTTCAAGGCCCCAGTTTGTGTCTCTCATGCTTTATCGTTACATTCAATCTGTTTTATTCTAAAAGATAAAATTAAGGCAAGTCAAGTCAATTCACATCATAAATTATCTCAAGACAATTTCCAATCCTCCAAAAACCCTGTTTCTCAAAACTTTTCGTTTAACTGCCCTCTCTGGTAGGGAGTTTCATGCCATGGTATTATAGGTGCGTTCCACTATTGCGGTGCGGACTTAATGTGATCCATGCTGGGCTTGAAACAATACATGCTGGATAGATATTTTGTCTGACTTTCACTAGCGCTGCAGAACCTCACCATGTCACACGATTGTAAAACTTTGCAGGACCAAGGCTGCCGCAGTTTTCTGAGTCAGGTGCTGCAGTTGCTCTCCTACTGGGAACCACCTCTGTGACGACTGAACTTTTTCCTGATTGGCTTCAGGCTTCACTGACGTGCATGATGTGTTTTACGGTTTTATTCTAAGAACTTCAGATCCGGAGGCGTTATGTTTCCGTCCGACCCATTCTTGTGAACGCGCTATCTCTGTATCATCTTGAGGGAATTTCTTCATATTACGCACTTACATTCACTTGGACTCAAAGATTAACTGATTAGATTTTGGTGGTCAAAGGTCAAAGGTCACTGTGACGTCACAAAACATGCTTTTGGACATAACCCACAAATTCATACACTAATTATGACACAATTTAACTCAAATGTCCATAAGGATAAAATGAAGTGATGATATTTTATAGCCAAATGGTCAAAGGTCAACTTCACTGTGACATCACAATGCCCTGCAAAAACACATCTGGACATTATTCAATGCAGTCGCTCATGAAGGGGAGACTGTGACCACATTTCCTGCAACTTGGCTGGTTGTCGGAGGCGTACAACTGTCAGGCAGTAATTCTAGTTTACATGTGGACACCAGCACTTTAGTTTTCATTTCTAGCAAGAAAGCTGTAAAAACAGTTCAGTTCAGTTCAGGAGCTTGTTTTTGTAAACGTAGTAATGTCCTTGTTATCCTTTATGTGTCTTTTCTTTTCACTGGTGGGCTTTGTTTTTTATTCTCTCTCTAAAAGTGTTGCTCTAGCAGGTATTTCAATTGTGACTTCACCCCCGAACACCTTCACTCATCGCCCTCGACATTTTCATAACACATAACTTTGATTTTATTTTATGAGTCAAAGCACTGATGTAAACTTGTGCCTAGCCTGAAAATGTTTCAGACCAGCTTTTTGGGTGAGTAAACAGTAGGTACATATAGGTTTCGTCTCAGTCCCTTCATACTCCACCCCTGCAGTCACCGGCACCATCAAGTCATCTGAAGTCCAAAACGAACGCACCTGATGACACACCCTGGAGTACACCTCTACATCTCCGGTTTGAAGATGTTCTTTAATGTTATTTTCTGGTATTTTATATTTTCATACACAATAACCCACTTTCTTCTTACATTTCTTGTGTATGAAAATCTGGACTAATGGAAAGTAACAGTTAATCTAGATAATTGTATCTAATAATGACACTTTTATTTGCAATATTACTTAGAATTCAGCAGGTTGATAGTCTTTTTACCACGCTGCAGATGGAATATTTTCATTCTACAAATATATTCTAAACAGCATTATGTGTTGTTCAATGATTTTTCTGGGTTTTTGAAAGATTGCCAGGGAGTTGTCCTTCAGAAAAACAGACACTCAGCTTTGTGACTTGAATGTTAAACAAATACATGAGGTACAAACCGGGGCTGTGACAGGTTCAGAGCAGAAGAGGTGAGGATGTACCTACCGATGGGTAAGACCAGGAAGAAAGGGAGCCAGCAGAGAACGAAGCACCCGACAACAATGCCAAGAGTCTTGGCTGCCTTCTCTTCTTTGGAGAGCTTCAGTAGCCGCTGCAGGGAAAAGGTGGAGCGTTTATGCCTCTCGCTCCCCTCGTCATCCTCCTGCTTCCCCGTCTGAGCAGCGTTTCCTCTGTGTATCCTCAGCACCACCCCCTCAGTCTCAACCCCTTCCCCCTTACTGCCCCTCCTGATGTTATTTGTCTCCCTCTTCACCACGGTATACACACGGCAGTACATGGCCAGGATGATGGCCAGAGGTATGTAGAAAGATCCTAATGCTGAGAACAAGGCGTAGCCGGGCTCCTCTGTGATTCGGCACACCGTCTCATCCTCCGGGTCGGGCTCCTTCCAGCCAAACAGAGGGCCCACAGATATGGCTGCCGAGAGTCCCCAGAGAGCAGCCACGGCGGTCAGGCCTCGCCGTCCCGTAGCTATAGAAGGGTAACGCAGAGGGTAGCTGACAGCAAGGTAGCGGTCGATAGAGATCACACACAAGCTGAGGATTGAGGCAGTGCAGCAGAGCACGTCCAGAGCGGCCCAGACGCTGCAGAAGGAGCGGCCGAACACCCATCTGCCCAGAGCCTCGGAGGTGGCAGAGAAGGGCAGGACGGCGGAGCTGAGCAAAAGGTCTGCTGCTGCCAGGTTGGCAATGAAGTAATGTGTCACAGAGCGCCAGTGGTGGTGGAACAACACTGACAGGATGACTAGGATGTTACCGAGGACCCCGAACACTGCAAACACCACCAGCACCATCCCCAGAACCACCACCTTGGTAACATCCACCTCTGGGTGGGTGGAGGAGCTGCAGTTGGGACAGCGATCTGCGGCAGAGAGAACACTCATGTTCTCAGCAGGAGCCATTGTAATCAGTTGGGTGTATTGAAGTTGTTAAGGGTCTCGCAGATTGCCCACACTCATGTCACATCTGCTCCACAATTACCACAGGCTCAACCCCCTGCCTTTTCTCCCTGCTCCTCCTAATGCAGGAGATAAAAGCTGTTTATGCTGCACACACTGCTCGTCCAGTTAATTTGCAGATGCTGTGGTTCTTTCCAACTCTCCACCGATCACGTGGCCTTGGCCAGGGTTCCTTGGCAGAGTCACATATTTACAAAGAGAAGCACTGCCACAGTTTGTCATATTCGAGTACAGAAAAGCTGAACAGAAAGGACAAATATTCATGTTTTGAGCGACAGTCGCTGGTGAATTTGGGATGCCATGTTCAGCCATGCTGAAAGGCAGGTTTAGAGCAGGACACCTGTTAAAACAAGAGAAGAGTTAAAGTATATTTAGCAACACATTTATAACCAAAGGCTTTTATAAGACCCCCATAAACAGAGTCATTACCACTGAAGCGCAGTTCTTTCTTTAGCAACAAAGGTACAAATCAAAACTTCACATGTAAAATATAAATTATTAAAGGCGAACTGTTGAAATAAATCATTACAGCATCCAGCTATGATTAAAGGATAAAAATATCACTCAGAGTCTACTGTCTCTCTTTTTGCAATTTCATCTCCTGTCATTACAGCTGTGTTAGAGGACAGGGGTTACACTTGAGTGAACTAACTCGCACCCACAATTTCCTTTTCATCCAAAAAAAAAAAAAAAAATGCAACAACATTACAGCCTGCTTGTCTTTTTGCCTCTTCAAGCAAACATCTGACATCCATACAACATCCCAACGTGTTTTTGATTAACCTTTATTCAACCAGGCAATTTGAAATGAAAGGAAAACATCTCTTTACAGACACAGTGTTCTTCAGCAGAGGATTATACTAGAGGAGGAGAAAAAAAAAAATGAAATAAGATATAAACAAAAAACAACCGCGGTAAAGACAAGGACACCACAGAGGCAATAATAATCCTTGGGGGGAAAAATAAAATCATGTGTGGCATTATGAAAAAAAAAAACCAGCCAGCCATGCAGGGAATACAGAGATAAATGAAAGCAGAGGTCTTTTTTTTTTCTGAAGAGCAAACATTCAGCTGGAGTCTGTGATGACTTCCTTGAAGGTTCTTGCGTCTGAAAACTGGTCTGTAACTCAGCTGCTGGATGACAGGCCAGGAATTAAGCCTTGAGGAGGGCACTATATTACAGCAGCAAAGGCTTTGCCCCCAACCCCCCCCCCCCCCCCCCACCTGATAGACCCACTCAGTACTACTCTCAGTGTACGTGTTGGGAGATCAGGGATGTCATCGAGCGAGATAAACGCCGGCGAGGCAAAACAGAATGAAAAAGCAGCTGCGATAAAGCCTTCAGAGAGCAGAGTCATGCTTGTCACATGTTCACGCAGGATCAAAGGCTTTTTTTCTCACTGCACATCCCACCAAGAGGCGGAACGAAATTCATCCAAATAAACACTTGATGCTGGGATTTCCACGTCAGTGGCCAGAGGGGGAAATGAAATGAAACAGGCGGTGAATGGATATCGGATTGTTTCAGCAGAATGGCTCAGGGCAGTGTTATTTGGAATACATTTTGGGTTATAATGAGATTTCTCAGTGTGACGAAGTGACTGCGGAAGGAGATTAACCGCATCTAAAAAAGCAGACCTGTGTTTTAGGACTGCTGTCAAACAGCCCGTACATAGACACTGACCTGAGGTAATAAAGTAAAACCATTTCAACAATGACACCAACAACATCATTCAGGAAATGAAAGAGGCCATGCACTATTCCCAACTTCTGCAGCGCTGCACTGTAAGCAAGCCGCTGCAATCTGTACCGGAGCAGCAGGTCTGGGACAGGTGACACGTCCATGTTCTGAACCTACACATGCAAATGAAATGTAATGTGTTCCGACACATGGCACACTTCGCACTTTATTCACACGCGCCCAATTGGCGCCTGCCGCGAGGTGGAACGCACAGTCTAATCTGTAGAATAAAAACTCCCCTACATGTCTTTCCACTTCATGTTACATTCATGCATGTATTCATATGGAATGGGCAGCGGGGTGATAGCAGCGCTGAAACGAATTGATGAAGTGGTGTAAGTTGTGTTAAATTACTTTTTCAGTCTGTTCCACTATTGACTGCCTCCCCTCCACGTCCAGCCCCATCCTGTGAGTTTTTGACATCTTTTATTCATAAATCCTTTTTTTTTTTTTTTTCTTCGCTCCAGGAAAGGCCAGAGAGAGAAAATGCAAATGCTTGTGCTTTTGCCTGTGTTTTGACAAAAGGGTAGGAGCAGTCAGGAGATAGCAAGACAGATGCAAAAACAAACATGACATGTTTTTATGTTGAAAAAGTGAAGGAATTATCAATCCCATGTGCATTTCCCCAGATGTGAGGCTGAAGTGAGATAATGCGTCCTATAGTCCTTCAGTACTGTCAAGTGAAAATTGTATGAAGAATAAACAAAAATGTCAGTAATCATATGACCTGTGTCCTGTGGTGTTTGATCAATCTAACACTTGTCAATCATCACTAATCTAGCAAATATACCACATCTGGTATTTATATAGTTTTACCATATTTATACACTTGCCATTCCAGCTTCTTAAATGTGAAGATTTGCTGTTTTTCTCTATTTTAAATGATTGTAAATTGAATTTTGTGTGAGTGTTGGTCACAAAAAAACAAGCAGAAGAAGTCAACTTGTGATGGGCTTTGACTATTAGATATTTATTTTAATACTACACATATGCATATGAAGAGCCTGTATATATACGATTGTAGAGATTCATAGATAATGATATTCATCACTAGTTGCAGCCATAAGGGCATTTTTCCATCTGTAGACCAACAGCAAGACTGCAAACATCCCTAATTCTCTGAGGAGGGTAATATTTGATTAAAAGTTATCAGTGGACATCATTACACTCCCATTTACATCTGAAAACCTAATGTTATTGCATTAGTGAATCTCATGGAAACTGGCCCTTACAGAAGTGAAACAAAGTCAGCCATTAAATCTATGATTGGAGTTATAATTAGGGTTTTGTTTTAGGGAAAGGGAATGTAAGTGAGCACATTAAATGGCTTAATGTAGCCTGACCACGGGGCATATTCAATTAGACCAGCAACTCAACACAGCCCAACATTATTATTATTACAAGAGCGTCATTCACAGTATTATATTATAACATGAGTCTTTTTGACACTATTTTGTCGATGCAGCAGTTCCTCTTAAAGAACGTGTCTCTGCATTGCGTCACACAGATTCCTCTACAGTACGTTACTATGTTTTACGATTCATTCATCATCAAGGTGGAATCAAAAAAAGTAGATTTAAGCTTCAGCACTTCTTGTTCACCTGTAACACATCTTTTGAACGCAGACTAGGCTTGGAGCATTTATTGATTTATCATTTGCTTAATGGGAAACAATGACCATCACAAAGTTTCAGGAGCTCTTAAGGATTTTATAATGATATAAAACAGAGAAAAGCAGCTAATCCTCACATTTGAGAAGCTGGATCCAGAGAATGTTTGCCATTATTTTTTTCTTAATCGATGTTTATTAACTGACTAAAATCACTCTTCATGTGATGACATTTAAAATATTTCTGGATTTCTGAATATCAAGCGTTGACTAGATTAAAGTTTCCTCCGGGTCGCAACGTCACGATCGAACAAATAAAAACCCAACAGCCTCTTCAAGTGCACACATGAATCTCTTCAACATGGTAATCCATCCTGCTGCCAGGGTTTGGCCCCTGGAGAGTTCATCTATCACTTGTTTCTACAAACACTGTAACATAACGGTTTGTGTCAGGTCTCTGGAGCAGTGCACTCCTGTGATGAATTGAAGTCCATTTCTAAAATGCTGTACACTCTCTTGGGGGTGGGGGTGGGGAGTCATTGCCTGTAGTTCATAATTCAATACCTTCATGACATGAATCATTACGTGTTATCAACCTTGAACATAAGCTGTACACTGCCCTTCAGAAAAGGACAAGAAGCCTTTCGTTTGCTGCTTTCATTGATGTGAAGACGTTGTGTTTTTATTTTTAATTCCCAAACGGCAGATTCATCCCTGAAGACGCCTTCGCCATCTGCTGAACTAAAACTATAATCAATTATCATTTTATTCATCTACATTAAATATTGAGATTAACATGGCCTACCTGTTGAAGGAAAATCTGAATATTAATGTAAATGCAGTTGCAAAGGGCAACAGCATATACATATGAGGCATTACTCTTTACTTTTATCATGTTTGAACACTTTTAAATTGTGCAATGGATAAACAAACACTAAGCAATGGGCTGCATTAATTAGCATTTGCAATTGATGGTGAACATAAATCAGTTTTCACAATGTGCTCATCAGTGGCCTATTAAGAAAAAAACAATCATCACATTCGCCATCTGATTAAAACTAATCAAAAACAATTATCATGATCCATTATGGAAATTGTAAGTCACTCCGCCTGTGAAATGAGCTGTTGGATGAAGGGAAAGAGGAAGAAGAGTCTTACCTTGTTCAGAGCGCTCATCTCACCTCTCTGCACCGAGTTTAAAAAAAAAAAAAAAAGCAGAAGAAGAAGAGGGGGAAAAAAATGTGCTAATTTTCTCTGAATATTAGTCGTGCCTTGTTCAGTCCGCCACACAGAGCACGGAGAGGAAAGTCAAGCGCTCCCTCCACTTCTGCCATCCTCCTCCTCCTGCCTCCTCTGGCGAGAGTTGAAGTCACAGTGGACCACCCCACCTGATCCTGCCAGGCCCCGCCCCCTCTGCCCGAGCGGCTCGTACCTTTCAATTGCCGTCTGTGCACGTGCACTGCTCATTTACTCACTATGTGTGATCCGGTATCCTCGGAGCCAAATGACCAGGCTGTTACAGTTTATTATTAAGGAACAATAACTGAGGCAAACTGATATAATTCTACATGTTTATTATAAATAACAACAAGCATAGAAAATGATGAATGATTATAGAAGCCCACAAAGACATAGGTTTGGTTTTAATCTCTCGAATCAAACTCAAGAAATCAACCTTCATTTGTATAGCACCTTTCATACAGGTTAGTGCAATTCAAGAGCTTCACAGATGACTGATGAAAAGAAAAAGCACAAATCAAAAAGGAGAGCTGATGATGAGATTTCAGAAAGCTATAATAACATTAGTAATAACCATAAAAAAATGAACATGAATAAAAATAACAGATAAAATAGAATAAAATACAATTTACAACATAGATAAAATATAGATATTAACACTTCCAGCTGCTCTTAGACTGTTCTAACGGCTCAGAGCATATAAGATAAAAACTTATATTACATTACATACTACATTTCTAGGGAAATTTTATTGTCAGGTGGCCAAAATAATATGCACACGGCCTCTCTCTCTCTTTCCTCATTCCTATGCACACATATGCATATGAAGAGCCTGTAGAAAGTTTATTAGAGTTGACATTGCCTGAAAATAGCCATGTCGGGGGTGTATTTTAAATAGATATTTTATTTTTTAGATTTATTTATTTATTTATTTTTTTAATTAATAGAAATCTTAGTGTGATAGATTTCCAAGAAATGTTACATGAAATTAAAAGTATGACACCCTGTAGTTGGTGTGCTCCCCTGTTTGAATGAACTATCTGCTGTGAGACACACAAACCTGGCAACTCATAGTTTCTGCATAGATCTTCCCTGTAGCACAGAGGGGAGTCAAAATTATGTTAAAATAAAACGACCTAAAGGTACAACAATGCAGTTTATTACTATAACATCTAAGCACCTTATGACAGAGCCCCGATCTTTTTATTTCAGTATTTTAAAGGACAAGTCCTGTGATATAATATTTTTCATCTTGTCAGAAAATCTAAAAGCAGCTACAAATTGATTGGACTAATTTGTGTTTATTTATCTTATTCTTCTGTGCCATGGAGCGACATTGTTGTCCACAAACTATTACAGCTGTTCTTGATCTATAGGCTACACACTGGAAGTGGGTCTGTTAACTAAACATCCAAAACCATGACCCCACATGATTCAGATTGCTTGGACTTTTTGTGGAAAACTCTGGCACTGGCATTCACTATCATTCACTCAACTCAACACAGTGATCACACAATTCCCCAGGTGGAAACACAAAGATCAAAACAGAACTTGGGGATGGATAGAAAAAAGGGCCATAGGTCAGCTCTCTTGTTTTGGAACAATGGATCCTCAAAGACATGAAGGCAGAGGATGAGGACACAGGACAGGGGGTGGTGGAAGAGGAAGAGGAAGAGGTAGAGGAAAGGAAAGGAGAACAATACTGTAAGTTTCTGATGAGATCTGTGCAACTCTAGTCGACCATGTTCTTGCTGATGAGAAATCAGTGAAGGAAGCTGAGCTGAATCACAGTACCATCTGTGATCCAGACTTGCAGGGAGGAAAATAGGTCATTTACATATTGTTACAGCACATACACTATATGTACTGTACAGCTTGCTCCATTGTGCTGTATACTGTGTAAAAAGCATTGTATTACACAGTTACTGTGTAACTGTGTAATACAATGCTTACACAGCATTGTATACATTACACAGTTACTGTGTAACTGTGTAATGGATGGTTGACTGTAATCCCATCAGCACTTCTATTTCTGTGGAACTAAGAGACAACCACCTAATGGAAGCAGAAGGCGGCTATTTTCAGAGGAGCAAGAGATGGAAATCAACAATATGGTTGTAGCCAACAATATCAGTTGCTTGTGTGAGATACAAAGGAAAGGAAGATAACTGGCCACTGGGTCAGTGAGGAGGAAATGTGACCATATGTGCCCCCATCAGCCACCCAGGGGATCCTCCACTTCCACGCCACCCTAGGTCCGTACAGGGGGCGGTGGCTGAACCCTGAATTGCCCCTGATGGCTGTCCCATGCCTGTGTTGTATTTGTGTATGTATGTGTGTGAACGGGTGAATGTGGCTTGTATTGTAAATCACATTGAGCGACCTCTAAGACTGGAAAAGCGCTACATAAGTGCAGTCCATTTGCCATTTACAACACCGTGTATCTGCTGTCTTTCCTCGATGGCCTGTGAGATCACATACACCGACTAGACCAGAGGGAGCCGGCACAACCGCAGATGACATATTACATTGTCTTGTTTGGGACAATATCAGTTTCCACCGGGCTGATCTAGATTCAGCACCATCTTTCTACCTGCATATTCTCCCCTCCCAAGCCCCGAGCAGGAATTGGGTTTTTTATTTCAGGCATTGCGATGGAAGGTTTATGACTACATCCGTGTTCACTTCCTCCAGGCAGTGGAGGAGGCTTGTTTAGAAATTACAGTTGAGGCTCGTCAGGGGAGGGGGATAAGGCATAGAAGGGGGTTTCTTCCCCGCTGCCTGGCGAGGGCAGATTGCCTGTGATGTTGATGCGAATCTCTAGCCTGACCCAGACTGGAAACAGGATGTTGAGGCAGAATAAATGTGATTTCTTTCCTGGTGGTACTGTTCTTTTTTTTTTTTTTATCATTCACTGTATTCTGTGCTCAGTTCCTGCTTATTTTACTACACTACATTGAGGAATGTGTATTTGTGTGTGTACTTTATGTTGTGTTCATCATATGAAGAGGTTGTTCTTTATAATCACCATTATTCATTCAGTAACACAGCAGTGTCTAATGGCTATTTTATGCTTTGTGTGTATTCGAGGGATTTTGTGTGATGCCTGAGGGCAAAGTTTGGTTTAGATGACAGATTGGTTTTGAGGGGAGAGTTTGGTTTCAAGCTTCTGAAGATGAGTGTGCAGTTCTGCATTTATGTTTACAGTTTTAGGAAATAGAGCATCATTTCAAGAAATGTGTCTTGGCAATTAAAAAAAAAACTTCAGAGAGCCACAGGGTTGCACTGGGTGACATGCTCCTTCATTTCCATAAACACATGCACTGTTTGAGTTAAAAACATGCACGTGTTGTCCTGCATGCTGCTGGAAGTACTCACTAAATGTGTATTACTCTGTGGCTGAAACAAATAAATATTTTCAGTACCACTTTGCAATAAGACTACCCTTATAAATGATTTATAAATGATTTATCACCATTTTATTTATTAGCCTGTTAACACATCATGTATAAGCTGTTATAACACATTAAATACAAAGGCCTTGCCAAATAGTGAGTCGACGATTTTCTGTTCTGCTAAGTCTCATATCTCATTAGTTACTGAGCTTTTTTTGTTTTCTCCATCGTCCTTGTACCTGTCTGCTTCATCACGTTTGTTAAGTTTCTAGCAATTAACCACCGTCATTTATTAATAAGTTACTATTATATATAATGTGTTAAAAGGGATCCTTATTGCCAGTTATAAATAACCAGTAACTCGGCCTGAATTAATGCATGAAAACTGTTATAACTGACCATTTATGATTTATATAGTTTTAACAATCAAATGAATAACCTAATTATAAACCATTTATAAATCCTTTATAAGGGTAGGCTTATTGTAAAATGGCACCACTATTTTCCTTATTGTGGTTTGCCAAAAACTACATTGTCCCGCTGTTTAAGGAAATTATTTAGTTGTTTTTCAAAGTTGCACTATAGGTTTGTGACACAGTTTTAAAGAATCATATCACAGTTCAGCAGTAAATAATGGGCGCGTGCCACAGACAGGACAGGGGAGTCAGAAAGCATTGAAAGACAAATTATCACTTTGTGAGTTGGTGATATTTATTATTAATATTAAATTACATTGATTACATTTTGAAGAAACCACAGATCTTTTCTCCAGCTGATTTTTTAAAAAGTGGTTTCTCTACAAACACCTCAACTGACCCATGTTCAAGTCTTTCTGACAAGCACCTCTTGTGGCCACACAAGCCACACAGGCAGCAGCCATGTGACGCCGTTATAGTGCTGTGAAACCTGCAAGGGATGAAGGCAGGTCACAGCGGGTCAAGCATCTGACTCTAAATGTGTTTCCACACATCAATTTGTGCATGAAAAAAAAAAAAAACTGGAGTGTAACCACCAGAGATTCATCAAAAAGTCAACATATTGCAAACACATTTTATGCTTGGCTGAGGTGGAAAAGTTGGTGTATCGATAAAAGCAAAATGTGACAAAGTGCATTGGAAACAGACTTAGCAAACAAATCATGACGCACACGAGTCATGTGACCTAAACATCCACTGAAGTTTCTGCTTCACTGGAGAGACGAGACACAGCAGCAGATGAAAACACAGTCACAGGAGACAGTAACCTTTCCCCATTTCATACTTGATGATACAAACATTTATGCCATATCCCCATCATATTTTCTATGTAGCTTTAGTTTGTTTGAGGTCTTACTGGCATTCTTTTAATTGCATCATACTGTTGCATCCTCTTCTTCTGCATTGATTTAATGGTACCTAACAGGACCACCAGCTGTTTATCCCCAGCTCCTTAAATTCACACAAGAGAAGTGGATGGAAAAGCGCATTCATTTGCATTTTGTTTTGTCGATTTTCTCAAAACTAAAAAAAGAATAGTCTTTTCTTATAACCATGACCACAGTCTTTTCTAACCTTAACAAAGTAGTTAAAGTTAAAGCTAACCAGAAGTGTTACCACGGTGGTTTTCGAGCAGACAAAAACTCATGTGGGAGGTTTTGGAAGGCAATTATAAATTTTGAAAAACTTAGAATAAAAATACATTAAAAACTAATTTCCATAAATTTCCACTTTGCATTGTATATATTGACAAGTCCCTAAAGGATCAATCATAATGTTTCTGATGACCGCTGACTTCTATTAGCGTCGCCATCGGCCCAAAATGTTATTTTGGTGAACGAGGAATAACCGAAACTAATTGACAGGATGCCACTGAATTAGTAAGAGATTCACGCTATGAAACTGCAGTGAGCTCTCCTATTAGCACCAGCATCAGGCCAAATCTCTGCACACAGGATAGTTCAAAATTTAATGGTCTGATTGTAATGAAAGAACACATTCATCATCCCGAAGCCATAAACTCTCTTGACTTTGATACGCTCATGACTATTCCTCTCATGCAACCCTCAAGACTGATTTAACAAAACTGGTGGAAAAGTTGTTACTGTGCTGTCTCTGTGGACCGATCTCACATTTTCTAAATACTGTAGGAAGCGCACTATTGTCTAAAAATATCATTGTATGCTGTAGAATTAAGATTTCCACTCCCTGCAACTGTGAGAGTCAAATCAAATGACAGAGGTGTCCACGTAGTTCTTTGGCTGATGCTGCTGTCTGGGACAGTGTCTTGGAGGACTTCTGGAGGACTAGGACCGCTCCAGGGGCTGAAGGCACCTGTCTTTTAATTTGCAGATGGAGGATCCCAGATATACTTAGGTAGAACCTGAAAGGGGTCGGGAGGGGTCAGGTACATCAATAATACCTCAAAGATGACAAATGGGCTATTTCTTCTCTCAGGTTATTGTTTCAGGCTGTGTTATTTATGGGTACTGCGACCGCTCAATGACCTGACCACAGGTAACACGGATCCCACTGAGGACCCGGGCAGCAGTGCTCACTTTGTTATTTTTTCCCCCCTGCTTCTGTCTCGAATGCCAGGGCGATGCATTCATATTCAAATAACAGACTTGCCTCATGGGTCTGCTGCCGCTGGCTGTATCGATCCAGCGTATGGATCTCTCCGGACTAAGGCTTTATATTACAACTTTCAGTGTTTGGTTAGAGCCACCTTGAATTCTTGTCCCCATCTCCATCACAAAAAAGGTGTTGTGTTATGATGAATCAGTGGAATTTACATTGATAGAGCAAAACAGGAAAAGTGGGAATAGTTTAGGTCTAAAACCTGTTACATCTTTAGTAATTTATGAGTTTATTCATCTCAGATCAATTTGACACACAGTGTGGTGTAACGAGTCCTGAGCTCACCAACATTATTATTTAGCTACATTATGTTGAGAGTGTCGGCCTTAGTAGGTAAATTGATGTTTATCCCCGACTTTGAGCACCGTGAATAGAAACTAACAAGCAGTTAGATTCGTCTCATGGATAGTAAACAGGTCCCACTGCCCCAGGATGTGGTGGGGAACACAAGAATTTGAGGATGAATATTTGGTGATGCACCTGGTATGTTAATGTACTTTGCATGAGCATAGAGCTAGATCATGTTTGTGTGAATTCTTACTGAGTACATGCTGTAAGAGCTGTAGTATGAATGAGGCTCTGCGACGGCTCAGAGATTGTAGGATAGTAATGTCAGTCTGTTGGTCAGCCACTTGGGTCCAGACTGAAATATCTCAACATCTACATAACGGATTTGCACAGAATTCTGTCAAGCCATTTATGATTCCCAGGTGATGTAACGTCATGAGTTTGGAGTCGACTCTCACTTTATTTTGTGTTAGGTCCTAATTCTTAATTAAAAAAAGTTAGCACCCCACGTCGAATGGCGCAGTGGGTTGAGCAGGTGCCCCATGTGTAGAGTCTAGAGTCCTCGCTGCAGGCGGCCCCGGTTCGAATCCCGCATCGGACGGCCCTTTACTGCATGTTATTCCCCCCTCTCTCTGCCTCCCCATTTCCTGTCTCTCTCTACTGTGCTATCATAAAGGCATAAAAAGCCCAAAAAATCTACTTTAAAAAAAAAAGAAAGAAAAGTTAGCACCCTAAAATGCTTGGCTAAGACGGTAAATATTGTACCCGCATGTTAGCATTGTGACCAAGTTAGCGCACTGGTGTTAGCAGTTGACTCAAAGCACTGCTGCTTCTTTACAGCCTCACAGAGCTGCTAGCATGGCTGCTCGCTTGCTCAGAATAAGAAAATTAGTTCAGCTTAAACGTTGAAGAAAAAGGATGCGTGTTTGTATACAGTGTGAAAGATGAAGTTAAGTGTGTGAATATACAGTATAACTCCACAAGAATGAACATCCAAAATCATACTGTGATCATAGTGTTATTTTGAAACTAATAAATGTCCACACCTTAAATATGTTAAACATTAATTGTATTTTGTAAAATATAATTTGAAAATATAGTTAGCTGACCATTCAACAACCATAACTACTTGTTTATTATTGTAACTATGACAACCAATGTCCTCTAATTGCTTATTTGAACTCAAACCAAAAATAATCTAATAAACCTAACCAAGTTGTTTTTGTGCCTCCCCCTGACCAAACAATGACTGCCCCATAAACTTAACCAATAATAATCGTAATGATGAAGGTCTGATATGCCTGTCGCCGTAGGAACGTTACACAAGACACTCCCGTGGGTTAGGGTTAGAATCTAGATACAAACAACCTATATGGTGTGTCACGTCACTGATATAAATGAGGTGGACACAATATTAGAAACACCTCAGTTCAACAGCACCACAAGCTAAAGCCTCAAAAATGAAAATGTTGAATCAAAACCTCTTTAATGAAAACTGAACTTTAAAACCATCATTAAGGGAGGATTTACTGAAGAGCCGGTCTGTTAGACTGCATTACTTATAGACAGATGCATCTAGAACCTGGCAATTAAGTGTTCTGTGTGTTTTGTATATACGTCACACGACTAATTAGTGGTATCTGATAAAGGCAGGATAGCTTAAAATGTTTGGAGAAGAACTCATGGCATATTGGAGAGGAATTCAATTTAATAGACTTGGCCAGCAAACACAGGGTTCTCTCACAAACACTTTATTCAAGCCTCTGAAGTAAACCAAAAAAAATGGAATATCTGCTGAAGAAATTCTGACAGACGACATGACAAGTGCCACTGAACGTGAAAAACACATACTTAGTCTGAGGACAAATCTTCATCTTCAAGGTGTGTGTCAAGTCGCTCTGAGTGAAGATATAAGAGGCCTAAACACTGAGAAGCCAGAGGCGTTTGCCTTTTTTTTTGGGGGGGGGGGGGGGAATGTTCGTCTCAAATAATCTCTCTGAACTCGGCTGCTCATTTGCATGGGTCATGGAGCTCCATCAGATGTAGACTATGAGGAGTTGTGTTGAAAAAACCCAGTGTTCCTGTCCTGAAACTGACAGTTTGACAGTTTGCCTCAAAGTTTAGAGAATGACTCATGTACTCAAACTGCACTTCAGACTTCAATGAGAGTTTTTCAACAAGTTTTTCTTCTTCTCTTCTCCTACTCTCCCTTTCCCCGATCTGAGCAATTGTCAAAGATAACTAAGCCTCATAACGTATGATTTGCTGCTTGCAAAAGGAAACTCTGATGTGTATGTAATAATGGAAGACTTTGACTCTGTTGCTCTGAAACTGACCTAAAACAATCTGAGTCTCTGGTCAATCATTTAACTAATGAGCAGGTGTGTCTTCTTTGAGTTACTCAGCTCCTGTCTGAAATTTTCTTATTTTGTTCTTGGACTTTTGGATCCCCGATTTATATATGTATATATATCATGAATAAAGTCTTTCACTTTAAAGGTCAGCTTGCTTGCCCTGGGCAGACAGGCGTCTCGGAGAACCATTACTGCACCTTAGCGCTCACAGCTTCCGCTCATAACTGATGTTCTCTCACATTCGCCGACTTCAGACATTAAACTGATTACATTTTGGGAAAAACCCACTCTCTCCTTTCATTGCCAGGGGAATGCAAAGACGCGCGGCTCCAGCCTCCGCTTGGCAGAGGGAAATACATTTGGTTGTTATCAGCTTCAGTTGGTTAAATGCGTAAATTATTCATAGGGAGGTAAAGGCTTGCCCTCATGAGATTAGTACGCCTAATTGTTCATCCAGTTTGCTGCTTGAATGCAGGAGGGAGGCTGGCTGAACACCAGCATCCTGGATGATTTCTTTAATGAGAAAACGAGACATGACATTCAGAAACTATTTACGGAACTCTTTAAACTTTTAATATACTGTACACTGAGCAATAATGGCTGCTTCCAACTTTGTGGGTTGGTAAAATTAAAAGGAAATTAGACATCAGGTTGAGAGAAGGCGGCTGTTGTTTACCCTGACTTTAGTTTTACTGTAAAACGCAGAATCTAGAGGATGTTCACGCTCGTAAACATTTTTATTGACATTCATAATATAAACCTCTCAGCCCAGAAGGCATTTTATAGTCATTGTATCTCTTTAATTCTAATGAAGATCTCCTGCATATTCAATCAGTGTTTGATGCACTTGCATAAAATGTCTTAATGTCTTAATGATGTCCTCCAGATCTTATTCCTTTATCCTGTCTTTATTCTGTCTTGTTGTGCTATGTGTTGCTTTTCAGGCTCCAGCAGATGCACTGAGATTCTGTTTGTTGTCTTCTCAGTGCATTTCCATACAAATGTCCCCTGGTGCACGAAACATTACACAATTTCTTTCTGTCACAACATATCACAGACCTTCAGCTGCATTCATTTAGGTCTACAGATGAACCATTACTTATTGCTCTTTATTTGACGTTTCATTGTAATCATATATAAACATGAAATTGGCATCCTGGCTGAAACCGACAGCACGCACATACATACGGAGCTCTTGGTTGACTGCTTGGAGGCTCATTTGTTTGTGTTTTTGCTTTTTTCTGTGAGTCAGTCTTGAACAGCTCAGTGTGCAAGGCTGTGAAAAAGGGGGAGTGATACTGCAGTTACACTATGTCTGTGCTCGGGGTGTATACATATATTTGTTTGCCACGCTCAACTCAAAAACTTTGCTGAATTTTATCCTATTTATATTCTGCCTTGGTGCCAATCAAGGACTTTGCCTATGAGAAGAAGACATAACAGCATCCAAGTGTTTTTGTTACAGCTATATGAATTAATGAATCATTGAATAAATATTAAATAAATCCTTATTAATCAATAATGACATTTAAGTATTGAATCATTCACCAAACCAGTCAAAGCATTGAATTTATCTCTCTGCTTTTTAGCCTCTTTTAGCTCATTCTTTTATTTTTTTTATGGCAAACAAAGTTAGCAACCAGCTGCTAAAGAAAGAGGAACATGTAGCAGTTAAAGAGCCAGATGTTTTCTCAGGGGAAAAAAAGTGATGATAATATGTCAGGGCTGTGTGTCTGTCACCTTATTTTGAAATTCTTCTGCCCCCTAGTGGCCAAAACTCAACTAATGTAACTTTAAAGTCTCATGTGGTGAAGATTTATATATGATAATCTGCAGTTGTCTCAGCTGTAAATAATCTCATTCAAACATCATACACCTGTTACAGTGTCTCTAACAGGCAGGCATTAGCATTTTCCCAGCATGCCCAGCTGCCTGTGTGACAGCAGGTCAGGACACTAAAGCAGAAGATTGAGCTGCGATAGCTGAGCAAGGAAAGTGAGATGCATTTCTGGGCAGCCTTCCTCGACCACACAGTTCATTTTCAAAGCGGGGCCGATGGTGCACTTACATCCATCAAATGTGTGACATGCTGTTTTCCCTCCCTGTGTGGACACAGCAAGGTAGGCGTTTCAAAGAAATGATGTCAATGTTAATTTAATTTTCTGCGCTGGCTGGGGCTCTGCAGAGGATGCTGGAGGATGCCTGTGATACTAGGGGCTTGTTTGGGAAAAAAGATATGGTGGGTCCAATTAATCATGGAGTGCACTTAGAGATGGGCAAATGGAATTTGAAATGAGCACTTTTGTTTCATTAACTTATAAAGCCTCTGGGGTTGACAGAAAACTAGGATGGATACATCAACAGTCAAGGCAAGAAAAGGAAAAAACTCAAATGGAAATGAAATGGAAAAACAGCCCGTGGCATGCAATTAATGACAGGGACTTAACGAAGACAACTCCGGAAGTGTCCTATTGATTTGCTACAAATGCTGGGGCTGCTACATTCATCCAAGTAAGCAAACGACTGACTTGTTCTTTAAATTTGTACATGTCAACTTTGGACCATCAAATAAATCTGCTTGTCCAGAGCAGATATTGTTCACTTTATGTTAGAAGTTTAGATTTCTAGCAACATTTGTTTAAGGACCTAAGGTTTCGTATTTGACTGACAAAAGTGGATTCTTTCTTTTTTATTTTTCTGTGAATACATTCACATAATTCATATAAATAGTCACCACACTACAGTATCCGTGCATTCACTCAAAACTGAAAACAATGTCTGAATCAACAATAATGTCATTATGTTCACTTTTCGCTGAAATTGTTTTAGAGAGGTTTCATCTATAGTCATTTGGAGGGTTTGAATATTATTGTGTTGTACTGGGAGGGGTCTCCAGTGGCAGTTCTTTCTCCCAGAAATGATGAACTCATTTGCCAACAGCAAATAAATTTTGAAGGAAACATAACTGAAACTGAATTACATAGACAGCATGTTTGTTTTCTGCTAAAATATCCGCTCTTGCAACATCCATTTGTGGTGACGACTGCCCCAGTTAATAAAATAAATCCGGCCCATACTTGGGCCACATGCTTGTTTTCTTCGGGCCCGGCATCCGCCGTGTTCCATGGTCCAAATCTGGCCCATATACAGGATGATAGTAAGATGCTACTTCCACATCTGGACCAATTCTGGTGCACGCACAGAAAATCTTTCAGCTGTCAGTCAGTATGAGAGGAAGAGCCAGACTCTGATGTGGTAGTATATGGGCCAGACTCGGGCCAAGGACCCAGGCATACGTTCGGCCAAAACTTTCATCTTGCAGTCTAACTTTTTAGCGGTCATGTTTACACACTCACAAGGAAAGATTGTGGTCTAAAATGTTGCCTCTGAACATAATCCACCCAGGGATTACGTTGTCACCACAAGGTAATTGGGAAAACAGCTTAACACTTGATGAACGTAATTTCTAGGCGACAGGGTTGCTAATTACAAGGTTGGTGTGGCCACTTGAGACATATTGTGGGAACTGTTCCCTGGTGATACCTGGAGCAGTTAAATTGTAATTGAATGGCCTTGAGGTGTGTTGATGCGTGGAGCCAGTCCATGCTTTTCTCCTCCAACAGAGTTTACCGAGGCACTGGCACAAATTTAGGCCAAAATGTGAGTCTTCTGCTACAGTGACTCTTTTAATGGTCAGCTGTGTGAAAACTCTCGACCGTAAGTGCTCACAAAGTATTTTGACTAAACTAGCCTTGCTTGTTTTAATCGTTAAATTTAATTTAATTTACTGTGATTTCTCTGAATTTTTATGAAAAAGAAAGCTGTTGGGGCGCCGCAGTGGCTCACCTGGTAGGGTGCATACCATGAAGGCTCAGTCCTTACAGCAGCAGCCCAGTTCCAGTCCGGCCCAAGAGTGTGTGTCATCCCCTCTCTCTCTCTCCCCAACTTTCCTGTCTCTCTCACTGTAGCTATAATGAAGGAAAAATGCCTGAGAAAAGAAAAGAAAAGAAAGATGAGAGAGAAAGAGAAATGTTTATGGTGAGCCAATATAACCAGTACTGCTTGTAGAGAGACACAATATTAATTCTTTCTTGTTGTTTCTCCATGGAGGGGAAAAGAGGAGAAGGCCAGGCTTAGTTTCTCTTCACTGCATGCCGGGTTGCAAGAATTATTAATCATGTTCACCATAATCACCAGGGCTTTTGTAGATTTGGGGTTTAAACTTAAATCTTGCAGTGTGATACTATGTTGAGCCAGATGGCATGGTGCAACAAGGCCTCTTTAGTTTACTATATCGTTCCCATTTCAACAATAGTTTCTGCATTTCGTGATAATGAGACAAAATGCCTTTGTAGAAAATGTGCAGAACAAAACCACCCAACACAACAGTTGATACATTATGGGTCTGCCAAGGTGAACAGGATGTCCTGCCAGGTCTGCCACAGCAGGCGAGGCAGTGTGTACATCTCAGGAGTTTTTTTTTTTTCTTTATGGCTGCTGGGGCAGCAGCAGGAGGTAACATTTTGTGAAAAATAAAGAATAGGATGGTGCAGGCCGTGTAATATTTTCCATGGTAGCAGGAGCGACTTGGCATCGATTCTGGTATTAATTTTCAGCAGCAACTTTTCAGCACTTTCTGATGACCAGAGACTGAAACAGGGGTTTGTGTTATTAAAGTGCCACGAGCTCTTTGATAGATGGTTCACTGCATGTGCACTGTGTGCCTCAAGACTTTTTGTTCATTTGATCATATCTGTTTTATTAAATATATCAGTCTGGCCATTAAATAATAGAGAAAGTTTGGGACTGTCAGAGATTGTTTTTTAGTACCGGCTGCACAGTTGACCAGAGGAGTCTGGAAAAGTCTGGGAGACCACAAGTACTGAGAAAAGTGTTTTCCTGAGGTTCTCCGAGCAGTGGTGAGGAGTTGCTTGAATTTTCATCTCCTGCTAAACTTTAATACTGTAGATTAGCCTCAGCTGTGTTCTCTTATTTATAGTATACAAATAGCATTGAGTTCATATTTGAGCACAGTAAGTTCTCAGTGAAGGTCCCTGGTTGCGTGACATCAGTAGAAAAATTTAGTTGACTCCAGGCTCAGACTGTTTCGATCTTAATACTGCCAGAGGCTTCCCATATGATGTGGCTGTGGTTGTGAGGGGGGTTATTCAGACTTGTGCATATGAATAAAAGATGGTCACTCTCATTAAAATTGCACTGAAATCATGATCTGCGTTGTGATTTACTGTGTTTTGCATTATCATGAAGAAGAATGTGACATACCATTATTTCAAAAGCATGTTATATTATATGTTATGTTATATATATGATTATTAATAAAAGATGCCTGTGTATTGTTTTAGCCATGTTCACAGTATGGCTCTATATGCAATCCTCACATTCAGGTAAGTTTTGAATTTCAGTGTTATAGTCATTTATCATTTGTAATAAATAGTGCTTTATCTTTTGGACTATATCTTTCTGT
This sequence comes from Seriola aureovittata, assembly GCF_021018895.1. NCBI lineage: Eukaryota > Metazoa > Chordata > Actinopteri > Carangiformes > Carangidae > Seriola > Seriola aureovittata. The sequence goes on from NC_079381.1 coordinate 6,172,136, forward strand.
GAAGAGTCAGACTTTTTCGCTCTGCCACCGTAGTTGTTATCAATAGGACAAGAAATAACCACTACACAACCAGTAGATATATTGTTATAAACTCTTGTTACAGAGGTTCATGGTCCCCCGAGGATGAATCACTCTGGCTACAGTGATTGTCTGACTCTTCCTCTGCTCCACCAGCAGTGTCGACTCCTGGCTGGATTGTCACAAAATTTGATACACACACATTCATGACCCCCTTCAGGATGAATCATAATAACCCAGGTGATCTGTTAACTTTTACTCCAGCGCCATCATCAATTCAAAACTTCAATTTGTCCAATACTTTGGTTTATTGCTCATAGTCTATGGTGTGGCTGAACCTGTGGAGAGCCCCAGACAGCTGCTAGCATGTGTATACACTTTTTGTTATATTTAGACTGAATAGAAAATTACCTAAATATATATTAGCATAAGTACACAACTGATTACTGGAGCTAAGTTGCTGCAGCTTCACGGCTTGTCTCCAAGATAATTTATAATTGTATCGAGATTTCCTGACCTGTGTCAACTCTCTTCCTTTTCCTATCTGCTTCTGACTCTTACTGAAAGAAGAAATACTGCCCGGAGGAAGGTGGCTGATGCCATTGGTAGTCTGCACAGGCTGTTAAGATTATCTTAGCAATGAAGCAATCATTAGTGATGTGATTTGATTGGAACATACTGGATTTCTCCATATCAGTTTGATAATTGTTTGCAGCATAGTAGCTGCGTCTAACAGAGCTGATTGACTCTTTGTTGATACATGTAGTTTAAACTCAAACAAGCAGACAATTTGAAGTTAGTTTTAACACCTCAGTCTTCATATGCAGCAGATAATAATGACAAACAGTGATTAACTACCTGGTGCATTCAGATCAGGAAAGGAAGTAGCTTAGATTAGATAATGGTGTTCCTATACAGACAGAAATTTAAACAGTTTCTTGGCTGCAGTGGCCTATATTCTTTTTCTATTACAGACTTAAAAAGAGAGAGTTCGGAGTTGACACCATACAAAGAATATAAATCTGGTGGAAATATTCAATAAATATATTTCTGTAGAATCCCTGTTCTCAGCAACTTCTCAACAAAAACTTGAGTCATGGTCTCAACTTTCAAAAATCCATATCAGTTCTACAATAATTGTGTCAGTGGCTGTCATGACTGGTAATCCACAGCAGACAGACTGGAATAGGACTGCAAAGAGGAGTATGAGAGACATAGTAGATTTGAAAGTAAAAGTATTGGCGTGAAGCGACATATAAAGCAGAGTGTAATGGAAACTTAACAAAAAGAAGAATAGCATTGGAAAAACCCAAGAATTATGTGTTTTTTGAAAGCTGTCTGCCAGAAGTTTTAAATGGAGGATCGCATTCAGTTAGCGTACTTTTATTTCTCTTAAATTCCTGCACATCACACGGGCTTACATAAACCTTAATGACAAAAACGCACAGCAAGCTAAAATGTAACATTAATAGTTTATAAGTAAGCACACGTTCAGGAAAAGCTGTGAAAGACCAATGGTAAGAAGTGAGTATGGAGAAGAAAAGGAAACATTTTTGGACATGAAACAGACAGTCATGTGTTGCAATGAACTCCAACAGGCTTTTTTCTGTGCTATTCTTACAGAATTAATACTTTTAGTATTACCATTTTATTCTAATTTATATATATATATATATATATATTATATATATATATATATATAAATGTATTTGAATATATTTCACTCCATTATCAGCTGTTTATTTTACACCTGATGAAATGACTAAAGAGACTCAAACTGACAACAGCAGATACATAAAACAACCAACGTACTAGGATGTTAAATTACTTCTTGCAGAGTAATGTTTCATTAACAATAATAATTCAGTATAATATGCAATACAATAATATACCAGTAATATAATACAATGAATACAAAATACATTATAAAGAAAGCAAAACTTGTGATTCTTTGATTACATTTACCTGATAAAGCTTTTATTAAGGTAAAATTTTGAATGAAGGTCTTAAACTTGTAAGAGAATATTTTCACACTATGAGATTGCTATTCTTACATAAATAAAGGATTCTTCTTCCACGGCTGACTATTACTAATCAACTTGGACGACATGGTCATGAAGCCTGTGATCAGCAGGGCAAGCAGCAGAACAATGTTAATGCGCATGCGCACTGCGGAAAAACAAGGAAGTTGACACAGATTTTCCATCAGTGTAAACATTGTAGATGTGGCAACACAGAGGAGCAGTCTACTCTGGATAACAACATTTACTGTTTTCTTTATACCTCAACTTCAGGTGAGAGAGAGAGACGAGGAGAAGAAACGAGTTGTAAATGAATGTGTTCGGGGAGGCCACTTTATATTAGCTTGCTTTTAATAGCCTAGCGCAACTATGCTAATGCTCCAGCTAATTAGGTACAATGTTTCTTAGACTTGAATTCATGTTAGACATTCACTCAGCAGTGAGCAGCTTCAGTTTGACTTGTTTACTGGTCAAAACCTCAGTTACATACCGTTATCACTACACAGATACGACTAATTTACTGTCACCAGTAATTAGCCATAGCCTAGGTAGTGATTTTAGACAACGCAGATAATTTATATTGTGCAGCTTCATGGCGACACAATAAGATAAAGTACAGTTAAAGGGACGTTAAAAAGTGTCATAGAATATACAACTTAAATAAAACTTAGAATAATATTATGCTAATGCATATACATGCCATTGACTAAAGATACAGTAGAGAACTAAAACGTTTAAGTTCAATGTAACTGCCCTGTAAAAAAACATTTTAAGGGAATCATAAATCATAAATCCAGATTCCACCAAATATTTGTTTTTATTTCTCAATTTTTGTTGAATTAATTAAATTAAATAAAAAAATTAAATTAATTAATTAAATAAATAAATGTATATTAATATTATCTTCCTTCATTATAGTCTTAAAAGGCTGTCATAAATCCGTCCCCACACTGCCAGGGTATAATTCTGGTGTAGAAATAGTAAATACCTGTATCCTATATTCATTGTTTTTAAATTGTTAAATTTAAAGTCTTTTAAACAACCCATACAATTTGTGTATAACTGTAAAAAGTAACTTGAATAAATGAGTAGAAAAATATTGAATTGCTATTGGCGCTAAACGTTCTTCCTCTCCCTTAGAAACCAGTCTAGATAAATACTAATAAATACTCCCACATTCTAAATTGCATAGTATTTTCTCAGATAATATGGGGACATCCATTTTTTGCTGCAGTAAGTGCAGTAACTGCACAACACCTATAACCTAGAGCTTTCCTCATCACAGGAGCTCGGTGGTGAATTGATGTGACAGCTGCCAGCAAAATAACAGAATGCTGAAAGCTTCTCCATTCTTTGTTCAAGCTGGAACAATAGTTTTTATTCACGGGTTTAGTCTCCCGTGGGGGGTGTGGCTCGAGTGCAAGGATGAACAGAGCTACAATATACCTACATAAAAAACTTAGGCCTTAAAGAAGATCAGCTCATATGTGTAGTCACACTTCTCTGAGTCTCTCTGGGGCAGATCTGTGTTGTAGTATTGTTCTTGTTTCTTTTCCTGTTTGTTTTGTTTAATAATGCTGACTGGCTTGTGTGGAAGAAATACAAGACATAGTAGATAGTATGAGACACAGTGGCAATCATAGCTGAAAAAGGAATGCTAGATTACTACTATTTCTTTCAACAGAAGCATCACTTGAAATTATTCTTTCCCTGCCGTGTGTGGAAAAATACCATCTGTGTTCTAACCAGATTTTGCAGAAAAATAAGTCTTTTAGAAAAGCAGACAGATCAAAAGTTCACCAAATCACTCAGACAGTGTGCAGCAAACAGCTCATTTCACTAATAAATACTTAAAACAGAGACTGTCTGTGACCTTGCCCTAGTTTCAGCAGTGAAAATGAAAGTTTTTTCAGACTTTGGCTGAAAACATTAATTTAGTGTTTACATGCGGAAGCAGAAGTGGAACAGTGGAAACGAAAAGAAGAGATGAGAATCTTCCGCTCATTAACCTCTCTGCCTGTTTAACATTTTTACTGGGGTCTGCTGTTAGAAGGTGTGCTGTAGCTTTTGAAAACTGATATTTGCTCAAAGTAGGGTTGTGTGACAGTATACACTCACAGAGCACTTTATTAGGAACACCATAATAATACTGGGTAGAGCGTCCCTTCGTTCTCAAAATAGCCTAAATTCTGCATGACATGGATTTTCCCTTGAGATCCTGCTCGTGTTGACATGAGTCATCACATCATTTCTGCAGATTTGTCAGCCGCACATTCAAGGTGTGAATCTCATGTTCTACTGGATTCAGATCTGGAGACTGGGAAGGCTGCTGAAGTTCACTGACCTCACTGTGATATTCATGAAACCAGTTTGAGATGACTTTTGCTTTGTGTTGAACATGATCAGCTACAATACTCAGACAGTCTGTGGCATTTAAACCATGACTGATTCTTTTTAAGGAGCCCAAAGTGAGTCAAGAAAACATTCCCCACACCATTACACCACCACCACCACCAGCCTGGACTGTTGACACAAATTCGGACCCTACCATTTGCCTCAGCACACATCCAGATTCATCAGACCTGGCAATGTTTTTCTTCAAGTGTCCAGTTTTGTTGAACCTGTTTCCACTGCATCCTCAGACTTCTGTTCTTGGCTGACAGGAGAGGAACCTGACATGGTTTTCTGCTGTTGTAGTCTGTCCTTCTCAAGGTTGGACGTGTTGTGCATTCTGAGATGCTTCTCTGTTTCACCACAATTGTAAAGAGTTGCTGTACCCTTTCTGTCAGCTCCAACCAGTCTGGCCATTGTCCTCTGACATTTCTCATGAGACATTTCTGTCCACAGAACTGTTGCTCACTGGATGAGTTTTGTTTTTCTCACCATTGTGAGTAAAAACTCTAGAGACTGTTGTGTGTGAAAATCCCAGGCGACCTGCAGTTTCAGATATGCTCAAACCAGGACTCACTGTTTATACCCCAGTAGATATAACTTTAATATCCCTGGATGTTTTGGGCCATTTGTTATAAATAAATGAGCAGCATTGTTAAAGAGAACAGCTGAGAACTGAGGTCATAAATGATTGTGGTGATCATGGATGATTACCTCTCTGCATCTCTCTTTCCAAGCAGCTCCGATGCCATAATGAAGGCAGCCAGAAGCAATATGTTGGGTGCTGGAGTGTCTAACAACAAGGTGAAGTATTCGCGTCTGGCTGCTGATGAGGATGGTTACATAGACTTACAGGTAAGAGACTTGTTCTTCTTGTTTTGGTAACTCTACCAAACCAACATAGTCTCTGATGTTGTGTCATACTGCTCTAAGGATTCTTGAGCTGCCTGGTAATTACTGAACAATTTATTGCCACAAGTTAAATCCCAATTAATGACATCCTGGTAATTTGCCAAAGCCTTTTGTGGTTAAACCAGAGGACATATGAGTGGCTGCCCGAAAAAGAACAGCTCAGATAAAGTTTTTGTTTCTGTTTGTCATTTTGTTTTGATATAAACTGAAATCCTTCTATTTATCATACAAATGATGTATGTTCATAATCTAGAGGTAGTCCCACAGCTAAGCTTTACTATTTGCAATTATTAAACATAGTAATGCTAAAAGACCACAAAAAAAACGAAATGTCTTTCTCTGTTTTTTTCTCCAACACTTTCCAGTTCAAGAAAAGCCCACCAAAAGTCCCATACAAGGCGATTGCACTGGCAATATTCCTGTTTATGATTGGCTCCTTACTGATAATCTTCGGGGCCCTTCTTCTGGCAGGAACCATAAAGGTCGAGGTGAGTTTGGTTATAAAATCCGTTCAAATGGAAAACTACTGATTTTCAGAGTCGATATAGATGGACTGTGTTTTAAACGTGTCCACAGCGTATGAATTGAAATACAATCTCTTGTTCTGTTGCCAAAAAGGTTATTGTTAAACATGTCACTTTGTCCCATAATGGTTGGGTTCTGACAGTAAGTACCTCAGGCTTGTTCCCTGAATACACATCTCCTGAAAACCCATTTGTTACAAAAATGCCTCTGTTTAAAACATATACAGTATTTCTGTTTATGTTCTTCCGAGATGTGAAGTAGCAGAGAAGTGGTTGTTGTGTTTACGTTTTTGTCTTGTGGTCAGAGTGTGACTCCAAACACCTCTGTTTCCTCAGCTCATCTTGATGTTAAAGGAATAGTTTGACAATTTGGAAGATAATGCTTATTTGCTTTCTTGCTGAGAGTGAGATGAGAAGAAAGAGACTACTCTCATATCTGTATGCTAAAAATGAAACTACGGCTAGCTGTCTTTTAGCTTAGCTTAGCATGAAGGCAAGAAAGAGGAGGAAACAGCTAGCCTGGCTCTGTCTAAAGGTAAAATCTGCCTCCAAGAATCTCTAAAACTCCTGTTTGTTTAACCTGTATGAAGACCACAGTGTTAAAATGATACTACAGATAATAATGTAGAATTTTATACTTTTATACTGAGTTTTATACTGACACCCTGCTGATACAGTACCTGAGTTTCATCACCGACACATCATTCCATACATAAAGTTAAGGAAGTTTTTTTTCAGCAAAAAAGTATTTTCTTTTCAATATAAAATGATCAAATGTTAAATGAGCAGCCGCACAATAAATGTGCCAAAATTAAGTAGTTTAAATTTGGCAACATTTGATTTACAAAATAAGAAAAGAAGACAGTGACTCTGACTGTACACACAATGCCAGCTATTGCTACTTTACAGTTTTTTGATACTCTGTGATACAGAAACAAATCACAATACTTTTTTGGGTACAGACTGAAATGATACCCTGCCCTGGTTTTGACATACATCTAGAGAACCAAACAAAACCTTCCAAATTTCAACTTGAGCAGTAATTAAAACACTCCCGCTGCAGCTAATCGTGTCTTTAAATAGCTGTAATTGAACAGTTATCCTGACATTTTATTGCTGTGCTGCCAGTTTCCTACTGCACTCTTGCTTTTCCTGGCCATAATGGTTTGTTGTGTGTTTGAATATGACTAATGATTTTGATATTTTATACCTTGGAGTGCCAACTTTGGTGGCTTCCCTGCTGTGGCTTCAGCTTCTGAAATTCATGACTCCATGTGGGAGATAACAGAGCCTGCACATATTATATTTGTAATTATCAGTAGGAGGTTAATGTGAATATTTTTTTCTAGTCTTGCGGATTGTATTTGTAGAAAATTTGATCTGACATGAAGGCAGCGTCAGAGTATTTGAGCCGTCTAGTTGCCAGTTAGCCCACGCAAGTTTAAAATGGCATATCTAACATCACAAATTACACAAGGTTCAAGCTGTGGGTAATTGAGAAATGGGATGCAGACAGGTTTTGTTGCAAGAAGTTGTCAGAGTTTTGGGTTGAAGGAATGTGATTTAATCAGTATTTTGTTTCAGCTGGAGATTGTGTGTGTGTGTGTGTGTGTGTGTATTGCATAGCAGTGGTTCTGGTGAACTGTAGCGACTGTATGTCATGGTCTTCATCGAACACTGAAAAGGGTTAGTCAACAACCCTTACCTTACCCTTCACTTCATAACCTTAGAATAATGCTGATAACAATTCAATACAGTGGTATTTTATCATCAGGAATCAAAGGTCAGTTTTCCCAAAAATCGAACCACAAAGGCTGCTTACTAGCTTTTCCAGAGCTTTCATCTGCATCAGCTGGTCTTGTTGCGTCAATGTAGTTTGATCAGTTCTGAAGGAGATGGCTTACTATGGAATCTCAGTCATGTGATGACAACTTTGGGTGAATTGATCCTATAAGCACCACCTCATATATATGTCAATATAACATGTACATGACACAGGCAAACATAATGTTTTAAAATAAGATGATACACATGGCCATGGCTCATGCAGCAGAGGGCTACAGTAACTCAGTGCACAACACTGCCATCTGCTGGTGAAATGAAACACATCACTTTGACGTTTGTTGAGACTGCCTATGGCTTCTGGTGGTTTTCCGCCCTGTGTGTGAAATGACTGATGATTTACATGAAACCAGATCTCAGGCGGATGAAGTCATCACGTCTGTGTGCCTCCTGCGCACCCTTTTCATTCAGAGGTTGTTTATGTGTCATGCTAGCGGGCGATGTGGAGATAAGCATGTTAAAGCTTGCTTAGTACATTAAAGAGTGTGCGATGCTTCCTCCAGCATCTCATTAAAGAAGAGACATATTAGTGAGTAAACAGGGGGTCCGGCCCACACCTGAAGAAATGTCTACTTGCAATCCCCCATTGTTCTTCTTTTCTTTTCAGCATCCAGACCGCACCATTCCTGTGATCATCATAGGGACGCTCGTTTTCCTCCCCGGATTTTACCATTTGAGAATTGCCTATTATGCTGCCAAGGGTTACCGGGGTTACTCTTACGATGACATCCCAGATTTTGGTGACTGAACCAAACAACAGCTGCTGATTGGTGGAGAATCCCCTCCTTTTTTTTTTGCCACACTGTGTACCCTGAGACTGTTGCCTGCTGTTTACTATGAGTTTCTGAATGTATGTAGCAAAAAAAAAGACAACTGAAACATTTGTTATGGCGCCTTGTGTTCTAATACAGGTGCACCATACACATGATTTTACATTGTTTGCTGGTTTTTATAATCTGTCTTATTTATTCTCGGCTCTGCGCTGCATCATCCTCCACACAAAAACAAACATGTAATGAGTCGGGGATGACACGACAGCACAGCTACATTTACTTTTGCCACTCATTCAAGAAATGATAACAAACCGTGGATGAGTGGTGAAACATTTTTAGAGTCTACACAGATGCCTTCAGCTTACTACTGCTAGAAAGTCCTTGACCTGGATGACTGAGAATCTTTGTGCTCATTGCACAGTTGTACAGTTAAACAAATATTTATTTGTGACTGCAGCCTGTGTAATAACATGAAACGCTTGGGAGACTGTATTTCTCCTGGAGGATTATATATTTACAGAACTAAACTGAAGATTGATTACTTTGTCAAAGTACAGTATATTTTTGAATGAAATGTATTACTTACTCTATGAAGTATTTGGTATTTGTTGTGCATAGTCGTTTGATTTTAAAATGTCAAAAGAAGATGTATTTTTACATATATTTGCTTGATTTAAAAAAAAAAATGAAATAAAAAATCTGAACAAGAATGTGACGTTTGGTTTATGTTGTGATGTTGATGCCATGACTGTTATGGCAGATTATGGAAATAAATTGTGGCTCAAACCATTTTCTTATCAAAAACGTTTAATTAAGACTTAAGCATTACATAGAGAACATGCGTGTGTAGTGGGAAGCACACAAACACACAAAAAACAAAAAATTTAATAAACATATGGCAACACGTTGAAAAGATGATACATGGATATATAAATATAAGCTTGATCTAGAACTTCCTTCCTTCCCCCTTTGTAATATTTGAAAAAAATGGAGTAAGGACAGCAAACAAATCATCCAAATAAGTTGAATTTGTTGAAGGTGTTTTGTTCAGAAATGGAGAAATGAAATATGTTCACAAAAAACAGAAAATGAAGATTTGGCTTTTTGATAAATTTTCTGGAATAAACACATCTCTTAGTAAAGAAAAATACAAATACAAAAACAAGTGAAAAACAGTATTGAGACAGAAAAAGAGCAGTTCACTTGTCATTCCAGAAACACTTTTTGAAAGGGTGAATATTCACAGAAACAACATTTTCCTCTTTTTGAATGAGGAAATATGCGATTAATGAATGTATATTTTTGTTTCACAGGTCCAGCAAGTGTAACTTTTTCTCCTGCTTTGGTCACAAACAAAAGGTAAAGGACACCCTCTTGTGGTTACCACTACGCTGGATGCCATCAGGGGATTAAAGGCTAAAAAAAAAACATCGCCTTTCATCCTCTGCCTCCACAAACAAACTCTTTTATTAAATATGCATTGGCTGAAATATTAAAGGGCTCACGGGACGCTGGTAGGTAACTTTAGTTTGATGTGGTTGAAATCCTTTGATCACGACAAGGAAACAGGAGCAGCCAGAGGAGGGAGGGGAGGGGAGGGGGAGGAGGAGGAGGAGGAGGAGGAGGGTGGAAGTTGGACCCAGGAACTCAGAGAGGACGCAACGTCGTCTGGCACCTGTACGTGAAAGCAACACCTGTCGCCGGTGGGTTTTTGGAGAGACAAACGCTCGTATTTCATGTAGTTTGAAACGCCACAAAGAGACAAGGCCTGTTTTTAGTTTGCTGGACACTGACCTGGTCTCCACACCGAGCCAACTGAGGCACAAGATGGACTAAAAAAAAAAAACCGGACCATGCGAGGGATGCGTTTTTAAGGAAATCTACCAGCGACTGTCAGAAACTGTGCTACAGGTAGGATAAAAAAAAAAAGAAGAAGAAAAAAATAGTAATGAGTTAATGATTCTGGAAGTTTCTGACTTCCAGCAGCTTTGAAAAGATGAGAAATTAATGTTCAGAGCTTACACTGTGGAGTGCGAAATTTCCTTCTCAATCCCCGGAACTATGTCATGCATTTAAACGTCAGTAATGAAGTTTCTGTGGTGGTTTTTCATTATAATGTGAAATATGAAACTGACCGAAAGTTTGTGAAGCTTGAACTCAGCTAGCAGTCACTTCTCAGGACCCATGCAATCCTGTAAATGCCAGTTAGACCTGTGTTTATCATTTTCACTGAGCTTGTGAAGTTGTTTTTCTCTCTCTGGCAGTCATGGTTTTAATTGGTTTATGGTGGTATGACAACATGGAGAACAAACTGATGAGCTATTTGAACCCTACAGCTGTGGTAAAACAGGGAGAAGATGCTGTATGTCCAGAAACCTGGAAACTTTTCTTTTAGGAGCTGTCAGAAATACTGCTTTTAGAGATTTTAGAAATCCAGGATTACAAACCAGACTTTCATGTATTTTCATTAAAAATCATTTAAAATTTACACATACATACATTTACATACATTTAAAGTGATAAAGCTATTCTTTGAAATAATTTTTCATTCAGATTAATGGAGCTATTTTTAATAGTCTGTGGTTCAAAGATGAAGTCTGGTGAAGTCTCGCATTACTTATCCTATTCAGTACAATCCATAAGGAAATAGGAAATATTTATGATATGAATACATAAACTTACATTACAATTGTGCAATATGTAGAGCCCAGAATTGGAAATCTTTCGGTACTGTTGGAGGCCAGAGTCGATATGTATTTCACCGATTATGGGAGAAATATTCTCATAACTTCCTCCTGACAAGGTTCATTGACTGATTTCAAATTCTATTTTTGGTTTGACTGAGTCTGCTCTGGTGCCAGATGGGCGTAGTTCCCACAATATAATGTTTTCTATAAAGTTTTACATCTTCAGAGGGAGCTGAGTGGAAATTAATTTAGTGTTTTTTTTTTTTTTTTGAAGGACAAGGATTTGCCTGACATCACCTGCATTATAAAGATGCACTTCACATCTGCTACTTAAAGCAGTCTGAAGTACATGCAAATTATTACCTACAAAACCCTATTAAGCCCACACAGAGTTTTTGCATGCTTTATCCCAGTGCATTCCTCATGGCTCTTTAAAAAAAAAAAAAAAAAAGCCTGCTGAAGTGTTTGGATTAAGAATATAGTTTGTGAGAGGAGATTCTGCACTGTATCACCACTCGACAATAATTTAACTTTGACAAAAATTAAGGGAGACTTGATGGTCTCTGTGATGAATTATACATGTACAGAAAGTCTCAGTTACACTTTAATGACATGAACAACTGCAGCAACTGTCCTTGAAAACTTGGCTTCAAATCTCAAGTGTCTCTCTGTAACATGTAGTCATGACCAAGTGAACAAAAAAAACATTTTAAAGTATCATTTATTAAGAGTTAACACTCAAACACCCATTAATCCAGCTGTTGTCAGATTCAGAGTCAAATGTTGCTAAATTCTGATTGGTGCACAGAAATGTGTGACATCACCTTTTTCAAACGTAGCTCCACCCACTTCAAACTGCAAGAAGAGCGTAAAAAAAGAATGACAGGAAAACGGAAATCTCTAATGTGAAATGACCAAAACGTTCCTAACTTTGGCAGATAACTGTGACTTCATGTGGTATCCTGTCACTCATAGCAAGTAGCTTATTGGGCAAAATAGGTTTTCAGAGCCTTTAAGCTAAAGCATTAAAATACTACTTTATGCTATAGCTTTGCATCCAAATATTAACCCACAGTTGGTTGTGCACTGTCAAGATTGTCTCTTCACTTAGACTTGAGTCATGAATCTGATTTGATAAAATCAACATTGGACTTTTGAGTTGGAATGACTTGACATCCCTCCCGAGCCCAAACAGCCATGTGTAAGCCATGATAAGATAAAATGTATACTTATACTACAAGTGGCATACAGAATAACATAAGCACTCTTGTGGAGCAGAACCTAAGCTCTGAAATAACTTAATCACAATGGCAATTACTGCTGCAGAGGTGGGTTAGAGAGCAGGTTAAATGCCAATCAGCTGCATTTTTCAGCTGTGAGAGGCAACTGGCAATCAGCACTCCGATGTAAGATTTCAAAGCATGTCAGCTAACAGGGCTCTGAAGAGCTGGTGTCTGAATGAACTTCAGAGAAATGTTGACTGTATCATGTACAGTCTGTATCTCAAAATTATGAATGAAACCATTTGGTAAAGAGGAATAGAAGATGAAATCATCAGGATATGGTTCACATATAAATAAGAGACTAGAGGTGGAAGTATACTTGAGCAGTATCATGTCAATTTTCAAGTCTATCAGGTCTCTGAGTACTGACTTTGCATTTAAATTTTTTCCTTTCGAAGCTGTGCTGATAGTATATTTTCTTTATGCAGCTGCATGCTTTATGCAGAGACCAAGCTCTTTCAATGCAAAGCCCTTATATTTTAATATTCAAGCTGTCTGACTGTAAAAGGCTTGCATCTCGCTGTCGTACCTAAATGCTTTATTTTTCTGAGATTTTAAACGGATCGAACCCTGAGACCTCTGACTTGAGGTTCTTGATTTCAAGTCAGGAGTACAGTGTTTAGGGATTAATAAATCAAGCTTCACAGCGGTCAGGTCCAAGTGTCAAGTCCCCATTTTTAGCCATGCTACCCAGATAGCAAAACAAATCTGGCCCACATGCTTGTTTTCCTCTGGCCCAGAATACGCCCGGTTCCACAGCCCGAATCTGGCCCATACACAGCATGATTGTAAGATGCTACTTCCGCATCTGGGTCGATTCTGGCACACGCGCACACACACACACACACACACACACACACACACACACACACACACACACACACACAAACACACACACACACACAAACACAGAAAATCATCCGGCTGTCAGTCATGACATGAAAAGTGTTTAGATTTAGATGCATAATGATGTGATAATAGCAGCTTAAAAAATAATGATAAGGCTTGGTTCAGTCTTTTACGTCTTCTTTGACTTAAATATTTGTGCAGTGTTGGATAGCTGTATGTAAATACAGTAGATACATTATTACGTACCTGATATGCAAATTAGCATGTGACAACTCAATGCCTATTGTATGGGTTGCCATGAAACTTTGTTTTATTTTTCAGTAGTCACAAAACATCAGCCTCAGATGCACTTTGTGTTTAGTGCTAATTATGTCAGCATGCTAACAAAGATGGGGAACATGGTAAACATTATAAAACATCAGCACGTAGCATTGTCATCATGAGCATGTTAGCATGCTGATGTTAGCAGCAGGATTTAGCTTTCAGCTCAAAACACTGCTGAGCACAGTCTCAGAGAGCCGCTAGCATGGCTGTAGACTTTTAGTCTTGTTGTGACTTCAGACCATATGATCTATGTAATAATGCTGCGTGTGAACAGTCTAATAAACCTCCCTATGTGATGAATACCTGGTGAACTGCTGGGATGTAAATAGAAAAAATATGTGCCAGTAGAAACACATGTCTGTGCCGTATTCAGGTTGATTGGATTGTAGACGTGGGTTGTAGCTAAATCAGCCGTTGGCGGATGCATCGCATGGTGCGATTGTAATTGGATTGACAGTTAAATATGTCAACACATTTCTCTCACAAATGTAAACTCGAAAAAACAAAAGAACGAAATCTCACAATGTAGGGACCTTTATACCTGACTCCAAGTCTCGAGTCTCTGAGCGCAGACATGGGGACATAAGCAACCCACAGTGACTGAGTGCTCATGAGGAGATCAACATGAAAAGTTGTTTTTCACAAGTTGCATAAGTAATGAGTGGAAAATGTTTATTATCCCAAGATGGAAAGTTGCCTGTGTTAGCTGCTCGCTCCAGCGATCTGGTCAGAGCCATGGATTTTATCATAGTTTTACACTGTAACTGCAGGAATAAACTGAGTTTTAATGTAAGATAGGTTTGTCAATGGGTGACAGCTGAAAGAGGAGCAGGCTGATGGCTTTGGATGGAAAATTATGTTGTTTTGATTTTTCCAGGAAAATAGAAGGAAACGGCTGTTAAGAGTCTCTTTTCATGATCCTGTGTGGCTGATCAATAACACTGATTGAATCCTGTATTGACACAGTTTGTCAGGAGTGAGGCTGCCGGTTTTTCACTGCAGTCACCTCTAATATGAGTTTTCGCATTGATGTAGCGCATCTTGCATTTCTCCAGTGCCTGGTATATTCTGAGGGGAGAGCAGGATTTTCATACTTGTTAATATTATGATGATAATAACCACAGTGAGTGAACCAGAGCTCTTAACTTGTGCAGCAGGCAAACAGTGTGACAATAGAGTTTTTTAATGCTTTTAAATTTAACCCGCTGTTGTCTGTTGATGTCTTTGGACACACTTTGGTCATTCCTCTCTACTCATGGAGCTGTCACTGACATAGCTGTCCATTTCTCACTGGAATACTTGTCATGGTAGCTGCCAGCGGTGACAGATGTTTATCAAAGGTGGCATATGGTTAAAAAAAAAAAAAGTTATACAATGCAAGGATGTGTTTCGCATTCAAATTCACCTCTTAACAGTAATTTCACAGTATTTTCAGCCAATTGCTTTATTTCTAAAAAGTGACAACGTCCATATATAAGCTGTTATGACATTGTGGAAACCTGTTTTCTACCCCAGTTCTGCACATGCTCGTCTATTCTGCAGCTTTGCAGGAAGGTAATGTTTTTAGTAGCACCTCTGGAGCAGTGCTTACCGTAATGATTTTGTTAGTTCAAAGTAAAAAAAAACAAAAAACAAACACATTATTTTGTCTGCTCTTATTAGGTCACGGCACTTTAAGAATTCAACTTTGTTTCCCCTGTTACATTTACTGTGCTCAGAGGTTAATGTCCAATTTAGCTTGCTGGCAGATACAAACAGCCTTGAAACAGTCCTAACCCACTGACCAATCATCATGTTTCACATTCCCCAAAGGATACCTGTAGCTGTCCGAATCAATACCTGGAATGTTATAAAGGACAAGTTTTGAGCATAGACACAAACAAATACGAACCATGGCAACGCTCGTGGGAAGGAAATGGAATTTGAACAAAAAAAACAAACGTGCAGGAGCCACTTTATCTTTGGGTTTCAAGTGTGTTAGGGTAAGAGGGGGACAGAGCTGCTGATAAATCTCTTACTGTGCCTCGGTCACAATTAATCAGCTGCTCCCCATTTCTCTCCTTATGTAGATGAAAACGGCAACAACACAGAATTCCAGCAGCATGCCTGTCTCTGACATTTCTATTTCTGTCAGCTGATAAATCTGCGTGAGACAGGGCGCTTTCTTTCGCGAGGCACTGGCTCATTTATTACAGCGTTAAACAATTTCCAGAGTGTGGAAGTTGTCACTGTGCTTATGTTTATGCATGTCCTCACTGTCAGAGGAAGGAGGAATAACGTCTGAGGGAAATGTCTAGAGACCATCTGTGTTACCATGGCTGAGTGTTTCACCTGTGCAGGCCGCTTTGTTTGGCAGCTCTCTCAGTTTCTGGTTCAGATTTAATGACAGAAAATGTCCTGCAGCTTAAAGAGATTTTGTCGCCTCTCATCTTTGTCCTTGCTGTGTTTGCCACACTCTCCCTGCTCTCTTTCTCTCCACACAATTGATTTTTTTTTTTTTTTTTTTAACCACTTTTGTTCCACTTTATTGCCTCGCTATTTCGCCAGACAATTAAGTCTTACCTTGACAGAGCATTAAAACTATGAACAACATTTTAATTCAGCTATGGCTGTCTGTATTTGGACAGTGTCTGGTTATATTTCTTTAATCAATGGCATGAACATCATTACAGGGTTGTCAGTCCTTATTGTCGCCTGTCGTACGAGTTAACAAGAGGCAGTCGATGAAGCACGAGGAGAAGATGCTGAGCATCTGTTCATTATGTGCCAAACAGGGAAGAGTCGCCGCTGTGAGTTTGTCTGTGTGTGTGTTTGTGTGTGTGTTTGTGTGTCTGTGTGTGTGTGTGTGTGTGTGTGTGTATACGTGTGTGCCTGCGCGCGTGTGTGTGTGCGTGCGCGCATGCTGTTCTTTCATCTTCGCCCACAGTGTGAAGATGAGAAGCAACAGAATCACAATGTTGAAGCTTTACCTTGGCTTGCCTGGCTCAGCCTCAGCAAACACTCAATACCTGATTCAAATGTAATAAGTTCAGGATAAACTCTGTGTTGTGCTGCTTTGCATAAAGTCACGCGGGTGAAGGACGGGGGATAGAAGTCGGTTGATGTTTCCAATAGACTGCAATCAGCAGACGTGCCACAGATTGAGGATTCTTTTTGACTTTCACTTTGATTTTGTGGAAAAATTTGTGTATGCTGTGCTGTTTGCTGAAGCATTGGATTGTGTTGGAACAAGCGCAGCAGCTGTTGACAGCCTGCGTAATTGTTTTTCACCGGTTCAGACTTTGTCCTATCCATGAAATGAAAAATCCCATAAAAGCCACATGGTTAGGGAGAGCAGCAGATATGGCCTGTGCTGCCTGCTGGGACCAGGGTGCATTCACTGTTCATATTCAGGAAGTGTAAAGATCACTGACGACGACCACGACCATCCACATGTGTTGAAGTCATGTATTTACAATGGACCTTTTTATCTTGTATACCAAAGTTTCTAAACATGTAAGGTTAGATAGATATGCACAAAAAACTTCACAAAGTCCTGTAAGGATACAGTATGAAACACCCTTTACTTGGCATATCGGTATTACACATTTGTCTGTACACAGTAGGTTTGATGTCGTTCATGTCTCAGGTGATGTCATTGTTACTGTGCATGTTGTCGTTGACTGTAATGCATCATGTCATGTTGTTGCAGTGTGGTGGACTCAAAAACAAATCCCATGGTGGACAATAGACTTGTACTTTACTCCCCGTGTCCTAATGTTACCGTTGCGTCATAGTTGTAGAAGTCCTTATCATTTTTGAAACAGCCATGAAGTGATACAAGCTGTGAGCTGTGGCTTCCAATTTCAAATTCGAAAACTTCAATAGTACTAAGTTCATTCTTATTCAGGGACTGTTTTTTTTTTTCATTCTTTTTTCATGAGCTGTCATTGGAGCTGTTTTACCTCCGCCAACCATTGTTTACTTCTGTCTTGCTGTGAGCAGCTCTTTCATTTCCGTTGTACCTTGAGGAATAAAAGTGTCCGTCAACATCACAATCAAGACTCACCCAAATGGCAGTGAGAGCCTTACCTTATTTAGTCAGTGTCTAAATGTACTTCTCACTTCTACACTGCAGTGGTTGCAACTAAGCAAGGACTTCTATTGTTACTGAGAGGTGCAACGTAGCTAAAGTTGGTAGTTACTTTGCAGATAAAGATGTTACATACAAAGCATGTGACTAACTTATAGCCAGGGCTCCAGATTGCGCCCATTATGGTTACACACATGAGCAAACGTCGTCATTAATCCCATCGATCCACCTGACATTTAGCAGGTCTGTCTCTGTGTGTGTATGTGTGTTGCGTTACTTTTTAAGGCATGTGTGTATGGGTGAAATGACACCCTACACTCTTCCTTGAGCAACATCCCAACCCTAAAACATACTGGTAATTCAAAACAAGGAAAACAATTGTTTTTTTTCCTTGTACAGAAAAATGCTGGAGTGAGTGTTACACCTGTTCCTGGTCCTGAAAGGGCCCCGCCCAGACCTGACATCATTGGTGAAGGTAACCGCTCCACCACCTGTGTCCCCAAGTATTTAGATCCTTTACTTAAATTAAAGCACCAATACAGGGATGTAAAAAAACTCCATTACAAGTGTTGTCCTGCATGAAAATCTTACTTTAGGCTACTTAAGTACATAAGTATTAGATAGATAGATAGATAGATAGATAGATAGATAGATAGATAGATAGATAGATAGATAGATAGGAGCTCAATATTAAAAATAAAGTTATGTATATAAATATATATAAATAAATAATTCAATAGTAGTAATAATAATAGTTAATGATAAGCAATAATAGTTCAATAGCAGATAAATGAAGGTAAAGTACCGGTTTGGTCCCTCTGACATATTGTATATGACATAATTAGATGTGATAGATTAATTTGAATATGTATCGAAATGAAACCATGTGAGAAGGAGGGGAAAATCACTATTTGATGAAACTCACAGACATCTGAAATGTGATCCAAACTACACACACACACACACACTGCTTTTTGTAAGATATCTGAAGGCCCAAAAAGGTTGGAAACCACTGGTTTAATCTAGAGCGTGTTGTATTTTTAAAGCTCGTTATATTATTCATAATGTAAAAACTTCATCTTAAAAGTATCATGTAACTAAAGCTGTCAGAGAAATGTAATGGAGTGGAAAGTACAATATTCCCCTTTGAAACTTAGTGGAGTGGAAGTATCAAGTAGCATATAATGGAAATACTCCAGTACAAGAACCTCAAAATTGTACTTAAAACAGCAAGCTGTCTGTTGTCGAATTAGGTAACACAACGGTGATTGAGCCTAAGAACTGGGTGTCTGTTGCTGTATTAGACGAACATTTCCTACTGCTGCAGCTTCTCATTAAACGCATTTAACTGGCGAAACAGGAGCTGACTCTATTAGTATGAAGTAGTCACGGGAAAATGCAAAGTGTTTGTCAGCGAGGTTAGCACTTACAGCTATTGTTCATCAAAAAAACATCTGCAAAACAGCACAGCGGTCATTTTCTGACAGTGGATCCGTCTGAAATGTTGCAGGGAGTAAATGAACAAGAAGGAGCAGCCACAGTGAGCTGTTAGATGAAGAGCTGCGGGCGACACGCTGCACACCTTCAACTTCTCAGCGAGGTAACCCACTCCTTTCACTGTGCCCTGCTGTTCACAGACTCACGCCGGGTGCAGCATTAAATCAGATCACGGATGCTCACAGAATGATGGAAAAATGCCAGTTATAGTTTGTTTTGCTGCCTCCAGATTTCTGTGACCTGCAGTGTTAGGTTAAACTGCATTTTCGGTGCACTCCTTTACCCGATCCCCTTGCACTTATTGAATAGATGTAGTACTTATTACTTACACCAAGGTCTCCTACTACACTGAAGCTGTAGTGATGTCCCGCACCTGTAAGTCGCCTTTGGATAAAAGCATCTGCCAAACGAGTAAATGTAAATGTGAAATTTGCCGTAACAACCAATAACTACAGGTGCCGCCAAATAAACCTGGAATGAAATCTTCCAGATTGTCACAAAGACCAAAAATATTTGCCCGTTGCAAAAAATGGTTTGTCTAATTTCCATAGCTCAGATGTGATGAAAAAGCCAAAAAAGAATGCAATATTGTAGAGCCAGAAGGTACAGTGAAAAAGTCGGGTGCATCACTGCAACCAATGTTAAAAGTTAGTCTTTAAGAATATGGGAAGTTAGGTATAAAACTCAAGAAATAAACCATGTAACTCTTGAGAGAAGCAGTAAACTCTCTAGTTTGCTATATGATCACCAGCTGATAGTGGCTAATGTTAGCTTGTGTTAGCAAACTTAAGCTGTATAACAGACATCATAGAGACTTCGCTCCATTTGTGCTACTTGTGACCACTGCTCAGCAAAAGTAACATAGTGTTGTGTTAGGCTTTGAATACGGTTTGGACTCAAAATCAGACCTCAGAGCTCAAGTAGGGTTTAAAAGACAGTTTTATTGAGCACACTGGGATGAGGAATGGTACAGGCAGGCAGGTAGCTGATCTGAAGGCTTGCGTGTAGGTTCTGGATCCGTAGCAGGGGAGGATCCAAGCGCAGGCACACTGGGAATTGCTCGAGGAAACAACGAGGAAAAATTTGCACGACAGTTACAACCGATAGCTACCACATAGGCGTTGGTATAATCCGGCCACGAATGGATGATCTGCCGGGGTTCTTATACTGAGGTTTGATGACGGTGGATGAGTTTCAGGTTTGCTGCACAGCCATCAGCCAGGTAGCAAGGCCACGCCTCCCTGGGGATTGACAGACAGGGGAACAGACAAGGAGGAGGGGGAAACACACTAGGGGCGTGGGAGCAGGAGAGACGGGAGAAGCGAGAGTGAGGATGAGGGAGGATATCCTGTCGTCGCGGCTGGAACCGGGACAGTGTTGCTTTAAATGAAGAATATGGGTTGTCATACCACCACTGGTGTAAACATAATATACACACTGAACAGAGCCAGTTTCTGGCTCTTATCTGGCACACTTATTGGTGTTTGTCCTTGTGGGTGTGTGGCCATGTTTAACACGGACCGGGTAGTATTTGCCTGTGCTACTAAACTTGACCCTTTGCTCTTTATATGGGTGTAGAACATACTGTGAACTATTGCACACTCACCCGTTCCTATTGCACGTTGTGCTATATACATATTTGTATATTTTTATAATATTTTTTTCACAGTTATATTGTAAATATTTTGTTGTAAAAAAATTCTATTTATGTTTTAGCTAGTACAGCAGAGTACAGAGATTGCAGTACAGTGTACAGTAGTGACTTAACAACTTGAGATGTTTTAACTGTGAGCTAAAGCTAGTCAGTATAGAATGCCAGTGTGTTCATTATAGAGTTGGTATAGATCTTAGCCAGCAGCAGCCTTCATGCTATCAGACAAATATCTGGAAGAAGAGAGGACCTTGCAGTGGCATGTGTGATATTTACCGATTTAGAGAGTGATTCTCTACAATAGCTGATCGTTTCTACCACAGAAGGTGATGGATGGTACAAATGATAGAGGCATTTTAGTGTTTATCCAAAATCTGACCTATCATGTTGATTTCCTCCCTCCAGTTTAACACATTTGATAAAATGGACGCAGGGATTGTCTGGACCGGATCAAATCGGCCGCTCCGTCTTGACATTAAGTTGCACTCCTGGACGCCTTGCTGCAGCCTGCGCCTCCCATCAGCTCAGCTTATCTCTGTCTTTGAGTGCTGAGTCTCCTGGCTGCTCCAGCCAAATGTCTTCATTGATGTGCTCTAAATAAAACACTTAGATGTCACTCCACACGTGACTCTCAGAAGATTTATGTGACATTTATGACATTTACTTTCAGAAAGGGATATAGGGCCAGAGAGTTTTCTGGCAGCAGAGGCAGCTCTGCCCATTTGTGTAATGATATGGGATGAATTCCAGTTATTGGAAAGCTGTATAAAATCTGAACGCTCCTCACCCCCCCGTCTGTAAAATTATGACAGAAGCGGCAGCTCTGCTGTAGCCTTTAGTTTGGAAATCTGTCACAGATGGCTGTCTTCTTGTGTGCAGCCAAGGAAGTAATGTGATTGTGACAATTGTGTGTCTTTTGCCAATAGATTGAACATGCTGCAGGTTGCATGAGTGACAGATATGGGGCCAGCGAGATCACATTTGCAGACTTTCACTATGATGGCAGCTTTTTGCCTATTTTGTAAGTATCGCCATTCTTTTACTAGAAAGATATTTTTCATCCCACTGTCCTTTCAGCTCATCTTTTCCGAGATACTGTCCATATTAATCATTATTTCTGTTTAAAAGTATCCTAACTGTCATTTTGCTCCTGATAAACCCAGCGGCGGCCACTGAAGGTGCGAGGCCGGAGGCGCGTGGGAAGGTCGGAGGTGCGGTGGAGTTGGAGTGTAGTTTTCCTCCGTCAGACCCAGCTGCCGCGTCCTCTGCGTCTCTGCATGTGGTGGAATGGGTTCGACAGGGACTCGACATCCCCGTCTTGATCAAATTTGGATCCTACGTGCCCCGGGTCCATCCACAATATGAAGGTGAGCGACTATCATCGCAATGAGCACTCCAACTGACAGTCGTAATGTTAAACACTTACTGTTCACTGTGATCGCTCTAATTGTCTGAGGGATTGGGATTATTTTAACCTGGGCTTTATGTGGCATGATAAACATCCAACTATGTTCAAACTTTTGTGTTTGGACTTTTTTTTTATTTTTTTGCATCGCTCTCATATTGTATTCCTGAGTTTATTGTTGTGACAAAAAACGCTGAAGGAAAATGGCATTTGAACACAACGACGAACCTGACTGAAACATCAGCACGACTGAGATTACCAGCAAATTATAGCTCATCAAACTGTCGACATACAGTATCTGTATTGGCATATATGTCGGCTGGTAAGTTACAGGAAAATTGCAGCACAGAAAATGCCAAAGATATATTTGAGATAATTTACAAACGGTATCACGATGAGATCTGTGTATGTCACTCCTACAGAGAGTTTAACAGTTTATTTCTCAATGGTATGTCTCTGCACATGTTGTTGTCACAGTTCTTTCATAACCTCATTTACGGGATTGTTAATAGTTAGTTTGTTAAAAGTTAGAAAAATGTCAGATATCGATTTAGGTATCAGCTGGGTCTACTAACAAATGTTGATATCTATGAACAACAATCATTTGTATTCATGAATTAAAGATAGACTGTGGAGGTGTTGGAGCTGCTGGAGTCCTAAGAAATACCACAAAGATAGCCTGCATTTACTGCGTTGCAGCTGACAGTAATCTTTGTTAGCTATGCTAGCAGCAGGTCTCTATGGATAGCTTTGGACGGCATGTGTCAGCCGGTCAGTCCATCACTCTGAAATATCTCAAAAACTGTTGAGTGGACTGTCAGGAAGTCTTGGAAAGACATTCACGGTCACCTGAGGATAGACTGAGTTTGGTGAATCTTCCTTTAGCGCCGCTGTGAGTTAAAGTTTATGGTTACTATTAATCACAATTTTTTTTTTTTTTTTACCCAAGTCACTTGTCATTATAAAAGAAATGAAGAATTTAATAACTAGGATGAGGGCTGTTTATGCTCCAGTCCAAGCTCCTTCATCTGAAAGAATGAAACCGGTATCTGGGTATCAGAGTATATTCAGCACCACACCTTGATGGCCTTTCAAACCAGCCTCGGGGGGAACTACTTTTTAAAGGAGCTGAAACTCTCGTGTTGCATCATCATCTATTGTGCACTTTCTGCCCACAGCTCTGAGAACAAAGAGAGTCTTTGGGGAAAAAGATCCTCAATGGACCAAGAATACCTTTGTGTAGGTTTCTGTTATCCTTTAAAGTCACAAACAATGGGCCTAATGTGAACAAAAAAGAAAGCATCTCTAGGTGGCTCACATCTTCCTTTTGTCAAAGTCACTTTTTTTTTTTTTTCTTTTCGAAAGAGCTGCCTGAAGAGAAATTCAGCCTATCGACCTTTGTGGAGGCTATTTGAATTTCTGCAGGGGCACCATGTATAGTTTTGACTAAAGCGCAGTTAGAGAAAGAAAACTGCATCTCAAAGAATGAAATAAATTTGACTGTTTAACATTCAGGTGGGAGGAAACAGCTTCGAAGCTCTAAGTAGTTAATCCTGTCGTTTATTTTCAGCAGGGTGAAAACTGGTATATAGTCGATATCCGCAATCAACATGCCACATAATAAATACTCCCTAAAACAATTA
The DNA here is from genome assembly GCF_021018895.1 of Seriola aureovittata. Lineage (NCBI taxonomy): Eukaryota > Metazoa > Chordata > Actinopteri > Carangiformes > Carangidae > Seriola > Seriola aureovittata. The sequence continues at coordinate 6,196,028 of NC_079381.1, forward strand.
GGGATTTGACCTGTTAAACCCTTCTTACCCATTGTTGCATCAGTCATTACAAAGTCATGCTTTGTAGCCAGACATTGTTCAAACCCACACAAACTGATTTGAAATTCTTGTGAAGCTCCCAAAGTTTCCAAAGATACCAAATATGTCAGGTTGATATTTTTTTTTTTTTGGGGGGGGGGGGGGGGATGTTTATAAAAAGATGAATAAGTCATGTGGAGTATTTTCCTTTGATGGAGTCTGAACTATTTCAGCAACGTTAAAGCTACAAAAGAGGAAATGAAATGGGAAACTGAAGGTTAGCGTATAGAAGAGTGGCAGTATGTACACATTTAGATTAAAATTTATATGAATGTGAATGTAATATGCATCTATAAATTATAGCCTACTTTAGTTGAGCTGGTATGATGCATAGTATACAACTAAAGCCTTGAAAATATAGTGTCTCCACAGAGGGTGGTGTTGAAAGGTTTAATCAGAAAAATGTGAAAACAATCTCGTTACAGTGACCATTTAGTGTCCATTCTGGAGATTTTGCCCTTATCATATGATCTTCATCAACAATTTGTCCAGCTGTCATGGATCTAAAAATTTCCATTTTTTCTGAGCTCTTTATGAATTCGTTCACCATGTTGGCTCAAAAGATGAGGCTTGACCTTGGAAACAGCAACTGAGGAAATTGATGGAGTAATCACAAATGAGAATATTTATTATTTACAGCCCTAATAATGATAAATATGATAATATAGAACAAGATGTTGTTCTATAGAGGTAAATTCATAGACTGTAAGTAAGGATGGACGAGCGAGCTGCTCCACTGTCGCCATAGTGTCCGTCTAACTCCCGGCTAATCCACCTGTCACTCAAAGTGTCCCTCAATTATGCAAAACTTTAAGCCTTAATAAAATAAAAAAAAAACAGGCGAGTTATATAAAAATTCACCCCCATACAGTTGTCATGAAGCAGGAAATTAACTGTAGAAACCAAAACCGTTTCTTCTACCAGGCTGTAAACATGTTTATTTCTGCTGTGAAGTCGGGCATTTTAACATGGGAGTCTATGGGGATTGACTCACTTTTGAAGCCTCAAGTGGCCATTTGAGGAACTGCAGTTTTTAGCACTTCCTGGAGGTTGCTGCTTGGGTATATTATGATTTATTAAAGTATAAGGCTGGTATTATTCTATAATTTTCTTATTGTCTCCAAATCCCATGGAAAGCAATGCATTAGTCCCTCTCAATATTTTCCTACCCTATTCAGACTGTGGCACTCTGCCCCAAACCCCAGCTGAAGACATAAATCTTTAAAAATGTCTCACAAAATATAGAGTTTAATTTCCTAAAACACCTGGGTAGTGTGTGTGTGTGTTTTTTTTTTTTTTTTTGCTTTACTCAAACAAAAGCAAATTGTGCAATTTTTGTGGACTATTTTTAGCTGTGGATTAATACACATTTGGTGTGCTACTGAGTATTTACAGCACCAGGATGATATAACTGGGATTGACTCAAAATAAACTTCAGTGTCCGTGTTGATTGTAATAAAGGAACACTGTCGGCCAGTGCAAAAGTGTAATACTTTTTGGACAACAATGGAGCTCTATGGCACAGAGGAATAACATATATTAGACTTTGGCTCCAAAAACAACACTATAATTAAAAGTTTTGATGCAATTTGTTGATAATATCCTTATCCATGACGTCACTATGTAAGTAGAATCTAAAAAAAAGATGTTTGGCATCACAGGTTCATTGGTTGTACGTACAGTAAAGAGCAGTGATCAGTGCATTTAGGTGTGTGTTTGTCAAAGGATCAGAACCTGCTTTCAGCTGAGCCGAGGCCTTTTCTCATTCGAGTTGGACGCCACTCCCTCACCCGGGCCGAGCAGGAAATACGATACAGACATTTACATAGCAATAAAGTCAGGGTGAACCTTGGCTGATGAATTATCGTAAGTGGGAGAGGTGCAGACTTTAATTCCAGCCCGGGCTCATAAAAGACTGTAGCCTTTTGTCGCTGACTCTGAAGACAATCCTTCAACGTACGGTGATGTCACACCTCATTACACTGGATGTTAGTTTCAGCAGAAGCGCGGCAATATACCGGTAGTAAAAACCCTAAAATTTGTCCACCCTTTGGCCCATGAATTACACTTTTTGTACACTTTATTCGACCATAAAGCACCTTGCAAAGATAAGCACCTTCTGTAGGAGGACAGGTATGCTAATCACATGCCTCTCCAGTGACAAACGGAGAGCCTCTGTTCTTTGTTGACACAAAAGGTTTAATAAAAAAGTGCTTTGCCCAGTCTGATGCTGATTGGTCAGGCTTTCTCACAGGTACTGGCTGGTGTGGGAGGAACAGGTGCAGCATGGGAAAGTAACGCTTAAGAGATGGAACGGATGGTGTGGATTTCACCTCCTCAGACCATGACTGCTCTCAGGTGTCAGTTTAGCTTGAGGACACAGAATCCATAAGCACCCCCCCCCCCCCCCCCCCCACACACCTTAAATGGATACAAATTGAACTTTTCTGATTGCAGGTCATGTCTTCAGTAATTATTGCGTTCGTCCTTGTGTGTAGCTGCACAGTGTGAGGTACATTAGATTTTCTTCAGATTGCTCCCCTGAGAGTGTTGAGAGCTAAAAGGGTTTAAATGTATTTGTTGTAATAGAGCAGTAAAGATCAAAGGATTAGCGTCTGCTCTGTGCACAGGATAGAAAATCCCTCCGCGCCTATACAGCTGCTGACTCCATGAAAAGTAAATACAGCTGTATAAATCCAATGTTTCCATGTAAATCCCATCACAATCGGCCTGAGCAGACCGTGTGCAGGCGTGACACATCACACGCATGCGAACATGGCTAATATGCTTCCTTTTCCACACGGACAAACATGAGAGTTTGCACTGGGATTACTCAACGTTCGTTATGGCAGTGAGTAGGCCTCAGCCTCTAAAAAAGCAACAGAGCTCTGAATTCAAATTTCAAACGATGACACAGTGGAGCTCAACGGAGCATCAAGCAAGCGAGGAGCGAAACCTTATCTGCTTCTTTCTCTAACTGAAAACCTGAATGCCTACGCGCAGCGTGCCAAGAGCTGACGACATCTCACAGAGGCGATGTGGGCTTCCTGCCCGTCAATATCACATTCTCAGGGACATAAACGCCCGGGTTGCGCAAAATGGTATTGAATTTAAATAATTTTTCATATAGAGGCCTGTCAAACCAAACAAGACACTTTCCAGATAATTCCCCAGAAGAGATTTTTTTTTTTTTTTTTTTATAATTTAAAAACCTAATTTCCAAAATGCTACAGATCCATTTTAGAAGAAAGAAAATCAATAGCTCTGGTGCATCCTTCACTCTGGATAAAAGAGAGGGGGGGAGAAGAAAAAAAAAACAAAAAAAAAAACAGAATCCATAGCCTCCAACATGAAGGGCCTGCTTCTTAGTGAGCTTTTATAAAAGACATGAAACCTGTAACCATTTCATGAGAACAGCTGAAAGCACGATTCCATGCTTCAAAACAAAATATGGCAATGAAATCAACAAAAGCAGTAAAGCAGTAAAGCAGTACAGCGTATAAAACACAATGAGGCGTAAGACATGCTGAAATTAATAAAGAGCCAAGATTAATAATGAGTTAATGAAGTGTTCTTCAAAGAAGATGTAATTTCACATATAGGCCTCTGACTTCAAAACACGACGTGATCCATCTCCAGTAATGTTACACAAAGGTTTTTAATTAGCAGTTAAGTCGAATGACAAGTGTTTCCAAACTTTCCTCTGAAAGCAATTGTGTATCATAGAAGATAATGAACATTACATTTAATAATTTATTCCACCACTGAAAGCAGAAACAGCATTCCTGTCAGGTTCCGCAGACTTTTCACTTCAGACTGAACCTTTTCATTCGTGAGGAGTTGAGTTTCGTCTCGGTGCTGAATGGTTTTGTGTTTCTCTGTCACCTGAGAGTGTATGAAGGGAAGAGGGGGGGAGGGGGTTTCAGTTGGAAACAGTTTGGCAAATAAATGCATTGAGCACAACTGTGTGTGTGTGTGTGTGGTGTCAGTTTGTGTGAATGAATTGAAATGATAGAGGATATTGTTGACCAGTGAAAAAGCTGCTAAATGAATAGAGTTAATGGGTAGAGTTAGAGTTGTTGGGGGGGTGGGGGCTTCTACCTGTTGTCAGTATCAGTTTCAGGCCCCCGTTGAAGCCCTCTTATTTGGTTACCTGCATTGTGATGTGATGTATGAAGTAATGTCAGTCTCTGTTTCAGCAGAGCTTTTACGTATTCTGTTTGATTTTCATTATTATTTATTCATAATTTTTTTGGATAGGACAGTGAAGAGAGAACGGGATAGAGAGCGGGGGAATGACATGCAGCAAGAAGTTGAACTGTGGACTCGCTGCTCAGAGCGTTTGCATATCCATGTGATATGCGCCCTCTGGGTCGCCCCGATTTTCATTTCTTTTACTACAAATTTCTAGCAGCACATTAGTGACGATATCTAATGACTGATTATGTTTTGTATTTATTTGGAACCCTATATTGCTGTCATTGGTAGTAAAATAAATTAATCTATTTATTCTTACACGAACACACTATGGTCAAAAGTCTGTGGACGGTGGATGCTACAGTCACATGTGGACATTAATCTGCTGCTATAACAGCCTCCAGTGTTCTGGGAAGGAGAGGTTTTGGCACCTGGCTGCAGGGGTTTGCTTCCATTCAGCCACAGGAACATTAGCGAGGTCCAACACAGATGCAGGGTGATAAGGTCCAGCTCACACTCGATGTTCCAGTTCACCGAAAAGGTGTTGGATGAGGTTGAGGTCAGTGCTCTGTGCAGACCAGTCAAGCTCTAACCAACATTTTGCATTTATGGACCTGGGTTTATGCACAGTCACACAGGCAGGTTGAAACAGGAAATAGTTTTCTTCAAGCTGTTACTTCAGAGTTGAAGGAACACTGTTATTATTAAATATTAAATACCACAGTATGCTGCAACATTAATTACAACTAAGGGGCCGAACAGCCCCAGACCTACAGTACACAACACTATGTTTGTCCCCATAGTGTTAGTAGGCAAACCTTTAGAAGAGAACAATTAATATTTAAAAATAAGCAATAAACTAGTAGATTGAATTACCTAAACAAATAAAATAAAATAGCCTACAATAATCCAGTTAGCAGTGCTGCAGCTTATTGTGCAGCACACATTACAATCAATAATTGCCAATTAAAAACTCACAATAAACTACAAACTACAATACAATCTCGCGCTCTGTTGTTATAATAAACTATGTCTTTCATTGAGAATCTGTTAAAAATGTTAGATATAATATTTATTTGCAGCTTTAATGATAAATGAAAACTGATAACCCCCTGTACATAACAGTTTTAGTTGTTTTTCAGGGTCAGGACTGAGGTTGGATTCAAAGAAGAAAAGGGAAATGTTGTTATTTTACTGACATCAACAATGCAAAGCTTCATTTACTTATTTATTTTACTTCACCACACGGACTTGTTTGCACACCGAGAGTTGACTGAATCCTGTGTTGCATGCACTTGTTTTTACACACTCAGACATAGCGCAGTACAGTGAGGTGTGGACTGTGTATGTTGAGAGGTAAAGATGTAAAAACTTCCCTCGCCTCTTCTTTTCTTTCTGTGTTTCTACCTCCTCCCGGCCTTACACTCCATTTACCTCGCATTCAAATCTTTTGCAATCATGCATATTTCACTCGGCGGCAGCCGTGGCGTGAGGTCGTGCTCTTACTACTCCTCCGCTCTTCCCTTTTTTTTTCTCTCTATCTGACGACTCCCAGTCACGTTCTCACAACATCCCTGCCTCAGCACTACCTTTCCTCTAAGGTGCTGCAGTGACCTATATCGCTCTGAGCCAGTAAACATGAGAGAGGGAAAAAAAAACTGCCAGGGGTCAAAGGGTAGGATTTTGAAATGAACTAATCCCTGGAGTGTATGCTGATGTGTGTTTTGCTCTACTTTAACCCCCCCCCCCCCATGGATTTAGTCCCCTTTGGCGGCTTGGAAAAGCAAATAGGGTGTGTTATCACTGCCAGCATGCCTAACTCCAACTTCCTGGTTCTTTTTGACGGTGTGGACCGTCCCTCCCTGCCACAGGAAATCAGAGCCTGTTAATAATTACCATCACAACAGACATCCCAGTGGCACTGAGGATTCCACACTGCAGCATGTTTGGTGTTTACATGTTTGCATTTCAGGGAGAACACCGTGTGTCCTAGCATTAGACTATCGGTGACAGTTTCCTTTCAGCCATGCCGTCCCATGATGTCAGGTCACCGGACAATTGTCTGTCTGATTGTGTGATAAAGTGTGAAAACCAGATGGACACAGAGGGATGTGGGCTGCAGACTGGAAAAGATAAAGGTTGATGTTGCGATCCGCGCTCCTTCTCGAGGGAGCCGTCACCTGGCAACCAGGAGATCACATTTCTAAGTTTGTGTGTGCATGTGTTCGCTGTTGTTTTGTGTGTGTGTGTGTGTGTGTGTGTGTATGTGTGTTTGTGCGTGTGTGTGGTTGTTTCAGGCAAGGTTTGAGGACAATGTTCTTTTTCAGCACAACAAAGCATCCCCCTCCAACAGTTACACACTGCTCAGACCCGAGAGATGACAAGTGAAATCAGCATCACCTGCGGATGGCCTCTCTCTTGCCCCCCCACACCAACCCTCTCACCTTTTTGCCTGCACTCTGTTTCTGCAGGGCGGGTGTCTCTGGTACGTATCACTGCGCTGAGGCTAGAGGGCCTGCAACTGGATGATCAGGGCTTGTACGAGTGTCGAATCCTCTTACTGGATAAACCAACAGATGAGCTGCGAAACGGCACCTGGACTCTGCTTTCTGTAACTGGTGAGGTTTATGGGTAGAGTGTGTGTGTGTGTTTTTTTTTTTTTTTTTTTTGCTTCATGCTGTTATGGCTGTTTTTTCGAGGTGGATTATATTTAACTTCATAAGGATTCAAATGTTAAATAACATTCGGTCCAGATGATGACCCTCGTCCAGTTTGTCAATCAAAACAGCGGACATCGGGATGGACAACTTTTAGTTTTCAGTGTATATTCCACAACATGCAGCAGAGAAAAGCCAAACCTTGGTACCTTTTTGCTACTATTAACACCTAGTTAGATTTGTAGTCTTGTTTACTTATCCTTTGTTTCGATAGCTCCTGATTTCCAATTTTAATATCATTTTATCAAATACAAGTAAACACAATGATGGCTGAAGCTATTGGCAAGTCTAGTGAGTAACCAGCTGATAATATTAATGCCAGCTATGTAGCAATAGCAAAAGACTTTGACCCTAAATTTGAATTTTCCTCTCTTTTTGAGTAAGGAAATAAAAACTATAAAGTGACTGCAGCTATATTTTGCACAATTTTTTATATATATATTTTTATATATATATATATATATATATATATATATATATATACACACACACATCCACTGCATAAATAGCGTCAAAGCTTAAAGCCTCTTGTGGGTGTTTCCCATGGCAGCTTCTGACTGACATTCGAGGGCCGGCGTTGCTAGGAGATGCCCTGTAGCCTATGAATGTAAATACAAGATAAGTTTTCCCCTATGTTCAGCAAGCTCACATGGAATTGCTTTCATACAATTTAACACGTCTGTCTCTTTAACATTTAACGTTTGGGAGAACCCACCCTGTGGTTAAGTTTGTATTCCACATGGAAGGTCTTGGATTTCATTTGGTCCGTAAAGCACTGCTATATCATTTCTTGACAGGAGCTTCTTTAAACTTAAACTTTTGAAAAAGCTATTACAACATTACAAAACTTTTTTTTCCAAGACAAAACTGTCTAAAACTCTAGATGGATCAGGTAATTTGGATTGCCTCTGACTTTCTTCACGCAGGTTTTTAGAAAGAATCGTCTCCGACTCGGTATCGTCGCACTTATTGACAGGTTTAAATAATAAATCTAAATATAAAATATGGATCATTATTTTTGTGCTTTGAAGTTATAAGTATATTTGGGAAAACCATTGCTATGGTTCTACACACGAAGTATCAGTGCACACAGTAGATCAAAGCGAGGTGAGACGGTTTCAGCGAGCTGGTCTGTGTGAGTGTCAGGTTAGAGATGAGAATTATAATAGAGTTTGACTTTGTACTTGAGGCGTTAGATATAACTTCACTGACATGCCCTGCAGGTACACTCTTCACATCCTATTGTTTGCACTCTGCCTCAACATGTGAGATTGTCAGTGGCCTTTATAGGCAGGAAAATGCACAGCTAAAAGAATTGTAACACCCTCCTGTTTGGTTTTTGTGCAACTAAATCTATAAACAAGCAAAAGGTTTTTTTTTGTTTGTTTTGTTTTTAGAAAGTAAGAAGTAAGAATTTTGCAGGTGCTTTTTGTAATTTCACAAGGTCTCTCTTTTGCAAAGACAGACACAAACATCTCATCTGTAATTCAAATAAAACAGTTAGTCTTTTAAAAAGAAAAAATACAGAAGCCATTTTCAAACTCCTTCAAAAATATCTGGTTATTTATCATACAAAGCTAGAATTAGCATATGAGCCCTGAAAAACTGTACTGAAGTGTTGAAGTTGCAAGTGCTTTGTTTATGTGTTCGCAGAGGTTAGAAGGCTCTCTGTATGCTCTCTGATGAGATCTGAGACTTTTAAGTGGCAGCAACATGTTCATGTTAGCAGATCAGAAAGATGGCGTTTGTATCTGACATCTTCACTTTTGGATGTGAAATAATAATGTTACTTGATGTCAGTAAACTGCACAAAGGCTGCTGCTGTTTAACAAACGAGGCCAAGCTGCTGTCATGCTGCATATAAATTGATAAAAAAGGGGCGAGAGAGACAAGAGATTTACTGTCTGCTGGTCTGGATTTTTTTCTTTTTCCTTACTGCTGCTCAGAAGACAGTGTGGATCTTTTACATTTCTGTTTAGCCACAGACAGGGATGGTCCATATACAGTATGCCCTCAGTGTTACTGAGTGAGACTAAATATTGTAAAATCTATTCGAGGAGCATAATTTTCTGATGTAGGATCTTGTGTTTCCTCATGTACAGATGTACAGATTCATTCAGTTAAAAGTTCACCCTTTATGTTTTGTTAGCTCCACCCACCTTCAATGAAACCCCGCCTCCTGTGGTGGAGACTCTGATTGGAGGTCATCTCTCGCTTCCCTGTGTTGCCAGTGGCAACCCTGCTCCAACCATCACCTGGCTCAAGGATGGCAGTGTTATTCAAAGAACAAATGATCAGGTATGTGTGAGTGTGTGATGCATATGTATGATATTCACAGCCACCATATCTGTTTAGCTCGTGTATCCTCTGTATTTTTTAATACTGATGTGTCAGTTTATAAGCATCATTTCACTTTTGTTTCCAGTTGAAGTGGAGCTAGTTTAAACTATTTTATTTAGAGTTAGGTAGTTTAATCCTATGGTTCCACAATTATTATTATTGTTATTATTATTATTGTTGTTATTATTATGAAATATTGAATAATTTGAACAGTTGTTTAACCATCTGAAATGTTCAGAGTGGAAATCACTGAAACAACTTGTAGAAATCTGAAATGTGACAAACTCTCAAACTCTCTGCCAAAAAGGGCGGGAAACAGTTGCTTCATCTTTGAAGCTGGGGCAGGCAGAAATTTAGAGAAGGGATGCCAGAAATGCCACGCAACACAACTGCAACCTTTGCCTACAGTTAGCAGAGGGCAAATCTATTTGCAACATTCAACACAGCTACTCATCACCTGCTTTCATGGTGAATCTATACTGTAACAAAAATATAAATATGCAACGCTTTTGTTTTTAATCCCATTTTTCATGAGGTCAAATAAAAGATCTAAGACTTTCTATAAACACAAAAGAGACACACACACACACACACATACACACACACAGATATATATATATATACCGTGGCCCATTATCATGCCATACACCTGCTGCCGTAGCCTGCTGCAGCATGATGTACACATTTGCTGGAAGCTTAAAACATACCAGTTCTTGCGTGGCCTGCGTTGTCACTAGACATTGCGTGTTCGGGCATGCTGTGGGTCTGTGTGTACGACAGCGTGCTGCACTTCCTGCCAATATCCCTTCAACTTTGCACAGCCACTGAAGAGGAGTGGTACCTAATAAATGTCTTTTTCTTTCCAAAATACGGCACATTATAAAGTGGCCTTTTATTGTGACCAGCCCCCGACACACCAGTGCAGTGATCGTGTGTAATCAGCGTCTCGATATGCCACACCTGTCAGGTGGACGGATTGTCTTGGCAAAGGCGAAATGCTCACTGACACATATTTAAACAAGGAAGGAACATTTAAGAGATAGACGCTTTTTTTTTGTGTGTGTGGTTAGAAAAAGTCTTCGATCTTTAATTTCAACTTCACATGTTCAATTTCATGATGGGAGCAAAAACAAAAGCGTTGTGTTTATATGTTTGCGTTCAATGTACATACACAACCAACCACTACAACACATTTAGATGTTACAGCGTGTTAGCTGCCCAGGAGAGGTACATCAACTTCTCTCCATCTCAGAAAAACACTTCACTGATACCGACACATGTTCACCTAAAGGGACGTGCACATGCATCTGCATTTGTAGAACAGCCGATAGGAAAACTCTCTCTCCCTGGAAAGACCTGTGATTGGCTAAAGTCTCCCATCGCCAGCTAGATTTTTCTAAAGCGTGAAAGCAAAACCAAGAGAAGGTAGCATACATCTAGTTTGCTCTCAGATTAAATGTAATTAGCTGTCAGATAGTGGAGTGAAAAGTACAGTATCCCATCTGTTACATGTAGGTGTGTGTATCTGTTGCTTTCTGGATATCTATCTATAGTCTATTTATGTACGTCGTATTTAGAAAGTGTTCAGACTCCTTCACTTTTTCACATGTTGTTTTTCACATGCTAAAATAATATTGTTTTTCCCTCATCAATCTACACCCAATATCCTTTAATGACAAAGTGAAAACAGAATTTTAGAATTTTTTGCAAAGGTATTAAAAGGAAAAACTGAAATATCACCTTGACATAAGTATTCAGACACTGCTATGACATTTAGAGTTTAGCTCCCGTTTCTGTTGATCATCTTTGAGACGTTTCTACACCTCTCCTGGAGTCCACCACCTGTGGTAAATTCAATTGACAGGACATGATTTGGAAAGATACACACCCGTGTGTCTCACGGCTGACGATGCATATCAGAGCAAAGGCCAAGCCATGTTTTTTCTTTGTCATCATGGGTTATTGAGTATAGATCGATGAAGGACAAATTTCTTTTACGTTATTTTATCGTGAGGCTGCAACATAACAAAATGTGAAAAAAAGGGGGTGTCGGAACACTTTACTGAATGCAGTGTATATGATACATACGGATGTATACGTATCTACATGTGTCGTTCCCGTGTGTCCGCCTCTCACTCTATCTGTCACATCATATTTACCAGGAGGGAACCTTATCTCTGCGAGCAGTGAGCATGCAGTCAGCAGGTCAGTACACCTGCCACGCCTCCAACTCCGAGGGAAACGTGACTCGCGTGACAAAAGTGAAGATCAAAGGTCAGTTGTTGCATGGCAGCCTGTCTGTCTGTCTTTCTGTCTGTCTGCCTGCCTGCCAGTTCCTTCAGTCTCTGTGATGTCTGTGTTCCTGACTGGCTGGGAGCCACCGTAATTTACATTTCTGTTTCTCCCTCTTGCATCATATGACAGAGTTGTAAGAGAAACTCAAACCGAATTAATCTTGCGTTCTTTCCCCTGTGAAGATAAAACACATATCATGATATGAGACGAGATATAATGTGGGATTTTTTTTTTTGGGGGGGGGGGCGTTACTTTATCGTGATAAAGTTTCATCTTTTGCTAAATTTTTAAAGCTGCATTTCAGGGATGTGACAGCTTCCTGAGCTTGTTAGGCTCCTGTAGACAGATTTCTCTGTTTGGTCATAAAATTAAAAGAATTTTCCTCTTGAATGAAAATGTTTCTTGAGGTACCTGGTCAAAAATATATCATAAGAGATTTACAGCACAATAGACCCTCGACAGGTTCACAGAAGTCCTCAGGTTACGGATTTAAATGTGCTGTCCAGTTTAAGGACAAACACATGTAGAATATGCAAATATGCTCCTGTGTATCATTGGATTACACCGACATGCCACTGGATTATACTTCTTCCTGTACTCCTACTCGTACTCCTACTGCTGATTTTCTCCAGAGAGCCAGGACTCTTCTGGAGCGCGGTGCATGGGGGAAATATTTTAGTTTTGCCTTACTGTCTCCTGGAGGTTTCACTTCACTTTAGCATCTCAAACTTACAGTGGTCACATTTTGAACAATAATCATCATGAGCACACACTGCCCTAATACTTTTCAGTGTAAGTCACGTTATCTGAGCTTTTGGCTGCGTTTTCCCCCATCGTCGCCACATGGATGGATTATAGTACACTAATAGCTGATCTGGATGAAGTCAGTCTAAACGCCTTAAGTAACCCCTAAACTGTCACTCGTGCATATATACATCGGGTATTTCAGATTATCAGTAATGACAGCTGCAGAGATCATGTGGTTATTTATACATGAGACATGTGGTGTGTCAATCCTCCTTTATTAGCTCTTTGCTAAAAACACACGTGTCGGCGGTTGGCACGGCGGAGGGAAGTGATAAATGTGACATGGTAGCACCATGATTATGTTGGTATAAGGTTCTCAGGGATATTGTGGTATCTCCTGTTTTCTTCGAAGAGGTTATGTTTGAGAGCTTTTTTAACTCGCTTTGGGAGTTAATTGTCAAAATCGTGATGATTCTCAAATCTACAATGCATTTCCTGTTGCTTGATCCAGTCATGCATTGACTTTGTCTTCTTCACCAAAACTCTTCAGCGACTTTATCAACTTGCTTCATTTCCCTTTCCCACAGTCAGTGTAATCTTCATGTAGTCGACTCTAAACTAAACATCAGGTTAATGTATAATGAAAATAATTATTTGTAGCAGCCCTACATGAGTTAAATGTTTTCAGTAGTAAATTGAAATATTATCGAAATGTCAATATGGCCAAGTGCGATATCCAAATTGCAAGAGTTGCAATTTTAGGTAAAATGTGTCACAACATGGCATACCTGAAGCATTGTGGTCTATAAATCATTTTCTCCAGATTTGAGCGAGTGCTTTGTTGGTACAAGACTCAATAAAAATGACATTATCTTCATTTTTATATTTTATTCAGTGAAAATGAAAGGAAAAAATCCATATCTTTCAGCCCCTAGTTCTGAGCAATGACTGTGTATAAAGATGGATGACGTGTCTCCACTTCATCCCACTGTACAAAAATGAAGCCAAAATATCCTGGATACGGGCGCTGCCATCTTCCGCTTGTGACATCATTTGGAGCCAGAATCTGCAGTAGTAGTGATCAGGAAGTGGAGCCACGGTCTCGAGGTCCCACCCGAACACTCCCATGACCCAGTTGTGAGTCAGTCACAGCTGGCAGTCATGATGTTACACTCCCATTTTATACCGTCAAATAACTCATTTCAAACCAAACTTATCAGAAAAATGAACAAACATCAGTGTAACAAAAAGTACCTCGTCCTAGAATGACAGAAACCATCTTTGAGCTTTTGCTCGTCATGTTTTGAGAACTGCCAAAGTGTTTCAGAATAACATGACTAAAGATCTTTAGACTTAACGATTACACGATTAATCGAAAAAATAAAATCTGTTGAAAAAATAATCAACAGATTCATTTATAATGAAAATAATCATCTTTTTTGTGACTTAATTTAATATATTTTGTGACCTGCCTCTCACTAGGTCCACCTGTCATTGTCGTCCCGCCCAAAAGCACCTCTCTCAACATGTCTCAGCATGCATCTCTCCAGTGCCAGGCTGTGGCCGACCCCCCCAACATGACCTACATCTGGCAGAGAGGTGGAGAGAACGTCTATCACATAGAGTGAGTGCAATCTTTTCTTGTTTTTTTCTGTGCAATCCTTTATTACACGTAGATGTTTGTGAAGTGTTACCTGCGGGTTTTAAATCTCACTATAGGAGAAGAAGAATGGTTGTTACATCTCATTCAAATCTAACTTTTTATGGAAAGTTAAAAACACAGTGCTTCGCCAAGAGACAAAAAGAGAGAAAAAGAAAAAAAAATTGGAAAAAAAAGAGAATCAACACAATAATTGAAATGTGAGCAGAACAATTAGACATTCAGAGAGATCAGGCAGATTAACTATGTGAGTACAAAGATAAATAAAAGATCTCACCATTTTGTTTGACAATGAAAAGACCTGAAGTCTTATGGCAGTCTGTAGATGAGACAAAATGTGCTTCTTTATATCCACAGACACTAAACTAAAACCTGCCTCCTCATAGGTCTTAGTTAATGAGGCAGTTTCCCTGCGGGGATCAATAAAGTTTTTCTGATTCAGGTTCTGGTTCTGGGCCATGGAGCCACTGCACATGAAAGCCAGGCCCGGAGGACCAAACAAATCTAGAAGCGACATTTTTTAAAAGCCTGTCAGACATGTACTCGTGTGCAGAGTGCGCTGAATGATTTGATGACAAATGTTGAATTTTCTTCAAACTGACCTGGAGTAAGTGGAGCGACTTTAAAAACACAAGCAGTACCCGCTTATTGCTTTGCCTCAGGTCTCGCGCATGTGCTGCTGCGTTCCGGATTAAACTTGTCACAGTGCTGGTGACCGAGGGCCAGCTCTGCATTAGACGGAGAAACAACATGAGAAGACATAATGCACTCATGAAATTTCCAGTAATTTGAGTCGAAATCATCAATTTTATATGTTATTGTTGCTCACTAATTTATCACGCTCTGAAAACGCCAGCCCCTCAGGTAAAAGCAAGTCAGCTGCTGCCACTTTCTTCTTAAACTCTTCACACTCATGCTGTAATGTTGGAAGTCCCTCCATGCATGATATTTTCTCAGCTGTGAGTTTGCCAGTTTATGTTAGCTTGAACTAAAATAACAACACTTAGCTAGTGACTGGAAAAATCTGGATAGTGCTACAGCGATGCCCAGGAAGTCTCCGTCGGGAAAAACACACCACTCGATATGTTTATGTTTTTCACAAAGACAGAGCGGTGTGTCTCACCTCAGGGAGTGTCTGTGGTGATTCCTGCTTTGGTTGCCACAGTATGTAGGTGTTAAAGGGACAGAACAATATTCATCAAAATGAATAAATGATTTACAATATAAATGTTTCTGAACTTTGGCTGCACACAGTGTTTTAACAAGCCAAGAGTGACAAGTTTAGACCAGAACTAAAGGAGCTTTGCAGCTATCAAGCCTTACGACACAATGCTTTATGCTGCACTTCGGCAATACTCTTGATATGATAAAAGGTGGGTTTTTTTCAGCTTCTGTTGTGAAATTCAAATCAGCTCAAAAGAGACACACCAAGGTTATTTGCTTAGGGCTTGACATTTTCTGCCAGGGATTTCTAAGCTAAAGCACAGCTTCTCCTTTTTTGGATTTTTTTGTTGCAATGCTTTGCACCTCAGTGTTATGTTTGTTCACTTGCCGGGAAGCACTGTAAAAATAAGTTGATGTGAACGATAACTTCGTATCATATGGTAGTGTACAGCTGTGCATCGCCTGTTATGAAAGGTTTAAAAATACACAACCATGGAAGCACATTAATTAGATACTGATCAGAGATGTAAGAGCCTTTGGTGATGTCATCGCATTTGAAAAGGGAAGATCTGGGTGTGATGAGGAGTCGACTCTGATTTAAGGCACTTGATGTGAAGACTGGAGGTGAACCGGCCTTTTATTAAGAGATGTAAAAGCTTAAAGAAATTCCGACTGCGTATTTTATGTTGTAGAATAAAATGTGAAAACGTCTTGAGCTTGTGTCAACCACAGACCTTATTTCAGGCAACTAACCCTAATACATTGACTTTGGGATGAGGCAACCGGAAGTCCTAAGACACTTACTAAGGACTCATTCCTGCAGCACTCTCTGCATCTTGTCTCACAGTGTACAGTATATACAGTATATTGGCCATCAGAGAGTAACTCAACACCAGCTTAACACCTTGTTTTTGCTGACCTCCAGTGGTCGTAGTTACCTCCTCAATGTAGTTATGTAGTGGTGCATCCAGAAGGTGCTTCCTCATTTCCTTACTCCGTTCTCCGAATTGTGACATCGCCATTATTATTGAGGTTGTTTCAATACCTTAAATGTGTGGTAGAGGAGTGAGGAGGGAGGAGCGAAGATGGAGGAGCGAGGAAACGAGGAGGCCAAAAAAAGGATTCACATGTGCATCCTACATGAATGTATTTTTTTTTTTTTTTTAACCACACATCAACACCCCCTCGGTCAGAATCTGCTTATTGGTCAGCTGATCTGACGGGAAAGTAAAGGCAACAGCTGGGCTGTAGGAACCAGCAGCGGCTCCACTGTTATTCATGTTATTCATAAAATAAACATGATTGGAAAAACTAAGTGAATCACAAAATCATCTTTTCCAGGTTTGTTTATTTGTTCTTCATAAACCAAGAGGCTTTTCTTCTTCTTTTCTTAGTTTTCATTCCAAGTTCATCTCGGTTTGTTCAGAATAAACATACAGCTGCATTCTGATACAGTCTGCCACACAGTCACGGTTATCATTATTAGTGCAATAATATGAACCTGAGTGTCAGAAGGATGTCAGACTCACTGTGTATGTGTCCTTTTACAAGCTACAGATTTTACTCAGAGTATTTATTTCTGTCTTTATCTCTCCCTCACATCTGCTCTATTCTTTCAGTGTCGAACGAAATGTAATTGTCTATTTGGTTTATTTCTATCCGTCACATTCTATAATGCCCTGATGCAGCATAGATCTATATTAAGTGTTGCAGCAGCTGTCATCAAGTGTCAGGTGTTTTTTCTTTTGTTACTTTTACATATTGTACAGATTTCATAGTTGAGATGCTGTCGGTATCTCTTCAGAATGACGCTAGAGGGAGCGAGGTTGTACCGTTTTCTGGATGCAGCATCAATCCATCCATCCTCGCACCTCCTGCTCGCGTCCCTGCTGGGAGGAGGTAGAGATGTACAGTGGCAAGATAAAGTCAGTGAAACCCTCAGAATGACCTTGTTTTCTGCATTCATTTTTCACAAGTGTAGACCAACACAATGATAACAGAAAAACAATTAAAATCTTTTGTTCCTTATTGAGCACAGCCATTTAAACATTCAGTGCTGGTGGAAAAAGTAAGTGAGACCTTGGATTTAATAACTGGTTGAACCTCCTTTGGCAGCAATAACCTCAAACAAGCTCTTACAGTAGCTGCTGATCAGACCTGCACAATGTTCTATTAGGGAACTGCTTCAGCTCAGACATATAGTCAGGATGTCTGGTGTGAGCGGCTCTGTTCAGGTCATTCCACAGCATCTCTACTGGATTAAGTCTGGACTCTGACTGGACCGCTCCAAAAGGCGGATTTTCTGTGTTTGAAGTCATTCTGTAGTAGATTTCTCTTTGTCCTGCTGCGTCACCCAACTCCTGCCGAGCTTCAGCAGGTGGACATCCAACCTAACACACCTTGTTAAACTTGGGAATTCATTTTCCTCTCTGATGTCAAGCTGTCCGGGCCCAGAGGCAGCAGAGCTCCCTCCTACCCTACGTCAGCTTTGCGATGACGTTTTGGTGTTGGTGTGCAGTTCCCTGCCTACACCACACATACTGCTGCATGTTCTTCCTGAACTATTCGACCTTAGTTTCATCAGTCCACAAAACATTTTGCCAGTGGTGCTGTGGAGGGTCAAGCTGCTCTTTGGCAAACTTCAGGCGTGCTGTGATGAAACAGCTTCCTCCATAGTGTCCTGTGATGGACACCATGCTCCATGACTTGCGTATTGGTCGACTCATGAGCAGAGAAGTTAACCAGCTCCGATGATTCCTTTTAAGCCTTTGGCTCAGGGGTTTCTTTTTTACCTCACTGAGCATCTGCATTGTGCCTTTGGATTCATCTCTGTCTGGCACCCACCTCTGGGGAGAATATTAAACCGTCTCCATTTATAGACAGTCTTTCTAACAGTCGACTGATGAATATGTAAACTCTGAGATGACTTTGTAACCCTTCCAGCTTTATGCAAATCAGCAATTCTTAATTGTGAGTCTCCTGAGATCTCTTTTGCGAGGCATGGTTCACATCAGCAGATGCTTCCTGTGAACAGAAAACTCAAAATGTTTGAGCGTCTCTTTACAAGGCAAACTAACCCACACCTCCAATCTGGCTTCATTGGGTGGACTCCAGGTTTGATAACTCCGGACTCCAGTTTTACTAATGTCATTAGCCGAGGGGTTCACATAATTTTTACTACCCACCCTGTGAATTTTCGAATGAATAAATAATCGTAACTTAGAAGAACATATAACCATATTTTAAAACAAATGAATACATGGAGCGACAAGCCAGATAAGCCAAATGGAAACCATCCAGAGTGATTTAAGCGAGGTGTGTGGTGCAACAAGGAGAGGTCAGTTTTCAGCTATCAGTTATCAGCGGAATAGGAGAATATGTTTTGTGTTACCTTTGTGTTTGTGTGTCCTTGTGTGTGATACACACAAAATAAATCATTTCTCCATAGCTTTATTTGTACTCAAAAACTCCACAGAGCACCTTTAAGTTACTTTTTATGGCCCGTAAAGGAGTGGTCGTTAAAATATTTTTTATTAACAATTAAATAGCTGACTATTTGTAATGTGAAAAGGGTTACACAAAATGCACACATAATTATGACAGACCTCTGCGGCGCTACAGAGCTGTTTTAGTTCATTATTATGGTTCTATGGTACATTAACTGTACAATTCAGCCTCAGGGCTCTCATCAGCCCCATTTCCACTGGGTACTACAGCTCAACACCAAATGTCAGACAAAGTTAGCTACTAGCTAATGAAGAAAGTAGTGAAAGTGCCAGAGATTTTTCTTAGGAGTTAGTGGAGGCAAAACCACTGATAAAAGGAGAGTAACTATTGGACTTCTATTCATCAAGTAGACAGACGTACGACTCCAAATGAATGCTAATGCTAATTATCCCTTTGTCTGCCGGATGCTGCAAGTAGGTGATTGTTTCCCAACGCTTTAGACACAGTAACTTTATAAAAGGTAATATATCAGGCGTGCTTGACAGTTATGCAGACTTAATGAACACATATAAAACTAGAATGGCATGCAGTAGAGCGCATACCTCGGCCAAGGCCAAGCAATCCTACACGCCTGTCAGATCCAGATTATTATCTCGAACTGCACCAGATTGTACAAAAATAATAGATCCCCACAATGTAAATATGACAGATTTTTTTAATATCATGATCCATAAATTATCCCCTGAGAAACTGACCAAAGTGTTGGACAATGCCTCAAAATGTGAAAGGTCCCATATTGTATAAAGTGAGATTTCCATGTCTATTTTGATTATAAAGTAGGGCTGGGTTCTGTTTTAATATGGTGAAAGTATTGAAGCACTCAGTCCACAGACAAATTATTCACAAAGCCTGTATTTAGAAACTTAAAACAAGCTGTCAGGACTTCTGTAACTGTGTGATATCACAACAAAACAGCTACCGCTCTCAGCCACTCCCCGAGCCCAGCCCACCCACACCCTCTCTGACTTTACCTGAAATCTGCTATATTTTTATTTGATCATTTAGAAAACAGTCAGCCAATCAGAGGAGAGTCTCTGAACCTCTCTTCTGATTGGCTCGCCGACCTGTTACTACAGCTCCAGAGAGATGTAAAACTACATTGAGATGATTTTTGGGTCTTAAAACCACAACTATATCAACACTTCAAGTCAAACACCGGAAAAGTGTAAAATATGGGACCTTTAAGGAAATTGTTAAAAATACCCCTGGATCTGCACCTTTTAATTGGATCATCACCAAAATGGGTGAATGGGTTCTTCCCGGGGGCAAGGCCCCATCCCTCCTCCAAGTTTGGTGCAAATCGGTTCAGTACTTCTTGCGTAATCCTGCTGACAAACAAACTAACAAACTAACAAACTAACAAACGTACAAGTGAAAACATCTCACTGCCTGGGGGAGGTAATGAAGGAGAGAAAAAAAAAGAAAAAAAAAAAAAAAAGAAATTGGCCTGAAACTGTGAAGCACTGAATGAGCTTTTCTGTGAGAGAGGTTTCACAATAGGAGTGTTCAGAGCCAGGGAGAAGATCTGAGTGAGCGGGGAATGGTTCCTGATTGCTGGCACATCATCCAGCAGACAATTCAACACTCTTTAAAAAAAAAAAAATAATAAAAAATACGGTGGCTGGGATAGGGTCAGATGAGCAGGTGGAGGGCTTAATTTGCATTACTTCTCCTCCTGAACATTTCTCTATCACACATATCATTATTCATCACAGTTACACTCAGGTTAATACTCAACCTGATTTTGATGAGGAAAAAAAGTTTTAGAGAGGCTTTTTGGAGCTGATATATAATGCTGTTAACAGCTGAGTAGAGCACACGAGGATTATTCTGATTATCTGTTACTAATTTTGGGGAATAAGCTCTTTTGTAATTATTCCTTAAAAATAGTGAGGTGTTCTTTGAGAAACCAAGTTTTCCTCCATTAGTTTTTTTCCATTTACCCTTGAATGTAGCCTGAGTTTTATGGTAGTTTTTGGCCTTATTTTGAGTTGGTTTGGTTCTTGTAGCATTTTTATTTTGGAAAATGTTAACCAGAGGTGTGGACTCGATTCACATTCATACATCAGAACAGAAACCTAAACTTTATGTTTCGTCAGCATAAATGGCAAATTAATTTACCTAATTTACCTTCCCACTATGCAACTTTTGACTGTTGTCTAATTAATGCGCTATAAGCCACTGTCTCTACTCAGCCTTATATAATTTGTGGGTACAAAAACCAACAGTCTTCTTTGGTGAAACTATCCAGCAGCTTTTTGTGTCAGCTTCAGTTTTCAGAATCTCTCACAGAATCTCAGTGTTTTAAGCTGATCAGCGTAATAACTATGAACCAGGAGCTCCAGTATTTAGAGCAATCAGCTTGTAAAAAAAATAAGGTGTGCGAATTCAGGCTACAGCTTTTATTTCGGTGAGTCAGATGTATATTGAAGGAGAGTTTCATATTATATGCTGCAGAGTTTTCATAGTTCAGTTTTTACCCATAGTTGTGACAAATGATTTCAAATCTGTAGTGTTTCTCTCTTCTCAGCCAACAAAAAGTAGAACTATACAGCTCAATGAAATCTCAGAGTTTCTGTTATTTTTTGTTACAACTTTAAATGTTGAAAATTGGAGGCAAATGTATTCAATACTAGATTCAGGTTTGATAAAATGCTATTTACCCCCGAGCTTAGTCCCAGAGTAACCTGATCATTTTGCTTTTAAATGTTCTAAAACTTATAAATATAAAAATTAAACTTACTACACCAAGTAACTCTGTTTTAGATTTAGTTTATTAAATTTGTGTGAGGATGACGCACATAATGACTCAATCTCTCTACTTACAAACCAAATAATGACTTTGTCCCACCTGTGCTGTTGCTCAGTTGCTATGATGAATGTGTTTATTGCTGAAAAGATTAATCACTTAATCACAGAAAAACACAGAAAATTGTCAACATTTTTGATAATCTTTTCTTTTTTTTCATGTATTAAGCACAAATGCCAAACTTTCTCCATTTCCTGCCTTTCAGATCTAAGGGTTTTCCAATTTTGTTTATTGTAAATTAAATATCTTTGTATTTTTAAACTGTTGGTCCGTCTCCTTTTAGCTCTGGTTTGGTCTCCAGCAACTACTTAGAAAAACATCTGGCTCTTCATCTGCCAGATGTTCCACTTACTCCACCGTCTTGTTGCTCATTTGTCTGTCATTTGATGCTGAGCGGATAGTGCACAGTGGGTTTATCAGAACTTGTTTGGTGAAAACAACAGATGGAATCAGAGTTGATGAGAGTGCTGATACTGAACTGTACAGTAAAAGTGTCATAAAACCAAATCAATGAGCCAGAACAGGCTAAAAAGCTCAGTAGAGTCGCAGAGTTGGTGATAATTCTTTGTGAGTTTGTCACTGCGAGCAGCCCCCTCTTCACATTAGCCGTTTGATTGATTGTTAATGTAAAAAATGTTGTTAAATGGAGCTTAAATAACAGCAGCTTTCAGGCACACAGTGACATTGATGTCAGTGCAAAGGGAGGAAAACAGAGTAGTGATGAGAAACATCCAGGTCGCTTACAGTACATGAATCATCTGACCTCCTTGGTAATTAGCACGAATGTGTGACTTTGAATCCTCCCACGAGGACGTACATCACCAGCGTGCATATGTAACCTGCTTGTGAGGTGCAGCCTGTTCCATAGCTTCTCCCTCTGCTGTCTCTGTAAATGTAAGAATGTATATGAGTGGGCACTTCTCTTCCCACTCCAGCTGAAATGAAATGAATTTTCCTAAAGCTCCATCTGCTCTATCCTCTCACAGGAAAAAAACAAAAAAAACCAAAAAAAACTCCTACACTCTTTGAGAACCTGTTTGACTCAACTCCAGTGGAAGAGCTGAATTACCTCTCGCTGCTATTCTGAAGTAGCTGGTTTGTTTCTTTACCTGTTCAATAATTCCCGTGTGTTTCCCACAAGGTCTTTGAAAAAGCGAGTGAAGATCATGGTAGATGGAACTCTGCTCATCTCCAGTCTCATCCCAGAGGATTCTGGGAACTACACCTGCATGCCAACCAATGGCCTGCTGACCCCGCCCACCGCCTCAGCCAACCTCACAGTGATGCGTACGTATATCTGTGTGTAGTCTGCAGTTAATGCAGAGTATGTGAGTCCTCCAGGGACATCACATATATTTATTTTTTCTTTCTTATATTCTCATTCAGAATTTCAACACATTAGAGTTTAACAGTCAACTCATTTTTTAAACAATGTTTTTGTCTTTTAGGCACCAAGATGTTATTTATGAAACATTATTCAGCCAAGTATTATCCAATGAAATATTGAAATATAAACATTTCATCAAAGGGGACAGATGCTGGGTGGGAGTCATCTCCAACAATATCCAGCGCTTTTTGATGGAGCCAGAATTTATAAATTAAAGAAAGAGATTGGAAGCAGTAGCCAGAAATTGCAGATGCAGATTTGATCTATTTTCTCTCATACACTGGTTTCAGCTAAAGTCACAGTAACAGACTGAATTGAAAGTCTGTCAGTGAAAGTCAGCACATTTACCACAAGTGATGTGACACATTAACCATAGTTCCCTTGAAACTGAATTTTTTAAACATCCTTAAAAAGTATAATTGATGAGCCAACTTTAAAGGTCCCATATCGTATAAAAAGGCATTTCCATGTCTTTTTGATCATAAAACAGGTCTTGGTTCTATATTAATACTGTGAAAGTATCAAAGTGCTCAGTCCACTGAGAAATGCACGCAGCCTGTATTCACAAACTGAGCCATGAAACGAGCTGTCAGAACTTCTGTAGCAGTCACCGCTCTCAGCCGTGCCCCAAGCCCCGCCCATTTGGACCCACCATCCAACCTTGCAGGATTTGGTTTCTCTGAGTGTTTACCTGAAATCTGCTATATTTTTATTCAACCATTCAGAAAACAGTCAGCTAACAGACATGTTGTCACTAGAGCTCCAGACAGGAGCCTGAGAGAGGAGATGTAAAACTGCATTGAGATGGTTTTTGGTTCTTAAAACCACAAATACATCTTCTTATGGATCAACACTTCAAATAAAACACTGGAAAAGTGTAAAATATGGGACGGTTAAGTTTTAACAGAAATGACAATGTTGAAACCAAATGTATTTTACGGTTATATTTACATATTTAACTGAAGACTTACAAGCAAACATTTCTGAGTTTATTAACCACTCATAAGTGAAAATATAAGCCCATTTACAGATGTAAACAATCCTTTAGTGGTGTCAGAAAACAGTCATAACTTTGATTTATTTATTGTAAAATCAGTAACAGTTGGCAATGTAGACTTTTCCTCTGAATATTTTACTGTTGCTTGTAGACCTGTAAAAAACCCTTCAGACACGTTCAGTCAGCTGTAAATACAAGGAGCCGCACTTGTAGTAAAAACGCAGTCACACAGGAAACAGAGTGCAACAAAAGCAATCTGTTGAAACAGAGGTTATGGATCATCATGTAGGTTTCTCTGCCCTAGTACGTGTAATTTCCTATGGTATTGAAACAGTAAGAAATTCTAGTTGCTGCAAAGTAAATTACTTTAATTCCTTTCCTCCGCTCAGACCCAGCAAAGGCTCTGCAAATGCCTCAGGAGACGTTCCTTCCCACAGGTATGGATGGCGTGATTACCTGCCCAGCGGTAGCTCAACCTCCACTGCTCGGTGTGGATTGGATGAAGGATGGAGCGCCACTTGACCTGTTCTTGGTAATAAAAAGAATCATCTCCACAGGGAGCAGCAGCCGCTGTCAGACCTTTGTTCTGTGCCCAAACTCAAATTTATGTCCCACCACTCTATTTATTGATTCCTGATGCTGCAAACATCACAGGCAACCTGGCGGCCTCTGTTCATTGTCTTGTAGCAGAGATATGTCTGATGCCACTGCTGACTACAGGCACCTTTTAAAACAGCCGCCATTAGCAGCTTGTGATGCGAAAGTTTTTTTTTTTTTTTTTTTTTTTTTTTTTTTTTAACAATCAACCCACTCAACTTGCTATTACACTGTGAACATGAGGTAGAAGCTATGATACTTTTTTTTTTTTTTTCTCATGTGTCCACGGATGGAAATATCCTTCCAGGTTTTCAGTTGTGATGCCATTAACTCACATATATCTTAATGGACAGGGATGATGTGTCCAACCTTAAAAGCTCTGGAAGCATTCCCCAAGGAACTCCTAGTTGCCCCCTTCACTCTCCCTTTTTTCCGTTTTTTTCCCCACTTTCGCTTCAATCAGTGGCTCACCTCTGGCGTCTGAGTGATGGGTGGAGGAACCATTATAGATGAGGAGCGGGGAGTGGGACATCCCATCTTTTTTTTCTTTTTTTTTTTTCTACCTTTGTCCTCCCTCATGTTTTCAGATTGGAATTACATAAGCAGAGTCCACGATGGCAGCTCCCAATAAAAACATTTCCTCAGTTTTGACTGTAAAAGCTCCACTGAACACGCCCTCCCCTCCTCCTCCTCCTCCTCCTCTTCCTCCCCCACCCCCCCCCCCTTCCCCTTCACATGCTGTGTCGACCCCCTTCTGAACACTTTGGTCTGAGCGATGGACATGATGGTGGATGAGAAGCACCGCAGGAAATGTGATAGATCCCTATAGTGTGGCACACAGGCGTTGTCAGGCTGTTATTCTGCCAATTATTCCAATTTCACCCTGGATGTCACTAGCTCTTATACCCACAGTAATACTTTCTCACAGCCTCATTCTAGGGAGGATAATAGCAGTTTTGACTTCATTAAACAGAGTGGGAACCTTTCGCGCAGTCAAAGCGCCACACAAGCCTTTCTCTGTGCCTTAATGGGGAAAAAATGACTTGAAAATTTACCTGCTTTTAATGCGAATGCTTCAGAAAGTGATGTTGAACGCACTGCAGAGCATTTCTGTCACGTGTGTGTGTGTGTGTGTGTGTGTGTGTGTGTGTGTGTGTGTGTGTGTGTGTGTGTGTGTGTGTGTGTGTGTGTGTGTGTGTGTGTGTGTGTGTGTGTGTGTGTGTGTGTGTGTGTGTGTGCGTGTGTGTGCGTGTGTGTGTATGGATTCACCTCAGAGATGATGAGGAGGATATCTTTTGTTTTTTTCCTATTACATGTAATTTTTGGAAATCATCTTCTAGAAACTGTGACGACATTAACAAATAATGCAC
Organism: Seriola aureovittata; assembly: GCF_021018895.1. NCBI lineage: Eukaryota > Metazoa > Chordata > Actinopteri > Carangiformes > Carangidae > Seriola > Seriola aureovittata. Next base: position 6,221,893 of record NC_079381.1, read on the forward strand.
CTTTTTAAAGAAGTTTGGAAATAATCTGCCCAGTGGGGACTTAAGTACTTAATCACGGCAGGACTGTCGAAGGCAGATATCAGAAACATTATTTCTGTAAATCCTTCAAACACAGCTGAGGAGCTCATACGTGGTCTTGGAGTGGTTACAGATTCCTGCCTTTTCGCTCTTAAAGCTCTCTGCACACTTTTTTTTTTTGCCATTAATGCTATGTATCCTTCCAGGCTGTGCTACTTCCTTTCATTTCTAACTGTCAGCGTGTGTGTGTGTGAGCATTGTGCTTTTTTTTCTCAGTATCCAGGATGGACCTTGACACCGGAGGGTTCATTATTCATGGCCACAGTCAATGACGATGCCGCAGGCGTGTACGCGTGTACTCCATACAACAGCTACGGCAGCATGGGTTCATCTGGCCCAACCAGCGTGATTCTACAGGTTCGTGAGACCTCGAGGCCACCCGGGTCACCCAGCGGAGCGATACCACACATAACATGAAGTCATTTAAAATACCTATTGTAAGGCAGACTACATTTCCTGCATTGTTAACGACAAATTGTTGGTCAGTCGTGCCACGGCAGCTCAGAAACTGCCGCTGAATCTGTCCACCCAGTTCAGCTAAAATGTCTCTCTACACCCCTGTGTATTTTAATTAACCACCGCTGCATCTGTCACAGCGAATTAAAAACTTAGCGGAAACGACATTTTATTGACCTTTTCACTCTGACGTGTGAGCCCTCTGGCATTAATGGGAGTCAACTCAGACTCACTACAATGGCAGCACTATTTGGGAGTTAATTGTGTGGCTAATCCTTTTGTTATTAAGATAATCTTGTCCAAAGCGGCAGTAATCCAGTCTTAAAATCCATTGTTGGCATTGCTGCAATCTCCTTGATTCAGCTATATTGTTTTGGCAATTCACAGGACCCCCCAACATTCAGCGTCACTCCAGAGAGGCAGTACACACAGGAGGCTGGAAGGACCCTGCTCATTCCCTGTCAAGGAAACGAGGACCCGACAATTAAAGTGACATGGAGCAAGGTAAATAACCCAGTACAGGTTATTCGATGTGTTTATGTTTCTATTGAAGCTTATTGTACAACGAGCTAATTTGAAAATCTTCTGTGCATGTAATGGCTACAGTATATAACACAAACGTACGCATTAACATGCAGTAGGTACAAGAACAAATGCCTATAGAAATGTCTAAATACTAAAGCATATGGTGTAATCCAGATGTAACTAGATACATTTTTATAAATTTTATGGGCGATCGTTTCTGCAGAACTCATCCACCCTTGACCTCCTTAAAGCAGAATAAAGAATATATTTTCCAAGTTTTCCAAGGCCACTGCACTTAGCTGTTAGGTAGTGGGTCGTAGTAGCTAGCAGAGCGGTAGCACGTAAGTGTGTGGCAGTTGGCGAAAGCTTTGTGTTGATTTCCAAAGGAGCGAGGTTTAGGTCTAACTTCGCTCATTTTTTCATTCATCACACAAGAATTGAATCAAATCCCTGTCATTATTATCACCATTATATGCCCCTGCCCGCCCGAACCTGAAACTTTCAATCACAGGAACGGCAAACAACACTCGTTCAGCCTGGGTGTAGTTACTCTTTGAAGGAAAATTCTGTTTGAGCTGCTACGTCCTCTGTGCACAACTTGTGCAGTTGGGCGGAGGTCAAAACTAAATCAGATCACATCTGGCGAGACTCCAGCGTGCTGATGAGTGTGTTCAGAAGTGTAATCTTTGCATGGAGGTCAGCGCAGGGATGTTTGCTCCTCCACATAGGTTTTGGTGAGCACTTACTGCTAGAAGTCAATACTTTAAAAGGCAAACAGTCTTAGCTTGAATGGCCTTCCTTTACCAAGTAGAAAATGCATTCTCTCACACAAGCACATGCACGCTCTGTGGACCAGATTAACTGATTGTATAACGAGCGAGGGTAAAAATCGAAAATGTGCATTAAGTGTGAATGGATCTCTGTCAGCACAGAATCAAAAACAAGACACTGTCCCAAATACTTTCTGACTGCACTGTGTAAAATCTATATCACTGTCAATACACTGCCAGATACTGATAATGATTATTGAACTGTAATGAGAAACCTTTTTAATCCATAAATCAATCATGCTTTCCTAATTGATCCCACTATAACCAGTTGTGAACTGATTGGCTGGTTAAACTGGGTTGATGTAATTGGTCGTTGAAGCTGGTCTCAGTTAGATTATTAGATGTGGACAGTTAATTGAACTTGATGGATAAGAGCTCCATTATACTGGCAATTTAAAAACTTTGATTATTTTGTACGGACTGTGTATTGAAACAGATGACGAGAGTTTTGTTCCCTCTGCGGTCTTTGTGTGTCTGGTAGGTCGACTTGGCTCGTCGCATCTCTTACTCCATAGAACCCAACGGCTCTCTGCTGCTGCAGCCGCTCACCAAGGACCACCAGGGGGCGTGGGAGTGCAGCGCCGCTAACCGCGTAGCCTCGGCGAAGGCCATCACACAAGTCTTTGTCCTGGGTGAGTGAGCTATCTGAGAATGCTGTAATGTAAAAAGTGTGTTCCGCTATTACGTGAGCAGTCTACATTTTTATTTTGTTTGTATTGTTTTCTGTAAACCCCTTATTACAGCCAGCACAGGACGGATGCCTGTGCCTCCACTCCGCCTCCGACGGATAAATGTGGCACATCTAGAGATGGCCTCTAAACTTTAGTGGTATCAGGTAGTTGAAGTGCTGGCTGATTTCCATCAACTCCTCTCCGTTCCCTCCATTACAGGAACCAGTCCCCATGCGGCTACCTCTCTGTCCGTCTCTCCAGGGGTGAAGCAGGCCAACTTATCCTGGGAGGCAGGCTTTGATGGAGGATCAGCACAGACATTTTCAGTTTGGTGGGTGTAAAGCCTCCCACTTTCTTCTCGGGCTGTAACCATGGCAGCCATCGACAACGCTGGTATTACTCTATTGATCTCCAGGATGAGGAATTCATTTATCTGTTATCACTTCTTGGCAGCTACAATAAAAAACGCTGCTGCAGAGCATAGCTTTATAATGCAGTGGCCACGCTAGTTCAATAGGAGGTTACTGGCAAAACAGAACGTAAGACATTTGTTTTGTTGTGAATCAGGGCTTTTACAATAGATTGGCTTAGAGAACACAGTGTTTTAGATAAGCCTGTGATGAATTTAAAAGAGAGTGATGGACAGAATAAAAGGAATGTAAAACTACAGCCAGCTGGATAACAACTAACCAGAGAGCTACTGTTAGAGTTGTATTCTCTTTTCAAAACATGAGCGCAGTATCACAGTTATAATGCATGGACATGAGGTTATTTTAGTTCAATTAAGTTTAAAAAAAAAAAAAAAAAAAAAAAGAGCTAGGATTCAAAATTCTAAATCGAATAAAAAACTATATTTAGATTATCATGTTTTTTTGATGTCAAAGAATGGCATGGTGATGACATGCAGGAACCTTCTACTAATGCTCGTCTTAATCACATTGTAACCTGCGAGTGCTACATCAGATGAATATGATATGAGCTTTCTTAATCCCTGAGAGGGAACTGGGTCATCGCTGCAGCAAAGGAGCAGCATGGAAAATAAATATAAATTACATCAAAAAACATGAAAATAGATCAGAATAACAGTATAAACAAACCTTCTAAAGTCACAGCTACTCGTCGCTCTGACAGCCTGACACGTTACGGCCGAAGATTAAGAAGTGAACACACTCTCTCTGTTGTGAGAAACAAAAAAAAACCCACTGCAAACACTTTTGCTTTTTCTGCGCTGTGTCAACTCTAACAGGATGAAGATTGAATGTTTTTCAACTGCAGGCTAATAACCATAGCAGATAGGTCTCGTTAGAACATTGTGTCTTTCCACAAATTAAATTTTTAACAATCACGCTTTTTGTTTTACAGCTGTGAAAGCTCTATGGCCAAGTGCTCACAACATATAGTTGAAAAATCAATTGCTACAGACCAAAATAGAAAAACACCCACACATTTCTTATTTTTTATTCTTAGGAAGTGAAGTCTGCTCTTGTCTTTTGCTTTATAAAAATGACCTGCTTTATGCGCCACAATAACATACAGTATTTATGCTTAATTCAAATTTCAGAGTCTGCAAAAGAGAAGCACCTAACAATTAGCTGCACCATGTAACATTTTGTCTTCTCATAAAGAGCGCACCTTTTCTGTTGACCTGAAGCCATCATAATGTAATGCTCTGTATAAAATAGATGTATAGAACCTCAGCTTGGATAGGAGCATGAAAATCACCATAATTGGAGTTGCATAGCAGGGACACATCAGTGTCTCTGCCACAAGATCTGGAGATGATGATGAGTATGAATGATTAATGAAACCTACTTTTCTGTCATGTTTCATAAAACCAGACTCCCAGAATTCCGCACCGCTCTTTTGTTCTCACTTCTTTTTCTCTCGGTCTCGTCTCTCTCCCTCTGCAGGGTGAAGAAGCTTTCAGTGAGTGATAATGATGCCAAGCAGGACTGGTTCTCTGTGCCTGTGCCCCTGTCCTCCGGCACCAGGCTGCAGGTGACAGGCCTGTCTCCTGCCACCGAATACCAGTTCAGCATCCTGTCGCAGAATAAAATGGGCACAGGACCCTTCAGCGAGATCGTCACCTCACGGACTTTGGGTCAGTACCATCCCCCAGAAGCTGTTTCTGAAAGCCAGCTGCCGATTTGCAAAATACTCACTGAGGTCCAAAGTTTAAAAAATCAAATGTTGTATTTTTCCTTTTTTTTTTATTACCAGTGAACAGTGTACAAAACATTCAGCTTAGCAGACTTTTCATCCTTTAGCTGGTGCTGAGTGTCTTTTTCATCAGTGACAAATATTGCCAGAAGCAGATTATATCAGCAGTGGCTAGTTAAAGTGAATTTCCATGAGAAACTTGCCCAAAGGTCAACATGGAACTTTATATGTCTCTTTATCCAATGATGTCGAGCAGATACAAAACGATACAGATACAAGAACAAGAATTAAAACAAACATATAAATACAATTAATGAATAATCAATTAAAATAGGTGCAAACAGAAGTTAAAATGTTTGAGATTAAGGATTTAAATGCACAGTATATAACTTTTGCTGGTTGGGGTCAAGAAACAGCGCGGAATCATGGGAGTTGTTGTCTTCACAGCCATTACTGTCAGCTTCTACCGCTTTTAGATTATTTCATTGTCAGGTTTTTACCAGGTGCTGAATTATCCACAGAGGTATCATTTTGTCCATAACTAACGGACCAGGGGATTTAAACTGGTAGAAACAACAAGTAAAGCAGTTTCACTTTAAAAATCTGTGATTCACCGACGCTCTTCGTTGACACAGGACGTATCGGAGTGGATGGGAACTGAGCTGTCTAACGTTTGGGTGACTTTTTTCTCTGATAACTTAAGATCCAGACATGTGTTAAGATGTAAAAGTGTAAAGATGTAAAGACCAAGGTGTAAAAAGCGTATTTTAAAACTGGATAAAAGTCAATTTTGAGCTTCAGGCTGGAAACCATACCGCTGATTTATGCACATAGGGGATATGATGTAATTTACCAAATGAAAATGAAAGCGGAGCACTACCATGATTAAAATCACGTATTTCTCTAGGTGTGAGAATTGCTGGAAACCTTTGGGATAATGTGAGTGCACAACTCAAACAAAAAATATAACCCAGTTCTAGTCATTTTTAGACATTTTAATGTGGAAAAGTTTCATATTATAACTTTAAAATGACCAAAAAGTACCAACAAATTAATTTTTAAAGTGGTGAGTTCCAGGTGGATGGTGCAAAGAAGGCAAAAGCTGCTCTGCCAAGCTCAGTATGAACTCGAGGGACATGGAGCGTAAGCCAGTCATTAGTCCTGGTGTAATGTGGTCCAGTGAACCAAACCAGCAGGGAAGTAATATATGAAGGCAGCTTTCCAATAAGGGCCTTGTAAATAAACAAATACATATGCAAATCACGCCTCTCAGAGAGAGAGAGAGAGAGAGAGAGAGAGAGAGAGAACCAGCCAACCTTTTTGTACAGGATGCAATGATGAGTGTTTTAAGCATCACCGGTAATGAACTCTAGTGCAGAATGGTAGACGGCATCGAGAGGCTTTAGTGATGCTGATGAAAAAGAGTTGCCTCAACAAGTGTTTTTCTACAATGCAATGGGAAGCAGGAGTTAATGCTATAGAAAAAAAGCCAATATTTGGCCTTAGTTTTACACACTAAATATGATAGATGATTTCCTTCGCATCAATCCAAATGCCAAGGTACTTTGCTGTTGTGTGTTAAATATGCAAGCTAGAAGCCAATGTGGGTACTCAGCCAAAGATACTTTGTTTTGCGAAGGAAGAACCTCTCTTTAACACCTCACTACAATCACAGCTGTGTTTTTTTTTTTTGCAGTTCAGTCCGCCTCAAGGACTTAACTCCAAACACAAACCTAGCTAACGACGTGGCTGTAGGGATGGCGATATCGGTCTGTCAGCTGTTCTGTTCACCACTTTGGTGCAAAAGGAAATCTCTCAGCAACTGCCAGCCGTGCAAAAAGAAATTAGATCCAGACATTCACGTACCCGTGTAGAAGAACTGACATAACTCTAACAATCCTCTGATTATACATCAGGCGACTCAAACCGCCGCCTAAGTGCAGCCTGACAGAGCTGATAGTGTGACCGTAGACCCGTAGAATTGTTTGACCTGTTGTCCGGCAGTGAGTTTTATCCTCAAATGTATTTTTGCAGTCTTCACGGAATGATGAAATTATCCTCCAGCACAAAAATCAACATTTCAATCCAATATTACCAAACGCCGGTGCAACTGTGCACTTCTTATCTGAATGTACAGCACTTTTTTTGTTGTTGTTGTTGTTGTTGTTGTTTTGTTTAATCCTTTGCTTCAGCCCGTGGCAGGTCAGGTCAGTGGAAATGTTGTTGTGAGTTAAATGTTGCTTTTGCCCCTGGAAATATTAGACCGTTGCGAGCAGGGAGCAGACATCTGGGAGACATTTGAGAGGTCATAAAAAACACCTTTGATGATGCAACCTATTGCTGGATAAGAGATAAAAAAAAAAAAATTGTTTTCCTCAAAAGGTTTGTATTGGGAATCATCCTGTCAATTTCAGTACTTGGAATCTCCCAAATAAATATTTACATGTTGGTGTACTGTATAACTACAATAGTAACTAACCTCCTGGCTCATTACCGTTACAACATGTTTGCCTCTGCGGTTTTAAACAGACCGAACTGGACAGTGAGCTGTCTGTTATCTTAGTCCTGATTCCCTCTCACTCTCAAGGTTGAACATTTGTGACAGCAGCAATTTTCATCCTCTGTAATTTAATTTTTCCCCCAGAACGTATCTGGCAGATCCACTGAAGGTCTTTCTATTTCCCCCCCCCCCCCTCTGCATCAGATCCTCCTCTGAAGAGAAGTAAACTAAAGCCTCCTGCATCGCTGTCAGCTAATCAGGGCTCAGCAGGAGTTGTTCTGCAATGGTCCCCTCCTGAAGCCCACCACCCTCCCATCACACGCTTTGTTCTTCAGTCCCGCACCCAGCAAGGGGAGTGGTTTAATTTGGTGGAGGACATCAGTGCCAACAGTAGCGAGATAGTCGTTCCGGGTCTGCACAAGGTAACAAGCCAGTCGCACGGCTCCCTCTGAGACTAATCAGTCCACGCTGCTTGTCGAATGCCTTGGAGATTTTTATCTAGGCTATACCTCCATGTACACTTCTCAGTTATGCACACTACATGGCAGCCATCACTTTTCTGTCGTCTTTCAATCTGTGTGCGCTGCCTTTTCTTCCTTCTGCTCCTTTCATCCTCCCTTTTCTCTCCTATATAGGGCTACTCGAATTCAAATCAACTTCATTAGCATTGCAGACACAGTCCCGTGTTGACAAAGTGTGGCTTCTTCCTCTGTCCTCCCCACTCCGCGTGTGTGTGTGTGTGTGTGTGTGTGTGTGTCTGTGTGTGTGTGTGTGGATGCTGCTCTCAGGACTGTGTGTACGAGCTGCGGCTGCTATCTCGACGCGGGGAGTTGCTGAGCGAGCCCAGTCCATCAGTCAATGTCTCCACCATGGGTAGGTGTTCAAGAGCAACCTTGCCCCCTTCGCATTCTCGCCCCACCCTCTTGTTTCAACCCGTCCTCCTCCTCTCAGTCTGCTTTTCTAACTCTTTACTCTCTTTCTTCATTCCTTCCCCCCGTCCCTCTGTTCCCCGTGTTAGACCAAAATTAGAGCAGGGCCCCAGGGAACGCTGTCCATTAGAAGCCAGAATGATAGAAATAGCTCCACTAATAACTTCTCAAAAGAGTTAGCGATAGAATTTATACTGGTCTTTTCTGATTCTTATGTGAATGTGACATGAATGTGAATCAGATATGGTAGTCATCGTACACTTGCTGTTACCCAATGGCTGTCACAACAGTGCGAGCCATAGATTGATTATTATTTAACATAGCTCTAGTGGTAATCAGCCAGATATCTCGCGAAGCACATTATGCAAAACCAACCAGTTTAAGTTTTGACAGGGATGTAGATTGATATTTACAGTTTTAAGTGGATCTAATCTCCAAACTCCGCAGCAATCTTTTATGAGTTTCTTTCTTTGTGATTGTATTGTAATTGTAACACACTGATGCAAGTGTATACTTGTACTGAAGGTCAGACAGTATGATCAGATGCTTTAAAATGAAAGAACGAAAAAAAAAAATTTATTAAATGAAAAGTTTTAATTTAAATTTAGAAATTATGATTAGAGATTCAATTTAAATGTCTGAAACATTTTTAAATAAATACGAAAGGTCAACTTTATTTTGCATAGGCAAATTTTACATTAAAAATTAGGAATATATAAAAAAATAAAAAATGTTTTAACATAATGTAGCATTTGCAAAATATTTTTTTAATTTATTAATTATAAAAATAATAAAGCTTACAAATTTGTAAAGGAAAAAGAACTTAACTTTGCTGTCTTGTGTTTTATCTTGTTCAAGTGTATGTTACCATTATGGCAAACAACTGCAGTTTTTCTTTTATTAAATTATTTGTAGTTTTTTTATGGTTATGGCTGACTCTGCAGTCTTTTTTTTTTTTTTACTAACATATATCACTGATGAAATGATGTCACAGGGATGGAGATCTACCCCAGCACATCCCGACTCCTGGAGTTTGTCCCGGAGCCATTACTGGCCGGCGTGCTGGGCGGGGTCGGCTTCATGTGCTTGGCACTGGTCTTGCTGCTGGGGTCCGCCTGTGTCATCAGCCACAAGAGGGACCAGCGTCGCAGGAGGAAGAAGGATGGTAAAATGCCCCTCACTCCAGAGACTCAGCAGACACTCACTTTGATGAACTGCATCATGAATATCATCATTTATTCAATAAAATATTGAAGGCACTTTCAATCCATTATATAAATCATACCCTACTGCATGGATTTGGCGCTCCTCTTGTCCCCTGCTCGTCCATTCAGTTGTAAAAGTTATTGATGTCATTTACATTACTTGCTAATTAGGGTAATTTCTCATTAGGGACTGATAAATGTAAGTGTAATTAACTTTTTGGACAAGCCTGGGTGCCTTGGGCCCTTTAATGGGCTCTTATTGGGGTTGATTATGTTTTTACTTCTTGGTCAGTGTGGTTGTATCCTAATGAGTCAGATACCATCTTGCCCCTCTCCCTCCCTTCCAGAGCCCCCTCCAGCCATCTATAAATGCACCCCATCAATGTAAGTACCCCTTTACCATTTCATTATAATACCTACCATTGACCCTTCCCTCTGCTTCCCATACAAACTATTATATGGTGAAAATGCCAGCACCTCAGTTGTTTCCTATGTCATATCTTCTTTTTTTTCCCCCTCATCCTCATGCATTGTTGCTGCTGCTGCTGCTGTTTTGGTTTCTCTCTGTCAACCTCTCTCCCGCCCCCTCTTTCACTCTCACTCAATCTTATTTTCTCTATTTTTCTTCCTCTTACACCTTGCCCCCCCCCCCCCCTTTTCTCTCACAGAAAGACTTCAGGCACCGGGAGTCCAGACAGTGTGTTGAAGAAAAGCCTACTTCCAGCCAGCACCCTCTATCCCACCACTTCCTCTACCACCACCACCACCTCCTCCTTATCGCAGACAGACTGTTCTTCCTGTAGCACTGACAATCATCATCGGCGGAAGTCTCTTCTTTCCAACTACAGCAGGGGCCGCCTCACTAGGACAACCTCGTCTCCCATTTCTCCTTCAATTGAGTTGATCTCTAGAGGTCCAGATGGCCGCTTCACACTCCCACTGTATGACAATGACACTTTGAGCGTTCACAGCAGGAAAAGTGTAAGGTACGAACAACCAGCCGGAGTCCGGAGGTCTGTGTCACTGCACACTGGTGGGGAAGACAGGAAACAGCCGCCCTTTGTGCTCTCTGTTGATCTCCCACCTTGTAAACCCGTGGAGGTCAGTTCCACAACCGAAATCTGTGGCATGGCCCAGCACCCGCCTCATCACAATCCTTACATCTGGGATCAGAAGCCAAGTTACGACGTCTTTCCCGACCTTAGCAGTCTGTGCTCCAACAGTAGTTTGGCCACAATTCCTCATCAACGTCCAGAACTAACACCCACGTTTCCGGTGCTCCCACATATCCGATCCAGCCTAGGTCAACCGTCTACAACCGCCAGCACCCTGGTGCTGCAAATGGAGCACGAGCGCGAGCGAGGGAACCTGAGTCACTGCCTGAAGCTGGCTCAGGAGAGGGAGGCGCTGGAGAGGGAGCTCCAGTGGTACACACTGGAAAGAGGCTCTATGAGGGAAATGAAGAGGGAGCAGCCAGACTTGGAGAGGAGAGAGGCTGGTGATAATGAGTTTGTCTGGGAGTATAAGAGCAGTACTTTGCCGCACAGATACCCCCAGAGAAGTGAGAAGAGCTTTGGTCTGTCCCCAAGCCCGTTCTCTTCATCCTCTGTCCACTGGGAAGCCCATCCTCTCATCTCTCCTCCCACTCTGACCCCAGCCGGGTCTCGTTTCAGCGCGTCTTCACCTGCGAGTCCGTCTCGTTTTAAGTCCGACAGCCACCATCTCGCTCCGTCCTTCACCAACCAGACCCCCCACCAATCCCAGGAGGCAGGCGGTTTTTCCAAAGACAGATTAAATGTCCCACATGTCTCCTCAAAACACCAGAGACATGAAAGGGTAGAGGCAGCACCAGAGGGCTATAATAATTTGCCGCAATCCACAGTCTTAGAAATGCAAACGAATGATTCATGCTCTCAGGCACGAGGACAGAACAGTCTTAGTCATGGCAGCCTTTCAACGTTGACTTTCCGTGGCAATAAATACACTGAAAGCCCTAATTCGGCTCTCGATGCAGTGCCAGACTCTTCACAAGCGGAGGCATCGTTCTCCAGGCCCGCCGATGAGGACATGTGTGTGGAGATGAGTGTGGATGAGCCAGAGATGGAGATAATTCGGCCCACAAAGCCGATGCTGCACCACAGAATCGCCTCTCATGTGCAACGAGGGCGCCCGCTGAGTTGCAGAGGCCGGTATGAAGACGTGAGGAGGAGCACAAACTTTAACTTCCGTAGTCCTGCTTCTGTGGACCATATGATCAGGTTCCAGGCTTCTCCACAGCCTCCAGAACCAGAACTCCGGAGAGCTGTGGTCAGAGGCTCTAAATTCTTGGACTCTAAGCAGCGAAGTCAGAGCCTAGACTCGAGGAGACGGAATGAGAGCAGTTTTCTGACCCCCGACGCGTGGGTAGACTCGCTCAGCCAAGAGGACTGCTCTGTTGCATCGTCCTATCACCCAGACACTGTGTTCTGGGAACCCCAGAGCTTTCCTAGCAGGAAGATCTCCAAACCTCCTGCAGATTCTCCTTCTGCTACCCAAGCTGCCTCCTGCTCACATCCTGCTGTGGCCCCTTTATCTGCAAGGAGCAGTCCAGAGAGGTCCATACCAAACCCTGATGTGCCCTGCCACTACGAGCCAAGAAGAGAGGCGTCCATATTTCCAAATACCGCCAAATGGCCAATCACCTACAACCAGGAGGCCATGAGAAAGGCAGAAGGTTACTTGGAGGCCATGAAGGAAGCCTCCAGATGCTTACCCCCCGACACCAACGAGCGAGAGCTGCTGGAAGTGGAAGCAGGGGGCTATGAGGGAGTGCTAGAGTCCGGGAGCAGCTACAGCAGTTACGCCAGCAGCGGCCGAGGCAGCATGGAGCCTGCTAATGGACGCCTGTCTTTGTGTCACCTTTCCCCAACCCTCGCCGACTCACCTGAGACTATAGAGGAGAGCCAGGGGAGCACAGAGGACAAGCACAGTCACCAAATGGAACCAAGCCAAAGGTATTAAGGACATAATGAATGAGGGAAATTACGTTTTATAGAAGAAAATGTGGCGGCTTGCATTTGTAGTGCAAGAGGACCCTGTGTGGTCGATATAATGCTTTCAAACTGAGCCTAATACACATTATCTAATGTAATTTATAGTAGGAAGTAAAGAAAGTAGTATTTTCCCATTGTAATTATCTATCACATACCTAAAGTTTATTCTATCAGATTTTCAAGACAAATAAATGTTGTAACAGACTTATTCTTAAAATATTAATATCTATATTTTTGCATAAAGTGTATCTGTAAGTGCACAGGTGTCCAGTTCTGTTTGTATATCATGCTGTGATTTGAAATGCAGTGTCAGCAATGTTGAAACAATGTAAAAAGCAATTAATGCGTTCAAAATGGCTCAACAAACACTGATATATTACATGAAATGTTTATGCCGTACACATTTTCCATTACTATAGTGTCATCGAACAAACATAATATGAAGAAATATGTCTTGATAGGATGATGAAAGAAATATTAGCAAACAAACCCCAAACAATCTGCTCCGTTTTACAAAGTATTAAGCAAAAATTTAAATGTTTATTTAGAAAAAAAAAAGAAAAGCTAAGTGTATGTCTTTGGGCGAAAAGTCGCTAATGGACTTAATGTATAGTTTATTTGGAGTGCTTTGCCATTTGCAGATGTTAATGAGTGTGTGTTTGTGTGTGCATTTAACACTCAAACTGTGTCTGTATTTGGTACTAAGTGATATTTTGTGACCTCTCCAGGAGAAAGGCCTCTGTTGATGAGAATTATGAGTGGGATGCTGCTGATATCTACTCGCAGCCTGGAGACCGTGATGGTGAGGATTTTTTCTTTTCTAAGTAAATAGTATGCACTTCACATTTTGGTCCAAACGCCGGTTAAATAAAATAGGTGAATTTGTCATCTGCTTAGAATAACTAATCGAGGTAATGTGATGCAGTGTTGAAGCTAAATGGAGCGATTGTTCACTGCTCATCAAATGCTTTCTTCAGTTGAGTAGACACATCCTCACCGTTTAACCTGCAGGGATGCCATGCTCTTTAATGGATGAGGATGCGAGTAGGGATACTGCAGGTAATTGGACAGGGATGTGGCAACTGATGAAGGGACATTGTATGAAAAGAAAAACTTCTAAGAGGCTCAAGGAACAAGCAAGTTCCGCCTTTTAGTTGTGTACGTTGGAGCGAAATACTGTCATTGAACAATCACAACCAAATATTTGCAGGAACTATGGGACCACATGTGTGTTTGCACCACATCTAAAGAACCGTTGAAGATGATTAAAATTTGTGGATGACAAATAAAAATGTATTGCAGCATTACAGCTTCGTAGCTCTAAGATGTTTGAGAGGAGACTGTTAAAATGTTTTTTTGGTTATTTATATCAAAATATCAAAGTTTTATTTCTTGTTTAGTCTAGATCGATTCATCCTCTGTTTAGACCAATCAGGAAGCTGATTTTGTTTTTAATATTAATACAAATTACAATAAAAGTCCACCTCTTATGCTAATATTGCAGCAAGTCCTGCAAGTAAAAGTAAATATACGTTGATTGTAACGGCTTTTTCACTCGCCCCCTTCGAGGGGAGAACATTTGCCTGCTTCCTCCAAAACTGTTAGAAATCACGGATGAAAAATAAATGTGTTTTATGATGTGACAACACTCTTTAGGGAAACATTTTCAAATCCTGTGACCACCATCATCTTGGTTACAATAATTACTTTTTTAAGGTTATGGAACGATTTTGGTCATGGTCAAAAAAAAGAAAACCAAAATGTCAATTGCTTTAAAATGAAAAAAAAAAAACCATGTTAAAGTATGACGTTTTGTTCACGTACCTTGACCTTCTCCCCACGCAGACTGTATGATAGCAGTATAATAACAATCGAACATAAATGTGTCTGCGGGACTTGCTGAAATGAAGTCGGACATTCTCAATATTGATACTAGTCACCCAGCGCTTCCCCTTTATTTGTGCAAGAACTTGTACACAAGTTGTAGCAGCTGCAGGGTTTGTGTTGCACCAGTGAGGGATGTAAAGCGCTAAAAACTCTGCCCCGGCACTTGCTGACACATCAGAATGAACAGAGGAGACCCGGAGCAGAGACACCAGCTATTAAGGATTAGGAGCAGATTTTAGTCGTTGGCCTCTCTGCACAAAATGCAAGTTAATGTTCATGATTTCCTGAAAGGGTATCTGGGCAGCTGGAAAAATTGTAGGTGCAAATTTATATTGAAACTAGTGGGGGTTATGTATCTTGCCATAATTTTTTAATAAGTGTCAATTTTCATATAAGAAGTGTAGACTTAAATTCAGGGGCTTGCAGTGATAGTGTAGTGTGCATGGCAGAGAGCAATATTTAACAGCAACAGGCTATTACAGGAACCCTCAGCAATTTTGGTCTCAAATAGGTGACATTTGTTACTATAATTTCGAGAACAAATTAAAAGAAAGGTCATACATGTTTTCACTCTTTGGCTCCTCGGAATTAACTTGCAAGCCAGCCTGCATTTGCAAGCCAGTATTTAATATCCTACCCTTAACCTGTGCGATACAAATCTGTGGGAGTTCAGGATGGAGGGGACGAGACCAACTGGGCGTAGACATTTAATGAAAGAACATCTGCGGTAAAATATCAGAAAAAGTCAAAGATAATTTCACAAGTTTCTTTTTTTTTTTTTTACCCACAGGCCTGCTTCCTTCATTGAATCTGCCGAAGCCCGCTCCATGCTGTAGCCTTCCCAGCATGCAGTGCTCCACTAAGGCACTGAAAAATTGCACTCAGCTGTCTTTGCTCTCAGGGCATCAAAGCAGCTGCTCTGCTGAGCCAGAACCAGACACTGTGCTGTTCTGACAGCGCCAGCCTTCGGCTCATCTCACTGGTGTGTCCTTTCACTTATTGACTCGCATCACAAGGCGACAAAAAGTGCATGTAGCAGAAAGTGAGTTTTTGTCTGATCGATGGTAAATTCTTTTTCAAACCCAAAAAAAAAGAAAAGAAGAAGAAGAAGTACCAAAATAGCTTTTTTTTTTTTTGCGTATTCTCTTTGGTCTCTTTATTAAGTTTCTCTTGAAAAATCATATGGGTCTCAGTAAAAATAATTCAGACACAAAATCATCCTTATGCAAAGCTTTAAAAGTTGTCTTCGCATTGTGACCAATGATCATCATCATCATCATCAGGCTTTTGGACATTTCTTCCGAGACAGTCCGCCAATCTGCCGATTACAAAGCATTTTTCTGTGCCGATGGTTGCACCACGGTCTGTGGTGAAATCTAATATGCATTCATCATCCAGGGACGACTCCTTGGCCACACGAGCAAAAAAAACATCTCTGTCATCGGCAAGTGACTGGATTAGGCTGTGGGTGATTGCGCTTTTCAATATCATCAATCACCACTGAGTTTAACAAAAGAGATGTTTATGAAACGCCAATAAATAAAGAAGATAGATAGAATATAAAAAGGTTATTTTTGCTACACTGTTACTGCTTTGCTTTCGTGTAACACTGTTCCTCAAAGTGTAATTTCCCAACAGAGATCATTATCTGCTTTTTTTTTTTTTTTTTGTCCTTAAAATACTGTGAATTTTTTTGGACTCCAAACATCTACTCAGTCTGGATGAAAGCCCAAGTTTTCTCTCCAGGCATCGTCTCCTTGTTCACTGGAGCAAGACCTCTAATTATGTTGGGTAATTGAAGAGGGTCAAGTTAACTTGTCGGGCTTGTCCTTGTTTATTTTCCATGGCCATGAGGGGAAATTTATTTTTTATTTTGACTTGAATAGACCAGTGGGTCAATTCGCTGAATGATTGCAGCTTTTGGGTTTTTTTTTTTTCTTCCAGCAACCTGCTTCACACTTACACTGCCATTCAAAAGGCACTTGGGAGATAACAGTGGTGCTTTTAAGTGGCACCAGTTGAGTGGTTAAATGGCTTCCTTGTGGGATGGTACGTCAACACATCCTCCGAGGGCTCGGGTAATAATTCAACATTATTGTCAGATTGCGAGTGCTTGGTCACATCAGTATTTATAACAGCAAACATTCAGACCAGAATATGCTCATTTCAATGGGATCCCTGTGATGGATTCACTCAGAGAGGTGCTTTATGTCGTGCTCATGTTATATTGGAGTTAATGTAATTACCAATTTCCATCATGTAAAAAGCACTGTCGTCATCATGCGAGCTTTGATTATAATTTTTTATGAAAGACCTGATATATCTGCCATTAAAGAGGCAGGCGCAAATGCTTCACGTCAACTAAGCTCCGTTGTTGTATGTGATTAAACTCAACTTTAATTGATGGGTATATTGACTATATTGCTTTGGATTTTAAACTCTACTGTAATATATAAACGCTCTTTATGTAAATTGAAATCTTTCCCATTTCCTCCATCCGTCCCATAAGACGTGTAGCATTAAATCTCGGGTGACTCCCAAATTTGTGTTGTTGACCATTTGTAAACCATCCTGACAGCGCTGACCTTTGAGGGAATTGAAAGAATAGGAGAATCCGAAATGGAAGAAGCCATCCTATTATCTGTGTTGCACCACTCACTCAGGGCAGTTTTTTTTTTTTTTTTTTGTCATACAGTAGGCGAGCTAAAAGGCAGCCAGAGAGGCGGGAGGGAAATAACACTCGCTCACACAGCTCTCAACACTCGATACAGAATCTGTGGGGGGACAATCTACCAGGGGCTGTCATACCGTTAACTAGGTGTTTGCTCCTGGAATGACAAAATCAGCCTGTTGACCACACAGCACTGTAGATGAGTGACCTACTCTGCCACAATATACACTGTATATTTAAAAAAGAGGGCTCATTAGTTACAGTTATGACCCCCACAATAAAACCCTGTTCTACTGATTTGCCACAAACAAAAACTAGCTACAGCTAACGGTAAGCCACTGCCCTGTTACTGTCACTTAACCAAACTCCCAGCACCAGCTATTTAACAAGAAAGTGCAAATGAATTTCACCGTGCTACTCTCTGGTTTGACTGGGCACTCACATATGTGAAGAGTTTTGTTTGTTCTAATGCATCACAGTGGAACACAGGTCAACGCATCCAGCAATATTTGATTGTTTTATGTGTGGTATACAGTGGTTTCAGAAAGAGATACTTTAAAATGGTAAAAATGTCTAAAAACATGTTTTCACTTTGTATCCAACGTATTAAGAATCAAAAAGTAAACACTCATTTACAAAAGCAGTCAGACCCTTAATTCAGTTCAATCAGGAGAGACAAACGGGGTGAGGTTGTGTGAAGTTTAGGAAACCCCCCCCCCCCCCCCCCCCCTTCCCGGGCTCTAGACACTAGTGGTGGGAAGAAGAGAATGGCATGTGATGAGGAATGGACTCGTCCTGGTACTGGATGTGAAGACGGGGGGTGGAAGGGGTGGAGGAGGAGGGTCGCAGCAATACACACTGAAATGACAGCTGACAGCAGAAGAGAGGAGAACAGATTTTACAGTTTGACAGCAACAAACGTGATTGGCTGGTCGAGACTGTGGCGAAATCTGATTGGTTACTGAAAACACCTGAAGTCAGCGGATTAAAAAAAAGAAGTGGGGTGAGAGAGTAAGAGAGCGAGTGAGAATTGTGAATGAATGAAGTATAAAGATAGTCTTCCTGATTGAACTTATGTTGAGCTTCATAACTTTGGCAGCATTTACAGCTTTGAATCTTCTCTACGAGTCTGTGCAAGCTGTGCACATCTGGATTTAGGCAGTTTATCCCATTCTTCCTGGCAGATCCTCTCAAGCTCTGTCAGACTGGAAGGGAAGAGTCTGAACTGCCGTCTTCAGGTCTCTCCACAGATGTTCTATGAGGTCTGGGTTTTGACTGGGCCAGTCAAGGACAGGAAGCTGTATGCTACAGGTCATGGTCATACTGAGAGGTGAAGCATTGCCTCATTCATCCTTCCCTAAATTCTGACTCCATAACATGGTGCTGCCACCACCGTGCTTCACTGTGGGGACGGTATTAGCCTGGTGATGTGCAGTGCCTGGTGTTCAGCCGACATAATGTTTGGAGTTCAGTCTCATCAGACCAGAGAATATTTTTCCTCATGCTCTCAGAGTCCTTTCAATGCTGTTTGTGTAAAGGACATATGACAGCCGGCCTGGAGTTTGCCAAAGTGGCTTCCGTCTCGACACTCCACCATAAAGACCTGATTTATTGAGTGCTGCCGAGATGGTCGTCCTTCTGGCAGGTTCTACTGAGGACTACTGAGGCTCTGTTAGAGGCCGTTGGGTTCTTGGTCCCCTCCCTGACCAAGTCCCTTTTTGCCCGGTTGTTCAGAAGAAGAGTCCTGGTGATTCCATTTCACAAGCATTGAGGCCACTGTGCTCCTGGGAGCACTCAGAGCTTTGACCTTATATACACATCTGTGCCTCTCTAAACTATGTCTAGTCAGTTCAGTTTACCACAGCAAAATGTTTCAACACTTTTGTAAATGTAATTACTTTCTAATTTTTTTTTTTTGCAAATGTATTAAAAATCAAAACACTCTTTCTAACAAATGTAGACTGATGGGCAAAAATAGGAAATTTTCTCTACTTAAAATTAAATCTCTAGCAATAAATTGTGCAAAGAGAGAAGATTTCTGCATCTTTCTGAAGCCACTGTATATCCTGCATTGTGATACACATTGACACTGAAAGCATTCATTTTCACTAAGCCATGCATCCCAGTGCAGATTAAGATGGTTCCTGTTAGTTCTGGTGGATCAACCCAGCAACTATCCAGGCACAAATCTGCCACCACTGCCCTAAACCTTCTGTGAGAAACATGTTTATGCCTCGTGCTCTCTTTTATACATGAACAGTGGAGGAAAAAGGAGAAATGCTTGCAGCTCTAGCTCAATGCCTTCACATTAGTCAACCAAATAATTAACTCAGAACTGTAGCAGAGCATTGTGGATATCCATTCTATAATTGAAATTCACTCATAGAGGCCGCATTTACTGCAAATCAATGTTTCACTTCTGTAGAACATTTTCATTTTCTGGTCTACACATATTGTACCTTGAGTCTATAAATGATCAAACCCAATGTGCTGCTCTAGGGATTTGTAGTCAGCACTACTTTTTTTGCCTATGTTTTTTTAAACTGAATGTAAATATTGTGCTTCCAGTATATCAAACACACAAAAGTATATGGAAATATTGTTTTTGTATACTGGATATAATGCTTTTAAAGAAATAATTCCACTCGTTTTTGAAAGCCAGGGTTAAAACCCGAACAACAGATTCCTTCGGGGAACTACACTGTGTTGTATGTTGAATGCTCTTGAGGATTCACTCATGAAATGTTCTTGCAGAAAGTGAAAAACACAACGTAGACAATATAGAAATGTGGATAAGCTTCCAAAGAATGCAACAACACAATGGAATAAAATATCACAGAGTAAACCTGTTCACACAGAGGTGTGGACAACGGGGAGGGCTCATAAAGATGATTGTTATACTGCTACCTTTTTCAGTTATTGTGTGTACTTAGGGGGATTAGCTTTAAAGCAAGCACACTTTTATTATGCCCATTAAGCGGTGAATGAATTATTTGCAAATGCCAGGAAGTGACTCTCAAAGCTAGAAACTAATCAAGGTCTTATGAAAGGAAATGTCACGTGCGAATTGAAGAGTGTAACCATATGGTGCGAATACCAGGGTACCTCGGTAAAGTTCTAAACCCGCCATAATAAATGAGTAAGGGAAGTCTTTATGTGTGTGAATGTCAACAGGTCAACAGGCTTTATGTGATTATAACATGCAGAATGTTAAGTTAGCGAGTTTTTGGTTTGTTTGGTTTTTTTTTTTGTTTGTAGAAAAATGGAAACAATCCCAGTGAATATTTCCGTCTGCTGTAGTGTCGTTATAAATCACCACTAGGGGGAGTTCTCAGATTCTATATATAGCAGCTTTAAGGCTCGTCTTTTTCAGTTTTATTCTTACCTGTAGCCGTACCAGTTTAGACCGATTGCAAATCAAATTCTACTCTATCTCCCAATGTATTCAAAAGCCATCTTTGCTGCTGCAACTCTCATAGCTAAATAATGCATCAAATAATAAACAGTAAATGCTAAATAAAAAATGCAAACAAGCTGCCGTTGCACTAATCCCTCCACAAAGTTTTAATGATCAGAAAGGTTGACCTACAAATTATATTTTAATACTCACACAATACACAAATATCACCCCCATGTTTGTATTATTAATTCTGTTAAAACCAGATTTTCATGCAGTTTTAGGTTTAAAACACTAATTAATTCCCAGATTTTTAAAATGTCCTGAGAATTTTCTTTAAATGTTAAGTATGTCTCTCCTTTAAGTATTCATCACACTCTTAATAACCTCAGATAATGTGTTTTATTAGGACTGAGTGGAACTGACAGAAACCAAATAGCCCATTAACTGTCCTGAGATAACGGTTGAAATGTTGTTCAATCCTCACTGGTACAAGTATGTGACATCATCGTTTTCCAATTGAGCCCCGCCCACTTCAAACCAGTGAGAAGAGCACAGAGAAAAAAGAAAAACAAATCTCTCAATTGACCGTTTTACCTTTGAAAGAAAATAGTGTGTTGTAATGTAGCGCCCCCATCGCTCATTGCAATAAGCTGATTGAGAGGGCCTTCAAAATAGAAATGCAAATAATGAGCTCATTCCATTGTGATATCCTCCTGCTGGATTATATTAAGTTATTGATGGACAACAATGAATCAGCATCTCTTTTAACTTGAGAAAGTCTTAAGAATATTGGATTTATTAACCGCTTGATTGTATTTATTTTATACATTTGTAGGTGAAAACAAACATTCGATGCTTGTCAGAGAACTTCGGTAATAGTTTGTCTGCCAGTCTTTCATGGCGAGAACAGACACTCTCTCCCCACTCCGCTCTTTTTACACTGTGTAAACCAATCTGTGGTGGTGTACAGATATACAGCTCCATCCTGCTCTTTTGACACCGAGTGGGCAGCTGACTTCATTGACTGATAAAATACTTGTCTTACATCTGAACCAGCTTCCAATTATACTAATGGTGTGAGTACAAGAGCAGCAGACAACCCCCATCCCCGAGAAAATGATCAGAGGTAACGTCACAGTCATCTTTATTAATCTTCTGCAATTCCATTTATTTAAAATTTTATATCACTTTGACAGTGATTACTGGGTGGGACAAACACGTATTTCTTTTCTCTGGCTGTGGAGTAGGCTTTTCACAATGCCGAGAGCAAACACTGAATGAAGTAATGACTATGTCCGAGTGTCCGCTTCAGCAGCTTATTTCAAAAAGGTCAACACTGGCAGCGTTCAAATGACAAAACAGTAGGTCACATCAGCAAGTAACTTTTTTTTTTTAATCTGCATGTGTACATGGCATGAATTGCATGTCATTTCTTTTCTTTCTCTACAAAAGGTGACAATCACAGCTTGAGATCACCTGTATATACAGAAGTTACATAATACTGTATGATTCTATTTATGGGTTGATATCACTTATAGGCTCCTATATCATTAAGAGTTAGCTTAAAGTTCCTCGCCTGACATTACAACTAGAAGACGTATCAGAACGGTAAGCTTTTTAAAAGTTATTTGTTGATGTTGTTTGCGAGCTTGTAACTGGCAGTGGCTGACACAGTGTTAGTGGTTGTGCTAGTGCTAACTCTCGCTCTCTGCTCTTTCACCGTTCACCGAAACTTTGTCAGTTCAGTGTGTTTCCAGGTAGTTGGATCTGCAGTAGCAATAAGTGGAAGGTGATTTTGAATCTTGTGTGACAGACTCAGCCACTAGCAATAAAACTGGTGTGTTAGTTAGTCACAGAATGTAAAAAAAAGACTGAATGGCTGTAGCTGAAAAGTGCTGACCATAACGAGCATCAAAAAACGGGGTCTTAGCTCGGAAAATGTGAGGCAACATGAAGGGAGTCGCTCGTCGTGATGAGCCTACAGAGAATTGCCACCTGAAATCTGCAGCTCCTTTCAGCTTTATGTAGCTTTATAGTGAGTTTCAGCTCATTGTTTGGTTGTCAGGCTGGAACATTAACTGCTTTGGTTCATTCTCACTGTTCTCGTAGCATAGTTTTCAGCCACAGCTGTTTTCAGCAACAACAAAAAAAAGAAAAAAAGAAGCTATATAAACCCATTGTCCATTTCCTGCTGCAGCACCAGACAGCAGACAGACACAGTTAGCGACTAGCCGGTGAACATAGTGGAGCATTATTTAGCTGCTGAAGAGCCAGATATTTCCCCCAAGAGACCACAAAAAGAAAAAAAAAGGGGGGGGGGGGGGACTGAGCTAATAAAGAGTGGATATTTGGCACTAACGTTGCTCCCTAACTGCTGGATGTGTAAAATAAGCAAAAAATAATTATTTTTTTTTGGAGTAGAAAAGCAAAATGACATGATTGTCACATTGGGATAGATCATATACCTGGGATTAAACAACCTCAGCAGTTACTACAACATTAACATTATTCATTAATTGGACTCGTGATAGATTTCTTGCAGACATTCATAATTGTTTCTGTGTTATTCCAATCTTCAAGAGGGCTACAGCAGCTATTTTATCTTGCATGACAAAGAATGAGGATGGCAGGTAACGCTTGTTGCTGAGTGTAAGGGGCGCAGCTATTATCTCCTGCCAAGTGTAAAATTAGAGTGATTATCAGCAATATTATTGTAGAAAAATGGTTGGACGTGGATAATTTAAAGATTGAAACCCAAATGGGAGTTTTTCAGTCAGTCTATCTGCACATCCACAATTCAGTCTGAGAGGCGACTATTCACAACATGTCAGCGAAGTTAATTACTTCAACGGATGCCTCCCAGCAGAGTGTGGAATAATAGCATCAGGGGGTGTGTGTGTGTGTGTGTGTGTGGGGGGGGGGGGTGACTTTTCTTCTGTTGTGGTTTTATAGAGCAGCAGAATCTTTCTTAACCCCTATTTCACTTTAATTAGGCGTTTGCCCAAGAGACAGAGTTTTTGAAAAACATCTGTGTTCTTGTTATCCCACGGGCAGTAACCTTGCAGTGAGGGGTTTCTTCTTCTCTCAGTGATTCCACATCGTGTTCATCCAGAATTGATGACCTTATTATAATGGGTGGTTGTAGTGTGTCCTTGAGAAACCACTCGTACAAAAGATTATTGAGCCCAATTTTACACCGCGCCTGTTGACATTATGAAGCACTTTTAATGATTTTGATTTTAGGCAAATAGATTCAAACTAAGTCTCTTTTCATTACCTGAAGAAGCTGTAGCTTAGACCTTTGAGGTTTTCTATGTCCGTTTTTTTAGTATAAAGGAAAATATAGGCTATACATATATTTTATATTATTATAAACACAAGAGAATATATACAGATTCATATAACAAAAATCAACATATATTTGTGAGTACTGTTTGCTTTTGTAAATTATAAAATTATGTATTTGCTTTGTTCTTTATTCTGTGAAACTAAGAATATTTACAAATATAACAATTTATTGACACAAAAGGAGCTCATCAATGAAGAATTATAGTTTTTAAACATTGGTCCAATTTTCAAGTTATGTTTTATAATGTCAAACTTTAAAATTTGTATGTAAACATATGATTTATGATGACGACGACTTTAGTGTATTAGCCTTTCCATGTTTTATGTACTTGTGTTGAGACAGTTAATATAAATCCTACTTACTGTATATGCGCTCCCTGAATCAGGGTCTCCATTGTTTGAACAACCCATGTACAGCGATACAAGCCTCTTTACATGATATATTTGTAAATCTCTTTGATCCTTCACCGCCTCTTCAAAGTGATCATCTGTTTTCCCAACATTAATCATCATCAGTTTAAAGCCCGGCAGAGAATCGCTGTATGTACTTATTTTTTGTCTTATTTTAATAAATAAACCTGAACCCAGTTTCTTGATTTCCCTGCTTCTGTCACTTCACGGGTTCTTTACATTACATATGAGACACCAGATGAAGGGAGTTCACAAGCATTGATCTTATTCTCCTACGCCAAAGAGGTAATGCGAATACGTAAACTGACTGGTATTCCCCGTTGCTCGTTTTAAGTGTTTTGCATACACAAATACTTTCTAAAAAATCAATGAAACTTCGTTGATCTGAACCCTTTGAAAACGGAGCTATTTTAGGAGAATGTAGTTGCTCACTGGCATAGGAATGAATCATCAAAGTTCATTTTCAAACTGTAAAACAAATAGAAGTAACATGATGAAAAAAAAGTTTCCAAAGAGGCAAACTGATGCTTTCTGAGATTATGGTTTTCATTTTCATCAGCGTCAGATGACACAGCTTCTTTTTCATCTGCTTTTCTCCGTCTCATTTGGATTGTGATCGTGACTGAGTGTGACGATCATGGACACTGGAGATGGTCTGAATTCACAGCATTTAATCTACTGTTCGTCAGCAGGTAAGTCCTTTAACTGGCATATTAAAAATATGCTCACTTCTCATTGGGTGGGACGTGCAGAGCATAAAACGCCAGTAAACACACACACACACACACACACACACACACACACACACACACACACACACACACGTAAGCACTTTTCATTCAAATAGCGATAATGCTCTAAGTGACAGGCATCATTTATATTAACACAGAGTGAGTATTATATGGCAACGCTGTGAGTCCACAAACTAAAAAGCTTTGTGAAGAAATGAAATATAACCATCATTATTACTCCTACCATGATTACTGACTTTTTCTTCATTACAGTGATGCATAATAAGCCTCTTCAGGCTGTGCTCAACAGTTAGGGTGCCTTATGTGATGCCTGCACAACCTCTTTGTTGTTTTAGAAATCACTTTGACGCTCACGTCTATCAAGTAATTCAAGAATTGCGCTACATGAAAAGGATTATTTAGCCTGTAATTTTCACAACATGAATTTCAAATTAAAAGTTTAGAACATGAACCCCCCCCCAAACAGACAAACACACACACAATAAATGGAATTTAAAAAAAAAGCAAACAAAGAATAAATTGAATTGCTCATAAATAATCTACACTTCCAGTGGGGTTGAGTGGGCTTTTTCACACTTCCTCTGTAATTATGGCAAACCAGGCAAATGTGTTTCTTAATTATAGCACAGCCAGACAACAATGCAATAGATCAGTAAAGGGGGATGACTGCTGTGTCTCCTATAAGAAAAGAACACTTGAGTCAAGGTGCAGTAACTAATCCTCATAATGACCATAAGATATTTAGCCATATACATCTAAATACCTTCTGTATAATATTTTCTTAGTGAAAGAAATCACATTTCTAAGCTTTTGTTGCATTTCCTGTGTAGTAACAGAAAAAAAAAAGTCTACAATAGCTTGACTTATTATAAGTAACAGAGATATCACGCTCAAGTGAACCAATTTGGACCAGGTCCAGTCCAGTCCAGTCTGGGTCAGTCGGGCTTGACCGTCAGGAGATACAATCTCACACCGTGTTTTGTTCGAAGATCTGATAGTTTGCCTTCTGGTCCAGTCGCAGTCCATCATCCTCATTAGCTTAAAAAGAGCTGTCATCCAGGTTCCAGTGCAGAGCCGCAGCTCAGCGGGCTGCAGCTCTGCACTGGAAGTTCACCTTGCTCTTACAAAGGAACTCACCTTCAACCCTGTACATTTAAACTTTGTACGCAGTCATGATTCTCTATTCAGCCCTGCCTCCTCTGCAAAAACTCACTGTGTCTCATTCAATTTTTCTTTCAATATCCACTCCTAGCAACTACAACATGATTCATGTTTTTAGCCATGCTTGAAGCATTGCTCCAGGGTTGAACTATTGACCCACCACTTCGGTCCACAGTGAAATATCTCTACAACCCCCACGAGATGAGCTGTCCTCATCAGGCCAAAATTATGTCCAGTACTTCTGACCAAACCCTGCAAAACTAAGAAAACTTTAAGCTGCACAACATGCTAAACAAAGAACATCTACTTTAAGTGTTGAGCTAACATGCTTACACTGTGCTAAAGTAGATCCTCACAGAGTCGCTGGCTTGGCTGTAGACTCGTATGGTACCCGCTCAACTTTGGTTTTTCATCAGGCAAAGGTTGTGGATAGCACCTGGCACCTGGTGCTCCTTTTGGTATCACCTCCACCAAAGGGTGATGTGAAAACATGGCAGACTAGCGACTGGCCAGAGAGAATCACTACAGCATCATAAATGTGTGGACATTCTGAAGAAACCCACCAAGCAACTGTGCACCGCTCACTGTCTCCTGTTACACTGATTGTACTGTACTTTTAAAAAGAGGAGGTTATGCAGACGTTTCTCTGTTTGGTATCCCTTTGATATCAAAAGTCATTTATTCAGGTGTGTGTTGAAATTGACTTCACGATAGCTTCGTGTGCTGTCGCTATAGTAACGAAGTCGCATTGAGGGGGTGCTATCTGCAGTGAAGTATAGAGGTCAACGTCGAGTAGGGTGGAGTCAAGTCAGTTGAGTCAGTACCACGCGTTGGAAAAATACTATTACTAAAATTGTTTTTAACTCAGCTCAAAGCAGTTATTTAACCTGCAATAACTATTCTGTTTGCCTCTTTGGCTGATGTCATAGGTTTCTGCTGTCCCCAGACTGCTAAAAATAAAGGGGATCAATAGATTCAGGTGATGATTTGTGGTGGGTTCGTCACTATGAGCAAATGCCTTTTTACGTTTTCTCATTGTTTTTAAATTGTCATTTGATACATTATTACACAAGTTTCAACTGTGGCTGCTGAGAAAGTAAATGCCAAGTACAGGAGCCACTTCTTCTAACGAGCACAACGAAGGGCAACCCCCCCCCCAGGTCACACAAAACCAGCAACAGAAACCTCTTCCCCTGTACCTGTTTGCACCATGACAACATCACGCTTCATGGATCAAAGAAAAGAAAAAGTTGCCAGCGAGCACAATCCAAACATATTAGCAAAAGCAAATTTACAGAGAACAGGGTTACTCCACTTGAGATGAACCTTCCCTGAGTTTCTTTGCTTCTCAGTCCAAATTTAATCCAATTTAAATTAACAAAGAAAACTGTGATGATGATCCACTTCTGTTCAGGTACACTTGAAAATGTGTGTTTTTTTAGTTTTTTTTTTTTCTTAGAGACACAAGTATACACAAGTATGCACAGTAGACACTGTATTCACTCAGTGGTTTATTATGAACTCCTGCCTGGCTTTAGAGTCCCAGAAAATGTGTGTCTTGGTGGAAATAAATCATCGTATGTGGGTGTTTAGTATTCACAAGTTTCAATAATCCTCAGGTCTGTTCCCAGCTTAAGGTGTTACCGTGATCCCACGTGACGTCACTCCCATGACTGCTTGCCCTCAATCAGATGAGATGGCTGCTGCCTGGAGCTGTTTATTTCATTCAGTGCAGCTTCACAACATCACATGTCCACACAATCTCCATATCACACCTGTTGATTCTCCTGCCTTCTAGATCCCTCAAAGTCCCTCCGCTAGCAGACATGGAAGCATGCGTGAAGAGATTGTCCTTGACAAGTAGTCTGACTTTGGCTGCGATATCCATACTGTATAATGAAATGTTTTTGTTTTTTTTTTGAGGGGGGGGTTGGTTTCAGGCGGTGTCGAACAACAACAACACATTTACTCTCCTCAAAGACAAGAATGCCACATGTTAACAAAGTGATGCCAAATGTGACAGAAAAGAGGGAGTGCAGAGCTGTCAGTGCACGCTGTCATCCAGACACTAACGACAAGCAAAATGTCCTGCAGGAATGCACAAAAGGCATAGCTTGTTTGTTGCCTCATACTTTATAATTGCCAGTCTGGGGGATGAAAACACATCATAACCTAACATTTTCTAGGATTTCTATCAGACTTTTTTGATGCGGTGTCTGAGGCCTTAAGTAAAAAAAAAAAATAAATAACGATGATGACAATGTAAATTGTTTTCACCAATACAGTCATCAGGAGGCTATTTTACACAATGGATGTTCACTCTTTCAGACAAATAGATTGTTCCATTAGTCAAATTAATTACAAATGGGTTAGTGGGGTCGATTGTGTTGGCCAACCAACAAATCAGATAAAAAAGTGAATGCAATCAGTCTAGTGTGCCGAAGTCTATAGAGTTTAATTCATCCCAGCATAGTGTTGTTGTTGTGTTCTGTTTTCTAATTTTCCAACATATATAAACTGTCCATTTTCATTTGCGTTTACACGTTTCTTTTCTTTGGTTCATTGTCTTCCTGTCTGACATTTGTCACTGGTTGTTAATGAGTGTTCACACCTGTCTGATGTTCTTTCCTTCTGTGACATAGGACTTGTTCTTTCCATCTGTCCATGCTTAGTGCATCTGAGTTCGTCCATCGCCTCTGATGGTGGAGTTTGTCCATCACTTCTGCCGTTGAGCTCGCCTCTCCTCTTTTGTCTTTTAAGTGTTTTGAACACGTCCGTCATTTGAGTTTGCACGTCACTCGGAGCCGCTGTCAGACAGAGAAGACAATGGATGTCAGTCCATATTACATTACAGTTTAGGACATCAGACACATACAAAAGACCAGTTTCTTGCATATGCTATTGAATCAGATTACAACACCACTCTTTTTTTGTATAAATGTAACATCAAAGAGGGAATTCTGAATGGAGACCGCTGCGACTACTGCATGTCACAGTTTGCATAATCTCTACTAGTCAAAGTTGGTTCATGGTTGTCCTCATCTGCACTATAGCTGGCACTGCTCCGCTGGCTGAAACAGGGACAAAAGCCATTTGGCACCACTGATAGATAATTCATATGGTGCAGTGCTACAGGATTAAACTTAGGAACCACTAATGAAATTGAGCACAAAACTTTGTCAAGGCTATTTTCAAAAATGTCCTTGAGCAATCAAAGTCACAATTATGACAAGATGGAGAGTGGGCGCATACATGCTTTTATTAGAGCTTCTCCAAACCTTGATACTTTCCTTACACAAAACATTACTGTTATAATTGATAACAAACAAGATAACAGCAAGGAACCTAAACCTGTAAGAATGGCTAGACTGTAAAATGGTGAGCCCATTGTCTGGCCCTGTCAGTTGGCCTACTTTTTCTTTAACTTGACAGATAAAAAATATGTTTTGGGGGTTATTGTACTGTACAATCTGAGACCGCACTGAAAATCTGAATCTCTTTTCACGCAAACGTTAAAATAATCACAAAGTCTGAGGATTCAGTAACATTTAAAAGCACAAGAAGTTATGTCATGTGAAATGAAGAAGAAAATATTTAAGATTCTGCACTATTCCTAGGTCAGAATCAAATTTAAGCAAATTTAGGGCATTGACCAACTTATATCCATTGAAGCAAGCATTCACATGACACTCAGGTGGATCTGATCTAATCATCAGAGGCTTGTTCAAGTAAATCAACTTGCATTGTTCACCTGTTATAAATTCGGCTGTACCTCAAGTTTCCAAGACATCATAACTAAGTAAAAGTGTCAGAAGTTGAATTGTTATTCTAGCTCATCTGAAGGTTTCTAAGGTGCATGAAATTCTAAAAACAGGATCAGGCAGACATGTTGTGACCACACCATCAGAAGATCAAAACATCAAGCTTAGTTCCCTGAGCGATAGAAAAGCAACTTCATCACTGATAGAAAATTTATCAGAAAAAAAAAAAGAAAAAAGGAAAATAACACTTAAATCAGCAAAAGAAGGCTCTCTTTGTAGTGGTCTCAGAAGGCTGGTGGCACTTTCAAAACCACTTCTCAGTCAATCAATCAATCAAGGCCAAATGCAGCAAAACAGTGGGCTAAGAAATACAATATATTTGTGAGTTGATAGCTAGAAAAAAAATCCTATATATTGTATGTTTGAGATTCATGGCAGTAACATAAGGTAAGGAAGAATGAACAGGAGAGAGAATATTACCGCAGTGTATCAAACCAACAGGGAAATATGGTGGCGGGAATATTCAGGTCTTAGGGAGTTTTGTCTTGACTTCACCCTGACGAAGGAGAAGTACCGCTCCAATTGTCAGTGACATGCTACACCCTCTGGTTTGCGCCTTTGTGGAGAATGATTCATACTGAAGCATGACAAAGACCCCAAACATCTTAAAGCTTTACAAGGAACTACTTGAAGACCAAAGAGGACCAAAGAGTCCTGACTGTCATGGACTTTCCTCCACATTCACATCAACTCCACTGAACAATTATGGGGGAATTTGTAGGTTTTGCAGAAACTAATAGAGTCCATGGAGGCCAGCTCGAGTGCCTGCTGTCATTATGGCAAAAGGGGGACATACCAAATGCTAAGATATTGTGAAATTCACGAATGTTTTCAGAGACTCAATTTTCTCACTCAATTTTTGTAGCTGATATTATCATTTGAAATAAAAAAAAAATGACTTCACTGTCTTCACCATCATTATATCATTACATATTACTGTATAGTTGATAATAACAAGAAATTGGGAAATCATCCTGGGGCCAGAAATTGTGTTCTGAATCATGTTGCTTGTCATCATTCATTATCATAAATAAAAGTCAATAAACAGCCGGTAAGAAGAGCGGAGAACCTAAACAACACCAATCACAGGAGACCCGAAATTAAGGTTCACAAAAACCAATCAGGGAAAAGGGATGGGTATAAATGACATCATCAGTCTATAACAAAACTAATAATAGATCAGCTTGGGCCTCACTACAGTCTAAATTGAATGAAAGCCTTTGTTCCACCTTTTCTCTCTCCGGAGCTTCATATTCATTCCCTTGGGTTCACAGTGATTTGCAAGAAGAGTGACCTGGAGCCTCAGCAACAGGTGAATTTTCTTGCTCTCCACTTTGATTCTGTCACAATGACAGCTTGTCTCACTCCCTGGAGGGTCGACAGTTTAGTCAGTACCTTGAATCACTTCTGTCATGGGAAGCTTATGACTGCTCACAAGTTCCAGGAAGTGCTGGGGTTGACGGCAGAGGCATCAGTGTTGATTCCTCTGGGCCTGTCAAGAGCTTGTCCCCTTCAGTGCTGGTTCAAATCTTTTTGCTTCCATCCAAGAAGGGACAGGAAGGTGAGGCTGCTCATGCCATGGTTCTGCATGCAAACCCTGCTTCCCTGGAGGGACAGGGTCTTCCTTGTCTGGGAATCTCCCCTGAGGGACCTCCCACATAGGAAATAATTAATAAGTACATCCCTGATGAGCTGGGGAGCAGTGTGGGGGGCAGGACAGTGAGAGGCATATGGGGACACTCTTGATCACCGGAGCATATAAATGTACTGGAATTAAGGGCTGTTCATTTTGCTCTCGTGAGCCTGTTGTTATTCATATATCACAAGCATGTGCTGGTGCGAACAGACAGCTCCCCTGCTGTGTACCACATAAATCATCAGGGCGGAACAAGGTTGTTGCACTGTCTTCAGGTAGCAAGGGATTTGCTGACATGAGCATGACCTCAGCTGGCCTATCTAAAGCCAATTCACATCCCAAGTGTGGTAAATAGAGCGGCCAGCATCCT
Source organism: Seriola aureovittata (assembly GCF_021018895.1). NCBI lineage: Eukaryota > Metazoa > Chordata > Actinopteri > Carangiformes > Carangidae > Seriola > Seriola aureovittata. The sequence goes on from NC_079381.1 coordinate 6,253,736, forward strand.
GGTCCGGGCTTTTTTCTGGGGGATTGCCGGTTACACCCGGAGGTGGTGTCAAAAATATCGATATGGAGTAGCCGTAGTCGACCTGTTTGCCTCAGCAAAGACAACCCATTGCGCCTGGAGCGGTTCTCCCCAATAGGTAAGAGGGACGTTTTTGGGTCTGGATGCTCTCTCTCGTTTAAAGCTTTCCCCTCATTCCCTCTTATTCCGCAAGTCCTCCTCAGGGTCATGGAGGGTCATTATGCAGTTGTGCTAGTTGCACCAAATTGGACAGGAAGGCCATGGTCTCCAGACCTGGACCATCTGGTGCAGGTTCACCCTTGGCTATTGCCATCCCAGTGGCTCTTCATCTGTGGGTTTGGCCTCTGATGATAATGGCTTTTGTCAGAACTTATTTTCTGAAGGTTGCCTGTCTTTTGTGTGCCAGTTGCACCTTGTGAGCACCAAGCTGCAATTTGCCCCTTGCAAACATCTCTCCCCCATAGCTACATTCATAACTTCCAGTATTACTCATGTATACTGGGTTTGGGAGATGTGGCATGTTTCAAAAATAAATGGGGTAGTGGTGCACTTCACTTGTAACCAAAATGAGTATTACAATAAAAAAAAAACAAAAAAAAACAGTATTATCAGAACATCAGCAACAATTTAGATCTGCAAACCCCCACCCCCCTCAAAAAACACAACAAAAACCCTTCTTTATTCAACAAATACATACATCCAAATGTCTCCATAATATTCTAGGATCTTAACAGCCAGTTTGAGGCTCAAATCATATTTCAAATGTTCATGATACTCCCCCTGAGTCCAAGAAGCCACTGTTGTATACGATTACGACTTTTCAGCTTGGAAATGATGTCAAAACATAAAGAGGAATTTTTATTCATAGTCTTGTAGGGCTAAACAGTAGTGAGACATGAAAAAATAACCACAATTCCTGACCTGTGAAGATATAAGCAATAAGACTTATAGAGTAATAACTAAAAAAAAAAAGACATCTTGTTACTGAGCACCCACAGTACAAAGAGGGACAATTCTTTCAAGGCAGCACAGAGATGAGACTACTGTGCTACGGCAGTGGACGACTAAGTCAGTCCACGGTAATGAGGGTGCTAAGTTTACAGTAATTGGCACATTGTGTCATGAGGACGTCAGACGTGCTCACAGCCACATTCTGTCACATTAGCGTCTCCAGGGCCAAAGGTTGCCAGGCAGCGCAGAGGCATCAAGCATCTCAGCATGTGGCATGACACACTGTTAACTAGCATTTCAGCAGCTTAGAAGAAGAAAGAAAAAAAAAACCTGTGGCCTCAATAAGACCCCCCCCCCATCACCAGGTGATTTTGACACAGTATGGGCAATAATTATTTTTGTAATCATCAGGCATTCAACAAGTGGCAGCAAAAATATTGGAATAAATCACCAGATGTGACTAACCTCTCAGTTAATAGTGGACAAGGATATTTCTCCCTGAAGAGCTTTAAGTATATAGGCTGGGGTGATCTGTTATGCTTTTTACTTATGGTATCTTGAAAGAGGAGTGTTGACATCAATGCTCCATATTGGAGTGCATTTCAGGATGCTTTGCAAAAAACTTTAATATGTTGCATTAGGAGAAATACTGTATGAGTCTCAATTCTACCCTCATCTGGGGCGAGGTTTTAACAAGTCATAATTTCAAACAATACTGTGTATTTTATCAAAGGGAACTGTCTTGTTAAAACAAGAATGTCATAATATAAAAAATGTCTCAACTTTTTTTTTATGTCATCTTAAAAGATGAGAAAAATATATGTTCTCATAATAACAGTCAGGTTTTTCCCCTTATTGTGGCAGCTACTGTATATTTTTTCAAGTCTATCTCTGTCATTTGCCTAACATGCCTTTTTTTTAATTTTCTTTTTTTTCTTTTTTTTTTTTTTTTTTAAAGTGAGACGACTGACTATTTGCAGCCCATCAACTGCTAGGCAACTGAGAACAAATGGGGTCTCTTACAAACCCAGAGAATCTGATAAAAAACAAAAAATACAAAAAAACCCTTTTTTGTGAGAATGGAGGCAGATGGGAGGCAGAACACCTGTTGTTCTACTGTGTGCTGAAGCGGTTATTCAGCAGAAAGGTCACTGACACACTGTTGGGACTGAGGGAGGACGTGAGGGTCCTCCCAGTGAAGGAGGACGGGGATTTATTTGACCTTCTCGTTGACAATCTGTGGCTGGCCAGATTAATTTACTTCATACAGATCCTTGAAACCTCGGTGAACTTAGCACAGGCCTCCACAGGGCAAGAAATCAAGTGATTTGGAGCCAGAGGACAGTACTCGCTGCATGTCTTTGGTTACTATGGAGCTGACTTTACTCTTGACTTTTTTTTTTTTTTCCCCCTCCGTCTATTTACCCCAAGAATCGTCCACCCTGTAGTGAGAAGGAGAACAGACATAATGGAACATCTTGTTAGAGTGCAAGAGAAGTTTGAATAGCACTTTCTAGACTCAGGGGGAACTTATAACAAGGGCTATCCATTTCAAGCTGCAACCTGTCCTGATGTCCTTATTCTCACACAGATGGGGATTTTAGTGATACTTCAACCTAGCAATAGCAGCAAGATCATTTCTAAGACAAGAGTGCTCACACAGATCTGGGCTTTCCTGCTGCAGAGGCCATTTTCTTTTTTTTAATGCTCGTGTAAAAAAAAAAAAAAAAAAAAAAAAAGTAGCATATGGTCTGATTCTGTTTGTCACTAACACCTAGTGTACCATACTGATTCCATTCAGTATAACAGCATTGAAAGAAATACCACAGCACCTGTGTAAAGCTTCAGATGCTCATTTCTTATCGTGGGTGTGTTAGACTTGTTTAAACTCAGCTCTAGGATAGTTTTGGAGGCTGTTGTTTGTGTTACACGGCATTGAAGGAAAGCAATTTCATTCTCCTGTACACTGAGTATCATATATGGAAATAATGACAATAAATTCTACTTTGAACCTTTGAACTGTGAATGCTATTTGTGAATTTATTTCATCAGGATAAATGAATGAAACCATCTGCTGAATTCGACAATGTTTCATTTTAATTAGAAAGAGACTTGTGATTTCCACACAGACCCAACAACAAGTGACAAAGAAAATGTCCCTGGAATGTCAAATTAAATTTGTGACAAACTAATCAAACACGTGCTTCACTCATAATTAGATAAGCAAACGCTTGAAAACATGTAATGATGTAGGCTATGTAAACTTTTGGATTAGCTTGTAATTGAATAGATAAATTATTCAGTTTTCTTTGAATATGATAAGTGACAATAGATTCAGTCCAATAAGAAAAATAAAAAAAGATATTTAATGTGAGCTATTTGTATGTTTTGCTAGTGCTACATAGCTATCATTAGCATTAATAGCTGTTTACTTTCCAGTCTTGCCACTCACTTCTTTAGGGTACACAGGACGCTGCATGAGTCAGTGATTCATATCGGAAAGTGATGAGACAGGGCGATCTGCCTGGAGCTAGCTGGTTAGCATGCTAACCTCAGCAGAAGGAAAAAAGTGATAGAAGTAGAAGCAAAACAGGAGTTAATATTGGTGTTGCTTCCCATCACTGGAGACAGAGACGAGTAAAGGAATGACGTTTGATGCTGGACTCGCAACGTTTCTTTGAGACTGCTTTTAATGCTAATGTTGTAGCTGCCATGTAGCTATAGCAAAACATACAAATAGCTCCTTTAAAAGTACCTGTGAGTCACTGGCTGTAAACAATAAAGGAGCGGTGATTCAAATATAGATGATCAGTTGTGGCTCTAGATGGGCTGTTTGCTGGTGGGGTTTTTTTGGGGGGTTTAACAACAACAACAACAACAACAACAACAACAACAACAACAACAACAACAAAACTATAATTGCTTGACAAGTTATTTGCTGATATAAAAAGATCTTTTTATTAATGCTTATTTTTGCAATCAAACAGTGATTGCTGCTGGTCTTTTTTGCAAATTAATTTCCCATTTGACTTTCTAAAGTACTGTGAGCTGATTAAAGAATTTAGCTTTTAATTTCATACTCATTTCTTTTAAAGGGAAATCTTTGAAGCTTTGACCCAAAATATTGCTTGACTACCTAATTTTTTTCCATTTCAGTCACTCCATTTCTGAGCTCTTCAGTTCCCTCTTCACTCTAGTGTTTCAGAGCAGCATGGCAAAAAAGCAATAAAAGGCACAGTTTGGTAGGTGTTTTGTTAAAAAGTTCACACAAAATGCACATTTAATGTCAGCATTTAGCGGGGATTGGCGGGGGAGGGGGATGAAACAGTCATATATCCTTCTTACCTGCGATTGTAAATATTACAATATATTTTCCATATTCATGCCTGGAAAAACCCCTAAAGTGGACCCTACCATTTATTAACCTTGATGTTGGGTTAGCTGCTCTGACTGCCTTACTCCCATCAATGGCTTGTGTCCTCAAGTCTCTGCTTGTTGTGCATACTGTCGGTAAATGTAGCAGTAGCTAACTATCTAGCTTAAAGTGTCTGAATTAGATGTATCAAGTATCTTGAACGCTAATGTTAGCTAGTTTGTAACTTTCGCTTTGAGTTCAGTCAATCTTTTACCTTTTTGATGTATGGTTTTTAAGACGCATCCGTCAGACACAGGCACACTTAAAGATGCATGACTCACGTCACAAGAAAAGTTCAACAGTTTATTGTAAAGAGGTATCCAAAGAACGTCAGGCAAAACTCAGAGCGGGGTCACAGGGTCAAGAACACTGGGTCCAAGTCTCACAGAGAAACACGAGGGGGATAGAGTGTGAAGACAATCTGGCAAGGGAGTCAGGGAGAGTAGAGCACTTATACATAGGAGAACAAAGGGGCACAGGTGGAACTGGTTGGGTGATTAACTCAGGTGAGGCAGGGCAGGTAATCACAGAGACAGACAGACAAGATAGCACCTCCTTTTTTCACTCAGGAATTCTGGAGTTTTAGCTGTTGGGTAATTGAACAACATTAAAATATGTGTCCTGAAGGCTACGTAAGTGTATTAGCAATGGTGGAAAGTAAGCACATTACTATAAGTACTGTACTTAAGTGCAATTTCGAGCTACTTGTACTTTATTTGAGTATTTCCATTTTATGCTACTTTCTACTTCCACTACCTTTCACAAGGAAACATTGTACTTTCTACTCCTCTACATTTATTTGACAGCTTTAGTTAAACAAATGACATGCTGTAAGGACTGTCATTATATAACTCGCACTCATGAACATGGTAAACATTATACCTGCTAAACATCAGCATGTTTGTCATTGGGAAAATGTTATCATGATGAAATGAGCTTTTAGCTCACAGCAACACTGAGCCTAGGTGCAGCTTCACAGAGCTGCAAGGATTGTAGTAGAGTTTTGTTTTTTCTTTGACTGTAGACAAATTACTGTGCAAGCTTTCAGATTGCCAAAATGCCAAAAAGATCTGTTTTGAACATTGAATACACACCAAGTACACTATACAGTTTCAATTTTGACCAACAGACTATTTTGTGTGTGATTATGTATAATTATGTGTAATTATAATTATTCACAACTTGTGTAAACTCAGAAGTACTGTAACTAATTACAATTATTTATGTCACCTAATCAAAAGGGGTATCGCATGTAATTAGAGGATACATCAATGACAATGTTTGTTTCTTCTGTGTTGGCCTCTGCCTTTCCATTCTCTCTGGAGTATGCACACACGCACACACACACACACACACACACACACACACACACACTCTCCCTCTCGCCGTGTTTCACTTGTTCTCCCTGCCACCCTGGAGAGTTCACTGTTCTTGCTGTTTTAACCTCCACCCGGGGTTGTCCATGCTGCGTACGCTGCGTGTCACACAGTGAACTGTTTGTTTGCCACTCATCGGTCACTGCCCTGCTCCTGTCCCCACATGGCTCCCTGCAGGCCACAAACCACTACAGTGATTTCACATCCCCAGCCCTGTCTACGTAGGCTACTTTGCCTCATAGCAGCTGGTAATTTAGTCCAGACAAGGCATCTCTGCTCCTATCAGTGAGATAACGCTTTATTCTTCCCTTCCCAATGCCCCCCTCCCTTCTTCTGTCTCTTTTTCCCCTCTCTACAGCAGCTCCGTATGCTCTGCATGTAATATGACTCACCATGCAAGGTGTTATCAGTGATAATACTGCAGCAAATAAGGCCGCATATTACTCCTCCAGTATGTGATCTATTTACACTTACCAAGCAGCTTGTAATTAAAAGTCTGTCTGTTTATTTTGACTTGTCAACTTCACAAGGTCTGCCTGTTCCCCTACCTCTCTGAAATCTATACAGCTGCACTGAGGCTGAAGGAATAATGACACTCAGCACAACACATACAATACAGAGAGAAAGCCACAGGGGCTGAAATCCCTGCTTGGTTTCATGCCAGTGCAACAGTTGCAATGAAGAGAATTAACTAAAAGTTGGCAACAGGGCAAACACTGACTATGAACGCATGCTGCCAGACTGACGTGCTTCAACAAATAGCCTCCATTTACAGTCTGATGCACTCTTAGTTCCCTCCTGTTCCCTCCGTCTCTACCTCAGCCCTGCTCCGCATAGGTTTCCTTGCATCAAATTGCTTTTGAATCTTCACTGAAGAATTCACCATCTAACCCTAACCCTAACCCGAATCCTCTCTTTCTTTCTTTTCTTTATACATGTAAAAAATATTTCAACTTGTTTCTAGTATAAGGCAGGATTCTGCATTACAATCAAGAAAGATGTCATTTTAGACATTCATTTTGGGTTGGCTTGCAATAACAACCTGTTTAAATACTCTTGCTCATGGCTGAAAAGTTTCAACATTAGTGCAGATCAGTCCGTCTGAAAAAATGAAGTGCCACACATATGAACACAAAAGAAATTCCAGTGGCATTCTTTATCAAACATTTTCTTAAATTAGCCTTTGATTATGTTCTGGCCGGCCATCTAATGAATTAGATAAAAAGGCCAAACTTATTTGCCAAACCCTTCTCTACGCTATCGGACTTTTCACTGGCTTCAAGAAAACACAACTTTAAGCAATCAGATACATCCAATTGACTTTTTTGCTGTGTTCCAAGCATCAACACATTGTTGATCTAGCTCCTCCCAATATTTTCATGTCTACATATTGTGACATTTAAATGCCACTAAAAAATTTCTCAAAAGTTGGATTTCGGTATCACACATAATTACAGTCATGTAGCGGAAACCAACACTAACTTTAAACTTTGAGAGATGCACAACCTTCTTTCATAAATAGGCTGAATTTCACATTACTGGTGCCACCAAATGTGGCTTGAACTGTATTTTGTCAGTCATGAATTTTCTCCTTTGTTATCACTCTCTATGTGTATGGAGAAATATTGCAAGGAGGGCAATTAAATGGATTCCTCAGGCTGTCATCTCAAAGCATGGATGTCTTTATTATTCAAGGAGGAGAAACCAATCTGTACTAATGGCTGTGCATGCTGATCATTTGTAGGTTACTGCTAGTTCCACTGCATATTGGATTACTAAGACTTCGCTTGGTGTTGTTTAATGTGGATCATCAATGCAAATACTCTCTAATCCACTCACTGTTGCAATGACCATGCATCATATCAGATCTGTATATTTCTATGTATATAATATGGATACATTTTGGAACATGAAAATGCTGCTTAGAACTTTTACATATATGATGTATGGTTATTTCTGTTGTGACAGACCTGTATTATAATATAGAATACTGTTTGGTGATGGCTTTAGTTTTTATTAGCTTGCATTTCTTCCACGGTTAGGGTTACTTGGTGTCACCAGATTTTTGTTCTTACTCTTGTGGAACTTTTTTTTAGAGTCTGACTGAGAATGTTTAGAGCAATCAACACTTGCCTTGGATTTTCAACCCGCTAAATCATAATTAAAATCTAAATTGAAATGGCAAATTTTATTTTTTATTAAGAAGAAATTTGGTCTCAAGTTTTTTGTGTTTTTGGAAACAGCCACAGACTAACTCACTCATATATTCATTCATTCATTTAGTAGCTATGTTTTCCATATCAGGCAAGAAACTTTCATACTTTCATAACTTTCATAACATTTCCATTCCTCCACAGTGACAAATGTACAAATTGTATTCAGTTTCTGGGCACAACAAGGAACACAAAATAATCTATTTTGTTTCTTGAAGCCATAGTGATGGATGGATGAATGAAGTGAAACAAGATTCTCAGAGCTTTCAGAAAACGAAGGAGCGTAATCACATCACATGTAGAGGTAAGGATACTGGAAATGCCTGGCACTGATGAAAAAAGTACGGCTGCACAATGTATTATGTGCCGTACATGTGTATATATAATGTATACGTATAAAAAGAAACAATAACCACAGCTTTCAACTGAACACAATCAATCCATTTAACAATCCACTTATCTGCCCTTCTATCTGGAGTGTATAGCTATAAAATTATAAGGGTAAAATACAGTGAACACAAAGTCCTCATCCCACCCACATGACAGACCAAAAATATACTACAGTTGGGTCCCTGTTCAATTCTAACCTACAGATGAGCAGAGCAAGGCACTAACATGCAGTCATGCTTTCATATTTACCCCTTCCCTTTACAAATGGCATTTATTTATATCAAAAGAGTCTGAACTATATTATTTGTACTAATAATTACCCTTACTGTAAAACGACCAATCAAAGAAACTATTAGGGTTGGAAAAGAGGTAATTTAAGTTATTCCATGCTGTAGAAGATTCTTAGTCAATGTATCATTCAAGTCAGCATGCTAATATGTTGATGTTTAGCAGTTATAATGTTTACCATCTTTACCATCTCAATTTAGCATGTTAGCATGCTAACATTTGATAATTACCGCTAAAGACAAAGTACAGCTGAAGCTGATGGGAATATCATTAATTTTTCAAGTATTTGGTCATAAACTGAAGTATCTGACAAACTAAAAGTTTTTTTTCTGTCCTACGGGGGATTTGAAAGTGTGCATCAAATTTCATGACAATCCATCCATTGATGGTTGAGCCAAAACCTGAGGGTGTCATTTAAGGAGGAGTCTAACCAATGTCAAAAAATATCAAAGGCAACTCAATTTGATTGCGGTTCTGCCACCTTATATTCATAAAGGGACACATTACGATAAATTGTATGGGACATGAATATCTATACAGAATTTGATGCCATTTTCACAGTGATAACATAACTTTTTCCTGCTAATGCTAGAGGATCACCAAAATTACTAGGATTAATCCTCAGGAGACCATGAATGTACAAACATAATTTCATGAAATTCTATTCAATGGTTGCTGAGATTTTGCACTCTGGGCCAAAGTGGTGGACCTGTTAAATTACTGACATTTCCCTCCCCACAATCACACTGCTGGCTAGCATGGATAAAAAATGTCATTTTATGTTCAGGCCTATTTGTGCAGCAGGAGGTCAGCAAGGAATAGTCCACTGAAAATCAAGCACTTATGTAGTGTATTCATAGTGTTTGGAGCATGTGAAGCAGGTAAATGTTTGAGACTAGAAATATCGAGGTCCAATGGGATATTTCTTCAAAGATCCCTGTTTTCTGGAAAGTTTCCATCTCATTGGGACTCTAAGAGCCAAGCAAAAGCCTTCCATTACACAAACTGTGACACTGAGAACAAAATGTGTCCTTGTTAGGTGACTGTACGCGTGTGTGTAAGGCAGGCGGTGTGACAGCTTGAACAGTTGAGGGGTCACCGGCTGACCTTGAAATCCGTCTCTTCAGACAAGATAAGGGAGTGGATGGGAGCCGCAGGCAGGAGCAGCACTTGGTCTGGCTTATCCTCCGCTCTGTGATGTCTGCTGTTATATGACCAGTTCACTGGGATTTTTGTCCTCGCCTACATCAGCCTCCAGCTCGACAGGGTGACAGCTCTGCATCAAAGGCTTTAATCAGCACTGTTATCGCACTCAGGTGGATGAATATTTCCCCTTTGTGACCGTATAGCAATGTCGTTAAGCAATGAACCTGTCAGCAGGCAACATCTCCTGATAGCTGGAGTTTGGTTGAGTGCATATGCATAATGCTGCACGTCTCTGCTAACCACACACAACTCTTTCTCTGTCTTATGTGGTTGGATTATGACAGGGCGGCTCAAGACAGTATAGTGATGTCGCAAGCTGATAATTATTTTAACTTCTTTTCTTTTTTTGGCTTGTCAACTGGAGAAACTTTGATACACGGGACAATTAAAGATGTACATTCCTGTTCTGAAAAAGAAAGAGATTTATTAAATGGCATTTAAAATAAGGGGAATTACACCCTTTGGGGAGATAGATTTAATAAATGTGGACAGAAACGTCTGAGTGTTTTTGATTTTTCTTCTACTCCCAAGGGGGGCTTGAATTTACAGAGTAATTAGTTGAGTAGAATACACCCTCTAATTTACCCCTAGCCCATCCTGCTCTCCTCTGCAGCAAAGTTTACATTTGGTAATGAATTAAGAGCCTTGCGCTATTAAAAGGGGGTTTTGCTGACATCTCTATAAGCTTAAGATAAGCTGGGCCTAAATCAAGAAAAATGCAGACCAAGCACATTGCAGTCCAAGGAAAATCTTAGCGAGAAGAGCTTTCAGCGGAAGATAACAGTAGGTATATTTGCCTTTGCATTACCCATAAAACATCCTGGTTTGCCTTAATTTGGAAATGCTTTTAGAGGGAGTCCTATAAAGGTGGAAGAATAGAATCATTATATGTTGCTGCTTCATATAAGGAAAAGTGATTGTAAATGCAGTTTAGTTGCGAAATTATAATTTAAAGCAATTCTTTGACAAACTAATTTAAATTGATTATTTAAATGATATGGGAAAGGTTTAACTCAAAATCCTCCATAGTGAGGATTTCCAGTAAACTCCCCAACACAACAGCCATAGTGCACTCGTGTTGTATAACAAGAGTCTGTTTCTGCCACTTTCTTATATATACCCTGGAGATGGAGGCTCACAAAAACAACAAAGGGTAGATGATATTTTGGGTGATTTTGTGGAAAGTCTGTGATTTTATTTCTCTGCAAACATGGTCCCTGATCATACTTTCTTCCCCACAGACTGCAATGTATATAATATTGCAACAATATTGTACTGTATATTACCATATAAGCTGACTTCTGACATCCGCACATCTCTGCATCTCTGTGACGAACAGCTTTTAAAAGAGTTCAACAAAGCAGTACAGTATGGATGTGAATTAGCTCCACTGTAGGGGTCATTCGTGTTAATTATGTAAGAAACAGGCAGTAATGAGAGTGTTATCTTAAAACTTAATCTACCTTATAGCCAAAACAAGTGGTGGTGAGGGGTTGTTTCCTGGCAAGTCACAGGTTTGATTCACGCAATAATCAAACTGTCGAAAAGATCCTTGTTAAAGTGTCCTTGAGCAAGACACTCAACCCCCATTTGTTAATAAGGGTTCTCTGGCTATAAGTGAGAGCAATGTAACGGTATTATATCTAGGGTGATATAGTGCATATAGTTCCCAATTCCATTCTACATAGCCATATACTATATATTGATTTTCATAGTTCACTTTTTCGCAGTTAGTACACAACAAATCAATGTTCTTTTCTGTTTTGGACAAACGTGGTACAAGACGTGTGCCAAAGGACATCAATCAAACTGCGACCTTGGAGTGTCACTGCCAATGAAACTTAAGTAAGAGAAAGTGAAATGGTTATTACAAAGATTAAACAATAGATTATTTTGTTTCAGATACTGTCACGTTTATTTCTCTACAATCTGCAATTTGTTCATCTGCACCTCCTAAAGTTCCCTTTCTATTTGTAGCTTTTGCTAATGCTACATAGCCAGTGTTAGCATTAAGAACTGTTTACTTCAGAGAAGCATTGCGAGGTTAGCATCAAACTTAATTCCTTAAGTCGCCAAGAGCTGTCTCCAAGGGTGTAAAGCAACTCCAGTGCTAACTCTCTATCATGACTTTTCTTCACGCTAACCAGCTAGCCTCAGCCCGTCTTGTCACGTTCCCATAGCGACTCACCGTAGCCTCCAATCTGTAGCGCTCCTCAGCGGGCGTATTATGACTCTTGTCTTGAAAACTCAACAATGGCCAAAGCTGTTGTCTTGCTCCTGGCAAGAAACCATGTTTGGCGACAGAGAAAACGTACAAATAGCCCCTTAATGAGAGGAAAGTGTCCATCAACGACATTTTTAGAAAATCATAAATCATACTGATATCTTTGAGTATATTGGCTACATATTCAAAATCTCTCTCTGTTCTTTTAAATCCTCCAATCCAATACAACCATGTGCTTTTGATCTGCCATGTCTGTATTAAAGGTCAGGGTAAGTCTAAACAGCTACTAAAATGATTTAGTTAAGTTGAGAGAAATATCACCATAATGGTTAATGTAGCTATAATCAATAGTTGTATAATAGCAGTGTATCATAACAATGTGAACCTAATGTGACGATATGTAAAAGCAAGTCGCTCACAGCTTTCTTTTGCTTTCAGAACTTTATGGTGAGTTTCAGCTCATCGTTTGGTATTGATTGATGAAATTGAACACAAAATCACATATTTTACAGCAATACACTGTATCGTGGGGACAGATGATATTCACACCACTAAAAGACTCCACAACTCAAATGGGTCAAGCTGCTATAATGAATTATTTCTACACTGACAGTGGGCCACATGATTATTTATATGTATTGTAAATGTTTTTCCCAACATCACTCTCCCTGCCTTCACCAGTATCTTTTTTTGAATGCAGCAGGCAAGTGTTTTCAGCAATAAACTACTAACACAGTGGAGCATATAGCAGCTGAGCCAGATATTTCCCTCAGGGGTTGGTGGAGACTAAAAGAGTTAATACAGAGTGAATACTGTACTTACATTCACCAGGTGGACACAGACAGACTTGAAGTGAATGCTAATGTTGTTATGTGTCTCCAGGATATGAAAGCAGGCAACACGTTTGCCACATTATCAAATGTTGTATTTCAGATTGATAATACTAATGCCGTCTTTCACCGTGTCTTTGCACTGTGCGATGTCCCAGCGCCTTTAAGTGTACAACATGTGTGTCATCACTGTTTGTGATCCAAATTAGTTCAGGATTAATAAAAGGGTGCACCTAACTGAATGTCAACAAGTAGTTGAGGCATATTTAATTTATTTATGGTATTAACAAGCAGCCGGGAAGCTCTGCTGTCCTTCAATCACTTAATTCCTGCCAGTTCCAGTAGCACTGACCCATCTGTGGAGGGGCAAGCGATAAAAGGATTTCCAGAGCTCAACAGAGGATCACATCATCCTAAGAAAGCTCTGATAACGTTTTGTGCTCAAGTGCAGCTCTTTTCATTGCACTGATGCCACACAGCGAGGATCACAGTTTACTCACCGGGTGAAAACTTGTTTTTTCTGCTAATTCTGGATCCTCTGGGAAATAGGGGCAGATTAATACAGAACATGCACTCTAATGTGTTAATAATAATATAGTAGTTTTTAGAGGAAATTATTAGTTTTAACAATTGTAAAAGCAAGAATATTTCAATTCACAGTACAAAATGAATTGTTAATTGTTGATTCATTCATTAACAGCTGAGACATGATGTTTAACGAGGCAGTCTGAGTAGTTGCATATAATCAAATTAAAAGTCTGCTTCAAGTGAAACGAAGACAACTTGATACTGTCTTATCATGTTTGTGAAAATAATTATAATAAAAAAAACTTAATTTGTACAGCACTTTTCAATATAAGTAACAAAGTGCTTCACATGAATCAAATGAAAAACATTCAAACAAATCAAAGTGAAATGAAAATTAAAAAAGACATCATACAATAAAATCTTTTTTAAATTTTTTTTTTATATAAAAATGTGTCTTAAGTGATCTTCTCTGGAAGAAAGTTTAGGGGCTGTTGTGTAACATACTGTTGTGTGTCAGAATGTTGATTTAAGTGGCAGAGGAAGTTTTCAGTCCTTTACTTAGGAAAAAATTGTAACAGACCAGAGGTAGACCCAGATGCAACACACAACTCTCAGGATTCAGTTCTTAATATCCTTTAATATTCACCACAGGCAATCATACAGACAGGCAGGAATCGATAGCAGAAAATGGCACAGGCAAAAAACTCAACGTTTCTCCACGGGGAAACGGCAGCATACGGAAACTCACTTTCAAAGCATTGCAGCAGTACAATAACCAAAAGCCACAGACAGAAAGCAAAAAACGCAGGGCAAAGTGTCATGGTCAGCTTCAGAAGGTTAGGTCATTTGCCGGGGAGCAGGCGATGAAGGAGAATCAAAGACAGGCTGAGTCACCAACGGGACTCAGGTGTGTGTGCAGGTAAGTAGCAGGTGTGTGTGATTGTCCTGATTGCAGTGGTGCAGAGTGGAGTGGGGACGTGACAGAGTCAATGAATGAACTGAACCAGGAAGTGCAGGCTGTGACAAAAAACAATTTTTTTTTAATATAACATGTTGCAACCGTATTTGTTAATGATATATATTTAATTCATAAATGCAAGTTTATTAAATCACCATGCTTCTAAAGAATTCTATATGTTATATACGTTATATGCTATACGTTTTTCTCATTAATTTTAAGCATACATGCCTGTCTTTTATATTTACATATAATATCAACATGTCGATCATGATCTGTTGAATAACAGGTTCCATGTCATTTTTTTTTTTACATATATGTAAATATATATTTTTTTCTTCATACTCTATGTACATATATTTCATATGTGAAAATTCAATATGTATATTACACTTAGGAAATGTGTCTACAGATAACTAACAGTAGCAATTTGAATTAGATATAAAGTAAATTTAACTATTTAATTGGAAGATTAAGATTGTAGAGATTATGAGGAAACTGAAAACTAAATAAAAAGGGGGATCCTGATTACAGCATTTCTATCAGCCAGCAGCTGCGCATACCTGTGCTGTAGTGTTGTGTGCTGCATGCACTATAAAGTTCTCCGTGGAACCGGCTCATGAAAACGCTCAAAGTGAACTCAACCATCATCCTCCTCAAGATCTGTAACCTCAGTTTTTCCCTCCTGCTGTTTTGCTGCAGGAGCGGCTCATTCATGTTTCAGCCATTGGTCGACCAAATCTGGCAACTCTCCCCAACTCACATAACCAACATGTTATGTGAGCCAGCAGTGTTATGTGAGCTGGAGATTTGTGAGCAGGCGCAAGAAGCTGATGTCTGCTGAAAATGTCACTGGATTTGTTGCTTGGCTCTCGTGTGATGCTCAGTCACTAAGAGGAGTCTGAAAGGTTGCAGGATCTGGTGAAAAAGTTGTTGGCAACAGAGGTGCTTGGTGAGCAGGAAGTTGATTTAGGAAATCTGAGCAAAGATGGGTATATACATTTTTTTTTTGTTTACAAGCCTTTATGATACTCCTACCCACATGTACTCAGTACTCTCAAATTCACGTAGGCATGTTTGAAATTTCACATCCATTTCATTGTCATAATGTACATGCACGTCTCATCCATGCAGTGGTGGAAGAAGTACACAGTTCACCTTAGCTTAAGTAAAAATATCAATACGACAATGTAAAAATACTTCACTACAGTAAAAGTCTTAAGTCTTGTACTTAAGTACAAAGAGAAAGGAATTATTAGCAGTCATTTAAATGATAGCATCTGAAAAACGTAGAGGGAAATAATCTCTTTGATGGTTCTGCAAACAGCTCATAAACATCTGAAACATGAGAAGGGGCCTGAACTACAAGGGGATCACAAGCCAAAAAGGTTGGGAATCACCATGCAACCAGTACGAGCTTCTCATATCTGACTTTTACAGCTGTCAGATAAATGTAGAAGAGTAAAAAAGTGCAATATTTCCCTCTGAAATGTAGTTGTGTTGAAATTTAAAGGGAGCATAAAATGGAGATACTTGATTAAAGTAAAAGCACAAAATACATGAATTAATCCACCACTGCATCCATGCAACTATGTCTCCTAAAAAAACGACATTCTCATGCAACTATTTTTCATTAGGCGAATATATTTAAGAGGAAATGCTACCTGAATCAAGGTTTTGATCAACACATCATTTTAAGATTCATATGTTAATAACTAAAGAATCTGTGATTATGTTTGTGGAACTTAACACACTTTAAGGTCAGGAAAAGATTTTTAAATGTAGATAAAGTTTAGAAAAAGTAAGAAAAACTTAATATCTATGAGGCTTCAACTTATTAACCTTTAGAAAAACAATGTGTTCATCAAGGTACTGGTCACTCGGTGCAGCAGTGTGGCTCTTTATGATGTGTTTTTGACAGTAAGTTCAATAACACAGAATCACAAGCTGCATCAGGCTGACGGTACACGGACGGTGAATTTAGTCTCTTCAGAGCATTTGCTGAAGCTAATAATGAAGTGTCCCTTTTTTTTAATTTGCAGTTTGCCTGGAATTGCTCAAAATTTATTTGAAAAACTCATAATGGTCAATGGTCGACATTTTTCTGTCACACCTTTAAATGACTGAATAACTTTTTTTTTTTTTTTTCACATTACCAACAGAAAGAAACCTGCCTTTTATTATGGAAACTCCATCATTCCACCTTTTACGTATCTAATTATTTGGCTGGTCTTATGTAATTTGCTGTTATCTGTCCACTGCATTGTTGTGGAAGTTACCGTTTAACTGGAGTGATTTTTAGGCTGGTCTTGCACTCTACTGAGTTCTTTCTTGTTTGCCTCTTTCATGCCTGTAGCTCATCATTAAAATGTTTTTTTTTCCCCCTGTTGCTAAAAGGCACCTGTTTTTGTGTTTATCACAGTCAATAGAATGCAGGACTTGATAAAGTACAGTACCTACAGCAGACTGCATCAAATAGAATAGAAAAGCAAGGATTCCTAATTACACTCTTTAGAATCGTGAAAATGTATTTTTGTTTTGGTTCTTCTTTTCTTTCCTACCTCAGGTTATGCATTTTAATGTTGTTGTTTTGCACTCAAGTATTTCTTACATTTCTGGAAACACATTTACATAAAGATTTAATCTGTGAATGTCCACACCTTATTTGTCTGTCCTTTGTTTGCATCATTATTTCCCAAAATGAAACATTAAAAATGAAATTAGCATGCCCTCTGATAGGCAACAGCTCCCATACTCTACTCCATTATAGCTTATTATTATTGCAAGCTGTCAGGCGCTGTGTTGTGGAGGGCGATACTGTAAAATCTTTTTTCTAAGAAATCTGCAATCGAATTTAGAAACATTTATGTAATCGTTGTCTCATTTGCATATGACCATGTGTAGTTTGCGGGGGCGGGAGTGAAATCACTCCACGAGATGCTTGTGTGCTTCCCTCGGGGGAATTCAGAGCTCGGCTCAGCCTTTCAACGGTGGAAATAGATTGATGTCTTTGAAATGCCCTCCAGAGTCTCGTTCCTTTACCCCTGAGAGATGTGATGATGATGGTGTCGTGACTCGGGTTGCAAGCTTTTACTGATAGTCACAACACCTGTTTTTGACATCAAACTATTCATTGAGGTACAAATGTTCAAGGTGTTTCAATATTTTCTGCCCAGCTCAGTCTGGTGAGAGATGCGGCATATCATTAGTCCAAGAATGAATAGACATGTTTCTGCTAATGACAGTGAGAGCAAAGCCCCGAGCTTATCTCGCTGTCACCCACTTCAGGATCTGCTGACTTTGCCTTTAGTTTTTTTTTGGGGGGGGGGGTTTGTGTTCTTTTTTTCTTCCCCCAGGTATAGAGGAGCTGTGGAGACGTTTGTCGTTCTCCATCCTGTATGGCAGAAAGTGAACAATGAGCAGCTGAGGGAAACATGTGATGGCTAACCTTGTATTTTCAGCACATACAGTGTGTTTAGCAGCTTTGAGAGGTGATAAATTTGTTTGACATCCGCTTATGTCTTTCATTACCAGTAATTGTCACAGCCTGCTATGCCTCTGTCTCACTCTCCACTCTGCCACACCTTCCTAATCAGCCTCACTGTCCTCACCTGTTGCTCCCAGCTGCACGCTATCTCCAATCAGGCCAGTATATATCTGCATCCCTAGTCTCTGCCCCGATGACCCGCCTGCCTGCCCCTTTCTGGTTCGTCTGCCCTGCTGACTGCACACCTGGTGCTGATCCTCCTGCACCTTCGACTACATCTCTAGCCTGCTCCCTAACGATACTGTTGCCTTCCTACCAACTCGTCTCTGTGTGTTTGTGTTTGTGTGTGTGTGAGCCTCCCAAACCCGCTCCACTCACCGGCTCCGCAACACAGCATCTCCAGCCCCCGGCCCTGGACCCCTTCCTCTATCCCCAATACCCACCTGTGTGCAATATCTCTGCTGGTTCATTGATAAAAGTCATTACCAACTATTCACCTGTTTGGTTGTGCCTCAACTGGGTCCTACCACATCCTGTTACAGTCAAATTATATGTCACATTTAAAGCCTTTAAATACCTCAACGTAACCTGTTGTGCTTTAAGAGTGTGCGGCCCCGAGACAGTTTCAGCAATTAGTGTCAGTTTTAAAATGAACATGCCTTCTGCACATTGATATGAGATGTTGCAGTTTAATGTTTAATCTATGTGTAAGAGATCATGCAAAATATCAAAGAAAACGTGGTCACTTGATTCATTGATCAGAGTACTTTTTTTTTTTTCTAGCTTATCCTCAGCACTGGCTGCTCTTTCATAGCAGAGTTTAAAAACACAGGTATGCATTCTACAATTAGCTCGTACCTGTACATTTCATTTATAATATAACTTTAATGTAACTTTTTTTTACATCATTTTTCTCAGAGTTGTAATCTTGATTTTAGTAACATTTAGGCAAATTTACATATAAAATGCCTCAGCTTGTGGTGGGCTGTGAAGAAACACGAACCTCCCTCTCTCCGCTCAACACACAGTAGATCAGACTGTCATAATAACAAATTAAGACAACCATATGAAGAATATTGAAGGGGTTCTGTTCCCAGATTGGGGTTAGGATTAGGTTCAGAGTTATTTACAGACCTGTCTCAGACTCAAATTAAAAGCTATCTCCCTGTGCATAGTACAATTTGGTGTCTCTTCTTGTAATTCCTCAGTAAAACGGCACGTACTACATGTCTGCCGTGACAGTTTTCCCCAAGAAAAACAAAAATAAAATGCGCCCGTGTTTATTGTGACTCTTGACTGCTGAGAGAGGAAAGAGGGAAGTGGGGTGATTTTAATATAGAGTGACAATATGTTGGGCCTCAGAATGGGAGACTGCTGTTTGTTTCCTGTTTCCTACTGACAGTCAACATTAGTTTCTCTGAACCTTCACCATATCTCAGTCCCTAACCTTAGCCATGTGAGCATGACGACAGCAGTGCCCTGGGTTTTTTGTTTTTCTATGAGCTTCATGGTGCACAGAGAGCTCCTTATGGGCGGAGGAAAAGGAGTTTGTTACTATCAAAACCTCACATTTGTTAGATTTTAAATCATTAGGCAAAATAGGATTTAAGATACATGTTGTTGTTGTTGTTGCTGAGCCAGTGCTCAAGGTAATTTATGCACACCAGACCCCTCAGACAAAGCAGAGCGGTTAACAGCAGCATCAGAAATCAGGGAAAGAAATGTTTGTACCAAGTAGGACTTGAAAACACAGCTGCAATCTCCTAAACACTTTTTCTAGCCTGAGAAAGAGCTTAAACGATTCAGGAGAACCCCTGGAGTTGTGACACTTCATAGTCATGTCAAAAAACATTAAATCAGTGCATCCTTGGATACTTTGTGCAGGTTTTATGTATGTGGTCAGTATTGTTTTGCCCATTTGTTTAGTCTCTTCGATCTGCCTTTGTGTCCATGTTTACACAGACCCGGGAGATGAAGGACGGCCAGTAAGTCTTTCGCTGTACTTTCTGTACATAATCGAAAACACCTGAAATATTCTTCACTCTTTAGGGTCAAACCATTTGTAGTGTTGTGGAGCTTGAAAATGGGATAAACATTTCAGAAAGTTACCGAATGTGCAGGCCTATCAGACCGGTCACATCTCAGAGAACAAGTAAAGCGTACAGGGTCGCTGTCCTGTGTGAAAACACAGCCGAATCGCCGTTAACCAAGAAAATGAGATGTTTGTAATAAGGTGAAGAGGCAGAACTCCACAGCCATATTCATCAACTACTGCTAATCAACTTGAAGGTGAACAAGTCAAATCGCTGTGTAAGCAGCTGTTTCTCTAAAGTCAGTTTTCATGCTATTTTTCCGCCCTTTTTCATGCTGCTTATGTTAAAATGTGTCAGAAAATAAGCAAAAAGCAGATCAACATTTTTGGGTCTTTCTTTCTTGCGGAGAGTTGAATAAAGCACACGGTAGCTTTTCCCTCAAAGGGTATTTTTAAATGTAATTGCTTTAATAAACACAACATGACAGGTATTTCTAATCCCCAACAATGACCATTAATTAACACCTATTAGCCGCCCACTCTTCTGGCAGTGATTGCATAACAGAGAGGACAATGTTACTGTGGTTTTGCTTACTGCACATAGCCACTGACTGAGGACAGCACATGCCAGACATTTTTTTTTTCTCCATGTCTCAGTATGAAAACATAAAAAAAAAAAAAAAAAAGATATTCATGAACTGAATATATGCACAATTTATTGATATTTTTTGACTAAGCCCAACACACAATTCGTACATAATTTTCTGGTAAAGAGAGTTGCATGTGCTGACTGGCACCAGGGAAATAATTTGTTGACAGGTGGAAGATGCTGACATGTTTACTTTCTCGCCGCAGATGCAGGTGCAAGTGACTGGGAAGCCTTGAAATATAATATGCAAACACTGCTTTACTTTCAGTTGAGGTTAAGAACTTTTTGTGTGCTTTTGTTTTGTGAGCACGAGCCGCCCTTGAGATCGCCGATCGACTAGACTATCTACTTGAAACTACATGACATCTTTCAGTATTGTTGCTCGACATATATTTCATGAGGATATAAGAATAAAACACAAATAAAAGTATGTAAAATATGTAACCTTATCATCATCACTTTCCTTTCATTTGGTTTCTCTACTGTCACTGCCAAGCAAAGACAAAAGGCATGATTTCAAAAGTGGAAAGATGCTTGTAATTATATTATTGTCTGGAATGAGCAGTGATATAAAAACACAGTACCACAAACCTTCAGCCAAAGGCAGATGGTATGGGTTTTTTTTTGTTAATTAGTGCATTGACAATGGACACAAATTTTAAAAACCTCAGCCATTCAGAGCTGCGTCAATCTGATGCTTCAATAATTCGGCATCTCACATGCCTAATGGTCACATCATTTTGTCGGCAATGTGACACCGCAGCACTGGAATTCAAGAATGAAACACAACTTTTGCTACAAGAAGAAAGAAAACAAAGCATGATGGGGGCAGAGGATGGATGAGCACCAGGCAGTCGAGTTACAGCTCGATAGACTGTGTGTAGAGCTGTGTGTGGTTATTCTCATACTGCTGTCCGATGGCTGCCAGGACTTGATGAGCTCAAAGAGAAGCTTTTCATACAGTGGTCAACAAATAATGTAACATAAAATATCTTAAAGGTCCCACATTGTATAAAGTGAGGTTTCCATGTCTTTCTTGGTTATAAAGCTGGTCCAGGTTCTATATTAACACTGTGAAAGTATCAAAGAGCTGAGTCCACAGAAAAACAGCCTGTATTCAGAAACTGAGCCTTAAAAGCCGTCAGGACTTCTGTAACTTTGTGATGTCACAAAGCCATACCCCCAAGCCCCATCCACCTGGACCCACCATCCAAACTTGCAGGATTTTGTTTCTTAGTGTTTATCTGAAATCTGCTATAATTACATTTGCACAGAGAGAGGAGATGTAAAACTACATTGAGATGGTGTTTGGTTCTTCAGACCACACGTATATCTTCTTATGGATCAACATTTCAAATAAAACACAGAAAAAGTGTAAAATATGGGGCCTTTAAATGTTTGATGCTGATGTTTTACTGATTCTCTAACCACATTTTAGTGCTGATTTCAATGCATCTATTGGTTAAAGAGTATTTAATTATAAGAACTTATTTAAACTTGAAACACTGAAATTATTGCTGCTCATTTCCTCCAAATATTTAGTTGGCTCCTGCTGGAAAAAACTACAAAAAAACGTGACGTGGTTTTAAGGAGGTGTAAGGCACAATTTCCATCAAAATAGCAACATCTCACTTCACACTGCTTCGTCTGAATGAACCTGAACAAACCTCCCACCTGTTTGTGCCCCTCCTCCCGCCTAATGAGAGAGACAATTCAGTAATTAAACCAAATGATTAACTTTCATTAAAAGCCATTGTATTTCCTTATACTTTTAAGGACCTGCCAAAGAAACTTTTCAGAGGACAGAAAAACCCCTCTGGACAGGTCACCAGATCATGGCTGGGTTCTATTCATGATGCATAAATAAATTATGAATTTTTCTCATTTGCTCTGAGATGTTTCAAAAAAGCAACAGCTAACGAGCCATTTTGCAGCGATTGTCGATGCCTTTTGAACTTTTCTCAAAATCTAATCTAATCCTTAATCTAACCAGGCAGGTGATTCTACCCAATTTCCATTTTTAATACAAAGTATCCAAACGAAAACAAATACTTTCAGTCCGCCAACAGCAGCAGCTTTTAAAGAGAAATCAAAAACCTGCATTTCAGCCTATTTCCAAACTCTTGCATACATCTGAAAATCAACAGAAGTGGGAAAGTGTCAGCTTGCGTGTCAGAGAATGTGGCTTGGTGACAGGAAAGCTCACAAGTAACCCATTTGGCTTTATGACGCCATGAAGAGTGGCATGAAGAGCCAAATCCAGTTGGGGGCTGTAAAACTTTTTGTTTCATCTTTCTTCAACAACTAGTCGTTGACTTTGTTTGTTTGGTGCTGTGCTGCTCGTGTTAGTGGGATTATCAAAGCTTTTTTTTTTTTGGCTGGACTGCAACAGCTGGGCCAGCCCTATAATCGTGAATGTCTGTAACTGAGTGACGATAATTCCACGGTTGGTCAGCCCAATGCCATGTGATTTGAGTTGGACTTTCCCTATTGGCCATTGCTCTTTCAAATTGGATTGGCACAAACGGTTTCTAGTAGGAAGCGTTCACCGCCAGCAGTGTTGCCAGTTTAGCGCATTTGTCGCTAGGCTTCTTTTCAAAACGGCATTCAACAAATGTAGTGACTTTTTGGATAAACCTTGGCTACTTAGAAGAGAGTCCTCCCTGTGCATCTACTCTGTTCAATGAGCAGCAGAGAGGCGGAGCAGCACTTTGTCACCCAGACAGAGGCCGTGCTCTGTGTGAGAGGACAAAATAAGAAATATATTTTGTCGCTTCTAATTTTCTCTCCAAGTGATCATTTTACTAGTGAATATAGCTGAAACCACAGCACAGTCTTTGTCTTCAATTTATGTGTTTGCTGATTGGTTAACATGTAGTCTTAATGGGCCGCATTTCATTCACTACTTCAAACTTGTTCCATTGTTTCTGACAACAGAAAAACATGTAAATGAGAACATCTTTACTGGGAATTCAGCTGTATTAAAATACTGTATATGTGAGCGCAGAGAGTAGGACGGAAGCAAACAGATAAAGAGCTGAAACAAGATATCAAATATAACACGTTAACGTCACTTGTTCACAGACGTTCCTCAACAGTTTTCAACTATGTCCTTAATTTCACACATTGACTATACGCGGGGCCTGCCATATATTAAGTTTTTTAACCTATGATCTTGTTACCAAAAGCAGCTGCCTGCTTCTGCTGGAAATGAGATTTAACCAAAATGGTAAATTTGCTGTTCATAAACCAAAACAATGTGCTGAAAGCAGCTAAAAGGCTCTGTGGAGCTGAAACTGCAGTAAGCTCTCCCTGGGTTCATCACACCTTGCACATTACATGACATTATTATTTAGTCATTTGATCTATTGTTATAAAATTAGTGCTTCATTGCTGAACTATATTAGTCACTTCAGAATCCCTTCACAAATGTTCAAACTTATACAGTTCTTTGTCTCATTATTAATTGTAAGATGAGCTTCCGAGTTTCCAAATCAATTAAGAAATAAAATTTTGCTGCAGTTTATATTTTTTGCAAACACTGACTGATTCATTATGACATGAGTCACAGAGTTAGCAGATTACACACACACACACACACAAAAAAACAAGATCCAAACATCGAATGCTTCCTGTGGCGTCCCTTAGCTTGAAATACATCAACTATTTTGGCAGGAGGTAGCCACCATCGGCCAAGAAATTTTCCTGTGTTAAGCTATGCCCACTACCCCCCCTCCCCCTCCCACCTGCCCACCCACCAACCCACAGGCTAGCGGGAGTTCCTCTGTCCCCTGTTGGTTAGGAAGAACAAGTGCACAGTTAGAGTTCACTGCATACATGTGCATTTGTGCTTTATTGGCTTGTGTGTCATCTGAAACCCCGTTGTGCATCTCTGTTTCTGTTTGCACGTACTCCCGTTCTGTGCTTTTTGATATGTGATTCCTGCAAGCTCAGAAGCTCTTTCCTTTTGCCTTTGTTTTGTCTCTAAAAAGCTGGTGGCACCCTCTGAAGTACAGGTTAGCAAAACCTAATGTTTATACAGTACTAACATCCAAGAGAACAAAGGACTCCTGGGGGCTTGTGCCTGCTTTCTGGCCAACCAGAGGTGACAGCCTGTACTCTGTTCATAACGTTTATTATTGCTCAGAAAAGTAAGAATTATTTTTATGCTGGGAGAATTATACTTTTGTGTGTGTGTGTGTGTGTGTGTGTGTGTGTGTGTGTGTGTGTGTGTGTGTGTGTGTGTGTGTGTGTGTGTGTGTGTGTGTGTGCATACATGCTGATGGGCTAAAACTGCCTGAAAACAGTGTTTATAACCATTAAAACATTCATGAAAGATATTGGATAAACGTAAGATTTCAGGGCCAGTACACTTGGGCGGGGTTTGACATTGTACATTTTTTGTGTGTTAACAAAGACTGTACCGAGGAGGTCACCACAGGTTGTCTACAAACCTTGAAGTGCCAGTTACTAACAGGAAAAAACAAACAGAAAGCAGAAAAGTGAATTTATCAAGGTGAATGGTTAAACCTTGCGTATGAAAAAAGGGGAAGGATGAAAGAAATAACATTTACTTAAATATGCAGCAGTTTTAACAGCAATTTACTGCTATGTACTGTACATCAGATGGAGAAAAACTAATACGACTTCGTTGCAAGACACAGATTAGTTTGCTGTTGCATAATAATTATTATGTATTATTAAAAGCTGTGTGTTAAGAAATCCTCAAAAACAAGAATATAAACAGTAAAAATGACTTAAACTATTATTTTTATGGAAATATGGAGAGAGTAATTTCTCTTCAAATTAAGTGTTTTTCATGTACACACTAAAAAACTGGAGTTTTTTTCAAGAGCTATTTAAAAAACTAAAAACCCCAAAAAACCAAAACACATTTCCTTCCCTAATTAGAGACATCAATCTCGCGGGATGTACGTCAGGCAAAGTATTCCAGTCTGTGCTTAAGTTGCACTCTGTGCACTGAATTACTGAATCCTGAAGGCCCATCCACCGCTTAGGAAATTACAATCAAGATTGAGCAGCATTTTAATGAAGAGGCAGTCACAGGGTGAGAGTGTTTTGTTGTCGAGGTTTTTCTCCATAGTATTGACATCACTGAAATGTACAAGTAACTCAGCTCAGAACTACACAATAACTTTAACTGTAATTTCCTCTTCACTACTTGATTATGGTAATGGCTTTGATTTGAAAAGCAGTGAGGGCAGCTCTGGGAATTGGAGAGAAAGAGGTGAATAAATGATAATTCTGTGTCGGGGAATTAGATGCATAGATGGAAAATAGAAGACTTGGAGTTGTATATTCTGTCAACATGTGAATGTTGTCATTGATGCTACTTGAGAGAAACAAACAAGGGACCAGATTTATTCCAAATGAATGATTAAGAACATCGATTTACCAGAGGCACAACATGACAATGCACTCAGGCTTCATTACTTTTTGAGCACCTGTGAGATCCTGCTCATCCAGGGCTAACGTGCGGTAAATGTAATAACTTCTTCACTAAAGTTCTGTTTTGATTTGAGGCGTTCTATTAAAAAAAAAAAAAAAAAAAAAAAAGATTGGCTCGTTGTTTCAATCAGTGCATTCCTCTCCGGTTTGTTTGAGGTACCATCTTCCAAAAGTTGCTCTTCTAAGTGCACTAAACGACATTGCTTCGCCTAAAGTGCAGGCAATCTTAAAGTTCAACAACTGAAATTAAAAAAGGCAGCAGTGGGACAGGGGTGGTGGTACCCTACTGCCCAGGCACACCATTAAGTGTCACAATGAAAGTCCCTCATGCATCCTTGCAAAAGAGGTGAATAATTCTAGATCATGGGTCCTACAACACAGCTACTTCACATCTGGAAACCTTTTTTTTTTTTTTTTTTTTAAATACTGTGTAAAGATACATATGTATGCAGCACTTTAGAGCAAACTGAACACTAGTCACAAGGTTGTCCACACGTCAAATTGTCCTTAAGCAAGGCACCAAAATGCCAAAACATCAAACAACAACCAGCAGCATTGGCTAAAAGCACAGGAAACCCTCAATCAAGTAAGATTAGCACAACAAAAAAGTGACGTTACCATACACTGCTGCACAAGCTAAAAGCGCAGAAAGCCCTCACTCTGGATATTGTATTAATAATGGAAGCATGTGTGAAAAATATTTTTCCTCAAAATGAATCAGACGCTTACTGAACATCACAACAAGCTGACGGACACGTACGCTAGCTAAAACTTGGGTTTTATTTTTTGCAAACGCATTAGCTGCCAACATCAACTTTTGGGAGATTCAACTTTATTTTCTTCACTACCTTTGCACTGGCCAGGGGGTGAACAGTGGCTATTTTCACAGCTTGTTGTCAAAAAACTAACAGCTCCCGTAAAAAGGGCTGATAAGAGCACTGAGATTGAACCATACAGTAAATATC
The DNA here is from genome assembly GCF_021018895.1 of Seriola aureovittata. Classification (NCBI taxonomy): domain Eukaryota; kingdom Metazoa; phylum Chordata; class Actinopteri; order Carangiformes; family Carangidae; genus Seriola; species Seriola aureovittata. Next base: position 6,280,735 of record NC_079381.1, read on the forward strand.
TTGTAAAAACCAGAGCAATTAGCTAAAAGGGGCTTAGAGTATGTGCTCCATAGATTTGAGTGATGATTCTTCAGTGCTACAAATCTTTTTTTTTTTTTTTTCAACATTACCCAGAGTAATCCAACCCAGTCTCAACATACAAAATATTGATTCATGCAAACTGCTTTCAGGCAGTATAACTGCATTCACCGTTAACCGCAGGTTTCACATTTCCACAAGGTGAAGTTAACCCTGTCCACTGGAGCTGTTCAACCCCATTAGCATGATGATTGCTGCTGCTTTGACATACAGTACATTTCATGTTCCAAAAAAAATTAAATTTCTTGCCATATTATGCCCTAGATTAGATGGTAACCATAACAACTGCCAAAATCTTTCAGCAACTAGACAGTGCTATATCCAGCATCAAATGTAAGACGCGATGCTCATCCACATGTCTCCCTGTGCCTGTTTTTCTTTTTTTTTTCCTGCCTTGACAGCATCTAACACTGACATCTGAGATTAGAGCTGTTTTCTCATATACTGAGCCATCCTTGGAAACATGCACTGTTTATGTTACCATCCTTTCATCCCCTACTTCTACCCTGCACTGGGAATTTTCTGAAGCATCTTGTGAGAGCTCCATTTGAAGTCTCATCATCTTCCAACCCTCCCAGGACTCTATTCAACATTAAATGGTATTAAATATTTCATCGTCACTTGCACTGTCATTGACACTGAGTTATGGCTTTGTCTTGACAAGAACTTTATATGGTGCTTCATGCATGACTGCCTGTTCAATATTCTCCACGTTCACACAGTATTCTCAGTACTGCCAGTGTATGGCTGTGTATGAAGCATAATAGGGTCCTGCGTGGGATGAATTCAATGTAAGGTACAGAAAAACAAAATTAATTGGTTGTCATATTTTTATGCCTATAGTTAAGTTCATACTTGAGTGTATTTCTATTTTTTTTTTTTTTTTTTTTCATTTTTCATGTGCTGGTGGACAGAAGGGGGAAAAAAGACGCCCCAGATGAAAGCAGACTTACTTCACAACCAACTCGCAGTGCACCACTCAAAGCTTTTTTTTTTTTTTTTTTTTCTCTCCAACAAGCCAGAAAGGTTCTTTGAGGTTTTATTCAGCTTTGTAAATGTCTTTACAGATTGGTTTGTATCCTGTAGAACAATAGTCCAAACAACTAGGCAAACAATCAGCAGGGCAACTAAAAGTCAACAGTCAGTCAGCTTTGGTTCATCTCTCCTCGAGCAGGGCTTAACTTTTCGCTGGACAGCTTAATGTCTCCACTTGTCTTATCCAGACAAGTAAAATAAATGGGTTTGAATATGTCCATTTATTTACAGAGGGAGAAGGGCACCAGCAGCAGATGTCAGGCAGCTGTTTCTGCACTGCAGTGTTTGTCACATCAAAACCAGAAAATAAATACTGTCTTCAGTCAGGAGTCTTTCTTCGGGAATGGCACTGTGACTCCAGCAAATATCAAAATGCCATCTGTGATGGACAACAGCTGAAAGGAGTTTTGAGCTTCGGGGTTGCTCATCCATTGAAACACCTGCACCAGGAAAACAGGTCGACTGAAACCACATAAAAGAAGGTCAAGTACAAATATTTTTTGTAAGAGAAAACTTGTGTGTGAGAGTCAAGGTCAAGTGGCTTTGACACAACCACAGCAGAGATGGAACATGAAGTTATGCATGCCGACTGAAAGCCGAAGGTGACAGTCTACAAATAAGACTTACCTGAACAAGATTTACCTGTAAACCGTGAACCTACTGTATCTATGTTCCGCTCTGTTTTTTTATAACCGGTGCAGCAGCTTCTGCCCAGTTGAGGGTCAATGTACAAAAGAGATCTCAGAGTCTTACATGTCATAAAATGAATTTTGTTGGAAAAATTGTCTGTATCAACATCATAGGCCAAAAATCAAGGTTTCTCTTTAAAGACTGAACATTAAGTTTTTAACGTTGCTGACATGGCCATATAGTGTTTTTTATGTGACAGTCTCATAAAAACAGATTCAGACAGCCGGGGTTTCATACGTCATGTAACTAAGGAACCAATCCCGTCAACAGGGACGGGGCAAAATAAACCATGACAGTACAGAGAGCAAGAGTTTGCATTTGCACAACCACTAACACTGTGTCAGTCACTTCCAGTTACAAGCTAACAAACAACATAAACAACTAAAAGATGCCAACTACACTTACCGTTCTGATATGTCTGCTAGTCACCGATTACGATGCACAATCTTGTCACGCACTGATATTTCACTGGTCACCAAAACCTCGTCATTACAGAGTGGCTAATGCAATCTCTGTTAATGCTCCAACACTGTCAGCCACTGCCAGTTACAAGCTAACAAACAACATAAACAATAACTACATTCTGATACGCCTTCTAGCTTCCTCCTCTAATCATCTTGATACTCTCTGCTCTGTCACCTGTCAACCTGCAAGAAGCAATGGGGGTGGGCGGGGCACAAGGCCTGATCCAGATTTTTCAATGAGGAAGTAAGAGTAACTTATAGCCCCAATCATTTTTTTCAATTTTTTATGTGGGAAAACCATGTTTACTTTTATTTAAACATGTCTGGAGAGAAACTTAAAATTTTGTGCTGCAACAATGCCTATTCAATTATTTCTTTAATTGACTAGCAATTAATAGATAATAAAATTGAATTAAAGGAACACTACAGTTTATTACAACTTGGGTTCTATTTTTGGAACTGCGGCAATTGATTCTAATGAGTATGATAATGAGGTAACTGCTGAGATTTATGGAGATTTCCTGAGCAACAAAAATAAACCCCAAGTTGTTTAAAACCGTGGTTTTCCTTTAAGCAAGTGATTCTGAATTCAAACTCAGCCTCAGTTTACTGTTTTTTGTCACTTCTCTTTAATGTTGCGTTGCTTCGCGAGAGAAAAGGGATGAAGAAGAGAAAAAAACCCCAACTGTGATCAAAAGCATAATTTATACCGGCCATGTACAATCTGTCAGATTTCAGAATCGCTGCTGTTTTTAATGTATGAAAGTGAAATTCATTGTGCATGGCAGAGGTTAGAGCAGAGAGACTACACTCTGTGTATAAAGTGAGTCACTTCATCTCTGTGATCTTCCTATAACTATTAATAATGACTTACTGTAACATTTAAGCTTCAATCCAGTGCAGCTGCTGCGTCTGCAGGATTAGACAGCATGTTCAATTTACTTGACTACAGCGGTAACTGGGTTTGATAAACTGCCACTGACAGTAGCATTGGATTCTTCTTCCAAAACTCCTGTCACTTTAAAGCATTTTCCTGTTTAGGGACTGCACCATTCAACACTGCTCTGACTACAACAGCCTTTCACTTATCCATCTTGTCATATTACTGAGTCTAACTGAATCTGCTATCAAATTGAGAGTAAATAGAGATTGTTGAGCTGGCACAGTGGGAAGATTGAAGATTATTCACTTTGCTCAGCTCTGTCAACAAGTGCTGTTGGTGAGGCACGGGCGTACCATGAAATTACAATCATACTGTCTGTCACAATTTTCCTCAAGATGTTGCTATAAAATATGGCCCCTGCTTCTTTTGTTTACTTACTTACTTGAGGAGTTGACTTATAAGCCATTGATTAGCGAAGGATCACATGAGCTCACCAAGAGAGAACCTCACAATAGAAGGTAGAAAGCAACATTGTTCTAGAGTAGTTATTCCTAATCCAAGCACAACCACCTGATGAACTGGAAGAGTTCAGCTACCCCTTTGTAAACTACAGCTGTCTTGTTTCAAATCAACTGGAATTAACACATTTTAAAGTGTATGTGAAATAAAACTAAATAAAGGTGGATATTGGAATCAATTTTTTTTTTCATGATCAACTGTTTATTAATTACTTTTAGCTAACTATTTCAACTGTTACTATTACTTTTAGTTTGTCCACTACTATTGGGTAATTATTTTAAACGTCCCATATTTTACACTTTTCCAGTGTTTTATTTGACACTTTGATATCTGTTGGAAGATATATTTGTGTTTTTAAGTACCAAAACCTGTCTCAATTCAGATTTACATCAGGCTTCTCTCTGGAGCTCGTGCAACAGCAGGCTGGTCAATCAAACAGAAGAGAGAAAACAGTCAGCCAATTAGCTGAGAGGCTCAGAGCTTCCTGAGTGATGCAACCACAGGTAATGGATTGTGGCTCATTACTGTAGCTTGGTGAAACTCACCTGTAAATGCAAATGCTAATGATCAGTCAGTGTTGAAATGAGCCAAAAAGGGCTTGGTGTGGAGCTATGCACCAAAGTCTTAGGCACACATCTGGATCATCTGGCGGCATTTGGATTACCATGCATGGCGTTGCAGCATCCAGGTCCAATGCAGGAGCGGAGGAGCCCACTACCCTTGCCTCCAGCTCCTTGGCTTCTAGAAACTCTGGTGGACTGGTACAGTGCCGGGAAATTTAAAACTAATCCAATGATTGGTACATGATCATTGCAGATTCAAAACACTGAGAGTCCATATTAGAGATCGAAAAAAAAATTGAGCAGATTTCAGGTAAACCCTTGGAGAAACCAAATCCTTAAAAATGGGTCTGGGTGGGGGCATAGCTGAGGGCGGTGACTGTTTGGTTGTGACATCACAAAATTACAGAAGTACTGACGGCTCATTTTAAGGCACAGTTTCTGAATACAGACATTTTTCTGTGGAACAAGCCTTTAGATACTTATACAGCACTTAGACCTGCTTTATAATCAAAAGACATGGAGATCTTATAAAGTTTTCTACAATATGGGACCTTTTAATTGTTTATCCACCATTTTTTCAACTATTTCACCTGTTTTACCATTACTCCTAGCTATTTTTTTCAACTGCTTATCCATTAGTTTTGTACTCATTCCAGTCATTATTTTTTCTTTTTAAAGCTACGGTGAAGTCACTGTAGTCAGTAACTGAGCATATTCCTTCACTTATGCTTCACTGAATTAGGCTCACAACACTACAAGAATGCTAGACAGTAAATTCCAGTGTCCCTACACAACCTACCTTTACAGCCTCTTTTTCCTCTCTCTAAACTGTAACCTCAGACAACATAAGCTGCTTCTGATGAATCCTCCAGTGGCACTGTGAGCACCAAAACAAACACAGTGTGCTGTGACTCCGACCACTGACCAACATTTGAGATCAGTATCTTCAAAAGGATTACAATCTTCTTTTCTGAAATCCCTGACCGTTTGCAGACCTTGTTCTTCCAGTGTGGCCCCTGTCTGCTTCTTTAGACATGCTGGTCAGAAGTCTGAAAGCTCTGCAAAGCTGATTTCAAAAGATTGAATGAGAGGTGTTACTACGATCAGCGATTAGCCTGGTGTGCATAGGTGTAAAAATAGGCACAGCTTTAAGTTTAATGGTAGCTCTTCTCTTCTCCACATTTCTACTTCTGCCACTGTCCCTACTTACTGCTGCACTACACTAGTCGCCTTGGAGTTGACAGATATAGAGTTGGTGTTTTTTTTCAAAGAACAGATAGAAAAAGTATGTCCAAAATCCCCAAAGTCTCCATCCTACACTGAAACAACAGAACTCTTTGTTTGTAAGTGCGAATATGAGCATTTTATGATCTTATATATAGTTAGGGTTAGTCAAAGTCAGTGTTTGGTTAGTCTTAACCATGGTCCCAGTCATAGTCTTAACTAAGTCAAAAATAATGATACCACCAGCTGTCAAATTATTGATGAATCTCATAAATTTGACTTTTCCTCATAATTTTTACCTTTTTGTCTCATACAAAATGTTAAATTTTCATGTCATAATAATGATTTGTCTCATAATTTTAACTTAGTAGGTCTAAATGTTGTCTTTTAATCACTTGATTTGGACTTTATCTCACGATTGAGTCTTACTATCTCACTCAAGTCAAGATATTGTCTTTTTTCCTCAAAATTCCAATGTCACAATTTAGGTTTTTCAGTCTCATAATTTTGACTTTATAATCTATTGATAATTTTGATTTACAGTCATTTGATCGAGTAAAATTTTCTAGTTAAAAATGGTATGACTTTTCACCTTCATGTTTTTCTTTTATTGGCAGAAATGGGCTTCCATAGACTTGTATATATAATCTTATCTTATTTTCCATTTACTGTTCATCGACAGTAGAACCCACCGGAAATGACTTCCACTATCATTTGCCACATTCACAATGATACATTGCTGCTCCACAACAGTTTGTAAAACTTGGCTTCGCGAATGTGAAAGATGAGGCCACATCCAACCATGGGCTGAAACATGTCTTCAGTTTTAACCATCTTGAAATCTGTTTACCCCTTTGTTAAATGGAAAGATTTTTGGTAAACTTCCCAGTAGTTTTACAGAACAGCTGCAACAACTGTTTAGCACACTAATGGGGGACTAACTTGAATAATGAACATTTTAGCTAAGTTTACCACTTTGTCCTTAACCTTACTCTTGGCAGTACCTGATCACACTATTGTTGGCAGCCGGCCCGGGGCTGAAGAATCTACTGACTGAGCTGCTTGCGTGATGGAGAGAGACAAGAGCAGGGTGAAGGGGGGGAGGAGAGAAAACTAAGGGAGATTTAAACACTACCCATCATCTAGGGAGAAAGTGAGATCACTTGGAAAAAAACCCAGATGAGCTCCCTGCCATCGTTGGGACCTATCTGTAATATTTTGAATGCAGATTTATGTGCTTCAGAGGGTCTTTGCTACAGGGGAATACACCAGACTCTATGATCACGCTCAAGGATTTGATGCAAGCAGACACGAGGAATCAAAGCAGTAAAAACAAGAGGAGGGGCTCTTTCTGTTTCTGTTTAAGTAATAATCTATAAAAACACATCTCTTTCTCTGAGGGGGTTGTGGAGGAGGATTTATTTTTCCTTGGAAAGAACTACTTGAAAATTGGCACAAATGTAAAAGCTTTCATGAGTGGTGAATTGCATAAATAATCATTGTACAGGAACAATGAGGGCAACAAATTGATGTACTGAGCGATTGTAGAGGAAGACGGAGTACAATAAACAAACACTGGTGCAATGTGAAATGTTAAGGCTGCATACAGCTGACATTAGCATGTGCTCCTCTGAGATGCTGGAGGGGAAACTCGCAGAGTATTTGCCCCCCGTGGATATTGATTGGACATGACTGCTGCATGTGACCTAACACAGTGGCCTAACTGCACATCATGTTTTCAGATTTACTCTAAAACTATCATCAGGAGGAGGTGGAGGCGCTGGGAAACAGGAGCTTTATACACACCAGCTGACTGACCAGTAGCATCAGTTGGGCTAATGATTTCATAGCCCTTAACAGCGGCATGTTTGGTAGATTGATATATAAATATATACTAAAAAAACACATACCGTATACCAGCACTCAGCACCCACAACAAACAACATCAGTCCTTTGTTGCAGTGCTGCATCAATCATTCATGGATTGACAAAAAAATTATAAACAAATGTGTTGATGATAGATTTCATTTCCTGGTTCCATCTTCTCACATGTAAATAAAAAAATCTTTGTTTTTTGGTTTCTTGATTAGACGGACCAAGATGACATCACTCTGGCCTGTGGAAAATAATGATGTCCATTTTTCACTTTTTCCTAAAATTGTATAGACAAACAAATAATGGATCGAAATCAAAACAATTATTCTGATTATAATTAATATAAGTTTCAACACCAGTTCTATATGAGCTCACATTCTACAAGAAACAAAACCTCTATCCGAAAGGACATATTGAGGAAAGGTGAGCTTCCAGCACCATAGACAGCGACAAGGCTACGCCTGTCCAAAGATAGCTGAGGAAGAAGCTGAAGCACTGACAGAACACTTAGTGAGGGAAGACTGCCAGCACACTGTGGCAGTAAATTGACGAAAAGAAGAAGGAAAAGACTCGGGGCCCACAGCGAGCCGAGATGATCCAGTCTATCATGTCCATCACACCTGGGGTCAAAGCCACAGCGATGCCGCCTACTTGTCACCCCCCTAGTCACTGCCACCCGCGTGAAGCAGGAGCTGGGAGGCTTCTCAAAAGCAAGGAGGCTTGGGAAAGGATGCAAGTGGCTTGTAGATACATCAGGGCTCACACCAACGCTCACCTTGATTCATGACATGCCTGTGATGACTGTCATGTGACTGTTAAGTGCAACCCCTTTTTCATTGCCAGTTCGTCAAATAGTGACACTTTGTCAAACCTGCTGCAAGGAACTCTTTGGCATCTGTATACTGACGCACAGGGTTTTCAATTGACTCTAATATCAACTCACCTACCGCAATATTTTACACCGAGAGCAACAGATTTTCTGCCCAAATTAGGCATTCAGTGTGTGGTGGCCGCATCAGTCGCTCACCACCCCCAGTGTTAGTAATGTTGTTTACTTTTTCTTTACACAAACATTTTCAAATAAATACATTACACATAGTCTTTTGTGTTCATATATTACATTTTATTTCATTAGACAGTTTTGTTTTCTAGTTTGGGTTACACAATTTAGTTAACATTCTGTTTTGTTGTGAGTAATTACTTTTTCTTTGTTCTCCTCCTGAGTTCCTCTGGCAAAAGGCCGGAAGCGGGGGAAAGGGGACCGCCCACAGGAAGTGGGAAGCAGCCATCTTGAAGATGGGAAAAGGGGAAGGCTGAATCAAAAGAGCCTAAAGTTCTTTGTTTGATTTGTGAATGGACTATTTATTTTGAAATATTATTTATTTTTTCGGTAGATAGGCTTCAGTTAACTTGTTATGTTTAGTTATTTGATAATGATTTGATAGGTTAATTGTTAGTTAGTGTCCCCCTTTTGGGTTTGTGTTGGACTAGTCCATGTGTATATATAACCCGGTTTCATTTGTTAGAGAGGTCAGTTTTGATTGTGTTGCTTTAGGTTGAAGCCTTAGTTTCATTATTGTTTATTTGACCTCGGATTTTTGGGCCCAACTTTTGTTCTCCAGTTATTATATACTTTTGTAACTTTTTTTGGTATACTTTATATATACTTTAAATATCTTCCTTTTTACACCGGTGTCCTTTGTGTAACTGCTTGGTCCGTGACACAGTGGAAGATCCTGCTGTTTGTATTTTTTCACAACTGTAAATTCTACATCCAAGGTTTTTTTTTTTTTTACCCAAGGATTTTTTGTTTTGTTGTTGTTTTATGATCCAGTATAATGTTTTCAACTCAATTTTATCTCAAGGCCCTTTACAGACATTCAAATATTATAGAGAAAAACCCAACAGTTCAGTTTAATTATACCATGTATTCATGTGATGGCCATCAGATTGAATCATTTCATCTTCATTTCTGAAAATTTGTGTTATCATGTTTTCATTTCAAAACGCCCAATGTGGATAGCAAAAGGCTCTGGATACTACAATACCTGATGTCACCAGCGTTACCTTGGCAAAGAGCAAAGGGACCTTTTTTTTCAGATACATTTAAAGTCTGTTTGAGGACACTATAGAACACTTAAAGCTCTTATGTGTTTCTTTACTACAACGTTAACATGATAAATGATGTTTTCCTGTTTTTGCATAATTTTCCCCAGTTTGCTTGTGTAAGTTATCCCACTAATGTGTATATGGAGGATAGCCTAAATAAATAACCTAATATCATAAATGTCCTTTGCCTCTGTTAGTCAAGGATGGGGCATCTGCAGATGGATGCATGAACACACCCACCCTGAAGAAGAGTGTGGACTACTGAAGCTACCTGTGACTGCACCTGGACAACTTGGGAGTAGCCAGGTGATGTGGTATGTGTGGACTGTTCTGTATAGCTACTAAACAGTCAGTTTTTTTTTGTTGTCATTTTTGCTCTGTGATCCAGTATGTTTGAAATTATACAATGCACTCAAATTGGTATCTGCATTTCATTTCAAGTCAAACATAAAGTTAAAACAACCCCGGAGCTTTTTATGACCCAGCAGTGAACTGTTGTTGAGCAGCACAGTCAGCCACCTAACCTCGGTGCAGCTATGTGGGTGTTTTACTTGCTGAAAACCAGACCAGGATACCATGTGTCAACTGGTGCCCATATTTATCTACACAATTTGTCAAATTTCCTTTAGGTGCCTAAAATTACAGGACTGTTTCTAAAAAGGTCCATGATTCATAAAGCACTTAAAAAACATGGTTTTCAATTCATTTCAAAGGTAATTATAGAGCCAATGCAAGAAAGTGTCACTAATAAAACTGTTGACAAGAAAGAGCTTTCTTAATGGTGTACAATCTGACCCATTACAGTACCTCAGTGCTCAGTACCTCATAAACAATCTTTAGCTAAGTTTCCCTTTTGGCCATTTGCACATCAAGTTGCTCACAGAATTAACATTAGCAACAGGTGATAAGACCTGCCACCAACCATGTTTGTCATTTTAAATGGTGGAAGCGATGGTTACCACTGGCTAAAAATGCAAAGTTTCTAGTTGTGTTTTTGACACTGCTCTTTGTTCAAAAGAGAAGAGTGACTAAGCTTAGTGAATCTGTGCATTTAGCCTTCACTCATTTTCACTTCCACTCTAGACACTGGCTGAGACCAGGACGATGCACCATTAACACACTGACTTAAGTTTAGTAAAAGGATGGGATTTTGATCTGCTTTATTTTAGCTAATACTGATCCATTAAAATATGCCTGCAATGGCTCTGGTACTGACCCTAAGGAGCATCTCTCTGAAAAAGTAATTGCTTCAGGGAAAAATTACTTTTTACCTTTGAATAATTAACCCAGATCATTATCTTTCTCTGACCTTAAATGAGCTATTTGTAAGTTTTGCTATTGCTTCATAGCCAACATTAGCATTAATATCTGTTTACTTATCAATCTTGCCAAGAGTTTCAGCCATTGTTGCATTTACAAGAGGTTATAATACTCCCTCTGAGCAGGGCTACTTCTTCAGGGCAAACTGGATGCAACAGTGACTGGGTATCGGAAAGTGATGAGATACACCATCTGGGGATAGCAGGTTAGCATGCTAACTTCAGTACAAGAAAAGAATGAATAGAAGCAAAACAAAAGGTTTGGCCACCAGTGTGGCCATGAGTGGATATAAAACAAATGAAATGTGTTTAATGAATATTTTGCAAGATATATCATATTTGAACATTTCACATTCACATAGATGCATATATATATATATATATATATATATATATATATATATATATATATATATATATATATATAGACACTCACAGGATTATGTGTGGCGCACACATTCATTGAAGTGGGTGGGAACAAATGTTTGAGAATAAGCCCACACATCAGTGGTTGTGAGACATGTTGCAGAACACCTGAAACAGTAACATAGATTGGAACATCTGTGCTGCTTCTTCTGTGCAGTCCATGGTGCTTCACACAAAGGCCGGTGTTTTTTGCCCTTTAGACTCTTTACGCAGTAGATCAGAACCATGAGTAGCCTAATACCACTGACATGCCAAATTATGCCATTTATGAGTAGCTAACGCTTTCCAGAAAATAGCACTATATGATGTGTCTGGCTGAAACAAACACTGACTATGCAATTATCCCAAATATAAAGGGAGTGAAAGACAGCCTTAGGTTCCAAAGGTTAATGGGAGTCATTCAGAGATTTCTGAAAGTGCTATAATACTGGTGTTGACGCAGTGTGATTGCAGAACATTAAAGTATGGTGTGTCTTCTGCTCTTCTGCAGCACATCTCACACAGTGTTGTGGAGGTGGACAAAATGATCACTATGCAGGGTGAGGAGGTGAAGCTGCTGCACTGCCACGAGTGGCAGGGAACGCAATACAGCGAAAAAAAAAAAAAGTGGTCCAGTGCGTCAATATGTAGCCACTTTGCAGAAGAGAGTAGGCTATCCTTCATTTAGTGGTTGGTCTTTGGGTCTTTTGTTGGTCTCTTTTAGGTCTTTTAATATATGCAAAGATTACATTAAATGTTCTATCAGTCATTTGCAGCCAGTGCAGAGCATGCTGCAGCTCACGAGGAAGCTACAAAAAGACATAGAAAGGGAAGGTAGGATAAAACAACATGGAGAAAAAGCCTCACACTGACTGTGCGGCCAACATCCTAGCAACCCACAGTGATTCGTTTGATCCATCATAACAACAAGGAGGCCTATAGAATGGAGGTGTGGGAGCTGCGCCTGTGATGTGTTGAAAATAGCCTGTCTCTCAAAGACAAAACTATCATTGATTTTAGGAACTTTTAGTTTACCATCACTTCACTGTGTATCAATGGTGCTGTTTAGACTGTCCATGGTTTTTAAATGTTTTAAGATATCAGATTTCTTATTCCCTCACTTGGCCTGGCAACAACAGGTTCAACAAAGGCTCTCATTCCTCGAATGTCTTTTAAAAAATGGTATGCCAGCAAAAATGGACCTAATAATGCCATCTGGCTCCTGGTCTGGTGAAAAATCTGAAGCAGCCCAGAAAAAAAAGGTAGCCCTTGTTTCTACGGTGATAGAGAGATACACTGCTCTCACTTCAGGAGGACAGCACCTGGTATTAATATCAAAGATAATTCTCATCCAACCCATCATTTATTTACTACATTGTTACCATCTGATGGTTGTTAGCGCACTATCAAGTCTCACACCACCTGCTTTAGGAAGAGCTTTTATCCACAGGCGGTGAGACTCATCAACAGTCAGCCCACAGGGTCACGGATGAGAGGAAGATCCTCTTGTACTGATTATTCATGGATGAAATTAGCGGGCCATGTTAATTTTCAGCTATGTTACAGTTTACAAAAAAGTTCCACTTATTTTAAAGTGTAATATTTATACAAGGAGCCACCTTATTTTAATTATTTTAATCCACAATTCATTACAATCTGACACAACTGTTTAATATACAGGGTTTACATCATATTATATTGATAATGTTTTAATCTGTCTGCATTTGGATGTGTTGTAAGCTTTCCAGAGGGGTATAAGCATTTAACTGCATTGGAAGGCCTTGCTGTATTTTTTAATGTGTGCGACAATAAACTGAACTGATTCTTGGTCCAATCTTATACACTTTTGCGAAGGAGGAAAAAATATTACCCTCTGCCAAGTTGGCCCCCAGCAACTGACATACCAGCTGAATGTACCTCTATCTATACAGCTTTTGTTTGCACGGGCTGTTTAAATGCACAGACTGTATCAGAAATATGGCCACAGCAGATACAGTATGTTGGTTTTGTAAATACGGAAGAATTATCTGATGCATCCTCGGACTGCAAAAACATAGAAACATAAATATAGAGACGTAGGAGAGACATATAGGACAAAAGGTATTAAGGCGAATGGCATATGAAAATTATATGAGAGTTCAACCTAGCTGAACACCTATGGGTGATAGTGTCCTCCACCAATATTATCAACATGGTTGAGGGAATACTTTTTTGGAAGAATGGTCCTCATCAGTAAAAGCTATGCCAAAGAGGGACAAAGCTTCCAGGAGGCTTCCTACTCAGACATTTTATGTTGGTTTTTCCTTCAATTTTACCCACATAATAAATATTGATAAAGAAAAGTTGAGTTTAATCTATCTATAAGGCTTCAAAATCTTTCACAACCATACCTCCGTAATAAGAAAAGTTCAGGGTGTATGTATTTTAAAAAATATTTTGCATTATTAAATTTTTGTTTTGTTACCTCTGCCAAGGAGGTCATGTTTTCACCCGTGTCTGTTTCTGTCAGATGCAAAAAGCACTTAACTGATTTGCACCAAACTTGGATGATCATGATCGTCATGATCTGTGGGGGTTATTTCCATCGAACAGGCTGATTCCATCTGCTTCATTATTGCTCATTCTCATTCTTTTTAATAATTCCGAATCTCAATTCCCCTGCAAGTTTGGCATAAAAGTACAGCATTATGCTTTCACATTTAATTTATACAAACAGCTAATCGTCATGCATAATGCAGCGAGGCAAGTGTGGAAACAAGCTCACAGGCTTTGGATAATGCTAATTGAATTTGAAGATGAAGTATCTTGTAGACAAATTGTTTGTGACTTCATCCTGTGCTATAATTACTCATGTTAAATGAGGGTGAAAACATGCAACAATGTTAAAAATGCATTCCTCCTGCAAACAAATATGATGTTTGCATTTTAATCTGTCTCCTCCCCACCACATACACTGTGCAGGGTGTTAATTCTACCAGCTGTTTCTGCTGTGCCTCTGTGTATCTAAACCTGTAATAGATAAACAAGAAACTTTGTGTTTTACATATTCAGTTTTAATTATGTTAATAGCTCGAATAATCAATTTTCAAGGTGGATAAGTACAAGTGAAATGAAACACAGTTTTACCTTCTTTAGTGATAACGTGCTTTTTATTTTATTGTTCCATCTCCTCTACAGAACAAAATCTGGTTTAAATTATGGTATAGTCAGTGTTTAGTCCAGTTCTTGCATTGACTCCACCAAGAAATGAGCTCTTGCTGTGTCACTCACATCTTTAATGAATTCCTCGCCCAAAGAAATCTCCTCTACATTGTTCACATTCCATAAAAGCCAATTAGACTAGAGTTTCATTTGCCATAACCTAAGCCTAACGTCACCAAAAACCAGGCTGCCAGCTAATACGATGAGCCCATTCATGTAACAAGCAAGCACAAATAATACCACAGAAAATGAGACACACTGTCAGGACTAATAAGGCTTCCTCACACCTCTCACCCTTGCTTGGAGCAAGTAAACACACACACACACACACACACACACACACACACACACACACACGCACACACATCCAGGCCACAGCATCTAAACATTAGTCCAGTTAAAAAAGATTGCGTAGCTGACTGGCCCAGTCAACCAAAGAAGATTAACCCACAGTAAGTTTCAACCCAATAAACATCCACTTAATGCCTCTGTGTCAGATAAAAACTTTCAATAAATAGTTTGCTCTTGGCGTCATAACAAGCAGATCAAGTATTTTCTCCCCAAACTCTCAAATTGCTCCGAAAAAGAGCATCAGCTAAGATTTTTACAAACATGAATTTAGACATAATCAAAGAAATGAGCAACAAACTATATTTTTACTATTACATATATACTATGACTAGATAAACATAGTCCAAACAAAGCCTGAGATCCTGTGATGCTCCAGCATTGCTGCACTTTGCCAAAACTGAGAGCTCTTCTGGTTGAGTGGGTGGTGTGGCCCTTCTGGGGCTTTTGCACTCTGTCCTCTGCTCATCTGGCATCTTTTAGCCCAAGTTCCCCATTCTGACTTCCTTCTTGGGTTGCCTTTAATATCTGGCAGGCACTAAATTCATTTCAAATTATGAAAATATGCATTTCCCCTGAGTCTCTGGACTGTTAGTATGGAGAACAAGTCCTTCCAGTTTGCTTCTGCAATGGTAAAACTTCACTCAGTTCAATATTAAAATGTATCATACATTCAGGCAGCTAATGAGTTCTTTGATTAATCAATTTTTTTTTTTTTTATGACAGGTGAGGAATGTTTTGTTGTAGTGTTTCCCTCTAAAACAAATTATGTGTGTCCTTTGGCCAGCAGTTTTTAAGCCTCCATGAAGGCACCTTTAATGTTGACCATCTTAATCTTTAAACTATTTACTCTTAAAAAAAGGCATGGACATCTCACTTCATATAATATGGGACATGCTCATGATGGCAACAGTTTACATTTCTAAGTCAAGTCCTGGGGGAAAAGATATTCCTAGGACAGATAGAATATATAAGCCTTCTACCATCTTCTGGGTTAACCTTGGGGTCTCCTCCCAGATGGACATGGCTGGAATGCAGGCCTCTAATCTGTTATTTTTGTCCAATGCTGTTATAAATAAATAAATAAATAAATAATCGGTTGATATTTATCCAATTACACCAAAAATTGGCATCCATTACTTTGGACATGTCTTGATTTTCTGTGCCTTTTTGTATCAGCCAAAAAGCTCAGAACAGGTTAGGAATGAATTTAGCTGTAGCAGAGATGTGAGCCTTTTTTTGAAGATTATCTTTTCCTGAGGCAGAGTGGCCATGAATACGTGTCTATCATACTGCCAGTTGCTGTTCAGAATAAACTGGATTGCACTAATTGGTCAAGTTCCTTTTTTATGTGAACCTTCAACGTCTTTCTTAATGTACTTAACTCAGCCTCTGAGATCTTCTGTAGATATCCATGCAGCTCCATTATCAGCCTGTGAAAATCTGCTCTTGACACTTTCCACCTCACAAATGAGGAAATCATTACTACTTCAAGGCATGTCATTGTGTAGAATGACTTTTTACAGGGAATCAAAATTACGAAAAAATGCAGCAGATTCATGTTCAACGTTTGATTGGTTTATTTGAAGGTCAAAATATGTCCAGATATCTAGGTCAAAAATGGGGCTCGATTTGATTCCTTTTTTTTTTTTTCACATGTCAAGGTAACTGTTGTGTCAAAACCATTTTAGGGACTGCATTTCAGTGCATAGTTCAACCTGCCTTACACAAAAATAAAGTCATTGAAATGTCATTGAAACACCAAGCATCTAAGAAACCTTTACTTTCAAAGATAGGTGTTGGTCCAGGGTTTAACCTGGACGTCCAGATGTCTTGGATCTTCAGATAATAATAAGCTTTATTACTATAGAATTTAAATAAATAAGTTTGCAAACTGATTTATACACAAAAGAGCAGATAAAAATAGAAAAGGATCACTAATTGGAGCCCAGAGACATTAAATTCCTTGACTGCAATAAAAAAATATGTAAATTAAAACAAAAATTTGTAAATTATAGTGGAGCTTTAAAAGTTTTGGATCCTTGATCCTCGCAAATGCCCTGTACCCCAAGTCACAGTCACCCAACATCAGGTCAGCAGACCTCAGGCTATGTATGAGTGTACAATATAGATAGAGAAGGTCAGTGAAGATGGGGTAAAGCTTATCTGTACCTTTAAAAATAAGCAATAAAAGTCAATTCTGAAGGCCATATGTAGCCTAACCTGTGCAAGTGGGCCAAAAATTGAGAAATATGGTTGTATTTTCTAGTTCTTGCTAGTACTCTGGCAACAGTATTTTTTACAAGCTGGAGGGGTTTAACTGATTTGAATAATGACTTAAAATAGTTCAACCGATGGGAAACAAATGCATGAAAAGGTGTTTTAGCATTCTGACATGAAGGTACATATCTAATCATAGCAATGTTCCGGAGCTAACAGATGCTGTCTTTGTAACAGAAATGAGTAGATAGGTTGAGGTCAGAACGAAAAATCACCCCTTTCTAGCCTCTTGTCCAAAGCTACTCAAGCCTGCTTCATGTGTTCCTCTTTAGGGCTTCAGGGCTACAGACCATCACTTCTGCTTTATTCACATTTTACATGAGAAAGTCACTAAACAACCAGGACTTTATATCTCTGCAAGGTAGGTTTTTTACAGGTAGCAAAGGAGAGAGGTCTTCTGGATTTTTATACAGATATATCTGTATGTCATCAGCATAATGGGGAAATACATATTACCCACTATACTATACTATAATTATTATAATTGCAAATGACTTGACCAAGAAGTAACATGTAAATGGAAAACAATAAGGGGCCAAGAATACATCCCTGCCAGTGTGGTGATTATCTGTGTGGACCGATAACCACCACACTGGCAGATGAGGGACAGACCCACACAATCCTCTGCTTGACCACTCAAGAAGTTCCTGTCATACCCATACCTTTTTATTCTAGTCAGTAGATTAGTATGCAGTGAATCAATGTATCAAAGGCTGCAGAAAGGTCTACCAATATTCAGACAGTACAATGACCAGCAGCTGAATTCAGCTGAATGTCGTTCACAACCTTTAGAAGTGCAGTTTCATGCTTTGATAGATTGGAAAGCCTGACTGGAACCTTTCAAAAAGAGAGTGCTCGTCTCACCTGTGCATAGACCACTTCCTCCAATAATTTGGCGAGACAAAAGCTATTTGGTCCATAAAATGAATACTAATGGGGGAGTTTTTAGATACAAACAAAAAAAGTCCATAGTCCATAGTGGTTGCTTTCAACATGAAGAGCATTTTCTGAGCCCATGATTTCAGCCATTTGCATCAGTGGTCAGTACCCAAGGCTTGTGACTGTAATTGAAGGTTGGAATACAGATGGACTGGCAAATTAAGAGCTTCAGCCTCACTTCCTTGTTCAGCTCCACAGTCCTGCATCTGCATGACTGGAGATGTAGCTCCAATCTGTTTGTTGATCTAAAGCTCCATCTTATTCCCACCAAGCTTCCACTTCTTGGGGGTTTAATACACTATTTCTCTTTATCTTGCACTTCTTTGTATTTTTTTAATGTGATGACTTCCACTTCACAATGTGTTCTTTCCTCCTTCCCTTTCTCATTTTTAATCCTAGCAGTACATTGATCCTTCCACCTAAAATGCATGATTTAATTACATCAAAAAGCACAATACAAAGAACGAGCCGGAATTTGTGTGTTGTTTACCTCTCAGCTATTTGCTTGCCTCAGTTTAAACTTGTACCTTCCATTAATTGGTTCTTGAAGTGCATTAATCCCCCCCGGATAGCTTTATGGTGCTCTATATTCAATGGTGGGTATTAGAGAGCCAGCAGCAGCACCTTGCCTCCTCCTCTGAGACGGAGAGAAACAGTGGGTGCTTTCTCCAGAGAACAGACAGCCGTATTCATTAGGATATTCATGGGTGCAGAGGGATGGCTGAGAGCAGCTCAGTGGCATACAGTATGCAAAGCAACAGTTTAACCAAAAAGGTTAGTGACTGAGCAATTATTCAAACATCACTACTACATCACACAAAAACATGGAAATACTTGGATTATACAGATGTACATGCACTCAGCAAATACATTTTTTTCCCTCCCTCTCTACGACCATTCATTCATCCACCCTTACACCCATCCTTTCATCCATCTATGCCAACTGTAGTTCTGAGTTTTCAGTTCCTAGGACCATGGCCATTAGCCTGGTTCTTTTGCCATTACCAAGATGCTCTGTCTATCCTCCATATGGCTATACAAATCAAGTCAGGCAAAAAAAAATTTTTTTAAATAAAATAATGTTTTCAAGCTTCAAGCTGCATGTTCTTTTAGTTGCTTTTGACATGAGTTTCCATGGATGCATTCTGCAGGTCTTGGCTGATGCACGGCAGCAGCCAAAAATACAGTGTTGCCAAAACAAAAAAGGATGCTGCACCGACATGCTGCCTGTCACTGGCTTTCACCAGCATAGCCTCTGTATGTGGATTTGTATTTTTTTTTTTTTTTTTTTTTGGATAGATGTGGATTCAAGGAGATGTCCTCAATCCTCACAAATACAGGCACATTAATGCATGTAAGCGCACACACACCCACACACACAATCATCCCCTCCTACGTGCCCTCCCTACCGTGGAAAGTACCATTGTGGAGTTTGAGCTGCAGTGTGAATTAAATTGATGTGGTGAATAAAGTATACTGTTCACTAACAGTTATCAGCTGCCTGCTGAGGGGAGAGACAGTGACAACTGTGCACGTTCGCGTGTGCGTGTGTGTGTGCGTGTGCGTGTGCCGGGAGAGAAAGTGAGAGGAGAGGGGGAATCACTCACTGTGTCAGTGGGGGAATTAAAAAGCAGAAAAGTGAAGGGAGATGGTATCAAGAGACAGAAAAAGGAAAGGGGGTCAAATGAGCTGCTCGTTTCAAAACAGAGGGACAATAACTAGCTCTTGAATAATGGTGGTGGTGGTATTACAAAGAAATGGACAAGGTGGATTGGTGGATTAAGAGCACCACAAAGTGAAGCAGAGTTCTCCACAAACAAACTATATGCATTGTGTGTATGTTTGAGGTCTAGCGAATACGTTGAATGTATCTCATTCCTTATAGAACATTTTCGAAGCAAAGGATATTATAGGAAGGAATTGTTTTAATTGTTGTCTAGTTCCTAAGTGTCTTTGTAGCTGGTTAATTTGTGGTTAGGTAAGTTTCACCAGTGGATGGTGTACAAACTAGGCTAATGTCACACCAGAGTCCTCTCTCTGATTAGGTTTAGGCAACAAAAGCATTTTGGTTAAGGTTCTGAATTAAGCCAGACCACAATCCTTCCACATAACCAAGTCCTGTGAGTGCCTGAACGTAACCATAAAAAGGTTGAATTATGCTGTAGTTACTACAATTGGATGTATTGTAAGATTGGAGGGGGAAAAAAAACGTATGTGTTGAGTGTATCTACATATTTGTGACTTGCCAAATGTATTCATTTACAACATAGCCTCATTATGTCAATAGAAAATGTAATCCAGTCACGGTTAGCCTATGTTTCCTGCTGTTGAAAATGTGTATATATTTATATATATTTGTGTATAGGGACAGGATTGCTCTGGGATGTAGAAACATAAGTGTAGAAATGTATATACTGTACATTCTGTGGGTAACAATAATGGTTATGTAAAATAATACTACTGCTATGAGTAGAGGTTGGCTTTACCAATTATATCCTGGAAAGAATAGTAATGAAAACAGCTTAAGCACTGTAGCTTGCACGCCCATAGGGCAAATACTATTTAGTTAAAATGTGTAGGCCTATTAAAGTACAAGACTAAGAGTCTTACAGGCATGCTTTGACCTCAATGTTAACATCACCATAATAGTAACAATGCTATAATGCTACTGTTCAGCAGTTTGATTTTTATCGTTTTCCATATGTCATACAAGCATTGAACACAAAATGACTGCATCAGGCAACACTTGTTACTTGTCTTGTTTTTGTTTTTCTTCATATATATGATTTGCACTCAAGTATTTATATAATCTGCTGGCACCTGCTCATTTGCACTATTGTATATAGTACATGTTGTATATTTTTAATGGTGTGTATTTTGGAAGAAGCCAAAGACAAATTTCCAGTAAGGTGGACAAGTCAATTAATCATCAATTTTCATATTTTACCAATTTTACCATTGGATTATTAGCAGTAAATAGCATAAAGGTACTGGCTGATTAGTATGCCATTAGTTTTGTAGGTATTTGAACAAAGTTACATTTTAGTCTGATGATGGTGCTGGGGGAAAAAGTAAAGTAAGAGGCTCAATAAGGTCATTACAATTCAGCCTGTGGAGAATGTCATTGCCAAATCTAATTGCAAATCCAATATTTGTCTGTTCTCTGAACTAAAGATGTTAATGTGCTGGTGGCTCTAAATAAAAAAAAAAAGTCAGGGGATCACCTAAGTCATTAGGATTCATCCTCTGGGGATCATGAATGTCTGTTCATAACTGGCAATCCATTCAAGACCAAAGTGTTGAACACACCAACCTACCAACACCATATTCCCACCACTAGAATGGCTCATTATTGGCTCATTTGCATAATTTGACCTTCTATCAGTGGAAGATTTTCTAAGAAGATTTTGCTTACTGTTAACTGTGCTAAACAGTGTGTTATTGCAGCATTAATCCATCAGGTGAATGGGGAAATCATACCTGGATTAGAGTCAGTTTAAACCAATCTACTTTATTTCGGAAAAAAAGCAGCAAAACCAAACAAGTTTTACTTACCATTAAGCATAATTATTATTGAGGTTACAGTTCAGTCCTCAACAGAAATTGCAGGAGCAGTTTAATAAGGCTGATATTTTTCCGTACTTTGTGCCATGATTCTGTTCAGTGTTGATTCAGATCAGATTACTGGTGACAACTTCGACTTTTCCCTTTATGAGTTTTTCAGAGACAGCCAATCAGCTGTACTATTTGTGCAAAGTAAATATATGCTAGATATATGGCCTTTTAGAAGACAAAGGTTAATTCACATCCATACGTGTATATTTTCATTGCAAACATATTTCACAGCATCTAGCATGTTTGACAGCTTATGCATTGTATACTAAACCTGTCTGCAACATGTGCCACGTGTGTGACTGTATCAGTTTGCCGCTGTTATACTGAGAACGGCAGGCTGATCTCATGTCTCATTAGGTGGGATGATCATCTCTGTCAAGCTCACCGCCAAACTTTCTCTCCGCACCACTCCGCGGGCTATTATTAGTCACCAGATGAAAGGTTGGACACCACTGACATATCATTATCTCACATTAATGAGTTGAAACACCTGAACTTATCACAGTGACATGTATGCTACAATTTGATTTGTGTCTGTGTGTGTTGGGGTAGCTGTGAATTAGCTGTAAAGTGGCATGTATGTTGATTACAGCTTTGAAAATGTTTATGACAGACATTTAAATGTCTTCTCACAGACTAATTCAATGAAACTGTTGTGAATACTAAGTAACTTTTCTTTCTGTTTGATCGACATGAGATTTAACGTCAGATTGGAAGCAACCAGATAGGTCAGAGGAGCATTAACACAAATGTGTGAAGAACAGTAGCTGTAAATAAAGATGATAAATATAACATTCACATATACAATATCTTACATTTTTACTTCCTACTTCTTCTAACCTGTGCACCTTTTTTTTTATTTCTGTAAGCACAGAACTTTAAATCATTTTGACCACAGATTACATTTCAACCACTTCAGGAGTCAATTTCTTTTGTTGACTAGTGGGAGTATACACTGCAAACAGAACAGAACATAAAGAGCCCAGTATCGATGTTCGTTTTTAAGCTTTTTTAATTACAAAGCTGATATATTCAGTACATCACTTTTTGGCTGCAGTCATTTCTTTTAGTGTCAGAATGATAAAGGAAGCTACCAAATTCATTCTGTTCAGCAAAAGAAAAAAAAATACATCAAAGAGAATCAACTGAGAGAACTAGACTGTTTTACATCGAACATTATACAGTGGTAGAGTATTGGTCATTTTAGTTGAATGCTTCTTGGGTTTACAGAGAAGCAGAACATAACCACTCAGCAGCACAAAGAATGGATAGGAAAAATCCTGAGGGAGGTTGAGGGAAAAAAAAGAAAAAATCTGAAACAAAGGGAGAAACACCAGCACAGGGAAGAAAAAAAAAATTATTTCATTACTTTTCTTCAAGATTCAAGATGAAGGAGAACAGACTCTGCAGAAACTAGTGCCTGTTGTGAAATAAACCTAAGTGAAAGAAGGGCTATGCAGCAGATAGCCTACAGTTCGAAATAGAATAATGATGCAGATTTTAAAACACAAGTACAGAACATTAAATACATTTCTATACATAATAATCATGGTTATGTAATGTGATTCTATGAGTAGAAGCGCTACGCCTCTGTTCAACTGACCAATTACTTAATGCAAAGCAGACTGCTGATTATACTTGTTAACAATTGAACAACACTAACAGCCTGCAGTCTTGCTTGCAGCTCTTTGAGAATATACTTAGGCAAAGCGAGTCCTTTGAGATAAATTCTAACATCAGCATGCAAACATGCTTTAACTGACAATGCTAATATGATGATGCTAATGTTTGGCACTAGATTACAAATAAGAGGATCTCAAAAAATATATACAGTGCATCCTAAGGAGAACATGAAGGTTTGTAACAGATCCATAAGCTGCTGGTTAGTTGACACTTAACTTAAAACCAAAAATGTCAAAGTCATAGTGGTGGTATAGGAGTGGTCTCCAAATTACCTGGGATTCTTCCTCTGGGGACCATTAATGTCTGTACAGAAATTTATGGCAATCTGTACAAGACAGACAGTATTTGATTGGATAAGTGAAATATTTAAGCTGTTGGTGGCACTCAACGAAAAGTAAGATGATCAGCAAAGTAATTAGGATTCTTCCTCTGGGAACCACAAATGTCTGCACAGAACATCATGGCAATCTATCTCACATTGTTCGAGATGTAGTATTTTGTTGGATGAGTGAAAATTTTAACCTGTTGGTGGCACTCGATGAAAAGTAAGAGGATCATTAAAGCAATTGGGATTCTTTCTCTGGGGACCATGAATGTCTGTAGAAGAGTTGAGATATTTCAGTCTGGACCAAAGTGATGAACTGACGGACCAACATCGCCATCCACAGATCTCGTTTATTTGGCGACCACTCAGATCTATCTTACAAGCACATACGGTGGTTGGGAAACACTGATTTAAGTGAGCAATGTTGACATTTGCACGTCATTTATTGGTGGAATTAGTCATCATGTGTTGGGGTCTTGCCTTTGTAGGTTTCAATAATCCTAAAATCTGTTCCCTGCTAGAATTTAAAAGGCTAATGTGTGCTGCAGTTCACAATCGTCTACACTGTTTGTGATCACAAACACTTTTCAGGATGGTAGGACGGGGACTGTTGCTGCTTTACGCAAAAATAGTTTAAAATTAAATCGACTGCATGCAAAAAAGTTCTCTGACTACACAGACAGACGGAAAAATAACAGCTTTGGTCACATCATAACAGATGGTCGTATGGTGAATCTGCAAGAATCCTGAGTAAGAGACTGAAGGATTACTGTAAGCGTGACAACATCAGCAGTCTGTGGAAACCACAGCATCAACTGGAGGGAGGTCAAGGACATTGTTCAGAAGTCGTTTAACATCTGAAGACAGATCACAGAAGCCATCTCTGAACAGAAGCAGGAGTTAGAGCATGTAAGTTATTCAGACCCTCTTCAGCATCATCTCTGTATAAAAATACATGTGCAAGTATTCTGCACAGAAGGCCATAGTAATGTATTCCATCACTTCTACCACTGTCAGCCTCTGCTTCTTCTCTGTTCCTATTACCTTGAGACAGCTGCACATGGATTTGAAGTGCATAAAAGACAAGGAGGCACAGGTTTGGAAACACTGATCTGGCAAGTAGAGATGCCCAGGGTGAGGCAAAGAGCATACACAACAAAAACACAGACTCTACACACACACACACACACACACACACACACACACACACACACACACACACACACACACACACACACACAGAAAAATGCTGTTTTGAGACTATCCTTTCCATCTGTTGCTCATTTAATACTATTTCACAGTTCAAACAAGCCGAAAACACGGCTATAAAAACAGTTCATTGGATTTCCTCAAGAGAATATCTGATTAAAAGTAAATAATAAAGACTTTCACTACTTGGCTGCTACTGAAAAAGTACTGTCAAAGTTAAAAAAAAGTACTATAACAGTAATTGAAACAGTCTGTGTGTGCAAGTGTACAATGGCTTCTTTCTAGTAACAGAAGGGCCACATTCAGAGGATGACTCTGTCCACATCAGGTGTTACATAATACAACTAAAGAGAAAAAGGTGTAGGCATAACCTCAGAGATGTCTACAGGCCACAAGGCCACAGTGAACAAAATACTGACACCTATGGCTAATGCCTTTATAAACAGGATTTAAAGTTTGGAGCACATTCAAGGTGGGATATTTTATTTACAGCAGTGCCACATTTCTAGCACAAAAAGATTACCTGCCACCGTGGTGATCACAGGCTCTTTGCATCCACTCAAATGATGACATGAAGTGTGAAAGCAATTTTTAAGGGAAGGTTTCACAAATACATGCCAGGGTTGACATTTTCCTGCATGGAGAGAATGGTGGTGTACTTTCATTAATGCCGCTAGAAGCAATATTTAATTAAGTTAATTAATTAAGTAATTAATTACTGAAAGCATCAGTTTGTTGTATGTCTGTCTACTGTCTTCCAGAAGAACATACAGAAAAGAGAGAAAAAGAAACACCTCCACCACCTCCTATCTGCCAGCTGTAGGAAAGCTTGCCCAGTGTCTGTGCTGCTGCTCACTTTTTTTTTTTTTCAGATTTCCTGTTTTAACTTTGAAAGTGAATTTTTTATCAGTCCAAGGCCCAGGGACCTGGCTCACAAGGAAAGAGCATCCTCCATAGCTGTTCCCAAAAAACCAAACAATGGTGAACCTGCCTGACCAACCACAGGAGGAAAATCCCAGCTTCACATCGGACAGGTGGGAATTAAATGCATGTACTGTATGTATTAAATGTAAATGTAGCCAGGACAGATTCAGAGCAGAATATTTGAGTTGGTTAGTCACTTCACCGGAAATTATTCCTGAACAATTTTGATAAGGATTTACTAATTGAAGTCATTTTCCAAGAACAAATGCGAGATCTCCTAGTTCCACCTTTTCAAATGTGTCAAATTTGATTTTTCCAGAGCAGCAAAGTTCATTTGACTGAAATGACAAATAGCATTAACTACACGACTAAAATATGACAAATTTTGAAGTAATAAAACAATCAGTGGAATACACTAAATAATTGTGAGATTATGTTGATAAATGCTGCAAACAATATCAACAGATTAGGCAGACTGTGAAAGTGGATATAGGAAAGCTATGTAATGACTCAGGAGCAGAGCAACACAAAACACACAAAAACTGTTACTGCAGCTCGGAGAGGAGCGGAGACCGGCAGAAAAAAAATTGAATTTCGTGTAAAAGCGTGAACAGGTGCCTGTCGTTAAGGCACAATGGGTAGAACCGTCCATCGGTACAATATTGTGTCACAGAGAGTCTGGGAGAAGATCTTCTATTCATCTGTTATTCTGCAAGGTTGTGGCGAGGGGGTATACGGGGACAATCTGCTGCATTAATCACTGCGGGGAAGTCAGTAATGAAACGTTGGCACATTAATATGCAACAGTGACTGTCGTCCATGACTAATAACAACTGTCAGGCTACCTGAGAATTCTGGAAATGTAACAAACATTTCTGATATGATAATATTAATGATTGTATTAATCATTATGTAAAACAAATGAGCTCTAAGCTCCACTGGTCTAGACCTCTGCACCATGTTAATTCAACTACACAGTGACTGTATGTGCTGTTCTATCTGAACAGCTCGGACTAGTTGACATTCTATTAATCTGAATTTTTTTTAACTTTCAAATTATGTGAATACAAGTACAGATAATGCAACATGAGTTATTTGAATTATAATTATGTTTTAGTCATCTTTGCATAGAGTTGACTGGTGAAGGCTGAGGCTGTCTTCTTTTGAATAAATTAAGGTTGAATAAATTTAAACTTTGTTCCAATTCTTTTCAACACAAACCATGTAGCCTTGATCACTTTGTGCAGACTTAAGTCAGGCTGAACTTTGACAGGTGAAATCTTGAGGCTCTACCTTGCCCAGCCAGTCTGAGAGAGGATTGTGACTGTACTCTCATTCAGGAAATATTGATTGTTCATATGATCCCATGGCAAAATAATAGAAGTAACAGTGAAAGAGGAATAAACATTAATACAAGGTAATAATACGAGGTATGGTCAAAATATTAATAATTTTCAGCTTGTCGAATTTAAAATATGCAATGGAAACATACTACATGATTGTAGCACCACTAGCTGTTTATCTAAATTAACCACTTGATGAAATCATCTAATATTTGCATAATGATAGTGGATGGAAACATATTAATTTGCACTTTCTTTTGCAGATTATCTGGAAATTCGGTTAAAATACATTTGAGTGGAAATCTTGCTCATGTCGCTTCACTTAAAGGAGCTATTTGTAAGTTTTGCTAATGCTACATAGCCAGTGTCTAACAGTGTCTCACAGCTGTTTACTTACCAGTCTAGAGGAAACATTGCAAGTTCAGCATCAAACTTCACTCCTTTACTCTCCAAGAGCTGTCTCCAGTGGTGGAAAGCAACAGCAATGTTAACTCTTGTATCTATCACGTTCCAATCTGCCCTGAAGACATAGCACTGCTTAGAGGGCATATTATCCCTCTTGTCTTGTAATGATGGCCAAAGGTCTTGTCAAGCAACAATCACCACCACCTCCTCCTTGCAAAAAACCACATTCAGAAAACTTACAAATAACCCAGTGAGGTGACAAGCTAACATTGAGGCAGTCGCATTTTACAAAGTCAGCTGACAGTCTTACTTTTATCCACATTTTTTCATTTTAAATATAGTGTCATATCCAAAATCCTTTCACACATTACTTTTCATGTGGTTTGGTATCAAGATTGTTCAGCACAATTTTCTCCCTTTTACATTAGGAAATAGAACAACAATAGGATAGTTAGATAGAACAACAAGGCGCTCAATGAGCAGGCAGACTGTCTATTTAAGAGGGAAAAACATGCACGGCTCGTTGCACTTACACACTGTGAATTTTGAATGTGAAAAGATCATTACATAGCCAACATTTCATTTTTTTTCCCAGTTTCGTTATTTGAAATTGAAATAAAAAGTGACAGCCCTGTTAAGGATGTAAATAAGTATGTAGATACCACATCTGTATCACAACCAGAAATTCCCACCTAAAACACACCACAAACTCACCAGGACTCACCACACATGATGATAAAAAAAAAAAAAAATAGGGTTCACTAAATTTAAAAAATCACAGTTTTGTTTTCAGGGTGAGTCATGATGAGATTTGCAAGTCAAAGCAACCCAGTGACCATTTGTTTGATGCTGTAAGAAAAAATTTCATCTACATTTTTTGTCGGCTCTAGGAATATCAATAATTGTCAGAATGTTTAGTATTGTCCGGCACCTTTCTGTTTCCTCAAGGGGGTCACGAAGGAGACCTGTTGAAAATGTATTAATCTGTTATCACTTTAATCCTGAGTAGATATTTCATATGCTGGAGTAACTGACTTTAATTCTAAAGTGCTCTTATTTTATTACAAGGCTGGAAGATAACATATCAGCCCAGGTGTGTCTTCCCAGCATAAATGCATGAATAAATCACAATGAAGATCCAAAGTTCTTATTCTGTGAACAGATAGCAGAAAGATACATGAATTATAGAAGCCAAGACTATTATTATACATTATGATGGGTAAGCAGTCTTTCAAATCATGAGCTTTGCACCAACCTTTGCACATAAGATTCCATTTACATTTAAAATCATGCATTATGATTGATTTAATGTACTTGTGAACACCATTTCTAATTTACCAGCATTTCTTCTTCAGTTCATTGCCATCTTAATCCGCTCATATGATTTCTGTTCAACTCAAGGGCAATGACTAATATTCCCCTTTTAGAAAATGTTATTCAAGGGGTCAAAAGGTTTAGCCCTCAAAAAGTTTATACTCAGGATTGCTCCTGGGGAGTGTTTATATATGAGTCACTGGTCCTGTGAGTCAATCTAGCAGCAAACATGTCAGCCCAGTTGCTTTCTGAGCAGATCGCAAGCACTGCAGAGAACACCAAACTATGAATACCGTTGTCACATCTGCTGTGGTGTAGTTTTCCCAGATATTGCTTTAAAAAGTGCCACGAAAATGAGAAATGCCTCGCTTTGTGTTGTCTCCTTGAATCCCTTTGCATATTTTAAACCAAAATACATGCTATATAAATACTGTTCTATTGCAGTAAGGTGAAATTTTCTTTCAATGTTCCATCATGCATTTGAAAACATATTTAGAATTTCATCCAGTTAAATTTGATCATACATTTTGGGAGGGATCCAGCTCACCTTTCCCATCATTTCAAATCTGCAAATTGACTTTTGTCCTTGAGGATACACTTTCTGATTTCGTTATAGTTAAGTTTTAAGACATCAGGAGATTTCTGATTGGAGGGATACTGCTTGTTGCTATAGCAAAGGCAGGAACTATCTATTTCTTAAACTAACTGTCTCTAGCAGATGGAGTGTGTTTATGTGCTGCTTTGCAACAACATTATCATTAATGTGACCCCTCTCTGCTCGAAAACTAAAGAATGCACAGCCCTTGTACTCTTACCTGTTAGAGTAGTCTATGCAGGCAACAAGAGACTGACAGCTTATAATCATGTTCATTTTACAATTTCTATCCAGTCTGCTTTTGAACTCTCAAATAGGCTCTTCCAACATCTAGCCCAGCTACCACATCCTGTTTCATGTCAGGCTAATTTAATTAGACCTTTAAAGATATAGCTAACGCCTGTTTACAACTATGTGGCTCAGAAATTGAGTTCCAATAACGCTTCTTTCATGTGTATAACATGCAATCTGCAAAACAATCAGAGCCTCCAAACTCTTCAGTATATGAATGTCTGATACAAGTGTTACTTAGTAGCCTACCTCTTTTGGAGCTTTCAATCCAGTATAATAGGAATGACATCAAAATGGCATTGTGGCACTGTGTCACTGACTTCCAAATAACCTTTTTCTAATGTTTGCCTTTTAATTAACTGTTACCATGAAATTACCCCAACCTTAACCAAGCAATTTAGTTGTGTTCTAGCACAGCAGTAGTGCTGGAGAAATCATATGTTGACACATCTAGATGCTAAGCCTTGTGGCTTTACCAATACTGAGATCCCTAAGAAAGGACACAGGGTTTACACAAGCCCCAGTAAAAAAGTACATGCCTGCCTTGACTGGTTGGAGGCAAATAGGAATGTCACTCACACCTCAGTGTGGTTTCAGTTAGCACAGCAGTGCTTTGAGCTGAATGCTAACATCAGTATGCTATCTTGGTCACAACGACAAACCTAAGATGTTGCTATTCACCATCTTAGTTTAGCATGTTAGCAAGCTAATTAGAACTAAACAGTAAAAAGTCGTTACAATTCATCCTCTTGGGAGCCATGAATGTCTTCAACAAAAGTCAAGACAATCCATTGCATAGTTGTGATTTTTGGATGATAACTAAAAAGGTTACACCGCTGGAAGCACTGGAGAAGAAGTTTAAGTCACCTTAATCATGAAAAGTCATCCTCTGGGAATGTTGAATATATGTAGTGAATTACATGGCAATCCATCTGATAGTTGTCAAGATATTTCAAATAGAACCACAAAACAAAAGTTACAGCATGTCACTGTTGATATTTGGTGAAGGAAGGCTTCTAAACTTGTATACTGCAATACACCCATGCATGTGCGGTTTGTATCTGATATTACAGATATTTTTTTGCACATTTTCCCCATTGTATTGGCAGTATCTTAACTTAGATGTGGGTGAATCTGTAATGGTGTGCATATTCACAGGTATACAATTTGTGTGTAATCATTGTAAGGGAATTTTTCTGTATGTCCATCGTGAGTGAACGACTCGGGGTGAAAGGTCAGTATGAGGCCCTTAGGTCACAGTGCCACAGCTACTGCGTAAAATCTTACACACAGACACAGCTGTGGTTTTCCGCTGATATTGCTGGTGCCACGATTGATAACAGAAGACCTTGGTGTTCTGAGACCAGCACCATGGCGTGTGTAAATCATGTTTTCTTGTCTATGGTTATTGGACCAATAGAATGCTTACACATCCCTCTTGTCTGTAAAAATACTTCAGGGATCATGGTTTTTATTCATTGTCCTTCATTGTCTCAACAAAAGGAGTTTCTCACTAATCCGCAACATACCAACTGTCTTGCCTCCAACAGTTGACTGCTGTGACTTGTTGCTAGTTTCTTTTTGAAAGTGAGTATAAAGGACAGGAGTCCAATCTAATGACAGACCCTGTGTATTGTATGTTCATTTTCTCAGGCTAGTTTGCAGGTTATAAATTCTACACAGCGCATTTTGTCCTGCTATTGTCCTGTGAACAAAGAGTGGGTGGTAAAAGGTTAATGGTGCAGTCATACAATACTAGCACTTTCTATTGAGGAGACAAGGTGAGTATGTTGTAGCGTCCGTGAAGTGTTGAAATAAGTGGAGACATATCATACAGTGCATATAGTGTATGTGACATTGTCAAACAGGAAAACAGGAAAAAAAACAAAGGATCTAACCCTGAAAGGAACATTGGTACTTTTTCAGGTGATTGTTACAGGAGCTGAGAAGAATAGAGAAACAGAGCAATAGTGTCATGGTCACTTTGGTGTCTTCAGTTTATCCCTTGTGTTTCTGGTGTTTTTCCACTTCACTTGTGTTTCCTGTCTTCTCCTGTTTGTCTCCCACTGTATTTGTGTCCATGCTGTGGGCGTGGCAATCCTCACTATATCCCAGTGGCCTGATTGCCAGTCTCTCTACACACCTGCTATCCAACAACTCATCAGCCCAGAAGTGTATATAACCTGCTTTTTCATCCACTCTTTGTCAAATTGTTCCCTCAGCCAGTTTGGTATCAAACGCTCTCGGCCACTCAGAATTGCGTTTTCTGACTTTTTCCTCTCCTTGTGTGTTCGCCTTGAACTAATCATTGTTTCCCTGTGCCTCAGGATCATCTATTGCTTACCTGTTTGCCTGCTCAACTCTTCACCTGCCACGCTCACCGCTCAGCTCACCTTCCCAAAAACCTGCTCATCTCCACCGCCCTCTGGCTTCCCTCAATCCAAAGTTATGCCTGCCAGCTCCTCTGCATTCATTCCCTGCTCAGCTCAGCTCAGCTCAGCCCTGCCATCCGCCATTTTCCCCTTTTGTCCTCAACCTTCGCCTGCTGGCACCCTCACTTCTCCATTCACCATCCATTACCATAGCCTTTTACAATAAATCTGTCTTCGAGTCATCTTTAACATGGAGTCTACATTTGGGTTCACCCGTTAAACATAAAATATAGAGGAGTAAATAAAGTTATGCAGCTTTTCCAGAGGCCTCTGCAGAGTCTGACACCTTCTGCTTAATTAAGAAGATTTTAAGATGATACCAGAATGAAAATATATGAGGTGTAGTAGGAAAGTTATTAATAAAAACTTGTCACAGCTGAGTTAACACACTTTCTTTCTGAAGAACACTGACATGTATGCGCCTTGGTTCACGAACGAGGCCGCCCCATTTACTGACTCCTACAATAAGTTTGTCTTAATTGCGTTGTCAGTTCAGAAAAAAAATTTGCATAACACCAAACTGAGCAAATTATTAAATTCCAGGGATGTCATGCATTAATGTCATTCCATATCACTGAAAACATCCTCTTCATTAAATCATGTTTCGAACATTATTCAATCATAATAATCTGTTCATTGTTTTCACACTGGAACAAAGCTATGGTGTTGTCCATAAACACTGACAGAAGAGAAAACTTACACTTAATAAAATCTGTGTTTTTGTAGTTCTGTAGGTTTTGTATTGAAAAACTAGACATGCAGTACCACAAAGCATGTATAATCTGAAGCCCAGAATATCTCTGATATGAAAAAGTGATTTAAATATCTAATTTTGTAAAACAGCTATAGGCTGTTATTCAGATTGTATAATATGCTGAACAAAAGATTGCAATCTCCAGAATATCAAAATTATTAAAAAAAAAAAAAAAAAAAAAAAAACCCTTTTGTGTGCTCATCTCAGATTGGGTACTGCACTGAAAAACAGAAAGGACATATAAGCTTGTTCTTATCAACACGGAAAAAGGCAAAACTTATTGCAAGATAAGATTTTTCAAGGAACTGGGTGTGTGATGATGTAATTCCCCCTTTTTTCCAAGATGTGTACAAAAAGTAGTTCATGTTCAAATCCAGCAAAGTTTGAAATTTAGTTTTTATGATCTACTATTAGACGACATTAGACCACATGTATCACGACCAGAAATAATAAAAAAAAAAAAACATAGTATTTCTCATTACTGTGAGAATCATATAATGTTCTTTTTTATGCGTCTATGGCTATAGTGGCCCTTCATTTGACAGACAGGAGGTTAGTGTGCTCCTGTGATCCTGTGATTTAGAGTATTTTCATTATAAACATGACAACAAGGCCAACAAAGTCAAAGTGGAACATTATTTCAGAGCTTAGCAGCAGCTTTACAAACACTGCCAAGGAGCTGCACGCTCAGTTAGATGCTTGAGTCAAAAAAAGCATCACTGCTGAAAAGCCAGGGGCACAAATATTCTTAAGTGGCCTGGTAAAAACGTCAGCCATATATCCGGAGATACAGGGGTGGAAGCTGCTCAACTAAAGCATTTAATTAGAAGACAGGCCACTAGTTTTTCTGATGTGTTCACATCCAAAGGCTATCATTTGAATACCATCAGCATTCATGTCTTCTTCTTAACCTGCTCCGAGCATACACTGTTTACTCATTCACAGCATCATCATCATCGCTGATGACAGTTTTACAAGGAATTAGCACAAGAAACTTTGACTGCGAAGGTAGCCTAAATAATCTTGTTGGGTATGCTAATACCTGACTTGAAAAATGCTTTGATTAACAGTAATAGGATGAAGCAATTCTCTGGCTGTTTACAGTATTATACAGAACCTTCAATCTAACATCTAATGTCATGAGTCAGGTGATAAATGATTGTGTAGATGTGAAGATGCTACTAAAATGACACAACCAGGCACAATAGAAAGTAACAAATGTAAGGTAATGATCAAACAAAATAAGTTGCCAAAAAGTGTCATGAATTATGAACATGGGAATAAAAGGAGCTATTTGTTAGATTTGCTATTGCTACATAGCTGCCATTAGCGTTAACAGCTGTTCATTTACCAGTCTAGAAAAAAAACATTAGGAGTTCAGCATCAAACTTCATTACTTCCTTCAGTTTAAGATAGCAACTCACTGTGGCCTCCAATCTGCCCTGAAGATGTAGCGCTGCTCATAGGGCGTGTTATAACCTCTTGTCTTGTAAACTCAGTCATGGCTGAAGCTCTTGTCAAGCGACAATCACCATCAGCCGCTCCCGGGAAGAAACCACATTCGACGGGGAAAAAAAAGTACAAATAGCCCCTCTAAAACATGAACACAGTAATTCTACTGTTTCCCTCATGACTGTCGCAACAAAAGATGAAATTACGTGATAACTGTCCAGAGATGTAAATTCTTTCATCATAGTGTACACTTTGAAGTGTTTTGGTGTCGTATATAAGCATTTACACACATGGATCTATTCTCCAAGTGCACTTCCTTGACAGCACGTCATTGTCTAGCTTGTATCTGTAACATGCTCCCACCAATAACAGCCCCTTGCATTTTCTTTAACACAGGACTGTTTTCATTCTGAAAGATGCTGCACCAATCTTACCATTTTTTGCCTTGCTCTGATACTTAAATTCACGGTATTGATTGGTTCTGTGTGCCAATCCAATATCCAATATCTTGTTTTCTTAACAGTTACATATCCCTTGTCATAAGAGGAGAAAAAACACTTAGTTTTTTATCCTTTCCTTGAGAATGTTTGAGAGTGTTTATGAAATTGTGTTTCCATTTTTTAACACCAGGGAGTAATAAAGCATATTAAATGTGTGCTCGTTACATCTGGCCAGTACAAGGTCAGTACTGGTGCCGATATGCATCCAGTGCATCTAATCAATGCATTAGTAGCTAGTAACTCCATAGAACAAGCGCTAGATTTAATCAATCAAAATTGGGAAGATCATCTCTACCCCTAATTGGTCAACATAGTTTTAATTCTAATCACAGGGTACTGATTTGCTGAAGCACATGACACCACAACACAAAGGCTTCATAAACTTGTTATTTAGTTTCACAGGGAACATGGTGAAATAGTGTCAATGTGTTGATCTTGAGATTTTGCACAGGTATATTTAATTTTTTTTCAATTCAAAAAGTCAAAAAAAGGTTATGCAAATATTTCCAGTAATTTTTATAGTGTGCACTGACTGAATACAGCTGCTGACTCCAAAAAGCTCCTCTGTTTCCATAATTCTGTAAACAGTGTGTTCCATGCTTTCGCTGAAAAGAAAAACAACAATTATGGCTAAATCTCTGCAAATTGCATCACAATTTCTGCAATAAGCCGCTAAAGAAAACCTCTGTGAAATCCTTTGGGGACTAAGTTATGGTTCATAAGCTTGGCTATAAAGTCTCTGCCACGGGCGGCAATTTAGATGTGGTGAAAATATTACAGTCTCTTTGAGACAAATCACCACATGTGCTGTATGTGCATCTATTTGCTGTCACGCATAAAAACAAAACATAAACCACTAGAGCAGGTCTATGAATAAATTAATATGTTCATGAAATTGCCATGTGTGTGATCTGCGTCACTGCTGGGATTTTCATCCTCTAAGAATTGAATGTTAAATATCTTTTAGAAGTGTATATAGAAATATGTTTATCCAGATCAACGATTATAGCAGGTGTGTTCTTGACACAGTGTGTGCACATATGATTTATGGGTAATATCAAAAGATATTGAAGAAATCCTCAAATTTGTGATGCAGCTTGAAAAGAAGAGTTGTGTTCAGAAGAGGCACCAGCTGGATGACTTAAATGTATAGGAGCTCTGATGCTCATATCACAGCTCAGTCTACAGTAAAGCTGAGGCTGAAGATCACATCTGTAAGGCATTCCAGTGTGGAGATGAGTTTGCTTTGCCTGCAAACAAGCGTGAACACAGTTTACAGGGTCAGTTTAGCCTGTGAAGTGTATGTCATATTAGTCATTCACTGCTCACGTCCATCTGCTGGCTCATATCCTATTCAACAGCTCCAAAGCAAAGACCCATTGCAATTATAAAAGGGCAGGATTCTCCTTTCAGCCAATGTCAAGGGGTGAGAAATCAATGCATGCTTATCTTGTCTGCTGTCACACAACTAGAACAGCAGTTCGGGGTGTGCATTTCCACACAGACACTGATACATGGGCAAGCTGGTAGTTTTATGCTACCGAGAGTCTGGTCAACGGATTCACTTGCCCCTGCGGCATGGGAGGCCATTAATGGTTTATACCCATGAGCCAGAGGCAACGCTGTCATTCCTGCTTGTTCTCAGAGTCACAGAAGAAGAGGCATCGCTGTCAGGCAAAAATGAATGAATCACATCGAGAGGGGGTGTGTATGTGTATGTGTGTGTGTGTGTGTGTGTGTGTGTGTGGGGGGGGGGGGGGGGTCCAGGTTGGTGTGACAGTTGAAATGTTGTGGACATAGTACTGACTGGAAGTACGCCTGCCGGGGGTCCACAACTTGACAATTAACTGTCGTGTCAGTGGCGTACCATCAACCAGCCACTCACACAAAAACGGGGATATTTAGAATAATGAGCATAGTCTATGCAAGCCGTCTTCCCTCTGGTTATAATCAGAAACCCAGTTGTGATTCCTCCTACACAGAGTGTGATCTCAGCACGCTATCAACTTACAGTATTTCCGACCAGACAAACAGTTACCATCAGTGTCATCTGGAAAACATCTGGGTAACCTTTGTGCAGCAGATTTCCTATTTGTGCAATTGTTTATTATCTAGCAGTGTTGTATATTTGCTCCATTTAGCAGTAGTTTTTTTTCTTTTTTTGGGTTGTACTGCTTCAAGATCTGAGGAGGAGATGTTTTCAAAGCAGACACAGATGAAGAGTATTTTCCCAAAGTAGGTTCAAAGAAGTGACATCTACAGTTGCATCCAATTAAACTTCATGGGAAAGTGAAAAAAAAAATCATTGTAAATGATGTGGAAGGCTTCAGCACAGTGCAGAAATTCTCAATACTCAAGTTTCTTGTTCAAGGTAAACCTTAGCTCTTAAGACAGACCATTGAATATTAAAAACATCAGAATCAATGAAAGACAATACATATATTAGTATCTAACAATTGTGCTGCATGACAATGAGACTTGTATTAAAAATATGTATATGCATTTAATAATGTCTGCCAGGGCTAGCTGGTTAGCATGCTAACTTCAGTAGAAGTAAAGAAGTGATAGATATAGAAGCAAAACAAAAACATTGCTTTCCACCGCTGTAGACAGCTCTTGGACAGTAAAGGAATGAAGTTTGATGCTGAATTGAACACATGTTAATGCTAATATTGTCTATGTAGCAATAGCAAAACTTAAATAGCTCATTTAAAGAGATATAGTGAAGTTTGAAAACAAAATTTTGGTCAATAACTACTCTTGTATTGGTGTGCAGCACTTATCTTACTCATCTCAAACAATTTTTCGAATGATTTCCAGTGATTCACTTGGTGACGACATGTGGGTGCAAATTAGCTTCAGAGTCAAAACTGCTGGCTCACACTCTGAGGTATTTGCTCTCAAAATTGTAGCGCCCATGTAGAGACAAACAGCATATTTATGGCCCCTACCAAGCATTGCTTTTTATTCCTTTACACACTGCTTTTCAAGTGACTTGAGCCTTAGACATTCAGAAAGTGATGAAATCTTAGTCAGTGGACTATTGATGCAGAGTGAAGTGTGTTTGAAAGGGTCCACGGGAGTCCTGCTCAGCATCACCGTTAACAGACTCCACTGTGCGCCAATCACATGAAGCCAGCAGGAGCCCTCTCCCCTGCTGAGGTGAAACTCCACCATGACTCAGGCAATCAATGCAAGCTTAAGGGCTTGGATTGGATGTCCAGTAGCATTGAAGGGGTCGAGCAGGGATTACCTGACGTTGCTGCACTATGACTAATATGACTCAACTCAAGTGACCTATGAAAGGGGAAAATGTCCACATGGTCTGCAAGGCCACACTGCACATTATTAGACCTGATGAAAAGCAGAATCATCCATTAATTAGGCGTATGAGGTAGGGACACATTCTTCTATCGCAGCACTGTAATTTTCTAACACAATATTTTAGGTTTTACATAAATTTAGTGATACTGATAGATAAAATAACCACACTGGCTGTTTCTGGCTTATCAAGTGGATTAAATACGTGGCAATTTGGACGGTATTTTATCATCCTGATGAAAAAATATATCCTGTTAA
Organism: Seriola aureovittata; assembly: GCF_021018895.1. Taxonomy (NCBI): domain Eukaryota; kingdom Metazoa; phylum Chordata; class Actinopteri; order Carangiformes; family Carangidae; genus Seriola; species Seriola aureovittata. The sequence goes on from NC_079381.1 coordinate 6,319,088, forward strand.
TTAAATATTATCAGAAGGAGCCCTGGTCACTGATTTGCTACTTTTCCCCACAATGGCCTAGTACAATTAGAGATAATGGGTGGCTAAACCAGACCCTATCACCAGACATGCTCCTCAATATTAGACAAAAACCCAAATAATATTAAAATAAATTCTCTCTTTGCGCAATATCTGTGCATGGCATCAATGGTGTGGTTACAGTTTGGAAAAGATTGTGGTTCCTGCTAATAAAATGTGGTTTAGGAATGTTTAACTAATGAAAGATATGGTTATGGTTGAAGAAAGATTTTTTTTACAACAGAAAAAAGGTGAACATTGAGGGTCTTGTAATATACAGATTTTTCAAAATTACAATCTACTGTTTTCTCTCATAATCTAAATATCTGGGTTACATGCCTAATGATATGAATCTGGAATCTGTGCAACTGTACCAAACAATGAATTAGGCATCACACATTTGTGCATGAAGAGAGAGAGAGGGGGAGAGAGAAAAAGAGACAATTATTACGTGGAAATGACTGACAATGTTTTACCACAAATAGGCTCCTTCATGATAAGGGATAAAAAGTGAGCACAAATATATTTAATGGACGTGACATTTCGCCTTATTATCTTGTAATAAGCCAAATGTCATCCTTCTGTATCCTTGGTTTTGCTATATATCCATCCATCCATCCAGTTGGGTGAGAGGCAGGGTACGCCCTGGACAAGTCGCCAGTATATAACAGGGCTGACATGTAGAGACAAACAACCATTCACATTTACATTCACACCTACAGGCAAGTTAGGCACGCAAATTAACCTTCATGTCTTTGGACTGCGAGAGGAAACTGGAGCACCCGGAGGAAACTCACGCAATATGATGCAAATTCCACATAAAAAGGCCCCAGCTGGCCAGCAGGACAGCATGCGCATACATGGGTACTGTCATTCCACTTAATCTACTGGGTTAATGTCTGGGCTATGACTTGGCCACTGTATGCATTATCCTGTTAGATAAACTTGGGAATTAGAATTAGAATAGCCCCCTTGATGATGGCGTGCTGTCCAGGCCCAGAGGCAGCAAAGCAGCCCTCAATCATGATGCTCCCTCCCTTCATGTTATCATGCAGGGCCATTTTTATGCCATACAAAGTGCTATGTAGTAGAGTGTGTGGAGTGCCGTAATGCTCTTTGGCAAACTTCAGGCATGCGGTAATGTTGTTCTTGGAGAGGTACGGCTTCCTCTGTGGTGTCCATGGCAGGAACATCATGCTTCATGCATGCACCAGGATTGGTGTACAGTAGACTCATGAACCAGCTCCGATGATTCCTAAAGCTTTTAGCTGTTACCCTCACTGAACATTCTGCATTGTGCTTTTGGAGTCATCTTAGCTGGGCGCCAGTGCTTTATTTGTAAATCAGGGGGTCCCTTAACACAGAGTGCATCCAAACATCCACATTGCCTGGAGCACATTGGACAATGCCTAGGTACTAGTCAGTTCACTTAGAACTAAACAAATCTGTTAGAACTAAACTAAACAAATCTGAACAAAACTGTCATCCCAGACAAAGTATGCATTTATTTACATTTTAAAATCAGAGCATTCACAACAATAATTCAAAATCAGCAGATGGAGGCGTGTAGATACAGCAGTTTATGGCTTGCAGCTCTCTCTGCCTCGCTGACTGTCCCTTCCCTTCCCTTCCATCTGTGGATTCCTACAAGATGGAGAAAGATGGAATTAGGGTTAGAATTGTAATCAAAGGTTGTATTTGCAACCAGGTAAAGGAAAGCAGTTAAGAAACCAAACCAGGTGACGCATTCAGTCTGTCAGTCGGTCTCCTCCGCTCAGTTCAAGTACTATCAGCGCAGCACCTACACACAACAAACAGCGCTGTCCATGGTTCTGAAGCAACAGGCAATAGACACGTGTATCTTGCTTCAGGCATGACTGTGCCGCCTGAGTAATTGACATCTCTCTCTCTTTTTTTATCATAGTTAAAATGCATCCAAAATAGGTAGACAAGCGATTTACAAGTCCCTTCAATGAGAAATAAAATAATGACAAAGAACATTAAATATTACACAAAATTTTATCACAGAATTTGATAGTGACAAAGGATGGGCCGGAGGTTTTAGCCCCAATCTTGGAGATCCTGTTCTGTTCTGAACTGGCAGTTCTCCCTGCTGGGCACCCATGTAGACACAGTACTAAATCATGATGTATCTATAAACAAACTGTAGACTAATGAATAGCTTAACTCTTTGATATGACTTTGAAACCCTTTCAGCTTTGTGCAAATCAACAATTCCAAATCAATAGTATTTGACACAACAAGTGTAAAGTAAGCTTTATAAATGATATGTTATGATCACTGACTTCAGAGATGAAGAATGTTGTTGTGGTGTATGTTGAACTATTTATCTGATCAGTAGAATGTGACATTAAATGACGAATTGAATGTACATTAATCCTAGTGTATGTTCACTTGTTTACCTTTAACTGAAGAAGACCATCAGTCACTGGCAAAATGTCAGTCATGCCCACATACAGTCACCGAGCACTTTATAAAGAACACCATACTAATACTGGGTAGGGCTTCCATTTGCTCTCAAAACAGCTTCACTTCTCTATGGAATCTATTTCACAACATGTTGGAAACGTCACTTTGAGATTCTGCTCCATGTTGACACAACTGCATCAGATTTGTCAGCTGCACACTCATGCTGCCAATCTCCTGTTCCACCAAATCTCAAAGGTGTTCTGTTGGATTCAGATCTGGAGACTGCTTCGTGACGTGGTGCATTATCATGCTGGAACTAGTTATTATAAGATGGTAAATTATGGCCATAAAATGATGGACGTGGTCAGCAACAAAAGGTATTAAGAGGCTCAAAGTGTTGCAAGAAAACATCCCTGACACCATTAAACCAGCAGCAGCAGTCTGGACTGTTGACACAAGCCAGGCTGGGTCCATGGATTCATGCTGTTGATGCCAAATTCTGACCCAACCATCTGCGTGCTTGGCCATTCTCCTTTGACACCTCTCATCAACAAAGCATTTTCTACCCACAGGACTGCAGTTCACTGACTGTTTTTCTGTTTTTCACTCCATTCTGAGTGAACTCTAGAGACCGCAGATCAACACTTTCAGGAAGTCAAGTCAATTTTTATTTATATAGCGGCAAATCATAACAGAAGTTACCTTAGGTCCCTTTTCATACAGAGCAGGTCTAGACTGCACTCTTAACAATGTTATTTACACAGAGACCCAGCATTCCCCCACGAGCAAGCATTTGGAGACAGTGGCAAGAAAAAAAACCCTCTCTTTTAATATGATGAAACCTTGAGCAGAAGCTGGCTCATGGTGGCCGGTCGTCTGCTGCGGGGTGAGAGAGAAAGAGAGAGGGGGGGAGGTGAGAGTGAGAGGGGGTTGGGGTGGGGGGGTATAGCACAATGCAAGGTCCACATATGAATGTATTAAAATGATAATAATAATACTAATAATTACTAATGTTGAGCAGGATCAGGGGCACAGTAGGTGGATCGCGGTCAAAGATCAAGACTGTACAGCTGTGGAGGCAGGAATATCTGCAGAAAGCAACAGGGAGAGAGAGACCAGAACGCACAAAACTACAGGAGAGAGAAGATACAGAGTTAGTAACACCCATTAATGGGATATGAATGGTTTCTGCCTCCCAGACACAGACTCAGATGGCTGTACAGTAGTGGAAGGCTCTGCCTACAGAGACAGCTCAGTCGACTGAGATTCCTCAAGTCGAGCATTCTTCTTGTGTGTGTGTGTGTGTGTGTGTGTGTGTGTGTGTTTATCAATAAATGTGAAGTATACATGTGTCAAGTCATCCCATCTGCTCTGCAAAGACGTATGTGATGGGTACAGACAGCTGCGGACTCAGACCCGGAGCGATTGTGAGTCTGAGTGAGACAGAGGCAGCTGCCCGGAAGAAGAGTGGCCATGCCCATGTCAGGCCCTGAGATAGCGGTATCTTCTGCCTTCTGTTTAGAAATGGTGAATTTACAGCTCACAGCAACTAAACATGATATACTCTCTGGCTTTTTGTTTAATATCTAGTGTCGGCAACTTTCACAACTTTCACCAGTGCTGTCTCAGTGCAGCGATGCCCACTCTAAATCCTGCATGAAAGTCCTCAAATAAACTGTTGTTATGTAGAAAAATCACCTGAGTGTTTGATGTCGGGTTTCTCAAGGATTATATAGAGAAAGCGAAGGGTAGATATAAGTCTATAGTTGGCTGAAATGCATGGATCTAGGACGAAGGACTAAGCTGTTTAAGAAGAGTTTTAATTACAGTTACTTTCACCGGCTGTTAATGAAGACAGACTGATCATATCAAGTAAAGAAGAGCTAAATAAGTTTAAAACTTCAGATGAAGAAATCACTGAAGTTATTTGGTGGAGGTCGATGGGAGAGAAACTGTCTACGTACGTATCAGCTTTTACAGCTGTTTCAAGGATCCTGTGTTTCAGGATAAATCGGTGCCGGCTGAGGGCAGGACAGTGGCGGACAGCCCATCTGGGGCACCGGGACATTCCCTGGTGGCCTGAGGGTCATTTGTCGGACCTTTTGCATCACCTCACCAGTGTTATTACCTCACTGAAATGCTGCAGTTCACAGTGTGTGTCCACACCGTGACCGCTGCCAGCCCTATCTTTCTACACAGAGTTTGATCATGGTCAGCAATAATAATAATTATCCCATTGTTGATGAGTGGTCACAAAAGTAAAGAGTTGTAACCTTTTTATATACAGTCTGTGGTTGTAGCCAGAAAGCAGAAGGGGGTGAGGGAGGGGGAGGGGACAGACAGAGCGTTGGAACACTACTACCCTTCACTGAATATTTTATTAACGTCTTGATATATATAATTATAGCCTGTGGAGTTTTTGCTTTGACTATATAGCACACTTGTAGCTTCCATCCTCTCCTGTAATCACATGCAATTAAAATAAGTAAAGAAAATATGATAATAATAACTGAACATATTTTTTTCTCATATTTCTTGGTCAGTCGCTAATTTTTGTATTTTGTAATCTAGATAACTTTCCTCCCAGATGAACGTAGTGGCCAAATTCAGAACTAGTCTGGTGCCCGTTAGGTCAACAAATAGGGTTAGACTACAAAATTAACAGTCTGATGGTTTGCATGAGGGTGGTCCAGGAGTCAAATTGTTCCAGTCTGTATTGTTTCAATCACTCTTGCCGATTGGTAGATGCAATTGCTTTTCAAGTTCTTGCGATGTTTGCTTAAATTTGTGGGTTTGGGGGTTAAACCATGAAGCTAACCTCCTTTGTTTTATTATCTTCTTTTTTAGAGGGGTATCACTGTCGAGTGTCATTCACAGTGAGTCTGCAGCAATATTAACAAGATGGTCAATTTAGGGAGGGGAGACAGGAGTCCTCAATTTTATTAAGACATGGTTTTTAATTAAGTCATGACGGAATCACTTCCTTAAATTTAGCTACACATTATCACATCTAGGACTTTTTACCTAATGGCATTTAATCCAGTAATAGGAATTCAAAAGGAATAAAATGGTGGTCTGATGAAAGAGGATTCTGTGGAAAGATTACTAAGACTTCAGTTTTGATGCTATGAGCCATGAGGGTGTGGGTAAAACAGTGAGTGGCTTTATTTACACTCTGAGAGAAGTCAGTTGAGCCCAATCAGATAAAGGCAGATGTAAAGCTTTCATTATCGACGTCCACATGAGTATTAAAATCATCTACTATAATAACTTTATATGTACCACAGACTAAACTGGATAATAACTCAGAGAATTCAGATACATTTCGGAGTACAGGCCTTGAGCGCAGTACACTATGAAGAATAGAACTGGCTGTAATGTTTTCCAGGTTGGGTCTGAAACACAAAGAACGAGGATTGGGAATAAGTTATGACTGATTTTAGGTTTAGGGTTGATTGATGGGCCTGAGTTGAAAATGGCTGCAACTCCACCTCCTCTGCCACTGCCCTGAGGAATGTGAGGAGATTTATTTAAACTAACATATCTTGACCTGATATTAGATCATTTACAAAGATCTATTGTTTAAGAATCCACATTTAGTTCACCTCTTCTGTTGTAGTATTGTCGGTCAGTCATCACTATCAGTGGTGTCGTTTATGTCTAACAGTTTTTATGAATTGCTCCTGTTCTGTTTACTTTTGATATAATACATTTACATGGTAGGGCGACAGACACAGTCTCTAAGGGGTCTTGGGTGGGTGTAAGACTGACACTCAGCCTCCTGGTCTCAACTCTGGGTTGTCATGGTTTTGGTGTACCAATAAACTTCAGCCAGATTTGACATGAGAGCTGCTCCATCCAATGTGGAGTCTCTCCTAATCAGACCAGGTCTTCCCCAGAGAATCCACCAGCAGTTGACATGTCATCACTGGTCAGATTTGGCAGGAGCTCAGACAAAGTCTGACATTGTCTTGGCATATGCACTCACTGACTCAACATTCATTTTGAGATGAATAACTCAAACCAGCCTGTCGGGCATCAACAATCATGCCACAGTCAAAGTCTCTGAGATCATATTATTTCCTCATTCTGATGTTTGATTAACTGAAGCTCATGGTTTTATGCATTACACTGCTGCCACATGTAATAAAGTGCTCTGTGCGTGTGTAATAAATGAGGCCACCACACCCTTACTTTTACTAACTACATGAAGGGAACACCCCTTCCAGCTATAGCATTGAACAATGACACTGGATGAAAAACTTTATACGATTTAAATGTTATATTATCCATTAAATTATTAAATTATCCAAATTATACACAATTCCTAGGGATACTGTTGTATAGTTAACTGTCTACTTGTTGACAAAATTCAATTCAAAACACTTTATTTGTGCTAGAGGGGCAGCTTACACAGACACAGAGACTAGCAGTCACAAGCAGCACACTACAAGAAATAAAAATAAAAATACGTAAACTATAATATGAGAAATATGATACGTAAATGCAAAAATGAGCTGTATATGTTATGGTAATAATGATAATGATACAATAGTGCAATAAAAGTATAGTTAGAATAAAATTAGGCTGTACAATGTCCACATTATGATTATAATATTGATACAATATGGAAATGATGATATTAGTACAATAAAAAGTACAGTGCAGCATGTAAAAATATCTGTAACCTCACGGTTAATATCCTCATATCAAAGCACACATCTTTTTTCTTTTAGTGCAGGAGTTTGATCAACAAAGGATGTTTATCGAGATGTCAATAGAGAGAGTTTTCCAATATTACTACTAGGCGTAATAATTATGACAGGAACAAAGGGAAAAGTGTTGTGACATAGTATAAAGAGCGACAAAGTCCACGTCAGGAGGAGGTTAGAGTGGATGGACGGGTCAAAAAAACTCAGAATTATGATACAAGAGATTTGTGCTGATTCCCATGTGAAACCAGTACTTTATATTGCTTCTATTATCCATGACTATTCATTGTTATTATTGTAACCATGACAGCAAAGATTGTCTGTTGTTTATGAAGTACCTATTTTAACGAAAATCATGATCTTTTCCTAACCCTTACCAAGCAGTTTTCTTGCCTAAACCTATCCAAGCCATAACCATTATTCTAGTAACCATGGCAATGTTGGGTTTGCTGCTCTCTGTAAAGTTGCATGTTTATTATGGTAATCATGACAAACGAGGCCTGGTATGCATGCCGTCTTAGGGGCGCTATTTCAGGAGACACTCCTATGGGTCATATCAGAGGGTTGAAAAAATGACCTATATGGTTGTTTAGGTTGGAGGACTTGCTGGGCCAGGATAGTGACCTGGGAATTTCTCAGCCAACTGTCTTAACAATTTACTTACAAATTAATTTACTCCCCGAAAAATTTACTTAAAGGTCCCATATTGTATGAAATGAGATTCATGATGTTTTGATTATAAAGTAGGTTTAGGTTCTATATTAAAACAGTAGAGGGATCAAAGTGCTCAGTCCACAGAGAAATGCACACAGCCTGTATTCAGGAACTGAGCCTTAAAACGAGCCGTCAGAACTTCTGTAACTTTTTGATGTCACAACAAACCAGTCGCTCTCAGCCATGCCGCAAGCCCAGCCCACCCTGACCCACCTTGCAGGATTTGCTTTTTCTGAATGTTTTCTTTAAATCTGTCATTTTTTTTATTTGATCACTCAGAAAACAGTCATCCAATTAAGATGGTGTTGGGTTCTTAAAACCACAAATATATCTTCTTATGCATCAAATCCTCAAATAAAAGACTGGAAAAGTATAAACTATGGGTCGTTTAATTACTTATGCACACACTGACTTACAGTAATTACTTTGAATTGACAGTCAGCCCACGTAAGGCAAAAAAAGATGAGTCAATGAAAACATGAGTCCAGGGGAACACTGAGACAGATGGTCAGGCAAGAAAAGAGGGAGAGGGATTTCATAGTCACAGGGAGGGACAGAGAGGAAGGGGTCATATCTTTGCACCTTTAAAGTGGATTTCCATGTTTGTCTGGAGAGTCTGCACTAATAGGGTTAAGGTTAAAAAAAAAAAGAAAAGAAAAAAGAAAAATTCCAAACTAAAGGTCACTTAAAGGTCACTGTTCACACAATAGTAATAAAAATGTGTTAATGGACACCACCATGGGTTGGAGTGGCTGTATTGTGTTTGTAAGACACAAAATGAGAGGAGTGAGAACTCACAGCATCATAATTTCTCTCACTGGTGTATTCAACATGAAGTTGAACATGGCAACAAATGGCCACTTTTTCTAACTTAGTGTCACTTAACTAACAGCAGAAACAGAAATCACTGTCAGAACACATTGCAAGGCGCTTTAAAAAAAAGTGTCACAACACTGCCTGCTGGCCTGTTTGCAAAGAAAAGAAACATCATACAACATATTCTCCCATTCACATTCTTTTCCATTTCTAGTTTATATGCTAAAGAACGCTGTGTTTGTGTTTTCACGTGGCATCACCGACGTCCTTTGGGGGTCTCCACAATATCTCTTCTCTTGCAACAACGCTGAAAACAATGAAGTGGAAGTTGCCTGAAATAGAAACACAGACAGAAACAGCACAGCATACAAATGTGTGTACACGCACTGCAGCTTTGTGTTTCTTTGTTTATTAATACTCTATAGCGGCGGAGCACATGCAGATTAAAGTCTAACTGTAACCTGGGGATAGTGGAACTAGAGGTGACAGAGAAATCAGAGAATAGCAGCATCATCAGCGGCTCTGCTGAAAAGAGACAACAACAGAGGCAGCAGAGGTTTAAACATGTTTAATCAACAAGTTCATCAGCACAATTTATTGTGTTGAGTCGACCCCAGCATGTTAGAGAGATCTCCACAAAGAGAGGAAATTGGGCATTTTTCTCACAATTATTATGATCTCATACAGACTATACATAGGTAACTCTTTCAAACAGCCACTAATATTAAGTAGGGTGTTCTGTTCAAAAATCTCTTCACAGTAATAGTCTAGACAAAGTAGCATTGACAATCTCCCACATATATTTTTCTTATTTTTCAACATCAGGCTATTTTATATTTCCACAAATAGAGCCAGCTTTGCCTTGCAGGATGAATGCACCTTTGCAGCTGACTTGCATTCCCTCCATCCAATATTTCAAGAGAAGCAGCAAAAGAAGAAAAAAAAAACATTCCCTAGTGCTCTATTACTTTCCAGACACGTCAAAACAATCAGACATCAGACTCTATTTATCTGCACTTTATGTAAATCAAATGGACCGGGCTCATTTACATCTGTAATCTTAGTAAATACCCTGCTGAATTGAAAAATTGCGGCGAGGCAAAGTGTAGCTCCTCTTTGTAGGCTTATTAAATGTCCCTGAGGATGTTCAGCTCAAACATGCAACATATGCAAAATGTTTAAAACCAAAGGTTTTCAGTTTTCAAAAAAATAAAAAAAAGTAATGGCAGTGCTTCTTGACTCAGACCACTTGGAAGTGACACATCCCCATCACATCTCATCACCTGCCATCAAATAACAAAGTCAAGCTACAGCAAAAGCACTTTCCTCTTTCTTGGAAAGATGAAGAAAGGGTGCCCTTTTCACCCAGCCCCTGTTACCTAGTGAAAATCCCTCTGGTGAGGGTTACCTGCTCCAGCTGACTTGCACATTAAAGGCCCCATATTTAACACGTCCCTGGTGTTGTATGTGGTGTCCCTGTGTCGAAGTTTTGATATCCATAAGAAGAAGAATACACTTTCAGATCTCTTCTCTCTCTCTACCTAGCTCTACCAAGAACAGGGCATTTTTGTGAGCCTCTCTTCTGATTGGCTGACTGTTTTTGTAGTGTAGTCAGATGGCCAGTCACCACTAAATGAGCAGAGCAGATGGTGATATTCAGACTAAAATGCTCTGGTGTTTCAGAAAAAAATCGACTTAAGCCACAGTGGTCTCTGATATTGGTAAGACTGTACAATGATGTCCAACAATAGTGCAGCATTTCCTCAACATTTTTCTGTCTTGTAGCTTGTTAGCTCAGTGATGGAATGACCGCTTGCTGTTGTGCCAAAGCGAAATTAGATAACGAAAAAAACAACAACAATGGATGATGGTTCTGGATGGGCCGTGCTGGGGGCATGGTTGAGGGCAGTGTCTGTATAGTTGTGACATCACAAAGTTGCAGCAGTCCTGACAGCTCGTTTAAAGGCTCAGTTTATGAATACAGGCTTTGTGTGTAATTTCTCTGCGGACTTAGCTTTATTAATTTCACAGTATTAATATAGAACCTAGACTTGCTTCATGATGAAAAAAAAAGACATGGAAATCTAACTTTCTACAATATGGGACCTTAGTCAGTTATGTTTATGAAGTAGAAAGACTTGGAGTGGATTATGCAGTTTATATTCATGGTTGTTTTAACAGCCTTTTTAAAGAATATGTACGATTTAAATTGTTGTTATTTTCCTTGAATTACATAATAACAAGAAGTGACAGGGAAAAAAATATATTCAACTGCAACACCATTATGCCTTTTTAAATATTTAATACCATATGTAAACAGCTCTCTCAGATCAACTTTTTGACAGGTAACAATAATCAGGTTATCACACACAAATTTAATTGTAGCCAAAAATGAACAAGCAGACAAAGCTGTGTTTAAAAAGAGCTAAGAAAAGCATCAAAATTGTGAGATACTCAGAATTGAGATTTATCAGTAGAAACTTCAGTTCTACTTGTTCATAACGTCGTAAACAAGAAATGTTTTTATGCTCTCGTCTGTGCTGAAACAGAACGAACTGGAGTCTAGCAGTGAGACTATCACTTGTCACATGCTGTGTATCTGAGACGAAAAAACCTTTGGTGTGATTTGACTGCAGTATGGATGCCGTCTCGTTCAAGTATGTGTCCTTATTGATCAAACAAATATGAGATATGCCATCAGCGGTCTTTGCTATTCACTTTTTTCTACCTGTAAGGTTCAAAGACAAAGGCTTTTATAATGGATTTTGAAGTAAAGCTCAAAATCCATTATAAAAGCCTTTATCAGTCTCTACAACGCACTGTATTTCACATCAGATCATACAGTATAATTTTATTCTACTTATGTTATTTCACGTAGAGGATGTTGATCTGTTCATTCGGTAGCGCTGTACTGTCTGATTCCACAGCTGTATATTCGGCCTGGTTAGATTAGAGTATCGTCCAACATTACACATTAGTGCCTCAGTTTGGACATGTCCCCTGGTTGTCCTTGAAGGCAGGCCTACAGAATGATGAATGCACGAGAGGAAGAGGAAGAAGAGGAATAACACCTTGTAGTCTAAGTAGGTTGTCAAACTCCAGATGATTTCATCTTTTTGCAGGGAAGTTTAATGCCATTCATGTACATGTACTATCCAAACTAGAACCAGAGGAATCAAGTTGAAAATCTGTGAAGTCACCCTTTATGGCAGTGGTTCCCCTGAACTGACATAAAATAGACCATGGACTCCCATTTGATAGGATTTTTGCTTTTGGATGTTTTATTAAAGAAAGTATTTAAAACAAATGAGCAAAATAGTCATACATTCTGTCATTGTGTTACTTATAGATGGAATAAAGTGGTCCCTGGATCCCACTTTGAGAACCGCTGCTTTAAGGTATACTAGCTTTACTAGACGATCTATGAAAACAAGGGTAATGGATGATACTGAGCTTCTATTTTGTAAGAATGTTGATGGTTTTTTTTCACCTGGCACTCAGTAAGTAAAAGTACCATGACAGAAACCAGGAGACACAATCAACATAAACTGCTCACATACTGTAACAAATGAATAAATGACATACTAAATACCAACCAAATAAAAAATAAATGTGTCAACTAAAAGCATGTCTGTCTCCAGTATAACCTCTGTCTGCAATCAACAATCAGGTCCACAAGCTGTTTGCAGGCAGGAACCAAACTGTTCCCCCACGCCAGCACCACACCTCAACCCCCTACTGCATGTCAACACCACAGTTTTGTCAGAGTTGAGCAGAACACCAGGTTACATGCTTCAAAATGTGGATTCAATCCCATCATTTGGTACGTCATTTGTGATAGACATGTGGAGGCATGAATGTAGAGGTGTGTTCGTGAAAATACTGATTCCACTGCCTCCTCTTTTAGTATCATTAGGGGTCCAAGCAGCGGAGCAGCGGGAACCTGAATGTTTTTGTTCAGATTATTCTCTATTTTCCTGCACTAAAAGTGTTTGGGCAGAAAAAAACATAAAGACCTAGAAACAATCAAACAACAATCAAAATGTCTACATACAATATGTCTTATATTTTAGGCAATGTATTGTTTCAACAACGCTCTCTGGATTTTTCAAATAGACTGCTGGGAGGTACAATACTACAAAACCCTTATTTTTTCAATGACAAATTATAAGAAGAATGGTAAGATTCTTTAACTTTTCTCAAAATATTGCTTTGATAACTCAATAAATGTGGCTACCAACAGCCAATCAAAATTCAGCATTCTGTGTCACTGTGAACATCAAATCAACATGAAATTTGGTCTGTAGGTTCAAGATATAATGAAGATGCAGTGTTCAAAAACCCTGGAGAAACAATACTATTATTATTTAAAGGGGCTATTTGTAAGTTATGTGTTTTTTGTATGTTTTCTTGCTGGAAGCTGGTGGTGGTGATTGTTGCTCGACAAAAACTGTTAATGCTAATGCTGGCTATGTAGCAATAGCAACTTTAGAAATAGCTCCTTTAAGCATGTGTCTCACAAATCACCTAAATTTAAAATTCCTTTTTCTCATACTTCTTACAATGAGCTTTTATGAATTTGTATCAAAAATTGTTAATTTAAAGAAACGTTTATTTTTTAAATACACAAATACGGCACAACAGCTTTGCTTGAACTGAGAAAATTAGCTACTTTTCTTGAAAATGATTACCAAGCTTTGCATGTGTCATTATAAAAACAGTACAAGCAACAACATTTCAGGAATGTGAAAGCGTAGAGCCTTGACATTTCAACAGTTTGTGTGAGTGACTTCAGTAGGTAAGCATACTTTCCCAAATAGCTCGGTGGTAAGCTGTTTGTCTGTCAATCCTTTTTTGCTAAGGGTTCAAGCCCTGGCACAGGGTTTTTAAACTGTTTAGAATCTTCAATTTGCTGCCCAAATGCTCCCAGTCTGCTTGGACCCTGATGACTGCTGCTTGTAGTTACAATTTTATAGGAGGTTGGAGCTCAGTCTGAAAATGTGAAAAGGCATGGCAGTGAAACTCCCCAATGCAAAAAGAAAATAAAGGTTGAGGGTGAATAGTGTGCACTTAACGATGAGTGGAGTGAAAAAGTGTGTGTTCTTCCTGCCCAGGGGAAGCGAAAGACCATCATGCTTTTTCAGTGGCCACTGTGAAGGGAGTAAAATGCCTTCTCTACTGTCCCCATAACACTGAGGTAAGAACCACAAAAGTTACTGGTTGAAATTGTCAAAATAAATCTACCGCAGAATAATTATGATAAAGAAATGATACAAAAAGAGAACTCAGTGGAACATAGACACAGATTTGAATAAGGACATTAGGGTCATTAATTGTCCCTACTAGTATATTTGTCTAATCTCTCGTAATTACGAGTTGCCAGATTTGCGTGTTCTCAGCAAAACTGGGGTATGGGCGATACTTGACTATGATCTGGCAGTTCTTCAAACTGCATCATGTAGTGTTGACCAGCTCAGCCTGGCAGTAGCAGCAGTGGAGTTGTTAATGAGCGGTGGTGAATCTTAAACGGTAAGTGTTTATATCGGTTTCAAAAGGCACAAAATTGAAAATGTCTTCACCGGACAAAATTAACATCAGTTGATATGATATTTGATATTTTCAGTGGTTAAGTGTTCACTAATTTGTGATTTGAAAATGCCTCCCCTAAGCAAATTAAAACATCAGGTCCCTTTTAAAGAAGAAATCAAGTGTAAGTAACAGCCAAGCTAAGCTAATAAGGAAGTTCTGTAATCCATCCAAACATGTATCGTCTTTGAAAATATATTTACTATTCAAAGCCTCCCTCCTCCTTTCTGTGAGTGGATCAAGAGCAGAGTTCTTACTGCATATGGGTCATTAAGACATGAACATTATTCATAAAGTAAATTAGCCACAGCTTGTCTAACACATTTTTGTTAATGTTAGACATTATTTTATTCTGAAATTCCTGTCAGCAGCAGCCTGAGCAACACAGACACACATACAGGTGAGGCTCTCAGGTGAGCTGTGACGTCCTGCTGACAGATCTTGCCATAAGTTCAGTCACTGAATAAAAAATAATTCGAGAATAAGTTTTTGACATAATATAACTATCAGTTAGAGCACCGCAGTGGCTCCGTCATGAACCAAAATGAAAGGACAGAGCTGCGGAATCTCATATGAGATTTGAAAATGGCTCATAGCAGAAGTTGGTTCAAACAGAGTAGCACAGCACCTACATTTATTTTTTTGTAATATCTTCTTGAAAACCTATCACATCAAGATTCATATTACATATTTCTATATTTAAAAGAAAAAGTCAAATATCTGAGAAAAAAAAAACAAGTCCAATTTCAGGTTATATATGTATGTATGTAGCTAAACGATTTTTATTCAAGTGAAATTTCTGCAGTTTGGCTCTTCATGAGCGTGTGTGTGTGTGTGCACACGTTTACGTATGAATGAGAGAAGAGAGACAGAGAACAAGTGAGCATATTATTTTAGCCATCTAACAAAAAACGTCCCTACCAAACATAAAATCAACCCTACACCCGTGAAAAGGAACCAGCACTTTTGACAATCATGTCTCCGCCTGGCCTTCACAATTTGTTTTTTGTAGGGATGTCTCAAGACTGTAAATGAAAATGGACGTGGCTCCAGTGGCGTCACTCATAGGTTTCTGAGGAGCAGTTTTGAAGCTCATCTACTCCCAGCTAATACAAAAATTGCAATAGAGGCTCAAACTTCGGTGCATGTTGGCTCAGTAACCGCGGCACTCATACAGTTATCGTTAAGTTAGCCTATACCATTTCTTTTTTGTTACAGGCCGCGAACATGTTTATTTCTGCTGTTAATGTCAGCTTTTTAACATGGGAGTCTATGGGGACTGATTTGCTTTTGGAGGCAGCCCCAAGTTGCCATTTGAGGAAGTGTAGTTTTTGGCACTTCCGTGTTGGCTCAATTTCTCAGCCCTGGAGGTTGCCGCTTGGCCTAAACATAACTTAATCCACTCTGGACCTTTGACTCTAGGACTTCTGTTTAAGGATCCTTGCTCTGCACCATATGAACATTGCACTAATTCTTCTACTGGCACTGGATGTTGCCACTGAAATGAAATCATATATATTTGCTGCATTTAAACATCATTCATGAGAGGCAGCTTTGCAGTCATCCATGTGGGACTTGACAGTTGCCAACTAGGAGCTCATGTTCAAAAACTCCGACAGATTTGTCCACACGTGGGCACATGTGGAGTCTGAAAACACTGCAGCATTTACATCCCACTTATAAATGTTACTCCAGAGGCAGGAGCTGTTTTCATTTCTGTGATTACCTTTGCTAAATACTAGACTCTATCGAGAAAAAGGGCACAGATGAGGAGTGGGATTGAATCTACTTTTTGAAGCATGTAACCTGGTGTTCTGCTCAACTCTGACAAAACTGTGGTGTTGACATGCAGTAGGGGGTTGAGGTGTGGTGGTGGCGTGGGGGAACAGTTTGGTTCCTGCCTGCAGACAGCTTGTGGACCTGATTGTTGATTGCAGACAGAGGTTATACTGGAGACAGACATGCCTTTAGTTGACGCTTTTATTTTTTATTTGGTTGGTATTTAGTATGTCATTTATTCATTTGTTACAGTATGTGAGCAGTTTATGTTGAATGTGTCTCCTGGTTTCTGTCAGACAGACAGAGGTTATACTGTATATAGAAAAGTCTAAAGCTGGCACATTCATTAGTGCTGTCAAATGTTCATGTTACACACTATGTGAACAGTTTATGTTTATAACATTCTTACAAAATAGAAGCATAGTGTCATCCATTACTCTTGTTTTCATATATCCTCCTGTAAAGGTAAATCTACCTTAAAGGGCAACTTCACAGATTTTCACTTGATTGACTTGATTCCTATGGTTGTAGTTTGGGAGTACATGTGTATGAATAGTTATAACTTCTCTCTGCCTTCCCGATAATAAAATATATGTACACCAGTCTGCAAAATTACATCACTTGGAGGAGTTTTACAACCTGCTTAGACTACAAACTGTACTTACTCTTCATCCTCTTCCTCTTCTGTATTCCTCCTCTGTAGGCCTGCCTTCAAGGACAGCCACAGGGCATGTCCAAACTGAGGAACTAAAACAATCCCTCTGCCACCCTCTTCTCTGGCTAGCAAGAGGGAAAAAAACTAACACTAAAATACTAGTACATTTCAGATAAAAATAGTTTCAAGGTATAATGTTGGATAATGTTTGGCTCTACTTTAGCTAGGCCGAATATAGAGCTGAGGAATCAGACACTACAGTGTATGGAAGAGGAGACTGCAGTAAAAACAGAGGCCCTGCCGTCCGGGTTGCTTGGTCGGTTGCCCCTGCTGGTGCTCGATGATGGCCGGTGTGTGACGGTGTGATGTCTGTGTGGCAGATGCACAGCCATGTAGACAGAAGTGAAATCGCCTCGCTTGCAACAAACTTCACTGTGCTCAGTTTCTTTCTTATTTATTTATTTATTCTTGGGATGAAGTTGCCAATTCCACTGAGAATGAAGGAACACAACACAAAGTTTTGAGCCTTTATGACAGAAAAGCTGATACTAAAATTAAAATACCAACCTATTTAGAAAAAAAAAAACTCCTGCTGTGACGAGGTGAAATACAGGTTGTGGAATATGACTAAACAGTGTATGGAGAAGGAAGCAGCCGCCAAAGCTTCGTGACAGCTGACACTGAGAGGGGTCATGCAGCTGGCATGACTCGCTCTGTAGCAACCGGTGTCTGGTGGGATGTCTGAGGGTCAGATACCCACCGATAGACAGATCAAAACAAGTTAAGTTTTAACTTAAAACAAACTGAAAAAAGAACAATCCCAGGGATACTAAATGGACAGACGAGTATCCTGAAGTCATAAACACTTAATAATAAAAAAAAATAATCTTATGTGAAATACAGTACATTGTAGAGATTGGTAGCACAGGTTTCATTGAAACTTCAAATTCCATTATAAAAGCCTTTGTCTGAAAACTTAGCAGGCAGAAAATAGTGAATAGTAAAGAGACTTGATGGCATATCAACATTTTTTTTTCTTTTTGCTCAACAAGGACAAATACTTGAACCAGACAACATCTTGACTGCCGTCACATCACACTCAAGTTTTTCTTCTCTGATACACAGCATGTGACAAGTAATTCTCTCACTGCCAGACTCCCATTTGGTCTGTTTAAGCACAGACGAGAGCATAAAAAAGTGTTTTGTTATTAAAGTTATATAAAAGAAGAACAGAGGTTGTACTAGTAATCTTGGTCCTGAATATCTAGACGATTGATGTTTTTCTTAGCTCTTTATAAACAAAGTTTTGTCTGTTTGTATTTCAGTTTTTTGTATTTATGGTGCTTTGAGTACAGTTACATTCACATACAGGAGGTGGTCTCATCAAAATCAAGATAATTGAGACCAACACAACACAATGATTCATCAGTATAGCATTAGTTAACACTTACGTTACGTTATTCACAATAATCTCACATCCCTCTCTACCTTTTTGTTGTACTTGGGGGGCTGGGTGAAAAAGGTACTGGTTCGTCATCTTGCCAGGAGCAGTTTAGTGGAAGGTGATTTTTGGGAACCTGACTTTGTTACTTGACTTATCTTAACGAGTGTTATACTGTACTTTGCCAGCTGTGAACACAAATAAGAGCGGACATCAGAACAGCACAACAGCGGCTGTCTCGCCTGTGTGCAGCATTCAGCTTCAGGGCTCTGCACTAGAGAGTCTCGGTTCTTTCCTGCGCATGTTCTTTGCAAGATGTTCACTGAAGACTTTGAGGCTTCTGACTGTCGGTTGCTGTGATCCTGCAGTGTTTCTGGCTAGTAGTTGCAGTGAACCTTTTCAGTGATCTATGTAACTGACTCCAGTGTGCCATTTGTTTTTGTGATCCTTCTATACTAGCATCATGAATGAAAAAAAAAGAACACAAGTTACAATGGTAACTAAGGTTCTGTGAATTCCTGGATAATTGCTAGTTTTGCAGTAAACAAAGTAGATGTGTTGCTTCACACGGGTTAATGTGTTAAATAACCAAATTTATAAATACTACGTAGTAGCCTGCATCTGGCCTCTAACAATCTTCTTGCCCTGAAAGGTTTTGAGTGACCGGTAAGACTGGCAGTCATCCAGAGAGCCATCGTTACTCTGTTCTGTTTCAATCCCTCTTGTGGATGGCTCATACCAGTAGTGTCACAAGGAACCGATATCCACCTGATGGTCAACTTGTGGAAGCAAATGGCAGAATAGCTAATGCCCCCCCTTGGACCCAGAAGTCACATTAACGTGATAGAACCTCAAAAATGTGTAAGACGTCCAGCACACCACAGGTCTTCCCCAGTGACATCCCCCTCATTGCTGCCCCAGATGTGGCCACACGCCTGGGAATAACAGATAACAGCTGAGGGGGCAGGTTCTATGGCCTGATTAATGTAGCTGGGGGATAAAACCTAATTATTTGGTATTATTGGATAGATATTTGGCCAGTGTCACCCCTGAGATGTCCACCTTCCATCGCAGGAATGTAGGAAAGAAAGTGCGTGGAGTCCACTTGCTTGGCTGTCATAACTGCCAAACCCCATCCTGTCCCATCCAGCTGGGAGAAGAGAGGCATCTTCACTGGATACTGCCAAGGATCTTGTCCAACAGACTGAGGAGTGTGTAGAACCAAATCCTCAATGGCTTTTTTGGGGCCACTGCAAGGACGCTGTGATTTGACAGTCTCACCCTGTGAAGCCTGGGCATTATCAGGACGATCAGAGGGAATACATGAAGGCCAGGTGTTAGTGAGAGCATTTATCCCAAGTGGTGCACTGATTTCCACCAAGGAAACCCACAGACGACCATGAGTCATGCTCTCTGAGGTCAATAGATCTACATGGGCTTTCACATAGTGATCTGTATTACAAGAGGGTATAACCTGTTTTAACCAGGGGGCTGCCTGGGAGGTGTATCGACCCTGAAGGAGGCAAATCGATGATAAGCCCATGTCCACAGTTTCTGGGCTTGTCTCAGGGACTGCAGTGACCTAGTCCCCCCCCCCATGATGGTTGATATTGTGGCGTTCCACGCCCTAGATACGCATCCTATGTCACATGCTCTGCCACGCACCCGCATCACACACACAACTTTCAATCACAAATGAAGAAGAGTTAAGAGTCAGGGGCACACCCGACACTGACGCATCCCGCAAGTGGCTAGTCTGTCCGCTGCTTCTTCCTAGTCTGCCTGTCCATGGCAGCGAGCACAGTTCGCTTTTGCTAGACCGCTCATCTCTGTAACCTGGATTCTACTCATTCTACTCTCTACCGTTATCGTCCCGGCAAGAAACTCCTGGACATTAGAAGACGAGAGGAAGACCACGCACCTGAAATGTGCAGAGAAGAACAAGGCCATCGAGCAGCTTGAGCCATGTCTGGTTGGTCAAACCTACCCCCCAGATGGAAAGACTGCAGTACGCCCTGAATCCTCTCCACCCACTTCAGCCAGACGTGCGCAAATTGAACCCAGAGACAAGCCAAAGAAGGAGGTCTGCTGTGTTGGATCAGAACTTGTTGCAAATTAACAAAACCCTCAGAAATAGAGATATATATTGCTGATCAATGCCAACATGTCAGTCGATGCCAACATGTCAGTTAAAACAGATACTAAAGGAAAAACAAATTCTGTAAACACACCCCCACCAGCAGAAGGCTTTTGGAAGGTGCCCATAAAAGAAGTGGCCTGGCAGGCACTGTGCACAATGCATTCAGTTTGTTGCAAGGGTTTCTGTCTTAGAACAACTTTTCTCTGACTATAACGTGCTCATTTTGAAATAAATTGCACGTCTACTACAAAGGTGACCTAGTTTTTACGAAATGGCCATTTTTCCTGCAGTGAAGCTCCACTTAATGAATTGGATAATTGAAGTAAAGCAGACAAAAAAAAAAAAAACTAGCTGGTGCTGCTTCCATGTGGCTCCCTTCTGTGTGTAGCACCACCATACATGTTTATGACTCTGCAACCTAGCAACTAAATCTGCAGCTTATGCCTTTACATCATGAGTTGGACACTTAGAGGCAGACTAGATCGAGAAAAAACTGTCTTTGGTGAGACTCGTGTATGCATTGTGGTACGGAGTGAATATTATCACGTATCTGGTTATTAGTACTTCAAGCTTTGATATTTCTAATCACAATCGATGATGTTTTCGCCTTTCAGGACTTCTTAATACACACTACACAGTGTTTATTTTTCATGCGCAGCCAAATGAATGATAACTATTTAGCTGACCTTCACAAATGCAGCACATTCGACTTTTACAGCGTTACAGCTGAACTGCACTCAGACCATCTGCCACAGGAGAGCCATATAAATGAACATTGATGACTGTCTGGTAGAGTGATGAGAAGTAGCTTCTTTTCTCTTTGTCTTATCCCTGTGTTTCTCTTTGTCTCGGCTCTTTCAAACACACGCACCCACACACACACACACACACACACACACACACACTGAAGATTCTATTAAGATTAACCTGTATGAAATTGTACAAATTGAAAAACTGAAACTTCATCTTCAGCTCCAAATAAAGTACACTATGCTAGAGGTTCTCCTTTTATCAGTTTGCTGAAAAGGAAGTCCTTGATTCTTTATGCTCTATGGGAAAAAAAGAAGAAAAAAAAAATCACCAGAGCAATCTTTGAATCAATGCCAACCAACTATGAATGTAGATGTCACTGGTAAATTTATTCTCCAGAAGAGCATTTTATAACCCTCATACTTACCCTTTAATACATATGGAACATGAACTAAATAAATTCATTTCAAAAACTACTATGCTTGGCTAAAAGACAATAATAAGATAATAGATCCGTATCAGTGTTTTCTGTATTTATTAACACACATATCACCGATATTGGTATTAATGTTATTCTAATATCAAATCGGATAGGAAGTTAAAGTGTATTTTAAATAGAGAAAATATTTCAAACCTTTATATTGCTACTACTCATAGTATTTATATTATCACCATGGTTGCCAGAAAATGTCTCAATGTAGATTAATGAAGAACCTTTATACTTTGGTACTTTGGATACTTTGCATCAAAATCTACACAACTGTTTCTCACTTAAGCAGGTCAGGGTTAACAGAAAGACAGGGTAATTGTTTGAAACCTCAACTGTGCTCTCAGTGGAAGAGCAAAGTGAGCCTGAAGCGTGTGCTTTAATGTGATGTGCATTACATGAATATGATCATTGTCGTTTTCATTACAACACAAAAAGGCAGGAAAGTCATACTAAATATTATCAAGAATCTTTCATCTGACAAGGTTTTTTCATCTCTGTGACCAGGGTTTTATCTCTGTACTTTCTCAAAAGGGTTTTTGTGTTTGGCTGTTAGGTTTACTTTGCATTTCCTCAGTTTATTACACCAACAGTCAAAACCTTTAGAACCTTTAAAACATTTTTCCAGTTTATGTTAAAAAAAAAAATCTAAGCAGCTCAATCCCAGTAAATACTGGAATTTAGCCCCGCAGGCACAAATGTTTATGTTTGGTTGATGCCAACGTCAATGTGACATAGACTGCTGACGACAGCGGCGTTTGTACATTTCAAAGTTGTGCTGTTACATAACCGAAATCCGACGTCTTCCAAATGTGTCATGTCAACGCCATGTTGACATATAAAATGAAACCCAACATATGCTAAATGTCACAATGTCAATTACCCAACGTTGGCATTTGACATTAAACAGATTTTCATTTCCAACCAAAATTTAATTTCTGTCCAACATCTTTCAGTCGTTGCATTGATGTGAGTGACTGCTGGGTTAAATGGTAGAAAGTGAAGCGGTAAACTGTCACCAAAAACTGAAAAATGTAAATGTCATAGAAAAATCCCTTTTTCAGGGATTAAAAACTGGATAACTTACAGTTACACAAAGGAAAGTAACAAAGGAAGACAGTTTGGGCGGTCAGGGTTTCATCCCAGAGCAACTTAATGACCCCCAAAACATTAGAGGTAAAGAACTAAATGGTGGTTTCACATGATGGAAGACCAGCACAGTCTCTACACTTGAACCCCATGAAGTTGGTTTGGGCTGAACTGGGCAGAAGGTGAAAGCAAAGCAACCTGCAAATGTAACACAAACTTCTGCAACAGTGATGGAGCGAACTTTCCAAATGTTTCATTTCCATTTTAGAAAGAAAGCCACAAGTGTGTTCAATCTAAAAAATTTGATTCAATTTAGGATTTAACATTCCATGATTCCTATTTTTTTTTTTATATTTATTATTTATTTCTTCCATGCTTTCATTTCAGAAACACCGAGAAACTACACTGTGTATTACACTACAATGTGTTCTAAAACCGTTGACCGGTAGTGTATACATGCTTTTGCCAGTTTTGTACCATACGTTTTGAATGCCACAGGTTGTGCTTGATGGAAGGTGCTGAATCCTAAGTTTAGGGTATCAAAAGCCATTTTCTCAAATAAACTGAACACAATGTCCGGACAACCAAGTCTGAACATTGTCCAGAGTTGCCCTTTCACACATGTAGCACACAACAGGAAATTGCCCATCTAAGACGTGGTCACACCTACTGGAAATACTCTGTTCGGTTTAGGTGAAGGATGGCGACTGAGTAGAACGTGCAGGAGGCAGGACATGATGCAAAAAAGTGAGCTGTGATGACCTTTCTTCTTCACCCTCAGATGTTTTTTATTCTTCTGGTTTTGCACCAGTCGCATGATAGAGACATCATGAACATATCTCTTCGCTTACTATGAATTCTCCCGACAGCGACCGCATGGACATGCACATGGTATTCACACATGTACTAGGGAGCTGGTGGGGTAAAGTCCATTTAATGTCCAGTCCAACTGATTTGGACATTTGAGTTCTCAGATACAGCTTCTCTGTGTAACATCTAGATAAGTAATAGTCGTGGATAAGTAAATGTCAGCAGGCTATGTGTATTTCTCACTGCGCTACACATCACACAGCTTCCTGCACTGAAGCTATACATTAAGACCGATTGCAAATCGGCACTGATAACTTAAATTATCTGTGACTACCTTAATCTGTTTGTTCCATATCCTTTTTTTGCAGCCAGGGCTGTAACCAGTCCTCGGTGTCCGTAGGGGTTGTAGCGAGAATGGGAGAGAAAA
Organism: Seriola aureovittata; assembly: GCF_021018895.1. Taxonomy (NCBI): domain Eukaryota; kingdom Metazoa; phylum Chordata; class Actinopteri; order Carangiformes; family Carangidae; genus Seriola; species Seriola aureovittata. The sequence continues at coordinate 6,342,981 of NC_079381.1, forward strand.
GGTTACAAGTCCTGAGCAGTAGCTTCCAGCTGTTCCTAATCTGTCTTATCCTCTGTACCTCCTTTCCCTCCTCTCATCCTGAGCTCACCCCCCGGCTGTATACGTCTTTGGGCTGAGAAGGCGATTTATCTATGGACATTTTCTCAGACTGTATCACTGTGCCTTGTGAAAAATATGTTAAATATGTTTAATATAAATACACTGTATATTAAATCAGATAAAAAAAAAAAATTAAAAAAAAAAAAAAACACCATGCAGGTTAGCAGAATTGTTAGATTTGATTTATTTAATTGTAATAAGAACCAGAGAGTGTGGGATGTTGTCACTGTACTGGGTCAGACTTTATATTAGTTTCCCATTTTATTACTATTTGAATAACTCGGAAGCAAGTAACTAGCCAAACAGAACTGACTGAGTGGCATAGATCAGACAGAGGCAGCCTTGAAAATACTTATACAACCGCCAGAGAAGAGGCAGTAAAGTGCAGTTCACCTCGTCTCACTCAGACTCAAACATACAAACAAACAAACAAACAAAAATGAAGTCTGAACTGTGGAAAATACTGCCAAAACTGTGGCATTCACATTTAAGAGGATCTGATGGAAACCGAGTGCTTGTTGCGTCATGTATTAGCTGCATCTGTTCTCATCTAAAGTTTTCAGATCAAATCTAATCTAATCTGAAGACACAATTTTTTTTTTAATCTGTGAAAGTCATCTTATTTCCCCTCATGTCCTGTATGTTATACGAGCTAAAATAACCCCAGGGGAAAATGCTGCAGCGCTGCATATTTATGTATACTACTGTAACCCTCCTCCCGTCGTTAGGCACCTAGCCTGGCTCGTAACTTAGCTGGTAACTAGCTTTCTGTCCGGACATCTCTGCTGAGGAATGATGAGGCGTTTAATTAGTGTTTGGAATAACTTCTTTTCCTTGCTGCCAGCGAACATAATTCCCGGCCTTTTAACACTTTTAAGCTGCTAGTCTTAGTTTATCTAGACACTTTTTACTGACTACCTGTAGCATGTAGTTTTACTGCGGCTGCAACAGCATGCAGTACTTTCTCCCTCACAGACAAAAGAGAGAGCTCTACCTCCAATTACCACTCAATGACCACATAACACATACAGCTTACCCACCAGGCCCAGGGCCTTAAAGGGGAAAGCTGGGCCAGCAACACTATGTAGGCCTATATCCTGTATTTATCATGTTTGAGTCATAACATTAGCTTCCTTTTTTATTTTAACACCTACTGAAACCTGGCTACATTCATCATTGCATGGTATTGTAAGAGAGGAGCATTTGGTTCCTTGTCTGATTATTTGGTTACTTGGCTAAGAAGGTGCTTTGCCTCTTGCAATGTGTTGTGTGTTTATTAAATTAATTAAGTACTTGTACAAATAGCCTGAGATCTTTTTCCCACGAGATGTAATGTTAAATTCCCTGAGTAGGCTAATGTCAGAAAGCAGCTTAATTACTGGCTTGTGTATTTTTCGTAGTCGTATTTCATACGCGTTGATGGTCTGTGTGTTTCACCCCATCAGCAGAGTAATATTTTGGGTTTTTCACTGTGTGTTTTTTTTTTAGGCTTTGAAAGTACTTGCAGTCCACATTGCAGGAGATTCTGAAGCTTAACGCATTTGATTGCAAAACCAGTGAAGAGTGGGTTTTGAGAATGATTTTAGCTTGTTATGACTTCACTTATCATTTACTCCCTGTATGGTGTGCACAGTTTGCCTTGCCTCACCTCAGCCTGAAGGTAGTCATGACAGAAGATACTCTTGTCTTGGTATTGATCACCTTAGACAGGGGCTGAGGATGCATACATGAATTGCAATTATGTCCTGCCAGGTTGGCAGATCTTGAGCGGAGCATGACTGTGTGCTGACAAGCTGCTTCCATCTGGAGTCATTGCAGCGAACCTACTACACCCAAGATCCAGAGGCAGCATGAGGTAGAGGTGAAGAAAGATGCAGGACCCTCTCACCACCAGAGTAGAAAGTGAAGTCTCACGTTTTGATAAGATTAGGAATCTTTTCACCAACGCCTTATTAGCCTTATTATGTGTTTCCATTCACCTACTTTTAACACACTTTTGTAATTAGCAAATCAAAACAACCTGTGTGGAAACACAGCAAATTCAAAAAAAATATTGATGATGAATTACTATGAGCAAAATGCAACAAAGTGCAATGGAAGCAAAATAAATCATGACATTCACAGAGCATGTGACCTAAACATCAAATGCTGAGCTGAAGAGATTCAAAACATCAGATCTCTGTGAAGCGAGACAAACAAATGCCAAATGGTTTGCTGACCTAAGCTGAGGAGCCTCTCAGCTTCCATCATTACCTGATGCCCAGCAAAGGATGCTGTCCAAGGACCCTGCAAGTTCAGGGAACAAACTGTAGCACTTCAGCTAATGGAAAGAGCTTATATTAGCCCCTTCGACGATTAACCCCCTTGCAGGCTTCAGGTCCATTGTCGACTGCCAAGTTTCAGCAGAGTAAAAATGACAATAGTCAAGTGTCCTATAAAGGCCTCGGCCTTAAGCCAGAAGCTGTATGTTCTTTATCAAGCTGCTACATTCTACATCACAGCTCAGCGTCATCTACAAAATCATCCCAAACCACAGCTTACATATGTCCAATTCCGGACTTGACGTATCACTTTCTTAAAGTGCTACCCTTCATCACACTGTGCACAGGAGATTATTGATTTTAAGGTTGATACCCTTATTGATATTTTAGAGTTTAAAAAAGAACAATTTTACCAGCCAATGCATAATAAACACATACAAGCATAATATAAACATTTTTGATGAGGGGCCCTTTAATTTGTGTCAAAGATACGTTTTGTCTGATCAATTCTCAGGTAGACTACACAGGTGTCAGGTATCTTTGTCTTTTCTGTACCGACATTTATTGTTATTTATTACCTGACACATTTGTTGATATATACTGAGCTAACATGAGCCAATTAATCTACACAGAAACATACATAGCATAGGTCTAGTTCTAATCCAAAATATGTACATTTTATGTGAAGGACATACCAGTTCAAACTACTCCCACCTGGGATTTTGCTAGCTCGGTATATATTAACAAGATGCATGGCAGCTGCACTGGCCCTGCTGCAGGCAAGAGGAATGTGAATTCTTGCATAGGTAGATGACTGATTGCTGAGTACAAGGGCAATCAGGGACACAAGCGTCACTGATGAATGACTACGCAGCTTAGTGTCAGTATCCGGCAGACAATGTTCATATGTGTTTCCTCTCATCCTTCCCCACGTGGAAACCTGCATGGGCATGTGATGGGATAGACCTATCCAAGTGCAATTTTGGTAGTGATCCAGAGTTTACAGAACCACAACATTTGTAACATAACATTCACATCCATACGATTGCCCTGTGAAATTACATTACGCACGCTAATTAGAGATCGTACACTGAAAATACTTTTGGCTGTCAGTGTTGTGTATTGATAAAACTTCAGTGGAGAGGATGAGCGATGGCTTATTATGGTAATGTGACCTTATCTGCTTGACTGACCTCTGCTGACTAACTGACATGCATGCTCACAATTTATGTCAAATTGAACATGCACCATTTGAACTAGTTAAGAAAGAGATCAGCCCTGAAGCCTCAGCTTGTATTTTTAAACTGATTTACAAATGATACAACACACTCAGATGCAAGTTTATGCAGCTACAATTTTTTTTTTTTTTTCAGCCTTTGATATTAATCTCTGTTTTTTGACATTTAAGTACTTGTTTAATAGGAATTTACTATTCTAGCCATTTCTAATTAATTTCAAATACTGTATACCATATGCTGTGTTTGCCGTTTGATTTTGTGTATGAGTGGGAGAAGTCCAAAGTAGTTGCCAAAGTCAAAGTGGAAAAAAAGGAGAAATGGGGTTGTGCTGGTTGAAGTGTGGCTGCTAATTGGAGTCACAGTGAATGGTTAGAGTCTGTGTCGCAGTGTGTCCTACCACACTGGCAGGAAAATGATGATTGTTTCTGAGCAGGATTCTTGGTTCTTGAAGTTTAGACTCCACATGAGAACAGCTCGCAGCTAAAGTGCTCAATCAAAGGCTTCCTACTCAAGAGAAAACATTGGCCAATTCCGGGATTCAGAGCTTTCATTCAGCAGGGTTTCATCAGTTTGGACATCTGTTGTGTAGCAGCCTTTACCTTTATGTAACATATGTGGCCGGCCTGATTGGCAACCAGGTGCACCACAAGATTTGCCACTAGATTTACATATAGTTACAAGCAGTGTTTACAGTTTACATTTTAAACTGTAAACTGTAAGGCTCAAACATGTGGCTGAGTCTCTCTGGTGTTTCCTCCACTAACCATCTTGATACGCTCTGCTCCTTCGCCTGTGGTGGGCAAGACATAAGGCCTGATACAGATTTCTCAAAGAGGAAGTAAGCATAGATGTGCTTACAGACCCAGTAATCCTTTTTTTTTCACATTTTGTGAGGGAAAACCACCTTCAACAAAATAATCACAGCAGAGTAATTTTTACATAGTTAACATTTCTGGAGATTGATCTGATTCATATGCATGTTTTTTTTTACCCACTTTCTCTCTATTTTGTACATTACCATCAACACTCCTTTATCATGTTGAATTGAGCAGAACCACGTTACTGTATTAACCACTGTATTTTCTATCCATCATCTGTGCAGAGTTTTGTTTGTTTTTTTAAATTCTGTACAGGATCACGCTGTTCCCATCTGGAGGTAAACAAGAAATAATTAATGACGGAGTAATTTGGGGGGAAAAGTGATGCATATTGTATTTTTAGCTGTTTGTACAAAATATCTAATAAATACCTGGTCACTGTGAGAACAGCTTAGTCATCAATTCTTCTTTGGGACAACATGAGGTAATGAAACTGTCCCTAAATCCTGTCTGTACTGAGCAACACTCAGCTATCTCTTACATGCTCTGCAATTCCTCCACGTAAGAACTCTTTAATATGAGCCACTATTTATTTTTACTGCAGATGACTGTGTCTCAACAACTGATGTCAAGATTCATGACATTTTCAGCAGTTAATTAGAAGTGCTTTAAAAGGTGCAACCAATGGCAGGGAGATCAGTGATTCCCTTTGGTCCTCCTATATGCATGAACATTATAATGCTTTTTGGTAAGGGTGGAAATCAGCTGAAATATTTTCATGGACTAATTACAGTGAGTTATTAACTTACACAATGCAGACGCAGTCATTTCTGACGTATGTGCAGCATTGATTTGTCGGAAAATGAGTGACTTTGGCCACTTGAGATTTACCCTGGGAGACTGAAGAAATTTATATCCTAAAATAATGACTAGGAAACTCATAGACCGGTGTTCTTAGGCATATAGCTGTGGAATCCAACTGCTGTCTTTAATTTCAGCCATCTAATAAGCGTGTGATTTTAGACTTTGGAATCCAGACAAATATAATTATCGACCTAGTAGGATAGAAACCCAGTGGGATTCTGCGTCTTGAGGGCGGTAATTGAAAACCACTGATATGCAGATTTAATGGAGCAGCACGCCACTCACAGAGCTGCAGCTCAACTCACAGAATCAAAGAAATGCGTCAAAGACCAGGTATTTCACACGTTTTTTAAACTTTTATTTTCATTCAGAGAAACGTTTAAACAAATGTATGTATTTAAAGGAATGGTTTGACATTTTGGGAATGCACTTATTTTCTTTCTGGCCAAGATTAAGATGAGAAGATCAATGCTGCTCACATGTCTGTGCATTCCTTATGGGAAGAGATTTGGGAGTCTTGGCAATCAGTGTTTGGGTGCATTGACGTTACGAAGTCTTGAGCTGAAAAATGAAGCCCACATGGAAGTGCAAAAAACTGCCGTTCCTCTGATGACCACTTGAGGCTGGCTTCAAATGCGAGTCAATCCCCATAGACTCCCATGTTAAAATGTCCAACTCTACAGCAGAAATAAACATGTACAGCCTGGTACAAAAGATGCTTTTGGTCTCTACAGCTAATTTCCCCCTTCATGACAAGTGTAATTTTTATAACTCAGCTGTTCATATTTTATTAAGGCTTAAAGTTTTGCATAATTGAGGGCGGGCCACTCTGAGTGACAGCTGGGCGAGTGTATGCTTGCCACAAAGACACTTTCACCGAAGTCTTGGCTTCACACGCGCCCCGCCTCTTTGCACATTTTTGGATCATTTTGGATGCCAAGAGGGTGACGGCTGAGCAGCCCACTCTGAGCTTCAAAACCGCTCTTTAGAAACCTATAGGTGACTTCAGAGAGGCTACGTCCATCTTTCTTTACAGTCTGTGTACATTTCATCATCTGTCCAAGTCTGTGAGCCTGTGCGGACATCTGTGCGCTGCCCAAAATTTGTGACCACGCAGAAAGTCTGCACTACAAAAGCACTGCTGCACATGCAAAAGAAAACTGGATGCTCGACCTGTTGATCTAGTTTTTAATTGGTCACACAAACTGTTTTCCTATTTTTGACTCATATTCAGCCAGATACAACAAACACATTTTCCTGTGAAAACTGTCCATAATATGAAGGACATTGTTTCTGGGTGGACAAGTTCCTATTGAGTGTTTTAAATATCATATTTACATCATTTGAGCAAAGATAAGATGAGACATACATTATTGTCCCTTTGGGGAAATATCTGGGGCTGAGCATCACTGCATTACATGACCATTCATCTCCAGAGATACTGAGCAGCATCCTAACAATCACTCATACATTAAAATACAAATGAAATAAAAAAAAAGTAATGTTCACACATTCAACAATAAAACCAGTCGACCAATAAAACCGAAAAAGCCAATAAAAGTGAACAGTAAAAAACACTAAAGCAAAAAACACACTGCCGCACTACATGAGCTCAGGTCACAAACAGTAGAGCCTATGATTGATCGGTCAGTCCGTCAACAAAAATTTCGATAATAGATTAATGTGTGTAGGTCATTTATCAGGCAACAGTGCCACACTTTTCCTGGTTTCAGCTTCTCGAAAGTAAGGAGTGGCTGCTTCAGTCAGTTCCAGACCGCTGTAAAAGTCTTATCTTTGGGTTTCAGGGTTTTGGAAGAAAAAAAAAAAAAAAAAAAGAAATATCTGATGACATCTCTTTGGGCTCTGGGAAACTGTGTTGGCCTATTTTTCACTTACTCTCTGCTGTTATAAAGACCAAACAATTAATTGAGTAATATGGAAAATAATTGTCCGAATGATAACGGGTATAATTGTTAGTTGCAGCCAAACATGAGCACCATTAATGGATTCCCATTGACATTCATTAAAAAAGGGGCAGCAGCAGAAATCTTGTGAGGCTGCTGAATTGTCTTCACAACTAAACTCTGACGCACTGGTCGAAAACAGTCCATTTGCTGCTAGGGTGATATGACCTTTCTACCATTTCAGTTATTTTGCTATGGCTGGTATTGTTGAATTTACACATTGCCCACTCGTAAGTGGGCAATTTATTAAAAAAAAAAAAAAAAAATCTTAATGTTTGATTTGTGGAGTGGAATGAGCTGAACTCTGATAAAGTGAGTATTTCTGTTCAATTCAATCTGATGATTCAACTGTGTTAAGTCACTGTTTTACTGCAGCCTTTTCTCCACAGTTTCTTTCTTCCACTTTGACTCCAGTTATCGATTAACTGGTTGATGAACACAGACGGGGGCATGCCAGTGATCATGCCATGTCTGGTGGCTGCACAGCATTGTGAGCTCCTAGTAGAGATACTCTTATCTCTGCCTCTTGAACAGAGTTTCTTCCTGTTGCTGGTGGAAAATAGTGAGTTTAGAAACAAGTCTTTGGTCTTTAGGAGTGACACCAAAAAGGGAATGTTTGATGTTTCATAAAGCTGGAAAATAGTTGAGCTAAAAAAAAATACTGATGTTATCTCACCTTTTTTTTTTTGTTGCATTATTTGAAAAACATACACAACTAACCACAGCCTAGAAAATGCAGTTTACATCACCAATCAATTTCAACACAAATTTAAAAATGGAAAACGTTTTGGAAGTCTGGATTGTGCATTAAAAATGAAGACGTCTCATTCTTCTCTCCTTCATTCTGACTCTCCCATGATAATTTTCAGACAGCAGTGGCTTTACAACAGCAGGCGTGATGTGATAAGGAAAGATGGCTGCCTGGTTGAGACATTTAACATTTGTTATTCACAGTACAAGATTTTGTTGTCCTAGATATGACAAAAAAGTTTTCACCACCGACTTAAACGTGCAGCTGATTCAACAACAGAAGCACGTGCAGATCCTTATCCTAATCACATCCAAACTGCAGAGCAATGAAACATTTACGGAAATTTGATGCCCACTTTTATCCTCAAAGAGATAAAGGCAGGCATGAGAGGAAGCCCCTTTTTCTTCCTGCCATTCCTCTCATAGCCAATGAGCTTTTTTAAACTGAAGGGACTGTATCATGCAGAATGTTATTAGCAACACCACAAATTCACAAACATCACCTCGGAGAAGATACATTTAGGAGATACGCCATGCTCAAAGAGTTCAACCTGTAGCTACTTGCAATGAGAGGATTTCATCATACACCACTGCGAGGGAGGACTTTGAAGGTTTTCTTTTTTTTTATTCGAGCCCTTGCACCATTAAAATTTTATTTAAACAAAACATTCTCAAACATGTATCAATACTCGTAAAGTTGCAGAGGAAATCATGAAAAGTTGTAACAATCTGAACAAAAATGAAACCCACTAGTTACCTATTCATAAATCCCCCATCACACTCCTGTCTTCCACCCACACAGGTTAAGAAATGTCAGGTCACAGACGGATGCTTTTCTTCCCTGAGTTTGTTCAGATGCTCAGATGTGACTAGATAAAAGCAGATGACTGCAACTATACTGTATACATGTAACGCTGTTTATTTTATTTATTTATTTTTTTAATGTGTACAGTCAGTAAGTCAGTTGTTTATGTGTACAGTTATGTTATTGTTACTCTCATTATAATAATACAGGTTATTGTTTTTGCACTGATGTCTTTCATGTCATTTTCATTGTTTTTCTTAATGAGAACAGTTTGGCTTGCACTGGTTGTGTGTTTTTCTGTTTACTGTCTACTTTATGTGCCTTTTAAATTGCCCCCTGGGGACAAAAAAAGTTGCTTGAATCGACTATTAAAACAATATCCAGTATCACTCAAATTTCCATCCATTGTTTGTTAAATAACGGCCATGACTGATCCAGCCAGGGTTTCTTCACCTCTAACTCTCTCAAGTTATGGAGACACATGATTTTGAGATTCTTATTCCAAGTTTTGAAATCCCAAAACAACAGAGGTACATGAAATTTAATGTGCACAGCTCGCAGCATTGATCAAAAATCCTTTACGGAGACAGTGTCCCTGTTTTCAATGCTGTGAGCCCCAGTAAGAGAAAATCCCCTTTACCTTCTTTGAATGTGCAATTCTTCTAACTGCCCTCCAGAACGATGAGTTTTCTGATTAGACGCTCCAAGAAATTACGTTTGTAAACAGCTAAATTGCAAGAGCAAATGTGCTAGGAAGGAATCATAATGCAGACTACATTATATTTTCTATCAGAAGAATTGAAGAAATGTTTTTCATTTTAAGTATTTGGTAAGTTTCAAGATGTTGATGGGCTACTGCAGGGTGACAGGCAGGAGGGAGTCACAGATGGATTTAAAAAAAAAAAAAATAAATAAAAATTAACTATCCAAAATGAAGAAAAACAAAAACGATTTATGAAATGCAAAATAAAGTTCTGGGCCAGTGAAAGAGGGCAACGAAACAGAACCCAGACAATATTAACATAGAAAAAACTGATTATGGCTGAAAGACATCAACACAAAGGGCAACACATAGTGTGCACTGCTGATTACATCATTTTGAAACTAAGGGGTAACACAAACAAACGCTTCCAACTACAATTACACTCTCATTTTAAATTATCTGGCATCTAATCCAAAACAAAAGTATTAAAAACAAATATAGTCTAAAGAAATAAACAGAATCTATTCTGCCGGAGCAGGAAGTAGAGTTCAACTGTCAGTTAACTCAAAGACAGAGAAATTAATTAAAATACCTTAATTAAACAAACTTGTACACTTCTAAACTAAATGTGTATTCTTCATGTAGAGAACAGTCTGGTGTCAAAAATGGTAATAAACAAACTGTAAACCAAACAAACTGTTTTATTTACTCAAAGTGTCTGTAAATGAAAGAAACTGAACATGAAATGATGATGTGGGTGAGTGTGTGAAACGTTAAATCTTCAGTTGTGTAGCAGTGACAAAAGTGACGAAAAACATCCTCCCTATGTGATGCGCATGTGTCAGCGTTTTGTGTATCTGTCAGGCATCTTTAAGTCACATCTAACCCATTTTATTTTTTTACGGAATACTTCTAGATCTTGGCTTGGCCTTGGTTTTTATCCATACCTTTCAACAAAGCAAAAGCCACAATCTGGCTTGTTTTTAGCACTTTTAGCATCTGGTGCTAACTAAGCAACGTGGAATGCAGACACAGAGTGCCAAACGAACTACAGACTGCAAACTTATACCTAAACTCTGCAATGGGTCTGCTTTGTGGACCCATGTCGGTAAGTTTTGCTGCTTGATTTTCTTTTTCTGTTTATCATCTGCATCACCTCTGCTAAAACTTATTGCTGTGGGCTCTGGGTCAGAGTCCACACGATTAAGAGTCTATGACTTCCCTGCAGCTGCTGCTATCAACAACTGGTTGCTAAAATTTGATGCACTTTTTAGACCTGTACTGGCCTCTTCTTTATTTCTGTGGAGGGAAGAATTTTCAAGTTTTACCAGATCCACGAAGCAGAGAAGTTCATGGACACCATCATCTTTGGTCCAACACAGTCCAACACAAATTTTGGCCAAGTGCCTGATACCCCTGATCCTTGTTTCCGGCTCACTGCCCCAATGGTGATGCCGGTCACCATCCCTGATGACTCCTAGACACAGCTTGGGACCAATCTTAAAGCCCTGGTCAGCTCCACACCATCCAATCACAAGACCTGGTCCCTGGTTGGTGCTCGCAGCAAGAAGCAGGCGTTCCTCTCATGCACCGCCTCACTTTAACATTAAACTGGAGAACAAATACAACATCCTCGACCTGCAGGACTTCCCAATTTCCTCTTCCATCTCTGATGCCTGGGAAGATGATTGCATCTCTGTTGCCCCCGGTCCCTCCACCTGCTGTGCCTGGACCCTCCTCCTGGACCCTCCTCCTGCACTGGGGCTCGGCACTCCATATGGCTCTTTACACCAGAACCATGAGGAGCTCCAGCCCCACTCTGTCTGACATCCTCCATCTACTCTGTTATCGGACAGGTTCATCATCAGGCAGGTCGCTGTCTAGTGACGACGTCTTCTCAATGCAAGCTTCTGCTGCACACATCACAAATATTTAAAATCAAAAAGCTGTGGTGACCCACTGCATACCCAGTTTGACCATCTTTTAATGATCTCAGAATCTGTGGGAAGTCCGGCCTCATCTGAGGACCCTAATCCCTCGATCGGCTGAGGTATCGGACGCTTTAGTTGGCTGATCTCTCTAAACTCCTGGCTGCAGTTATTCTATGTATTAAACAATTTGGCTTTTATCAAGAATTGGAATATTTTTGGGGAGCAAGCTACCTTTTATAGTAGAGATGGTGTCCAGTCAACATGCAGTTATAATTATTGTCATCTACACCACCCCAAATGTCAGAGCAAGTGTTTATCTATCACAGTTCACTAATGTCCTAAAATTGGTAAAAAACAAAAGAGCTTGTTGGGTGATATCATAATATGATATCGATATCGTTATTTTTGCTGTAATAAAAACTCTCAAAACCCTGAGAAGCCACACTTGCCGCATTCATTCAAAACCTCTTTTAAATGCTGATATTAGAGCTATTGATTGAAGCAACAAACTGTCACTTGAAATTCCAGAACAGATTCTGGCTCAGTTATTTGACAAAGTGGAGACAGCACGCAAAAATTAAACCACTGCCTAGAAAGTTACAATCTCAACAAATGAAACTACCATGGGTGAATTCTGAAACTGCTTAAGCAGAAGGCTCGCTCTCAAAATACACAGATCTTCAAAAACCTTGGAGAATAAAACACATTTCATATAGATTAAAAACAAATGCACAACTGAATTATGCAAGGCTAAGGTGGTCTATTTTCTAATCCTAGCACATTATGGTAGACGTTTAAAGTGGTGAAAATGAGAAGGAAAGGAACAATAATATTCAAATTTCTCTACAAGGTACTCTTATCACAGAAGCTGAAAAATATTGCAAGGACTAGTGCTGGTGATACTCCCTTTTACCCTTTCACCTGAAGTGACATCTTCTCCCACTTACCTCCAGTTCTCTTCCTCTGAGACAACACAGAATGAGTTTTCTGATCCCTCGACCTCTTTGTGCTTGTGACATTTATAGTTTAAATGTGCATTTCTTTAAGACTCGTGCTGAGAGTTTTATGCCTCCTCCCCACCATCTGTTTATCCCAGTATCAGGATTCATGTATTTCCCTCCATCTGGAAAACTGCTCAAATTATCCTTGTTTTTAAATCTAAGGATTAAATTCATGTTCTGAAATACAGGCCAATATCCATTCTCCTAGTCATATCAAAATCATTTGAAAAAATTCTCTCTAACCAATTAAACAATTATCTTGAAAGCAATAACCTCTGACTTCTAATATGGCTTCTGCTCTACCCGATCAATCATGTCTGCAGATGCTAAGATACTACAAGATGCTAAGTTCCAAATGGTTGACTCTTTCGTCAATGACATTCCCAATGTGTGGAAATACTCTGGAAGTCTATTATATGCTAATGACACTGTAATTTCTCTTTATGACTCAAACCCTCAATGCCCGTCTGGTCCAGATGTCAGTCCGCTACTCATCGACCTACACTGGTTATCCATGGCCGCCCATATCAAATTCAAGTCACTAATGCTTAGCTTCAGAGACTTCTGGGTTTGCACCCATCTACTTGAACTCAATCATACAGGTTTATGCTCCTTCTCTGCCACTACTTCAATCCCTGCACACAAGGCAATGATAGTCCAGACTGTTCTCGTCTGCGATTCCCAGATGGTGGAACCAGCTACCAAATGCTATCAGTGCAGGGCCGTCCCTCTCTATCTTCACAAATATCTTGAAAACTCATCTCTTCCGAGAGCACCTCCTCTCCTGAGACCTCTAAATCCTAACATTTCTAGCACTCTCACTTGCACTTATTGAATTGATGTAGTAGTTAGTACTTGTACCAAGGTCTCCTACTGCACTGAGGCTTTAGTCTTGCCCATCACTTGTTAGTTGCTTTGGATAAAAGCATCTTCCAAATTAGTAAATGTGAATATAAATGTCATAAAGTCATAACTCTCTTCTGAGCTTCAGTGTCTACAATACAGGTTGAAAAAAAACAATCAAGCATCAATCTCAAGAAAGAAGAAAGTATTTCCATTCCGCTAAGAAACCTGTATCCATGTCTGACCCTATTCATTTTACAAATGAAGCACTAACCTTCGCATCTATATCTTTTGGGTATTCCTGGATTCACATCTTATTTATCAAAGCCGCATTCATAATCTAACAAAGAAGCTCCACCAGAAATTGTATGTTTTCATAGGATCAAGCCCACATCTCACTCATACCATCTCAGACCTTCATGTAATTATTTTTCGACAATATTCTATTGTCTGGTCCCTCACCACAGAGAAAACTATTGAACCTTTTGCAAGACAGCACAACAGAGCCTTTAAGATCCATGGTAACCATCCCCTTTGGACTCACCGCTATACCGCAGTTTCACATTCTAACACCTTGACTTCTCAGAACTACACAAATAATTTACCTGGGAAGGACACACATGCAATTGCATTGTTGTGTTGCTTCTGTTTTAACTGTAACATCATTCTTTTTTACTGTGCTGCAGAACAGGAGCCTGCTGAAAACCAGTTTCAACTGAGTCAGGCCAGTTTAAATGTAACACACTGTTACTGTTAATCTTTTCAAGTATAAATAAACGTGTCAAAGCACTTGGGTAAAGTGAGGGAATGTTCCTGGTCTGGTTTAAATCCGAAAAAGATCACAGTGACTTCAGGCACAATGTGTTTATTAACATGCAACCAGAACCGCAATCTTTCCCTAACCTCAGCAGAAGTGCAGGACCACGGATGCAAACCCTGGTCTCTGGCGTGAGAGTTGTCTGCCGCCATTAATAAATGCCACGCTTCATTTGTTTAAAACAAAACATTGCTTCTGAACATGATTACATTTCCTGTTGCAGTAGTTGTCTTTTCCTCCTGTGCTCCCATTAGACAAGAGTCATAATTCACACTATATGGCCACTAGAGGGCTTTGTCACTTGAACAAAAACATGGCATTTACAGTATGAAAATGCATAAATGACTGATGATGTGATGTTTTGCATGGCTACATATCACGAAGATAAATGAGAAAAATCTGATATGATTTGTTTTCTAGCATTAACCGATGAAGCTGAATTTCAAACGATAAAGTCTCCAGCCTGATATTCCTCCGCTTGCTCACCTGTCCCCCCCCCCCGTGTTATCACTGCATCCTCCCTCTTGTCCTTACCTGACATCTCTTCACTGCACTTGGTTGCAGTTCGACCCTCCTCCTTCTCACCGCTGACATCAAGGCTCTGTCTGTGGTCAAGGAGGAGGAGGGGGAGGAAGGGGAGGAAGGGGGGGGGGGGTGTCTCCATAGCTTTGCTGAATTACAGCTCCGCCTTCTTGTGACTGTGGCTCCAGGCGACCGGGCCACCGTCACACCTCCAATCAGACTGCTCCCTGTGCTTGTTAAATGAATTTCATGGCTCTTGTCAATCCCGCTCTCAAGTGTCTTGCCTGTCTGAGCTTCACTTCACAAAATGTTATAACCAGATGCATTTTTTTTTTAAAGAAATGTGAAAAATTCTAGGCAATGCAGCAGAGGCTTTAATGCTCTCTAATCGCACTTTTATGACATATAAAGATGGGAAAGGTCGGACCTGGAGGAGATTCTAGGAGACATGGTTGGTTTGTAAGGTGAAATCCCCCCCAAAAAAAACAGAATAGGTCTGACATTCCAAGGAGCGCTGACCCATAAAAGATTATTGTGATACCATCAGTTTGACCACTCAATCCCTGATACCGCAGCTGTTTCGCCCACAGCAGGAACAAACAGCTAGTTAGGTCAGAATATATCTGCTGCTCAGATTGTATAGAGCTGATTCCAGTTCTTTCTCCTTCTTATGTGGCTTTCTGTTAAACGTGGATACTGCTTTTGAAAAGTGGCTAAAGAGATTAAAGTCAGATAATTACAATATTAAAGAGAAGTCTCTTCTGGAGAGAGAGTTTTCTTTCAAGAGTATGAAGCTCTTTAAGAGATGGTTTGCATTTTAAACAATCTGCCCTCTGGTAAGTAGCCTAAGCTGTCTGGCTTGTCATAGAGAATTCAATGAAAGCAGCGATAACGAGCAATATACTATATGGTCAAAAGTAAGTGGACACCCAAACCTAATAACCATACATGTGCTTGTCAAACTTCTCACTCCCAAATTATGGCCATTAATAAAAAAAAAAAAAAAAAAAACAAGAGCCGGAATGAAGACTGCATTTATCATCACTTTGAAGCTCATACTTCCAATGTCGTGCTGCCATAAAACTTTCAATAAGTGACTACATAGTGTGACAAGGCTAAATCGAAAGTCAAGTCAAGCCGGAGCTGTTTCTTAAAATGGGAACATTTTTTAAATTTATCATCGTTCTTCATCTCTTGTGTCTGAATCATCTGAGATAAGTACCAACTGGATGACTAACACCACTCCAGGAATTAATCACAATCTGAAATGATTAGAGAAGGTGGGACTAAATCAAACATTTGAAAGTGTTATGGACTGAGGATATAACTTCAACTGAGTGTTTCAAATTAGAGACAGATGTTATTGCAGTGGGACTTTAGTTATTGCCAAAAAGGCGTAATCACAGCTATTTATGATCACATAAAATCAAAAATATATTGCGAAATTCTTGTTTGGGCAGTGACGTGCTCCGTAATTAGAGAGTTTGAAATGTTTCACTACGATATAATGCTTTTCAAAAATGAGGTGAAACCTGTCCAACAGCCTCCCCGCTCCAATAGAAACCTTGCATTTAGCCTTGCTATCTGCAATAATTATGCAACATGAGGTGGGATCAGGCAGGCTTCCCACTCATGATATAATGATCACCACATATAGCCCTCAGCATATCCTCCACCACACCTGCATAATGGACTTATGGAAGAAAAGCATGGTAAAGGGGGAGACGGCTCCAGCACTGCTGTGTTTGTGTTGGTGGTGATGAAGATGGATGAAGCAGATCAACGAGAAAACAAAAGCAAATCTCTGATTTGACCAAATCTGCTTGCAGCTGCTAAACACTGCATTGAATGCTCTCTCTCTCTCTCTCTCTCTCTCTCGCACACACACACACACACACACACACACACACACACACACAAAGTCTCTCTCTCCTTTTCTTTCTCCCACATGCGCGCGCCTGCACACGCTCCTCCACGCAGCCGGGCGCGCACACGGGAAACCTGCTCGCCAGTGCACTGCACAGGGGTCCCTGACAGTGCCCGTGCTTGGCTGTGATCGCTGCCTGGCGTCTCCGCTGCTCCACTGGATGTTTGCGCAGAGGACATTCGCCTCCGCCGGCGACAGCACCGATCCCCGCGGCTCAATCCAGCTCGTTCCCACACCTTTAACTTTTTCCAACGCGTGACTGTTTAGTCGCGGTCAACCCTTTCCGACACTGACTATGTTCCTCTCGGGTGAGAAAACCCTGTAGAGCCAGGCGTTTATTTGACTTCCAACTTGCGGGCTTGATGGCACAGTTCTCTGAGACAGGTTTGGAAAGTTGAGCTGCGTCGAGGAAGCATGGGCGCAAACTTTAAAAGCTTTTTATAATCGAGCGACAGTTTTTTATTTTATTTTATTTTATTTTTAATTTTTTTTTTTTTTTAGAATGAAGGCAGGTGAGTCACCCGTCGCGTGAGAGGCGCGCATAGCTCCACGGCTCTCCAGGTGCGGGGAAGGAAAAGGCTACACGGAGGAAGTCGTGATCTGTGCTGCGGATTGCGCTACGGAGGACGGAGGGAACGGACCGATGAGACAACATGGGTAAGTAAGTGGAGGACTGTCTCATTTAGAATCGATTGGATGGAGGCTCCAGGAGTCTGCGAATAATCACTGTTAGTAGTTGAGAGCACTTGTGGTCTGTACAGTAACAGAAAGGCTTGTTTTTTTTTCTCTCCTCTGGCGCATCTGTGACTGTGTGGATGTTTAGTAAATTTCCTCCAAATATTTTCGCGGCTTATTCCTGCGCAGCAAGCTGACATCTGCAGTAGGCTGTTTTCTTTTCCCCCCTTTTTTTTCTCTGCTAAGATTTTCCTCAGACAGACTCTGTATTATTTGTAGTTTAAAGCATCATCAGCACTGAGAGGTGTTCCCTCTCTGTTCATGAATTTGAATAACAAATACTGCAGGCGGGAGTGTTCATGCCCCTGGACATCAAGGAGGGAGGAGAGAGACATTAATGTCCTCACCTTTACAATGTGTAAGTGATGTCGACCGACATGGATGCGTGTGTGTGTGTGTGTGTGTGTGTGTGTCTGCTGGTGCACAATGCAAAGCAGAGGCTAAATAATGCATAATGTGTCAGATAACGTCTTTGCTGTTGGAGCTGCAGTGACAAGTTCATTCACACAATCCCACCCTGACCTTAAATGTCCGAAACCTAGTGATGAGATGTGTCTGTTTTCTGTGGCCCCCCCACCGCACCCCCTCCTCCTTCGGCCTCCTCCTCCTCCTCCTCCTCCTCCTCCTCCTCCTCCTCCCCAGCTTCCTCCTGTCTTCTTTCCCTTCAAACCTCTGACATGTTTTGACTCCGTCCAATTTCTTCTACCTCCCCGCTTCTCCCTGACAGCTTTGGGCACCTACAATCTCATCCCACACTGCCTATCACCTCCTCCATTTTACTGACTGAGAGTGCTCCAAAGCTAAATTCACCGATCAGCCTCACAAACCCACACTTCTCTTCTTTTCTTCTTTTTTTTTTTTTTTTGTGGGTGTTCAGAATTGTTACTGAACAGCCTGCGCGCTGAAATGATGCTGTCACTCTGAAGCGGTCTCACGATGTTTCATGCAATTTCTTTCAGTGCAACTTCTGTTGCTGAAAATCGCAGTGGAGGGCTATTATTCACGCGCGGGCACTTGCACCACCCATGCACGCGCGCACACACACGCACAAAACGCAGGGTATGTTTGACAGGAGGCTAGGTTGCACACAGAGAAAGAGAGAGGGAGAGAGAGAGAGACAGAGAGAGCGAGAGAGGGAGAGAGAGAGAGACAGACATTTGAACTGCTCTGCAAACTGTGCCCTTGTGATCCAGTTTGTTTGTCTTGACCTCTCACTTGTTGAATCTGTGCTGCCGTTTCGTTTTATTTTTTACTTTTTTTTTTTCTTTATTCCCAAACGTAGTGAAAGGCTGACACAGGCTGGAGGGATGCATGCTGCCCACACATCTGTTCAGAATTGTGGCATTTTCTCTAATGAGGAGCTTAGTGCTGCTAATGAGCACATACTATTACAGTTTTAATTATGTCACCACAATTACTATAAGCCAAACTAAGTGTTTGCATTTGTTAGAATATCAACACTTCTGAGTGAAGCTCTCTCACTGGATCCACCCCATCCATTGCCTCCTGTTCCTCATGTGTGGGCATATTGAACGGGAAAGAAAAAGTTTGTTAGTTTTTCTCCCTGAATGATTTGATTTAACTAGTTACTCACACAGATGGGCACGGTCAGTGTTGGCAGCGTCTGAGAGTAACAACTGCAGTGAGTAATGTTGAGAGTAGCATCTCTTTTTGCAACTAACAATAATAGTTCAGTACTGATAAATTATTTTTGACAAATCCATTAGTAACTCAGTCTAAGGTTGAAACATTCCCATCACAAATTCCTTCAGATTCCTTCACAACACCAGAGTTTTCCATTCACTGTGCCGTAAAACTGAGAAAAGCAGCAAATCCTCACGTTTCAGAACCACACAGCAGAGGAATGTTTGGCATTTAAATGATTAACAAAAGTCTTGCCAACATTACAAAAAAATGAATATAACAGGAAAAGGAGGGACACACTTTTGACTTACAAGCCCGACTGCTGAATTTTAATCACCTATTTGTGGCCTGACCTGTGAAATGTATATTCATGCTTCTAAAGCCATGAGCCTGTGAAAAAGAAACAGTATGAAACCTTGAACATTAGTGCTGCAGCTGTAGCTGACTTTAAAATAGCTGAAGCCATCACCAAGGATTATTCTGTCAGTGTGAAACATGTTTCCACATCATGAGTCTGACTGAAAGTCCCCATCAGGCACTTTTTTGTGGCAGTTTAGTAATATTCACTTCACCAATACATACACGCGTCAAATCAAGCAGTCATAAGACACAACATAATGCATTGAACTCTTTCACCGTACCTCTGTGTAGTCATTCATTTTGAGCCTGTTGTGTTGGACCATCGTGAATGATGCTTCTTCCAAGTTTGTAATTCTGTTCTCTTTCCGTTTAGTGTTTTCCTTGAAATTCTGAGATTACTGTGAAAGACCTCCCCAAACAATGTGTCCTGCACATTCAACTCATGCAGTGAAATATGGGCAGCGATACAAAAGTGAGAACAGTAGTCTGGCAGTAAGCACTGGGAGCTGAGCTTACACACATGCACAAAAAAAAAAAAGACCATCAACCAAGTGGCACATGATAATGTGTCTTGTATTTGGTATGTCACTGGGCATCTGGTTGTCATGGTTTTATACATTTGAATTATGTTGGCTTTTTTATGACTTTAGCTTTATTTGCATACAAGTCTTGCAGCCTAAATGACAAATATGATCCTTTGTCAGTGCCTTCAAAAGCAACCTTGACTGATCTTTCATATATATCTGCCACTTGCATTGTTAAAGGTCCCATATTGTATACAGTGAGATTTCCATGTTTTTGTGAACTGAACGCTTTGATACTTTAACAGTATTAATATAGAACCTTGACCTGCTTTATAATCGACAGAGACATGTACACAGCCTGTATTCAGAAACAGAACCTTAAAATGAGCCATCAGGACCTCTGTGACTTTGTGATGTTACAACAAAGCAGTCACCGCTCTCAGCTACGCCCCAAGCCCCGCCCACCTGGACCTACCATCCAGCCTTGCAGGATTTGGTTTCTCTGAGTGTTTACCTGAAATCTGCTATATTTTTATTCTATTTATTCTATCACATTCTATCAAAACAGTCAGCCAATCAGAAAAAAAGGTTCAGAGCCTCCTTTCTTCTGATTGGCTCGCTGGCCTGTTGTTGCTAGAGCTCCAGAAAGACGAGAGGAGTTGTAAAACTACACTGAAATGGTTTTTGATTTGGCACTTCAAACAAAACACTGTAAAAGTGTAAAATATGTGACCTTTAAGTTTAGGCAACTAAAATTACTTTGCTGAGATTGGGGAAGGATAGTGGTCGTCATGGTTACAAGATGGAGACAAGATGCAAACTTTGTCAAAGTGATATAATACTACATAACTACTACCATGACAACTGTCACAAGAGGTCCCTTGTCAGGAAAATGGAAACGTGTTATTTTTAAGCTCCTTACAAAGTGGTTTTATATAGTAGTAGTATTTCTCTTTAACATTAAATATTGACAATCAATCAATCAACGTTCATAAAACAGCATTGTTAAGAGTTTGATACTCTTCTGCTTAATCAGACTGGATTGTGTGGGCATGGGTTTATTACATTAGATCCCTCAGCTGCCATCATATGTATTTTGATTCAAGTATCGCTAAATTCTGATTGGTGCATAAAAACGCAACATCACCTTTTTCCAGCATAGTGAAAGAGAGGTTAGACAGAAATACTAATGCAGAAATGTCCTATGGGAAATAGCAGAAAAATGTGAGTTGATGTATGAGCCCATTGCTCATAATAAAGAGCTGAATTTAGAAGTTAGGTCTTCAGGGCTTCTAGCAAATGACATCCACATCAGGAGGAACATCTGGGTATAATTTGTGCAAAACGTGTGCAAAATTTATGTCTTATATTCAATTACCATGTATGGAGACGGTGCTTTTATTCTGAAGTCTTATTGCTGTTGCTGCAAGTGGAATTTATGAAATAGGTATTTTATTTTCCCCCATTTATGATATTTTCCTCCATATTCATACATCCAGGGTCTCCAAAGACATAACCAGTTAACTAATATACTATAGTTGATTTGTCAATGTAAAACGAGCCACTTAAAGTGTATTAAACAGAAATAATTAAATTCACTCTGCTGCACATATGGACTAATTAATCACAGGCCTAAAGTGCTAAAAGTATATATTGCTTTTTACAATCCTAAATGGGTGGACATAACCTACGCTGCTTCTTACCTTTACTGATTACCAGCATACCGCACTCACGCGCACACACACACACACACACACACACACACCACACACACACACACACACACACACACACACACACACACACACACACATCATCCATGATGTCAACTCCTCAGCCTTTACAGCAGGCTCGCCTCACAGTGGCCAGCTTAAACGTCTCGGTTTGTGCTGATCTTTTGACATCAGCACTCATATCGATCAACGCAGCTCTCTGCCTCCCTGCACAGAAGCCAATAACTTCTGTCTGTGTGTGTGTGTGTGTGTGTTTGCCTGTGGGTCCACAGGAAAGCCGGAGTCAGTAAAGTTCCCGGTATTTGTGATTTTATGGGCCTGTGAAGACTTTCAGCTGTCACTCCTTGACAGGCTGAGTCCAGATGTGGAGCGCTGTGGGAGTGAAGGCTGAAGACTCTGGTGCTGCGGCCGATTTATTGGCTGCAGCTATTAGAGAATCAAACTATCTGCCTCATTCAGTTCACTGGGCCGAATAATCGATCGACGTTGATTGTTAAAAATAAAACAACCTCACTTTGACCACACTGCACTTCCTAAATGTCATCAGATTAAATAGTTTCTATTGTGCTTTAATCATAATAGGGGGAGGAAATCAGTAAGTTTTGTGTATCTTTATAGCTGGGGAATTAAGCCTCTGCCAGTGTCTAGGAAAGATAAGGAGTAGCTACAGTAACTGGATAAAACAGCAGATACCAAGACCAAAATAAAATCTCTACACTGTTTCATAAATGTAATGCTTATTTCTATATTTCATGGATCCCCATCAGGCATGAACATCATGTCAGATCAAAACAGATAATTCAAGTTTTAATACGAATGTAAAACAATGCACAGACAGCTCAGATTTAGGGCTATTATTTTCAGTTTTCTAACAGTGCATATGTACTTTTTGCGGTTTGCGTATCCTAAAATGTATACATGTTTCAAACAGACATGCTTTAAATGGGTGCGTGCTGGATATTTATAAGCCCCAAATTCCCTCCAATATCCAGCAGGGCAGTTGCTGAGAGACAGCTGTAGGCACCAGACCAGCACGGCTTGGCTGAAGCTCTTCTAAAAAGTCACTTTTCCGAGCGGACTTCCATCCAGCACTTCTCATTAAGGCCTGCCTTTTTCCACAGGGGGTGGCTTTCATGGCCACACAAAACCTGCTGGTGTAAAGACGCTGACATTCAAAAATAACCAATTAACCTTTTTTTTTTTTAAAGGTTTTTCTCCAAGCAGATTATATTTCACGCCCTCAACAAATAGAGGATGTGGTTTCTACAAATTGGCTGTAAAAGGTTGTGGTTTCTATGAGACAACTGTTTGCATTTGAGATCTGTCAAGATTTGTTGTGAAGCTTCACTATAAAAGCTTGTGAGACATCACTTATAGTAGAGATCTAAATTGTCTCTAGAAACGCCAAAACACTTACAGTGCAGACAAATAACAGATAGCATATAGTCAATGTAAAAAACAAAAAACGGAAGAATTATTTAGTTATTAAGCAAAAATACTAAACATGATCTGGTTCCAGATAATCAGATTTGTGGATTTGTTGCTTTTCTCTGTTCTATATCAGGAGGAATTGAATGTTTTTATTTCTATGTTTTGAACTGTTGGTCAGAAAAAACAAGCAATTTAGAGAGAGAACAAAATAGAGTGAAGATTTATTTTAAAAAATCAGCATATTAATTAATTATGAAAAGAAACTATTTGTTTGACTTGACTTATTATCAGAAATGTTTTGAATTTCTAAAGTGATACTACCCTCAGCCTCCTTGTCATCGATTAACTTGGAAGGTATTTTCCTCCTTATACCAGGGCCTTTTCCAAGAAAATGCCACATATGCTCAAATTAAACTTATTTAATCTGACTCTTCTGCATTACAGTTCTTGAAATATAGTTCCTGTGTCCAGGCAAATCCCTGCTGCTGAAATTGCTAGGCAACATCTACATCCACAAATCAATGAGTACGTTTCACGTGGTTGGTCTCAGATTTTGAAAACCCTGATAAATTCTGAAATGGGAATTATTTATTTATTTATTTTTTTGCTTTAACGTCTTAAACACACTCAATTTCCAAGAATGCAGAGTAGTGCCCAATCCTGCTCCTATTATTAAAGCTGTCCTTCCAGCAAAGATAATGTTGTAGCACTCTCTTACCTCCACACACACACACACATACACACACACACACACACAGGCTGCGTTTCTCTCTCCCACCCTCTGTCTGTCACACACACATTCAGAATTGTTCGCTTTCTATTGCTCCCTCTATTTCCCTGTCACAATATCACCGGTGGCTTCTCCAATTTTCTTTATTTCATGTTGGTTATATTTCCTCTCTCTCTCTCTCTCTCTCTCTCTCTCTCTCTCTCTCTCTGTCTCTATGCTTTTCCCTGCAGCAGTCCGTCAGACCCCACAGGCTGTTAGCTTTACTGTAGCTAACATAGCTAATTATAACAGGCTTCTCTTTTCTTCCTCCTACACTTAGCCGATTTGAACCCAAATGCCAAGCACAATTGAAATTAAATTTGTTTTCACAGAGAAGCGATTTATCTATTTCATTTTATTAGTTTCACACAATAACCCATAGCTCAAAGCTCTTCTGCCGAGCCAAGCCGCCGCTGCTCTCTTTACCTACAATTTAAAACTGGAGCATTAATTCAAAGTGCATCAAAGGTGTTTGGTTACACTGAGCGGCTGCTAAAAGACTACACCCGCCAGCCAATCGGAATCAAGAATTCTCAGTGAGAGTGATAGACACTTCAATCAATAGACATGGCGGCCTGCGCTGCTGCACTGATGTATGTTACAGGCAGTTCCTCTTGTGGATAAATAAGAGTTCTATATGTCGCTAATCCCATTGATCTGGAATCTATATACCTAATCATGTCATTAGCTCTAACTCAGGCCCTTCTCCTTTTTCCTAATAAAGTGGCCCGCAGTCAAAGCGTGAGCGAGCTGTCCATCTTCATTCCCCTCTTTCACTGCTATGCTTGAGTAGGTCATGGGCTCGCTGGACCTCAGTTACTACATCCCTCACAAATCCAGACAGAATAACTGGAGCTAACAAAATTGACTGCTCATTTCATTCCACTTTTTAATGGATACTGCCCCATTTAAGCTGTATTTTGCCATTAATGGTGTGATATTAAGCGGTTGAGCTCTATTTTCCATATATCTTGTAACTGTTGTACAGTATAGTGCGTATTTAGGACTGGCTGCTCCTCCTATCTCCACATGTGTGTGCAGTTCCAGTAGTAGTAAAATAAGCTTTTATCATAAATCAGCCGGGGTTTTTTTTTGGTTTTTTTTTACTGCCCTCTTTCTCTCTTACATGCTTTTGCAGTGAGTTAAAATTATAGCTGACTCCAATTTTCAAATTAATGGGTGTAAAATAATGGGTTTTAAGTGTGTAAAAGGTACTTCATTTCAATATCGTAATACCAGTGTGTCCAATTAATCACCGTTGCATGATGGGGCCCTGTGACTGGTAATATGTCACATATTACTGTGCCCTGAAAATATTTTTAATTTTATGTGCCTTAAATCTGAGTGAACACACTCAATAATGTAATATATCACACATGCTGCCGTGCCATACGATTCTGCTTGCCTAAGCTCAGTCACACATCACGCACTTTAAAACCCTTGGCTTCCATGTCAGGGAGGAGACAGTCAAAGCGGGGAGGGAGAGCAGGAGGTGGGGGTTGGAGGAAATAAAGTGCATATCTGAAGCTTTAAGGTCTATAAAAATACATAATATCATATATAATACTGTTATTTATCTTCAGACTAAAGCCTCTTAGGTCTGTGGCGATGAGTCTTTCCCTGAATCATACCTCATCTCTGAAGATTATACTTTCCATATACACTGATCAGCCACAACAATAAACAGGTAACTGGTTTTAATACGGTGTAAATATATATTCAAGTTTATTAGATCACCAGAATGCACATTGAGGACATTGTTATTCAGTGGAAAGAAGTGGAAATGAATGGGTAACAAAAGCTATATACATGTATAGAATGAGTGCATATCAAAAAAGTTGATTTTACTTTCCTGCCAGTCAATAACCTTGAAAAGCTGCTGCAAAAGAAACACACCCCTTTCCATTTAATGTGTGTAACGTGTGGTACAGTAGACCATTTAATAAGAAATAGTAGATATATTTTGTTTTCTTGCGCACTTTTCATTTCTTTGAAGTGCCCCAGCGTGCGGCCTTAGCACTGTTGGCCAACCCACTTGGGCACTCTGGGTAATAGCCTTTGCATCAGTGCTCAGAGCACCATGCATTCAAATGAAATATCAACTTGTCGCACCGCCAAGGAAGACGACAGCTGACTCTGCTGGGCCTGCCAGAATCCACTCTGTCCTCGGGGGGGGGGGGGGATGGGGGGGAGCAGTCTCACTTTTATGGGATTTCAGGGAGGTTGCCATTGGAATCTGACCTTAGATGAGGTAATTGGGGAAAAGATGTATTTTAGGAATTATATAATAATTTAACTTGTGCTGTTTACTACATTTGCAATGCAAGCTCGTTTTAGTTGGCGTTTAGTGTGAGTGTAACTTTCAGCAATCTTCTCCCAGTCGGTGAGAAGTGGAGCCTGGGGGGATGCTGGAGCACAGAGCCTGTTCTTTAATTGATATTTATTGGCTGCAATTGCGTCTTTATCAAATGCAAATTGTTGAAGTGTTATTCGTAGCGCACAATAAAATCAATGTGCTCCAGTTTGCTTCGAGGCATAACCACATACCATGTCCTTCTCTAACAGTGCTGTTCCACAAGTTCAATCAATGGCATATCTTTGTGTTGAAAAGTGGAGAGGACATGAGGGCTCAGATGAAAAAAAAAAAAGATTTTTAAACAGCGCCATTTTAAGCAATATAATGGGGGGATTGGTTTGGTCAGAGATGATAATTACAGCAGGGGAAACATTGCATAATGATGCATCAAAAGGCCTGACAAAAGGGTTGACAAAACAAAAATACTCACAAAAGTAACACTCATGCATATAAATCACATCAACAGCTGCAACACCATGTCAATCAAACAATGCCAATATCACATCTACCTACGCACCAGCACGTTAGTCAGCCCAGCGATAGCAAAGTCCAAAATCACTGCTCTAAAATATGACAAAATGGAAACAACTGAAGGAATAACGTTAATGTTAGCTAAACTAAAGATAACAAATCAACCTCACCTTTAGATGTTAAGTTAAACTTGTTTCGATGCTGCATACTTTTTTAAGGTTACAGCCACAGAGTTCACAGGAGTTCGTAAGTCAAGTTCAACCAATCTAAACCTTTTAATTATCACATGAAACCTTATGCTGTTATGCAGTGTTGTGCCAGTTCATACTTAAATAGAACTAGTTCAACGTTCAGTTCATACAGATGAATAATAGTTAATTTTTTTTTTAATTTTGAACTAAGTTCACAGTACCAAAAATGAACTAGTTCATGTTCATTTGTTCTGTTTTTTTTAAATAAATAAAGGCCGATATTCTTTTTCAATAGAACCTCCTTCTACCCATCCATCACCAAATCATTGCCACTCCCAAACTAAATGAATTATTGTACACCACTGAAGAATTACAGGCATGAGTTACATTTAAAATCTGTATATAAATATAATCCGTCTGAGGCTTCACTTGTTGCTCATAAAACTGCTTCAAATGCTCAAACTGGCTTCAGCAGTGGTAGATGTGTCTGTACCGTCTGTAACGCTAGCACCAGCTAAGCTGGGCCGTGTCCATGGAGACGCCATGTGACGTGCCTTAAAATCGACGTAAACTGATTTCGTTCAGTTCAGTGCTCACTAAAAATATGAATGTTTTCAATTAACGCCGTTCATTGAACACATTCACACACAACACTGCTGTTATGGCTGTTTGTCATGTTCACAGAGAGAAAATGGAAACTTGTACATGAAGAAACTGTGTGAAGGATTTGTTAAAGTTACTGATCTTTGGGTCATGAATCATTAGGGTAAGGGGGACTCATTTGTTTCTTATATATTCACATTGCATTGCAAAATTATAATTCTAATTTCTTGGTGCAAGCTATTTTTGCAGGATAAACGGTGGTGAGGACATATCCCCAGTGTAAATTACACCTATGAGTGCATTGCATTGGGCTTTGCTAACACAAATTATAACTCAAATCTGTCATGGTTTGCCATGGCAGACACTTTTTGTTAGAGTTTGTTTGGACTTTCATCACTTCCTATTTTATTTTGTAGTTGGTTTCCTTGTGTGTCTAAATGTTTTTAATTCCTGTCTTGGTCCTGTTTCTCTGTGTGGTGATTGTCTGCCCCGCCCTAATGTGTTTCACCTGTGTTCAATCACCCTTGACTCCCTTGTGTCTATATAGTCTTTGTGCTCCCCTTTGTCTGTGTCGGTTCGTCTGTTCATGTCTGGTTTGTCCTCGGTCCGTTCATGTTGCCTGTTCTGTCGGCTGTGGTATCCCGTGTCTCCGGTTGTTGTTCCTTGTGTGCCCTCGTGCTTCGTTTTCTTGTTCTGTTGGTTCACCCATTTTGTAAGTTCTTCAGTTAATAAACATGTTTGCACCTCATTCCCCTGTATTGGCTGCGTTTGAATCCAAACCCCAAGAAATCCTGGGGAGTAGGCTACGACTGCAATGTGAAATAGGTTGCATAAAGCTTTCTATGGCTGGAGAGGGAGCTATGTGTGACCTGAGAAATTGTCTTAAGTGACGTCATTTGAGTCAGCATTGGTTGGGTCTGAATACTACTGAAGTTTAAAAAATGAAAATACTAATAAAAAAATGTATAGGATTCATTCTAGAATTATATACTGTAATTATAAAATCTATTTGCATAAGTTTAATTACATATTCAATTTAAATCAAGTTACCAACATTCTAGATGGATATTTAGCCACGGTCTTACCGGGGATGCAGTTTTTAGACGATTTCAGGAAACCTTTGTTGCCTGAGTGACATAGTTAGATATCTTGCAGAAAGTTAGTTACTTAGAGGTGGTCGATCTGGCCAAAAACTTATATGACAATCTCTTTTGGTAGAATCTCAATCCACGATCTGACTCACTGCATCCTGTTTCTGCTCTGATTTTATTGTGAAAGTCCTGACTGGAAGTTGTGATTCATATCTTTCCACCGCTTTGATGTTTCTTTGGGATGTTTGTCCACTCGCCCCGACAACCAATCACACTTTTTGCTTAGTTCTTATGGAGTATTCATTTGGGCAGTGCTACTATTTGTTTATGACGAGACTATACATAAGTGTTGTAATTAGAAAGTTCGGTCACTGCCCTGGCTCGTCCTGCTTCATGATTCCCTCGGCCCATGGATGGACTGTAACTCCGCTGTCTCGAACTGCAGCTGGTGATGGTGGTTCTTGTCCTGCTCAGGTGGAGAACTGGTACATGTGCTGCTGTCACCAGCTGCGGTTAGCGGGCTAGCTGTTTAACAGTTAACAACGGGCTGGTTAGCAGGGATTGATCCTTTGAAATCAAATATCTAAATAAAGCCATCAGTATATGATTCAGCTGAAAAGTAGATCATATACCAAAGTGGGATCGTCAGACCACCCACCCCTAGACTCCTTCCACAAAGTTCTATGACAAAAATAAATCTCTGTAACATGATTGTAAAACTTACAGCCCTCTGTAGAAAACAAACCCAACTGCCAGTCATACTTAAGTGTATAACAAATGAGAAAAACATACTGTATTTTAGATTTGAAAGTTTCTTCGGAACAGATTTACCTTTGTGATAATTACACTCAAGTTTACTTCTATGTCGATGTACTACAAGTTGTTCAAATCTCCAAGATTTAACTACTACAAGATATGAAATCTTCAAAGCCCTGCAGCTCTGATTGGTCATGCTCTACTAAGAAGAGAGAGCCAGGTAAACAGATGTGTGGGGCTTACCACATGAGATCAAATCTCTTCTGAGGGGGAACAGATTTGATAGCAGTGCCTGCGTGAACTGAGATTGCAGTATTTTGCTGATATTTTAGGTTTAGAAATTAATATCTTTTCTTCAAATAACCTTTTCTGTCTACTCCTAATTTTGCCAGTTTTCAATTAATGATGATACCAAGACATACATCTTTTTATTTCTATTACCCATTGGTTACTCATAATAGTTGTGACTAGGGGTGGGCGATATGGCAAAAATATCATATCATGATTTTTTAAAAATAAAATCACGATTTCGATTTTATCACGATCTTAAATTGGAAAAAGAAAAACAGACAATTTAGACCAAAGAACCTTTCTTAACAGATTTTATTTCAAATAGTCGCAGTTTTGCCTGCATGTGCAAACAACGTAAAGTTTAAGGTAAACAACAACAACATTCTAATAAAGTGCACTCTTGCAAAAGTAGTAACAGAAAGTAAAATATCAATCAAAGACATTACTGACAGTCATTTAAACAGGATTTATTTATCAAAACACTAAATAGCTTATTGATCAGTTGCAGAAAATCCAAACCAATTCCATATAATGGAGGTGGAATTTTTTTTAGCAACCAACTACGTTTGGCTTTCAACCATGTGCTACCGCTACACACACAAACAAGGAGGCGGGTAGGAAAGCGCGTCACTGTCCGTAATTCGCTATGATTGGTCGGTCAGGTTGACGACGTCAATACGTCTGGTGCGTCAGTGCATCAGCATAGAACTGCAATTTATAGAATGTGCCCTAGACGATCCCACGATCTCTGCAGTTTGAAAGATCGTCTTCACGTTGTAATCCTTCACGATCTAATATCGTCATATCGCCCACCCCTAGTTGTGACTGACAAAAAGGGGGGTATTTTTACACAGTGTACCTGTTTGTGCAACCTCTGATGCATGAAAGCAGAGGTAAACCTAAGTGGTGCCTGCACATAACACCACATTTAATGATTGAATAATCAATCCGTACTAAAGTGAAAGTCTCTCTTCATTCTGAGCTGTAAAACCTCCCATGGGAACCCAGTGTACACATGTCCAGTGGATTTCTATTACTCCTCTGTCTATGCAGAAATCCAGGCTTGAACCAATGCATGCTAATTAACGAAGCTGTCATGTGGAGAGCCAGTGGCTGAATTCTGTGGCTTTCTATCACATTGTACAGCCTAGAGTTTTCTGCCACATCAAATATGCCAGGATCGTTCTTTCTGTGTTTTAGAGCATGATCTGAGATGTAGTTTGCTTTCCCAGCGGGTTCACAACAGACCCTTCTAAATGCTCCAATGAGATTATCATTTAAGGAAAACTGATGAGTGTGTATGGTGCTATGGATACTTGGCCAGATCAGGGAGTACCTAATGGAGGTGATGGAAGTGGTGGTGAATCTATTGCTTTGAGGACTCAGGGGGTTTATTTATAGCGCACATTTTCATATCGCGTGTATCTTAACTCATTGTCATATACCCACCATCATTAGACCTGATTTACCTCCTCTTCGCCTAACTTCCTCAAGCTGCTCTACTTTTTGATTGCACTCTGGCATATTCATGAAAATCTAGCAAGATTTTGCATTATGTCTCTTTTGACTTCCAGACTTTTAACTTTGCATTAAACATAAAGTTTAGCACAACATTTGAATGTCCTTGTGGTTGTTAGAAGAAAATCTCAGAATTACCAACAGTGACTAAATTTCAGTACCCTTTAGTATGGTTGCCATTTTAGCTACTACTGAACTTCTACACTTAAAGAAAATCACATGGATTTATCCCATGTGATTATTTTGACAACAGGTGCACATGAATCATGTTTTGACATTTTGTTGTGCAGCCTCAGCAGAGCTCTTTGGTCTTGAAGTCCTTTCTAGTAGTCACATGGAACCTGTCACCAGGGCAGATCCGCTAAGTTTTGTGCAATATGGTATGCACTAGTGCACAGATGCTAATTAAATGTTCTGTAAACAACTGTGACTGCCACTACATGTTGCACTAGACCACCAACATCTCAGACCAAAACAAATGCTCCCCTTTCCCTTGTTCCCAGCACGGTTTTATGTAAGGGAGGGCGACCACTTAACACACAATAAGAAGCAAGACTGAGTTAGCCTGTGTACATGAGAGCCAAAAAAAACTATCCAGTCACAACTGTTAGCCCTCACTAACATTGCTGTGATAGCATTGCTTCACAGCAATGATGGCGCTAGGCTTGATAGCAATAGCAATATTTGCAGAACAAATTCATAATACAGGTAACAGCAAGTTAGCTGTTATCGACTATAACCTATTGAATCATGCCTACTGTAGCCAGTCACTAATGAAAACAGACATGTAACATTAAGTAGCCATCATGTTACTTACACATAGAGGAGAAGAAAAGACAGTTCTGAGTCAAGACGGTGCCCTTTAGCAGCTCGTAGGGTTCTCCATCTCTGTAAAGG
This sequence comes from Seriola aureovittata, assembly GCF_021018895.1. NCBI lineage: Eukaryota > Metazoa > Chordata > Actinopteri > Carangiformes > Carangidae > Seriola > Seriola aureovittata. Next base: position 6,374,894 of record NC_079381.1, read on the forward strand.
GCCAGACCAGTATTGGCTCCACAGTCAGACAGGGGAATAAATTCAGTCTTGGACTCATCCACGGGGACCTCCCACACAAATGACACTGACAGAGCTGGTAAAAACTTGGATAGATGGTTTGACAGGTCACTGGCAACCAGGATTTTAGCCAGTAATTCCCATGGCCAGTCCAGTCTCTGAGCCAAAAAACATGGTTTCTTCAATGGAGGAAATCAGCTTTCACCTGAACACTGTGCCATCTCACCTGTGGGTGGTCCCTGTGTCTTTCTAAACATAGAGAGGGACTCACATGCACATGCTGCAGGCACGGATACCAAAACAAAAAACAGAGAAACCCAGATTACAACACACACAGAGGGGGTGTGACTTCATTCTCTGTTCAGGATGCCATGACTACACTATCTTAACATAGAAAATTGTTTTTTGCTGTTATAGTATTGTTTAAAATATCGTTTACAGAACCTCTAATGTTACACAGGAGCCAGGAACTCTTCCTTATTGTTCTTTTCTTTTGTTCTTCATCAACTGTAAAATGTCAATTGCGACAGGTCAAAGTGTATTTTTTGTGCTTGTTTGGCTGTTTCAAGACTTAATACAAACCTGCCTGTACAGCGGTATGGAGTAATTAATAATGAATATAGCTTGTGATTAATGCAGATCATGTGCTACGCTGCATGGTTGCTACCCATTTTAGCATGAAATTGTCACAGTGTTGTGTGGCACCCTCCGAGTTGTGGAATAATGGTGCATACTAATGTGCTCTGCATACTATATGCCACAGCAGGTGAGCACAAAGAAATGATGCCATATATTAAAGCTATATATGAATCTTTACAGTTGTCATCAAAGAGCACTTAATATACTGTTTACTTTCAGCTGTCTGAGGACCAGTCAATGAGAATGCATACTGTATATGAAGATTATGATGCATTTGATTTTGAAATTTACACATCCACCATAATTATAGTCTCTCTCTGTCTATATATCTTGAATAACATCTGTGTTTCCAAACTGTTCTATAAATATAGACGTCTCCAAAATTCATGTATCATGTAACACATCGCACCAGTAATATGATGCATTTCAGTTTGTATTCATGTCATTCACTTGCTGTCATTTTATAAACCTTGTCCAAAGTCAAACCAAATCAGAACATTTGGAGTGTGTGTGTGTGTGTGTGTGTGTGTGCGTTTGTGTTCCCTTGTACTGGTCTTGTGAGGGCTAATTTCAATTTTAGACATTGAGAGTGAGGACATTTATGGGAAGCGGGGACATTTTGTCCACAACTGACCTCTTCAGAGGGGCTGTTTGGGGGTTTGGAGTTGTTTTAATGGCTGAGGCTAGAATTATTTTTACTGTAGGTTAAGATAAGGGTTTTGGGGATATGTATGCAGTAGAGGTTGGGGATGCACTGTGTCAGTGAACCTGCTCACAAGTGCAGTAGTACAAATGTGTGTGTCATAGTCAGCTCCCTCTGGGCAGCTAACGTCAGGTCAGTTTTTCATATCTTATATTTAATTATCCATTTCTGTATCTGATTTCTTTGTTCTGTCAGTGTGTGGTATTGACAGCCCATATGTGAGAGGAGAGATAGGTGAAGGTGCTTTGTTCATATACACTTGCAGCCTGAAGCTTGTGCAATAACAGCACTTTAAAAACATTAAACGTGCTGTAGTAAATACAAAACATTGACTTATTAACTAAGAGGACACAGATAATTCAACCACCATCTAATGATTACATAAATATACAGAAAACATCTTACAATGTAATAAATCTCTCTCTTTCACACACCCACGCACATACACAGACACACAACCACACAATTATAATCTCCGCAATTAAACAAAAGACGTTGTCCCACCCCACGATTAAAAAAACTCCATGCATGTTGCAGCATTTATTATTAGAAAAGACTCGACCTTACATTTCCCTGTAATATAAAAATCCTAATTAGATTTCTGTTGCAAATACTGCTCTTCACATCTCCACAATGCTGCCTGTCGTCCCTGCCTCTACTCACTTCCCACTCACAAGCACTGCTATTTCAGCCGGTCCGAACAAAATTAACACCCTCCCCCTCCCTCTGTGCCATTGTAGGCTAGCACTTCACTGTTAATTGTCAAATCTGTGGCTGTTAGCAGCAAAGCAGCTGCACAAGAGCAGACAGATGCCCGAGGGGCGGCTAAAGTACATTCGAGAGCAGCATAGACGTGAGAAATGAATATCGGTAGTCTGAGCGTTGCTCAGAGTGAGACTGGTAGAGAGCCCTGGGTCAAGGGTGTGTCCCTTGACATATTGTGCAGTCAAAATCCATTAGGTCACCGACACATCTTTCAAAGTGTTAGATCTGTACTGCATGGTGTAAAATTTGAAATCAAACTAGATTGTAAGGTTATAAGGCTGACTGTCAGCTTTAATTTAAGGGTGTTTTTACATTAGGTGACTCACTCTGCTTTAAAAAAAAAAAAAAAAAAAAAAAAAAAAAAAAAAACATGACTGCCTTGCCTGAATGGGTAGAATCCTGGTCCTGCTGCTTTGCCCATAAATTTAAGGGCTATGTATGTGAAGAGGGGCTATGTATGTGAAGAGGGGCCATGAGTCCCTGAAACACCCTTAAGGCAGAACCTTAAACTTGTCAGTCGTTGCATTTACAGGGATTGTAAAGGTTAAGGTTGTCACTGATTGAGATAACATGATATTTATATTCATAGACATTGAAGTTTTAGTTCTAAATTGCTCTATGTGGATTTGTTAGAGGCAAGCTGCAGTTGTTCAGTAGTCAGGTTAATAGGCTAATCATTACAGTATAAAAGCCTTCAAGTATTTCGTGAGGGTGGAACTGTACAGTATATGTTTATGCAAATTTATCTGATGCATCTGATTTCCCTTTTCAAACCAACAATAGGGGTGAAAGGGATCTTGCACATAGTGTCAAAACTTCAAAGCTGAATGTGGGGGGCTTGAGCTTCACCTGAGAAAACAGTACTTTCACATGATCCCCTGAACCTTCTCAACTCCTCGGAGTTCTTAGTTGTTTCACAATTAAGCAGCGAATCTATTGGAATCTTCACCCAGAACAGATGTGTGGAATATTTGTCCAGATGTTCATTATCTTTGAGAAGTCTGTGTTCAGAATACTAATATGTTTGAGGACAGCAACAGTGTATAGTGAACTTATGCACTTTTGCAAAACCCAGTGTTGTGACCTGTGATTATATACAGACAAATGAAAAGATGACATGGGAAGCATAGATTGTGATTCTTGCTATAGCTAATTTAAGAGTCAGTACCATTACCAGCATTAGTAATTTTCCAAAAACATATATGTCCCCACTGTGTTATTACTGATGATAAGAGGAGAGGGACTCACATTGTCACTGGTGGGAGGATGCTGACATGTAATTCTTCACCCGAGTATAGGAGGAAGAAAGAACTTTATCTATGAGATCTGTATCTTTTAATGTAGCGGATTTCATATTTAGGCCTTTTTCAACTGCAACTGCAACTGCATTCATGATGTTTTCCAGAAGATTGTTCTCTTTTACATAACCTTCATCTATTTATTTATTTTTATTATTATTCAATTGATTCAGCTCTTCTGGCAAGACTTTAAATGATTTCTCACAAGTTGTGAATCAGTTTTGCGATGCTGAATTTTTGTTTTGTCCATGGTTTATTTGCAAATACTTCCTCAAAATGTGATTTAATCTTTAGTAAATTCCTGTCTCATATTCTCTTACAGGTCCACTGCTGTGTGATGGACGACTGACACACCTCCTCTTTCCTCTCCTCCTCCTCTTGCGGGCTCCCCTGCTGTTCAGCTTTGGCGAGCGCACCTGCCCCAATAGCTGCAGATGTGAGGGGAAAACTGTCCATTGTGATTCATCTGGCTTCATAGATGTACCAGAAAACATCTCAATTGGCTGCCAGGGCCTCTCCCTGCGCTACAATGAACTGCACACCCTGCTACCATATCAATTCGCCCACCTCAGCCAGCTTCTCTGGATATACTTGGACCACAATCAGATTTCAGCTGTTGACAGTCGAGCATTCCAGGGGGTCCGCAGGCTTAAAGAGCTGATACTGAGCTCCAACAGGATCAAATCCCTGCACAATTCTACATTCCACGGGATTCCTAATCTTCGCAGTCTGGACTTGTCCTACAACAAACTGGAAATCCTGCAGCCAGGTCAATTCCATGGCTTACGCAAGCTGCAAAACCTACACCTACGCTCAAACGGTCTCTCCAACATCCCGATTCGAGCGTTCCTCGAGTGCCGAAGTTTGGAGTTTCTTGATTTGGGCTACAATCGAATCAAGGCTCTCACCCGCACCACCTTTTTGGGCCTACAGAAGCTGATGGAATTGCACCTGGAGCACAACCAGTTCTCACGGATCAACTTTTTTCTGTTTCCGCGCTTAGCCAACCTGAGATCACTGTATCTGCAGTGGAACCGCATTCGGGTGGTAAACCAGGGCCTTCCCTGGACTTGGTATACGCTGCAGAAACTTGATCTTTCAGGAAATGAAATCCAGACCCTGGACCCAGCTGTGTTTCACTGCTTGCCCAACCTTCAAGTCCTCAACCTGGAATCCAACAAACTGTCTAACGTGTCTCAGGAGGCGGTGTCGGCATGGATCTCGCTGACCTCCATCAGCCTTGCTGGGAACATGTGGGATTGTGGGACTGGCATATGCCCCCTTGTGGCTTGGTTGAGAAATTTTCGGGGAAGTAAAGACACCACTATGATATGCAGCAGCCCAAAGTATCTCCAGGGAGAAAAAATCATGGAGGCCACGAGGAACCACGGTATTTGTGAGGAGACTGATTACGTTCTGACTGAAACACCCTCACCAACGTCAGAGCTCATTTCTGAAGCCACTGCTGAACCAACCTTTGCCCCGACTAGCAGCTCTCCACCCATGCCACCAAGCAGCACCTTTGGTCCCCCCCCACCGTTCAGACCTCAACCTATCCCTCATCCTACTTTTCCGGGGCATATGAGCAAAAACCCTAGAGACTCAGTCGCTCGCACTCGACCCACTCACACACCACCCCCAGAGGTGGAGCACATGACTCTGCATAAGGTGGTGGTGGGCAGTGTGGCACTCTTCTTCACCATGTCCCTAATCTTGACAATTATCTATGTGTTGTGGCGGCGCTACCCGGGTGCAACCAGGTTGCTGCAGCAGCGATCCATGGTGGGGCGGAAGCGTCGCAAAAAGAGTCCAGAGCCAGAGCAGAACCTGAGCTCCCAGCTCCAAGAGTATTACATGAGCTACAACCCTGCTGCCACACCGGAAGCATTGGAGGTTCTAGGCAATGGCACTGGTTCCTGCACTTGCACAATTTCTGGCTCCAGGGAGTGTGAGGTATGATCCATCGCATCAGCCTAAAAATAAAAACTCAAAATCAAAATACAAAGGCTCAACACAGAGGTAAATCTTTTATCAAGTATTCCCTCTAAAAAGACACTGTTGAATCCCAGCTAAGCACCCCTTGATTTTTTGTTCATAACACGCTTGACTTCAAATGTTAGATGTCTCCAATTATTCAGGTTTTTATTCTTAAATTGAACCTAAAAGTGGAAACTCGAAGACAGCTAATCTGATCCAGTGGAAGCAATCTACACCTCGGGGTTCAGAGGATCGCAATATGACTATAATGCAATACTGACTTTTGTGTTCTCTGAGATTAATAGAGTGTGGCTTTAATTGCTGCTCTGCAACACACTATTCATCTCGGTATTATTTGTTATCTAAATTCTTACACCTTTTCAAAATCGTTGCTCATGGTGAATCCACTAAGGGGGACCGTGACTAATTGGACACCGTCTAACTATTTCACAGACACCACTCCACAGCAGCATGGCATGGCTCACACATGTTGAAGGAATATGTGTGGCGTTTGTGTTTGTATGTGTGTTTTGGGGGAGGGGAGGATGGATGTGTGCACTGCTACATTATACGCAGAATTTATTTTGCTGGGAATATTCATTTTATTTTATCAGTGCTAACTTTCAGACTGCCATAACTCTATTACGCTTGTTGTAAGACACAACATTATCAGTTTGTGCAACATCCACAGCAAGTGTTGATGAGGTGCACTGGTATGGATCAGAAGCTTTGCTTGAATTGCAGTGTTTAAAATGTCTAATTAAACAAAGAACTTGTTCATTACAAGGCTGAACATCAATTATAGGACACTAAGGTTTGTGATGTAGACTGTAACCGCCCTTCGGTGTTAAACTGAGTTTTGTCTGGAACAGTGCGCACCTCCTCAGCTGTGTGGGGAGATTTAATGTTAATCTTACAGACCAACCCAAAAATCTTATGATTTGGCTTAAATGTGGATCTCTCGTGGCGTGAAAACTCAGAATCATGGGTCATAATTGTATAAATAATGCATAATTATGACAGCTTCAGCAATGGGTCTAGAAAGGTAATTAAAACACTGCTTGCTAAATATGTTGTTTAAAAAGATGTCAAATAAAAAGACGGCAAAATATCTGACACCAAAGGATCTTATACCACCTCAAATAGCAATTTATCTTCTTATTGCATGAAATAACAGTTGCTTTGACTCCTTTTCATAGAGACTCAAAATCTACGTTCTGAACATAGCGTTCAAAGCCTTCATTATCTCACTATTGTGAAGTTACAGTATATTATACAAATGGCAATTAGAAAAAGATTTACTACTTACATGAACATTTGAAATGAATCTTCCAGACAAATTACTGCCCGGGCAATTAACGCAAGTATCAAAACGGACAATTAGAAGCTCTCACTCTCATGTTGGTTCATTTGGTCAATACTTTCCACAGCGCATACATTCATGAACTGTCCCCTTAAAAAAATACTACCTCGTGTTCAGTCACGTGCCGCCGCCCCATCCAACTAACATTAGTCTGCGTTCATTTAAAGCGAAGCTGGTGATATGGATGACACCGATCCTCTGGCGCTCTGAACACGCTGCACGGTTTTGCGTGTGCGCGGCGGCTGCATTGCTAACATGCTGCAGCTTGCACGTGTGTGTGTGTGTGTGTGTGTTTGTGTCCAGACAGGCTGCGTTTCTGCTGCCAGCTCTATCTCTGTACATTGAGTTTGCCTTGGATAAGGCCGTCCATACTCAAATGTTGGATTTCTTTTCATTATAAACCTGATTAACCTTTTTTACCCTTGTTCAGAGCAAGACACACACACACACACACACACAGAGAGAGAGAGAGAGCACACGCACCGATAAAATACTGCCCTTCACTTGTTATTGACATAATATAATTATAGTCTGCATAGGGTTTCTGTTATGACTATGTAGTTCATGTGGCATCCACTGTCTCCACAAGTAGTTGCTAAAATGGTAAAACAACGATTTAAAAAATATTTATATATTTTCATGTCTAGGACAGATTCAGATACAGCCAAGACCAGTGCTCCCAATTCCGTGGGGCCACCAAAAAATAATGTTTCTGAGTGTTTTAAAACTAAATGATCTTTCAGTTCAGTCCTGAATGTTCGGTTGTTATCATTAGAATAAAAAGTGCTCTGAAAATGTATTATTAAGCCTCTGTATTGTTATGGGGTCGGATGTGGTGCCGCCAACGCGTTTGAGATCTTTTGAGTGGGCCATTAGTCGGAAAAGGTTGAGAACCACTGGCCTAGACATTCAAACCATAGTGAAAGGTGTCAGTTTTACGTAATATTACTTGTGTGTTGTCAATATTGCTATCAGCAGGACTTTTCCCTGTCTATTTTTGCTTTGAACCACGCGTTGCTACGTGTGAAAAACAGGTGAGACGCCGAATATCTAGATCACCTAACGCAGCCATGAGGAGTGAGACAACTATAAGTGCCAAAGTAATCGTTCATTAATCGCAATCGAGGTAAAAGTTTGAAATAATCCTGATATTTATTTGAAGTCATATCACCCAGTCCTACTGTATCTCACTGAAGTTTTTACTTCACCAAAAAAAGGCATTAAAGATAAAAGTATTCAACAGGGATAACTGATTATGTGCAGCGCAGCAGATATTTTATTTGATGGGTCCTGTCAGTATTGCAGCATTAAGTGAAGGTCAGATAAATTTAAAGCAAGTCAACCAAGTCAAGTCTGTTCTCTGAGTCAGAAGTCTCTGATATTGACAAAGGAGCACTTCCAGCTTTTACCTTTTCACATCTAATGGTAAAACATGTTCTCAAGCTTCTAACATGCAGTTACTGCAATATTTTGTCACATCCTTCTTCATGTTCTGTTATCAGACAGAAAGCTTGACACCTAGTCTACTTAAATGATAAGCCCCACCATTTACCTCTGTAATGGGACTGTAGGGTTTGTGGAGATTGTGATTATAAGGGTAATGTATAAGCAATCTGAAAAGGTAGTGGCAAAGAGCAGTATTCTGAGGTTTCACGATGCACAACTGAAAGAAATTGCCTGTAGAAAGTGCCTCAGTGAGGCATTCCCATTCATGAAACTGCAATTTGTGCTCACAATTTGTATGCATATGATTTCGTAAGGTAGCAGCTAATTAAGCAATCAGTCACTGTTTTCTAGGTGCTCTGTTCAAGTGAATGAGCACTTCAAAAGGTACAGTCCAGTGGTGGTTAAGGGGCAAAACCAGTGTTAAATTTAAAGCCAATTAGGCTGCTCTTCATGCAGAAAGTTTTGCCTCCTCTCAGCAATTCAGCAGTTCCACTTAACTTATTTCTTGTTTCAATTTCAACTCATGAGAAGGCGAAGAAGTTTAGATTTTTTTTAAAATTTTTTTTTAATGAAAAGTTTGCAGAGGAAAACTTTATGCTTCGAGATGAGGTGCAGCTTGATCTAAACGCCTATGCTGTGAAACTCCATTGTCATCCAAAAACTCATAAAAGAATGATCGTCTTTCTTTTTTTTTTTTTTTTAAATCACAGAACCAGGTTCATGAGCATGTTCACTGACATCTGCCCTGTTCTGAGAGCCACTCGCCAGAGAGCTGCAGCCTCCTCAGAATGAGCAAAGCTGGGGCTTGTGCATTGTGCATGCAAACAGAGAGCAAAAATCACTGTTATTGTTTGCTTGCTTGATATGTGGGGCTCATCAGAGACCCTTAAACTGCAAGTTGAGCAAGGCCATTATTTTCATTGTCTTGATTTTTGCAGTTTTGCAGCCAAAGTTCAGCTTAATTTAACTTTGACCCCTAATACGGTGACTGTCATGGCATCGGCGCGGCATTGACAGGAGGCAGAGGTTATGGCAGTGTCACTGTCACTGTAGAAAAGAACGTAGGAGGTTAATTTAGTGCGTCTCTGAATTCAAAGACTTATCTGCCTTCTTCTCTGCAATCCCTCTGGGACGTGGGTAAAAAACAAAACCATGGCAGAAAATTTATATTGTGATTATCTACATTTCAAAGTCATCTGTGGCATCCAAACTAGCTGCTTTCTAGAATGGGTCCAAAACATAAGAATGATATGATTGATGTCTTTGAAAAAAAAAAAAAAAAAAGAAACATAAATAAATAAGATTTGTTCCAAACCTGTCATTAATGTATAATAAACTTGAAGCTGCTGCCATGCGCTGTGCTAAATATAATATGTCATCAACAAATTCACATGATGGCACGCCAATTTATTTTTGAACCTGAAGACAGGCTGAGAAAAGGCTGTGAGACCCAGGTTTATGCTGTCTGCTGTGTTAGTCAAACATCTGGCACCAATACACAGCTTAACTGCAGTTTGCTGCACAACGAAAGTGCTGTTGTGGTTTTCTCACGGCACTGCAAATATTTCTGTAGCAATCAGCATCAGCAAGTATTGTCTCTAGCTACATAACTATAATCCAAATCTCATTATGCCAAAAACAATCTCTCCTTTTCAGCATCACTGATGGGTGTCTACAGTTTTTTTTTTTGTTTCGGGGGGGGGGGGGGGCTCTAGACTGTAGCTTATTTCAGGTGTTTAATAATTGAAAATCTGGCATCAGACTGGCTTACTTTGAAAGTGCCATCTTGCTGGTCGGCACAGCTGGCCGTGCCTTTCATTATGTCTCCGCACAAAGCCACCGGTCCCTGTGGACGGCAATGTGGAAGAACGAACGCCAGCACACAATTTTACCCTGCTGTAGCTAGGGGTTCTGTGAGGTATTGTCGAGAGCGGCACAGAATGGTGTCCGAGCCCGGCTGGAAAAAAGGGTTGAACAGTTCTCTGTCTCTTTCACTTTGGTTTTTTTTATAGGTTTAGACGCTGGGAACTCAAAAGCTCCTGCAAACCCAGGCGAGTGTTATCATTTTTACTCTGGCTGATTAGACTTCCGCTCAGGTTGAAGTTGGATGCAGCTATGTTTGCTGAGATCACCTAAATCCATTCACTAATGCTGCACTCACAACTGTGCAGAATATAAATATGAGCAGTTGAATGGGAAATACAGTTCTGGCTTTCTTGAGAAGAGGGGTTATTGGGAATTTCTGACAGCTACAATATCTTCCCACTTGGAGAAAAGAACAGAAGTATGAACAAACTGCTCCCGAAATAACCACAAAGCCATCAGCTCTGGCTAATCCAATGCTAATCCAATCAGCTATATTGTTTATATTTGGTAGGTTGGAATTATTAATTGTTTTAGTATTGAAATTGTGATTTAGAAGGGTGCAATTTTCAAAACACCAGAGCCAGAGTTGTGATTGTAACTCACATAATTAACAGTGGCTTAAAAATAGGGGTGATGGCAATACTGTGATTGATTCAAATCATCAATAGTGGTGGAGTTAATCTTCAAAGAAGGCAAGTGTCGGAGCCAACTCTGATTAGGCAGTCCAGAGTCTGTCAACGGATCTGTGTCCAAACAAAGTTCTGGATAACGATGGATTTGCCTTTAAAAACAGAGGCCAACACTTTGGTTTGACAGAAGACATTTAGCCTGTGGTGGCAGCCAGTAAATCACCGCAAACACTCTCATTTCATTATTGCTTTTAACTTGAAACACAAAGCCGTCTACTCCCACGCACTTTTCTCTGCTTCTTTCTGTTGGGACAGACAGTGACAGTGACCTAATTTCAATTTGCATTTCAGTGGACTTGAACTTCACTGAGTGGTTTGGCACAGAGGGCGCTGGAATAACAGCCTGGAAATGGTCCCACCTTCTCTATTCAGAATTGAATTGTGACACCAAGAATCAGAATCGAATTGAACAGGAACTCGCAGAGCCTTTTTTACATGAACCATCTAGTGCTAGAAACTGGTTTAACCATCCTGGAGTAAGGGTTGTAACAACTGTGTGTTTTGCCCATTCTGCTGTCACAGTGTAAGTGCAGCATTACTCAGTCAGAAAAATGTCAATCAAGCACAGTCCGCACACGCCCACACAGTCATTACAAGAGGTCTAATCAGAGACACAAGTGAAAACATTCATGTGGGTGAACCATGTCTAGCTTTCAAATATGACAATTAAACATTCAGTGGTATAGTATGGTTTCAATATGAACATGTTAGATCACACCATTTTATCGTCCACTATTGCTCGACTCAATAGTCAATTTTTCTATTCAATGACTAATGCTGTACCGTAGATCTATCCAAGCAATACTATTTATATACTATAGATTCTCGCGGTGGGTCGTGCTTTACTGATTAACTAGGTTAGTAATTAAGAAAAAAGAAATGCGTCTAGAAAAGTAGTGCATGCATTGGGGAAAAAAACATAATCCATGGTATTTTAAACCCTGCAAGGTCCTGTAGTGCTTAAGTGTTACCTGGCTGTATTTCAACCACAGTTACTCAAAAGAACACTTGGATATTATTGCTGGAAGTGTTACATGTCTGTCATTTTCTAAGCATAAATGGCTCACTTTCTACCAGCAAATGGAGCTTAAAGATGTTCTGCTTTATACTTCCTGACTAACAGATTTAAAGTGATGAAGATAAAAACACAATGAAGCTAAAAACCTTATTTCCATTGTGGTCCTCTCAAGGGTTAAAGGGGGGGGGGTAAAATGGCTGATATTCAAGTCAGACAAGACAGGTCAAAACACATGTAATCGCAAATAAATGAATAAAGATACAAACAAATCGTCAAGACAGAGAGACTGATGGTCATCAACTATTTCTTTACCAAATATTATATATAAAAATTTATTTTTGCCAATGAAACTCTTAAACTAAAAGGGATAACTTTAGTTAAACTACCCCTTGGACAGTTAATAACCAGGAGCTGTGTTCTTTACCGCTTTGAAAGTGAGACCTGACTTCATTTGGATAATTTCTCTCTCCACTGTGTGTGTCAGATCTGGATGTGTTCAAGGAGAACCTTTTGGAGATAAACCTAATAAGCTTGTTTTGGGCAGTCTGCAGTTGTTTCTAATGAGTTGGGACAACTGCTGTACCAGAAGGTGGCAACATACTGTAATCAATGTGACACTGAACTAAAACCCAGGACAGAATTTCTTATGTCACACTATCAAGCAGGACTGCTTTCCTTTCTGGGTGCTTTTAGTGTCACGGCCTTTGCTGAGAGCTGACTATCCAAGATACAACCTCAATAATTAACAGTGGTTTTCGTCAGTATGACGTTTGACCTATCTTTACTGAAACTGTCTTAGCTTGACTCATGACCCAAATAGATTGGTCTGAGTTTTCCCTAAATGAAGAGAAGGTTTATCATCAGACAGCAAATCAACAATCTTCTCCACCGCGCCACTCAGCAAATTTTCCACAGAAGTTTTATTTTTATGAAACCTTACCAAAACAGCATCATCTGCATAAACCGAGAGGTCACATGAAGAGGAAGGTTTTAGGCCACAATAAAAAGAATAATGGCCCCAGGATACTCTTTGAGAGACCTGACAAATTATGGGTTGAAAACAGCAAAAGCACTAATTTTGATACCCACCTGTAAGATAGGACTGAATCTATTTGAAGGCTGCTTAAGGCTCTTAACTGTATATAGCAAGATCCCATAGTCAACAGTGTGAAAGGACTTTTGTAGCTCAAGCCGGACCATACTGCAGAGCTTGGCTGCGTCAAAATACAGGTTTCAACTGAATCTTGAACAGTGAACTTTTTTTTTTAATACCACATAGTGAGTGACAACTCTGCACCTGACTTTCATTGTAAAAGTCAGAATGACGCAGAACCTCCTCATTTAGATTACTTGCAACTGTTGTAGAATAAACATCAAAATTTCATTTGACGTAACTCTTTCAATAAGGATTTAATTTTTTGCGAATAGGAGTGGGCTCAGTTTTTAAACTCTTGCTAAAAGTCCTTCAAGGGCTTTCAAAAGCTTTTGTGGATGCTTTCAATGCTGAATGCTGTCTAAAAATATTTCTGTGCATTCCTAGTTAGAAAAGTTAGAAAATGACTATTGTACCAACATACAACATACAACACTCAAAGTGACATTGAACTAAATCCCAGGCCAGAATTTTTGACGTTATACTTTCCTTTCTGCTTTTTGTGACACGGCCTTTGCTGAGATCTGACTATTGAAGATACAACCTAAATAATTAACAGTAGTTTTAGTGAGGATAACTGTTTGACCTACTTTTACTGAAGTTTAGTTATCAAAACAGCATCATCCACATAAAGAAAGAGGTCACATGAAGAGCTCTAAGCCACAATAAAAAGAGTAATGGCCAGGATACTCCCCTGAGGGACCTCACAATTTATGGGCTTTGAACCAGAAAGATGTCAAATTTTGATACGCACCTGTCAGATAGGACTGAATCCATTTGAAGGCTGCTGTAGCTCTTAATCGTATACAACAAGATCCCTGTGCTCGACTGTAACAAAGGACTTTTGGAGCTTAAGCAGGACCATGCCATAGAGCTTACCTTAGTCTACGTCCTTCCTGATGTTCACAGTACAATGCAAGTTTTTCTAAGTCCTTACTATAACTCATACAATATAATTTGACTCCTTATATATTCTTCATTCTGTTCATGAATGATCCTCTCAATGACTTGAGAACACGCATAAAATTGAACCCGTCCTATAGTTTCCTTTATCCAATTTTCTTTTAGAGTGGGATAACTCAGGCACTTTTAAAATCAGTTGAAACTTTTCCCTGTTCAATTTGACAGATTAATTATATCAGCTATTTAAGGAGCATTTCTACTGGCTTTATTTTATATATATATATATATATATATATATATATATATGTAGGTCGGCACCTGACTCTCATTATAAAAGCCAGAATAACAAGGATGTCTCTGTAAAATAAACATCTAAAATGTCATTTCACTTCACTCTTTACAAAAGGATCTTGTCTTTAGCTAATACTTTTACTACTACTTTGAACCCTTGCAATATCTTAAGTCCTTCAAGGGTTTTCAAAGCTTTTGTGGATCCTTTCAATGCTCAGTTTTTTTCATTAAAGAATTACTTTTTAGCCTCTGGCCACCTTGATGAGAGCAGCTTTATTATGATTTTTAAGTAATCTTATTCTTACTGTATTGTTGTATCTAAAAACATTTCCATATGTTTTCCCATTTACAAACATTTAAATATGATCAATAAGACTGCAATTATTGACAATACTATTAGTAATTCTTATCCTGTCTGACACAAGAAACACAGTAATGGTTTGAGTAGTCGTCGTAACCCTGGATTCATTAATCAACTGATAATGGCCATTCATAGAAATGCTTAAGGCTTTATACACACAACTGTCAGAGCTGGTAAAAATCATTTTGACCTGGTGGACATTAAGCCCTCTTTAGAACACTGTATAGTTTTCAATGTTAAAGTCAGGAATAGAGTCCTCAAGCTATGTCTCCGTAAAAAAAATAAAAATGGCAACCTTGCCGTTTCAGCAGAGGGCAAATTTCATGTCTCGCCGGGAAAAGGCTGTTGATGCTCAAGTGCAATAGGCCAAGTCTGGTCAAGGCAAATAATGCTCTGAAGTCATATTTTGAGCAGTCATTTAACAAAAGCCACAATCTTCCCCTAACCTTAACCAAATAGTTTTTGTTGACTAAACCTAACCGCAAACAGGCCTTTGGTTGCGAACATCAGTCAGACAGACAGGCTCTTTATATGTCCGCTTCCACTCCAACCATGTCCTGGTGACTCCACTACCGTTAATAAATGCAAGGGCTTCGATCATCAAAAAAAGTCCCTCAATTTAATGTCATTGGGAAAGCAGTTTAGTTGTTTACAAGCATCATTTCTAGGAGATGGCATTGCCTTATACTGTCACACTTTGCATGTGTGGCCTCATAAGGATAATGGGCTGCTGAGAAAAAAAAAAGAATTGGAAATAATTGTGTTTAATGTTGTGTAATGTGTTTCAGGCTTTTATTTGACTTTTACAAAGGCCACGGTCCACAGCCATGGATCAGTATGAGAGATGGTTGATATCCAACAGCAACATGTACAGCTTTGTACAGACCAGTGAACAGATAGAAATAATTTCATGGCAAAAACAATCACAAACACAGTCTTAAGAAATCAGCACTGGGTAACTGAGGTTGTGATTGTCCCTTGCGAGAGACAGAGAAAATAGATTTGCCAGTTCACCGTCTCTCTCTGGTCTTTTCCTCAAGCACTCCCTGCATCTCCGAGATATTGCCCCCCCCCCCCCCCCCCCCCCCCCCCCCCCAGACAGCTTTGAAGAGAGAAGGATGTCACACAGCCAGCCACAGTGCTCACTTTGCATGTCCCCTGGCTAATTTCCCCTCCAGTCCCGTTCCACTTGACAGGCATTCCTCCAAAAACCATTTAGAAGAACACTTTCATTTTCCGCTCCCTCTCCCCTTTACCTCATCAGTTTTAAGGAACCATTAAGAGCTTAAGTGCAAGCAGGCGGAGAGAGATCTCAGTGAATATACAGTAGGTCTCATATTCCAGATTCCAGTGAAGTCATTTGCCCCCCTCCTCCAAATTCTTCCTTGCCGACAACGAAGCAGCAGCTTTTAATGTGTGTATCACCAAATCCTCTCTGGTCTTAAATTATTGAATTCATCATTTCTGTGATCAAACAAGATGGAGTTTTAAAAGAATTAATTATTAAGAGGTTTTTTTAATGGTTGATAGAAATCTTTCTGTTACTGGTCGATGGTGTTTCTAAACTCCCAGTGTGTTACACTTGAGTGGGAGCAAGAACATGCTGCTCCTGTCAGCCAATAAATGAACCGCTATTAATGACAGCGTGGGGGGGGGGTAATGAGGGCAAGATCTATGCTTTTCATTGGTTGCCTCAAGTGTTTTTCTGTCTGACAAAACAAAAATAAAACATCTTCGTTTTTGGTCGTTTAAAAGTGTGGATGGTGGGAATATAGCCGCTCAGACGACAGTGCCGGCAAACCCCCTCGGTGAGAAGTTTTTCCACTTATTCAGTGGAACAATCTCTCGACTATCTCCGAGGTGCAATTTCATGCACTCTTCCTCGATTGCTGGGTCATTCTCAGAAGAACTCCTCCCTACAGAGGCTGTGCTGGGTGGTGATGCATGTACTAAAATGTTGTAAATGTGGCTCTTTACCCGAGGCGCTCCTCCCTATCGAATATGCAGCAATACAGTCATACACACTCAACACAAAACCCCAATGAGCAGTGTATTATTAGCAGCATCTGCAGCCTGCCTTGGCCCTGCAGCTAAGACAAATAGGGATCTTCCTTTTTTACTGGATATCACAACAAAAACACAGAGAGAAGATTCTACGGCCGATTTTTTCCTAGTGTGTGTGTATGTGCATGCGTATGTGTTTGTGTCTCAGACTGAAAAGGGGAAAACAGCTCAGTGGCACCTTATATAAAAGATCCACCCCCTCTATTGCCCTAAATTGAATTTTATAATCTCTTACCTGCCCCCCTCTTCCTTTTACCGCGGGCTTTGGCAGCCGCTGTATTCTTCATCCTCAGATAACAGTAGCATCAACCCACCCACCTTCACTTGTTCTGTCGAAAACACACAAACATCTCATTTCTGCCTCAGTCTTGATATCTGCAAAGCTGACACTAATACACACACAAGCTAAAATGTGCTGATACTGAATGCGAATAAGTGTAACTAGCGGTTTTGTGACATGACTGCACTACTCAGATAAGTGTAATTAAAGTGAACAACACACCTGCCTACACAAGCTCACGCTGGGTCTTTACAAAGCAGTCAACCTGTGATGTTGTGCTGTGACAGATGAGTGGAGGTTTGAATTTCTTTTGATTATAAGACTTGGATAATGTTGAAAGGGTTATCAGTTGCTGTCATCACTCCTCCTGTGTGCAGCTAAAACAATTCATTAAGTAGATCAACGGTTCTCAAAGTGTGGGTCCAGGGGTTCTTGAAGGGGGTTCCTGGAGGTCCGCATCAAAAAGTTATTTTCACTGTAATTCTATCCATAAGTATAACAGTGACAGAACGTATGACTAAATAGACTTTCATTGTTTTTTAACAATGACATGTCATGGGTTTCAAACACTTTCTGTAATACAACATCTAAAAGCAAAAATCTTATCAGATGGGGATCCAGGACACATCTGGATGCCACAATCCTGTTTTTTTGCCGCCAATACCAATACCGATCATCTGGTTTGACAGTTTAAATTTCAGTGATGTCAAGATCCAGCTTCCAAATTTGAGGGATTTGCTGCTCGTCTTTGTCTTTGTCATGTGGTACTCAGTAAATTGGAGTAAGTAAAGTAAGGAAGTAGTAAGTAAAGAGTTTTGAGACTGTTGGTCGGACAAAACAAGCCATGTGGAGGAGTCGGATCGGGCTTTTTGAAATTGTAATTTGGCCTCATACTGCCTTTTGCAGACTTTTTTTCACAGCTTTACTTTTTATTTACACCATTTTCAAATTGGTGGATAATGTGAAATCAGGCAAGAAGTGGCATGAAATCACTCAGATGCAGAGAGAGCGTGACTGTAGGAGGCTTAGAGTAATAACTCGTCCACCCTTTTTATGAAGGGCTAGGACAAAGCCGTCTCTGCGAGACGTAAAGCACTTCATGGGTCTTGAAATAGTTAGGAAGTACACATAAAAGCCCTTAAATGCTCCTTCTTTTCATCATGATAGAGAGGGTTTAAAAAGTAATTTAGAGTCTGATTATATGTGATTTCTTTGACAATATCAGCCCTTAGTCAGTAGTTTATACTCTGAATTGGCACGAGTCTTTGTTTTATGCTCCAGGCCTATTAAGGAAAAACACATCTATTCAATACAAGTTAGAAAATATTTGCTTTTTCTCATCAGACCAGGTGCATCGGACAGACATTCTCTTGTCCTTTTGACTTTGTCTTTTGACTTTGTCCTTGTAATTTTGAAACACTGTCTACCCTGTTTCTGGCAAAATATGTAGTATTGTTTTTCTGGAGTTTTCATCCAAATTGCCAATATTATCAGAATCACATATTATTGTACAACACGGTCTATACTTTATGGCCTTGTCATGTCTTGATCTTTTGCTGGAAGTTGCTTCATGTGCTGAAAGTATACTGTATTTGCAGTATGTTTTCGTCCCTTGTCACATTCATTTTAATTTCACATGGCTCGGGTTCTTTCTCTGCAAATGTTTGAATTATTAAAGTGTGGTTTTCAGAGGGGAGCAGAGACATTTGTGGAGATCACATATTTTTTAATGGTGCCCTATAGGCATGGTATTCATTTGCTAGAATAATGCAGCAGCCACCCACAGAGGCCACTCCTCTTAGTAGAACACAGTAATGCCGCCTAAAGTTGCGCTTATACTTATATGACCTGTTAGTTTGAAAAGTTTACATTTTATGCCGTTGTCATGAAATGAAAAAAATGTTGGGAAAAGTTGTGTTTTTTCCGCTAAAGTTTTGACCATCCGCTGGTTCTATTTTTAGTGTAAGTGGAAAAGGTTTTGATTATCGTCCGTAGACTGATGAACAACGTGTAAATCCCTTTTCACAACACTTTGGACGTTGGATTAAATTGTTTACACGTACCTAATGTGCCACATGCGTGCAGTGACTTTTACGGATAGGCAAGCAAAGCCAAAGAACCAGCTGCCGCCCCACCCCACCCGGTCCTACCCACAAACCACCATCTTAATGTGCGATTCAGCTGTTTACTACAATGCCAAGAGAAATGAAACAGACTAAAACATACCTTCTCATGACAGTAGTAGTAGCAAATCTCTTAAGTGATTCTGTGCTGCCTGCATCTTTCTGCACTGGACATCACCTTTCTCCTTCCTGGCTGAAGAAGTATTTGGATGATTCCTTTGAACGGACAGTAAAGATATCAAAAGTATATTAAAAAAATATATTAATATGACAACTAAAACATGTTACATGGTTAACTGTAAATAAGTAAATTGAATATGTGAACGCTTTCCTTATCAAAAGCTGCTCCACAATAAACCCTTTATTGTCTCACATGTTGATCAAGGTGATTAGTTAGACAACTAACACTGATTTGAGATGATAAATGTGTGTGTAATTAGCTTGTTTACTTGTTACTCCCACCTCTCTACGTACACTTTACGCTTTGGAAGAAAAAAATATCGACTATTGTACAGTTTTCACATGCACGCGTATAATAATGTGTAATGCATAAATAATGTCTGAACAGTGGCGGCTGAGTCAAGGGCGTTTTGACAAGTACGTTTGACTGTAGCTAGCTATAGCTAGTCATTCGTCAGACCCCAGCGTTATCCACCAAGCACATGCACAAAAGAACATGCACAAAAAAGACATGAGGAGAGATATTGCCTCCTCTGTAGTATCATTGTACTTGATGTCTATTCTTAGTTTAAACTGGTCAGCACGCCACTGGTAGTTGCTCATTGGTTGCTGTGTCCCTGGTTGGGAAAAGGCAGGCAGTGTAGCGAATGAGGACCATTTCATTAAAATGGAAGTGGAAGCAACAGAAATAAAACTGCCACAAAAGTCATGTGGTGATATTGTGTCAAGCTGTGCAAGTTGTTGCACGCAGTCTTGTAAGTTGTGTAAGACTGCGTGTAAGTTCAGATGGGATGCATACGGGGAAGTAACCCACTCAAACAGATAACTACTAACATCAACACATTGGGCTCTATATTGTAAGGATCTATGCACATTGTATAAAGTGCATGGGGCAAGTGCATTTAGGGCGTGTCGATATGCACTTTTGCTAGTTTAACAGTGGGAAAAATGGCCACAGCACCAGGTGCATGGTTCAAAAGGGTTGTTTTTTTAATTAAGCATGGAGGTGTTGGGTGTTTTAGGCCCAATATGCAATAAACCAATCAGAGTGCAATCTCCCATTCTCTTAAAAAGCCATGTGTGCTTGGAGCTTTGCAGATTGCTATTATAACGGGGGATTTGCCTTGTAGTACGAAAGATCGCCTCTCTGCAGAGGAAGCCGATCTCTGTCGGAGGGGGAGGCGTGCAGAAACAGCTGTTTATGGCTTGCAGCGTTCTCCCTGTCTCTCCCCCCCCTTATTGACTGTCCCCTCCCCCCATTTCTCACATTCCCTGGGGAAAATAGAATTATGGCTGAAAGTTTTATTTACTACAACGAAAAGCAAGTAGGCCAGGAAACCATACATACTGTCTCTTCCGCCCCATTTCAGTATCAGCGGGGCACCTGTGTTGCGTTGCGTTGTGTTGTGTTGTGTATGTGTGTCTGTGTGTGTGTGTGCGTATAGTTCAGTGAGTTGTGCACCCACCCATGTAGGCGCGTGCTACTATCTTATAATGCGCCCTTAAAATAACAGTGAAGCACTGCACCATTGACTTCAGACTTAAGGGTGAACAACAAATAAGTGAATAAATCCAAACGTTCACTGGTTGCTGCTTTTCTCAGTTTGATATCGTTGCAGACCGAATGTCTTTGGACTGTTGAACAGACTAAACAAGCAACAAGAAGACGTTACCTTGTACTTTATATTTCATAGACTAAACAATTGAAAAATATCCACAATTCAATCAAACACTGATGAGCCAAAACATTGTGACCAGTCACAGATGTCGCAAATAACATGTCAAGGTCTGGGATATATCAGACAATAAGTGGAGAGTCCGTGATTTTTTTGCCAGTATGTGACAGATCAACAGCACATTAGACAGGGGTGGTCATAATGTTTTGGCTCATATATTATAATACTATACACTGTATCACCTGTATGTAAAAATCGACTTGAAATCACAAGTATTGTGACACTTTTTTTTTTTTTAAAGATACAGTCATTGGCTATAACACATTTATATAGCGCCACAAATGTGGCCAGATTTTTGCCAATTTATCAGCCATTTTGCATGAGCTATCGATTAAACATACGATTAATTAAGTCATATAATGATTCCCCTTCAATTCTCCCTTAATTGGGTCTTGTAAAAACTAATGATGTGAGAAACACTTTAAGAGGTTACCCACTACACAACACCACACAGGAGCCCTCCACTTAAAAAGCAAACACATGTAGATTTGCTTTCAATGGCCTGTCTTGGGTTGTAAATTGGGGGATTTACTGTTGGAAGAAAGACAATGTAGTGATGGAATATGAATATAGAAATACTATTATTACTAAAAACCAAGCTTAACATGTTTTGACATGAAGTTTTGTTCAGTTTATGTACAAACGTTGAGCTGCGTTTTTTTATTTAAAGGTCCCATATTGTATAAAGTGAGATTTCCAAGTCTGTTTCGATTATAAAGCAGGTGTAGGTTCTATATTAATACTGTGAAAGTATCAAAGCGCTCAGTTCACAGAGAAATACACACAGCCTGTATTCAGAAACTGAGCCTTAAAACGAGTTGTCAGGACTTCTGTAACTTTGGGATGTCACAACAAAACAGTCACCTCTCTCAGCCATGCCCCAAGCCCCGCCCACCTGGACCCAACATCCAACCTTGCAGGATTTGGTTTCTCTCAGTGTTTACCTGAAATCTGCAATTATATATTGTTATTCTCAGCCTCTCAAAGTCTGTCTTCTGATTGGTTCACCGACTTGTTGTTACTAGAGCTCAAGGAGAAGCCTGAGAGAGGAGATGTAAACTACACTGAGATGGTTTTTTGTTCTTAAAACTGCAAATCTTCTTATGGATCAACACTTCAAATAAAACCATGGGAAAGTATAAAATATGGGACCTTTAATGCTGAAGAGTAAAGTTGTGACCATTTTTATTGTCATTATTGTATGTAATATGGGTAGCCTACGTCTCCTGGTTAACAGGTCTACTCATCAGATACAAGTTATTTCCAGTTTTTAAGCTTTTCCATTGTAGTAAATGCGGATTGGTTAACATCCTCGTGTGTTTCATACCTGGGCGCTTGAAAAGTTCAAGGTATCGCATTCAGGATCATGATATGATTTGCATTTCAGTTTCTGTTAAATGTCAAATTACGCCTGCTATTTAGTATGACACTGTCACTAGTAGTTGCAGTAGGGGTGCTAATTGCACTACTGCACCCTCTGGCAAGTGTCAACAGCCACTCCAGTGGGAAAGGGAGGGAAATGAGAAAGATGCCTCCTGGAGCCATCTGGCAGTTCTTCGGGATCAAGTCCTATTATGTCTGGAAGTCAGAGATGATTTGGAACATATGATCAGGATCTGAATGAAGAACTTTTAACAACGGATGGAAAGACAATAACCATGCCTTGTAGTTTCCACTGGTGTCCAAAGACATTTAACATGGAAAAACACATATTTCTTACTGGCATTGTTTCAGCATGGCAGGGTACTGTTGGAAATTAAGCTAATGAATTAATTAAGCTAAACAAAATTGGAAAAATAAAACTTAATTAAACATGCTTATCCTTTTGGCCTGGATACTAGAAACTAGAGGCCAAGTAGTCTAAAGACCAGACTGTGTGCAGTTTTGTTGGATTAAATAAGAGAGCCCAGCCAGAGTCCTGATATATTTGAATTTCCATAGCATGTCTCTTCATTGTTAGAGACATCATCTTTGGTATAATGTGAATTTTATGATGTCAGGAAACTAATGAGAGATCATGAACATTTCAGCCCTCAGACCTACACAAAAAAATGAAAAATGACATATCTTTTTTGCAGCACTGAGATAAAAAATTATATGTCATGAAATAGGGAAAGATTTCATGAAATAATTAATACAATCTGACCCTTATCCTTATCAGAGCAATAGAAATCTTTTGACAAGCAGCTCTTGTGATGAAAAGGTCAAAGCCATTTCAGATTTGGGGGGCGGGAAAGTGTGTGAGTAACTCTTTTCCCCTCTCTCAACAAGTGCCAAAAAATATAACTGAATGAGGCACCATTTGTGCTGAGCCTGGTCTCCTGTGATTTCATGTAATCTGCACCATTGTATTCAAATGCAAATGCCCTGTACACACTAGAGTGAGAAAATTGTTGTTCCAGGGTGGACGGATTACATGAATGAGATGAGTAGATACAGGTTGTTATCTGGAGCTGAAATAATCGTGGGAATGGACACAAATGTGATTTCATGGCCCTGTTCAGAACTGGCATTAATCTATCATTATCTAAATTTGTCAGTTCTCATCTGACTGCGAAATGCATCCCCACATGTGACCACTTGTGATCAGATCTCACCTTCCCACTTTATATGCAAATAAACAGGTATGCATTGCTTGTCTCGGGTTTTATCCATTTGAAAAAGCGAAATATTGTTGGTTCATTATGAAGCTTTGGCGGGACTAATTAGACTGTGTCAGAGGACATCAGTTGAGTAGGCGGTCCTTCAGTGTGGCCCAGGATGCAGGTTGCATTCACACTGCTAAAAGAATGTGGCCACATGTGGCCAAGACCATTTCCGAATGTGGTCTGAGTGATCGGATCCCAAATGCGTCCTCAATGCATCTTGGATGCGTTCACACCTGAACTTAGAGCTGCCCACTTGTGATTGGATCACCTGGGACAGATGTTAATACCAGGTCTGAACGCTGGTCATTTCAATTATCTCATACTGGAGCTAAAATCAGATGAGATTTAATACACTTTAATTTTCACTGAGCCACATCTATGAGTTTCTGTTGACCAGATTGCAAATCTTATCAAGGCAACGCAGTCAGTCTTTAATTTCTCTCGACTCTACTCCAGTCCAGAGGTGGTGGTAATGCACCTGAAGCTGTTTGGTAACCAACAAAACTGCCCAAAGAAGAACACAATATTGAGTTGGATTTTGGTACTTAACCCCCCTGGGGTCAGAAATCATGGCATGGCATCACTGAGATATCGCTTCACGAGAATGGGATAGACTTACGGATGGACGGAAAACCCGAAAACATAATGAAAACATCCCCCGAAACCTTAAGCCGTCTACTTTAAAATGTAAAGTTAGACACTGAATTTATTTTGTAGAAATATGTGAGGGGAATAAAAAGAACAACATACATATTTCAATCTCAGAGTCAGACAGCAACTCTTGATGGCCCACTCATTTGCAAATGATGCTATTCATATGATAATGACAGGATAATTCAGCAGTCATCATTGTGTCATTACGAGCCAAGAGGCCGTGTGAAAATTTGACTCCTATTGACAAGATGTCTACAACAACTCCTCAGTGAGGACAGCAAGGAAGATCATTGCCTTTTTGAGCTCTGACTCGATCCCGCTGAGGATGTTTCTGACGAGGGAGTGAATTATTTCACCCCCGTCAACTCTGCACACGCACAACACATCATATCGCATCATATTTCTGTTCCATGTTTCACTTCCTGCAACTGAGTTTGCTGGCGACTGCAGGGTGAAGACTACAGCTGGATGCAAGACCTGTATCTAAAACAAATAAAAACCCCTTGGAAGTGCAAAGCAGCTGATGTCCAGACAGAAACTGTTTTTGAAGCTTGGCATCCTGATGAGGACTGAAAATGAATCGATGAAAATAAGATAGAAGATAGAAATTCATCCCGAAGGAAATTCTTGTGCCAGATGTTCAAATTTCATATTAATCCAGTAATTTAATGTGATTGCACTTTCTGTCCAGGCAGATATAGCAGCGAGCGCCACGATGACATTGCAGGCTGATGGGCCATTGCCTTTGACAGTGAGGAGGGACACTATTAACAGTTTGTTGACACCCACTTCATCAATATTCATCGTGTAGCCACTGACTTTGAAAAAAATAGTGTCAGTCCAGGTTCTTACTCCTTAGTAATCAAACCACATGACATTGCTGAAATACTAAATCTATGTGTACACATAATGTATATTTACGAGGTTCAGACCTGGAAAGTCTTGGCCAGAAATGTTTATTATGTGTCTTTTTAAAATATCTCAGAAAATCAGTTTTTGAAAAGTGTACGTTTATAGTTGATTTAATCAAAAAAAAAGAACATTGACATTCTTACTGCTCTCCGATTATTGGGGCTGAGTTTGTGGTGAATATAAGCACATGTGGCACTTTGGCATCAATGTTTTTACGTAGATAGGTGTGATATATAAAAATGTCAGGACATTGTCCAACTACCTCAAAAGTGTCTGACAGGCCTGAGACTCCAGAGGGTTTAACCACAACTGTATCTTATTATGGATATCAAAACTTCTAATGAAACACTGGAAAGGTGTCAAATATGGGATCTTTAATCTCCGGGTTGGCAATCCCCAAGTTGCTCACAGTTGGTAGGCCAGTGCCTTGCATGGCAACTCTGCTGTCATCAGTGTGTGAGTGTTTGTGTGAATGGGTGAATTAGATGTAAAGTGGTTTGTCTGCTAAGGTAGCAAAGCATTACATGAATGCATTTCATTTATAATTTATGAGTGAGAATAACTAAGACAGAGAGAATTACTAAAACAATTATTCATTTATCTAACAAATTGGTTTATTTTTCTTCCAATCGACTAATTGTTCTGCGTAATCGACTTAAAAGCAGTTGTTTGCCTGATTACCTAATTTTACACTTCATGTCATTTGGAAGAGGCTGTTGTGAAGCTAATAAAGTAAGCAGTCTTTTCCATTGTTGAATAATAAATCAAACTTAATTTTTGTAGTGGTTGCCAGATGCTGAGTGTCAAAGATTTCTGAACATGTTGAAGTGAATAGGAAAACCCCTCCACCTTCTTCGTAATACAAAGTCGAACGTTGTCCACAAAGATGTCAAATCAGTGAAGTGGACATGTACTAAAGGAATAAAACGGTTAGGATGATTGCATGTAAATGGATTTGGTCTAATTTTACACCACATGAAGATATAATGAGGAATTACATACGTTCAGTTTTCAGTTCACCACAATCAGGTCAAATCACCATTAAATGAGCAGACAACTCCTGGACAAGGACTTGAGATTGATGATATTTATAGCATTTCATTTTAAAAGTGGCTCCTAACTGCCTGTGATTTCTTTGAAGCATCTTTTTTGTGAATGGTTCACTTCACCTACAGCCAGCTGTAACTCTGCCATCAAAATCTTTCAGTATAGACTATTTTCAAGAGCTCCGCATGGTCAGAATCAGTTACTGAAGACGCTGCATATACACTATATGAAACACACAGCACAACGTTATGAATGAGCAAGGCAGGCTTAATTTGAGTCGTCTGGTTTCTATTTTACTTCTAGTAAAATAAGATTGTGCTGATATCTGTCCAAACAGAATGTAATGAATCATCTAAAAAGGTTTTTATCATGATTATTACAATATGAAGGAGTCCATTTTAATTTACATCTTTCTCTCTTACTGACGCCAACAATGCCCTCCTGCAGCCAAAATACTGTCCAGTAGAAATAATGGAATAATAAAAGTGTTTACAACTATTCTATCATACTTAATCATATTAGAATGCATTGTGTTGCATCAGGACAGGCCTGAATTGATTTGCACTGAGTCACCAAGTACAGATTTTGATATGCGTATAAAGATGTTTACTCAGTCAGTCTTTGGAAGTAAAGATAGAGTGACACTTTCTAAAATCCCTGGGTACAAATATTTCTGCAAGACTGACATGCTGCAGCATAGTTTTGCACTATATTACATGAAATCAAAGACCAGACTCTTGGGTCCAGCATGTGGCTTTGGTAATGAGTTATTCATGCTTATAAAATGTTGATTAATTGAACCGTCTCTGACCACAGAAATAATACACAATACTAATTTACGGCGACTTTTTCTTCCCTCTGATTAGTTATTATTGGGTTATTTCATACAGCAAGTCATTACAGTCTGTCTAACACTTCTCCATTTAATTTTTCTCGCGGAAAAATAAAAGTCAATAACAGAAAATGAGAAAAACATGACTTCAGGTCTGTGGCACATTTGCAGCTAGGAGTAAACACAGCGTATTGATGCTTTTTTTACCTCTTATTTAGTTACGACCCACTATTCCCAGATACAAGCAGGATGGCCTCGAGGATGGAAAAACTTGTTTTTATTCAAACAAAGTACAGAAACGCAGCCGTAGAAACGGAGTATTAGTTACAGAGAAGAGCTGAGGGGGATGTCCTGAGCCGAGAGAAGAGGATCTGCGGGTAAAGCAGACATGACCAAAGCAGAACCCCTGTGACGCTCGATTTCCAGCAGGGCACCGGCAGAAATGCGGCTGAAGAGAGAGGATTTGGATTGAAACATAGTGTCAGTCTTACACTAGTACGCTTCACAGCAGGGCTGTTGTGCTATATGCAAAGAGAAGATGGGAAGCTGCGAACTGTCCGAGATTTTGCTGTAGTATGTCTGGTTGCATTAAAACCAGGATATTATTATCTTTATCAGATTTAGATGATTTCTTTTGAATCAAAATCAAGAACCTTGATTTTCCAGGTTTAATTTAATTCACTAGATTAGCAAAACACACACAGTCAAAGCCACATTATTAATTTATTTCTATCAACTTCTGAATTCAAGGATTCAGGTTTAGTAGTCACATACACAAACAAAATGAGGAGGCAAAAGCAATCTGG
This sequence comes from Seriola aureovittata, assembly GCF_021018895.1. Classification (NCBI taxonomy): domain Eukaryota; kingdom Metazoa; phylum Chordata; class Actinopteri; order Carangiformes; family Carangidae; genus Seriola; species Seriola aureovittata. The sequence goes on from NC_079381.1 coordinate 6,402,666, forward strand.
TATGTTCTTAAAGCTAAGAAGAGACTATAGTGAAAAAAAGAAATATAAAAAATATATAGTATAATTTATAAAATACAAGGTGCAAAACATTTAAATATGGGTAAAAATGTTACATTCACAGAGCTCAAGACTCTAAAGAAAGCTTTACAATAAAACTTTATACAGGCCTGAGTGTCAATATGTGAGGCGATGCAGTGGATTCACAGAGGACAAGGTGCTAGACGAGGCCGAGGATATATGGAGGACAGAGTTCACCATCCTAACGGTCTGAGGGAGGAACATTTTTCGGAGTCTCTCCGTGTTGGACTTGTGGTCACAGAGGTATTTACCTGGACATAAAGGCTGGAACAGTCTATTGCTAGAGTACTGAGGATCATTCATAATCCTACCAGCTGCGGTTCTGCACCCGTCCGGTGTGCAGGTCCAGCAGAGTGGAGGGTGTGCAACACAGGGTCCAATTCTCTCTGTAAGGCTCTACAGTAGTTTTCCAGACCAGTTGGTGATGTTTCCTCGTTATAGGATGTTTTCCACAGCAGGGTAGACACCTGATGGGTCATAGTGGGTGATGGGAAATGCTGAAGGTGTTTATTGTTGGTGAGTCACACACATCGCATTGTTGCTTCTGCCTTTGCCTCCATTGTTTGTCTTTCCTCTTCCATTTGATTTAGTTTCTCGCCTCTGCACTCCAGTTCAAATAAATATGTTCTACCATGACCGGAGATCTTCCTCACAGTCGTACACGAGATAATCCACCACTGCAATAAGCTAGGTGGAAAGTCTGCTTGACAAGTCATTAAATGTTGCTAGATGATGTAATATGCTAATTAGCTAATTGCTAATTTACTAATTTACTAATTAGCGGATTCATGGCGTCATGCGTCATATTTGCATTCTGCCAAGTGTCACCCAGTTTCTGCCCTTTATGTTTGCTTCTCTCCGCCTCTCTGCGCTCACATATACAGTCATTTAATACAGCTGAATTCCCAATAAAGCTGTTCTCATTTACAAGTTTTCCAAGTATGAAGTAGACACTGAAACACGGCCCATTAAGACAACATGCAGTCACCTCCGAGCCATTTCCAAGCTGCTGCTCTGCTGCTGCTAAAATCCTGATTTTATAACGGCCAGAATGTCTGTCTCATTTTGTCTCTCACACAGAGCACAGCCTACGTCTGGGTAACAAACTGCTGCTCCGCCTCTCTGCCACTCACTGAACAGAGCGGACACAGAGAGAGGTGTTCCTCTCGCTCGCGGGGCAGCACTGGCGACTCTCTTCAACGGAAAGTAGCTAAGGTTTGTCCACAAAGTTGCTAGATTTGTCGTAAGGTGCTTTTTTTTTAATAGAAAGTTGCTGAAGGGGTCCGAAAATGAAAACCACTGTACACACCCACTATCTTTCTTAAAGAGCAATGGCCAATGGAAAACGTCCAACACTTGGTTGACCAATGGTGTAACCTCATCACTCACTCGGGAACATTTGGGGATGTAGAATTAGGGTACATTCCGGCAGATTGGTTTTTGGTTTTTAAACCCCAAAACCAAAAAAAGAAGAAAAACAGAGCAGTTTTGCAGTTTTTGTTGTCAGAATTAAAAAACAAAAAACAAGAACATAAAATTTGAAGAAACTGTCCAATTCTGGTGTTTGCATCGTCCTTTTTTTCATTTTTCCTGGATTAATTAAAGAATGAAGAACGGTAGTCAAATGGAACGGAAGTAAAGGTACATATTTCAAAATAAAAGCCAATAGAATAGTGTAGGCATTCTCTGAATGTGTAAATATATGCATGGTTTTTGGTTTAAAACGGAAAAACAAACTGCCTCAAAGAACATGGACCATGTAGCTCTGGACCGTGGCCAGTCCAGCCAACAAACAGATGCAGATAAATATGGAAGAGTATTTCAGAGAGAAAGACCCAGTACATCCTTAATCAGTCAGTATGTGGCTACTTCTTGTGTTTACTTTCACATCAGACTCACGGACAAGCATCTGAAATGAGTCATGTGTGAGTCATGTTTATTTGGAAAGCTGTACAAGGCTCCTGCAGCTTACCCTGATGTTCATTGTTCTGCACGAGTCTTTGCCCAAATCTCTACAACAGAGGTGGTGAGTGAAGGGTTAGCATGACCCGTAGAGTCACAATAGCCACATTTATGGGAACAACTATCTGTCCAGTTGAAATATACTATAGCGCAGTGGTTCTCAAACTCAAACTCTGATAAGATCTTTGCTTTTAGATGTTTTATTACAGAAAGTGTTTTTGCTCTGCTCAAGGATCCCTGAGGGTTCCTTGACCCCACTTTGAGAACCACTGCCATAGCAAACTTAATGATGGAGTTGCAGCTGAAGCTGACCATGAATCAACCAAGAAATGTAAACCTTATTAGTATTCACTTATTTACTAAATAAGTAATATATTTGTAATTGAAACAGGTGTCCTACAGGTTTGAGGGACAGCTGTAGGGGAGAAGTTAAAGCGAAATGTGTACGACACTGCTGAGGCTGATGTAATGAACAGATGGAGAGAATTCTCAAGTTTGAGAGAGAAAGAGAGAGTGAGAGAGAGACAGAGAGCATAATGGAAAAGAGGGAGTGAGGGGTTGAAGAGAGGGACAGTTAAGGTGATCTATATCATATCTCAGTTGGACAGATCCTCTTATTGTCTGTGGTGCGACACTGTATGACACTGTATTCCTGAAGTTTTGAGTGCATTCATGATTTCGGAGGAGATCATCACTGAAACTGTCTGATGAAAACTATTTCAAAATTGGTTAAGACTACAAAAAATTAATTAATTAATCCGGGCATAGTCATATACTCAAGCTGATATCATCCCACTGATGTTTAGCTAGCCTACATGTTGCCTAGCAACGCTGGAGCAGAAATTCGAAGGCACGGGAACTTTTGTTTTGATGATGTTCATAACAAAAGAACATTATCAAAGATTATCTACAATAAAGAAACACTAGATCATAAAAGATGTTTAATTTAATGACATGGCAGTTTGTTGGCTAGTGTGAGTCAGTTAGTGTTAGAACATGAGTAATAGATGACACTGTGACAATTACACCATTACACAAGCAGAATGTGGTATTATCCCTTAAATGATACATGTATCCAACAAGGGTAAGAAATTCTTGCTTCCTTAATTTATTTATGTTTTTTTTTTTTTTTGTTCCAGAAATGTGGAATAGAATTTATTGCTCAGCACATGATATATACAGAGAGAGACAGGGAGGGTGTGGGGAGACCCTGCTGTCCCTAATGTGGCCATCTATCACCTGCATCAATCACAATCATGATAAATCACATCTCTCACGCACAGATAAGCATGCACTTGCATGCAGTTACATAAATATGTGCACACACTGAGACATTTCATTAGGGACATGCTCAGTATGCTCCTAACCACAGCTCGGTGGATTGGATTTCCTCTGGGAGATCTTTGAGCTCTACCTTTAGACCGTGGTGTGTGCCTCATGCTTAATGCATACGTGCACAAAATCGCTCTCTGTTTAACTTCAAATGATGTTCTTTTAGAGCGGCCTACTCTCACTGGCCCACTTAGATGTGGGTCAGTGTATCCTCGCTTCTATTGAAATACATTTGTGTGTTTAGAGGAAAGGATAGTGTAGGAGGATAAACACATTTAGGTTTAGTTAAACATATACTGTAGCTACCCAACACACTGACATCCTCCAACTGGCAATTAGAAATAAAAAGTAATCTGAGGTAAAAAGAAATACGAACATTTTTTAAAGTAGCATTTGCTACAGTTCAGTGGACGCTGGCTGTTTCTGCTGCAGCTGTTCTTACAGTTTGAATTAGGTGATGAGGTCATTAATGTAACATGCAAATCAATGTGGATCAGAGGTGGATAAAACACAGCTTCACTACTTGAGTCAAAGTATAGATGCTCCTGGTCAAATATTACTCTAAAGTGAAAGTTGTTCAGTCAGATTTTTACTTGAGTTAAAGAACTGGAGTGCTTTTAAAAATATGTCAGAATTCAAAATGGCCTTTTTGTGTCAACAAATGTCAACTCACTGACTGACTGACCTGCAGAATAAAGAGCTTGTAGGATACGCTTATATAGTAATGGCCATAAAAACAGAAATTAATCAACAAAAAGAGCTATTGTCGTTTTCGTATTCAGGCAGTAATGAAGTTTGGTCCTGGTAACACAGCAAACACATAAAACTAAAGGAATCTGTCTTTATTTCTAAAACTTCAGACATGGACTTAAGATAAGGCCGCGGTGCTCTGCCGAAGAATCTTATCTAACGTAGCCATCGTTCAAACTGAGCTGTTCAAACACGCAGCAACACAACATGACTGACAGTGTAGGAGTTGGCTGATTGTTTTTTTCTCCTGTGATGAACACAGTGTACGGTCCATCACATTTTCAAAATAAAAGAAAATTCATTCCACTGACTAAGTGCGATGGAGTAAAAGTGATACGTTTTTTTAAAATATAATACTCAAGTAAAGTACAGATACTTCATATACTTAGCTACAGTACTCAAGTAAATGTACTTGGATATTGTCCAACCCGGATCTGGATGTGATAGAATGAAATACTAGTGAATGGTGTTCAGCCTCTGTTTGATTACATGCAGACTGTAAAGTTGTATTGTGATATTTTATCTTTTTTCATGCATTGGTATCTGACGAATTCCCATCATTGCAAATCATTCCATCAATGCATTTTGTATTTTCTCTTAAAGTCATGAAGCATGGCTGGAGACAAATTATTGCATTTGCTTCATATTTTCATGCATTCATGCTCTCAGCAGGAATATTAATCTGTTCACACACACACACATAATTAAAAAGAGATGGGGATGCATTACAAAACAATAACAACATTATGTGCACTATACTGTATATTGATCTCTACATTTATATTTATATTAGACGTGACATGTTTGTGGAAATAACCACTGAGAGTCACAGGTCACATTAAAAACAAAGAAACTATAGGCCTACACACACACACACAAGGACGATAAAGATAACAGAATTTTCCCACGATGCATGCATTGCATCAATAATATGTCGTGTTAGTTCTGTGACCTTGCTGAAAACAAAATGACTTAATGAATGGCTTTTTGTCAGACCATTGGTAGAAAGTCCATTATTTTCCCACATATTTCCCAGTGAGCACTGCCTTGTTATCAAAGAGACGATCCCAATTACTTTGCACCAACTTCGGTGGATGTTTGTAGAACGTCTTTGTCGTGCTTTTACATTCTTTCACCAGCCACTGACACATCAAACAAAAATAAATCAATGCTTTAACTAGGAAATATCACTTGCTCATGATTAATCATCTGTTTGTGTGTTTGCGCGTGTGTGTGTGTGTGTGTGTGCGCAAGAGAGAGAGAGGGAGAGAGCTTAAGAGAAAGTATCTGTGTTGCAGAGATCAAGAGCTTATACAGGCATCAGCACCCCAGGAAGAGTTTCCTTTCATGAGTGTTGTTTTCCTTTAAGCAGAAATAAGCCCGATGCTTTAATCTGTCCTTTGTCTGCATCGTACGTGGAGATTAGAGCTGATCCATGTCTGTCATGATTTCGTTTGACATGAGTGTGTGAATCTAACACAGACATGCATGTTCACACACACAACACACACACGTATGCACATACAGTACATACATACGAACGAGCAGCCGTGCTCATACACACAGACCTTGTTATGGTAATAATTTCCAACCACCAAAGTTGCGGTGCAGACGGTTTTTCCGCTGTTCTCATTAACTTTTTTCCTTTTCAGAAAGAATCTACTTGACACATTCTGTCTAGTTCCCATTGTCTGCCTCGCTTTTCCTGGTCTTTAGGGAAATGAGGGAACATGCTACTTCACACGGACGGGGTGGGGAGTCAGAACAGGGTAATTGGAGCCCTGAGTGGAGTAAGAGGCTTGCCATCCCTTTGAGAGTGGCTGGCATATGTCTGCGTTACTTCCAGCTGTCCTGACTGAGAGCAAACTAATTACATCGTGTTTGCATCCTGCTAATTAGTGTCCTAATTAAAAACACATAAAGGCATTAGAGGGGGGTGGATGATAGTAGGGACAGCTCTGGGCATGTAACCTGTGTTCTTGAAAAGACTAGAACTTTGTCTTAGAAGTAGTTTTCCTTTGGATTGGCTACAGAGCAGGGGAGCAGCACGTACGTATAACTGTTTGCCTTTCAATTAAGATCGTTAGTGTTGTGTTAGCAATGATATCAAAGCAGTGAAAGCATGGACTCACTTGTGTGGGTCTATCATATGTATAAACTTCAGTTTTCACAGATAATTCACAGAGGCTACTACTTGTACTAAAGATTATATCTCCCAGGCTTTTAACTGCCATATCACAGGTCAGATTACACCAAAGTCTTACTAAGTGTGTTCCCATCCACTTATTTTTTATGTTTAAATAAATAAAATAAAATAAAATAAAAACACATGCAATATTTAAAAAAAATGTTATGCTTCACTTGGGTAGAAAACTTCCATAAAAGTAAAAAAATGTGACTAAGTGCTCAGTGATAGAAACAGACCTGATGAGTAAATCATGACACACATGATGCATGTGACTTAAACATCAGACTCTCTTTGTCTGCAGTGGTTAAATGGCACTCGACCGTAGAATTAATGCTGCCAGCTGTTTATCTTGACATTTGCATCCTCTAATTTTTTTTATAACAGTAATGAATGAAAATACATCCATTCATTCATTTGCACTTCTTAAGGGATTTCGGGGAAATTCGGTTCAAATTTGTGCTACATTTGGATGGAGACCTGTGTCACTGTTTCCCCTGCCGTGCTATCTGACACCATTTATCAGAATCAATGGTTTCACACTATAAACCTAATACTGAGAATAAGGGCAGGACCTTTATTTGGCCATTTTTCTTTTACAAAAAACGGACAAACAGCTGAGGATCTGCAGTAGAAGAGATTCACATTCCCCTGCATCACTGTTTCCAGAATTGCACCTGTGTTTCCAGTCTTGTGTACAAACACTTGTGTGTGCTGCCAAAGATTTATACACAGATCCCTTTTTAACCTTAAACCATTACCAGGTTAGACCAGTGGCCGTACTGACCAATAACATCCACAGCTGGTGTATCGGTAATATGAGGGCCCTCCATGTACTGATACAGTCTTCGTACAGTATCATGAACTTTCAAGGGCGTACTTTATGTTTTCCAAAGTGATGCACAACACTTCAGGGGACAGTCCTCGACTCATGAGCCAAGCCATCCCAGGATTTCACCACTTGAGCTGCTGCTCCTGTGACAGCGCGTTAGGGGACTAACCAGGGAGGAGGCTACATCAGCCAAGTCATCTCTGAGCGTCACGAGAAAGTTGTCCAGAACCACTGCGAGCGTTCTTTCCACTTGAGCTTTTTCCAATAACTGAAAAAATCAAGTGTGGGGAAGGACGTGACAGAAATGCCCTTTTTTTTTTTTTTTTTTCTTGCTATAGAGCGTGTGCAAACGCAACACTTCCCGCGGGTAGATTATTATGTGGTTATGAGATCTACAAGGGACAGTTGGTGTTTGTCCTGAAGGTAAATGAATCCGTTTTTCCTCTCCAAAATTATAAATCAGACTCAGATCTTTAAGATGTGTCTTGACAGCTATTGGCTTGTCACTGGACATCACATTAGCTCTGGCATTTCATATGCCTTTGGAATGTGCTGTGCTCTGAGGCAGCGACAGAGGTTTTCTCTGTGATCTTGAGCAGAATTAATAACCAGCAGCTCCACTTCCTCCTCACGCCGCCATCCTGTATCGGTGGGAAGGAGGGACCCCTGACCAGAATGTTCTCCAAGTTCATCCTGGGTCATTGTCGGCGCATCATAACTCGAGGACATCACCTTGGCCTTGCTGTTAGAGTTTTGTATTTTTTTTTCATGGAAGTGGCAGCAGCATATTGCTGCAATATTGCTTTTGTTGTGAAAGGCCACTACTGTCGCCCCCAGAAAACAATACTGGAGGAACAGCAGCAGAGGATTTTTACTCCCCTTTATACAACTGGAAAATTCCAGTGCTGAGAGAGTGCAGAGGTTCTTCCTCCTCACTGCAGAGTAACAGCTTGTCACCATCAAGGAGCGAGCGCTCGGTCTTGCACGCCAGAAGCAGAAGTGATGAGGATCGGTGGGGTGGGGTGTGTTGACAAACACATCTTTAGCTATCCAGTCCTTTAATGCAAAGTGATGTAAAAAAAAACAAAAAACAAAAAAAAAAACAAACAAACAAAAAAAAAAAAAAGTCTCTAACTTATGGCTGAAAGCCATCAAACGACTAATGGCTGTTTGCAATGCAAGTGTTTGGAGAGATGTGAGCAGCAGAGTGAATTACAATGCTCCTCATTTAGCTGAGCACTTGAAGAAAATCATGTTGGAGAAGTATAATGAGTTCCTGCAAACAGCAGCTCAGATATCTGTGAGGCAAATATTTGAGCTGCGCTAAAACAACGACATAATGCATCACGACAGCAGCAAAACTACAGAAGAAACAAAAACAAAGAGAAACAAAGAATGAAGTGAAACGATTGGTTAACCATTTCCTCTTGTTGTGAGAACAACAGCCGGCCCTGTGACCGCTGTCTTACAAGCAGTGCACTCCTGCAGTCACTCACCGAGGTGTGTGTGTTGAGAACATCTCTCGAATTCAGATGGAAGAGATGATGTGCAGTGACTTTCAAACTGCTGCCGTGTCGCTTAATTTGAGCTCACGCTGGATAGATTCAGGTTCAACAGTGTGAAAGCGAATATTTTAAGCTGATGAACCGGGCCCGGCTCTAGGCATGGGCACGGGGGGTGGGGGGGTCAATGCCCCACCAAATTCTCCGACAGCCCCACCAAATCGTCCTGCTTCATCCCAAAATTAAAAAAATAAGTATTTTATTTTATCCTTGTTGATTTGACCAATCATAAACATGCCACATTCAAATAATCAAAGATTATATAAATCTGATTTGTTGGTCTGATCATGTAAAAACTTCGTTAACATTTCGATGCCGATCCCCGAACCAGTGTAGTGCAGTGCAGTGCACCCCCAGTTTTAAAATCTAAAACTGACATTTATTACATTGTAGCATCCCATTCGAATAGAAAATACATGAGTAGACTACAAAAATATACTGGCTTTAGGCAGATTATTATTATTTTTAATATACCAGTCCATGTAAGAATAGATATAAATAAAGTTGGCTTTAGTTTTAGATAAATACAACAGTGCATGTTATTGCTTACAGTCCTAAAAAACATTCATAAAGCGCCCCAGTAATGAATCTTGAAGTCTGGCATTTAGTGACCAGTCAATATCTCTTAATGTCACCCCAGTCAAAGCAGTCTAAAGCCGGGCCTGTGAAGAACCAAGAAAATAAATAAATAAATAAATGACTTGTAACCAGCAGAATGTTGAATAACTTCTAACATGTCAGAGATTGAGACCAAATGAAATAGAGTACAAAATATATATGAAGAAATCCATACAAGTTGCCGTGCTATCGCTTAATTCCTTAGTTATTACCAGATAACCAACACCGTCAGTGCCGGCGCACGCTCCATTACTAGTTGCAATGGGGTGAAACATGTCTGTAATATACACTGTGTAATCTGCGTAATTACAAAAATTAGGTGGTTAGATGATCGACTAATTTCATCATTTATCTTAGCTTTTTTTTTTTTCCCGCCCTCCACCTGATTCTGTTTCAGCACGTGTCTGCCTGTTCAGACGGGCTGTATGCCTCCACCTCCGTGTCTCTGGCGTTGCTCGCATCAGAGCCGACATTAAAGTGCATGTGTTTAGAGCAAAGCCTGAGATTCTGCTGCCAGTTGTTTTCTGTTTTTTTTTTCTTTCTTTTTTTTTTGTGCTGTGCTGAAATTGTCTAAGGTATGACAATTTGTGCAGCTGTCTTCACTTCCTCGCTCACATCCACCTGAGAGGTAGATAAAGCGATGAGTGAAGACTTGTCAGCCTGTTTGATAACATTTAAATCAAAGTTCTGCTCAGGGCATACTCGTCTGAGCCCCGTGTTACAGAGATCTGCCTCGCACTGACAACAATCTCAGCCTGTGCAGCAGAAAAAAGTTGAGCCGGGGTAATTTTCGAGCGAGATTCTGAAAGCTTTAGAAGTTGCTTAGCCTGGCAAAAACTCCACAGCATTTGTGTTATTAAGGCATCGCGGATTTACCTGTAGCCAAGTCGCAAAATAGCCTCTCTTTAAAGGTTAAGTCATAAAGTAGAGGTTTTCAACGGCGCGAACGCTGCGAGGCAAACCTGATATTGTGGCATGACTGTGCCTCTGCCTCTCTTTCAGTGTGCAGATCAATTCAAGGCTTTTTGGTTCTTAAATGAGGAGGGGAATGTCAAAAACTCTTACTAATTTGCAACAACATCTCAACAAGCTGGAGTTGACCTGTGGGAAAGCGCTGACATTTAAAGGTCTTGAATTATTCACTTGTCATGATTTCTAATTTACTATTCTCGTGATGGAAATATGCTATGCAACAGGACAGAGCCTGTTTGTTCCCCCTAGATGTATTTTTTACTCTGTATAAAAGTATAACTGTATAGGCATTAGGGATACATTCAAGAAGTAAGCAAATGTCCAGTCACTCTACTGTATTTTGGCTTTATTGAAAATTTATTGAATAGTGTAATATTATGGCTTGTATTTGCTTCTGCATCCTTTTTCAGTATTTGCACCTTAGTGCCTCTACCTATCCCCAGTTTTTCAATAAGCCTATTATGTGAATGAAGAAGAGGCTTTTTTTATATTAAATATCTGCAAATTCGTATACAATACAATATGCCATAATAATTCCATATAATCCCTGACATGTTGTTCAGTAATTGAAATTTCAATGGTAGCAGATAATACACAACATAAAAACGACGAAAATGTGCAGGTAGGCAGGTTCAATTGAACATTTTTATTTGATTATTTCATCGTTAATTAACATTTTCATAATGAACACTTAGGAGAGTTCTGTGTGTTCATTTAATCTTTGGGAGACACTAGGGAAGTGAATCCACCTCTGCCTTCTGAGCTATCTAGAAGCACATGAGATTTCATCATCTGCTTAATTGCTTACCCTAATTTGCTTTACTGGCACTGTCACAGCCCCATTGTACTGTTATCAAATCACTGGGCACTGTAATTAACTTTACATTGTAACCACCACCTCTGTAACTGGCACAGAGCAGCCGTTAAATGCCTTTAACTTTATTGTCTTTGTTTTTTTTTTTTTTTGGTTTTTTTCTTCTTTCCTTGCAGAATGAGTATACGTGTCCACGCCCCCTACCTGGTGCCTGGCTTGGAGATGTGCCTACCATCCATTAACCCCCCCACCAACAAAGGTAACTGCTTTGGATGGTTGCAGCAAACCACAGTGAAACAGGGATACACAGGAGAGGGACACGTGAAGAGAACCCATCAGGATCCTACTCCCATTACTCACATTCAAGAATACATTTCAAATGGTCCTCCACGCTAACAAGGACAGCCATGGACCAGGGCAAAGAGGAGATAATACTGTCTTTTTCTTTTTCTTAAGATTTTATAACATGTTTTTTTTTTTTTTTTTTTTTTGACCTGTGGTCACTGGTCATCAGCTTTGTTGCATTTCTTCACGCTTTCACTACACAAACACTGACGTCGATCATTGTGGAAATGCAGTCCTATGGTGAACAGCAGAGCACTGGAAGAAGACTCATGAGCACTGATGGATGGTTCTAACCAACACGTGAGCTTACTGTATAGACTGCAATAGCTTATTGTCTCCATGAGGACAACGTGGCATTGTTTTAAAAAACACAGGCAAACGACTGTACAAAATCCAAGAGGCTTTAAAAAAGTGTAAACTGAGCAATGCATCATTATTGAAAATGCACTGAAGAGGTAGCTCTGACCACTCTGCTAACACAGCTGTGTATAATTTAAAGTGGGTTTGCATACTTTGATTCCATATGAAGCATCATGTTTTCATCTTTCAGTATTTTTTTCTTTTTTTTTTTAAGATAGACTAATCAAAGGATGATGTAAATGTGCCTCACTGGAGCGGAAAAATTATGAGATGAGTCACTGATTTTCTGTGCACCTGTCAGTAAAGAGGAGTGAGGTGGAAATCAAGTCAGCAGCTGGAAGATTGTTTGAAGCGTGGGAAAAGTTGCCAGAGGAAAAGCAAACTATCCCCCAGCCAATGACTTTTGGTGAGTTTTTTTTTTTTTTTTTGGTTTGTTTGTTTGTTTGTTTGTTTGCTCTTTTTAAAAAAAATTTCTAAGTTGTTTCTAATTGCAATCAAACAGTGGCGATCTAGTTTGATTTGGAGGACAGGAGAGGCAATCAAAAGCAAAAGAGGGAAAAAAGAAAAAAGCTCCTATCAAGGCTAAAATGTACTTTTCTGCAATTGTAATGTTGTTAATGTTGTACTTTATGAATATGTGTTCCTGCCATTATCAACACCAAATACCAAAGAGCCAAATGAAGCATTTTTTTTTGGCGTTTGGCTCTCCCAACCATGGGCTATAAACTATTCAGGATTTGTCCCCTTAAAGGTACTATATGTAAGAATGTGGTGTAATTTACATGTGTTAATCACTTTTTTTATTGCCAATGTGTGAACGGAGTATGGTGAACCTAAAAAATGAGACCCAAGATGTATTCGCTCTCCTACAGCACTGGTTCTCAAACCTTTTCACATCAAGGACCCCTGAACTGACACAAATTACACCATGGACCCCACTCTGATAAGATTTTTGCTTTTAGATATTTTATCACAGAAAGTTTTTGAAATCCATGGAATTACAGTGGAAATAAATGATTCCCCTCTGTCCTGGGGACCCCCAGGAAATGCCTCAAGGACCCCTCGGGGTCCACAGACCCCTCTTTGAGAACCACTGCCCTACAGCACCAACAGTGTGCAACACTAGCTAACGTTAGCTTAGAACTGAAGTCCGCTAACGTCAACAAACAACCGGCTCCCAGCACAAAACGAAATGTATTTGACATTTTTCCAGTCTAAGGTTACTCGTACCACTCCTATCACCCCTGATGGTTTAGTATTGTCATTGCCTCAACCCACTGCCAGACCCATTCTGTACAGTAGCGTTAGCCAAACTATGGTCTCGCATAGCCAGACCTGCCCCCACACTTTGTTTTAGCACCATGTCAGCGCTGGAAAGTCAAATACAGTCTAAAGTATAGCTAATTTATAGTCAAACTATGGTTATATTCACTCTCATATAGGCTATGTCACGTCACTGTTTTGGTTGATTCCCTGAATGCTCACTGTACCTATGCTAACTCTAGTTCACTTAATGGCCACCATTATTATCATTATTAACAAGGGGTTTCCTGAATGTTACATATAGCACCTTTAAAAGAAATCCACGAAAAATCAAAAGAAGCCTCAACTCCTCTCACATCCAGCAGTGCTCTGTAAACCGAATCTGCTTTTTTTTCCCCATGTGTGTAATGTGTACGTCTTTGTGAACCAATGTTGCAACGACAGTCTTGGTTAGGAAGCACTTGTCTGAAAGATAACTCTGAGCACTGCTTTACATTTTGTGACTTCTGTTTAACACATGCTTCACTTTCCTTAAAATAATCAGCCCGTCTCTCTCTCTTTCTCTCTCTCCTCTCGAGAAGAGATAGCAGATGTTGCTGTGTGTGATTCTGCGTGTGCTTGTGTTTCATCCATTATAAGTTTTTAATTATATTTGAGACGCATTTAGTTGTGAATTGTTTGTTTCAACCTGCAAACATAATCTTTCTACGCCAGAAAATGGTAATTTTCTATTGTAAATTTCTGCTTTCCCCCCTTCAATTTGTTGATATTTAGTAAGCAGCTGTATTCTTTGTTCACTTTCAACAGTATGTTTTATAATGAAAATAATGACTTTATTGTTGAGCAATATGAATTGGTCAAATTAAAATAATCATTAATCATTTTTTGTGTTCAGGCTGTATGTGTGTATGCATGTGTACAAAGCATTTCCTGATTGTGTTAGTGCTGGCCACTCTAATTGAATAAGCTTGTACCCTGCTCATGTCTCCATTCATACCCGTTGAAATCCTGTCCTGCTCCCCGCAGATCTGCAGCGACGAGGCTGTCACATCAACATTAGCCTCATTAATTTAGAGAGCAGAACATTGATCTCTGTTCGACCGTTCTGTTCGCGGTGACGTTCACTGCGGGCCCCACCAGCCCTCTAATTACGCTTCTTGTGTAATGTGTTGCATATCTCAAGAGGGGGCCCTGCTTAGTGAATTTGCTGCACATTCACTGCACTTGGAACATGTCAAGCTGTCAGCTCAGAGGTCCAGATGGCCAATCTGCCCGATGCTCCCTGTGGTATTTTCACATATACATACTCTCTACCTATCTCCCTCTGCTACTACATCTCTCCCTTGCTCATCCTGCCTGCCTTCCTCTCTGTCGGGTGCCCAGATTTCACTCACTTTTGGTTTCTTCCCATTATTTGTGACGTTTTTTGGTCACTCGTCGCCATCTCTATTCCCTGCTTCCTCCCCACCTGTCTAAAGGGTTGCTTCACCAAAGTAATAGACGGAGATTTTTCCTTTTGTCCCCAGTGGTCTCGGTCCATGCATATAGTTTCAGTTTTACCCTCATTTGCCAAACAGGAGACAGTTCCATGCACCAAAGTAGAGCTGCAACTAACAATTATTTCCATTATCAATGAATCTGTTAATTTCTGTTAATAATTTAACACATGAGAAAACTATAACTCCAAGTCCAAGGTCACATTTCCAGGTTGTTTTGTCTAATACTCAAAGATATTTCATTTGCAATTATATCAAACATTTATGGCATTCCAGCTTGAAAAATTACTTAAGATTATTTTTCTGACCATCAAACATCAAACAACATAATTGTTGTATCTCTGCAGAAAAGATCCCCAGCTGGATAAACCAAGGACACTGTGATTATCTTGGCCGACCACTCGGCGCCTTAATCAACATAAATCAACAAATCAGCATGACTTAATCATCGAAGTTGTTTATCAAGTAAAAACTTCATTCAGTTACTGGTTCCAGTTTGAGTTCTGAACTGTTGGTTGCAAAAAAACCTAAAAAAAAAAAACAATACGACATCATCTTGGGCTCTGGGTGACTGTGAGGGTCCACTTTATAAAATGAATGTTAAATGAAAAAAATATGAAAAAATGATTGATTTGATTCATCAAAAATGAAAATAATCATTAGTTGCAGCCTTAGTGGTTGTACATGAAAATATTTTTTGTAATTTGAACTGATCCTTTAAATATCCTGTCATGCATATAGTACATCTCTGAGCTCTGTATCTGCTGTATTTTTCTGTCTCCCTCTGTGTCTGTCTCATCCACTGCTGCTCTCTATGATCTCCATAACTCAGTCTGCGTCTCTGGTGCTGCATGTCCAGTGGCAGCACAGACAGGGCTGTATGCCTGAGAGCAGACACCATGCATAATTCATGCAGCTTAGGCTCCCTGTTGACCCACGTCCAAACAGTTGGCACTCTATAACACTTCCACAGAAAGGCCCCAGGAAGAAGATGTTAAACTATAAGCAAAACACACTGATGTAAGATTTATCAAGCCGCTCCCATGACATTGTAAACATCATAACTTTCAAACATCGTCTCTATCTGCCATCTCAGACTGGATGATAAAAGGCCAGTTTAAAGTCTCTGAAAACCTTTGAAGCAGAGATACGCACATGCAGGCCGAGCAAGACAGTGGATTACAATATAGAGAGTTGAGAAAAGCTCAAATTCAGACAAAGATTTGATAAGAGAGAATTTCATTGCTTCATGGTGACTTGAGAGATGGTGAGATTTTGTTGCACATTACACCGAAGCACACAATAAATGCAGCTGAGGAAAATTTCAAACCCGTACCAAAACAGAAGACAGTATACAGAAGAAACTTTCAGTAGACAGGAAATGCAAACATATTCAGCTCCCCTTTTGTGCCTTGATGTATAGTGTTAATCCATTAGGAGATTTTTCTGATTGGTAAAGGCATAAAAGAAAAGAGCAAACAACCTGTTTGAATCTCATGTTCCTCCCCCTCCTCCCCCTCCTTCCTGTTCTCACTTCAAAGAAATGTGCCACTAATAACTTTGCCTAACCTCGCGGCGATTGATTCACTGACGAATCATTCTTTTATTTAAGGCTTGTTAATTGGATTTGACACTCTGATGTGAAGTTTCATTCAGGAGCCATTCAGCAATGCGTAAGAATGACTCCTAATCACTCATGACCTCATATAATCTCCAACTTGAAGCACAGCTCACCGGGTGGCTTTCAACTTTGATTAAGGCTTTTTGGAGTAAATTAGTCAGCGGCTGCTTAGGTGAAGTGACTTAGAAGGTAAAACACCGAACTCCTACTGTCGAACGAATGGCGGACTCTTTATGTAAGCACTGCTTTTTTCAAAACAGTCAAATCACTGCTGCTGCAACCCACACCAGAAGTAGTGTTCAACAGATCATCTGCTTCAGCCATCTGCTCCTGAATGGAGAGCTGCAAGGTTCTCAATGAGATCATGCCTGATACCATCAATGCCAACTGCTCGTCTGATGCTTTTCTCCTGTTTCCACCTCGTTTTATTTTATTAAATCTTCAATCAGGATGAGCAAACACTGCCATGGAAACCAAGGAAATGTTTGCTTTTTGCCCATTCTCCATCGATCCTGGGAATGCAGCCTGCAAGGTATGCCTCACTCCTCTGCATTTAAAATCAAAGCACACATTCCAGCCCAGCAACTGTTGACTTTTTCAGCCATGATAACAAAAAGCAATACCCGCTCCCTCAATTTCGTTGAAAGAGATTTTTGGTAAGTTTTCTTTTGCACCGCACCAGGTTTCTTGCTGGGAGCAGGTGATGGTGATTGTCGCTTGACAGGAACTTCAGCCATAGTTTTGTCTTCAGAGGTTACAATATGTCCTCAGAGCGGTGCTACATATTCAGGGCAGATTGGAGGCTACACTGAGTCGTTATTGTTAAGAGACGGGACTGGTTGATACAGGCTTGGCCCAACCGGTTAGCATGCTTTCAGTAGAGGAAACTAAGTGATAGAGAAAAGAATTAACATTGTTGTTGCTTTCCACCGCTGGAGACAGCTCTTGGTGAGTAAAGGAGAAGAAGTTTGATGCTGAACTCGCAGGGGTTTCTTCGAGACTGGTAAGTAAACAGCTGTTAATGCTAACGCTGGCTATGTAGCAATAGCAAACACTTCCATATCGATCCTTTAACAGCAACTCCAATATGAACATACCAGGACTCTTGGAAGAAATTAGTAATGTAGAGTATATTGATGGTCGGTGATTTTCACCTTGTCACCCCCCATTCACCAAGCAGTGTTGGGGAGTGACAATAAACTTCATTCCTGAAACTGCACAAGACAACAGTAGCCTCCACTCGACAACAAAGCATCTCCAGCTTTTGCAGAGGGTATCCTATCTATACCATCACAATGCGTAAATCTAAACTGAATAATCCGCCTGACAAGAAGCACCAGGCTAAGACATGTCAGCTTTGCAGCAGATAATTATCAACTCACGGATATTAAAATCTGAAATTCATGCATTGGAGCAGAAATCTGCTCCATCTTTTTATGGAATGATATGCAGCACTGATAAGCTGCAGATGACCATCAGCATTTGGATGTGGAGCTTATGAGTTTGGTCATGTTTGTAGCTGTGAGTAGAAACAGAATACACCACTGAGTGGACAAAATGTAATGGAGAAAAAGCCTGTCCAGTGGCATCACTGTCACTTCCTGAAAAGGCAAGATCTACATAGCTTAGGGAGCTTCACTGATTTATGTTTTAATCAAATTAGTCTTCTAATGTATCAACAGTGTAGCCCCAGAGCCTCTACTGAGATATATCCACTGGACAGTACAGTAACAGAGTAACTAGGGGCATGATGAATGACAAAATACCACAGCGTAGATCTAAATTTAGACAATGAGCTTTCTGTCAACTCTGGAACACTTTCCCCAAAAAAATCAAATTAATTACAATTAAAAAAATCTGACACCACAAGGTTTAAGGGCTGCTCACACGCAAATGGAATATATGCGCAGTGCATATGTAGTGCCCTTCTAATTTAGTTTTCATATTGTATAATTTTGATATGTAAATTCAGTGCAGTCCTTATACTGTAGAACTGGTAATGCTGGCTCAGATATTGCTAATCTGGGTTCAATTTTGGCACTTAAAATGTAAAATATTTTATTTTTGATAAGGTGTTCGAACATCTCATGTTTTGAGGAGGTCAGGTTCAGGTACATTTTCTGTTTCTTTGTGGGATAGGTGGTAGCATGTTTGATCAGCCAATCAGTGAAAAGTTCAGATGAGTATTGTAACCTTAAGAGGGCAGGACTGAACTTAGAGTGAGGGCAGACAGGTTCACAGAGACACAGGAGGACAATAGTCAATAGAGATGTGCGCTGTTTAAGTTCCTTTTCTTCTGTATTATTCAACTAACTCAAGCAATAAATCCTTCTATATTATGACTAACACAATATTAGATAGATTAAACATAAACTGTTCTTTCCTGTAGGCCAGGCCTATATGTGGATGAAATTAGATGAATTGATATGAATGACATATTTTTATTTAACTACTTCAATCACAGTAGGATATTGACTGGTTTGTTTAACTTGAAATTGTCCGTCATTATGCAGACATGGTTATCTTCATGGAGATCCCAGATCTCAGCTTACATTCCTTATATAGCTCCAGAACGGCAAACTGGCTAAAATATGTGCGAGAGGGCATGCTATACCGCTTATCCAGTGTATTTATCAAAGCTGTGAGCCCAGGCTTGGTCATTACATTCATATGGAGTTATGCTTTCATACATTACAGTTAGTGATCCTTGTCGGATGGTATTTGGCTTACTTGACACACTACACAACCGACGTACTGCTCCTCTTAGACACTATAGTTTCCGCAGTGCCAGGTTTGGTCGAGCCTGATGCCATTATACAAAAGGTCAAAGTGTAGACTGCCAAGTTGTTACTCCCTCTTTCAGCCGACTGCTCTACTCTTGCTAGCGTGTCACATGACCAGAGTGTAATCGCAGCCTTTGCGGTTAGAACATCGCATTTTATCATATCGCGACATTATCGCAAAAGCAATTAATTGTGCAGCCCTGGTGAGTATGGTTACTGAAAACTGTAAAAAAAAAAAAATATGCAGCTTTATGGTTAGAAGACAACATGTTTATTAGGGGTTGTGAATTTTATCATAGTGTGCTTTGGACACTGACACCAATGCTGCTGCAGTAGATGTGCTCAGGACTTGCCACTGCAATGGAAAATGGCTTCTTGTACTTGGACATAGCCCCAGGACTGGTTTTCCTCATCGCTCAGCTCACTGCTGGACCGGTGGTTTAAATGGACTGTTACTACCAGCTCTCTGTGTTTCCATGGGACAGTGAGTACAGACAATTCTCTACTCTAGGTTTACAAATGAGCTCCTACAGTGCACCAACCCATGTGGTACCAGAGACTAAAATAACAAATAGATAAATAAATAATTAAATTAAATTAAAAAAAGGCTATCAATTTTATTTTATCTCATGTGATTTCATTTGGGGTTTTAAATAAATATTGTTCTATTTTTGCATTTAATCGTTGGGTTTGACATTTATTTATGTTTAACAGTCATGTAATTCATGTGATGTTAATATGATTTGTGGTTAAAAATAAGGGGCATATTTTGGTTAAAATGTGATGCATGGGAGCTAAAGCTCACACTAACAGTACAGCTCTTTAATAAGCTAACTGGGCCTCTTTGCGCCCTAGTTGAAGTCATACACCTGAAGTCGTATCTGTACACATATCCTAAACTTATATTTATTTGTAGCTCTCACCAATTTATCTCACATGCATTTAAAAAAAAACAAAAAAATAAAGGTGTATAGGGTTTAAAGGTGTGTACTACAAAATCCTGTCTAAAAAATTAGAATTGAGTGAGTGGGCTACACATATATTGAATATCAATAAATGAAATATATGTACAAATAAAATAAAAACTTATATGTAGAAATTATGTATAAAACCTTTTAGAAATTGGAACAATTTCATTTATTAACATATATATCTAGCTCATACAAACGTGTGTCTATGTATGTATGCTTATATTGTAAACATATGTTATGTAATATATATATCCATCCCAAAGCCTGTCAATATGTGTTGACATTATATACAGTAGGGTCCAAAATTCTGAGACCATTTTCTGAGGACATACCATATCATATAAAAATTCATCATATAGATGTTTTTAATATATGTAGGCCTACATATACAAGTTTTACTATGGGTATTTGATAAGTGTTATTAACCTATATCTTCATATATCCAGAGGATGTATATATGTGATAATAATACATCCCCTTATGGGTAACACTAAGTCTAATCCTAACATATATGGCAACATCACACTTGATATAGAGACATGTGTGCGGTCTGTTACATTTCTGTATGAGTGGCTAGAAACAAACCAGAGCTGTAGCCATTTTTTAGCTAATTGTACTCTTAATATACTATAAATATGGAAATACAATGACCAAAAAGTAAGTGTGACTTTACTAGAATGAAAGCTGTATATTTTAGTTATACTGTGTATATAAAAGCCCAACTAGGGACAAGAGATGAAAAAGTTGCAATAGCTATAAAACACATCAGCGTGCTCTGTATTGAAACTATGTTAAATTGCTTTGTCCTTATCAAATAAAATAGAATAGATAGAAAACAGGAGCTCAACGCTTTAAATGGAATTATTATAGTAGTATGTAACAGTAAAGCAAGCTGCCACATAAGCACTTTGCTTTGAGTTGAAATAGTTTTCTAATGTTTAGCGGAGAAAATGTACATGTTACTACTTCTATATGAAACATTCTGATTTTACCTTGAAGCCAATAATATGGGGAAATGATTGTGTGAATGGGCTGCAAACAAAACTAAGCAATAGAATATAGTCACCTATCCAATAGTCAATAGAATACAACAACCAAAAGTGTCATGGTCACTGATAACAGCACAGGCAGGGAACACTCAAATGCAGACTCAAAGATGATAAAGTGAAGTTGCGTTGATAGATGAAATAAAGTGCACGGGCAGACGGGTAGACAAGCAGCCAGGTAGGTAGGTAGACCTCTGGCACGTAAATAGATAATCCAACAATGCGCTGATGACAGTGGCAGGTTTAAACTGTGGCTGGGGTGATGAGGTAATTTGGAGCAGATGTGTGAGTGGGCAGGCGAACACAGGAGATTGGAGATGAGAAACAGGTGAACAGGTGGGTGTGAAGACAGGAATACAAGTCCGGGCACATCTGCTGGGAGGTCTGAGGAGATGAAGGGACAAACAAAGCCAGGGAGAAGTGAGCAGGGGCGGGAGACAGGGGCCGAGGGGAACTGAGGAACAGATCTTGATAAAAACAACAATGAGCAAAAAACAATTTTTCCCATAACACTCAAACACAAGTCCTTCAAATTGATAACAAAGGTAAATAAACAGTTTAAAAGCATCAGGATATCACCTACCAACCAATAACCAGGGGAAAAAAAAGAGTTTAGTCACAACAAGTAATTAACTCACAAACAACACCAATATAAAAGCAGTACCTGAGATAACAGCATGACTTGAGAGCCCAAATTAGTAAAAACATCAACCACAAGCTAGCAACACACGCTGACTAGACAGAGCAAAGGCATCTGGTAATGCACATTATAGGAGAAGCAGTTTACCTTGTTGAGGTGAAGCAGTGATATCTGGCATGTCAGCTGATCATAAAACCATCTTTGGGAAATTGAGGTGTTGACAATAGGTACATGGATGACATGGAGTTATTCAGATTCAAATGTTGGGAATAGGACATAATTCTTGATTATCTTTCTTTTTGTTTTTTGAAGATGGTTTAAAAATTTATCTGGAGCTGTTGAAGCTGAGTCAATGATCCCAAACCTTTAAAAAATGGAGGCTTATTCACAGTTGGCTGGATGATTCTGAGCCTTTTAAAGCTCTCTCCAAACAAAATTCTTATCCACCATGGCCAATCATTTCTTAAGAGAGTTACCAATCGATGTCTGTGTAATAATTGTCAGAAGAGCATTTAGAGGAGAGTGCACCCTGCAAGAAAGGCAAAAAAAAAAAAAATCCTTTGGCATCTTCAGATTTTTTGCTGGAAAGATACCATCTTAGCCATGACAGTCTCATTTATCTCCATAACTTACTAGAGCCACAAATATGCAGCAACACACATTGCATTAATGGTCTTACAGGTATGCTTTCTGTGCTTTGTGATGTGCGGTTTTTGCAAATGGTGATGCAGGAAGGGAAAAGTGCTATAATAAATGTGTGTGCTTTCATTGTGTTTCCTGGCTACTTTGGAATACAGACCATCAAACAGGGCTTTTACTCAGTTGCAGGTAATGTTACCTTCATTATTTTGATATGTAATAGCTTTAACAGGAGACTAGTGGTTTGATTTGTTTGTGCAGCATTAACAGCTATTATTGGGCCAGTGGACAGCACTCAACTTAAGATACAGTAAAGTGACTGAGGCTGTGAGTACTCACTGTACATACCTGAGTAGACCTATTAGTCAGTTTCTGATACAAATTCATATCTAATTTTGCGCCCTTCACGCATTTACGATGTTCAGATTATCTGTAATGGTTCTTGTCTGATAATGGGTTAACGGAAGGGAAAGTTTATGTGTCTTCATGGTCTGAGAGTTGTACCTGACAGAGCGTGTGACACCACAGTGTAACACAGTGTGCTACATAACATTGCCAACATTTGGGAAAAAAAAAAAAAAAACAAGGTCCCCCGCAGTGGAGGTGCAGCCTGATAATGATCTTGAGCCAGTGCACCTTGACCACCCCAGTGGCATATCTGCAAGGGATGGGAGTGTGGCTCGATATATTGGATGAGTGTAAATTAATTTCCTGTGATTTTTTTTTTTTTTTTTCCCCAGGTTCAGTGGAGCATTGCATTGACCACATAATGAGTTTATTTTTTATATTTGTTATTTGCCTTGGAAAGAAGAAACAAACAAAAGGTTCCGTGAAGTTTCAATTAGGTGAGACATGACATAATTCAAATTTACCAGCGCTGCCGCCAAAAGGCTGTTAATCAAGCAACTGAATATACTTTTTAGCTTCATTAGCATCACATCTCAGTACTGCATTTCTTACTGCCTATTTTTTATTTCAATCTGCAGTTATTTCTTGTACAGGAAGCGTTCATCTTCAGGATCCCACAGAATGACAAATTACTGAGTACATTACAGACAAACAACTTTTAATATCAACCTTTCTCCCTTTTCCCACTGGATGAGGCAGCAGCTGATGGATTGTCTAAGGGAGTGGATTCCTGCCACAATAACTCTGCAGCAATGCCATGGGCAAATTCATCTTTCCAAAATATAACACTAAGCAGGACTTACTTCACCCTGAACAGAGCAAATAATACTACTTTCCCAGTGCTCAACAGATCTGTAGATACAGATGAATATTCAACAGACAAACGATGACAATTCCTAATGTGCTAATTAACACATTCCAATGTTTAAACCTTACAGATGGCTCCCCAGCTACTTCCTGAGGTACTGGCAGCAGCTTCACCACATATCCTACAACTTAAGAACTAATTGAAAATAACTTTAAACCTGTGAAAATAATACTATAATACTGCAAAGTGTGAAATACACTTGGCATGTAATTTAACTGTTGCTGTATCCTGACACTTGCTATGAAGATGTGCCACCTGCCATGCTCTCCAATACTGATTGGTTGTTGGCAGATGTAGAGGGAGGTCAATACATATTATTCTATAAAATGAGGCCAGCCCTACAATTGTGAATGTCTGTGACTGACTGACTGACTGACTGACTGATCATAATTGCACCACTGGTCAGCCAAATGCCACGTGACTGACTTGGGAGTTTCCCCATTGGCCATCGCTCTTTCAAAACAGTTTCTATTAGGGAGATGTTTACAGCCTACACTGTTGCTAAGTTAGCGATTTAGATTTTTTTTTTTTTCTTCAAAAAAGCAGTTTGAGACAAATCTAGCAACTTTTTGGACAAAACTTGGCCTCTTAGAAGAGAGTCACAAGCAAGGGTTGAAGTTGGCCGGAGCAATCCAGAACACCGTTCCAACACCTTCGATTAATAAGTAAATAAAAGTTTCTAAACAGAGAGCGAGACAGACGAGCAGACACACAAAGGTAGGACAGAAGCCCCTCGTGGCAGATCAGAACACAGGTCGATGGTCCTTTTTAACTTTATTGTTGCAAAAGAAGCAGTGCCCCGCTCATCCAGGAACATATGAAATGCTCTATGTTATAAATTCATGGGAGTAGAATCACTTGTTGATTGGCGCAGAGGAATTCACTGCTGGGCTGAACAGCAGGGCTACTGCTCGCGTGACAGAGAGTCAGACTGGTCACAATTTCAAAAACAGAAAAACATTTAATAAGAAAGGCTGTATTGAGATTTTGGCTGTATTAAGATACTGTATATGTGAGAATAGAGAGAAGGAGAGATGCAAACAGAAAAAGAACTGAGACCAGCTGACAGCTTATGGAACAGCGGTTGAACAACAGTTTTGTCCTCAGTTTCACACTCTGACCATACGTGGTCCATCCATACACTGTTTTGATTTTGTCTTGTCTCGCTCCCATGTCCCATTTGGGCACCGGTTCAGAAAACAAGCCATATAATTGTTCTCTTAAACGCCAAAATAACGGCAATAAGAGCATTGAAAAACAAAACACAAGAAAATCTATTTACAGATTGGTTAGGTATTTAATTCAGTTGAATGGGAAAGTGGACACCACTGTGTAGATGATGACGGTGGCAAACAGCGCTGTCTAACACATCGCTGTCTAACACATCGCTCCAAAATCACCCACAGGTGTTGAATTGGGGTGAGATCTGGCAACTGCGAAAGCCATAGTATATGATCCACATCATTTTCATACTCATCTAATCATTCACTGACCCCTCGTGACCTATGGACGGGGGCATTATCGTCCTTGACGAGACCACTCCCATCAGGATAGAAATGTTTCATAATATGATAAAGGTGATCAACTTTGTATTGATTTGCAGTGACCCTTCTCTCTAATGGGACAAGTGGACCCAAACCATTCCTGAAAAATCAAAATCTTGTTTTTTGAGCTGAGTACATTGAGCCCGTAGTGACTAAATTAACCGAAGTGTCCACCGACTTTCTGATATCAGTCTGGAATATTAGGTGCAGGATTACCTTGGGCGAGCGTGGTTGAGATTAGCATGCACATTGGAAGTACATTTTGTTAAGCGGTGCCTCTTGACAGTTTTGTATGATAGTGTGTGTGTGTGTATGAGCGTTGCATGTGTCCTGTCTGTGACATTCTTGCTGCTCTCCGAAGTAATAACTGTCAGGAGTATTTCTCCATTATAAAGTGATTTAAATGTTGACTCAATTAACTTCAGGACTGAATTTCTTTAGGGAGACTAGGATGTTTGAAATTAGGCTAGAATTATTAAATATGCATGAAAACATATGGAAACTCATAAAAACACCACATATTATTTATGTCACCTAGCTGAAAACAAAAGAATAGCTGTGATGGCTAAGTCCAAATAAAGTCAATGTTTTCAATAAAGCAAAGTCAAAAACAGTCATGGGCAATCATAATGATGTAAAAAAAATAATAAACTAAATACAACTGATACTCCAGAATTGCAAAACAACTCATCGTACACGCGCAACACAAGCATGAATACATTCACAGCCATGGCTACTGGCATAATAATGCTTACAAATAAAACGAGATTTTAGTGAGGGCTCTTCCACAGTCATGCAGCCTCAAAAGCTTGAGCTTTCTGTGGAATCACTAAAGAGTTTTAAATGAGCTGACCTAAAAGGTCTGGGCCATCCAGTTCATTTAAAGGCTTCAAAACAAGCAGCAGAAACTGTAAAGAGTGGAACTTGGAGCCAGTCAAAGGAATGAAGACCATGATTATGTTATGTCATCTCTCTCAGCAGCAAGAGCAGCTCCACTGTACAGTGTTAACCAGGGAATTTCATACAATTGATTATCTGCTAAAATCCAAAAGGTTTAAGGAGACGGAGAGCTGGGTATTTTCCTCATAGCAATTATAAGTTACCAAGCACAATGAAATCAATGGGCTGTGGCTGTGTCACCTCAGGGAGACATATTAAGGATAAATTAGAGCTAGGATTGAATCCTCTGACTGAACAACTGTGGTAGCCCATAAAATATAATAGCTAGATAGATATAATGTAGAGGTGCTCCTAAAAGCTATATTAAGCACAGAAGTCTAATGAGTATGATATATGATCTAATGAGTATAAAAATGTTTTGGCTGCACTTGATTTCAGCCTTTGAGGACCCTTGATAATGAATGAACCTCAGAGGGAAGACAGCTTCAGCCAGACAAGGTCACAGCATCAACTGGCAGGGGGTCAAAGTCATCCACCAGGAGACAGTGGACAATTGGGGAAGAGTCAAGGAGTCCATTCACATCAAGAACATCCCTCACACAGGGGTTACAGTCTCAATCTCACCCCCATTCAGTGTATGACCACTTGTTACCTTGTGTAGTTCCATTCTCAGGTCACTAAATGACCCCTGAACCAACTCCATTTGACCTTTTTAAGACGCAAGTGGTTGAGAGCTCAGAAAAAGGTAAGTGGGGTTATTTTGTCACACATACTGTTACCGAGGTCAAGAATGAGCTTCAAAGCACAAAATAAATGAGGAAATTAGGGCTAAGACTAATTGTAGGTTCAGTATATCCTTCGAAGTGGCTTTTTTTTTTTTGTGGGAATTGACTGTTTTCCCAGCAAAATAATATCAACTCTTAATTATAAAAAAAATGAATAGATAAAAAAATATGCATGGAAACTTGGCAAAATACCTTTTTTAAATTAGGCTGAATGAAAAATATTATTCAAAATGTCAACCTTGATCCAATTAAGCCATAATAATTATCAAAGCATCTGTAAATGTTCCCCATTTATTCCTCAGAAATGTTTTCAGTGCAGTAAAATTCATCCAAGGCTAAGTATGTTGTATTGTAAACAAATATGTAATCATTAACTGGCTTGGTTATTGCATGCAGTACTTAAATGACTGTCCTTCCATCCTCTACATAGAGACCAGCACATTCACACTGAGATATGCAGAGTTCAGAGGTCACGTTTCTCACAAGCCACTAAAAAATATGACTTTATATGATATAAATATATCACATCCTGTTCACACATTCAGACAGCAGCTTCCACTATCTCCTGCATAATATATACAGAACAGTAATATGCAGTTTATACAGTATATATGTATATACAGTAAATGTATATATACTATATATATAGATGGGTGACAATTCAGCTCATTGTCATACTCAAACCATTCACTGACTCCTTGCTCTTCTAGAGGCACCCATCTTGTTCGAGCTCAACTGGACCTGGTTAGTATGGAGTAGCCGTGTATTCAGGTCGACCCCAGAGGGTTAACACTAAGCATAATCCACACTAGTTATTAAGGATATCCAAAAATATCATGCAGCTGTCCAGAATATTAAGCTAAAAAAAAAAATCTGTGAAGATGTCAACATGAAATCCAAATGCATTTTTTTCTGTTATTTGACACAACACATTTAAACACCTAAATATTTACGTCAGTATGTAGAAAAGACAAGATGAAGCTCCATCACAATATTTAACATTTTACAATTCCAAATCTGTGATATACGCTAATTGTGCCGCATGATTTGCCATTACCCAGGTGGTCCTCTATGGGCATCTGGCAAAAACATGCCTTTTCAAAGAGGATAAAAGAGCCAAATAAAAACCCACAATATGACAATCTGCTCTTGCCTTGTCCCATTTTACTAGCCAATCCTCGTCAACATACTCTTGGCATATCATGCAGGAGGAACAGGATAAAACATACCATTATAATGTCGTCCAATGCAAAAGCCCAGTAAGGCTAAAAGCTAATAGTGTTATTCAGCGTTCATTTATATTGAGTTCAGGGTGATATTTGAGGCTCCACTTTTGTGTGCCTGTGTGAGTGTGCATGTGTGTGTGTGTCTCCTTTCTGTTTTATGAGGTTACATTTGTTTTGCCCCTCTTCACCAATTCAGTTTGATTGTGTTTGGAATATCCAAGTGTTTTGTTGAGGGTTTTCCTCCTGCTGCAACACAAACAATAATTAAATTTTTTGTTAAATTTAAGTTATTATTTAATGTTAATATTTTTAAAATAAATATTTTCTTTACGTATGATAGCCAGTGAATTGATAGACAACCGAAGGTCCAACATATGGTGCCCCGTGTCTATAGACACAACATTTATGGTGTCCAGCTCGTGAGGCAGAGCCCAGACCCAACACTGTTATCCCCCAATTTATAGTGATTAATGCACATTAATATACAACCAATGCTAAAGTCTCCTGTTTGTGCAGGTGGGCGCTCATAGTATCCCACAATGCATCATGAAAAGTAGTGTACAACCGATGGTCACTAACCAAGCAATATATACCATCATGCATTGAGCTCGCACTAAAAGCCCCCAAGAAAATTACCCATTTTTACTTTTCATTTTGCCAATGAGTTCACCATATAGGCCTTTACATAGATCTCCCTGGATAGTGAGTAGGGAGGAGGGAATGAGTGAGTGATTTTGGACACAACCAATGTGTCACAAAGTGAATAGCGCGAGTATGCTAGCAGGCTAGCCCTGAAAATGGATATTGGATGATGTTTTGGTTTTTTTCGTGACCCATCACAAACACTCAGCGCCTTCAGCGTGTGAAGCTTATTTTCCAACCCTGGACATTGTTGTGCTTGTGTTCTGCTGTAGATTATTTTGTACATCTGAATCTGTCTGCTCTCCTGTTTTCAGTCATCATTGTCACTGTCCTTAACGCTGAATTGTAGATGTGTCAAGGTGGTGCTGTGTTATGAATGCACAGGCAGTGTGGGGTTTTTTTTCTTTCTGTAGTGTGTTGGTGCTCATTTCTGTTGTGCATTCATGGATATTAGTCCTGGTTTGGTGGCTGGGCTTGATTTCTTCTTGTTCAGCATCCTCTGAGGTTAACTATACACCTTGTTGCTCTTGTAATTATTTAATGTGCCTCCCTCATGTGGAAACCTGAGTGGAAATCTGCCTCTCAGATTTGTTCTGGCGCCAACACTGCCCTGTATATCGAGATGTTGGGTTTGTTGGCCTTGATTCAGCCTGGACCGGCTTAAATGAATGAAGGAGAACAGGCAGCCGATCCAATGCAAGCTGGTGATAACAAAGACAAATAGTAAGCCCATGGCACCAGGCTACTGTTCAGTGATCAGTGGGTGTTGGAGATCCTCTCCAGGAGAGAAATGGGGGATGACAAAAATCCTTTCAATCAACAGTGCAATCAAGTGATAACGCTTAAATCACTTTCTCCGGGATCACTTTATTGTATGATTGGTTCATGCAGTTATATCTACAGGAGTGAGCACAGTCTAAAGTCTGGACTATGTTGTCTTGTTTTCCTGAGAGTTGTCTAATACTCCCTTCAAAACACACACGAATTGAAATGATGAGCTAAAAAAAATAATTGTAAAGCTAACTTTTCTCAAATGAATTACATGAGTAGATAAAATTATCACAAACAAGACAGAAAGTCAGCGTTTCCAAACTTAATGTTGATAATGGACAACTTTGCAAATCCCCAGATTTCATAAAATGACTTTTTTTTATGTTAAATCCCAAACAATGTTTTCACAATAATTATGCGTTGCAATTAGCCTATTGTTAAGGAATGGGGAGGGTAGACATCTAAAATGCCTATTTAAAAGGAAATATTCTGATAACGGTTAAAGCATTAATTATTGGTCTGACATGGCACCTGAATAAGAGTGTGAACGTCAGAACCTGACTTCCACTCTCTTGCCCTTTTTACCTCATTATATAAAGAACATTGTTGAACACTAGCACTGGATGTGAATTGGTGCTGCAGAATCACACAATATGGACATAATTCCAAAGAAAACTACCTTTTTAACTTCAAAGTAACTGATTCACAGCTGCAAAGACAGCTGCACAAATGACTCATTAAGTTTTCAAAACAAACACAAAAATCATGATGTATGGTAAATACAGGGAAGCTGCTTTAGAGAAGAGGAGCAGAGGCCATAAGCAAACCATTGCCAACATTAACTAAAAGACACTTGATGGGACATTATCATAACAATAGTACAAAATACATTCTAAACATAATTGGCAGAGTTAAATCAGCCCCTTGTTGACATAATTTAAAATAAATGAACACTATAAGCTGTATTTGTTCCATGGATGCTGAATTGAATTGTAATAGTATTATTGTTATCTCAAGCACCTGTATGTCAGGATAACATAGAATATGATAGTAAGTACATCTGCTTAAAGACAGAGGCTGTGGTTTTACTTTTGAGAGAATGGCTGTTTATGGCCACAAATCCTGATTACACTGCACTGCAATGTATGAATTTTTAAAGTTGGTGCTGTTGCCTGAAGGCAAACACTAAGGCAAGTGCTACGACAGGTGTTTACAAAAGCTACAGTAATTACAGCAACATTACTTTACTTGAAATCTTATATTGGATATGTAAAAAAAAAAAAAAAAAGAAAAAAAAAAGGCACACGTAAACAGTCCACAGAGCAGAGTAGAGCCAGATGATGAAAGATGCTTAACTTCCTTCTCTGTTTTTATGTATCTTATTTTGGGCTTTTGAACGTTCAGGGCCTGAAAAATTCATTACTACATTTCACCCTTCTCACGGGACTATCAAAACATCAAGCCTATCGTCTTCCTCTCTGATTTGATATGAAACACAATATTTCCTCCGTATTATAAACATGTAGATCTATGCAAAATATGTGTGGGCGGCATTTAGTTAGGGCTGCATGGAGATTTGACCCCATAAGTGACCCCGTAAGTTGCCAAGCAGCTCATTATGACCCACAGTTACAAATATATCGTTAGGCGACCCTTAGCGGCCACAGTGATAGTGACGGAGGCAAAGGAGGAAGTCAGGTGATGTAGTATAAAGAGCAACAAAGCTTTAGGAGGAGGTTGTGGTGGATGGATGGATGGACTTTCATACAGGAGATTGTTTCCTGAATGAAACCAATCAACATTGTTTCTTACTTTTAATGACGGCGATACTTTAATACTTATTTTAACCCAGATCACTTTGGGTTAAAATCTTTAAACACAGCATTGTAGTTTGTGTTCCTAACCCTAGGCAAACTGTGACCGTTACAATACTTTAGCTTAGCTTCTCCAAAATTTCAAGCAGCAGCTCTTTTTTTTCTCCTGTACCCTTACAGTGTTTAGCCTTCAAGAGCCAAGCCATTAGAGAGGATACTTCACATTTCATTTAGTATTACAATTCATTCACACAGCAGTCCAGCAGCCTGAACGGAATGCTCATCCCATCAGAATTGAACTGCACTGAATGATGGCAAAACAGCGGCAGTGACGAGGCAAGCTGCCAGGCCCCAGATGGTATATAACCGCATGCATGCCTTAAGCTGGTGATGACATACAGCATAAGAAGAAACCTCCACACCGTGGATTCCCTGAAATAGCAACCCCATCTGCTTTATCCTCCGTCTCAGTGAGGTCAAGTGGGAAAATATGCATGCATACAGTTTATCTTTATTATATTGTTTGAAATTAGTTCAGAAACCGACACCCAAATGACAACCAATACTTTTTTGATTATCAACCAAAATGACCAAATCAGTGACCAAATGGTAGACATGTACAGAGACGGGTTGTTGGCCTTGATTCAGCCTGGACCGGCTTAAATGAAACCAGGGAGAACAGGCAGTTGATTCAGTGCAAGCTAGTGATAACAAAGACAAATAGTAAGCCATGGCGCCAATGGAGTCAGAGACTACCATCCAGTAATCAGTGGGCGTTTGAGAGATTCTCTAGGAGAGACATGGGGACTGACAAAAATCCTTTCAATCAACCGTGCAATCAAGTGATACCGATTAAATCACTTTCTCTGGGACGTTATCATTGCGTGACTGCTTCATCCATCTTACGCTCATTCGAATGTCTGTTGGTGGTTTTGTGGGCGCACAAATGCGCGTGTGGCTCTGCTCCAAGCCTCTCAAGCAGGTTTTATGGCTCTTTGGGAAACAATGCAAGCCATACAGTATGAAAGCTCCATTTTCTCCTAGCAAACGGGTTTAAACACAACATGATCTCTCTGAGCCCACAAGCACAGCCTCAATGCACGGTCTCAATTTTAAATGTTGAAAAGGCAAATGAGATAAGATGCTGCTTAGAGTGCAAATATCTCCAACTGATTTCTGTAGGCATTGATACGAAAACATTTAGCGTGTTCTTATTATTTGCCACGAGTAAATTTTTAATTATAAAAAAATTATGAAAAAAAAAAGTTGAAAGGAAAAATGCAAGTGAGGATTGTGGGGTCATTAAGTCCCTTTTATTTTTAGTCTCATTTTGCAAACAAGAATTGTGTAAAAGAAACATCATGGCAGTGAGAAAACATCACAGCTAACTGATTAAAGAGCACGTTGTATTTAATCTACAATTGAAGCTAATTGAGTCTAACTTTCTAACTTTGTTATGAAATAAGCACTAAAAGCAGTAAGAATAAAAATCATTTAACGATAAGCATCTAGACATCTAAATCAAAACCATGCTAATGATATGCACTTGTTTTCCAGGTGTCTGTTACATTGGGAATATAATAGACTGGGATGGTCAAACTACATTTGTCAAGTACGTTTTGACCTTCAGCAAAGCATTTTGATGCTGCGCCAACAGGAGAGCAGCACCTATCATGAGCGCTGCAATGACCGCAGCCTTACTTGTGGGCAGGTACGTGATTCTGGATGATAGTGTTGGCCGTGCAGGACCCTCGACAGTTTGACCCTGCCTCACTGCTTCCTGCTCCTCTTGGGTCAGGGTCATGGGGCGGAGTTCAGCCAGTACTTCAAGAGCTGCTCGCTGACCGGATTGCACTGCACCACTCATGTAACCGCACCACTGTGTGGCCGTCTCCGTGCCTGCCCAATGGATCCTGTAAATGAAGGTAATCAGTGAGTCATGTACCGAACACTGAGCTTGATGTCGCTCTTTGAAAAGACATTTATTTCCTTCTCTGTTGGAGTAATTACATCCCTTTCAGCACATTCATACTGTGCCTTAAGCCATTAACATTCATTTGTTTTATCGGTTTTGCAGAGTACATGTGATGCTGCTGACTGATAAGACTTTCTGTCTGATGAACTGATACAGTTTAAGTTTTGCCCTTTAACAAGTCTCTGTTGGCTTCAGTGCTCCATGTCTCTGTGCAATGAAATTTGCAAGTACATGCTCAGCAAATTAGGTTACGCCTGTTCAACCCTGTAGGGTTTACTCGCCAGAAAAGCGTGGTAACAATGCTACTCCTCATTCACTTTTCCTCTGCTCCATGCAATGACAACACAGTCAAGGATGCCTTTTAAACCATATAAATTACTACCCATGGTGCCCAGGTTTGTTGTCAACATCAGTCCAAATCATATGCCTTGCAGCTGCCTGTATAACAGACAAGCTCAAAAAAAAAAGCACTGTACTGTAGTTTCAGTCTAGTCCAGTGAGAAAAAACTATTGGGATCAACATTCGATCAGTATGTGTGGCAGTGGATGCAGTTGCTGCCAATGAAGACTACAAAATGACACAAAAGCAGTCGCTGTGCCAGGCACATGGTTCAAAAAGCAACTTGACACATTGCTATTACAATGGCGCAGTGTTTCATGCAACAGATTCTATTTGTGTGATCAGTTGATCACATATTGGGTAAGGGATAAGGGAGGGCTGGGTGGATCAATGCGCTGCGCACAGCTCTACAAAGAAATAACGGTACAAGTCCATATGTTAGACATCTTTTATGTGACATTATGACAAGTGCAAATAAATGTTCAGCTCATTATGAAACTGTGGTGGGAAAAATTTAGTCTAGATGATAAATGGGAAACACGGTGGCACACTGTGCTTGTGTGTAACAGGCAGAGTGTACATGCGTTCTGTGCCCACCTATAATGATGCATATTACTCTCTTGACAAAGCACCCTTAAAATAACCATGATTAAAAGTACTGTGACACTGACTTAAGACCAGGTTTTTGTCGGTAAATTGTGTAATCCCTTTCCGCTGCCTCAAGATAGCAATATGCAACAATGCACCTGACCACATCTAATTTTAAGACACGCCCATGGGAACACAGATGGGTGCAAATGTATTTGCTTTTCAAACAACATGGGTGCTAGCCGGGAAAAACTGTGGCAGAATGAAACTAACAAATATACTTTGTGCTAGGTGTAAGATAGAGCCCAATGGCTCTGTAGAACTGAGGATGATGCATTACTGTCCCTTTTCACCAGTGGCGTTCCCAAAACATACCAATACCAGCCCTCCAATGAGGGCACACTAGCAGCAAGTTAGCTATCTTATCTCAAAACCCTCAGAAACAAGAGGGACAAGGTAGGAACCCAATGTGAGCCCAATTGAGAAACACAGGATAACATCCAGCCTTTTCCATCACATGGTCTTGAGAACCCACACTATACAACACTATGTACAAGGTGGTGGAGAAAGGATTAAACTCAATGCTCTCTCTCTACTGCAGGCCAGTGCTCTTGGATACAGATGGAGGGGGATGATCATCTGTGGCCCCATTGATTGGAAAAGGTGGGGCTGAGCCAAGCCATAACATGAACAATACACCCTTCACAGAAATTATTTTATGCCACCCATGAAAACAAACACTTATAATTCTGCATGCCTTAAGGCAGGAACATGCTATTCTGGGCTGCATGTAGGTGAATACGCATGGGGACATGTTCACCAGGCTGTTTCCTTTATTCTTTTACAGATTTGGAATATAACATAATGTGTTTTTTTGCTATGAACTCACCTCCAAAAAGGGGCTGTGCCAACCAGCCAGCTGGGCTGACACTTGCTGACACTAGCCGCACAACATGTTGTTGAGCTTTGGCAGGTGTGCATGCTGGCTCACCTGTGAGACTCTGCAACACATGATTACACATACCACCTGTGTTATATGTTATTATGCAGTAGTTGTTAAATGTATTTTACCATGTATCGAACCATAATCCCAGTCTTAGGAAGGGAACCTGCAAGGAGTAAACAACCAAGGTATCTGATTGACACCTTTGACGCTTCATATGGAGCCTATGCACCCCTGTCCGCCAATCCAAGGAAGGGAGAAGAGTTCCCTCATTGGACTGTATCCTTGATGATTAATTTATGTTGTCTGAACAGCGGAGATAGGGGCCTCAGCAGCGAACACGCTTCCTCTGGACTCCACATAAACACCTCTCTGATGTGGTAAAGCAGGATTTGACAGTGAAATTCACAAAGGGGTTACTATTCAGCAAGGATTCAATCAAGAATCAGACGTCTGAAAAGACAGAGTAATCAGGACTAAACAGAGGATCAGTGTGTGCCAAAGCTTCAATGAAAAATGTTCACAAGTAGAGATGTTGTGATAACAGGGGCTGCTCTGGGCATATTTTAATGGATTGATATTGGCTAAAATACCGCCAATCAAAATCCGATCCTTTCATTACTGTACTCTGCTGTGGTTTGGCCACCTCAGCCTGCTAGTGTTGCAGCTCTGCTCCCTGCAGGCCACTGTCAGTGCTTGTCAAAGAGAGTTTGTGAAGAAAGAACCTCTCACTCTGTAACACCACTGTACATCCTCGAGTGAGCTCAGCGTTTCTTTAGTTCCAACAAATCCAACAGAGTGAGACGTCTCCTTTCTAGTGGGTCGCATCACGTCTTCGTCGGGGGTGGCATTCTTCCAACTGAACTTTCATTTATATCATATCAGTAATTTAAGCTTATAAACTTTATATTTTTGAACCGTGACCTTCAGTGTTTGGATCCAGAAGCTCATAAAAGTTTATTTGTGTGAGATTAAGTAGTCTAACGCTGTGTTATTTCACTGATAAATGCATAGGCTATTCAATCAACATTTAAATAATGTAAATATAAGTTTTGGATAGGAGTTGGTATCAGCAGATACCCAATATTACAGGACTCAGATTGGGATTCGAGCCAAAAAAAGAACTTGACTTGGACGCCCCTATTCAGAAGCATTTTTCAGTCTAGCTTTCTACAATAGTCGACTTCAGACTTCAAGAGCAGAATATCCAAGAGCTTGAGACTTCAGACTGTAAGGCCTTTTGGCAACATGTCAAAAAGCTTGGTGTTGCTAATATACACCAGCTGCCTATTCACCAAGAGGTCTTGGGATGTGACTCGTCTCCCCAAAGGAGCTATTTGTAAGTTTTCTCTGCCGTCAAATGTGGTTTCTTGCTGGGAATGAGTGGTGGTAATTGGTGCTTGACAAGAGCTAAAAAGGTAAGGGGTTATAATGCGCCCTCTGAGCAGCGCTGCATCTTCAGGGCGGACTGGAGGCTATAGTGACAATAAGCAGTTAGCATGCTCATTTCAGTAGAAGAAAATACGCATTAACATTGGTGTTTCTTTCCACGGCTGGAGACAGCTCTTGGTGAGTAAGGGAAAGAAGTTTGATGCTGAACTGACAAAGTTTGCTTTAGACTGGTAAGTAAACAGCTGCTAATGCTAACATTACTTATGTAGCAATAGCAAAACTTAACTCATTTAAACTGATTAAAACTGCATTTTGAAATCTTTTAGAAATTAATTTGTTATGTTTTCTGCAATTGCCCAACATAATTGCAAATCTGTACATTGTGACTCAGAAGTGTATAGCATCACAGGTTGCAGTACCACTTACTGCTACTCATTGTTATTACAATTATGTCTGGGGAAGCTCTGTAATGGATTTATGCAGCAGTGCCTCAGCTAGGAGTGCAACCAACCTAGAGATGACTCAGATAAGGATATACAAACGATAATGAAAAAGGAAAGCAATGCATCCACCACGTATGGTAATAAAAAATAAACCAGACAGGAGCGGTGGAGGGAGAAATCAACCATTACAGCAGGATACATGGCAGGTGGTGGTAAACAGCATAATGAGCAGCGGCATTATGATGGAGAGAGTGAGAGCTTGTCAGATTAAAAAGATCGCCTTGTGACCTTGATTCAACATGATTGGTGTCTCGTTTAAATACTATACGTGTTTATATGATAAGAGTTAACTAGAACTGACTGACAGCACCGATGGCTTTTGGGCCCTGTTAAACTTGATGCAGTGTGTTTAAATGTGCACAAACATGGTGGTCTACCATCTACAGTAAAAGCCTGCAACATGAGTGGTTCCAGAAATGCAAAAGTGCGAGATTAATCCAATCTGTAGAACTGGGAATAAAGATAAAAAGAATCCCTCTGAGCTAGTGGGACATCATTTTGACCTCTGCTGTATACAAACTCTTTAGATGTGTTCAATTTAATCACATTTCCCAATGGGCTGAGTCAAATAATGATAGCAGATGAACAAAATGGATTTAGAAAGAAACTGGTCCACATTGTCACATTAAACTCAACAGACTCTGGGAAGAATAAAGCTTTCTTTCTCTTCTGTCATTGACCTTTCTTGAGCTTTTATCTGGGAAAAAAAAATTGTGTTGCTTTTTCAAAAAATATAATGAAATGCCTTATGTCTATATATGGAAATAGGAAATGTTATATGTCATATCTGACAATCAGCGCTGAAAGAAGAAAGGTGTTCATATTTTTCTCCTCATGATGACCCAGTTGATATATAACACAATCATCTCTGCTCTGAGTATCTTCCTCTCAACTGTGCTGACAAAGTGTCTGTGTGGTGGATAGTGTTGCCAACTTTTGTGGACAGATATTTGGAGCTGCTCGGTGTGACTGTATGAATTCCTCTGACACTTCTTCACATCATAATCTTTGTGTATTTTGGAAGGCTGTATAATTCCCTCGGGTTGTGAGTTGAGGTATTATCTTTTCCCTTATAATTGTAAGAAATCAGTAAACCTTTTCTGTTTGTGTTCACCGGTGGGATCTCTTGTTCAATTCAAGTTGATGTTTTTCATAGTCAAAAACATTTTGTTTCCACCTGTCCGCTGGCTGGATAATGTTGTTTTGTTGCATACTGGGTGAAGTCAGGGTCCTTATCCCCTGTGTTGGAGGATTCAGCCGGAGTGAGTTATAATAGAGGAGATTTTTCTTTTATCTGCTTGCCCCCTTGGTACCTAAAGCATCTTACCATTTGCTTTCTTGCTTACGTTTCCATCACTTTGTGATGCCTTTGGTTGAGGAAAGTGAGGAGGCAGATTTTTTTTTTTCTTTTGGTTCATCCTTATATAAACAGATGCTTTGCTTTTGGCTTTGTGTGGGCATATCACAATATGTTGGCAGGACGGGATCCTCCTAAGGCTCGTTCATACAAAATTCTACAGGCAGTGTTCTCAGCACTGAGTGTTTTTCAGTGGAGAAGGTTTGTGCAGCAGTTCTGTGGCTAAAGCCTGCTTGTCATGTGTGACCTGTTAGATGTATTTAGGTGTACTGTGGGGATCTTTGGGACAAAAGGCTCTGTGCTCAAACTTCGTGAATTTTAAAGGCTTACTTGACAAACCTGACCAAGAAGCTTAAACAGAGAGAAAAAATCGAATCTAAAAACAAAGTTTGTATTGGTTGTTTTTAATTACGACTACATTTAAAATAATTGCTATGAAGTATGATGTATGAGCGTTGATCGTAGCTGAGTAAAGCTCATGTTTTGTTGAAGCACATGTTTTGTAGCCCGTGGAGCATTATGCTGTGACCTTCTGCTTATCAGGAACGACAGGTGTTTGTAGTGATCATTTCTTGCTGAGCGATCACTCTCAGGTTTGTGTTGTACATATTAGGAGTGTAAACATCAGGTGTTACCCCATAAGAAGCAGAAGCCAGTTTAAAAAAAACAATGATATCAACATATTACAACCTGAAGAGTCATTCTGGTGTTTCAGGGTGAGGAGCAGCCGTGTTACTGCAGCCCTTAAAAAGATAGAACAGAAAGGGACTGATGGGCTCATCCTGACATGGCTGAATGGATGGAAACTTCACTGTGGGGATGCACAGAGATGAACCTAAGCGTGCAGAGCTAAGATGGAGAGCTCCACTTGTTGTTATTATTATATATAGTTATCTTTCTCATTTATGTAAATAAGTATGGTATAAACCTATGATATTTGTACAAAATACAACATATCAATTCCAGTGCTTTTAAATCTATCACAGTTCTAAAATATTTCAAATGTATTCTGTCTCACTGTGTGTCATTGGCTGAATGAACTAATCCCTCTCAGTTGGCTGTAATAATCCAAACAATGTGAGAAGCAGCACAAACAACCTTTTTTTTTCTTTTTTTTTTTTTGGAAAATTTTCAGCATCCTACTAAGCAACTCTTACCACTGCAGTTTTTATTCTACCTGCAGCTGAAGCTGTTAACTTAGTAAAGCATGAACCCATTGGGGTCAATTTATTCATAGTTCTTGGCAGCATCTCTTTCTTCTTACTCATTCTCTTCTCTACTCTCTCTAACCAACCTAGACTTGAGTAGGGAGGACCTCTCTATAGGTATCTCACACACTGACCACTCAGGCATAGTATCCATCTAGGATAATTACTGTAATCATATAAACCACACTGTGGTCAGTATGAGATTCATACTATCCCAAATGAAATCCCATAATCCACCAGACACTGCCTGAATCCGTTGTGCTGTTAAATACAGAATGTATGAAGCAGCAGCTGCATTTTTGTCGACCAGGCATGGGCTTGGTTTCATTACATGTGCTGGATTAGTGTCAAGGTCACAGCATGTCCTTGAGGATCCATTTCCTATATGGGCTAGGAATATGGATAAGGGCTACCGCCCCACGCTGCTGTTCCAGCCATGTTATGTAATGAGCTTCCTCTGCTCCCCATGGACTTAATGTCATTATGGAGATGAATTACCTGGATCCCCCTCCCCACCTTTCGCTTTCATGCGTCCGGCTTTCTGCATCTCTGAACAGGCCATTAGGAATGGATTATAGGACGTTTTCATAGGAGAACACCACTTCTGAAGACCTCTTGCCATTTCGTTAGAACTGGACTAATGTGTGTCAGTGAAGGCATAATCACTCCCACAACTCACGTCAATGATCTGTAGGCAACTGGGTGCTAGTGAGTAATACGTGGTCGGCAGGGTGAACTGCAGACGTTGTTTTTGTGGTATAAAAATAGCACAAACATCCAGCAGCCACTGTTCATATCTCTCAAACAATCTAGTGTAAAATGACACAATTTGCTAAAGTATAAACTCTAAATTTAGCTCTTGAAGAAAAAAATTGTCACACAGGTTGACGTCTTCTACATCCCTTGAAGCATTTGCTTTGGTGAGGACACAGAGGAAGGTGACTATAGGGAGAAAGAGAGGTGAGATGCTGTGGTGTATTTGTCATCAGTGGTGTGATTACCTGCCACAGGGCTTCCTCAGGCTAGGGTGGTAATATGTTAGCAGACCTGGTGCCATGACATTAACAGGGCAGCCCCCGCTGTAGTCCTCCTTAGCCCAGTCCTGTAAAGCAGAAAAGTTACCCTTGTATTATTTCATGGCACACAAGCATGGCTCTGTTTCAACAAAATGACACTTTCCAACTCTAATCTTGTCTAGTTTTATTTAATAGCACAACTCAACAAAACAACATAAACCACAGACCAGAGGTTTTCATTTAAAGTCTGACACTGTGCTCCCCTCAGACAAAATTGAGACAATTGCAACCCCTCAACAAACCCTGTGCAGTATGCCAAAATAGCTATTACCAATTCCTTTTTGTAATGTACCCATGGGTGTACAGACAGCTATCACTGGATTACTTTGATAGTGAAGAATTCTCAGCCAAGTTCTGGAGTTTTAATTGTAAGAGCATCTTTTTTCTGTGAATTGTAAGTAAATTTATGGACTTTTATTCATGATAGACATTGGAGATAACGATATCCCCCAGAAGTCTTCGTCACACTAAATCTGAAAATATGTGTATGACTCCATGAAGGGGTATGAATTTCAACACAAATTGCTTGGTAAGAGTTGTAAAGCACCTTGATAACCGAGAAACCAAATCAAGAAACTCCACTGGGCTACCGTAAAATCAGGCCAAATATCTCTCAACACTGTGCCATCAATTTATCAGCTTTTTGTCTTCTCATTAAGCTCTGAGTTGTTGTTATTGTATTCTATAAAATGGTGCTTTCCTTGAGGCTGTTTGTCAAGAAAATAATTTAAAATCATGATGCCCCCCTTAACATCCCCACCTCAACTTTTCTCAGGGCACTTTTTCTTTCCATTTTGCCTTTCAACAGTGAAGAACTAAAATCATATATTTGCATGACAAATGTGCTATTTCACAGTCTACCAATGTGTGCTCATCATGGAATGGACCTAAGTATCTATTTGGTATGCATGTGGCACATCGTGATATAGAAAAGTAGTCTAGCTACTGAATGGAACACATTGTTTCCATGTAGTGTGGCCGTGGCTCATGTCTGCCCATGATGACACTTAAACTCCGTGTGGAAACACCTTCGGGAAGGGTTGCCCTGCCGACTCCCTAATCCCATGGATTTATTATAATAACATGTATTTCATTTGTTTGTATGCTTTGATATGAAATAATTTCAGAAATTAGCCTGTATTTTTGGAAAGCCACTGATAGGGCACAGTAGCCGGGTTTCCATTGCAGTTTTATGCAACACAGAAGCAATTTTTTTAGAAAAGTTGAGAAAACACAATTGCGCTTGGTCTGCGCTTCCATTGAGTGACGCTATGTGTCTTGGATGATATCATTGCAAATAAACGTGACGACGGGTTTCCAGCAGTCTGCCTCTCGGTGGCATCTGACTCCCTGGGGCAGGATACGGCAGGCGCCACGACTTGAATCCAAAAAAAGTGTTTGCATTTCAATTTTGCGAAATATTGCTTTGTTGAATAGCCTGGAAAACCACCTCATGCGAGCGAATAATTTTTGCTACGACATTTGGGTTTCTTGGAAATTCACGTGCTTCCATTACTCGTTTTTAAGTTTGAAAGTTCAAATTGTGCATTAAGCAGGTTAATGGAAGCGCAGCTAGCGAGGGAAAACATCTTTTTGTAGTTTATCTCTTTGGATTGCCTCCTCTCCTTGAAATTGTTTCCTGTCACAAAGTAATTTCAAAATCAGAACACTTTGTGATCCCATGCTGGCTTCCCACCCTCCTAGTTCCACAGTTTAATGTTGGTATTTCAGGAGTACTCAGTTTTAGTAATAGTCATATCTTTCTCCTCCTGTGAAGTCTGAACCATTGTGGTCCACATTAACACATTTTATGATTCTGGATTAACAATTGCATTGAATTGCTCTAATACAAAATTAAGGATCATAAAAATGTGATTATGTTATCATATATTTTGCTGTACCCGTGTTAAGCCCCCTGTTGTCATGCAGGATTAATAAAACTGTCAGTGTTAACAAGCTAAGGCAATTGTAACCACCGTTTTACCAAGTAGGTTGCTCAGTATGCAGTGAGCTACTCTATTTCCTTTGAAAAAATTCAGTTTGTTCGCAGGAGTGCCAACTTCTGCCACACGAAATTGCTTTCCTCTGCAATCCAGGGTAAAAATGAAACTACAGATTTTGGCATTACAAAATTCTGCTTCAGACCAAAATATTATTGTTTCATTACAAAAATCTGCCACTGAACTACTTACTTTCTCCTCATAGTGGATCAAAGATGCAGCCTCAGATCCGAGGTATTTTACTAGACTGGAAATCACAGCTTTTCTTCTTTCTCCAGCCTGCAAACAGAAAGAAATACCTATTCTGTCTTGGTCCTTCTCATACACTCACCTATCACTCACAAATATAACAGCGGGCAGCTGAAATATGAAGACTAGAAACCAATCCAAGTTGGACACAGGAAGCAGCAGTCAATTTGAATAACTCAAGCATAGTCAGCACATGCTCCTGGTTGTATTATCACACACGGTGAGTTATACACAGAGCAGCTGAGGCCTGAGGACCAAAAGGACAGATCACCATAAAGCATGCTGACAGATCCTCATCTGCATGTCACTTTACCTTTGCTCCCAGCACCACCCTTGTGCAATAATTTGGAGCTGATACTGATAATCTCTTCATATACTCCTATAATGGAGAACAGAAAGGGAACAGCAGCATAGTGACAAATTGCTTTCGATGAAGAACTAAAAAAAAAAAAAACATAACTGAATATTTTGCGTCTACTCTATACACTGTATGAGAGGCAAATACAAAATTAAATAAATAAAAACAATTAAGATAATATTACTGACTAAATCAAATTTAAACAGCAAAATGAGTGTGTAGTTGTAACCTTGATGGCCACTTGCCTCACAGGCACCAACACTGTTTTCCTCTGTTGAGCAGTGGAGTAGCAAGGGAGGTTAATTATTTAGCACCCTGTGCAGCAAGGAGACAGCTAGTCTCGAGTTTTGTAGCAAGCCAGGATAATGACTGAGATGCCAAAACAATGCTAGACATGAGGACAGATTTATTTATTTCTTTTCAGGTAAAGGGAAAACACTGGGACTAAATGAAAATGTCAACACAGTAGGAGACAGCGAGGAAAAGAGAGACGGGGAAGATGTAGGCTGAGTGTACTGTATGCAAAGTGTGGTTATTGGAAAAACATATGAAATGTATAAAGGGAGATAAAGCAGCATGAATCTATTACCAAAACTGCTGCAGAAAATGATTCACAAGAGAAATGAACACATACAGACCTGTATTGATATTAGCTGTGTCTCAATACAGGTACTACATTCTTTGAAGGCTGCATTTAAAACCAGTTGCATCACAGCAGCACGATGAGGCTGTCCCACTTTGAAAGCTCCATCAAATGTGGATATACGTCCTTCATTTCCTAGACAGTGAAGGATCAAACAAGTGCATCTTTCACATTCAACAGGTGCATCTTTCACGGCCAAACCTATACCGAGATTCATTGCATACTAGTGCTGAATCACTTTTCAAAAAGAGAATAAGGCAGACTCTGCAGATAAAACAGCGGCCGAGGATAGGAAATCTTCCGTGGACCAGACTCGTCTCTTTTCGGCTCGGTCGTGGACCGCGTTGATTCTACAATAATCAGGTTCAATATTTTTAAAGCCACTTCTGATGGGATTCCTTGTTTACCAAGTGGATAACCACTAACCATCAAGTGGTTCCTTCAAGTTCAATTTAGAGATAGACAAAGCATAACTCAATGCCTGGTGCACATAATAATTGAAAAAAAACCATTATGTCCTATATTTACCTTAGTAACAGATACTGAAAGCTGGAGAGAGCATCCCACTGCTCTCAGTCTATACGCTGTGCTGTTTCAGAGCTCAGATGGTGCACAATGTCTCATGCAATTTTCATAATGTTGCCCCTGGGCATTTTCTTTTACACAATAACATCATTTTGACTGATACACATTATGTTGTCTCTGCATGTAAAATTACCCAGGCTTGACCTATAGTATAAGTTTAACTATACAGTATCTGACTTTTTTTCCATGGTAGGAGGTATCTTTTTAACATACACCTACATTTAAATTTAAACGCATCTCCAAGACTCCACAGTTTAGCTGTTGAAAACCGTGACATCTCATTAGGCAACTTGCAAGTTTAGGAGCAGCCCTTGATAACTGAGTATTTAATGCTTGCAATTAATTTGACTTTATCTTGCTAGTTTGTATCCACTATCAATTTAAATATAATTACAACACATCATCATGATGGGAAAGAAAAACACATACTTTGCTTTTTTACTATTTGTATGACTGGTAAATTACATTAAATCATAAT
Source organism: Seriola aureovittata (assembly GCF_021018895.1). NCBI lineage: Eukaryota > Metazoa > Chordata > Actinopteri > Carangiformes > Carangidae > Seriola > Seriola aureovittata. The sequence goes on from NC_079381.1 coordinate 6,447,588, forward strand.
AAATGATAATGAAAAGTCAAACACAAAGGTATATCACAGAGAACAATAACCTGTTTGAATTATAGATGCATATCAAAAAATTGCTAATTGTATCTGTCTGCACATCAAGGGTGGAAGGGGAGTGTTTTTGAAGAATCAGTCATTTCACCTTTAAGTATTTTTAAACTCAAGTATTTTTCTGCTTTTCTACATTTAAAGTCACAAAAGTCACATGATGAAGTTATGATTGAATGAAAAGAGTCAAATCAGCAGCTGCAGCAGAGAAGATACTGGAGAACACGGCAAGTACGCCAAATCAAACGCTCCTGCCATGCTGCTATAAGGTTTAGATGTTAATTCATACTGTATATCTGAGCTAATTAACTAAAAATATATTTACACTGTTTATACTATTTACGCTTTTAAGTTCACACAATGAACAATTTACATGTATCTGTTTACACAATTATTATTTACATGTGCTCTTTAATAACAGTCATAATAACCTCCTGAATCCATCTCTGTAGTTTTCCTCTTATTTATCTCAGTCTAAGTCCTAGCCTTCTAGCCTCCTCTGGTTAGTTCAGCCACATCTGACTTTAGAGACAGGAAGTGGAGAAAAAGTAAACATAATGCTTATAAAGTCCCTCCGTCTCTATCCAGCTGTTAGCTTTTGCCAACAGGGCACATGCTGGGTCTTGGCTAAATGCTAAATGCTAAAATACTGATGATGGTTCCCACAGCTGTGACTTTTATGTTCACTTCTACGGTCAGTGAAGCGTGCACCACCTTTCTGCTGTTTCTGATAATCCCTGTTGTGACTGCAGAGCTCATTCAGCTCGTGGAGGAGCGCAGTGAAACCAGAGAGGCTGAGTGAACTGATTACAACAAACTGTAGTGTAGCTCTTTGTCTGTGTTTGTCGGCTGCAGCTGCTGCAGAGTTCATGTTGTTTATATATCTCCACATTTTCTGCTGTTTTATTCTGCTGTTAATTATAAGAAGTGGCAGCTGTTTGATTTATGTAGCTTAATATTGCTACATAAAGTCTATGGATACCCGCTGTGGCGTCCTGGTGTTTCTATTACTTTGTCCCATTCATATTAATGAAGGTATACTAAATAACAGAAACACCTCTCTGTACAATGCAATACAGCTCAACAGCTCCGCACACTACATCCTCCAAAATGTTCATACATTTGCATCACGACCCTCTCCACCTGTGTACCTGTTCCTTCCTGTGTGTGGCTGCTTCCTTTGCAGGTACTAGAGGTGGGTGTGGCAAGGGGCTGACAGTGCCTGGGCTCTTCAGCAGACCTCGAACACCTGGGCTCTGTGTGCTAGAGCTTTTAAAACCACATTGGACCTCAGTTCTGGTTCTCTCTTCTCGCTGAGGCACCCATTTGGTTTGGTTGGCATTTAGTTTGTGTAGTTTCTGTTGCTGCACCGTACAACACTGCATTCATTGCATACTTCTTTATTCATGCACCCACTTACACCGCTGATCTTACAGATTACACATGCTATTGTTAGTTTAAGTTCTCCTCCTAGATTTATTGTCTTTTTTTTTTTTTTTAAATAAAGCGTTTGTTAATTGGCTTGTCTGTGGGCATCTCCCTCTTTTGTCATGGCCATGCGGCCCGGTTTGTGACAAAAATGTTTAATAAGAACGGAACATTACAATCTGCATAAAGATGGATTTATTGCAGCACTGTTGTGTAATTGTAAACTGAGTGTATGTAATTATCAGTTGTATGCACAGGCTGCAAAGTGCCTAACATGAATTTATTGGTTGCTCTCGGTGCTGTTCTCACCTGGGAGTTGAATATATGCATTTCAAACCATTCATATACGCCTACATATATGCCTGGTAGCCTAAAGATGTGTTTTTAATATAAGTTTCATTATATCATCATCATCATATAACATTTTTACACCTTCCACCCTTCCCCCTTTTAAAAATATAACATTTACACAACATTAACTGACTTACTTTGTAGTTTGAGTGCATTTTTACACAAATAATTTTACTTCTACTAGAGTAAAATTTATTTTGAGTAACAGTACTTTTACTTGGTTACAAATTTATCAGTGCTCTTTCCACCCCTGCTCCACATTGATAACCCATTACCTCCTTGGACGTCCACTGAGAAGCCTGCTGGCCGGCGATGAAGCCCACCAAAGCAGCATTACCATTGGGGCTGGTGGCGTCAAAGGTCACACAGAATGGGCAGCCAGTGGAGGATCCTGACACTATTTCCCCAGAGAAGCCTTTGTCCTTCCAAAAAGCCTGTGGAGAAAAATAAGCAATCCACAACTTCATCATACATATGTCAGTAATGACAACACAAAACCCAACTCGAGAAGGCGAAGAAATGACTTGAATTCATTCAAAAAATTTGGAAAAGACTGGATTTAATTTATAGAAGTGAAAATAGTTAATAGAAAAAAATTGAAATATTGGAAACCTACAAGTGGTTATAAAACACCCTCTAAGCAGCTATCAGAAAGTGACAAGACAGGCCGCTAGAGTTAGATGGTTAACGTGCTAACTTCAGTAGAAGAAAAGACATGATAGAGATGAGTTAACATTGGAGTCTGGAGACAGCTCTTGGTGAGTAAACGAATGAAGTTTGATGCTGGTAAGTAAAAACTTCTTAATGCTAACACTGGCTATGGATAGCAAAACTTACAAATAGCTCCGTTAACATTAGCCCAAAGAAGGTAGCCTACTGGTCATATCAGACCAAGTAAGGCAGTAGCAGCAAAATGAGGAGACTGATGCTGGACTCGCAACGTTTTTCTAGACTGGTAAGTAAACAGCTGTTACAGCTAACATTGGCTATGTAGCAAAACAAAACTCAAAAATAGCTCATCTACTGTAGAAACAGACATGGGCTAAAGTAAAATGAGCTGAAGCAAAAATTATGGTTGTCACTGGCAAAATGTGGCACTAAAATCCTTTGATACGTCAAGATAGAGATCAAGAGATGTCCTGCTAAATATCAAATATAAATATTTAGCAAACAGCACTGACCTTTTGTGCATGAAAGCATGACATTTTTGATGTATGTGTGTTGGAAGCAGAGGCTTGTTCTCTCTCTTGCTGCCTTTTAAAATCTGTGTTTCTGCCAGGAGCCACTGAACTGCCCTTGACAGCTGAATAGAATCTTATTGACATTGTCAGCCACATGTATATGTTCTTCCATTCAGGATCATATAATTGTGTCAACATTGTATAGCTATCTAGATACTATGAAGTATAAGAAACCCTTAGTGTGAAACCTACAGTAAATACTGCTACAATGTTAAAGGTAAGTTGAGGGTGAAGGCAATATTTTGGCTTACTTTCTTTCCACTATCCTTGATCAAGTCAGTGAATTCTTATCAGCTCAGTGGTCATTACTCTTAAAACACAAAACCTCCTGGAAAACAGGCAGACAAATTTTTTTCTCAAAGGATCAACAATATCATTAGTAATTTGAGATTAAATTCAATACACGAGCAACTCTGATACAATGTATAATACAAAAAGTCTATTTACTAAATTCCTGTACAAGTTTCCCCTAAAGTGCAGCAAACACAGGCGGGATATTATGTGTGCTGAAACACCTGTTCCAGTGTTTTCTATTCAGGGCCTCAGTGTCAGCATACGCCACCATCCTATTTCTCATTGACGTGCGTCACTGCTCCAGAAAATAAGTTTTTCTTTTGCCAGATCAGTAACCCAGCTGCTGTACCTCGACTTTTTACTTTTATCTCCGTGGCACGCTTTGTGTGTGTGCTATAGGCATCAAATGACACAACACAACGCTATGTGCAGGAGCTGGTGTGTGTTACACTTCAGCGGCATCGAGACAATTTGTAATTTAGACATTTCCAACTCTCATTATATACAGTAATTGGATATTAGATAGGTATTAACTTTGTCTGCTTAACTAAACATTGCATAGGTAGCATCACTCACCGTCATAAATTGAATAGAGGTGCATGTGTTTGAGAAGCATGTTCAGGTTATGAATGACTTATCTGCAAACTGAATGCTGTGCAGTTGATTTGCTCTGATTATTGCTATGCGGTAACTGCATTTGAGATGCAGTTGGCAGAAGTCAATGTATGTAGGACAGTTGTAGTGTATGTAGGTTGTTTTTTCTACGTAAGAAGCATTCATTCATAAAATATGCAGTGTCGTATGTACTACCATATAAAAGACAGAGTATAAACATTTATAGTACAAAAGCTTGTATGGGACCTATATTAAAGGGGCCAAATGTATGTACAATGATGCACACAAACACTGCATTTTCATATGAAAAGTATAAATTTTTTATGTATATTTTACATCATAGTTGATTTGAACACATTTCATAGGTGCCAAATTTTTAATTTCAAAATCTAATGTCAAGACCATTCAATGCTTCATAAGATGGCACGAGAGAAGTAACACAAATGTCTCATAAATAATAAGCGCTTGGCTCTCTTGCATGCGCTAAGTGTAGCCTGCTGGCAATCTCGCAGCCTCATGTAATAATAAGTGACTTTAATGTACCTGCAACAAAGCCTGTTGGCCAGCACAGGCAGATTTGAGTGAGCATCAAATGACAGTTCTCTTTGACATCTTTTATTTATGCATATATTCATTTTATGACTTGCAACAGTGGGTGAAGGAATATCAGCAATCTGCAAACTATTGTGTCTGTGTGCATATGCTTATGGAGCTTTCCCATTTGCATATGCATGTGCATATGCTCGCCTAATGCATATTTATTTGAATGTGTGTTCGTTTATCCATCCATACAGATTTACGCTGTATCTGCATAACACTAAGAGCATGGTAATTGTAAGTCTAAAACCCTAATTGTTCCATATTTATTTATGCGTGTGGTTTTCATGTCTTGTTCTGCTCATTTTTATTTATCTTGAATAAATGCTGACTTGATTTGATAGATGATCACAGAAGAATAAATTCAATATTCCAGTTGTCTTGAATTATCTTGCCCACTTATTTGTTTGAAGAAATGTTGCTGTGACTGTAAAAGACAACTTAATTTATTTACATTAAACTGTGCTTGCACTCCCTTAGAGTATTTCTTTAAGAATAATGAAAGCACAATATTTTTCTATTATAATTTTACTCTAGCCTGAAAATAATAATATATAGTTTGAAGTGGCATAAACACAAGATTCAGGAGTCTTAACTATGGTGACAGAAAATGCTTTTGTTGCTTTCAAATGCTTTCTGCCAATGCCAGACCCACATTCTTTTTGCACAACCCAGTACTGCTCTACAACCAAAGGGCATTGTCAGGGAGGTCCTTTTGAGTGATCAACAAGTGTGAAGTATGATGGCTTTGCCTCAGTCAATCGTAGACCTCAGGAGTGAGTCTGAGGTGGAGAGGCAGCTCCTGGCTATACAGATGCACAGCATGCTCGATATGTTTGTAGTTCTGCAAAGAAATACCAACAGTTCTCTTTTCTTCTTGGTCATAATTACAACATGGTTGAACCATGATCAGGTGGCTGGCATGGATTTCTTTTTTTTTTTACTTCAAGGCACGTCACCTGTCACTTGGGTTTGCCTACACAACCAGGCTACCTCGGGCTTCAGGATTTCCTGATGTTCTTTCTTATACATCTGGACTTTGCATAAGCTCCATATAATGTGGAAATGATTGTGCTGTTGCCCTAGCAAAATCTCCCAACATCAGGGAGGGTTGTCACAGGTAAGTAAAGACACAAATGTGAGGCCCAGCCTGAGGCTACCCCAAGAACTTAGGTCCTGAGAGGGACAAGATGGTGCCTCAAGGATTGTACCCCACTGTGGAGCAGATAATCCAAAGCATGAGTGTGGATTCAACTATTTATGCTGAAAATGCAAAATGCTTGGCCTTGTACAAGTGATGTGACAAGAGCGTTAGAGCGAACCGCTCAGTCAGCTCAGTCTCTCTCTTTCTTTTTTTTTTTTACATATTCTAGAGAGATGTCTGCTGCCATCTGCTATGAAAGTGTCTCAGTGATTTCCTCTGGTCATGGGTTTTAGCAAGAGGCTGATTTTTATCCACTCTCCTGTGCAATGTTTCAGAGAGGAAGTAAGATTGTAGTGTCTGGTACTAAACCCATTCTTCTTCTCCCTTCAGTTGGGGTTGCTGGTGGCTCTTTATGTCCTTCTTAAATGAGCTGTTTGTATGTGCTGTGTGGTTATTCCAACCACTCTCACAAGAGCACCAACACAATAAATAAACAAGGGAGAGCAATTAAACAGGGTCAGTAATGTAACCCCGCCAATGTGCAGATTCTGACTTGTCTGGGATAGAGACTGTATCTCAGCTACCTTTTCAGTTATTGGGTGTTTTGCCTTGGATGCATTTTAAAGCCCAATTATAGGATATGGTCTATACTAGTCATGGCTTAAATTCATTTTTTTGCCAACCACAGTAGCACATTGCTCAGCTTCTGTGCCGTCAAATCACCCGAACTATCACTTTAAGTCAAATTAGGTCAAAACACACAAACATTCAGTGTGACTTACACCTCCTCAAGGATATCATCATATCAGATGTCAATCGCAAATAAATGTCCATAAATCCACTAAGAAATCATGAAAAATGATGTTTTATAGCTGTCTCTACATCCATGGGCACATAAACAGGAACTTTGAATAGTTAATTCAGAATACATTTAATTGTGCCATTTTGCAAAAATGTTAACAGAATACAAGAATGTGAATCCAAGTGCCTACTTGTAGCACACAGGACAACAACACATTCGTTGAACTTCTGCTCTCCTGATGGATTTATATCATCATATTGGCTCCCAAATTGAGCCACATGTTGATTTCGGCATGTCTCCATCTATCAGATTAGCAAGCATATTTTTGTTTTTTCCATTTTCATATGAAAGTCAAATTTGTCCCACATCCACTTTACGATACAAGGATGTCACCCCAGATAGGCTTTGAAGTACAGGAAGCCCAACAGATTCACAGAAAACACATAGGTAATTGCATCTGTTGTGAAAAATTACCTACATATTGTATGTGGTCTGCATGGAATTAAAATCACTGACCAGCACAGTTAAAATAAGCTTTAGTCTCAAAGCTTTTCCAAAGAAAAGAGGTGGGAAAAAAATCTACATTTCTCTCTAAACAAAACTGAAGTAAACCTGGACTTCACCGTTTCAGTACTTTTAGCTAAGGATTGTCTCAGGATAAGAGATCCTGAATGAATAGACAGGTATTTTTAATACATTATTATTCAAATTAGCACGTCACAATAAATCAACATTATTCACTGAAAAACGCAATATACAGTCCCAATATAAAAAAGGCATTTAGGCTCAATGAACCACAATAACTACAATCAGATGTTTCCTGTAGAAATTGATCAGTGTGTCATGACACTGTGGAGGTATTCGTCCCACTCTTTCATGCAGAACTGATTTCACTCAATGACATTTGTGGATTTTCAAGCATGAACAACTTTTCTCGGGTCCTGAAAGTGCATCTCAAGGCTGAAGATCAGCTGACTTTGAACTGCTCAATAACATTTTGACAAGTTGCTTTTGACTATTTCCAATGCACTTCTTCACCCAGTATACTGAAGCTTTAAATTGATGGCAATGGTCAAAGTTTGTTAAGTATTCATGGGGAAGGACTGTCTGATTGTTAATCTGATTGTTATTCAAAGAGATTGCCCAAAATATCTTTATAATGGGTGCATTCCATTTACATGAGCTCTAATAGTTCCAGTATGGTACTGCACAGTGGCTCCATGTCATGGTGCACTGGGGCACTTGATGGAGCAGAACCGTCCTTCACGAAATTAGGTTTCAGTTTTGCTTTTTCTGTAATGCCAAGTCTAAATGTCTGTATAGTTGCCATTGATATGGAGAGCCTAGCTTGTTCATCAATATCAATATTAATTTGTGCTATATGTATCAAATTGGTGTTTGACCTATTGATGATTGATCAAGTTGATGATCGATTGATTAGTGATCTTCGAAACTGGTGAGGTTTACAGATTCTCTGGAGGTCCACAGTCAAGTGCACCTGAGACTCCCTGCAGACTTAATAAATGATGGATTTAGACTGTCACTCCAGAGTACAGGAGTGTGTATAAAATCTGTGAGTCTGCGAGTTTGGGGAAGTCCAGATATTTGGATTCAGCCTGAGTCAATGTCGGACACTTATCAATCCTTGTAATTAGTGTCATCACTGACAGTGGTAATGTTGTGCATCTGTAATTTTTGACATTTTCAAAATGTGACACAATCTATTGTGGGATTGTGAGCAACCATGGGTACTACTTTTTCTGTTCCATTGTGGAAAGTTTTGAGAATTGTGTATCTTGCATGTATTTTACACTCAAACACTTAAATAAAATGACGGAGGCAAAAATTAGGGAAAGCAAAGCTACTATTTGCTATTTATCTGTATCTGTTTATGCCACAAAAATATCTGTATTTGGATTATATTGAGCCATGATCTCAAAAACTGGGAGTTGCAACCATATTGGGAAGAGGTTCAGATTAATGTAAATTGGCAGCGCCCGTATCTGGGATATTTTGGCTTAATTTTGGTACAGTGGGAAGAAGTGAAGATACGTCGTCCATCTTCATACGCAGTCATCTTTGCGGGCATTGTTGTTTGACTTTTTCTTTTGTCTGTTATCCCTGTGCATAAGTACATCTGACAGACTGTTTCAGATTTTTTTAAGCACTATTTTAGGCATTTTGCTTTTATTTGACCGCTATAAGAGACAGACGGGAAATGTAGAAAAAGAGGGGTGTGACATGCAACAAAGTTTCCTGTAGCTGGGAATCAAACCGCGGTTGCTGCGGTCATGTGGTATGAACCCTAACCATAAGCCCACTGGGATGCTCCATTTGCATCTGTTGATGAGTTGGTCAGGATTTTATGCTGTTTGCTGTCGGTCTTAATGTCATTTTGCCTCAGTAGTTATCTGTGCATTGGTCTGTAGTATCTTTGCGTTTCTGTTCCTCAACTGCCTGTTCGCAGTTAAATCTGCTATATGTGTATTTGCTGCATTTCCCTCCATCTGCCTGCATATGTCAGGGAATATTATCCACGCACCTAACCTTCACACTCATAATTTCCACCATTCTATTCTAGTGTGAAAGGATTGCATGTCTCAGTCACGTGAGCTCCGCCTCCTGTTTTACACTTGGCAGAAAAAAAATATTTCATATTTATAACTGTGGTAAGAAAAGTGAGCCCTCCAATAAATCTCCACATGAGACTGCTAACACATGAGAGAAGACAAAGAGTCTCAAATAAACCATATTCTAGATCAGTGACCAATATTTCCATGTCTTTATCAGCATCCAAATGCATCTTGGCAACACACCAAGGCACAGATCAAATAAATGTTTGCATGAGCACTAATGATTTTCTGTTCATTACAGTAAACAAATTTAATCTACTAACAAGGTGCACAGTCATTTTGTTAATTAATTGTGTGGTTGCAGAGTATAAAATAGAGAAGATAAAACCAATCAAATTTCATGTGCTAGAGGCTCTTTTGTACAAAGTGTTGAAATCTAGAAAGAACTGGTGCCAATTGAGTCGGCTGCTTCCTGCTACAGGCTCTCCGTCTTCTAAAATAGGTGAATAGATACAGATTCGAGAGCAATTTCCCCTTCACCTCTGATACTGGGAAACGTTCTTGCATTTTACATGAAATAAAAAAAGAGAGTGCGCACTGAAAATAGGATTTCAGATGAGGCTGAGGCTGAGGCTGAGAACTACAAATTGTTTTGGTATCTTGACACAGTCTTGTGTGTGTGGATTATTCAAATTCAGGTTTGTGATACACGAGCTGCAATTTTGCAACATGAGACAACTTCTTCTCCGATGTGTCTTAATCTCAAATTTCACAAAACAAAACAAACTTGCACTCAAATGTGGAACATGGCGCTGCCACCACTTGATATCAGCGTTTGCACAGTAAAGCCAAGTTGCTTTTGTGAAATTGGCCCCTGTATTACAACTGTGAAAATATAAAATTTGAAAAATGCATGAAGAACTTTGTTGCTTCAAAATCAACTTTTGTTTAGCAATGCATCGATTATATTGAACTATGGAGCTTACCTCCTTACAAATACATATAATGTGCACAATAAATTAAAGCCTCTCATAACACCTTTGCGAGTGTGACCATCTGAATAATCTGCCGTCATCTGTCCCTTTATCAAGTCTGATGTTGCTCTATATGTCACCTATATTATTATCACATATATATATCCTCTAGTTATATGAAGATATAAGTTTATAACATATATGAAATACTCTATATATGAACATACAGTATACCAAAAATATCTATGTGAGAAATTGATCGTGTATATACGTATCAGTCTAGACTCGGTGACAGTATATACATGGTATTTTTGTATGCAAGTTTATCAAAACAACATACATATGTCAATTCTATATGCCCATATATGTTTTGTATAACATTTCTATTTCCCCCTTTTAGGAAAGTGGTCTCAGAGTTTTGGACCCTACTGTTTATAATATCAACATATATTGACAGGCTTTTGTATAATTTTTACATGTGTGCTTTTATATGTACATATATATCATATATGTAAATAAAATATATGCATATACATACATACATATAGTCTACAGTCTACTCCATAAACTATTACCTATTTAATTTTCTCTATATTAATGTGACGTGTCTAACATTGTTTAGAGCAAACAGAAACCCACTGTAGAAGAAAAACATGTAAAGCAGCTCTTCACAAGACAAAGAGTGTCTGCACAAATTTAATGTCCGCGCCTCACCATAACATAATTCATGCAAACATCTGTTATATTGCATTTTTATCTTCTGTTACTCACCGTCTCGTAGGTAATGATGAATTTTATCATGTGGCCCACAGGCATGTTCTGGGTAAGGAACGCTCTCTGGCTGGGCAGGGCTGGCTCGTAGTGGATTTTCGCTGGTGGGAAAAAAAACAGTACACCATGAATCCCAATAACTGTGTGCTCTTCTTAGATCCAGTAATCCTCGCCCTCCATCCCTGGTATCACCTGGTGTACTTTAAATGTAATGTAGGACAAATGCTTCAGTGGAGACGGAGTAAAAAGAGGTAAATAAAAATAAGTGAGGAAGGATAGCACACTAGTGTTAAAGCTAGTGGGCTGACAGATCATTTGCAAAACAATACAATTTTGGTGAAAAAAATGTCATTATAAAGATTAAAAAAATATAAATGTTTTAAAATTAAAGTATCTTCACAAACACATCCTTTCATTGTTTCTTTTTTTAATCTCCTATTAAGGCCTAACACTGTGATAAACCATGTTGTTGCAGGCCAGACCACTTTACTGCCAGACCATACCATATAGTACTTGTTTGCCATCTCAGTCTGATTGCGCACTAAGAGATTACATCCATTGCAAAAACTGGAGAATCAAAGTGGATAGCTGGTTAGCAACAGGAAGAACTGAAAGAAAAGAGTAAAGAAACAGACAGTGAATCGACAAGTGATCCCCCTCCAAAAAGTAAAATTGAGCTTCTTATATGTTTCCCCTTATTTCAGTTCATTCCTGAATGACCATTACCACTCAAATAAAAAGTGTTCCAAAAAAAAAATGAGCAAAACAGTTTTCACCCTCCAGATGATGTTGTAGGAGGCTTCTGATGCAGAAATTAAAGGGTTTTCTAATTTTTTTGCATGTATAATGTTTTAGTAAGTTTTTAGGAAAAGTGGGAGTAGAATTTCTGTATTTGTACTAACATTGTATGAACATATATACAGAACAACTTAGGCTTCATTTTCCTATTTAGCACCATAATAGTATACATTATGAATGATAATAACACAACAGTCATATCTTTATGAATAGTCATTTATTAATAAAAAATGTAGGATAAGATTTACATTACAAATCTACATGTTCTATTTAACTAAAACTAAATTTTGTGATAGTCCACAGAGTGTAGAGTCACAGTGTATACAATCTCTCCATGCTGGTGGCATTCTGAAATGAAAAAAAAAGAAAAATAATGAGATACATACAGTATACAAGATAAATATGAGTTTTATTTGTAGTAGATAACCTGAAAGAATAGGTAGACAGTATTATGTGACTGTGGGAAGGATTAGGATTAGATCTTGGATCCTCACTCTGAACGCTTCCACCACTCTGCCTGGCCTTTTATGGCCTCTATTATCATACTGAAGGAATGCATGCATCCATCCCCCAGAACATATGCCTGTTGCATTGTTCAGGCACAGGTGAGAATGGTCTGCAATGTGGGCGTGAACAAAGCAACAAACATCCCCCAACCCATCCCAGAACATTCAGAACCTGTTTCCAGTCTCCACATGCAACAAGCAGCTATTGGGCAAACACACGAAGCTCAAAAAAGCCCAGGATCAGTTAAAAGTTGTTGTTTTTTTTAACTGATTAGATGCAGATCAAGTTTTAAATGCTGCTACAGATAGAGTTTCAAATACCAAAAACAATTACTTCATTTATTCAATTCTGGTCTAAACTATAAAGAAATAACAGATAAAACACATATAGGACTTAGTTACAGTGAATCAATGCATATATTATATTTCTAATGGTATTTTTTTCCATATGTGAACAAGTGATAAGTTCAATGTCTCCATGTAATGTGTCAGGCTAGCACAAAGACGCAGTGTTGTAAAATTGCAACATAGACACAACATGCTCAAAATCAAATTTGATATATGATTTCCACAATAACTTAACATCTACATGTTGTAGACAATGTATTAAACACGAATAAAAATATTTCAGGTAATTTACTTACTTGAATTTTGACAAATCCAGTCAGGTGAAACGAGGAGATGAGCTCGGAGGAAAGTTCGCAGGTGGTGTGAGTTCATGGTCAGATGGCCGGACCTATGAACACCTATTCTATCCAATAGCATTGTGAGGATTGCTTGCTCTGGCGAGTGAAGCAACATCTGGCCAAAAGCCAGCATTTTAACGAATGAACCAGCGGAAGATGTGAAACATCATTTAGAAACTGTCAAGAGCCTGTCAGCGAGCTCAAAATAATGCCCTTAATACTAAACAAAATTGATGAGCCCAATGCAGTAAAATTGAAAAACAGTGACATGATAAGTGGCTCCAAACTAATTTGACATGGTCACTTAGACATTCAAATGACAGCACTGTACACATGACATAAGACCTGTCAAGTAGTGTCATATCCATAATGCTGCTTGTTTTGACAACGCCAGCTGACTTAATGGCAGGAAATGCCTTCTACCTCATTATTTGTCAGGCAGATGTTAAACTGTCGATGGCTAAATGAGACGTATTCTGGCATCTTATTCTTTTGAACGCTTAATGTGCTCTACAGTGACAACACTGTCATCGTCTCTTACGTGCACAAATGTGCCGTGACACCTTAGGGGAACTTCACCACAACTCAGCGTCACGGTTAAATCAAGATGACGTGTATAAACAGGTTCAATGCGAAGCCAGTTTAACAAAGGATTAAGTACACAAATCTGCTGCAGTGTGCTCAGAAGGTGTGCTCAAAGGGCTCGTTGATGGATAGGGCTGGAGTAGCGCTTGTGAACGCACATCTGCCATTTGCAGCAATCACATTATTATACTATTGTCCTACATTCTGTCTGGCATCCAGCAGTTTCCAGACTTTTACTTTTGAAGGCGCTTCTCTTTTGGCACCTTCTGAAAAGGTGGCCTAAATTACAAACCTTATCCACCACAGGGTAAATACTGAGGATTTCTTCCCTGTCAATATAACTGAAAGAGCAGCTCGGAGAAAGACACACTATCTTCAACTTCACAACTTTTCAGTGTTTGCTGTTGGATTGGTATAACTTTAAACTGCACACACAAACATAAGAAGGAGGACACAAAAGGAGGCACAGATTATTTTGTATGAAGAGTATACCAAAAATTCAAGCTTTTTATTATTCTATTTACTCATGAGGTGAGTGGGAGTGCAGCATATTCCCATTTCGGGCCATGTTTGTCTGTCAGTCAGTCTTTCCACCACTCCAGATCCAGATTGAGATACCTCAATAACTACTGGATTGATAACTATGATATTTGGTACAGATATCTATGGGGCCCATAGGATGAATCCTGAGGACTTTTAGGATCCTCTGAGTTTTACTCTAGCACAATTATGTGACTGATGCGTGTGTTTTTTGTGAAGTGTCTCAAACATGCTGGCTGCGGGTCGTCCACTAATCAGAGGGTTGGTGGTTCAGTTCCTGGCCCCTCCAGTCTGTATCTTTGGGCAAGATATTGAACCCCAAAATTGTATGTATGTATCATCAGTTTCATCGTGTGTGTGTTTGTGGTGCGTGTGTGTGTGTGTATAGTAGCAGTACACTAAGTACACTATAGTGTATAGTACAAACTCAAGTGTTGAACATCAGTTCAAGTTTTTTGGGGGCATTTTTAACTTTATTGTGATAGAGAGAGAGAGGCAGGAAGGTCAGGGAGAGAGAGAGTAGATGACATGCAGCAAAGGGCCGCCGGTCGGACTCGAACCCACAGGTCGGACTCTTATTATTGGGAACAGTAAGAAAATAAAGTATAGTCTAAGTGCATACTGAATACAGTCAGTTTTTAAAATGATGAAAGCAGGAATCAGGAAAAGCATTCCCTTTGTGAAATCTAACCTGCAGTCAGATACCTATTGTATCATTTCCTGTTAATAAAATGGTGACATAGGTTGATATATTTATGCTAACAGTTTAAACAGCATTGTATAATGCTGTATAGAATTAGCATGAAGTATTGATTCGGGACACAGTATATATTTGCTTAATGTCTGCATGTTAGCCATTTCATTGTGGTCATGTTAACATGCAGACGTTAGCATTTAGCTCAAAGCACCACTGAGATACAGCCTCATAGAGCTGCTAGCATTGGTCTTGTTAAAGCATGATGCCAAAATGACGTTGGTAGATGTTATAGTAAAAGCACAATCCTTAAGTGTAAAGTGACATGCAATATACACTTTGGCATACTTAGTTTTTTTTATCAACTACTAATGTTAAAAAATTATGACATTACACTAAATAAAGCTTTACTTTTAAGAATATGTCTTTTTTCTTTTCATCTTTTCCTCAGTTACTTGTCTGTATTCTCTACTGGTTTCAGTACCATGTGTACAAAGAACGAGTCCACGTGTCCTTTAATCAGCTTTAGAACCTGCTCTCACTCCCAGATTGAGTGACTTGGTGGACAGCAACTGAATTTGAGTTATTATTTTCTAATGATACATCTGTTACAAAACCACAGCGCATATATTTCCATCTCTAAGTGTAACTCAATTATTCATGAATATCTACCTATAAAATATATGGTCCCATTTAGACCTTTCCAGTATGCAGCACTAGACAAATTGACCTAGTTTCAACCTCCTTGACTCCTTAATTTACATGTTATTATATTGAAAATGTAGTCAGTTTTATTAATTTATAAGAGCAATCTCTGTGATGTCAATCAGTATCCTGAACCATTTGAGTCAAACTGTCCCTCCTTTGTAGTTTGGCCACACATCTTACGTTACTTAGAAAGGATGGAGGGTGAAGGTCAAAAAAAAAAAAAGGCATTTTTCCTTGGATCAGACGTGGAAGAGTACAGCAAGTTTCTTCCCTGAAGGACTCCCATTTGACAGCTCATCAGACTCTCTCTATGCATCACTCGGCCATCTTTGGAAAACAGCTGCAGGTTCAAGAGCATCTCATGGCTCCGGAGCAATCTGCACAACTGCTGGTTCCTGACCCTCAACACCCGGACTTCTAAGGACGCTGTTTCCCCCAGAGTAGATTTCTCTCGGTCTTTTCATCGTCTTTCTGTCTGTCTTAATCTTACTTCCTCCTCTTAAAGTACGCTGGCATTTGATCCGCTTTCACTTAATTTTTCTGAATGCACTACTGGAAAACGTTGACCTTGCTTTCTCATTTTCCTCTGTCACTGACCTGTGAGTCATACCTGTGGTAGCCTTGAGCGAGGGCCTTCAATTTTCCATTACTTTCTCACTCTGAACTTTTAACATAGCACACAGGCACTTTCAGTGTCTTTGGCTGTCAGAGGGATGAGGAAAGTGAAACATGAAAAGCCACTCAAATCAAGACATAACATCAAAGGGACGATGATTCAAAAATGCAGCTTCCGAATGGCAATTTATAAAGAGGAGTGCAAAAAAAAACTTTAAAAAGTATGAAAAAAGCTAAAGCTAGCTATAACTGAAGTCTAGTTCATGGCAGTGCCTGTGTTTGCTGTGAAACTGGATTATCTCTTTCATCCTGAAAAGCCAACAGTGCAGTGCAGAGCATATGAAGTAACAAGCCATTGTGGAGAAGAAAAACTACTCACATGCATGACCTCTTGCTAGGTGTGGAGCCAAGATAATGTCCACGTGAGGAGAGAGAAAAAAAAAGCCTCCGTACTGGACTTAATATTCAATGACTGCCATGTGTCAACGTTGTGATTTAACCAAAGATGTAAGCAGCTCTTATAACTCTGGGCAGGTATCCATACGGATGGGCAATTAAAAAAAAAAAAAAGGTAATAACGACAGATGGGTTTTAAAAAATAGCTATGCTCACTTTCATAAATCTATGAGGCCATCAGAAAAAGGCAGCAGTATTCAGCAGCCACTTAATCCAAATGTTAAAGATAGAGTCCTACATCTGTGCGCACGTTACATCACAGATCTTTTATTTAATTACGGACTAAGCCCCTTGACTCTGGCAGCAGACACCCTCCCCCATCTCTCCATACACACACTGTAGTTTCCAACATTACTTAATAATTTCTGCTTCTGGTCTTGACAAAAATAGACTCATGGAGGATGATCCTTTTGGCTAAAATTGCCCTCATTAGCTTAGAAATTCATCTAACTGTGGTTTAATATTGGATGGCTTTTAATCTCCAGGGAATAAATACCTAAGTAAACATAGCTGGAGCCTCAAACATTAGACACATTTAATTTTGACAACTCATTTAAATGCCCTGAGAAACTATTGTCTTAATCTGCATTTTACTGAAAGTGAGATCCTAGATGAGCACACTATTACCTGGTGGGGTGAGAGCACTAGCCTACTGGTTTGAACTGAGTAGGCTGTGTTGGAAAAAGGTGATGCAAGTTTTTGTTTTGTTTTTTTTCACTGACTCTTTTGGTTTGTTTGTTTATGCTAGACCAGAGTGTCACTGCAAAACTCTTCTCCAATGCTTTACCGCACAAACATTTACCTATAAGATGAATGCAAGACAGCCAAACCATTCCACACAATCCTGATGAGGCAGGATTCATGCCTGATAGGAATTTATTAGTTTTCAAACTCTCTTTTTGATTGATGCTAATTTAAAACACAGTATAAGTTCTAAATAAGTTTTGCTATTGCTACACAGCCTACATTAGCATTAATAGCTGTTTACTCACTGTCTGGAAGAAACATTGTGAGGTCAGCATCAAACCATTCCTTTATTCACCATGAGCTGTCTCCAGCGGTGGAAAGCAACACCAATGTTAACTCTTGTTTCGATCACATCTCTTCTCCTACTGAAGTTAGCAAGCTAACCAGCTAGCCACAGCCTGTTCACTTTCTGATAGTGACTTACTGTAGCCTCCAATGTCCCCTGAAGAAGAAGTATCTTGTATTATAGAGATGGCCGAAGCTCTTGCCAAGCAACAATCACCACCAACTGCTCCATGAAGAAACCATGTTCAGAAGCAGAGGAAACGTATAAATGTATAGTCCCTTTAAAGTAAGTTTAGCATGCTAACTTCAGTAGAACAAAAGACGTGATTTAACATTGTTTTCCTCCATCAAGTTTGATGCTGAACTTGCCATGTTCCTTCTAGACTGGTAAGTAAACGGCTGCTAATGCTAACACTGGCCGTGCAGCAATAGCAAAACATACAAATAGCTCCTTTAAATAAGTAGAGCTGTTACACAGAAATAGAACTTGAATTGGTCGATTATGGCATATCACAGGTGCAGCACATCAGTCTGTACGTTGGCTAGAAATATGTTTGATGTAATTTTAGGAACCTCATCACAGTTCTGTAATAACCAAACTAAAGGATGCTTGTCAGAAATTGTTTCTTGATGAAACTGTGTTAATACGTCCTTTTCGATTTTTTTGTAAAAACTCCCCACTGTCAAAATCCTGTTGTTGGCAGGCAGACACAGAAAAGACAAGAGCTTTAGAGGAGAGTCTCGACCATGGTCTGTCCTTTTCGGCATTTGAACATTTTCCATTTGTGAACCAGTCTTTGTAAAACCACATTTACTATATTTGCGTACTCATCAACCCTTACTATATTGCTCATCAGCAGAGATGTGAAATGCACACAGATAGCTAAATTCATTTCCACAGAGTCTAAACTCAGCAAGATAAGAATCACATTGCATTAGTTATCTTCACAATCACTTCAGCTCCCACTTCATGTTTAATCCCTAAATTAAGCTCCATTAGTTTCATTCACAGCCCAGCGGATACTGGCCTAGAATCCTGGCTCACACAGTGTCAGTTGGCAAATAAATCCTAACGCACTGCTTACCTGTTCTCTACTAGTGTAAACAAGGCCCCGGACTAAACTGTGAGTGGCAGATGTAATAGTTTCCTCACCACTGCCCATGCCTGCTGTCATTACAGCAGCTCCTCCTCCATGAGAAGATAGATGGCAACGTCAGATACGGTGTTGCTTGGCTGCCTGTCAGGTTCAGTTGTACTCGCATGAAACCCGCCTTTAGTCAGGGTAGGCTACAGTTACTTTTCCAAGTGACATGAAGAACTTTAGCATCACCCACTCAACAATAAATGCCCACATGGACACATATACGTACACACAGCCAGACAGTTAGCCTGCTCTGCCAGGGACTTCCTACTTGATAAAGAGAGACAGAAAAACACATTGAAACAAAATGTTAATTTAGTAACCGCAGAGCTGTCTCTGTAACTATTGCTGAATATTAGACTGTATGCCTGATTGCATTATACTCCAACTGCATGCTGTGAAAGCCTAATTAGTTTTTTTGTTATGCAGTCTCAGAATGAATATACATGGGAACCTACTTACATACCAACTAAAACATGCATACTTCACCCATGTTTTCTAAAGTCAACACATGGCCAAAATCCTAATTTCCACATTTATCCTTTTCATGCATAGCAATTTCATATGCAGTGAAACC
Source organism: Seriola aureovittata (assembly GCF_021018895.1). Classification (NCBI taxonomy): domain Eukaryota; kingdom Metazoa; phylum Chordata; class Actinopteri; order Carangiformes; family Carangidae; genus Seriola; species Seriola aureovittata. The sequence continues at coordinate 6,466,771 of NC_079381.1, forward strand.
AAACAGTCCATAAATCATTGAGATGAGCGAGAGAAGTGGTACCAAAAAAAGGAAAAAAAGAAACAAAATTGACGGAACTCATTATAAAAGATGGATGGATGAATGGGGAGATAAATCCAGGAGCCAAGAGCAGGACAAACATAATATATTAGGGAACACACAGCTCATATCCAGTAATTCCATTGGTGTGTGTGAATACAGTGGTGGGTGTCTTTTGATGTAAAGCACCTTGTGGACACTCTGAAAGTATTCATTTCTGTGTTCATCCATCTACTCATTCACTGATTCAAAAGCAAGTGCCCGGAGAATTAATTAGGGATGTCAGAAACAAAAGTCTGCAACAGAGGAGCCAAACACAAGAAGCTATGGATACTGCGAACAGCACTTTGCACTTCAACTGTCCGAGAGAGGCTTGGAATCATCTAGAGTCATTGTCATCATTCCCACTGTCTGTGTTAAGCTCTCCACCTTCACTCTCCCATTAACTCAGGTTCACCCGCTTCCAGAAAATTAAAACGAAACATGTCACACAGATGACTTCAAGCAGCAATCATATCTTTTATTTATCCACGACAGCTTTTGGGAGAGGTGACGTCTCAATCACTGGCCTGACTTTGGCTTTTGAGAGTCCCTGTCATCCTCCCTACACTGATTTAAGGCCAAAGCGTGGCACGGTGGCATCTGAGCCAGAGCAATCCGGGCTGCATAATTCAACACCGCTCTCAAACCTGTCTCATTAAGGATCCTGGCCGTGGTCCACGGCTTGGAGTATGAGGCTTTGAGTGACAGATCTGTTGCCAGCATAGTACAAACAGGCACAGACCCAGAGTAAGCTCCAGCTTCAGATCCAGCTCCGGCCCCTTCCAAACCTATCACAACAAGCCTGGACTCAAGTTTCAGCATCGACCAGCACCAACTCCACTCTTAGTTTGTGACAAGCAATGGACAAAAGGCAAAAATCCAGACCCAACTCATAATCAGCACTATTCTCTCCTGCAGTTGATTATAAGTTGGAATGCAGGTTCCTATTTCCTGACCAGGAAATGCACATGGCTGCCACACATTTAAGAAAACACATTACGGTATATCTGCAGTAATGTCTGCTGCTAATTAAAAAGACTTCACACTCTTTTCCCATATGGTTGTAAATGTTATGCTAGTTGGTTCAATTAAAACTTTCTGGTTCTTGTGAACAGGCAAAAAAAAAAAAACACTTTTCTGCAGGGGTCCATATTTTCCACTCCTTGGCAGCTCAATTGCGGAGAGGTCGGTAATGACGTGTTTGGCACTTTCAACTTCCCACGGCCGACCACAACGAATGTCTCATTAGCCCCCAGTTAAAGTATCGGCCTTGCTCTGGTTCAAAATCCAATCCAGGCAATTCTTCAGCCCAGGGCACAACCTCAGACAGAATTTACTTCAGCCAAAGTGACTGCCACACCACACAGCCAGGGAAGATTTAGGGGGGAAATCATAAATTTATCTGCATGGATGCACAGTTTGCCATGTTTGACAGACGTGGTGAGAGAGGAGGATATTTGCCTTCTGCATCAGTGAGAATTTCATTTAGCGAGTCGACAGAGGTGGGAGACGCAGCACTGACCTGCCAAATGAGGGGGGCAGGTGACAATCACAGCTCTGCACAAGAAAGTGTCGGTGGCAGTCATCACCCTGGCCCACTCAGCACCCTGCTCAAACATATAAACAGAAATGCAGCTTTATTTAATGAGCAAGTTGCACAGATTTGTTAGTAAATTGAATCTTGTGTGGTGTGGTGGGGCTATTTGTAAATATAATTTACAGGCTGATTTTAATTTACACAGCGTACACAGACTATTAAACTTAACTTTACTGGAGTCATTGCTATTTTCCAGTAGCTGACCCCCCCCACCCCCAACTATGCATATCGGAAATTAAATTGGCCAATTTACAACATTACTGGAGCAAAATTCAGCATTTCCATCATGTAATCAAGACTATGCGGACATTTTGTACACTATGTTTACACATAAACTTTGATCCTTTGAAAAACAGGTCATCGCCTGTCATGAAATGCCACACTGTGCACATACAGATAAGCTGCTGTGTTCATTACGCATGTATTCGACAGGGAAGGGGGGAAAAAAGAGCTTCTAAGGAGATACCTAGAAATTATGCACAGGTTTATAAATTAAACAGATTTCTCTCCATTAGATCATGTTTTGTATTTTTATGGATTGCGATTGTGACAGTCTGCTTAAAGAGGGAGATGTTCCAGCCATTTATGCAAACTTTGTGGTAAAATAAAGTTTAATAGGTGGTTAAATGATATTGTGATGGCTCCATGATCCGCTGTACATCATTCATTTTAGACTCACTGCAGACAGTCTGGCTCTTAATTGCAGAGCTCTTATGCACTTAACTCCTGTTCTCTTACATGTATTTCCACTAAACTTAAGCCTCTGGTGATAATTGAAACTCACCCACCAGAGTGTTTCTGTGCAACAAAGGAAGCTCTTGTCTTCTAAGACAGCTAGATATTTTTGGATGCTGAAAATGAGAAATTCATATATATTTTCCGTTCTCTAAACTTGCTCCCTAGTAACTTTGAGGATTATTTAAAAAAGCAACAACCCTTAGCTCTTTAGAGCAGAAACTACCAAAATTAAAGATCTCCAATATCCTAAAGTTTGGACAATCTTGTCTCAAGGAAGCCAAATTATTATTTCATATACCACTACTTTCATAAAATAATGATTTTACCATTTTTGCTTTGTGCGTGCGTGGCACTATTGCCTCACAGCAAGAAGAGCCTGGGTGTGGACCTTACCCAGGCCTCTGTGTGTGAAGTTTGCTTGTTCCCCTTTTGCCTGTGTGGGTCTCCTCTGGGTGCTCTGGTTCAGCTTAGGTGAAGTGGAAACTCTAAACTGCTATGAATGTGTGAATGTGTTTGTCTGTCAAAATGTTTTATCTCTGTGACAGACTGGCAAAATGTCAAGGATTTGCCCTGCCTCTCACCCACTGCAAGCTGGGGCAGGCGGCAGCCTCCTGTGACCCTGCGCATGAAAAGCTGCCATGGAAAGTGCACGTCGTCCTTTTTTTTTTTTCTTCCTTCTCTCACTCTTCTTGTCACTGTAGTGAACTTGGGAGCAGGACTGCAGTTGACAATGATTTTCACTATTTGTTAATTTGATCTTTTTTTTTTTTCTGATAATTGATTAATAGGCCGGGACCGATAAATGAAGCCAACACGGGAAAAAAACGGTTTTGGTCTATATTGCTAATTTCCTCCTTCATGACAGCTGTACAGGGGATGAATTTTTATATCACCTTTATGTTACCTGTTTATTAAGGCTTAAAGTTATGTATAATTGAGGGCATGCCGCTTTGAGTTATAGGTGGGTAAGCATGTGTCACTCAAAGTGGCACACCCTCAATTACTTTAAGCTTTAATTAAAATTTAAACTGATGAGTTACATAATTTTTTGTACCAGGCTGTAAACATGTTTATTTCTATTGTAATGTTGAACATTTTAAATGGGAGTCTATGGGGACTGACTTGTTTTTGGAGGAACTGCATCTTTGGCTTCTTCTTTCAGTCCCAAAAGTTGCCGCTTGGTTTTGTCCCATCGTAAGTTGAAAACCCAAAGATGTTCAATTTACCATGATGTAAACCAGAAAAGACAAAGTGTCACATTCAAGAAGCTGCAACCAGTTACTTCTTGGCTTTTAATTGTTTAATAAATGACATAAACAGCAATTACGTTATCAAAGTTGTTGTCAATAATTTTCTGTTGATTGATCGATTGCTTAATTGACTATTTGTTTTGGCTCTACTTTGGAGGAAATGCAGACATAGACTCCTTACTGATGGCATTCAGTGTTCAGTTCAATACTCTATAGTCTATAACAACAATCACATCAAATATTTTAGCACTCCAAATTCAATGTTCTGTCCTTTTACAATCAATAATCACAAATGAATCCGTGAAGAGTAGGAATGAACAGTATATTGATGTGGATCACTGGATAAAGCTCTACACTTAAGGGTGCACAGACCCTTCCTGGTCTCTCAGCTGTGGATAAGGAAGACAGTCAGGCGGAACAGACAGTGCCTTCACAGGAGACGGCCTGTTTCCCCGCTGAGGACGCTGTTATCTCTGTGTCATGCCTCATCAGCCCCTGAGAGAGCTGTTACTGTACTCTACCTGCCATATGGCCGTCACAGCAGAACCCAGCCGGACATTCTTCCGCCCCACACGTTCTGCCAGACACTCTGAAAGCTGTTGGGTGCCTCCCTGTGGAGAGACAGATATTACAATTTAATGTGGGCTTAAAACCCATATATGCCCTCCTTCCCTGGAAAAGACAGGCTGCTTGAAGTTAAAGGGTCACTTCACCCAAATTACATAACAAGAAATCCCTAGTGGTGTCTAATCAGCCATGCCAATAAAAGTTATGTTTGCCAAGATTTTTATGTATCTGCCTCTGAGACTTTTGCTGACACCCCCAATACAGCAAAACATTTTCACTCTGGTATGCAAGCAAGTAGAAATGACATTTAATGAAATGAACCACAGAACTAGCTAAACACAATTTTCAGACAAAACAATTTTCTTCCAAAGGTATAAAATACTTGTACTTTTTATTGTAAAAAAAGAAACATAATGAAAAACAGGACAACATAAAGGCTGAATGTAAGCACAAGTGCAAGTACAAAAGAAGAAAATACACTAAAGAAAAGGAGCTATGTGTGTTGTGTTTGAGATGTGTGTTGTAACGCTGTTTGCCTTTACTTTTTCATGATGTATGATTGAGCAAGCCCATTATAGTTCACATTTGGTGCTGCTTTTACTGCTTTTTGTCATGGTAATTCCTTCAGGAAATAGCTGGAATACAATAATAAGCAAACTGCTGCAGGAGGAAAAAGTGGAGAAAAATTTGCTAATTTCTAAGGCCTCCTAGTTTGTCCCTTCATCTTGACAGCCTGTTTCTTTTTTTCTTTTTTCTTTTTTTAGCATTCAGTCCTTTTACACTCAACCACTGTGAGAGAGAGAGAACGTTCAAAAGCAGCAACACAGACGCAAAACAGTATGGAACCATAACTTTCATGCTGAGGGAGCACGCAGAAAATAGGAAAATCCAATACAAGACTACTGCTGAAACTGTTTAACATTACTGGTCAATGACGTTTCAAGGACAAAGTAAGGCGATGTGTTTGTTGGGACGTGGCTTGAACGAAATGTACGGTGCTGTGTTGAGAGGCTGGGTGCTCAGTTTTATATTGACGTAGAGCAGAAATCCAATGTGGTCCCCAGGTTTGAAAAAAAAAAAAGAAAAAGCACTCAAGTAAACAATTTGCAGTCTAGAGAAGGACATGAGCTGCATACCTTTATCTTGAACTCTTGAGCAGACCCCGCTGTGTTCTCCAGAAGTGGCAGCAGTCCTCCAGCTGCTGCAGCATACATGAGGAAGAACAGGAAGGACATCTGGGATGGCTCCATGCCAAAGACAGACCTGCTACACAGTCCGAGCTCCTCTCTTAGTTCTGATAGAAAGGGATGAACGAATACATGCTGTGCTGTAGCTCTCACACTTACAGTGATAATATGCATTCCCCTGCAATGACAGACAACATTACTCTGTGGATAACCTGACTACTTATCTAGCGCCATCGTTAGGTCAGATTTTTCAATTTATCCAATTCTTTAATTTATGACTAAATACTGCAAAACTAATGATATAAGATGGTGATCATGTTAAACATTACATCTGTTAACATTCTTACATTTACTTTAACTGCTAATGAGACTAATTTTGCACCATCATCATCATCATCATCATCATCATCACCGTCAGTATTATTATTATTATTATTATTATTATTATTGTAATGAGCGTAACAGACCCAGCAGCTATGATGGCTGTAAATTCCTAAGCTCCATTCAGGAGGACAGCATTACAGGGGGGAGGTGTCTGACAAAAACTTTCATTGTTCTCCTTGATAATTTAACTCATCCTTTCAGATGGCATTTTAACCACAGAACATGGTTTATAATGGACATACACATTCCACTAGACAAAGCCAAATGCCAAAATTCACAAGGGATGCCGGAGGAAGGGGACGGGAGGCAGAGACACTGCGTGAGGTGAATTTGAGTCAAAAATCATACTCCCTCTCGTTGTCATAACTTCCCCTTCAGAACTTGCCCGAGAATCATCACTTTTTTTTTCAGTTTCTTCAGAGTAATCCAGTGATTGTTGAAACAGTCTAATTAAACCATCTAATATGAAATGGAATTTTTTTTTCCTTTATTCATTCTTTCATTAGATAAATTGAAAGAAAGTAGAAATTGGAAAATGACAAATCAAGTAGGGGGGACTTATAAGACAGAGGAGGTGATATTCAAATCTACTGTTAACCCTGACCAGCAGTCCAGCCATGTTGCTCAATGAACGAGTGCAGGGTCATGCTGTCCAGTTCCACAGCATTGGGAGTCTTCGAAGGATCCTGGACAAACACTGTAGCGCACAATCTGTCAATCTGAGAGCAAAACACAATCACCACAACACACCCACACATGATGGTTTACCCACTGTGAACCAAAGCATCCCATTGATGCAAATACCAACAAAAGATGGATTGACAAATATGATTATGCTGGTGCATTTTCCCAGACATTTTCTACTTCCCCCTTCTACATGAAGCATTTATCATGGACATGAAATTTTGTGGTACCATGTTGAGTTATAAATGTACTCTTGTCCTATTAGTCTAAATGTGGAACAATGCATTATGAATGTGAAATATTATTTTACAACATCCATTTGGGGATTCTTGTTGATTCTGAGAATCATCAAGAATGGAAGGATAATGGAGGATAAAGCTAATCATGAAAATGGGCTGGTCTCTAAAGAAATTCTGTATATCTCCTCATATATACTCACTTAGGACTTTAGAAGGAACACATGTACACCTGCTCATTCATGCAAATACCCAATCAGTCAACTATGTGGCAGCAGCGCAGTATATACAATCATGCAGATACAGGTCAGGAGCTTCAGTTTATGTTCACTTCAAACATCAGAATGTCTCTAGAGTTTTTACTCAGCATGGAGCAGAAGACAAAAAACATCCAGTGAGCAACAGCTCTGTGAACAGAAACAACTTGTTAATGCGAAAGGTCAGAGGACATGGTCAGACTGGTTGGAGCTGACAGAAAGGCTGCGGAAACTCATATATCCACTATTACAACTGTGGTGGGCAGAAAAGCTTCTCAGAATAAACAACACGTTGAACCTTTAGGTGGATTGACTACAACAGCAGAAGACCATGTCAGCCAAGAAAAGAAACCTGAGGCTGCAGCGGGCACAGACTGGACAGTTGAAGACTGGAAAAACGTAGCCTGGCCTGATGAATCTCGATCTCTAATGAAGCAGCAGATGGTCGGGTCAGAATTTGGCATCAGCAGCATGATTCCATGGACCCAGCCTGACTTGTGTCAATAGTCCACACTGGTGGTGGCACACTCTGAGCCCATTAACACCAGTCAATCATTGTTTGAATGTCACAGTCTATCTGAGTATTGTTGTTGACCATGTGCTTCCCTTTATGGCCACAATTTATCATCTTCTAATGGCTACTTCAAGCAGGATAATGCTCCATGCCACAAAACAAAAGCCGCCTCAAGCTGGTTTCTTGAGTTCAGTGAACTTCAGCGGCCTCCACAGTCTCCAGATCTGAATTCAGTAGAACACCTTTGGGATGTGATAGAACAGGCGATTGGCAGCATGAATGTGCAGCTGACAAATCTGCAGAAATGATGTGATGCAGTCATGTCAACATGAAGGATCATCTCAAAGGAAAGTTTCCAACATCTTGTGGAACCCATGACACGAAGAACTGAAGGTGTTTTGAGAGCAAGTATGTGTTCCTAATTAAGTGCTTGGTGAGTATAAATAGTATATCATCTTACTCTTAGTATACATGCAAAAGTCAACAAGAAATAAATGAAAACACTGCGCATCTCTGACTCAACATGGTCCTAAATACAGAAGACAGTTATGTTAGTCTCTTGCCTCACCTTCCACAGGAACTGGGTGAGGTCCATTAGCACCAGTGGGGATAGAGCAGGGATGCTGGTTCTGTAGGTGAGAACTCTGGCACCCGGCCCACCCAAGTGGTACACCTTCTTGCCAATATTGAATTGTGGGAAGGTCTCTAAGCCCAGCTCCTTTATAAGCTCCAAGATGTGGGTTTGGGTGCTAAAAGAGAAAGGAGGCAGTTTTTTCTTATAAAGCTTCATGATGTTATTGTTTACAGGGTTTCAGGTTTTGCTGTGGGGTTATTAAACTTGCAGCTGATAAATGCATTTTATTTTCAGATGATTGGAGTGGGCTTGAGAGTAGCACATTGCTTGAGTGAGTCCTTGAACAACTGGAATAAAAACGGCAACTCTAAGCACCTGGGAGCGCCCTCTATAAATCAAACTGTCGTCAAAGTGTTCTTGAACAATACACTTAACAAGCTCTCCATTTTGAACTATTCTGCTGTGTAACGGTTGAATATGTGAGAATTTGTGCCGCAAAGGACTCTAAATCCTGCCTGAATTTTCACATAAACTTGTTTGTTCAGGCACGACTTGAACTGAGTTACTGAACAATAATTTCTTCCAAACCTCTGAGAGACAGGGCAGTTTTGAGATGGCTGCTACCTGCAATCTAAGATGGTTTTCTTTAGAAAAAAAGCTTGGATTTACACGGAGGTGCTAGTGGTCCATAAACTGTTGAAAACAGACACTTTACAGAAACTGAAGAAGCAAAGGACCTGAAAGAAAAATTGAGCTCAAACACTTATGAAGCTCTGAAAAGATACAAAAACACTGTGTTATTTTCTACATAGCTGACGCACTCTGTCGTGTTTATTGGATTATTTGTTTGGACCCCCATTAGCTGTTACCATTGCAAAAACTACTCTTCCAGGGCCCAACAGGAAAAAAGAAATACTCTCATCTTATAATGTAGCTCAAACTAAAGTGAAAATAATATATATGCATATATAATGCACATACACAAATAAATACATACACAGGAAGTAGACAAAATGAAACAAGCCTTAGTACTAGTTTGGAATATTTCGAGCAACACTGCAGCATAGCGTAGACAATGCAATCAATGCGTTCTCACAACCAGCCTACAAGCACAACATAGAACAATACACATCCCCACTCTGTTCTTTTCACAATAAATTATAAAATCCCTGTAAACCCAGTCATAATGGCCTTGAATCTATGAGTCATTAGAAATCTTTTCAGCTGTTCTTTAAGTAATCATATTCAAGGATTTTCTCTTAAATGGGCAATTATAGGAACCTTAATTATTTGTGTGTTCTTAAAACACAAAATCCTAGTCTACAAGATAGTGTGTCAGTAAGGGATATCATATACCCGGCTTATCCCTAGCTGGAGCCAGTCATAACTTGTATCTGGCCAGGTGACAAACAGAGTGTGAGTTATAAAATGACAGTCAGGGAGGGTCAAGTTTTTCTCCAGGGTGAAGGGAATCCAGTAGAGTGCAGGCACGTGCTTCAGTGAACTTAAGTGTTATAGTGATTACAGTTTCTTGCTTGTTTAACTAGTAGGAGTAGAAAGTACAATATTTCCCTGTGAAATGTAGTGCAGCATAAAATGGAAAAACAATGACAACAAGTCACTAACATTACTTAACTAAACTGTAAGTTAAGGCAAAAGCTAGATAGTGGAAACAGTCTAATTCAGAAACTCTGAAGGTAAGAAAGTAAAGCGATTTAAACTAGATCATTAGAAATGGTACGGTCCAGTTTTGGTGTGAAATCATAGTACAATATTCTTTCAGGCATGAATATGAGAAATATATTGTAATATTTACAATTACAGGTAATAAGGATATATAAATCTTTCAACCCCCCTGAACTGTTGTTTGTACCTCTTTTGGGAGGGTCCAAGCCTTAATCAGGGGGGTCAGACTCCCCCAACCCCCCCCCCCCCCCCCCCCCCATCTTTCCAAACCAGGCGCAGTACAAACCACTGCGCCTGGCAAGTGAATTTGTTTGAATTATCATGTGGATTGAGCTCACATGTTAAACTGAGGTCTAAAATTTTCTGCCTGTTCTGACATTACAAACCCTAATGATTTCCTCAAAGGTCTTTTGCTCGCTGAGCAGTGAATATTACTTTTGCTCATAGTTTCTGATCAACATTACCTTCCTACCCACTGTCCTCCAAAGTCCCAGCGATCAACACCATTGGCTGCTGGTATTGCAGTAGACACTGTGCGACCTCCCACCCGATCTGCATGGCAAACCAGACATGATTTAGTCAGAACGATACCTCTTTACAGCAGCAACTGCTAAACTAAAAGAATCCAGCAGAAAATGACTCACTATTTCAAGTTATCAATTGCTTTCCAATCACGATGCAATTTTACAAACCTTTTCCTTCCAGTATAAGTATCTTCAACTTGGCATCCCTTTTTCTGAGCAAATGAGCTGCACTCAATCCAGATAGTCCGGCGCCAACAATAATAACGTCCCAAATTTCTGCAGTCATAGTCAAGCTCAAGTGACTAGGTTACTTTGTGCCAACTTATCATGTGCTGGTAAACACTGGCGTCAGAGAGAGAAAGAAATCCAGCTCGTATTCCCTTTTCTTCTCCGTATCAATTAGGTTATCTTGCAAAGTCCGGGCAGCTTTCATAACAGTGCACTTTGGAACTGTGAACAACTGAGCTTGTGACCTACTTGGCACAGAATCAGTTGTGTAAATTCCTGCAATAAGAGCCAGGAGCTTTTGATATTTTGAGCAGCAGAGGCATCATCAGAAGTTAAGTTTTGTGAATAAGTAATACTGTGTTGAAAAAAGACTGTAAAAGCTCAAAATGTTCATCTTAATTAAATGAAATTAAATAGTAATACAGTAATAGAGTTGTTTTTTAACACGTAGTGTATTTGTAAAATTAATTTTATTTTTATGGAAGTGAGTGTCATGGTTTGCTATGGCAGACACCTTTTGTTAGTTTTGTTTGGACTTTTCGCACTTCCTGTTTTATTTTGTAATTGGTTTCTTTGTGTGTCTCAGTGTTTTTGCTTTTTGCTTGCTTGGTGATTGTCTGCCCCGCCCTAATGTGTTTCACCTGTGTGCAATCACCCTTGCCTCCTTTGTCTATATAGTCTTTGTGCTCCCCTTTGTCTGGGTCCGTTTGTCTCTGTTGTCTCGCTGTTGATTTCTGGGTTTCCTGTTCATGTCTGGTTGGTCGCAAAGCTGTTCATGTCTGGTTGTTCTCAGTCTGTTCATGTCTGCTTTGTCCTCGGTCTTTTCATGTTGCCTGTTCTTGTCTCCTGTTTTAAGTCCCTGTGTTTCCTTGTGCTTCACCAGTGTTGTGTGTAAGCTTTAAGTTAATAAACCTTTTTGCACCGTCTCCCATGTGTTGGCTGCATTTGGGTCCAGCCAAACCCTGACTAACCCTGACAGCTGTGACAGTGAGTTTGTAATTACATTATAGACAGATGCACTCAAGAACCCCACTATAAATCCAAATCTATTAACACAGTACTGTTTTTATGAATCAAATTTTTTTTTTGTACAATTAAAAGACTTTTATATTGAAAAATTCCAACTGGGACATTCAGTAATGATGAATTAATAGTAAATTAGTTAATAGTAAATCAGTAGCAAAATTATATCAAGCTATTGCCAGTATGGCACAAAAGAGTATATTTCAAATGATAGAAAATTAAGATATATATATATATATATATATATATATATGAATGTCCCTGTCATTACTAATTGATGCACTTCTAGACCAAAGCCTTTCTTTTTATAAATGATATTCTGCAGATTCCCCTGCAAACTCCAAGACTGCAGGACTCCCTGAAGATTGGAGACACTAATCACTTTTTTAAAACATCCTTTTCACAATGGAATGGAAATGTACAACTGGACATTCGCTCAACAAGGGTGCACTGCCCACAGGAAAATGGACAAGCAGATTAAAGGAGGTGTATGAAATGGAAAAAATGACATACAAACAGAAAACAAATAGCACTCTTCATTAGAAATAATGTCATAGGCTGATGGAACAAACAAAATGGTACAATAAGGTCTATGTTAATGCTGTGTTATAATGCAACTCTTTATTTTTTACTTTATTTCATTACTTCTTGCTGTGCCTTTTTTTTTTGCTGCTGCATTTTGAAGGTAATTTGTTACAAAGAAGTTAAAAGAAATAAATAATCACTTGATTAAAAGAAAGAAAAAGAGTGAGTGGTCAATGCTGTAGAGTTATAGTTAAGTTAATATTACTGGCAGTGCAAAACATCTGCAGTGTGTTCAGCAGTTCAGTTCTATGAAGTATCTGGTTAGAAATGAAAGTGGTACTTGATGTGTCAAAACAAAACGTTTTCAGATGTGAAGTCAATAAAGTCAGGGGCACAAACTGTGCAGTCTGCGTCATGAAACAAGAACTACATTTTGATTTTTATTTGGTCATTTCATTTTCTCCTATACGCATTGACAAAAAAATTCCAGTTACTATCTGATAAATGTCTTTTAAAAGAGGATTGTGAAATATTATTATTACACAGTTACATAACAAGCATGCCAACAAGAGTTGGTGAAACAAGTAAGACTTATGTTACATTTTTTCAAGGACTCATGTATTAGTCCAAGCAGTGAAGCTCCCTGCTGTATTGGCTTGGTTTGCCTGTTTCTTGTGTCTTTGTTTGTTTTCTTTCTCCACAAAAAGCTGTTTTTCTAGCTCAAGAAACACGAATTTCAGAGAAGCCAAACTTGGCATGTAGGTGTGAATAGGGTCCAGCTACTTAGGCAAGGCCAAAAACTTGTTAGCAGGTGGTGAGCTCACTAACTCAGTAGCTAGTGATTAGCCTCTGATACAGTACTTCCTGGAATCACAAACAACATGCAAATGACTCTCGCAAACTGTGACTTTTACTCAGCGGTTTTTGAATGGAGTTCATCAGTTTCCAGTGTGAGTGTAACTCGGTTCTGGTGGGTGTTTTGTTTAGGATTTGGTTTCATGCCCAGATCAAACATATTCAGAAAACATTGAAAAACATTTTTCACATTTTAGTCTCATTCATTTGGAACAATGTTTCTGTCAACCTCATGAATCTAAGTGTTCAGTTTCCTTTTAGTTTTAGGTTGTTTTTTTTGTTTGTTTTTTGTTTTTTCTTTAATTAAGGGGAGAGAAAAATGTGCTTAATTGATTGTAGGTTTTTCTTTGGTGGGATGAAGTCGCCATTTAAGATTCACTGTTTCTTGGAAAGTTCGACATCTCTTTGTGTTTTTTCGTTTTTTTTCCTTTGTTGGAAAACCAACCAAAAACAGGTGTGACATGAAGGAAACAAAGGACAGACTGAGGTGTGTGTGTGTGTGTGTGTGTGTGTGTGTGTGTGTGTGCGTGCGTGTGTGTGTGTGCGTGCGTGTGTACATGTTTCAATGTTTATATGAGAGTTAATCAAATGTATCTGTGTTTTGTGATCGTGGGCAGACTGGTGTGTGGGGTACAGAGTGTGGCATGGTGGCATGTACGAGGAGAGAGCAAAAAGTTGAGTGATAATTAATGGTGTAACCTGAATATAATTGTAGAAAGAATATAATAATAGAACAATATAATAATGATAAAAAAATATGAATATATAATAATACTTTATATCATTTATATAATATCCTTTCAATGTAATGGTGATACATCTTACAACCCCGCCCCCCAGCAACATGAATGAGGGCCCCAGCGGGACATAGGCAAGCTGGACCAGCAAATATAGAATAATGAATGATGACTGCTGGTTAACAGACATTCATGGGGCCACGATGTAATAACTATTTCATACTTATAATAGATAATAGAAACAAATTCACAACTACATTATGAACTTGGCTTCAGTGTAGGTGACCACAAAGAGCAGGGGGCTGAACTGAGTGACCAGCTGTGTGTGTAGCTTGGTCACAGGAGGGGGTTATGTGTTGACTTGCGAAGCTCATCTTCCTGTGATCATGCAGTGGCACGCGGCGATTTTTACTGATAGGCAAGCAGAGCCGAAGAACCAGCTACAACCCCCCACTGTCCCCCCTCTAACTTATGTCTATTTTCTGAAGAATCTAATGTAATGTTGTTCTAACAGTTTGTTCAAATGTTTTTTTTGTGTGTGTGTGTGTGTGTGTGTGTGTGTATTAACAGCAAATACAAAGCAAACAAATAATGCTTTCCATGGTACCTTTTTTAAAGCAGTTTCTCAGAATGCCACACATTCACAAGTGAGTTTAGCTGGTGTTTCGATGGATCTGACTCCCATCTCTGATAACTCTACTTTATCAGCTTGTGGCTGTAAATAAAAATGTTTTTCAAAAACATCGCTCAAAGCTCGTGATATAAATGCGGTGACTACAAGAGAAAATTCATGTAAAGATTGAATGTGTTTGATATTTTTATAGCCTACGAGTGGAGATAAAGCTCTTTATCCTTCATAACTGATCCATTTTCTTCACACGTCAGCTGAAGGATTCCTCACTCCTTCACATTTATAAAGGCTCCTTCCCTGTCGATGTGGCACAGAGATAAGCTTTGTAGTTTTTTTCTTTTTTTTTTTTATTAGCTCATACATCCTGGTAATGTATACAAACCTTGCTGGCTTGTGTTTTTGGCTGAACAACCAGTTTCTTGTCACTTGAGACTTCTTGTGCTCTCTTTTTCTTCCTTATTATTTGAAACCACTGGCATCTGATAAATGAGAGGTGGTTTTTGGTGTATTATGTGTGCAATAATAGGAGGGAGTGTACAGTAGCGGTGTATGTCTTTATGCAAGTGACAGATGATTTTGTCTTCATTTCAAGTTCATTTTTTGGCCTTATTTCTTGTGTTGACTTTTATGTCAAAGTCTTTTGGGCTCAAGGAGACACTAATAAAGACATAATCAAAATAAACGAAAAATAAAGTGACCAATGGGATGTATGTGAACAGACAAACAACATAATAAAGATATACATGAGTAGATATGATTGACAATAGACAAAGCAGTATTCAGTACACTTGAGCTCCCAACAAATTAGCACCCTGAGTTTCCAACCCTCATCATCTGAAACCCCATCTAATTATATGTTAGCTCCTCCAGTTTCACTTGTTTAACAAGAGATTGCTTTGCATTGTTATTCAGCCGGCAGGGCACTAATCTCCTGAAACACTCTAGTCACTGGTTTCATGTAAATTAATTGTAGTTTTATTTCACATTTTGTTTTTTTTTTTTGTTTGTTTGCTTGTTTGTGGTGGTGGTTAAAATCAAGAGTGCAAATATTTGGTAAAGTTTGGGGGTGTTAAAAGCAATACCGAGGAAATGTCCTTGCAAACAGGTAAAACAGGTTGAGCGGCCATCCAACCAGACGGCTTTATGGTAATGAGGAGTAAGTAAAGGAGGAGTGAGAGCACCAGGCAGCACATTACTGCTTGATCCTCTGTATTCCACTGCCAGGTGTTTGGATGAAAGTATCTGCATTCAGGTAAGATCCATATAACCTCCCTTAATAGCTTAAAAAATGGGACTTGTTTCTTTTTTTGTGCTTTTTTAAATTCTCCTGAAACTGTCTTGTTGAAACTGAGCGGCAACCTCCGAGGCTGAAAAATGAAGCCAACACGGAAGTACCAAAAACTGCACTTCTTCATCTGGCCGATTAAAGCTGGCTCCAAAAGCGAGTCAATCTCCATAGGCTCCAATGTTAAAATACCCAACTTTACAGCAGAAATAAACATAATGACTGCCGGTACAAAAAAAAATTTCTTTTTCATGTCAACTTTGCAGAGGGGTGGATGTTTATATAACTCATCTGTTTATATTTTATTAAGGCTTAAAGTTATGGAAAATTGAGGGCATGCCGCTTTGAGTGACAGGCTGGTGAATATAGTCCTGTCACAAGTCGGCAAATCTTGGTATATGTTCATTATGTATGTTAATATCAAAGATAGAAGAATGTCATAAAAACGTCACAGTATAGTAAGGCATAAAAACGTCATAGTACAGTAAAGCATAAAATGTCATAAAAATGTCATAGTATAGTAAGGAATAAAAACGTCATAGTATAGTAAGGAATAAAAACATCATAGTATAGTAAGGCATGAAATGTCATAAAAACGTCATAGTATAGTAAGGCATAAAAAAGTCACAGTTTAGTAAGGCATAAAAACGTGATAGTATAGTAAGGCACAGAGAAATCATAGTATAGTAAGACATAAAAAGTCATATTATAGTAAGGCATAAATTGTAATAAAACCGTCACAGTATAGTAAGGCATAAAACGTCATAGTACAGTATGGCATTAAAGCGTCATAGTATAGTTAGGCATAAACTGACTTAAAAACTTCACAGTATAGTTAAGCATAAAATGTCATAGAAAAATCATAGTATACTAAGGCATAAAAAGTCATAAAAATGTCACAGTATAATATGGCATAAAAATGTAAAAAAAAAACGTCACAGTATAGTCAGGCATATGTGCATGTCTTTGGAATGCAGGAGAATATAAAAACTCAAAGAAGAAAGACAACATGCCTGGGAACAACCTCCTCATTAAGAGGCAGCAGGTCTAACCATTACACCATGATCCCACCTCATCACAAATTAGAGCATAGAAACACATGAAAACGTCAAAAAACCTCATAGTATAAAAAAGGCATGAAATTTCATAAAAACATCACAGTATGATAAGGCATAAAATATCATTAAAACGTCACAGTATGGTAAAGCATAAAAACAGCATAGTATAGTAAGACACGTCACACTAAAATGAGGCATAAAAACGTCATAGGACAGTATGGCATAAAACATCATAAAAATGACACAGTATAGAAAGACTTAAAAATATCATAGTATACTAAGACATAAAAATGTCATAAAAATCATAGTAAACATTAAAATGTAGTCAAGCATATGTGTATGTCTTTGGAATAGGTAGGTCTAACCATTACACCATGATCCCACCTCATTGTAAATTGAAAGCATAGAAACACATGAAAGTGTCAAAAAACATCATAGTATAGAAAGGCATGAAATGTCATAAAAACATCAAAGTATGATAAGGCACGACAACATCAAAAAAAAGTCACAGTATAGTAAGGCATATGTGGATTTAGTATAATAAGGCATAAAAATACCAAAAAACGTCATAGTAAAGTATGGCATAAATCGTCAAAAATTCGACATAGTATATTAATGAATGAAAGGTCATAAAAACGTCATAGTATGGCAAGGTATGAGACGAAATAATATAATCAGTCATGAACATGCCAAAAACATCATAATATAGTATGGCATAAAACGTCAAAATTACATCATAATATATTAAGGAATAAAAGTTCATAAAAACTTAATAGTATGGTCAGACATCAAACAAGATAATACAGTAACGCATAAAAATGCCAGAAAAACATCTAAGGAAACCAGGGCATAAAAATGCGAAAAACGTCATAGTATAGTATGGCAGAAAAATGCCAGAAAACGTCATAGTATAGTATGGCATAAAACGTCAAAAAAACATCATGGTATATTAAGGCATAAAAGGTCATATAAATGTCATAGCGTAGAGAGGCATGAGACAAAATAATATAATAAGGCTTAAAATGCCAAAAAACATCAAAGTATAGTATGGCAGAAAAATGCCAGAAAACGTCATAGTATAGTATGGCATAAAACATCAAAAACACATCATAGTATATTAAGGCATAAAAGGTCATATAAATGTCATAGCATAGAGAGGCATGAGACAAAATAATATAATAAGGCTTGAAATGCCAGAAAACATCAAAGTATAGTATGACAGAAAAATGCCAGAAAACGTCATAGTATATTAATCAATAAAAGGTCATAAAAACGTTATAGTATGGTAATGCATGTGACAAAATAATATAATGAGGCTTAAAATGCCAAAAAAGTCAAAGTATAGTATGGCATAAAACGTCAAAAAACATCAGAGTATATTAAGGCATAAAAGGTCATACAAACGTCATAGTATGGTAATGCATGTGACAAAATAATATAATAAGGCTTAAAATTCCAAAAAAGTCAAAGTATAGTATGGCAGAAAAATGCCAAAAAACGTCATAGTATAGTATGGCATAAAACGTCAAAAAACATCATAGTATATTAAGGCATAAAAGGTCATAAAAACGTTATAGTATGGTAATGCATGTGACAAAATAATATAATAAGGCTTAAAATGCCAAAAAACATCAAAGTATAGTATGGCAGAAAAATGCCAGAAAACGTCATAGTATAGTATGGCATAAAACGTCAAAAACACATCATAGTATATTAAGGCATAAAAGGTCATATAAATGTCATAGCATAGAGAGGCATGAGACAAAATAATATAATAAGGCTTGAAATGCCAGAAAACATCAAAGTATAGTATGACAGAAAAATGCCAGAAAACGTCATTGTATATTAATCAATAAAAGGTCATAAAAACGTTATAGTATGGTAATGCATGTGACAAAATAATATAATAAGGCTTAAAATGCCAAAAAAGTCAAAGTATAGTATGGCATAAAACGTCAAAGAACATCAGAGTATATTAAGGCATAAAAGGTCATACAAACGTCATAGTATGGTAATGCATGTGACAAAATAATATAATAAGGCTTAAAATTCCAAAAAAGTCAAAGTATAGTATGGCAGAAAAATGCCAAAAAACGTCATAGTATAGTATGGCATAAAACGTCAAAAAACATCATAATATATTAAGGCATAAAAGGTCATAAAAACGTTATAGTATGGTAATGCATGTGACAAAATAATATAATAAGGCTTAAAATGCCAAAAAAGTCAAAGTATTGTATGGCATAAAACGTCAAAAAACATCATAGTATATTGATCAATAAAAGGTCATATAAATGTCATAGCATAGAGAGGCATGAGACAAAATAATATAATAAGGCTTAAAATGCCAAAAAAACATCAAAGTATAGTATGGCAGAAAAATGCCAAAAAACGTCATAGTATAGTATGGAATAAAACGTCAAAAATATATCATAGTATATTAAGGTATAAAAGGTCAGAAAAACGTCATATTATGGTAATGCATGTGAGAAATGATATAATAAGGCTTGAAATGCCAGAAAACATCAAAGTATAGTATGGCAGAAAAATGCCAGAAAACATCATAGTATATTAAGGCATAAAAGGTCATATAAATGTCATAGCATAGAGAGGCATGAGACAAAATAATATAATAAGGCTTGAAATGCCAGAAAACATCAAAGTATAGTATGGCAGAAAAATGCCAGAAAACATCATAGTATAGTATGGCATAAAACGTCAAAAAGACATCATAATATATTAAGGCATAAAAGGTAATAAAAACGTTATAGTATGGTAATGCATGTGACAAAATAATATATTAAGGCTTAAAATGCCAAAAAAACATCAAAGTATAGTATGGCAGAAAAATGCCAGAAAACGTCAAAAATATATCATAGTATATTAAGGTATAAAAGGTCATAAAAACTTCGTAGTATGTTAATGCATGTGACAAAATAATATAATAAAGCTTAAAATGCCAAAAAAGTCAAAGTATAGTATGGCAGAAAAATGCCAAAAAACGTCATAGTATAGTATGGCATAAAATGTCAAAAATACATCATAGTATATTAATTAATAAAAGGTCATAAAAACGTTATAGTATGGTAATGCATGTGACAAAATAATATAATAAGGCTTAAAATGCCAAAAAACATCAAAGTATAGTATGGCAGAAAAATGCCAAAAAACGTCATAGTATAGTATGGCATAAAACATCAAAAATACATCATAGTATATTAAGGCATAAAAGGTCATATAAATGTCATAGCATAGAGAGGCATGAGACAAAATAATATAATAAGGCTTGAAATGCCAGAAAACATCAAAGTATAGTATGGCAGAAAAATGCCAGAAAACGTCATAGTATAGTATGGCATAAAATGTCAAAAATACATCATAGTATATTAATCAATAAAAGGTCATAAAAACGTTAGAGTATGGTAATGCATGTGAGAAAATAATATAATAAGGCTTAAAATGCTAAAAAAGTCATAGTATAGTATGGCAGAAAAATGCCAGAAAACGTCATAGTATAGTATGGCATAAAACGTCAAAAATACATCATAGTATATTAATCAATAAAAATTCATAAAAACGTTATAGTATGGTAATGCATGTGAGAAAATAATATAATAAAGCTTAAAATGCCAAAAAAAGTCAAAGTATAGTATAGCAGAAAAATGCCAAAAAACGTCATAGTATAGTATGGCATAAAATGTCAAAAAAACATCATAGTATATTAAGGCATAAAAGGTCATATAAATGTCATAGCATAGAGAGGCATGAGACAAAATAATATAATAAGGCTTAAAATGCCAAAAAAACATCAAAGTATAGTATGGCAGAAAAATGCCAAAAAACGTCATAGTATAGTATGGCATAAAATGTCAAAAAAACATCATAGTGTATTAAGGCATAAAAGGTCATAAAAACGTTATAGTATGGTAATGCATGTGACAAAATAATATAATAAGGCTTAAAATGCCAAAAAAGTCAAAGTATAGTATGGCAGAAAAATGCCAGAAAACGTCATAGTATAGTATGGCATAAAACGTCAAAAATACATCATAGTATATTAATCAATAAAAATTCATAAAAACGTTATAGTATGGTAATGCATGTGAGAAAATAATATAATAAAGCTTAAAATGCCAAAAAAAGTCAAAGTATAGTATAGCAGAAAAATGCCAAAAAACGTCATAGTATAGTATGGCATAAAATGTCAAAAAAACATCATAGTATTTTAAGGCATAAAAGGTCATATAAATGTCATAGCATAGAGAGGCATGAGACAAAATAATATAATAAGGCTTAAAATGCCAAAAAAACATCAAAGTATAGTATCGCAGAAAAATGCCAGAAAACGTCATAGTATAGTATGGCATAAAATGTCAAAAATACATCATAGTATATTAATCAATAAAAGGTCATAAAAACGTTATAGTATGGTAATGCATGTGAGAAAATAATATAATAAGGCTTAAAATGCTAAAAAAGTCATAGTATAGTATAGCAGAAAAATGCCAAAAAACGTCATAGTATAGCATGGCATAAAACGTCAAAAAAACATCATAGTATATTAAGGCATAAAAGGTCATAAAAACGTTATAGTATGGTAATGCATGTGAGAAAATAATATAATAAGGCTTAAAATGCTAAAAAAGTCATAGTATAGTATGGCAGAAAAATGACAAAAAACGTCATAGTATAGCATGGCATAAAACGTCAAAAAAACATCATAGTATATTAAGGCATAAAAGGTCATAAAAACGTTATAGTATGGTAATGCATGTGACAAAATAATATAATAAGGCTTAAAATGCCAAAAAAACATCAAAGTATAGTATGGCAGAAAAATGCCAGAAAACGTCATAGTATAGTATGGCATAAAACGTCAAAAAAACATCATAGTATATTAAGGCATAAAAGGTCATAAAAACGTTATAGTATGGTAATGCATGTGACAAAATAATATATTAAGGCTTAAAATGCCAAAAAAACATCAAAGTATAGTATGGCAGAAAAATGCCAGAAAACGTCAAAAATATATCATAGTATATTAAGGTATAAAAGGTCATAAAAACTTCGTAGTATGTTAATGCATGTGACAAAATAATATAATAAGGCTTAAAATGCCAAAAAAGTCAAAGTATAGTATGGCAGAAAAATGCCAAAAAACGTCATAGTATAGTATGGCATAAAACGTCAAAAATACATCATAGTATATTAATTAATAAAAGGTCATAAAAACGTTATAGTATGGTAATGCATGTGACAAAATAATATAATAAGGCTTAAAATGCCAAAAAACATCAAAGTATAGTATGGCAGAAAAATGCCAAAAAACGTCATAGTATAGTATGGCATAATACATCAAAAATACATCATAGTATATTAAGGCATAAAAGGTCATATAAATGTCATAGCATAGAGAGGCATGAGACAAAATAATATAATAAGGCTTGAAATGCCAGAAAACATCAAAGTATAGTATGGCAGAAAAATGCCAGAAAACGACATAGTATAGTATGGCATAAAATGTCAAAAATACATCATAGTATATTAATCAATAAAAGGTCATAAAAACGTTATAGTATGGTAATGCATGTGAGAAAATAATATAATAAGGCTTAAAATGCTAAAAAAGTCATAGTATAGTATAGCAGAAAAATGACAAAAAACGTCATAGTATAGCATGGCATAAAACGTCAAAAAAACATCATAGTATATGAAGGCATAAAAGGTCATATAAATGTCATAGCATAGAGAGGCATGAGACAAAATAATATAATAAGGCTTGAAATGCCAGAAAACATCAAAGTATAGTATGGCAGAAAAATGCCAGAAAACGTCATAGTATAGTATGGCATAAAACGTCAAAAATACATCATAGTATATTAATCAATAAAAGGTCATAAAAACGTTATAGTATGGTAATGCATGTGAGAAAATAATATAATAAGGCTTAAAATGCTAAAAAAGTCATAGTATAGTATAGCAGAAAAATGCCAAAAAACGTCATAGTATAGCATGGCATAAAACGTCAAAAAAACATCATAGTATATTAAGGAGTAAAAGGTCATAAAAACGTTATAGTATGGTAATGCATGTGAGAAAATAATATAATAAGGCTTAAAATGCTAAAAAAGTCATAGTCTAGTATGGCAGAAAAATGCCAAAAAACGTCATAGTATAGCATGGCATAAAACGTCAAAAAAACATCATAGTATATTAAGGCATAAAAGGTCATAAAAACGTTATAGTATGGTAATGCATGTGACAAAATAATATAATAAGGCTTAAAATGCCAAAAAAACATCAAAGTATAGTATAGCAGAAAAATGCCAGAAAACGTCATAGTATAGTATGGCATAAAATGTCAAAAATACATCATAGTATATTAATCAATAAAAGGTCATAAAAACGTTATAGTATGGTAATGCATGTGAGAAAATAATATAATAAGGCTTAAAATGCTAAAAAAGTCATAGTATAGTATAGGAGAAAAATGCCAAAAAACGTCATAGTATAGCATGGCATAAAACGTCAAAAAAACACCATAGTATATTAAGGCATAAAAGGTCATAAAAACATTATAGTATGTTAGTGCATGTGACAAAATAATATAATAAGGCTTAAAATGCTAAAAAAGTCATAGTATAGTATAGCAGAAAAATGCCAAAAAACGTCATAGTATAGCATGGCATAAAACGTAAAAAAAACATCATAGTATATTAAGGCATAAAAGGTCATAAAAACGTTATAGTATGGTAATGCATGTGACAAAATAATATAATAAGGCTTAAAATGCCAAAAAAACATCAAAGTATAGTATGGCAGAAAAATGCCAGATAACGTCATAGTATAGTATGGCATAAAACGTCAAAAATACATCATAGTATATTAATCAATGAAAGGTCATAAAAACGTTATAGTATGGTAATGCATGTGACAAAATAATATAATAAGGCTTAAAATGCCAAAAAACATCAAAGTATAGTATGGCAGAAAAATGCCAGAAAACGTCATAGTATAGTATGGCATAAAATGTCAAAAATACATCATAGTATATTAATCAATAAAAGGTCATAAAAATGTTATAGTATGGTAATGCATGTGACAAAATAATATAATAAGGCTTAAAATGCCAAAAAAGTCAAAGTATAGTATAGCAGAAAAATGCCAAAAAACGTCATAGTATAGTATGGCATAAAACGTCAAAAATACATCATAGTATATTAAGGCATAAAAGGTCATATAAATGTCATAGCATAGAGAGGCATGAGACAAAATAATATAATAAGGCTTGAAATGCCAGAAAACATCAAAGTATAGTATGGCAGAAAAATGCCAGAAAACGTCATAGTATAGTATGGCATAAAACGTCAAAAATACATCATAGTATATTAATCAATAAAAGGTCATAAAAACGTTATAGTATGGTAATGCATGTGAGAAAATAATATAATAAGGCTTAAAATGCTAAAAAAGTCATAGTATAGTATAGCAGAAAAATGCCAAAAAACGTCATAGTATAGCATGGCATAAAACGTCAAAAAAACATCATAGTATATTAAGGAGTAAAAGGTCATAAAAACGTTATAGTATGGTAATGCATGTGAGAAAATAATATAATAAAGCTTAAAATGCTAAAAAAGTCATAGTATAGTATGCAGAAAAATGCCAAAAAACGTCATAGTATAGTATGGCATAAAACGTAAAAAAAACATCATAGTATATTAAGGCATAAAAGGTCATAAAAACGTTATAGTATGGTAATGCATGAGACAAAATAATATAATAAGGCTTAAAATGCCAAAAAACATCAAAGTATAGTATGGCAGAAAAATGCCAGAAAACGTCATAGTATAGTATGGCATAAAACGTCAAAAATACATCATAGTATATTAATCAATGAAAGGTCATAAAAACGTTATAGTATGGTAATGCATGTGACAAAATAATATAATAAGGCTTAAAATGCCAAAAAACATCAAAGTATAGTATGGCAGAAAAATGCCAGAAAACGTCATAGTATAGTATGGCATAAAACGTCAAAAATACATCATAGTATATTAATCAATAAAAGGTCATAAAAACGTTATAGTATGGTAATGCATGTGACAAAATAATATAATAAGGCGTAAAATGCCAAAAAAGTCAAAGTATAGTATAGCAGAAAAATGCCAAAAAACGTCATAGTATAGTATGGCATAAAACGTCAAAAATACATCATAGTATATTAAGGCATAAAAGGTCATATAAATGTCATAGCATAGAGAGGTATGAGACAAAATAATATAATAAGGCTTAAAATGCCAAAAAAACATCAAAGTATAGTATCGCAGAAAAATGCCAGAAAACGTCATAGTATAGTATGGCATAAAATGTCAAAAATACATCATAGTATATTAATCAATAAAAGGTCATAAAAACGTTATAGTATGGTAATGCATGTGAGAAAATAATATAATAAGGCTTAAAATGCTAAAAAAGTCATAGTATAGTATAGCAGAAAAATGCCAAAAAACGTCATAGTATAGCATGGCATAAAACGTAAAAAAAACATCATAGTATATTAAGGCATAAAAGGTCATAAAAACGTTATAGTATGGTAATGCATGTGACAAAATAATATAATAAGGCTTAAAATGCCAAAAAAACATCAAAGTATAGTATGGCATAAAATGTCAAAAAAATATCATAGTATATTAAGGCATAAAAGGTCATATAAATGTCATAGCATAGAGAGGCATGAGACAAAATAATATAATAAGGCTTAAAATGCCAAAAAAACATCAAAGTATAATATGGCAGAAAAATGCCAAAAAACGTCATAGTATAGTATGGCATAAAATGTCAAAAAAACATCATAGTATATTAAGGCATAAAAGGTCAAATAAATGTCATAGCATAGAGAGGCATGAGACAAAATAATATAATAAGGCTTAAAATGCCAAAAAAACATCAAAGTATAGTATGGCAGAAAAATGCCAAAAAACATCATAGTATAGTATGGCATAAAATGTCAAAAAAACATCATAGTATATTAAGGCATAAAAGGTCATAAAAACGTTATAGTATGGTAATGCATGTGACAAAATAATATATTAAGGCTTAAAATGCCAAAAAAACATCAAAGTATAGTATGGCAGAAAAATGCCAGAAAACGTCAAAAATATATCATAGTATATTAAGGTATAAAAGGTCATAAAAACGTTATAGTATGGTAATGCATGTGACAAAATAATATAATAAGGCTTAAAATGCCAAAAAAGTCAAAGTATAGTATGGCAGAAAAATGCCAAAAAACGTCATAGTATAGTATGGCATAAAACGTCAAAAATACATCATAGTATATTAATTAATAAAAGGTCATAAAAACGTTATAGTATGGTAATGCATGTGACAAAATAATATATTAAGGCTTAAAATGCCAAAAAAACATCAAAGTATAGTATGGCAGAAAAATGCCAGAAAACGTCAAAAATATATCATAGTATATTAAGGTATAAAAGGTCATAAAAACTTCGTAGTATGTTAATGCATGTGACAAAATAATATAATAAGGCTTAAAATGCCAAAAAAGTCAAAGTATAGTATGCAGAAAAATGCCAAAAAACGTCATAGTATAGTATGGCATAAAACGTCAAAAATACATCATAGTATATTAATTAATAAAAGGTCATAAAAACGTTATAGTATGGTAATGCATGTGACAAAATAATATAATAAGGCTTAAAATGCCAAAAAACATCAAAGTATAGTATGGCAGAAAAATGCCAAAAAACGTCATAGTATAGTATGGCATAATACATCAAAAATACATCATAGTATATTAAGGCATAAAAGGTCATATAAATGTCATAGCATAGAGAGGCATGAGACAAAATAATATAATAAGGCTTAAATGCCAAAAAACATCAAAGTATAGTATGGCAGAAAAATGCCAGAAAACGACATAGTATAGTATGGCATAAAATGTCAAAAATACATCATAGTATATTAATCAATAAAAGGTCATAAAAACGTTATAGTATGGTAATGCATGTGAGAAAATAATATAATAAGGCTTAAAATGCTAAAAAAGTCATAGTATAGTATAGCAGAAAAATGCCAAAAAACGTCATAGTATAGCATGGCATAAAACGTCAAAAAAACATCATAGTATATTAAGGCATAAAAGGTCATATAAATGTCATAGCATAGAGAGGCATGAGACAAAATAATATAATAAGGCTTAAAATGCCAAAAAACATCAAAGTATAGTATGGCAGAAAAATGCCAGAAAACGTCATAGTATAGTATGGCATAAAATGTCAAAAATACATCATAGTATATTAATCAATAAAAGGTCATAAAAACGTTATAGTATGGTAATGCATGTGAGAAAATAATATAATAAGGCTTAAAATGCTAAAAAAATTCACAGTATAGTATAGCAGAAAAATGCCAAAAAACGTCATAGTATAGCATGGCATAAAACGTCAAAAAAACATCATAGTATATTAAGGCATAAAAGGTCATAAAAACGTTATAGTATGGTAATGCATGTGACAAAATAATATAATAAGGCTTAAAATGCCAAAAAAACATCAAAGTATAGTATGGCAGAAAAATGCCAAAAAACGTCATAGTATAGTATGGCATAAAATGTCAAAAAAACATCATAGTATATTAAGGCATAAAAGGTCATATAAATGTCATAGCATAGAGAGGCATGAGACAAAATAATATAATAAGGCTTAAAATGCCAAAAAAACATCAAAGTATAGTATGGCAGAAAAATGCCAAAAAACGTCAAAAAAACATCATAGTATAGTATGGCATAAAATGTCAAAAAAACATCATAGTATATTAAGGCATAAAAGGTCATAAAAACGTTATAGTATGGTAATGCATGTGACATAATAATATAATAAGGCTTAAAATGCCAAAAAAACATCAAAGTATAGTATCGCAGAAAAATGCCAGAAAACGTCATAGTATAGTATGGCATAAAATGTCAAAAATACATCATAGTATATTAATCAATAAAAGGTCATAAAAACGTTATAGTATGGTAATGCATGTGAGAAAATAATATAATAAGGCTTAAAATGTTAAAAAAGTCATAGTATAGTATAGGAGAAAAATGACAAAAAACGTCATAGTATAGCATGGCATAAAACGTCAAAAAAACACCATAGTATATTAAGGCATAAAAGGTCATAAAAACATTATAGTATGGTAATGCATGTGAGAAAATAATATAATAAGGCTTAAAATGCTAAAAAAGTCATAGTATAGTATAGCAGAAAAATGCCAAAAAACGTCATAGTATAGCATGGCATAAAACGTCAAAAAAACATCATAGTATATTAAGGCATAAAAGGTCATAAAAACGTTATAGTATGGTAATGCATGTGACAAAATAATATAATAAGGCTTAAAATGCCAAAAAAACATCAAAGTATAGTATGGCAGAAAAATGCCAGAAAACGTCATAGTATAGTATGGCATAAAACGTCAAAAATACATCATAGTATATTAATCAATAAAAGGTTATAAAAACGTTATAGTATGGTAATGCATGTGACAAAATAATATAATAAGGCTTAAAATGCCAAAAAAACATCAAAGTATAGTATGGCAGAAAAATGCCAGAAAACGTCATAGTATAGTATGGCATAAAACGTCAAAAATACATCATAGTATATTAATCAATAAAAGGTCAGAAAAACGTTACAGTATGGTAATGCATGTGACAAAATAATATAATAAGGCTTAAAATGCCAAAAAAGTCAAAGTATAGTATGGCTGAAAAATGCCAAAAAACGTCATAGTATAGTATGGCATAAAACGTCAAAAATACATCATAGTATATTAAGGCATAAAAGGTCATATAAATGTCATAGCATAGAGAGGTATGAGACAAAATAATATAATAAGGTTTGAAATGCCAAAAAACATCAAAGTATAGTATCGCAGAAAAATGCCAGAAAACGTCATAGTATAGTATGGCATAAAACGTCAGAAATACATCATAGTATATTAAGGTATAAAAGGTAATATAAATGTCATAACATAGAGAGGCATGAGACAAAATAATATAATAAGGCTTAAAATGCCAGAAAACATCAAAGTATAGTATGGCAGAAAAATGCCAGAAAACGTCATAGTATAGTATGGCATAAAATGTCAAAAAAACATCATAGTATATTAAGGCATAAAAGGTCATAAAAACGTTATAGTATGGTAATGCATGTGACAAAATAATATATTAAGGCTTAAAATGCCAAAAAAACAAAGTATAGTATGGCAG
Organism: Seriola aureovittata; assembly: GCF_021018895.1. NCBI lineage: Eukaryota > Metazoa > Chordata > Actinopteri > Carangiformes > Carangidae > Seriola > Seriola aureovittata. Next base: position 6,495,678 of record NC_079381.1, read on the forward strand.
AAAAATGCCAGAAAACGTCATAGTATAGTATGGCATAAAACGTCAAAAATACATCATAGTATATTAATCAATAAAAGGTCATAAAAACGTTACAGTATGGTAATGAATGTGACAAAATAATATAATAAGGCTTAAAATGCCAAAAAACATCAAAGTATAGTATGGCAGAAAAATGCCAAAAAACGTCATAGTATAGTATGGCATAAAATGTCAAAAAAACATCATAGTATATTAAGGCATAAAAGGTCATATAAATGTCATAGCATAGAGAGGCATGAGACAAAATAATATAATAAGGCTTAAAATGCCAAAAAAACATCAAAGTATAGTATGGCAGAAAAATGCCAAAAAACGTCATAGTATAGTATAGTATGGCATAAAATGTCAAAAAAACATCATAGTATATTAAGTCATAAAAGGTCATAAAAACGTTATAGTATGGTAATGCATGTGACAAAATAATATAATAAGGCTTAAAATGCCAAAAAAACATCAAAGTATAGTATGGCAGAAAAATGCCAAAAAACGTCATAGTATAGTATGGCATAAAACGTCAAAAATACATCATAGTATATTAATCAATAAAAGGTCATAAAAACGTTACAGTATGGTAATGCATGTGACAAAATAATATAATAAGGCTTGAAATGCCAAAAAAGTCAAAGTATAGTATGGCAGAAAAATGCCAAAAAACGTCATAGTATAGTATGGCATAAAATGTCAAAAAAACATCATAGTATATTAAGGCATAAAAGGTCATAAAAACGTTATAGTATGGTAATGCATGTGACAAAATAATATAATAAGGCTTAAAATGCCAAAAAACATCAAAGTATAGTATGGCAGAAAAATGCCAGAAAACGTCATAGTATAGTATGGCATAAAACGTCAAAAATACATCATAGTATATTAATCAATAAAAGGTCATAAAAACGTCATAGTATGGTAATGCATTTGAGAAAATAATATATTAAGGCTTAAAATGCCAAAAAAACAAAGTATAGTATGGCAGAAAAATGCCAGAAAACGTCATAGTATAGTATGGCATAAAACGTCAAAAATACATCATAGTATATTAATCAATAAAAGGTCATAAAAACGTTACAGTATGGTAATGAATGTGACAAAATAATATAATAAGGCTTAAAATGCCAAAAAACATCAAAGTATAGTATGGCAGAAAAATGCCAAAAAACGTCATAGTATAGTATGGCATAAAATGTCAAAAAAACATCATAGTATATTAAGGCAATAAAAGGTCATAAAAACGTCATAGCATAGAGAGGCATGAGACAAAATAATATAATAAGGCTTAAAATGCCAAAAAAACATCAAAGTATAGTATGGCAGAAAAATGCCAAAAAACGTCATAGTATAGTATAGTATGACATAAAATGTCAAAAAAACATCATAGTATATTAAGTCATAAAAGGTCATAAAAACGTTATAGTATGGTAATGCATGTGACAAAATAATATAATAAGGCTTAAAATGCCAAAAAAACATCAAAGTATAGTATCGCAGAAAAATGCCAAAAAACGTCATAGTATAGTATGGCATAAAATGTCAAAAATACATCATAGTATATTAATCAATAAAAGGTCATAAAAACGTTATAGTATGGTAATGCATGTGAGAAAATAATATAATAAGGCTTAAAATGCTAAAAAAAGTCATAGTATAGTATAGCAGAAAAATGCCAAAAAACGTCATAGTATAGCATGGCAAAAAACGTCAAAAAAACATCATAGTATATTAAGGCATAAAAGGTCATAAAAACGTTATAGTATGGTAATGCATGTGACAAAATAATATAATAAGGCTTAAAATGCTAAAAAAAGTCATAGTATAGTATAGCAGAAAAATGCCAAAAAACGTCATAGTATAGCATGGCATAAAACGTAAAAAAAACATCATAGTATATTAAGGCATAAAATGTCAAAAAAACATCAAAGTATAGTATGGCATAAAATGTCAAAAAAACATCATAGTATATTAAGGCATAAAAGGTCATATAAATGTCATAGCATAGAGAGGCATGAGACAAAATAATATAATAAGGCTTAAAATGCCAAAAAAACATCAAAGTATAGTATGGCAGAAAAATGCCAAAAAACGTCATAGTATAGTATGGCATAAAACGTCAAAAATACATCATAGTATATTAATCAATAAAAGGTCATAAAAACGTTACAGTATGGTAATGCATGTGACAAAATAATATAATAAGGCTTAAAATGCCAAAAAAGTCAAAGTATAGTATGGCAGAAAAATGCCAAAAAACGTCATAGTATAGTATGGCATAAAATGTCAAAAAAACATCATAGTATATTAAGGCATAAAAGGTCATAAAAACGTTATAGTATGGTAATGCATGTGACAAAATAATATAATAGGCTTAAAATGCCAAAAAAACATCAAAGTATAGTATGGCAGAAAAATGCCAGAAAACGTCATAGTATAGTATGGCATAAAACGTCAAAAATACATCATAGTATATTAATCAATAAAAGGTCATAAAAACGTCATAGTATGGTAATGCATGTGAGAAAATAATATAATAAGGCTTAAAATGCCAAAAAAACATCAAAGTATAGTATGGCAGAAAAATGCCAGAAAACGTCATAGTATAGTATGGCATAAAACGTCAAAAATACATCATAGTATATTAAGGCATAAAAGGTCAGAAAAACGTCATAGCATAGAGAGGCATGAGACAAAATAATATACTAAGGCTTGAAATGCCAGAAAACATCAAAGTATAGTATGGCATAAAACTTCAAAAAAACACTATGACATTTTATGCCATACTATACTATGACGTTTTTTAACAGTTTTATGCCATACCGGAATATAACATTTTTTGGCATTTTTGGGCCTTACTATACTATATCTTTTCATTCCCTACCATACTATAACGTTTTTATGACCATTTATGCCTTAATATACTATGATGTATTTTTGACATTTTATGCCATACTATACTATGACGTTTTTTGGCAGTTTTATGCCATACTATAATATGACATTTTTTGGCATTTTTATGCCTTATTATACTATGTCATTTCATTCCTTACCATACTATGACTTTTTTATGACCATTTATGCCTTAATATACTATGATGTATTTTTGACATTTCATGCCATACTATACTATAACGTTTTTTGGCAGTTTTATGCCATACTATACTATGACGTTTTTTGGCATTTTTATGCCTTATTATACTATGTCGTTTCATTCCTTACCATACTATGACGTTTTTATGACCATTTATGCCTTAATATACTATGATGTATTTTTGACATTTTATGCCATACTATACTATGACGTTTTTTAACAGTTTTATGCCAAACTGGAATATGACATTTTTTGGCATTTTTGGGCCTTACTGTACTATATCCTTTCATTCCCTACCATACTATGACGTTTTTATGACCATTTATGCCTTAATATACTATGATGTATTTTTGACATTTTAAGCCATACTATACTATGACGTTTTTTAACAGTTTTATGCCATACTGGAATATGACATTTTTTGGCATTTTTGGGCCTTACTGTACTATATCCTTTCATTCCCTACCATACTATGACGTTTTTATGACCATTTATGCCTTAATATACTATGATTTATTTTTGACATTTTATGCCATACTATACTATGACGTTTTTTAACAGTTTTATGCCATACTGGAATATGACATTTTTTGGCATTTTTGGGCCTTACTGTACTATATCCTTTCATTCCCTACCATACTATGACGTTTTTATGACCATTTATGCCTTAATATACTATGATGTATTTTTGACATTTTATGCCATACTATACTATGACGTTTTTTGGCAGTTTTATGCCATACTATACTATGACATTTTTTGGCATTTTTATGCCTTATTATACTATGTCATTTCATTCCTTACCATACTATGACGTTTTTATGACCATTTATGCCTTAATATACTATGATGTATTTTTGACATTTTATGCCATACTATACTATGACGTTTTTTGGCAGTTTTATGCCATACTATACTATGACATTTTTTGACAGTTTTATGCCATACTGGACTATAACGTTTTTTGGCATTTTTATGCCTTATTATACTATGTCGTTTCATTCCTTACCATACTATGACGTTTTTATGACCATTTATGCCTTAATATACTATGATGTATTTTTGACATTTTATGCCATACTATACTATGACGTTTCTTAACAGTTTTATGCCATACTGGAATATGACATTTTTGGGCCTTACTGTACTATATCCTTTCATTCCCTACCATACTATGACGTTTTTATGACCATTTATCCCTTAATATACTATGATATATTTTTGACATTTTATGCCATACTATACTATGACGTTCTTTAACAGTTTTATGCCATACTGGAATATGACATTTTTGGGCCTTACTGTACTATATCCTTTCATTCCCTACCATACTATGACGTTTCTATGACCATTTATGCCTTAATATACTATGATGTATTTTTGACATTTTATGCCATACTATACTATGACGTTTTTTGACAGTTTTATGCCATACTGGACTATGACGTTTTTTTGCATTTTTATGCCTTATTATACTATGTCGTTTCATTCCTTACCATACTATGACGTTTTTATGACCATTTATGCCTTAATATACTATGATGTATTTTTGACATTTTATGCCATACTATACTATGACGTTTTTTAACAGTTTTATGCCATACTGGAATATGACATTTTTTGGCATTTTTGGGCCTAACTGTACTGTATGCTTTCATTCCCTACCATACTATGACGTTTTTATGACCATTTATGCCTTAATATACTATGATGTATTTTTGACATTTTATGCCATACTATACTATGACGTTTTTTGACAGTTTTATGCCATACTGGACTATGACGTTTTTTGGCATTTTTATGCCTTATTATACTATGTCGTTTCATTCCTTACCATACTATGACGTTTTTATGACCATGTATGCCTTAATATACTATGATGTATTTTTGACATTTTATGCCATACTGGAATATGACATTTTTTGGCATTTTTGGGCCTAACTGTACTGTATGCTTTCATTCCCTACCATACTATGACGTTTTTATGACCATTTATGCCTTAATATACTATGATGTATTTTTGACATTTTATGCCATACTGGACTATGACGTTTTTTTGCATTTTTATGCCTTATTATACTATGTCGTTTCATTCCTTACCATACTATGACGTTTCTATGACCATTTATGCCTTAATATACTATGATGTATTTTTGACATTTTATGCCATACTATACTATGACATTTTTTGACAGTTTTATGCCATACTGGACTATAACGTTTTTTGGCATTTTTATGCCTTATTATACTATGTCGTTTCATTCCTTACCATACTATGACGTTTTTATGACCATTTATGCCTTAATATACTATGATGTATTTTTGACATTTTATGCCATACTATACTATGACGTTTTTTAACAGTTTTATGCCATACCGGAATATGACATTTTTTGGCATTTTTGGGCCTTACTGTACTATATCCTTTCATTCCCTACCATACTATAACGTTTTTATGACCATTTATGCCTTAATATACTATGATGTATTTTTGACATTTTATGCCATACTATAATATGACATTTTTTGGCATTTTTATGCCTTATTATACTATGTCGTTTCATTCCTTACCATACTATGACGTTTTTATGATCATTTATGCCTTAATATACTATGATGTATTTTTGACATTTTATGCCATACTATACTATGACGTCTTTTAACAGTTTTATGCCATACTGGAATATGACATTTTTTGGCATTTTTGGGCCATACTGTACGATATCCTTTCATTCCCTACAATACTATGACGTTTCTATGACCATTTATGCCTTAATATACTATGATGTATTTTTGACATTTTATGCCATACTATACTATGACATTTTTTGACAGTTTTATGCCATACTGGACTATAACGTTTTTTGGCATTTTTATGCCTTATTATACTATGTCGTTTCATTCCTTACCATACTATGACGTTTTTATTACTATTTTTGCCTTAATATACTATGATGTATTTTTGACATTTTATGCCATACTATCCTATGACGTTTTTTGGCATTTTTATGCCTTATTATACTATGCCGTTTCATTCCTTACCATACTATGACGTTTTTATGACCATTTATGTCTTAATATACTATCATGTATTTTTGACATTTTATGCCATACTATACTATGTCGTTTTTAGGCATTTTTATAACATACTATACTATGACGTTTTTTGGCATTTTTATGCCTTATTATACTATGTCGTTTCATTCCTTACCATACTATGACGTTTTTATGACTATTTATGCCTTAATATACTAAGATGTATTTTTGACATTTTATGCCATACTGGACTATGACGTTTTCTGGCATTTTTCTGCCATACTATACTTTGATGTTTTCTGGCATTTCAAGCCTTATTATATTATTTTGTCTCATGCCTCTCTATGTCATGACATTTATATTACCTTTTATGCCTTAATATACTATGATGTATTTTTGACGTTTTATGCCATACTATACTATGGCATTTTTAGGCATTTTTATAACATACTATACTATGACGTTTTTTGGCATTTTTATGCCTTATTATACTATGTCGTTTCATTCCCTACCATACTATTACATTTTTATGACCATTTATGCCTTAATATACTATGATGTATTTTTGACATTTTATGCCAGACTATACTATGACGTTTTTTGGCATTTTTATGCCTTATTATACTATGTCATTTCATTCCTTACCATACTATGACGTTTTTATTACTATTTATGCCTTAATATATTAAGATGTATTTTTGACATTTTATGCCATACTATACTATGTCGTTTTTAGGCATTTTTATAACATACTATACTATGACGTTTTTAGGCATTTTTATGCCTTATTATACTATGTTCTTTCATTCCCTACCATACTATTACGTTTTTATAATTGTTTATGGCTTAATATACTATCATATAGCGGAGTCCTGTGGCATAGTGGTCTAAGTAGGCGCCCCATGTGTAGAGGCTACAATCCTCGCTGCAGCCACCCCCTGTTCGAATCCCTCATCGGACGGCCTTTCGCTGCATGTCAATCCCTTTCTTTCTGCCTCCACGTTTCCTGTCTCTCTCCCCTATACTGTCCAATAAAGGCATAAAAATACTTTAAAAAAAAGATATACTATAATGTATTTTTGACATTTTATGCCATACTATACTATGACGTTTTTTGGCATTTTTATGCCTTATTATACTATGTCGTTTCATTCCTTACCATACTATGACGTTTTTATGACCATTTATACCTTAATATACTAAGATGTATTTTTGTTATTTTATGCCATACTATACTATGTCGTTTTTAGGCATTTTTATAACATACTATACTATGACGTTTTTTGGCATTTTTATGCCTTATTATACTATGTCGTTTCATTCCTTACCATACTATGACGTTTTTATTACTATTTATGCCTTAATATACTGTTATGTATTTTTGACATTTTATGCCATACTATACTATGACGTTTTTAGGCATTTTTATAACATACTATCCTATGACGTTTTTTGGCATTTTTATGCCTTATTATACTATGTCGTTTCATTCCTTACCATACTATGACGTTTTTATGACTATTTATGCCTTAATATACTAAGATGTATTTTTGACATTTTATGCCATACTGGACTATGACGTTTTTTTTGGCATTTTTATGCCTTATTATACTATGTTCTTTCATTCCTTTCCATACTAATACGTTTTTATAATTATTTATGGCTTGATATACTATCATATAGCGGAGTCGTGTGGCATAGTGGTCTAAGTAGGCGCCCCATGTGTAGAGGCTACAATCCTCTCTGCATTCGCCCCCTGTTCGAATCCCGCATCGGACAGCCTTTTGCTGCATGTCAATCCCTCTCTTTCTGCCTCCACGTTTCCTGTCTCTCTCCCCTATACTGTCCAATAAAGGCATAATAATACTTTAAAAAAAAATATATACTATAATGTATTTTTGACATTTTATGCCATACTATACTATGACGTTTTTTGGCATTTTTATGCCTTATTATACTATGACGTTTCATTCCCTACCATACTATTACATTTTTATGACCATTTATGCCTTAATATACTACGATTTATTTTTGACATTTTATGCCATACTATACTATGTCATTTTTAGGCATTTTTATAACATACTATACTATGACGTTTTTTGGCATTTTTATGCCTTATAATACTATGTCGTTTCGTTCCTTACCATACTATGATGTTTATATAACCATTTATGCCTTAATATATTATGATGTATTTTTGACATTTTATGCCATACTTTACTATGTCGTTTTTAGGCATTTTTATGCCTTATAATACTATGTCATTTCATTCCCAACCATACTATTACATTTTTATCACCATTTATGCCTTAATATACTACGATTTATTTTTGACATTTTATGCCATACTATACTATGACATTTTTTGACAGTTTTATAACATACTATACTATGACGTTTTTTGGCATTTTTATGCCTTATTATACTATGCCGTTTCATTCCTTACCATACTATGACGTTTTTATGACCTTTTATTGATTAATATACTATGATGTATTTTTGACGTTTTATGCCATACTATACTATGACGTTTTTTGACAGTTTTATGCCATACTGGACTATGACTTTTTTTGGCATTTTTATGCCTTATTATACTATGTCGTTTCATTCCTTACCATACTATGACGTTTTTATGACCATTTATGCCTTAATATACTATGATGTATTTTTGACATTTTATGCCAGACTATACTATGACGTTTTCTGGCATTTTTCTGCCATACTGGAATATGACATTTTTTGGCATTTTTGGGCCTAACTGTACTGTATGCTTTCATTCCCTACCATACTATGACGTTTTTATGACCATTTATGCCTTAATATACTATGATGTATTTTTGACATTTTATGCCATACTGGACTATGACGTTTTTTGGCATTTTTATGCCTTATTATACTATGTCGTTTCATTCCTTACCATACTATGACGTTTCTATGACCATTTATGCCTTAATATACTATGATGTATTTTTGACATTTTATGCCATACTATACTATGACATTTTTTGACAGTTTTATGCCATACTGGACTATAACGTTTTTTGGCATTTTTATGCCTTATTATACTATGTCGTTTCATTCCTTACCATACTATGACGTTTTTATGACCATTTATGCCTTAATATACTAAGATGTATTTTTGACATTTTATGCCATACTATACTATGAAGTTTTTAGGCATTTTTATAACATACTATACTATGACGTTTTTGGCATTTTTATGCCTTATTATACTATGTCGTTTCATTCCTTACCATCCTATGACGTTTTTTTGACCATTTATGCCTTAATATACTATGATGTATTTTTGACATTTTATGCCATACTATACTATGAGGTTTTTAGGCATTTTTATAACATACTATACTATGACGTTTTTTGGCATTTTTATGCCTTATTATACTATGTCGTTTCATTCCTTACCATACTATGACGTTTTTATGACCATTTATGCCTTAATATACTATGATGTATTTTTGACATTTTATGCCAGACTATACTATGACGTTTTTTGGCATTTGTATGCCTTATTATACTATGTCATTTCATTCCTTACCATACTATGACGTTTTTATTACTATTTATGCCTTAATATATTAAGATGTATTTTTGACATTTTATGCCATACTATACTATGTCGTTTTTAGGCATTTTTATAACATACTATACTATGACGTTTTTAGGCATTTTTATGCCTTATTATACTATGTCGTTTCATTCCTTACCATACTATGACGTTTTTATGACTATTTATGCCTTAATATACTAAGATGTATTTTTGACATTTTATGCCATACTATACTATGACGTTTTTTGACAGTTTTATGCCATACTGGACTATGACGTTTTTTTGGCATTTTTATGCCTTATTATACTATGTTCTTTCATTCCCTACCATACTATTACGTTTTTATAATTGTTTATGGCTTAATATACTATCATATAGCGGAGTCCTGTGGCATAGTGGTCTAAGTAGGCGCCCCATGTGTAGAGGCTACAATCCTCGCTGCAGCCACCCCCTGTTCGAATCCCTCATCGGACGGCCTTTCGCTGCATGTCAATCCCTTTCTTTCTGCCTCCACGTTTCCTGTCTCTCTCCCCTATACTGTCCAATAAAGGCATAAAAATACTTTAAAAAAAAGATATACTATAATGTATTTTTGACATTTTATGCCATACTATACTATGACGTTTTTTGGCATTTTTATGCCTTATTATACTATGTCGTTTCATTCCTTACCATACTATGACGTTTTTATTACTATTTATGCCTTAATATACTATGATGTATTTTTGACATTTTATGCCATACTATACTATGATGTTTTTAGGCATTTTTATGCCATACTATACTATGACGTTTTTTGGCATTTTCATGCCTTATTATACTATGCCGTTTCATTCCTTACCATAGTATGACGTTTTTATGACCATTTATGCCTTAATATACTATGATGTATTTTTGACATTTTATGCCAGACTATAATATGACGTTTTTTGGCATTTTTATGCCTTATTATACTATGTCATTTCATTCCTTACCATACTATGACGTTTTTATTACTATTTATGCCTTAATATACTGTTATGTATTTTTGACATTTTATGCCATACTATAATATGACGTTTTTAGGCATTTTTATAACATACTATCCTATGACGTTTTTTGGCATTTTTATGCCTTATTATACTATGTCGTTTCATTCCTTACCATACTATGACGTTTTTATGACTATTTATGCCTTAATATACTAAGATGTATTTTTGACATTTTATGCCATACTGGACTATGACGTTTTTTTTGGCATTTTTATGCCTTATTATACTATGTTCTTTCATTCCTTTCCATACTAATACGTTTTTATAATTATTTATGGCTTGATATACTATCATATAGCGGAGTCGTGTGGCATAGTGGTCTAAGTAGGCGCCCCATGTGTAGAGGCTACAATCCTCTCTGCATTCGCCCCCTGTTCGAATCCCGCATCGGACAGCCTTTTGCTGCATGTCAATCCCTCTCTTTCTGCCTCCACGTTTCCTGTCTCTCTCCCCTATACTGTCCAATAAAGGCATAATAATACTTTAAAAAAAAATATATACTATAATGTATTTTTGACATTTTATGCCATACTATACTATGACGTTTTTTGGCATTTTTATGCCTTATTATACTATGACGTTTCATTCCCTACCATACTATTACATTTTTATGACCATTTATGCCTTAATATACTACGATTTATTTTTGACATTTTATGCCATACTATACTATGTCATTTTTAGGCATTTTTATAACATACTATACTATGACGTTTTTTGGCATTTTTATGCCTTATAATACTATGTCGTTTCGTTCCTTACCATACTATGATGTTTATATAACCATTTATGCCTTAATATATTATGATGTATTTTTGACATTTTATGCCATACTTTACTATGTCGTTTTTAGGCATTTTTATGCCTTATAATACTATGTCATTTCATTCCCAACCATACTATTACATTTTTATCACCATTTATGCCTTAATATACTACGATTTATTTTTGACATTTTATGCCATACTATACTATGAAATTTTTTGACAGTTTTATAACATACTATACTATGACGTTTTTTGGCATTTTTATGCCTTATTATACTATGCCGTTTCATTCCTTACCATACTATGACGTTTTTATGACCTTTTATTGATTAATATACTATGATGTATTTTTGACGTTTTATGCCATACTATACTATGACGTTTTTTGACAGTTTTATGCCATACTGGACTATGACGTTTTTTTGGCATTTTTATGCCTTATTATACTATGTCGTTTCATTCCTTACCATACTATGACGTTTTTATGACCATTTATGCCTTAATATACTATGATGTATTTTTGACATTTTATGCCATACTTTACTATGTCGTTTTTAGGCATTTTTATGCCTTATAATACTATGTCATTTCATTCCCAACCATACTATTACATTTTTATCACCATTTATGCCTTAATATACTACGATTTATTTTTGACATTTTATGCCATACTATACTATGACATTTTTTGACAGTTTTATAACATACTATACTATGACGTTTTTTGGCATTTTTATGCCTTATTATACTATGTCGTTTCATTCCTTACCATACTATGACGTTTTTATGACCTTTTATTGATTAATATACTATGATGTATTTTTGACGTTTTATGCCATACTATACTATGACGTTTTTTGACAGTTTTATGCCATACTGGACTATGACTTTTTTTGGCATTTTTATGCCTTATTATACTATGTCGTTTCATTCCTTACCATACTATGACGTTTTTATGACCATTTATGCCTTAATATACTATGATGTATTTTTGACATTTTATGCCAGACTATACTATGACGTTTTCTGGCATTTTTCTGCCATACTATACTTTGATGTTTTCTGGCATTTCAAGCCTTATTATATTATTTTGTCTCATGCCTCTCTATGTCATGACATTTATATTACCTTTTATGCCTTAATATACTATGATGTATTTTTGACGTTTTATGCCATACTATACTATGACGTTTTTTGGCATTTTCATGCCTTATTATACTATGTCGTTTCATTCCTTACCATACTATGACGTTTTTATGACCATTTATGCCTTATAACATACTATACTATGACGTTTTTTGGCATTTTTATGCCTTATTATACTATGTCGTTTCATTCCTTACCATACTATGACATTTTTATTACTATTTATGCCTTAATATACTATGATGTATTTTTGACATTTTATGCCATACTATACTATGACGTTTTTAGGCATTTTTATGCCATACTATACTATGACGTTTTTTGGCATTTTCATGCCTTATTATACTATGCCGTTTCATTCCTTACCATAGTATGACGTTTTTATGACCATTTATGCCTTAATATACTATGATGTATTTTTGACATTTTATGCCTTATTATACTATGTCATTTCATTCCTTACCATACTATGACGTTTTTATGACTATTTATGCCTTAATATACTAAGATGTATTTTTGACATTTTATGCCATACTATACTATGACGTTTTTTGACAGTTTTATGCCATACTGGACTATGACGTTTTTTTGGCATTTTTATGCCTTATTATACTATGTCGTTTCATTCCTTACCATACTATGACGTTTTTATGACCATTTATGCCTTAATATACTATGATGTATTTTTGACATTTTATGCCAGACTATACTATGACGTTTTTTGGCATTTTTATGCCTTATTATACTATGTCATTTCATTCCTTACCACACTATGACGTTTTTATTACTATTTATGCCTTAATATACTAAGATGTATTTTTGACATTTTATGCCATACTATACTATGTCGTTTTTAGGCATTTTTATAACATACTATACTATGACGTTTTTTGGCATTTTCATGCCTTATTATACTATGTCGTTTCATTCCTTACCATACTATGACGTTTTTATGACCATTTATGCCTTAATATACTAAGATGTATTTTTGACATTTTATGCCATACTATACTATGACGTTTTTAGGCATTTTTATAACATACTATACTATGACGTTTTTTGGCATTTTTATGCCTTATTATACTATGTCGTTTCATTCCTTACCATACTATGACGTTTTTATAACCATTTATGCCTTAATATATTATGATGTATTTTTGACATTTTATGCCATACTATACTATGACGTTTTTAGGCATTTTTATGCCATACTATACTATGACGTTTTTAGGCATTTTTATAACATACTATACTATGACGTTTTTTGGCATTTTTATGCCTTATTATACTATGTCGTTTCATTCCCTACCATACTATTACATTTTTATGACCATTTATGCCTTAATATACTACGATTTATTTTTGACATTTTATGCCAGACTATACTATGTCGTTTTTAGGCACTTTTATGCCATACTATACTATGACGTTTTTATGCATTTTTATGCCTGATTATACTATGTCGTTTCATTCCTTACCATACTATGACGTTTTTATGACCATTTATGCCTTAATATACTAAGATGTATTTTTGACATTTTATGCCATACTATACTATGAAGTTTTTAGGCATTTTTATAACATACTATACTATAACGTTTTTTGGCATTTTTATGCCTTATTATACTATGTCGTTTCATTCCTTACCATACTATGACGTTTTTATGACCATTTATGCCTTAATATACTATGATGTATTTTTGACATTTTATGCCAGACTATACTATGACGTTTTTTGGCATTTTTATGCCTTATTATACTATGTCATTTCATTCCTTACCATACTATGACGTTTTTATTACTATTTATGCCTTAATATATTAAGATGTATTTTTGACATTTTATGCCATACTATACTATGTCGTTTTTAGGCATTTTTATAACATACTATACTATGACGTTTTTAGGCATTTTTATGCGTTATTATACTATGTCGTTTCATTCCTTACCATACTATGACGTTTTTATGACTATTTATGCCTTAATATACTAAGATGTATTTTTGACATTTTATGCCATACTATACTATGACGTTTTTTGACAGTTTTATGCCATACTGGACTATGACGTTTTTTTGGCATTTTTATGCCTTATTATACTATGTTCTTTCATTCCCTACCATACTATTACGTTTTTATAATTGTTTATGGCTTAATATACTATCATATAGCGGAGTCCTGTGGCATAGTGGTCTAAGTAGGCGCCCCATGTGTAGAGGCTACAATCCTCGCTGCAGCCACCCCCTGTTCGAATCCCTCATCGGACGGCCTTTCGCTGCATGTCAATCCCTTTCTTTCTGCCTCCACGTTTCCTGTCTCTCTCCCCTATACTGTCCAATAAAGGCATAAAAATACTTTAAAAAAAAGATATACTATAATGTATTTTTGACATTTTATGCCATACTATACTATAACGTTTTTTGGCATTTTTATGCCTTATTATACTATGTCGTTTCATTCCTTACCATACTATGACGTTTTTATGACCATTTATACCTTAATATACTAAGATGTATTTTTGTTATTTTATGCCATACTATACTATGTCGTTTTTAGGCATTTTTATAACATACTATACTATGACGTTTTTTGGCATTTTTATGCCTTATTATACTATGTCGTTTCATTCCTTACCATACTATGACGTTTTTATGACCATTTATGCCTTAATATACTACGATTTATTTTTGACATTTTATGCCAGACTATACTATGTCGTTTTTTGGCATTTTTATGCCTTATTATACTATGTCATTTCATTCCTTACCATACTATGACATTTTTATGGCAATTTATGCCTTACTGTACTATTATGAATTTTTGACATTTTATGCCAGACTATACTATGTCGTTTTTAGGCATTTTTATAACATACTATACTATGACGTTTTTTGGCATTTTTATGCCTTATTATACTATGTCGTTTCATTCCCTACCATACTATTACGTTTTTATGACCATTTATGCCTTTATATACTACGATGTATTTTTGACATTTTATGCCATACTGGACTATTTCGTTTTTTGGCATTTTTATGCCTTATTATACTATGTCGTTTCATTCCTTACCATACTATGACGTTTTTATGACCATTTATGCCTTATATAGTAAGGCATAAAAAAGTCACAGTATAATAAGGCATGAAAACGTCATAGTACAGAATGGCATAAAATGTCATAAAAACGTCACAGTATACTAAGGAATAAAAACATCATACTATTGTAAGGCATAAGAATGTCACTGTCTAGAAAGGCATAAAATGTCATAAAAACATTATAATATAGTAAGGCATAAAATGTCATAAAAACATCACAGTATATTAAGCCATAAAACGTCATAAAACATCATAGTTTAGTAAGGCATAAAATGTCATAATAACGTCATATTACATTAATGCATAAAAACAACATAGTGTAGTAAGGCATAAAATGTCATAAAAAAGACACAGTATTGTAAGGCATAAAAACATATTTGTATAGCAAAGCATAAAATGTCATAAAAAATCATAGTATACTAAGGCATAAAATGTCGTAAAAAGATCACAGTATAGTAAGGCATTAAACATCATAAAAACGTCATAATATAGTAAGGCATAAAAACGGCATAGGATACTTATATACTATTTCATAGTATATTAAGCCATAAAATGTCATAAAAACATCATAGTTTAGTAAGGCATAAAATGTCATAATAACGTCATAGTATCGTAAGTCATAAAAAATCATAATATAGTAAGGCATATATATATATACCTATACATATATATATATATATATATATACATATATATACACATCTATATATATCTATATATATATATATATATATCTATATATATAGATATATATATATAGATATAAGGTTTCGTGGGGCATTTGAAGCGCACTTCGGGGCCCCTTGGTGGCTGCGGGGGTCCTAAGCAGCCGTTTAGTTGACTTATGCCTTTGGCCGGCCTTGAGTTGAAAGCACATGTTACACATGCACTCTCTTTCTGTTTTTGACCACTTGCTGTAGTTAATTTCATCTGGACCAGGATAACGATGTTGAGACAAAGCTGCAGTCACTGGAAGTCATTTTCCTCCCTCAACTGCCTGCCCTGGCTATCTTGCTTCTTGTTATGCACTGCCACTCTCTTGAGCACAGGTAAGAATAACAAACACATGAGCTCAAAAACACAAGACAACACAGCCATACAGTCAACACTGTCTATTCTCTGTGTTATCTACTAAACTACTCCACTGTATTTCATGACACTGGCATTGAGTAAGTACAAATGATCATCAGCTTCATGTCTCATCTCTGCTGAGCTTTAGGCCTCAGTGGTATGACATAGTGCATGTGTTACCATGGTGCTCACAGTCCATCCAATCAGGCTTTGAGATTATGCCTCCAGATGACTGTTGTTGACTCCCGAGATTTGAGCCCATATGTTTTTCCTTTTCTCTTGAGGTTGTGGCTTTTAATTCAAATGCACATCTAATATGACACATGTATATTTTTTTTATGTGTTATGTATCTGGAATGAATGCCCTGCACGGTTTAATGACTTTTCTTTTACTGTACAATATGCTTCTAAAACTAATATATATATATATATAACAGTTATTGAAAATATTGAAGATACACATAAAGTCAGATAAAATCATCTTCAATTGAATACTTTATGTAATGTCCTTTGCAGTCAATGACTGTCTAAAGTCTTCTACCCATAGACATCAGCAGACACTTATCTTCCCTGGTGATGCTCTCCCTTCACTGCAGCCACCTTCAGCACATGCTTGTTGTGTGATCTCTGTCTTTAGTCTGGTCTTCAGCAGGTGGACTGCAGCTCAATCAGATTGATCAGGTGACTGACTCTATCAGTCAAAGATATTCCACCTCCTCACCCTGAAAAGTGCATTGGCCCAAATCTTTATGGATGGATGATGAAATGTCATCCGATGATTTTTGATGCATTTCCTGTTGCTTCCGTCAGTTGTGAGATCATCAATATGCCAGTGTGCATGTTGAGAGAGAACCAGCAACCTTGTTTGACAGACAAGGTGGTGGTTTTGGGTCACAAGCTCTTCCTGTTCTCTCTCCACCCTTCCCTCTTTCCATTATTTGTATTTCTGTTTCATCAGTCCCCCGTAGGCCTTTGTTCTAGAAATCTACTTGTTTATTTTCGTATGTTTCCGTGAACTCCTGCCTGGCCTTTCTGTTCTTGACGCTTAGCAGGAGTCTGCATATTGTGGTGAATCCTCTGAGGTTGAGGTCACAAAGCCTCCACTTGATCGTTGACAAGGAAACATGTCCACCAGGCACCCACATCCTCTAGAGCATGTGTGACTCGCAGTGCTGTCATAAAGGGATTTTTCTTCACCATGCAAATGATTTTCCTGGTGCTCCACAGTTCCCCAGCTTGTTTACCATTCTCTAGTTTCCCTGCTTTTAGTTTCCATACCCAACTGTTGATTTTAGTCAAAACTAACTACCTTTGATATGTACATTTTCAGACACATTATCTTCTTCACTCTGGTCATCTATTTACTCCTCGTATTGACAGACTGCTCTAAATGACAGCTCTCAATCAGCTCTGAGGCACGTGTGAATTCTTTTGTCCATGACCTAACGTTGAAAAGATGCACGGCTGCCTATGAAACATTCAGCAGCCAGGTGTCCAATTACTTTTGAACCCTCGCAATTGGGGCACTCCGTGATAAAAAGGGCGCTATTTCACACATAGTTCATTCAATATTGATGTAAACCGAATCAAATTAAAGCTTGGCTCTTTAATGTAGTGTCCATTATTTTATTTCAAACTGAATGCACTGAAGCACAGAGCCTGAAGAACAAAAACTGTTCAGCACACATTTAACCTCTGACTCTATTTTTTTATTTTTTTATTATTTGAAGTGCAGCTTATTGAGCTCTTTTTGCATTATAAGCACTGTATGAAATGGGTCTTAAAAAGCTCCTAATATCATTCCTCTAAATCCCTTATATATTCCTGAGTGGAATTTGGCTACAGCTGCTATGTTTGTGTTTTTTATTGCTTTCTTAGTTAGGCATCCTTTGAAAAAGAATCTGAATTAATATTAAACCTATCCATAAAAACTGTGTGCATGGAAACCACGCACTGTGATTCAGTGAATGTATAAAAATAATACTTATCCTTGAGGATTAAAAGCAGGGATTAAGAAACAGCCGATATGTGACTGTGATTAATTTTAAAGACTTGTCTGAATTTCTGAAGAGTTGAGGTGTGCACGAGGGATGCAGGTGACGTCTACGGGCCCACAGACCATCCAGGTGGCTGAGGGAGAGGGCGTGACATTGGGCTGCAGGTACACGCCGGGCACCCTTGACACCGGAGAACTTGACATCGAATGGTCTGTGCTCAGTCCAGACACCACACAGAAAGATCAGATGGTAAGAAGCTGAACAAGAATGATGCAAATCATACTATAAATCTATTTTTAGTGTCTCATATATGTGGATTATAAAGCAGAATTCATCAACTTGCAATCATGTTCTAGGTACCAACAATTTCCCAAAAAATATTATTCAAGGATTTTATTCAATTTGGTGCTAATTGTACAGAAAATATAAAAAACTAGAAAGAAAAGATCTAACTTTTCATTTATTCTTGGAACTGTATTCTTCATATATGCTGAAGACATATATGCTATTAGAGCTGGGGCATTCCACTCTATCTTAAAAAGATCTCTTCAAGACTCATCTCTTCCTGGAGCACATCCTCTCCTCACACCCCTAACAGTAATATGCCTAACTGGCACTTACTCTGCACTTTCGGTGCACTTCTTTACCTGATCTCCTTGCACTTTGCCTTATTGAACAGATTTAGTACTCAGTACTTCCTTCAAGGTCTCCTACTGCACTGAAGCCTCAGTGTTGTTTCTCACTTGTAGGTCGTCTGCCGTATGAGTAAAAGTAAATGTAAGATGTATTAATGTATTTTTGTATTTTCAGTTAACCTGCTGTGCACTGACTAAAAAAGACTCTGTAGGTCCAGAAGAAAGGCAAAACAACTAGATTAACATAAAGGCTAGAAACCACTATACAACCTCAGTCTCTAAGCATCTCTAAAACATCTAATCCATTCAGATTTCACACCACATTGCAAATTCTTAACCCCATGTGACGTGCTTGTGCCTCTATTAGTCTAAATCAGAATTCAGTCCAGGAGACTGGAGTGTGGATGAAGTCCAACCACCTTCTTAATTTCACAGGAATTAGTTGTTTATCCCATTTGCCTTTTAAATTAAATAAGTCATCAGTGTTGGAGACTTGCAAGGAGGTTTTTTTCCTCCTCATCTCTGCCCTCAGGAAGAGAACATTTATAAGGATTGACCAGGGGCTGTTGTAGACAAGTGACCAATATAAATGACTGGTTCTTGTGCAAATTGAATACTTGAACAGCACTTTCCTTTTCAATTCTTTACTGTAGACAAATAAAAAATGTTTACCCACTGCAAACTTAAAAGCTGCCTTCATATATTTTTGGCCACTAGAGGGCAGAAAAACTCAAAACTTAGCTGTCATATCACTAGCAGATTGTTAGCAGATAATTAGCTATTTACAAAATCCAGCAGACAGGAAAAAACATTATCGTTCCAGTGAGACAGCAACATTAGCATTCATCTGGGGCTGTATGTCTGCACTCCTGATCTATGTTAGTCCACTATATACTGTCTGTAATGTCTCTATATTACACATTCTTCACCAGCTCTGCTTTTTGGTGCTGAGTGGGTAGTGTACAGTATGATTACCAGAGCTTGTTTACTGAAGACAGCTGCTTGTTGCTGCTGGAAACAAGGTTGACATGTGTGGAGGCTGAACTGCACAGTAAATGTGCCAAAAAATCAAAACAATGAGCTAAAAGAGACCAAAACTTTCAGTAGAACTGCAGAGTTGGTGGTAATTCTCGATGGGTTTGGCACCTCTTTACCATTGCATTTAGTCATTTGTAAAGTAATGCATCTCTAATAAGTGTCATTCACGGTCATTTGTTGCTCAGATTTCTTTTTTTCATTATTTTCCCCTCAGTTGATGTCCTATAGCAGCGGCACTAAATATCTCCATGGGAACCACGCTCTGGCAAAAGGGTTCAGCTTCACTGCTCCCGACCCCTCGATGGGTGACGCCTCACTCTCAATCGCTCTGCTGTCACCTGCACACAGTGCGACATACCAGTGTAAAGTGAAGAAATCACCTGGAGTCGACATGCGCAAGGTGTCACTGGTGGTAATAGGTAAGACCGGGCTTGGGTCGAATGCTGGGGTTAACACATGTCACCTGACTGCATTATATATGGCCATCACGTCTGACAGCTGTGTTATTGTTTGGTTTTATGGGAAAAGCAGCTGCACAATTTACTTTTGATATTGTGGGATGCCTATTGCAGTTTGCAAAAGAAAATTTCAGGGTACCTCCTATCAGGTATGGTTTTATCTTTTAAGACTACTACAAGATTACTGCAATATATATGGAATATACTCATTAGTGGTTTGTGGAGGTCAGTTTTGTTAAAGGTCGCATAGATGTCAGCAAAAACTCAGATAATGGTTTTCTCAGTGTCTACAGTTATAAAAGACTTTTGACAGTCAAGCTTTTGTTCTGTAAAAGAAATATTATTTAACGAGAAATTGCTCCTTAATTTTAGGTCAAATGGTGCAATTTTCTCTAGTGCTTAACCCATTCATTCTGAAAAAGACTAAAGCTCTACATGACTTGGAACAATACATTACAAAGACACATCAACCAAAACTCTACCTTTGCTATTTTTATTCCTGTTTAACAGTTTCCCACCTCTCGCTGAGCAGACAGAGATGGAGGCCTTGACAGAGGAAGCTGTGGTCACAGTTTTGACCACAGCGATTAGATGAATTAACTGAAGGAATGAACTGTAAGATGTCTTTGTCTGAGACTGAAACCGATACAGGATAAGCAGTTGATGAGAGACTGAAAAAGGTGATAGTAATTTGAAATAACACTTCAATTAGAACCATTTTTTGTGTCTTCAGTCCTAGGATTTGCCAGAGAAGTAAAGTACTTTACTTGATTCTAGTCCAACTCACTTTGTTTGAAGAGCCTGAGTAGTAGCTCGGGTGGAAGAAGGTCACCTCATTGGCAGATTTATTTATTATGACTTTAATCCTGAATACTGTATCAAATAAGTTCCTACAGTGATGTTTCACGATTGAGCAAATATCAGACTCCGTTAAAAAAATGTATTCTGTTGAAACTACAAGGATGGAAATGTGGTCCCTCAGAATATATAGTTTTAAAGGGGGAGTTTAGAGCTTTGTAGTAAGTTTTCTTAAAGCAACTCATTTTATGTTCAGTCAAAGCTGCAGGTAATCAGAGCTCTGATTTTTATTTCTCTATAACTTCACTGAACTTAATCAATTACTGTAATTTGATTAACAAAAGATACAGTACTGCACATGAAACCCTTATGCAAATGTGATGTATATATATATATATATTGAATATATATATATTGAATATATGTACATATGAAATACAAATATGTATGTAAAAATGATACATAAAACCTATTAGAACTTGGAACAATTTCAAAAATGGACATAAATGTCTAGCCGATACAAATATGTATGTTTATGTGTGCATACTTATATTGGCGACATATGTTACAAAAAAGTCTATCTACCCCAAAGCCTGTCAATAGGCTATATGTTGATATTATATAAAGTTAGTCCCAAAAGTCTGAGACTATTTTCCTAAAATGGGATTTTTTTTTTTTTTTAATTCATATGGTAAATATATTTTGTCACATGTTATACCATATAAAAAAATCATCATATAATATATTTTTTATATATGTACATATACAAGTTTGAATAAACTTTTATCTCCATATATCCAGAAGATGTACATATGTGATAATAATATATCACCATATAGGTGACATATATGACGTCATCACTCTGGATATAGGGACATATATGTCATATATTACACTTCTGTATGGGCTTGTCCTTTTTGTTAATTTTTTCAGGACTTTTATACCAGTAAGTCTCCAGAATTTAATTTTTATTAAGGTTAATATTATACGAGGCTGCTTGGAACAGAAATAGTTAAAAAAAAATAATAATAATAATTATGTGGACACGTCTGATGACTGATTTAATGTTTGTTTCACTTTAAAATGACCCAAACAGCCTAATGTGGCCAATTATATCCAAAAATAAAACCCTTAGCCTAAATCACCTTCATCGAGCTCAGTTTCAGCAGGTTTACAAGCGTCCAGTGCTGGAGGCCTCGACTTTGGAGCTTGTTCAACAAATCATTTCCTAGACGAAACAGATTTTTTGATCAACTGATGCATTTATTTTGCATAATCAGAGGGACAACTGACTTGTTAGAGCTAAATTATTTCTTAGTTCTCTACTCTCACACTGACTTTTAACACTCGGCTTGATACAAAAGCTGTATGAGATGAAACAAGCACCTTGTTAAATAATTATCCATACCAAAAGCCTCTTACGGCAGCCAACAGCCAACAGCTGTTTTCATGCTGACAGCAAACTGAAAGTGGTTTTATAGACCGGGCTGTTTGTATGATCCTGAACAGGATAAGTGGTAATGAAAATGTGTGAATGACTGGATGGTTGGATTTCTTTGTGTTCCTTCTACTTTACTTTTACACATTGAGATGACCACACTCAAATGTGTGAAATGTTGCAGGGGAAACGACCTTCAAATCTTTTAATGTTAATCAACCTCACCTTAATCAATACCAGTTTCTATCCTTTTTCACCCTTTCAGAACAGAACAGTGTTGGGTTTAAGCTCAGTCATCATGAACTCATCAAGCATTCATCCCCCATCAAGCATTCATCCCATAACAATGATGATGACGAAGGCATTCATTTTAAGATGCCTCAAATTGTTTTTTTCACTTATCTTATATGGTGTAAATTCCGGTTTTTCCAAGCATCACAATGTTCCTCCTATTCCATCCTGAAGCTATTAAGCTGTAGTGTTTTTTGTTTTGTTTTTAAGAAACAGGATGGAAATGACAGCATAAAATTTATCCATTTGTTGTATGGTTTTAGTGAAGCCGTCTGCGCCTAAGTGCTGGGTGGAGGGAGGGGAGCTGGTTGGCGAGGCTGTGGCGCTGCACTGCCAGTCTGCAAAAGGCTCCACTCCCTTAAAATACACGTGGAGGAGGGAAAGCGCAGGCCCCGTCCCTGCTACAGCCACACAGAGTAAGTGTGACCTCTGCTGACGTCACAATGCTACTACACATCAAAGAGAACATGTATGTGTAGGTGTGTGTGTGTGTGCATGTGTTTGTGTGTGTGTCTGTGTGTTGGGCTGTGGGCTGGAGATGTGTGGTTCTGTATTTGATTCTGTGTGAGCAATACTCAATGAACATCTTCTTCTTTTCCAATGTACAGTATGTGCTTATTATTTTTATTTTCAAAGAGAAGGGGATCATGATTTATTCTCATTATTCAAATGAAAACCATCCAGAATAATAGAAAATATCATCAGGAAATAATGATTTGCAGAACTCCATTGCAAGGAGCATCAATAGCAGCTTTTTGATTTCTTCTTATTTCCTGAGATGTTCTCGACGTCATTTACTGTATACTGCATTGATTGGTGTCCTCCTGCAATGGAAAACACATCTAGTTTTGGCTGCCTGCAGACATAATGGGTGAAAATCTATGTGAACACAAACAAATCTACATATTTTTCATGAAAAATCATAAAATACCAAAAACAACAAGCTTGAAAAAGCCTTAAAGCAGCTATTTGTAAGTTTTTTAATGGCTACATAGCCAGTGTTAGCATTAACAGCTGCTTACTTACTAGTCTAGAATAAATTTTGCGAGTTCAGTATCAAACTTCATTCCTTCACTCACCAAGAGCTGTCTCGATTGATGGAAATCAGCGTTAATGTTAACTCTTGTCTCTATCACATATTTTCTTTAAATGAAGTTAGCATGCACGTCTCGTCGCTTTTCGATAGCGACGATGCAACTCACTGTAGCCTCCAAACTGCCCTGCAGACGTAGCACTGCTCAGAGGGCGTATTATAAATACAACGATGACCAAAGCTTTCATCAAGCGACAATCACCACCAGCCACTCATGTTCCCCATCATCAATCAGAGAAAAAGTATAAATAACCCCATTAAATTATTCTTCATGTAGAAAAACCCACCTACTGTTTATTTCATTTCAGGCTCTTGTATGCGCAACGTGTACTGCATGTGTTAATCTATGCTTGTGCATGCCTCTCTCTCTCTCTCAGACAGTGTGACTGGGGAGCTGAAAATCAGCAACCACTCGCAGAGCTTTGCAGGAATCTACCGTTGTGAGGTGAACAATGCTGTTGGAGCCGAACACTGCAAGATCAACCTGAGAGCGAATAAACGTAAGGGAATGCACACACCCCCGCGCAGAATGGCTGCTGTTGACAAACATCATGCATGACACACTCACGTGGTCGTGAAAGACCTAGATTTCATCCTCTTAAGTCGTCTCTCTTTGTAGTTGTGCCACAATCTCTTCATTGCTCCACTTCTCGCACACACACACACACACACACACACACACACACACACAGAAACACTGCAGGTTTTAATCACACTGCTCAGTAACATCGGTGAATCATCCTTATTATGTCGTTTAGACATGAGGTCACAGTCAATGGCAAGAAGTAACTTTATTCACAGAAGTTTTTAGCCATCCACTTGTCATCATTTCACTTTGTCAGAGTAATCATTTCAGCATTACACACTCATGAGTAATGCTGAAATGATTTGTGTGTCGACAGTCTTTAACAGCTTTAGCAGGCGTGAATGAAATATGAAAAAAAGGCTGATTAAAAGCACCTCATCAGCTTTGATTAGTTGACAAGAGTGTGCAAATTTAAAATAAAACTCCCTTAAAGGAGGACAGTCCATGTACAGTAATACCTGTGAACAGCTCTGAACAAGACCAGAAACCAGAAGACATACCAGAGCTGTCTCACAGGGGAATGAATCTGGTGACTGTGAGAGCAGCATTAGGGAGTACAGTCAGTGATTCAGCATACCATTATAGAATAAATCATCCCTGGACTCAGACTCAAACAAGCGCACTGCATTCTGTGGATCCATAAAATGAGTTTGTCTTTGTGTGCCTCCTGATCTGTGGAGCAGACCTCCGTCTTACATCTTGTCGAGTCCATAACTCAAAGTCTCAGTGCTCAGATTTTTGGCTTTAGGCAGGGAACCATTCATTTTCATTTCAAGTGCAGTGTGCCATCCTAGAACAGAGGTTCCAGCCCTGAGGCTCAGAAAAACGCTCACAAAGAATTTGCAAGATGATTAATGAGAATATATAGAATAAGAAGAAGTTTTTATATATATATATATTACTTTTCTAGGATGTTTGATGTGTTTCTTGTGATAAATTGGTTAATTATTTGAAACATATATTTTGAAACATTTAAAAAATGAAAGTCTGAGTAGAAAACATTGTGTTTTTGTCATTATTTGGCTGAGCTGCTCACATATCTCTATCCAGTGAAAACTGGATGTATCTTCATATTTTTACGTTTCTGCTAAAGAATGCCTAAGAACTATTGCAATAGCGAATGAATACAGACATTTTCAGAAATATGCTATTTTGCTTTTTGCCTAGAGGTAGGCTAAATGTGAAAGGCCAAAAACTAGTCGGGCTGCTGTTCAGATAATGTGTAGGAAGTTACTGCTCCAATTGAAAAATTTAATAACCTCCTGTAAAAAACACAACGTGATGTTTTGACACTCTGATGTTTGTATGGATAACAACTAACAAATGAGATATAATGTGTTAATTAGTTGGCTTTATTTAATTTTGTTACATCAGGACAGAGCTAGGGTAGATATAATTCAATTTTTGGTCTTTGTTAGCAAAGCTTTGTTGGCTTTGTTTGTAAGCTAACAAAGCTTGTTAGCTTAGCTAGCAGTCCACTGGCATTTCAAATGTAGTGCGCAGATGATCTTCTCATCTAAGTCTTGGCAAGAAAGCAAATAAGGATATTTTCCCAAAATGTTGAACTATTCCTGTAAAACAAGGTTGTGTTTTAAAAGACAGAAAAAGAAAAAAAAAACTTTTTGGTGGTGAATGATTTTCAGTGGGTAAAGACAATACAACCTGTACTGAGGGGTTGTGAGAAGACATTATTTAACTTTAGAGAGTCATAAGCCAGGAGAGTTAGGAATCACTACACTGGACAATAAACAGTACAATGGTTTCTTCACACTTCTTTTCTATCACAGAGCTTTTGAAATAATTCCTTGTTATTCATACTGATTTTCCAGCTCCAAACAGAGCAGCTGTGATAGTCGGCACCGTCGTGGGCTCTCTGCTCCTCCTCATCATCCTGCTGGTAATAATCGGACTTCTTTACTGGAAGCTGAACAGCAGATATCACAATGACAAGGAGTTCTCCAATGAGATCAGGTACTGTACAGCACTGTAGCAGAGGCAGCAGGGCAGACTTATAAAGATGCTGGCAGCTTGATAGTTAGATTACTGTGCTGCTGAAAGGAAAGAACAAATCCACACATACGGTCTGGCAAGTTTCTCCTGGTCCTCCATTATCTCCAAAAAATCCCATGAGTAAGAAATTTCTGCCTTTGTTAGTGTTGAGTAGTCTTGTTAGCTTATTTTAAAGGTTATGAATGTTTGGATATTATGTGCACTGCAGATTTTTATATATGCATAAAGTAGATATAATAAGATGTTTTCGGCTTCATGAGACACAAAATAAAAAAAAAAGAATAAGAACCATCATCAAAAGCACGACATCAACAACTGAACTTTAAAAGACAGAGGCAATTATGAATGTGCATTACAGGATACAAAACAACACACTTCAAAGCCATTTGGTAACGAATAGAAACAAAATCCTAGACTTGAGTTAAAATCAGCAGAGAAATATGTAAATACAACATGAATAGAAATGGAAAAAAGAGACGTTTCAATTCTAGACCCCTTAGACAGGGCTCCTCCAAATGTTATGATTTCATTTTATTTTGCCATGTGCACAATCTCTCCACCATTTAATTATGCAGAGAGCGTCATCTGCAGTCTAATACGAAGCATCTCGTTGTGCAGAACAATTTAATGAAATCCTGAAGAAAATCCGGGGTTTTATGTGAAGAGTGCAAAAGCAAACTGATTTTCTTCAGATATATTGATGCAAATATAATTGCTGACATTGTAAGTATACATCAGTTCTGGCGTACACTTCCACTGAAAGTCGAGAGTGAGTGGGATTCATTAAAAGTTACAAACCCTTTCTTCTTGTTGATCGTCTCCATCTCTCTTTAGAGTTGGAAACACAAGAAGCTTTCTAGTGTCAACAAACCCTCCTGGGGGTTCTTGTCTCAGGCTTGCAGCATTCATATACTGTTTATGTATGTCATTTAAATTAAAGTTTGTACTCAGCTTTCAGTACATACAATTAAACATAGTGGACATACTGCATTTAAATCCAATTATGTGTTAAAGGAAAAGATTAACATGGAAAATAATGTTATTTGCTTTCTGCCAGAGTTAGATGAGAAGATCGATATCATATATGCCCATTAAATATGAAGCCAAAAGCTAGGGGATATTTAGCTTAGCTTAGCATAAATACTTGAAACAAAGGGAAACACTTAGCTGCTAGCACCTCTAAAGCTCATGAACCGTCATTCCTTGTCTGTGCACAAAAAGCGTAAAATTACTATCTACCATTTTATTGGGGTTATGTGCCTCACAATTTTTTTTCTTTTTCAGCAGAGACTCAAGGAGTTGCTGTGCCTGGCAAAGAAACAGTCAGACACATTAAACCCCCATTAAATAGTGCATTGTGTTTCTACACTTTGTTTTTTCTACGAAATTAACAAATGAGATACAACGCATTGACTCTAGAGGTGCTAGTAGTCATAGTTTGTTAGTTGGACAGAGACATGCTAACTAAGCTAAGCTAAATGGCGGCTTAGCTTTATATTTCACGAAAAGATATGAGAGTGGTTTTCGTCTAACTCCAATAATAATGCATTTCCCAAAATGCAGAACAATTCATGATCACCTTGTTGCATCAATAGGAAACATGGCAACAACTGACACTTTACTCCAATGAGACACACAGGTTTTTCTCTCTCTGCCTTCTCATACATTGCATTCTTGCAATTTTATTGTGCACTATTGCACAAATGTAAATAGAAACATCTCACGTTCTGCTTTTTTTATAACAGACCCCACATTTGGAATTCGTAGGAGTTGTCAGAGAGAAAGAAAAGAAAGAAAATGACTGCTGTTGTTCATTTTGTTAAGAAAGTGAGAATTAGTTTGAGGTATGAGAGTTAAAAAGCTGAGTTACTGTCTTAGCAGGAAACCCTCTTTTGAGTAAATGAACCATATAAAAAAGAACAAATAGTCCTATTTTGTCTGGTTTGGAGTTCAAACCCTGCTCTTCACAGACTCTTCTGCACAAATTCAAAAGAAGAGTTTAAATGTAATGTTTCCCCAAACAGCAGAGTCTGCAAACAACAGTTATGCTACCACACACACACACACAAAGTATGTTTCTACAGCATGAGAAAAATCTAGCACAGTTACATAAGTATGTTGTGACAAACTGTCTTTTCTCAAGTGGAATTTTTAAATTTTACTTTCATATAAGGCTGGCAGCACAGTTTGCCCTCTGCCCTGTGAATATATACAGGCTTGTGCAAAAAAAAACAATTTCAGGAATGCATATCAGTGTCAGTCAAGGCCACCTTCAAATGTTTACATACCTCTCAGAATAAAATAGTAGAGATCAACAGATTTCATGCCTAGATGTACTTTGTTGTTGTTTTAAAAAAAAACATTTGCTGAGGTCAAACAGTATTCTATAAAACTCAAGTATTCTAGTTGAGGTGCTTTACATAAGGAAAAGGAATACATTACAACAACATTTAAAATGTATTAATGTATTTATAAGTAGAATGAAATAAAATAAAATGAAAACAGTCCAAAACAAAAACATGACTTTAAGACTTAATGCTATTTTAGTGCTTTGATAACTCAATCTGTTTCATCATTGTGAAGGTCCAGGGAAAACGTCTGTTTGAAAAAGTGTGTGATGGTTGTGTTTGGTTTGAACCCAAGAGTACATGCTGGCAAACAGCAATTACAGTAACTCAGGTGGCTGCCTTTGAAGGATAGATTAGGTCATGAGTCTTTCAAACCCAGTTTGTATAGGTGCGTGCTGAATCCTCAAAGGAAAAGATCAAAAATCAAGAGTAGCACAGCGCTCCACTTAAATTGTGTGTTAATGCATCGCATGGTCGTTTCAGGCAGCCACTCTTCATCGGTGTGCAAACGGGCAACAGTGTTACAATGAAGCATAGGTGAGCTGTATAAGAGAGTCAAGCACAATGTAGCCAATAGGTGCACTCATATTCCAAATACAGCAATAGCAAGGAAGCACTGCAACAAATCAAACAAACCTAAGCATAAATCATGTTACAAAGATCATATGACATATTACAAACAGTAGGGCAATGAAAAATATTCATTCATGTTAGATGGCTTTGTCACACTAGATTTAAACTAATGGTGAACATAGTAAAAATTACCTAAGCAACATCAGCATGCTAGCATTGTCATTATAAGAATGTTAGCATGCTGATGGTAGCCTTTAGCTCAAAGCACCACTGCTACTTGACTGCTAGCATAGCTGTATGCTCGTTTGGTCTTGCTACTTTAGTGGCTTAAATTTGAACACACTAAAGATAATGACTTCATTTGCTTTCCTTTTATGTACAGCATGGT
The DNA here is from genome assembly GCF_021018895.1 of Seriola aureovittata. NCBI lineage: Eukaryota > Metazoa > Chordata > Actinopteri > Carangiformes > Carangidae > Seriola > Seriola aureovittata. Next base: position 6,526,165 of record NC_079381.1, read on the forward strand.
GGTTGGTTTACTTAAGGTAACTAAGCTGACTGCTTCCACCATAGTGGATACGAGGACATTCATTATTTCAATCTAAATCCTTTCTGGCAATAAAATGTTCTCATTGTAGCTATTTGTTTGAGACAATAAAAAAAGCAGATTAAGTTCTTGCCGTGATGTTTCTTTTCTAACACGACTTTTAAGTTTCAAAGTTCTCAAAACGGGCTACGGATAAAATGGGATGACTATTATCAAATGGCAAATTACCCTTTTTCTGCTTCAAATCATTTGATAAGAACACAGTTTACAAGTGGTGGACATCTAATTCAGGGACAAAACTCTACAATCCATGTTTGTGAGTATCCAATATTTCACATTTTATTCTCACTTGTAGGTTTATAAGCTATTGAGCAACACTACTTTAGTTGAGATCTCTCTGGAAGAGTGCAAACTATGCAACCAGTTGAAACAGGTAGCGTGGTGCACTTAGCTTCAAACAGAAAGCCCTGGTTCAGGCTCTTTGTTGGTCCTCTCATGACGTAAATCAGTGAATAGCATGTACAATATTGAGCTGCTCCAGGGGCAATGTTTTGCGACTGACCTCCAGTCCTGACATCGCTGAGAGGATTTCTCCTTTTGCACATAAACAATGTCTATCAAAAAATTTTGGAGTTGTGGTTCATATGAAGTTGAAAACAGCCCACATCCTTTCAAAGTAGATGTCGATATGGGAGCAGTGTCAGTGTGGGAGGACAGAGAAGCACTTCAAGCCACAATCCTGATACGGGCTTCTCCATATCAGTGACATACAGGAGTTAAACTCTCTTCACATGAACATGACATTGTTGAGAAAGGCTCATAAGGGAGAGATGGAAAAGCATACCAATCTGAGCCACGCAACAATAGTGCCTCTCACATCTGTCACTTCCCAGACTTTTCAAGGTAAACACTGCAGATAGAAAAGTTCAGGGATGAGTCACACAGAGCATTATACCAGTTCAAGTACTCTATTCTCTGCACCGGAAAAAATACATGAATACAGTGAAAAAAATCAGACTCAAGCTTTGCATCAAGAGCTTTAAATGCAATATTGAACGCTAATGTAGAAACAAAGCGTTAACATACACGACAGGCAGACTGGTAGATCGATATGATATCAACAGCTTTTAAGTGTAAACTGTAAAGGGCAGCAATTTTGAACTGTCTCTACTTTTTTGACATGCATAACTTGTCCATTACATCAAACAGCTTCACCTCCATTTTGAAAAATGTCACAACCGATCCGACCACCATCTGTGCTCCTGACTGTAAAGCTGATTACAGCATGATAGAGGTTGAAGTCGGTGTAGATCAAACGTAGCGATGTCTAGCATCTCCTGTAGATCTGGGGTAAGACTTCACTAGCTTACGTCGGCAGTGTCTGAATCAATATAAAGTCACAGCCATTAAAAATACTTGCAGTTAAATTTGTCTGCAGGTTAATTAATTTCAGAACAAACTTCTGTAAAAAGATAAGGCAAATAGCTTCCAGAACAAAACAAGTTTGAAAGGTTAGAAAAACTAGACAATTGATGTTTAATTTGATTTACTTTGGTTTGTTCAATTTCTTGTTTGCAACAGTTCAGTCTTGTTGCATGGCAACACACACACACACACGCACACATACCCAGCCAGGAATCACAGCCTCAAAGACTTGAGGCACATTGTTTCCCATTTCAGCTTAACCAAAGCAAATTTATTCCTTTTACCAGCAAAAATCTGAGTCCTTGGCCTCCACTGGCTCCACAGGAGTAGAAAATGCCAAAGTCGATTAGTTGTGCGGGTGTTTCCTTTGACAGAGGAGAAGATCCCAGCTGGTACTGCAAAGTTACATAAATGCAGAATGCAAAGTAGCTTTTAAGCTTGAATGTTGGCAGCGGTGTTGACGAGGGAAGTACTTTCTGCCTCTTGTCAGTGTTTGCTGGTTGAAACCAGCACCAGAGTGATTTTATCCTTCAGTAGAAGAAATGCAGTGAAAGCAGGGTCTCCGTGAGAGTAGGAACTCTTGGGAGGAGCCTTCAACTTAACAAAGACTTCACCTATGGGCAAGACTATTTCACTCAGTAAATACTGTGTATCCACTGTGTTAAATATGGATTAAAACGCACAAAAGTCAACCAAAACTACTTTGTTCTCAGTTATCTGTCATAGAAAATACCACCTTCATGGATGTACAGTGAAAGTAAGTTGTGCTAAAACAATGAATAGATGGTTAGTCACTTGATAATCAATCTTTTAAAGGTCCCTTATTTTAGACTTTTAGAGACTAGACTATTAGACTATTTAGACTTTTAGATTTGAAGTTTTGATATCCATGTTTGTGGTTTTAAGAACCAAAAAACATCTTAATGTAAATCTCCTCTCTCAGGCTTCTCTCTGGAGCTCTAGTAACAACAAATCGGTGAGCCAATCAGAACATATTCTGATTCGCTGCAGGGGGCATGGCTGAGGGCGGTGACTGTATAGTTGTGACATCACAAACTTACAGAAGTCCTGATGGCTGGTTTTAAGGCTCAGTTTCTGAGCACAGGCTGGACTGAGCACTTTCCCAGTATTAACATAGAACCTAGACCTTTATAATCAAGAAAGACATGGAAATCACAATTCAATGCGGGAAAACAATATGGGACCTTTAACTCATGTGTTAAGAAAACAGTTTCTAGCTTCTACAATTGTGAGAATATGTATCCAGCTTTTCCCTCTTTTTTTCTCTTTTCATATCCCTGTGAGTTTTTATTTGTTGTTCTTGGAAATTTCTCTATTTTGTTAAACTTGTGACTTAATGATTTGAGTATTCACAACCTTAATAATTAGCATGAACTCAGCCAATTTCAATAAAAATCCTGTATCAAACACCAATTCCCTGAATTCAAATGACTGAACTGACATAATTTCTTCTTAGGTAAAATTCTCTTATGTTGTCGTTTTTTGTCTCTCTGCTCTGCTCCTATCAAACAGGGAGGATGTTCCGCCTCCTGAGAGCCGCCCGGTCAGTCGCCACACGAGCCGGAGCACCAATCAGCACCCACAGGTGACTTACTGTCAGGTGGGTGGGACCGAAGGGAGCTCTTTCAACGAAGGATGTGCACACCCCCACTCGAGCAACAGCTGTACACCAGTCAAATGCACACCAGTAGAATATGACAGCAAGTATGGCTACGCAGTGTGACAGTCACCAACAACAGAGATGAACTGAGAAGCATTAGCTCCCACTGAAATGTTTGAAACTGGAAATGTGGAGCAACAACATTTCTGCAGAGTTTAATTAACTGAACTGGAAGCTGTGCAGTGTGATGATTTAATGATAACACTATTCATGTTACTTCCTTTTATAAGAAGTGTTCTTCTTCTATTGCTAGATAATGTAAGCATTGCCATTATTTATCCAACATGCAGGGAGATGTCACTGTGTGTGCAGAAACAGATCTTCAAAATGTATAAAATTAAAAAAAACTCATTATGACAAAGACTAATATCTTATTTTCATTAACTCCAAACTGAAATGAACTGTATTCTTATCATTTGCACTGAAAGATTAAAAAATTCACTCAGTTTTAAAACAAAAGAGAAATATTTATTTCATGATAGACCTCATTTGGAAATACTCAACCTTTCAAAAAAATGTACACAATGAAGTACGTATTTTTTCGAGGATGTACTGACAGGAGTTGACATATCAATAGCCACATGCAATGGGTTTTTTGTCCACTACATAAACAGCGACTAGACCCCCTCCCACCCTCCCCACCCACCCACCAACCCCCATCCCTAATTCTAGTAGGACATTGTGTTGCTCAGGGTGGTCGGCCTTTGCAATGACACACATCATAGACAGTCAAAAGTTTAGAAACTAAACATATCAGCATCTTCTGCTCTGTATAGGTCTTTGTGAACCAGCCAGAGCTGACGTGCTCAGTGTTTGCACTTTAATTCTCAGTGGGTTTGGCTGAATGCTTTGATGCTCTTGTTTTTATTGACCCATTAGCAGCAAGATGACATTCTCCATTTTACAGAAACAGCTACTATATATAAATTCAAATTTTTCTTGTAAAGCATTTCGTATTTTTCTTTGTGTGTGCTGGGAAATTTTCAAGCTTGCATAAAGTTGACAGTTCAGTGTAAGCTGCAAGCGATATATCAATACTGAAATGTGTAGGTGGAATATATGAAGGTTAAAACTGAGGCCATATAAACAGAGTTAGTCAATATATTATATATTAATTCAAATATGAAATTAATTTGACCTAAACTTTTAAAGGAAGCTGGGTTGAGTAAACAATAGAATATCTATATAACAAATTACAAAGTCTGATACATTTATGAAAGTTGTATGCTGACAAACTGTTGTGTATATGGCTTAATTACTGGAACTAAATGGAAACACTGAGCACAGCACCCCTAGAAAAATCACAAAGTGATTGAGGACTCCTTCTGTGGATTTATGATAATTAGCACACAAAGTTTTCCTTCAGATTAAAAACTCTTCTGACACTGTTTAAGTTTCACCAGTCCGCACAGCACCAAAATAGATTTCACACATGGAAAATGATTAATATTGAGGAAAAAAACCCATCACCTGGTCATCTGTAAAAATAAGGCAAGGTACAAAAAATCATAACAATCGATCAAACGATCAAACTCCATGCAGACATTAAAACATGGCTGAATTTGGCTTCAAATAATAATAATAATAATAATAATAATTATAATTAAAAAAAACAACTGTTGGTCCAGTTCTCAAAACTAAAAAATAGAAATAATAATCTTAATTCTGTGCAAAAAAAAAAAAAAAATCAAACAATAGAACATCAAACACCAAGATTTAAAAGTGTGAAGTGGTTGTCGAGTGGAATGTCTTGATGTTCCCTTTCGCATCCAGCTGATGACACCCGATGACTCCTGATGCCAAGACTGATGTGAACTGTGTATGTGATTGTTGTTGGCTATAAAAACCCTCCAACTTGTCTCTGCGGGTCCATCCAGTCTCAATTAAGGATGGGTTAAACGCGTCACCATCTTGTTTTCTGAGGACTCAGAAGGTGAGCTGTCCCCAGTATGCTGTGTAAGTGCCTCTCCCCTCCTCTGGATGTGGACAAACTGTCTGTTGAGAAGGGGGTGGCAATGTTCTTTACTGGCTGATGTTGAGGTTCGGTAAGCAACGACCATTCTTCAAAAGGCACCATACTGTACATTGGTCTGTGTGTGTGTTTGTGTGGGCCGCACATGGGCACATGCACACATGGAGAAGTAAAACCAGTCAACAAAGTCAATTCCCTCCACTGGTGTCAGCCCACAAGGCATCACCATGACAACTAAGGCAAAATCTCTCAACATGAAAACAGATCGTCTGTCCTTTTTTTTTTCTTTTTCTTATTTTAGTCTTTCCTCAGCTGATTCTTTGCTGTTGCTAAAATCAACTTCCCCACAATAATCATTAGTCATGATAATAATCTCTATTCAATAAATTATCTATACTGTACAATTATTTCACCTCACATAGACCTGCAACCAAAGGGGGGCCCTTTTTTTCAAAGTAAAGCTATCCATAGTCAGTTTCTGCTGTGTCCTCAGTTCAGTAAAGGCTCTGCAGTGCACACAGAGTCTGGCAGACAGCACGCCACTTCTTCTTCTTTCCTGTACACAAATTAAACAGGACATCCGTCTAAAAACCCCCAAAACAAACAAAAACAAAGCTGATGCATAATTGAAGATAGAGAAACGGGGTAGAAACACTTGCTGAAAAAAAAAAAAAAAGAGCATCCAGCAAAAACAACAACAACAAAAAAAAGTCCTTTTTTTTTCTCCTTGTGTTATTTTCCTGGAGAGAGTGAGTAATTTTCTCTGAGAACAGTAGATAGAAGATGGTTCCTGATTTAAAGGGAGTCAGGCCAGAAAACACCCACAGCCTTACTGCACTCCTTCTTCGTCCACGTAGGTTGAGGGAAACCATCCAATCTGAAGCATAAGACAGTAACTATCAGACATAAAGTCCTTCATAATAGCAAATGTAAACAACAGATTTTAATTGAGGTCATTCAGATGCCTTTTCACATCCAGACTAGCCGTATGCACAGGAACACTAAAATGAATGTATTGTATGTGCAGCATGAATGCACTAGACCAAGGCCCCTCAGAATACTTTGCTCTAATTGGCTACAGGATGTATATTACTTGCAGATAATTGCACAGTTCAGATCTAGCAGCCTCATCCCCATTCTGGAAAAAAAAAAAACTAAACTTGAAGGCTACTTCAAATTCTACTTCTGCTGTTGCTAGGCAACGACTTCTACTTGTTAAAATAGTAAAGAGAGTAACAGAGGTAGTACTAATACAAAAGCTGTATTTAAAGAGCATACTGCCTGAAATCATGAATAATCAATATGTATTGTTTGATCAGTGGAGTGCTCTTATTGTGGAAATGGGATAATGCACTCTGATCAGTGCAGTTATGAAAAATAATGCACTCCTGAGGGCCTCCATGTCGTTGTATTACCTGCGCAGCTTATTTCTTCAATATACAGTACATGATACAGGCGCTAAGGAAGTTTTGACAAGTCATAAAATGTACTGTCACTACATCACCAGTGAACTAGATGCTGAAGTAAACAAAAGAACAAATGTAAAAACAAACAACTAGACTAAAATCAAGTTGACAGCTGTGTCTGGCTTTGGATTTACACCTGATATTAATGAGCAATCTTGCGAACTGGATTCTGCCTGCATTCTGAATGGATCTAAACACTAAAATAGTGGGCTTGCTTGAGATGGCAGAGGAAGAGGCAGATTTATTTGACCTTTCAACATGTTGGGTGTATTTTTTTGCTTTAAAAAAGGTGAGCAAACTGTTCATAGTGCAATTACACTTGGCTAAGGACAAACTACCACAAAGATGCAGTCAGACTGATTTGATAGCAGTCTGGTGGCTGTGTGTTCTGTCTGAATTTACTTGTACATGTTTCATACAGTAGCACATTAACACACTTAAAAATGCAACCTAATGAGGAACATTCCTAGAGTAAAAAAGCTGAATTCACATCCTCTTTTGCTGCCATTTCCACAGGAGCTAAGCTTTTACTTTTTTCTTTCAACCACCTACTTTAGGAGTGCTTTTAATATCAACACAGGTCCCATATATTACACTTTACCATGGTTTTATTTGAAGTGTTGATATCCATAAGAAGATACATTTATGGTTTTAAGAACCAAAAACCATCTCAATGTAGTTTTACATCTCCTCTCTGGAGCTCTAGTTCAGAACAGGTAGGTGAGCAAATCTCAGCAAATCAGAAAACAGTCAGCCAATCAGAAGAGAGGAGGCTCTGAGCCTCTCTTCTGATTGGCTGACTGTTTTCTGAGCGATAGAATGAAAATATAAAAGATTTCAGATTTCAAACACTCAAGAGAAACCAAATCCCCTAAGTATGGATTGTGGGTCCAGGTTGGAGGGGCTTGGGGCATAGCTGAGAGCACAAATTTACAGAAGTCCTGACGGCTTGTCAAGGCTCAGTTTCTGAATACAGGCTGTGTGCATTTCTCTGTGGACTGAGCGCTTTGATTCTTTCACAGTATTAATATAGAACCTAGAACCTCAAAAAAAAACATGGAAATCTCACTTCATACAATATAAGACCTTTAATTGAGCTAGCAGTATTAACTGTTTTTAAAATGGTGAACATTACTAAATTTTCTCTTTCTATGCTTTTCAGTATGCACCCTTAGTTTTCCCCATATATAAATTAATACTTTCATGGTTTACTCACTCGTCCATTGGCCTCTCCTTTCCACCAGCCCTGGTCTCCACCGATCTTGCTGTAGATTTTGACGATGTCTCCCTCTCGCAGCGAAAGCTCCCTCATGTCTCGCGCTGCAAAGTTATACCTGGCCACTGCTGTGCTGACCACCCTAGGAGTAAACACTGAAAATGGAAACAATGGGGGCTCAATCTGGTTATAGTTTAAAACTTTAACAGCATATTTCATCACAAGTAACTAAAAGTTCATTGACTAAAAGTTAGCTACAGTTATTAATGACATTAATGGTATTAGCGATAAATAACCATCTCTATGCATGAGGAACACGGGTGAGAGTGGAAAAGTTGTACTGGACATATTGGTAGTAATGAGTTACAGGAATGAACAGAGGGAAGATGGTCAGTGTTCGGCGCGACACAATATAATCACACACTGACAAATGAGCAGGATGAGAGAGGACAAGTTGTTTCATCAAGGGAGAGGAAATAGGTTTTCTTTTCTTGATTTAATGAGGGAATGTCATTCAGGGAAGAACTGGAATGTCCTCGTTAATGAAAATAGCACCACAGAGAACAAGTAATGAGGTCGAGAGCGCTGGGGCTTATTATGAAATTACAGGCAGTGAAATGTGGCAAGACAATAGGAGCGAGAAAAGGAAAAAAATAGAAGAAAAAAGAAGTACCTGACCAAAAGGGAGCTGAGCTCTGAGAAGAGAAGTTGAGGCCTTGTGGACTGAGGAAGGAGAAGTTGTAGGAAGCGCAGGTGGCTGCTGCGAAGAGGAGAGAAAGAGACAGAGGAACAAATAAAGCCGGAAGATGTTTTGAGGCGCATGCAGGAAGAGCTGGAGCCAGACAAGCAGAGTTAAAAGAGAGAGAAAGCCTTCTGCATTGAAGTTCTGTCTGCCACTTAAAAGTCTCTTTTGTTCTTTTTATATTTCATCTTGACAATGCTGGTGTTACACTTTGACTGCTTTAATGGTAAGAACGAAAAACAACAATTTGCTATTTAAAAGAAATATATATTAATTTGTGAACAGGTTTATAAATAGGATAATTATGGGAATTGTCAAATTATGCACTGATGTAAAGGCTTAAAGAGACTCTTTTGTTTCCACTTTGATAGTTGCATGTAAACACAGTTTGACTTTGCTGAATGAAGCCCTAATAATCATTTATGAAAAATAAATTAAACCAACTAAGTCTGCACAGTTTCTCATACAATGTGTATTTGTTCACTCCATCAGCAAACTGTGAGGACATACACAAATGGAGGTGATTGGCTGTGGCTGCTTAGCATCCACTAAACAACCCCTTATATAACAAGGTACGATCATAGATGCCTCCAGATCATGATAGATTTTTCCCAATCCCGCCAACGTTTCCGTGCCCACCTGCCGGGGTGTGTCGTGCTTGCAAACACATACAGTACAGAGAAAGAGCGACAGCACATTGTCTCCATTCATTTCCAAATTCAGCCAAAACAGGAGGGAGACAATCTTGCTGTGAGTGGCCAGTTAGGTTTTCCTGCGGAGCGGACAAAGGCAGGCCAAATGCAGGACAGCAGCCAGTGCGAGGCCAGAGCCAGTATTCATGCAGTCTAATGGGCAGAGAGGGCAGCCAACTCAGACAGCCAGTCCACAGGCCTCTGAGTTAGCTGACAAACTCTTCCTCTTTGTCTTTCGCTCTTTATCTATTTCACACTGTTGCCTCCTTTTCTGGCCCTTTCCCCCCCTCTGGCCACCCTCCATTTCTTTTTGTACGAGTCAGGAGAGTCACTGGCCGAGGAAGCAACAGAGTACCAGAGAAACTAGGGAGAGCAGGAGGCAGTCTGTCTCATTTATTTTACGCTCCTTTGCATTATCCAAAGCCAAGATGGCAGGGCATTAAATTTGTAAGCTGGACCTGCACATTATGACATGTCTTCAGAGTCAAATTAGTTCTGTCACAATCGTTCATAGAAGCTGCCAAACTTGTAAGCTGACATACAAATTCCTGTCAGTCGCTGAGCCAAACAACCGTCCATCCATTTTCCGCCGATTATCTTGGTCAGGGTTACGTTTGCAGCAGGTTATGCAAGGTAACTCATAAGCCCCTCTCTCTAGCCACATCTTCCAGTTCCTCCTGGGGGACTCCGAGATGTTCCCGGGTCAGGATGTATTTGTGATCCCTCCAGCATGCCGTGAGCCCTGCCAAGTGGTCTCCCTCCCAGCTATATGCGAGGGATCCGAATCAGATGTCGAAACCACTCCTTCCATCTGACTCCTTTAAGTGCAAAGGAAGATAACCTCTTTCTGGATGTCTGAGCTATTCAACTTATCTTTCGCAAGTGAAAGGAAACTCACTTCTTTTCAGTCATTACCCGAAGCTCATGGCTGAGGGTTCAAACCTAGAGTCGCCCAGAATCCATAAGGAACAAGTTTGGGGAAAAAGCTACCATGCCCAGGAAAGGAAGAGGGGTAGGGCCCTCTACTGGAGCCAGGCCTTAGACAAGGTGCCTCGAGAGTGCCTGGTGACCGGGCCACTATCCAAGCGACCCACTTGGTGTCAACCCAAAGAGAAAACATTGGGCCACCGTCTTGTGGGCAAACCTTTTGCAATACTGGATCGAAAGTTCGTGAGTGTTTTCCCTCAATCCACTTGACTCTTAGCCCTAACCACAAGTTAGGACTGTTATAGTCACCTCATATCTTCCGTCACTCCACATATTAACATCAAGATAAATAATAACTCAGCATTATTAATGCTTAGTATCATTCCTTTTCTGCAAGCCAAGTGGAACTATATCTCATAGAACAAAGTCACATCAGCAAGTCACTCGATGTCGATACCCGCCAAACGTCAAACGTTGGGCGATGGTCGGCCTTCCTCTGACAACAAGCTTATTGGTTGTCATTTATCAGCTGATTTTTTAATCTTTGAGTGACTGGCAGATTGTGTTGTTAGCAATCCGGCAAGTGCGTGTGACTCAACCTGACTGCACAAAGTGAAAGGAAAGTGTTGTGTGTGTGTTGTGTAGTGTGTGCGGGCCTTACCTGGTGATCGCGTACTGGCCCGTGTTAGCGAGCGTTCTCTCGACTTGTAGGGGTATCGCAATGTGGTATCTAACAACTTGAAGCTCTCTTTCAGTGAATGGGACTGATAGTACTCCACCAGCTCCTGTTATATTAAACAGTACAGACGGATTATACAATGTCAGTATCTGATTTCTTTTTTTTTTTTCTTTTCATACTGACATCCAGGGTCTGTAGGATTTTTGTACAGGATATATGACTTACCAAAAGACTCTCAAACTTCTTGGCCTCAGTGATGTGAATCCAGCTGTCTTTTTCAATGACTTTAATGTGTTTGACTTCATCATTGAATCTGTAAAATCAAACAACACCATAATTAAAGAGAAATCACCAAGATAAGGGAAGTTTTTGATTGTTACTCAATTCATTCATTTATTCCATATCCATACTGATCTCCTTACTTGCTCGTATGTTACTGTTACATACTTTTGCACTTTTACTTTTGGTGAACTGGGAGTAATGTGTTATATTAATATTTCGTTGTGTATCTGGAGGACTAATAAACCAAAATAAAGTAATTTTCACAAGTTATATCTGACTGGATTTGTTTTATGCGTCTGAATGGACAGTTCCAGGAAAAGCTAATGCTTTATTTCTCATTGGGATGAATTCTCTTGGAGGAAATGTACACAAAAAAACAGGATAAAAGAAAAAAAAGAAGCAATTACTGAGTGGTAATTAGCCGGAGCTAAATGATGCAGTGAAAGAGCTGACTGGGGCATCCCGTGAGAATATCTATTTCCCATGAGATATGGATAAAAACCTTCCCCTGAGATTTTTCCTTCTCTGTAGGATGCGAAACACTTACTTGATGCTGATGGCGAACCTCTCTGCCTCAGCTGTCCTCTCTCTGATAAGGTAAGTCCCGCTGCTGTGGGATTTTAAGAGGTTGTCGGCCTGCTGGCGCTCCATGTTCCCTGCAAACCTACAGAGGAGCAGAGAGTAAATACAGTGACCTTCAAATACAAACTTAATAAGAAAATATCAAATGACACAGTGAAGCCTTTACAAGTCCTTGACATCAAACATCCATGTAGTGATTAATCTTTTGGTTGCGGTTGTGCTTGGGGTCAGTTTGCTTTAAATTTGAATTACTGCATGACGTTAACATTAACAGACCTCAACTAATTATAGAATAGTGGCCTCGGGGTAATGGTAGTATATAACACACAGGCCTTTAACAATATGAAGATGAAATATTCTTAAATCCACAACCCTCTGAAGTTCAGGGTCTTACCAAGGATATCCATAGTAATCTGCTTCCCTTGAGGATTGCCGGCTAGATAATGACTGAAAGGGCTGTAACAAATAACAGACACCGCACATTAAAGAACTTATTAACAGAACAAAACGACAGTACAGATGCAGATCACTGATATGCAAGTCCCACACAGGTAGTTAAGTGTACACTAAAGAGAAAAAAACAGGGCTCTGGTATTCCCTCAGAACTCACACACACCCTAATTATTCATGCATATGGGAGACATACCTTTGGGTCCAAACAAGGCTTTACACATGAACTGGGGAAGAAGCCACTTTTTTGTGTTTGTATCAGCTTTCCCTGAAAGACAAAGGCAGGGGAAGTCAAGACAAGTCAAACTGTTTTACACAAGGCAAACAAATGCTTTACGAGATTTAAAAACACACATTAAGATTAGTTATCAATTCAAGCAGTGGAAGTAAATGCTTCAGTGTGTTCCAGATGTGAAAGAAAAAAAAAAAGGGCACTGGAAAAAATAATGAGTGACAAAAAGAACTAAAACAGAAAGATACCAATACATACATTGAAAAATAATATAGTAAAATGCCAGTATATGAATAAGTCATTTATAGCATGTGTTTGCATTTTTATGTATATAATTATTCATATACAGTATATAAACACATATATCTGAAACTTTGGTGCCCACTAGTGGTAGCATCAGAAAAGACTGTGGTAACAGAATGCACCAGTGTTCATGCTGACTGCTTTATTTTACTCTAAATAACTTTTTCTAGAAAAAAAAAAAGTAAAATAACAAAAAAAAAAAAAAAAAAAAATATATATATATATATATATATATATATATGTATGTATATGAAAAATCCTATAATTTCATACGGCTTTAAACGAATGTACATTGCATACATCATACATCACATTAAACAATGATGGTGGGTGTTGAACTTACAATGAGATGAACACACCTGTCAAGTTCAGCTGAAAGATAACTTTACAGAAACCCCTTCACTGTTCTGCTTCAGTACCTGAAGCAATCGATTTCAAGCTCGGCACACTCTTTGACATTGTATGGAGAGATGACACAGTCATGCCGTAGAGGGATAACTTAACAGCTGAGTTTGAGTTAATGGCTTCAGAAAGATGCCCTTAGTCAAGCCGTTAGTGACAGTGAGTGATTCAGCAAGAGTTCCAAAAGTACCCAGAGTCAGTGCCCCAGCTCCTGTTATCCAGCCTATTTCTCTGCAGAGGATCCCCCCGAGGTTTACAGGCACAGTGCTGCTTAATGTTACAACTAATACAGGGCTAATACCACTGCTTAAGAAACAAACAGTTTTTCGCCTTACTCTAAGTAATCAGAAGAATAATTGTGACAGGGATGTGTGCAAATTTCAGATTCAGAGAAAGAAAGGGACAAATCTCTGCACACATCAGTGTATGACAGGCGTGTTGGAAGGCATCACACCCTGAATCAAAAATATTTTTAATTCAATTTCGGAATCACATGTTTATGTGTTTATGTGTCCAAATAAGCTGACGCATAGAAAGGTAGTTGGCCCCGGTTCGAGTCCCGCATCGGACGGCCTTCGCTGCATGTCATTCCCCCTCTCTCTGCCTCCCCATTTCCTGTCTCTCTCTACCATCCTGTCCAATAAAGGCACAAAAGCCACAAAAAATATACTTAAAAAAAAAAAATAAATAAAGGTATTGGAATCCAGCTCCAAAGTTTTCACTAAAGTTTTCACGCCTCACTAATCATCAGCAGATAAAAGCTCTACCATGCAAAACAACACTGCAGTTCAAGTTCTTGTGTACGGGAGGAGTCACAGACCCGGGGCGCTTTGTAGTGCACTCAGTATGAGGACAGTGCTGTTTTTGCTCTGTTCTACAGTACACTGGATTAAGGGAAAAGTTTGACATTTTGTACCGACAGTGAGATAAGAAGATCGATACCACTCTCATGTCTGCGTGCTAAATCTAAAATGCAGCCGGTTAGCGTAGCTTAGCATAAAGACTGGAAACAGGGGGAAACAGATAGTTAGGCTCTCCATGTATCAGCACCTCTAAAGCTGAGTAATTAACACATTATACTTCCTGTATTTAATCCCCAAAAAAACCACAGTGTAAAAGCATGAATTTGTGGTTTTACATGGGGTTAGGTGCCGGACTGTTTCACTTTGGTAAGGATTAAATAAATGAGATATAACATGTTAATTAGTGAGCTTTAGAGGCGCTGGTAGGATGATTTTACAAGCTACAGTTTAGGAACTGTAGCTCTTTTTTACACACATCCCATTAGGTAAACACAGCTAAAAATCTTACTATGTTCACCTAATATGGATGTGAACATGTGCTGAAGTACAGAGACAACATCCACCGTCTGATATGACGTTCCTAATTTACATATCTATATGGTCTCAGATAGAAGCGGCTGAGTGCTGTACCTCCCACCACGCCGTGTCGGGGTCTCCCTTCAGCAGCTCGATAAAGTCTCCTGTTTGAAAACAGAGTGGCGTCTTCCCTGGAGGTGCTGGTGTGCCGTGGTAGTTCCTCACTGCCACCATCTTGGGACCTGGAAACACAATCGAGGATTCACAGAGAGTATGAATAGAGATATAAGTGGGAGGAACTATTAGGTTGTTAAAAGAAGGACTTTTCTACTGCATTTATGGGCAGGGAGAGAGAACTTCGCTAACAAGAACCTTTTTGGTCTTCTGTCACCATGTTTAACTTGGCCAGTTTCTGATGCTTTTTACAATCGTACAGCAAGGGATAAAAGAGGCTAAGATCAAATATTAAGTCGAAGTTTCTCTAGACAGACTGCTGCTGACTGTAGTTTGGATTTCCATCTTTGGTAACTTTATGATTTCGGCTGATAAAGCAGGTCTGTTTTTGCATAAAAACTCTTGCTCTCTGAGTGATGCAGCGGTCTAAGATACACACAATATAACCATAACATCCTGGGTTCACCTCTTCTCCAGGATCTTTATCTCATGATATCCCTTTTCTCTGTCCACTTTGAAAGATATCATAGAGCAAAAATGCCACAAAGCAACCAAGAGCAACCTTGACTGTAATCTTAAACTGCATCTCATTCTCCCCAGACTGATCACTGTGTATTGATAATTTGAAGATATGGTCGACCAATCTGATATCCCTCTTATGTCAAAATGTCTTCAAGTCTTTGAATTTGAAATAATATTTAAAGCACACATCATGTCTGTATGTATTTGCATTGCCACACACTCTACAGTTATATGGCTGATAATGTTGTTGTGGTTCATAGGCAGCTACTCCATCCACTAGATGGCAGTAGAGAGCTGTGCTGATCAATAGCAGCCTATAACAAACTTGTCACATGGCAACTGACAGAACATCCACCTTCATGTAAGTCTTCTCATGTTAGTCAGTCATGTCAGAAGACAGGAAGTGCTCTTACCTGATGACATCCCAGGTTCCTATAAAAAAAAAAAAAGGAAGCAAATACACAGTCGTCAATAATTTACAATCAGTAAATCTTACTCATATCCTTTAATCACAAAGACTAAATATCTGTGAGGGAAACATCAGTTGAGAGAATAATACTAATGATGATAATAGTATATTGACTGATGGAGGACCTACTCACCAAGTCGTGGGGATCTGAAACAAAAGACAAAAGATATGGACACTGTTAGGGAGGATTCACAATTCATGCCAGAGTTGGCTACCATTATTGATTAGGGATGAGCTACAGGCAACATTGGATAATACAATTTCTTATAATCTGTGTCAGAGCTTCATGTTGAGCGCTCTTTTTAATCTTCTATGTCAAACACGAAAGCAATTTGTTTGGATGTATTTTGGTTTATACACTGAATGTACCGGAGTAATTGGTAAAATTGGAATCTTCCTACCTATAGGTGTAAGGCTTTTGAACAATTAAGAGCTGGTGGTTAGGCTTCCACTTTGAACCAGAATTCAACTGTACTCTAGCTGGCTCCAGCATGTGAAAACTATAATTTTCTAAATGAATGTCAAGTAAATCTGGTTCAATGGGCGATGGGACAGTAAAGAAGATAAAAACAACATTTAAGTTACAAGAAATTCTATTTACTTTTACACATTTTTTCATCACTGATTGTAGGATGTGATCATGATGGGTCACATAAGGACTTGTTTCATTGTAAAAGGGTTATTAGCTAAAAAGGTTAGGGACAACTGGTGTAAATAACTGGTGCTCCATCTGTTGAAAAGACTGCAGTATATGAAAGGACTGTGAGGTAAGTTGTGGTTTCATCTTTGGTATCAAACCCAGTGACACAATAAAAAAAAGTCCCATCAACCCAGAGGAAACCTTTTGAACCCACCCCCCCCCTTTCCCTGCTGGATAAGTGACAGCAGGTTAATACTTGTGGGGGAAAATGAAATTGAAGCTCTTATTATTAATTTGGTCAAAACAAAAAAATAAATAAAATAAATGTACACCACAATCTCTCAATGTCATACACATCAATGATATATGTCACACAACATCGATTAACGAGTCTGATCTTCTGCTAGAAGACAGAGGAAGCACCTACTGATTTTACAGATGGTGATGACTTCCAGACACTCTTTGTGTGCTCCGGTTCCACAGCGGGAGCAGTAGTAGCCCTGATAGAAGATGCCCCTTGGGGACACACATATGCAGGAACACACACACACGCACACACACACACACACGCACACACACACACACACACACACACACACACACACACACACACACACACACACACACACACAACCAGTAATGCAAACAGGAAGTGTCTCAGACGCAAATTAACTTCTTGTAAGTACAACCCACAAGGGGACCTGCTGCTACTTAGTATAATTCTGAGATTGTGGTTACACAACCTCCATCATTTCCATCCTGTGATCCTTCAAAATCACGAAATCAACTCGCTCCATTCAAGACCATGTACTGAACTGTATTTGTTACGGATACTGTGACACTGCATGCGTCGCACAGTGCCATGTTGAATAGTTAGTGCCATAAATCACAATGGGATCCACTTTGGCTGCAGCAGTAATTAGCATCTAGCAGGGGAGTGAGAACCCCGGTCGCTGCCTCCACTGGCTCACTGAATTTAGGTCAGCCAAGCCATGAAATTTGTGGGTCAATACACAGTGTGGAGTTTAGCCGGCTGACTGTAATAGAGGTGAAAGTGGTGATTCAGTGACACGAGTTATCCCTGCTGCAGTCGGGCAGCGATCTCACATGGGAGGAGGTGTGCTCAGGGACACAGTGTGCGGTGCTGGGAAGTGGGAATGTTTAAAAATATCATCCGTCAGCCTCAGTCACACTTACTGGAATATTTCCCAAAGATTGCTTTAACACTGATAAGGGGCTACGTTAGCTAAAAAACACATTCCCTCTGTTTCTTTGTTGCTCACCAAATGTGGTCTGAGTTTCTCTTCAGTCTAGCACTTTAGCACAATCTCCACACAAGACTCACTTGCTCGATTGTTTTGGAGCTTTCAACTAAATCTTATGGTCATAAGTTTGAACAGCTACAGTTCCATGACAACTGACACAGCTGAAAGCTCCAGAGCAAACAAGCAAGAGGACCTTTAGTGGAGATAACACATGCATCATCAACAATAACACTTTCGCAATATAATGTAGTGCAATGATAAGATAACACTTTGAGTGGCCATTCTGCATAACAAGAACTTATACTATTGATACATTAAACACACGTTGCTGTAAATACATCTGTGCTTAAAGAAAAAACTTGTAGTAAATATGCTTATTTGCTTTCTTGCCGAGTTTAATGAGAAGACTGATGCCACTCTCCAGTCTGGCTCTATCCAAAGTAGGGCTGGCATGATATCATTGTTTCACTACAGGATATTCGTGATCAAAAGAATTCACAACTACAATATTATCGCGATATCTAGAGAAAATTTAAAAACAATGATAATCTGTGAAATTCATCTTTAACTTTGCTTATTGTGTGTTTTGTCTCTTATAGGCAAAAGAAGTAAACCCATCTGCCATCACATTATTATCGTACGTGTATTATTAACACAATATCGATTTTTTAACAGTATCACGGTTGTCGTCAATACCGGTGTATCACAACACCCCTCATCCAAGGGTAACAAAATACACCTGTCAGCACCTGTAATGCTCACTGATTTACATGTTATAGTGATACAACTTATACCTCATTTCTTTAATTAGTGGCCGTATAGTCGAGCTGATTTAAGTTAGCCAGCTGTAGCTAAATATTTAGCATACCGACATGAGAGTGGTGTCAATCATCTCAACGAGTAGATTAACATTGTGTATCGCTGTGTTTTATTTAAGTGAATGATCTGACTGCGCAGTCCACCACTGCATTAAACATGCTGGATAAACATTAGCTTTTACAAATCAAACATAGACTCCATATAAAACTGTGCAGAGTATACAAATGACAGTGAAAAAGAAATGCACTCGGCTACTATTTACTAGTTACCAGTGCTAGTACTTGAAAAGTCTGAATGAGGATGGATTCATTATTCATCGTTTCAGGGTCGTTACCTCAAGAGCATCTTGCAGGCTCGACAGTTGGTGTTCTTATCAAACGTGTGCATCTGGAAGTTATGCTGATTGGCTGTGGCTCTCTCTGGCTTGATATTGGACCTGGATGAAAGGATTACAGTGATGCATAATTCTGATGATTTGACAAGACGTTTTATTTGTCATGATGCGGCTGAATTTTTCTGGTGTTTAATTGACTGAAATAGCCCCAACACAGACATTCCCACCTGCTTATTTTATCGACAGATAGATTCTCAGTTGAATTTCCAGGAGAGTTGCAATTCAAATTTTGTATTCACGTCGCCAACTCCACCATGCAAATATACTCACATGGCCATTTCAAACTGCTCCATCCACTTCCTCTTTGTCTCCTCAGTTTTACAAAAGAACTGGAAGCCCTGCTTCCCTTGCAGGTGGATCAGGTAGAAGCCGTAAGACCACTGGGGAGAAGAAGTGAGTGAAGAACAGATGGCAGAGAGAGACGTGTGGATGGCAATGGCAGATAGAGATAGGCAAAGAAGCTTGTGATACCAACATTTTCAAATAAATGTGCAAAATAGTATATATGCATTATGTATGTGATATGACCACATTTAAATCAGAGCTAACAGATGCTCCACATGCTTTAGCGATGCACTTGACCAAAAGCTGGAGGGCCAGTCAGTCACAGAGCCGGGTGGGTGCACGTGCAATCACGGCGTGATACCCAAATAACACTTCTGCCAAAAATAGGCCACTATGAGAAGATGAGTTAAATAAAGGGGGTCACTTGAGCTTACCATTTTTCCACTCGACTGGTAAGCATGCAAAAAGAAAGACACCAGAGAAAGACCCAGTTACACATGCAAACATGGAGAGACACATGCAGATTCAAAACAAAAAAAGCAATGTTAGACGCAAAATGCACTGCGGTACAATTCCATGAATCCTAAATGACCTTCATTGCATTTACATGATCTTTCAAGCATGGGCGAGCACAATGCATATCTGACACTTCAATGCATTACTCATAAGTATCTGAAATTACCATCAACAAGCTCCTTCAGCTCAAGGGCGACATTTGTAATGATTACACAGGATTTTTTTTTCATCACCTGGATTAAGCTAGGCTGCCTTCATAAAGATCTCACTGCATAAGAGATTGTTCTGCTCTGTCTTTTCTTTTTTTTTTTAAAACCACATGGTACGATTTTTCTTACCTTTTTCATGTCTCTGTTGTTCATGGGGTCGTCCGACATTTTATATGACTGCAGTTCAATAATCTCTTTGAGCTCATAGCTATAGCCTTTCCTCTTGCAGACAATGACCACTTTATCAAACAGGAATATATACCTGAAGACATACACACACATTGATTGATAATTTGGTGGTGAGAATATGTCACTTTTCTTTTTTTTTTTTGTGCTTTATTTTAGTTTTTGTCTGAGATGTTTGGACTCACCGGTCCTGTTTTGTTCGGTTGACGATGGAGCACACCTTCAGCTCTCCATCTATCTTTGGCCTCCCGTACTCCTCCAATTTCACCTGCTGCTTAGGTCACAAAGACACACTGAATGTCAATCCACCGCTCACTTTTTTCACTTCCAAATTTAATGAGAAACCATAAATAATTCAGCTGCATTTGAATTTCAGAGAGAATCCAAATAAGATAGGTAATGAATGGTACAACACAGAAACTATTAATCCCTGTTCAGTTACATTTCCCTAATCTGAATTTGAGGTTGCTGACTGTATCTGTGGTGCAAAAGTAACCCCACTGATCTCAGGT
This sequence comes from Seriola aureovittata, assembly GCF_021018895.1. Lineage (NCBI taxonomy): Eukaryota > Metazoa > Chordata > Actinopteri > Carangiformes > Carangidae > Seriola > Seriola aureovittata. The sequence continues at coordinate 6,546,544 of NC_079381.1, forward strand.
GGAAGCAACAGAAAAAAAAAAAAAACAGTGACAAAAAGGAGAAAATGGTGATAGAAGACATAGAAAGAAAAAATGAGAGTGTTAGATATATAATGGTAAGTGAATATCTGTCTGGAGTCTACATTATTTCCCCCGTTTGTGCTCTGCAAGACTGAATGATTTACTGGGAGCATTCTTGTAGCAGAGCATTGTGACAAGTGAAAGCAGGATGTTGCAAGCTTCCTCAGCAGGGGGAAAGAAAACGTGGACATTTTCAAGAATGGGTGACTTGTCTGTGACTAATCACTCTGACAAACTTTATATCACAGCCCGGTGATAACATTAGCGCTGGTGTATTAGGTTTTTTTTTTTTTTTTTTTTGACACAAAAACCGACTTCTATAAAGATGTCAAATCGAGCCACATGAAGTACAAGAGAAGCCAGAAAATTGGATTATAAATGATGGTAAGTGACAAAACAGTAATAAAAAGATGTATTCATTTTATTGTATTTACTGAGCGGTAATAAGACGATTGATAATCTCAAAACGGAAAGTCAGAAGCACCTGAAAATGTAGTTTCAGATCTTAAAAACTTAACTACACCATTAAAGCAACAGGTTGACATTTCGGGAAAACATCACATCACATCTGTCCATTAAAATATGAAGCTACAGCCAGCAGCCATTAGCATAAAAACATAAGCAGAAAGAAATAGCTAACCCTGGCTCTGCGCAGAAGGTAACAAAATGCCAGGCACAGTCACTTTCTGCAGTGAACGGTTCACAATACTTACAAGGTTTTCTATAGAACTTTGGAATTCGCTGATTTTCTTCAGCGTCTCGTTGTCCCTCTTGACTTCATTGATGTACATGGCCAGGTCCTGAGAGAGCGACACAAACGTTTGTTAAGCCCCAACACTGAAAATCTTTCTGACAGCTGTCATATCATGGTGGCTTTGCTGTACGCTGAGCCACAGTAGCTGTATGAAACAATTTACACAGCTTTGGCTAAGAGCACTGCAGGGTTATTATGTAATTTTTCATTATTTTGTTCACTCATGAACGCACACACATACAAACACATATGTAACACCAGACCTGCATAGCTTCCAGTGCCTCCTTGAGTTGTTGCCTTTCTGGCCGGTCAGTTGAGTGACTTAAAAGTTCCTGCGGAGGGAGATTAATCATTATATTATATATTATATTTATAGAATATATTTATATATAATATATTTTTGAAATTATATTTTTTTTTTTAAATCTACCTCTGATGTCTCTATCTTACAGAACAGCAAAAAATACAATTTTCAATCCTATAGTAATTTGAGGGGTGTGTGTGAGAGATGTATAGATGCTCTTTACTGTGATTATGGATGTGACAGTGATGTGGCTGAGAATAAGTTGGGGTTGTGCGCAGTCATCAGCAACATACATAAAGATAGAAGACAACAGGAAGCAGCAGAGACCGCTAACTAGCCTCAAGGTCTGACTGTTCTTTATGGTAACAAGATAATGGTAAACGTGGTGTCCTCTGCAAATCATATTGTCCTCCTCGTGGCCAGTCAATAACAAATATGTTACATCGTTTTTGATGTGTGATTGTTTGCATCCTGTCTCCTCCACAGGCTTATCGGAGTGATTTATAAAACGCCGTGGAGCCACGGTGAGATACGGCCGCCTTCGTGAGAAAAAGAAAAACAAGTCTCATCAAATCTTTTACAGTTTTATAAATGAAAGTAGAGCTCTGTCAGCGTTCCAGCTTTTCAGCGCTTTCTAAAAATCACATGCGACACATGAATAAACTTTTAAGTTCCAGTACTCAGCAGTGAGCTGCACCAACTATGCTCAGCCAGGTTTTGTCAATGTCTTTTCCGTTTTGTCTGACATGCAAGCAAACACAAGGAACTGACTTTCACAACGACTCAAAGTCAAGTTCAAAAGAAGTGTTACCGGACAGTCGCTGGAATTTCCACACATGGTGCATCCTTAGACTACACAGGGTTGTACATGAACACTTTTTACCTATTCTGAATCTCATATTTTGTCTCCAAATCTAAAGATAGTCCAAATGACATCGATTATCACTCAGTTGGAGGTGTTAAAAGTTCATCCTGTGGCTTGTGACAGCAACAACAGAATGTAGCATATAAAATTTTAATTAGTCATATTCGTTGGTGCGATATTTTGCCCATTTTTTCCTGATTTGGAAAACAAATATGGACCTTTTTACTGGCAGACATTTTGACTTGCCAAGCAAGTAAAGCACAGATGTGATTTCAGTACAATGCACAATACCGGGGCCTTTGTACTGGAAAACCTGAAAGGAATGCAACCATTATTAATGGTATTTATTACACGTGTGCTTTTCCCGCTATGACAAATCAAAACACCTTCTCTTGCAGTTTCACCTGCTAGCAATGAGCTTCACCGGAGGGCAAAACACTTTTGATACTATCCCTCACCAGCCCCCACTAAGCCCATCCCCCACCCCATACCGCCACTGTGCAGGCACCCTGAACAGCCAGTAGCAGCAATTAGTGCTACGACAAGGTCATTATCCTTCACTGGCTTCCCACCAGTAAAACCAGCACAACCAGGAGGAAGAGTGAGGTTATCTATTGATGTGCTGACACTGCAGATCTTTTCAAAATCGCGGTCTGTTAATTTTGCACGAGCAAAGTGGCTGCAGCACAGCACAGCCCACACGCTCAAAGATACAATCACGACTTCATAAAAACACTGTAAACCCATCAAATATTCACACCCTGCTTGAGGAGAATTACCTCTGAGATGACTGTGTTGAATTTACTTTATTTAATGTGCAGCTACAGTACATGAAACATGAAGAGAGCCGAGTATTCACACCATGGGCTTGACCATGGGCATGACTGGACACACACACACACACACACACACACACGACTTGTCAATCCGACATGCCCCAAGGCCGTAGCATACAGCAGTGCCTTACTGCAAAGCTGTGAGAAGCAGTGAAATGGGGTGCATTTAATCTGATTAGTGCACGGTTGATTTGACTTCAGTGCCTTGCTGAGACTCCTGCAGGGGGTTCGAATCAAACTGGAAGTCGCAGCACTCTCTGTGTGGACCTACAATCACCTGACGCAAACACTCGCCCCCATCCCCGTCCATTTGGCGCCGCATCATAAACTCATATGCTCATCCATAATTGAGATGCAAAGTCAATTAATCATGGAGGATATTACATTGGCAGGCGCGTTTTATACATGAACAACAGGAAGGGGAGCTGCAGGGAGAAACGTGGGCTGGGATGTGAGTGGTCAGACATTGGGATTAAATACATTTGCATGTGGGCATCAGTGCAGGGCTGCAATTGATGATTACAGCTAACAATAGCTTAGTCCCTTTTGGAGTTCTTAAAATTAACCCAAAGGGATTCTGTTTTTAATGATACGAGACAGACAAAATCTGCGAATCCACATGTTTGAGAAGCTAAAGTCCTACAAACATTTGGTATTTTTATTTGATAAATGACTCTGAATGATCAAGTGGTCATTAAAATCATTGTCAATTAATTAAATCTATCGACCGACTGATTAAAAGACTAATTAGTACTAGATCTGTTGCAATTGCAGTGGACATGCCGAAGACTGATTTAAAAGTGAGGTAATTAAAAACATACTGTTCACCAAATGCAAACTTTTGACCAGAAGAAAGGAAATTATTTTTCAAAAGAGAGTTTTTTTAACCTTAAACTTCAAATAAGACTCTTTATTAATATGTAGTGTCTTAACACATAGCTGCCAAGGACAGTGACATATTGTTCTACTTAGAAACACTAAGGCAAAGACTAACCTTTGCTCAAATCATTTTTGGCTGCTATTTGTAATTTCAGCATAAATATTTGAACCAGAGGGCAGAGCAACAATAATGGAAACAACAAATGAAAAGACTTTAAGCAGCACAAAGGCAGACACAGAGGCGAGTTGTACCGAGTTAAATGCCAAATAGCAGTTTGTGTTCCCGCAGTCTTTTTGAAGTTACAAAGTGTAAGGAACAGTTTCCAGACAGGCCAAATAGTCAGTGTCCAAATTGTTGGTGGACTGCTTACAAAAACAACAAACACAATTCATGTGGCAAGGTCACCCGTCTGGAAAAGTACAACAGCACCGGCCAGAACCAGAAGAACAACTGTCACCAGTCAAAGCTCACTGACAGGAAAAAAACAGACTCCTTTGAGGATGGTTGTTAAGTGCTGGCTGAAATTACAGCGGACATGAACCCTCACCTCTCTGAAAAGAGTCTCAACAAAATGTGAGCCTCACAATGCACGAGCTGTTTGGAACTAATTGAGCGCTATTAGGGTTATAAGATCTGCTCAGTTCTTTCAATGTCTACCTGTGGAAAAAGCCTCACAATGCCTTTAATCCACAATGCTTGGTGCCAAGTGTTTAACATGTTTGAGGATCTTGAATATGCACAGCCATATTGTGGTAATCATCAGGTCAGATGCCCTGTGAGGTAATTTAAAGGCTACCTCCACTATTTTTCAAGTCTGTCTTCAACCAATAATTAGTTACACATATGAAGTTTGAAACAGGTTTCGCTTGCTGTAATCTGTCCTACTGTTCATACTGGGTGGGACAAGTTCACTTCCTAATGCATGTCCATTATAAGCGATGGGGGCCAAGATCCACTGTCCTCATTCAGTGTAACTAAAGGCCCTGGAAACATATTTTCTTAAATAAGCTCCTTGTTATGAACTGAGGGAACTAACACACAAACTTCTCAACAGTTTTGGTTATTTTCCATGAGAGATTTCTGTGTTTGGGTTTTCCTCTGTTTTAGAGCAAATTTTAGCAAAAAAAAAAAAAAAAAAGCAAGAGAAAATGCAAATTCATGTGTGTTTCCATCCCCTTCCATTATGCAAAATTTAGTTCAGTCAAAATAAACAGCTAATTGGCACCAACTGTCCAGTCGGTTGCCATTAAACCACTGCAGAAGAAGAGAGGGCGAACAAAATTGAAAACATAGAAAATATGACATTTATACTTTTGAAGAAGGTTGCAGTCCCCTTATCGCTGCTAAGTCTCTTTAAACTCCACTGTGGTGAATATTTTATTTAAGTCAGATACTTCATGACTGAATCTTGAAAATTTTTGGTGTTTCCACTAAGGTTTTTTTTTTTTCAATACACAAATTGAAAATGCAGAAAAAAGGGATTTGTGGGATTTTAAACAAAGTTTTCGGGGGGCTTTAAAAATGTATCTGAAGCTAATATGAGGCTTTAGCAGACTGAGTAAACCACATCAAGAGGATATTTTTTGAGCTGCTGTCTTTTTAGAAGAAGATTCCCTCTTTGTGTTACTGTGCCTCCACTACAGTGAGGAAACACTGTTGTTGGAAATCCAAAAAGGGATTTTCCTAACAAGACTGTAACTTTGTAGATGCGGAAGAATACATTTAAGGAGGACTAAGGATTTTCTCCACATTCTCTGGAAGTGCATTTGGAGAAGATCTTTTAACAGCCAGTATGAACAGCAGGAATGGTTTCTGCAAGCAAATTGTGAGCTGATCCAAAAAGACGTTGTACTATGTTTAAACATGATTTGTAGCATCATAACTTTTCATCGTTGCTTTCCTACTTCAAACACCCACGTCTGCTTGTATATTTACCTGAAAATGTTACCACAGAAGAAGTGTGGGATTCTATGGAACCGTGGATGAAACTAGACAATCATCGCTTTACCAGTAAATCGCTAAATTTGCTTCTCTTGGCTGTGCTTCGCAATGAGGAGGTAGTAAGGTGTGGTGGTGGTGAATGCTGCAGGAGAGGTCTGAGAAGTTTCTAGGGACATTTCCATTTACAGTGAAACTGGTTCAGATATAACTGCTGTGAATCCAAGCTGTCTGCAGCTGCCATCCTTGATGAAAGAAGCAAGCTACAAACTTTTCATAGCCTCCTTTCAAGGCAACAGGGGGTGAGTGTTTGATATTTATAAGCAGTAAGGTGTGGACCACATTTCCATCTGCTTCATTCATCAAAGAGATGAAGACACTCATCTTTGAAACCTGTTCATTCAAGCATTCAAAGATTTTATTCTGTTTACTTTATTGTCTTTGTTATTGTAGGTCCAGCAGATATGAGACGTCCCCTACCTTCAGTAGTAGGTGATACTTTAGCACCCTCTGCATGGGAACCACCAGAAGATCCTGCAGCTTGAACTTCCCTTCCTGCACTTTCATAGTACATTCCTGCAGAACAACGACACAAGCAGTGGGGCAGTTATTACACATTACATAATGCGGCATTGTGTGTTTCCCCACTAACAAGCATTCGCTACTTGTTTAATAATTCATTGTGTCTTGTTGCAGCGCTTGCTGTTGCTTCCACGCATTCATCCGGTATTCCATTAACAACAACAAGGCCAGTTTATTGTTCCAGGGCACAAAAGCTCTGGTCGTGCCAGACACTTGTGACACAATTACTCTGCATGCTGACAGGGAAATTCCTCTGACTAATATATACATTTCCATAAACTCTGCATTGGCTCTATGAGATATTGTCTTTTGTTTGTATCATCCTATAAAGTTCCCTCACAGTAGGTTGTGTAGGAGTTTCTCTATTCAGTTTCTGTAACTGTGCAGTAACAAGGACGGCTTATCCCTCTGTATAAACAAGGTTTTAGTGTAAAAAGACAGTAAGAAGCTGTTTTACCCTGTTACAAAGATCTTCTATTTTAAGAGAGAGTGTAAACCTCCCGAACTGTACTCATCTCATCTTTTTTTGTCATTTCTCTGGCCATGCTAACTGCTAACGTGCATTACCCCCACAATTACAGGAGGGTGTTTGCTTTTTGTCATAAATTCAGATCCTTGTGAAGAATCCTGATTTAGAGGAGAATAATAGTTGTAAACAAAGGGAGAGGGATCTTACAGCAGAAAGGGATTATAAATTATAAATCTTTAAAATCTTGCAGATTTAACAAGACAAACAAGATGATACCCAACTAAATGAGCTGTTACAAAATTCATAAATACTACACATAAATAAAAACAGAATATTATGAATTAAACGGCTCTAAGGGCATATTGGTAAATTACATTATTTGCCTTTCTGATTTCATGTCAGTTTATATATGACAATACCAAAATTTGACCCCATCTATGAATTTTTTCAATGTCATCATTTATTCAACAGCAACTTGTATTTTCATACTCGTTAGTCTGAGATTAGTTGAATTCTGTAGTATTTGATTGGTTTATTTGCATAATCGGTCTGGAACAGCGTCGCATCATTTAAAACAGAATCTTGTCTTGTTTCTTTTGTTTTTAAACTCCATAGATATTTACTGCATTGTCCAAGCAAGATAAGACTATAGATCTACACAAGGGCTGTTAGTGCTTTTCACTATCGATAAATCTATTGTTTATTTTATTGATTAATCATTTACATTAAATCTTCAAAGTGCTTGGTTTATTCAGGTAAAAAAAAAAAAACATTACATTTACCATCATATTTGCAAGAAAAGCTTGAGAAGCTTCAACTAACAAATGTTTGGTGTTGGAAAAACAAATGAAAGGATTTATTCACTATCAAAATACTAATTTCCTGTCAAGTGAGTCACTGACTCATCGTTTCGGCTCTAATTAGTGAACCACAAAACTATATCTGAACAGATATGATATAATATGATTTTCACCGCTTTGTTGCTGCTTTGTCGACAGCTTGTGGATATTATTATTACGTTGAGCATATATGGAAAGGTAGCTTCATTATGTGACCTGCTCCAGCGTGTTATTACACACATACAGTAGAGACAGTACTCTGTTGAGGGCTGTAGAAAATGTTGTGCACTTTCTTGTGTCGTGGCTTCAGATGTTTTTGTCGGGTGACCCTCCGTCTCAACCAGATGTGCTGAACCCTACCTGCTCACCCTTCCTTGTTTGGTTTGCGTTTACAGTCTACAGATTAACATGTTTAAAGAACCGCATTAAAATCTGTGGTTGTCAGCTGCTCGGGTCGAGAGGTGAAGGACATTACCTCTACTTTAATCTTGACGTCTTCACGTGTTGCTATTAGCTCATCCAGTGTCTTCTGGGCGTTTTCCATGTGACTGCAGTACTGACCGTAGATCAACAACCTGGTGAAAGACAAAATTTAACAACTGTCAGTCTAAATACACAATAACAACTCATCTCTCTTATTTTAATGTAGAGAGAAATTAACACATTTTGACGATAAAATAGCTGTGAATGTTTGACCATGTGGCTCCTTCTGTCAAGCCTCTTCACATTGTTCCCCAAAGAGACAAACTACATGCCAGGCTGCTCACACTACCATTATCCCTGTACTTTAAATAAAGACTGGAGCCACAACCCGCACAACTCACTAGCTAACTAAGATTTACTGAGTGAGTCAGTCTGTACTACTGGAGAGGGTGACACCTGTAACCATGGTAACTGTACACAAAGATGGTGGCAGCTTTGGCCTCAAAATCCAATAAAGAAAAAAATTAAAAAAACATATGATGAAAATGGGACGAACATGGCACTGACGAAATCCAGACTAAAATGTCTTTAGCTTTTGTCGACTAAAACTAACAAAAAATCAAATGACTTCAATCTGACTACAACTCTTACACATTATCTGAAACTAAATCAAAACCAGCTGCCAAAATTAACACTGCTCCCAAAAGTCCCACTGCAGCTGAGCACATCTCACAAAAGCTCTAGCTCTGAACCATAAAACATTAATGTCTGTCAAGAGAAATGTATGGCTGGGATAGTGATTTAGATTTTGTCCTCTGTGAGTGTGGGAGCACGTGGACTGTTCAAGGCTTAGGATATGGTTAATCTAAAAATGAGGGTTAATGAGGAATACCAATCTTTTGTAAAAGAAATATAGAGACAAAAGAGATCGCTCCACAATTAGCTCCGAACTGGTTAGTGTCATCGAGCCTTTAGGCGTTCCCCGCATATTCATATTAAGATTAATAACACAATTTGAAAGGTCAGCCTGAGAGTCATTTGGCACTATAGGGGGGCAGCTAAATGAATATGTAAATAAATGTATTATGATTAGGGATATATGTGAATACCATGAATAAGTAATGCTGTATTGGGATCCCTGGGCAATATTTGGAGGGGTGGCATCCTTTTGCCAATAAGCTGTAATCACAGAGCACTAATGAAAGCTGCTGCTTTATATCGGTTGCTTTGCAGAGTTCCTCTTATCAGCATGTTGTGAAAAAAAAAAAAGAAAAAAAAAAAAAACCTCTTAATTTCAAGCAGTGAGGATATAAGAGATGTGTTCATTAGATATTACAATGGGACCCTGACACAGATCTGTGGGTTCAGCTGGGAGGGAGTTCAAAGTCATCCTGCCTGGAGGATGCCACTGCACGTGGCACACATTCCTCTCACTCACTGACTCAAAGTAGGGCATTGGCACGGAGGGTATAGTGCTAACACCCCCCCCCCCCGGTGGAGTTGGCACTCCAGTCTCTTAATCTGAATCTTGAACGGGGCAATGCGGTGCAGAGGGCTGGCACCCTGAGGACCTGATACATCTGCAGCACTGGGAAAGGTTGTGTGACGGAGCAGTGGTGCAACTACAGGAAACACTACAAGATCACATGGATTCCTCCTCTTTCCACTACTTGTATACACACATAGACGCCAATGTTATATACTTAATTTTCATTTGCTATATGTGTGTAATAACACGCTGGAGCAGGTCACATAATGAAGCTACCTTTTCAGATATGGTCAACGTGATAATATTCACAAGCTGTCCACAGAGCAGCAGCAAATCAGCGAACATCATATTATATCATATCTGTTCAGACAAAGTTTTATATACATATCCAATTATTTTGTTCAAACACTCTATGGCTTCATGCATCCAAAAACTGTTGTTTTTCCTGACCTATAGTCCACTGTAGTCCTCTTGTGAGAAGCACGGCTCTGAGAAAACTTTTCCTGTGTTTTATTTGAAGTGTTGATCCATAAGAAGATATATTTGTGGTTTTTAAGAACCAAAAACCGTCTCGATGTAGTTTTACATCTCCTCTCTCAGGCTTCTCTCTGGAGCTCTAGTGACAACAGGGCTTTGATAATAACCAAATAACTAAATAATAACTGAAAAAGGAGAATTGTACATGGTTTCTCCATTAAAGTATACATATATACATATACTAACACAACTCTAAAAGTTATGGGATACCATGTGTAATAAGCCTTACTTTAATATTGCTGTAAGTAGATTTTGAAATGACTCCCCAGCTTGACTCTGCTGCTCCCAAAACACTTAAGTACAAACTTATACATCTCAATTATTAACACAAAAGCATCTCCTCAAATGAATAATTCTGCTCTCGAAATATGTCTAAACTGTTGAGGCTGTAAATATGTGATTCAGTGTGATGTTTCGCCAGAGGTGGAACTCTGAACACTGAGGCAAAATCTTCTCCTTAAAAGCAGCATTTCTATCACACATTCATCAGAGATCGACCAGAGATGATCACAGGAGCCCAGCCAGAGTTTTGACTAAAGCCCCCCTGCAGTGAGGCTCCTACCCTGGTTAAACTGACTCTGGGCATAAAAAAAAAAAAAAAAAAGAGCCGCTGATTAAGACTTGATCCGCACTCAGAGAGACAGCTCCCCTTAGCTCCCGCTCCTCCAGGACGACAAAGTGATTGAGATTAATGGGAACCTTGATCAATTAGAAGAAAGCAGGCAGACTGTGCAGTGCAGCGAGGATCCAGGGACACGTGCCAGAGACACCCATCATATAGCAAGTTATCGGGATGTAATGTGACATGAAGGCCTTCTTTAAAGAAGCTTTTCCATGACTGGAATGCAAAGGGCAGTTTAAGAAAAGAAAAGATGAACAAGAGGAAGGTAAAGGAGCTACTCCTGAGGACACCTTGTTGTACAACGTATGAAGGCTAGATCTTATGGAGTTTCATTTATATTCATCAGTGCGTGATCTTAATAAGGAAAATTAGCTCAGAGGGACCTAAAATGATGTTTTTTCTCACAGCAACGGCAAGAGCTAAGTGAATGGAAATCATCAAAAGAGCGATTTGTATGCTTATCTGGCTGGGCTGTAAAGATGGCCATCCTTTAATTGTGTGTGTGCGCTTGTGAATATGTGTCTTTTTCATGTGTACCACTGGGCGCCTGGAGCAAGTGGCTCGTTCTCCGCTGCCTGAAGGCTGAATTTCTGAAGTTTTCCACTTGTAGTAAACAAACCCCATGTCCAATCAAGTCAGCCTGCACCACTGGCGCTGTGACGGGGAGGCGTTTTAGTCTCTTGTAGCTCAGAGCTTTGGTTTTTATATATGGTTCAATCTCTGCTTTCACGACCACATTTCCTCCAGCTGCTTTCAGCAAACAAGCTCTGACAAACTCGCTGTATGCTTCCTGTTTAGCACCGAGCGGCGGGCGTACAAAGTTAGCAACTAGCTGGAGAAAGCTGAACGTCTGGCCAGCCTGTCCAGAGCCGGTGGAGACCAAACCAGAACTGGAAGGAGAGTGAATACTGGAGTTAGACAAACACAAATAAAGGCTAATGCTGCCATGTGAAAGATGTGTAACTGTTAACTGTTAACATGTTAATCCTTGTTTATTTTTTTCAGGGAATTCTGTGCATGTTGTGTTACATGCAAAGAGGTTTATACAGTACCACTGTATCCCTGTTATTTTCTTATCAGAGTTGCATGTTTTTTTGCATCTTTGAAATGTGAGGAGTAAAACACAATATGTATGGATGTTACTGTAGTTCTTTTTAAAGTTAAAGATGATTCATGGAAAAAAAAACAACAAAAAACAATAATGACAGCATGCAATTCTGGCATCAAAACATCCCACCCATGATCACTCACACACAACTACAGTTAATCAACAACTGGATCTTTCGACGCTATATTGCGAGGTAATTTGTTATATTTTTATACATTTAATAACGTTCTTTCATCTGAGGCTCGGGAGGCCACTCAGAGGATTTGTCCTCTTCCCTTACACGGCCTGTGGAACAAAAGGCCTAATGACCCACAAACACACGGCAGCATGCATCCACTCTTGGCCCAGTCAGCCCTAATTAGTCCGTGACACGGTGACAGGTACACTCTTTATTTGACACCTCGTCTGGACACGTCGCAGCAGGAGGTAACAACTCATCATTTCCTGTTTTGTATCTGTGCTTGAATATTTGTAGTCAGATATACTGTGTGGTATATAAAGGGGGAGAGGAAAAAAACATAACTCTGAACTCTGAATCTGTATCTTAATTAAACAGCAAATATTAGGGTAGTATTAAAGCTCCTTCTCAGCCTTTTCTACAATAACTAAAGTAACCTTGAGAGTTTCAAAATGATATAAAAATAATCACAGTATCACTCCAAAAATCTGATGCAGAATAGTTATTCAGAAAAACTACTGAAGAGAAATACGAAAGTTCTATTTTATTTATTTTTTACAGCACAGCATTAATGATGAAAATTCCTTGTTTTTGCACCTTTTTTATGCCTTTGAGTAAACATGGATTTTTCTCTCACTGATAAGAATAGAAAGATGAATGAGGTGTGATTTCTTAACAAAGGATAGAAGGTGCAGAAAGAGGATCATATGTTCAGGGAGACAAGACAGACAAAGTCATCCCAGGCCCTGAACCGGCACAATGGGGCCAATTAAGTTTAAACTGTTAAAGACCGCCTCCAATGAAAATCAAGTTGTATATAAGCAATCAACGCCGTCACTGCGTATTTCCACCTTGGAGCTGCAGTGAACCAAAGACAGTCTCAAACAAATGATTCAGACAGTCAGGGGCTCATACATCATAGGGGGGGGGGCAACTAATGAACCAATCCTGTCAACTTGAAAAGGACAGGGGCAAAATACACCCGAAACCTTGTCAGTACAGAGTGCGAGAGTTGCTGCGAGCTAACACACAAAAGTTAAGTTGCTAACTACGCTAACCATTCTGATACGTCTGCTAGTTGCGGATTTTGGTCACAACAGACTCCTCATCTGAATCTGTGTCTGACTGAGGCTCAAACATTTGGCTGAGTCTCCAATGTTTCCTCTGCTAACCATCTTGATAAGCACTGCTCTTTCACCTGTCAACCCTAGTGCAAGCAGCAGGTAAACAACACGTTAAACAAAATATTAATCATAGCAGTGTATATTTACATAGTTTAAAACATGTCTAGAGAGGAACTTCACTTTTTTTTTTTTTCTCCTTGTAGGACCAACTAACAAATGCTCTCTTGTACCATTAGAAAAGCAGTTAAAAATTGGAAAAGATGCTTTGCAAACAGGTGAGAGAATAAACAGAGGGAGAAGCAATGCAGCAACCTCTGAACTGCAGAGCTGTGTGAGAGTTTTCCTTTGGGTTGGAGAGTTCACTGGTGCAGTAAAAACCTGCTGTTAATATTCCTTTCAGTGGCACTGATATCGCCCTGCTGTGCTGGCCTCTTTCATAATGAGGACGCCGTCGTGCATGTTATTTCACAGAAAATGCAATTTTGAGTAACGGCGCCTTGGGCCTTCACCCCCGCCCCCCCACCCCCCACACCCTCGCCGAGCCCCGTGAGTGGAGTCAGGCGACTGAGGAAATCTCCCAGCAAACCAGAAGTGACAGGCTGTGGAACTAGCTAATATTCTCTGACACATGGCATTGGGACCCCCTCACCTCCACTCGGCATACGTAGCACGCAGAATATGGACGAGAACATGGAGCGAGGACCTCCAATAAGGAGGCTCAGAGTGAGGCCATGATTGGGCACTGCGAGGAGATCCGGGAGCCAGATTACTCCGGAAATGAGTTCGGGAATGTCGCAAATGAGGATATCAACAAGAGGGTACTTAGATGCCATTTAGTTTATAGGGCGTTCTCTGAGTGAGCTTTTCCATTCAGCCTGGTCCTGGCTGTCTAAGAACTGAGAAGTAGTCGAGATAAATTGGTGACATTTTCAGAATGGCATTCAGTTCAATGACAAATTGAAAAAAAAAGAAAAAAGAAGCTTTTCCTCTTTTTCACTGATCTGGGAAAAAAAAAGATACAAGCACATTGTTGTAAAGGTCACAGAGACTTACAAGCATAGAGAACCAAATTATTTATGCCTAGCCAGGTCCTCAGGAAAATTGCCAAGATGCGCGATGAGAGCGGTGCTGTGCGCGAGTCCAAATCCTCCCTGGTCACCACAGGGACTCATAATGAGGCAGGTATACATGTCAATCACATGCAGGGAATCAAAGGCTGTGACGCACAGAATCTGCAAATCTAATGAATCGGTTTCTCAAAATAACCCTGCGTCGCATTTTGGAAAATGTCGCAGAGGGTAAATATGAACAATAGGTGGTATATCATTAGCAAATTTGTTTATGAATAGACGGTAAATGTTAGATATTTCTGTCAAAGACAGAAGGTTAAAATCCATCACAAAACAGTCAGGTAGAGTGGAGGTGTACTTTTGGTCTGCGGCTTTTTTTTTTTACGGTTTGGGAGGGGCAGTTTAGCTCCACGTAAAATAGAAATCTTAATGCCACAGCACACAGTGATTCAAGCTTGGGAGAGTTTGTCTTCTTTTTCTCATGCCCCCTTTTTATAAAGGGATTTGACTATCGCGCAGGTACATCACAATTTTGGATTGGTTTGGTTTCTTTGGTTTGTATTTTAAGTATTGTTATTCATTTATTTATTTATTTTGATGGATGCTTATGGTTTGATTGACTTCAGTGGTCCTCAATTACAACTGCAATCTATTTTAACTCAGATCCATTACTTTTGGCTACAACTGAGTCTTACAGCAAACAATAAAAAAAAACTATTTCAAAATACAACATAACAGTGTCACTGTGCACAAACCCAGGTCCATGAAGAAATGGCTTCCCAGTTTGGCGTGAAAGAACTAGACTTCAGTCTGCGCAGAGCCCTGACCTCAACCCCATCCAACACCTTGGGGTCAAAAACCATGATTTTATAACTGTGACATCATCTGACAAAATCACCAAACACATTCATTTTTAAGACGTGGTGGAAATATCAACACTCAGTCAGTCAGTCAGTCAGAGACATTCCAGATTATAGGGCTGGCCCTGCTGTTGCAGTCCAGCTAAAAAGTAGAAAAAAATGTTAAACAAAGGCCAAATGACAGCCACCTAAAAAAAATCTTATGCTAACATCAAGAAAAATTATTTTTGACCAATTTGTCTCAGTTTTTACAGAGAACACTCAAAAACAGGACTAAAAGCACTCTCATTAGCCTAAAACAGTAGCTATATCTACTTAATAAATAATATAAATGATGCTTCTACTGAACTCTCTTCTTGTATCCCCCCCCCCGTTTCTGCATCTCCAGCCACATCTCCTGAGCTTTCACTGTAACAACCTCCCAGTCCTTTACAGGGACCTTTGACTCTCTGGGATTGCGTGCAAAAAGAGGACTTCAAACCACTGCTCAATCAGATGAGAGAGTCAGACGAGCTAAACGAGGAAGGAGATACAGTAGGAGCGTGTGCGTGCGTGTGTGAGATAGAGGGACAGAGTATGTGCCTGCCTCTCTCTATTAATAGGAAGGGAGTCTCTTGTGTCACACCGACTTTGCGTTACGTGGCCCTCTAGGCTTAAGGAAGAGGCCTGCGATGAGCCTATTACCTATGCAGACTGACGCCACCCACAGAAATACTGTGACTGCCTGTTTCAGGCTGGAAGGAGGATGACGAGGGAGAAAAGTATGCAATCAGGTTAAAATATAATGTGTACTTATGTATGCAAGAATAAGTACACACACACACACACACCCACCCACACAAAGTGAAGTGTGTGACTCACTCTCGCAGACAGTGGCCGTATCATTCGAGGAGAGCTGCATATCCATAGCTGTGAATGGAATCATGACTGGGGCCAGAACCTATCATCACCATCATTACCATTACCTATGAAGCAGCACACTCACGCACAGCAGGGAGGCAAATCACTGCTCCCCTCAGGGATGCAAATTATCCACACATTGCTCAGCAGCTGGGCACGATGGAGACCCCGTCTGAGACGAAACTCTGCTCGCCAAAAAGCCTCAGCTTTCCCCGTTTGATGTGTTTTCTAATCCAAATACTGCAGAAATATCTTGATCATAAAGTGATTTCCGTCCTAAAAGGCTTCAATATTCATTTCAGCTCGTTTCCAGTAGAAATGCACTTGTCAATTTTTGAAACAGACTGGATAAGGCAAATAGCTGCACTAGAATTGCAGAATATTAACATACTTATTTCACGTATTTTCAGGGATTCAAATTTAAAATTGAAATCGCAGACAGAACGTACTTGATAAAAAGAGGATGGTTGAGGTGGCGCTAGAGGAATGCATTTCACAAGTTGAAAAGTTGAAGCTTGGTTAGGTTTGCAGACAATCATCCCTGCATACCAGATAAAACGACGGTAGAGTAAGAGGAAAGACAACAGTACAGGAACGTGACCGTGACCAGCTGATGCGATCTTGAAAGGACTCACTCTGACTGTTTTGGTTGAATGGGGAACAATTGGTTACATGCTCTCTCAGCTTTTCCCTCTAACGCGTTTTGTTTTAATTGACTTATTCTTTGAACAATAATCCCATCAAGACCTCCGTCTCTGTGGATACTCAGCTTGATGCAGCCTCCTGAATAAAAAATTCTCTTTCCCCATTTCCATTTGAACTCAAGGTTACTAACCTTTCCTTAAAGTCGAGGAAGATCTTCCCCAGGCCACTTCCTCCGCTGACCATGTTCAGGTCGATGGCTCGCAGGAGGGCGAAGTGGACCTTGATTACATCCTGAGCAAAAATCACAATAAATATGACAATCATTATAAGCATCATTCTTATTCTCTCCTTTACAGAGAGTTACATACATAAACAGATGTATACATAGTGTAAGTAGTTATTTCCTAGGATGTAAAGCACATTAGTCGTGCAACACCACATGTATTCAGTTTTTTATGCTATGTGATATAATGTAGTGAATTCCAGTCTATGTCTTGGCATTATCTAAATAAAACATTCACATTGTGAAGTCTCCGGAGTATCAATTGTTGTCCACTATAGCCTGCTATCTAATGGAACATGCAGGCATTATTCTACAGCTTTCTTATTGTCAACAGTTCTCATGAAAAGACTGAAACCAACAATGTGTTATTCCGTCTCCCAATACCTTTCTGACATCCCCTGCCTCAACTGTCAGCCATTCATTCCCCATTTCTACTCAAGGCATAAATCTTTAAAAATGGTCACTAATGTATAAGCAATATATATATATATATATATATATATATATATATAAAAATAAACAGCTGGACACTGTAGTTCTTAGCAAACATTACTCAAATAGAAATAAAAGTGCGTCTATTGAGGACTATTTTCAGCTGCGGATTAACACACCTGTGTAGTCTCTAGCCAGTACTTAAAGCAGCAGGATATTGTACGAGGGACTGACTCGAAATAAATTCCAGTAGCTGTGTTCTTAGTAATGAAGGAACCAGTGCAACAGTGCAGCTATTTAAAATAGTTTTTGGACAATAATGGAGCTCTATGGCATATAGAAATAAAATACTTGTAGGTGGGATCAATTCATTGTTGGTTTTAGTCTTTTAGACGATAAGAAAAATATAGAATATTGCTAGTGTTATGCTTTTTTCAAAAAGTATAAAAAAGAAAAGTTTTTCCCTCACTCTGCTGAAAACACTGAACCATGGCACCAAAATCGCGTACTGAACCGTGAACTTGCATACAGCCCCGTTAACACCCATGGTTATACATATATACACAACACATCCTGTCATTCATTCAGCCATCCATACACATATTGAATTAATCAGTTGGTGTGCGACAAATCCAGGCGTGCTGTACAGAAATCTTTTTCCTTGCTTGAGTGGGTGCTCACCTCCAGGTTGACAAAGATAGCCTCCATATCCTGTGGACTTAAGACTTGCTTCAACGGGATCATGTAATTCTTGAAGAAAAACAAGAGACAAGCCAGTGAAAATGTGTTTTTCTTAAGAGCAGATGGACAGATTTCTTTCAAAGTCTTAAATACAAACTCAGACTTTCAGTTTTTCTTCTCACAAATGTACCAATAAATTGATGATAAAGCTTTTAGCAGATCTGAGGACATGAAACTGAAAGTTAGCAGCAGAAACAAAGAACATCAATTCCAGGCTAAACTATAAAAGATGGAGGCACTACAGTGCTGTTCACATGGTGTGTGGGGTTATTTAATTTCAGGCTATAACACTGAGTGAGCCATAAATACACACTGTACAGCTGTTCTGGATGCGTGCAGAAGAAAGAACCTGCCTGTTATTTCTCTAACATTGTTTTATGGTTGTCACATTCCATCATCATAATAATAGCAAATAGATCAACTAAGAAGCAATGAAGAGATGACAGGCTTTATTAACCCCAACTCAATTAAGCTTAACGAGTCCTCTGATCACAAGAAGGTTATTTATTCCAATTTAGTCTCGTGTTGGTCCGATGTGGGAAACGCACGGTACACATTTAGTTTAATGAAATTAGTGGAGCGGATGATTTGTGGCTCTCCATCAAATCGCGAATGAAATCTGTCAACATGGAAAGTGATGTGTCGGCAACACTGATCTTAACAATGGTTCATTACCACACAGAGCCGGTGTGCGTCTGTGAGTTTATGATGCTTTAAACACAGGATCGGATGTTTTACTGGGAAGCTCCTCGACTTTGTCGGCATTTGTGGGCAGCAAAGTTGAGGGTAGAGATGTTGTAATCACATTTTCTGAGCAATTATCAAGTAAGTGAATTCAGTGAAGCCCCCCGATATCCTCCAAAACAGACATGGTTGGGTACGCAGGTGCTTCTGCTGTCATACAGTAGGTGTGAACATCTCATAGGAGCAAACGCAGCAGTGAGATGAACGACTCTCTTCCCTCAAGAGAATTTCATTGTCAACCAATCCGTGTACAAGCACACAGTAGACATGAAAATATGTTCTTTAGGGCCAATGGTACCAACAAGGCAGACAACATATGAACATAAAGTGCCTAAGATAAAACTGACAAAAACAGTGCAAGGACAAAACAACACAGTGCAAAAATGAAACAAACAGTGCAAAGACAAGGCAAAACGATGCAAAGGTAGGATAAAAAAAAAATGCAAAAACGAGGCAAAAACGGTGCAAAGACAAGACAAAAATAGTGCAAAGACAAAGCAAGCAGTGCAAAGACGAGAGAGAACAGTGTCGTGTAGAGAACAAGAGTGGCGTAATGAATGTGTGCGTTCACTACCCTCTTAAAAAATATTGTGTTCAGGAAGGAGCAATGTGAATAAAGGGGAAAATGTCAGAGGAGGCTTGATGCTCGGCATTCTGCAAACACCCCTGTACACAATCAGAATGTCAGAGTAAAATATGTCCAGGGTCTCCACCAGCAGACTCCAGGAGCAACCTGTCAAAGCTCTTTATTGGAAAACATGCTGAGACTCTTGTTCTATTATGGATAACCATCAGAATATCTCAACCTCTGCTAAATAAGATGGAGAAACAAAAAGAGAAATGAACAACAATGTACCAGTGAGAGGGAGGGATGTTTATGACTTTTAGAAAATAATCTAAAATTCTCATCTCACAATTTCGGGAGATGTAAAATATGTATTATTTAGGAAGTATTGTATTAGCTGTTTTTTCTTTTTGGACACCTTCCAAAACACTGGCTGACAGCAAAGCGTGTGTGTGTGTGCGCTCATGTATACTTAAAGCCTCAGGGATCAGTGTCTCTTGTGGAGGCTGAGCCAATAATAACTGTATCGATCACCTCCTGTGACATTTGTGCTCCCAAATCAATCTGCCAATAGCTAACATTTCCATGCTGTGACCCGACCACAGGCCCGAGACTCCAAGGAAGAAGAAGTGACAAAAGGGAAACCGTGACACAGCATCGTTCGTACCTGGATAAGAACGCACACGTATCAATACACTCGCACACTCACCTTCTCAATGTCCTCTAAAGTCTTGTAGTACTTTGCTTCAGTCTCCTGGATCTCCACTAAGCAGCAGTTTCTCTTGTCATCTTCTGTCATTCCCATTTTCTACAGTGATGAGACATGAAATGAATCAGGACAACTGGATTTTATGATAATTTATGAACTCTAATTTGTACCATAGTCCTGTCTTAATCATTAATGTTTGCCATTTTTGCATCATCAGGGAGGATTTTTCATGTAAATAACATTCATATTAAAAGCTGTAAGAATTGTGTGGCAAAATGCAGATTCAAAGTGACACTACTGATTTGAAGTGTTAATATATTTCAGGCGCCCATTTGTTTCTATTTATTTCAAACAGTATGGAAATGTATTATCAGACTCTGTAACATTAATTGAGTTTCGTAATCCATCAAACTGTATTACTAGAGATTCCACAGTGCAAATTTTACCAGTAGGTTTACACTTAATCTGCATTACAATGCAACCATAATGTAACGCTGACAAAAGTGAGTGTGATGGATTCGACAACTCAGGTCCACTTATTATCAGTACTGCTTCCCAGCAGCCCTGTCTCCTAGAAATTACTTTAATATACAACTATACTGCAACAGCAGATATGAAACATAATAACTGGTCAGTTCATGTTCAGAGGGAACATATTTTTTGAATGAATGCTACATTTATTAACAGCAACGGAGCCACTAGCAGGTGGTTGGGGTGGATGGCAGGGTAAAAAGTGCAAACAGTCACATCAGAGACCAGGGCTCATATCCAGGGCTCTGTGGTTCAGGCAACAAAAACACTTTGGTGAAGGTCAGGCGTTACAACTACAGTCGTATTGTTTTTATTTTGGTTGTGCATGTTTTTTTTTTTTTTCCTGTAGCCTGAAAGTTGGCATGACGTGTGAATGAGTGTGTGTGTGTACGCAAATAGGTGTGTGCCAGGACGAGGAGGTGATTGGTGGACAACACTGGATCTCGCAGATGATTGGCTCCTGTCAGATGGCGCAGCTGAGCTGCAAGGGGAGAAACTCATCTGCCTCCTGTCCCAAAACTGCCACACCATTTTCTGCATCTGTGTAACTCTTGCCATATTTAGGGCTTTACTGTATTCTAGAGTTAGTAGGGGTTTACTGCTATTTTTGATTCACCACCTTCTCTCCTGTTTATGTTAGTTAGGGAGGTTAGTTATTGTAATTTGGTTTTGTTATATTTGGGCAGGGTCTGTTGGTGTTTTGTTTCCAAAAGGATTAGTTTGTTTGTTACTCATGTTGAGTCTCAACCGCCACTTGACGGAACATGACAAGTCTGTGGTTTTTGTTAATGTAAATATGTTTTGTCTGAAGTCACTGTTTAATCAAAGATTGTAGCCACTTCAAGTGGATATTGTACAACAAAACAACATTTTCGTGGAATCAACAAAAGTTGTGAACTTTCTGCTGATATGTTCAGTATCAACATCCTGATTATGTAATAGAAAACGTAATCCATCGTGTTTCCTACAAAACTTAGTTGCTGTTGCAGTTTAGTTGTGTAGAAAGATAATTTCTAGGTGTCCGGGTTGTTTCCAGAGACTTCTGAGCACATGGCTGATCAGCTTTGCAAAAATGATTTTCATACTGTTGGGAAATTAGTGGAGAGAAATATCTGCTGGAACAGAAGGAAAACATAAATCCAAAAGGTTAGACCGTACACTTGTTAATTAAAGCATTTTATCTGGTTTCAGAAATGATAATGAAATGTTCACCTAGACTGACGGACTGCAGCTGCTGACACGGCTCGAGGACAGTGAGGTGGTGATGACTTTGTGGATAGAGGGAAGCATGTGAGAATATGTGCATGTATGTGTTGGCTGGCGGGCGTATATATATTTTTTAATTTAATCTTTATTTAATCAGGCAGTGAGATTAAGATCTCTCGGCATCATCTACATGTGCATGTATGTATGTACAGTATATGTAGATGAATCCACGGTTGTTAAGCAGATTGCATATTGTAATGGAGCGGGGGAGGATGGGGGAAAAGATACAAACTTATCTAGACAGAGCGTTTCTCTTGAGGCCTTATGTCTCCGCATGTTGATTCTCTCAAAGAACAATATGCTGGAATGCATATTATAAGTGAGTCACCATAAAGACCATGGTAAAAAAAAACACACACGCACACACAGGGGCTTTTTTCTACACTGTGGTAGTGATATGATTGAACAGTCATCTGGAACAGATTTCTGCTGTTGATAACCAGGCACTGATAATACAGAAACTGGCAATAACACTGCAAAAAAATAAAAGCCAGCATTTAATCAACCAATCAGATCCGGCACCGAAAGCCAGCAGGATAATGTTTATTCGTCGATGTGGCAGCTGCTGGTCCTCGCTGACGTCAGGTTAACGTTGTAGTCACCGAGATGAAGTCACAGACGTCTCCAAAGGGCCCTGAGTCAGACCTGTGGACCAGGTGGACCAGATGGACCAGATGGGCCCCCGCCCCCAACTCTACGCACGGGTCACTAAACTAATTGGCAGGTTATTCACTCGGGATGCTATGAGTTCCTTTTAAATGAAGCGGTGGAGGGGAGTTAGCTGACAGGGTGGGGTGAGTCACAAACACAGCAGCACTCACCTGCATGTATCTGATCTGCAGCAGCGTGAGAGAGGCAAAGCAGTGCAAGTCAGAAGTCACATTTACCACCAGTCATGAAAGACATTCAGAAATACTGTGTTGTCTGATGGACATCTGGTAAACAGGTGTGAAGGAAAATGAAATCATGCAAAAGAAAAAATTCCCGCACATTGTCCGTCACAGACCTTTACCCCGGAATATGATTCACAATGTGGCAAACGCTTGAGACACTTACATCATCGATAACTGATTAAACATTCACAGCGATGCAAGGGCCGAGTTCTCACCATGGGTTGTCGTACTTCCACCTTAATGATGTCCTCATAGATGTCATCCCCATCGTCCTCACACGGCACGCAGTCATAGATGTCATCCTCACCCAAGTCATGCTCACTGGGGAAAAACACACACAAGAACACACATATGTTAGACGTCCTTTTAAACTCCTCCGACGGCAGAGAGGCACTCTGCGGTCAAACCAGTGCGAGCTCATTCTCCTGATGAGTGATACTGTCGCAGGCGATGGGGGGACACAGTACCCGGCGTTCACAAACCTCCGCTGTGTTGCGTTATTGAGTGGCATTTCCCTTTAATGAGTTTTATGTTGCTCTGGCACCAAGCTAGCTGACTGACCTTTAATTAGGCCAGCAGCCAGCAGAGCTCAGGCGGTTACTGTGGAGAACAGCATCTTCTGGGAAAGAGGCTCCTGCTCCAGGAGCTCGCGCTGCACTTCCCTCTGTTCTGCAAAAGCAATTATTGTTTGGGGAAACTTTTTCGAGGAAGCGGAGACGCCTCAGCAAGAAAACGCTTTGGCAGTGGGCCCGTGTCGATGTAGTTAATCAACAGGGAGCTTTAAGTCACAGGAAATAAGGAAGTAAATGATTAAATAGTGTAAACAAATAAAGGCAGTAAGAGCACCCTGATAAATAATGGAGAACCACAGATCAAAGTTGGCAACTGTTTGTCTGTTTAAAGTAAATTTCATTCACCCCAATTTTATTGTGGTGAAGACAGCTAATGTATAATGGTGCCATCGATTAAGTGAGTTATGCTGAGGCCTACAGCTCGAGCCGTGTTGTTATTAATGCTGGCCCGGAGGTGTTATGTTTTTTGGGTTGACCCTCCGTATGTCCCATTCTCGTGAAGGTACAAGCGCTCACTTGGACTCTAGGACGAATTGATTAGATGTTGGCGGTCAAAAGGTCACTGAGACCGCTCCCCACTTCGGCCTGTTGCCGCAAAACGTCAATGTTGCGCTAGAGGTTTGGCGATCTGGCAAAAAGATCACATGACAATCATTTTGGGTAGAAACACAGTCCACGATGTGTATCCTGTTTTTGCTCTGATTTTATTGTGAAAGTCGGGCTGTAAGAGTGTGTATCAAAATTGGGCTGACATGAATTATTCACATGGTGGGAAAAAAAATGTCTTGTCATAAATGAATCAATGAATATGACATCATATTTACACATCAATGAATAAATATGCCATTTATTCATTTATATGTGATACATGAATAAATAAATATTCATCATAAATAAATAAATAAATAGAGATTACACTGTGAAAGGTGCCAACTTGCTCCACCTGCTGAGAAAAGGACCAGAGTTCAAGCTTGGCACGTGTCCATCGTGCTTAAATGTCCTTGAGGAGGTCACTTGATGCCAGATCATCACCAGAGGAAGGGATGGCATGAAAGAGAAGGATTTCTGTTCTCCGATGAGCGGCGCCTCGTCCAAATATATCTGCCTATGACCCCCAGCGAGTAAACCTACCGGTTTGAATATTCTTGAGGAAGATACACTTCACCCCTGCCTGCCCGATGGGAGCCATAACACATCTGTCCTTGGACCAAACCAAGCAGGTTCGGATCAGAAGATGTGATTTCACTTTAAGTTCCCTGAAATGGGATATTTTCTCGGGGTTTTATACACTTTGTTCATTCATGAATATTCTAAAAGAAGATTTGTGGGCACAGATTGCTGAATTTTCTCCACAGTGACACGGCAACGTGTGACCTTCTACATCTGCCACCATGTCTAAAATATTCCTCCTTTCACTGTCTGTGTGAAAGGGGGATAAAAAAAACATTGAGAGAAGATAGAAGTGCCCTAAATCAAATCTTCAGCTTTGTCATCATGCTTTTGCGTGGGGTGGGGGGGTTGGGGTGGGGGGGTTGGGGTGGGGGTGGGGGTTGGTTGTTTGAAGTTTTAATTGAGGTGGCTTGGTTCACTCTCAGCTATGTGCTTCCTCTTTCTTCATCAAGCAAAAGTGGCTCATGCTGAATACTGAGGAGGCTGTGTGGGAGGACAGCGGCCAGCCGACGCCGTCCCATCAGCCTCCTCTCTGAACTCGGAGGCTGCGGCACGCTCCCGCAGAGACTGACGTGTTGCACGGAGGAGAAGTTTTTGGGAACGCAGATGTTGTATTTCATCTCCCCTCTAATCCCTCAGAGACAGTATTATGTGAGGGCGGGCTTGTGCAGCGATATGAATGTGACCCGTGGAGAGATCTGACAGGGGCGGGATCTCCAGGGAGAGCATGGAGCAACAGCTGAAGGGCTTTTTATTTTAAACTAGTAAATATCATAAGAACAAAAAAACATTAAGCAAGAACAACGAATAGAAAATAGAAAAACTGAACAGAATCATTTTATCTTGCTTTCCATCATCTATATCTACTGATCTTCAGTTTGTCAGAGGGAAATATCTTATTGATTAGTGATGACTTTTAAGCCCCTTCCTCTTTCCCAGTTGGTTATTTTGTCATTGTCCAATATTCCTTTGGCCCAGTCATGAAGTTTAAACTATTCCCGCTTTTATAACGTCATGCTCTTTCATTACTGATTAATCACTGCTTTGCACTGATGTGTTTGAGGGCTCAAATATGCCTCTTTCAAATGTTTAGTTTCAATTAAAACAGCAGGATGTTGATTACTTCCCCATTTCTAATCATCTGGCTTTTCTTCTAATGCATTATCTGCATTGATTTTTTTTCTGAATACCTCACAGACTCGGGAGAGAGTTTCCTGTTGCTGAAGTAACTCTACTGATCCAAAACCTGTATTGACACAACTGATTACTCATTAGCCAGAAAAATCAGTAGTCTAATGACTGTGTTCACGTTTCCTGATTGTTTTAAATCATTAATCTACCGTTAACCTACCTTCAGATTTCTAGCTGGTGATGTTATTAATCAGCTTCTGAAGTGATTGACTGTTTTCACTGTCAATATGCATTGATCCTCCGGTGATATTACTATAACGAAGCCCATAATAACATATTTAGAAACCTGAACAACTGCCTCTTGTTCTGGGTTTCACAGAATCAAAAAAAAAAATAGATGCTGCTGATGAAAGATGACATGCTTGTTTTCGAAAAAAAAACTCAATGGCTTTATATGCTTGAGATGTGTGTGTTTGTGTGTGTGTGTCTGCGCTAGTTTTTTGTGGGGACCGATGTGAGCTTTAGACCTCGACATTGAGGACAGTTTGGACAAAGAACACATTCCTATTTTCGCTCCTCTTCACTTTTTCAAATGGCTGTTTTAGGGTTAGCCCTCGGTTTTATGGCTCAGGTTAGTCACAGTGATGGTAAGAACTCGGCAGGTTTATTGTATTATGTTTGGCCTTATTTTATTGCGCTTCATTTCATCATTGTTAATCATGACCTTGATGAACTGAAAGAATATTGTAACTTTCTTGTGAAAGGGGAGCGAGCTTTTCAATCAGACTTTTATGTTTCTTTTTTTTTTTTTTAACTTCATGTAAAACGAGGCAGCAACAGCCTCTGTGTTTAAAGCAGCCGCATCTATCTCGCTCCCTCTCGCTCGCTCTCTGTCTCTCTTATGTTTTTTTGTTTTTCCCCCACATTGAGCCACCGGCCCAATTTGTGCGGCAGCCCATTGGGAAAAGTCTCGGCTCTCCCGATGGCCACTCTGTCATTGATTGTTAGTGGTAAAGTCCACCATTCACATGCACAAGTGATTCACAGGAAACAGACAACTCCCCGAGGACAAAAGTTCATCCTTTTTTCTTTTTGGGTTCAAGGTTATAAATGTTAACGTTAATTATTAAGTATTGATGCTTAACATTTCAAGCTGTCAGGTGTGCGTGTGTGTGTGTGTGTTTGTATGTGGGTTGTAAGGGGACATCTGTCCTTCTAGAGTGGTGACACTTTTCTGTGTATATACCGCTTTGTCTATTTGGCTTTAGCGGTCATTAATAACTCATTCAAACTAATTCATGCCCGTGCGCTTGCATGTGTAGGTGTGCGCATGTGCGTGTATCACAATGCATCAGTGAGATAACGAGTGGGAGCAGAGTCCTGAGGTCTCGTGAATTAGGTCTAATTTTCTGTCTGATTACACAGTGACAGGCCAAAGGGTGTCCAGTGTGTTTTGCACGCAATCGTCCCCGCTAGCCTCTGCTCGCAGCCCTCAATGACATCGAGTTACATCAGTGGAGAACAGGGGCGGAGGATGACTCACCAGAGCTACTGAGCATATGTCCCCAAAGGCTTGGCTGCCTTACAGGTTTCTATTAGAATAATATTATGTTTCTTTTATATAGGAAGTTGATGTACTGTGTGTGGGAGCTCCAGCACAGTATGATAATTCTACCACACTGAATTTGTAAAGAGGATGAATTAAAACAGAACCCCTAAAAGCCAAACAATAAGAGTACATGTCTAAGGCCTCCGGAATGTGCAAATATCACTACATCATCTCTAGATAGTGTTCGTGTGGTTAATTAAAAGTTTCATTAAAAAAGTATGTGACTTCATACCTTGCAGTGAATAATAACCTAGACTGAGCTCCATCCATTTTGAAGTTATTGATTTTTCATGTCAGCTTCCCCAAGGGATTAATGGAGCAAAACAAACTGCAAAAGAGTGACACAAAGGGCTTGTGACACTGTTTGCTTCAGAATGTAAATCTGTGTGTGTCTTTCACAGAGGAAAGAAGTCCCTTGGCGACTGTGCCCGATCCACTCCCATTTCATGCTTTGTCAACTCCGGGATGGAGTCATTCCAGACGGACTCCGAGTTAAGCAACGTGAAGACTTGAAATCACAAAGCCAGAGGGAGGAAGTAGGAACCAGGTTTACCACATTAACCCGGGAGACCTCAATTAGGTGCAGGCTGGCCCTCTACCTGACTCAGACACTCCTGCAAACAGATAGGGGTCTAGCAAACTGCAAACAGGTGCTCGCTCTGTAAATATATGCCATGCACCCCATCCCAGAATCTCCATACCGCTCATTTAGAGAAGCGGTTTCCAGGTGAGCTCATACTGACAGCCTAAAGCCTCAATCCACCTCACAGGACATGAATTCCTCTGACATGATGTTGTAAATATGGAGATCATCCAGAAAGGTAAGTGACCTCTAAAATGATAGGTGTCAAACACAAACTTTCCCTCACACACTGCGTGCATGTAGCGCATCTTAGGGAAACGGACATACTGATCGATCCTCAGCTGCATGGCTCCAGCGACAACCTTCCATTTAACATTCGGTCCGCTGCCATGATATCTGTTTTTAAATCTCCCCCCAAAATCCATTTTATATCGATCGCTTTCCGTAGCCGTTAGTATCCTTTGTCGTCTCGCCACTGAACTTAACGATGCCATTTTATCGATTTTTATTGTTAGCTGTGATATTCTGTTTTACTCCACACAGCTTTATTTGCTCACACTAAATATTTCAGGTGACACTATTGTTTTTATTCCTTACATGCTGTTGTTTTTATGAGACCATATGTCCTATTACTGTCTCATTTGCTTCCTCTTGGAGGCTCTTAGAAAGTAAAACATCCATAAACGAGAATTACCGCCTCGTGGCCGTATGCCTCCGCCAGCCACTCCAGTTAATTAGCATGGGAATCCTTGAATTAAATGTGTTTTGTGTGTCAGTGACCTCGATCTTTGACCACCAAAATCTAATCAGTTTATCCTTGAGTCCAAGTGAATGTTTGTACTGAATTTTGAAGAAATTTCCTTGAGGTGTTAAGAGTTTAAGTAACCCGAAAACGTAATGCCCCCGGGCCGCAGCTGTCGCCAGCACGGAGGCATAAAAAATGACTCTTATTACTGTGGTGGGATCATCATTGTCTTCTCCCTCACTCTCGCAGTTCAGTCATGCACTCATAGTAAATCATGCGTGCATCAATATTTCAGGGTAATTAATAAGTCTTTCAGAGCAGGGTTATTGCTAACGTGGCCCATGTGCTAAGTGTGTCCAACTGCATTAGGTGCGGGACCTGCTGATGAATCAATTATGTGTCTGTTCATTGACGAAACGGAATGCATACATGTTCTTCGTAAAAGGTCAAGAGCAGCCGTGCTGCAGAGCGCCATGATTAATTCAATAAGCCCCTGCCCTCTGCACCTGCAGGTTACACAAAGAGCACCATGTTACGACACACTGACCATTTCAGAAAAAAACACAACAAAAAAATCAGATCAACTCCTCCAGCTTCAGGCTCCTGGTGAAGCTGCTGCCATGGTTACAGGGGGCTGAAACCCAATAGTGGACAGAGAAGATTTCACATGTAAGAGCACGGAGGCAAATTAAAGACATGCCATCAGCTACAGAAAAAATACACTAAGGCTGACACGCTATCTGTGACTCTTGTTGCTATGGATACCATGCACTAGCTATAGCCACTGGATCCTTGAACTATTATTGATATAAGCAGTGTGTGACAATTCTTTATGATGGATTTAGCTTTTGACAACGCACATCTGGATGTACAGGCAGATACCACTGGATTACTGAGATACAAATCAAAAGTCAAAATGCGACGGATTCATATCAAGATCCGGAGCTATGAGTCATGATTTTTAAGCAGATTTATGGAGGTTTATTCATGACAGCTAAATACGTGTACGAGAGTCATAACTCGTGCATACAGCTTGCCGCTGCACCTGTATCTCTCACCTCAGTATCTCACAGCCTCACATCTCTTTCTTCATTCCCCCACTACAACTCTCCCACTTCACAGTCTGCAAACCCCGGCAGCATGCTATAGGCTACATAACAAAAAGCCTACCGTATCTGTATGTTGTTTTCTTTCTATGAAGACATTTTCACCATTTTCATCTTTTTTTTTCGCTAATAAAATCTTTAAATCAACATGTTTTTTAGTATTCCTTTTTAGTGCAACACCGAGTTCAGTTTTCAAGGTAAAGGCCTGTGCTCCAAGCTTGCAGGGCTGCATGTTTGGCTAAGCTGCGCTCTAATCCAGCATTAGCCTGCTTGGCTGGCGCTCTCCTCTAACAAGAGCACATTCCTCATCCCCTAAAGAACATCACAATCATGCATTCAGCAGGCATATATCTACAGCCCGCGTGCTCTCCTTTCTGTCTCCCGCTCTCTTCCCTCCTATCTCCCTGTGATGAATGACACCCATCTCAGGGCGGTTAACTAAGTATTCTCCATTAATCTGAGTGGGGCGAGCTGCTGTCACTGCCGGGAACGCGGCCAGCTCCCCGAGACCCTATGACTCTCTCTCGCACCCAGCAAAACCCACCCACCCACCTAACATGCACCAAGTCAGGCAGACAGCCATCGGAGGCAGCCGGGGCCGAGAGCCAGAGCAGTGCTGCTGTCGCCATGGCAACGGGCAGAGTGACAGAGGGCTCCACGCTTATGTAATTAGGCGGTTAGAGGAAATTGGAAGAAGTGGCAATCACAGTTCAGTTTGAAACGCCGCATGTTGAATATGCGAAGAGACTTTTCAGGAGCATCTATCTTAATAGATCCAGAAATGCATCTGTATTTATTTGAGCATAAAAAAATAATAATATTCTGTGATCTCATAATTTGTTATTTTGTTTTTGTAGGTGTCTGTAGTGGAATGCATACTTACTCTGCCAGCTCCTCAAGGCTCCGGTACACATCATCCTCATTCAGAGCGGTGTCCTCCGACGGGAAGGGCCTGGTGCACACACAGAGAGACACAGAGAGTGAGAGAGGGCACAGAATACTTTATCTCCGCACACACCACTGTAGTGTCCCAGGTAGAAAAAATACCCAGTGGAAAACTGAGGGGTTCTATCCGTCAGTTTGTCACTCACAGCTCCGGTAAACTTCAGCAGCACAACGGGAAGATGCATTCAGCAGAGGACTCCGTCAGTCACAAACAACATTGTCAAAACACATCAGCACACTGCTGCTGAAAGATTTAAAAAAAAAACCAACAACAAAAAAAAACACAGCTAACTTTCTCAGGAATTCACAATGGAAAACAGCCTTCTTCTCAGAGATGGATGGCCAGGTGTCTTATAAATCCTTTCTCAGGGATTTTAAGAACCTTCAGGGACGATGTAGAGCAATATGAAATATAAGGTTAGAGCTGCAATTTTTTTTCACCCCCCCCCCCACCACAGCAAATGCGACCTTCTCTACCTTATATGTCCCCTTATTTTTTGGTAAAACATTGCAGCTAAGAGACATGGTGGTTCATCCTGTCCCATCTTCTTCTTAGATTTCTCATTCCCACCCACACACCATCAACAAACACAACTGCTACTCCCGGGAAGTGGCAGAGCATAAAAACGGATGACTAATCAATTAGCCCATAAAAAAAGAAGGAGGATTTATTTCTAATCTTTTTAAAGATATCTTCTTTCAGCAAACATTATCCCTGAAGTGCATGATATGGTCTCGATCGGCCTGCCATGTTTATAATACTTTATTTTTCTCTCACAAGAGCTGATTGCTACAAATTATAGCCTATTAGCTTAATGCCGTGCACAATTGAAGCCCATTAAAATCACTGAGGTCGTGATCAGCGCTAATCATCAAGCACGCTAACGACACTGAAACGGAAATAGCCTGTATAATGAAAATTAATCCTGAGTGTGTCTTATAAACAACCAACCTGCAAAACTGTACGGATGGTAAAATGCCTTATATGAAACACGAGACTTTATTGGTCATGACCAGTTTTCAAAGTATCCAGATGCATCACTGCTATGCCTTTTTTTTTTTTTTTTTTTTTACTTTAAGGAGCTTTTTTTTGTGTGTGTGTGTGTGTGTGTGTGTGTATGTGTGTGTGTGCGCGCGCTTTGACCCTGATCGCAGCATGCTGCTTTTACCATTCTCTCCTCAAACAATAAATCCCACACAGAGCGGCAGCCAGAAGACGTTTCTGCTATGGTAAACAGCCCTGGAAGACTGACCTTGACTCCCACTGTATAATGTAACAACTGAACACATGATTCTTTTTCCTACTGTCAAAGAGCCACTGGACACACACACACACACACACACACACACACACACACACACACACACACAACACACACACACACACACACACACACACACACACACACAACTGTAAAGTAGCATTACTCAAAAAAAGAGATGGAGGACAGAGAGGGCAGGAGGGTGTCAGGTTCATGGGGGAAGCCAGGTGCAGGTTGTGCCTACATGTTTAACTGTTACTTCATTCTCAACAATAAAGAAAGTCCATTCACACCATCTTCTGGGGTATTATAATAAATATACAATGGTGTTTATACTTTAATACAATATCAACACTCTTTAAGAAGAATTAAGTAGCGTCAAACAACCAAACAACCATTCACGCTCACATTCACACCTACGAGCGAAGTTAGAGACGTCAGTTGACCTGCGTGTCTTTGGACTCGGAGAACATGCACCCTCCACGTAGAAAAGTCCCATCTGGCAGGTTCACTGCTGTGAGGTGACAGCGCTAACCACTGCATACACATGTGGAACTAGCATGACTTAAACATGTAGTAGTTGTTATTTGTGTGTTTAGACAGTTACGTTCAAATATGGTTAAAACTTAGAAAGCAATCTAAGTCTAAAATGATTTTATTTTGTGATTTTGACCACTGATACTTACTGATGTATTTCAGGATTCATTTCATCATCCATTTCCTCATCTATTAAACCAACTAATGTTGCTCCAGAGCACATCAGTGAACTACTGATGCCTTACACCTCTGCTCGGCCCCTCAGGTTCTTCAGTGCGGCCTGTGTGTTTGCTGTCCTGAGCCCCAGGCAGTGGAACAGAAGCCCCCCCCCAGGACAGTAAACTCCCTTGGGTGTTTGAAGTCACAGCTGAAGACCTCTCTTTTTGTGCTTGGGTTATTATGTGCATGTTTTAATTTGTAATGTCTCAATTGTTTTTGTTCCTACTGCGCTATATCTCCTGTTGTAATGTTCTTTTCTTTACTCATCTTTTGTTCTTTTAACCTTTTAGTCTTTTGTAAAAGCACTTTGTAACCTCGGCGATAGGTGCTGTATAAACAAAATGTTACTTACTTTCTTTATTTAGTACATAAATGAAACAAAACAGGAGAATAAGCTATGACCAGAAAAAAAAAAAAAAAGACCTTTTCCCTCTGCTCACCAAAAATCTCACCACAGCCGCCAAACCAGTCACATTTTGGGAATCCTCAGCATGTCTGGAATGCATAACGAATCAATTCAATTCAACCAGCTACACTACCCATTGTGCAAAGTGGATCATACCACATTTAAAAACGTCTATTCAGCAAGACATGCCTCTGCTTCCAAGCCTGCAGGAGCTGACTTGTGCGAGAAACGAGCCCAAGGTCTGCCAACTGATCCACAACTCCTATATCCAATAAAAGAAAGAAAGAAAAAAAAAATTCCACTCACATGAGATGAAATCTGAACAAATATTGTATTTCAAACGGTTAAGAATATTCACTTGTGTGAAGAGACATTAAAAGGCTGGTAAAGTTACAAGCAACTCACAAGAAACCAATCATGTCTCCTTTTTTGAGTTATAATTGTTTTGGTGCTGTTGGTGTTGTTTTTATATGAAGCTCTTTATGACCGTTTTGGAGAGAGGCCCCCTCCTGTGTGTGTCTGTGTGTGCAACCCTGTCTACTAAATATTACTTATAATACAAAGAATTTGTTTTCCCAGTTATGTTGTGATAGGAAACATAAATTTAATAAGGTAAAATAATGTTTATCATGTCCCACATCTTCATAAAGAGCCTACAGCAGTGACCTGTTGTATGTGTCATTCAGACCGGACACACACTAATAAGTGAAAGTTACAGTGTAAGAGGTTAAAAAACAAAAAAACAACACTAAACAGTGGTTAATCATATCATTTCAGTTGTGTACAGGTTTGTGTGTGTGTGTGTGTGTGTGTGTGTGTGTGTGTGTGTGTGTATCTGTGAGACACCAGAACTTTAATTAAAGCAGTGGTCACATTGAAAGAGTGCGTCAGCCCCTCAGGTTAATCAACGCTCAGCTGGATAGTCAAAGGTTAGCTCGTCACCCTCGGGCGCACACACACAGACACAAACACACACACACACAGACACACACACAGACACACAGACACACACACACACAGACACACAGACACACACACGAACATGCAAGCTCTCTGATTTTTTTTGCCCATCTTTAAGTGGTGTAACTTCATTAAAACCTCAGTATTTTCAGGAGCTAATTACAAGTATTGTTATTAACATAACACCAAAAACTGCCTGGTCTGATTTATGTTACTTTCTCACACACTGTTATGAGCAGAAAGCAGAAACCCGGCGCAGGAGGTGCTTCCTCCAGAGCGCAATAACCCACCCGCATCTGATGGCCCCCTCCAATGAAATGTGCATTATATTATAAGTTATTAATGGAGTCCCGCAGGGCAAAATTTAATTACATAGTAGTTTGTGGAGATACGCGCTTGTATCTATCACTGCGGTGTTGTTTTGCGGAGCCAAGCACTGTCCAATGCTGCCGTTTTCATTTCTCTTAAATGATGCAACCAGGTGTAATTGAACTATGCTCTAATGCTACTAATTTCATCAGAACTCCTCTGATGAGCCGTCTCTTGGCTATTCAGTGCTGCTCTGTTGTCTTTTCCTGCAAGCGTGTTACTTCACGAGCGAACTGGAGCGGACTTCGCGGTACTCCACAAAGGTTTCTCTAAGTAATCCGTTTTCTATTCAGAAAAAAATATTATAGTTATTGTTTACACCTCTGAATGTCCCCTTAAACTGATGCTGTCAACTGTCCCACCTGATCTGGTTTATTCAAGTGTTGCTTTTCTATTTTGTCAGAATTGTTTCAGTACAATTGACGATATGAAGAAAATCTGCGATGTGCAATATCACTGTTCAGTATTGAGATGACGATATGACTTGAGATATATAAACAAATACTGAAGTGCGCATATACAATTCCTATGTTTTCCTCTACCATCATGCTGGCTAACCAACAGAGTAACCCCGATTAATCTGAGGGTATAGCTGGGGATTCATCTGATTGGCCGAACGGTGTGAATGCACGGTCCATGCATCCAGGACAAGTCAAATGTTCACATGCTGTGTGTGAAGGCAGGGATTTTTCCTCTACGTTTCTGGAGGCTCAGGTTGAGGGTGCAGCGGTGAGACAGTGGGGGTTCTCTCATTGGGTGCAGCTATATGATATATATTATCTCATCTCGTCAAGACAGTACAACTTATCGGGTTCTCCTTATTATTTTTTTCCAAAAAGAATAAAATTTAGGACAGGATTCCAGGGAACACGGTTAGTATAAAGAAAAATAGTTTCTAGATCAGAAGCAGTAATGTTTACAGCAGCAGAGTCACTGTATATAAACTCAGGAATATCTCTCCAGAAATGAAATGGAAAATGTCAACAAACTAAATAATATTCCTGACATGAAAACACTGAGTGAAGTTGAATTAAAACATAAATCACCATTGGTCATCTCCTCCCTCCTATCAGTCAACACTACACTCTTTTCTGTGAAACAGGCTCTTTGTGTTCACCAGGTGGATTCAAATATGTTATTCTATAGCAACATTTGTCAGTTGAAATCTTTGTGAGAAGAATTTGAGTTAGTTCAAAGTATTTGGTCAGAACAGCTGTCCAAGCCTTCAGTACTAACTGTGTGATGCTCCAAGTTGCAATGCTCCACTTTTGCTGGGCTATATTATTTGTGTATCTTTTCCTGGGTAACTACACGGGTCAATAATCTCCTGGGGACGTTTCAAAAGATTCAAAATAACTTTAACTAATTACAACCGTGTTCAATCGATACACTTCCAGTGAATTAATTCCAATTAACTGCAGTCCTGACCTCGAGTTTTTAGTTTACATTTCATCTGCAGACGGGCATAAAATTAATATAAAGTAAATATTTACTTGGAATTAAATTGAACGTGTCTTTGAAAGAAGTTATTATTTTTTTTCTTATAATTTCTACCAAATTACATACTGAAGTTCTTCAAAAGAAACATAGAAAATTACAAAGAAATCATAGACCCATAATATAAAGTATCATCTGTTTTTTTTTTCCACTCTGCTGATGTGTGGGTGAGGCAGCCTTCAGAGGGGCATGAGGGACCGGGTGATTTCATTGTGTATTATTGTGCAATTTAGTCATTTAGTGTTGTTCAAGGCACAGATAAAAACAAGCTACATAACTGAAGCTTTTCTTGGTTAAATACATGTTAACAATAAAACAACATTTAAAAAAAAGACAGAGTCAAATATTTGTTTTGTGATTTTAGTAAATGACAGCCCACATCTCACAATGTCCTATTCTTGTCTGCCCTAACTTTTCACTCTTCAAACAACCTCTCCTTCCTATCTTACTCTCCCGCCTTTTCCAAATTAAGCCCATTATTTCAACGAACCCCAATCTTCTTGTGATCATGTCAAATTTTCTTCTTCACTGTCCATAAAGCCAGAGCTGGTGTAAAAGGGAATTGCTGTAAAACATGTGTGCTGGACAAAGCCGCAGTGAGCCGGTCCCATTGATCAACTATTGTCGAACGGCAGAACAACAGTGTAGTCGTTAGGTGCGAGCGCAGCTCAAATGGTCAGCAGTGGAAGCAGTTTCATGTCCCAGGGCTCGGCTTTGTTTCTGCAGGGGTCGATAAATCGCTGGAGCTCGAGCAAGCCAGTGCACTTATTGTACCACGCCTGTCCATAAACCTTTCCCCCTTTCCTCCTTTAAACCTGGCTCTGCAGTTTCATTCCACAGACGCTCAGCGGATGCACAGGGAGGGTGTATGTGCGCTAATTAGGCTACCATATGAGCCGGAGCCTTTTTTTTTTCCCTCTGCATCTATAAGTTATTTTCACAACATTTACGTGTGAAATTGGCACACGCGATATGTTAAGGCGCCATGAGTAAAAATGAAGAGTGGATGTGCAACACGATAACCACACACTTATGTGTGTGAAGCAATTCAGTGGCGTGAGGTGGCAGAGCCGCGCCTAAAGAGAGATGAGGGAGGTGCAAACAGAGATTCTTAACGCTGTCCTACTCCTGCTGTGAAACCTCTTCCTCTCTCATCATCTAAAGGATGTATAAGAAAATACATCTATTTTGATCATGTGTCAAGAACCAAAAATTATCAATGACTTCTTATGTGTATTTATTACAGGGAAGAAGTACCCTTCAAATAATTTATACATGACTTAGTGGATTGAATCACGAGGAGTTTTCTTTTCTCAGTTATCAAAGAAATGAAATTATTAAATAGAGCTATCGTATGTATCAGGTAGGTTTCGAGTTGGTGTTGGTTGTTGTGTGTCGTAGGGGTTGTGTTGTCTATTGTGAGTCTTATTGCGTGTATGAATAATATGGATGTGTATTGGTTGATGATGAAAATTCATTCCTGATATAGCCCTAAATTCAGCTCTGTATCATTTCAGTAATTAGTCTTAGATTTAACCATAGATGCGCTTCCTTTCTTTATCAACTATTTCCTCTTTTTTCTCTTTTGCCTGATCTTCAAATTCTACGCTATATACATTCAGTTTTTATTTATCTTCTTGTTTTTCTTTGCCATGTGATGCTGTTCATCTGTTTTTATAATCCTACATGTGTATGGTCACACTATTGTCACTATCCCTTTACCTTTTCCTTTAATCTGCTCTATATATGCTATTTCTAATTTGCTTAACTGTTTACAACTAGTGACTGTTACAATGTAAATGAGTAAATACACGAAAAAATGAAAACTGTAAAAAACTCTTTAAATTTTCAGTTCAAACCAGTTTGCTGGCTGATCATCATATAGTAGAGGTCGTTTTAAAGGAGCTATTTATAAGTTTTGCTATTGCTACATAGCCGACGTCAGCATTAGCAGCTGTTTAGCTCGGCTCACGCACCAAACTTCATTCTTTTACTCACCAAGAGCTGTCTCCAGCTGTGGAGAGCAACTCTTTTTTTTTGCTTCTATTTCTACTACTTCTTTTCTTCTACTGAAGTTAGCATGCTAACCAGCTGGCACCAGCCAGGCCGAACTGTCTTGTCACTTTCAGATACCGAGTCACTGTAGCATCAAGTCTGCCCTTAAGATTCAGCGCTGCTCAGAGGACATAATATAACCTCCTGTTTTATAAATGCAATGACGGCTGAAGCTCTTGCCAAGTAAACAGCTTTAACGCTAACGTTGGCTATGTAGCAATAGCAAAACTTACAAATAGCTCTTTCAATCAATCAGCTTACATACGCGTCATAATAATCTTTACAAATAAAAGTACTAAATTTGAAGAGCCATTCATGAGCATTACACAAAGTCACATTAAAACATAACATAGCAGTGTAACAAAGTTTTAACAAAGAAAAAAAGAAAATCGCTTTCAAGGGAAGAACAGACTGTACATATGAGAGTGTACAACTGTAGGATTTAAAGGTTTATATCATTATCTAAACCCGTCAGCAAACTTCCTCCTCATCTGCTGTCTGTCTTGATGCTGAGCTGAGGTCGCTCGCACTCGACGACCCTGATCCCCAGAGCCAGCGACACACACTCAAACAGCAGGGATCAGTGATGTACTGCGGCGCGGAAGCGTGAACGGGTTGAAGGTTAGAGAGGGGTTAGCTGAGGACAGTAAAGATAAGAGGTAGGAAGGAGCGGGGGGGGGGTGGTGGGGTGAATAACAGGACAGAGGGTGACGCAGGCTTATACTGTAGATAAGCTGTGAGAGATACAAGGTCAGCCGCTATAGGACACACAAAGAGATGGGAACATTAGGTCTTGCATAAAGAAGATTAAGGTTTTCTAAATAAAGAGAGAAAACTGATCAACTTTTGTTTTTGAGTGACAGTTATGGCGGCGAATCATTCAAAGATGGAGAAGAGATGTAGAGTGAAGTTATAGACAAAATCAAATGAAAACTTGACTAAAATATAAATAGTCGCAGAAATTTCAGGACGGAAACAAAGTTTTCAATCACTAAAAATAGATTCTTCTTTCACTGCTTTGACTGATGTTCAATTCTAGCTTCTTTTTATGGATTTTCTCACCCAGGAGGACTACAATACACACCTTGAATGAAGTGTGCAAGGCCACCCCGGTCAATCGCCTGAGAAGCAAAACCGAGGGCAAAAAAAACAAACAAACAAACATGAAGCTAAGAAACAACTAAGAGCAAGCTTTAACTGTAAAAATGTCAAAGAAAAAGAAAAAAAATATTTAAATATTTATTTTGAAAAAGAGGACTCACTGTACCCTGCAAGATTTATGTTCTTTGATGGAGTCTGCAAGAAGATAGATATACGCGTGGATAAGTGATTGGATGTCTTATTGTTTTCTCTGTATGTGCAGATGAGCATGCGGATGTGTATCTTTGAGCGGAAAACAAAGCCTTACTTTCTGAGCAGGACCGTGAAGCTGACACGGTGACAGAGACGTGAACTGTTGAGGACTGATTACAGGGAACAGACATCAAAGTCACGATCGATGGGCTTCAACAGAACGTCAATGGACATGCCTGTGGCGATGTTGCCCAGAGATTTAACAGAGTGAGGAACTCTCCAGTCATTTAAAGCTCAATGGATGGCCTGATGGGGTATGTGTGCTTAAATGAATTGAGACCATGGGGTTATTGTTTAAGCGCTGAAAACTCCACCCTGAGGAACTAAGGCTGGAAAAGATCTTTCAAATTGCTATCTGAAACAATTTATTTGGCAATATCTTCTTTTATTATTTATTATATATTAGTTTCCTTTCTATAACAGTAGAGACAAGGGTGACAGGGAGACAGATGATGGGTGGAATTCAACAACCCTCATTCAAATGTGGCTTAATTCAAAAGATATATGGTGCAATTTGTTGCTTGTTGAAAATAAATTCAGTGAAGAAGAAGTGCACCTGCTACCTCTTTCTTTTATTTATTATAGCTTCAGACACATGACTCAAGCAAAGACCTTGAGGGTTTGCTGCTTCAAAGTTCACTTCAGGAGTCAAAGCACTTATTAGGATGTCACCTGGCTCAAAGCCCCAGCTGACCCAGAATGCAATCGGCGATCACCTGCTTGTGAGTACCGCTTCAAGAGAAAGTTTTACTTTGCTCATTTGGCCCTGACTGAGAATTCAAGGTTTGAAAATTCAGTGACATCTTTTCTTTAAACTTTAATTCATTCAAATTGAGAAAAGGCATCCCACTCGGTTTCATTTGATTCTCTCTTACTTTTTGATACCAGTTTTAACCTTGAAATGGTAGCTTAAAAGCATTTGCGCTATACATGACCGAGTCACGGTACAAGTAGACCTGGAGGGCATGAGCATTCTGTCTATATGGTACACTACTTCTGTGCGTGGCATGTTTGAATGCATTAGAGCTGTTTTCAGGCCTGTTCACAGTTGACAGGGGCTTTGAAGTGAGACAGAAGATGTCTGACAAGTCCTTGGACCTTTGAATGTAGCCGACCTTGCCCTAAGCAGTGTTACCAAGAAGCTGCGGAGACCCTTTAGAAGGGCCAACTGGGGTCAGTGAACATCCATGTTGAGTAAGTGCAATGCTTAATAGCACCGCCCTGTTCGTGTTAAATCATAGAGTACATGGCCTCGGACTGTGTCACGCATTTGTCATGTGCCCCGGAGCATATCTGTGAAGCCTGTAGCGGAAACAGTAAGAGACAGATGATTGCTGAAAGGTCCATTGAGCACAGTTTTAGATATTAACACTGAATATGCCTGATTGCCAATACCACTGAGAATCAACACCAAATTTTCATCCATAAACGCGCATGGTCAACTCCTAACACCCATCTCAAACCTTCTCATATGAAAACAGCGTATGTCAATTATAGCCTACAGTACTAGCTTAAGCAAGGAAGTTGTATGGTGACTGCAGCATGAAATAAAGGGGAAGTAAGAGTGCGGAACATGCAGTAAGGTAAGAGACTGAGAGCGGTATGTCTACCGCTGGTGCCTCCTAGGGTAGCGGCAAATGACCTACACTATATACTTGTTTATGCTTGAGGATTTGTTGGAAAAGAGACTTCAGATGGAAGTATTTGGTTGGTGGACACAACAGAGCAAAAAAAAAAAAAAATCAATCATGGCAAATGGTGGCGAATGTAACTTTTTTTTTTCTTTTTTTTTTTGCAAATCTAGACATTTTACATTTGTTCACAGAGAAGTTCTTCTTCTGTGGGTAACAGCAGCTGACAAAAACAATCTCACCACAGTAGTTGTGCTGGAGCTTTTGATCGTATCGACTGATCTTCCTCAGCAGATGGAGTTGTGATATGTGTGTGTGATACAGTCAAAGGCTTTACAGCTACAGAGTGGACCGTGTACATTTGTTGTTCTGAAGATAGTTCACACTTGTTTTAAGTTTGACTGATTATCAGGATAGTAGTGCAGAGTTAGGATCACTTCGGCCCAAATAACAGTACTATGGGATTCCTACAGTATGTTGACACATTCCCTACTGGCAATACAGGTCAGTTTACCATTTAACAACCTTAATCAATGTTTTCTCCTGAATGTCGGGATTTCAAATGACCTTACTTAATAAAAGTCGCTCTTCATTGATCCCCATACAGCTTTAATTAATTTCCCTCCACAGCAGGGTTAGAGGTCAGCGTAACCTCCGGCGTTGGAAACAATTCAAACTTTTTGCTCAAGGACATGTCCGCAGTCGGATGCTTGTCCTCCAGTTAGAGGACGTTAACTCCAACATCTATATATTCCTTTTGTGATAAAACTAGATTTCCAGCCATCTTGGTTCTGCTTTCTGCCCTACAGTTTGAGTCTGAACTTTAAATAATAAGTTTACTGTTTGATATTATGATTCCCGAATTTAAAGTAACCCGGGATTAGGAAATAAGCCTGATTGCCAAATGAGCATTGATTCTGACACCTCACAGCAAAATGGCCAGTGTGGACAGGCAGTGAATTATCCAGCAGTCAGCAGGTTGTGTTGTCTTTATTAATGGCAAGGGACCTGCTCTCTCTCTCTCTCTCTCTCTCTCTGTCGCTCTCCCTCTCTTTCTCTTCCTTTCATTTCCTGGCATGGCTCCTAATGGGCGCGCTCCATCAACTCATTACTCAGATGGATAAAATGGCTTTTTATGTGGCGCCGGTGAGCCACGAAGCTCCAAGCAGATTGAACAAATGAAGAGAAATCAGAGGCCCATTGCAGGCCTGATAAAGCGGTGTGACGGATTTTCTCAGCTTCACCATTATCTGAGAGAAATGACTACCCCTGCATACAATGTAGTATTCTGACTGAAGCATAGTGCCTATGATGTACTGCTGCATTGCTAGTGTACTACAGTACTGTTAGAGTGACAGATGGAAATGTGTTGTGGATTTGTTTGTGCCTTGCAAGATAACAGTGGCTAAAAGCTGCAACTAATTGCTTAAAAATGTAAATTGACTTTTAAATGAGCAGCAGCTGTTAATAGCCACCTCCATTTTAATACAGGCCGGCAAGGAAATGTGGAATACATTCATCCAAATGGTTTCTTTGACAACGATACTCTCGGGTGCCGTGGCTGTTCAAATGATAAATGGGAGAGGTACAAACGAGACACATACCTGATGCCTTTGATTTGTGCAATGCTGTGGTGGGAGATCCTCGACAGAGCGGAGATTACCTGAAACACACAAAAGGATTGTTGACTGTTTGTCACACAGAACTGTCAGCTACATTTTTTTCAACATCTTTAAGACCGCCTTCAATCCCTTTGACATATCATGATCGGAATAAGCAGTCAACGGCATGACTGTGTACTTCCGCCTCAACTGCGGTGAACCAATGACAGTCTCATAAAAAACGGACAGCCAGGGTTTCATACGTCACATACCTTAAGGAAACAATCCTGAAACCTTGTTAGTTACAAGCTAAAAAGCTAACAAACAAAATGAGAAAATAAAAGATGCTAGCCACGCTAACCGTTCTGATACGTCTGCTAGTCGCCAATTTTGGTGCACGAGACACTCCTCATCCGAGTCTGGGTCTGACTGAGGCTCAAACATGTGGCTGAATCTCTCCAGTGTTTCCTCCTCTAACCATCTTGATACGCACTGCTGTTTCACCAGACAACCTGGCACAAGCAGTGGTGGGGGGGGGGGGCGGGGCACAAGGCCTGATCCAGCGTTTCTTAATGAGGAAGTAAGAGTAGATCTGCTTCCAGCCCCTTTTCACAGTTTTTCCCCTTGTTTTACTTTCTATGTGGGAAAACCATGTTAAACAAAACATTAAATAACAACTGAGTATTTTTTTTTTTTTTTTTACATAGTTTAAAACATGTCTGGAGAGGAACTTAAATGTATGTCAATTTTATTTTGAAAATCATTTCACTTCACTTTTTGTTTCTCTTTATTTCTGGTTCATTCTACCTTTCTTGTTTGAAAGATAGCGTTATCATACTGTGATGCTGTATTATTCTGTATTACTCCCCTCAATACTTTAGCGACA
The DNA here is from genome assembly GCF_021018895.1 of Seriola aureovittata. Lineage (NCBI taxonomy): Eukaryota > Metazoa > Chordata > Actinopteri > Carangiformes > Carangidae > Seriola > Seriola aureovittata. Next base: position 6,589,828 of record NC_079381.1, read on the forward strand.
CAAATGCACATCAGACAAAACCAACAAAACTATGAAAACAGTGACAAATGTAATAAAAAGGATAAACTATAAAACTATAAAAGCAAGTAAAAAAAAAAAAAAGTCAGAGTCAACCATCAGCAACAAAAGCAACTACAAGTGACAAAAAGAGATGCAGTCACAGGCAACAATAAACTAGAAGTAAACATCAAACAAATCGTCAAAGGGAACAATCAAAAGTAATGAAAGCAACAGAGGAAGAGTCATTAACAAACTATACTGCATCTGCTGCCAGGTAAGAGAAATTCACTGTTCTCTGAGGGTGATTATCTAACATTACCGGCATGTTTCTTAGCAACCCCTCTCAGTCGTATTCAGCGCCACACAGGACTGTGTGTAAACATAATGTAGGCCACCATGTTAATGGTGTCATACAAAGACATGTGGTGCACAGTCACGCAGGGTGGGCACCGCTGTGGTTTGTTCACACACATGTAGTCACGAACTTGACCAATCGCCCTATTCTCCTTATTTTGCTTACTACCTTGTTGTCTATGTGGGCTAATCTCCATACTTTCCCTCTCTACTTTTTTTTTGTGTGTGTTAGTACAAGAAGGTTGAATGCGAGGACGCATTTAAGCTGATTTATCATGGGTTGTGAGTTACATGCAAGTGGGCTTATGGCTGAGGTCTACAGATGGCATGCTTGCTGGGTCTACAGAGGGTAGTTCAGGAAGATGAGGAAACCACCACCCCAAAACACACACACACACACACACACACACACACACACACACACACACACACACACACACACACACACAGAACAAAACACAAACCCTGTCTCCTACGCCTCATTATCCACTCCTGGGTGTATTTCCACTTGCAACACCGTGGCAGTGCCAGATGCCTCCTCGACAGGGAGGAGAAAATTGTTATCTCAACCCCTCTTCCTCGGCAGGTGTGTCATCTGCAGCCTCTCATCAAACTCCCTCTTCTCTAAACACACAATGCAGCATGTCACCGCTTGTGGTATTTAAAATTCAAGAAGAGCCCATGGTAATGGCTGTTGTGAAGAGAAGCCCACCACTTTAGGGACCCTGGAGTAACGCTGAAGTGGTGTTGACCAAAACCTCTCGCTCTCTCTATTCAAGTTGTTCTCATGTTTAACATAATCAGTTGTGGAGATTTTGGTGGTGGTGGTGGTGGGGGGGTTACATGGAGCACTGTTATGGAGTTCGAATGCATCGTAATCGTTTGCATCTAACCACTCTATTGGGGGAAACCTCGACGGCGCTATCGCTCGGCAGGATGATAAGGGGTTGTTTCTCTGTGTTGCTAAAGACCCGTGTAATAGGCATGTTCATGCTTAATGGTTCCAATATGAGCCCAGTCTACCATTACACACCTCCTTAACATATATTCTAACTGCACTCTGCAGGCAGGGACCAAAAAGAAAAGAAGGGGCAGACAAAGAAGGAGAAAAAAAAAAAAAACAGAAAAGGATGAGGAGAGGGGAGAAGAATGGGTTGCTAATTCAGCTCAGAGCCTCTGTTTAGTCAGTGGTTAGGGTGTTTAATAAATCACTGTAGATAAACCCTTTGTGATGCTGGGTGGCATGCTGCCCACCTGGCCATGCTGCAGGGAGGGATCACATATGGCACACTGTCCCAGCATCATTATTAGCTCTATTATATTGGTCTTATTAGCTTACATTGTCTTTGTGGAGGGGTAACAGACGACATCATTTGAACAGGGAACAGCGGAAAAGCCCACGTAAAAAAAAACATAGATTAATAGATAGATTCAGTATTTAGTAGCAATCCATTTTTAATGCGGGGTAGTGTGATCAGCTGTGGTCAGATCTGGCTAAACACAGCTGGCTTCAGCCAGGTTTTGTCAAGGTTCTAAGGATAGGGGAGCTGCTGGCTCGAAGCCAGAGAGGTCCAAAGCCTGCTTGGCCTGGGGAGACAAGACATGAGTGTGCCAGTGCTGTGCATGCTAGCGTGACTTCCACACATCACAGCGTAAAGTCTATTAATATTAAATTTCGGGTTTCCTTAACATTAAGCAGTTTGTTCTCATTTTTTAACTTCTTGTTAGCCTCACACGCCATAATGTGAAAAATATGTCTCAGTACTGGGAGCACTGGCAGTCCATGACTCCCTCTGGCTTTGGTAAGAAATGCTAATTTGCAATCTGTTTTCAGGACAGCTGCCGCAGTCAAAATTTCTTCTCACATTATGACGAGTGCATAAAATGACAGTAACATTTTTTTATCTAACTATGTAGAGCTACACTTTCACTGCAGACGAAGTAAATGTGAATACAGGGTTGATTTTATTTAACAACTTAAAGGTCCAATATTTGACTGGTGTTTTATTTGAAGTGTTGATATCCATAAGAAGATATATTTGTGGTTTTAAGAACCAAAAAACATATCTATGTAGTTTTACATCTCCTCTCTCAGGCTTCTCTCAGGAGCTCTAGTAACAACTGGTCAGTGAGTCAGTGAATGTGTTTGGATGCAATAAAAAATATAGCAGATCTCTGGTAAAACACTGAGAAGAAAATTTGGGGTTGGATGGTGGGTCCAGGTGGGCGGGGCTTGGGGTATGGCTGCACAAAGTTCCAGAAGTCCTGACAGCTTGTTTCAAGCTCAGTTTCTGAATACAGGCTGTGTGCATTTCTCTGTGGACTGAGCGCTTTGATACTTCCACAGAATTAATATAGAACCTAGACCTGATCTATAATGAAAAAAAGACATGGTAATCTCACTTTATACAATATGGGACCTTTAAAGAAATACTCCTCCAGAAATCTAGAAGTAGACTTTGGAATCTAGAGGCTCTAAGTGATACTCAAAAGATCTTCAGTTGTGTGTTCCTTTAAAAGAAATTTTTGGAGCTGATATCTTTTTTATTTGTCTCATAATGCCACTCCTCTTATTTTCCAACCTCTGCTCAAAGGTGGCCCGTCTGTCTGATTGTGTATTCCTCTCTCTGCCTGTGTTTCTGTTTCCCTCTCTGCCTCTAATACAGCCTCTTCACCCTCTTCTGATCCTTTGGTTCAGTCAAAGCCTTTGAGTCTCTACACATTATTAATTTCCCTCTCATCTCGTACTCCCCGGGGGGCCTTAACTCTGGGGCTAGCCAGAGAATAAAGCCTCTTTCACCCCTCTAGGAATATGCAAAAGACAAGTCACACGATAGAGTGAAAGCTTAGGTTCCTTAAGCCCCAAACCAATATCTTACCTTAATTACCACCCCACAGCCCCTGGCATGCCCTTACCCACATCTGACCCTTCCCTGTCAGTCAGGCCAGTGTAATTGAAGACACGTGTTCAGTCAGACAGCCTGACATGCAACATTTACAATCCATTTTAAGAGTTTGCATGCATGCGTGCGTGCGTGTGTGTGTGTGTGTGCGCGCGTACAGGGCAGGGGGAGCAGGGATATCTATGGATTAAGTGCAAGGCAAAGCCAAGTGTTTGCAAACACACGTTTCCCCTGGCAACCAGGGCTTGGCTGAATAATATGCCAGGTCATCAATTACAAATCAAATCAAACCTGCAGCCGCTATGCGATTAAAGCGCAGGAGGGCGGGGCTGTGATCTGATTAAGATCTGAAAACGTTCACAATGGGACTATTGACAGTCCATCACAAAACACAGCTGGCCGCCAATTCTCTTCATATCTGATGCACTGGTGACATGATTATACCTCGCAACCGCAAAATCAATGCGTGTGTTGGAAGTCATGCAACAAAGAGGCAGAATTAATAAAAAATTCATCACATTACTATTATGCCGTTTCCTCATTTCTCTCTCTGGGCTCCTTTCTGCAACAGCCAACTCCCTGATAGTGTGATATATTTATGAGGTATTCACACTTTGATAGGACAGCATTCCTCTGCTTATGCCATCCTGCCAAAGTGGTAGGCATTAGGCAAAAGGGGCATGGAGTGGGAGAGCTGAGAACAGATGGCTGAGAGGGAACCCTGCGTGCCCAACATCAATAATAGACAGACAGAGGAGGGACGGTTGAGCCTGTGTGTCTGTGTGTGTGTGTGTGTGTGTGTGTGTGTGTGTGTGTGTGTGTGTGTGTGTGTGTGTGTGTGTGTGTGTGTGTGTGTGTCCTGCTGTCCTACTGCCTCCGGGAGTTCCTGCCTTTTACAAACCTTCTCTTATTCTGTCTTTTTTTTTTTTTTTTTCTTTGGACTGAGATTCTATTTTCTCTCTCTCTTTCACAGTTTCTTTTCTGTATTATGAACAATTCACACACGAATATGTCCTCCAACACTTCTTCATACTTCACACGCCAAAGATTCAAAGATGCTCCCTTTGTAGAGGTGTGTGTACATACACATAAACTTCAACATGAACAGAAAGACTTTCCTTTTCGTTCATTCATTCATTCATTCATTCATTCATTCATTCATTCATCAGCCTGAAATCATACAGGGTCTCCCTAAAGATTTGTTTACTCTCGTTGACATAAGTGTGTGTAAAATGAAAAAAAAAGAAAATGAGAGCAGAACTGCTGCTGCTACAAGATAAACACACACACACCGCACACACACACACACACACACACACACACACACAAAAAGCTAAAATATTTAAAAGTACAACTCAAATGAAAAGAAGAAAAAAAGGAAAGGCAACAGACCAGCAATAAATGAATTTGAATGCAATAAAAACAATAATTAGGGAACAGCCTAGTTAACTTGGCCTGCAGCCATGCATTAAACACATAGTCAGCCAGAGAAATACGCTCATAGTGACAAACAACAACTCTATAGTCTACACAAAGAGGCAATACTATATATTAAATAAATGATATATGTCAAAAAAAAAGTATAAATACATTTCTGAAATAAGTAAATAAACCAACTAAATAAAATGTAACAAAACAAGCAAATGATTAAAAACAAAAAGAAACAAACACAAAAAACAGAACATCAAGCACTTCTACCGTCCTGAATAAAAACAGAAGTTAAAGGCACAACACAAACCCAGATCTCATGGGATGTGTTTTAGTGTACACAGGACGTCTCTAATGGGCTCTCCATGCGCACCTTGTGTATGACACACAGTGAGCGCTGTGCAACACACCTCATGAATGACTGTGATTAGTCTCCGGGCACCAGCTCATGTTTAAAGTTGCTGAATGCTATCAGGAGCCGGGGCCCGTGCAAATCCTGATCCTAAAGTCAGATTGGCACCTGTCACACTGCACTAAATCCCCTCAAAGCGGACCCGTCCAGCTGCTTGATTACAGGGGATTTCGGTGCGTATGTCCAAGCACACAAAGCCTCAGGGTTGGCCCAAGGGCCACAGAGAGTGCTGCCGCTGCTGCTGACCCAAAGACCCCATTTACCACCAGTGCCAGGCAAAATGGCTATAAGCCTACAGAGGGCATTCAGCCCACACACACAAACAAATGCACACGCACACACAAACACATACACATACACACACACACACAAAATGTACAGTGGTACTATGCCACTGATCAAAAATGTGGGTTAGCTTAACATAATGCAGATGCTGCTAGGATTTTAATCCTTTTCAGAAAAGTTGGGCAGATTTCCATGCATTTCCTACAACCGTCATTATGAATTATTGATGTGAATATGTGCTTACCAATCAATTTTGGAGCTTATTTAGCTTCAGGACCTTGAGCATTGATTTGATCTGAACCTGTGCTGCTTGAAGTAGAAAGGGCAAAAGTGGCTAATACGCGCAAACACCTGCCAATATGCTGCAGCCATGTCCATGACCTGTTCCATTTCACGCTGAATCACTATACATGGGCCTGCTCACTTAGGTGTGACTACGCCTGTGTGTTGCAGGGTGTCTGTACATGTACACACACACACACACACACACACACACACACACACACACACACACACACACACACACACAAGCACGCTCACAAAGCTGGAACATATTCACATGTATGAGCACATGTTTTCTTACACACAGGCATGTACACACAGATCAATGGCGCTCCAGCCTGTAGCAGCCTGCAGTATTGGTAAAGAGACAAGTCCTGGTAAGGATGGGGCTTAAAGGAGGTTGATCCAGGGTGTCTAAGGTCCAGATAAGGGGATGAAGGTGAGGTGAAAATGAGGAGGAGGAGGCAGCAAACGTACAAAGCAGCAAAAATACGTATAGTCATTGCCTTGTTAAATAGCTTGCCAAATAGTCAAAAAACGTTATTACTCTACAACTCTAAAATTCATCTGACGTGTATGAAACATCCTCAAACTAAAGCCCTTCATATGTGTGCAATGTGCTAGAGTACAGGGTCAAAACAACTAAAATGTAGCCGAGTGTTAATCATTTCTGACTGCACTTTAAAATGTAGAACAGCAGGAGCTGCCGTGGATTTACTCGCTCTGCGTGCAGCCCTTCTTTTCACCATGAACCGAGCTGAATGAGTTGGTTAAAAGGTTGACAGAAATGCTGCCTGAATAGCGACAACACGGAGCAGTGAATCCACTCTTAAGCTGTCTGAGCCACGCAGCATTAATAACCGCCCTTATAAATGAGCCCGGATCAAACAACAATGGCACAAAGAAGATGCTGCTACACTCAACGGTACAGTAACTGATCACTTGTAATTGTTGTGCTTACAGCTCTATCTGTTGCAAAGCCAGTCCATTCATAATGAATGAGGAGGCGATGTGCTGAGAGCTTCGCAGCACTGTTTGGGCTCCAGGCTGAGCGGGGAGGTGGGAGGTTTCGGGAGTGAGGGGGTGGCGTGAAGAGCTCAGGCTCAGGCATTTGGTGACTCAGCAGCAGGAGTCGGACAAAGCTCCTTCTACTGAGGAGCCTTGCTGAGCAGGCAAAAAATAAAGTTCTCTGTATGACAACTGTTGCAAGAAGAGATGTGGCTGGTTTTACTTGGTTTTGGCTTTGAAATGAGTAGTTGACTTATAAGCTATTTTTAGAGTTTTATACTTTAAAGGTCCCATATTTTACATATTATACATTTTATATAAGTTTTTTTATAAATTTTTTTTTATTTGTTTTATTTGAAGTTTTGATAAGAAGATATATTTGTGGTTTGAAGGACCAAAACCATGTCAATGTAGTTTTACATCTCCTCTCTCTGAGCCTCGCTTCTGATTGGCTGACTGCTTGAACAAATGAAAGTATACCAGATTTCAGGTAAACACCAAACCAAATCCTGAAAGGTTGGATGGTGGGTCCAGGTGGGCAGGGCTTGGGGCATGGCTGAGGGCGGTGACTGCTTTGTTGTGACATCACAAAGTTACAGAAGTCCTGACGGCTTGTTTTAAGGCTGAGTTTCTGAATACAGGCTGTGTGCATTTCTCTGTGAACTGAGCGCTTTGATACTTTCACTTTATAATATAGAACCTAGACCTGCTTTATAATCAAAAAAGACATGGGAATCTTACATTATACTGTACAATATGGAAAATTTTAGGTCAAATAATGATATTTGCTGGTTCCAGATTCAGCTTTTCCCTGTTTATATCATTAGATCTTGACCTGTTGCATTTGAAAACCTCACTTTGGTCTATGGGAACCTGTTAAGGGCATTTCTTTTTTGAGTAAAGAAACAACACAAAACAATGGCTACATTAATGAAGTCACTGCTTACCAGCCTGATTTACAGCAGGTTACACTGTATAAGTGATTATGAATGTAGCTGACGTGTGTGTGTGTGTGTGTGTGTGTGTGTGTGTGTGTGTGTGTGTGTGTGTGTGTGTATGTGTGCGTGTGTGTGCGCCCTCCCCGAGGATGTCAAAATAATTTCCTGAAGATTCTTTAGGTGAGAGTTCAGTGAAAGGTTAATAAAAAGCTTGGGTGTTGCTGTGATGTGATAAATGTGTGGCTGAAGGAGGCCTGGATCACTTGGAAGCCCAAAGGGTTAAATCAGAGAGGTGAGTAAATAAACCCCTGTTTCCCCTCTCACATTTTAGTCTGTCTCTTATAATCTCATCCTGCAGGCACACGACGCCTGACCGGCCAATGCAGGGAAGTCATGTTGTGGGTGAATGATGGCAACGGGACAAGTTTGCACTCAGCAAACCGTGGATGACGGCTGCATTTACACGTTTTTGGTTTTTTTTTTTTTTTTTTTTAATAAAACGGGTCTTTGAGGACACGGTGGCAGCTGACATAACAGCAAACACTGTAAACGAGTGATGTAGAATCACCCTCTCTCCCTGTAGATGAATTTTGAAGCCAAGGCGAGCCGACGCCTTTCACGAAAAGCACAGAGGCAGAACACAGTGCATGAAATTATCTCACAATGAGCTGAAAATGAAACTGTGATTGGAAGCGAAAGCTGGGCCAGAAGAAGAAAAAACAAAAACAAAAACAAAAACAAAATAACAAATGACTGAAATTCATCTGTAAGGGCAGAGTTTCATTACAAAGCCATTACACGGGGCGGATTATCAGTTCTGAAGCGTCTTTGGTCTTTGGCTGCACGTTACCCCCGCGGTTAGAAATGAGCCCAGATCAGACATGCAATCTGTCCTCTGCTGCTTCTCCAACAAAACAGCAGGTCAGTTTCTTGCACTCATTACTCACGATCTCAACACACTGCTGAGAAAAATCACACCACTCCTCCAAGTGTTGAAAGGCCTCCACGAAGACAAAAATAAAGGAGGAAATGAGAAAACGTGGATGTGTGCGTAGAATTGGAGTGTGTTTGTCTGGGGCTGCACGCTTATTTCAGTTGGCCCAGTTTTTTTTTTTTTTTTGCCTTCTTCCCAAACATGTGTTTGACATTTGCATGCTAGAATGACTATACCTCCTGCTGTGACGGAAATTTCTCAAGTGTCATGCCATGTTTCAAAGGCTTTCATCAGCTGTTTGAGGGCTATACGAAACCGTGCAACCTACTGGACGATCACTGACATTTCAATCGGCGGCACGTGCGAAGGCGCGTACGGGGCAATCTATGACAAACCGTGTCATTGAGGAAAATGCGTTATTGTCAGTCGTGGTTAAGTTGAGCCCCTGAAAATACTAACAGCTGTAGGAAACACGCTAACAGGCAGTCTTGTGCATTGAAGCAAAGTGTGTCAATTCGGTCTGAATCACACACAAAATCTGAGTAACTGGAATCCAAAATCTTTATAATGTGGTTTAGTGCTGAGAGGAAACCTGGATCTGAGGATTAGAGGCCGACCAATATATCGACAGGCTGGTATTATGGGCTGATATGAGGGCAGAGATACATCGGCACGTACTGTATGAAGGCAGATATGCAAAAAAAAAAAAAAAAACTTGCCATAAGCCACAGCCATAAATGCAAGGCGAGCAACCCGTGCATGAGAAGCCAGCTAAAAGCTAAAAGTGTGTCTTCTTTCTACATATGTATATGTGTGTGTGAGAGTGTCACATGCATCTGTTTCTGCTTATGTGCATTCATGTCCTGACAAAGACGTATTTGTACAAATATGTGTGCACAACTTACATCATGTCTGTGTTGGAATTTCCTGATGTTGCAGCATTTTTTTTTTTTTTTTTTTAGGCTTGTCAAACCTATAATCTGTTTTGTCTGCTCACTGTTTGCAGAGCAGTCCCGGTCAGGTTGCCACACAACAACTGACTGGCTCGTATCCCAACAGCTGCTCCCCTTCAGCCAGTCCATTAGTTATTACAGTCTTTTCCTGCTCATTTTTCAGCTGTGAGTACAGGCAGCAACATAAAATCCATTATGATGTTCGCACAGTTCAGACACATTTTTTTTTTCTCCTGAAATATCCGTCCATCTTAGTGTCATCATATGTAAACTCATTGAGCAGTATTGTGATTTTGTTTTTCATTTTAAAAAGGTCCCATGTTGTAAAAAGTAAGATGTCCATGTGTTTTTTGATTATACAGCTGGTCTACGTTCTATATTAATACTGTCAAAGTATCAAAGAGCTCAGTCCACAGAGAAAAGTATTCAGAGACTGATCCTTTAAACGACCCGTCAGGACTTCTGTAACTTTCTGATGTCACAATTAAGCAGTCACTGTCTCTGTCATGCCTCAAGCCCAGCCCACCCAGACCCACCATCTAACCTTGCAGGATTTGGTTTACCTGAAATTATTTGCTATATTTTTATTCGATCACTCAGAAAAGTGTCAGCCAAGAGAGGTTCAGAGCCTCGTCTCTTCCGATTGGCTCACCGACCTGTTGTTACCACAGCTCCAGAGAGGAGACTGAGAGAGGAGATGTAAAACTACATCACAAACATATCTTCCTATGGATCAACACTTTAAAATAAATATATAAGGGACCTTTAAGGTGCCTGTCTTTAAATGAATCTGAAGGGCTGTGCGTTTGGCTGCAGAGCTCTCACTTCCTCCACAATGTGCCCTTCAGCTCGTCTTTTTACTTTCATTATTGTAGACGGACATACTGTTTTCCCAAAAGACGGAACCTTGTGATCACGTGACTATTTCATCATTGGCGATACAGAAACACAAAGTAAGCGATCATTAGCAGAAGATAAGTTGCATCAGTTCCACTCCTCACCGGACAAAAAAGGCAGAAGAAGAAACATATGTTTGAATCGGCCTGAAAACGCCGGTGTCTGCTGAAGTCATTTTGACATTTAAACAGCATTTTCAGATTTATCCGCCCTAGTACATCAGAGATGATCCCTGACACAAAGCTGCTGGGGGCGTGTGGTGACACAAGGGTTTAAGGCTTTGAAGCAGGTTGTGGTGATAAGGGCAAACTGGGGATCATGGGAGGAAACGGGATTTCCCGTGATGTGTCTGGGGCTGGGCTGATGAGCCTAGTACTTCCACATAGTTCTTATCACACACACAGGCACCTAAGCCCGCGTGTGCATGAGTGTGTGTGTGTGTTTGTGTGAAACTTGGGCACATGATGGTCCAGTACATGTCAGTGCGACAGAGAGCACTGCGAGAATGAATGGGATTAGACCAACATGAGTAATCCAGCTGGCCTGTGGGAGGGTGGTGTGCCACCACCCCTGTGCTGGAGGAGATAAGGACGTTGGGGAAGGAGGGTGTAAACCCCTGCACCATGCACCCATCTGAATTCAGTATTTTAAAGGGGAACTTAATGATTTTACACATAAAAGTCAGTTTTCTTGCTATGATGTAATCAAGGGTTGACTCTAGCTGCTGGCTTGGGGACCACTACAAGTATTACAAACTTGCATTATACACTCAGGGCACTGATTTTAAAAGATATGGGTATGAAAAGATGCTGTTAGTTGCATTGTGGGAAATGGAGTTTGGGGACTATGACCTTAAAATTTATGGAGGAATAAAACTCCACCTTCATTATTTCTACACAGAATGAATAGCTCGCCTCACATCTTAAAGCCCCCTTGTGTCTTATAGTTCACCGGGCTGTTTTAGAGGTGATCAATTCCCCTCTCTGTAATGTATTTCTAATGTACAACAGGGATGTTCCTCCTCTACATAGTGAAAGCAGCTGCACTGTCACTTACAACAAGCTAATGGTGTCAGGTCACAAGGTTTTTTTCACTTCAGATATATCACACAGTAAATCCAACTTAATGAATATGAAAAATAATGGAAATGAAAATCATTGTAATGTTCCATGTGTTTTCACTGACTAGTGCTTGCAGTTCTATATTTTGTTGTAAGACAGTATGTGTTGCGTTATTAATATGACCTACTGCACACCTGATCTGCAGGTTTTATAGCCTATATATTTTATCTTCTACCCATCTCCCTAGACTCCAACATAAGATAGATATATAAACAAGTACAAGCATACAATCATTTGCACATGCCCAAATACTGCACACATGCAGACTTTGAGTGGGGAATTCCATATAATAAAAAAATAAATAAAAAAACTCTAATTCAATACAGTAGATTTCTACTATATTTTTGATATTTCACTAAGCATCAAAATAATATTGACCAAGATGATTTTGACAGGGGAAAATAACATTCCCTAAAACATTTTCATATACACATGCCTGCAGCAGCCATTCATGCACAATTACACTCCAAATTCTTGCCTTCAAAGCGCCTCCAGAGTGCAAAGCTTATTGGTGTATTTTTTCATACGCAAGTGGACAATTTCCCCCTGCGCTGTAAGTCCTGCGCCGCCGTCTTCAGAGAAGTTGTGTTTCTGGAAGACGAATCCTACAGCGACCCACTGGTGCTTTATATTCCAGCTGGCTGCAGCTGAGTACAGAGATACACATGATCTTTTTTTTTTTTTTTTTTCTCCCCTTCAACGCTGCCAATATTCCCTTCTCTCTAAAACCCTTATCACACACCACAATGTTTACCCAGTGGGAGAGATGCATGTAGCCGGGGCTACCTTTATATTCACCTCATAGAAAGTCAAGTGGGAGGTATTCATAGCCACTTCAGGGAACGGATAAGCCGGGAACTTTGGCATCCAAAACATGAAGGAATTTTAGAAGAATAAAGCTTTTATTCAAAAGCATATCTTAACGCTGCAACAATACAGCTTTTGGTTTTGTATACATAGGGGGCAACGTTGTAAATACCGCTTTTCCTCTCACATGTTTTGACATGATACAAAAACTCATTTTATTACTTATATTTATACGCTGTATAGAAAGTACTTTTGTCGAACATGAATCCTTTAGGTAAAACAAGGGCTGAGTGAGAGAAAAAAAAAGAAAAGAGAACAGGAGGAACAGAAAAGGAAAAAGAAACTTGAGATAGTTCAGCGTGATAGATGTCTTTAGTCGAGCGGTGACAGAAGTGCAGTGGCCACTACACCTAGAGGGCTCGTCTGGTTGGCCGGCAGGATGTTTCCATGGGAGCAGTGAAAGTGACAACTGAACAAAGGGCTTCCATTACAGGCCCTGTCCCCTTCGCTCTGCTACTATTAAGACCCTGTCTGTGGGACGCTGCTGACAGATGAAGAGGAACACTAGGCAACAGGGACCAATCTAAACTACTGGGGCAGATTCCATTCACTGCTGCACCTAAATGTCCAAATAATATCACAAGCAAAAATAGGCTCAGTATGGGTAATATGGTTTTTATTTTTTTTAATTTAAACCGGAATTTATCGCCTGTTTTTTTTAGCAGTAGAACAGTTTTTACTCAGACATATGGCCCCACTTTATTAGATAGGTTTGTAATTTTAGAGACTATTATAATCTTCAGATGCTTATGCTTAATAGCACTGAACTTTAAAATAAAAATGTTCAGATTAAAATCTCAAACGGGGTTGCTCAAAAATGCAGAAGAGCATCTTCTCAATCAATACTAACACGTACACATTCACAAATCCCAAATCCCCAACACTCGCTAAATTGGAAGCTCTTTCATTGGAACTTAATTATCATGAATCATGCTGTATTACTCAGCGGAGAACATAATCATAATCCTTCAGACTTTAATGACTTTGCAGAAGAGGGAGGATTTTAGCAACGTGGAGCTGAAACAATCATTGGTGAGGAAAAAAAAAGAAAAAGGAAATGCCGACAATTGCGCGAGCGAGAGCGATGCTAACTACGGTCTCACGAAGAGCTGACATCAGGTCATGAGCACGCAATCGTCATCAGCACCTGATTGTGCAACAACTTAAAAGACTGTGGTTCGATTTTTAAATGTTCAATAAACAGATATCGTGGCCGAACTAGAGCACAATCAAGAGTGGGGGAAAGAAAGTGGAGGGAGTGTTTCAGCCATTAATGGTCTGTAATTACACAATAAAGAACAAAGATAATTTTAAATAGCCAATAGCATCTAAGTCTTGCCTAAATTAGCTTTAGACACAATAAACTGGAGTTAATTAACATTCTATATGGACACAAACATGTTTGAATCGACCCGTTGTTTGCAGCAAATGCAATGAAAGAAAAAAAAAACAGATTGAATATGAAAACTGCCTTAAAGCTGCAGAAGGCTTTAGTCAGCCTCACATATCCACACAAATAATCTTCTTTACCTCTCCTTTACATTATTCATGAGATCTGAGGGTCCAAAACAATACAACGTGTCTGCCTCGTGGCGTCTCTCCTGCCTCTGCATTTTGCATACGGCTCCGAGTAGTGTGTGCATCCATAGACCAGAGAGGCTACATCCAAACTAATACACATCACTTTTGCTATGTTTACGCCTGGTGTCCACACTGCTCCAGAGTTTTTGAGCCCTTTAAACAGAGACTTTTGGAAACGCTCCAGGATTGCGTTTTTTAGTCTGGACGGACAGAAACGGAGACCCTCGGAAAGGATGACTCTCTGGTTCTCACATAGTCACGACTCCCAGTGGTGAATGCGACACGGATAACGAATTAAAAGCGTTGCTGACTTTTTTGTCTTTGCTAGCAGCTACTGTGCAGTTAAATTCTGCATTTTATAATGCTATAACTTCCTTTGCTGTTCCTCCTTCGTAGCCTTTTCCGCAACTAACCCAGTGTACGTGAATGGTCGTGCGATATGCGTTTTCAGGTGTGTCAGTATAACCACATAGGTTACATGCACCTTCACTCTACAACCATCGAGGTAAGTGTTATATTTGTGGAAAAAAAAAAAAAAGCCCTGTACATACCGATTGTGACAGGATCAACACAAATTGTCTACATGCGTGAAGGACGTGTTAATCACAGCCAGCACCAGCAACAAGGGGTTTAGAGTCGGGCTCTGATTGAGCCTCTGGGAACATGAAGTGAGTAAGTGACATATCCTACCTGCTTGGGAGCTTTAACTAACTGAGCATTATAGATACACAAACTAAAGTGCCAAAATAGGGGAAGTAAATGAGAGCGTGTAACACCTTTACACTATAAGGTCACATCTGCACATGGGGACATAAAAGGAAAAAGAAACATCTGTTGAAGTGACCAATTCTTTTGAAAAAGTCGGTTATTTATCAGTGAAAATGAATAAAAACCCTTAAAGAAATACATAGATTATAAAATTATAGAGGTGCAAGAAGCCTTGGGAGCAGGTGTTTCTATAAAACCCAACTCTATGAGTCATTTTAAACTCAAACTAAAGTTTGCCGTGTCTCCATGGCTTGTTAACAGGGACGTAAAATTGTCAAACAAAAGCAAATGTCGGACTTCAAACCATGTCCAACTGGGGATGTGTCATCACTGCAGCCGTTTTGAGCACACAGAAGATTTATTTGTCACATAAATGCTTAGCCAAACAATCTTAACTCATTGCAGTTACTGCATGTTAAGGTTTGGTTCAAGCTTGTTACGCACTGTATTGATTATGCTTATGTTTATCAAAGGCTCAAGGGAATGAATCACCACTTGAAGTAGGCTTTTCTGATGCATGTGTGTGGGCTGTGTAGTCCACACAGTACATGTGCGAACAGTGACAAAGTAAGCGTGTTACCATCTGTGCCTACAGGGCATGTTCACATGTTGTGTGTTACAAGCGTGCATGCGGATAAATGGATGTACAAATGGATCTAAATTCGGTCGTGTCAATTTAGCGAGCAAGTAAAACAAACATGCTTTGTCTTGGTGACATCTGTGCAAAGACTTTCTGGTAATTTACAGGTTTTTCTAAGTACACAGTGACACAGGTTGGTACCAGCACCAGACAGTGAGTCAAGACTCTGCAGCACAGGGGAGGAGGAGGAGGAAGAGGAGGAGGAGGAGGAGGAAGAGCAGGAGCAGGAGGCACATCGTTCCTACCAGTCTAACACGTGCCTGGCAGAGAGGCGCGGAAGTTGGAAAGTGTGAAATGAGCCGGAGGTGTGAGGGGGAGGAGGGCGGAACACCAAGTCTGACTTTATCTATCAGATTGATGGAGTGGTGTGACATATTATGGACACAGTATGCATGTCTTAAAGGCAATTCTCTGACTTTACTGGCCTCTGATGATGCACCAGTGATGGCATCTACTGTATGTATTCCTGCTTCCCTGTTTCACCTCTGGAAAGTTGCTCAGTCTAAATGTGTCACTTAAATGAATAAAATGTTATGATATAGTTTTTGATGCTAGTGTCTTGGATATCTATAAATGCCAAAAGATTATTTAAATAGCAGAGCATCGAATCAAATTTGCAATTAATATTTGATCTACTTTATTTGGTTTTTTACACATTAGAATAAAATGTTTCATTTCAAAAACAGCAGGATTTGAATTGATTTCTCCCCGATGCACTAAAAGGTCGCTTTGTTTTCAGCTGCGAGAGCACACTGATCACCTCAGCTTCCTGTAAATGACATCCTCCTGTGACACAGGGGGCTCAAACAGTGCTGCTGTTAATAAGGAATTATGAGAAAAATTGTAATGAGCAACTCATTAGTCACTAGAATCCATAAAAGGGTGAATTTAACTGCACTATGCATTTTCAGAATTTGTTTTTTTCGCAAATTCTGTATCCTGAATTTTACAAATGTATATATTAATATTTATAAAATCAAAAATAACAATCAATCCAATCAAATGTTTACACAAATGAATAAAAAACTGAAATGAAAATAATGACTGTTCTCCCTTTTTGTATGGAGGGGTGGGGGTGGGGTTGCTGTGCAGGGTGACGGAGAGGTTACGGGAGAGCTCCACATTACCTGAGGTACTGAACTGTCAAACTGAGCCTCACACACATGACGTACGTCAACAACACCATGGGGTGGGGCATCGCTGCGGTCATATTATAAAGACTGTACAAGCAGCTGACATAAAAAAAAAACAGTCACTTCAGTCTTTGAGCTGTTTCGGTGCTTTACAAGTCTGAGATATGGAGGATTTCAGACGACTGTACACGATCATGCACGTACTGAAAAGAGTGAAATAGGTGCAAAACAATTAGATTAACTTAAATAAAAGAATAATTGGACAAATAAAATTGTTACAGTTAATAAAAATGAGTTTCACAGCATACACAGTTTGTTTACATCCTGTTTAAGGTGGAATAATGCATAAATGCAAGGAAGTAATGTAACAATGGGGTGTTTTGTTTTTCTCCCTTTCCTGCTGAAATAGTGTGAATGCAGCACGGAGTACAAAGTGAAGGGAGCAGTGGGTGCAGGGAATATGTGTTGCTATCGTGCATTACCAAAGTGCATTAAGTTGGAAAAGAAAATAGTACAAAGGATTGCATGAGTTGGGCGTGGGGGGTGGGGTGGGGTGGGGGTTGCAGTGTGTTTTGAAAGAGCTGGGTAAAGGCCGTTTGGATTACATGTTAAGAGGACACCTTTGGGTACAGAGTCGTCGTATGCACAGAGGGAGGCTGGCTGTGTGGGAGTGTATGTTAAAAGGTGGGAGGAGGTGTGATTCCTGGGGATGATTATGTCAGTTCGTCTCTGACAGCCCAGAGCCCGACTTCAAAAGGACTCATCTCTTATTAATGTCCCCTCTGAAGGGAGACAATGCATTTGAGCTGCAGGGGGTGTGACCAAATACATTATACTGCCTGTGAGTGTTTGGCACATGTGTACGAATGAGTGTTTACGGCCGCATGTGCGCGAGCTCGTGTGCGTTCATTCCTCCGTGCACGTGTCTGTATGTGACAGATCAAAAGGGGGGCAAAAATGCAGAAAAAAATTAATTGGATCCTCTTTTGTGCTGCCACTCTATATGATGTCCTACACAACAGTAAGTGAAAGATCCCTCCTCCCGAGTTCATGAACCGTGAAAGACCGGCACATCAAACTGGGCGACAAGAGTGGAGAGGGTGTCATGTCAGATCGGATGGAGGGGAGGTTGGTGCCTGTTAACCTTTTAGGATGGCCAGATGCGTCCAACACTGGCAAGTCTGTGTGGCGTCGCCTTTTTCAAAGCTGCCCCCGAATCCCCCCCGACTCCCCACCTCTTCCTAACCTCTCCTCTTTAGTCCTTCCCCCTGCTTCTCGCTGACTATTTTCACATTCCCTGACTCTGAAAACACTGTTAACAGCCCGTGCCACACTGAGGGAGTGAGGAAAATGTGTGCACTGTATGTGTGATGTGGTTGGAGCTCCGGGCTACGCCAACCAAACCGCGCTCGTCAGCCAATGTGAACAGACACCAAAAAAAGAATAATGCATGCTGATGAGGGGGGTGCAGAGGGATTGGGCTGAGGCTTGAAAGTTAGGTGGCCACCATTGTACACATTGTACAGCTCCAAACTGGTGAATAATTCCTTCTCATGAGGCTGGTTAATGTGTCTCCCGGTGCCAGTATGTCACACAGGAACACAGTGGCATTTTGTTGTTGCCACAGCTGGGCTTAGATCTCTATCCCGCTAAACAAACAGATACACAAATAGCTGCAATTCATTAGAATGTAAATCTTGCGCAAATCTGAATAATGATTCAAGTGATAACTTTATTTTACATTATATTGAAATAGTGCAAAAGAATCAAATTTGCTGCCTTATGGCTTTGTTATAGCTAACTGTGGATCAGTTCACTGTCGCACCAAGAGCTGAAGCTGTGTTGTCGGCGCAACATGAAAGAGTAGAATATAAGATGAAAGACAAAAACAAAGTCCAGTTGAAAATGGCAGAAAATTCTCAACGTTCAATTTGAAAACAGCTACATTAGCATGCTGGGCCATGCGAGCAAAGTGGTACTAGCCATCACAGAAGCACTCACTAAATCTGGGTTTGCGCCATGTGTTACCGTTCTTTCAAGTCATTACTTTTAGCCATTCTGATGTTTTTGATGACAAAACTAATTCATATGAAACAGTAAGAAACTACAGTTTGCTACATTTAAAAAAAAAAAATGCTTATATCAAAAGTAATGCTACATAGCTAAAAAAGTTTTTGCAAGCAAAATACTCTTGGTTGCTTCATAATGGATGCAAATCAATCCTTCAACAAAGACGCTATTGTCCAAAGCGACGTACAAAACAAGTAAGCCAAAGTACATCTAGGAGAAGTGGCACAAGCAGGTGAATCGAGTAACATATCCTGTATGTGTCTAGCAGAAGGCTCAGAGAAGGCCCATAAACCTGAATGAGAGAATTCAGGATGGTGCTCTGCTAGTGGCTATTCTGTAAGCGACCATTAGTGACTTGAACTTATTGTGCGCAGCGACAGGGGGGAGCAAGCGGGGATTGATGAAAAGTGGAGCGGCATCTTTAGCTGATTGAAGACCAGACGTGCTGTTGCATTTTTGCACCAATTGCGGTGAGGTTTTATCGTGCACGCTGGCGTCCCTGCCAGAGGGGCGTTACAGCAGTCAGAGGTCAGATAGGACCTGATCGTCCTCTGATAGTGCATAGCGACATGACAGATATGCTCAGTTGAAATTTAGCTTATTGACAGTCACAACGACCACAGCTAAAGCAGATTTTGTTGACGAGAGTGAGAAGGATCTGAGCTGGACACTAATATTAAAAGGCTTTGATCACCAGGAGTTCAGTCACAGAGATTTGTCAAAGATCTCAAACGTGTTTCCCAGATGTAATTATGACTATTTTTGCTTTGAATGGTAATTACAGTAACTTCCATGTAGTGTGAGTGTGGCATTAGCTATGGCAAGCCCTGCTAGCTAAGCTAACGTACATCCTCAGTGAAGCTGCCAGTGGTATACCAGCTTTAAAAGGCACCTACCAGTGGGTGGTACATCTGACAGTGGGAAGTGTTATGTCATTTGTACCGGCAGAACTGCGGTGGTATACCAATACCTGCTGGCTTATGACTTATTAAGGTTTTTATAATGGCATTTTTACTGTAAATATTATGAATTCATTTTTGCACAGGGGAAAAACGTTATTTTGCTCATGCTAAAACATACATGGATTATTTAATTTCTCCAGCTCTTACAGAATATAGCTTTTTTTTTGCCGTTTTACTTAATTAAATTGTCAAAATAACTGGCAGAATGCATAAAAGAATGAAAATAATCCACCGTATCCAGAAACCCTTTTCCATTTTGCTGCTGAAAAAGCGCACAACATCTATCTGCCACACTGTATTTGATCCCTGTTAGCTGTGGAGCTCAGAGGAGCGGTGGTGTTGTATCAAGGGAGTGTTTTTAGATGGAGACTGCCAGGTTAAGCAGAGTGTGGTTAGATAAGTGCAGGAATCTGAGGATTCATACAGCTTTTGTGGTCGCAAAGCAAACACTCACTATGGTTTGGAGGGAGCTCACTAAACAGGATGTGGGTAGCGTTTCCTTTTTAACTTTTGTCACTTCTGTGTATGTATGTGTGTGCGCGCACATGTGTGCGTGACAGACTGCTTGCGAATTTCCATATGAGTGTGTGTGTTCTCTTTGAATGTTTGAGTCTGAGGGAAGAAAACATGTCTCAGATTCACCACAGTCTGACTGTCAATCTCAGATGGGTGGGGCAAGCTACAGTAAAAAAAAAAAAAAAAAAAATGATGTACATTATGTTTCCTAAGGATAACATTTATATTTTAACCAAAATTATAGAAAAATGCTTCTGGGCATGTCAGAGAGATACAAATCTTCTGGAAATGATAAGTATATATGAACCACTCATGGACTCCACCCAAAATGAAAACACATTTCAGAAAGAAATAAACAGCCAAAAATGTTAGATATAACAGGAAAATCTGATGCTCTACTGCGCCTGTCTTTATTTTTTGATCCAAAAGTCAACGTGGGTATTTTGGGTTTAGCTTAATTTGCTCTTTAACAATATGTCCACTGTCAGTTGACTACAATCCCCCCAGTTGTCACTGCATGGGCATAAAAGGCCTTGGGCAGTTACTAAGCTGTGTCACGGAACACACTGGAGCAAATGTCTGAGCAGATACAAAAGGTCCAAGGCATTAACACATGCAATACAAACATGAAAATCAATTCTCCATACACTCTGAGCTCCTATTCGCTCTGTATATGATCAATAAACGCTGTATAATGCATCACGCAGTGAATGCTGGGTGCTTCGGCGTACAATACCCACAACAGCGAGCTGCTTTAGACGATCCTAAACATGCACTCCTGACAAACTGAGGCGCTCAACTGGAGGCAATCAAGTATTTCTTAATAGCAACTTTAACACTTGGTCTACATACTGAAGTCTAACCCAGGTTTCTTCAATGGTCTGAAAGGCAGACTCATTACCTTAGCTTATAAAACGTGGACTACAAACACTGCAAGTTACTTTCCCCCTATAATATATAGCTAAATGAAAAAATGATATATGACATGATGCTGAAATACCAGTAAAGAGGCTTTCACATGTGTGTGTGCATTGGTTAACCAGCCAGCATTTTACAGTGGATCTCAGACCGGTTCTCTAGTCTGGACCACACCCAAGTTGAGAAACAGCTTTCACACTTCACCAAACCTCTTGAACTTTCTGTTCTTGGGACTGAGGGAAAAAAAAAAAAAAACCTCCCCACAACTGGAGTGTGTGATCATTGGATTCAAACCAATGATCTTCCTGAAACAACCTTGCCTCTTGAGCCTTTACAATATCACCAACCCTGTAACGGTTTCTCAGTGTCAGTATGCTCCCTCAGATGCAGAGGCAGATGCTGTATTTCCAGTCAGGGCCTGTCAGGCTGCCGTTCCTGCTGCTGCTGCTGATTCTGCCAGACACGTGTTCTAGCCAACTGCCTCACTTACCGTAATGAAAAACAAACAACACCGCTTTGCACTAGAGGGACCACGCGTTGACGAGTCTGAATTTGGCAATTTGCAGAAATGCATAGCAGAGAGTGACAGGGACACAACAAAGTGAGTTGTTTTCTGTGATTGGTTTGAAGAGGGTGAAAGCTCATAATGCGGTCCCTGCAGTGATGTACAGCACAAAACAGAAGTGATGTAAAAGTGTTAAACAGCCGTTTCTTCCCATTATCCCTCTTTTCCAAACAAAACAAGAGCAAGGTTAAGCCTTGGAAATAAAAAAAATAAAAAAAAACCCACAGTCGTCACTGTTGTGAAGATGTGTGATGGGGTGTGTAATAAAAGTCTAGGCCACAGGACCTCACTGAAAGAGGTCTGAACCTCTTCCATCCCCTCACGGCAGTTGGAAGCATTTCTAGGGAGGAATCCCTTTATTCGACATGCAGACATCTGGAGGGAGAGAGAAGCCCCGAACGAGTGACACATCACAGCCTCAGACAGCTCACTGTGTCAGCTGGAACAGACAGAGCCTCATTATGGGTCTCCATTCAGCATGTCTCACCGGGGACAGCATGGAGGAGACTATAAGGGGGGAGGGGAGAGAGGATATAGAAAAAAAAGGGGGATCCAACATCAGAAAAAAAAGAAAAAAAAGAAAAAAAAAAGATGCAGACAGAGGAATCCTTGGTGGATCAGACAATGATAAAAGGGTGGTGCAAAAATCAGCTAGAAGAGGGAAGCCTTCTGCTTGGTAGAGGAATTCTTCTGCTGAATCTACTGTTAACACCATAAATGGACTGCACTTATATATAGCAGGTCTTTAGTCTTATCAATCACTTTAAGCGCTTTACAAGCCACATTCACACACATTCATAGCGCACATCTTCTATTCATACTGTCTTCTTCCATGCATCTATCACACACGCATGCACACACACACACACACACACACACACACACACACACACACACACACACACTCAATTCAGGGTTCAGTATCTCGCCCAAGGACACTTCCACATGCGTACTCAAGGAGCCAGGAGTCGAACCACCAACCTTTCGGATAAGTGGACGACCCACTCTACCGCCTGAGCTGCCCCCAATCAAGACATCACATACGGACACTGGGTCAAGACCCCTTGGCGTCACTATTTAACGCACCGGGTGCCCCTTTAGCATGATCTTTCAACATGCAGGGTAGATTGATGGACTTCCATTGTTCTCTGCAGCAAATAAAAGTTGAAGAATAAGTAAAGGGGACCACAGCCCGTTGTCTGTTGATCGACGAAACCTTATTACCCCAGGTTTATGGGTTTGACTACAGTGTTAACTTTTTTTTTTTGTATTTAAGCCACACCTTAATCTTTCCCTAACATTAACCCCAACATAACCAAAACCACCAGTCTTCCCCTGACCTTAACTAAAGCTCTTTTGTTGACTAAACCTAACACAGATCCGGTCTCTCTCTAAACCCCCGGTCCCCGGTGTGACAGTCGTGCGCCTGTCATCCAACCCCCCAACCACCTCCTGGAAACTCCTCTGCCTTCAATAAATGTAGCGCTTCATTCATTCAAATTATATGTTTCCTCTACACGTTGGAAAATTACGCTAAAAAGGGAATCCAGTGTGTTAAAAAGTGACGCCGAGGAGTCCTGACCAAGCAGAGAAACCCAACAACTCCTCAAACCTGAACAACAAACTATGTGACGTTGTACTTTGACTCAAAAGATGATGTTGTGGTTTGCCACCCCTATGATTCAAAGTCTGTCTACATGTGCTGAGGAGTTAAAGGTAGTTCAGCATATCCAATTTTGTGTCTCCAGAGGGAGCTGCATGACATCTGACAAATTCAAGTGACGTAACTTCACCGTTAGTTGGGTTTGTCAATAATTATACCTCATTGTTTTCATTTCAAACACATGCGCACACAAGCTCATGCCAGGAATGTAACAATAAAAGGAAGTTTCAAAACATGTAAGAAGGCTTTTTAAGTGCACATGCACACAATGTGTTCTACTGGGAAGCTCTGAATCTAGGCGTCTGTCATTTGTTACAATGCAAACCCACAGACTGCCCCGAACTTCAAGCATGCACACCTTTTATTATCATGAAATAATCATGAAGCCAAAAACTGGAAAAGACCTCCAGTGAGGCGGGTGGCTGTCAACCTGGTGGTCAGGACCCCAGAGGAGCTCTCAATTATTTACACCGCACTTTTGGTACGAGAGGGTGGAACAAGCAAACTTCTTCTCCCCAAACTCATAATAAAGTGTCCGGCTGCTGGCGGATGGACTTGAGGTTTGTTTTCTCTGAACACTTGCTCCCTTCTCGTGGGACGTCATGAGAGTGAAAGTCTCTTTGCGGGACCTTCGCTGTCGTGCTCGGTCTCATCCTCTCTCTCTCTCCTCTCTCTCTTTCACATGGAACATGCAGGAAACTCTCCCTCAGTGGCACAGTGGCGCTCTGTTATCCCTTCAGCCTGATCACACCCGAAAAAAGGAGAAGATTTTTTTTTTTTTTTTCTCCTCACTTTCAATCTTGAAGTTCTGCGCCTTGACAGAAATGCGAACAGAAAGACAGGTTCACAGCCCAGTGGCCGGCTTTTGTCTTTTCTCCTGCGCTGACGCCGGGGGGATTTTTTTTTTTAAACAGCGCTTTCAAACCAGGGAAATCCATTAAGTTGTCAGCTGTCGCAAAGTGCTGGTATAGTGCCGTCCACATCTTACCTGTCTAATTTTATTGCTAAATCATGCTCTTTTCCATAAAGCCAGTGCTATTAGGGAGCATGAGAAAGGCTTTAAAAATCGCTACTGCTCTATAAGGCCATCTTCGCAAACTCCTGCCTGTGCCATGTACCATTTAAGGGCGAGAATGAGGTGCACACATCTTAATAATGTAAGACAATCTGCAGCGGGGCCATGACAAAAAAAAAAAAAAAAGGAGCCAGCTTCATCTCCCTCCTTCTTCTTCACCCTGGTTAGAAAGCCATCTCATAAAATAAACATTATTTTGTTGGTGTATTGTGTTGATTTGACATACTTAACATATAGTTTATGCATGTAAGGGACGGTATCTTACACGTTTCTCTTGTCGTCTCCTCTTTCACATACATATTGGTACATAGGAATGAACACACACACATACACACACACACGCACCTGCTCACCACTAGCAGAACACGTCACTCAGAATCTTTCTCAAAATCCAAAATAATAAAGCGAAGGTGCTCGCGAACTCAGAACAATATCGAGGCAATATCCTGCACTTCATCTTCGCCACCTTAATGGTGTTACTCGGTGTCAGGAATGTCATCGGGCGGGTCGCTCTCGCACGTCCAGCGATTCAGTTTGACAGCTGGTTTTATTATTGACGTGATGGCTTATCCCTTTGAGGACGGCGCTGACCTGTCTGTCACTTAGACGGTAACCCAAATCACAACAGCCTAGAGTGGACAGGACAGCTACGTACATATATATATATATATATATATACACACACACAGACATGGAGCTCATACGCCAGCACAAAAGTTGCCAAAAAAATAAGCCCACAAATTCACACATTGACAGTAAAAATGGCTTTGACAGAGGAATGTACAAACACATATGTGCATGTGTGCACACCCACACTCCTGAACACAAACAGAAACAGACAGTGACACCCTCAATAACCCTGAATCTGGGGGATGTGGAGGAATCTGACAAGCAGTCCTGTCATCTACAGAGGGGGGGTTGGGGGCTACTTGGATCCAAGGCTATTACCAGTCTTTTCATTCAATCTCTAGAGAAAACCGCAACATCACAACAAGCACGCACCTACCTTTTATCTATCCGGCCTCACATCAGAGCAGGTCCTTCTAAAATGGGTTTGTTTGTGTCACTGTGTACGCTCACTTACATGTATGAATGTGTGTGTTTCTGCACAAAGTGTAGGCGGTGTTCTATCTAAACTTCCCTAATCCAATGTGCATATCATCGCTGCAGGGAAGGGGTCGCCTCTTAAAGCATTTAGGATGATGTAATCTGGCCATGAGGCCGCTGACATGACACCAACGGACAGATCTGGCAACCGCAGCCATCGTTAGCTGAGCACAAAGCAGCCCAGACGCACTATCCGAGAGCTCCAAAACCACTGCTAAAACAAGAGTGGAACGAGAGGGGATGAAGGAAACCACAGAAGACCACGGAGAGGTCAACAAGGTACAGTAATAGTTCTCCGCAGAGACGGAGTCTGGATTTAGAATTTGAGCCTGATTTGATGTAATCCTACAAAAATTTGACTCAGCGACTGCTAATGGAATTTAGTGAGTCTACATCAGATTAAAAATACTTTCATGTGATTATTTGAGGAAACTGGTACAGTATAAGTTCACTTCCACTCATCATTACAAATCCAAATACATTCATGTAAAACATGCAAAGTATCTTTTGACTGCAGCAAATACAGGAGGCACTTACATTTACGCACTCTACCAGGTGAGCCACCGGGGCGCCCCAATAGTGGTAATATTTAATTAAAGATACATTAATGGATTCTTTTGGCCAATTGGGGGCAAAAGAACTCCAAAACAAGCTGACTGACACAACTTTTATATTTCTTCTGACTTAAATGTTGGCAAACAATTCACATCCAGCTAAGAATGACCAACATAAGTGTTCGTTTTGAATTGTGTTTTGTCCTCCTGATTAAAAAAAAAATCCAATATTCTAAATGAATGTTTGGCTCTTTAGCTGCAGTATCACTTAGCTGAACATATCTTGGATAGGGAAGGACAAGTTGTTTGAAGTAGAGAAACCATCTCACAAAAGAGGACATCACTCATCCTTCACCTGCAATATATCGTTTCATCCCTTTCCAGGAGATGTAACAACCATTCACACTTGGCCTCATGTGACTCCAACACCTTCAAACTCTGTCATTACAACAGTGAGGAGCATTAACGAACCAAGTAACATCAATGGCCCTCACATCAACCTCACAGAGGTTAAACACCTGGGACTTTCCACAAGTGAGTCAGAACTGAAAAAGCCTCTTGGATGATAAGTGAAACGTCAACAACCAAGTCCTATTGCCCTCGGTTCAAACTCTTCTTGGCTAACCATGACCTGGATGACTGAGAACCCTCACAGACGTATTGCAAACAGTGGGTTTATCAGAGCTTATTTTGATGAAAGTGCTGTTGGCTGTGGTTGGAAAATGGAAATGTTGAAGAGACCAGTGCCAGTGAACCGTGCAGTAAATGTGCTAATTATGTGAAGCTAAAACAATGAGCTTAAAGACGACAAAAAGCTCAGTAGAGCTCCTGAGTTGGGTGTAATTGGGGTAGTTCTCTGAGAACTGTGATCACCCCTGTACACATTGTCATTGGATTTGTTGGTAATAAAAAAAACAAAACAAAACACTACAGGGTTGCCTACAAGTATGGCGACTGGTTGGTTGATATCTCGATAACTACTGGCCAGATTGCCCTGAAATTTGATATAGGTATTCAGGTTATTCTACAGTGTCCATTGGGGCATGAATATAATTGGTTGAATATGCAACAATGTCCATATTGTCTCCTATGTTCCAATAAGCTTAGTGGAGTATTTGCAGGCTAACAAGGTACTACCTATTCTGCTCAAGTTCAGACATCTACCTTTGAGTCCCGTTGAAAAGACGCTGTTTCTCTTAAACTCTCAGCTAGACAACAGTCCCACGACCCTGCACCATCGCCACGGTCAAACACATCTCCCATGGGCAATAAGGCTTACAGTGAAGATGACCAAGGACACGGTGACAAAGCCAGTCACTGTGAAATGAATAATGCAAGAGCCACAAAAGAAGGTGCCTTATGTATTGGATGTGACAAGGAGGATGTTTTTGTGTATGCTGCTCCTCATTCAGCCAGACCTCACGATGTAAATGCACTCTCAGTAATGAGCAATAGTCGTCTCATCTCTAATGTGTCTTTCACTAAGTGAGAAAGCATGTTTAGCTTGACAAGAGCTACAGCACGAACCAATCAACATCTACGAAACAAAATATACTTTGTCTGTTTTGCAGCGAAATATCAGGGTAAAATACAATCAGCTGGTTCTGATGGGTGATTCGTGGGAAGTTTTCCTACAGTTTGTCACTGCATCACATGAAATGTACACTCCATATGCAGCAAAATGCTTAGTCATCAACTCTTTTCTTTGTCTGGAAAAAGTCCCTCCAGTGTCCCATCATCTCCAGCAACACATTAAGCCTCCAAGAGAAATGCCTTTGCCTTCTGAAAAGCATCTGTTACAAGCATTACCTTAGTGGAATAATGGGGTAATCTGTTTAATGTTTGAAGGAGCACAAACAAGGCTGAAAGGCAGGGACAGCTATTACGAGAATGTGTTTTCTCCTGTTATTGTCCCACGGGAGCACCCATAGATTCCCTCAGACACATAGTAAGAAAGGAAACCCGCAATCTTTTGTATATAAAAAAGGTTTAATTTAGTTACCTTTATGTTATCTTGAGTCAAAGGTGAACACTTGAGATGTTGTTTCATGCAGGACTCCTGCTCTGAATACTGATGAAGCAATGAAAGTGTTTGAATGGCTTATGTAGCTGCTATGGTCAAGGACATGATGACAATGCATGATTCTTTTTTTTTTATTTTTTTTATTTCATTTCATTAAATGGTACATTAGGCTAAATGTACCTGAGAGGAAGGGGGTAGGATCAGGATAGAAGGGGCTGGGGCTGCAGAGGAAATAGTGGAAGTGCCATAGGAGAACTGGCAGATGGGAGGAAACGGTAAAGCAATAATATAGAGTTTCCAGATCGCTGGGCTACAAGCCGCTTCAATTATTTTTTTTCTCATCCTATTTTCTCTCTCCTCCTCTCGCGCTGTCATATCTTCTTTCCCTCTCTTCACCAGGAAATATAAAAGCATTTGGTAGCTCTTGCTTGTTTTATTCCCTTTTGATAATGAAAGATGGTGCATCCTGATCGGGAAGAACCCACCCAGCCCAGGAAATGGGATTTGTCAAACAAGGCACGAGGCAGGACGGACATAACACAGGTAGACGTGTGGAAGCACACTGCCCTACATGTTTAGGCTCTGGGCTGTGCATGTAATACTTGCTTCCCCTATTGTTTATTCATTGCTTCCTGGACCTCACAGAGTATTGGAAAAGCCGCAGAGAGAGAGAAAAAGGGAGTGCAGGGGGAGATGATTGCTGTTTTTCAAGCTTGGTAACATTTCTGTTCCTTAGAGAAACATACAGCACAGAGCCAACTGCTGCAGGCAGGGCCCCCTCGCGCTGTTTTGAGTTTGCGCTTTAATAGGAGACAGTTGAGCGCTGGTGACGCTTTATAGTGGCCGGGGCGTTTGGAAACAACTTGTAAAAGGGGAAAGATTGATGGCTTTATACGGACTGTAATTGCAGAAACAAACAAAAACAGCCTCCTGCAGACACACACTCTAATTAAGACTATCCATAATACAGTATTTGTAACCATTGTGGTCACATGCACTCACATATGAAGGGTTTAGGGTATTGGGTTGTGATTTATCTGTCTTTACTCAGCACTTTACTCCCTTGTGTGTCGTTTCTTGTGCATGTTCCACTCTTAATGCCCTTGTTTAATCGCAGCCACCGAGAGCCAAAAACCCTGTTGACACAGTTGAACCGTTGCTGCAATAAGACTCATTTGTGCAGCAGGGTATAATGACCTATAGTTATGTTTTGTTGCTAGGCAACATCTAGCGGTCGCAGTGCGGTGACGTAGTATAAAGAGCGACAAAGTCCATGTCAGGAGGACAGGTTGGGGTGGATGGGCGGGTCATCAAAAAAACCAAGAATATGACATAGGAGAGCGGCGTTTGATTATCGGTGAGTCTATAATCAATGACCATTTGACCAAAGTTAACCACGTTGTTATTACTGTAACCACGACAACAAAGATTGATTAATGTTGAGGAAGGACTTTTATTTTAACCCAAATCACGATCTTTTCCTAAACCTAACCAAGTAGTTTTAGCACTTAAACCTAACAAACCCATGACTGTTATTATAGTAACCATGGCGACAAAGAGCCTGTAAGCTTGCCGCCTTAGGGCCGCTATTTCAGGAGACACTCCTGTGGGTTGTATTAGAGGGTTGGGGGGTTGCACAACATCTTCCACTCAACGCACTGTGTTTTACAACAGAACACGTGAACGTGACATGTAAAGTTATATCAAGCACAATCTGAAACAGTTTAAATGGTTTAAATGGTCACTGGTTGTCAAAAGCCCCTGTAGGTCAAGTCAGAGCATCCAGGGACGAAAAAACAGATATTTAACACTGACAGTTCCCAAGCTTGTTGTTGTTGTTTTCAACAAAACACCAATAAAGGGATTAAATGCAACACCGGGGTTTAAATCCAGCTTGGGGTATGCCCCCACCCACCCACCCTCCCTCACTCGCTCCTCGGCTCTGAAGGTGACAACTGGGCCTTTCCATGGTTGCTAAGGTCGAAATGAGAAACATGCTATTTTATTGCAGCTGTAATCTGTTGCAGACGAATAAGTCATTCATGGGGCCATTTTCTCTACTGTTCAATTTCTCCAAGCCATGAGCCACTTTATTAAAACAGCAAAGCACAGGGGTTCCGTTCAGATAAAACACAGAACTGCTCCTGTCTAAAAGCTCATCTGAATTACTTTTGATAGAGCACAAAAGCCCAGCAATTAACAGCTTTAGTGCTGTTATGAAATGTGACTTTTTGTGACCAACAGCTTGTGGAGATTATTCTAAATTACTCAAATTAAGTGATGCTAACACACACCTAAAAAAAAAAACAACTCTTGGCCATAAAAACGAACTTGTCTGAAAGCCATTAGAGCTTCTGTGAGCAGGTGATGAGCGCTGGGTGAAAGCTTCAGCATGCTTGACACCTTAACATGATTTAGTGTGAAATCAGTATCTGCACAAGGGCGAACGCGGTACTCTGAGCCAAGTTGTATATTCACTCCAAACAGGCCACTTCATCCAATGAGCAAAAGATGTTTCATTCAGATTTTTTTTTTCTTTCATTAGCAGTTTTTTTTTTTTTTTTTTTTTGAATGTGGTAGTAAGGTTTAGTAACAGTCAATGCAGCTGCCTAAACACCACAGGCAGCTTGAGGGCTTTTAAAAATGACTCAAAGATAGTTTACAGTGGCAGCTTTTGTTGTCTTTCTATTTATTGCTCTATTATAGTGAAATATTGTTCTTTAAGGATCACAGCAGAACAAGGCCAGAGTGCTTCACTGTGACATTCTCCTGGCTAGATATCAATACACATGCAGACACACAGATAAATTCTTCTTAGTCATACCTTGATGTTATAATAAAAGAAGAAAGTGCCTTCTGTTTAAAGTCTGATGCAGTGTGATATACAGCCCTCTCAGCTGCTTGCAACCCGTCTCCAACCCACTGGTGTGAACCCTGTGGAGCTAATGCCCGTGCCTGTGAATGGGCAAGGACTCGCTGTGAATCCTAAAGGGTGCATTAACAGCATCGCTGTGGAGTAGAGGGTTTGGAGAGGCTCGGCCCTAATTGGCAGGTCCGGGCGCTCAGCAGTGTACCCATAAAGCCCGGCGTCTTTCCTGAGGAAAAGGCTCATTCTGAGGCAGGCATGCAGGCAGGCTGCGGACAGGGCTGCGCGGCGAAGAAAACCGTCTCTGTTCCAACCTCACACGGCTCTTCCTCTGCGCCTCTGACTGCAAGCTTGGCAAACACACTCTCACACACACACACACACACACACACACACACACACACACACACACACATATATATATATACACACACACAGATGAACATATAACAGCTGTGTGCGTTTTGTGCATGTCAGCTAATGGGCTTATGAGCTACTGTGCTACTATATACATGAATGGCTGCTGTTTGAAACATTTGTGTGTGCAAGCATGTGTGTATGACGTATCTCCCAGCCTCCGTATGCGACAAAGCAGCAGACAGAGGGGGCTGTGTGTGCTTTTGTGTATGTGTGTGTGTGTGTGTGTGTTTGTGTGTCTAAAGTATTGATTTTATATACAGTTAATGTACTGGAGGAAGCTGTACCAGTGCGTGAACTTCCACAGGGGCTCTGTGCTGTATTGGAGAAGACGGACGTCTGTGCCTGTGTGTCACAGTCTCACAGACAAGTGATTATCAAACACAGCTAATCAGGACAGGAGGCGCCTGGCTCAGTGACTTTTAGACTAATTTTCTCATTTGTAACTTTTGAGACATAAACATTCTCCACTGTTTCGAGGGCTCGGTCTCTCCGCTGTGGAACTGCAGTATGTTCACAACTGCCTCTTCATTTGAAATGAATTGACAAACAAGACAAAGAGTCTACAACTTCTTACACCAGTGGACGCTGGGGGCCGTGCATATTTGCAAAAAATTTCACATGCATGCATTATTCAGTCTATCTACTTGAAAGCTCATGGTCGTGGTTGAAAGAAACAGTGGTGGACTCTTAATATGAGCAGGGATGTGAAACGAACTCTCCAGTGTTTAAATCAAACATGCCAAACGATATGCCAAACCACTCACACCAACCTCCTCCATTATGGGATCTGTGTCAGTATCAGTACTTCATCCTTTGCTTCTGAGAGTACTCCTCCACTGGGGGGGGGGGGGGGACGACTTATCAGGACTATCACAAAGACCATGGAAAAGGACCCAAATGCAGACGCTTTAAGAAGAAGGAAATTCAGTTCATTGATTTATTAGCGAAGCAAACGAAGGCTTATAAACAGATGAGGTACTTCAGGGGCAAAAGGCAGCAAGGCAGTTCCAAAAATAGGCAAACAATCCAAATTCAGAAACAGGCAAAAGTCTATACACGGGTAAAGAGGTAAACACGAAGAATCAAGTCATGAAACAAGCAGGAACTGAACAGGACAAAAGGACATTAAGGCAACTGAAGAGGTGCAACACAAGGGTATAAATACACAAGAAATTTAATCATCAACTGATGAGACACAGGTGAACCAAGACAGGAAGTGAAACCACAACAGTCTCATAGACGGTAATGTCAAACTAAAACAGGGCATCTGTCTGTCCTACTTCACACAGGACGTCGGCTGTGACATACATTTTTTGCGGCTTCGATGTGGACAGCGGTCCCCACTGAAACCATGACTGTACACGACTGTAGGCGCAAGTCATTTTCACACAACGACAAAGTTTTTCAAAAATGAACACAGTGTAGTGTCGACGTAGTTGTAGAGAGAAGGACAGTCATCATTTGCACAACCAAAAGATCTGTCTGGTACAGGGTTTATTCACAGTTGGACACAAATTCCACAGCATTTATCTCAATATTGTGGAGGATCTTTGACATTTTTTTTTTTTTTTTCTCTTTCAGATTAGCGCTCTCCCAGCCTCACTGTGGGACTCCCATGTCCATTAAGCATTAGCTCAGAGAGGAGCCCCGCTGCTGCTCAGACACAGGCAGAATAAAAAAAAAACAAAAAAAACAAACTCTGAACTCATCCTACCCCCTTAAAGCAGCGATGGCAGCTTTGGCAGTCAGAGAATCATGCCTAACGAAAGGGGTTGACCTCAACCTCAAGCTGTTTACCCTCGCCATCGGGGGAGCCCTCAGAAGAGGAGAGAGCAGCGACAGAGCAGAGCCTGCGAGAGGAGGAGGGCTCACGGGTCCAATGCCTGAAGAGTCTGCCATTAAAAATAAATGAAAAGTACACTGAGATACGCCACCTGTGGAGTGGAAAGTTTGCCCGGAAAACACAGTGAGCCATATTCTGTTTGAACAAATCAAACTGATCAAACAGTTTGCAGAGAAAAGGAGGGAGGGCAGAGGGAAGGGAGGCGAATGCTTGATGACGGGATTTATTCTCATGTGTGGAGATAACTTGCAGTGTTGCTGTGGAAAGACAGAGGCTTTGTTTCCTCCATCTAAATGCATTTTTTTTCGCATTTGCATAAAGAAACAAAACCTTTCAGCAAAAAATCTTTGAATCATGTGACAAGCAAATGCAGCCTATACTGTCTGCAATCATGGATTACAAAATAAAAGCCATCTTTTACAAGCTGTCACTTCACATCATTCGTCACTTCTGCAGAAAAGGAAATTATGCCTATAAAATGTTAATTGCATTTATGCACAGTACATGCCACCTGTCAATTACTATACTATCACTATTTCTGATAGTTCCACGACGCTGTCAAGGAACATTTGTCACCCCGACAATGTCACATAGACAAAGTTCAGTGTGTCTGAACTCAAACACATTCTGAGCTGTGAGCTATAGCAGGATTTCAGACCGCTGCCCGGAGGAAACTCAATCTGACCGGGCTAAAATAGTAATCACAATAATCATGACATCTGCCACCAAAGAGGATGAGGCCAAGGACAGAAGACAGAAAGAAGTGTGATGACCTCCGGCTCTAGCTTAGTTTATTCTGTGGGAAATGAAATCATTCCAGAGGCAATATATCCATGGCCCTCTAAACCATTACTCAGAGTAGTGCCCATCGCAGTGGGAGGATGACAGTATCTCCCTGCTTGGGAACTCGGGCTCAAACACAAAATATCCACCCAGAAAAAAAAGAGATTGGGGTATCAGAAATATTG
The DNA here is from genome assembly GCF_021018895.1 of Seriola aureovittata. Taxonomy (NCBI): domain Eukaryota; kingdom Metazoa; phylum Chordata; class Actinopteri; order Carangiformes; family Carangidae; genus Seriola; species Seriola aureovittata. Next base: position 6,623,882 of record NC_079381.1, read on the forward strand.
AGTTCATTGTAAAAAAGACTGGATTTTGCTTTTTTTTTTTTATGAAAGAATAACTGTGTGAATTGATATGATACTCCATTCATCTGAAACGCAAATTTTTTGATTTCACACGTCAGAAGTTAAGTATATGAATAATATACACACACATGCATATTTATATAAAGCTAATATATTAGTTCACATTGGTTTTTAACAAACAACAGAACTTTAGAGGATCGATTCACCGGAGAAATGTTGCAAGAGTAGATGCAAACATGGCTAATTTTAGCAGCTGTAGCAGAGTACGTACCGTAAAGGCTTAGTGTCCAAACTGCAGCCGCCCAGGTTCAAATCCAACCTGTGGCCCTTTGCTGCATGTCAGCCCCCCCCCTCCCTGAATTTCCTGTCTCTCTTTCACTGTGGTTGTCAGCATAAAGGCAAAAAACGCCCAAAAAATGAAAACTACAAATGGCTGGATCCGTCCAAAATCACAATGGTGCACATTGGCTCAGAGCATCCCTTATTTATACCTGCATGGTATTGCTTTTTGTAATGAATGTGTATTTTCCTGCAAATGTCCTGAAAACTTTTCGATAATTTCCTAAAAATGAAGCTGGTATTTAACTGCCAATTACAAGCACATATCCAAGAAAGGCTGATGCAATTTGGTACTAACTATACGGGGAAATGATGCAAGTGTTTTTAGGGAGAGAAAATATTTCATAAACCGACATCTATTCTCACTGGAGCTTCCTGGAAAGACAAACGAAATGCTGATTCTTAGTCAGATTTAAAATGTGCCACAGCGAGCGCCTTTAAGTTACAGGTCTAGTCTGTGGAGATAAGGTGGAACTACTGTATATTTGTAAATAAAACTGCAGAGTCAGTGAAGTTACACATGCATGCAGTGTATTGTATTTGCTCATCATAACATCAGTTCATTTCCAATGCAACTGAAAACTATAGGTTAGAACGCAATTCAACCGATACACAGCATAAACATCAACTAAATGAATATTTACCAATCACCAAGTGGATCTCTGATGTCTGGCAGCTCAATGTCAGGAAGAATGTTGGGTAGTCTCTCTAGCAACCTCCTGCATACAGATGTGTGTTTATTGACAATTTTCCCACTTACCTTCCACATAATCTCCTATTTTTTTTTCTTCCTCAAATAAACTGCAACTACTTTGGTCTGCCACAAACCACATGCGCTTGTGTATGCAACACCATTACAAAACTTCTCAAACTTGATGATCCAATGCAATGTGTGGGTCAGTGCTCTATGACATCAGCGTGAGTGGCAGGGAACCCAAACAGCCGTAAGGGGTGTCTGGCCTATGTCCATCTCTGTTTGCCTCTGTCTATCTCAGCGCTTCTGTTTTTCCTCCACAGGGGGGGGCGGGGTGAGGACAGAAGAACCCCCTCAGGACTGATGTGCTCTCGTGCAGACTGCTGGCTGTGCATTAAGCTGAGATGCGGCAGAGCTGTGTCCCCATCACTTCCAGCAGAAAGAACATAATTAAGACACAACGGTTTCCAGATGAGCAGTGGTCCACTCAAGAGAATAACAACTGCTTCTATCACCACATGTAGGTGTGATTGTAAATGAGTTACTGTCTTCTTTGCAGTAAACCAGGCAGTGAAGTTAACACACAGAGCATGTCCTAATAGTATAATGATCTCATCACCAAAAAGACAACTGTTGAATGACTGAAAAATAGGAGAACGTGATCAGATTATGCAACACTTTTCAAAGCAATCCGTATTTAAAGACATTTACAATGTTAGATTATGCAGTCGCATAACATCAATGCTAATTAAATGGTTGCAAATGATTCTAATTACACTTTTAAACCTCATTCTCTCTGTAAATAGGACAAACGGTTGTAGTTTTTGGAGCATCATGCCACAAAAAAAAACAAAGAAAGTATATTATGTAACTGTGTTTGAGTATATTTCTTTCCTAACCACTGTTCACAATAACCTGAAGTAGGTTATAACTGATTCTGTCGATACCTGCACTATGTCTGCTTTATCAATCCGCCTCTTCTACAGTGTCTGATAAGAAAAAAAGAAAGAAAGAAAGAAGGAAAGAAAGAGGTAGTCCATCCTTTTCTTTCACCCCATCTGCTGTCTCTTCGCTGCCACTCACACAGGGCCTGAGAATGAGTCCTTACCTGCTGTGTGTGTGTGTGTGTGTGTGTGTGTGTGTGTGTGAGTGTGTGTGTGTGTGTGTGTGTGTGAGTGTGTGTGTGTCTGTGTGGAGCACACACACACACAAACACACACACACACACAGGGGTGGTATAACAAGCAGAACCGCCTGAGAGATGGGCCACAGAGATACTACACAAGCAAGCAGGAATACATTAATAGTCGAGTGAGATGAACTGTGCAATATTAATCAGGGCATTATCAAACACCGTCTCAAAATTGACTCTCACATGCTGAGGAGCTGAGCTGCAGAGAAACACACTCAAACACTCAAACACTCAAACACACACACACACACACACACACACACACACGTCTCCTGAACAAACCTGAAGAGGGTCTCTATAGGAGGTCATTGAGTTTAATTGGAGGAGAATGAAGGGAGATTACTATTGTTGGTCTAAGTTCGTTGGTATATATCCGGTGTGAGGGAAGTTAAGCCACTGTATGTTAGAACAACATACAGTGGGTTCAGAGAATGTTCAGACCCCTTTACATTTTACCCATTTTATTGTGTTTTTTTAATGGATAAAATTGCAATTTTTGCCCCATTAATCTACACCTAATAACCCAAAGTTACAAAGGGGAAGCAACGTTTGTAATTTGTTACAAATCAAAATTTGAAAACTTATTTACGAACGTATTTCAGACCCTTAATGCAGCACAGACACTCAAAATGATGTAATAATTCAATATTGTAACTGAGGCTTTCATGTTATCTTTAATCTATGTCAACAATAATCATACAGCCTTCATCCTTTTAGGATTTTGTCATGTCACTGTTGATCCTGGTTATGAATAATATTGGCCTGTGTTGTGTCACCCTATAGTACCTTCCTTCTTCAGTGAGTGCTGTCATGACATTGGCCCACAGACCAAGTACATGATCCCTCCCCTGTTAACCAATGAGAGACTCTTGTCTACCTAGAGGAGGTTATCTAAAGTTTTTCAAATCTTTGCCACTGAGGGCGTAACTGTAACCGCAGCAGTTCAAGTCCCAGCAAGGCTCATCACTTTTTAGTATCCCCTGGAAACACTTGGGGGCTGTAGGTCCGAAATTGCAGCGCATTTGTGTCTTTGCGTGTGTTTTCTTAAGTTGCAGTGCGTTGCGCTCTCAGGGCCACTGTAGTTTTGTCTGATATAATGAACATAAATTTGGTTACAAGCGCGATTTCAACCACGTCTGCAAAACCAAATACATTCAGCTTAGCAAAGTGGCTCTAAATGAATGACTTCAAGAGCTTCAAGGTGTAAACGTGTATGAAGCTAAGCTAATTTTAGTCCCGCATATTCACACCTTCGCAGGCAGAAAACAGGTAGGGAAGACTGGTGAACAAACCAATGTAGCCTCGTCTTGTTAGTAAGTGCTGCAGTCTCAGATGTGCAGGTTGCAGATGTGGTCTCTACCTGATGGTCCTAGTCTGGCGACCTCAAGGGCTGAGGTGGAGCTTGTCAGGCCGCATCGGCTGGTATTTAGATGAAGGGGTAGCCCACAGCATACTACACCTCACACCTCTGTGTGTGTGTGTGTGTGTGTGTGTGTGTGTGTGTGTGTGTGTGTGTGTGTGTGTGTGTGTGTGTGTGTACCTCTGCAGGAAGGTGGTGACCAGCAGTGACCGGCTCAGACAGATGGCAGCAGAAGCAAGAGATCACAATGAGGCAGCTGTTCCTCATCACCACCTTGTCTGGTGGGGGTCAGGCTGAATTTCTTAGTGACAAGTGTGCGTGGTGGGGGGGGTTTATTGTGAAAATAATGGGTTTACAGCAAAAGACGATGCCCTGTGTCATCAATATAAAAGTCGCTCCTGGGTTTGTCCCACTAACAACACATTTGAAAATGTGATGTGTTGTTCTCTTGGCCCAACAGACAGATGAAAAAATAAATTTTCTATCAACCTCTTTAATGATTTCCACCCTCACATTACACAGCCTGGCACTCACATCTATAACTTGTGTGCAAAAGCTTCAGAGACCCGCTATAACACTGAAGGATCTGTCCAGCAGTCCCCAACACCCTGAGCCTGCTTTTTCATAAACATATTTGACAGTTGAAATTGTGCAGTGTGACGCTTTTCAGTCCAAAATGAGAAACAACTCAGACATGGCATTCCTAAAATATGTGGGAACCATATCTAAGAAATCATTACAGAAATTTTTACTGGATATAGACTGAATCCAAATGTTTCACAGCATCAACTCATCTCAAAACATCTGTCCATGAAGGAGAAAAGCTAAAGACACATAGACAAAAAAGAAAAAAAAGAAAAAAAAAAAAGCCTCATACGTTATATACTGTAACTCTCTGTGCAAAGCTGCCTGCTCTATAACACACACCCACACACAAGCTTTGCTGCTGCTCAGCCTGTGATGAAACACTCGCTTTGCAGCAGCCAAGATCGTGGCGCGCTAACATAAGACAACACACTTTTACGAAATGCTTCAACACCGAGACGTGGGGCTCGTATTTCAGTAACTGACTTGTTTACATGCTAACATAGTCACATAAATTGTTACACTTTAAGCTGACGTGTCTGGAAGGAGTTTTGCAAACCGGAAGTGAGATTCTTTTTTTTGTTGTCGTGACGTCAAACTGATTAGTTCAATTCATTCCAAATCCCCCGCCGCAAAAAGAAAAAGAAAGAAAATGGGAGCGTGATGTGCTTAGTCACACACAGATGCCTTTCAGGCATGCCTATGGGCATGAACTGAAGAAAAAAAAATACTGTTTATCATTGAATACGGTTGGATGACTTACACTGAGCTGCAACAACCCAAGGATGCAACAAGCCATAAATCCAAAATCACAGAGCAGCAGTCGGAAAATGAGTGTGAGAGTAGAATATTACAGAGAAACACGACACCACGACTGTTGTTTATTAATCCAGCTTTCCAAAACTGCATTGTTTGCCATGCATTGTGGTGCTGGCGTGTCTGTGTGTGTGTGTGTGTGTGTGTGTGTGTGTGTGTGTGTGGTGTGTGTGTGTGTGTGTGTGTGTGAGATGAGTGCAACAACATAGATAATCCAAATTCAAAACTTTTTTTCTATGCCTCCGTCACAGTGAAAAACACTGAAACCAGCAACACTACAGCCGGACTGTGAAACCAGGGGGAACGGTAGCGCTACCTGGAATGAACAGGCTAATGGCTGCATCAACAGTCTATCAGAGCTCTCCTGTTAAATACATTACATACTGACAAATGTAGTGAAAATATGCACGTCATCCTATGTAAGCACATAAGAGATTTACAGCCATTTAGTCTTGCTTCAGCAGTGAATGAAGCCTTTTCATTAGATTTAAATTCAATTCATTTTCCTTGAATTTAGTTTGTGACTTCATCTTGAGAAACAAGACGTATCTACTTTAATAGACACTGTCACCTCTGTCAAGGAAAATCCAATTAGAATAAAATTATTCCTCTTTTAACTGCTTTGAAATTGATTCTATAAACTCAGCAGCCAGTTTTTACATAAAGTAAAATAGATGCAATCTAATGCAGCAGCCCTGTAATAAATCCTATAACGTTTTGAAGGGTGTTTATTCAACTTTTAAAGGCTTTAGTTTGTGGTGCGGTTGGACTGCACGGAGAGATGTCACTGAAATAATCTCACTGTAGCAGTCTGGTCAAAGGAACTCTATGTTTCTTATAAACTGTCTCCATTTTTGACAAATATACACATTTCCTTTTCTCAGTCCTGCAGACGCTCAGATTGTGTGGTGCCGGGACTATTTTGTTTACCGTTCTTTAAACCCCCGTCAGTATAAAGTATACTTCATATACTTATTGAAAACACACGGGTTAGAGTTAGAGTGAAAATAACAGATGATGAAAACAGTAAGGTATATGCTCCCCTCCTGCGCAGATTCATCTCCTCCTATCGGCTCTCACAGGACTCTAAAGAGTCATTCCTCCAGTCTGTCAGAAGGCTCCGCTTGAAAGGATCCCATAAGAAACTGCCATTTATACAGTATATAAATTCCATATTCACACCGTCAGACTTATCGTTTTCTTTTACTTCTCCATCACAGAGGCAGAGGAAGTAATTTAGTGACGGAATATGGAGAGCGTCGGCCAGGGGGGAGATAAAGATGCTCCTGCCTCTTACCCCGAGGGGGAGAAAAAAGAAAAAAACGACAGTATTGCATTTTCACAGACAGGCTCCGGTTGCCACCATGAGAAGATGCTGCTGGTTGCTGAGCCATATACTGTCAGAAGTACAGGATAAAACCTCCAAATATCACACCTCATAAGCTGTCATGTCAGAGCTGCTGGGGTCTCACCGAGACTATGCACCATGGTTCCAAGCATCCAACTGTCAGGGGAAGTGTGAGCAATGGGATGAGACTAAAATAGTGATAGAACGCAACTGCTTCTCAGGAAAGGAGTTGATTTTACATGTGGTGCCACTGCATACATAGTCAATGTAAAAATGCAAGGATGCATGAACGGATTCAAATTAGCTGTAGGCAAATATGAAGTATTTCGTAGCTCTAGCAAAAGATTTGTACTTATCCCAAAGCTGTGTGAGTTAGCTTCATGAGCAAACACAGAGGAGGAAATAAAGGAGAGGAAGTAAAAGTAAATGAGGGGAAAACTGGAATTCCTGGTAATGTTTGGCTGTGACACAAGCACACATGGTCGGTGCATATGCTGCTGTTGAGTTAAAGGTCCCATATTGTATAAAGGGAGATTTCCATATGTTTTTTTTATTTTTTTTATTATAAAGCAGGTCTTTATTAAAGGTCCCATATTTTACACTTTTCCTGTGTTTTATTTGAAGTGTTGATCCATAAGAAGATGTATTTTATGGTTTTAAGAACCAAAAACAAATCACAATGTAGTTTTACATCTCCTCTCTCAGGCTTTTCTCTGGAGCTCTAGTGACAACAGGTCGGTGAGCCAATCAGAGGAGAGGATCTGAGCCTCTCTTCTGATTGGCTGACTGCTTTGTGAGTGATTGAATAAAAATAAAGCAGATTGCAGGTAATCACTCAGAGAAACCAAATCCTGCAAGGCCTGATGGTGGGTCCAGGTGGGCTCTGCTGGGTGCATGGCTGAGGGAGGGGACTGTATAGCTGTGACACCACAAAGTTAAGGAAGTCCTGGCGGCTCATTTTAAGGCTCAGTTTCTGAATACGCCCCAAGCCCAGCGCAACTGGACCCACCATCCAAGCTTGCGGGATTTGGTTTCTCTGCTATATTTTTATTCGATCACTCAGAAAACAGTCTGACTGTCATACCTGTTGTCACTAGAGCTCCAGAGAGAAGCCTGAGAGATGAGGAGATGTAAAACTGCATTGAGATGGTTTTTGGTTCCACAAATATATCTTCTTGCAGAAATGAACCCTTCAAATTAAACATTGGCAAAGTGTAAAATATGGGACCTTTAACAGTGGAAGCTCAGTACACTAGTTGTTTGTGATCAGTCCGGTTTACAATTTAAATGATATGTTAGAGGGTTATTAAAGTGCACTGAGTCTGAACGTGAAACGCACTTTTACATCATTCAAATACAGGCTACACAAATTTGACTATTTGTGTAGCCTGTATTTATTCAGACCACACAAGCAGGTGATGTCACAGCTGTCCAGACTCAAAACCAAGAACACCACCTCTTTCTGATATTTTCCTCCAGATTCTCTCTGTTTTCTTCTTGTTTGACTCTTTACATTCCCTCTAGAGCTAATCTATGTCTCGCCATGTCTGCTTGTGTCTTTTTATTGACTTCATATGGAATCGAAGGAATAGGATGTGCAGGTTTTACAAGATTTGATTCTGACACTATACACACAAAAAGCATGGCTTTTTTTCTTTTTCACCCAACATCTAACTCAAAATGACCTACACATTTAGCTCCTTTATGTCCTCTGGAGGGTGCAGCCGTCATGATGCTGAATATTGTAGGGGAGAGAGCCTCACCGCTAATTGATCTGATATGAGGCGATGGGCCTGTGTGTGTGTGTGTGTGTGTGTTTGTGTGTCTCTGTTGTTCTAACAGAGAGATAATCAGGATCCATTTCCCAGTCGGCCATCCAGGGCCAAGATGTTGCATCCTAATATAATCCATCGAGCTGGATTTTGTCTGGTCAGATAAGTGCTGTAATTAATTATATTATAGGGGTAAACTTCATTAGCTGGCAAGACCTCAGCTTCGGCACACCTCAGCCTCACAAACCCTGCTCATGTATAAACAGCTCACGAGTGCGACTGCAGAAATATATACACATGCGCTTCGGTAATTACTTTCATGTCATGGTTCCTTTGGCCCTCAAAAGGAAAATTGGAATTATTGTCACTTGTCAAATAGACTTGAGTGAAGCTTTCAGCTGACAACCTCCATAAAAGAACAAATATTTTTACTGAAGAAAAAGCACAGACTAGGTCTCACTGTATTTTAAACCAGGACTTCAAGTGAACAAGGTACCAGAATAAAAATATATTTCTGCAAGTGTGGGGACTCCCACCTCCTTCTCAGATTGCCTTTTTGCACCCTGAGGTTCTTGCATTTTCTTTATATATATATAATATTCAGAGAACTGTGTCAATGGAATTCATTTTTTTCTACTAAAAGCGTTGACTATTTATTGAGCGGAAAGCAGGAGTGGAAGATGAAATAATAAGAGCCACAGCTCACAGAAAAACGTACAAAAACAAAACTACACATGAATGCATGTGCTGCAACCTACACAAAAACAGCTACGCCGCTGATGAACCGACACATTTATGCCGTTGATGTCAAGCTGTTTAAAGCTCATCATCACTGTTTACTAGTGTGTGCAGCACGGTTTCCCGCAGGGGACATTTTGCATTTATATTAGGTCTACATCAACTTCCACAGACAGACAGAAACTGTTACATATATTAAATGTCATACATAAAAGGTCACATGGGGATGAGCAGAATACAACATCATGTACTGAACTCTGCTGAGAGGTCGGGACCAAGGGAAAGGATGAATGCCATATGTCTAAAAGAAGGTCGGGGGAGTAAAAAGTACATCCTGACCTCTGCAGCATCACTGAACTCTCTGGAAACAACTGTTCCACATGCCTCTCTCCTGTTTGTGGCAGCCAGCCACTAAAATGCATCAGTGAATCCAGAGAATGTGCCATATGTACAATCGACGTGGGGTTTTCATGTCAGGTCTAAATCAAGCTTCGGAAAAAGGAGATAAGTAAGTCTTTCAGGTTGGTAGAAGAAAAACTGTGACTGAGCATTCTTTCTTTCTGGATTATCATTTTAAAGATCGATGATGCAAACACAATGAAGAAACAGGCATAAAAACTGTTATATGTCCGAATAACTAATATAGGTGTTTTTGAAGCAACCACAGTTCACTCACTGAGTTGTTTTCACTTTCATTGCTCAGGACTGTGTTTGTTTAATATCTCCCAGTTGTCATTCTTATTGGTCACACAGTTTTGTGACATGACATATTTCAAAGCATAGCTCCACCCAACTAACCTGACAAGGGGCCTAATCCACCAGAGAAATTAAAACCACCTATGTAGGTGCACAGGGCCTTTAATGTAACGTAAGCGTGAAACCATAAGGTGGTTTTTTGCCATTACAATGAATGAGTATTTTAGCCAACATGTACAAAGAGTAAGGTAGATATTCTTTACATTAATATGAGAAGATGAAGCGGATGAAGTGTTCATTTAGCTTGTAGATCATGAAACTGATCATGTCATGAATATTTCATTGTGTTTCACATTTTTATACTTGTTATACTTGTTCTGCCTTCATGGAGCATAATATTAAAGACAAGAATAAAAGAAGGTAAATACATAAAAATGATGCAATGTACATATATTGCAAATCTCAAGTAATCTGTATGGATATCGGGTATACTATATCAGGTTACACAGACAATCTGCAAGGAGGAGACAATGGCAACACAAACATAAACAAACAAACATAAACAAACACATTGACTGAGATCATAAACTTGATGTAAATGTAAACACGTCGTCTTCACCCCGAGCAGAGAGCGGCGCAACAAAAAGAAGCCGCTAAACAAGTAGTGAAAGCTGATGAACTCAAAGGACACGGGACTTTGTTCTGCACACACTATATTAATGACAAGAGTACACAAGACGGATCAACAGCTGGACTCACAGAATCAATAAAATATTCAGCCGGCGGCTCCTCACTCAGCTGAACGGCAGAGCTGTCCTAGTTGCTTATTCAGAGGAGCGGTGGCTTGTTTGTCCGTAATGAGCTCCCTCATTAAGGTATGGAAGGACGGATTGGGAGGACGGGCGTGTGTCAGGGGGCGGGTGTGTGCGTTTGGGCAGAGAGAGAGAGAGAGAGAAAGAGAGAGAGAGAGAGAGAGAGATGCTGCAGCAGCGGTGTGTTTGTGTTGTGTGTGTAATGTGTGTTGTTTTGTAGGAGAAGCTTTTGGACTCTCAGGAGTTTGGAGGTGATCAGGTGGAGCACAGGACCGAAACATCTGTAATCTGTCTGTGAACACGCGCCAGTGTTTTGACTTTTTTTTTTTTTTTCATGATAGACAGAAATCATACAAACTAAATTATACAAAATAATGACTTTAGGACTGAAATTAAAGATTTTTCTTTTAATTAATGTCTCTTTTTTTTTTTTAGATTAATCTATAAAATGTCAGAAAACAGTGAAAATTGCTCGTCAAAATTCCCCAGAGCCCAAGTTGACATTTTCAAATTGACTCTCTTGTCTGACCGACTCCCTCACCTTCAACTTTATCCAATTTAAAGACCCCTCTGATAAAAATCAAGTTTTTAACCTTGTTAACATGTTCATATGATGTTTTTTTTTTTATGTAATACAATCATGAGTGAAATAAGCAGTTTCCCACCTTGGAACTGCAGTGAACCAATGACAGTGTCATAAAAACACACAACCAGGGTTTCATTCGTCATGAGGAACCAATCCCGTCAACTTGCCGGAATCAGAGTTTGCATTAGCACAAACCACTAACACTGTGTCACAAAGATGCTAACTGCGCTAACCGTCGGGACACATCTGCTAGTCTCGGAAAAACCAAGTTAAAGAAAATATTAATGACAGCTGAGTATTTTTACACAGTGACTGATCTGTTGATTGACTAATCGATCAATCAGTTCAGATAAAGTTTAGGTCAGCTATAGTCTCAGATTTTAGTTTAACCCTTAGATGCATGAGTGACTGGACCCTACACTCTTCCATAAGTGGGTCAAAAATGACCCGTATTAGAATCAATGTGTTTTTAAGCCATTTTTGTCATTTTGGTTAAGAATAATCCCTTGTATAATATTTAGTATTATATTTAGGACCACACAAGAATGATTTCATGTTTGAAATATCTTTTTTTTTTCACTTTTTAACATTTTTGAAAAAGGTAAGAGGCATTCAGGGTGGCGATGTCAATTAGGTTGTACCACAACACCATGGACCACCTCTGTGTTTGGCGCTTGCAGGTGTAGGTGCCAACCATCTGGTCAGTGGTGTCTACACCTCCTTTCGTCTTGTTGTAAAATGTGATCACTTCTGTTTTTTTCTTTCTGCTATTTTCATCCACTACTTTGTCGTGGTGCATCGTGCTCAGGAGCACAACAGCTTTTCCTTTCTTTCTGACATAGCTGACCATGGTAAGGCTGTCGTTGAATCCAAACTCTGCGCTGTGAACCTCCCTGGACTTGGAAGGCTTCATCAGAGGAGCGATGTCTGGCTTGTTCTGACGTAGAGTCCCCACAATAGTGAGATCCTTCTCCAAGATATGCTGTGCAAGAGGCACACTGGTGAACAAGTTATCCATGGTGATGTTTCGACCTGTGTTTCTAAATCTACTACACAACTGCTGGACAATGTTTTCCCCCAGATTCTTCTGAACCTCTTCTCCTGGTTGTCTCCCCGTGTAAACTATACCATCTATTGCATAGGGGATGCGTGCATCACAAACCCAGAAGATCTTTAGGCCGTACTTGGCAGGCTTGCTTGGCACGTACTGTAGAAACTTGCACCTACCCCTGAATGGCACAAGCTGTTCGTCCACAGTGACACAATCACTGGGGATGAATCGCTGTCTGCAGTTGACCAGGAACAGGTCCCATACATAGCGGAAGGCTGCCATATGGTCTGTTTCCAGTCGGAAGGCTCTGGTCCTCTTATCGTCGAAGCGCCAGGTACGGCGAATGTCTTCAAATCTTCCAACAGCCATAGTGGCCTTGTACATGGGATTATGTAGAGGACTCCCAAACAACTTACGGACTGATACATCCCAGTTCTTCTCACTTCCTGCAAGCAGGGTCAATCCAATGAAGGCCATGAATTCATCTTTGAGGACATTTTTCCATTCTTTTCCTCTAGCTGTTGCTACTCTCTGTCCTTCCAAGTTTGTGCACTTCATCACCTCTTGTATTATATCATTAGTTTTAGCTAGTTATAACGTAGGCTAATTTGTTGATAAATAATAATAACAACAGTCATGAAAGACACACACACAATATTATATGAAGATAATACTTACACGTATCAGCTCTTGCTTTGTAAAATAATCTTCCTGAGGGGTGACACTTCTGATATAGTCTGTGTGATCCAAAGTTAATTTATTCCTGACAGCCACAGTTGATAAGAATCAAAGGTTCCCATTGGATTCCATAGAAAATGCATGCGGGTCATTTTTGACCCACTTATGGAAGCTTGGGGTAGTATTACAAAAACTACAATTTCTTAAAATGTATAAAAGGTAAGTTAAAAATGTAAATGGCATTATATCAAAAACATGTTTTTTGAGGAATACCTGGAATATGAAATAATAACAATTTTTCATTACGAAGATATTTCAAGAAAACAACCTCACCGGGTCATTTTTGACCCACTTATGCATCTAAGGGTTAATCACACATGTAAAATAATGTGTATGAATTGAACAACAGTCTTGCTGTGTTTGTGTATGTGACGGCTACAGTTGCAACACAGTCTCTCATTTCTCGCTGGGAATAATAAAGTCCTCTAACACATTGCAACGTTTAAATCAGACAAGTTGAAGTGATGAGCATGAATTACAAGTGAAACTTTTGCTGTTAGCTGTGAATACTAAATTAATTTCTTTGTTTGAATGATAAATACTGAATGACACCGCAGTGACAGGTGATGAAAATCGGTTTTGCTTTTCAACCATCACTTTTACACTGAACCGTATTTATCAAATCACTGCGTTGTTTATCTTTCATGCATTTAATTATATTGATTTGTGTCGTGTAATTGTTCTGACTTCCACCCCTCGCACTCTGTCTCACCCTTTTTGTTTACATGTATCTCTCTTTGTTTCACTGTCTCTACTGTGTGATTTTGTGTGTGTGTGTGTGTGTGTGTCCCCCCCCTTCCTCTCATTCTGACAGTCAGTCTTCTGGGACAATGTAGGGGTGTAGAGTCCGGCTGTGCGGAGGAATCGATCATGACGTGATGGGAAGAGGAGCAACTAACTGGGGCCCATATACAAACAGAACAACTCCTGCCACAGCAGGGGGGTGGTGGAGGGAGCACTTGGATTCCTGTCCTGCTGGAATCCAGTATACACACACACACACACACACACACACACACACACACACAAAAACCCCCCCAAAAAAACAAACCTTAAACGCACAAACAACTCATTCAAGGACAAAGCATGGGCATTAACAGCGAGAGCGTGCAGCCTGGTCAGGATTAACAGTGGAAAAAAAGCAGAAGGATAAATCCACAAACTATGGCGGATTTTCCCCTTTACCGTTCCCGAGCTAATATACAACACTGGTTTACCTCAGCTGGAGCTGAAGCAACACCGCTACGCTCCAAGGTCACATTCAGACGAACAAAAAAGAAAAACTACACAGCATTAATCCAATAAGAATGTCCAACATATCCTACACAGGTATTAACAGGCAGGCTGGAGGTCAAACCATTGGGGGGGGGGAGTAGTACCAGCAGAGTCCTGCTCAAATCTGCGATCACATTTTCTGATGATGTGAAAGTAGGCTAGCGAGGCCTATAAGGGATTCCAGGGCTATCTATAGTGAGTGTGTAATGATAGCCCACCATGCAATAAACTCTCTATTCCAGGAGGTCTTACAGGACGGATTTCATGAGGGAAATGATTCATTCTGACAACCACTTTATCTGCGTCTGCTCTACAAAGACTTTCTCTTTTCGCCTCAGCCACTTCCTCCTCCTCTCTGTCACTTCAACATATGAAAAATTACAGATTCTTTTTTATTTAAGTTCTCCATTAAACAAAGAGAACTGCCACAATATATTTATTCGCTATTCCGCGGCCCCTCAAAGCTTCAAATATCGCAGATCCCCTAGGACAGTCTGTTGAACAATAAGCTCCTGCAATCCTCTGGTTGGCCCTCAAGAGAATTACATTAATGTCTCCTCTAACTATTAGAAGATTTACTTCTTATTTCTATCAGCTACTACTGGACAGACTTGTTCTTGTTCTTGCTCTAATTCCCCAACCAACAAGTGCAAAACGCGGCGGTTATAATTAATAGAGCCATCTTCATCAGCCACAAGCTGAGAGTGACATGACGTGTTCTTGGACATTATGTGTCTATTTTTAGACGTTGGCGTCTCAGCCCTCTGGTCCTGACACTGAGAGGTATACTCATGGTTTGTTTAAGTTTTACTTTGACAGTTAAAGTGTAATGAGGCCTGAAGCCTACATAATACTCTGTATGGATCCATACGGGACACATGGTGTAAAAGAAAGTCAGAACACAGAAGGTCATAGATCTCTCCTGTGCTTGAAATCCAACACAGGAAAAACCAGCATTATCCATATATTACCAATATTGGTTGTTATGCTGCAGGAAAGGGGACCTCACATTGAACTATATACTGTATATATAATAACCCTTACTTGGCTGAAGTTTAGGTTATGTAGTAAGAGTCAAGTGTGTCCCACTGAACGATTGCACGTCTGTAGACTCTTATAGCGTTTCCCCACCGCATGGTACCGACTCAACTCAACTCGACTCTACGATCATGACGTCATCTTGAACGTGACACACACATGAACGATGATATCGAAGGGAGACCAAATAGAGAAACGTCCTCGCCTCATCAATTGACCGCGGCGTGTTTTTACCGGCTGCCGTACCATAAGTATAGCACGATAACTGACAGAGATGTAACAGGCCGCAATGAGCAGCGCACAGTCGCTCGCAGGGTTTGTTCAAAACGTCCAATCCCGCACAATGACGACGCAGTTGTGACGATTCTCTCTGACACAATCAGTAGTCTGCAGTGTTGGTTTCGCTTTAGCTCGCTTGGAACCTCAGCGAAGGTGATACCAAACAAAGTGCCAGGTACCAGGCACTGTCCATAATGTTTGATGATGGAAAACCAGAGAAGGCAAGCTGAGAAAGTTCCATGCAGTGGAAAAGGGCTATTAGTCTTGTTTTTAATGTAATCACCACTTTCCCCTAACATTAACCAAGTCTTAACTGCTAACTGTCTGAACTACCTTACCTCACAAAGGTTTATTTTCCATGACCATGAGATTTTTCTAACCTCAACCATCCTTACCATACTGAGATGAACAGAAAGAAGGATTTAAAAAAACAAAAAAACACTGGCATTGAGTGTATAATCAAATATCAAATATCAGGAAATACATTTCTTCAAATAATTTCAATGGATTTTCCAACACACTCTCTGCCACTTGTTTTCAGGCTGCACCAGCAGCCCCATTTGGATTCACATCATTTAGCTGAAAATCATCCCAAATGGGACTCGCTCGCTCCCAAATATTTTCTACATGAACTGTGCAAATAGAGGAGCTGCTGTCAGTGGGAGGAGAGCTGCTTTGGTACGTTAAACTGAAACACCAAGGGACCAATGAGAGCGGAGTCAGTGGAAATATTCACTTTCAGTTGGTGCTCCTATGTTGCTCGCATCCTGACAACTGGCTAAAACGTATCACTGATTTACTGTTTAAATATTTACAATTGAAAAGTCACATTTTATATGGATGACACGTGAGCGCATTGCATGTTTCCGTCAACATCTCTGGACTCTGACAGTTTTCCAGGGAGCTTCAGCACGTCCAGTGAATCCCAAGTAATCCCAGAGGGAAGCAGCGCAGGGGATGCTGGGACTTTCAAGCTGACAAGGGTCCATATGGGACACTGTTCACCACCTTGACAGGTCACAGCTCTGTTTTCTAAAGCCCCGAGGTGGATGTCAGGGTGTTTAACCGGAGAACTCTCACTGGATTTCGTAAAGAAAACGTGTGCGAGCATAGAATACAAGTTTATAAATAATTAACATTAACATTTTGATCTTTGAAAATGAATAATTTTCCAACAACAAACAAAAAGATGAGGCAGATGAGGACCACCAACTGAAAATCTGCGTGCGTGTGTTTGTGTGCGTGTGTGTCTTCCTGTCAGGCCTGATCTTGATGTTATTTTGGTCTGCAACTTTGCCCACACACTGCAGGGCTCAATTAGCCACTGTGAAAGGAGGTCATTAAAAACACAGACATTGTGAGGCCAGCCACTCGTTGCTGCTTGGCATCCAAAAACTTGCTAAAAAATACACATACACACACACACACACACACACACACACACACAGAGAGAGAGATGACGTTTTAAATGTCAAGAGACAGTCGCACTGTGCAACTCTGACAAAAGAGTAAAGAAAAATGAAAAGAAGAGGATGCGAATAATCGCAGCATGTGTTGATTGATTTTTTTGGGGGGGGTTTTGTCCCATAGCTTGTTGCATATCGCCACCTTGCAGCAACTTACATCAAGTAAGGCAGCGGGGTGGTGATGGCATCATTCTGCTGCATGCTGGCATGCTGCCACAGATGCACAGTCCTGCCCTCGGGGTACAACAGTGCGGGGAAAGCACTTTCTTGCCAAAAAATTGCTGTCCAGCGTGTGAAAAACTGTTGTGTGTGCGCCCTTCCACTTCTCTTTTCCATTGCTTCTTTAGAAGTTTGAAATGAAAGTCCCTTTTCCATTTCACTGAGATAAATAATGAAAATACCCAAGAGAAAACACAGAGCGTGTTTTGTCTCTTTGCAAACTCTATGAAGATGTACATATACAAATATATTTAATGGGAATAATTCAGTGAAGTGGTCAATTTCCTCTCTGTTTCCTTCCAGTCTGCCGACCCCTCAAGCTGTCTCATGACTCATCTGATGCGCTTGTGTCTCTGATGTGATGATGATGGGATGCTGCATTAGCTTCACTGCTGTATTTGGTTGATGTCACGTCCTGTCCTCTATGCTGCATTACATCTGACTCCGCGGCGGTCCATTAGGTCTTACTGTCTCTCACATTATATGTAATGTGAATTCAGCGGTGCACACCAGTATCTGTTGTGGGCGGCCTGTTTTACACCTGCGGTGGGCTGACAACCCTCATTAAAATCGTTTCCTATAGCGATGATTTCCCCTCGGTGTGGAGTAGTGCTCGTCGCAGGTCTCTCATCAGATCCGGGTCAGAAACTCTAAGAGTGCTATTTGAAATATTTTAAAACGAGAGAGGAAAATTCAAGGATCTGCCAGGTTTAGTCACAGTAAAGATTGAAATTGGAAAATTTTCTTCTTGAACCTGTTTTGGTTTTGTATTTTCTGGCAATCATTTCTAACAGTTATCATCACATTTAACATATCAATATCACTGCTGGGTCCAACACGCAAGAAACATGAGTCAGGTTTAAAACTATTCAAAAGGTCCTATTATGAAACTCCCATTCGTTAGACAAAACTCAAAGCAGCTGAAATCAATATGTGATCGATCACATAACTGCTTGCACATGAAAGGGGTTGCATGTAGAGAATTATCAACCAGCACTGCAGTTGCCCTCAGGCCATGGTTTCGGTTCAGTCCAGTGTGTGTCTCTCTCTCTCTCTCTCTCTCTCTTGACGGCAGCAGCCGACTTTTTTAAGGTAGCACACAGAGTAAGATGACCACTGTGTGCTACCTGACAAGCTTCAAACTGAAGCTTCACATAGTTAGCAACTAGCTGGTGAACAGGGTGGAGCGTTTAGCAGCTAAAGAGCCAGAGAAAGAGACAAAAAGAGAGTGAACTTAAGACCTACACTCACCACTTCAATGGAAAATGTGACTCCAAATGCACGCTAATGTAAAACAAACCAACTTAAAATGTTGTGTTTACAACTTGATTCAGCTGCCCCCCGAGTTATTACAGTCACAGAACAAGCCAGAGGTTGGAAAGGTCAAAGTTGAACCAGGACATAGTTGTGTAAAATCTCCTGAATGTTCTTATGAAGCATTTGCAGGTCTAATGGTGTCTACATGTCTGGGTTAAAAAAGGACTAATGTACTAAATGAGGATGTAGGTTACATACTGTTTGACATACTGTATTGTTAACTTAAACTTAAACATGTTGTGACTCTGTTCACTTATTGAATGTCATCACTGTCACCAGACCCTTAGGACTCATGCAATTTATCAATCTTGTAAATATCCCTTAATTAATCAATGAATGATTTAAAACGCCAGAAAGAAAAGCTTGGTTTGTCTCTACCACAGTGCAATGCGACAAAACAGAGAAAATCAGCCCGAACAGGATGATTGGCATTTATACTTGAATAAATGAGTCAACTATGAAAAGTAGCTACTCTGACCCAAACATAATCTGACTTTGTGAGCAGATTAGAGGAGGATTGGAGGAGGAGCGTGAAAGGATAAATGGTAGAAAAAAAAAACAAAAAAAACAATCCATTTTCCGCAAGCACTTGTAAAATGAGATCTATTCCGCCACAGTAATCTCTTAATACCTTTGTAAAAACCTGTACCGTGTGATGTTAACGATGGCCCAGAGACATGAGCGCTGATCCACACGGGCACCAGTTGTAACAGCGGCGGGTAATGAAGCTGAAAGGTGTCTGCATCAAACACGACGCAGACTCATTTCTCTCTGCGTCCTCTACTTTTAGATTATATTAGCATCCATTAATGACCCGGGCCATACTGCAGCAGTCAGGGCCTCTTTTGTTCCCACTGTGTGATGACATTCACGCTGTCACCTCGGCTTTGATTAAAGATCAAATACCCTCCAATAAATTCACACTGGGTGAAAATATTGTCTTCGTCTGTGAGGAGGGGAGACGGGGGGGGGGTTCAGACAAATGAGAGCTACGAAACACGTACTAAAAATGTCTCCAAGCTTCCGGTGTCTTCAGTGGAGCTGCTCGGTGGGGTAGGTCCCCTGGAGGACTGTTTGACTGACTTATAGAGACTGATCTTCTTCAGACTGATACTTAGAGAGAGCAGAGCAGGTGAGAGATGGATTTGTATTGGGACTGAGGAACCGTGACTTTTATCACTGATCTATAATGGATCAAGCCCCTCGAAGACGCAGAAAAAAGGAAGAGACGGGGTAGACAGCTGCTAAAACGAGCAATAGAAATAAAAAGAAGAAAGTGAAAGGGAAAAAGAGAGATAAAGACTTTCTGTAAAAAAAAAAAAAAAAAAAAAAAAAAAAAGAAACAGAATGATTGAAAGTGATTATAACGTTGTCTGTGTCTCTGATTTAAAGCGCCATATAATGGTTTTGCGTATTTGAGGCAATAAACTACTAATTGCAAATTCTGCTCTCAAGGCATCTCATAAATTTTTACATTGCTAACCTACTGTCTGGGCAGCCATTTGTTTCCTTGTGTTTCGATACGCTATAAAAATCAACTTGCAGTTTTGAAACGAAGCTGAGACTAATAATCTGTCACAGTTAGCCCTTAGTCATCTTCATTTACAGAGTTACAGTGTGTTATTGCTGCCTGGTAAAGCAGCTGCGAGCAAAGGACTAAACTGAAAACTCTCCCGCATCCCTGTCTCAGCCAGAATACCAGACCATATTTGTACCTGGGTAAGCGGTGAGTCAAAGTGCCAGTTTGGGTTATTTAACGTGGGGTTGTGAGAGGTAGGTGTATAGTAGGTGTATTACCTGCAGTAGATTTGGATCAGCTGTATTACTACACACAACACACCTATATACAGCACGCACAGTATCACGCCGCAGATCAGCTGTTTGAGTCAGAAAGACCTGAGCATGAGTGCGCTTGTGTGTAGGAATATGGTAGTGCAGCGGTTGAGAAAATGAAGTTCCAAAGGAAAGGGCTGTTTGACGGCAAGATAGAGCGCTGAAAATATTCACAATAAACCGTACACGTCAACTGAATTTGGCTTTTATCAGTATCTTTTTCTTTTTTTTTATTTATTTAAAAGGGGCTGTTGGGACTCAGTCATTCAATAGACCAAATGTTTCTTTGCTCCACTGGACAAAGGAATTCACACCCCACAGTTCCTCACGGTTCACACCTGGGGATGACCCTTCCCCCCCACGGACCCCACTGGCCAGCCAGTGTGGGCCAGCGTGTGACATGTGACCCCCAAGGGTGTCACCAAACAAAACCAGTCTTCTAGACCCCTTCTCTCTCTCTTCCCTTCTTGGCTTGCTCTGGAGAGCAGCTCCAGCCCTCTCCTCTCGGTTCTTCAAAAGGGCAACAAGGCCCCAGCCCAGGTCAGCTCTGCTACCTGAGAAACTAGCTCTCTCGCCGGCCTGCAACCAGCAGCCTGCAAACACTCTTCTCCTCCACAACAGCGACCTGCTTCGGATTAACTGTGAGTGAACCAAATCCTCTTCAGAATCAGCGGCTACAACACAAGGCCAGCTGATTTTCCAAGCAACAGGAGTCGTAGCAGAGTTAGCATGGAACAGCTAACTCTGTGAGGAGAACAAAGGAGATACCAGCAAGCAACACAGCCAGACAGGACTTTATTCCACCAGGAAACCCCCCAAACTCACTGGACTTTACAAGACACTGGAAAGGACGTCTTTGCTTGTTCCAAGGATTGGGTAACGTTAACGGACTGGGCCTTACCTCTCCCAGCACAGCATAGCACCGCATAGCTAATCAGCAGAAGTCTTAACTTGTTAATGTACTTGTTGATTGATGTCTTGTGGTTGTAATGTTTGCTTAGGTTGTGGTCAGTCATACAGTTAATCGAGTACTCGTATGTCACACACATAGCAGTACGTCTCAGTCCTAGAACCTGCATGAAGCTAACCTTCCCCCTCTAACCTGGTACCTTTAGATGACCCACCTTTACATGAGCTAGGCTAACAAAGAAACTCACACCTCCCCTCTCACACACACTAGGTGGTCTCAGCGGCCATTTTAGTAGTTTCTTTGTTTACCGCCATCTTTGTAGTCTTCTTTGTTCAGGTCATGTGGTCACAGTGACCACTTTGAGTCGGCCATCTTGCCTTTGTCTGTGTCCCCACAGACACACACACACATACACACACACACATACACACACACACACACACACACACACACACACACACACACACACACACACACACACACACACACCTGTATATGCTAGATTAGACATTGTACTTTACTCTGCTCCATTGTAAATAAATGCCTTTTTAAGTATAACTACTGGTGTGTTTAATGTTGCACAAGCGTGAATATTGCCAACCTCTACTCGGTAGAATTCCAATCCTTCAACTGTAACTTACTATTGATTTGGTAATTTGGTTATAGTTAGTAAGCTAATGATTAATCAGAGTTCCAGAATAATTGTAATAAATTGAGACTAAAAGCATATTGGCTATTTTGCCTATTAGTTTAGGCTGGTGCCCCGTGAACTTTAATTCATTTTAAAGTTATTCTTTAATATTAATATTTTTAATATTAATATTTTCTTAATTTGTGATGGCCAATAAATTGATAAACAACCGAAATCTAACATATTTGGTGTCCAGCTCATGAGGTAGAGTACTGTTAACATAATGGTGCCGCCCGGGTGAGGCCGAGTACTAATGATGCCGCCCATGTGAGGCCGAGTACTAATGATTTCCAGTTACTAATAGAGCTCAGACCCAACAGGGCTCATGTCTTAATTTCCAAAGTGACAGTGCGCTGATCTGAATCTACAGCGAGTAATATACTGACTATGGATAACTACCTCACACAACCACACATCAAATAATCCAAACTATTGTTTTAACCAAGGACATAAATTCCTGAAGGGTGAAAACAAGCAGAAAAAAAACAGAAATTCAAGAAGACAAACAGCAAGAAAACACTATAATGGGGGTTAGTTGAGAGACTGGGAAGTGGAATGAAGAAAAAAAAAACAAAAAAAGAGATAATGTGGAGGCTGAATGCTGTGTGTATTTGTTCATTGCATTAAAAGAAGCTGCCAAAACAAACCTTGTATGGCAGTGTCCTTGAAAGCATCAACAGGAAGCGTTTTCAGAGGACCTGCTTAATTAACTAAGGATGACGCATCCGACTGACGTCATGACATTAACCATTGTTCTGTGATGAAAGCAGTCATCGCTAACCAGTTGACACGGCACTAACCTGTTGCTACTGTGTGGTAGTAGATACAAAGCAACTCACAGCTTTACTATCACTTGAATGTGCACGCTCAGGTGTGTATGGAAAAAAGAAAAAAAATGAGGATGACAGGGCAGGTTTTGATGCGTTTCCTCCACCGCACGTCGCATTGATTAACATTCATCTCCGTGTGAGCGAGCGGGGACGACTCGCAGCCCGCACTGCATCTCACACACCCTCAGTGATCGATCTGGCCCTAAGCTGAGAGGCGGGAGAGAAAAAAAAACGCAAGGGACGTGGGAGCTGAAAGTTAAACTGCTGAGAGGAAGAGAGCGGCGGCGCCACAGTAGGAGGAGAAGCAGAATTCCCACCTCGCAGTCGTTTAACTCCACCAACCAATCAGGTTGCAGTCTGCACCCATGTCTGTTCAGACTATAATATATTTATTGACATTTTAGTATATACGATGTCCTCACTTCATCATTTTATCCTATTAGACATTTGTGTCAAATTGTGCATAGAAATTCTTGAGTTGTCGCCAAAAATTGTTTTTTTGAGGTCACAGTGACCTTTGACCTTCCCTCAAGGTGTTCCTGACATATTGCGTTCATGAGAATATGACTGACAACAGAGAGAGAGAGAGAGAGGGAGAAAGAGAGAGGTGAAAGAAAAAGTAGACAGAGAAGTGAAGGAGGCGGAGAATATGAAAAACTGTGGTAGCAGGGCCTGCAGAGAAGCAGCAGGCTAGCCACTCCATTAGCGCCTGCACCGAAAGCACTAATGACTGTGAAGACGGCATCTAGCACACCTTCACACCAGGCAAAATGTGCCGCTGAACAAGCTGTGTGATACGCAGGAGGAAGATGACAGACTTCAGGTCGCAGATGGTCCATTTGTGACGGAGACAGCGGCATCAGCACAGAATTGAACTTTGCACTGAGTCTAATTTAGCAGAAGATTCTCTAAATTATTGGCACACTGCAGTCTGCTTGTGTATAGATACTGTATGGATGAATGTGTGTGAGAACCCGGGTCCACATGGGGCTGTTTCAGTTTCAGTTAAAGGAATAGTTCCACATTTTGGGGAATTATGCTGACCTGCTTTTCTTGTAGTATCTCTCATATTTGTCCATTAGTGTTGATAAACAACCGAAATCTAACATATTTGGTGTCCAGCTCATGAGGTAGAGTACTGTTAACATAATGGTGCCGCCCGGGTGAGGCCGAGTACTAATGATGCCGCCCATGTGAGGCCGAGTACTAATGATTTCCAGTTACTAATAGAGCTCAGACCCAACAGGGCTCATGTCTTAATTTCCAAAGTGACAGTGCGCTGATCTGAATCTACAGCGAGTAATATACTGACTATGGATAACTACCTCACACAACCACACATCAAATAATCCAAACTATTGTTTTAACCAAGGACATAAATTCCTGAAGGGTGAAAACAAGCAGAAAAAAAACAGAAATTCAAGAAGACAAACAGCAAGAAAACACTATAATGGGGGTTAGTTGAGAGACTGGGAAGTGGAATGAAGAAAAAAAAAACAAAAAAAGAGATAATGTGGAGGCTGAATGCTGTGTGTATTTGTTCATTGCATTAAAAGAAGCTGCCAAAACAAACCTTGTATGGCAGTGTCCTTGAAAGCATCAACAGGAAGCGTTTTCAGAGGACCTGCTTAATTAACTAAGGATGACGCATCCGACTGACGTCATGACATTAACCATTGTTCTGTGATGAAAGCAGTCATCGCTAACCAGTTGACACGGCACTAACCTGTTGCTACTGTGTGGTAGTAGATACAAAGCAACTCACAGCTTTACTATCACTTGAATGTGCACGCTCAGGTGTGTATGGAAAAAAGAAAAAAAATGAGGATGACAGGGCAGGTTTTGATGCGTTTCCTCCACCGCACGTCGCATTGATTAACATTCATCTCCGTGTGAGCGAGCGGGGACGACTCGCAGCCCGCACTGCATCTCACACACCCTCAGTGATCGATCTGGCCCTAAGCTGAGAGGCGGGAGAGAAAAAAAAACGCAAGGGACGTGGGAGCTGAAAGTTAAACTGCTGAGAGGAAGAGAGCGGCGGCGCCACAGTAGGAGGAGAAGCAGAATTCCCACCTCGCAGTCGTTTAACTCCACCAACCAATCAGGTTGCAGTCTGCACCCATGTCTGTTCAGACTATAATATATTTATTGACATTTTAGTATATACGATGTCCTCACTTCATCATTTTATCCTATTAGACATTTGTGTCAAATTGTGCATAGAAATTCTTGAGTTGTCGCCAAAAATTGTTTTTTTGAGGTCACAGTGACCTTTGACCTTCCCTCAAGGTGTTCCTGACATATTGCGTTCATGAGAATATGACTGACAACAGAGAGAGAGAGAGAGAGGGAGAAAGAGAGAGGTGAAAGAAAAAGTAGACAGAGAAGTGAAGGAGGCGGAGAATATGAAAAACTGTGGTAGCAGGGCCTGCAGAGAAGCAGCAGGCTAGCCACTCCATTAGCGCCTGCACCGAAAGCACTAATGACTGTGAAGACGGCATCTAGCACACCTTCACACCAGGCAAAATGTGCCGCTGAACAAGCTGTGTGATACGCAGGAGGAAGATGACAGACTTCAGGTCGCAGATGGTCCATTTGTGACGGAGACAGCGGCATCAGCACAGAATTGAACTTTGCACTGAGTCTAATTTAGCAGAAGATTCTCCTGTATTGGCACGCTGCAGTCTGCTTGTGTATAGATACTGTATGGATGAATGTGTGTGAGAACCCGGGTCCACATGGGGCTGTTTCAGTTTCAGTTAAAGGAATAGTTCCACATTTTGGGGAATTATGCTGACCTGCTTTTCTTGTAGTATCTCTCATATTTGTCCATTAGTGTTGATAAATGGTTCATCTTTGGGTCTTTAGGTTGTCGGCAGGTTGAATAAAAAGCAGATGTTTAACATGTTTAATGAATGGTGGCGGGCATCAGATGTTCGGCGGAGGCTAATCCACAGGCGAGCGGATAAACTGTGTTGTTTATCTGAACTCACTGCTCAAGTGTGTCGATGTTGTTATCTTAGCTGCTTAATCACCCTATTCTCTCTGTAACTGCACTCCTCACTCTCTCCTCTTTTCATCTTTGCTTCATTCCACTTCCCAGTCTCTCAACTAACCCCCATCAAACAAACATGGCCTGATTTTATGCTCCATCATTAGTTTTAACTTTCCCACCCATCTTTGTACTTCCCCTCGACTTCCTCTACTCTGTCTTACCAAAACAGCATCCGACGCTCGATTTGACGTGATGTAGGTGAACGCAACGGGCCGCCGAGACAGACGGCTCAGAGAGCAGTTGTCGCATTTTGACATTGCTAGTAGATCCATTACTGCTACAATCAATTAACGCGGTGCGGAGGAGAGCACCGTCACGCAGCAACGTCGCTCGGTAATTAATGGAGTCATTATTTTAGAAGATAGCGCTCTCAGCAGCTGCAGATTGGTGGCTTGTACTCATTTCCAGCCACCATGGTGATTAACATGAGAGGAACATGATCATCTGACTTTGTATACGACTACTGTCTTAATTAATGAGCCTGAACTGACGGAGTCCTACAGGTATATACCCATTATTTTGCATAAATGCATTCCCCAGACGGCGAGTTCAAATGATGTATTTAAAAAAATAAATTTACTTTAAACCGCAGCTGTGCTCGACTAAAAGGCTGAAAACTGTACCCATGGGCTATTTGTTTTTCGGAAAAGCCTTGTGGGTGTGTGTGTGTGTGTGTGTGTGTGTGTGCCTGAGGCATATAGAGTAGCATTTTTTCCCCCAGACTAGGCCATGTGTCAGCCAGGACGTTGCTACTTTTTGACATGTCATATCTCAGGTCATGACAAACTGAGAAACTGCGTCCCCCAAGCCTGTCACAACACAAAGTTTGGAACAAATTGGAATCACTTAACGTTTCCTGCTCAGTGCATCAGCACCAAAAAACACTCTTCTCTCAGCCGGGATCAGGTTTGTCACAGCGGCTGTGCGTGTGTGTGTTTTTAATTGGAAAAGGTCATTTGCTGTCACTGATTCCTGAGCACTGGTCAGGAAAAGTGGTGCATTGGGTGAAATCTAAGAAAGGTAGAGCTTGCGGGAAGTAAGGAGAAAAGAAAAAAAAAGTAGGAAAGGTATTAAATTTGGAGTTTGCAGAGTGGCTGATTAGATCTTCCTGATTATCAGGACAACGTAAACAGAGTCTGAAGCCTTGCCAGAGCTGAACAGCTCCGGCAGAGTGCCTCTTAGTTTTGACATAATCTGCTTTGTAGTGGCTGGTTAGCTTCACGGTTAATGGCCTCCCCAAAGGACATGGAAACGCTGTCACATTAAACCCCTTCCCCTTCTCCAAAAACATTCATTCAAACCAGCGTCTGACTTACATTCATAAACTTTTCCATTAGTACAAAAACCTTTAGCCAAATATTGAATGTTCATGTGTAGCTCACAGTAGACTGTAACACATTACAGCCTCCTTTCAAAGCTCCAAAATAAGAAGTGTGCCTTTCACAGTGTTGTAGAAATACTAAAATATTGATTCGCTTTTAGATGCAGCGCAGTGGACGCAACATTTCTCTGTTCGCCTGTGTCTGTCTTCTCCTGCTATATCCGATGACATCATTACGTGTGACTTGCTGCTGTGTTGCTCTGCTAATCGTAGAAGCTATGGCTTCATTTTATAGAGAGCTTAAGCCTTGAATGCGATCAACATAATCTCCTAAAACATGCTATTGACTAAGGCCATTAGTGTTACTGTGCGGCACTTTTATCGCTCACAGTTCCATCTCGGCCATATACTCAAACACAAAATGTCATTACGCAATTATCCAAGCATTCACTGAAACACAGGAACTCAACGGTCCATTATCATCATGTCTCTCATGCATCCTTGCCTTTTAAATAAGCACGCAACAAAGCAAATAACCCCAGCAAATCATTTAAAGCGTATGTGTGCGTGCGTGTGTGCGTGTGTGTGTGTGTGTGTGTGTGTACATGTTTGTTTTATTGTTGTATTACTAAGAGGTCACAGAGATTATTCCGCTATTACAGCTCATTTACATGGTCATTTACGTGTTAATCCTGAGTCAACATGAGGCCGAGCAGGCCGCCGACTGGCAGGAAGCAGCGGAGGGTGAATCTAATAGTAGACCACAGACATAAATGATGCAGGCTTTTTTTTTTTCACCCCACAAACTCACTGCACGGAGGCTTAGTTTTTAGCAAGACTGTACTGTGTCTGACCACTTTTGAGCACATCGTCATGCAGTTCAGCAGGAATGGGGTTTAGGTGATTCTATGAGGTTTGCAGTGGCCAATGAATGAGAATTAGCCTTTCACCAAAAGTTTAAAGAATAGACCAACAGAAAAAAAAAAAAAAACAGTGTTTTGAGCGTTGAAATCTGGCTCTGAAAATCTTGCATCTCCCTCTGCAGCGTATTCCACTCATCTGCTGTCCATCTGTATGTGCAGTGTATTCATTTTCACCTAAATATGTCTAAATGCACAGCTTATGTTGACAAATGTGCGCAGCAGCTAACACCTCTCACTCTGAAAATATGAGCGTCTGGAGCAAACAGATGGACAGTGGACGAGTGGTTTATGAAACGTCTATGGACTACTTTGTATGTAGAACCCAATGTAAACTGCAAAGATATACAGTATACCTGGTTTCCTTCCTTGAGAAGAAAGAACTTTTGAGAGCCACTTCAACTCTCAAAAGTTTTTCAATTGAATGTCCTATAAGGTAAAAAAGTGAGATTTCCATATGTTCTTTGATTATAAAGCAGGTGTAGGTTCTATAATAATACTGTGAAAGTATCAAAGCACTCAGTCCACACAGCCTGTATTCAGAGACTGAGCCTTATAACAAGCTCTCAGTACTTCTGTAACTTTGTGATGTCACAACAAAACAGTCACCACCCTCAGCCATGCCCAAAGCCCCGCCCACCTGGACCCACCAACCAACCTTGCATACATAAGCCTGAGAGAGGAGATGCAAAACTACATGGAGATAGTTTTTGTAACAACAAATATATCTTAAATATGGGACCTTCCACAGGGGAAGCTTTAGTGCAGAATAGAGGGTGGCAGCACAGCAGATAAATGTTAGGTTTATGTATTCATCTGGTGTGACAAAGATCTGCAGCAAGTGGGTTAAGAACTAATGAGGCCCGAGGTCCATTGTGAGTCACCCAGCCTGCAAGCTACTGTCAGCTTTGTTGGAAAAAGGACACTCTGAGGAGAAAACACAATTTTGGCTCCCGTGTGAGCTCAGCCATTAAAACCAGCTGTCAACAAACAGCCGTCACCGCACGTGGCAAGATGATGGCACATTAGGGCCTCTGGGAAAAAGACAGGATGAGAGCTGACCATCACAGTGACAGGGAGCGACAGGGGCAAGGTGGATCCTACAAGCCCCAGACCCTCGCCGCCTTGTTTCCCTGGAGATAGCAAACTAAGAGCGGTTGAACTCTGTACTTGCTCCCTGACAATGACATGCCTCAAGGACATGGGGTCATTTCCGTCTGTACACCTGGGACACTGCTACACTTTTCCCAGGCACACTGTAACTGGGGCACAAACCGTATGTTCAGAGCTCCAGGAATGACAGGAATATATATATATATATATATATATATATATATATATATATATATATATATCCGTGACTTTGTGATGTCACAACAAAGCAGTCACCGCCCTCAGCCATGCCCCAAGCCCGGCCCATCTGCACCCACCGTCCAACCTTGTAGGATTTGTTTGCTTGAAATCTGTTATAGTTTAATTCAATCAATCAGAAAATCTCACCGACCTGTTGTTACTAGAGCTCCAGAGAGAAGCCTAAGAGAGGAGCAAAACCTCAATGTAGGAGAAAACTACATTGAGGTTTTTGGTACTCTTCTAATGGATAAATATTTCAAATAAAACACAGGAGAAGTGTAAATGATGGGACCTTTAAAACAAAATACTGTGCGCAACTGTGGTGTGCTGAAAGGTAGATAGTTGATAATAGTTACTGCTTTGTAATTTTAGTTTTTGTGACTTTTCTGTCTTGACATAAAACGTTTGATTTTTGATATCAGGAAGTAATTAATTCAGGATTTAAATACCAAGTTATCATTCCACAATCTTGGTATAAAGTGCTGTCAAAGTTATTTTGTTGTGATCGCAGAGAGCTCAGCAAAGTGAGACAGATAAAACACAACCCGTTTACAGGTGATTACTGAAGTGGGCTTATATGAGCCACAAAATAACATATTGCATAACATAACATAAACATAAACTTTTATTGCCATTTTAATTTAACACAACGAGCTAAATTGCTCAACACATCAGCCATCAAACAACTCTGCCTAAAAACAAGTAATGTCATGAATTGGAAAAGTTTTCTAATTTAGGTGGGGAAATATATGATCAAAGATATGCAAACAAGCCTTGGGAGTCTGACCAGGGATTCACTGTGTAATTTCAATCCTCAAGGATACAGACATTCAAAAAGTACAGAAGTTTAATACGTAAATACACATTATGTTGCAGAGAATAGAATCTGAAATGTAAGTGAGGAAGTGCGTCTGCATGTCGTCTCAAGAAAGCACATAATGAGAAACATGTCCTCTTCATTTAACTTTTATCATGCGCATAAAAACTGCAGATTGACGCCTTCTGGTCCTTTATCTTTTAACCGCTGTAACACACATGCTCATGCATTATGAATGAATGTTAACACGTTTTAAGAAATGTGTTAGATAATCATTAGCTGTGATATTAATGTAAAAAAACAAAACAAAAAAAAAACAACAGGAAGTATAGATAACAACATCTAAATGAGTGTATAGGTCTTCTCTGTGTGTTGACAGCTACAAAGAGGATTGATCCAATAGGATATTTTTTCTTGGGGCTGCAAATTATAGCCTGTCATTGATTTCCACTTTTATGGCCCTGCACAGACAATGGGTCTGTTTCTCTGGGACAAATAAAATATATAAATAAAATAAAAAGAACACAAATGCTGCCACTGTGTTGTGTTTAAGCCCGAGGTTATTACTTCATGGGGAGATATTTCTATTCATCCTAACCCGAGAGGTGCATCACAAATCACAATCACACACGGCAATGAATAAAGAGGCAACACAAATTCATTCAAGCACACGCGCACTGATAGGATACCTGCTCAATGTCTTCATAATCTCCCAGATCCCAGGGTGTCTGATCTAATCAGTATTTAAGTGATGGACTTGATAAATATGGCTCTGAAGCCCAAAGGAGCTGCTGGTTCTATGAAAGACAGGGGGTTCGGGGCTGGCCAGTGTATCCTAAGCTGTCTGAGCCCCAAACTATTTGATGTGACATAATGGAGTAAATCTCACATCACAGAGAGACTGTTTTCAGATGGGAGGCGGGAGATTAAGGGTTCGACTCAAGAGAGACTTCGGGGTCACAGGAGAATGAACCAAAAAGCTTCAATTCACACAAGACTTGCCATTTCTAACCTTTGAGTCACCATGAAAGAACAATACTGAGGAAATGAAAAAATAATATTAACAAAATGTTACATCAATGTTAAAGAATTTTTTCAATATCCAGCTGCAAAGAGCCAGAGGCTTGCTGTAGTTCAAATCAAGGGAGTGGAAAAAGGCATTATTGTCAGCACAACCACAGTCTAAGCCATTTATGGAAAATGTAAAGAACACAATTTTTACTGATTCAACTGTTTCTATTTTATTCTATTTCCAATATTGACAGAGTGGTTCTGATACCAACACTAGTATCAGAAATGTCTCCAATGCTGTCTAAAATACGGTTTTGGGTATCGGCAGTTATGCAGGTCTATGCACCGATCCCAGACCACCTAATTTATTAATACAATTTATAGTTTCACACCCAGTTTTACCGGAAATCAATTGGTCTTTGCTGCTCTAAAACAGTAGCTGACACAGGAACACACATTACACAGTTTGCACTCGTTAGCCATTAGCAAAATGTCAGCAATTTAGCAAAAATGTTACACTGGAAAGTCAATGTGTACAGTACAGCAAGGCATTGATTTCGAGGGGCAGCACTAGTTTTAGGACAACTAGAGTAGGAGGTGTTATTCATTTCAAGATTTTTTTTATTTATTTATTTATTTTTTTATGATTGACAGTCAAAATAGATAATAAAAGAAAGATTCATGTATCTGTTCATGTTTTAGCTGAGCCATGCCACACGACAATGACAGCGCTCATATCACATCCATACAGGGTTAGTAGTATACAGCTGTTTTTTTTGCTTTTTTAAAATCACAGTGCTTGGTATCGGCCCATAAAAAAAGTTCGATAACGGGAAGGAAAAATGGTATCAGAACATCTCGGAATTTTGATTTGTATATTGATGTCTTTTGATTAACCAAGTATTATTTTAATATATTAAATGTTTGAAAATAAGGACAGAACTCAATGTGTCATCCATTAACATTTTGCCTATACAACAGTTACAGTATGGTACAGAATTTGGCTTTCAAACAGTCAGTCAATGACGACTACCAGGCCAACAGTGACGAGGACCACTGTGCGAGAATTAGTCATTAACCAAACTGCGAGAGGAATAAAACATGTAGTAAAAAAAGAAACAAACGCCTTTCAAGGCCTAGCTATGAAAAGATAGCTAACATCATTTCAATACTCATATTGGCTTTACAGATGTAAGCCTTTATATAAAAAAAAAAAAAAAAAAAAGAAGAAGAAGAAAAAACTTCAGCTATCATTTATCTCTCAGCGTGATTGTGTAGTGTTTCTGGTCCCTGATTATCTGTCTGGCATCACTAGACAAATGCACAGCTGCATGTGTGTGATGAGTGAAAGAGACACACACACACACACACACACACACACACACACACACACACACACACACACACACACACACACAGAGAGGGAGGGAGGGAGGGAGGAAGGAAGGAAGCCGGGTCATGAGATTAAGCATGATTGTTAACATGCATTTTTTTGCGTGTATGTGCGATTGAACCAGACAGAACATGTGCATACAAGCATGTACGTCTTTGCGTTTAATATGCGAGTGCAGGCATCTGTGCACCACTGTATGACCATGTGTGCACATGGCTTTATGTAAAACTCTGAGCCCGCATGGGGAGTCTCCTCAGACGGGAGCATATGCTGTCTGGAGGGCAGAACAGCACTGAGACGCCTGTCAGCCCACAATGTCCTCCTGCCTCTGCGGTGAGAATCAGCCTGTCAGACCCACAACTTCCCATCATTGTTCCCACCTCTGTAAGAGTTCTTCTTTCAGCTTCAGGCTAAACGCCAGTCTCTTCCAAACCCTGCCACCGTGCTCTAACCTTCCTCA
The DNA here is from genome assembly GCF_021018895.1 of Seriola aureovittata. Taxonomy (NCBI): domain Eukaryota; kingdom Metazoa; phylum Chordata; class Actinopteri; order Carangiformes; family Carangidae; genus Seriola; species Seriola aureovittata. Next base: position 6,656,815 of record NC_079381.1, read on the forward strand.
GAGCAGCTGATGATAAGAAATGCTAAAGACAGCTAAATTAGGTTCTGTAACTGGCAATTTACAGGGGCTGGCGCTTAGCTGACATATCTGACAGCGCACTGTCAACCCAAGAAGGGCCTTCCTTTAATCAGCACCTCTCTTTCCTTGTGCTGAATGACCCCGGATACTTGCCCCCGCTGAGGTGGGTGGCACCGAGAATCCCTCAAGGGGTTATTCTCTGTGGTCTCTTCACAAGCGACAGACCGGCTGTGTGAAGGAAGGACTCTCGAGGAACCCAAGGTTTTGAATTTCAATGATTATGGGAAGGAATCAGCACTAATAGAAAAAAATGATCTCATTCATGTCATTTTTAGTCATGTCAGCCAAGTCAGTCAGTCGGTCGGTCGATCCACCACTTTGGTCCCGACTGAAATATCTATACAAATATTGGACTGATTGTCCTAAAATTTTGTAAAGACATTCATGGTCCAAAGAAGATGAATCTTACTGATCTCCCTACTTTTCCTCTAGCTTTTCCAACAGCTACAACCTGAAAAATCTGAAATAAGACCGTCTTCAATATTGTCATACTCATACTTTTTTTTTGTACAAATAAACACACGTTTACATCAGAAAAAGTTCAGTTCTCAATTGCATTACATTATAATTGTTACATACATTTTTCCTGCTCTTACATTAGAGGACGGATACCCAACCCGAGCCCGACAGAGCCCAACGGGAGCCTTAAGGTCTCAATATCCCACACATGAGACAGGGTAACACAAACTCGGTGCTCTCTCGGACTCGGGTCGGGTTCGGATGGAAATACGCAGCCTGAGTCACACTCCACTCTACATGCACATTTATAACAATAAAACTATTGTCAGGTTCTTTTAGTTTCTAATCTAATCTTGCCTTTTAGTCAAACACTATTTCGCATGTAGTTGAGTATGTAATACATGCATTACATGTATTGCATAAATGGAATTGGTAAGAGAGCTTTAGTGCATGGCCTTAGCTGAATATAAATAAATGAGTTAAGTATAATTTATTAAAAATATATGAATAAAGTAATTAACAGAAAAAAAAGTAAGTTGTTTTCCTCAGAACGCAGACTGTGATTTCAAAAATGTGTAATTAACTAATAATCATTATAAGACTACAAACACTGTGAGAGTGGAAAGTGAGAACAAATCCTTTTTGGGGCTCATTAAAACGGGTCCACCTGCCAGCCTGTGATTAGCAATATATGCACTAATTGTCTGGTGCTGCAGGTAAATACAGCAGCGTAGCCTTTGCCATCCACTTCTCCTCTCATTATCCCACAGAATTAGAAGGCCAATTACAGGGCATTACCTTGACAGCAGGATAGCCGAAAATCCCAGCCACTGCTAGACTACACACAGAACTACCGCCCAGCTAGCTTCAGAGGAAACGCACAGGAGGTTAGATAGATGTTATTAATTAGATGGCCCCAGCCCATTAGCTTTGTTAAGCATGAAATCACATCGTCAAACATCTTTACTGATGAAAGCACTATTTGTGTACTGGGTAAATGAACTCCTGGAAATATAGCAGCTATTGATATCTTAAGTTCACTACTCTCTGAGGGGAAAGAGGAGGGAAACAAGCTGAGAATGACTTCAGAGATTCCCTTTTAATGAGCCTTGTGTTTGCCTCTGTTAGCGCCGGGTGTTCGCTTACAAACTTTACACTCGACTACAGACGGTAAACAGAGAGCACAAAGTTATAATATGTAACTTTTCGACATTAAAATGTCTAAAAGTCAAATGTGTCCACCAATTTTCAAACGTAGAGAAATGTGTGATTTTAATAATGGTAACGGTCTGTTTCATTTGTTTGCCTGTTATTGACATCATATCCCCTATGGGCATGTGGTTGCTTGCCAGAAACTTAAAATTGGCTTTTATCCAGTTCTAAGCCACATTTTTAAGATACACTTTATACACCTTGGTCATTTTCAACTATTTATTTCAACCAGATGAAGGTTGTTTTAGTCATCTGACGTCTGGATGTTGAGTTATCAGAGTAGCCAGGCAAATGTCAGGCAGCTCAGCTCCCAGCTCGTTCATAAGCTACCAGAGAAACGACCACAACAAACCCTTCCTTGACCTCTCCTGTCTGCCATGTAACATCGGCGTGACACTGACTTTAAATAAGAAACTGCTTTATTCATTGCTTTTAACGGTTATAATCACTGGGTCTGTTTGTTTTGGAGAAGAGGAGACCTCTGCGGATAATTCTGCTGCCGTTAAAAACCTCCCGACCGACTGAAACTGAAGGGAATCCAGACCAGGGTAAGCTTACGGCAATGGTGGTGAAGACAACAACTCCCATGATCCCGCACTATTTCACGACATGACCCAACGCGTCTATTGTTATTGTTTTGATTGAGAGACCCCTAGCGGCAGAAGTTACATACTGTGCGTTTAAGTTCTGCAGCTTGCAGAATCAAATCTGAACAGAGGCGAACACACACAGAAAAAGACATTCATGATGGGAGAGGTCATTCACAGTGACCAGGCTCCTCATTAAATCACCAGCTCCAGGAATAGATGGAGGGGGGCGAGGGGAACAAAAGAGGGGGATTGTGGCAGAGAGAGAGAGAGAGAGAGAGAGAGAGAGAGAGAGAGAGAGAGAGAGAGAGAGAGAGAGAGAGAGAGAGAGAGAAGAGAGAGAGAGAGAGAGAGAGAGAGAGAGAGAGAGAGAGAGAGAGTAGTCATGTCCCCCGAGAGCAGTATTAACAGACAAAAGAGAACGTGGCGGCTCTGGTCAGGTGAGGTCATGATGAGGACAACAAAGACTTCCTCAGGAACAGCACCGCTGCACATTTCAGCATCTACAGTCAAGACTGACTGTAATCTGACCTTTGTACCTCTCTACCCCACAGCTGTAGAGGAGCCCGCCTGATGAGTTAAAGGATGGCTACATGTCACTTTGGCTTTCATACAATTTGATTTCACCCTTAAGGTTTTCATTTGTTTTTATTTCCTGTTTTATTCTTATTGAACCCATTATTTTTTTCAGGTCATGTATTTTTACTTTGATTCCACATTATATCATTGCCTTAGGAGCTTAATAATCGTAGTTTGAATAATGTTACAGTTAAATATGTTGCAAGTATTACAGGCCATGCTGGGACTTGCTAGGTTTAGATAACTATAAAAATCTTCTTTTTTTTCCTAGGAAGTACATCTAAGCTCATTTACAGTGAGTGGTGAGGCCATTTAGCTTTGGCACATTAATTATTTTTATGTGGGAGATTTATATTCTCTGCTTAAGTGCATGTATCAAAAACTGTATATACTTTATTGAAGGCATTTTGCAGCCTGTTATTGCTGTCTGATGTCGGCCATGTTCTTTCTGCATTAGGTTGATGCTTCAGTCTTGTTCAATCAATTACTTTGCATTGGCAAAATTAAAATGCCAAACCAAGATAGTTCATTACATGAGGCTGTTAGCCCAGTATTCTGCTGGAAGTTACACTATTAGTTTTATATATATATATATATATATATATATATATATATATATATATATACAGAGTATATACATCTGGCCTATTAGTGCAGAGTTGGTTGTCATATTCGGACAGTTCTGGTTTGAAGCAAGATAGATGTCACCATCTTGTTGGTAGAGCCCTCACACTTTTATGGCCTGAAGATGATGATGATGATAATGATGATGATGATGATGAAGGAGGAGCTGACCGTTTTAATGCAAAGTATTTGTTCAATGGCCTGCATGCATCTGTGGAATCACACACAGCAGCCTAGTTCCTGCTTAGTAACACACTGTCCCACTGTCTGCCCCAAAATGATCTCATGTTCAGGAGCTGATTTAACTGCTCGACCTGTTGCGCTGCTGCTAACATAACAGGATCTAAACTTAACTCTCTGTCACTAATGTTACTGGCTGCTGACGGCAATAGATTTATGGACTAAATTCCTTCATGATCCCACTGAGTTAGACAAGAGAAAAACACAGCTGGGACAAACTACAAATGCAGACAACAAACAGATATTAAACATTTAGAAAAAGGCAAGCTAACGCTAAAATTGGAAAGTCTAAAGTCTGAAAAAAAATTTAAAATTTGACTAAAACTGTCAAAAAAAACTAGGTGCCAAAGTTGACACTCGACGATGCATTTGCAAATTCTCAGTGTGCAGGTACAGTGAGATGAGTGGCTGAGCTTCCAGAGTTCAGGCCGTTCTGAGCGTAAATCACAGAGCTGGGGATCCAATATTTAACCACTGTTTCTGTTTATGCTAAATCACATTATATATATCACACACTATAATGTTTGTATTGTAGTGCGAGTCAAAATGGATGTTTCTAAACATTTTATAATAGAAAAAAGCGTTTCAAATTGCCTTGTTTAGCTGGGAAGACTATTAATGCCACCGTCACGAGCGCACACGTGTGCCACCGGCATAACAATGCCTCTCTGTGTTCAGCCACAATCATTTTTTGGATTGTACTGTCAGATTTTATCAGTGATCTATGACTTGCTTCACATGCTCCTCCTCTAGCATAAAAAAAAAAAAAAAAAATCTGTTTTCCCCTCTGTCTGTCCGCAGTCATGGTTCAGTAGTGCCAGAAATGAGCTCTGATCCATCCTGATGTAAATATGCTCTGCTTTTTTTTTTTTTTTTCATTTTTCATTTTTGTCTAATTTCACAACAAACTGAGTGAAGTTAATCTGCTGCGGGCAGATAAAGTTGTATCTTCATGGATGAAGCACTGACAGACAGGACGCGGCCCGTGCCTATCAAGGTGTGCGCGGAAGGGTGTGTCTTTTCTCTTTTCTTTTCTTTCTTTTTTTTTGGGGTGGTGGGATGAGAGACGACTTACTGCCTGCCTGTCAGTCCCTGATAAATGATTCCGTGTGAAATATCTCCATTAAATCTGGCTTTATCAAGGATAGAAGCCTGTTCAGCCCCGCCATTAGCATTGCAATTTATTGGACAGCTCCCAGGCTCAATAAATCAATTCCCAAGTGTACCTGGCCAATTCAGGCCAGATTAGTTAAAATGAGGCAGAGGCAGGTTTTAATAATGCATCTGATGATTACTGCAGCATTGAGATATCTTTGGTCTTCAGCTCGTTTCACACACACACACACACACACACACACACACACACACACACACACACACACACACACACACACACACACACACACACACACACACACACACACACTCTCTCTCCTGCTCTTTTGAAGCTTTTTGAACCAATGTCCCACTGTGGCATTTTCTTTTTTTCACAGCACAATAGATGTAAAGCTCACTGCTGCTACTAATGCTGCTATGTCAGCATTGTAAACAAATAATATTACCCATAAAGAATTTGTTTCAATAACAACCAAAGACATTTAAAACATTTATGAAATGGAATCAGCAATTTACTGTAAATTCACCTCACTCTTTTTTTTTTTCTGCTTTATGAAAAAATACCAGACTGGGTTGTTTTTGGGTTTTTTTTTGAGACAAGCTGTTCGTCTGTTCCGGCTCCCCTTCACAATAGGAAAGATGTTGTCAGAGAGAGGAAGACAAAAACCTACATGCCACCTCCACAACCAGCATCCTTAGAAAACAACCCAAAGCTTTTGTTGATCTTGAATTCATTTGTGTCAAGAACAACTCACCGGAGACCTTATCTGTGGCTGTGAGGCTTCGTATAAACACATTTATATGAGACAGAATGAGAGGATGTGGGTTCCTCTTTTAGTTTCCTCTGCTCTCTTTTGGCCGTGTTCTGAGTTCATCCACGCTGCCCCCCCACCCCCAATCAGTTCTATGCAGTTATGATCGAGGTTGTGCACCTGCTGAGATGATCCACTGCAACTTGTGCAAATCTTGTTTTTTTTGTGTTTTTTTTAATCATCTCCTAAGTCCTTGTGACTGTTAAAGAAAACCTGAGACATGAGGCAACATGGGCTAATAAATGAGACCACTCACATGAAAAGAAGGGAACAGAAAAGAGGTGGAGACTCATTATTTGACTGCAGCTGGGGGATGGGGGTGGGGGTGGGGCTCTATCAAACCACCCAGCTGATGCCAAAAGGGTCCGACAAGCTGTGAGAAACAGCTGGCCTGTAACGTAAAGAGATGGCAGAGGGCTCTGCGAGGTTAAGAATTTTCCTCGACCAAGAAGGTGGGGGCAAATACAGAAGAGCAGAGGGCAGAGGTTGTATAAACAGCAAACCCTCCTTCCTAGGGCAGGAAGCATGAGCATATGAGGCAGAGACAACATCCTGTTCAGCTCTTCTTGCATGAGTTTGAAAAGCCCAAGGAATTGTAAATAAGTTGCCCCCAAAACATCTCCTCCCCCTACAGGACTTTTCCTCATGAGCAGCGCTTTCACATGAGATGACATGTACACACTGCTAAAAAAGCACTTACGTGTCACCTCGATGAGCGATTGCACACGCCCGCTCTCTTGGTCGCATGAGTGTGTGTGCGTGGTGTGTTTCTTTTTTTTTTTTTGTGAGTTTTTTGTGCACTTGTGTGTGTGCAATGGTCCCAGCCACAGGCAGGGTGCTGTGCTTATTGGATTATATATCTCCCAGTCATACAGGAAAGAGGCAGCTATTAAGGTCAGGAGCCCCGGGTAAGGAGGGAGATGGAGAGGTGAAAAGGAGGAGAAGAGGAGGAGGAAACCGAAATGTAAATCTGCTGCGGTCTGAGAAGTGTACTGTCTCTTTGTCTCTTGTCACTGTCACTGAGGTCTGTGTCACTGCCTGCTGCGGCACCCAGCATCCTCGGCGAGAAAGAGCTGCTCCCAGCAATCACCCTGCAACAGCTGATAGCAACTGACGTTATTAACATCATGACTCTACAGCATATCAGTATGTAAATGTAACTAATCCATTCCCCAATCCTGAAACACTGTCATAATTAGAAAACCCTCAGAGTGAATGATGGGGGGGTTTAAGGTCAACATAATTCTCTATTTAATATCTGCCTCATTTTGTGCGTTTGATCATTTTTGGTACAGAAGGGGGGGGGACACGTTAAATATTATTGCCAATTTAAAATTGCTGTATCAGTATTTGCTATATTAACTGCCAGGAAATGAAAAAAATTATTACAATATTACATTAACTTGTATCATTACTTGAGGCTTGTGTTAAAAAGATACAAACCTAAAATGAAGCTGGGACTGTTCTGAGTTTTAAAATTATGTAGTAGAGCCTCCTATCATGTCATGTAGCATCAGAGTGCAAATTATACAATGACAATAAGGGGGGGGGGGGGGGGGTACAAGTACAATATTTCCCTCTGACATGTAGTGGAGTGGGTGTATAGAGTAGCATAAAATGGAAATACTCAAGTTAAGTACCTCAAAATTACAACAAACAAAGGTGGTGACTATTACAGAAGCTAATAACAAAAAGGTAAAAGACTAACTGAACCACCACAGCCACACAGGACTATTAAAATGAAATAATAAACTATATTGATGTCAAAATGTATCTCTACAACAACTAATCCTCCACTGTCTCACTGCTCATGACTGAGCACCACTGTTTGCTAAAATTATTTTTCTTTGTATTGGTAACAAAACGCCATGCCAACATTGGAAATGCTATCAGCTAGCTAACATTAGTTAGCTAAACTATAACTTAAGACAAAAGCAAGAAACTAGCTAACATTAGCGTCCATCCAGATAGTTGACACAGTCAACCATCACCATATTGCGAGTCGCAGCACAACATACTGTAAACCTATAATACAGAGGAGTAGCCTACATTTTTCTCATTTCTCTGATTAATACCAACTGATTTTTTAGTTCTGTAAAATAACATATGATTGGATACTACAATCTAACTGCACTATAGCTCATAAGGTGGGGCATTAACATGTATATATATATATATATATAGTTACAGCTAATGGATTTTTTAGATTGTCCAGATGTTAACAGCTGTTAACAAATAAATCCTTTAATGTTCAAACGTCAGAATGAGTAAAAAATGTGATCTCAGTGATTTGATTGGTGGTGCCAGATGGGCTAGAATATGTAGGTCTATTTCCAAAACTAGATTATCACACAAAACAGTCTCTAGAGTTTTTACTCAAAATGGTGAGAAAAACAAAACACATCCAGTGAGCAGCAGTTCTATGGAAGGAAACACCTTGTCGATGAGAAAGCTCAGAGGAGAATGGCAAGACTGGTTGGAGCTGAAAGAAAAGCTACGGTAACTCAGATAACCACTCTTTACAGCTGTGGTGAGCAGCTCCACTTCAGGTTTCACTCCTGTCAGCAAAGAACAGAAATCTGAGGCTGCAGTGGACACAGGCTCACCAACACTGGACAGTTGGAAGACTGGAAAAACGTGGCCTGGTCGGATGAATCTGGATTTCTGATGAGGCAGCAGATGGTAAGGTCAGAATTTGGCATCGCGTTTTCTGTTTTTCTCACCATTTTGAGTAAAAACTCTAGAGACTGTTGTGTGCGAAAATCCCAGCAGATCAGCAGTTTTGGAAATAGGCCTACATAATCCAGCCCGTCTGGCACCAATAATCAAATGAATCCACAGACCCAACCTGCCTTGTGTCAAGAGAATGTTTTGAGAGCAAAGTGAGGCCCTATCTCGTACTATCTGTTCCTAATAAAGTGCTCATATGTATATTATTGGCATTTACAGTGTATGTAATGGCATAATACCATCTGTTATTCCTGGAAACCTCATTGTGTTTCATATTAAAACACCCATCTCACAAAATCATTATCCATAAATCAAAAATATTTTGCCCACAAGTGTTAAACTGACTACTGGGTCATTTCCAGATTTCCAAAATTCCATTCTCCGCACAGATTTTACTATGCATCAAAAAGCTGGCCCATGATGTCGAAACCAAAACAAGCAGATTTGGAAAGCAGGTGAGTCAGAGTGTGAGTGTGTTGAGGCCACAAGTGAGGTGCAGGGACACCTGAGCTTCTTCTGACACATGGCTGACGGCTCTAATTCCTCAATTCCTCACCATCGAACCTGCATCATGACTTTGCAGCTGTAATGTATAGTAATCAGCTATGAATGATCCAACTCCATTTGATGATTTTTGATTAGTTTCAAGACCAAGGGAAAATTATTTCCATATTCAGTTGTTAAAAAGTAATGTAACACACTCTCTTTCAAGGATAAAGAGTTTCAGCTTGCCTGAAAAACCCATCATAAATAAATCCTTACTCAACTATTTTTAGTTGAGCTGCACATATTATAGCAGAGCAGAGGGCGGATCAGGGAGGGAGAGAGCTGTGGAGAATATACAGGAAACACAGAGGCGAGAGAGAGAGAGGGAGGGAGGGCAACACACTCAAAAACAAGACGTTAGGACTTTGAAAAATCTGAAAGCTTTTCATTTCCCCGGGCTACATAAATCTCATTACTTCCCCTGCATTGCTTCAGCATATAAGGTGAAAAATCACTGCATTTTACATCAAAATGCTGAGTAATATAAAGGCATCAGGCTGTTGTTCGGGGCAAATAAAAATGTTTAGATGAGCAGAGCAACACTTTGATATGAGTCAGTGTCTTAAAGGGCTTGTGGGTACGAACACCAAGACAACACTAAACTAAACAGACTTTCTTTCCCTTCTTTTCTCTTTTTGTTATTTTACTGTAATTCTGGGAAACGGTGAGAAGGAGTCAGGGTTGAGCCCGGCCCTTGGCTCCAAACTCCGACACTAACACACATTTTGTTGTACTTTCAAGCCAGTTGCACGTAGGTGTTAAGTTCTGATATAAGATCAAATAAGTCTGACAACTTTTCTTGAAAAGGAAAATGTTTTGGTTTTCTAAACTAAGCCTGAGAAGTTATACGAGGAACTAGATTTGAAGATTTTATTTGCTCTCAAAAAGTGTATTTTTTAGAATACGAATTTCAGTTTATGGAAGAAAAGGGCGATGGTAGCTGCTACTATCAGTTAGGACTTTTAATTATTAATGATGAGAAATCGAGGAGATTTGAGTAAAAGTCTACAACCATGTTAGTGGCTCTTTGAGGCTGTAACTTACTGAACACAGTAGTGATATGAGCTAAATGCTAACATCAACATGCTAGCATGCTCAGAGGCACGATGCTAACATGTTATTTAGCAGGTAGGTTTATCATCTTAGTTTAGCCTGTTAGCCTGCTATTATTCACTAATTAGCAAGGAACACAAATCAAAGCTGAGGCTAATATTAATGTCATTAGTTTTGCAGGTATTTGGAACTAGGAACCAAACCACTGTAGACATTTTTGATCCAATGATGATACTAGAGGAAAAGTAAGAGGATGAGAAATCATTAAGATTCATCCAGTACAGAACCAATAGTTTTTGAGGCATTTCTGTCTGGACCAGAGTGGTGGACCATGCATAGTTTGAGGCATTTTATTTTGAAGAAAAAAAAAAGAAAAAAAAAAGAAAGAAAAATGAAAAAAAAAATTGAGAGGGAAGTTGTAATAATGTCCTACACAGCCACATTTCTTTAGAGGATGATATATATGTATCATGTATAATATCTGCCATTTCAGTCAGTAGATAAAAATCAATATTAATTATTTTTTTCTTTTAGCTTCCTCTTACAAACTGCCACATGGTGTCGAATGGCAAGATACTCATCTCCCTGTTACTAGGTCTATAAGCTCACTATACACCAGCACTGGCTGACTCACACTGTGACAAAGAGTCCTTTCCAGGCTATTCACACACTGACACACAGACACACACACTTCAGGCTAAAAGACATCATGTTCTCGTCAAGTGAGTCACTTGAGTCAAATGAAGAGCAATAAAAAGTCAGAAAGTCAGTGCGTGAGTTCATGTCGTGTGTGTGTGTGTGTGTGTGTGTGTGTGTGTGTGTGTGTGTGTGTGTGAACATATGAATGCAGCAAAAATAAAGTTAAGCTACTGAATGTGCATCTGTGGATTTGTGTGTGTGTGTGTGTGTGTGTGTGTGTGTGTGTGTGTGTGTGTGTGTATGTGTCCTCCTGTGTTTATGAGCCATAGCATCTACCCCTGCCTCAGCTCTGGCTACAACTTATGCAGTGCAGACACCCGGGGAGCAAGATCAATGCTGGTGCTTTCACACTGGGAGAAAGAGGAAACAACTCTCTATGGTCCATAAGACTTTTCTGCACTAGGATGATTTTCCATTTCTGGGAGCCAGGCTCAACCCACAACAGCCCAAAAAGAAAGAAAAAAAAAAAAAAGAATGATCGAGGCAATTCAGATGCCGTTAAACATCCCTCAGTGCTGCACAGAATGAGCTCAGAAACTCTTTTGAAAACAAGAGAACCAAGTGATATTGGAAAAGCCATAAGGAGGCGGTGATATATTAAACTGCCAGCAGAACAGTGCAGCACAGCCGCTTGTTCTCTTTCTAGATAAAAAAAAAAAAAAAAAAAAAAAAGTGTGTGTGTGGCAGAGACTTGGCTTTAGGGAAGCTCCATGGTTACTTCAGTTGCTTTATAATGTGCCTACTACTGCTGTGAGATTCAGTGGAGCAAAGGTCCCTTTGTTTCAATGCCACAAAAAACTTTCAGCGATTGGATGGTGCTCATGAGTTCTTTTCCTCCATCAGACCTGCTTTAAAAAGACTTCAATAGCATTATGGATTATTATTTAACTCCAACCCCATCAGCAAAGGTGTTGGACAGCTTTGTAAAAGTAAGTTGTTTTCTTTTTATTTCTCTTTTATTAAATCATTTTTGGACTAGAATGTGACTCCAACGGCACAGATCACATTTCTGCACATAACTCTTCTATTGACAGTGAACTATGCCGAATGATAGTCTGCAACCATCTCTCTATAATGAATACAATCCAGTGTGACTACTGACTGCATGCCTGTGTCCACACAATGCTCCAACCACACACACACACACACACACACACACACACGTATACACACAACGGTCACACTGTTCTAGTCGGGGTGGAAACAAGCTGTACCGGGAAGCTTGACTGTGCCAGCAGGCTAACAAAGTCCCCACTGTGTGTGTGAGAGTGCGAGTGTGTTGGCCTTCTAAAAACACTCTGCTGTCCGTTCTGGAGCAGTGCTGCAGGTGTTGGGCTGTCGGCAATTTTGCTTTCGGCTTTTAATGTTGTGCACAGCTTGGCACCTTTTTGCTGCGTTAGTGAAAGTCCCACAGAGTTGAACTTAACAATAAATGTTTCTGTATCCAAGAGGAAATTGGAACACGTAAACAACCCACACAAGAATCTGTGCACTGGTAAAGGTCTGACTGCACAGTTCTAACGGATACTGCATCGGGGGCTAAAAAACAATGGTTGCAAACCTTTCAGGCTAGTGATCCTTTATAAGGAAGTAATATTTAATCCATGTGTAAGCTATTTACCAAATATTCAATGGTTATTAAATGTTTTATACAGATTTTTTCACATATGCCGCAGCATATCCCCAGCCCTTGTAAACAGACCTTGATGTGGCTTTAAAACTAACTGGTAAGTGCATTTTGAAACTCTCCCTCACTCCCTTGTGTTTCCTGTTTGTCCCCAATTTGTCTCTGTGTGTGTGTGTGTGTGTGTGTGTGTGTGTGTGTGTGTGTGTGTGTGTGTGTGTGTGTGTGTGTGTGTGTGTGTGTGTGTGTGTGTGTGTGTGTGTGTGTGTGTGTGTGTGTGTGTGCAATCTGGGCATGGCCTGAACTCACTTTAACTATTCTCTGCCTGCTTTCCCGTCATGTTTACAAGCTTCAGCTCAAGAACCTGCACACAGTCTAACTCAGCCTCTGCAGACGACCCCCTGCTCAGTTACCCGCTCTGTTGCCTGTCCCGCTCTCCGGCTCCGCCAGCTCATTCTCCAAATCATCTTTATCAAAACTCCATATATAAAGGTCTTGTTTTTGATTTGTGGAAACCTGTCCGTGTCTGAGTTCTGCTTTATTGAATCTGAACAAATTTTGTCATTCTTAGACTGTATTTGCAGAATTCTTTGAAGCCTGGAGAAGTATAATAATCCAGTATTTCAAGGAGAACAAGGCATACATTACAGAAAAGTCTTTCTTATCCTGTGCATCATCTTACAACCTCTCATTCAGCTCGTGATACCTTGGGCAATCCTGAACCGCAGGTTGGGAAACCAATGGCCTTAAATGTAAAGGAAATATTTATCCAGCACATAAAGAGAATATGAATACATGGAAAGCCACACAGACATCTCAGCACCATGTGCATCATTGCAGCTCAGGCTGCAGGCCTCTCAGGGTGAAACTGAGGGGATTATCGATTGTTGCCATTTAGGCTGACACAGGCCCAGTCTGGCCATTAGCTTGCTATCCTCCCAGCCATTGACTGCAGTGAAACCACTATCCTCCATCACAAAGGGCACTGAGGTGCCTAGCTGAGTGAACGCACTCCCACCACAATAGGAATGACAGCAATGTCACTCTTCATTCTCTGCATCTTTTCTTCGTATCCATTATGTCTTCAAGAATTTTTTTCCCCCCACCTTTCTTTCTTATTTCAATCTGCTGCAATTAGCTTGTCTCTTCCCGTCTTTATCCCCCTCTCCACCTCAGACTTTGTTCTTTTTCGACATCTTTTCTCCTGTCAAACACTTGACCTCTGTCTGAGAGTGTTTTTGTCTGTGTCACATCCCCCATGTCCCTTGTTTCTCTCTGGGTGTCCTCTCACTCACTCTATCTCTCTCTGTCTGTCTGTCTCAATCTTGCATAGTCAGATGACTTGTCAAGCTCAATGAGGTCTGGAGAAACACTACTGCAAGAGTTGGTTCAAGAAAGTGCAGAAATACAATCGTTCTATTTTAAAGAATAAAAATTTGTTGCAAAAAAAATGTCATCGTCAATAGATTTTTTAAATGAATACATAAAATTTTAAATTATTGTTATTCAAAATGCCAGTCACAAGTTCAAACACGGCATCTCCAAATGTGAAAGATTTTCAATTTACAACAATATAAAACAGAGAAAAGCAGCAGATCTGCACATCTGAGAGGCTGGGATCAGGAAGTGTTTGTCATTTTTTATTTTGTAAATGACTTAACTGATGATCAGGATTATTATTAATAAGTTATCTGCAGATTTCAGAACAGCTCCAGACCTCTGTGAGACTGACTTGTCTATGCAAGATTAGTCTTTTTCTGTCCCTCACTCTCTGCCCGTCTTCCTCCGTCCTCCCCTCCTCTAATCTCCACATCTTTCTCTCCCCTTCTTCCTTTAGCCTTAGGGGAGCATCCAGAAGCAAACTAATTTTCCTCCCCTGAAGCCTCGCTGCTCTCATCGAGCCCGTCCCACCACCTCCCTCTACCTCCCTCTACCTCTTTGTCAATCTTTCACCCTAATCTCCATAATGCAGTCTCTGGCAGGAGCTGCTGTATGTGCTTTGTCCAGGGCTGGGCTCTGGCTCTGGGATGATGAGCAGGTAGCTATATGGGTACTCTCTCTACTGGTAATTGCAGCTGAGGCAGAGCAGGCACAGCATGATGGCAAGGCGTGCAGACACACACACTTACTTCTATCTTTGTGAGGACACTAATTGACATAATGCATTCCCTTGCCTCTTTCCCTAACCTCAACCACCACAACTAAATGTCTAACCACAACCCTTCCCTTAACCTAAACCTAAAACCAAGTCTTAAGCCTCAAAACAGCCCTTTGCAGCTGTGACGACCGGTCCTCATGTCCTCACTCTGTAAGGTCCATAACTCCGAGTGGTCCTCAAAAAGATAGACGTACAAGTACACATGCACACACAAACACACACACGAAGCCAAGCACAAGTACCTATTACGTTTACACCAATCTTAACTCTTGTCCATCACATTTTTTCTTCTACTCAAATAGCACGCTAACCAGCTAGCCCCGGCGCGTCTCGTCACTTTCCGATAGCGACTCACTGCAGCCTCCAATCCACCCTGAAGACGAAGCGCTGCACGCAGGACGTGTTATAACCTCTGGCAAGCAACAATCACCACCAGCCGCTACCGGCAAGAATCAATGTTCAGCAACTTACAAATAGCCTCTCTAACGTTGAAGGACCTTCGTCGTCATGGCTACAAAAATGAACATGAAATGGTCATAGAGAAAACAACGCTTTGTCAGCCTATCCATCCACCCCAACCTCCTCCTAAGACGGACTTTATACGACATCACAATTACTACAACTGCTAGAGGTCACCTGACAATAAAACATAACTATGGCTCGTAATAAGCTGCTGGCCAATGGGGTCTTATTGCTGTTATATGTAGGTCTACTATTACTGTTATCTTTGACAATAAAGTGATATGACATTTTTTTAAACTTCATTTGCTTTAAAGAAATACAGTATAAGGGGACTCTACAGTATGTATTACCTTGAAGAAAAAAAAATCAGTTGTACGTAAGTTGGTACAAATCAAACATAAGGATCCTTATTCATCAAAATAACTACATAATAATGTTTCTTCATTTTCTGACCAGTCACCTAAGGACTGTTATATTCCCATCTTATTTTCTACTATAGCAATCTAATACTACTATATTTCAGGTAGTGCTTCCTTAAATGGGGAAAGTTTTACCTTTACCTACACATCAGGCAGTCCACCTCATTGGCTACATAAGAGCTGTGCATCATTACTACCTGCTACGAGGCACCTGCAGGGAAATAAATGAATAGAAGCACGGAGGAGGGCATCAGTTTAGTGGCCGCTGCAGGGGGGCGTTTATAACACCTGGCAAGCTACCCAACCCCGCACAATAAGGATCCTGGCTGCTAGCTTTTTATCAGCCGTATCGAATTACCATGTACCATGCTGAACCACAAGCCACAGCCACAGGTAAAAAAAACACACACACACACACACACACACACACACACACACACACACACACACACACACACACACACACACACACACACACACACAACACACACACACACACACACACACACACACACACACACACACACACACACACACACACACACACACACACACACACACACACACACACACACACACACACACACACACACACACACACACACACACACACACACACACACACACACACACACACACACACACGCAATGTTTGTAACCAAGAGGAATCAGAGGTGAGAAAGAAAAGTGGGACCATGACATCTGGTGGGAGGAAGCGATACGCGATGAGAAGACGATGGAAGGAAAGGATGGGAAAATGAAGTGGCGGGGACCATATAATGCAGAATCTGGCAGAGAAGTGGTGGTGGAGGAGGAGGAGGAGGACGGGGAAGAGGGTGGATTAATAGGATCCGTAAAAAGGTAAGTGGGCTGGAGCATCCTGCTAATATCAGTCTGTTGCCATCACCCTAAAAATGTGTTGCCACAACTTTCTATAAAACATGTCGCGGGTAATGAGAGACCATGTCATCCATTCAGTCTAATTTCCATTTTACAGCCCTTTGATAGGAGGAATCAGAGAGCACAGGCTCCGACAGGGACTTTATGGGCCTGGATGTATATGTGTGTCATCCAGTCCTTTGATGTGTTCCTGTTGATGAACTGGACAGCATAAAAAGCAATGACAAATTTAATGAACGCTATAGACAGTGCTGTCAATGCTCCAATTGAGTAAAGTGGTTATTTCCACGTCTGTGGTCATGCATATCTGACACAGTAATTTTTTTTGGTCAGCGCATGTGATAATCCTGCATTAATGCGCTCAACTGAACCAGCAGGGTGGGTAAAAAGGTAAAAAGGTCTCTCTGGGTCTTTGTATTATCATAATAATACTATCTCGTTTTTTTAGCCGAGTTTCTGTGCGCTTTGCTCATCTGCGGTTTCAATCCTGCTGAGGACTTCATTGTTTTTGATTCTCTGCTGATCCCCGAGGGGAATAATTACACTTTTTGTCCCCCAGAGGTCAGAGGTCAGCGTCAGCCTCACGGCAGCATCCCCCTGAGCTGTTTCAGGTAATTGCTCAAGAACACATTGGAAGTTGAACTCTGGGGTTTAGAATGAAACCTGAGCTGTGTCCTGTGTGTGATTCTTGCCACCTACAGTACAAATGCTGTGAAGTGTATATAACCGGCTAGTGTCTTGCGTTATCATTATAGCGTTATATCATTGGAGGTGATCGCCAGTCCTCCAGTCAACTGGGATCATTTGACTTGGCTCCTACACAAAGTAAATGACACAATATGTTATGCACACTGCACAATAATTTTAAACTAGCAATTGTACTCTTGGATAAAGAAAGACTAAATAAAACATGGACGATCTCCCATGGAGTACAACAGTAAAAGGGGAGAACGTTCCACATATCGACTTTGGAGGTCTAACATGTTAGGCTATAACTATTAATTACTATTAATAATTATACTACATATTACTGCTGTATAGCATATATACAGTATATATATGTCAAAATATAAAGTATACGAGACATCAGTACTGTACGTCACTGTTTTGTAGTAACAGGAAGTGATATGTTGACATCCATTAAAACTCAAGCTTTGGAGCGCTAGTGATTCAAATTTCACTTCACGAACTTTAACACAAAGCAAATGTTTTTCTTTCTTCGCTGTTTCTTTCGAGCCGTCCTTGAAGCTTCTCTTTATTTTCCTGAGATCAGCTTCTCCAACTTCTGTTTCGCACTGAGGGACAATGACGTCCACACTTGGGCGAGAGCAGTCGTTGAGAACATCTCCAGTTGTCTTCCTCCGCCGGGTAGACAAAAAACAGTCAACACACGCAGCTGTGGCACAACCTTGAGATGTACGCCTCACACGATGTGCTGTCTTACCTCTTATAATACAACTGAAAGTTTACACTCATCGTCACACACTTGACAATTTGTAGTTTGGCTCTGTTAGGATCCGAGCCAAACGCTAATGACGGGCTGACAGCACCATCAGTGAACACATGGTCCATTAACACTTGTAACTGGCAGAGCACCCCTTCCTGTCTGTGCCTTTTAATACTACAAATATGTCTGCTCTTAACCACTTGATACCAGTGCTGACAGTGCGCTGCGACAAAAAAACTAATCAGCTAAAACACGGACAATATTCTGATTTAATTCAGAGAGCAGTCTGTGCAATCTGTTGTTTACTTTTTGTTATTTATTTAATTTGCTGGTGAATCCCCTTCATCAAAAAAAAAAACAAAAAATCAAAGAGGATTCATTTTATGTGACACACTCTGCCATTTGGTACCTCTCATGATTTAATCAGGGTTTTTCAAAAGCAGCTTATTTCTTATGATCCTGCAGATCTACCAGTGGCCTGTGTGGCAAATGTATCGTAAAATATATATCTTTGTCGAGGCGCTGAGCCTCTGTTTACAGCGTAACAAAATGAAGGTTCAGGAAATCAGCGTGGGTTTGAGAGCAAACAGCGTATCATTACGTAATCCAAACGAAATGCACATTCAAATTTTCTCACAATAAGTACGATTTATGAGCTGAGTGGGTTTTCCTTTCAGCTCCAGATGAGAGTAATCCCTGTGCAATGAAAAAAAAAAGAAAAAAAAAAGAAAAAAGATTGAGGACGGACTCCCTCTTTGGTTATTTTCTTCTTTTTTCATGCCAGTGATTCCTCAGAGAATGTACCTGTCCATCACCGCCACGCCTGTGGGGCCTCGAGAGGGAGGAACCAGGGGAGGAGAAATAATGAGAGCTCACACCGGCTGCGAAGAATTCAGAGAACTCTCCCACTGTGGGGGGCTCTTCCTCCCTTTATCTCACCACTTTAGTCCAGTGGCGCTGCAAAAGACACCCACCTCAACAACGGGGACACACCCTCCGGTGACCACTCACTCACGATCCAAAAGGCGAGAGGGAGCGTGAGAGAGAGACAGAGAGAGAGAGAGGGTTGCGATCACACCTCAGCAGCCTTTTGGGGCGACTCCGCGCGGCGCAACAGCGAGCTAAGAAACTTCAAAGAGCCAGAGCTGAGCGCCGGGGCTTGTGCCAAACTGCATTGTCAGTTTGTCTAGCAGCAGATAGTAACAGTAACCGCCACCCAAAACAAAAGAGGCCTATTATTCCCACAATAGGATTCTGACTGCACCGGGATATAACAGTTCAATAAATGATTTTTATATACAGCTCATCACGTTTTCTTTTTTGTTTCCTCTCTCTCTCTCCTTCTCTCTCTCTCTCACTCCTCTGGTGGATTTAAATGACACTGTTGTGCACTGCAACTGTCAGAGGGGGGAAATGGAAGCAAAAGAAGAAAGTGGAGGGGAGAAAGGGCAGAAAGCTTATTGATGTGGGAAGGTGCTGGTTCTTCAGTTTCAACACTAGAATAGTTTTAGTGCAGCAGATTAAAAGAAGAGTACCGAAACACAGGGGGAGGGAATAGACACGTTCTTGTAATCATGATTTCTGTGTCTGGTAATTAAGATTTAGCGTCTCATAAAACGAGAAAACAATATCATTATCGTGTAAATATGAGATCTTTAGCTTGTGATTAATCGCCATTTTTAATACAGGCCTCATAAATACAACATACAGATACATAGATCTCAAAATATCATGATAAAGATATTGATTGATTGATTGTTTTTTTTTAATGTAAAGTCAAAATTTAGGGGATTTTAAATCATGCCAGGTGGGCAGGGAACAGCTGGAGGAAATCCAGATGGCACTATGTGGTGGCTAATCCACCAAATTAATTTTAACCACTGCAGGTTTAGGAGGGTAACTGATACACACACACACTTGTAAAGCACACACATCATATACTCCCGCCGACTTTTCAGGTGAAATAATGAGATCCAACACAGGATTCTGAAATGATTCAAACTCACGTGCGTACCTACTTATAGAGTGCCAGAGCAGGAGGAACACAGCAGGATAACTTCACACAATCAGCACCTACACAGGTGAGCATCAGGTAATTACATCAGCCATCAGCCATATTCTACTTAAGGCCCCTTATGGTGAGTTTTCCTAAATTAATATTTTCCTTATTTAAAATTAAAAACTCTGGAGGCTCCAACACACTAAGATTTCTCTCAAATAACACATGTGGACACATCTGGACCGGCCTCAAGCTTTTTACTCATCCATGACACAGACCAGGCCGCACTGTGTGGACTGTTCGAGCTGACAAAGAGTGGATGCCATCATCACTCCATAACATTTCCAATCCCTATTGTTGCTGTAAAGTGTGAACTCAGCGGCTGTGTCTTCCAAACAGTCAGCATCCCTGAGCTTAGCAGCACCACCACAACCACACAGACCGTACCCCCCAGAGGACAACCTATTGCTCAGCAACCACCTGTTTCCGCGGCTATCGCCATAACGAGCTGCAGGAATAATGAGGTCGTGGGATCGGAGCATGGAATAGAGAGGTGGGAGGGGGGTCTAAACACAGGGAGGGGGGAGAGGAAGCTGCCATTTATAATTCATGTCAGGAAAATTATCATCAGCACTGTGGCATTTGGAATGAATTATTGATTGTGTCATGGAAGCTTTATGTAAAAACTTGCAGTTGGGGGTGGAAGGGTGGGTGGGGCGGGTGGGGTCGTGAGTCCTGATGGACAGGCCGTGAAGTAAGAGCGCACGGGGACAGAAGGAGCAGCCACAAAACTGTCTGCAGAGGCAGGAGGAGGTGATTTCAGAGGAGACAAATTCATCTGAAGGGAGCACTGGGTGTTATCTCGGATCAAGGGATACGTTGTTGGGGCATAAGCAGCAGTGAAAGATGTAGATTTCATGTAAATAATCTATTGTCAGTACAGTTTTGCATTATATTACTGATGCATCGCATGTCAGCAGCATTTCATGTCAACGATTTTGTATACTGTTGTATACTGTACTAAAGAACCTTTACTTTTAGCATTTGATTTGATACCTGTTGAGATAAGAGTTTCTGTGAGCCTGTTGGGTAAGATATGCTTGTTTCTACTCTATCATATTCAAACTAAATTAAAAAGAAAAGAGTTATATTACTCCGGTGACACACGCTCAAAAATATTAACATCATATTTTGCAATAAACCTCCTCCAACCACTTACCCCCTTCCAGAGGGGCAAGGTAACACGAAGGATCCCAGCTTTAAAAAAAATAAATAAAAAAATCCACTCGGGCCTTGGCAGTGAAGGACTGCAGCAGAGGACGTGGTCACTAATGGAAGAGGATGCATTGACTGGAGTGTGCGACCCTGGCTGCTTGACCCTTAAACCTTCCCCCTCCACCCATTTACTGAACCCTCTTCTGCCCGAGTCTGACAGGCATGAATCACTGCATGTCCTACAGCTATTCACAGTGTGAATCTATTATAAAAAAAATAATAATAATACCAACATACAAAGCAGGAAAGCCTCCACAGTGAGTGGCCTTATATAACATGTGTTTTGACAGGAACATAAACAGGAACACAGCAATTCTCCCGGTGTCCATGGAGAATGAATGTGAAATCTGAAATCTGGCCTCAATCATCACTACTTAGAGACTTTTTCCACAGTATGAAAAGTAATCCAGGTGAATACTCTTAGTACAAAGCAAACAGGCTAATGCTGCGTGACTTCCCATGGTGCTCCTTTGCCAACATGTTCACAAATCTATTTTTATCTATTATATATCTATTAAAATGTAGTCTTCTGTATATTTTGTGAGAATACTAAAGGTACATCTTGTAATGCTCACCTAAGCTCCACCTTTGTGTATGGCTTTTGTTATTTTCCCACACATATTTAAAATGCTGTATTTATAGGGTGTGATGGTTGGCCTATTTGGTGAGCACAGGTTGTGAAAATGGACTGTTATCATGTTTTCATACCACTGGTATGTATTAAATGGACTGTGGGTAGACTGCGTAGGTCCTTTATATTACAAACTGCGGCGTCTTGCCACGATCCCACCCATTAACAACATTACTCATCGGCTTGGTTGGGGACTAATCATAATCAGACTATTTAAGTTGTGTTAAAGAACTTTGAGACTGTTTGGACTTTGGGAGATTTGGATATTATTTGCAGCAGCATTTGTTACTGGCATGCCGTCCAGGACGCACATGATTTCATTTCATTTTCACTACTACATGATGGCATATGCAAACTAATAGTGCCTCCTTCGTTGCTAAGTGATTTCTGCCGTCATTAAAGGAGGCAAGGGGAAATATTTTCTATTTTCTTTTGGTAACTTTCACCCATTTTAAGCAGTCAGTAAAGTGTTCATACATGACACATATTAGATCCACCGATTACCTTCTAAATAGCGTGTCTACTTTTCTCCTCAGGCTTTTATAATAAGGTGATTTGTTACAGTCTCATCAACATTGTTCTTTTTATAATCCTGGAGAGCTGATGTTTTCCGTTATCTGTTCAAATGTATGCTATTTATTTCAAATACAGGACATAATTGCAAAAACTAACAAATATTTTCATGTGTCACTTGAATATGTGCAGCGCCACTCACATGTCAAATTATGGTATTTCTATATATCCGAAGTTAGCTCAAACATTACTATGCATGGCATGTTTTCTTAAGACATGCCACAAGCCTGTAAATACCTTGAAAGCCGACAATGAGTTCAAAGGTTTGGTGTATTTTGCATGGTTGAGAATGTTTCACATAGTGAGAACAAATGAGCGCCGGGCCAGGCTGAGAGCTTTCAGGGCTGAGGTCAAAACCTACTTCAGTAAATAGCATTCAGGCAGGCGGCCCAACTGCGGCTGAGGCACGTTCCAGATGTTAGTAGGACTGGGCGTGGATGCTAAGCAACTAGCTATTTTCAGCCACAGAGGGCAGGAAGGAAATGAAAGGAGCAGGAGTTCAGGAGTGTGCGGGATTCAGAGCAGCACACAGGGTAATCAAACACTGCCGACCAATGGCAATCACGCAGCCGCTGACGCAACGGTGGCTCGTCTGCCCGCTGCCTCTTTCTTATCACAACGTACTCCACAGTGAGAGTGGGAGTGAGATGAATGAGAGGAGGACAGTGAGGAAGGGGCGGGGGGGGGGCTGAAAAGTGGGAGCAGTTGGTACAAATTAAATCATGGGGCTGAGTTTCCTTACCATTAATGCCCTCCATGTGTTTCAAGGTGTGTTTTGTGTATTCCACATTACAATACACTGATTAAAGGTTGTGGTGCAGAGCATATTTCAGAATAAAATATCAGATTTCATCCAAACTAAAAAAGAAAAAAAAAAAGCACTTAGCGGAAAAACTACCAACTTCAATTTCTCAGTTACAAGGAAGTTCACAAACACGTGTAGAAAATCATCACTGTGAGATTCCTGGAAAAGGGTAAACCCCCCCCCACCCCACCCCACCCCACCACCTGAATGTCACCTGAACACCTGAGCCCGCATTCAGGGGCCAATTTCCATTCAAATGCAGTGCACAAACAAAAGCCATTCACCTTGACACTATACTATCAAGTCAATGAGCCTCAGCTGAATGTCTCTGACACTTCACAGTCCAGCCGGTCATGTCTCTCCCACGCTGTTTAGACGAGACAGAAAGCGCTGCGAGTGACGCCGTCTGCATTTCAAAAATAAATTACGCTTTTTCCCTTTAATGAAGACGGCGAATCCGTCAGAAAGCTTCCTTCCTTCGCCACTCTCTCCAGTCGCAGAAGGAAAATTACCAAACTGTTGATAGATGGCTAACAGGTGCAGGCTAATTATGCTAATCATGGCAACAGCCAAATAAACTGATTGCCATGTTCATTTAAATGACAGCAATGTTCCTTTGGTGGCTAATTAAAATAGGTTTGGAGAAGAAGGAAACGAGGCGGTTGGGTTCGGATGGAGGGAGGTGTTTAAATAAAAGCGTTCTCCGGGGTCTACTGTAATAAGCTGTATTTCATTGGTTTAATGATGTCATAATGAATTTCTAATGATGGGGGATGGGTTCGGGTGCAAAGAAGTGTGTTGATATGTGCATGAGACCAAACAGTAGAGCGAGTCCCCCCCCCCACCCTCCCTCTGCGAAAGGAAAACACAACAGGGGAGCACTGGCTCACGCTGTTTTGATGCAAAAGTGTATTCCGCTTTGAAACGAGTTAAGTAATGAAAATAAAAATCAGTAGAGGACATCTAGTAGGGTATGCGCTCCATTTGTTTCAATACTATCCCCACTGGAAAGGGTAGGGGGAGGTTTTGAAGGGGCAATTACTTTTTTTTTTCTTTCCTATTCAGCACCGGGCCCTGTTGGCCCCCCAGTCTCCATACGCCTGTGACCCAGGAAAAGGCATCATTAGAGGTAGAGATGGCGATCAGAGGCCAGGGGAGATGAACTCTGGGGCCCCCTGGCAACCAAGGTAGAGTTATGAATGGTGGATAGGGGCTGATTAATGTTTATAGGGGAAGCTCACTATTCCCTCCTTTCCCCATAGCCCTCATTTTTAATGCCGCTCTTCAGAGGAGATTAAAAATCTACGGTTTTCGGCTCTATCCTTCAAAAAGCAGTATCACCAGGTACGTACTGAGAGTTCAACCTTTTCATACACTAAAAACTATCTCCTCTGCTTCTTCTTTTTCTTCTCCTGTTCTTCTTCTTTACAAGATGTAAAACCATCTGAAGAAAAACAAAACTGTTAACACTAAGGATTGCCACTAGGAAAAGCTGGGCCATAAGCGATCTTTCAAAACGATTCCCACGATAATGAAAACAAACTGTTGGGTGAATTTCTATAAATGTATCTCGCACTTAGGTTAACCATCTGCACAATCACCCTGTTAGGCTATAGTAATAAAACAAAGCAAAAAGACACACATGTTTTTGGAACTGTCGTGAAGAGAGACAGACGGCCGCACAGGACGACGACATCGTAGCAAATAGAGGTCGCACAACAGTGGTGATTCGGGAACGGTTCAGATTTCTAAAGCTGGGTAAACAGCACAGCCATATCCGTTGCAAGATAAGCAGGCGACAAAGACGGGAAACACAGCAAACATCCACTTTAAAAGGAAACATTCGTCTAATCCCATCTGAGTATACAGAAAGCCAAAGTGTGTCAGACATTACCTGATATGATGGGGGGAAGCTCAAAAAAGCAGCAGGGACACAGCGAGGGCAACTTAATGTTTAATAGTGAAAGACATGATGCCTGTTACAACAGTGGAAAGAAAACGAGTTTCAGAAGCTAATGAGAGTAGTTCCTTCCTCATTAATGGTATCAAATATATACTTGGATATATTTCGCAGTCCTACCACCACGGATTATTCATTCATTCATTCCCTATCCTTACTGCTCGTGCTTACAGGGCCGGAGGGAGGCCTGAGCCTCCCTCCTTAAAATGTTCGACAGAATATGCAAACAGAAGTGACAGAAAATTGACATGTAGATATTACTGAAAGTAAAAGTTGCATCTCTGAACAATATTTTGATCTGTATATACTTGTACAAGATACAAGGGTTTGTAAACAGCTCTCAGTTTGCAAAAAAATTTGCACTAACTCCAAAGCTGCTTCACTTTGCTTCGAATTTTTACATATTTCTTTGTATGATGAGAAAGAAGAAGAGATAAATGATTCCAAACTAAGATAAATATGACAGAAGTAAGAATTCCCATTGTTGGCTATCAGATGTGCGCACAAAGAAACTTTTGTGTCAGAGTAACAAAAGAGGAGAGAGCGCAGGAATAGAACAGCCGGCCCCTTTTTATCTTAAGTTTATGAGGCATTCTCACTATTTAAATGTATGTCACATTAGTAGGGATCTACTCAGTTCAATATATTATAATGTGATGTTTGGCCTTAATGGAAAATCAATGGTGAGACAAGCCCGCCACCGGTGAGACCATACAAAAGCAATTTCCAAATTGACATATGGAGGGCCTATGTGATTGATTCTGACTGCTGCTGGATTTTAATACCGTTCACTGTGAGCTCATTGACTCTCAGACATCGTCTTGTGGTTTATCTACAAACTGCCAAATGAGCCCTTGTCTCTTTTTTTTTCTCCTCTCTCTCCGTCTCTCTCTCTCTCTCTCTCATCTTTTCTTTCTCTGTCCTTCCCTTCTTCTCAGCGCGACGCAGGCAAGAGTGTATACGTTGAATTAGATTGGATACATTAGATAAATGAGCAGATGACTTTCCGCAAACACATCCTCTTTGTAATCGATCACAGTGAGATGTAATGCAGTTTCATTCATATCTCACCTCTACATTGTGATCCCCCCCACCCCCCACCTTCCCCACCTTCCCCACTGCCAGAGTACAAATAATACTGAAGATACAATGTTAACATTCAGCACCAATACCAATCCTGACACGATGGCATCAGCTGTCATCATCAATTTAATGAGTCATATTGTCCCTCTGCTGCTTGTTTTTAACAGCCCACGAGCTCAGAAAGAAGCTAACCGTCCTATCCCGCCTCCCCACCCCCACCCGTCTGTCTTTAGCTGCGGCACAAACACACATCACACAGCAGTCATAGGGATTAGGAAGTGGAGGGAAACAATTCACTTTCGGAAGCTGAGGCCAACAGGGTCTGCCGATTGTGGGTTACCAGGCAATCCCCCCCCCCATATCAAATGACTTTGTTTCCAGGAGCTTTAAATCTCCTGAAAAGAAAAGACGCCACAACCCTGTCGCCTCTTTAACTGTGTTTGGCAGCAATTTCGAACTGACGCTGAAACGCCAGTAAATTCATATGTTGCACACTATTTACTTTAATTATACAGTATATCTGACATGTACAACCATAAACCTTGAGGAAAACCAAAGACCTGCAATTCCATTCATCCATCCATCTTCCACCAGTTAGGTCTGGGCCACAGAGGCAGCCGGCTGAGCAAACTACCCAAGGTGTGCCAACCTCCCTCTGGACAAAGATTTAAAAAGTCCCGGGAGGCCGTGGCCTCATGATTTAATAAATACAAAAAATTCACTTGAATATCCAATAAAAACACCTCCCCGTATAGCTCCAACGACGTGCGAGTGAGTCAGCCATCTTCACCGCCGAGCCAACACACACATTCACACTGTATCTTCGCAGCAGACTGTTAGAAAGCAGCTGAGTTGAGTTTAACTCCGCTCACTCGCTGACATGAGACCGCTGACCCTGAAGCGTTACACCGAATGCTCATCTGAGCGTACTGCAGTTAATGTAACTGACAGATTTGACTTTGAAGCACCTTTAAACCCAAGCACATGCACAAAGATGCAAAAACAACTTCACACACACACACACACACACACACACACACACACACACACACGCTCCTTACATCACAATGAGGACAACATGGGTAAGCATCCATCCCAAACAAGCAGTGTACCTGAAAAAAATATGATGAGTATCTTTCATCTGGTGACCATGTATTTCAATGTCAAACAAAAATCCTACAACTACATCAAGGCAAACTGTATAAATACCACACAAGCACATCTCAGCTTTTCATCCGACAGAGAGAAAGGACACACAAGCTCCGAAACGATATTATCAGCCACACCAGCAGCATCATGTCTCCGAGCTCCCACTGTATTTGGAATGTAGCCAACGGTTAGCACCGTTTTTGTTTTTTTTTTTTTTTTTTTTTTTTTTTTTTTTTAGAGCCGATCACAGTGTCAGCTCAAGTGTAGAGTTTTTTTTTGTAGCCTGAAAAGTGGAGCAGCCGTCCCCCACACGTCTGACGTTTCACACTCACCTTGCCGAAGTCCCTGACGTCGAAGAGGTCAAAAGGGTCGAACAGCTCGCTGTTGCGCAGGCCGAACTTGTCGTGGCACACCTTGAGAAACGTCCGGATGTTCTTCAGACACAGGAACTACAAAAGACAGAGAGAGAGAGTCAAAAAAACCCAAAACAAACATAAATGCATGTTCAAACTGAATCTTGCGCACACAATTCCAGCGATAGTGAAGAGCTAACAGAGGATTTACCCTGCTCCACCAGGTTCTCACCTTATTTTTAATATTCCCTATCAATGCAACTGAGTTTTTTTTTTTTTGGCAAATATTTAATTTCCTGCTTCATGATTGGCAGGCTCCCCGTATCATCCCTTCCTGCTATATATGAGTGATTATTCAGCACCAGAAGGTGAGCAGGCTGATTGCTGCTGCTGAGGCCGATGGGCTGCCTCTCTCATTCAGATAAGGAGATGCCGCAGAGAAGCCCCTGTCTCCTGACATCAGAGCGCACCAGGGAAGAGTCCTCAGACAAGCCCACAGGCAAAGACCTGCCCCCGGGATTGAGACACTGACCTCACACTGAAAAGGTCAAGGGTCACAAGTCTGACAAGAAAAAAAAACGACCATGGAAAGGTCTTTAAGAAAAACCAGTGATGCTCTGGCATTCAATAAAAGCTTTGAAAAAGGTTTTTATCTGAAATCAGTTACTCAGGAAATGGAACAAGAGGAGATACAGATAATGTGAAGTAAGAGGCTGTCAATAAAATAGATTTGAACTTGAGAATGGTGGCCTATATTGTAGGGGGGTTGAGGGGGATGGTTCATATAATAGGAACCCTGCAGCAGCCAAAAATACTCATAACAAAACCGCATATAAAAATACCCTGGTCACGAATATTGATAGTCCCGGTCCCTAAAATATGCCATCATGCAGAAAAACCTTCAGGGATGTTGGGGGTGGGTGGGGTGGGCAGACCAATAACTGCAAAAGGGGTATTGAAATATTAATGATAAGCATAACAGCCTCCCATCTCCCCATCTTTCTGTGTGTGAAGAACACATTACCTGGCATGCAAATCCAGATGCCGCTCAGATATGCCCTTTCATTTCTCGGAGCGTGAGCGATACGAACTGATGGCCGCGGAAGCAGAGTGTACACACAAAAGAGACTCTAGTGAGAGAGCCGGCGTTGAACAAAATGCTTGATTGCCTATTCTGCTGAAAGCTTTGACAACACACTTCCACCCTTGTAATGGGCTGTTGCATCAAAATGGTAAAACAACCGGCAGCCTGCGCAAGTCGCACTTAACGTCGGGTTGCACGTGAGTGTTAGCAAATGACAGCTTCCGGTAGACTAACACACCGCAGAGCATCCCCTCTCCCTCTGCTCTTTATTTTAATCTCAGGGCAGTTTGAGCCGCAGTGTTTTCATCCACATCTGCCCTCTGCACTCATTAGCTTTCAGGCGTTGGATAAGGAATCCACTCTCTGTCACCGCCACCTTAAAAAAAAAAAAAAAAAAAAAATCATCTGATACGCTTTTCCTGGTATTTTGTGGTATTTTATTTGGCCCCTCCTGGCCACACCTGAGAGCCCCTGCTTACTCATTCTCATTCATGCTTGCGCATCTGCTCGGTTCCCGGTGTCACGGGTGTGAGCCCCATAAGAGAGACGCACTGGCCAGCGAAAAGAAATGCGATTGGTTAGCTCGCTGAAGTGACATTTGCAGTTCAGCCGCGAAGGTTATCCTGTCTGCAGATCCTCACGTGCAATGGGCAAAAAAAAAAAGAAGAAAAAAAAAAAAAAGCTTATTTTCCAAGCCAAGATATGAAAAGGTAACATTTGCTGGAGTGGTTTGGAGACGAGAGGAAAAAGAGAGAGAGAGAGAGAGAGAGCTCTGCAGATATAAATCAGGAGGGGGAAGATGTGTCTGACATTCTAATGTATGTTTGGAGATAAGAGAGCCGGGGTAGGGGTAGAGGGAGAACTGCTATGATCTTGATGGGAAAAAAAAAAAAAAAATACACTATTTCTCGTGGAGTGGGGAGTGTGAGTGCATCTGGGAATAAACAGACTGTGGTCATCTCCTTAGGCTGAGGCTGCCCTCAGCACCATACATCTGAAATTACCTCACTTGTGGCCTGCAACACACTCGAGGCTGGGCACATTTACTCCTCCATTTTACACAGAGCTGTGGGTTCAATCTCGCACACATAAACTGCGCTAAATTGACTTCAATGCTGATAGAATTTAAAAGGTTAAAAGAATCCTCGTATATGCGTTTATATACAGAAAATAAACTCTCAAATGAAGTTCTGACTTTTTTATTTTTCAAGTGGAAATGTCAAACGGTTACTGGTGAATTTCCATTTCTTTGTAATATTAATCTTTTATAACTGATTATAACAATAATCATTAGTTGCAGCCTGACTTCAAAAAGCTCATTTCAACCCGTTTTTTTTTTTTTTGCCGTAGATGAAACTTTTCGTTTTCACAACAGCAGATTGGATCATTACAGTTTTAATCAGTTTCATTACTCCAGATCCCTGCGATTGCTGTTTCAAGCAACAAAAAAAGATATACCTACTAGCTCCCACATATGGTTTTACAGCTAAAACACTGCAATAAACGTTGATTGGTAGTGAAGACAGCGTGCAGGTGTTTGTTCGCTTTTAGCAGTTACATTATTAGTTCTGTTTTTTTTTTTTCTTGGTTTTTTTGTGCACCTGTTGCCTAAGGATCTTCTTTTTTCCCTGTGTCAGGTGACAGAAAAATGACTGAACAGTTGTGCAAGTGCTTTATATAAAAGACATCTTCCCACCTTGACTAAAAAAAAACACAAGAAAAAGCTACGTGTTGTAAGCACTCACACACGTGTGCGGACCACTTGCTTCAAGTGTTTGCCATTTGATGCAACCATTGTGTCATCGTGGCTCACTTAATACTCTGACTGGCCTTTTTAAAATTGCATTTTTCAAGGCTTTCACTCCTGAAAGTAAATGCATCGAGCATCAGAGCCAACCTTCACTGTAAACATGAGTTCTAAATCAGGTTTTTCACAGATTAAAACGGATCCCTTTGGGGTGCAGAGAGGAAAAGAGAAGGTCAGAGAGAGGGGGGGGGGAGAGAGAGAGAGACAGAGAGAGAGAGAGAGAGAGAGAGAGAGAGAGAGAGAGAGAGAGAGAGAGAGAGAGAGAGGGAGAGAGAGAGACAGAGAGAGAGAGAGAGAGAGAAAAGTGGCTGAGGAACAAGGGAGAGCGATATGGGGGAGGTAAAGAGAGATTGCCTGTAGGTGGTCTCAGCTGTAGTGCAGCAGTAGACTTTTTACAAGGTGGCTTGTGTGCTCCACTGGAGCGACAGCTCTGATTTTGACTTCTCAGTCAAGAGCAAACAACTCTTGAAAGAGGCAGACTTGTTGTCGGGGAGGCTGGGAGGAGGAGAGAGTGCAGGGAGGGAAGGAAGCAGGAAGGAGAGGAGCAGCAAAGAGGAAAGAGTCGGGTAACAAAGACCCGTCACATCCCTGACAAGCCCTTGTACTATATCACTACGCTACATCTCACAGAGGAATAATGCATTATTCCTCTGGGAGGGTGGCCCTTATCTGCACACACTCCTAGATGCTGATATCTGAGGAGAAACAAATTAGAGCATCCTCCTAAAACCTGAACAACAGCAAATTAAAATAAATGGGGTGCAGGGAAAACATGGGGGTATGGATGATTGAGGAAGGAGGGAAGGTGGGTTGTTTTCCCAAAAAATGCAGCTCTTTGGTGTCAAAAGGGGATGGGGGGGAGCGGGGGGGGGGGGGGGGGGGGGGCTGGGAGAGAACACAACCCACGGAGGATAAATAGCAGAAGAGGAGGAAGCTGTGCGTACGGCTGGGAAACCAGAAGAACCAGTTACAAAACTACAAGAACTGATCTGATCGGAACATGTTTCCTGAATCAATTACCTGCTATCGATTCACAGCTGTTATGCAAATGAAAAACAAAACAGTAATACCTTTGTGTGCGGTGACAGTTCCACACAACAGAGACGAAGAAGCTGTGTCACAGATTCCTGATATATTCCTACTATGTGGGCGGGGGGGGGGCACGACAAAGAAATGCAGAAAGCTGGTCAAACAAAACATCTGTGCGAGTCCAGACACAGTCACAAGTACTAAGGCGGGGCCTGCAGATAAGGTTGCAGATACAGTATCATGCATTTGGCTCATCTTATTTCCCACAGCAGCGATAACACTTTCATTACCTTGGGAAATAAGCCGTTTTAATTTACGAACATTTATTAAATTATAACGAAAAGGAAAAGAGTCTCATTGTTGTCAACGTAAGAGCATTTCAGATTTCATTAGTCCACTGGCCAAACAGTTTCAGACTCAAAAGGCAAAGTAAGGAAGGCCAGCAGACAGAATGAGTGAAGAGCAGTCAACTGTAAGGTTAAGATTCCTGATAAAGAAAAGATGCTTAACTTGAAAAGTTTCCGGAGGAGAGGAGAGAGGAGAGGAGAGGAGAGGAGAGAGGAGAGGACAGGAGAGGAGAGGAGAGGAGAAACAAGAAGAATAGAGAAGAGGAGAGGAGAAACAAGGAGAGGAGGAGAGAGGGCAGGAGAGGAGAGGAGAGGAGAGGAGAGGAGAGGAGGAGAGAGGGCAGGAGAGGAGAGGAGAGGAGGAGAGGAGAGGGGGCAGGAGAGGAGAGGAGAGGAGAGGAGGAGAGAGGAGAGGTTTATATCCAGCAGACTGAGGTGAGTCAGAGAGATGATCAGATACTCAGACAGCCAGTCAGACAATTGGACTCAATGAAAGAGACTGATGCCTGTCTGGGAACTGTGAGGCAGCCACACATTCATTCTTACACACACACACACACACACACACACACACTCCCGTCATGTTGTGTCTCGGGCCATGAATCATTCTGCACCTTCAGAACAACAGGAAGGCAGCTCTCAGCAGGTGGAAGAGCAGCAACAAGGAGCTCATAGGAAGGCAAGAAAAGGCTGGCTGAGCTGTTTCCGACAGTCTGCACACACACGCACGCACGCACGCACGCACGCACGCACGCACACACACACACACACACACACACACACACACACACACACACACACACACACACACACACACACACACACACACACACACACACACACACACACACACACACACACACACACACACACACACACACACACACACACACACACACACACACACACACCAGGTATAGGTGATGATGGATCTCGTAAACGTTGGGCTTGGTTAATGATCCCACAACCGAGGGTGTTGATTGCTTTCTGGTAAGGAGAGATTTACGCCTGGCAGTGATCAGCACTCAAGCTTTCCAAATATACCTCATCCAAATGCTCGACGCTAAAGTGCAGAAAATGTCCATTACACTAGTCTGCTAAATAAAGAAAGGAAAATATCTGTTCTTGTAATGAATCTCCCGCCTAAAGGATTCCTGCATTCTGTCGAACTTCAGAAAAGTAATATTAACATGCACATATGCGTTGACAGATTAGAGACTCGTCTTTTCAGTCACTGAGGTCATTTTCAATAAGATGAGTCCTGATGGAAAGATAATCCGTACAACTAAATCCTTGAAAATATGGCGTGTTCCCACCATTAACTCAGCCTGACACATTATAAATCCTCGAAACTCTCATTTTCATTTAAAGTCAATTTAAAGGGTTAATGTTCAGAAATAGTCCATTTGTTCTAATTAAGACTTAAACTGGGGCAATTTGGGTCATTATTACCAAAGCAATGGTGGGTTAACTTTACCCAGTACAGAAAACTATTTTTTTTAAACTTACATGTCACTATTTGTTAATAACTGGCTGTTGATAATACCTGCATCCTGTACTTTTTTGAACATCATATGCAAAATGTTTTGTACAAATGACAATAAATTTGTGACACTTTTAAGTGATCGCAGTCATTTCCTTTATCGATTAATCAACCAGTTATTTTTCTTGAAAATACAAAAGGATAAATCATTTGGTCACTGTCATGAAATTGTGAAAAATGTCTGTTTTAATTTACTAAAGACCAATACGATGTATTCAGATTTCCAATGTCCAATGTACAAAATCCACAGGTATCCAGTACACATTCATTTATGACAAAGAAAAGCTTTAAATCCTCACATCTGAAAAGCTGGAACCAGAAACCGTTTGACATTTCTGCTTGAAAAAATTACTAAAACGATTAATCAGTTATCAAAATAGTTGGCGATTAATTTTAAGTGATGAATCAAATAATCGTTGCAGCTTTAGTCTTTAGGGAAAACTTGAGCTTGTTATTAGATCACTGATCAACATTATACCAAATCAATGCATTGAGTTTTAGTGGGGAAACAACAGCGTAGCAAGTTACAACGTGAACATGTTAATGGTTGCCTTTATCAGAGTATTAATTACACATGATGTGGATATTGAACATGGATCAATTTATAATCTTGAGCTTTGTCACCAACAGGCGCAAACCAATAACAACGTAGGTGGATCAAACACTCATGTCTCTCAGTCTGACGTGTTTTATCTTTTCTATTCAAAACATACAACACAAATCAATCCACATACTTTTTCAAAGCTCAAAGACTTCCGTGTCTGTGATCTTTGAATTCTCAGATTTGAAAATCAATATCTGCTTTGATTAATATAGGAAACTAGCAAATGGTTCCAAGGCCACAAACTTGAAAAACATTGCTAAATATATTTGTTAAGTTGAATATAACCAGAGGATTAATAGCTCGACATGAAAAATTGAAGCATTTATATTTTGCGCATGCACACCCCACTCGATCAGGTTGGTAAATGTTTAGGTGGCAAGTGCCGGGCGACACCCACAGGGGGGATTAATGAGCGCTGTGGCTCCCCTGCCCCGCTTCCAGGTCACCCAGATGTTAAAGTCAGCGGAGAGAAAGACCCTGCTCCTGCAAATTAGAGAAGTCGACGCCGCATGAATAATGCATTGCAATAGTATGCAAATGTGTTAATCTTATCCTATTACCCCTAAAAGCCTGTAAGGAGGCACGGATTGACCACCGTTTTAAATCTCGTACAAGCCTCAGCAGACGAGGCAGAGCTGCTTCGTTAGCGAGGCCCACGTGGCTCGTGTTCAAATGTGGAAGTTAAACAGGCTAAGTACAGTTTTTAGTGAGGTTAATCTCCACTACAAAAGAAGATCATTCAGTTTAGAGCATAGACTCTGGAGGGAGAAAGTCACCGACATTGTAGAGCGTGACTACATAATTAAATCAAGCCCTCCTTCACCTTTACACTGGCCACTCATCAAAACACACTCTTAATTGCGTGTGGGGGCAAGCCTGAGATAAGAAGCGCACAGCATGGGGAAAAAGAAAGCATTAGCTGACCTACAGTAGCATGCCATCAGTAACATGCTCGGAACATGGACACATAATAGGTCGTTCGTGAGAATAGAGGAGCAGTGAACCTGACGCTAACTAGAAAAGGAGACCCCCGTCCTGGGGAAGAAAAGCTTTTGTGCGGGGGAGAGTGAAACAGAATGGTGAAAAAGAAAGAGAAGTGATATGTCTTCAAGGTACTGCTCTTTCCTCTCGCTACTGAAGCGGAAACTGCCACAGCTAGGAACAAAAAAGATCTGCTCTCATGGATAATGGAGAAAAAAAGGGAAGAAGGGGCAAGTTTTTCAACTTATGAGGTTGCTTTAAAATGCCAGCCAGTAGATAGTATAGTATAGTATATGAATCGCTTCTATCCGATTTCATTGGTTTTTGTTTTCACACTAATACTACATACAGTATAGAGAGATTGGCTTTATGGATAGCAGCTTCGGTCGGACCACCAGTTTGATCCAGACGGAAATATCTCAATGACTATTGCATGTACTGGCATAAAAAAATAATAAAATAAAATAAAAAACCTTGATATGCCTGGAGGGTCAGACATTCATGGTTCCCAGAGGATGAATCCTACTGACTTGGGTAATCTCCTGACTTTTTCCAGCAGGTCAATGATTTCACTTATCCTGAGAAATGTCTCCACATAATTTGGACGGACTGGCGCAAATTTCATGGCTCCCTGCGGATGAATCCTATTGACTTTGCTTGATTCCTTGACTTTTCCACTCTGAGGTTTACACGTGTGGCTTTGACTGATATGTCTGAACAGCTACTGGATGGATTACCATGAAATTTTGTACACACATTCATGCCCGCCCTTATGATCAACTCCCCTGACTTTTTCTCTAAAGCGTCACCATCAGGTCATACAGTATACCTGCTAAAGATGAGCATGATAACAGTGTCGGTGTGACATTGTACTGGACTCTAGGACTCTCGGTCAGATTTCTCCAGGATTTTCTTCCTGCATCTTGCATGCAGGAAACTTCGAAATTTGAACATCTCACCAGATAGTTTGGTTAATATATCAATAAAAAGTATGATTTGCAGCTTCCTTGAGAACAAAATCGTATATCTCTGAGGTTTTGTCCTGATATAACAAACAATAACTTCACGTGTTGTCTTTACTCTCACCACAGTGTGATGCTTATGCTGCTCGATGGCTTTTTGACGCAGTACTAAGCTTAGAGTGGAGGACAGATTTGAGAGTTTTTTGATGCCAAGATGAAGAGAGGAATCAAGATCGAGTTTGAGACCAAAAGGAATAAAAAACATTCACTATCATCATCTTAATTCTACCTGACCTGATTTTTCAATTTCCCCTGACCTTTAATGTTGCTTTTCTCCTTCCTCTGTGGACCAGTAATAATTCATAAAGCCTCTTTCCTCTGAAGTGGTAAAATCTACATGCAATAGATTTCTACTTTTGTTTTTTGGTGTCTTTGTTTCGTGCAAGAGAGGATTCACCTTTGCATGACCGGCTCTTATCTCCATTTCCACTGTCAAAGGGAGGTCGTCAGTTTCTCACAACTGACTAAAATAAATATCATCATCATCATCATCATGATTGTCCACCTGGATGCCGCGGCGGCTGTACTGCGTTTCAGACTCAAGGAATCAGCCTGAACACAGACAGATGCTGTAGATGTGTGTATTTTTTTTTCTTACTGCACCTATTGCGTAAACCTTTTCCTCCAGGACTAACACAGGCCGAGATGCAAAAACATCTCGCTGCATAATACAGTCCTCCTGGTTCTATCCACTCTTCATGTACGTATGAATCTATGTTGTATCTAAGCAACAGGCCATGCTGCAGAGACTCAAGAGAGGGGTGTATGTATGTGTGTGTGTATGTGTGTGTGTGTGTGTGTGTGTTTGAGGCATTTCCACTCAGGCTTAGCTGCAGACTCGAGGCTTGATGAATGTGAGAAGGAGGTCCGCCGAGAATCCCAGACACCCATGGATCAATGGCCACATAATTTATGACATCAGACCAGGGAGAGGAAGACTGCATCTATCTTTTCCCACCGGCGAGTTTCCCCTCACAACTTAAGGCTCGCCGCGGTGATTTAGATCCCCCACCAGATACATTTACCTTTCCCTTCTCTCCTGCACAAAACAAACCCATACATATAAGTTAAACATTACTTAGATAAAGATCCTAAATGTACCGAGCTCGGCCACATTCACAGCCCATTAAGTCTCACAGTCTTAAACGGTCTTTGGCAGAGCTGCGTTAGCTCGGGGCTTGTGTTCACATGGCCGCAGAAAGGAAGTGAAATCTGTAGAGATTTAAGTGTTTTGACACATAAGAGGAACAATAACATTACCACTCACTTAACACTTGAAATTCATCTGTCATGGCTTCATCAAAAAGTCTGATACGTGTGCTGTTGCAAACCAAATTATGCTTACACTCTAAAACCTGAAACCAAAATCAGACGCAGATGAATCCTGAGTTGTTGGTAAGCCTTGAATCTGCAGTAAAACCTCTGTGGCCATGTTCTGTTTCTGCATCTGCGGATCAGCTACAGACTGTATATTGATCAGTTTGATATCCTTTGGTAATTTTTTTTTCCCCCACTTATCTCAAGTACTTTGAGACCTGCTTGTAAAAAAGGGAAACTTTATGTAGCACAAGCCACAAATTGAGAGCAGTGAAATTCAAGTAATGAATTTTTGGCTGCACATCAGAAGCTACGCGTGTGTGAGAAACATTCTGGCGGCGTGCCGCGTGTCTTCATGAGGCGAAAGTATGTAAAGTAGGTTATCAATGACTAAGTTACTGCAATGAACACACCTCCACTGATTAACCTTGTGAGCACACTGGACAGAGGTGAAAAGTAACAAAGTGTATGTGATTACATTAAGGGCTGAATTGACTATAGCAGATTGGTATTTACTTTATACTTCCTCTCTGTTACAATTCAGAATATTGACTAACAGATAACAATCTCTCAGAAAACATATGATCGGCTCATAAAATATAATCGATGGGTATAGATTAAACTATACAACAATGTATACAGCAGCTGCAAGATCAATGAGAGGCATCTTTCATAATGAGCATTTCTACTTTTGCTAGTTGAACTAAATTATGCTGCTCAAACTTCCATATTAATGTACAATAAGTACTGTACTGAGGGACCATGCAGGACTGTCTACACACTGCTGTATTGTTACTGGAACTAAAAAAAAATTTATAGCTGATTAACAGAAAAGTAATCTGTCTTTGTCAAGTGTGAACAATTGTTGTTTGCATTGGGTTTTGTAGTGTTTTGTAGCGTACAAAACAAGCTATTTGTAGATGTTAGCTTGTGTTAGGGGGCATTTTCATGTGCCAAATGAAAATAAAGGAATAAAATGATGGAATGAATCTTTAGCTGTAGCCCTAATGCTGTTACTACTCAGATTGGATTATGTGTTCCACCGCTGCTACATTGTATATTCACAGAACCGTGTAAGAAAGCACACGAGAGTCCAAAAGGCTGAATGCTGAAACCTTTGTTTGTGCAAAATGTTTGTCAGTCCTTTGTTTAAGGAGGCTATCAGGTACACAGGGGGGATGCAGCTCTGTGCTCTTGATGGCTGCGATTATCTCCAAGGTGACTAATGCTATTAACATGGAGAACAGCCTGTTAATTACCCAACTGGCTCTGGGACCGAGCTCGGCCTGCTTTAATCATCATACCCACAGCTTGGATAAACAATTATTCAATCATCGCACAGCTTTGCCTCGACACACAATACAGCAATCAGCCAATTTACAGATTAAGGGACTGGATATAGTGAGATACAGTTTACTTCCATTCAGTGGTGCACTGGACAGTGGAGAGCTTTCCACTGGGCACTCAGCCAGAGTGAATGAAATATGAAACCACAGCAATACACTTGTAAACACGCTGTAGAGTTTGATTTCATGTGAAGCAGCCTGAACGACAATCACGCTGGGAATAGTCAACAACTCGTGTTTGCACACTCTGCACATTCTGATAATGTGCTATTTGCACACAACACTTAAACATCAGTCACAGCTGCAGATTTGTACATAAGCCAACAAACAGTGGTTCCACTGCAGCCAATGTAGACTGAGATTTTTTTATACAGTGACCAAGGAAAATACTAGTTTGCGATTGGCTGGCACGTGTCCATTCAAATCATCTATCATGACACCTCATGCAAAGATCACATCAACTGTTTAACCACTGTTCTAAATCAGTGCGCTTGTTATATTAAAGTCTGATTAACCATGGCTACAACTCATGGCACTTTAGTACAGGCGGGAATGTGACTCTCACATCGAGTATTGAAACCTGATGAAGACCCCCTCTGATGAAAACCAAGGTTTTACTCTTGTTAACATGTCCATATGGTGTTTTATATATATTACAAGACATATCATGAGTGACATAAGCAGTCAACGCCATGACTGAGTAAGTCCACCTTGGAACTGAAGTGAACGAATGACAGTCGCATAAAAACGTATTCAGACAGCCAGGGTTTCATAAGTCACAAACGTAATGAACCAATCCCATCAACTTGCGGGGACGGGGGTCGATCAAAATAAATCCAAAACCTTTCTGATTTGTCTGCTAGTCGCCGATTTTGGTCACAACAGACTCCTCATCTGAGCCTGGGTCTAACTGAAGCTCAAACATGTGGCTGACTCTCTCCAATGTTTCCTCCAACGCTAATCACCTTGATACTCGCTGCTCTTTCACCAGTCCCTATGACCATGTCAGTACATAGAGCGAGTTACACGCTAACAAACAACATAAACAAATAACTACACTTGCAGTTTTCTCATCACCAATTTTGGTGCACAACCATCATCTGAGTCTGGGTCTGACCGAGGCTCAACCATCGCTAACCATCACCATCTCGATACCCACTGCTCTTTCATCAGTCAACCTAGCGCAAGCTACAGTGGTGGGCAAGGCACAAGGACCATTTTTTAAATTGGGAAAACCATGTTAAACAAAATATTAATCATAGCAGAGTATTGTTATATAGTTTAAAACACATCTGGAGAGGGACTTTAACTATCAAAAAGCAGGTATCAAATGTTTTGTAGATTTGTAGTCATGGTTACGTATTGTTTGATCAGATTTTTCCTGATTTCAGTTTAAAACTTTGCCTATTTTATTCTGAAGAGCAGCTTGTTTGTCAAACACAGAAATGTGGAAGGTATGCAGAGTTTTGTTGAGTAAGGTATTGAAAACAGTGTTTCTCTCTAACCTCACACGTTTCAATACTTCCCATTGTAAAAGTAAAGTAAGTAAAAATCTATAATGAATGTATAGCATGGTATTGAAAATGCAATCCACAAAGACCAATTAACAGTATCTGTGAGCTGCATATTTTGACAGAACAACAGTTTCATTCACTAAAAAGTGATGTGACCTGTGTCAGTAGAAATGAGTCACAGTTAGCTGGTCTTTCCAGAGCTGTTTGCGACCCAGTAATTAGGGCCTTACATGGAGAGGGCAGATTTCTTTTTTTAGGGTAGCTTCTCTTGGCTCAAACACGTCAACAGCTTGGCCTAAATGAAGCAACTGAGTTTACACTTAGGAATGACAGCTTAAGGTCAGTGACTATTGTCCTCTGTCACATTATATCACATTTTCACAACTTTTTTTTTTTCTTCTTTGGCCCATGTCACACTGGCCGCAATCAACAACATTATGTATTGGGAGCACACTTCCTGTGTATACTTCCCCTGCAAATTAAATTGGAAAGCTTGTTGGCACTGTCCCTTGCAATTAATCACTGTTGAGATAAGAGCATTGTCAGAATGGAAAGAAAAGGAGAAAAAGCTTAAGCGGAGGAGGCATGCGAGGGTGTGTGTATGTTTTTGTTTATTTATGAGTTTTATACAAAGACACAGAGGGAGTACTGGCTGTGAAAACCTCTCATCATTGTGACAGTTAATGGTCCAGTTGCATTGCTCCTTCTGCATTATCTGAGGAAACTGTCATGAATTACCCACACCTGTCTCTGTGATCTTCTCTGCACCAGTCCTGATGAAATTGAATTAACTTTCCTCATATCTGTGACCCAGCTGTCCTGCCTGCCCCCAGGTATACTACTGCTAAATCTGAGACATCAAATAGCAGACAGTAAAAAAAAAAGAAAAAAAAAAAAAGGAAAAAAAAAAAAAGAAAGCTTAACTCTTATCTTTTCTTAAAAGACAGTTGGAGTGAAAAATACAGAGAACTATGGAGGAGAAAGATACAAAGAGACTTGTCAGACGGATATAGCAGCGGTGGAGAGCAAGGCAGGATCAAACGTCCAGTTTCTACTGGTAATCCTTCTCGAGAGAAGCGGGAGGGGAGTTGGGAGATGGAGGCAGGAGGAGAGCAGAGCAGAGCAGAGGAGAGGAGAGGAGAGGAGAGGAGAGGAGAGGAGAGGAGAGGAGAGGAGAGGAGAGGAGAGGAGAGGCTGGTTACTGTGCCACAGAAAGCAAATGTTATTGGCTTTTTCATCCAGCAGGCGAGGCAACGCCAGCCCCTCCACAACTCTCCAGACAGTCTGGCACACAGGCCACAGGAGGAAAGATCAGAGCCCTGAGCCTCAAGCATGGAAAGAGTATGTGCAGATTCTCTCTCTCTCTCTCGCTCAGTGTGTGTGTGTATGGGCTGGTTTTACTATATTTATGGGGTCCAAAAACCTGGACCTGTGGGACTGACGGCTTTGTAAGGATCAAAATATTGGACCCCACAAATTTAAATGGCTGTCTGAGGGTTAAGACTTAGTTCTGGAGTTTGGGTAAAAATTAGGTTTAGGTTAGAGTCAGGGTAAGGGTTGGGGTTAGGCATTCAACTATGATGGTTAAGTTTAGTGTAAGGGACTAGGGAATGTATTATGTCAATGATGGGTCCCCACGAATGGAGGAAAAGAAGCATGTGTGTGTGTGTGTGTGTGTGTGTGTGTCTGCGTGTGTGTGCGTGCATGTGAGAGAGAGAGACAGAGTGTGTGCATGCCCATATGTAGCTGCTTATGCCTTTCAGATGTAATGCTGTGCCTGTTCCATAATTGGAGGTTTCAGCCCATGTACAATGTCTGAAAGCCACAACATGGCAGCAGTGTAAAGATACCCAGAAAAGCATAGGGTTATTCTTCTTTGTATGCATCAATGATAAGACTAAGAACATGTGTAGTGTATTTAGATATTCAACAGATATGTCAAGTACTGTGTCATCAGGGACCGCTTCATATGAAACACTATAAAACATTTAACGTGAGCTCTAAAAATATACCAGGAATCTTTTTTTTTTTCTGCACATAAAGAGACTACAGAGGGGTATTTATTGTCGCTTAACCTTAATATCAAATGAGAATGTAATGTTCGCAATATCTGTTCAGGCAAAATGGCACTTCAGTTGAAACTACGTGCATCAACAAGAGTTAAAAGACAAATACCTGCAGAAACCATGACAGGATAAAACACTTTTCAGGCTCCCCTGTAATTAAAAAAGAGTTGCGGAATCATTTCTTTTTGTAATTCCCCATAACTGTTCCACAGAAGTGATCACATAGCAAGAATGTCCTAATATTCCAATTTATAAGAATATACTTTTACTTAGGCCCTGTTCAGACCAGGTATTAACATCTTTCTCAGGTGATCCAATCACAAGTGGACAGCTCTAGGTTCAGGTGTCAGCACACCCAAGACGCATTGAGGACGCATTTGAGATCCGATCACTGAGACCACATTCTGAGGCGGTCTGGGCCAGATGTGGCCACATTCTTTTAGCAGCGTGAACGCAAATGTGCCTGCTCTGCCACAGTCTAATTAGTCCTGCCATAGTTTCATAATGAACCTCATTTCATTGTCGAGCTGTGCACAGTGCAGATTCACTCAACCTCTATCTCTCTCTATCTCTATCTCTCTCTCTCTCTCTCACACACACACACGCACGTACACAAACACATTGACAACGAACCCGTCTGTTATAGGCGGACTGGCTAGAAACAACAACGCATACATGTTTATTTGCATATAGAGCGGGGAAGTGAGATGTGATCACAAGTGGTCACTCGAATTTTAATGCCAGGTGTGAAATGACGAACTTAGAGCTGTCTTTGTCGGATCAGCGGGGACGGATGTTAATTGCCAGGTGTGAACAGGGACTCTATTTATGAGCTTAAGTCAAAAAGAAAAACCTCAATCAACACAAAGAAACCTCCTCATAACTATATGGTTTATTTCCACTGAAATTATCTTCTCAGCCAAGCTTCTAGTTACCGCTCCAACCAAACTTTGACCAAGTTATCAAAACTGGGCCGTTTCTAAAATAATACCTAGCTCTAACCATTTGGTTCATGGCACTTTTTGGTATCTCTTTATCATGGCTGGCAGCAATAAATTAAGCAATAAAACATACCAAAAAGAGTTCGAAAAGGGCAATCAACTTCCTGTCTAGCGAACTACACAAGCTAGCAGCTAGCAAAGTAAAAGCCAGCAAAGAGGGTATTCCCATGATACTAAGAGATTCAATTCCTTCATTTTTTAATCTCTGTAATTACGAGTGATCATTAAGATGTACAGCTGAACTGCTGTTCAAACATACCTAAATTTAAAAGCAAAATAATCCAAAAATTAGCAACAAAATGTAGCGCAATTTCCGAGATAACTTTCTGTAAATTTATTCACGTTGATGCTCAATAATCACTCAATCCCCAGAGAGACTGATTGTAGTTTGAGGGAAATTCTCATATGATAATTGAGCCATGAGAATAACATGAGCGACAACTGGAAGGAGCAACACAGGCAATCATCAACAGCTAAGTGATGCTATGAGCTAACGGTTTCAGGAGCATCCCAGAGGGCAGAGGTGAGAAAAATCTAAGAGGCAGAAGCAGCTTGATAAACCAGCTCTCTTTTCTCCATCTCCCACGCAGTTGGACGATGCCTGCAGCACTTCTTTTAAAAATAGGAGGGAGAAAAAGCTGTCACTCTGGATTTAGCCTACTTTCCAACATGCCCATTAATTTCAAAGCAGATGGCAAAAAAAAAAGAAAAAAAAGGGGGATAGTGGGTTGGAGGGAGGGGCATCCTCTAAGCTGCTGAATAACAGAGTGGAGAGCTTCAGATGAAAGTGGCAGCGGAGAGGGTGATGACCTAAGAAAACAGGGATAGCAGTTATTTTAAAGCAGATTAGAGCCTTATCGTTTAAAGGGATGATTATTCTGAGAAGTTCACCGCTATCATGTGTTGTTATATGCAGCTCAGGTTATCAACATCAAAGGATGATGCTGGGTGAGGCAAGGAACTCACTGGGAAGTATTAGTCTGCCCAAACTTTTATCGATTCGTCTATCCACACTTCCCTTGTAGGCACTTATCTCCTAAGCTAAGCCTGTCTGGGGGGGATTTACGAGGTGAGAGGTCCACGTATAAATCAAAGATATTTTCTGAAATGAAATAATAAATAAATAAATAAATAAAAAAAGGAGAC
The DNA here is from genome assembly GCF_021018895.1 of Seriola aureovittata. NCBI lineage: Eukaryota > Metazoa > Chordata > Actinopteri > Carangiformes > Carangidae > Seriola > Seriola aureovittata. The sequence continues at coordinate 6,701,195 of NC_079381.1, forward strand.
AGAGATGAAGAAACACGCCTGATGATAGATACATCTCTATTCTATGATGTTAGCATTCCCTGCAGACCAAGAGAAATTGCCAGCGGTGCACAGCGCTGCCGTAAAGACCTCACAACCCCCCGCAGCGCTGATAAAGCTGTTCCTATAAGCTGGGAGCAAGGTGAAGCAATCACCTCAACTGTAATCAGTCTATCTGTAATTAATTAACATGCAAGCACATGAGTCAGCTAATGCACGTATAGTTTGGTAAATCATATCACAAACAAGACATCCTCAAGGACAATCATTAATCACAAGATCATCCATCATGACGAGCACCCTTGAGGTATTTTCTGGAACATGTGTTTGCCGGCTTGAATTACAGGCTTACTGGCTCCTCTAAAGGTTTCCATATCAGTGTATCAACACTAACACGCATATGGGAATTTCCTCATGTATTCATTTCTTGAAAAGCGCCAAAGCGTGTCGGCTATTACTGTCAGACGCTGCGGACGGAGACGATGATGGGTCTGAGTCAGAGGGAAGGGTGAGGAGAAACAGGAGGGGACGGATGGATGAGAGTGCACCCGAGGGCAGAGGTGGAGGAGGAAACGAGAAATCAGTACGTTTGTCTCTGTGTGTGTGTGTGTGTGTGTGTGTGTGTGTGTGTGTGGGGGGGGGGGCGACCAACGGAGCTAAGTGAACTCCCACCTCAAACTAATCGAACGTGTCTGTGGTGTGACGTCACTGTCTCCCGCATCAGGACAACAGTCATCCTTATTGAGGAGGAGAAAACCAGCTCAAGGAGGCAGGAAGCCAACATAAACCTGCGGATATATGAGCAGCAGGGCGGCATTAAGAGCAGATAAGACCCGCGTTTGAGCTGCGTTGTTTGTGAGAGAAATACCTTAAAAAAAAAAATTAATTAAAAAAAAGGAGCAGATCGGCTTAGACAGATTTGTGGCCAGATTTAATGCCACGACCCACCATCTTATATTTCCTGCTGTAAGAAGACCCCAATCACCACAGTTTACACTAATGTGGTTTCATGCTGACACACAGCATTGTGGGGGTTTCCACAATGTGTCATAGGTGGGAGTAAGAGTATTGAACCCAGGTAAGAACTCATAAAATCTTGGTCTGTATCTAGTTAAAGGGGCGGATCCAGGATTTTTTTAATTTTTTTTAATCACTTTCCTTAATGTGTAGGATTGTTTGGCCTTGGTGGAGGTATGCGCTCTACTGAGTGCCATTGTATTTATTACTATTAGCCTACAATACATCTCTATGTAGAACTTGCATTGTGCCATGTTCTCTATGCTCCTGCAATCCAAATTTTAGTATTTCCTGACCCTCCCCATGATAACTGATTTGTGGCCATGGCACTAGATATCACCCGATCATTTTTCATAAAAAGTGTAATTTATCAAGCAAGTTTCAAGTGCTCAAATTTGTGAATTAAGTCGGACTTTAGTCAAGTCATGTGATCCAAGTCCCCCACCTCTACAGTGTGTGAAATGAAATATGACCAAGGTAGTCTATTTTGGTTAATACAACCATGACTTTACTGTGGTGCTGAGGTACCTCAAAGTACCTCAAAACTGGACTTCAGTACAGTACTTGAGTAAATGTATTTAATTATTTCTGTCAACTCTGGAATGTTTTTACCACAACACTTTTTTTCCTTGTCTTTGTTTGTTTGCTTGTAAAAGTTTAGAGCTGGCCATATTGTCACCATATGTTTCTCTGTGTGCAAGGATTCAGAGAAAAGAAGAATTCAACTGAATCAAATGAGAAAATATAAAACCTGATAGTTAGCCCCTCATCCTTGTTTTGACCAAAAGAAAAGAAAGAGAAAAAGCAAATAATGAGCTTAGATGACCCTGACCTCGGACGACTTGAGTAGCTCTGCCTGAGGATTCTTTCATGAAAATCAATAAAACATCACATCAATATGTACAATATCAGCCTCACACGCACACACACACACGCACGCACGCACGCACGCACGCACGCACGCACGCACGCACACACACACACACACACACACACACACACACACCACACACACACACACACACACACACACACACACACACACACACACACACACACACACACACACACACACACACACAATATGTTGTTGTGTCGTGTTAGATACACAATAAACACGCCTCAGGTTTGTTCCAGCGAGAACCGGCAGCTTCCCATGGGATCTCACTTGTTTTCCACAAATAAAGCAACGCAATGTCAACACACGATCATAAAAATGAAACACCTGGTGCAAAGCCACGCAGATATTCAAATTCTGACGGATGATGCTGGTATGAATATACCGCAGTGGAACAGTCACTTCTGTTAGCCCTGTGTACACATGAGGTGTCACAGGACTGGGCCAAGACTGTAGTTGGCCTCTGCGAGCAGATGTGGGGAGAGGTAATTATTTGGATACTGTTGCGAGAGAGTGGGAGTGTTGAGAGCCTAATACTATTTGGACATGGATCTGGTCCACTCTATTACATGCAGGGGAGCTGGCAGAGTAATGGAATATTTGATCAGCACAGACATACAACAGCTCAAACATTGTGGGGCTAATATCTGGATCAGTCAGACATGTTAACTGTCTTTTTTTTTTTTTTTTAATTATTATCATCATCCTGACACGGGGCGCAGAGGGGAAAAACAAACCTGACAAGAGTATGGAACATGCACAATACTTTTTTTCCCCCCAGGTCAGATTCACAGCACAGGCCTAATAAGGAGCAAGCATGTGGCATTTGAGTGGTTTTATCCATGACTGGGGACTTTCTTCAAAACCCGAGGGAGTTCTTTATAAAAAAAAATAAAAAAATAAAATTAAAAAAAAACAGTGGACTGGAAAGAGCTAGTAGAGTTGTTTCTGCCTCTTTCCTGCAGATAAGTGACAGGCTGACAGCTGTCCAAAACATCTGAACTAAGCACTTGGCTCCTGGTGCTGTTGAAACTTTGTTTGGCTCCAATCATACATACAGCATCTGAGGTCCACCCATTCCAACCAGGGCTGGACAATATGGCTGCAATCCATATCTCAGTGCTAATAAGAAGATATTTTTCTTATATAAATATACATGTATAGTCAAGATTTCAACAATTAAAGATTATTTTTATGCTGTAACAATAATCCCCTAGCTCTAATTCTGACACATTGATTAAGAGCACACACACGCAGACAGACAGACACACTGATAAAGGTAATATGAGGTAATTCAGAGGAAGCTTTTCGCCTTATCACACGTCCAATCTTCCTCTTAACTCGGGCTCTTCAATGATATAAAGCCTGTCTCATTTCATCTGACGTCACACGTATCTCTTGTTTCCAACATCGTCTTATCTGCTTAACTCTCATGTGGAAACAGCCGGACACAAATCAGTGGAATTTCTGGGGCCAGATTGCATCACTATTGAAATCTGTGCAAGCTAGCACAGTAACAGTGTTTCTCTTAGTTTAAAAAGGTCCCATATTCTTCACTTCTCCAGTGTTTTATTTGAAGTGTTGATTTATATAAGAAAATATACTTATGGTTTTAAGAACCAAAAACCATCTCAATGTAGTTTTACATCTCCTCTCTCAGGCTTCTCTCTGGAGCTCTGGTGACAACAGGTCGGTGAGCCAATCAGAAGAGAGACGGCTCTGCGCTTCAGATGGGCATGGCTGAGAGCAGTGACTGTTTTTTTGTGACATCACAAAGTTAAGGAAGACCTGATGGCTCGTTTTTAAGTACAGCCTTTTGAATACAGGCTTTGTGCATTTCTCTATGGACTGAGCACTTTTATACTTTCACAGTATTAATATAGAATCTAGACCTGCTGTACAATCAAAAAAGACATGGAAATCTCACTTTATACAATATGAGACCTTTAAGTTAAAAATATGTTGTGCAGGAATTTTACACTGGAGAGTGGAGATGTGCTTCCTGCTCCCCATGGTTGTGAGGCTAAATCTACAAAAACACTTTTTTTAGTTAGGCAAAGATGGTGGGTTTGGTTAAATATTGAAAAAGTCAAAGTGTCCCATCTCAAGCTTCAAGCCAGCACTGACTTTTCCAATATTTACCAAGACAACAATCTTCCCCTAACCATAACCAAGTGCTCTGAAAACATGAATCATGCTCCCAGGAGTGGATATTGTGGGGGAAAACGAAAGAAATACAATGATCATATTGCAGGTTTGTTAAGTATGAACATTTGGTGTTGGCAGGGAACAGCTGGCAGATACATCCCTATCCAAATATCTTTGTTGTGTTGATAAAAACTGTAATCCGGGCATATTTACTGTTCAATAAAACATTTAGTACTGCAGACTTGCTTTTGATTTTTAAGAGAAGAGGTTAAACAAACAGCTGTTGTTGCCAAATGATACACATATTGTGCACTTATTTCTTAATTAAGTCAAAGACAATGGCTACATTTGAATTTTGGCTCCATGCATCACAGTATCTTGGTTTAATCTAAAAACTAACGTTTTACTTGTACAGCTGATTATTTTCCCGGGCTGGCTGCCCAAATATTCAACATTTATCTGGAATCACCACTTTGAATGAGTGTAAGTCGGCATATGTGTGTCTGTGTTTTGTCTTCCTTTGCTGCGAGTGTGTATGCGTGTGCACACCCATGCACGCAAGTGTGTCCACTCTAATGTCACTTAGATAACATGAGAGACAAACAGTCCATTTAGCCTTATCGACGAAGTTATCGCGCTGAGTAAGAGAAAATATATACAGGCAAATAAACTCCAGATACTATCTCAATATGGCTACACACTAGTACACTCACACAAACTTATATCCCCTCGACACACACATACACACACACACACGGCCCTCAAGGCGACTCCACTCTTTTAATGACTTAATAGAATGGTCGATATAGCAGGCACATGTATACTCAGGTGAGCTGAGCTGGCATGCTGAACACAAAGCTTGGTTTATAGCTCTCGTTGTGATAGTTAATGGGGCGAAACCTGAGGTAAAATACTGCGAAAAAAAAATAAAGATCACCCCTACTATTCAGAGCTGAAGTTCAACTTATGACATTTGCATCAGCATATTATCAGGTCATGTTTAAAAGCCACACGAGGAAAGAAATCTATGTAAATACTAGGTGGTGTATGTGCAATATTTTATGTAAATACACATCCGAAAAGGGGAGGCTGCACCTCAGAACAGTGTCTGACTCTGTAGCCTGTGATTCTGAAGCCTGTATTTTCCCAGATAAACAGTACAGCACCAGGGCATCAACACTTTTCTAAGAAAAGGGGGGTGGGGTGGGGGGTGGGGGGTGTAAACTGTCTCCTAAACAGCAGCAGGTGGATGCCGCATCCAGAGGAAGATCTTTTTGTTTCTCCTTCCTTTGATATGCACTGGAATAACACAGACCAGCCACAGGCCAGATGTAGCCTACGTGCCTACATAAAAAGACTGCATGTACCACATCGTACAAAGAGAGCTATTTATAAAGAATGTGCCAAGAGAATGTGCATACCTCCAAGCATGCTTTGCAGTAGACTTTTGCTATACAAACAATACTGACAAAGGAAGGACCATTTCTCACTCTTTGCTTTTTTCTTACACTCACTTTTAGATAAATTTCAGCCCATCCTGTTAGTACCATAACCAGCGGCTATACCTTTCAACAGTGATAGCTTCCGACATTGCTAGGTTAACTAACTGACACAGGAATTCCTGGAGATGCCTGCATCTCAAGGATTTTCATGCATCATCCCCACATTACAATGATGTTTCATGTTGAAATCCAGCAAAGTGGTGCAGCAAATTATGATGGTGATAAAGCATATAACTGTGAAAATGACCACTGAACTAATGAGCATGCATAGTTTAAGACTAAAGTAAGCAATGACTGCGTGCATGCTTTAGTCTTAAATTCAAAGTGATTTTTATGGGTCTGGCCTCAGGTTGGTGATAAACATGTTTTGTGTGGTTTAATAACATCATGTTAATACGGTTTCCGGCTATTTGAATTTTTTGCAAGTTACTCCATGCTGTGATTTTAAGCTGTCATGTTAAGTTACAGCGCAGCTATACACCACTTCAGTTTTTTATATTGAAAGGTCCCATGTTTCTCCAGTGTTTTATTTGAAGTGTTGATCCATAAGAAGATGTATTTGTGGTTTTAAGAGCCAAAAACCATCTCAGTGTAGTTTTACATCTCCTCTCTCAGGCTCCTCTCTGGAGCTCTAGCAACAACAGGTCGGTGAGCCAATCAGAAGAGAGAAGGCTCTGAGCTTCTCCTCTGATTGGCTGAATGTTTTCTGAGTGATTGAATAAACATATAGCAGATTTCAGGTAAACTCTCAAAGAAACCAAATCCTCCAAGGTTGGATGGTGGATCCAGGTGGGCGGGGCTTGGAGCATGGCTGAGAGCAGTGACTGCTTAATGCTACATAAGTCATGATGCCTCGTTTTAAGGCTCACTTTCTGAATAGAGACTGTGTGCATTTCTATGTGGACTGAGCGCTTTGATACTTTCACAGTATTAATATAGAAGGGACATTTAAACCACAGATATACATTGTGATAAAGATTCATTATCATTTTAAAGTCTAACCCTAACCCTTATCCAAAGTGACTAATAATAAGTGCAATAAAGGGGTATACACTTAAATAAGCAGAATTGCAAGCACCAAACTATCATAATGGAGTAATAGCATCAAAAAGCTTGAATCTGAACTTCTGTGAAAGACAAACGGTCATCTCCACATTAGCTCAGCAAAACAGCAGGAGGACAGCTATTTGCTGATAAAGGCATTACAGTAATAAGAATCCCCATTACAACAGGCTTTTCTCTCCAGGAGGCTAATGATAATTAGACATATACTACTGTCCACCCATCCATCACGCGGCAGGGAGCGAGACACTGAGCCCTCTACTGTACTCTCTTAACACACATACACACAAACACAGAATCTCATGAAGTGATTTAAGTGGTATTATTTTGTGTGTGTGTGTTTGTGTGTGTTGAGGGAGAGCAGTAGGACGATAATGTTTGGATAAAGGCAACAAATTTTGAGGATTACACTCCTACAGAGATCGGGGGAGTCTGCTGCTGATGTGGGCCATAAAAAAAATATACATCCGGTGTAACATCTTTTGATGACCGAGGTTTAATGTTTTCTAAAGATTTATGCTGGACTCATAAAGTTGATCCTGCCAACCTCTTTTTCACTGCGAGTACAACTCCAAGCCATCAAATAAGCAAGCAGAATTCATTAACATATAACAGCTATTACTTCAAGCCAACATTCACCAAGAACTCTTATGAATTCCTGTCCTAATGCTAATTACAAATGAGGTCTATCCATCTAGTGACAGTCAGATAAGAGGTTTTCTCAGCAGCAGCCAGAGTCGTTATTCCGCTCAGTGTTGCACTATCATCCAAACGCCATCGCTCACAGGAGGCGCGACGCTCACTAGCAAATTAACTACCTGATGAACCCTCAATCACCAGACAAGCTCATGCAGCTGTCATCTAAACGACCCACAATCCCTCTCTCCTCACTGCTTTCCTCCTTCATGCCATGGCTTTTACTTCAGCCGCTCAGAAGCAAAATATAAGATAATTGATCCATTAAACTTCATTCTGGTCCATTTTTTGGAGCACAGACAAGGTTCATTACACTTCCAATAACAGATAGTTAAATGCATATTATTGCAGTTAATTAAGTACATTTGTAAGGTTTTAATTGATGGATTATTGGCAGGAGGGGAAACAAAATCAGGGAAAATATGACGAAAACAAAAGATGTAATTGTTCATGTTCCTCACCGTCCCCCACTTGGGTTGTTGTTTCATATTGCACAATTTCAGATGCAACTCCAGGGCACAATGCCTATTCAGTGCGAGCATATTACAAAACAGCATGGTGGCACGGTGTTTACTGAGGAAATTACACATTATGCCGCTGTGTCCCATAAGAAAACTATTCAATTACACTTTCATTGCATTAGTTGATGCGCGTTTGCCTGAAAATGAATCTCAATGGCGGCTGGGAATACAGCATTAACAGTTGGAAAGAAAGGGGAGAGGAAAAAATAGCACAGATGGAGGTCAAGTATCTTTATTTTGATGCCGACTTGTAAAATGTGACTGGCGTAGAGAGATATTCACAGCGTGGTGAAATATGTGGAGAAATTCAATGAAGCATAGACTTGCAGAAGGGGCTAGAGGATGACAAGGAAAGATGGATGGATGAGATGGAAGAGAGAGACAGTGTGAAAGAGGAAGGGAAATAAACGGGGGTAGGGGGTCTAAATGATGACGTTTGTGCTGTGTGACAAGCCGTCGACCTCATCTCAGTACTTCATGCAAAACATGCTCTTAACTATGAACTGGATCTGCACCGGCAAGAGCATATTAACCATCTCTCAGAGCTTATTAGCTTTATGCCTTTAAGAAAGCCAGTGGAGCCAACATGCACTCCGGCAAACTTTCAAAACTTTTAAAGTTTTAATGTTTAATCAGACTTCATCTGAGAGGATGTGGGGGATCTAGGTCAAAATAAAGCAGCTGGTTTGGACATTAACCTGACAGACACAGGGGTGATTAGGTTGAAGGTTGAAGCTCAAACAGATGCCTCTTATCTAAAAAAGCATCAAAACAACAAAAAATAAAATGAAACTGTACCAGAGAAATAAATTAGCATTTGTTTGGCGCAACTATAATATAAGTTTTTCATTACCACACTGTTATTAATATCTTTGTAATTTTCATCCTACAAATTTTCAGCTGAAGAGTTTACAGCTAAAAGTACCTCATGTTTTTAAGCCAACACTAGCATGAGATGACAATAGTCCCTCCATATTGTAGTGGCAATTACAAAGCTTGATGCTATTTGTGCCTTTATTTTTGTTTTAGTCAGTTCTCAGGCTAACATTGACACTAGCACTACTTAGCTAATGATTTGAAGCTATGTTAAATTACAACTTAGGTTAATGCTAGCACTTACATTGGCCAACAGCCACTTATATTTTGGTGATGGTTATAAAGGTTGAAGCTACGTCCAAAGTCATTTTAGTGCTGTCACAGGTTTCTACTTTATCCCTGCAGTGATTAAACATTTGCCCGAGGTGAAACTAAAATTTAAAAACGCAGGCTGTCTCACTCTGCTGTGCTCTTTTTCTTTGCTGGAACGTACATGTCCGCAGCAGAAGCAGTGACAGGTGAAGCCTTTGGAAATACCCAATGTTAATGCTGGTTTCAAACAAAACAATTTGGAGAAACTCATTCCAGCCAGACAGAGGGCAGCTATTGCATCACAAAAATATCTTTGAACACATAACCCACTGCTGTATAAACACAAATGAGGTTAGTAAGGGACAGTCACGGCTATTTTCAGTTAAGCCATTGCTTACGGCTTTTATAAATCAGATTCCCAGAATATATATATCATGTTCCAAAACTACTAGATAAGACTGTTCATAGACATACACAGGAATTTTACATTTTATAGTCCAAGTTGGCCAAAATCTAATTGTGGAAAAGCACCCATGGGGACATTGTTCATCTTGTAGCAGCTTGTAGGCCAATTGTTAAAGTCCCACACATCCAGAACTCAAGTTTGTCTACAATCTCTTAAAAGTCCTGGTACTTTTTAACTATATTGCCATCATGTACCATAAAAAATATGGACACACAGTACCATGGTAACAGCAAGTACTATAGTAAAACTGAACATTACTGTGCAAAGAAACTAAGTTAAAGATTTTAAAAACTTTCTGAGACCAACCAACAAAGCAATGGAGGGGTCATTTATTGCTTCTGTCCACATGTAAAATGTTTGGTCAAATTTTGACCGAGCACCTTGAGGAAAGATTACCTTAGCACGCTCTTGTTTGTTGTATGAGTGGAGTGTTGAAGACACATACTGTGTTCCTGAGCGCAGGTGATATAGTGTCACAGACAGGCTGAAATTGACCAATTTGCTAGGCTTTCAGGGTATACCTAGCACTTGAGCCTTGGCTGAACTGTGCATTGTACTGTGAACGCGAGTGTTTGTCAGAGGTTAAGAAATGTTGCAGTAAATCCATTCTGCTCTTTCCTGTGGCTCCTGCCCAGATATCTGGATGTTGCCAAGCTTTAACAAACAGGCTCTCTGTGCTATCAGCCCTAGTTATCAGCCCGTCACACTGTATGGGGAAGATAAATCTAGGCAATTAAAATTTAAATTGCCGTGTGCACTGCCGTGACTTCCCTCTTTCCGTGTGTCTCCGCATCTCTCTCTCCGGCACCCGACTGGACGGCTTCAGTCCTACAGTATGTCAGAGGCATGAAGAAGGGTATGCGGCCAGGGTGGAAAACATGCTGGTCAAACACAGATACATCTCACTTCATGAAGAATCTTAGTTCTTTACCCCAAGGCCTGACTGAGGTTGCCTTTACTTTTTCTCTACTGGCAGTTTGTCAAGTGCTTGTGCTTTGCACCCAAACACCTATATCTGTTATTTCTTTTTCTTTTTTTTGGTAAGAAGCAGTATGATGAAAAGATTATCAAACTGGATCTGCAGATAAGATGAGATTTTCTACCTAGGGCAAGTTAATGAGCAGCATGCTATAAATACAGCTTAAGTGTCGAAGAGCAAGGCACTGAACCCAAAACTACCAAAGTGGAAATGCTCATTAGTTAACGCTGAAACATTCACGATATTAAATGGTCAGCAACTGACAATAATATGATAATTCATTCATTCATTTTCAATCAATTGTCAAGCAAAAGCAAATATACACTGGTTTCAGCATCTCAATTCTGAGGATTTTATATTTTTCTTTTCTATATCATATCAAACGGAATATATTTGGGTTTAGAATAGTTGTCCCATTCCTCTCATTCCTTCCTCTCCCCAACATCACTCCTCTCATATAGCCAATTTTAGATCAAAGATGCTCTGGAGGCAAGTAGGGTTTGTACAGACGGCTTTTACAAAGGATTCCCAAGAGGCTCTTCAGTCAACTTAATAGCAGTTTCCCCACCTGGCCAGAGACAGCAGTCAGTTCTCATTTGGCTACAGAAACACTGAGAGGGCAGAAGGGTAGGCCTTTACACAGCAATCACATGTAGGGTAATTCAGTACCTCAGGAAACATCGGTGCAACACCTCTACAGCACAGAACCGGAGCCATGACCAGGAGACTGGGAGAGTGATAGAGGCGAGAAGGTTTTGACAAGCTCCATGTGATAAGTACTTCAATGGTTCTTGTGTAGATGATAGGATGAGACTCAAGTCATGTTCCTCAAGAAGGGGATATTAATAAAGATGGCAGTCTGGGCGAAGGACGAGAGGAGAACAATTACAAATTTAAAGCCCTAGAATTTTCTTGGACTGTACAAGTGAAACTGACTTTTCTCGTTGGAACTGACAATTCTCATGATCTTTTTAAATCAACCATATGGTCTATAAAATGTTAAAAATCAAGGACAGCTGCACATTCTTGTTTTACCGTAGCTCAAAATTATGCCCTCAAATTGCTTTGTTTCTGTGAGTAGCACTCCAAACCACCAAATATACTCAATTTACAATAATATCACACAAAAAAGCAGCAAATACTTTCAGGCGGCAACTAACCATCCATTATTGATAAATCTGATGAATATTTTCTCAATTAATTAGTTGTTTTGTCAGAAAATTATTTTAAAAAATGAGTTTTCCAAAGCCCAAGGTGACACTGATCATCTTTGCTTTGCATGTTGTATAAAGTGAGATTTCCTTGTCTCATGTGATTATAAAGCAGGTCTAGGTTCTATATCAGTACTGTGAAAGTACCAAAGCAGTCCACAGAGAAATGCACACAGCCTGTATTCAGAAACTGAGCCTTAAAACGAGCCGTTAGGACTTCTGTAACTTTTATGATGTCACAACAAAGTAGTCACTGCCCTCAGCCGTGCCCCAGGCCTGGCCAACCTCACGCACCATCCAACCTCACAGGACTTGGTTTCTCTCAGTGTTCACCTGAAATCTGCTAGAATTTTATTGAATCACTCAGAAAACAGTCAGCCAATCAGAATTTTGGTACCACAAATATATCTTCCTATGGATATCAACACTAACAGATTATGGGACCTTTAACTGTCATATATGATGGAAATCAAAATGGAATGTTTGGAATATTTGCTTGAAAAATGACTAAAACAATGAATTGATTATCAAAACAAAGTCTGTCAACTGGCTAATCAATGAATATACTATTCATGTCATCTTAAATTAGCGTAAAATCAAGTTTCTTTCAAATCGCCTAATTATTTTAGCACTAAATTCAGCCAAATGTCACCTGTTGTTTCTGGCTGAGTTGGAAACAAAGATGTGGCGTGCAACAGAGATTCTCAACTCTTCCCCATTCTGGTTCATACTGCTGGCTGAGGCGGGCGTCTCTATTCAACCCGCTGATCAATAGCAATAGATCTAACCCTGGAGCTGCTTTCACCGTTATCAGTGCACATATTGACAAGGTGGTGGATCACCGTCAGCAACCAATTCAGGCCCAAGAGTCAAGATTATTAAATGGCTAAGGATAATGATTTTTTTTCCCCCTGTTTCTGAGAGGGTGTTAAAATTTACTAAATAAAAAGTGACTGAATAAATTGATTTAAGCAAAGTTTAATGGGGATGAATCTGCCATTTTTAGTCAGCCTGCTTTCAAATTGACCATTCACTCTTTGAAAATAGGATTTGGACAAGCAATGAAACTAAATCAGATACAGCAGCATTTGAAGAACCCATGATCATCTCACACACATATGACACACACAAATTGCCTCAAAGCCTCAGGCAAGGCAGAGCTGCTCCCTGAATTTTCATGCGCCTGTTTGCTTTAACTTGCTATTTCTCCATCATCGCATAGACAATCTTTGATCTTTGATCCATGACAATGGTTTGGCCTTTCCCTGTCCCTCCTCCCCCTCCTCATTGTCCTCCTCCTCCTCCTCCTCCCTGTCCCTTTGCTCTGTGCCCATCCATGTGGAATAACAACAGTAACATCTCACTACCAGCAATCAGTAAATCCAACACAATGCAGTCGCTGTGCACAGATAATGCAAACGACCAGATAAGCATTAGAGTGATAACCGCGCACACACACTCGCGAGCGCACACACACCCAGGATCTTAAGGATGCAAAGAGCCTGGCAGCAGCACAACACAAGGGCCGTGCGTGGCTCATATGAGGCAGGAGATATAAGGATGATGAAGTCTCAGAGGTGCGGTGGAGAACTGTGATAGTAGAAGAGCTTTTCCATCTGCTGGAGGAAGGGCTGAGAGCCCAGGCGTGACAGAGCGGCAGAGGCCACACCCAGGAAGAACAAGTGCATGCAAAACACAGTCAAAGAGAATGAATGGAAACGTGTGGATCGGAAAAAAAGAGACATCCCTCATTTTTCACACTGGGCTTTGGCTTTGTGATTAATCCCCGCCGGCTTCGCAGCTATCCATCTTTCTAATGGTACCACTCTCTTATCCAAACTGCTATGTAAATATCATCCGTTTTAGCCCATAGGCAGGAGTGCCAACAGAGCATTTGTACATTTGTGTACGTGCACGTGCCTGCATGTGTGTTGCCATTAAGGCGTTTGTGTACCTGTGTGTGTGTCTTTGTTTGCGCAATAAAGCAGCGCACTAAAGCGGAGCAAATGGTTTCATAAAGGCCAGTGTGGTTCAAATAGTTTCCACCTGATTTGGTTTATAGGCCCAGATGATACACAGCTGCATTCTCATTAATATACAGTAAGTGCACATCATCTGAAATATCCTGGAGGAAAATAAATCACACCTGCACAACCTATTCGGTGTATATTCCTCTTCGTCTGTCAGTCTCTCTGGAGTTTTTTGATGTTTTTTTTTTTTCCCAAAAAAGGGTTTCTGCGGTTCACTACACACCATGTTGCTAATCAGTGAGTGACTGAATGCTAATTGTTAACAGTGGGTGTTGTTGTCACGGTGATGGTTGAGGGAGCCGGAGCAGTCCTCTCCAGGCATGACTGACTATGTGGTAACCTCACTTTAAACATGCACAACTGCCAGCGTGAACTCTCTGATCTCATCACAGTCAGCGGACGAAAAAATACGAGAGCCGAGTCCACTCGCTCGACCTCGTAGCTCTTTCAGGGTTTTCCATTCCAGGCAGATGGAGATATTACTGTAGACGGATGTTTTTTTAATAAGAATCACAAGAGGCTTTCAGCTCTTAATGATGTGATTATGTGCGATGGCAAACGCAGAGCAAAAGTTCATTATCATTAAAAACACGAGAGCACTTCCAGAGCAGCTAGTAACAGTGTCATCACAAAACACAAATGAAAATCCAGCCAGTGCCGATGACCTCAGCTGCAGAAGGGGTTTTCCCAGAGAGCAAGGAAGCACTGCACACTTTTTACAGGCCTGACTCTGCTACACTGGCAGTATTTGAATCTGTAAAGTGAGTCACACGCCTAGACATGAAATCATTTATGAAGCTTCCTCTGGCTGTTTGGTCGACTCAGAGTTACAGAGAGGGGAAAGACCTCCCTGTCCTATAAATAAACAGGCTCTGTCCTGACTTCCTCTGCACTCATGCAACAGGAGCTTTACAAAGACCTGTCTGCGGCACTGAAAACGCACTAATACGTTTACATAATGTTGAGGACAAGCTTGGCTAATCATGTCTGACATTAAAGGCCACGCATTTTGCATTATTCCAGTGTTTTATTTGAATTGTTGATATCCATAAGAAGATATATTTGTGATTTTAAGAGCCAAAAATCATCTCAATGTAGTTTTACATCTCCTTTCTCAGGGTTCTCTCTAGGGCTCCTGCAACAAAATGTCGTGAGCCAATCAGAAGAGACGCACTGAGCTAGATTTCAGGTAAACACTCGGAGAAACCAAATCCTGCAAGGTTGGATGGTGGGTCCAGGTGGACTGATCTTGGGGCATGGCTGAGAACGGTGACTGCTTTGTTGTGACATCACAAAGTTACAGAATCCTGACGGCTCGTTTTAAGGCTCAGTTTCTGAATACAGGCTGTTTGTATTTCTCTGTGGACTGAGCACTTTAAAAACTTCACTGTATTAATATAGAACCTAAACCTGCTCTATAATCAAGAAAGACATGGGAATGTCACTTTATACAATATGGGACCTCCAAAAAAATGTTTGTAAAGGAACATGACCTGAACCCTATTGTACCAAATACGTTACATAAACTTCTGAAATTTGAGGTCAAAGAATGTGTTACATATCAGAGCTAACTTCCTCCTTAAACATTTACTTAAGACGGGGTAAAGTCAAGAACAACTTAAAAGTTTTTAGTTTTTCTGCCAATTTCCAAGATAAACTGGGAGAAGAGGCAGAAGAGATGCTTAAAAAAAAACAAAAACATTGGTAAATGTTCGCACTGCTAATTGTAGTTCTGATCTTCAAATACCAAAATAACCCAATTCTGTTTCATCTGCTTTAATCTTTAATCTAAGATGTCCATCTGAAACCTGCTCCTCAAACGAAACATCAAGTGCACATTCATCAACATTACTTCTGATCTAATCTATCAGTGCTCGTCTCAAAGGAATTACATCACAACTTCCTCCCAGTGGGGTCAACAACTCCTTTGGTCACTGGGGGGAGTGGGGGGCAGTAGGGTTGGGGGGGGTCGTCCCTCCCAGATTCCAAGCCTGTCGCCCGGCACGTCAACCTCTGCAACCCCTCAAACCGGAAACCCACCCCCACCCGCACCTCCATCCTGCCTCCCTGTTACTGATTATTTTAGCATTACATTAGAAGCCTGGCCATTAGAGAGACAAGCGTGTGCCCCCCCCCCCCCCATACCCATTAGAAGCTCAGGCCTGGAGTGTAGGACAGGATTGGCAAGGAGGGACTAACAGCTCCTAGCATTAAATCAGGGCAGTCACTCAGCCACACGGAGAGAGGCACACTGTGAGAAAACTCCATAATTCATAGCTCATAATAGAATAAAGGGGGGCTTCTTATTAGAAATGAAGGGAACCAGGGCCTGTGCATTTGTCTATAAGGATCTGACTTATCGCTACCTGGAGCGAGGTTACACTGGGAACAAGGAGCTATAATGGATGGTTGGAGCTCTCTCTCTAATTAATCAGACTTGTTTTTGTGTCTGTGAGCATCAAGGGATGTGTCACAGAGCAATTAATGATTATTTTCATTATTAATTTGACTGTTGATTACGTGTTACGATGAACTGTTTTGGGTATAAAATGTCAGAAAATTCAATTTTCAATTTAAAATTACGTAATCTTTCTAATCTGATCTCAAGTTTCTTTCAAATAATTGCAGAACTTGTGCTTGATACCACAGTTCACTTCATGTCTGCAAAACCTTCAGGCAGACATCATCATTAAAAGTCATCTTTTCAGATCAGAAAACTGCCAGAACTATGTTTTTAGTTCTTAATGAATTTCCTTTCCACCCTGGACATTTCCGACAGTATTGGGCAAGTTTCTTCGGCTGATGACCGTGAGCAGTCACATTATGTAAGCTGGTGTTTTATCTGTGGATGTGATACAGCACACTGCATAGCAATATTCTAACAAACAGACATTTCTCTGGCATCTGGCCCTGGGAAGATAAACAACACTTTTGTAGGCTGGGGAAAACATCCGGTTGTCAGAATAAGGAGTGATGAAGTCTCTTTTTTTTTTTTCTTTTTTTTTTTTTAACTAAACATTTGCTGTGCTCATAAAAACTGATATCAGCAGAGCGACAATCTGGGGAGGCGGCAAAATATATCTGCAATTCAGCTTCCATGCTTAGTGGAAGCCAGTGTAAATTCTGCAGAAGAATCACAGAAGAAAAGCGAATGGATGTATTTTAATAACACACAAATCAGCATTACTCTGCCTTCCTTTCTGACACTTCACCCTCTTAAACAAAAACACACAATATTGGATTTTACTGTATTCGTTTCCAGCAGGGGCAAACGCAGATACTAGCGCTGAGTCATCATCCACATCTAAATTATTCATTAAACCTCGAGTCCGACCCGCACGCTCAAGAGTTTGCGATCAATTTCTCCGTGTAACAGTGCCGTGATCAGCCGGCTCACACTTTCCCTGCTTCCACCAGCGGCAACCAATCACCACGTTTCCTTTCGGCGTGGAAACTATCCATCACAACCTGGCAATACATGCAGATGGCCGTGAGAAGACTATGACTCGGCATACTGTTGACAAAGGTTTATGTTAAAGGACGTCTAAAGCGTGGTTTTAAAGCAACTTTCCGTCACGTGTGTGAAGTGGAAGGAAAAACTCACTGCGAAAGTCAGATAAATTGCCCAACATGTGGCAGGTGAGGGGTTAAATCTGCAATCGTGAACTTGTTAACTATAGTCAGGATTTACAGATGGCACACGCACATTAATTTGCATACGTGCACAACTCTGCGCATGGGTGAGCACTCCTCTCCCACCCTCCGCTGTTGATCTGTTGAGCGCGTGTGTGCGCTCATTGTCTTGTCAGTCTGCGGCGCTAATCTAATTGGACTGTTGGGTTGTTTTACGTGCTCTATAAATGAATGGCAAACACACAACACGTCAGGGGGATGTCCTGAGGAGGAAGCAAACGCCAACAGATGGCTTTAATATTCAGCAAATGAACAGGCAGATCTTTCACACGAGCTCTCCGGATGGGCCAAATGAGATAGAAATGCAAACTAGACAAACAGCCCACACTCTTTGATTTGCTAAAGGCTACAGTTTGCCTTAAACAAAGTACAGAGGGGGATGTCGTGATGAAGCGGGGGGGGGGGCTCCAGCAATTATTGAAAGTTTCCAAAACCAACAATCCATCACTCTGTGTCACATGCCAGGTGTTTTCAAGAGTGAAAGGGGGCTCTGCAAATTCTGTTGCTTCCTTACACAACTAATTCCTCAGCCCTGACAGCTGCTGGAGCCGTGCACGTATATAAACTCCCTATTTGATTTTTCACTTTAGAAAAAGATGAATAATCTTATTTTAATCACATCTAATGTTCAATACAGAGGAAAGTGCTGAATGTACAAGAGTGAAATTGACGTTTAAATGTGTGTTGTGAGCTCATTCAGCTAGCACACAGTCAGCATTGATTTATATTGATAATAAACTTGCCAAGAGGTTGTTTCTGCCCTGTCATAGTCTATGGAACACATCTGCATGATGGCAAGTCACACACTATGAGTGCAGTGAAACTAAAAGATGAGTTTTATTGTTAGAAATGATCAACTTTATACCCTGTGAATAGTGAAATAATAGTTCAAAAAAGAAGAACCTTATAAAGTTTCCATTATGCATTTCACCACGTTTCTCAACAAAAACATGGAAGTTAATGTGACATTATAAAGAACGCTCTCATAGAACACTTTATCATGTATAAGCTCAGATCATGAACTACATATCAATCATTAACTGCCAGAATTTTATGTGCATGTGCTGAAGCAGAAGCTGCACCTTCGCTCTTCCTTTCCAGTGAAATGCTGCAGATGCATAAACCATGTCTTCTGGGTGGGCGAGACAGAGTAAGTGACAGGGTGTCTTTTTTTTTTTAATCTTTACCGAGATCATGACCCATTCCACAATGCCAACAAATTCATACCAATCTCCAAACATCTCTCCAAGGGTCCTTATAAAGCTTTATGTTTGTGTAGCATTAAAAAAAAAAAAAAAAACTACAGCCATTCATTAACAACTGAGTCTCATACAGCTGTAATGACAGGTGTGTTTGCTGCTACACAAACCAGAAACAGGCTTAATGATCTCAGGCAAGTTGAATAATTGAAGAAGCAGATGCTGTATTGAGGAGTAAAGTCATGCAGGAGACATTTTTTCCAGGTACACTCTTGCTCAGTCAACTGTTTGGGGAAACAGCTGTCAAAAACACGCCAGTATGGCCATCCCAAAGATGTTGGCTAAAAGTTTTCACACTGCTTTGCCTCGGGCTGTTACAATGGAAAAGTGCTGCTAGAAAATGCTTTAAAACAAAACAGCCAATTAATCAAGTGCATCGTTAAAGTCGTTATAAAACAAATGGCAGGGAATCCTGTGTTCCCATCACATTTTGTTGTCTAGCAAGCCATCCTATTGTTTTTCTCATTACCGCTCCCTCGTTTGTCCTGAGGCGTTAGGAACCTGTCATTAAGTCGATGAGAAAATGTAAATGTCTTCTTTTTATTCTGTCGGTTTGATTGTGCTTCAGAAGACAAGGTTCTGTGGAGGATCCTGTTTGTTCTCAATGCCTCGTGGACTCTCTTTTAATTAGGAGTAAACGCTTCAAGGATACAGCGGCTTTAAAGTGTTCGTGTTCCCACACTTATCTTGGTGTTTTATCATTTGTATCTGCAGAAGGTGCAAAGTAGGGCGGATAATAATTTGTTGTCTCATAACCTTGATAAAAGTACACCTGTCACACATACAAAGCTGTGAAGAACTGACATGCTTGCTTGCACTAGAGCAGAACTTCCACTGATGGTTGTGCTGAAGCTTTAATGTTTCTAATGGTGACGAAACAGCCAATGAAAATGACATGCGGATCAAGGTAATAACACGTAATGAGCCTTCAAGCACTGAGTGAATGCAAGGTGAAGAGCAAATGAAGCATTTAAGAAGAAAAAAAAACATTTTCATGGCATTTATAATCCAATGGCGCTAATTTATCAGTTTTCCTTCATCTATCCATTGACTGAAAATGATAAACCTACTGAGTCTTCTACAGTACTCTCAGATTTGGAAACTGTTCATTTGGGAACATTTGTAAATGTTTAAATATTCTCTCAGATGTCCTTAACCTGAGGTAGCCTAATGTACGAGTGCTCAAGTTGAATATTTCAGTAGTCTCTCCTTCACTGACCGGCGATGCCAGCCAGGCCTCTTCTAATTAATGGAAGAGGAAGCACAGACGACAGGAGTGTCAGCAGGGGTGCGAGGGGGGCAGAGGCCTCTAACATTCAGCTGTCTGGTTTCATGGAGTTCTTCGATGAGGAAGTTTCCTTCCGCCCTAAAACCCTTCACTTCCAACCTATAGCTCCTGTAGCGATCTCAGAGATGTCAGGTGACAGCTGAACCTTCATCCTCCACCAAACCACCTCAGGCACTTTAGCTAACACATTTACAATGTCTCACACATACACGCACAGCTTTGAGCTTTGTAGTTGCATTCATGAGCACACTCTTATTTAGAAAGCAGTGCAGTGTTGAGCGATTCCAGGATGTGAAAGGAGAGAAAATACAAGAAATTTACAACCATTAACCTGCCAAAATAATGTAAAAATGCAGATAGTAGATAAATCTGTTATTTCTACCAAGCAACTGAAGCAGCTGAGGTTTTCTAAGCCATGCAGCTCTTGTATAACAAGCCATGCTATAGCAGCTTTGTAAGGTTATACTTGAGCTAAACGCTAACACAGGCATGCTAACATTATAACAATGATAATGACCAACACCAAAGTCAGTAAGACTCATCATCTGGGAACCAAATTTTGTGCCAATCCATCAAGTGGATATTGAGATATTTCACAGGATAAAGTTTTTGACTAGCTGCTGGTGCAGGAGGAAAAGTTACAGGATCACTAAAGCCATTATTGGCTTAATTCTCTGAATATAAATGACATTCATCATTCCATGGCAATTCATCCGATAGTTGTTGAGATGTTTGAGTCTGGACCAGCTGACCGACACATGGACCGACACTGTCATTCCGCTAGTGTGTTTAAAAACAAAGGTTCTTACAAACAAAAGCCTCTGATGTGACTCCAACATTCACTGTGACAAAATTAAAGTAGAAAAAAATGCTCAAGGACACCACAGGATACACCATTTAAGGAGAGAAGAATTATCAGAAGCACACAAACATTAGGATTTCCTGTATGTTGATAATCTCATTATTTACACGGCCAAGTGGTCCAGACATGCAAATTAACAGAGCAGTGCATAAATTACTTGAAAATGCAATGGAGCATTGAAATGCTCTGGTTCTCCAACTGCCATAATTAAATAATAAATACCTCATCGACCTCATCACTATTGATAAAGATCATGAACTACATTCATGATTGCTTTCGTGATTCCTTGACAACGTTCAAAGAAAATAACACATTTCAGTTCTGACTGCGTTGTGGTCAAACATTTCTTTTGCTGTATATTTCCCACAAATAACACAGCAGTATGACTGACAGACCAAAACCCAAAACAGATGTGTAGTTATCAATCAAACCAGTCTTCAATGATGCTGTGGGTTTCTAACAGGCTGCCTCCATGATTACACAAATTAAATTCCAGCAGGAGAAAATATATCAGTTCGGCCAGTCAAACATACGATCATCAGTGCCATTCAGCTGTCTGGTTAGAAATAAGCTATTTTAAGCCAGCAAGGCCTGGAATGATCTCCCAGTAGTATCATCACTCGTGCTGACATTTAAAGACAATTAAATACCTAAGAGATGCAATATGTCTGTGCACTCCTTCTAAACCCAATACAATGTGTAGATTAACTAGGGGCACACCTTTAATGGGGCATATCATCCTGTCTTTCCATTGAGTTTAGAATATAGATGTGGACAATATGCCCTCTATCTTTTTATTTCCTCTAAATCTAAAGTGGAACAAAGACGACCAAGACAAAGGAGGTGAGGCGAGAGGTGTAAAGAGAAGAGGAGGTGGGAAAGATGAATGCCACCGAGCAGTGTAGTTCATCATCTCAGAAGCCTATCTGAGTGTGGCGGTCAGGGAGAAAATGTGATCTCGTACTCCCCCTATACCCGGCTATCAAGGTCAAGTCACACTGGGAAAACAAGGAAAGGACGAGAGAAATGAAAGAGCACTGCCAGGGGCAAAGACGAGCAGGTCAAACTCAACATACAATCAGCCCCTCAGCTAAATGTTAGCCAGCGGAGTGGAAACAGCCACATGTCTCGATTGTATACCAAAGGCTACAACCTTTGCAAGGGAGGTGTTTGAAGGTGAGGACAGATGAGGGATTCATACATGAAAAGGACATTTCTCCTGTGAGAGAACTCTTTTGTCAACGAGTTAATGAATACATGGTTGAAAAGACGAGGGATGGAACTACCCAGTTTAATTGCGTGACATGTGAACACAAAGAGCTACAATATTGTCTGAAAAATACTGGTCAAACTTGTGAATACCTGATAAAATAAAAAACTGTTTCAGTTGACAAATGAACAATTTGGAGGAAAAAAAAAATTGCAATTTAAATTGCAATTATTTTCTATACAAAAAAACGAAACTACTGGTCTGTACGCGTGGTCTACATAGTATTAGATGTTGTGCTCTATGCCAAGTATTATACGTCAAATTCTGGGTGAAATTATTTTACTTAAATTCAATACCCACACATCTACTGTTAGCATTCCCTGCACCCCTCTGGCCTGGGAGATGTGCACTAGCCTACTTGAAAACCTGAAACACTCCAGAGTTTGATATATTTAGAGGTTGGCACCCAGATATACCAAGGCAACATAATGCTTGAACATCACAACAGTGGCTGGTAAGTCATGTCTAACAATGTTTTGTCATCTGAATGCTACTCATGTCACAGCACTAATGCTGCTTAAGATAACGGAGCTTCAGCAGCACTGATGCGGAAATATTAGCTTTTCAAAATGACAGGAAAAAACTGTTCGCAGCACCGACTCCAAAAGCTCACGATTCAGACCACCAACTGACAACTATCAAGCTAGCTGCTAACATTAGCTCCCTGTCTGCATCTAATCTCCTAGGGTGTCTACTTTGGCTGAGTGTCAAAACTACAAACACCAGAATGCAAATGCAATGAAGGAATACAAGTGAAATCAACACCGGCACACTTTAACTTGGTCCTGTTTGTTAAAACACTATAGGTAATGTACCATATAGGATTTTAAATTGTGTCACTTGCAATTTGAAAACTGCCCCCTTTCAAATTTCAATTTCAATTTAAAATGTTTAATTGTTCAGCCCTAAGTAAAAAGTATAAGGATTATTCTTTACTATAAATGGCAGTCTTAGCCATAAGTACAATAAGAACCATTGGTTCAACACCCCTTCTCTACAATGAAGCAGAAAAGTTCAATCATTTGCATGAGTTTGGGGGAAATGTAAATCCAACCACTGCCTGTAGACATGGCCCACCACACTGCGAAAACATGAGCAGGAAAGAACAGAAACTGAAACAGACACAGTTGAATAAGAAGGCAAATATAAAAGCAGAAGTTAGCCCGCTTTATTCCACAGTTCTAATTCTGGCTGCAGCACCTGCACATGGAATCACTGATGTAGAAACAGATTATGTTATAAGTGGAGGGAAATTTCTTGCTGATACTTGGCTTAAAATAGGAGAACAGGAGAAGCTACTGAATACAGGACATCTACTGTGACCTTAACCGAGAGCTACAGGCATAAAAAATGATGGATTTTATCATTTAAATGATGAAGGACTAAAGTGAAACACAGCTCAAGATGTGAACGCCAGTCAGAAAACACACTTCCACCTACAGCATGACGATACACAATATTCAAACCTCTGAAAAAACTGTTTCAAGTTGGCATGATGGAAATGTACAGAGGAAAATAACACCTTTTTACCCCACCCAGAGAAAGAAAATTAAACACTTTGCACAACACAGCGAGCTCTCAACAACAGAATACACCCACATGCTTTTCTCAGAAATCAGCAAAGTCATGATAAGAATGCAACACTTGCACAGGGCTTGGTGGGATAACAGTAGGGTGTCCAGACTCCAAGTGCACAGTCTGAGCCAAGCATTGTTGGACTCGTCCAAGGTGGGGATGGGTGCGTTCTGAACTCTCTGTTCTCCGTCCAGATGTTTCTTGTTGTCTGGCTAAGTGCAGGGGAAGGGAGGGGAGGGGATTACACAACTCGTTCTCTCACTCTCTCTTTAACCCACCAAGTGCTTATGCTAAGCAGGAAGTAGGAAGCTGTGAATCTCCACAGAAAAGGAAAGGGAAAACTTGGATAAACAGACACAGAAAGATGAATCAAACCCGTCATTATTAATTTTATTTTACTGGCATTCATGTTATTGTTCATTATTGTAACCTAGATTATTGTCCTAAATGGAGTTCTACACATCACTCACCAGTTACCTAACAGGAGAAATATCAGTCTTATTCTAGCTTGATGCAGTTATACTCAACAGTGCCTCCGATATATATATTGCCAATCCCGTCATATCTATGAAGGTAGATATTCAAAAACACCTTTTAATTAAAATTCAATACAATTCAACACCACTGCAAACTACATCCTCTAAACTGAAAACTTAGCTCTAAAACATTGTAACCTTCATTAGGCTAGGTTTTATTGCAGTACTGGTGTATTAGATTGCATTAGTTTTAGCAAGATGTGCTATAATAAACAGGCAGCTGTGTCAATCTGCCCACTGACGACTATTTACATATAAGACACCGGTCTCAAACTGTTGATAGGACACCTTGAATAGCGTGTCAATTATTATTCTTTGGATTGCAAATTATTAAACCGTGACTATGCAATATTTGTAAAACATTCCCAAAGGAAAGCTCAGTGACAGCCTACGACCCCACAGGGTTCTGGACAGAGACACAAGGAAGAGAAATAACCTTTTCTGAGTGTGCTCAACTATGTTTAACTTTTATTGCTTCTCAAAGGTTGGGTAGGTTTGCTCTAAGGTCCCTCACCCTATGTTTTGGCCACAGCAGCCAGATTTGGTCTACAAAAGTGTGAATGAGTTCAGATTCATAAACTGTAAACTACTTGATTAAAGTTCATTTGGGTATGAGTTTTGCATGTCTTCCATTGGCAAGAAGGTTTCCACAGATAAGAAGGAAATAAGTGTATTTATAAGCGTATTAATAACTGACTATAAATAACATCGGTCAAAGGTCACGTATAATTTGTGGATGATTTCCAAATCAATCCAAAAAAAAAATGGTCAGCTCTTTGGTCTTTTAAGAGTTAGCATAAACAAAGTATAAACAAATGTTTAGGTTCGTGAACAGGTTTTCTAACCCAGAGACCGCTGTGTCTGTAAACCCTGTTTGTTGTCACGGTCTTGTGTAGTTAAAGCAAATGGTTGTCTGCCATGGAGGGTGAGTTGTGGAGAACTAGATGGGCGCTGGACGTCAGTGTGAGGGACATGCTCAATTTCACAGGAGAAAGCCACTAAAAGCTTCCTCTCAATCAGATTCTCTGTGACTCCACCTTGTGTTTGTGTGTGTGTGTGTGTGTGTGTGTGTGTGTGTGTGTGTGTGTGTGTTTTTCCCCTCTTTGTTTCCCCAGGAGCTTCCACCATTAATTCTAAATTGTTTAGCTTTTCTCTCTTCACACTCCGTTGCTTTCATTATGCTAACACCAAACCGGTGGCAGGTTTAACGTTTTTCTCCACCGTTTTTTTTTTTTTTTTTTTTTTTTTTTTGTAAAGATGGGAAATGGGATTGAGGAGGCTCACCTGCCTTTCTGTGGCTGGCACTTCTGAAAAATTGTTTTTTGCAAATATCATCAGTCACAGGTGGACAGAACTTGTGTGTGTTACAGAGAACCACAGAGATTCTGTTAATTCTATCTGAAAGAGAAAAAAATACCCATTTTCTTTTTTTTCCCCCTCATCTGCTGAATCAAATGTCTGGAGTGGTGAACGTGCTGACAAATATTTAAAAGGGCAGTCAATGACATGGATATTCAACAGTCTCATTCATAAACCAACACTGCAACCATGTTACGTACAAATGGACAACAGAAGAGTGCGACGTTGAGTTACACGATGCAGGACTGACACGCCGACTGCATAATGAAAGAAAACAGGCCCTCACACAGCGATGTAGCAGACTTGTAGACTAAATATAAACACGACGACACATATACAGCTCTGAGTTCGGAAATGTGAACATTTGTAAAATGTTTCAGTGTTGCAACACTCTACACAGTCATAATATAATATGTACATTCTCAGAATTATCTGATTTATGTCTCCCCCCCCCCAAATCTTTTCTGTCTCGTCCTTCCTGTCCACCGGAAGAGGAGTTCTTCAACTGCCGGGAAAATGCAGGAAGATAATTTCCAAAGCAGATAAAAGCTGAAAGTAGGTTTCTGTGGCCTTTGTTAACAGTGACAATTACAATTTAATTAGTATTCAAGTTGGCAGCTTATTTCAGATACATTAATGGAAAAAGACTCACAATGTAGAATTTTAAGGACTCTGAGGGCTAACTGGAGAGCTCCAGAATACAAATGAATGTCTGTTAAAGACTGACAAGGTGGTTTTGTTTTCTCTGTATTAGGATATTCCAGTGGTTAGAACTGCCGACCTTCAACCGCACACAACTTGAGTTTAGTCCTGCAAGACTCCTCTGCCTCTGCTTAAGTGTCCTTCAGCATGGCACTGGAACTGGCGATGGTGTGGGGATATATTTTCTCACATCAAGATGTTACGCATCACACCATGATGAGATTTTTTTTTTTTCCCTCTAAGCCCATAATCACTCATCTGATTAATTTCAAAATTGAATTCACAGGCCCAAGTTCATGCTGTGCAGTTTATTAGTGCTGAGAACACTAGCTGATTAGTTCAACGGAAAATTGATCTGTTGTGATTTTCATTCATCACTTTAGTTAAATGTCAGAGGAAAACTGTAAACACTGGTTGGCTACAGCTTCATAAATACTGACATTAGCTAATTTTTTATAATTTTATATCATCATGTAGTTTACTGCTATATTTTTTCCTTAATTTTTTACTCGCAGATTAGAGAAAGTAATAATTCTAAAATAAAAGTTCATGAAATTAAAATTTCTGGCATTTTATGGACTGAGCATTTTATTCAAAAATAAATATATAAATTAATAATTAAAATTTAAATAAAGTGAAGCTCTACTTATACACAGGATATTATTTTATAACTGAAATTTCATGAATGCAAAGACAACACTGGTAAAAACTAATCTAGCACACTGTAACATAACACCAAATCTAGTCTAATCAACTGGGAGTTTAAAATTACAAAAAACAAAGAAGCACACCCTGAGCTAAAGATGGAGCATGAGGAAATGATCTCTTCCGCCCTGCATAACCTGCAACACTGTTCCACTTTGTTTGCATGATTAACAAGCGACCGAGCCGTGGAAGAGATCAATAAGCACTGGCCTTTTACGGGACTGAGTCTGACGTTGTAACCCTACCTTTGTGCCCTTCCTATTCCGCAGCCAATTATGTGATATGATCAATAAGCGTCAGTAATGGGATATCGATGCTTCTTGTGGCGATTCTGTGGCACAGGCTGGAAAAATCCATGGCTGGTGCAACATATAAACACTCCTCCTATACTTAGCTGCCACCGGGCAGTGCATCACTACGGTTCATAATATCTGTTTCCTTTGACAGGAGAGAGAGGAACTATGAAGCTGTTTATCCCCCCCCAGAAAGAGGCTGCTAATGTATTGGAGTGTGCGTTTCCGTGTGTGTGTGTGTGTGTGTGTGTGTGTGTGTGTGTGTGCGTTTCCGTGTGTGTGTGTGTGTGTGTGTGTGTGTGTGTGTGTGTGTGTGTGTGTGTGTATACAGCTGGGTTTGGAGGTGTCCGCAGGGTGGGGGGTGGGGACTGCTGTGCCTATCCCCGCAGTACAATTCAGATCCTAATCTGTTCCCGACCGCAGGAAACAGCCACAATCAGTCCACCACCACAACAACTCAAATTAGACTCCCGGCAACAGCACTGCTCCGACAAAAGCTAAGTGTCATTACTGACAGTCGTGGATGAAGACAGATGCCAGTCAAGGCCTGGAAAAAAAAAAAAAAAAAAAAACACTGGCGACTGATTAACAACTGAAGAGTCGAAATCAATTAAAGACGAAGAAAAAAAAAAAAAAAAGATCTTCTATGGTCTGGTCTGAGAGAAACGGCAGGGGAGAGATTCAGCCATCTGGCTCACCACTACAGAGACAGGACTGTGGCCTCGCCTTTCTTGTTTCTCTGCGGAGCGATGGCGCCCAGCAGAGAATGGCTGGCTGTGGAAAGATTCAGGCCGCCATTCCACCGCATGCCCATCCTAATCACCCCCAACAACCACTATGCAGATGGAGCCTCTTTAGAAATCAGACGGTGTCCATAAGGCTCCATGATCTCTTTGTCCATCTCTAGTGGAAAAGGCAACATGTTGTCATGGCGGATCTGTTTCCTCAAAGTGTAATGTGTCCCCAGGGGGTTAGTTGGATAAGATAATTATGAGAGGATGCTAACAGAGTGATCCTTGTGTTCACACATGCAAAAATTACAGGTAATGCTACCGTCACCTACAAAAACGCTCTCGATATTGGAATGCTCTCCACTAGATTTGCTGTAAGCTGCATTTACATGACATCACTTCAGTTCTCTCCCTCTCAGTCGGAAAGATTATAGGTCAACGCGGAGTTCCCCCGCATAAACACTGTGCTCGCGTTTTCAGACGAGCAGCGTTCCCCGAGGAATGCAGGGAAGAGAAGGAAGAGAGACGCATGTGAATGCTCTGAAGGGTTTCTGTGTTGGAGAGATGATAAAATGCATGGCTCTGGTTTCCAGCACCAACTACGGGAGTCATGTTCAAGACACTGGAAGAGACCAAATGAAGGCAACATAATAATAAGATGTACTGTAGTAATGTAATGATTTAAGAATATGCACCACACAGGGCAAAAAAAAAAAAAAAAAAAAAAAATACTTTAATTGCTCTGTACTAGATATCTAATGGTGCCCAATGTTTCCCATATATACACCACCACCCCCCACAATCCCACTACTGGGTACCAAAGCTAGTCTGACAGTCTTCTTAAATTTTGACCATAGTACATCACAGCTCTGAACTGAGGCATATTTGTCAGATGATAATATACAACTGATAGAAAATTCTTCCCAAGACCTATCCACCCACAAGACTCCATTCTCCTGTTCATTAGTTCTGTCGTGAAACAAACAGAGCCGTGAGATGAACACACATTCACATCCCTACAATTCAGCGCGTTCTGGTGATTTTTAGTACTTCAAAATGCTCAACCCTTCATTGCTCTGCAGCAGCATTTTCTGCCCTCCGTGTCCACAATGGCACGCATTCAAATTGGGGCCTGTGCAGCTGAGTGCTCACTGTTTAAATTTGGATGCACACCATTTGGATTATTACAGTCAGGGTGAAAAGGGTTAAGCTGTGTGCCAGTCAAGAGCAGGAATCAATAGACCAAAATTTACAGGTTAAACTGTAAGAACTAGCATTTGATCATTATCATTCAATGAGTATTAAATCATTGTTATTAATGATTATTAATCTATGCATCAATTTACATTTACATTCTTCCTTTAAATCTTCCCTTATTCTCTGTGGGGAATTTCAGTGTTTGCATTGAGCCTAAAATCTGCTTCAGCACCACATCTTGTGGTAGCTGTGGTGTGTGTTGCTCAGAGCTCACACAGATGTAGCAGGTATTTACTGTATGTGGAAAGTCAGAAATAAAAAAAAAAAAAAAAAAAGGGGCTTGTTTGAATTCCAAATTCACTTCCCGTTTCTTTTTCCCCACTGCACAAGCAGCAGGCGTGCAGAGCTGCAGCGGTCTGTGCGTGACCATTCATTTGCACATAATGAATATCGACCTCAACCGCTATGCAATTCATTCAACTGCTGCATTATACAACAACTACTTAACTGTTTTGCTGTTTAAGTCTGTGCTAAGCATCCTTCCACTCACATAACTCGTATTTATTTATTTTCTGAGAGCCTGTATGGTCGACTAACTAATGTGTAGAGAAGCTGAAACCTTATGCTCTGCTGTATTTAGAAGGAAAGATTTCTCCCTACATCAGCAGAGCCTTGTGTATCTATTATATAATAACTATATACCAGGTTGTTGTGGTGGTGAGATCCAGATGCTTATTCCTATTTCATTATATATTAAAAGCAAAAAGTGTTTGAGCAAGCAAAGGACAAACAGCAAAGTCCAACAAAGTTTCCTTGTGTCCCTGCTGCAGCGTAGCACACAACAAAATAAAATAACCAGGAACCAGGAAGTGCAAAGGCTGAATTAGAGTCATTAGAAATTGAACTTTAATCTCTGGTCCAATCCATGAACTCATCTCATTTTCTCTTACTAATCATGTGACACACAGTTTAACAGGAAGTTTCTCTTAAGTGATTCACTAGCTTTGTATTTTTTTTTAAGCTTTTCTGGCTTGCTTTCAAAACTCAGATTTTTTCTTACACAGAAACACAACACAATAATGGTTTCAGTTCAACACATTTCATGCCTCATAAATGGTATATTTTTGAAGGTGTTTAACACTTTTCCAAAAGAGGACAGATGTTCACACCTCAATGCCAGCGCTAGATTTGTTCTGTTATTCACATGGGATTTAGAAGATAAGAGTACCTTTTTTTTTTTTTTTTTTTATCATCATGAAGCACTGTGGGTGAAAAATAAATAAATAAGGCAAAGTAAGTCACATATTTATATTCTATTCATATGCAGAGTGTCATACAACCACTACACAGTGCTAAGTGCAAGCATCACATAGGTACAGAGAAACCTTTCAACACCTTTTTTGAGATACTAAGGATATTCAAATGTTTGTACAGCTGACAAACATTGTTTTAACAGGATAAATTTTTACTTAGCTGACAAGTTGAACAGAAGCAGCTGGGCATGTAAAACCCTCACTGCTGGGTTGGTTGTCTGTTACTTATGTTTCCAAGGAAATACTTATTTTTAGGCCAAGTGGATACTAAGACTGTCCTTCAACTTGAGAAAGTTCAACCTCTCTCCTGCCGCAAGGCATCCGCCCTAATGAAGTGACCTTGAACAGGACACTGGATTCCCACCAGCTCTGGGAATCCTGCTCTGTACTCCTGCCTCGGTGTGAAAACAGGTTTAGAGGTTAAGAAAAGAAATATAACTAGGGATCAATGCATTGCTAGGCCCCTACTATATCCCCTGGGATTAAACGAATATTACATATTTTTTGTACAACCTGATTGTATTTTCATAGCTTTGCTCGTCGTTCTTATTGATTATGATATTATTATGCTCACCAGGTTCAGTTTTGATCATCTGCAGTTGGGGCAATATCATTATAACAACCAGGTCAGATCACACGTCAGATCACACGTCATCAGCAATGTTTTGTTAATCCAAACCACATATTTTGACTTTACTGTAACTGTACGTATAATCATCAGGAAACATGATCACACTTCCAGCCATAAAGTAGACAGACTAAATTAATCTACTTCCTTACAACCTTTCTTCATTTTACAACTAATAACAGGGATGGATTTCTTTAGCATTTTCTCAAATCTCAAGCTGGTTCCGAATATGGTCGTCATATCTGAATCACTTATCAAATAAATTCTAATAGTTTATTAGATTTAAAAAAGTGTAATGTTTTTATTTGACTCAAAAAGAAGAAGATTTAACAATCTAGCTATTTCTCATCACATTAATAACACAGTTGGTGATTTTAATTGTGATTTAAGGACCAATTACCAGAAAAGCATGACACTGATACAAACAGAAACTATGGGAATTAACTAGCAATCCTAAAACATGGACAGTCTACTGCGCTGAAGGGTTGTAGAGCTTTCCCCACTTATTTTGTCACTGCAGCTCTGTGACATTCATTAACCCTGTCCTCACTCATTTTTCCTCTTGCCGTGGGGGAAAACATTGCTCCTCACTCACTTGGGGGAGCAACATTGTTTCGCATACAGTATGCAGTATGCAATTAGCATTACCTGAGGGTGAACTTTCTGTCACAGAATACAGTGTATCACTGGCAGGCGGGGGGGTGGGGGTGGGGGGCTTGTCCTTCTCAACTTATCAAAAATGCCACAAGTTCTTACTTTAACATGCTAGATGGCAGATGTCTCCTCCTGAAATCAGCTATGTGCACCACTCCCTAACTGCAGTCATCCGAACTGTTCATATGTGTGAAAGGTCTCGTAGCTTAATCTCATAGCTTCCCATTACCACAGACAGGTTGAGACAAAGGCTATTTCTATCCATAAACATTGTTATGCCAGTTCTGGAAATGACAACACACAAGCCACATGAATATTGAAAGTTTCAGTTAAAAAGATTTTCATGACCTTAGGAGTCGGATTACCTCACACAGAAGGTTAGAAACCCCCAGCCTAGACCCATTCACTCCTTGTCAATCCCATTAGCTGCCGGTGGCACCGGCCCAGCTGTGCAACCCAGAACGTGTCTCTAACGAGCTCCATTAGCAGTATTACCTGCATCCGGAAGGCACCGAGGTCGCGGGGTCAACAGTAGACCAAACGCGGAGATTAAATTACTCCTGAGGGAGGTAGGGGTGGGTGGTTGTCTAGAGTAGTCACCACCTCCCTCCCCACACTGGTCACAAACATAGATTTCAGAATAGTACATGGCCTGGCATTTACCATGTCATTTTCCGGTTCATACACTCTCTCTGATCTTATTTCCAACCCTGCAGAGCTCTTTAAGACGGGGCTTTCAGTGTGTTACAAGCATAACCAGGGATCAGGCCACCATACACTTGTGCAGTCAACTGAAGAAACAGACAGATATGCGAATTAGAACACTGTAACTGAATATACTGAAAAACAAAAGTGGTCATAAAGAGTTAAAGCTAATGGCTAAGCGGGGGTACAGACTTGAGGATGGGGTAAATGGAGAAAGGTTTAGCATATGGTGCCAAAATAACACAGAATACCACCCAACTACAGCTCTATGGAGCTTTTTAGTGTCTTTTAGCTCATTGGTTGTTTTGGGTTTGTGGCACATTTACTGTATGGTTCGGTTTCTCCTGTCTCATTCAACCTGAGGTAAGGTGATGTTTTCAGCAAACAAGCTGAGGTAAACCCACTAAAGTTTACCTGGATTGCATCAAGCAGCAGCCAGGAAGGGTTAGCATGTAACTACTGAAAAAGGTTGAAAAGCCAGATACTTCTCTAAAAACCTGGTAGAGACCAAACCAGAGCTAAAAGATATATAAATACAAGATTTTAATTTGTCAGGTGGTGAACTTAACACTAATAAATCCTGACACTGCTTTGTGTCTGCTGTGAGCCAGCTGCCGTAACAAGCGGTGGAAAAAATGGAGGGGCAACCACTATTGGACAAATGCAAGACCAGAAAATGACACAAATGTGCCAATTCACATTCTCCACACAAATTAATACAAGTTATAATCCGACTGAACATGCAGTCTACCTGTTCTCAACTTGCTAGTTATGTATGCGTCATCAATATGTTTGCTAACTATGTTTCCTCTGCCATGTAAGCCAACTTTTACCGCAATGTCTAGACGAGTCATGCTGCTTTCATATTTAGTTATCCTCTGAGAAAGATGTTTGAGGTTCTGAAAGCCTGTTCTTGACCACGTATCATAACCTCTGAATAATACACATGCAAAGCAAATGAGCACCTTCTTTGACAAGCTAGCAGTTAGCCATTTTTTCTGGAGAACCACTCCGTACTGAATCCTCAATTATTTTTACCAGCAGTTTGGTTTATGACAATATTCCCCACAGCAGGTGGGCATGAACGCGTTTAATCTCAAATTCTCTTTCAAGAGGCAGACTTTCAGTTTTGCGCTGTACAAGTTAATCCACTTCGCTCATGGTGTTTCTGTTCTGTAAAAAAAAAAAAAAAAAATAGCTTTAACTGTTTCTTTTCTGTTTTGGCATGAATTAGAAAACTACCTGAGAATGAAAGTGGATGAAACCCCATTTGATACATTCATGATTATCCTTGTTTATATTTCCATTGCCAGCATATTGATAGCAGAATTTAACAACCTATAATTCAGATCAGCTCTGGTTACTTGCCAGCAGCAGCCAATATTTTCTGGTGGGAGCAGGACAAAGAGGAAGAATCTCAATTACCGTGAGTGGAAGCAGCAGGCTGTGTGTGAGATCTGGAGCCCCGCAGAGCACAGAGAGGCTCCAGGAGAGCTCTGGGCTCAGCCAACAGTGATTCAATCTGAACACAGGTACTGTAACATCTCACACACACACACACACACACACACACACACACATACACACATACACACACACACACACGCACACACACAGAAACAAAAGCACAGCAGCACACACAAACATATCCATCTGACTCATCCCAAAGGTATTCAAAACTACCTCACTAACAGGAGAAAAAAAAAACATTGCAAAAGAGAGAGCAGAGCTCAGTCTTTGTCTTTCAGACACAGCCTGAGGCACCGGCTTCTAGATATGTACACTTTGAGCTCTGAAACATCTCCAAACACCAGTGCTCATTAAGCATCCGTTTACAACCTTGAGGTAGAGAAAAATGCCTCACTACCCTTTAAAATACAATACTGGGATTTTTTTTTTGACCACCCAAATGAAGGTCATCTTGATACACTTCCCCTCCTGTCCACAACAAAGCAGAGAAGTCTGAACTCAGAGTTCTTGTGCCCACGCTCACTTATATTTATATTCCTAAATTAACAGCATTTTAAGTAAAAAATAAAATTGTACCAACAAATCAAACTCATCTCTTGTTTCAACAAAAGTAACAGTCTTGATAATCTTGAATATTAATGTGATTCATTACAAATAAAGCCAGTTCTGTTAACTTGTGGTCTTTATTTGGGAAAACATGAAATTTTCAGTCCGTGTTTACTTTATCCTTTCCACTATAAAATATGTTATATTAAATCAACTTTTCTTTTATTATTAACTTAATGTTGAATATGTTAAATGTCAGTTTCAATTTTACATTGTTCAATTATCCATTTCAGAACATCAAATCATGAGTTCAGCTGACAAAATGTCAGATACAATTGTTTCCTTCACTCATCAACTGAATATATTTGAAAACATTGTTAACTTATTCTGACATATTCCCCAGCATATGCAATGCATGCTCTAAATCTACAAGATTAAAATTCCCCAGAGAGCCTTCTGTTTTCTCAAATGAAAAAGTTACATGATGCCGGCTGTTGTGTGGTTTTATAACTGTGTCTCTGAGGTGTCAGATGGTTTTCAAAAGTGAAACAATATAAAGTGATGAAGATAGGTCTGTAATTCAGAAACTTCCTGCATCCTTGTTGTGTAAGGAACTTTAATCATAGTGGTCATATTGCAAAAAAAATGTTATAGTGACTGCTAGTGCAGCAAAAGCTGTCATGAGTAAAAGTAAACAGTAATAAAATCTAAGCTGTGACAATATAAAATAATGTAACTCTAACTTGGAATAAGTTAACAGGCATAAAATTCAGTTGTATAAACTCAAAGTTTATCCTTGTTATATCCTGTTAAACATCACAGGGGCTGGATGTATCCCGGTATAGTGCATGCTGGGATAGATCCAGCCCCGGTGGCGGGCTACAACCTGGACAAGTCACCACGCTATCACAGGGCTGGCACATATAGCAAGACAACCACACTTTCATTCACATCTATGGGCAATTTATGGGTCAGTTTTTGTAAGCTTCATGACTTGTAGGAGGAGACCCACTATGGTCAATGATTGTTTTCACTTGTTTAGTCTACAAAACGTCATGAACAGTCATCATAAATGTCACAATTTCTCAGAGCCCAACACACATCATCATCATCATCATCAAGTTGCTTGTTTTGTCCAGCACATCCTCGCATGAGAGAAGCAGGAGCTAGCAGATGTTTGACTCAATCACTCAATGTCCAAAATAGAAGTTTTCTTTTAATGAACTAATCGATTAATCAACTCATTGTTTCAGCATTAAAACGCATGCAGACATGAGAACTAAAACTCCACACAGAAAGCCCATGTTTGGTTTGGTCTGAACTGAGGATCTCCTCGACAAGGTACGACAAATATCAAACAGACCTTATGTAGTGTCATAGCACATGCCAAAACGTCCACTAACAAACCATCAAAATCTGAAAAACTATCCACTGTGCTCTTCAGAATGCACTAAAACACAATAACGCATTGGAGCACAAACTGGGATTGGTGCCAACGTTTAAAGCATTATTGTCATTAAGGTCAGCTAACAGCAGCAACTGAATAGAATTAGTGGGTCAATAGAAAATGGAGAAGCACATGAGAGTTACACTTTCATTGAAAGACCGGTCTGATTCAAGTCACACAGTATTAACAACCAATGTTAACACACACTTCCTGTGTCAAACAGATCTGACGATACTAAATGTGTCACAGCAAGGTATAACTAGAGACAAAACTCAACTTTGGGGAAACTATCGATCACCGCGCAGCCGTTGATGAAAGACAAATTTTGTCCAGAGCAAATAATGTAATCGCTCTGCTTCACCTCCTCTTCATTTGGCTGAGCCACTGATTCTTGTGTGTTCTGAGTGTTAAAGCACATGCGCTCTGACCTTTTTCTTATCATAAATCACATACCACTGTTCTGCTGCCAGGATTTTGTTTAACCCAATTTGTCACTGAGGACACCCCTTCCACCCTCACTGCAGATCCAAACTGTGGGACTGGGAAGCATGGGATTAGTGGGCGGATCAAAGCATGCCATCCAGACCTCTCTCTCGCCTTGTAATCATGGAAGTCAGTAGCTTCTGGAGCTGATAAGATGAAGCTACTGCTGCTCAGTAGCCAAATAGAGAAGGACTGGAGACTAGAGCTGCAGCTACCCATTATTTTACCTGATTAATTTGTCAGTTTTATTACATTAAAGCATTTAGTCTAAGAAGTGTCAGAAAAGAACATCACAAGTTCACAGAGCCTGATGTAATGTTATGAAATTGCTTGCTTTGCCTGACAGACTGTCCAAAACCCCCCAAAAATATGCAATTAACACTGATACAAAACAGAGAAAGCAACAAAGCAACAGATTCGCACTGTTGGGATGCCAGAACCAGAATATTTGGCTTTTTTTTCTTCATGAATGACCACAAAGATTAATTCATTATCAAAAAATTGTTGTCAAATACAACTCTGTTTATGGACCAATCAATTCATTACTTCTGGAAACATGACGGAAAAGCAAGAAATCAAACAACACAGAGAGTGAAAGCCAGACATTCACACATTGTTATGACAGAAACGGGGACTTGGAAGTTGTGCCAAGAATATCAGACAAATGTGCTGTCAGTGGGCAATCGCTGTGGTATGATAGCTGTTTCGGCCTCTGCGGGGCACGACAATAACAATAACTGAAACAATTCAGGATGCGGGCAACTGTGATCAATTCCCTGACTTATCACCATACACAAACAGAGGCTCCGTGGTACTTCAGAGCGGACTTCGGGGTAGATAAAAAAAGTCAATAGAAAGGTTTGCCACAGTGCACTTTTACTCTACTGCTGTGGTCACGTAAACTTCCTGTGGCACCCGACACTTCCTCGTACTGGCTTTGGAAATATGAGGGAGCTGAAGTGGAGAGGGAGCTTTCCAGAGTGTGGCATCTAGAATGCAAACCTATAATTGCACCACAATGTAGACTCATGTTTTCTTTGAGTCTAATTATACACAAAGGCGGTTACTCCTCTTGTCACCCCTATGCCGCTTTGTGGCACGGGTAAAATATAAAAGATCGCTGCCACCTTATGATAGCACTGCTACAGCTAAACCAAAAGGATTTGGAGAGTATCAGCTAAACTTTCCGTAACCATCAAGCACTGATTTCCAAGCATTTTTATTAATTTGTCCAAGCTCTGTATTGAACATCCACACCCACCTGGTGCTCCAAAGGGTCAACAACAGTAAAGATAAACTGCTGCAAATAACTGAAGCTAGGATTGATATGTTTTTAATTCCTCTTCAGAAAGCTAATGATCATTCCTGCTCCCTCTGCACTTGGAACTATAGACTTAATACTCACTTAAGACCCTTCAATCTAAAGTAAATGTGAGGATGTTGTAGCTGCCACTGCGAGTTAATTTCGTCAGCACTTCATATTCCTGATAACATGACAATGAGCAATCTTACACAGGTTGATATCATATTTGAGTACTGCAGGAAACAGGTATGATCATCCTTGAGGCCGCCAGCTGAGCACCAAGATTACACCTTAGTGTCTAAAGATGTCTGTGGACTTAATTCCTTCCTTCACCTGTGCAAAACTGAATGGCTCTTAATGTGTTTAAGCACCTAACTACTGTATGTAATTGTATTATCACAGATGTACTGATAGTAGAGCTGCACAGGGCTGGGGCCAAGAAGCGGGCTTGTTGTGACAGGAAGGTTTCTGTGTAAAATCTGTGGGCCACCAGTGGGAAATCCAGGAATAAGATGCTGCAAAATGTCACTCAGCTTTCCACAGAATCAAAGCAATGCATGGAACATCTCTGTGTACCCGCCGGCTGCCCAGGCAATCCCAAGGTGTGAATAAGAAGCAGAGCAATGCATATACAAGCATGGTGTGCATAGTCACAAGACATAGCCTGGGGGTGTGAATCAAACACATCACCTGCTGGTTTGAAGTTAACAGAGGCCGACTCACCTGTGACATCTGGGGTCTGAAATTGATCTCCTTCAGGTCCACTGATCCCGGCGAGAGGTTGTGCAACATCTGACACAGGAGCACCCCGTCTCGCAGGGCCTGTGCCAAGTCGAAGACGGCCGCCGAGGGCCACACGACCCGGTGGTTCGGGGGCAGGACCTTGCAGTCTATCAACCACCGCCCGCATTGTCTCCACTCCTCCATAGCGGCTCCCGGAGGCTCTCCTCGCAAAGTAACCGAGTCCACGAGCTGGTTCACAGCGGTGCTGAGAGCGGCGGTTCACGGCGCACTAAGCAGGCACTAAGGTCGCTTCCCTACCAGCGCCGGATGTCTCAATCATTCACTATCGGCTCGGTGATCAGGCAGTTTCACAACTTTATGTTAATAGCTGTACGTCACCGCACTATATCCCCATCCCAGACGCATGTCAGCTCTGCTCTCCTCTCAACATGGAAATGATGAAAGCTTGAGAATGACTCAAATAATCACAGCGTTTCATCAAATCAGGCTCAGCAGGCGGCAGCAGAAAACAGAGACGGGCTACGGGAACCTTCTTCATTCTTAAAAAGTTTTATCAACATATCCAATACAAAGGGCGTGAATGAAGGGTTACAACAGTGGCAAATAAAACAGCTGGATGCAGCGGTTTGTCATGTAGCCTATCGACTTCACTAGAGTCTCACATTTCAGTGAACCACACCACACAGCCTACAACACAATGTAGAAAAAACAGCGTTTCAAGTCTGTTTAGTTGTTGAAATCTAAGTCCGGAGTCACCTACCGCGTTCGCATTGAACGTTTCCTCACAAGTTAAACGTCAAAAACAAGAACTTCCAGTAATTTCCAGAGCGAAAAAAAAGAGGAGATAATACACACAAGAGTCTGTCCACAACGCCAGGATCTCCCTCTTCCCACAACACAATCTAAACATCGCTCAGCGGTCGCGGATACATGTCCAGTGAAAACAAGAATCAAGCGTCTACATTTACCCGTTTAATGTTACTTTGCTTCGCGCCTTTACGCACGCCCAAAACAGCGTTACGCCTTCACACAGCTTCGCTTTTCTGTGATTTCTGCCTCCCTTCCGTTCATGTCCTCTCTCTCCCTCTCTCTCTCTCTCTCTCGCGTCTCCCTATCCTCGTTTCCCTTTCGGACTGAGATGTTTAGCGGTCCCAACTCCCGACCCGCGCTGTACAGATCTGAGGGGGAAAGCGTCCAGGCTTTCAAGCTCGGTGTTGAGCCGCTGGTCGAACAGGGTTCGCACGTGCTGATTATCTCGTGCAAACTTGGATAGTGTGTCTGCACTTCGCTAAAGTGGCTCCATACTCCAAGAATGTGAGTTTCAGGGAATATTTTTTGAACCGGGAGCAGTGGATGCGCCCTCTGACGGATGAAGCGCGCACTGCACGGGATTCTAATGCAAGGTATTAAAGGGACAGTTCAGACAAAAACAAAAAAAACACAATAAAACATTTTCTGCCTTAACTGCAGTGTGATCGGTCCATAATGATGTTTGACTTGGTGCAAAGTGGAAAAAAACTGTGTGAAGCTTCTAACATCAGCACTGAACTGAAAGGTTGGCAGGTGCACTGGTGGAAAGTCGCCACTAGTTTTCAGTATATCTGCTCACAATGCTGTGGATCATTGTGAAGGTCTACATGATTTTATGTGTCAAAATCTGCTTATACTATTCAGTTTTATCATGTCTTCTATGCCTCTGGAGGAGCTTTGTGGAGTCTGAGGAACTGACCCCCTGATGACATCATCATCAGGGTTATCTCAGCTTGAGTTTGGAGAGTGCAAATCTGTAACAGAAAAGGTTAATTTACAAAGCGGATGTGTGGAGTTTGAAAGACGTGTATTTACCAAGCAGAGAGGACCTTAAGACCTGGACACACTAAGATTTAAAAGGCAGAATCAATCTTTGTGAGAGTTCTGTGTGGAGTTTAACTTTTCAAAATCTGACATGCAAATTTGCACCATTAACCAACAGAAAGCTAACATGACTGAGCTGATCTTAGAGGGGATGGAGAGCCAGAGTCCAAAATAGATTACACTTGCAGGCTAAGCTAACAAGAGCACTTGACGTAACGGTGTGCGATGGTAAACCAAGCTCCTCACTCGTGTGGCTGGTCAAATGTCACTTTGTGATGTGACTGTAGCATTGGAACATTGCATTATGGGATCCGGTGTTTTTGGGCTTGGATCCATGCCACAGGACTAAAAGTCAAGATATCTCGGCCGCTGCTGCTTCATTTTTGACCATTCTTTTTTTTTTAAGCAGCTGTCTCAACATTGTGGAATACACAATACTTAATTACTGGATCACTGCCCCTTTCAATATAAATATGAACAACACCACACACCAAACCCACACATACACACTTTCAGAGGTACAAACCACTGAGAATACATGGGCCACACCTGGATGATTAATGATTAAAAAGATTTTCTGCTATACATATCTGATGTGCTGGATGGACATGATCCGCAACAATACTCAGATAGACTGTGGAATTCAAACAATGATTGACTGGTGTTAATGGGCTCAGAGTGTGCAAAGAAATCATTCCCCACATCATTACACCACCTACCACCAGCCTGGACTGTTGACACAAGGCAGGTTGGGTCCATTGATTCATACTGTTGATGCCAAATTGTGACCCTTACATCTGCTGCCTCAGCAGATATCCAGTTTCATCACACCAGCCTACATTTTTCAGTCTTTAATAGCCTAGTCCAAGCTTGCTCACCACAGTTGTAATAGTGGATATCTGAGTTTCTGCAGCCTTTCTGTCAGCTCCAACCAATCTGACCATGTCCTCTGACCTTTCGCAATCAACAAGTTGTTTCTGTCCACAGAGCTGTTGCTCACTGGATGTTTTTTGTTTTCTGCTCCATTCTGAGTAAAAACTCTAGAGACTGGTGTGTGTGAAAATCCCAGGAGATCAACAGTTTCAGAAAACCTCAGACCAGTCAATTATGCCACAGTCAAAGTCACTGAGATCACATTTTTTCCTCATTCTGATGTTTGATGTGAACATAAACTGAAGCTCCTGACCTGTATCTGCATGATCGTATATACTGCACTGCTGCCACATGATTGGCTGATTGGATAACTGCATGAACAAGCAGGTGTACATGTGTTCCTAATAAAGTACTCAGTGAATCTATATTAATCTGTGTACCATTGAAACACACCAAACAAACCACTACATTTGCTGTGATCGGAAATGCACCCTCTACTTTGCTACTGAAAAATGTGATTGACCTGTCGTGGCTTGTCCCTTAATGCCATAAAATCTGTTCCAAACAGAGTCCACAGACAACACACAGACAGACACACACTTTTTCTTTTTTTTTTGCAGAGGACATTTTGACACATTAAAATAGGAAAAGCACAAGTATAAATAATAAAATGAATACTGGCTGAGTTCCATTTAGCAGCTTTAGTTTCAGGGTCCTGGTGATGTACATGCTTGCTCCCTGTCACACTCTCATGAATTCCTGTGACTGCCATGAATTGAACAGGACAGAACCACCTCCTACTATGACAAGTTAAAATGTCGTCTGTGGAAATGACTAATAACGTTAAGTACGTTTTACAGTAAGACGCCAAAAATGGTTTCATGTCTTTAGCGGGTGGTTGGCGATTGACGCTCGACAAGAGCTTCAGCCATCTTTGTCTTCTTTAGAATACAAGAGGCTATGATACATCCACTGAGCAGGCACTAAGTCTTCAGGGCAGACTGGAGGCCACAATAAGTCGCTGTCAGAAAGTGACAAGACAGGCTGGAACAGTCCAGGGCTAGCTGGTTTGCATGCTAACTTCAGTAGAAAAAGAGAAGTGATATAAGCAAGAGGTAGCAATGGTGTTGCTTTCCACTTCTGGAGACAACATGGTGAGTAAAGGAATGAAGTTTGATACTGAGCTTGCAACGTTTCTTCTAGACTGGAAAGTAAACAGCTGTTAATGCTAACGTTGGGTATGTAGCAATAGCAAAACTTGTAATACTTTCTTTAACTTCTCTGTTAGTGAGATAACATGGTTTAAAGCTAATATAATCAATATTTTTATATTAACAATGGATCAAATGATTATGTTCAATGCAAAAAGGGTTTTACAGCCCACAACTATTTGGTCCACTCTTCCAGCTTTCATCAGCTTCGTTTTCAGACACATCAGGCGGCTGTTTTCAATGAATGTCAGACAAAATTAGCAACTTGTTGAGCATTTAGCAGCTGAGGGAACAGATTTTTCCCTCAGGAGTTTGTGAAAAGCAAAACAGACCGAAAAGAGAATAAGTTTGAAGTTTGACGTATCAGCTTAAGTGATGATAATATGGCAGTGTTATCTTCACAGCTTCTTTCTGCTTTCCACAAAGCAATAGCCTACGGCTGTTTAGATATGTTGGGTTTTATTTTGTTCATTTCTTTAATTTGAAATTTCCTTTCTCAATCGCTCTCTCTTTAATTTCCCAGTGTCAGTCCTTGTTAATAAAACAATCACATTTGGCCAATTAATCACTTAATTATCACTAACATCAATATGCCACATGTTCCTTGTTAAATCCTCTTGGTCATGTCTCATTACTTTCTCAGCTCAGTCATCATTGTCTTTTCCCACCTCCAGATTTCCACAGGGACGTAACACATTTGGCAAATTTATCTCCAGGCATAAAATGGAGCGGCAAATCGGTCTCATGTTCTGTGCTTCTATTTTTGTTTTTTTAAACATTGCAAAGCAGGATCCATACATCAAGGCTAGATACAAGTGGGTGCATTGAAATCATCAATATGCATGTGTGGACTTAGATACAGGCCTAAGGAAGGACTCAAACGGCCACTGTCAGCTCTTTACAGCGGACATGAATATTGTGGACTCTGCTTTCTGTCTACCAGTGTCCCCCTTCTTTAGTGCTTGCTTTGGAATTGGCAGGTAAAAACATGACCTCCCACCCAAATGTGTTAAAACACCACTGGATGTCAAGAAGGCATAGAGATACAAGATGTTTTCAGAGTAATGTGACAGAATTACACCAATGTAACCAAAAAGTTTACTGTATTTTGACATCTCCACCAGCTAACACCCCAGACAGGGAGGCTGGGGCCACAAATTGCAAGTGTTGTGCAGAGACATTGAAGCTGATATTTTTTGCACTGCCCTGAACAGAGCACATATCAATCGGGTTCTCGAAGATTTTTTGAAGGTGTTGAATTTTAATCCCTTCTTCATCCCCCTGTATTCATACATTGTACTTTAAAAGTAGGCCTTTCAGCAGAGGATTGATTTTCTGACATGGAGTACGTTGTCGCTGACACTAAACCTTTCTGATGCACCTGTTGCCCTTAAGACACCTCTGGCTACAGAGTGGGTGCTTCATCTAAAAACTGCACCTTTTCTTTCATTGGTTTTGCTAGCATATACAGCAACTGTGGATGTGGGCAGCAATTCATGGGC
Organism: Seriola aureovittata; assembly: GCF_021018895.1. NCBI lineage: Eukaryota > Metazoa > Chordata > Actinopteri > Carangiformes > Carangidae > Seriola > Seriola aureovittata. Next base: position 6,745,074 of record NC_079381.1, read on the forward strand.
CCCAGGGCTTAATTTCGCCAGCTGCATATTACCTTCTGACCAAAAGTCATCACTTGGAGAGCTAGTTTAAAGATGACAATTTCCACAGAACAAATACATGCAGTTCGTGGGCATTTGAAGATTTTATCCCTTGAGGTTTCCCTGGTCTTGACACCAGCTCTGAGATGTTCTTGGACTTTCAATGGTGCAACTCCTCAAGAAGTGTGTTGTCAGCAAGACAAACTGCTATTGTGAGTCAAAGATACATTTTAAATCACCCTTTGTTTAAGATTCTACCAAATCTGGATTCTAAATGGTTAACTGAAACCTTGCTTTACTCTGACAAACTCTGTAATCTCACATTAAAATGGGCTGGGTGAATGGCTGTTGATAATGTCCTTTGCACGATGCATTCTGTGATGTACAAATGGCCTTTGAGTTTGGCTGACGGAGCCTTGAGATCACTTAACCTTTAAAGACCTTTTGAACAGCCCCATCAGCCTAAAATATGGCTTATAAATCTTTAAGCAGGCCTTTTTCCAGGGGGAACCGTGTTGCCATGCTCACGCCAGATCCAGAGTAAGTTGAGAAAAGTTGTGTTCACGTATGATAATATGTGGAGCTGTATACTATTTGAAAAACTATTGTAAAAAGAGAAGCATCTGTGTGCTCTGTAAATCCTGTCTAGACAGATAAGTGAAGGTCAAACAAATTCGACTAGATGCTGCTGGAATATCCTGATATGGCTTTTACTTTAATTCCGCCATGCATTTTTCTGAAAACCAACAGATAACATTCAAGGAAAACACACAGCATATAAACACGAGGAACTGGGCTAACGACTGTGGGATAAATGGGAAAGGAACAGGCAGTGGTGCCCTAAAAGTTATAGCAACAGGCTTATGACTGGAGGGTTGGTGGTTTGATCCCCAGAAGGGGGGCACCCAGCACTTGAATGAATAGTGAAAAATAATGCTCTCCTGTCCCTGAACAGCTACTATTTGAGTGCCTTGGTGCAAGGCATGTAATCCCCAGCTTATACAGGGATACAGCTGAGCATAAGCTTGTGGTCCTGTGAAGCTCCCAGAAAGTGAATATATGTACTGTCAGGGTAGGGTTGTAAAATAACATCCTCAGCAAAATCTCTTCCTGTATGGATCAGTAATAGATTAATAATCACCATACATGCTATTACAAATTGAGCATATTAAAAAAAGATGCTTCTACTTCACTGAGAACAGTTGTATTAGCAGCTAATTTGCAATTAAAATTCTTGATATGTCACATTAGCATAAATCGTTTACTGAGCAGAAGTGCATGCATGTGCAGTTCATTCCACATACCTTGATTCAAATTGACATTGTGAAGCCACATTCATTGAGTTTCTATTATTTTTCTTCCCCCAATTGGTCTTCTACAAGGTGGTGAAAAGAAAATGAAAACCAGAGATCCATTAATCAAAGCAAACCCAGTCTCTTATGTGATGTGTCTAGAGAGTTGCGCATGTGGTCTTTTTAACATTGGATTCATGCACATGTGAGTGATGGCCAGAAGTGGCAGAAATGACTAGTTGTCATTGAAGTTGCAGCATTGATCAATCAAGCCCCCAAGGTTGTTGTCGTAGGCCACTGGGCAGCATGTTCCATGTTGCATGATGGGAGTGCAGGTCACAAAGTGAATGTCCCACTGCAATGCAAACTGTGAAAGGACAGCAAGCTGGGCTGGGAGGCTGTATGAGCAGCCTTGTTTTTATTTTCCCCAGCATCCACACACAATTGATACATGTTGTATGTATCCTTAACCTGTTTCATAAAAAAACAGTTTTTAATATGTTTAGGAATATCTTGTCTGTTCTTTCATTAAAATAGTTTTATGTTGTTTTCTATTAGCAAAAAAGTACTTTAAGCTTAATTTTTCTTATGAAAGGTGATATATGACTGAAGTCATCAAAATAATAGTGATAAAAAAGAAGTGCATAAGTCATAAGCTATACAACCCATTCCAACTGCAGCATTTTCTTCCCCATAAAAGTGAAACTATGAAAAGTAATCTCAGTGAAACTTAGGGTGGTGCATGATGGCCATCTTCTGGTTGATTACGAAACCGCAAGCAGTGTGTAGTCACCGATATCCAACCTGTCCACTTAGTTGATTTTATTATCTTCTCTCTGCCAGTATGAATCAGTGCTTTACCATCACAGGCTTCTCGTGTAAACCTCCCCAACTGCACAGCTCCAATGTTTCTAGTCCATGTTGAAAGAAGCTAAGCACTGAGATCTGAAGGAGCGTAAGCTGGCGGAGGCACCAGCAGTTTGAACTGGGCAGCTTTGGGAACGTGCCAGTTTCTGCAGAGCAGTTGGCAGGCCAGCTGAAAGTGGAGTTAGTGTTTCAGGCAAAGGGCCTTTCTTTCACCGTGGTGCTGTTTACTAAAGAGCACAATATTAAGGCTACTTTACACCTATTCCACTGAATAAACACAAAGCAACCTTTGAGCTTTTCTTTTTATTAAGAGAAAAATAGACCTAACAAAAACAGTGTGTCTCCAGGTTAGCAGACAGATTCAATTATTAGGTTCTTATCCCGAGTACCAAGCTTAAAAATATGACCACTTGTAATAATCATCTAGAGAAGGCACAATAAAGTTGCCTGTGGAGGAAAGCGGAAGTTTGATTTTTATGTAGTACATAAACACACTGCATTACATTCAAGTGTCAGTCATAAAAAAAGACTTCCCTGAAGAAAAATGCGGTTCATTTACTTCAAATGATATTTCTACTGACTGTTTTTTTTAACATACTTTTTAAGGCTCCAGCTGGTTGTTTTTTCTTGTTCATACAGAATTAAGAAATACCTAACAGTTGAAACTTGAAATATGAGTGAGGTAATCAGCATCACTTTTGCTCTCACTTTTGTCAGAGTTGCACTGTTGTTGCATGGTTACAGTTATTAGAGCAGAGTGATTTGAAAGGTCTTCACTGCATTGCCATTCAACAAAGATATCAAGAGACACAAATAACAGCAGATGTGATGTTCACTTTGATGGATGACTGAACTCAAGTTTCAAGTCTGCATAAGCTGACTTTCATACCACATCTTACGAAGCCTGGATGTAATGAAAACACAATTAAAATGCTACATCATGCTGAAAGTATTCATTAGAAGTAATTAGAAGTAAAATTGCCTTCACTTTGCAAAACACTGGTATAACTCTTTACAAAGGTTATTGTTGAACAGATGTCAAACTGTTCTGCCTGGAACAATTATGGTTCATGGAGCAATAATCACAGACATCAAAGTTTGATCCAGACTCTGCTCTGTTTTCAGCTTAGAAAACAGTGTACTATTTTTTCTGATTTACAATATATGTAAATTAATTCATGTTCTATAATAAACGTTTGTAAGACGAATGTGTTTCATTCCAAAGCATCAATTCTGAGTCAATTGATACATAATATGGTTGATTTATATTTAGTCAGCATGAAGGCAACGTAACCAAAAGCAGTGTGTACTCTAAACGCATATGTTCCCATGTTTGACTCACCACCCCCTGAAAGCACAAACAGCAGCACTGACAGAACATGCTCTATGCCTTTATCTATGCTCGAATTGCTTCTGATTTTCCACAGGTAATTGGCATCAAATATATAAATCTTTTTTTGTGCACATCTGAGGCTCTTTGGTAAGACGATTTACTTGACTTTTCTTCTCCAAGTAAAATGGAAAATACTTCTGACACTGTTAAGTATGGTCTATGTGTGGAGCTGTGTTCCTTCACTCAACTGGAACCAAATCCTTATATACTCCTTCTACCTACTGTAGTCAGAGGTGTCTTAAGGGCAACAGGTGCATCAGAAAGGTTTAGTGTCAGCGACAACGTACTCCATGTCAGAAAATCAGAAAAAAAAATCAGAAAATCAATCCTGTGCAACAGGCTTATGACTGGAGGGTTGGTGGTTTGATCCCCAGAAGGGGGGCACCCAGCACTTGAATGAATAGTGAAAAATAATGCTCTCCTGTCCCTGAACAGCTACTATTTGAGTGCCTTGGTGCAAGGCATGTAATCCCCAGCTGATACAGGGATACAGCTGAGCATAAGCTTGTGGTCCTGTGAAGCTCCCAGAAAGTGAATATATGTACTGTCAGGGTAGGGTTGTAAAATAACATCCTCAGCAAAATCTCTTCCTGTATGGATCAGTAATAGATTAATAATCACCATACATGCTATTATTTTTCTAATAAAAAATACTTAAGGTACCCTGTCCACTATAGAGATTAACATACATGACACAGTCGCATTTGAAAAAAGGCCTTTATTTAAATAGTATGGAGAACATGAATGACAGAAACAGGATATTGGTTGAAACTCAGATTTTATGAAATACACCTCAACTCCAGCAGTATGGCATCCGTCTGTGTTGTGGATCTATAGTGTCTGATAAAAACACACCAGTGACGGATATTGCGATTTATAAAGAAAAGTGAGAGAAGCCACACTGAATACAATAACCTTGTGCGGGAAGTTTGATGTCCAACACAGTGAACATTTAACAAATACAAAAATAAACATGTTTAACATTTTTTAAGAACTCTTTTTTGGTCACAAAAGAAATAAATAAAAACAATACAGTTATTAGGAGTCACTGTTGTCTGAACTGCAGTCACTGGAGTTGCTCGTGGCAGAATCTGAAGAACTGCTGCTGCTGATGTTTTGGGACGCAGCCTGACTGCTTCTCTCTGGTTGAAGGGAAGTAAAGAAAGGACCATGACCAATTAATTACGTCAGATGCCAATGTATCCTAGCAGTTAAATTCTTTGGATTGTTAGCACCTTAATAACTCAAATGTCAGAAAGGAAGCAAGTGGAAAGGCTTTGCACTCACTTTGAAACTTCTTAAACTTCTGATACAGACAAGACTTGACATATTGCTGCAGCGCCCGCAGAGTGGACGGCTTCAGAACCTCAAAGTCAATCTCGATCTCGTCTGGGTTGGTGTCGCACATTGAGGGTTCTCGTGTCTGAATGATGTGCACCACGCGACCCAGCTTCATGCCAGGTAAGCGATTAATGTCCAGGCTCAGCTGCTGCTTTTCGTCATACGTCATCGGCAGAGATTCATCATCTGATTCCCAGTCTTTGTTTTCCTTCCATGACTGCCTGAAATTCAAGACGAAGCAGTTAAAGGACGAGTCTCTATGGAGGTAATATACTATGTAAACAAAGTTGTTAGGTTATGTAAAATGTCATACCTGAAATGTGAATCACTTTTGGAATATGTACTGCCTTTACTGTTGTCCTTTTTCTTGTTCTTTTCATTTTTCTTCTTTGGTTTAATCACAGGGGATTCAGAGAGTGCAGCAAGCTGTTCATGAACAGCTTTGAGCTACATATAGAGTCAACAGAGATGCGTCACTGTGGTGCCATATAATAATATCAAAATAAAAGTGCCAGGAAAAATAGCAGCACCAAGAAACCAAACAAGCTGTATGCGAAAAGATTTACTGTATGCTAGGTACAGCTCAGCATAATAATTTATCAGTCAACAATATCTTCTCCTACCAATATTCTTTATGCATCGATTTCTCCCTGCTGCACATTTTTGAGCCAGAAGATAAGATGGTAGAAATTGTTTTGTTGTTATCGTAGTGTCCTGTTAGACCGCAGTGCAGGTCATTGTTGTGGAAGCATTTCAAATCTCATCACACACTAAACCTCTTTTACAATGTTGCTGTATAGAGCACAATTTATTGGTCCTGTGATCCCATTGTGTTTTTATATGTATATGTATATGTGTGTGTGTGTATGTGTGTGTGTGTGTGTGTGTGTGTGTACAAAATGATGCAAGTCACATGTTCAGGTCTCTTCCTGAGACCTGGAATAATTTAAGTTTGTGTATTTCAGATTCAGTATTTTCAGACAAAGACAACATCCCCAGGAAAATCATGCCACAGCACAACACATAGTCCTTTGCTGCAGACACTGCCCCAAGATTATTTTCATTCTTGATTATGTTGATTTTTTTTTTTTACTGATTATCTTGTCATGACATTGTGAAAAATGCAGTGACATATAACTCCTATAATATGTTGCTTGTAGCAAGTGTTTGCTTGAGCCAGTTGACAGCACAGTACACATACACATGTGCAAAAAAACTGTGATGCTGGCAGATTAATGTGCAAAACTGAAACAGATGGCTGCAAAACATGTTGTTGCCTCCAGAAAAAACTCATCTAAAGTGGAATTAAAGCGAACCTTTTAATGATTTCATAGGTGGTTGAACTTATACAAAAGCTATATTTTCATTTTATTTAATAATAAACAGAGGATTTTATAGTTAGTACATATAAGCTATGCATGCATTCATAAGAAAGGTAACAGGTCAGTGAATGAACGTGGTTGCAGTACATAGCAAGCCTTTGTTGTATAGAGATCTGTGCAGGAACCCACCTGTTCTGCACCCACCTGTTCTTGCAACTCAGCAAGGCGGGTGACACGCTCCTCTGCTGAGTCTGATTTGTCCCTACTGGATGAACTGTTGCCACTTATCCCACTGAAAGTGGCACTCTTAGTGGACGTGGCGCTCACTGGTGAAATCAACTCCACAGGCTCGTCTGGCATCTTTGCAAACCTCTTCTCAAACACGCCCTGAAGCAAACACAAGCACAAAGAAGAAGAATTGAGTGAAATGGAAACCCGAGCCTGGGGAACCAGTAAAAACATTTAATCTCTTGAACTGTGAGATTTAATCATTTAAAACACACCTGAAGTTTTCTGGCCTTTGTTACGACATCATGATGCAGAGGGTTGTATTTGTAGCAGTTAGAGAAAATTAACCTAACATCTGCAGCGAAACCTTGTGCATCCCGGTACTCTCCTCCATCCATCTTTTTCTGTTAAATAAGACAAAATGTTAGCAAATACATTGAAATTAAGTGAACAGACGTGCTTGTATGTATGAATATATACTTTAACAGTGCTGAGGTCCATGGGATATTTAATGATGTCATGGTAATCGTGAAGTTGCAGAGCTTCAGCGTCGACAGGCTTGTAGAAAGGCCAGGCGTAGACTGTGTGCTTTTTCGAGAGCATTTCCTTCAGGATTTCGCTGCAGTACTTGAGCTGCTCGCTCTGTCTGCCCTGTTCAGTTTCATGTTGTGACAACTCCTTTTCTTCAAAGCCACTCTTAGAAGGATTGACAGCTAGGCCTGAGCTTTCACGTCTCCTCTTGCTTTCTGATAAATCACTCAAATTGTTTATGACGACTCCTGGCAACAAATCAGTGGTTGCCTCCTCCTTCCTTTTCAGCGCTTTCTTCTTCAGTGGAACAAAAAAAAAAACACCACAATAAGGTAAAATTCTCATGCTCTCAGGTTTTAAATTATGATGATTGGGGGACAGAGAAAACAAATGGGGACTCACTTTTGTGGCTGTTTCTGTTGTCACAGCTCCATCCGGCCCACCTGTATGCATTCATCAACACAAATTCAAAAAGAAAAAACTCAAATAAAATAGTTGAAGGTACCTTTAGATTTTTTAATTTTTTCTAGCTGGCAAAGAGTAGTGAAACAGCGATTTAACTGCCACCTGCATAGCCTGTACTAATTTGACACCAACACATGTCTATGTGTTGCTCCATGCAGATTTTTCCCCGCTAATTTATGAAGAGACGTTTAGGAGAAGTTTTTCTCAGGGGCACTGAATTTGTGCAAATATAAGATATAATTACAATATAAGATAATATTAGAGAAACACAATTACCACATTAATAGTTTTATACATTTCATAACTGCATTATAATTCAATGTGGAATGAGAAAAAATAACCAATTTCCACAACTGCAAAATTAAACCTTTGGTGATTTAAAAGGGAGGAGAAAAGTTTGAAGGCCTGAGCAGCAGCATTTCAAACAGACAGAAACAAGAGGAGTAGCAGAGGGTCAACAAAGTAATACAATGTTTTGCACAACTAATTAAAAACATATATACATTTAAAGAGAGATAAGTAGCCTAGCTCAATTTTCATACAAGTAATAGTTCATTACCTGGAGTGCTACTTTTTTTGCCCCTCACTTTGGCTGCATGAGGTAAAACCTCCACTTCCCTTTGAGGCATCTGGGAAACTTTCTGCAAGAAGATCTTTTCCAAGGCGAGGGCCATCAGTACTATGTCATCTGTAGGCTAGAGAACAGATGAAAATCTGTGAGGATTTACTTTCTGTGAGGCGAACCAGCGTGATGAATAGTCAATCATGAAGTTCCTCACCTTGTTATATATGTAGCAGTTGGTGAACATGGTGTTGAAATCTTGCATACATTCACTTGCACTCCAGTAGTAGTTGTTCTCCAGTCGCTTCTTGATGGTTCCCATGTCCATGGGAGACGTTATTATCGTATGATAATCCTGATTAAGAAAAAGAATCAACGTGTCAGATGAATGTCATCTTATTTTTTTCCTTTGTCCCACAACTTGAAAAGGATCTGTCAAAGTCTGACTGACAAAGAAGAGTTTGTTAGTGCACATTTCCTGTATACAACATTTAATGGGTTGACTCAAGCAGAATCATTCAACTTCACAACAATTTGGGTCTTAATGTCACAGTTTTGGCCTCCCCCTTTCGTTGAACACAGCAACACAGCAGAAACAAGGTCAGACAGGACAAGAAACTCTGGCAGTCAGACAATCAGAAAAAAGTAAATCCTTAAATAATCCAGAAGCAAAAGCGAAGGTAAACTATAAAATAATTACCCAACTAATTGTTCTGATCATCTGAACACTAATGTTTCTTGCCCTGTCTGTCTACATAACCAATTTAAGTGATGGCCAAAATTATGTAAATTCAGACCAAACCCCTTTAACAAGATATCTAGGCATGCAGATAGTTCTGGTTTTATTTGCCAGGGTCCTGAAATATCAGTCTCTGAGATTTCCGCCTCCACAATAATTCAAAAGAGATGATCTTATTTCACAAACAATGTCCCAGTTACTGGGGATTAAGCCCAGTTTTGGGACCACTCAAGAAATAGTCCCTGTTCATACAATTTGTTTAAATTCTGGAACCAAAGCATTTACCTCAAATGAATATGTAATTAGTTAAATGCTGACTAACAGGTTAAAGATGCAGTGACATAGAATAAAGCTTATATTAGCAAATTTTAGGATTATTTGTAATGACTAATGTATGGTTATAAGATATAATTGAATAAGATTGAGACTGAATGGGACACACTCCAGTGTCTCTGTACTCACTGTGTTGTGTTGTTTAAGTGGGGTGTGCATGCGGATTAGGAGGCAACCAAAAACCAAGGGAGAAAGAAAAACAGCTTAGGGAGAAGCAAAAACATCAATAGCTGCAATGAAAGAATGATGAAAACAGAGGAAATTTAAGGATTCAGGAGCAATTTTACCCCAGTGTAAGAAAAGAGTGAAGTATAGTTTTTTTGGGGGGAGGGGGATTTTTCCACAACGCAAGACAAACACATATATGACATTTTAGGCTAATCACTGTTACAGACAGTTACACTGTGGGGATTGGCGTGTGAAAAACAAAACAAACAAAAAACCCATCTAATTCAGGCATCCAGATCCTGTACACCACTTTATTTTGTTGTATATAATATTTTCTGTGCAGAAGTATAGTTGGTAACACATATACAACTGCCTTTAATAGGGATGTCTATCACAACTGTAGTGGCAACTGTAAAGCAGATTTAAAGTCACTACAGGTGCAGTAGATATGCGTTTCTTTCAGGATTTGTTTCCTGATGTGTTTCTGACTTGCAAAAACAGGGCATCAGAGTAGCTAAAAGAAATCACATTAATTACTTTTGTATTGATAAATAAATTAAATGCACAAACAAACACTCCCCACTAAAGCTTTGAAAGTTTGAAGGACATTTACATCACACAACATTTGCAAACTACTCACAGGTAGTCCAAGAGCGACTGCATCGACAGGCTGGTAGAAAGGCCAGGCAAACTGGTGCCGCCACAGGGATCTGATCACTACATTCTGCATGAACTGCAGCTGGTTGGTCCTTCGGCCCGGCTTGTTGGGGTCAGTTACCTCAGGAGGCGGAGGATTCACAACCTGTGGAGGAACTGGTTCTATCTCTGCTGACATGGTGGTGGCATCCAAAACTGACTGGTCTTCAAGAAATGAACACACAAGCTCTGCTGGTTTCTGTTATCTTCTGTAGCTTTTGTCAGTCAGCTCTTCCAAATCTCTGAGAGAACACCAGCCAGATTCATACATAGTTGTCACACCAAACAAGGTAACCTGTTGATATAAGAAAAAAGGTTGAGATAATGCGGTTGATTACAGATCAATCCCAAAATAAATACCGTCCCCTGACAACGTAGTCTCCTGCTACTATGGTTGATTTACTCCGATATTTTTATGCTAATTTGAGCCTTATTAGAAACAAACACCTAAATATATAGAGCTCAATTAATTACGTCACCAAAGCTGAGATGCTGCACGCTGATCTGTTTAAATAAAGAATCCATTTTGATAGAAACTGTGTTTTTCAGATGCGGCAAAGTAAAAAGAAAATATGAAAAACATATGTTGAAACATTAATTTTTTTTATTTTTTGGAATCCAGTGATGTTACACTCAGAACAGACTACTTGCCCCTTTTGAATCCCATCACACGTATCAGAGCGTTGTAGGGCTGGTTTCGAATACTAAATGTAGGCTACTTCTCGCTTCTTATTCTGCCACAGTATTTGTTGAGTCTGTTCAAGAGTTATGACTTTTCATAACATATTTTATTGAACAAAATAACAATATTAATAACTAGAATGGCACTCTGTAGAACACATACCTCCACCAAGGTCAAACAATCTTACACATCTGTGTAGCTCTTATACTAGAAAAATAAAAGGAAAAAGGAGGTAGTCTGATAACATAATGATTATTTCATAAAAAATAGTAAGTCATAAGTTTCATACATTATTTCCTATTTTGCAATGTTAAGGAAAGTGATTAAAAAAATTCAGCCCATTTAACAAGCTCTGCACGTAAATTTAATAGGTTCTTCTCTGGCTCGTGCCCAATCCCTCCCTTTAGTGAAAATCAGTTCACTACTTTTTATGCATAATCCAGTTTACAATGAAAAAAACAGGCGCAGGTGAAAACAAAGCCTCCTTGACCACTTGGATTCAGACAGTTTCATCATGGTCTCAGATTTCCTTCATTCATATAAATGAAATGTCAGGAATTTGGCCAGCAGATGTCCCCATTTTTTCAAATGCTAACATGCATAGCAATGCCCAGGCCACATGGAAATACGTTGGGAAATATTGATTTTCTTTCTCCTAATTTTAAAGACAAGTTGGAAAGAAGTGCTTGCCTTTATAAGCATGATTTAAGAGTTTAGGGGGCGTGCTCATCAAATGTTGTGACATCAACCATTGTGGACAAAAGCAAAAACACAAATCTAATCAAATTACTGATCAAAACTGTGAACAAGACTTGATACAACGGTAAACTGACACATTTATCTAGTTAAATACCATAAAACATCATTTCTGCTGAGATGTTTTGATTTGCTCACATGAATTAATTTAAGTGGTTCTTCACACACCCCATCTACATGACTATGAGCTGTGCATCCATGTGCTCATGTTTTACAGCTTTTGTAGTTAATTCATGTGTTTTTGTTTACTTTTTAGACAAGTGGAGGGGAAGCTGTATTATTAGTGGGGAATGCAATGTTTGCTCCTATAGTTTATTATTTTAATGACAAAAAAGTTTTAATAGTGGCTTTCTCTAGATGGGGAAAAACGTGTAGTGAAATACTTGAATAATAAGAGGCCTAACGTTAATATAAAATGTAATTCTGGGGTGTTTTATTGTCACATTGCATAGGAAATGAGAAATAAAGTGAAACACGTGGCATTTCCCCCATAGAAGGTTTGGACAGAGAAACTATAGCTTCACCGATATAACATAGTTTATAGCAATAAACCATTCAACCAACTGGTTTTCACCTTTTGACAATGCTACTTTACGGTTGACATGTTACCATACGTGCTAACGTAACGCTGGACAAGAAGGCAGAGAAATAGCTTGCAAACTTTTTGAAAAAGAAAAATAAACATCGCACCATGCGGCTACAGGTAAAGCTAACGGGCTAAGCTGCAACTAAGCTAAGGCTTGGTGTGTTGTTAGCTTAACCTAATTCAGCGAGGTGGCGATAGTTAACGCCCACAGTGCCATTATTCGATACACACAAGGCGTAATTACATCTATTACCAAGTTTCATATTGCCAACTTGTGATTTTTCGAGAGTCCCGCTTTGTTTAGAGGTGAAGTTTTGAGTTTCAAAGTTTTTTCCTCAGCAGAGCCACCCTGCAGCTAACCTAGCTCTTATCTTCGAATATCAGCGGCAGAAACATGTACTTGTTTCGCTGGGGGTGACGTGAGAGTCACGAGTAAAAACGTACGAGACAAGCTACTAAAGTTATTACCAACTCGTCCAACTTATTCTCTTATGAAGACACGTTGGAACGTCAGTTCAGGAGCTGCTGTACTTCAGAGGACGCTGCTTCCCGCACAGTAGCCTGACTAGAGAGCCCAGTTATGCTCCACATCGTACCGTTAGACCGACGTTGAAGCCACGAACTGAGAAGTTTCCTCCTCCTGCTGCCTCTTCTTCTTCGTCGGTGTTTATTGGCGGTTGGCAAACAACTCATAGGCGCAATACCGCCACCTACTGGACTCGAGTGTGGAACACGAGCTTATGTAGGAAAAAAGTTGATTATTTTAGCGAAGTCAGTTTGTTGTAAAAACTTAATAAGGTCACCATATATTACCTACTTCCCTAAGAGACCCTACAATGAAAAATCATGGTAATTTTGCCCTCCTTAGTGACTGAAAAGGGTAATTTCTCTTATTTCCTACAATGAAGTAGTAGGCCACATGTTTGACTGTTTCTTGTTGGTTTCAGTGTATATATTTTACATTTGGATGCTTGTCTGTTTTATATAATTTATGGTTGAGTCCTGTATGACCTATTCTCAGACAGATGATGACATTTTCTTCCTTCTGTTTCCTGCCCTCCACCCCCCTAGCACCAACAGGTAATAAATAATAAATGTCAGGTTCATCGTCCTTCAATTCCTGCTGTGTATTGGGATCAACATTTGGCAAGAGGAATGACAAGGGAAACATGGAAGAAAATGAAACTGTGGAGCTCCACTTTAATTGGTGTAACCCTAAGTTTTCTGCCTTTGCATCACTTATTCACCTAAAACTTGTGAGATTTGTCTCATTATGTTCCCAGCAGTCTGTTATCACTTTTGGCAGGATTTTCATCACATTGTCCCTGGAGATTAACCCAGCATGCCAGTGCCTCTGATTCACTGTTCTGATTCTTAAAGACATGTCTCATTCCCACCTGGATTACTGATACTGGGGATGTTTTGGATGATCCACTTCAGGTTCTCAGGGCCTAGGCCTGTAATACATCTAACTTCCTAAGGTTTGATTCTGCTGCTGACATGTAACCTAAGCTACATATCCATAGTCCAAGACAGATTTCATGAGTACCCATCACTTTGTAGAGATGCTCTACTTGCCTGTCCAGACAAACAACAAAGTATGTTTTAAGCTTCCTTGTCATTAGCTTTTCATCAAACCAATCCCCAAGACATCTAATAGCTCTTATTTGCTCCAGAGGTTCATAAAATGTTAAGGAGATTGGTGCAATTGTATGCCGCCTTGAGAGGCAAATTACTTGTGTTTTTGCCACAGATGGTTTGAATCCCCATTTAATTGCCCATTTTCCACTTCAACTATTGCAGTTCACATTTTCTTACTGATATCTTATGCACAAAGCCCCACCAACCACACACAAAGATTTTCCTATGCTTTGTTCAACCTGAGACAAGATGCCATTGATCATTATGTTGAATAATAATAGACTACATACACCACCTTGTGGAATTCCTTTCTCCACTGAATACTCTTGAGTTTGTATAGGCTACTGTTACACCATGTACCTTCCACATACACATCAAACAATGATCATCAATAAATTCTTCAATAACTAATCAATCAGTGCATGCTCTCATTCCAAAAGTAAACATGGATACTGCCTACTGTACTGGAGTTTGTAGAGACATATAGGACCAATATATATTCTAGTAATATAATATGATATAATATAATATAATATAATATAATATAGAGTATTAATATTAGTGGTGACAAAAAAATGAATGAATGAAGTGAACAAAACAATTCTTCACTTCGACACTCCAGCCAATATTCATAAACATCTCCTTATCTTACATTATTGCCCTATGGTTAAAAAGGTGGTCAAAGTTAGATGTATTGGTGGTTATGTATCAGAAACAGAGCACATTATTAAACATAAATCTAATTTCTAAATGTGCCACAGTTAGCCAAGATGAGCTAATCTGCAACTGCAGTCACCCAGATACATTGCTATAAAGTACCCATAAGAAATTATAATGGCGAATTAATTATAAGGCAGTAAAAGTAAAATTAAATTGTTTATAGCAGGGCAAAACTGGAAAAACATATTTAAAACAATTCAAAAATAAAGTGACTAAAATATTTATCTTTCACACTTAAAATGTCCCTCATTAGTTCCCGTTACTTCTGAGTGTAACGCGCATGCGCAAACAAGCAACACCACACCACATTCCCCGCTTCTCCTCGCAGCTTCCTCCTCGCAGACAAACATTCAGGAGCAAGCTGACTGCTATATGCTTCCTACATGATCGTCTGAATAAATGTACGTGCGTTTCTCTCACCAGTCTTTACGAGGAATAACATTCTGATCGCGGAGCTGCAGTTAATTCCCGTGAGTATCGTCTAACCACTGATTCCTCATTGTTTGAATGGAGGGCCCCTCCGTGGCAGCTCTGGCGATTTGTCAACAGCATCAATCAATTTAAGGCAGACGGAATGATCATACTGTATTTAGCTCTTGTTATAAAACCAGTGGGTTTAATATTTAGAGTTATCTCTTTCTGTCAGAGTTCAAATCTTAAATACTGAAATAAATATCGTATCTACACTGGGATGTTAGTGTCAATTTGGGTCGAGAGGTTCCGTTGCAGCCTTTGTTTGAATTTTCCTGTTACAGCTTTATTACATTTAAACACGAATTGCCATCGAGCCATTTGAAATGAACACAAACTGGCCTGAGATTACTGTGTGAAATGTTTCTGTTTACGTCTTTAAATATTTACAAGACAAGTTAGCATTAGCTAGCTAAAGCTAATTGAGAAAGGCTACATTCATAGCTAAAGGAGAAATCAATCGAACAGATCAGGTATTTTTAACCACTAAACACCAGTAGAAAATCTGTACCCTTTGCTAAGCGGTTAGTGTTCAACACTTACTGAGATTACAGTGTCATTTCCAGAGGCTGCATAGCCATGAACCGGCTCCCCTCTGTTAAAGGTTTACAAGATTAGCATACGTATCAAAGCAACCACTGGGAATTTAGATTTGATCGTTTTGTCAATGAAATATGGCATACAAATCTCTTGGAGGGACCATTGTTACAGCTTTAATTATTATGGACACGAACCAATGCAAATACATTGTGTAATTACTAATGTAGTCTATATTTTGTAGTCTTAATTAAACACTAATGCATCATCATGTGTTGTCTTGTGTTGTGTTGTGTTGTGTTGTGTTGTGATACTGGCGAGTAGCTGCTTATTGGAGACCTTTCTAAATATGGAACCGTTTGGCTGTTTCACATTTGAATATGTAAACCTTTCATGATGCCATTTCCCACAAAACTCTCAGGCTGCAAGCACATTTCTGTCCTTGGTTGTCTGAATGTAACAGCACTGACTAACTTCTAAAGAATTTCATTCTTAACTTATTTCAATGTCTGCTTCTTCTCTGTGTCAGGATCCTGCACAATAAATGCTGATTTCCTCACCATGGCAACAGAAGATAAGAAACCAGACACAGATACAAAACCTCCAGTTGCACCATCAGCTTCTGCCAGTCAAAGCAAGGTTTGGATTTCTTGAATATTGTCAGTGTTTCCTGCAGTGTCTCTTAACTCATTAGTTTTTATGGTAATTGTAAATGAGGAAATATCAAGTGGTTCTTGTAACAAACTAATGCTTGCCCTCTTGTCACACGGCTGGGGGAGAGTTTTAAATGTCATGACGTGTTTTCATTTACAGTCTGCACCTGCCAAGCCAAACTACAGCCTGAAATTCACATTAGCGGGCCACACGAAAGCCGTCTCCTCCGTCAAATTCAGTCCCAGTGGAGAGTGGCTCGCCAGCTCATGTGAGTTGTTTTACCATTTTTCACATATGACTAATCAATTAACAAGCTCTACTGTAAATTATCTATATGGGATTTTATTATATGCCCTATCAGTGTTAAGCCATTTTGTAAAAGAAACAAGAAACACCCGTTTACAGCAGTGAATCTGGTTTTACGGAGGCTACAGCAACAGTGATTGCACATTTATTTTGTCTTTACAGCTGCTGATAAACTCATCAAAATCTGGGGAGCGTATGACGGCAAGTTTGAGAAAACCATATCTGGACATAAACTTGTGAGTTTGTCACACTCTCATCTTTGCTGCGGTGTTGATGCTATTTTGTTTGATGTTTTGAAAAATGGGATTGTATTTGTCAGGTGGAGCAGTTGTAGCATCGGCGATAAAGAAGCCACAGCTGCACGCATCGATAAAGCTGTGGTTTTGTTATGTTGCACACCTGCTGTGCTAATCAGAGCCTTTAGTGCTATGTGACTAATTAGTTCCTGTGACTCCACAGGGCATATCTGATGTGGCCTGGTCCTCTGACTCCAACCTCTTGGTGTCTGCATCAGATGACAAAACCCTGAAGATCTGGGACGTCAGCTCGGTAAGAGACTGAAACAGTTTTGTACAACTGGCTTCCCAATTATGCCAAACTAAACGTGCAGGAGAGTGTGACCGGTCAGGCCTTGTTGCAGCGTCTTGTAACATTATAAATTCATGAAGTACAAACATTAAAATCCATGCACACCGTTTGGATCCATATCTGTGGTTCCAGCTCATGTTTAAATTTTTTATCCCCGTTGAAGCAGCAGCTGCTTCCACTGTGTTAGCTGAAGACGGTCTAATGCTTCTTCTGCTCCGGGGTGAGGAGTAATTGTTCACCTCTGTTCCGCTGCCAGCGAGAATGTGACAATTCAGCTGCTTTTTATTTTTCTTTCATCCAGGGAAAATGCCTAAAAACTCTAAAAGGTCACAGCAACTACGTCTTCTGCTGCAACTTCAACCCCCAGTCCAATCTTATCGTGTCAGGATCGGTGAGTACGAAGCCTTTGGCATGAAACAAGCAGTAAATGGAAACCAGATGTTAGACCTTTTCCAAAGCACTCACTTCGAGCATTAGAAGCATGTCTCTGCGAGGTTTAAAAAAAAAAAAAAAAAAAAAAAAAGAGAGATGAATGTTTGTCTTTTTTTTTTTTTGGCGTCTAGTTTGACGAGAGTGTGAGGATATGGGACGTGAAGACTGGGAAATGTTTGAAAACATTGCCAGCTCATTCTGATCCAGTCTCTGCTGTAAGTTATTATTTTTAAATTCTTAACATAAGTTCAATCTTCCAGACGAAAGATTAACATGATGTCGGTAACGTGATGATCCATGTCGCCTCACAGGTTCATTTCAACAGAGACGGCTCCCTCATTGTGTCCAGTAGCTATGACGGCCTCTGGTGAGAACAAACTATATTATTTTGTTTGGTTTTCTTTTTGCACACACATCACAATAGTCAAAACAATTAAATGCAATAAGGTTTTTTTTTTTTTTTTTTTTTAATTTGTAGCCAAGTACACTGTCAGTCGTGTTGCCTCTTTGCCTTCAGTAATAGCACAGTAGAAATGTCAAGCAGCGCTCCTCATTAGCAGATTACTACTCAGTCAGTTTAACACGTAATGGATCTTGAAACTTATTTGCCACCGCACAGCATAATGTGCCACTATGCTCTTATGTAATAAAGAAAATAATTTAAAGTCTCGCCTCTTTAATAAAAATGCGTAGGAGGGGGCTTATCAGCAAATGCCTTGTCAATATTTACAAATGTAAATGTGTATTCAGACATGTCGTACTACAGAAGCAACAGTGTGCCTGCAAGAGGCAGATACATTCTGTTTGCAGATGTAATTAAAATTCTCATTGTATTGTTACATTGGTGCAGAAATGCTAATTAGTATTGGCACTGCCACAGCATTGTAAAAAATGGTGAAGCTACGCTAGCTCTGCTCACATACTGTGGACTGGCTTGTTTGTTGCATCTGTGATTGAGTAGTTGTTTTGTTTTTCAGTTGACATTGACCAATCAGGGGGGGGCGGCCAGACAGATATGACTGAGAAATGGGCAAACATGCTGTTTAAGGCTCCAAATAACAGAAATGACATAAATAATGTGTAGTAACCAACAGTGTGTTAATTTTCATGTGTTGTCAGATGTCGAATTTCTTAGTTTCAGAATCTCAAAACGACCATAAAACAAATTCCAGCTCTATTAGCTTCATAACCAAGCCCCAGTTAATAAGCTGCTGCTGTGTGTGTGTGTGTGTGTGTGTGTGTGTGTGTGTGTGTGTGTGTGTGTTGTGTGTGTGTGTGTGTGTGTGTGTGTGTGTGTGTGTGTGTGTGTGTGTGTGTGTGTGTGTGTGTGTGTGTGTGTGTGTGTGTGTGTGTGTGTGTGTGAGTGTGTGTGTGTGAGTGTGTGTGTGTGAGAGAGAGTCTGTAGCTGTGAGACACCAGTTCTCTTATCACCAGTGCTTATATTAAAGAAAATAAGCTCGTCTGATTTGCCTTTGACAGGAACTGGCAACACTCCACACAGAACATATCTGTGTCACTGAGCTGCAACCAGACGGAGTCTTTCTTCCATGTAGTGAAGAAATGCTCTGCTTCACTGTGTATTTTATTTATTTAGTTTTTTTCTAATGGCTTTCTTTTGCTGCTGCCACTTCTTTTTAAATCCGGATTTCATGGCAGTCAACAGAATATGAAGATGGCAAAATACATTTAAGAGACTAAACATGAATAATACTCTCCATGTGGGAGTTAGGTGTCGTGACAGTGCCTGAAACATGTAGCTGATGTGTATGGATTATATCTCCACTGTGTGTGTCTGTGTCTGTGTACGTATTCTAACAATGGAATATTTTAACAACTTTATCAACTGCTAATTAAATCGTTTTTTTTTTTTTTACATTCACAGCCGAATCTGGGACACAGCCTCGGGGCAGTGTTTAAAGACACTCATAGGTAAGATCATCCATCTTCAGTCCCCTTGACCTGGTTCGGTTGAATCTGTTACAGCAAACAGTGGTTAAGATCAGTGACAGAAAATCCAATTTCTTTGTGAATTATGGCATAAACTGTGTGACAAAGTCAGTATTTATGTATTTATTGTTCTTGTGCTGACTCCTCTGTCTTCTTCTTTGTGTTTATATTAGACGATGACAACCCCCCTGTGTCATTCGTGAAGTTTTCCCCCAACGGAAAATACATCCTGGCTGCTACACTGGACAAGTGAGTGTTGAGTCCCTGCAGCTCCTGTTTGTTTTAGTTTTCATTATGTCATTTATCTGCTTCCTTTTTGCACGTTTTTCACCAGCAGAGAGCAGCATAACACTATAGTCAGCTTTCCTCACCTCCAGGTTTATACAAACAGCAGGTACATGAAGTGAACATGAATAAAATATTGTTGATTTTTACATTGTTTTGCTGTATTTGTGTTTGTTTTCCAGCACGCTGAAGCTGTGGGACTACAGCAAAGGAAAGGTGAGCTCAACTGTTCATGTATAAATCACTTGTTTACACTGTTTTCAAATATAATCTTTTTGAATTATTATATAATTTGACCTACAAAGAGTGTAAATTAGAACGAATCAGTCTCATGTTTCCAGTCTAGTTTAATATATTTATATGCAAATCTCTACTACCTTAATGTTGATAATGATATGTTTAACCTGATAATTACAGTAAATTATTCTAATCTCTTAAACCTTTGTTTACTAATGAATACAATAATCCAGTTTGTGCTGCTGGGAATATTTTTGACAGTGTGATTCAGATGTTTATTTTATTCTTTGTCTTCCATCTTTCCAGTGCTTGAAAACGTACACGGGCCATAAAAACGAGAAGTACTGCATATTTGCAAATTTCTCCGTCACCGGTGGAAAGGTAAGAGCTCCTGTTCCTCTGAGTGTTAACCACTCATCTTTAATGTAACATGTAACTGCTGTTCAGTGTCTCCCCTGGACTGTTTGTGTAATCATTTACACTTTCCAAGTAACTGGCCATGTGCAGATGAGTGTAACTCGCACCTAAAAGCTCCGCGGCTGCTCTCTTGCAGTGGATCGTGTCGGGCTCAGAGGACAACATGGTTTATATCTGGAACCTGCAGACGAAGGAGATTGTGCAGAAACTCCAGGGCCACACAGGTACAGCACACACGTCGTCTTACTTTGTTTCTGAAAGCACACATTTCAATCGAAATTAATCATGTGGTTCATTTCTGAAGGAGAAAAGACAGAATTCTTTTTTTTAAGACAGATATTTGGGGTGTAAATAAATGGTCTTCTGAACTATTCGAAGCTTATAAAACTTTAATTTGCATTTCTAAACACCGTTTCAATTTTCCATCTCATCGCTTCCTTTCAGACGTCGTCATCTCGACTGCCTGCCACCCGACAGAGAACATCATCGCATCTGCGGCTTTAGAAAATGACAAAACCATCAAGCTATGGAAAAGCGACTGCTAAGCCCTCTTGGATCTTTTTGGGGGCTATTCATATCTTTTTTTTTTTTTTTTTTTTTTCTACATTTTGTTGTAAGAAAAGAGGACGTTTTTTTCTAACAGAGAGCACCTGCTGGATGCAGACGGCTTTCGGGTAATGAAATTCAGCACGGAGAGCCACACACACACACACACACACATACGCACCGTATCAGCCGAGGCTAGTCCTGCAGCGGACGTGTTCCCCCTTGTCGCATCTGAGATCGTTCATCAGTGGTTTCTTTTTACCCCACACGTGCCAGATTTTGTCGTCTCAGAAGGGAAATGGGTGAATTTTGTTATACAACACCGCTCTGGTGCTTCAGTATTTTTTTTTAACACTGCATTAACCCTAATGTCACTGCTGCATACCGGCTCCCACACACTCATTTATGGCCTTGTATAATACATCTAATAATTCGGACTTCCCCCCCCCCCCATTTCTTTTGTCTGTGTAACTGTAGGGTTGTCTAAATTTCTTCAAGGTGGAGGTGACTTTGACATCAAGCTTCACATTTCAGTAAAAAAAGAGAAAAAAAAAGAGGTACCTAAAACCCTTCTGTCTGTTATTTATTCAAGTGGTGCCACAGTTACTTCTCTTTCTCTCCTTAACATCAAATGTCAGATCTTAAGTAAGCGCTGTGCCATACCATGAGATATTTTCAGAGCTTGAACCAAGTCCATAACACCTTAAAATGTGATGTCACATATACAATATTTTGAGAATTACAATCTACAATATTGAAATGAGTATTTTCTTTTTACAATCCTACTGGAGCCTTGACTTGAGATCCCTCCTCTCCTAATGTTAATATTTTACAGTTCACCACAGTGACCAAATGCATTTATTTTGTGTTGTAGTTGTACATAGTACGCCGTCATGTACTGTGATTGGATTATTTTAGCTGTTGTTTTTTTTTTTTTTTTTTTATAATTACTGCTTTCTGATTAGCTCATAGTTCTGCACACAAAGCCAGCAGCCTCTGTTCTCTATAGTTAACCTGGATTTTTGTGGAATCTGTTTTGCATTCGACAGCTATGACCTGCAACTTAATAAAACCAGTTTTTGTATGTTTCATGTTACCGAGTCATGAGTGAAAACATCTTGTTTGGAGTGTGTTTTCGGGATCCGTTAACAATCAACTCAGCGTCAGTCGAGCTCACTTTAAAGTTTTTTAATAACTTTTTTTTTTCTGTCCATGAAGGAACATCAGAGAACAACCCACAAAGAACAGATGACAAAAATTCCACCTCCTTTTTAAAAATAGACAAAAAATATAATGAAGACAATCCCGTCTTGCAGCGACAGGTTGAAAATGGCGAAGTAAAGGCGACACAGTTTACCAAGGTGCCAAAGCCAACCATTCCTCTCATTTAATAATCTGAAAATGTTCTCTTGCCTCGTCAAATAAGCTTTTCCACAACGTATACAACAGCCCACAGAAGAAAAGGCAAAGAACAGAGCACATAAGCAAGGGATAAAATTACCTTTGTACAAAAATAGATCTTTTTCCAAGTGTTTTTTTTTCTTTCTTTTTTTTTTAACTTGAACATTTTACTGTCTATGCAACAAAGAAAGCAGTGATTGTGTCACAAGCTCAGCTTTTCCTGATTACATTTTTTTGAACATACACTTGCCAAGCAACACGTATTTTGGAGGGTTTAAAGACTTAACCTTTTTGTTTTCTCTCTTTCATAGTTTTTTTGAGGTCCCATAAACTGCTGAGAAGCTGGTTCTTTTTGAGTTTGGAGGTGCTGCGATTCTGCTGGTTGATTGAGAGTAATTTTATAAAGTCAAGGTTGAAATGTAAAAAAATAAAACAAACAAACAAACAAAAAAAACCCTCAGATATTTGTGAAAAAAAGAAAACACCATAAAACTCTGAGTTGAAGAACACCTGGTGCGGAACAGTTTGGTCTGAAAGACTTGTCCCCCTCTGTCAATGTTGGAAATACTCAAGGAACAGATCTGTTATATATTTATAAATATATACACATATACATATTAACAAAATATAGCTTTATGTTATAAAGCATTCATGTAGATTATCATTCCGTGTGGGTGATCGTTTCTTTTATCTCGTCGAGAAGATCCTTGTCTGTCCATTTCCTGCAGGGGAGTGAGCTCCCACATCATCCACTTTATGGCTTAAGATACCTGCAGTAACCAATCACAGTAAACTAAGAGCAGGAGACCTCGTGACACTGACGACAACAGGAGGATAATAATTTTAAAGTTGGGTCACCCTGTTGGAAAAAAAGAAACATTTAATTGCTTAATATCTGCTTTTCTTGATTAAGAAATGTCGCCCGGTGTTACAGAAAAAGCTGAATGTGAGTAGAGCTTCTCTTTGCCATAATGCTTAAATTGACAGTTTTTTTTTTTCTTTTAACAGACAAACAAGTATCATTTTCCAGAATATAAATACTGTAAACCGAGCTCAAGCTGGCAGTTAATACTGTCACCTGGATAGTTAGTAATAACACAGACCACCTCATTGAAACTGTTGAGTAACAATAAAACAACAAACCAACAGGTCATACTGAAGTTATTGCTACTTATTTTCAGTTTTTAACAAGCACAGACACTGAGGTTCTTGTCTGATCCAAAAGAACATTGATGATAATAACACTGTGAGAAAGTGCCGTCTTGTTGTCTGATTAAATACTTGTAGAAAAAAATTCAAGTAATGTTGCAGTGCTGCTTCTCTTCCACTAGAGGGAGCTCACAGCTCTTAAATCTCACGCCAAATCCCTCACACTCTCGCTCTCTTCTCCAAACCGCTCTGAGACTGAAAGTAAAGGTCGTCGTCCTGCTTGAAGCATACAGTATCTGACATTTCAATGCTGGCATCTGAACTGGGTCTTTGCTTTTTCTTCATAAGGAAAAAGATCAGCGGATGTCTGGGGATCAGTTTCTCAGGAGGTGGATTAACGCACCACTGGAGGCCCTTCAGTGATGCACGTCTGTGAAAACCGGCCCCAAGTCACCCTGAAAGTTTGACATATGGTCATCGTTTCAGTGGTGTTTTGGTCAGAGTCACCACTGCCATGGAGTCCTGATGGTGGCACCAGAATAATTTGATACTTTTTCAGACTTTTCTTTTTTCTTTTGTTGAAATTATGTTCAATTAATAAATTTGACAAACTGAAAAAAAAAAAAACTAATAAAGTAAAATAAACTGAACTCATAGTGCGGATCAGAAGCTGACAATTGGCCAATAACAGCTCCTTTTACCGCTCTGTGGATTGGCCGTCATTTCACTTTTAAGTGACAATTTAAATGCTTAAAGTGGAACTGTAAACGTTAAAGCAGTAAACAAACAGATAAAATATATCAGGCACATGGAATACCAAGAAAAGATTTATAAGCCTTTTTAAAATCAGCATTGTTATTCAATTTTAAAATTCAGTTATTATTTCATAAAAAAGGGCAATAGAATCTTTAAATGGCAAATGTAATTATCTTATTTTGCTTTTTACTTTGAGTTTTTAAATGCAAAAATAAATTGGAAATCGAATTAACCTTTTGAATTCATTAATTAAATGTTAAGGGATTAAAAAAAAAAAGTATTTACGTGGCACTATCAAGACTCCATACACTCAGTGTGACCACAAACTGATGAAGAAGTAGTTAATATGTGAACACTGAAGGGAAATCCTTGAATTTAATTCTCTTTCAGTCATTTTCTCTTGCTCTGCTATTATCTAGCATGTCCATAACCTCCACTGTGCTCCACTGTACCATAACACACTGTCAAATAGCTGTTTGTTTTCTATGTAATGAGTCACAGCTAAATAAACTGGTACAGAATCAAATATCTGAATAGTGGGGAAAATAACTTCAATTAGATTTCTGCTCCAGGAAATGATTACAGTGGACCCACACCTCACAAACACCTGTTTTAAAAGGAATCAGACCTTTCTGAGCTGTTAGAATATGCACCCGCTCTGTGGACAATCTTTGGAAATGCACTTGATGCATAGTTTTGCAGCAGCTGCAGCATTTAGAGAAAAAGGAGAAGAGGAAAAAAAAAACAACAAAAAAAAAAAGCAGAATATGGGCATAAAGCATGTTTATACATAACATGGAGACATTTAACATTTCAACTTGAGTGACACTTGGTTGTCCAGAGAAGTGCAGAGAGAGCGAGTGTGCGTGACCCTCTGAGGAGGGCAACAATTGGGGCGTGCCTGATTGGGCCGGGGCCAAATTCCACCACAGAGGTCGATTACATCAACATCAGCTCTCCATTTAGGAACCCGACTCCACTGTCATGAGGTTAAGTGCCAAGTAACAAACAAATAAACAAAATAATGGCTCTGCTGCATCAACACGCACTTCTCCCGCATTTTGTAAATGTTTAAATGAGTGTCAGGAACTGAAGGTCTGAGGGATGGAAACAGAGGTAATTGTGCATTGCTGTTGTTAAAATGAAAAACTGAAAATAGCGTCAATACTGTATGCGGTTGTAACTTTCTGTACAGGTAGATATGAGGTGTTTTGAAAAGCTAATACCCGCCGCTTTGAGCAGAGGGGATTGTGGAGGTGTAAATGGTGTGCTCAAATTCACATGAAATGACGAGTGGGGAGGTTGGACGTGGGACGGAAAGGAGCTCAGGGGCTGACGAAACAACAATATCCCCCCCACAGATGAGAACGAGCGCTCACTTTCCAGCCATCCGAGTTCGATGTGATCTCTTGAAAGCTTCCGATGAAGGCCAAATGTTTAAAAGAGGATGACAAAAGTTGTTCCAAGCTGCTGCGCCTGCTGGTTGCCTTTCAGAGCATCCAGTGATGCTCATGCAGCCTAAAGCTAGCGTGAGGCTAATTTACAACAGCCAGCGTTTTTCCTATGTGCAGAAAAGAACAGCGCAGATTGTACATAACAAACTCTCAAGCATCTCTTTCTCGATCAATACGTTAACTGAAGGGCTGATTAGTGGACTAACAGGTCGTCCTCCCCGATGTTGCACAGTGCTAATAGAGTAAGACATGGTTGTATTTGTTGGAATTGGGCAGAGACCTGAGGTTTTTGAACACTTCCAGTCTTGTTAACCTACCTCTGAGTTCTACTACTCCAGAAAGCTCACACTTCAAAAAACAGCTAGTGCAAGACCTGATGTGTTCAGTCGAGTCAGGCAGGAACGGACGAGTTCCTTTAAGCAGACATCTTCCCCCACCGTCCCTCCCCAAAGTAAGTTCAGTCCTGAAAGACGGAGAAGGCTCAGGTCCAAGTCTAGACAGCCTGAGGCTCTCCGAGTCCACGATTGTCCCGATCACAACGCTGAGTGTCCAAATATGACATCATCACCGTTTTTTTTTTTTTAATATACCTGGAAGCATAACCGTGGGTGTTTAAAACCTGATCATCTCTGCTTTTTCTCGTCAAGGTGTAGGAACAGCAAAGATGAAAACGATGGCTCAATACGTTTCTTTTGTCCTCTGTCCTTCCTCAGTTCAGTCCACTGTTGTCGTCACTCGTGTTGTCGTGTGATTTTCATATATATATTTCTTATTTATATATTTTTACAAGGTATAAAACAGACCCACAGACATGATGATTTCATTGTTTCGAAACACATCAAAAGGGAGCCGAGGAGCGAGGGGAGGGAGGAAGGGAGAGGTTCTCCGTCCAAAATCGTCACGTGATCTGTCCCTTGCTGGAGACAGGATTTTTAAAAAAGGACCCTGCTCCTGATCCATGGCTGGTGGGAGATGTAGGAGGAGGAGGGAGGGAGGGAGGAGGAGAGGAGAGGGGCGAGGGCTCAACCCCCTTACGCTATTATGTCATTTGATGTGGAGCCTCTAGCATCTCCATGAGGAAGGTGTCGATGGGCGTGTCGCCGATGAGCTTAAAGAAGAACAAGTGCTCCAGACACTTCAGGCCGATCGAGCGCAGCGCTGGTAACCGCAGCAACAGCTTGGCAAACCTGTCACAACACAAGACCAAACGAAAACACTTGACTAAAATAAAACATCGGCATGATACATCTGACAGGAAGAGGGAGGGAGAGGAGATGTTCTCGAAGCAAAACAATCTTAGTACAGACTACATGACTAATACCACAAATACCTACAGTATCATCAGTATAATGTGCAGCTGCCACGTGTTGGGCCTCATGCAAGAAGCACTCATATGAACAAATTCATTCTCAAGTATTACATAAAAGTTATTTAAGAGAATGACTTAGAAGTTTTTCTTAGGTACAGAGGTTACAAGCGGTCCAGGTGCGTAGTACCACTTGTGTACAGATCATACTTCACTTGTTTGACTTATAATTGCATATAATTAATAATATTTCCTGTTTGTTGACATGACGACAGACCCTTGTTTCTGTTTCTGTTTTTGTCTGCTGATTTCCAACAGCAGGACTTGAAGCTCCATAGTGTGAGGTTCTTTTTGTTTTTTGACTTTTGAGTAACATTTTTGTGAATGAAACTTGCCCACGAACAGAGTGGAAAAGCTCCTCATGAACAGCTGGCATTCATCAAGCTGAAACGATCAATTTACGACAAGTTTGTGCAGTGAGGAGAGTTCGACGGCTCCGACTTGGAGGTCTCATACAAGCAAGCCTCATGGAAAAAAGTAAAAAATGTAAGAAGTGATTTAGGATACGAATACAAAAATGTTCTTGTGTGAGGCCCACGTATTTTCAGAGCTTTAAAACTTATTTACAGACCTTTTCATTCTGTTGTTCTCCTCACAATGGTTAGTAACAAGTAACAAACGAATGGAAAATGATTGAAAATAATCATCTGGGGAAGAGAAACTGTATTCAAAGAGAGCAAGTTATGAACATCAAACTAAGTTTCATTGAATTTGAAATCATTTTCATCCACACCATCTTTGACAGTTAAAGAAAACACTGCTACATGAATGCACGGCATCTGTACAAGCAATCAGTCACACCTGATGACAAGCTGAACTCAGAGCTACTGTATTGATTAAAATGATTGCTTGTGTGGACACTGTAAGTAGCAGCTCTAATTTTTACCTTCTAAAAAGGCTTGTGTGGATAGGTGCAAGATTAATACAAGTTACGAGCCCGAATCTTTTCTGATTTCTCTACGTGAGGATTGCACGGTTTAAATCAGCACCACAGTCTGGAGATGTGCACAATCATTTCTGTGTTGGTCTTCATACCTGCCAGGCTGCTCTGGGTATTTCTGTTTGCAGTAGGCCTCTAAAGACGCATAGACTTTCTCTCTTAGGGCTTCTACCTCACCTGGGTTGGACAGACCTTTTGAGTCTGTGGAGACAAAAAAACAAAAAAAACATAAACAACAACAACATGAGATGTATCATGGGTATGTATGCCCCCCCCCTTTTTTTTAAACATTCTTCTTTACAACTCTTACAATTGTAGCTGAAAGAGTTTATGAAGGAACAGCGGGGACTAACTGACAAGTTGAGTTTTAACCTCATAGCCTCATTGTGGACGTGTGTCACCCCATTCTGGGTTAGTCCAATTAGGACAGTGATTTCAAAGCTGCGCTAATTTAAGCTTCACTGGACGATTCATCTTTGATTAACAAAACAAACACGTCACTTATTAACATTTCGGATGAACAAAGCTTTGCTCAATTGATCAACACTGAATGAACATTTGTTGTTAATGGCTGGACTGGATCACACAGTGTGGGAAAGGGAGGACTGAGGGCCTTTTTAGCCTCAACATCCCCTTCTCCACCGCCCCCGCAGTTTGCTTTCTCAGTCAGACCCGGTCTCGCGAACCCCTAATTAACAAGAAATAAAGCCGAGAAGTGAACCGGGGCCAGTAGGTCTGGATGTGGCCTGAACAAAATGTGGAGCACAGAGGATCAGTGTGTGGGGGCCACTGTGGATCTGTGGGACGGAGGGGAGGCTCCCACACTAGGTCATTAAAAACCTGGGTCACACTGTTTGGTAAACGTCGGTGCCATGTGGATGAGGTTGAAATACAGAGCAGCACACTGACATATATATATATATATATATATATATAAAATATACAAGAATTCATTATTAAATATGTACTATATCAGCCTTTATTTTGTGCTTTTTTTTGCTCTTTTTTTTTTTTTTACCTCTGTGCTATGCAGAGATGGTATCAGTTTTACATGCAGTCACATGCAAGTCTCAATTCCTCAAGAGAAGTTAGGGTCAAGGAGAACCAAGGCAAAGTCAAAATTCAGTTCCCAATTCTCATGTTACATTAATGAGGTCGAGCTGAGTCACCCACACTAGACCTAAAATGATACTCCACCCAGCGTCTAAAATTTGAGCATCAATACTCTTTATTCGGCTTGAAAAATTCATGTAAAACATTTGCAGTTTCCTCACTTCTGACATCATGTTAGATTCAGTCCAGAGGATCCCAAATGGTGACATGTTTTTACTTATTTATTTTCCTGCAGCATAATCCTCTTCTCCATCCATATGCTCAGTCTGTTCCAAACATATTGCTGAGTACACTATGTCTGTACCCTGCTATCATCCTTTCTGAAGCTATAAACCTCCACCTGAAGATACACATTTTGGTGAAAAATGAATGTTTCCAAAAAAAAAAAAAAAAGATGAAAAAAAAGTGAAATACCAATGTGCAGTGGAGAAGCGGATTAAGTTGCAGGTGTGGTTTGAGAAGTTTCTGTGAGAAGTTGCCACCATTGGAATCGATTGTAAACAAATTCAAGCTGATTCAATGTGGAAGCAACACATTTTTTTTTAAGTCCTATTTCAAGCTTACAGGGGGAGAAATATAGAGTTTATGCTGAGGATCGCTTTAGGCTTAATGAGTCATAGTGCATCCTAGCAATATTAAAGTCATCTGAACGCTGTTTTTCCTTGTTAGAACTAGAAACAGTCACAGCCCTACAGTTCACAAAGATCTTTGAACTTTAATAAAAGCTCCACTTGTGCTGTGCTCTGATAACCAGTTGATTCTTTTGGTTCAAAGTGCAGTTGAAACTGGAATAAAAAGACAGTTTCCAGCAGTACGTGCTCTTTTAAAACCACACATCTTTGAAACAACTCATTTACAGCTTCACAGCAAATGAAAGCATACACATACCTGGGTTGAAAAGGACTATAGCTCGAAGGCACCCCAGTTCTGTCTTATCCATCTGCATGTCCCTCATCTTAGACACCAGTTCTGTGAGCACTCTGCACAAAAGAGACACAAAAAAACACCCACAAAGTTAGAGATTTGGCTCATTTAAAATCAGATGTAAATACTATTTCAAGAGTGTTTAAAACTTCTTGGCTACTAGACTATGAAAAAAGTGCCGGAGAAGTTCACAGGAAACCTTCTGAGTGTAATTGGTACATTTTTGAAAATGACACACCACGGTTCATATGAATTATCCACATCTAGACAAGGACATTAAAAATATGTTTTAACTACTATCCAGCTCACATCTATTTAAAAACAAATAATACACACAAGCGTCCTCTCAGCCCACAGAGGCACAGTTAGATCAGTGGAAAAGTTTACAACCCTGCAAAGTAATTATATTTAGTACATGGTTTTCATAAAAGGAAAGCCGCAGAGTAAA
Organism: Seriola aureovittata; assembly: GCF_021018895.1. Taxonomy (NCBI): domain Eukaryota; kingdom Metazoa; phylum Chordata; class Actinopteri; order Carangiformes; family Carangidae; genus Seriola; species Seriola aureovittata. Next base: position 6,775,385 of record NC_079381.1, read on the forward strand.
CACAAGCTGTAATCTAACACCCGCACTCCCACTGTCTGCGTGTGACATCACTGGTGGGAGGATCGGTGCACGGAGTCGCTCGAACTCCTCACCCCTCTTTGACTCGGTCACACCCTCTCCCCGGCGCTCTTTATTTTCCCTCTCACTCCGTTTCTCCCCCCCCCCCCCCGCTCTCGGATAGTAAAGTCAATTGTGGCTCTTAGCTCATTCTAATTCAATTTGCTCTGAGGAGGAACAACAGGGCTAGAAAAAAGAAAAAAAAAAAAACAGAAAAGGAGACGACTCAAGTGTTTAAGTTAATCAGGCTCTTCATTTGTATGGTGAAGAGAGAGCGGAGTAGATAAAATAACATTATCAGTTCTCTGTATCTTAATGCTTGCCACAGTTAATGCAGAGACGGAATATGTCCTGTGGCTGTGAACGCCGATGAGCGAGCACAGAAGCTGGTGATCAGAGGAGCAGAGACGCATGAGAAGAGAGAAGAAGAGACAGATATTCAAAGATAGACGCTGTTAGTGTGGATTTGATGACAGCACCTGCAATTTTTATATTCAAAGTGAATTATTTGAGTGATTAACTGATAACAGAATACCAATAACAAAATTAAATACATAATATACAGTTTGCTTGTATCATTCATATCTTTCCAAATTGAGTATCTGAACTCAGCTCCAGGTGTAACGCTGCAGCCACCCTGGAATGTCAATAACCGTCACCCGGGTGGTTCCTGCACACACCTGACTTCACTGTGCCTGGCTTGTGTCTTTTTTTTTTTTTCTTTTTTTTTTGTTTGACATTTTCTGAGCAGTTCACTATTCCTGTGTGACCCCTGATGCATACAGGTGTACATATTTAATATACTGGAGGCAATCAATAGTTCCTGTGCTGCTTTGACTTTCATGAAGCACACGCGGAACTTTCAGTCTAGGTGTAATATTTCAGTGAGAGAAACTTTAATATGCTGTCATATGCTCTAAAGAATTAAACCACTTTCTAATAAAAAATTTCTGATGTAACCAATACATTATTAGTTGTTAATGAATGTTTTATTGTTCCTTCATAGATCAGTAATAAGGCATTAATAAAACCTAAAAAGACCAAAGCAGATGTGCTGGAGGAGTATATACACTGGTCAACGTTGCAAGCAAAAAGCAGTCATTATCAACACACCCAGGAAGTGTTACCTGAAATACTGCTAAAAGTGGTAGCTGCAGTTTGCACTTACATTAGTTTATACATGGCTACTTCTAAGTGGAGGATAGTTCAGTAATATGGCAATAATGACCTGTCAAAGATGGCTCCCACTCCGGCACTATGAGCGCTGTTGCGGTGTACATGCAGCCCGGTTGCCAACAGAATCCCGTCTTTAACCGCTATCGAACGGTGCGAAAATGATGCAATGAGGAGCTCATTCCAACCTGAGGGAGAGATAGGGAGAGGGATCGAGGAAAAGTATGAGGAAAAAAAAAAAAAACTCTAAGCAAATCCCAGTACAGAAGTTCACACAGCATTCAAGCAAAATGAAACTGACAACAAAGGGAGAATTTCAATGAATCAATTAAGCTGTGCGGCAAAAAGCGTGCAGCTTTCTCAAGCACAGGCATCAGGTTATTACTAAGACATTCGAGTCATGCTTTCTGAGGGACAAGCGTGTAAAAGGGATGAACTGCGCCTGCCATCACAATAAAGACAACAGGCTTGATGTGCCAAAGCAGGGGCTTGACACAGAGAGCACTGAAGACACAAGACGCTGCCTTTTGAGTGACAGGGTTCCTTTAACTGTTCTGCCTGGCAACACTTGCCTCTTCTCCCCAGAGTTGAGTTGGGTATGAGAGGAGCTGGGATGCTTTTATCTGTGATACAGCAGAACTAAAGCGGTTATTTATAGAAAACCTGAGAGCCGAGAAAAGACGAGCTCTCCAGAATAATGTCTCTCTCTGCTTTGCTGAAGTCTCTCCATCAGTGTATGTGCGAAAGATAAGGAATGATGGGAGGATTTTTTTTTCAGAGTAAGGGATGTGTGTATAATAGCATTTTTTTTTTTTTTTCTCCCGGAGGTGGATTTAGAATATAATGGTGTAATTAGGAGCGACAGGCAAGCAACAAGGGCAATGTGTTGGGAGAACCCAAAAGACCTTCCTGCATGTGATGTTGGTGAATATAACAGAAGTGACAGATGATTCACTCTCTGTTTTAAATTGCTGCTTCTGTGATCCTGAGCGGTTAACTTGCTTTTTCCACATACAGCAGATACACACAATGAGCCGCTGTGACCTTGGTGGGTCTGATGTTTGTTTCAGTCACATGACCAACAGAGTTATTCAGCAGATTAGTCTAGATTTTTCTACCCAGATACAGCGAGAGAGCTTGCACTAGCATCTGCAATTCTGTGTGTTTTCTCATAGGAGTTTTTGTTTATCATCTGAAACATGTTTGTTTTTTTTCCTGTCTATACACTAACATAAAGGGGTATCCACTGTTGTGCAGGATCATAAAACCTGAGTGCTTGATAATTTTAACCAAGATAAAACAATCACTATTTAGCATTTAGCAGTCAGTTTGTGTGTTGATTTATACATTATTTGATGTCAACTCCTGGTGCCAAGTGCTATGTATTTATATATCTCATGGAGGGGTAAACAGAGTCATCACTGTCATTGTATATTGTTTGTGCACAACAACTTTCTTTTCAGCTTTGTTCTGAACTCATTTATGTCCTTTGTGACAGACCTGCTCGTAGAAGGATGACCTGGTCGTCCAGCGGCAGCTCAGAGAAGTGGGGGATCCTCTTGGCCCACTCCACCAGTGTGAAGAGTTGTTTGTCAGCCGCCTGACAGATATTTGTCACTGGGTCGTTGGGCTGCAGGTAAACACAGGCAAACAGAAACAAATCTAAAAGTTAGAAACTCAGGTTATGCATGAAATACATAGGTGTCATATTTTTGTTTTAGTCTGTTTCTCTTGGCCAAGGTGTTGGGCTGAGCTACCTAACACCATGCATGCATTCACACACAGACGCATACAGACACACACATACACACACACCACACACACTCAAGCCAACATGAGTACTACGCTGTGAATAATTTCCTCTGAAGAGGAGCAAGTAGGAAGACAAAACAAACAGTGATTCTGTCCCAGCTCGTGGAGGAAATACCTGCAGAGAGCTGCCGGTGAAAAAACAACTTTCGCCGTGCAGACTCTTTCTTTGGGGACCTTTTAGCCGACACACAAATCAGCCTTTTGGACAGCTTGTGGAGCTCAAGAGGCCCCTCCTGACACTCTACTGACACTTCAGCACTGAACAAGCTGTTAGGAGCTTGAATGGGACAATTACCAGACCAGGCAAGGCTTTGAAAAATCTGCAAATGATTGTTTGTAATGAATATTTATATTTTCTCACCGTAATTCTTACAATAATGATAATCTAACTATTATCCATGTAATGTTACTGAGACTAAACTCAACTAATACGAACCATTTTCTATTAAAAACTCATAAATTCATGGTTGCATGTTTTCAAAAGATTCATTGTCATTATTGAAGGTGAACACTTCTGGTGAATAAAAAAATTAAAAAAAATCATTAGCTTCTGATAAATGATAAAAACAACCTGTTCTTGGTAGTTGAGTGGGCTGTCTAATAGACAGCACAGTACATTGTCCATTTAGTGCCCGAAATAGGAACACTAACTAGTTCCCTGGTGAAATAAAAGGTCCAGGTGAATTAAGGAAAGCTACAATCCTTTATTGATTCCACTTCATTAGACCTACTTAAGCCTTGAGGAGAGAGGAGCATAAAAGCTGGAGGAAAGACGGTTCTTCTTGGACATATCTAATATGTTGGCCATTATGGTCTAAAGCATGTTTACTGAGAACTTTTTCTACTCCACTGAAATTGTTGAATTATTGTATTTATTTATTTATCGTTTCATTTAGTGTTCTTATGTGTGTCACATTTAAAGGTCCCATATTGTATAAAGTGACATTTGTATGTCTTTTTTGATGATAAAGCAGTTCTAAGTTCTATATTAATACAGTGAAAGTATCAAAGTGTTCAGTCCACAGAGAAATGCACACAGCCTGTATTCACAAAGTGAGCCCTAAAACGAGCCGTCAGAACTTCTGATGTCACAACAAAGCAGTCATCGCTCTCAGCAATGCCCCAAGCCCAGCCCACCTGGACCCGCCATCCAGCCTGGCAGGAGTTGGTGTTCACCTGAAATCTGCTATATTTCAATCAGAAGAGAGGCTCAGACCCTCTCTTCTGATTGGCTCAGTGTGACCTGTTGTTACTAGAGCTCCAGGAAGAAGCCTGGGAGTGGGAGTTTTTGGTAGTTAAAACTACAAATATGTCTTCTTATGGATATCAACATTTCAAATAAAACACAGGAAAACCGTAAAATATGGGACTTTTAAAGAGCTTATAAAATGTTGGTTTCATCCTAAAGAAACTGCTAATTTGTAAATTATAAGATAGATTATCAGAATCTTCACATTCCCAGAAAAATACACCAAGGCTATACAGCTCATATAGTGTCCTTAATATTAGCCACGCTGCTTAACATAGTAGTTCTCCTGTTAAGATGATAATTTCTGTGTGCAATTACAGACCCAGTTGAAATACAGGGACTGCCTGTCCTTAACTGTCCTGATACATCAAACTGTGAGGCATATTCTTGAACCAACAGGGAGTTTATTAAGAGCAGTGAAATACTAATGCAACACACATAAAGTGTGACTGACTCACAACAATGTAAATCCATCTGGGCAGAGGGGGAAAAAAACCCCAAACAATACTGTCAATCTCTCACGAGTAATTTATCATCATCCCAGGAGTGCATACCCTCGACACATATGTGAGTCAACAAAGACTTTATGCACACGCGTTTGTGCATAATTTTAAAATCAAGTAAACATCCTTAAATTCCAAAGTATCCCTGTGTGAACTCGCACTCTGACAAAAACTCAGCAACTTCTCCCCAACTTCCTTTGCCAAATCCCACAGATCGATGCTAAAAGCTCGGAGGATCCCAACATCAACTGCAGCTCTTCAGAGAAGATTAGTTCAAGATGAAGGAGAAAACATCCCTCCACTCACACTCTCCTTTAATAATACGCAGGCCAGAGACTATCCCATCCTCTCCTCCACGTTCCCTCCCTGCGGTTTGAACCTCACACTGACTGCAGAGTATCACAGATATGCAGCTGAAATATGAAAAACTTAAACCAGACACAAAGACTACACTGTTTTTGAAAACTGAAAGTCGTCGCTTTTTTTTTTTCTTCAGGGGAAGAAAGAAAACAGGCATCTTATGAATATTTCAGCATCTGATCTCCGTGGGAGACGTGGACGGCACAGCTCAGTGCGACAGTTTTTGTGAGCTGTGCTTCCTCTAAAAAACACATAAACAGATTCAGCTAATTCATTCCAAAGGGCAGCCAGAGCCAAAACAAAGAAAAACAAAAGGGGGCTTCAGTGTGCGCCACGGTCGAGCCACCCTTCTTCATAAGAATACAAGTCCCAGGGTTCTCGTTAAACACGACAAGCCTCATGAATGTTGTATGACTATCTTAGCCGTGTTTACACTGACCTGGTTTCTTTGCCTCTGTCTGTGGAGATGACAGGGGAGAGGGCTTACACTTCCCTGCAACAATCCTTGGGCATCGCATTACTGTACTTACTGTTCGAGTCACAGAGCAGCATTTAGGATGTTATCAAGCCACAATGGAGGAGGCCACTGTGACCTGCGAGGGAATAACATTAACCTCCGTGTATGAAAGTACAAAAGTCCACCTGGGAATATCTCACACCTCAACTGAGAGAGCTGCTTCCTCTTCTGCTACTGTGAAAATCACTCTGGACAGCTGAGACAAAAAAAAAAAAAAAGTAAGAGAAGAAATTTTAAGTTACTGGATCTTAGCCTCTTTGAAAATATTTTCTGAATGCCTGCCACAAACACCACTGTCTTCATTCCCAGCAAATCAAAGGGTTTGTAGTATACTCCACTGACGTGGTCGATCATCCCAACTTAGAGAAAATGCCAGGCTTGCATACTGTCCTATGAAATTTTCATCACTTGAGGAGGAGAGACGAAAGATTTGCCTTTCAATTTTTCATTATTCCGCTTGAACCAGACTATACTAGCGTGACAACAGAGAGAAAATTGGGTACTCATACCGATCAGCATAAAAATGAATTACTCAAGTGCCCCACTTTTTTAGACTGGAAAAAGAAACTGTCCTCATGTGTCGGCGTGGGGATGAATCATCAGCTAATTATCAACAGCAATATTTCCTGTCATAATTTCAACAAAATTATTAAAGTTAACCCTTATATAATTTCATGCATACACAGTAAAACAGCCTTCTAGAAATGACACAAAAATAAATATACAAATACAAAAAAAAAAAAAATCAAAGTCAAGAAACTCCCTCAGGATTAGTGAATGATATCTTTTCCTCCCCCCTTTTTTTCTTAAGAGAAGACCTCTCCTTGTTTGATTGAAGGCACATTACTAACGCCTGTTTAACTCCTGTTCTAGGTCACCATGAGATAAACACACTTTATTCAGCTTGGCCAGACCCCGGTCATTAGACAGTGGCGGTGGTCTATTCATGGTGTACACTCATGGCCTGGGCCCTGTGATTAATTATAGCACGGGGCAGCGCCTCTCAATGGAGACCTCGCAGAGGGGGAGGCGGGAGTTTGAGGACTCAGAGAGAAGGGGAGTCCTTGTGGTCAGGACAGCCTGAATGCCACTACTCTGGCAACATCCTGGGCTCCACTCAAGCTTCAGTATCAGTCGGAAGACAAAAAAAAGAAAGACTCTGATCGGAATCTAGCCTTGGTTTTGTTTTGAGTTGTGCAGTTTTTATATACAGCATATGTCTCAAGATCTACTTCATGCAGTCCCTGTCAGTTAACTTTTCTGCTTCCTCCATGATGCATGATACAGCCACCATTTTCCACCTGCCAGCGATGGACATCGGCAGGAAGGTGTCGCTAGTGCAGCAACAATAGTACCAGCCCTTCCTGGTTTCCTAACACCACCTAACTGTGCTTGTACCAATACTGGGAATCAAACAGCGCGTCTTTGTTGAAGTGGATGGAAACATTACCTCTGCACCACCTGCGCACCTCGTGAGCCTGTTGAGATCTTTGCTGCTACTTTGACACAATGGAGATGAACAGAGGTTTGTTTGTGGTGCTTGGAGCAGTGGAAAATTTAACTTTACAAACTTAAAACTCAGTTTCTTTCAGCTCTGTTGTGTTGGGGCGGCAGCCAAATGTTGAGAGGTGAATATCTTAAAACCTTGGCACAAAAACCTAAAAGTATCTGCACTTCTAGATTTTGGACCTGGAGGCGTTAAGTAGGAAAATACTCTGAATATGGTAAACTGACCTTTAAAATATACAAAAGCAAAAGTCTTGGCAGCAGTAACAGGTATAAAGCATGGCACATAACTTGAATAACACTCAAAGACATGTTGAGGAACCTTGAAAAAAATGATCATGAATCAAGTCACCAAAAGGTTGGTGAACCATAACACTGACATACTGGATTAGGGCAGGGTTGATATGGCTGAAATAAATACTACAATATTAATAGGGGTAGTTTCTAAGATCAATATACAGTTGCTTCACAAAGTATTTAGACCCCTTCACTATGTGCACACTTTATTGGGTTGTGGATTTAATTTAAATGGATAAAATCACCATTTATGCCCATCAATCTACACTCAATATCTCCTACTGAGTAAAAAAAATTTTAAATTTTTTTGAACATTTATTACATATCAAAAATTGAAATCTCTCATTCCTTATTGAGTGTAGATTGAAGACCAAAAACTGCAATATATATATATATATTTTTAAATCAATTTTCAAATCAATTTATGACAATAATATAAACAGTAAGTAAAGGGGTCTGAATAATTTATGAAGCCACTGCATATCACACAACAGCAATTATGTGCAAAATTGCACATAAAACTGCATAATCAAACTGATCCAATCCAAAATGTTTCATTCTGCATGTGTAAAACTAATCATGTTAAATATTAACTGTTTCTATTGTAATTAAAACTTTTTTGGAGTCAGGAATTTTGAAGGATCATAACATGATTCTGATATGATTCCGCTTAAAGTGAATTAATAAATTCTCCACCCTGTCATATTTCATCAGTGCTGTTTTCATCTCTCTCTGTACTTCAGAAAACCTCTTCTTGGTGTTGGGCAGACAGTGGGCATCGAGGGACCCACTGTGGCTGAGCCCAAACACACTCAGTACATTAGTGTGTCTGAGCTGTTGGCCGCTCCCCCGTGACTCCCCACTCCCTTCTCCCTCTCCCTAATGTCAACGCTCATCTCATACATTTCCATCTGGCCCCCAAAATAGCTCCCATTTACTCACATAACAGCCTTCGCATTTCTACCTTTACTTCACAGGACATTTCCCTCCCCTGAAGCAGACGGATCCCAGAAGAAGCCCTTCCTCTCTCTCTATCTCTCTCTTACACCCCCCTTCAATCTCATCCTCTGTCACCCCCCAGCCCTCCCCCCCCCGGTAGGCTGATGCACAGCTCCTCCGTTTCTCATGTTCCAGCAGAATTCCTGAGAAAGCTGAGGCTTTGTGGGATGCTTTCAGGAATAGTCTGCTTGTTGCATTATTCATCACTCTTAGTCTCCTCTGTGTCAAAGACAGCCCACAGTGCCCAGATGACACTGAGGGGATAGATGAGGAAACTCACAGCTGAGGGGAGGAGCCACTACAAGATGAACAGGTAAATCAGCGCTGTACACCAGGAGCAGTCACCTCCAAAGGGACCAAAAAAAGAGGGGAAAATATTTCTCTTATCTGATGTTCATTAACATGTTTACCAGCAGACAGCATGGTGTCAGCTTTAGACTCCACAACAAAAACAACCACAGTTTCTGAAAAAATAAAATGCTTTTAAAACATTTTTTACATTGAAAAATGACAAAAGAATGTGTTTTCTTTTCTGTACAGGACTCGGGACTAAAACACTAAAACTATAATACTCTGGACTATAATTCAAGGCAAAAATGAGATACTGTATAGGAGCAGCTGGAAAAAATGAAAACAAATTGTGGACAATGGTGGGACAGCTCCAGAAGGAGTTTCGAAAGCAGAAAATAAAGCACAAGCCATAAAACTGAAAAACGTTTAGTTTTCTCTTTGGTAAGTTTTACTGGCAGAAGCTTTGGATTTAGTCATGGTTTGATTGACGGCCATTGGCAAAAGTTTTACATCATAACCTATTAGTACAAAATGCATCAAGTTTGTTCATATTAACTGCAAAACACTGTAATATATATATATACATATACACATATATGTATATGTGTTAGTATTTAATGTTTATGTACACATTTTAAGGACAATTGTAGCATGAAAATTATTACCCATTGTATATGTCCCTATTACCTCAATGACACTGTTCAGATTCCCACATTTTTATTAGTTGTATTTCACTTGTCTGTTTTTTTTCACAGTGACACTCCATAAAAAAGCTTTTTACCATATAAGCAATAATTCACAATGAGGCGTTCTGATATAAGAAAATAACGGACAGATGTGATTAATGTGTTGTTTTTTCTATCCAGACACCTCAGACACGTTACCTAGGCCTATAATGACCACATCACAGGAAAAAAGTGAAAATTTGTTAAAATTGTCATTGATTTCATATTTTAACACAAGGCGGAGGCACCAATGCTATGGTCATTTGCACTTTAATAGACCTTTTTATACAGATTTAGTCACATAGTCACAGTGGTGAAGTTGTTGAACGGACCTACAGTACATCTGAAGTGACCTATCCTGTTTGAGGTGTTTAATTTTAATACACCTGCTAGCCAATCAGACATAAGTAGTTAAGTGGCCATGGTATTAATGGGTGAAAATAGAGAATAATAACCATTTTGTTTAATGGAATACCCTAATAAATACAGGAGTAAACATGAGCGAAAACATTCTTCCCACAAACCACCAGCGTAAATTTAAACAAATTGCCCACTGTGTGTCTGTGTGCCGATGGGCATGAACATAAACACAAAGTAATTCCTTGATGCAGAATGACACAGTGTGTAAGTGTTTGTCAAAGAATGTATAAAAATACCAACTCACCGAGTTTGATGGCACACCAAGGTTGGTCTCAATGTAGGTCTCCGTTTTGGGTTCCACCGCCTGCTCGGCTTCCAGGATCTTCTCCACGGGCATGTCCTCGTTGGCGCAGCTGGTGGACTCCACCTCGTTCTCATTTTTGTCCTTGGCTCGCTGGCGCTCCTCCTGAACGGCTGCATGTAACAAAACTGGTTCCGGTCACTACTGCTGTTTTTGGTTTTGTTTTTTTACACTGTTAATGTGTTCAGAATGTGTGGGCGTGTGTGTTAAAATAAAGGATTGTTAAGACTGTATGCTTATAATTAATAAGCAAGCTTGACAAAAATCAAGTGGTTATTAATATTAAATCTGCCTTGATCAATGTTTGGTGTTTACAAATAATCAAATGATTAGTGGTAATATGAGAGTTACACACTAACAGAATTATAATTATTATTATTAATACTCTAGGTGGTTTTAGCGTCCTTAAGCTAACTGTTTTGGCTTTGCAGCACATTTACCATTTGGTTCAGTCTCACCACTTTCATCACAAGACCCATTTCCAGCAGCAGCAGGCATCTGTTTTCAGCTAACAAGTTCTGGTAAAACAGTTCAGTGAGCTACCAGCCCAGCACCAAATAATGGACAAAGTTAGCAACTAGCTGCTGAAGAAAAGGTTTTTGAAAATTGAATATGAGGCTTCATTCACCAGATAGATATATAAACACATCGAAATTATATTTATTATTGATTAAATTGCAATGTTTAATGTTGCTCTGTTTGCTAGCAGGTTAGTAATAACAATTTTGTAATGAGACAACAGGGCTATGTTCATCTTTTTACAACCCATTTTAAATGAAACCGTGCCCACTTCCGTATGACTAATCCCACACACATCCGCACAGTTTTCTCTAACTGGGGTGGAAAAAACGATACAAGCATCAGGGCTGTGTCTGAGTGTCCCCTTGTTTTTAGTCACTTTATTCAGTTATTAATGCAGCTTTGTTTCTGCAACTTTTAGTGCAAATTCATTCAAATGGGTTTAGTAAGAATCCTTAGCCACTGAAATGGACTACAATTTCCTCATTTAAGCAAGTCATGCTGTCTATCGTTTGCCAAAAGTGAAAGATACGGCAACATACCAATGTGGTGAAGTTATTCCAGCTTTTTCTATTCAAACTTTTTACAATTTACAAAGCTGTTGTTTTTTTTCTAGAAATGTTCTCGAAGTAAAGGGGAACTGCACTGAGACCCACAATGGCAAATTTATCTTATGTACTCTGATGGACTATTCTCTTTATTGTTCTGCAATACAGATGTAATAGTATGTAGAACAGCTTTAAACACTGCTTGAATTTTAGATGATTTTGTGAGAACAATTCTGGTTCACGTCAGTAGTAAAATGAATACATCGCTGGGCCTTGTTTGTATCTGCACACACATGTACATAAAATATGTGTGTGCATGCTTGAGTGTTTGCTTGCCCATATCGAGTGTCTGCATGCGCGAGTGGCTGCTTCAGTCAGTGTGCCTTGGTAAGCCAGTGAATAGTGCATGACCCTGTATGTATTATGCCAGTAAACATATCCAAGAGAGTTCAATCATCAATAATTGCTTTGACAATGCAGATGGAATATATTTAGGACCTTAGACCTACATTATGCACGATGCAGCAGTGTGGAAATGTTCAAGGACTTCTCTCTGCTTCCTTATCAAAGAGATGTGTTTTTCATGTAGTGCTCAATGACAAACAGCCGGCTCCTTTTATACACAAATCATTTACAGACACATAAATAATGTATGGCTTGTCACTCCTTCATTACGCCACGTGTGGTCACCAGAACAGCTTAAACTAGAATTACTGCCGCGTGGTTGTATGCTTTTGCCAGTCAGTCAAGTTGCAGTTTAAATCCACAACTGTCCAGAGCTTTTTTTGCAGACCATGATGATGTCACAGTGAAGTTAAACTTTGACCTTTGGATATAAAATGTCATCACAGACATTTGTGTGAAATTTTGTGATAATTACCACATTAATTCTTGAGTTATGGCCAAAAATGTTGAGTGAGGTCATAGTGACCTTTGACCACCAAATTCAAATCAGTTCATCCTTGAGTGTAAGTGTGTGTTTGTGCCAGATGTAATAAAATTTCCTCCAGGCGTTCCTAATACATCGCTTTCAAAAGAATAGCATGCATGAGAGGTCACAGTGACCTTGACCTTTGACCACTAAAATCTGATCATTTCATCCTTGAGTCCAAGTGGATATTTGTGCCAAATTCAAAGAAATTATCTCATTCACCAGAGTGGGATGGACGCACAGAAACCCGAAAACATAGTGCCTCCAGCCACAGCTGTCGCCAGAGTGGAGGCATAATAAAACAGCCTGAACACAAATGAATAAAGACTTTGTCTTGTACATTTTTTTTCCATGTCTTGTATAAAAACTGATTGAAGCAAAACTGTGTTGGTTTTGTCACCTGATTGGCTTGGCGAGGAAACACAGGAAATGGTTTATGCGCTGCGCAGACATCGAGACTCACTGTGGCGGAGGCAGGAGAAACCGCACCCCCACCCTCAAGTTGGGATGGAAAAGATGCATGTGTATGTGTTTTGTCTCTTCAAAAGGCTATAATTTACATAATTCAACACACCACAGAAAAAAAGTACTGCGGCTTTGTACAAGTTTGTCCTCCACACATGGATTAATAAAAAGTTTTCAACACAATGTGTTGTATGATGAAGGGCTTTTGGAAATTCAGTGTCAGCATGGATGCTTACATATGCACCTGGAGAACCACCCTGACACACACACACACACACACACACACACACACACACACACACACACACACACACACACACACACACACACACACACACACACACACACACACACACACACACACACACACACACACACACACACACACACACACACACACACACACACACACACACACACACACACACACACACACACACACACACACACACACACACACACACACACACACACACACACACACACACACACACACACACACACACACACACACACACACACACACACACACACACACACACACACAGAAGGTTTGCAGGATGATCTGTCTCCTCATGTTTCCCCAACACTGGTTTCTTTTCCAAGGCCTGAATCAGGCCGTGGTCTTGTTGGGGGGGAGCAGGGGTTGTTAGACGAGGAGAGGGAAAGGGGCCCCACTTTAGAGGAACTGCTGTCTGGTGGTGGAGGTCAGCCCAAGGGTAGAATACTTGTGTTGGAGTCAGGGAGAGGTGAGGAGGGCTGAAATCATGTTAGCTTTATTTCCCCCCCTCCTCCTTTCCTCTCCTGACTGGGAGAGCATAAATTCATTTAATCCTGTTTTTCTGTGGATTCGCTTAGCCTTTTGGGCTACTGCTGCCTTGTTCTCTAACCACAGCCCTCGGGGTGCAGGGGGAGGCTTAGGCAGCACTGTGAGTGAGGCGAAAGGCAGTAAATGATAATATCCTTGAAAGGAGTAAAGAGCCCAACAATGATATAAATAAAAGCAAGAGGGAGGGGAGGGGAGGTCATGTAAAGGTCAAGACAAACTGGCCTTGGATAGAATAGCGACCGAAATGTATTTGTCCAAAAAACATGTATTCTTCATGTTCACTCAGCTTGAAACACTCACCTGCTACACACACCTGCACACACACACACACACACCTGGTTAACACCTGTTACCATCTTCCTCTTCACTGGCTATACTATACATCGCTCAGTATAATCTATGCCGTCTATGTCTGTATTCTGTAACCATGTTGACCATAAAGGTGAGACGCAGTGATTGATTTATTCAATGTGCGAAAGAGTGCTTAACAGCAGTGCTGAGAGTGCTAATATTTCTTAACACTCCCGTGGAGTGTTAAAATTCACACCTCACTGACTGTTTTTCTTTCCTTCCCTCACACAACTCAACTCTTTCTGTTATTATCTGCGCTGTAATCTTTCCTTTGAGGTGCTTTATTCTACTGCCCCACTATGAATCACAGAAGATACTTGCCTGCCCTGCTATATTTACAAGTCAGGGTCACTCTCAAAGACTGGAGAGCAATAAGTGTGGCATCAAACAGCAGCAACCTTATTCAACAACGGCAGCACACAAGAGTCCATCTCATTCACTGTGTGAATATGAAGAGGATCAAATCATTCAAACAACCCATTAAAAGGGAATGTCTGTGTGAAAATGCCTCAGTCTTGCACAGTACATTATGCTCTGTTTCCATGCAGATAGATGGCTAAGGCCTTAGGGGCAAAATGTTTTTATTTTCTTTTTCTATGTCTTTTGTAGTATTTGGGGGAGTGTTAGCAGTGATCCGGTGGAGCAATGCACCTCTTCTGTCAAGAAAGCCTGAGATTTGCATTTGCGCCTGCTCAATCCAGGTTAGTAGTAAAAATGGCCAGTCCTAAACACCCATTTCTGACTATGCTCAAGTCAGCCTTGAATATGATTAACATATGTGTCTGATGGACAGGTGAAGGTGGAAACAACAAATCACTTTGCTGATTCCAAAAGTTTTGTTCGGTTCAGTTCAAAGATTCATATTCAGTGACTATGTAGTTTGTTCATTCTTATATCAGTAACTAAATGTGTCACAGATCATAACGCTGTGACATTTGGCACTGTTTCACACTGTCTTCATTTCATCAGTGTGTTCAGTAGGTTGTTAGTTCAAACTGCACAAACTGTTTAGCAAAAAACTGTTTAAAAGGCGAGTAGTTCAGCGGAAAAAGTTATCATTTCATGATCAGTTCTGTGGCTTTTGGTTGTAGCAAAGTTTTAACCATTACATGTTCAGAGCTGAGCTGACAACAGTGTTTCCACTGGCAAAGGCAAATAACAAGTGTGTTGACAATGGTGATTCAGAAAAGTCCAGTTGTGTTTTAAGATTCTGTGATTTGTGAATTCATCTGTACAGTAAAAATCAGTGCTAGTTTAAGATCAACACCATCACAAAACCCTTGAAGGTAACTCATCATCTACAATTTCTGCCATTAAATTAACATTTTGTGGCATTCAGTCTGCCCTCTGGGAGGCACGCTAATTATGATAAGATAGAAGAAGCTACCTAAACTGTACAGAAATATATAGCTAATCGGTCAAACAGTAGCCACACTTGTCTTCTTCGACTTACTTTAGAACTTCACATGTAAGTTCTTGTCATTAACACTAAATTGTATTTTCTCAATTTGCGTGAATAATTCTTCAATACACAGACCGTATACAGCCTTATACGTACTTAGCCTAGTCATTGAGAAAGCTAAAATCGGTAGCAGTTGTTGCTGGGATGAACTTCACTATGACAATCATGGTAGTTAAAACTTAACCATGGAAATGTGACTGTGGATATTTTTATAATCCACAGTCTCTACTAAAAGAGGACAGGGTTGCATCTGTGTTGGGGGTGGAATAATTTAAGTTTGCAAGAATGTTTGATAATAAACAGTTCTGTCCACATCTGGATCTGACTCTTAAAGCTAAAGGAGCAGAAGACTAAACAGGCGATGTTTGTTTGGCTGCAGAGGAGGTGCACTGATACAGACAATAAGACACTCTATAAAAACATTTAAATCATTAGCCTGATTACATTTAATTCTTTAACCAAATATACACTAACACTACAATATGATTTTAAAGTTAAAGTTTGATTAACAGTCTACTACACTGACTGCCTGTGGATTCTTCGTGTGGCTGATTAAATCCCTGTAGCCATCTGAACTGGACAGGAGCAGTATGTGCATTCCATTAGTATTCTGTAATTTGAGGAATGCGGTGCATATTTTCACTGTGCTGTGCAATTACAAGCCATTATCCAATTTCAGTATTTTGATCAAATTTTGTGCCTCGAGTATCACACAAATTAAGCACATAAACCTTATGTTTGTGAAAACAAGCTGGTGCTCAATAACTCAGTAGGCTGTTCCACACAACTTCTAGGTTGACACTAATCATTAGGAGCCTGAATGGTGACATCCAGGGGATGCAATGCAAGCAGAGGTTCACACAGTTCTATCGTCATGTTTTTATTTCTCCAGTCTACATCAGTGAACTCCCTCAGGACTGCCTGTTCTCACAAACCCTCACTCTGTTTCCACATCCAGTAATGTTGAGTTCCTGGGGCTGCAACAGCTGAATGCATTATTTCCCCAAAAGTGTTGCGTGAAGCAGAACATTTTTAATACAGCACAGCCTATGGCTGCAATGCACAGCATGATGTAGAGCAGAATCTCAGCTGCAAAGGCTTCTGCAAAGTTTGACATAGGCAAGTAAAAAGAGACTCCATCAAACATTAAAGTCAATGTGTATCTCAGGTGCTATATGTTTGCCTTTTGCAACTCTCTCTTACCTTTGTACAGTTTAAATCAAACTGTCAATCAATCAAATATGTAATTTTAAGGCAAAGTTGTGAGTTTGCAAACTGAAGGAAGCACTATATTATGGTCTCATTAACAAATTCTTTAAGTTATGAGTTGTATCTTTTTCTGCAGCTTCTCGCAAAGCTGTATTATCTGACATTAACGCTGTTATATGAATAGACCTATAGTCACAGCGTGTATACTGGCATCTGCCCAGAGTCATAATCACAGCAGGTTAGGAACCGCACACCAAATCAGATTGGATTCGTTTGGAGTATACTGCCAAGTGAAGTCAGTCTGGACAGTATTATCAGTATATTATGAAAGGAAGTGCTCTTCTTTAAAAGGGAGATTACGTGACTTAACTGGCTGTGTCGTGCGTATGACACCCTCTGAAAAAATAGGCCATTGTCAAATATTATGCAGGAGTTCTGTGCGCTTCTGTTCGTGAAAATATGACATATATTCATAATGTACTGCTTTTAAAGAAAAAAGGGGGCCCTTATCTGTGTCTTAATGTGTATCTATGTGGATTAGTACAGATTTGAGGGAATGGGTAAGTTGGACTTTATCCTCAACGGTATGTGCTGTACCTTCTCTCTTCATGCCCATGGCTAAACACTTCTGGTAGCGACAGTACTGGCAGCGGTTCCTCTGGCGTTTATCGATGACACAGTCCTTGTTATCACGACAGGTGTAGGTCAGGTCTTTGCGCACCGTCCTTTTGAAAAAACCTTTGCAGCCCTCACAGCTGTATACCCCATAGTGTTTACCTGAGGGGAGAGAGGGAGAGAGTTGTTTTATCTAGCAGTAGTATACAATCTTTTCACAGGCATGTTTGTCTTTCGGTCTGATTGACACATTGTGGTAATCATGTCGGTGGCAGCACCAGAGTCTGATATTGGAACATATTTGTTTCTCATTGACATCACAGTTTATTTTTCCAAGAGAGACCTGAGGACAGAAACCTTTACACTTTGATTTGACATGCAACCACACAACAGTATACAGGAACCAGCTTCTGAGGTAGCTAAAGAGCAATTAGGATCAAAGACCTATTAAAGTGAGCAGAGTGTGTGTTTGGGGGTTACACTGAGGTGGCTGGGGAAGAAAAGAGGGGCCTAATGAAGGCAAACTGCAGGGAGGCCCCATGGATTTGCATTACAGCACTGTTCTCACATAATGTTGTCTTCCCCCAGTTCCTAACAGCTCTTTTTCGTTATTAAAGACAGATGAAGTCCATTTGCATTCTCCAGTAAACTGTGTCTTTCTTCGCTCTCTGGATAAATAAAGCCTCTGAGTTGAATGAAGCATGACTTGCTATTAAACATTATTTTTTTTCTCCCCTGTGGGTCCATGTAGGACCGATGACGCAGGATGACACTGAAAGTGTCTAATGAATTACATATCCAGCTTCATCCTGGGGCAGAAAACTTTTCATGGTTATCCCCAGAAAAACATTTAAACACAGGCTTATTTGTTAACTGTGTAAAAAAAAAAAAAAGTTGGGCAACTCTGCAGAGAGGACCATGCTAGTCTTTAGCTTTGGGCTAACAGTTAGCCATAGGTTCAATGTTCTTGTGGTTAAAGTGGTTTGGCTTGCTCTTGACCAAATAATTAAGGAGAAGCCTCGAGTGAGAATGTGGTGTGTGAAAGGTCAAAAATGGTCCAAGAAATAACAGTAATAATGCCATCCTCTGTTAGAGCTACTTGAGAAAGTCTGAACTTGGGGAAAAACCTTTTTGAACTTGGAAAAATTAAGGATTCACAGAGTTTGTAGACTGGCATGAGGCAACATTTTGGATCTCAAAAAGGAGGGAGGAGGAAGAACACTACAGTGTGACAACTGGCAGGATAAAATCTGTATCAGCAGTATCAGCATGAAGGCAGTTTGAAAGTAATAAATGTAGTTTTTTTTTTTTTGCACTTTCAATTAAAACATTGCGTGGATGAATATTTTGCTGCTTTTTGATGGTTTAGATCTTATGTAAGGCTCAGTTGGGCAGAAAAAGGCATTAAAAACGTCTGAAATGTTTTACTGATTAACTGTTTTAATTCATATAACAAACCATTAAATACTGGTGTTTTTTCCCTATCTGAAGGCACTCCAGTCGAGAAGTTGCAGCATTTGTACTATTGCTGTTGTGTAACCACAGATTGTTCCCAAAATCTGCCTCCAGTCTTTATTCTCTATGAGGAGTCCCAGCTGCAGAAAAATAAATAAATAACAAACGCACACTCACACTATGACGATGCTGGTGTCACCATGTTTTACGGTAGGGATGCTATGAGATGATGAGTGATGGGTTGTGCCTGGTTTCCCTAAAGACACAGTGCTTCTCTATTTCAGCCGAAGTTGAATTGAGGTTTGGTTTCATCAGATCATATAATCGTTTGCCTCATGATTTCATGTGCTGCTGTGCTCCCATGCATTTTGTCAGGAGTGGCTTCTCTCTGGCCTTCCTGCCATTTAGCCCAGATTTGTGAAGAATTCCACTGACTGTTGTCCTTCCAGGAACATCTCCCACTGCAAGAAGCTGCAGTATGTAGTTCTGCCAAAGCGGCCCATGGGGCTTGTTCTCTGAGCAGAGTTCATCTTTGGATCTTCTTTGGAGGTTTCTCAGTGTGGTCAGAACATTAGTTTTAGTTATACTCTGGGTAGTCGTATTTTCTTTTCATTTGGTGATGATGGAATCTCAG
Source organism: Seriola aureovittata (assembly GCF_021018895.1). Classification (NCBI taxonomy): domain Eukaryota; kingdom Metazoa; phylum Chordata; class Actinopteri; order Carangiformes; family Carangidae; genus Seriola; species Seriola aureovittata. The sequence continues at coordinate 6,794,613 of NC_079381.1, forward strand.
CTGCTGAGAAATTATTTTTATACCATTTTCCAGATACACAGTTCCCTGGACTTTCTGCACACTTTCAAACAGCCATTTCCAATCAATAATTACATCTTATTAATCTTCATATGTCTCAGAGGGGGTAATTTTGTAGATATATTAAATTCAGTTATTTTGAGTTTGGTGTTTTTCATTGTTCCTGTGCGGACAGTACAGATGGTCACTGCAGTCTGATGTCACTCACCTGAGGAGCGGTCACCACAGATGGCGCAGATGTGTTTTGTGAGCGACAGGGCTGTGCCTGAGGGCTGGGCGGGCACCTTCATCACACCGTTGAGGCCCAGCGGGGGCTTAATGTCCTCCGTACTGCTGACCGAGTTCATCGGAGAGTTCAGCTGGAACATCAACACACACAAACACACACGCCGACAGGTCACAAAACCGCCCGCCTCAAGTCAACACAGGTGACATCATGCACCTCCATAACACAAACACACAACCCCTCACATAGCTCAGCATAGTTAGTTGATGACATTAACTATTGAACGAGGGCCAGGTCTGCAAAGGGAAGAGGAGGTTTGGTTACACATACAAACAGGGATATTAAATTGGAGAAGAGTTATGTCACGCAGATTGTCCTGAACAATTTGCTAAAAGCAGAATGTGAGAGGGATATTATGACTTCTGATACTCAATACAGATGGTCAGCGGTCCAAGCAGCAGCTCTTTTTGCCCTCTTTCATTGCTCCCTCTCTCCTCCCTCCTGTTCCCTCTGCTCCAGATCTAAATCTGGCACAGCAGGATCCTGCACCACTCCACCCCAGGAACTCTTTTATTCATGCTCTCAACAAGCCCCGCTGGCTCCCAAATGTTCAGCACTAGCATAACTCCACTGCAAAATTTAACAGTACAGCGGAATAAAGAGACAGCATTTGTTTTAGCAGCAGTGCAACGGCAGCCTTAAGTCTTACTTCAATTGCTGCCTGCCTCTCTCCCTGAAAAAGATCAAATTCATCTTTAAGTGACCTCCAATTGCCTTTTGATAAAAGTGGAGAGCAAGGGGAGACTAATTATTATCACTAGCTACATGCTGTTTTCAGAGGAGATAAACGTTAGGAGGTTTGTCTATAAATGATCCTAAAACAGTATATGTACTGGATGGAACAGATGCTAGCTACCCATTAGCACCATGTGAGTGAAAAAAAAAAAAAATGAAAAAAGCACAACTCTGCTTGACTGGGCTAATGACAAAATGAAATTAGACTGAGGGAAGAAAATGAAGGAGGAATTAAATATATTCAGACAAGTGGATCCCTGACAAAACATACCCACAACCGAGCGGTAAGAGACAGGACAGAGTTGGCAGAGCAGCCGCATGGACTCATATAGCCAGATGTGTTTTCATTAAGTTCTCGCATATGAGACGTCTGACAGCACAAACACTTTTTTGGCTCTAAATTTAGCTTTTTCTCTCGCAGAGGAGCCCCGTCCCTGTCTGCAGGGATCGGTCAAGACAGGAAAAGCATTTTGTTCTTATAATGATGAGACAAACACGATAGTCTGAGAGTGTGAATACATTAGCTACACAGTGGGAAAACATGGAGTAGTACACCTCACTGAAAACAATGCCCTCTCTCAAATATGATATATAAACCAAACATACAAATATTTCCACAATTCCATGTACAGTCTTTTATTTATTCCAAGACTGCAACTATGGATTATTTTCATAATAAGAGCGTGAGACAAATCATTCGCATGACTAACTGAGTAACCAGACATCTTTTTTTTCTTTTTTTTTTGGTGTAATGAGACATAACACAAAAGATGACATAAAAGCTAACAGACATGACATAAAGTAGTTTTGCCTGTTTGCCTGTCTATTAATCCATCAGTTGATCGACAGTAAACCTAATTAGTCGCTGATGTTATTTATTAAGCAAAAACACATAGGACTATAGGAAATTGTGATGGATGTTTTTCACCATTTTATGACTTTCTGCAATAAATGTAATTAAATAAAAAAACTGCAAACAGAAACTCACACACACATATTTGTGAGAGAATATGAAGGATATTTAAGGACACCTTTGCAGTTTAGTACTTAAAGTCCGGGAGACAGATCGTTTAAAAAAAAAAAAAAGAAAAAAAAGGAGAGAATGATTAAGAATGGTAAGGTATCCTGACCTTTAGTCCCTTCATGGGTAAAGCTCCAAACAACCCTGGATAGCATCTTAAGTACCATCCTCAAGCAAATTGTCCTCAACATGTAAAATGAGTGGAGTGCCCCTTTTATCTCTGTATGCCACTTCTGTTAAGAATCTTGAACAAGACTAGCTAGTTTAGCTTATAGCCCTGCAGCTAATGCAGCATCTGGGCTTCTTTGAAAGTAAAATGTGCTCGACTATATGTCTCTTCTTTTCACTCTTCCCTCTTTTCTCCTCTCCAACTTGTGCAGTAAATATGCAGCATCGTAACTGCTACAGTGATTAGCAGTTATGTCCATGCACTAACAAACAAATGCATCACTTTTGGAAAGAACTTGCTCCTCAGTGTTTGAACAGTTGAACTCTGGTTCATGCCACCTCCAGACATTGTCTGATGACCATGCAGTGGTTGGGGGTATAAGTGATGTGCAGGAGGAGGAGTACAGAGCGCTGTTAGATGATTTTGTGGAGTGGTTTGGAAAAATAATACGCTTCTGAATGTGGCCAAGACCAGAGAGATGGTGATCGACTTCAGAAGGAGGAGGACGGCTACACAGGCCCTGTGTATTCTGGAAGAGGATGTTAATGTGGTGGAGAACTACAAGTACCTGGGCGTCCACCTTGACAACAGACTGAACTGGAAAACCAACACTCTGACTGTGTAGAAGAAGGGGATGAGCAGACTCCATTTCCTGAGGGAGCTGAAATCCTCCAACATGTGCAGCAGGATGTTAGAAATCTTCTACCAGTCTGTTGTGCCCAGTGCACTGTACTTCACTGTCGTCTGCTGGTGGAGCAGCATCGAAACGGGTGACACCACCAAACTGAAGTTGTGTTGAAGAGGAGGGCACAGAACAAACTGTTATCCATTATAGATAAACCTGAACACCCTCTCCACCACATACTGGGCAGGCAGCAGAGCACTTTCTCTAACATACTGGTTCAGCTCTGCTGTCATAAGGACCAATACATGGACATCCTTCATGCCCACAGCAATAACTCCTTACAGCTCTTTTCAACTCCACACCTCAGTCTGACCGAGACTCTCAGCTTAAGTGTTTCTGCTTCAAACAAACTCCACTCTGTTTGCACAACTTTGCACATTATACACTGTATATTGAACTATTTTATTTTATTTTGTTATTCACTGTGTTGCAAATACACAGACACAGTATACTATATGCACATGCATGTGACATAGTACACACAAAGATGCCCACAAAGTGTACTATTACTCACTGAGCTGCTGTGGCTCCTGGCATCTCATTTCACCTTTGGAAACTCTAATATTTGATTCTTCTTAAATAGTTTCAAAGTTAGAAAAATGTCAGCAATACCATAGACAGCACATTTTGGCTTGGAGCTACAATATATCATGCTTACACTGAGTGAAATATTACAAACCACAGTGCTTTAACATCACATCAAATAGAAAGTTCTAGATGTCTTCTGCATCATTTTATACACACTACCACTGAATCTAGCATGACATATGTGGTGTCATGGGAACCTGACTTGGGAGCCTGACTAGACTTTTAAAAAAGGCTTATATGGGTTTGAATGTTTGCCTGCATGTGAATGATGGATCCGGTGGTGGGTTTTCCATGGGTTGAAAAGGTTAAAGCCCTCCACTACATGAAAATGTTCAATTCACACGCTGTCACCCACCCCTGGCCTGCTCTTCACACCCTATTTACAAAAATACACACTTAATGCAACACACACACACACACACACACACACACACACACACACACACACACACACACACACACACACACACACAAAGCTTAAGCTTCACAAAAATAAATAAATAAATAAACAAAAAGATTATTCCCAGGTTATTACCCAGCAGAGCTTTACTTGTGGAATTTTATATATAATTTCATTATTAATAAAGAAGGAAAATCTTCTGCAGAATATCAACTCACAGCATAGTTGATATTAAAGTGATAGAACTGCATATGTGCTGCTTAAACTGTGAAAACAAGTATCCTCTGCATTATCTAAATGCATAATAGACACACAGACGTACAAGGACAGTTATTATTGTTAGCTTTTTGTTGGTGAAATACCACCCGGTGCTGAAAAAGCCTTTCTTGCAGGGAAAAAGATGATTTTTAAGTGAGCATCTCAATGACACAAAGGGACCAACAAAGCTGCATCATTTGTTTGGAACCAGCTTTTGGCAGCATGTGGACACACCCACATCTCTGTACCCATACACACATGCACACAAAAAACACACACATGCACACGAAAAACACAGACACACACAACGTGAGGACTTACCTCAGCGAAACGCCTGAATCTAGTCTTTTCCCCTGCAGAGCAGCACTAACACAGTTGTCTCCTAAGCTGAGATCGTCTCTATCAAACTCTCTGTCTGCCTGACAGAAAAGACTCTTCCACTCACAATCTATTTTCAGTAAACCTGCAACTCAATCTCAGAGACATTACTCCCCACGGTGGGGTGGGCAGACCGGGGGGCCTTTCTTTCTCTTCTGCCCATGGCGATGGAGGAAAGTCGGGGGGATTAAAGGGGCTCAGGACTGGTTCTGGAAATAGAATACATATGCCTTCCCCTACAACACATACATGTGACCCTTCATAGGGTGGTATGCCAGCTGTGTGTACAGCCATATCATCTCAGGAAACCCCTTGACAATCCTCTCCTTGCATACTGCCTATGTATATTTTTTTATATGCTTCCCTTCAAACTTTTACAGGCTGAGCGAGAGAAACAAACGAGGGATATTTAACATCAAGGACTAGAAATGTAGGACATAAGATTCCCTGCAGAACAATGTACAACATGAGCGCCTGAAATGCTACAGCTGAATAACACTGTTTCATGTGCTGCAGGTGTTATGTAACATGTTGTGGGGGACATTCGATTGGTACATCCAGTACAGTGGTGGTCTCTGTCTGCTTGTGGGTGTCAGATTCTGCACAGAACTGATATATGTGATTATATGTCCTGTGCTACCCGCTGGCTTCAGCACACTGATGGAATATTCAAACATGTAAAAGTGATGATTTAATAGTTCCCTAAAGGAGTGTTGGTTCTGGAGCTGAGGTTCGTATCTACATGTTTTCAGATACTGTAAGTGGATGTATTCTAAATAAAGGTATACTGTATGTTTTTGTAAAAAATGTGGGGGACTGCATTAAATGTAATGCATTATATGAATATAGATGTTTTGGTAGTTTCGTAAAAACATAGTACAATAAACTACAAATAGTTTTTTACACTACGATAGCCAGAGATTCTAAGCTTTCGATAAAGTTAGTACATTAACATATTCCATAACAAAGATAGAGAAAAGAAATTTGTTTTTAAATGAGTATGTGTAGTTTTGGTTTCATAAACCACGTTTCCTGTAATCAATACATGGTAGTTACAAAGATGACAAAAATGCTCATCACAAGTTCCCAGTGTCCAATGTGACAGTGTAATGGCTATAGAATAACAACACCCTGAGCGTTTAGACTGGTTCCCCATAATCCTCACTCTATGCAATTCTTCCTGCCACCGAGCACAAAATCTTTTTTGTGCTCGGTCTTCTCTTTTGGCCGGTAGCTATCAGTAGCTTTCCCCAGGTAGTGGAAAAAGCGGACATTGATAGAAACCCAGATTTAACCCAACAATCGGCAGTGACATTTCTCATCAAAAGATTTGCCGACACTGTTTCGAGTCGGCTATGCTTGCTGTAGTTGTCTTCCTCAACTTTCATTCATTTTAATAGAAAGAATCATCGTGGCAGCAGAGCAGGTCCTGTAAACTATTAGTATGCTATGACAACACACATGGTGGAGAAATAAAAAGGAAGGAGTTGTCCCTCGAGTGAACACAGGAGAAAAGGAAAGAAGACAGTGGAGGCCTCTGCTTAAGACAGGCTTAGCTCGATTCAGAGAGTCAGAGCACAGACTTTGCTCATAAAGACACTTCAAAAGGAGACATCAAATCCTGCAGCGCACCACTCCTCAATGCACAACCCTCATGTGGAACTTCAGTTGCTTTCCAGTTCAAGGGCACCTTTTCTTAACACACAGAGAAAGTTATCTTCAGAGTATTCTTTCAAAACGCCCTAACAGAGTTCCTTCAGAAATCTACGCAGTGGCACAACATGGCCAGGAAGAGCGTGTTATACTTTACAATCCATTGTCATACAGTAGATCTCATTCTCCAAAACTCTATTGCTCCCTAAACCAGACTTTGCCCTCGAATGATTCAATTTACTTTTGCTTTAAGGCAAGAAACTAATGATGAGGAAGTGTGAGTGAACAGGATACAAATCTCCTGTTGACAGTAGACAACACCCAACCAACTGCCTCCTGAGAGGTGAGGACAGGGATCAGGTCATGATGTAACCTAATGATAACCCTGTGTCACATTTCACCTCTGACACCTCATGACAACTACTTCCTTCTAAAAGCACACTTATCTCAACAGCCCTGCAAACTATGAGAGGAATGAGTAAGAACTCTCCTCTCATCCTTGTGGTGTGTTTGTGTTTGTGTGTGTGTGTGTGTGTGTGTGTGTGTGTGTGTGTGTGTGTGTGACTCTTATCTGGACACGTAACAGCAAAGATGGGTTGCATTGGGTTTCACAGAGGGTGTGTGTGTTAATGGGCCCGCTCTTCTATGGCCTTCAGGGTACATTCACAGTAAGGCACCCTTTGGGATCAATTACGGCAGTGTTACGAGTTTGAAAGACACCTGTTTCAACACATAGTTTGCAAACAAGCACAAATCAACCGACACGTGGGCATGAGCACGCACACAACACGCAGAATAGTTCATCCTGCACTTCAGCTATTTGCGGATGAACTTAGGGGTCATCTGCAATATGTCATGAAACTGTAAATTTAAACTCAGGATAAGGAAACAGGACGGACAGATGAATTATACCAACTACAACATGCTGAGTGACTTGAAATTTCAAATCCCTACATCTCAATGTCATGGAATTTCTGTCCAAAAGACCTAATTTTTATCCTTAATATTTGAAAAGAAAAAACTTTCTGTCTACTTGAAAAGCATTGAGGAAGATTTAACAAGCTAATGTCAATCATAGTGATGCAAATTTATTTGGTCTCCATTGTAAAATAATCTCATTGTTACCATATATTCTTAGTGGAGTGTACCAGCTGGGCTGTGACTGTGATTTGAATTTACACCAAGTCACCAACCCTGACTGATCAGGGTTGTAGCTGCACCTGGTCTTATGATGTCTGTAAATACACAGGAAGCAATAATTGTTGCTAAGCAACGCACTTCACTCTAACTTTTACCTTCAAAACAAGCTGAAAAAAGCTGGAAAATGTGAGCGCCACCAGCACCTGCAGGCATGACGTCCAGTAGGTTTGTCACAGATGACTTTCTTGTCTTAATGCTTCTTGGTAGTCTGACTTTCCAACTTACAGCTCCTCCATACTAAATGTAAAAGTTAAACCCAGGCACAACACATTAAGCGCAAACTGGTCATAACTTTAAGTTGATAGTAACATTCAGTTCAAAGTTGGACGTAACATTACACCAAGGTGTAGGCCCAGCTGGTGCACGCCACTCCAAATGTTTTAGGAAGTAGTCATTCTGACGACTACATTCCCTCACCTGATTAGCATTTGAAATGATATTTACAGCCAATTCACAACCGCAAAAACATGATTTTTACAACATAGAATCAGTCAAGATCAAACGCTCGGGTACTTTCAAAATAAGAGGAACATTAAATTATGATTTTTTTGCAGAGGAATAAAGAATACTTCACTGATGACTTCATTGATAGTTAACCACTCTTACAACATTTTTTACGGATCAATACTAATATGTTGTGTGCACTTAAGGGTTGCCAGGTTGGAGCGCATATTTATAATTGCAGCCTTGAGGACTTATGACAGCATTTGCACTATTCAATGTTGTTAGACCATTAGTAAACTGTATTTTGTTCTTGATATTGTGCAGCTGTCCTTCTGGATTGAATCAAGAGAATATAACAAAACATTTTAATTTATTCTAATGGCTTATTAATGAACTGTAATTGAATACATGTATTATTTATTAATCATTAATAAAGCTTTTAGTGACAACATATAAACCCTTTCTTAGTATGTCTTATCGAAAAATAGCTCCTTGATTATTGCCACTCAGCTCTAACAAAACGCACTCTCTGCTCTCTCCCAGTAGCTTAGAATTTAGGAGAGGCAGACATTATTCTAGACAGCTCAGGGGTTCCCAACACTCACCCCATGCTGTGCCGCAACAGATAAAATGAATCATCTCAAGCACTGCTGGCACCCGTGTGTGTGTTTTGACAGAAACTTTTGTTAAAGTGAAAAAACGGATATTAGACGATCAGTGGCATGAAAGGCAGTGAGCCTTACAGCAGTGGAGTGGTAATGCGCAGAGCGACTCTCAGCTGTTGTCTCACCTCAGAATGGCAGTATCTGTGTGTGTGTTTTTGTAAGTGTTTTTGGCATCCGTGGGAGTGTGTGTGCACATAGGGGTGGATCCGGTATGCATACATGTATTTTAAATTTTTTGTGCCAGTTATGTGTGTGTGTGTGTGTGTGTGTGTGTGTGTGTGTGTGTGTTAGTGTCTGCATGTATGTGTTTCTGGATTTCTGAATGCAAGAGAATGTGTTTCTGTTTTGTCTGGGTGAATGTTCAGAACTGTGTCCTTTTGGCATTATGTGTGTGTTTGTGTGTGCATGTGTGTGCGTATGAGTGTAAGGGCTGTCTTTACAGGAAACAGTGCTGCTGTGGCCACTGACATAGCAGCTCTTACAGTGGAGTAAAACATGTAGTAACCATGGTAAAATGTATGCATGTCATAATCAGGGACTTTCCCTGATATAGTGGAAAGTGAAAGGGTGTTTTTGTGTGTGTCCTCCTCTGTATATTTTGACTGTTCGCATTTCAAAAAGTAAGTGAAACGTAATGACCACACAATATCTATCTCTACCATAATGTTATTATACAGAGATGGCTCTTTTTTGTCCTGTTTCTATATTATTGTCATTATTCATAAGATGAATCAAGTTCTTTGTGGCATCAGAAAATATAAATATAAACGTAACAATCAGTAAAATGCTGCATGACTTCCTATCAGTCACCAGAATTCGACTCCCCTATGTGGGTCCATGAATCAATGCTGATGCAGGACTACAGTCGCCAAAACCAATGTTCATGTTTACAGCTTGTGGTGTTTGTAAAAAGCCAGTGTGAACACAAACTGGAACAAAGCTGAACATGGGATACATTGCTAAACAGCAGCAATGTATCATTTTTCTACTTGGTTTGGACCAAATGAACCAAACTAAAAGTGTGAAAGCACCATTAGAGTCATAAGAAAAAGAAATACATGTAAAACATACAATACACATAGATGGGTACATTGTATGATGATCACCAAACAATTTGGCTCCAACTACAGTTGGTACACTTAACTGCATGTTATAATTTAGGCAGCACTGCTTACTATACTTTAAGCAATTAACTTCCAATTTCCATCCTTATCAAGGGATAACTCACAATAAGTCAATGTGGTGCACGTCTCAATGTGGATTCCTTATTAGAAACAATATTAGAAACGTATGCATTCCCACTGCTTTTGCCAACTTTACAATAAATATTGCCACTAAAGTAAGTTAACAAAGCTGTGATAATGGCTGGTTGGTACAAATTCATATATATGTTCATAATAAATCCATAAACAGTCATGTAGCCTTGACACTGTAGCTGTGTGGTTATGTTAAATAATGCACACCCTCCATGCAATCAAACTCAAGGATTGAGACAACAATTTATGAGGGAAAACCAGGTCCATAAATTCAAAACATCATTAATAGTCTGTGACATTGTATAAAAAGCCTATATATGGGTGTGATCACACCTAATTATGTCAGCAATCTGTTAGTAACTGATAAATCGGCGAGTGATTACTCTGTCCATTAGTCTTCTAGCAATTAACTGACCGTCCACTTCCATTGTCAAATAAGCGATTAGTATTTCCATTTTCCAACGCTAAATCAACCCGTCAGTATCCCACTAGTGTTTCCATCGTCCACTGGTTTGTCCCTCAGCAAGTCACTGAAAAGACTTTCATTGTCTTACATCACTTGGAGATGGATCAAGAAGTATTTTCAGTGTCGAAACGAGAGCCAATCCAGAGATTAATTCTCGAGTACGTCCATTATCATCAACTCATTCATCATGGTTTTCGCAACGTTCTCTGTTATGCTACATGAAAATTAAATGGTATTTTTTTTTTCATCAAATTGCACATAATCCAGCAGTAATTCAAACAGTATTTCAGTGTCAAGCCACAAGTAGTCAGATTGATTGCATCCTGCAAGTGATTCAGTATTTCCATTGTCCACCATCCAGCAGATAATGGACTGATAAATCCACTGGCAAGTCACCCAGCGTTTAACGGGCTAATGTTTTACTTAGGTATTAGCATGTCACACAGCCACTGGTTAACTGCTATTTTTCCTGGCCGCTAATGTTTCCATTGGTGTTATCCGCTGAGTAATTGATTAGCTCTTCAAACAAGACGTGGGGGCTGATCTACACCTACTCTGGCAGAATGTAGTCCGATGCTGAACACCCGCTGTTTAATAGATCATTCTAATCTGGAACTAACTTTTATGGTCTTTGTATGGAAAAGGTCAGTCTGGTGTTATTAGTCTAGAGCATTTGGTGCAGACATCTTTTAATAACGGCACAAATTTTTGTCATCGTTACAACAGATGAAAATCTTCACATCACAGCATTTTTCTTTGTGTGTGTAAACAGCTAAGGCTGCATAACAGCATAACCTGACAGCTGTCAATAATTGCACGTTAAATAAAAGATAACATGGCAAACCCTGAACGGTCTGGTACCTCAACAAACGCTGTTTGACCGGTGTTTGCCTCCTTTATCCTGTCTTTACAGAGCTTATTTTTTTCTTGGTGGTTTTTGCTTTCACTGTGTTGAGAGAGAAATGTGTCCATAACAACTTTCTGTACAAATTGTACAGGTGTGTTCACAGTGAGAAAAAGGTAGAATTAGTCAAAGAGAAAGTGTCATTACACTTCACAGACATGCCACAGTGTACATGTCTGTCCACAGACAGTGTTGAGTTGCTGTAAGATCACACCACCAGATGCAATTAAAGCCCTAAAGGGATTATTTGAAGCTTTAAAATAAATATGTGGCCCGAGGCATTCGAACCGCAACGTCTAGAGTCTGCATTTGGAGGCTGATCTCTGAAACTTAAACCTAATGTTACTGTTTCTATCCCTTATAGCTGCCACCTCCTAAATGGCTTGTCTCCTGTGTGGCCCCACACAAGCTAGAACACCCACAGGCCCAAACTTTATCATGCTCCACACAGCCAAATGGTGGCCTTGACAAATAAGGGTGAAGAAAAAAAATTGGTGCATTTATTATTTATTTATCATTATTTCTATCAATACAACAAACCTCTGCCACTCTTGAGTTTCTCTTTTTTTTTTTTTTTTTAAGAAAACTGCTTTTTCCTCACTGATTGTACTGTACTTTCTGTGCTGTCATGATTATTTTAACTAAACAACACTTCCTGCATAAGTTTCAAAATAAAAGCCTTAGGGGGAAGGGGATTTTCCCCCTCCACAGCAGGAGCAGTTTTAATATGAAACAGATGTGGGAAATGTGCATTAACAGCACACAGCAGCAACAGCAAATCGACATGGCAATTTGGAAACTTCTTACTAAAATATTATAAAGTTTATTGTATTTATGTAACGGGATTTAATTTGAAATAAAGGCCTGTCTGTAAGAATAGGGAGATTGTCTCTACAAGAAACTAAGAACTAAAGAACTGTGTACTAAACTCTCAGTGAAGCACAACTTAATTAATTCTACACATTAGTTACACTTCCTTGAACTACCAGTGGTGGCGGAAAAAGTGGTCTCTAAAACTGCTTGTAATTGCTACCTGGAGACAGCTTTGGCAAAAAAAATTCTTTTCCCCCATCCATTTGAGGGTTGATTGACGTTAGAGAGCCTTAACTGTTCCCCTGGGACCCTGCACACAGCCCCTTTGTGCAGCCATTAGAGCCATGCAACCATGATGTCATGCAAAGTGACTACAGCAAGGTCCATCAAAGACCAGAGCAGTGGAATGGACCTTTATTACTCCCACACAGGAAAAGGGGCTGAGGTCTACTACTGTCCCTGTCTCTCTCTCTCTCTCCATTTCTTTCTCTTATGTGTGTGTGCGCGTGCGTAGTGTTTCGGTCTCCTAGCGACCCTAACCTAAACACAACATACCCAAAAGCGGCACATGACATCATCACCGCTGCTCATTTATAACTAATTAGGAGCGTGTTCCATTTCTTGTAAAACATTTACACCTTTTTCATATTAGTGTTTCTTCTGAGTCTGACTCCAAAAACACTCCAGCTTTATATGTATTTTTAAGCCATGTTGAGAGACACTGGAGGCCTGTTGTAGGTTTAGGAATCTCAAGAAGGTTTCTGAGGGAGCCAGAGGGGTGCAGACTGAGCCGCAAAATGGAAAATGAGAATCGGCAGTGGCCCGATGATAAAGATCCCCCTTTGCAGCAAGAAAAAACAACAGCCAGACAACTCTGGCTATTGTCATTGGAAGTGTAAAATGTGTTCCAACCCCTGCGTATAATCCCTTCCAGCTGCTTGAAGAGTTGCGGCGTCTGTGATCGAGGGATGGTCTCTATTGTCAGTGAGTTCAAGCCCACAGACATGACCAGTGTTGGGTCTGATCATGGCTGTGGCCTGGCATCACCCCCGGATCAGATACCCGGGGCGATGTCTCGCCATCTCTCCCGTCATATAACTCATATAACAATCCCTATAATTGCAAAACCAGTGAATGAAAGTATGCATTTCGCATTGTGGGTAAATGATTCCTGTCAAAATATGTTTGCTCACAGTACATGTGCTCCCACTTAGAACAATGCAGATGCTTTTCTGCTAGTCAACAATATACACAAGAGATAACTGGGATGCACAGTTTAGATGCGACAAACTTAAAAAAATTTCCCAGTGGGGAAAAAAAAAAAAAAGGATAAAAGAAAAAGCACAGCCACAGTATGTCAGTGTGTCTGGATGTTTGGGACAGAACTGAAGGGGAAGCACTGTTGTTTGAGATGTAAGAATTGGCTGATGATAAAGGACTGTCTCTCTCTTTACATGTGGTTTGGCTTTTGGAGGACAAAAGATTCCAGTGAGAATGGGACTGTTGTTCATCCCGTCCCCGGCTTTCATCAAGTTGTCATTTACATCTTTGATGTAGAGGAATGTTAAGACTCATTCTTTTTGGTTTTTACAATTTTTTATTTAAAATTGCAGTTTTCATTGTCTTTTTTCATATAAGAACACATTTTCATCTAGACTTTATATTTCCAAGCATCTAAATGTTGTGTTTCCTGCTGCAGGAAGACAATAAGATTGTAGTTTATGGTAAACAAGTTTGAAAGACAATAACATGTATGAAAGGAAATGGAAAAGAAAAACGAGACACAACTATCTTTCTTTTATGACACTATACGGTCGAATAATACAATTTAGTATATGCAAAATCTGTGTGGTCACGGGTATGCGAGTTTACAGTGAGTGTGTGTGAGTCGATGCCTATGAGTGTGTGTGTGTGTGTGTGTTTGTGTGTGTGGTGGGGGGGGTTAGCATAGGTGGGGGTCTTGTAATGGGCTCTGGGCGGTTAAGTAGGGGAAGAGGCTGAGCTGTGACCTCGTTCCAGTCAACTGCTCATGAAAACAGCAAGTCAGCCGAGTGTTAAGAGCAAGTGGCATACGCCGTCTGACTCAAATCACGTTTCATCAAAAGTGCCGCGCCTCACGACCACAGGGCCCTGCCACCATCTTTAACCTCTCAGCCACACTACTCTCACATCAAACTGCCATTCTCCACCCTGACTGAGAAACAGTAAGCAGCCTCCATGGTCTCAGTTATGCAAAAGTTCATGGTTAACAGCTGAAATCCTCAAACGTTAAGACCTGTCACATTTAGGGCTGGACACCATTTCTGTGTCTTACTTTGAATAATTTACAATGGATTTTCAACAAGATTGTTTTTCTTTGATAAAATGGCAAAACTAATACCAAGTATTTAACATTTACAAGCAGCATATAAACATTTATTAAATGGTTTTATAACATATTATGATGTAGTTGGACACACATACGGTGAAGAGGAAAAGGTATTGTTGTATCGGACGTAATTGGTGGCTAGGATAAATAAAAACTTGTCCTTATAGCTACATTATAGTGTGTTATAAACCATTTGATAAATGTGTGTATACTGCTTACTGCTACTTATAAATCCTAAATAGGGAGACTTGAATGTTGCTTTAACAAACAGTTAGAAACTCACTAAAACTCCTGTCATAGATTCAATCAAAAAAGACAGACTGAGCAACATTTGTTACCTAAACATCCAACCTGCATACAAAGTGTGCCGCTTCAGGACAGAAACAGTAGAAGAGATGAAAGTGTTGGAATTAAAAAGTGTAGAAGAATCTGAAAGAGAGGGGGAAGTGGGCTTTCTAGCAATGAAAGATTCTGGCCGCTTTCTGAAAGTGCCCCTAATCCACTCCTAACTCCATTACATGTGGGACACTTTCGTTCAGAAGGCGGCGATAAGCCCAACAATAGTGAGGAGAGCCCATTCCAAATAGCATCCCATTGCCAATGCACTTTAACACAATTATTAACAAACACAAAAAAGGGCAGCCACTGCATTTTGGGGGGAAACAATTTCAATTTTAGATATGGCTCCAGACGGAAACTGGGACACTGCAGGCTTTGATGTCTTAATTGTGTGTGTGTGTTTTCTTCTTCTTTTTTTCCTTTTTTTTTTTTAATACCAAAGAAACCAAGGCTTATTGATTGAACAAAACCGACACAGACAGAGAGGGAGAGGAAATGGAGACGATGTGAAAGAGACAACGAATTAAACAACAAGAGAGGGGTAAATAAAGAGTAAATAGGACAGTAAAAGAGACAGGAAGAATGAAGGGACGGAGAAGAAAGCAAGATATAGCGGGAGAGAGTGATAAACACGCCTCAGATATAGAAGAAAGAGTGACAGAGCTGAAGTACTGTGGAATCCCAGTTGAATAGGCCTTGATTAACTGTGGCATGAGGTCAAAGCAGGGCCTCAGTCTGCTGGGGCCTGGCTTAGGAGAAATTGTGTGTGTGAGTGTGCGTGTCCTTCTCTGTGTGTGTGTGTCTGAGTGTCTGAGTGTGCAAGTGCAAGCAACTATAATTTGCACTTCTGAGACATGTGAATACAGTTTGCAAGACATGATACACAGCAGTCTGTCTGGTTAGTTTATAGTGTGTTGAAAGTAAATACACAGAACAACCTCATGATACTAGGGTGGAGGCTGCTGAACATGAAGGTTTTGGTTTCTGAATGTGACGATTCTTTTTAATAATTCAACTGATTTTTTTATTTATTCATTTGTTGCTTATTCATTCAACAGCGTTAAATGAGAAGATCAAAACTTCTCTCTTCTCTTCTCTGTTTCGTAGCTGAGTCCAGTGACACCCTGGAGTCTTGTCATCGCTGTGAGGTTGCCGGGCAACCAATGGACATAATTAGTGAGCATTAGAGGTACTGGAAGGTGTTTTTTAACCTTTGGATGAAGGTATGCTAGCTTTCCCCTGCTGCTTCCAGTCTTTTATGCTAAGCTAAGATAACTGTCTTTTGGCTATATCCTCATAATGGACAAACCTGAAGGTGGTTATTGTTATTCATCCAACGCTCGGCAAGAAAACAAAGACAGTTTTTTCCAAAGAGAAAATCTTCTTTTTTCTTACAGGAAAAAAAACACGTAAGCACTAGGGCTGAACAATTAATCGAAATATCTCACAACATACCATAAATGAAGCACTGTGGTGCCTCAAAGATGCCTCAGCCTACAAGTCTGATTCTACAGATGTAAGGGAACATGCTTGTTTGGTACAAGAACAAAAATCAGATCATGACTTTTCCTATTTTTTTTTCTGTTAAAATGAAATTCAAAACTGACGATTCAAACTGAAACCGTGACTCATCGCAATCGAGACAACTGTCAAAAGAATCAAAAAATGATTTTTTTTTTTTTTCCATATCGTCCTACCCTAGTAAGCATTATTACATGAGGAATGCATAAAAAGACTTCTAGCTGAAGCTACTTTGCAGCCCCCAACCCTGGTTAGCCTTGATTTGACTGGCTGCAATTTCCCTGCCACGTGGAACAAAACTCCTTTATTGCACACAGTATACTTCACCATATTGCACAAGTAAACCAAGGTATGCACAAACAAAAGCAGCTAACTTCAAACTAACAACTTCTGTACAAAATAACCCAGATGCCTTCTTTCAGTAACGAGTGAATGAATGACATGTGATAACATCTCTAAAACATGTATCTTGGAATAGCAGCTGAAAACTTGACTTTGTTTCTCATAGTTGTCATATCAAAATCAATGTTGTAGTCCATGTTCTGTGGAGTAAGTAACCTTGGGGACACAATATTTTCATATACTGTCATTATTTACAATGGTGTACGTGTGTGTGTGTGCACCTACATGTTTTTCAATCTGTCACAGGCCTTACCTGGGGGCTGACGCTGGGGCCGTAGCCCATGCCTGGCGAGTTCATGGAGTGAGGGCCCATGGGTGAGCTGATGACGGAGAAAGGTGAGGCCATGCCGTTCATGGGTGAACTCAGCGTGCTGATGGGAGAGTGAAGAGAGCCAGAGGGCCCCATGGACGTCGGGCTGAGAAGAGACGGGTGCATTCCCCGGTGGGATGTGGGTGAGCCCAGGGGCGAGGAGGTCATCTGGCCTGAAGAGTCTTTTCAGAAGAAGAAGAGAAAAAAAGAAAGGAAGTTAGAACGAACGTATTTTATCTTGAAGATGTCAGTGCAGACAGAGTGGCACATTTTTCACTGGTATCACTGTTATCATGCTGACCAAAATTTTATTGAGATGTTGTCATGAGAAATTATGTGGTTTTTGGTGTTACAGTTGATACAGTTGCACATGGCTAAGAATGAATAAATAAAACAACAGAACAAATGTCTGTGATTTGCAAAAGAGGCTGACAAAACACTATGAGCCAGACTTTAAAAACTTTGTTCTTCATGCAACTTTTATAATACAATTTTAACACTCTAATTTGAGTTTTTCCTGACCGGAATCGTTGGCACCAAGAATTTGCAACATCTGGTGAAGTGTAAAAGCAGTTGTTGAATCTGAGCGCAGTCCAGGAAAATGGACACAATTAACTCTGACGATAGCTCTTATGAAAAAGAGAAAAAAAATCTAACATGAGAGTGAATGGAGGCTTAGTATCTGTACAGAGTGGAGTAGGTCTGTCCCTCAAACTGAAGAGTTGACCTCTTCTCAAGTGCTTCCCTCAGGGATCTATGAGGACAGGATGTATATCTATAATGCATGTGGCTGATGAGTGGGGTAGTGGGCCCAGGAGCAATTGTGTTTTCTAGGAGTGACGTTATACAGCTCAAAAGCAAATCCGTTTTTTGTAGGAAACATAAATGGCTGGGTTTTGGTCAGAGGCAACATATTTCTTGAATGAATAAAGTGACACATGTATGAACAGCAGCGGAGTTGCTTGGAGGTGGTTGGGGTGGAAGGCAGGGTACAAAGCGCACAACTGTCACACCAGAGACCAAGGTTCACTCCCAGAGTCTCAACTGTGGCTTAGGCAACAAAAGCAATTTGGTTAACATTAGGGAAAAGACTGTGTTTTTTGTTAAATGTCAATAAACACGTCTGAAGTCAGTGTGAACTATTTCTGTATGAAACCGGACCGCGATCTTTCCTTAACCTTAACCAAGTGCTGTGAGAGTGTGAACATAAGCATGAAAAGGTTTATGAATGCCGTACTCACTACAAATGGAAAATAAATATTAAATATGCAATTGTCAGGTTTTTGCTGATGCATTTTAGTTATATATAAATACCCTTTCTTGCCAAGGGAATTAAAATATGTTGTATTACAGCTGAGGGAAAAACTTGCAGCGAGACTCAAGTCAGAGAGAGCGATAAGGATAAAGTCATATGTTCTTTCTCCCTTTTACACTCAGTCTCTGCTCTTTACCTTGTATGAGCGGGCCATCTTCCCATCAGCTGTCAACACGGAGAATATGGGACAGACAGGAGTGAGAGCAGAGACAGAGGATACTGTGGTGTGTCACTGACAATTTGGCAACAGGGTTGTATCTGCACTCATAACAACTCCCTCGCTCCTGTCCTGCCTTTCAACGCCGCCCTTCACTCTCTCTTAGCCTTCATTTATGATCATGTCTGTCTTTGCTGCTGTCCGGCTTTCCTTTCTCTGTCCCTCTGCTACTTCCATCTAATCTGTACATCATGGGAAGACGGATCCATCCCCCTCCTTTCTTCCAGAGGATGTTACAAACTAATCAGATTTGATAAACCCTCTGAGACAAACTTGTAAGTTATAACTTATAATTCAACTTTTAAAGAATTTATTGATTCAGTACTAAGTTACAATGACTAGCTGGTTGACAGAAAATTAATCAGCAGCTATTTTAATAAATGAAATAAGTAATTTGCAAAATGTGAAAATTTACTGCTTTTCTTATATTATAGTAAAGTGAATATTTTTGGATTTCAGACACCACAATACATCTAGGATTTTTGACTCTGGGATTAATCAATAAAATAATTGGCAAATTATCAAATAAAGGAAATACAGTATAATTTTTTGACCTCAAACTGGCAGCTGACTGGTGTTGAATTTACAGGAATTTTGCAGCAAAGCAATGAATTACCTTCATTTTCCAAGTAGTTAAAAGACAATACCACATTATTATTTTATCTTTTAACTGTTTCTCCATCCAGTTTCCAGAAATGTCTAAAATACAATACACCAGGCTAGAATAATTTATTCAAAGCCCTGCAGCTGACATAAGACAGCTTAGGTTCACTAGTCTGTTGTCCTGACATACCCTCCCTTTTATACCCTGTCCTATTTTGACACTACAACTTTGCTCTCTCTGCAGTGGGGACATGGACTTGTTATGTAATAAGTGAGAGAGTGCGGCTTGTCCATCACACTCTATCCACGTTTCATAAGTGACCAGGTTCTTCTGTTTCCGCGCAGTGGAATAAAACTGATGGAAGGCTCAATTAGTTGACAGCCAAGAGTAAAGCGTCCAGTTCACAGCACTTTTCCTGGAGTGCTTCATCTCTGTCCCTGCAGACTTTACAGTAACTTTTGTGTGTGTGTGTGTTTCTGTTGTAAAATGTCTTCTTAAATGCAGGACAGAAAAAAAAAAAAAGATGGGGGGAATCTTTGCATCCTTCTCCCGGCATCAGCAATCCTCAGAGCAACAACCTCGCTGCCAGCTGAGCCAAGCCAAACACTTCCTGCACATCCTGCTTGCCTCACGAGCACTTCCTGTAAGCATGCACGCACACATACACACATGGCCCCCCCATCCTTTTGAAAACAAACACACATCCTTCTTAATAAAGGGCTAACAACAGCTCTGCATCTAGCTGTATTAGTTCTGTGTTTAATCCTCTGACTGATACCCCTTGAGCTTATATCCCTCTGATTACATTTTTTTTTCCTAAAATGCGCCCACACACATAATTCCTGAAAAAAATAAAATAAATAAATAAAAGCTCTCCCTGAGCCAGCAATTCCCATAACCCTTCTCCAATTGGGTTTTAATTCAGGCAGATAAAGCGAGCTGTGGTATTAGGGCTGCCAATCTGCCATTGTAGGTCTCAGCAGGGGGGAGCTCAGCTGACAGAGTCCCAGCAAGGCCCCACCTCGAGGGAGATGACAGAGAGAGGCTGGGAGGTAGATCAGCCTGTTTATGTCTCTTTCTCTCCCATTCATTCCTTATGTCTCCCCCTCTTGTACTTTTTTTTTTTTCTATAGAGGGGAGGAACAACCAGAGCAGAACATTAACTGAAAAATCTCCAAAAATCCTCTCTGATGTTCTTTTTCCAGATGTAGCCATGTGCTCATATTGTATGTGAATGGTCTTATTTGGGCAAAGCGCCCCGAACATATACATATCTCACAGCGAAATGTGTGTGTGTGTGTTTGCATGTCTGTGTGTGTATGTTTATTCTTGTTGGAGTTGGGTTGCCAGTGTAGGATTACAGCAGGATGAAAAGGACTCTGTCCTAATCCTCCCCGGAGAGGAGAGGAGAGGAAAGGAGAGGAGGAATGAGGAGAGGAAAGGAGAAACAAGGAGAACAGAGGAGACACCGGGAGAGAGGAGAGGAGACAAATATTTATGAGGACAGGAGAAGATGTGCTAGAGGGGAAGAGGAGAGGAAACAAGGAGAGGAGAGGAACAAGGACTGGAGGACAGGAGTACAAGGGGAGGTATGAGGGTGCATGAGGAGAGGAGAGAAAACTAGAGGAAACAAAGACAGAAGGAAGGGAACTGAAAAGGTGTCTGAGGGGAGGAGAGGAAACAAGAAGAGGAGAGAAAAAGGGAGCGGAGGGGAAACAATGAGATGACAGGAGAGGGAAAGGGAAAGACAAAACAGGGATGACAAGAAAGACAAGTTAGTTAAGAAACGGACAAGCAGGATAATATAAGAAAAAAAGATTTAGAAGGAGAGGAATACGGAGTTCTGTTACACTGACTCCTGTCTTTATTTCTTAATATACCTGACTTCAACCTGTTGAACTGGAAAGTGAAACATGTTTTACAAGCAGTATTGACAAAACATGGCACGTTCTGCAACGGTTTCTACTAGGGCTACCTGCAAAAAGCATAAAATAAACATGCCTGCTAGATTAGATAAAAGTGTTCACGCAAAGCAAATGGGTGAGCCAGGGGAGGATAGGAGAGGAGAGAAGAGGGAAATAAAAAATATCGAAGCATCCAAGAAGTGAGTGGCAGTTGTCCAGGTTTCTTGAATGCTAATATGCAGAAAAGTTTCTACAGGGGTTGAGAAGTGCATCTGAGAAATTGTCGTTTGCAACCTTTGCCTATCGATTGGCCTTTATCACTGGGAACAGGAGAGCATAACTGACAGCTACAAATAACCAAATTAGGGCCCATCTTACTGGCAGACATAGAGAGAGTTCCCCACTTATCACTTCTGTACTGAATACAAGCATCTCCTATTTCTAAACAATGCTTCCCTCCCTTTTTTTTTTTTTTTTGCTCTTTTGTTCTGCCGTTGGGTGTGATTACACAGAGGAAATTTGCCAGTTCGTGCTACGGGCTTGGGAGTATACCGTAGAATGTGATAAATGGATGATTGAGATAACAATGGATGACGAGATGAAAGGAGACGGCCCTCAACAGAAAGACGACAGCGTGCGGCGTTCGTTCAAACGTTTGAAACAACCTATGTTTACGATTTTCTGCCATGTGATCTGTGGTGTTTTGATTAATGACCGTCCTTTCCAGAAAGACGACACCATCCATCAGTCGTTCAGCAGCGAAGGTTGACATAGCACAAACTGTTGGTTGCAGGTTCGGTCTTGGCAGCACGATTTGTAGGGAACAAGTTGAAGATGAAGAAAGATATACGCTCAAAGGCACTCACGGTTGTATGCCTCCACCAACCAGCAAAGTTGCAGGAAATATGGTCACCCTCCTGTTACAGGGTTGAATAATGGCCAGAAGTGTTTTTGCAGAATATTATGATGTCACAGTGAAGTTGAACTTTGACCATTTGGATATAAAAGGTCACGACTACATCATCTTATCCTTATGGACATTTGTGTTGAATTGTGGGATGGCCAAACACATGTTTTGTGAGGTCACAGTGACCCTGGACCACCAAATTCTAATCAGTTCAGCCTTGAGGCCAAGTGAATATTTGCACCAAATTTGAAGAAATTCCCTTAAGGCGTTACTGAGACATCGCGACGGGTGGACAGACAACCTGAAAACATATTACCTCCAGCCCTGTCGGTCGTCGGTGCGATACAGAGCACCTGACTTAGATACCAGAGGCTGCAGATCATGTGCAGTCGTCCATCTGACTGTCAACATACAGTAGTTCTGTTACACATGAAGGTGAAGCTTTGGTTGCATAAACTTAACTACACCTTAATGATAGATGTGGCAGATCAGAAAACGCTCATGTGACTCATTTTTGTAAAAGTCAAATGAGTTGTTTCGGGAGGCAGTGACAGTGTATTTTGTCATATAGGTACAAAGGCCTAGCAGAGAGGAAGGAGAGCATGCTGTGTGGTCTATATAGTCCCACTGAGTCACTGATACCTTATTTGTTAATGGGGGGAGAACATTTCCTGAAGGAACACAGAGCTTGTGGTTAAAGGTGACAGACTGAGGGCTGAGAAGCACAAGTAACACAAACCTACACAACCTTCCATCTCCCTTTAATTCTTTTTGTCTGCCTTTCACAAGGTCTGTGGACTGTGTGAGTCAGGTGAGACTCAAGGCTTGACTGATAAAATGGGACAAGTGCTCTGCAGAGAGGGTTCTTCCCAACCACTGGTTCCCAATTTGGTGAAGTCTGATATACACATACATATACATATTTCTGCTCCTCATGATGCTGTAGGTAGCTTATTCATTGACTATCTAAGGCCTCCCTCACGTCTGTTGTTACCGTGGGCTCAGAACAATAATCAGTGGTGCGGCCAGTCCTCTGTGAAATGCATTCACAATCAGAAGCATGTGCCTAGGCACAAGCAGACAGATGCTGGTTTTTTACTCTGCGGCTAACTCTCCTGCTCTATTATTCATCTACTAGTGCCACAGTGGAGATTTAGTGGATCACGAGGGCGTGGGATGCAGCAAAAACAGCAAGGGAGAGATCATAAATCTCAGTAAATCACATTGCGTCCAGTTGCCATTTTGCCTTTAAATCTCGTTACTCATGACAGTCAATGGGCAACACTCATAATGCTTTAGGTAGCGTCTTCTCACATAATGATGCAGACAGCAATGCCAGCTTTAGGTTAATACTGCCATAGCTTCTGTCCAATCCCATATTCTCCTGAGACTTTGTTAGATCATTCACGCACGCACGCACGCACAAAATGCGAGACTGGCTCCATACAGATCCTTACACAAACAATGGGTTTTCTATACCACCCTGCTGGCAATGGGTCAGCTGAGGGATGATGGCATTGGCGAGACAGCAGCCAGGAAAAAAACGATCATTTCATGGATTGACTTTGGCGTAAATGAAGCAGTCATGAGTCACTGGCACCTACTCCGCGGCACATTAGCGAAATGCGGTTCCTCTGACAGAGAAGACTGGATTAATCTGCGGCCTGACAACAATAACGCAGACCCCCACCCACCACCACCCCTCCCTCCCTCCTGCCCCTCCTTTTTGTTGATTTGAGGCAAAAAGTTGATTTTTTAAAATATTTTTTTATTATTATTATAATTCACACAGACGTTTTAGGAGAGGCAGGTGAGTCAGTTTTTGAAGTGCACAGAGCACCACAGCACAGTGTGGATGAAACGCTAGTCATTAGCATTTCTCCGGATGTGTTCAGAGGAAAAGATTCAACAAAAAACCCATGAGATTTAGTTGGTTGCGTAAAAACCCAGAGCCCAAAAATAACACAAGAGTTGGTCTAACAGCTTCATTTTTAGAGTTTTTACCGCTGATGTCTATATCACCATGACGACAGCAGGCTGATGTTTTACTCAGTCTTCCATGAAGCTGTGTGTGTGTGTGTGTGTGTGTGTGTGTGCGCGCGTGTGTGCGTTGCTATGTGTGTTTCAACAAATCCATCATTATTCATCAGCTTATTGTCATCATCACTTTCAATCTGTGATTAAAATCAAATGCTAAAGTCAACATGTTTGAAGTGTGGCACGTGCGTGCGTGTATGTGTGTGTGCATATACTATGTGTGTGCGTGTGTGTTCATTAATCAGGGAATGTGTCTCTGTCTTCCACAAAACAAACAGGTCCAAAGAGTAAATATCCGCATCTAATGTGTTTACTCTGCGGATAGGGGAGAGGTAGTGGGAGGGTGTGTCTGGTGTAGTGTGTGTGTGTTTGTGTGTGTGTGTGTGTGTGTGTGTGTGTGTGTGTGTGTGTGTGTGTGTGTGTGTGTGTGTGTGTGTGTGTTAAGGGTGGGTGGGAGTTGGTGTAGGGGCTGGGCCATAAATGGCCGATGACATTTTGATATGCACGTAAAACATTTGCACTGCAATTTTTAATATAATCAAAAATGTTAGTTTATTTTTCATCAGTATAGTAATTGCTCAGTTTATAAAATGCCCTTTGCAATTTCCCAGAATCCAGAAATGTCTTTATATTGCTTGTTTTGCAAGATATTTCATTTGCAATGACAGAGACGAAAACAAACAAAAGTGACTTACATTTTAAAGGCTGAACCAGTGAAGCTTTGGTAATTTTGCTTGATAAATTAATGAAATCTATTATTGGAATTAATGGCAATTAGTTTTCTTTCTGGATGTTTGTTACTGGCTCATCTTAAAACAGCTAGCTGTCCATCAACACATTTCTACCAATGGGTCCCAGCTGATCCCCTCCCGCTTATTTTTGTTTCTCTTGTGTAACTTCTGAAGACAATCATTCAGATCAAACTAATGTCTTACTTTCCCTTGTTGTGAAGCACTTCTACATCAACTGACAACAGCCCTCTGCAGTGTCTTAGCTTTCTGAGTCATCGTGGGTTGAATCAATGGACACTTTTGCATTCAGTCGTGACTTAATGATGGTTCCTTTTTTTTTCACATCTTATTTTGTCAGAACAATGATGGAAAGTTCACATCTTAAAATGAATACATAAGCCTGTGACTGATCAGAAAAGATCCAACGAGACATGAGCATCTGCAGATAGTAGCATCTGATCAACACCTCTAAGACATGCAACTGAGTAAAGGTCATCACAGCCTTATTCAATGCACAAGGGAAGCCTGTTTTGTTCTTAGTCGTTTGTTCTCTGTGGCGTACTCGCACAACTGAATATACAGCGCAGGAGAAAATAATACTCTTGTGTTTACAAGGTTTTTCCCCCTCACTCTCATTACTTCTAATCCCACATCGTCATTACGCTGAGCGAAGCGAACGAGACGGAAGGTGCAAAAAGCCACATAGTGATGAGGGTGCCTGCTTTAACAGGAACTCCTTTCATGATAAGATATGATCAGACAGAGTAGCTGCACTGACACAGTAGCTGGAGCTTGGTGACAGCTCTAATCAAAAGTATCCGTGCCTTTTTTTTTTTTTTTTACTGTCTGTTATGGCCCCTATCTGTTGGCATCCATGATTCAACTTGTCGAATAAAAGACAGAAAAAAAAGGTCTAAATGTGTGATAAGTGGCAGAAAAGACCCAAAACAGGCCACCCGTAATTTCACAGTAGGTGGGCCGCTAACAACCATCATTTGATACACTGTGTTGATATAACCCGATTCTTTTTTGCCTGCTGAAACAACTGCCCTCATTAAAGACTTAATTCTTTCCCTCCCACCTCCCCTTTTACTCTCTTCTGTCTCTCACATGCTCCCTTTATTTTCCTCCCAATTCAAATCACTTCCCTGATAGCATGTGGATGAGAGTGCCAGCTCCTGAGGCACATCGGTGCCCTCAGTGACTCTTAAGTGTCTGAAGAGGCCGTGGAGCTGCGGCTGGCTGTGGCTAGGTGCCAGCTAAGCCACAGATTACTGGCGCTATTGCTAACTGTGCCCCGACAGCCAACACTCTGATCTGCTGATATGGCCTAATTGTTCTCTTTAGCTCAGCGGTGATATACCATCTCTCCCTGGGAGCTCAGAGCCAGAGCACCAGCTGGCTTTTGAGCAGAGCTGCGCAAAGACAAGGCTGAAAAGATGTTGCCGAAAGTAGCAGCCTGGAAATACTTCAGTGTAAAGTATCTGACATACTGCTTGTCATGTTCAAGCTTAACTCATAGACAAGTCTAATCTAAAAGATTTTGGAGAGAAGCCACAAGCTATGATGGTGAGCAACATACTGAGCATATAGATAGACAGTAAGAAATTTGATTATATTGCGAGAGTAGTTTAGAAGTTGCGGTTAATGTTCTTATACTTCAGTTTTTCCTGCCATGAAATATTGGTGTCTGACAAAAACATATGAAACTCTTACAGCCACCCATAAGCACATATAGATTTTAGGTGAAGTGTTAAAATGAAGGATACGGATATAATGTCAAGAACTCTTTTCAGCAAGGATGATGGTGCTATATCCAATTGCTGAGGAAGTCTTGAATGTGAGAGGATTACTTTGGTTTGTTCTTATAGGCAAGGCAAGGGAAATGTATTTGTATAGCACATTATCATACACAGAGGTCATTCAATGTGCTCAACAAGAATAAAAGAAGCATAAAAAACGGAAGTAAAAAGCATAATAAGAAAACAGTATATATTATAGCTTATCATTATAGAATGAATGGATGATCCTGAATTGTAGTTTTGCAGCAGCTGTTGCAAAACTTTGCTCTAAGCACCAACAACAACGCTATTATCTGGCTGTAAATAGTTGAACCAAACAAAGTTCCAGTAACTGGCTCCATCCGTTGGAGTCATCTGATGAAATATGATTTTTTTTCAATGTAAATGGAGTACATCCTTTGTATAGAGAGTTCTTCTTAACCACTAAAAAGGATTCAGATGGCATAAGTGGATTTGATACTGGATTCAGATACCCTAAATGCTCCTCAGAGCGGAGTGGGGTTGTCCACTAAAGGTTTCACCTATTATGGTTTATTTGCACAACAAACCTGCGCCTGTTGCTCGCTGAAAAGAACAAACACATCTATTGCTACATCTGAAATTGTCAAGAGAGCAACAAGTGGAGAGTAACACGCAAGACACACACACACACACACACACACACACAAAAAACTGATATACAAATGAATAATAGCCAGCATGGTGAATGCATCACACTGACTGTCCTCTGGTTGGAAGCTTATGCCATGAGCAACAACTGACAATAGCAGTTGATCAAAGGCATAGCATGGAGCGATAATTACCAGCGCAGCCTGCAGAGCAGCCGTCAGGAGGAGAAGATTACATTTGCAACTGATGCTCCCGGGTTCTGTTTGAGGATTCATTGCCTTTTCAGTTACATGACAGCTTGGCAAGAAGCAAGGGAACAATAAGGTAATAAACTCCAAGATGTTAAAGAACAACATGTTTTTTTGAATAACCTTAACCAGACGAAGTAGAGAGTTCAGGGTGATTTTTGAGGCCTGCAGACTGATGATTATGTGATAGCTTCATTTTTGCTGGTAGTATTATGCATGTGGAACACCTGCCATTAAAGTAACTGGGTTGGCTTCTTTTCTGCATTATAGATTTGAAGAAAAAAAAAAAAAAAATTAAAAATCAGATATTTGTACTTTTAAGCCCCTCTGTGCTGTAATATCTGAGACTCTTGTATGAATCCAAGAACTGGGGAAATGCAAGGCAGCCAGGAAGCTATGATTCATCAAGCTTCCTCTTTTGTTGCGCCCAGAGATTAAAATCACAACACAGACCCTTATCTGGCTCGCTCACTGCCAAAAGCACACTTGAAGGCACATGGCCGAGCATATATTTACACACACACACACACACACACACACACACACGCACACACACACACACACACACACACACACACACACACACACAAGCTCAAACGCAGAGCGATAATAACATAACTGCAAAACAGGAGATTCAGCATAATTTAACAACAGCAGCTGCAAAGAATCTGATAACTGCTTTTGATTACTTTCACATTTTTTTGTCGGATGTGTTTTCATAACTTTGACGAAATTAAACCAGGCATGGCGATGCATTACTGATCTCGAGCTATAGTGTCGAGTTTCAATATTGCCCTTGTGTGTTGAAATGAAAGAGACAGAAAAAATGCCTTTTAGAAAGGTAGGGGAATAAAAAATTCAAAAACATAAAGGCATGCTTTGGAAAACGTCATGTTAAGTCCACATAAATGGCCTAATGCAAGACATTTTTGCAGATGTGAGCAAGAACAGCTTCACAGACAAACTGGTCAGTCTTTCCAAAGTCTTTCTCTGCCACATGCAATGACTTAGGCAACTGCTGAAACCAAACACGCTAGTTCATGGGTTGGACAATAAATCAAATTTACCAAATTACTGACATTATGGATGTCTTACTAATCTACATGTATCATACTGCAAATTTCAATCAGCTGTCTGAATATAACAACCAGGTAAGGAAACATACATCTGTTAAAATTATAAATAACAGTGTAAATGTGACAATTTATTGAAGTGTAGCTTTCACTGTAGGTCATATTGTCCAGGCCCAGGTTCTAATTCTACAACCTGTAAGAGCAGAGCAATATACATGTAAATGAGGAAGAGGAAGAAAAAAAAAAAAAAAAGTCACCCATGGGGAGGAGTGGATAATCATTGAGTCTACAAGGTGTGTCCGCTCGCTTTCTTTGTGTCTCGTTCTGACTCACCAGCAATAAAGCCATCTGTCTGTGGAGATTAATTATGCCAATTACTAAGGAGGAATAACAAACTGTTCCTTCCCTCTGCTGACATCAGGAAGAGGAATTTGCCACTTGAGGACTTATTCAGAGGCAGCGGATGATTGACAGCTTCCATTTGTACTGAGGAAGCGCTGAAACACATCAAAAGTCGAGCGCTGTTAGTTGAATGTGTGTGTGTGTGTGTGTGTGTGTGTGTGTGTGTGTGTGTGTGTGTGTGATCCTGGACAACACTTGTGTTGGGCCCAAGGCAGATGCTGGTGAACAACACGGCGCCCCCATGTCCGACACCCCTTGATTAGGAGAGGCAGGATCGCAGCACATAAAAACACTAACTGTTCTCTTACACAAAGATGGACATGTTTAGATGTGATAACAGATCATTTTCAATTTGAGTCAGCGAAGGCAAAAGGAGCCGGTTCACATTTTGGGCCACAGAAGTAATATCAGAGCCTTTTTTCAGGGGAAAGCTTGAATTTATTGACTATATTACAAGCCTTTGAGACATTTCCCCCCCTTTCTTTCTTTCATTTTTTCCCCTCTGATTATTATTCTTTTGTTCTAGGCTGTGAGGTGCTGGTCTGTTTGTAATGAAATCCAAATGGAGTATGGTCTGGCTCCTGGCCTTGAGCTGGAATTGCACCCCCCACCACCCCTTTCTCTTTCTCTCTCTCTCTCCTGGGAAAAAGCCAGAGATAAAGGGAAATAGGAGGATGGGCAGAGACAGACTGATCGATAGATGAACATGTAGAAAGAGAGATAGAGGGATGTATAGACTGATAAGAGAAATTCGAACGGGGAGCAGGAGGAAAAGAAAGCACGAGAAAGTCTCTCAGAGAAAGCTGGAGATCGTGGGGGCCAGTCAGAGGGAATAAGGAGGGAGGTGGTGGTGGGGTGTTTCGGCTGTGATGGGAAACTATGTGTGTACGTGCTGCAGGAAGAGGCCTCGCGAGCCGGGGGGAACACACGCGCCTCAATACAAGGAATGGGGTGGGGGGGTGTCCTGAAGACAGTGTGTGTGTTCTGTTTGTGATTGTCACTGGAGGAGTGTACTTTGGATCGGTGCGTCGACTCACAGCAAACAAATAACACAAAATCCTGCAGGGTGGAGCGACGCAGTATCCAAGATAAATAAACAAAATGAAAATATAGTTGCATTGACTGATGAGATCCGACCTTAACGGCCACCCGGCCCCCTCATCCGCCCCCCTCTCTCTTGCCCGATTGCACACAGACAGTCTGTCCAGTACACACAAAATCAATTAACTTTTGGCCCACTATCAACAAAATAAGTCACATGGACAACTCAAACAGCTTAAGTCAACAGCGTAACCGTACTCCACTGAATGCTCTGGCTCAAATGCATATTTCATGGCGAGTTTTCAAATCAGCTCCTTACTAAACACTCAAAAAGTGTGTTATTGAGTCCTAAAAAATCATTTTTTCTTCCAACAAGTGAAAGAATTGTCTAACCAATGGTACAAAACCTAAAGACATTCAATGTACAAAGATGCAAAACAGAAAAAAGCAGCTAATCCTCATGATTGAGAGGGAGGAAACAAAAATTGCTTGAAAAATGTCTTGAATGATCACTTTATCATCATCTTCTCTATCAGCTTGTTTCAAGAATTATCTGGAAGCGAATGACAGTATCTTGAAACAAGACAGAACAAGAGAGATTGTTGCACTACAGTAAAGAAAAATCACACTTTTTCCACTGCATATTTTTGTTACCTGCATCTGCTGGAGAAGAATCATCACGACTGTTTTAAACTGTCTGAGCATGCAGAGATGATTTCCAGGAAGGCGTCAGATCAAACAAGGACATGGCTCTCTGGTGAATTACCACTGTGGGTCATTCCTTCAGGGGGTTGGAGGCATATTTTGGGGGGAAAAAAACCCCCCAAAGGTAATCAAGTGAAGTGTCGTGAGCATCAGCAGGCCCTTAAGTGGAGCTGGCATCCATGTGGATGAGAGCCTATAGATGTACTTCTCTTTATCTCTCCCTGGTTTTCTTGCTCTCACGTTTAATTTTCCCTACCCCCCCTCCGCCCCGTCCTTGTTTCCTTCAATTTCTTTCCACATCTTTCCTTCTGCTTTCTCTGCTCATCAGAGGGCCTCCCCAGAGGTGGAGGATAATCCCACTTCGGAGCAGCGAGTCTTTCATGTCCTGGGAAGACACACTGGTGAGAGTGCTGCCAGCTCTCTTTCCTCTCTACAGATACCTGCCTCAGCTTCGCGGCCCTGCTCTATCTCTCTCTCTCTGTCTCTCCTTGTGTTTTCACCCATGTTTATGTTTCTCTTTCATTATGGAGACCCATTGGTTCTGCTGGGGACGTGACTAACACCACTAGCTTGTGTTTAGACAGCACAAACACAGCACAAACACCAGGGAGTCGATCCATCTCCAGGTGTTGGGAGTTCAACAGCAGCACTAACTGCTGGTCCGCTCTTTTGTATGCTCTGGATTCTTCTGAAGAGCCCCACAAGGAAGGTTACTTCAGTGGAGTGTACTGCACATCCCCAAGGCAAAACACAAAAAAAAAGTTTGGACTGAAGTGCTTGTACAAGACATTTTTATTTTTTTAAAACAAGTTTATGTAATGAAACCTTAACAGCTTGTCCATGCAGCTCTAAGATCCGACCTCTTACCTCCAATTACCTTTAAATGAATTGTGGACTTGACCCACAGCCTGACTTCTAACCTTAAATAAGATTCTTTCTTTTAACTTACTCAGTTAAAAGTAGCCTTAACTAGGTTCAACACAGACCTTCTTTAAGACCGCAACAGAAGTCACTTTCAAATGAGCTGTTGAGTAGGGTTTTACCATTCCTCATCCAAACTCTCAATATGTCAGCAGGTGTTTAAAAGCAAAACACATTTTTTTTGAGAGAGACAGGAAAGTCAGGGAGAGAGAGAAAGGAGGACATGCGGCAAAGGACCATGGGTTGGACTCAAAGCCGTGGCCGCTGCTTTTAGGACTAAGCCTATGTGGTACACCCTCTACCAGGGGAGCCACCGAGGCGCCCCATCTTCACAATTTTTGTGGGCTGGCTAAATAAATTAAGTTTATAAGTCTTCTTTTCAAGTGTGTAATATCAACATTTAGTACTGCTATCTGGCAAAAAGATCATACGATAACCTTTTTGGGTAAAATCACAATCCATGATTTTAGTCACGGTGTGCATTCTGTTCCTGCTCTGATTTTATTGTGAAAGTCATGACTGTAAGTTGTGATTTGGATCTTTCCGCCACTTTGATGCTTCTTTCAGATGTTTGTCTGTTCACCGCTGTCTTCTGTTTACAAATTGAGTCATAGAGGGGCTGGTTAGCGGCGATTGATCAATCTATAATTAAATATCTCTCTATATATATATATATACACATCACCTTTTAATGATGATTTTTGTAAAGTTCATCTGAAAAGTAGATCATCTGCCAAAGTAACATCGTCCACGATAGAAGATCGTCAGATCGCCCAATGCTAACTGTAACTATCAATTAACAGAAAGTGAAATCACATAAACAAACACGTCATCAAAACACATACCACTTTCATAGATGCCACTAGTCTTATGTTTAGGCAAAATCAATTGAAATACAAAAGCAGACATCATATAAACTCAGTAACTCCTATAATGGATGTGAGAAAACAGTATCAAATGACCACATCTGCTACGTGATATAAGGCATCCTATTAATGTGGATGAAAAAGTTAAGCATATGTGATCATGTCGGCAATTCTCAGCTGTACATACAAACACAGGCAAAGCTTTCACACTTTTAAAAGGCAACAAATTGAGTCATTCTTCCAGAGTCTCACCACTAAACAATGATCCCTCAGTCCTATCAAAAGGTTGCCATACTGCTTTTTTCCGATGATGCAATGACGCAACGCACATTTACTGTGACATTTGTGCTGGGAAAGTCATTTTCTGGAAGGCCCGTTCCCTAGCGATAAAATCCATATTTCTTCTTGCCTGTTCCTCTCATGGCCTGGATGCCCATGAATTACGTGTTGGGATTGGCTTCACGACAGAGGCCAAATAAAGTGGGTGTTATGATTGGCGTGGACAGCCACGCTTGAGAGAAACAGGTGTTGTTCATTGGCTCACACTGATGTGCCCATAGCTGCGGAGTCGTGCGATTGGTGGAGGGAAGACACCACCGCTCTGGGAGGAAGCTTGCTGATGCCGGGCATGTTTGTGGGCACGGGTTGGCGAATGCGGAGGGAGGGGAATGGAGGGGAGGGCAGGGGGGTGGTGTGTGTGTGTGTGTGTGTGTGTGTGTGTGTGGGGGGGGGGGGGACGCCGCGGAGAACAGACCACCTGGATCACGGGCCTCAAAGGCCAGCCTGACAGAGTCAATCTGAACAACAGTGAACAGAAGACAGCCAGTCTGCTGACTTCCCCTCTCTTGCATTTTCACTGGCAGCTTTCCAACAAACACACGCTGTCCAGCAAGACTTTCAAAAGGAGCTTCAGCTCGGGTTTTTCCACCAACCTAAGGGGGATTTCTTTTTTTTTGTTTTTTTTGTTTGGCTCTACCAAGTGAAAGGAGAAAGTAGATTAAAAGGTTCAAAAACACCAAGAATTGTCAAGAATCATTATTATTGAGTACAGGTCTAAAAGGACAGTGATGTAATCAAGGGGTAAGAATTACGATGCACTCAAGAAACATACGCCGCTCTTGAAGAAAACAGGGGTGCAATCTTTAAGTGAATATGAGAGCAGAGCATGAAGTACTATTGAAGTCTTCATCAGGGATCAAAGCAGGAGAAAATACAGCAGTTTGACCTCTTTATGCATTCTTCAATCAGAGTTGTGTCTTGATTGGATAATGGACAAAAGATGGATGATGATGAGTGTCATTCAAAAAGTCTGGAGGGGTTTCAGAAGAAGCTTCTGTTTGCATCTGCACCAAATTAAGAGGGATGTTTTTTGCTTCACCCAGTGTAAAGAGGAAGTAGATTAAATGGCTTGAAAACACCAAGAATCTTTGTTACAATTAACTATTAGTGTGTTCGGTTCTGACTCTAATAAATCATTGCTTGGAGATACGAGAATTAAAACCATAAAAATCTCACTGAATCATTTTAATTGTTAATTAAGTCCTAAATTGTCCATTTAAAAAAGTATAAAGAATCTCAGGCTGTTTCCAATAGAAATCAACAATTTTCTAGAAATTCATTTATGTCTTAAATAGAAAATAAGGCAGATGACACAATAAGGAGCTTTTTGTACTGTTGATAAAAACAACTTGTAGTAGTTTGTTTTTAAAAGCGCATAAAGAAGCATGACAGTGTGAAAAAGTTCAGTGTATTCATGCTGTTTCAGGTCGACATGGGCTGTCACACATTAATCCCTAGCTTCTGTTATTCTCCAGCCTCCCAACTGCCTTTACACTATGGAGCAAGGCTGACCTGGGCTGACCCAGACACTCGGCCTCTGTCAAGTCTAGGCAAGAGCTTGAGACATGGTGCAACAGGAGATACTTCTTCAATCAAGTCTAACTTTTCTTCCTTTCTCTTCTAATCTTCACCCATTTTTTCTTGATATTCCTGACTTTCTGTGCGTTGACAAGTTATTTTTCCTGCCCTCATGACCCTGCATCCTCGTCTATGAGGTCATTCAGCCATGACTAACAGTGGTCCTTAGGGTAAAGAGGGTGTGGGATTCCTCTTCTTTTCCTTGCTGCCTCCAAGGGTAGTGCATAGGGTGGGAGGGAGGGAGGGGGGGGGGGGGGGGGGGGGGGGGGGGGGGGCAAGGGAAAACATCCAAACATCAACAGAGGAGAAAGGCTCAGCCAAGTTAGCAAACTAATGGGAGAGGCCACTGACAGATAACGTGCACACAAAGACACAGCTCCTCATTACCACACACATGCTGAAGTGTTTTATTTGGACTCAAATCCATGCGATAGGCTGAGGCTCAGATGCCTGGCTGCCTATCTCTCTTCAGTCGAGAGAAACTCTGTCCTCTTGCCATGGGAGTGTCAGCACAGGACGGTGAGGAGGACAGGACTCCCGCGGTCATACGGTGCCTCTTGAGATAAGTCATGAATCTTTCACAAACACACACACTGATATCCCACCCACAGAGACATGATTAACATGCCAATTAGACCAGGAAGCAGCAGGCCTCAAGGCCTTGTTTTTTTCTTTTTTTTTTTTTTAGCCATAAATAGAATTGAAACACACATGCAAACACACCGTATAGATACGACGCCATGCATGAAAGCACATTGCGCACAGGCATGAATGCATAAACATATAGATACCGTGAAATGATCAACCGATTCTTCATTCTGATACCCACTTCCATCCACCCACATATAATATACAGATTTAGACTTAAATAGACATGATTTGCCTCTCATTTGCTTCCTATAACCAAGTATCTGGAACACATAGCCACGGAGGATGCAGCGCAATAGAGCTGAAACAATTAGTTGATTCACAAAAACGTTATCAGCAACTATAAAAATAATCAATTTAGTTTTTTCATGAATCGAGACTTAATAATTATAATGTCAGATAATATATTTCAAGCTGCCAGATGCAAGGGTGACGTCTTCAAAATAAGTGTTTTGTCTGAAGAAAATTACAAAAGAGAAAACAGCTAAATTTCATTTTTGAGAAAGACTGTTATTATTGATCTATTATAAAAATCAAGAAGTGATTATCAACTAACCATTTCAACACTATTGTTACACTTTAGCTGGGTTTTTAACTATTTTTCAGACACAAAACAATACAACATGTTACATATTAATCAATTACTATTTAATTACTATTTTTAATGTTATCATAGTTATGTGTCGACTGTGGAACATGGTACAGAGTGACATGCAGCAGCATCATGTGAGGGACAGATACTCGGATGAAAGCGGCGCTGCGTGGCTCGGCCTGACGCTGACTGATAGCTGGCTGTGGATCCTGAGGGGCATCGGGAGTTTAATCACCCATAACCGCAATTACAGACATACACGTCAGACTCATAAAGCACTGAAACAAGATGAGCGCCTCCCTCCTCTCCTCCCCCTGGCGCACATCAGCCAAATTCTACTAACACTCAAGGAGGAGCGAGGGAGCTGAAGGCATAAGCTCAGAGAGAGAGACAGAGAGAGAGATCCTTACCTAGTGCATTGCATTACAGGGAAAACTGCGGCACATTAATTAGTGCTTTTAATACACTTATGAGCCATAAAACAAGTTGTTATGCACTCACTGCGTAGTAACATTGCCTTGTTGTCAAAGAGAAGAGGTGTGTCCTGCTTCTATTGAAGATATTTGAAGATCTATAAGAGCTTTCAAATAGAGGATTCAAAGGACTGAACTGCTGCATCAGTGATTGCACAAAAAAAACATTAACATATCAAATACGCAACGCCACATACACACACTTGTGTGCATGTGGATGTGCATACAAGCACACACTCTTAATGATCACATAAAAGCTCATAGTACACCGTAAGACAGGCCTTAGGATGGATTAAGATGCGAGCCTTTATCAGTGGGTTCCCACAATCCCCAGTAGAATATCTCAGCTTTCTCTTTTTTTTTTCTTCTTTCCATTTCCCCCATACCTCAGGGAGAGTGCTGGGAGAAAAAAAGAGAAGAGGAAGATGGAGGATGGTAGAAAAGGAGAAATACTTGAACAAGTATGCTAATGGACAGGCCATGGACAGGAGGTCAGCTCCTTTCACAACCATGCTACTTGAAAGTAAATCAACCAACAATATTCAAAGCCATCATTGTGGTTATAATAAGTCAAAAGTACAAAAGTGCATAATGAAGGGAAAGATTAGCTCTAACAGGTGAATGGAACAGGCTGCCAGCGGGCACCGGTTCGAATGTAAGGATGTGAATCAAAAACCAGTTTCAGTTGAGAACCAAACTGTCTAAACCATCAGAATAGTGCAAGAAGAGGGAGTCATGGTGGAGAGGAAGAAACAGTGCAAAGTGTGGCTTCATTCCATGAAGACAGATGACAACAGTCCAAGTTGTAAATGTCTGGAGAATGGTTATTTCAAGTGAGGGTGGGAACACCAGCAAAATGCTAGATTTTTTTTTCTTTGACTAAGAAAACCTAAATCAACATTTCCCATATAGGCTCTACTTGAGCACCTCATCCAGGTAGATAATACCACTCAGTGCAACTAATTTCTCGCCACACACCTGTCTGAGCTGCTGCAGTAACTTAGTGGGGACTAAAAGCTTCTTTACTTTTTTCGGCGCAGAAAGCAGATCAGGAATTGTTGAGGGAATCGATAAGAATCGGGCTGATAAGCAGAATCCATAACGGTATTGGTATTATTAATAACATCTTATCAATTCCCATGCTTAGTCTATCATCTTCAGAGGGTTGACAGGATAGCCGAAATGAAGCAGATTAACCATTAACACTTTTTTCCATACAGGCCCTGCAGTGAAAGCAGCATTTTAGCAGCAGCTGCAGTTTTCCATCAGTACTGCCATGGTACTGCGGGGCGCTCATGAATGCATGGCAGCTCCCATGGTCCAATACACAATTATGTATGTGTTTAAGTGTGGAGAAAATAGAGTTGAAGCAAAAAACATACTTAATTTAACTACCAACTACAACTAACAATCAATTACTTGTTTGGACTATAGTAAAGTGTAAGAGTCCACATCCAGAGCTCAATAATTCAAAAACATAAAGGCAACAAAGGAGCTTTAAACATTCAGAGTATCAGACTAGATGAACAAAGCACAACACAGCAGAAAGCATGATCCAGAACATGCTTGTCCAGTCTGCCACCAACAGAGGGCCAATTGACACCTTTACTCTCTGATGCTGAAGCGCAGATGAGCTTCAGAGACAAACTTTGAACTCCAGAGTTGACCGAGGGAAGCGGCGGGTCACAAGATCACCAAAGCAGTTAATGGATGAAACAGTGGCTGCACACTGCCGTCTCTCCCTCCCACACATGTCCCCCCCCTCAATAAATAACCCCCACTCCCGTCAGGGGCGATGAAACTATATGGACAAGAACATTGGAGGAAAACATCCCTTTTCCCTCATCGTCTCCCACACACTCCCTCCCTCCCTCCCTCACACACACACACACACACACACACACACACACACACACACACACACACACACACACACACACACACACACACACACACACACACACACACACACACACACACACACACACACACACACACACACACACACACAGGCCTGAGTGTTTTTCTCTGCTAGCGACAGTGAAACCTTCCCTCATGATCGGCTGCGATTGACTCGTCAGCTGCACAATGATGTGAAATAAAGAGGGTGAGCTGCCCCGTGTGTGAAAGGTCAGCGGCCTTTTTGGGCTCAGGCGAGCATACACAGTGTAAACAAGACAGGCAGGAGGATCAATCACATAGAGCGTATTTATTGGCTTAGTTGGCCGAGAAGTAAATCTGCTTTTACGTGATTCAGAACTAATCGCATGGAGAAAAAGAGGGAGAGAGACAGAGGAGGGAGAAGAAAACAAAGATAGGGAGAGGGAGGATGGGGAGGCCAATTGAGAAATAAAGTCTTTTTCTATCCGACTGTTTTTAAAAAGCCAAAATATTATTTAAAAAAATGCCATCTTAGGTAGGCAGCAGCCATCAGAACAACTGGTGCTATATTCCTGTCACATCCCTTTGAATATATTCACATACAGATCGTTGATGGAAACACACTGGTTCATATTTTATTTTGCTGAAATTTCAGAAATGCACTTCTAGCTGAGGCAACATTTTCATGAAAATATAAGTAGAGACAGAGAGCAAGGCAAGTGGTCTGGTTGATCCTCTGATACATCATTAGCTGCAGTCCGGCCTCTCAGTTACACTGAGAAATTGCTCTGCAATTCGCAGTTTAATGAGGGAACCCGGGAAAGGAATATCAAACACTCGTACATTACGCAGAAACCATAGAAATGACACTCAGAGACATGAAACATTATGGTATGCTCCATGAAAGAAGATAAATACAACACTTGTCTTTGAGCATTTTGTGGAAATTTGTTTCTTGTCATGTATGACTGGAGGTTTGTAAATTCATGACTGAGTGTGATTCTAATTTCCCCTCATTTCTGAAGCATGCCGCCCCTTCAGCTTCCCAGCAGCACACAAACAGGAAGGCAGGGCCCTTTTGTCTTCCTGGTTTGTTGCGCTAAGGGACCTGTAATATAGAACATGGAAGTAAACACGCACAGGAACTACAAACTTGCACTGTCCTATCCTGTACACAGGTACAAATTTAATTCTGGATTCCATAACAAACCTATGTCTATCAAGTGTGAATGATGTTAAACTAAATCCAGGTGCAACTGAAACTCCACTATCCTCAAGATCCTAAACTGTACGTGAATGTAAATCATGAAATCAAAACACTGAAACACTTTTAGTAAGACACACACAACAAACCCTGGATAACAAATTGGCATTCATATTAATCAGTGAGAGTCGACAGAAGTCACCCACACGTTTCTCCTCCTCTGACAGAGCTGAAAGGAAGGAAGCTGTTTGCATCATTCAGAACCTAAGTGCAGTTTGATGTGCAGTATAAAGTAGCAGATAAAACATCCTGAAGGATTTATTAGTGTCAGCGTATGCCTCTGGTGAAGAGAAAATATGATAGATGTTGTTTACAGTCACTTTCATGTAGACCTTTTTCTTCCTCCTGAAGCCACTGCTCCACATTTATTGCGGCTTTGAAGAATATTCTGACAAAGATCCTAAATAAAGGAAAGCCTCCTCTCCGGATGCACCACAAGCAGCCACAGTAACTGATTCTTGTGTGCTAACTTGTAACAGCACTCTTGCTCATGTTGGAACTTGGTTTTCCCTGTTTATTCAGCGATCTGTTCTGCCAGTAATCTGGACGTTGCTCTGCCTCCCCGCATGCTCTTGTGAATGTGAATTTTTCCCTGGAATCTCTCAATATTTGATATGGCACAGCTCGCGAAAACTCTCCTGCTGTTGTTAATGTCATCCAGACCTGAAATCCATTGGACATTCTGTACATTTCTTGTTGCACTGAAATGTTTTACGGGCCGCTCTCAGGTCAGTCTGATCACCTTGTGAAAGAGCTTTGTGGACTGTCATGTAGACGTCATGCGGCTCTGCTTGTCCTGATATGTTACTACTGATGTGTCTGTCACAGCAGCTGTCAAACTCTG
This sequence comes from Seriola aureovittata, assembly GCF_021018895.1. Classification (NCBI taxonomy): domain Eukaryota; kingdom Metazoa; phylum Chordata; class Actinopteri; order Carangiformes; family Carangidae; genus Seriola; species Seriola aureovittata. Next base: position 6,834,493 of record NC_079381.1, read on the forward strand.
TTGTTGGATATTGATGGGAGTATGTTTCAGATCTGACAGCCATGTTATTGTTCTGAGTAATGTCTAATACTGTTCTGATGTAATTGACTTTCTTTCTTGAGGGGACTGGGGGACCTCAACCGAGTAGACAGCCCATCATCGGCAGCAGCACAAGTAGAATTACATTTGTTTTTTTTTGTCATTTAAACAGCCTGTCATAGGCTGATTGACATGGGAGAGATTAAACTGGGAGGTGGTCACTGGGGCCCAGTGTCCAGCTGATCAACCTGTCAAACATTTTGGGCATCACTCTGTAAATCAACACCATAAATCAATCTACCAGGGTTAATGTCCAAAAGGGCTTTTGGATTTCAAGATGATACAAACATAACTCAGAATACAAAGTGTTCCAGTCACATAAATGTGGATTCAAACCACCACAGGAGTTACTATGGGAACGGTTAAGGATGATCCCATCACTCTTGCTCCCCGCTGACCATTTAGATGCAAAATGAGCCCCCAGTCCCCCTCTCGTGCCAATCAAACCATGAAGATGAAAGATGTCCCAGCCAATCAGACAGAGGGGTTGGGAGGCTAAAAGTCAGGATATCTCAGGTTCTGCCGCTTTGATTTAGATGTTTTATTTATTTATTTATTTTAAATCTGTCTATTGTTGTACTTCCAACTTTATTGAGGTGAATTACTAAATTGCTGGAGTATTCCTTTAAGAATATGTAAGCACTGCTTGGATCCATGGATCTCTGTGCACCTACACAATCACATTATCAGGCATGAATTCCCTCAAATTTATTTTGTTTCATTACAAAAACATTTTTCATGGCATTTTCTCTTGATAAATATAAGGGATAAATATTAATTTCACATGCAACCAAAGATGAGGCATGTTCCTCTAACTGCTATATAATGTTGAAATTAGCATTTACAGAGATAGCAGAGATATAAGATATCTTATTTGGAACACAGCCATCATAAAAAAGAAAAGTGCATATCCACAGGTTATGTAAGGTTTTATGAAAATCTAGATCTCTGTTTTGAATTCTGCTGACATACAAACACCACTTGCCACGATGTGGTTACACATTAGGTAACAGTCTGAGAGATAAAAGATCAATCAGACATTTTCCCAGCCATTAAAGCAGGCCAAAGTCAACTTTTCATCTCTCCTCTTCAAATGGTATCAACATCTTAAGTGATAACCCATGCAGTCAGATAACTAAACGCTGTAAAGCCATGCTGTAAATGCCGTTTGTGGCATGCTGCTCAGAGAATAGGGTACTTTTCAGGTTATGATCATTATGTAACCTACAGTGTTGCTGTGCTTGGGCATTCATTTTTGCACTCCCATTAAATGCTAAATGTGTTGGGTTCACAAATAATGATTATGTAGACAAGCAGTGAGAGGTAAAAATCAACAAATGCTTAATTATCACATAAAACCAAGGTGCCATCAGTGATAATAGACTTGTTTGTTTTTCCACGAGGCCTAAATGCTCCTTTTAAGCCCTGTGACCTTTGGTTGACAGATGGAGGGCAGGAAAACACAGCCATCTCTTGTTGTATTAAGCATAATGATGTCACTCTCCTGTACGTGTGCTTCAGCTCCCGTGTTAATCATGTCTCTGTAAGTGCTGTGCTGATGTGTATCTGTGTGCACATCAACAACAAATATGACATAAGTGCATGGAGCATCTCTTTCTGTTTATACATGTGTATTTGACACTTGATACTGTCTGTATGCTTGTCTTGTTTCGTCTCGAGCGCCATGCCACTGAGCAAAGTCTGAATAATGGAACTGGCGAGCGTGCTGGTGTTGGGTGAGACGCTGCCACCACAAAACTAGCCCGGCTGTTGTGTAATCAACAGGCTCATACACACGTGCCCTGCCTGTGTATCACAATACATGGAACAGATGGCAGGGAGGCTGTTAAATAAACACAAATACATGCTCATTATCAGCTTGAGTTACAGGCAGCTGCTGCCGCTCGTTTTGCCTTTGACATAGATGTTCTATAAAATCAAACCCTGATAAACTGTTAACATAGGAAGGTTAAAAACAAATCACAGCACGGAAACCAATTTTCAGAGGGGGCGGGGGGGTGCAGTGATTCAGCTCTTCCTCGCCTGGTGGTACTTGGTAAATCTACAATCCTGTCAAGCACAGCTGGCAGAAAGATGAAGAGCACATAGCCTTGTAAATACAGTAAATATACGTAAACAAATATTTGCATGCAAGCGCATTTGAGGACACAGCCACAACCACCCATACACACATACACACACGAACATAACTATACACAGATTGCTCCTGCAAAAAGCAAAAGCAAAGGCATTAGGCCTGTGGCAGCTTTTCTTTCCGGCATTAAGCTCTTGTCCTGATACTGTTGTCTCCCCGGGAGAGGAAATCTTTACTTGATGAGCATTAACAGATAGGGACTAAATGTTCCAGGTCCTCGAGATGGTTTCATAATATTTAGTGCAAAACTGTCAAGTAAATGATTAACTCCTTCCTGGGCGAGCCTCCTGCAGCCTCAGGGGGGAAGCGAGTGAGGCAGGTGAGCGTGTCAGCGAGGACAACACACCCATGACATACACTGTATGAAATGTCAGAAAATAACAGAACATTTCTGTCACAGTTTCACAGAGCTGAAGGTGATGTCTTCAAACAGCTTGGTACTTACTCCTGCTCTATTAGGCATTTTATATATCAAGTAGTTATTTCACATCATGCTGCCCTTCCAGTCACCTTAAAAGTTTGTGAACCAGGAAATCTTATCAGCATGATTCATAAAGGTCTGGCTAACTGAACCACAAAGCCAAAACCATGTGATAAATAACAACCAGAGATATGTCAATGCTGAGCCATTGAGTTTTGACTTTGCCCCCCACCACTGCCCCCACTCATCTGCAATCTCCACCACTCTCTGGATATTACTCTCCCTTTCCCCATCCTCATTTCAAAGTCATGCCACCACTGCCGCACAACCACGTTAGTCAATTAGCTCAATGTCAGTGACTGTAATGGACTTGTGGACATGATGCCCCTGTGGCGTTTGGTGCGCTCTTTCACACAGGCTCTACTTCATCACACAGTCCCATTGACTGAGCCGCCCGCATCGGCATACACTAAAGGTCAACTTTCTGCAACAGTTCCCCCACCAACGCCCCAGGTGTGTCGGCGCCTGGAGCACATGGAGAGTGGGCAAGAGCACAGCTGCTTTAAAGGCTAATTCCCCGTATTTTCATAGACTTTGCCGTCATTTCTATTAGTAATCATAACATTGTACTCACTGAGTCACTTGTTGAGCACTCAGATTTTCAGGTCTATAATATATGTAAGAAACTACCTTTTTTTTTTTTTTTTGGGGGGGGGGGCATATATTTAGCCAGATAATCTGGCTAAATAGTTACCTTGTTTCCAACCTGTTAACTTGATCATCTTATTGCTCTTTGTTGTAGCAGTGTTGCCATAGGATCTCAGCAATTACTTTGGTGAGTATCATGTTATCATACCTAGTAGAAATAATGTAAGAAACTGGCTTTAATAATCCTTCAACTATTGTTTTGCTCCCATCAAAGACAACCATTTTTTAGACTTTGAGACCTTCTCCACAATCCTTGTCATTTGTTTGGTAAAACAGGGGCTAAAGCTTTAGTGTCACCACAGCAGCCATGTCTGCTCCTCAAGGGCCGGCAGGCGCTCAGACCAACACCAAGTCCCAACAAGATATTTCCATTAGCTGCAGCATTACCATCATTCCTCCCTCCACTCTTTCTCCATGCACCTTAAGAAGCGGCTCTCTGAGGAGAAAGCACGTGGGACTTGCAAAAGCTTCTCCCCCCCACTTCCACCTCTCACATCCCAGCATGTACTGGCCTGCATTAGCGCACTCGGGTGGGCTTGTTGCTGTGCAGCAGAGACATGTGACATTGGGAGGTCAGTGCTCTGCTGCCCTGCCTCTCCCCCACCACACACACTCAAACACACACACACACACACACACACACACACACACACACACACACACACACACACACACACACACACACACACACACACACACACACACACACACACACACACACACACACCTTCTGCAGACCTCGCTGACCTCCACCCTACACCCCTCGGTCCTGGTTTGCCCTTTGCGGAAGCACGAGGGCGGAGCCTGCAAGAGCCGGGGCGGCAGGTGCTACGTTTCTGACCTTCCACTTCATGAGATCGGCTTCGGTGACATTCGGATCAAGAACTCGGTTGCGCTGCCTCCCCCTCCCCCCATTGCCAGGCTGGCTATAATGCCAAGCGTGTCGAATCACTTTAGCGTCAAAATACCGACAGTCCCCCCCACCCCTCTCCACTCTCCTCTTCTAACTCCTCACCCCTCTCTCTCTCTCTCTACCCCAACATCCCTGACTGTCTGGCTCTATCTCTCTCTCTCTCTCTCCCCCCTGCCTCTCTTCCTGTGGGTGCAAGGGGGGACGCACAGAGTCTGATGATCTGTAGCTGCCGTTGCCCTTCAAATTCCCATCGACGAGGACAGAGGCAACCGACTGTAGTGAGAGGAGGAACAGCCAGAACCGCCCCTGACAGCGACAAGCTCCCTGTCCATTCTTAAAGGACACCTGAGCTCCCTCACCACCTACTTAACACACAGGCCAGTGAACAAACAAGGAGCTGCCACAGAGGGACATGCAGAACTTTGAGACAAGATTATGGTGGACATCATTATGGATAACATACAGTATAAAGACACTAAAGAAAGTCCACATAATTAATCATCGTGACCCAATGTTCAAACAGCAGAGTGACACTACAAGTTTCTAAGGCCAAGAAAAATGTTCCTGCATTCTTGTGTTGTTGTTCTTCATGGTTACCAAAGCAGATTTGGCTGTTGCAAGCAAAGCATAACAACCAGAAAACGCATGGTTCCGAGAGAAAATAAGACTTAATAAATAAATCACAGAAATTGGCCTCTTCCTTTGGTCCGGCCTTGTCCAAATATCTGGCCTTGCTGCTGTTAGCTGATCCAGATGTTCAACGCAAACTTTTTGGATTCTCCGTGATCTTAGTGAAAAGAGGAAAAACAAAAAGAGGCAGCTTGTTTGATGGCATTTCTCAAAAATCATATCTTACTTTGCCCTCTTGTTTTTAATCATGTTCATCTATCACAACACATATGGCAGTTTTTTTTTTCTCCATTGTATTTTTACAATCTATCCCTGCAGTGTGTTATTCAACACACAAAGAACACATTTCTCAATGTTTGTTTGCACAGTGAAGTCCAGTGTGTCATGATCCAGCCTAACTGTTCTTTTGCAAATCTGACACACACACACATGCAATTCTTTCACATCCCAATCCCTCCACGTTTATCTGTGGTTAGAGGAGGCGAGTGTCCCTCAACACTTGAGTCAGCTTCGCTGATATAAACACAGCATTCATGATCGGGCTCGAGCAGCCAGGAGAGCTGAAGTGACACTGCAGCCTCTGATTCTGATGTTTCTATCAGCTGGCCACGGCACAGACAGAATCAGCACTGAAATATCTGGGTTAAAATGTACATGCTCATTTATATTCATGCCGTTCCTTAATTTGCCCATATATTTCAGTGGAACCCGACATGCTTCGTCGTGATTAACATACTGTTCTATGTTAGGCAACGTGGGGCCTGAAGAATGAGAACTTGCTTATTCATGTTTAATTAATGTTAATAAAAAATGCAGGGTTTCTTTTTCTTTTTTTCTCTCTTCTTTCCAGATGCAAAGCCTGTACTGTAAACCTCACTCATGGGGTCAGGTTCAACTCCGAGGAGAGCTGGAATCTGTGGCAGAATGTAATTTCACCTCATCTGTGTAAAACTGCCTGGAAGAGAATATATTATCCTTCAGCTAAATATAAAGATTGCAACAGAAAATGCTTTTAAAATAAAAACGTTTTCTCTTTGAAATAATACAAAGAGTCCTCTCTTGTTTTAAAAGGGACAAGGAACAATGGGTAAATTTGTATTCTGCTCCAAAAATTTATTAGCCATTAAATTATGCTGTACTCATGATAATTCAAATTTAAATGTTGTTTCTTTTGTGGTACCATGATCCAAATTTAAATTCATGATGACAGCCTTTGAGAATTTGAGCTTAGTTAAAAATTCAAGTTCAACTCTCAGCCGACAACTCTACCACCCTTAATTACACTGTGGAGATGACTGCATGAGAGCGGGGATACGACCATTTCCTGCCTGTCCCCTGTGTCCCGGGCTGCCTGCTCACCTCACTCTCCGCTGGGTTTGTGCTGTAACAATGAGATAGTATTTCACTCTGATGGTGCTGCTGGGAGATTATAGGCTCAGAGAGTTATCAAAGGCTTAGTCGCTCTGATTTCTAGTGACCCGCCGTGGATGGCTGCCGTCACTTTGTGCAGCACAGAGACCTCCACCTCTGCAGATGCATCCTGGCGGCTGCTGTGGTGGCAGCTGGCCACCAGGGGCCATATTACTTGGGGGAATCCCATTGACAGACATGATGGACAGGTATTATGGGTATTCTTTGGATAAAAGAACTAGCAGAGAGGTTAGCAGGGAGCAACATAAAGGGACACAAAAAGAGCAGAATTGCAAAGATATCTGGACACATTAAAAAGTCCAGAAATAAGTCCAGAAATAAATATAAAGAAAAAAATTATGCACTGCCTTTAAAGTCAATCAAAGTTTCCTTCTTAAAGCTGCTCCAATCAATACTTTTATTTTTCAATTGATCAATTGATTACATGTAGTGTAAAAGGTGTCATTTTTATTGACAATCCCGCAGAGACTTATCATCAGTGTGAGCAGATCCCCTCAGCTCTATGTGGCATTTTAGCATCTTTGAGCTCAGTGGCCACAGTGTTATTGTTTTGGTTCACTCTCTCCGCTCTCATGAACGTTGCTACCAGCCGCAGCTGTTAGAAAAATAAATAAACCAACTGTACACTCTGTACCAATCGATAGACAGTCAATGTTAGCGACTAGCTGGTGTACATAGCAGAATATCTAGAGCCAGATATTTCCCTCAGACATTGGTAGAGATTAAAAAAAGACTGACTATTGGACTCTGTAATGTGGCCACAAACACAACTCCAAATGAATGCTAAGGTTGGTCTGTGTCTGCAAACACATTTGTCATATCAACTTTACAATGTGTTAATGTGATATGCTGTGTTTACAGCCTTTCGCACTGCCCAAAAGTGGCTAAAAAATCTATTAATGCAGGTTTAAATGTGACCTTATAAAACATGTGGCTTTGCAGTAGGTCACTGGTTCTGCAATAAATTGACTAATAATAAAACAAAATATATTGGTACAAAATGTAAACTAAAATGTTTATATTGGTTTGTATATGTTGTTGTGAGAATGCCTTAATTTTTAAATTTGATAAGAGCCAATTTTTCCTTTTTCTTTTTTTAAACAACCCCCGTGCTGTGTGACATCAAGAGACAACAGATGTCTGTTGTTCTGCAAAAACACTGCAGCAAAACTAACTACTATTCAAGTAAATGGCAAATTTTACAACAATGAGCATCCCTATTCTGTGATTGAATAGAGTAAGAAGAGATACTAACCAGGTTGGATTGCTACTATTATTGTTCCCATGTTCCCAAAATCTCCTCCTGTTACACTGTATAATATTTCTGCTTCCCATCCCCGTTTTTACAACAAATGATAAATAAAGCCTTCTCTAAATGTCAGGGACTTGAAAGTCATTCTAAATAACAGTACAAGAAAACGTTTTGGTTCTTGAGAACCACAGCCACTGCATCTCACAGTATCTGATAAGTTTAATATAAATTCAAAATTCAAAGCCAATTAACTGAATATTTTGGCAGTTCTTATCCCAGTTTTGACAAACCACAGTCCTCTGGTCTTAAGTAAACCACCTTACATTACAAAAAACCAAGATATTAACTGCTTGCTGTGTTAGATGACTTGTGATAGTTAGTTAGTGTATTAAAAACAAAGTCTAGTGTGTATGTGTCTGTGTGTGTGTGTGTGTTGATGAACGGGGGCCAAGGCCCATAATCTGCAACTTGGCATGCTATGGCCCCTCTGGTTTCTGACCTAGCAGGAAGCAGCCAGGGACAGCGCTGACTCCGGCCAGCCAATTAGAGCACAGGGAGCACAGGGAGCACAGAGCACGCCGAGGCTAACGAGCTCCCTCTCTGTGACCCTCCTCACCTCTGCAGGACCCCGCAATGGGAAATATGAGGAGCCGGGAGCCACTTTAACTCGCCAAAACCTCCCCAGCCCCTCTCCTTAGCCTCCTTTGCCCCCCCCCCCCACACACACCCCAACCTCTACTCTCAGACCCCGCTGTGTGACCACAAGGTCTACAAACACATGCTGCGTCTCTCCTGAGCCCCACCACATGGCTTTTTACTGCCATGCTGATGCAAAAAAGCACTACATAGAAAAACAATGAGCACATACACACACATTCCTCGCAGAGCTGGAGCTCTGTCACTTGCATTTCCCTGTAGTTTACTCTGGCTTGGTTGTAGGTGGAGGGGGCAAAGCATCTTTCCAAGTCCTCTGAATAGTAAATGGGTTCCAAATTAATTGGCAGGATTTGTGAGGCAGTGAGATAATTCTGAGGCACGGTAATGAAGTGGGACTGCCGTGAGCACTAATGTGGCTTGGCTTTGAGCATAATTGCTACTCATTCAAACAAAACAGCACTAATAAAAAGTGATGAAACAAAACCAAACAATACATCTGGTGTGTAAATCTCAGCAGGTAGAAGACGGGACAGTCAGATCATGTTGGTGCGTTTCCGGCACACCAGTTAGCCACATCCAGAGCTAACGAAATAAAAAAGAGGGGGAGCCAGTAATAATCATCTACGTCCAACACCCCCACCTCCTTTTCTCTCCAGGCAGAATTGGTCCTGTCATTTGGACCCTCCAAACAGGGACCATATGTGAGTTCAGCCCTGGCAATCAGACTGCATTGTGGAGCAGGCGGCTGAGTTCATCAGGAAAAAATTAGCCCGCCGCTCTGCAGGCCTCGCTCCCATTGGCCAGTCACGCGGCCCGCTCCGTTTGAGGGCACCCCAGACATTCCTGCGGATAATCTTTTCCATTCCTCTGCTCAGCTCGGTGAGGACAGACCAAATCACAGCACAAGGCCTGCATTGTGAGGGCCTTTTCAAAAAGCCCTGTTTTCAATGCCGTCTCTCTTTTACGCTTTCCCTCTCTCTCACCTCATACACCACAATTCCAAAAAAAGAAGAAGAGAAAAAAAAAAAGTTTTTCCCATCATGACTCGTTTTTCTAATAAAAAACACTAAATGATTGCTTTTTTGAAATAATCCTGCGGAAAAACAAGGTCCCGAACACTACGTTTCTCACGGTCCCTTTCCAGTAAGAGTTTGTTTTTGAAAAGCCCAAACAATGTAAAACCACTGAAACCAGAGCCCGGCCACATCAGTGTGCAGCCTGGAGTTCAGCAGATCGCTGCTGAATACAGCTCCCCGGGCGAGGCTCACAAGCTTTCCCAGAAAACCTCCTGCTTGGTCACCGCTACACGCCTCACGCCTCCCACAGCAGCTTGTCATTGTGGCCGTAGTCGGGCGGCTGGAACGTCGAGATTGGAGGACAATCACACAATCTGGGGACACTGGTGGATTTATAGTAACACGTTCCATAATTAGACCCATGATTATTACAGGGTCTATAAACTTTAGACTCCAGGCTGTCCACTCTCTGCTGCTAACAGTTACTTCACTTGCTTTAGTACACTCTGCTCTGGGCTACTCAGGAAGCACCACTGAATTTGTTTAACAGCTCCTGTAGTGAAAAAAGCAACAAGGAAAGATAGTAAAACCCAACTTTTCAACACTTTCACTCCTCCTCCCCACTCCTCCATTTGCCCCTGAGTCTGAGGTAGACAAAATAATCCAGTGTGACTCATATAGCCACAACATAAAGAAGGAAAACCTTTGTTTTCCCTCTTTGTTTTCCTTTCTTTTTACCTCAGAAAGACTACACTTCTAATCCAGATGCTCCTAATTGTTCAGGAAACACGTCCACCCTTACTGCAGGCTGTAACAGTAAAAAAAAAATGTTGCAATCAATCAAGATAGCTCTGTAAAATACACAAAGATGGGGGTGAGGTTGGTGGAAAAACTGTGCACCTCACCGATCATGCTCAAACTTGTCCATGAAAAAGTATTTGCCTGTGAAGGAGAGAGTGGTGGGTTCTTATCTCATCTCAACTGAGACAAAAAAAAAAAAAAAAAAAAAAAAAAAAAATCCTTGATCTTCCAGAGAGAAAGATATTTGGATTTACATTTTCTATTTGCTTTTAAGGGGACTAAAAATACAGTAAGAAAAAACGATTTTTTTTCCAACAAGTGTTAGACAAGTATACATCTGCTGAGGCAGATGGGAATGATGTCCCTGTTGCTGGTTCAGGCTCAGTGTCCTGCTATGAACTTCCCGTCACTTTGCACTTACAAGAAGGTCTTAAGTAACAACCAGTCCATGGTAATAAAAACTGCATACACTTTATAGTGTAGTATCAATGACCAGATGTGATACACTAGTATACTGTACATTCACATTTTCATTCCATTTTTAAAGAACGGCCTGTTTCAAGATTATTAAGGACAATTCTGTTTCTGATCCTTCAGGGCAAAATTTTGACTAAAATAAAAAACAACAAAAAGCCAGTAAATGTGTGCAGTAATAGAATTAATCAGCGTAATGATATTGGTAAGATGGATTGTATCATTGTTAGATATCGTCACCTTCCTAAAATAATGGCCTAAGTCATGTTTTGACAAAAATGTTTTTTTTGCCTAAATCACCCCCTCATGATGCTGGCCACCTCTGGTAAAATCGCCTGAATCCTCAGTTGAGGGGAACATGCAATTCTACCCCCGGTTGTATAATGGCCTATGTCAAAAGTGTGACTCTTTTGTTGAGTTTTTTGTGTTTCCTGAAAAACCTGAAAAAATGACTTAGGCCATTATTTTAAGAGGGTGTCGATATAATGGTATGATTCAAAATATGGAAACACCTTAAGGTATTATAGTGTGATCAAATGTAAATGTTATCTAGAACTTGTGATTTTTTGGCTGTCTTTACTGAAAAAAAGAAGCATTTTAATGCCTTTTATTTGACATTGAAACATTAAGTGTTTTCCCGTATGTGTCCTTGTTTGGGAAACAGGTTGAAAGGTTAGGAAGACCAATTTTACAGAACATTTACTATATGTTTTTAAATCCACTGAACCACTTCACAGAGCAAATTCCACTAATGCAGCTAAGAGCTCTTCAACTGGAGTAGAAATGAATTAAATCAAGCAAACCAGGAAGGAGTCTGAATGATTTGTACTCTGAGTTAATTCAAAACAAGACAAGAAGGAAAAGCACAAAGTTTCTATAAGGATGTTGTCCAACAATAAGTGGCTGAAAAAAACAGACTGAGGAAGATATTCTATCATTTATATGTTAGACATATTTTCAGAACCACCACAAAATAACAGAATAAGCCTGCACACTTCTATTTCTTCCTTGTGCTGAGATGTATTAGCTCAAGGATAAAAAAAAAAAAAATCAAAAGCTTCTAACTTTAAAATCAAACAGCTGCTGTGGTGGAGCTGTTTATATGTTTGTGACTTTGTCTTGCCATACGAGTCATGCTCTCCTCACATGACAGGCAGCTCAGCTGCTCACGGCACTGACACTGCAGAAGGAGCGAGCCTTGGGGATAGAGTGATAAATGTGTCAGCATTAACCACGTGTTCTGCACAGGTCGGTCCCCTACTCATTAGCCATTGGGGTTGGGATGTGGGAGTGTATGTGTGGGGGGGACAAAGGTATTTGGAGGAAGGGGGCTGATCTCAGAGCACCTCTGTTAACGTGTCGATCACTGTGGCTCCACATGCAAAGACACCATTAATCATGAAATCCAGACTGAACGCTGCCTCCAAAAAGGCCCCCAGCCACACCCCTGACTGCAGGCGATGGTGTGTGCGTATGTGTACATTGTGGAGCACAAACGAGCCATACTTTAGACTATATGATGAAACCCCTTCAAATAAATCATCACAGAAAAAAAAAGAAAAAAGAAAAAAAGCATTTCTATATGTTTACAAAAGAGTTTTCTTTCAAGGTAATATTGTTAATTTTGTTAAGGGACATAATAATTATCTCAATTACACCTAATAAAACCAAAACTATATAACTACATACTGAAAAATATCACTTGATCTTCCTTTGATGTCTCTGAAAGCAGATTGAATTAAATGAGATGAGATGCTATTTTGGATGAGCAGAGACTTTCATTAGGCGCATCAGGTCATGGGGCACACTTTCAAAATAACAGCCTCCTCATGACTAATTTTTCTAATAAAAACGCAGTTTCTAACCTGCAACTGGTGGTTCACTCTCGAAGCATCCACTCACTGTTTTTATATAGATACACAATAACACCAAATGCATTTCTTACCTGGTAGTTCACAGACAATAAATTTTCCTACATTTTACACAAGTACCTAACAGTATATACAGTGCAGTCAGTATTACCTGAGGATAGGCGACGCTGATGGAGGGGACACACGCCACTGAAACAGGAACATGCCTCGCCTGAGCGACCCCGCTGCATGGGAGGAGCCAACGAGCACTGGGGCTTCAGGAACCCTGCGATGAAAGAGATGAAGAGAAATAAGAGGCGTAAAAAAAATAAAATAAAATAAAGAAAACGGAAAAAAAAGAAACAGGACTCCTCTGACACCAGCTGAAAAAGGTAAATGCCAAAATGAAGACATTGCCTTTAGAGGCTCTTTGTGTTCATGGGGGGAAGAGGCAACAAGTTAAAAAAATAAAAATAAATAAATTCCCTACAGCATTGTGCCACCATCAGACCCAGCCAACCTCTCACATTTAAAAAGGCCTGTGGCCATCTGGACCTCTCCACTAACCTACACTCACTGCTCATGTCAGCTGTGTGGCTATACCCAGGGTGAAGGGTCCAGACAGTGGACAGAACCTGCAGAACTCTGGGTGAGGCTAGCCTGGAGGAGGACAAAAAAAGCGGCCGGGCACGGGACAGAGGTTAGCAGCTCTTCTGTGTGCAAAATGTCAGATTAAGCCCAAGTGCCTCGAGGGGCTGGACGAGGCCGTCTTACTGTCTGTCTCTGGGGTCAAAGAGGTCATTTTCAATAGGGAAGTCATTATCCTGGACAATGAAGCAACTGAGTAGGCTGTACCCCCTCCGGACCAGTGCTCACCAGTCACTGACATCATCCAACAGTGAAGAAGAGCAACAAATAAACCTAGATTGGCAGAAATAGCCGCAATTTTGGGAAATATTTCTTGAATCACAGGACCCTGATATTATAAAGTCATGGGGAATGTAAAAAAAAAAAAAGTAAAAAGACAAGGAAGCTGGAATCAAGTGGACCACTTATAAATCCCTAAATTGCAAAAACGTGCCAAACTCGCTAACCACTAACCCTAACCATACTTAAAAACACTGAGTGGCATTTGATTTCATGATTGACACTGTAGCCTCCAGCCAAAGTGGAAACTTCTGTGTGCACTTTGTGTGCATTTCTCAGTCAGCGGAGGATTCACTCTTGTCTTTATCGACTGGGGTAACTCATGCGGATCTCATTGGCATCGGCAGGTCTCTGCAAATCCAAACTTTATTCATTCCTCATGAGGACCTTTAGATTTCCAGCAAATATCAAGAGCAGCAGGCAGAGGAGCCCCCCGTCACTGTGTTCTGAGCTCAATAAAGCGCCTTTATTTCCACCATGAAAAACATGTCACTCCAGATGAGCTCAGAGAATGACATTTAAAACAGGCAAAGGGATACTGAATTAGTTCCCCGTGATAAGCTGTCTGGGATGCTGATACTTTCTTGCTTGTGAGGGTGTGCAAGCGTGAGTGTGTGCCATGTGCATGTGCAGAGGGGGTGTGCAGGGGGGGTGGGGCTGGGGTGGCGTTTCATGCCCAATGCATTCTTCAAAGCTTTGATTAGTATTATGGATGAAGCAGGGACTGACAAGGCAAAACAAGTCATGAATTACATAAAACAGACTTTCATTAAACTATAAGTAAACAAGTATCTCATCATGAGCTTTATCTCATTGTTTCTGAGCAGAATTTATGCTATTGTTGTTATCAAATGTTGGAAAATGTCAACTCAAAATAACAGTTTTATGGTCATCATTAAGAGTAAAGGCATGCTGGAAAGGCAGGAATGATAAAAAGGAATGACAATTTGTGTTGCTGATTCTCCATAATGACAGTTCAAAAGCTGACTGGATTTGACTCATTACTGTGTGTGTCTGTGTGATTAAGTTCTGAATAAGCTGTAAATTTGTTGTCAGTCTCAGGGGATTAACATCCCCCAAAACTACATTCAAACATTTTTTTCCCTTTTAGCTTTGATGCCATATATCAATTCAAACCAATTCAGAGGGATTTGACCAAATTTGAGATATCTGTCATTGGCTCATCACCCGAACACAAGAACTCGAATTTTAAACTATACAACAAATAGTAATAGTATAATTAACCTTAATGCCTACAAGAAAGTTCATAAAAGTACTGATATATAATACCATGCATATGTAATTGTAAACTACAATATAAAGACAAACTAAATAGCCCATATTGCCTACATTTCCAAGTGACAAGGAAACAAAATGAGGAAACAAAAGGACATCAAAATCAATTAACCATTCCATCTTCTATCATCTGTGCATTCGAATGTTTCAGGGTTGTTTGTTATCCTCAAAAATCTTTTAAGAGGATCTGATTCATTTAACTGTGAGCTCTTCCTCTTCTGTGTTCTTTTATTTCTTCCTTATTCCTATTCCTCCTACTTTAGTATCTCAGTGAAGAAGGAATTATGTCAGTACTCATGGATGAGGTAGGAGAAATTTAGATTTATTAAAATCCTGCTCCATGTACTTTATTCTGCCACATTTTCCCCATCGTTGCCAAATGAATCAATTCTCCATGAACACGGCACATTCCTGGTTGTACAAAGGGGTCAAAGGGCAAATAATGGAACACATGGTATAGAGCTCTGAGCAATGTCACTAAACATTAAGACATTAACATATGAGTCCAGGCTCCCAGTCAAGTTGGACTTTTCCAAAATCAAGAGTAAACTAAGCAGACAGCAGCTCCTCCCCAAAAAAGCCCAACCCTGCGAGCCATCCACTGGGATAAAGTTCCCACGAGACACAGTAATGCTAAATTATGGGCTTCAAACACTTGGAATTTCAACTAAAGCTTGAAGACAGAGCTAGAAAATGGAACAAATTAGTTTAAACCCTAACCTGACCTCTGCATCTCTGAAAAAGGAACTTTATCCTTTGTTATTCTCAATGTAAATACACATCTATAAATTATAAAACATTTAAATTTTGACACTGCACCATTTTCAAGAAACCAAATTTCAAAAAAGGAATCATCAAACATTCAGTTACTTGACAGCTGCAAAAATATTAGAAGAAACTAGCATTTGAGTATGTGTCTTTTTCCTGTTGGCATCATAAATCAGTTTCAGTGAAGGGCTTTACTTTTCAAGCCTTGAAGTAAATGATGAAAGTGCGGCAGTAGCATGGACGTGTATGTGCAGGTTCAGGTTATGCTGTCATGAGTGGTAAGGTTGGTACATGTCTCACCATTAAATTGTCTCTGTCACACTGCATCATTATGTCTTGACTGGTATTCTGTGGCAGGACCTTGATTACAGAAATGTTTGATCTTGGTCTTCACTTCTGAGCAGCGAGGATCTCATTGGCTTTAATAATTTCATGATCCAATCTTCCGGGGGGACAAGCTCAAACCTTCCCCCCTCAAACAGCCAATCAGCATTATCCTTACCAGCGATCATGGGGGATCAGAGCAATGTAAACACGCTGGGGGTTTCCTCATTAAAGATAGGCTGCTAATGAAATTGCATCCAGCATTTACAACCTTGTGCTAATGAAGGCAAGCCTTTGAGATGTTCCGCTAATGAAAGAAGGGGTTTTTTATTGATATAAGGCTAATAAAAGAAAGGCTTAATGACAAGGTTCTAATGAAACAAAGGTGTGTAAATTTGCCATTATAACAAAACTCACTGATAAGAGCCCAGCTGAAGTATTTTCATTAACAGACAATTCTCATTTATCACAGATACATCAGTGAAAGCGCTTCCAGACTTTACAAGATCCCACAAACTAAAGTCTTTGAAATACATTCAAGCATTTATGAGAGTTTAAGGGATTGCAGCCGAGCTCTCTTAAAGCGTTACGATTGTTCGTGTCCCGTGTTGCCAGGGTGATCAAGCCCAAGGTCAAAGTTCATTGGGCCTTAATGCATCTCCCAGGTGCAATAAAAAAAAGAAGCCTTTCCCACATGGGACTCCAGGGGATAAGGTCCTGGTAGAGTGCACGGAAGGACGGACAAGTAGAGGAGCCATCAATCGCCACGGTTACCATCGTGAATGCCATTCACCTTCACCGGTATGCTATTGCGTAGGACAAAAGACTTGACTGTGAATGACCAATGAATTCGGAAATGACCGCTGAGTAGTAATGCAATAAGTATAAGAACACAATACATAGATACAGTGTGACCAGCATGTGCTCACACTATTCAGATTAGTCATTTAAGTAATCAATCAACAATTCTGATAATTGTTTAAACAATTATAAAATCAAATGCCTTGTATTTTCTGTTTCTTAGCTCTGAGAGCTTGTGACAAGCATTTTTTTTTGTCTATTTTCTGAAATTTTACAGACTACACAATTGATCAAATAATTGCTAAAATCGTTCAGAGAGTCGATAATGACTATTTGTTATTTGCAACCATAATCAGTAATATTGCAATGCTATTTGTAACATTTTACGTATGTGTTTCATGCTGTTTTCCTATAAATGAAAGGCATCAAGTCCGACACTTGATTATTGTTTTGATGTTTGCTTTTCCCATAAGAGAGCAAATCCCTCGCAGCACTCTCACATTACACAAACAATCACCACTCTGATGAAGCCTCTGTGCTGAAACAACTCTACCTTTTCTTCAGTGCAGTTCAGGACCCATCAGCTAGCAATCAAGCACTCCTCATCTGAGCGCTGCATCCCTCTCTGATCCCGATCATCAGTATGGAAAGCATCTCGCCCTGCCCCTGAGCATATCTGCTCCATCAGCAAACTGTCTTCCCTACCATTTGATGATATCCATTTTGAAGGAGAAAAGGCCACTTTTCAACATACCTCTAAGCTCTTATTTATCTCAACCAGAGAAAAGCCAGAGCAGATCTATCACAACAACAAAGCAAACCTCATAAAGATTACTTGAGGCAATACTGTACCTAGATGCTGATCATACTACCATACTTAGAAAACCAGCTTTGACAGATTTTACACACATGTAAATCCTTTTGTCACGTTTCTCTGCCTATCTGGATTGATTACACGCCATCTCTGAAATTCCACCCAAAGGTAGACCACATTACAGAGACCCTGAGGGTCCATGAGAAGCCAAACCAAACACAGGACAAATCAGCAAGAGTAGGTCTGTTAAGTCCTAGGACATTAGGTGACCCCTCAAGTAAGCAAGAGCTTTGGATGGGATTACACGCCTCTTGTATGTTGCACATGTTATTTGGTATAGCACACCTTGATGATCCTAGGCCTGCCTTTCACTGTGGCTACAGATCCTTCAGAGCCTTAATTTGATCTTCCTTGGATGAATTAGGGCAACATCAGGCACCTGAGGGCATCTTTTAGTCCTAATGGAAGGTTAGACAAAATCTGCAGAAACAGATACCCATGAAGACCTTGGCTGGAAGACATAATTCTCAGGCTCAGCCACAACAAACGAAAATCACTTGCGGCAAACCTTCCTTAACAAAATGATGAGCAGGTTGGCGATATGAGTAGTCCTCCCTTAAAGGGAAAACAAGAGTGAGTGAAATCTGCAACTTGCATGTGTTTGTCATGTTTTGAGTCACAAAACCAACTGCTGTCGAGGTCTGCGCTGGCAATAAAAAGTTAACTGGACAGCTTTATTGAATGACTTATTAAGTGACTTTTTGCGAGACCTAAACTGAGGAGCTTTTGAAATGAACAAGAGCACCTTTCTGTAAGTGTTGTTTAAAAAAAAACAAAAAAAAACATGCCTTCCTACTTTGTCTGAAATTGAGTCTGCACTTTCACACAGTCACAGGATAATGAAAAAGGCAGTTACCCTGGTGTGGCATTTGAAGCTGCAAGGCTACTGTGGAAAAGGTAGAAGTGACAAAGATGACCTTTGTAAAACCGTAACTTTAGGATTGTTATTGTTGAGCAGCACATGTCTATCTGCAAACCATAGGCTTTTATTGTGATCAAAGCTCTTTTTCTAGACTTCCATGAACCACTTGTCTTAATCAACAGATACAGCTTAAAATCAATGTGATTCCAGTAATCTAAATATTATTTGAATACTAATGATGATTTTTTGCAGCAAAAGACAACAGAGACAAAACTGCACTGAAATACTGTTTGACACCATCACCTCAACACAATTTTGTCCCTATTCAATACAGCTTTGTGAAAATACAAAACTTAGACTTTCAGTTAAACAGGAAAATAATTAAAAAAAATAAAAAATAAAAACATGCCTCTATGTATGTCAACAGTCATTAAACAGTGCTGCCGCCACTCCACTTGCCCTTGTTGACACCAGGGTTGTGACGACTCTCACAGAGCCAGACATATTTTCTGACACTTAGTAAAAATGAACACACGCCTGGAGACAACTAGCTGAAAGTGTGGTTGTGGTTGTGGCAAACTCTGCCACTGACAAAAGCTCCGCCCACAGGCCTCCTACCAATTCCGTCGCAATTTCTGGTGTGAATAACCAACTACACCGCCTCTTCAAGTCGCTGTATTGGTTGGTGTAGAACCTTTTATTCTTGGTTTGATTCCCCCCCCCCCCCCCACACACACACAGACACACACACACACACACACACACACACACAGAGTACACCTGCACACATAACGGCTGCAAATTTGAGTTATGGCAAAAGTATTCTAAGAGTGTTTAACGCTGAATGACAGATGGATGTATTTTGGCAGTGACTCCATTTCTCCCCAGTCTCTCAGGTTCACCTTTCCCACAGAGATGTACTGCATTTTCTCAGGATTGTAGAAAAACGTTACAGTGCCGGGGTTAAGCTTAGATGACACCAAAGCAGCAGTTCCTAATAATTTATAGCAGTCATTTGTCTCACTTGCTGTGACGTGATGAAGCCAAAGGCAGGCCATTGGTGGGCAGCCACAGACAGACAGGCAAGGAGGAGGGGAGGGGGGAGGACTAAAAGAGTGTGGTAAATGAGGTTAGAGGGGAAGAAAAGAAAGGGCCGGTTCAAAGACTGCTTGTGCACGTCAGAACCTTTCTCCGGGGCAAATAAGGGAACAAGGGCCTCACTGCAGCCCAGCAGCCAGAGCAGCTCCTTGGGCAAACGACTCTAATCAAATTTGTGTGATTGGACTCAGAAAAAGCTGCATGGGTAAAAAGAGGCTCCTTTCACCCGGGAACGGACACAAGGAAGCATTTAAAAATCTACTATCCCTCTGCTGATCTTTACAGTAGCAGTTCACATGACCGAATATCTGCAAACGCCGACAGCCCTTGGCACAGCGCACACTGGCCCTTTTCTCAGCTGTGAAATATCACCAGCAGAAAGGGGAGAGATAAAACTTTGTTTTATGTACTTCCTCTAATGAATCACTGGTGGAAATTCATCCAATACTTTTTAGAATTCACCCTGGTCTGCACAGCTTCAAACCTAGCATCAAAACTGCTATTTTTAGCCTTGATTAATGGTTGATTGGATACAGTTCTGGCCATAGTTCATGGCCTTGATTTTCCTTGATCATAGCTGACATTTTGGAATGATCAAAGAGAATTACCTCCAGCAACTAATGTGAAAATAAAGCTGGGCCTCACTGTATGGAGATGAATATTCTGCAGAGATGTTCCAAGGCAGTAAGTGAGGTGTGGTAGTGTAGCGACCTGTGCCCCACTCACTGCCTGCTTGAGCCCTAGTGGAAGCTCCCGAGGCACGCTTCCTGTTAGCCTGCTAAATTGACTCCACACGCCCACGCTCCCATCTCTACGGGAGCGCAGAGTCTCCCATTAACCTCCTCCCGCCACCTCAGCCTAGTACGTCTTGAATCCGTCATACTGAGGATGTAAACAGGCACAAACACCCAAGGACAAAACAGAAGGAAGGACTTGTGCTGCCACCCACGTCCTGTTCTTCTCCTCCAAACAATATGTTCTATAACTCTGACCCAGATACACTAATCAAGGTCGACGCATGCTAAAGTCAAGACTTGCATTAGCATGTGTTCATTTTGCCTCTGTTGGCGTAAGGCCGTCTCATTCAAGCAGTGACGCACATGTATAAACACCCAAATTCAGAGCCAATCGACTCCACTGAAAAACTCTGTCCTCTTTGTTTGAAAATTAAAAATTTATAATAATGTAATGATGTGGCTATGCAAAAATGGAAATGCAGCTGCATTTCGTTTAAAGATTCACCAAAGGAAAGCCTCATATAGGCTACATATGATGGGAAACAGTATTTTTGAGCATGCTATGTGAAACATACTAATATGAAGTGGTACATAATTCAAAACCCGAAACAAAAACATCTGGAGCCACAGCTGCTCTGCATGGGTGTGCACTGAAAACCAGAACAACAATAAAAACAGTGAAATTCATAATACAGTAGAATAAGAATTACACAAGACAGACCATTTGCTGGGCAGTTATAAAAACAGGGATTAAAGTGCACTATTTGGATAAAATACCTCTTTAAGATGGAGCCATTAAATACAGGGAACAGGGGATTTTAAAACCAGTAATGTTGATTCCAGCCTGTTGACTGTAAAGCTCCATTAGGGAGTGGATCCAGGACCCAAAAAATATTGGAATAATCCTGTCCAGGATTTCAAATTTACAGCAAATTGGTTATAAAGTCCACACCTCTGATTCAGTATCACTGTATGACATCAAGCCAGGCTGAACTGGGAAAGACTTGGACAGGAAAACGGAGATTACAGAGCAAAGTCGAGTTTTTAGGCCAAGATAATGAATGGAGACAACAGGGCTCTCTCACTGAGTAAACCTCAAGTGCCAACATATCGTATTAATATCATATCATATCATATTAATGAGGCAGCTTAGGACTGCTGTACCTTGAGAAGGAGATGTTTTTCAGTCTTACTCTTGTCTGAAAAATAAACACACTTCGACCTGGAATCTCAGCTCCCTGCAAGCCATTTACAAAGGAAACTCTGCAAGGCAAGACATTATTTTTGTTTGTGTGAGGCTGAAGGTAGGGCACAGTCAACAGGGTTCCCATACCTTCCTAAACATCAAATACAAGGACTTCCAAGACCCAATTCCCACTAAGAAACAAGAAGCTCACAGACAACAATTAAAGGGAGGAAGGCTTGAATGTGGAAACACTTCTCAATTGTGTTTTTACAGTGATGGTATGTGGCCTCTTGCTTTCTCTAAACACAGCAGTGGTTAACAATATATTGTGTAAGTTAAACAACAGAGAAAGTCTGGAGGAAATATATTAACTCTGCACTTTCAGTGGCCCATGTCTATTTATGTCTTTTTTCAAAAGCTTTTAAAAGGTATTGATTTTCTTTCTAGAATTCACAAACTTTCAAGGATATCAAGGACCCGTGGGAACCTGAGTCAAGGCTTTCAAAATACAAATAATGTGAGGACTGAGCTAATCCAGTTACTATTACGTAAATTTCTGTCCAAAAACAAGTTTTTTAAAAAATCCTTGAAGATGACATTGATTTTTCTTTACATCTGAAGTAATTCAGAAAAGCAAAGACCTAATTAATCATCAGCAAGCAATGCTCTGGCTAAGTATCTCAACTTGCTCTTTGGCACTTTATGCATGTTATGTAAAAATTATGAAACACTTCAATGAGCCGGTCCTTGCTGAGCCTTTAAAGTAAAGCAGTAAATTACTCTTAAATGGGCCAATACTACAAAAAGCGTTCATGATAATAGACTTTCATTGAATTTTAGTTGAAGTTGTACTTCAAAAAAACTATACAGGAGTGATTGTTCAAGACTAATCACTCTTGTATACTCATTATTTCACCCCTGAAATGCCATTCAGGGAGCAAAAATACTTTCTTACCCATGATAAAATAGCTGTCCAACCATGAACTGTGAATGTAATACCTTGAGCATAGTGCTGCTGTGTGTGATTAATGATGTGCTCGGTGGGATCAGTTGCCACATGCAGTTTGGTATTTTGGGTTAAGAAAAAAATTCAAGAACCATAAAGAACTGACATTTACACTGTAATTTGTTCAGGAGCTAGCTTGTGACTGGAAGGTCGCCAGTTCGATTCCCTGGACTGGCAAGATTAAATCTTGGTGGCAAAAGTGAAAGACTTATCCAACCATCATCAACGCCACTGTGGAGCCACTGAGCAAGGCCCTTAACCCTAACCGCTCCAGTGGATCACATTGTGGCTGTACTGGGCGGCTTCCGGGTGTAAATGTGTGTGTAACCGTGTGAATGTGATCAGGGTGTTCCTGCAGAAGAGAGGCTGCCTCTCAGTGTAACTACCCTGAATAAAGGCAAGGACACACTGAACAAAATCAAAGGACCCTTTTTCACAAAGCCTTGACATTGAAAGCTTTAACACTCAGGCCACATCATTTCATATTTGCTGAAAGATAATAGCTTGTTATAGCCTTTACACCACTTGATATGGTGACATTGAAACTAGCACATCTGGATACAAATATAAAATGTGTTAAATCACTGACATGTAGAGTGCACAGTGCTCACTGGGAGAGTGAGACAGCTGAGGCTTGTTATGGGTTACAGTATTATTCCAAAGCCTGAGTGATCTCTTGTGCTCTTCAGGAATGGATACATGCCACGCATTCCAAGAGGCAACCAAGTCATTCCACTTGAGGCTGTGACAAGCAGGCTGCAGCTGCTCTTACAGGGGTGTCCATCTACAGTAGCTAAGCATCGATTCGTCCATCTATCTACCCATCTATGCTGTTCTAAAACCCAAATAAATTTTACACACTTACTCCTTTGTTTTCTCCAAATAATCACATGAGAATGCAGTATTTAGCTAACTAGCCTGGCTCTTCTGATCTTTCCTGTCAACAACCTTGTCGTCAGTCTAAATCCTCAAGTCACACATCAGTGTACACAGATTACATATTCAACCTGCAGGATTTCTAACTCTCCTCAGACTGAAGAAGAGAAAATTAATTCAAATTGCCAGAAATATGATCATGTATTAAAAAAAGTGTTTGATGTCAATGTCAGATGTCTACATTTTTCAAAGAAGTGACAGCTTTTCAGATTAAAGCACTTTTTTGAGGATGATTATGCCACTGATGTCACAGTTAAAGACTAAGGCTCCATTTGCATTCACTATATTACTACAATCTATTATAATCTATTTAATAAATCTAACAACTATATGTCTTTTCTGAAACAATGGTCAATGTGTTGCAGTTAAAATGTGATAAATGCGACAAATGTGCAACACTTTGTCAAAGAGGCAAAAAAAAGCTCACACAACCCAAACTGTACTGGTACAGTAATAAATCATACTGTTTCAGATCAAATCATTGAAATAGTCAACAGTATCCATTCTTAATATATAATTGCTTTGCAGTGTTATAAGAGATTGACTCTGACAAGGCAAGTTTCACATCTTAAAGAGCAAGAGTGAAGAAAAAAAATACTGTGTAGGAGTCACCATAGAGCTTTAGAACAACAAGAAAAAACAAACCCAAGGACAACAATACCTACAAGATTCCTCACAATGCTGCTTAGTGAAAACCAAAATAAACTGTGCGTGCCAAAGTGAAATCTGACCTTCATATGATAATGGCATATCTGAAACGGACGTGATTCTGCTTAACTGTGGGTAAAAATCCAGCAGATGTCAACGATGACGACATGACTCATGACTTCAATAATATCCCATATTCTGCTGTCACAACAGCAGCCGTTCTGCAAGTGAGTGTCATTTCCTTCATTTGACAGATGCCTTATTTTCATAAGTTTGTATTCAGTACATAATGAAGGACAGAGTTATTGGCCACATAGTTAGAGATATTAACACATCAGGAGGAAAAAGACAAATCCTTGGATCAGTCATGAAAAGGAACAGAAATACAGACAGCAGCCAGCATGGGGGTGAACAAAAGGGATGGAGAGAGAAAGAAAAGGGGGAAACAAGAGTGAGGGAGGGACAGAGGGAGACCAGGACAGCAAAGCAACACTTACAGACTGTGGGAGAAAGAGAAAGTGAGAAAGAGAATGACAGAGAGGAAAAGAGGAGAGACAGGCAGAGAGGGAGGCAGACAAAACTAGGTCAAGTCACATGACTGGGATCGACTGCAGGCAGGATTAAATATCCTACAGCATGTGGTCATTTACACAACAAATGTAGATTTCATTTTATAAATTATTTCTCTTCCACGGGGGATGAGGCTTGGCAGAGAGTGTGATTCTACACTGTATTCGGGCTGGAAGCGAGGCTTTTCAGTGAGCACAAAAACAGAGCATTAAAGACTTGAGCGAGCCGTTCCCTCTGAGACAGGAAACAAAGCGAGAGCCTGAGATAGCATGGAAATGATCATAACAGGAGGGAGCATGGTTCCAGTATGAGACAGCTCCATTGTGACAGGCTAATGGCCATAACATACCCTGTCCATTATCCTGGGCAAATGCAAAGGACAGTGAAATATTAAAAAAAAAACTAACAAAAGAAAAACAAAAAAAAATAAGATATCACAAGTGACAGCTCTGTGTAGATATATTGTAAAATGGATGCAAAATACACAAAATAATGTAAGCTAATTAATGTTTCATGCAATGAACTGTGTTTCACCACCACAAATTTCATTAGACTCCAGCTTCATCAAACAGGAAGAAAATAATTAGCAACTATTATCATAATCAATTTAATTAGTTATTTTTTTAAGAAAATGTGTCAAGATTCTCTGGTTCCAGAAGTGAATATTTTCTGGTTTCTGTGCCCATCAATGATAGTACACTCAATATGTTTTGGTTTTGGGCTGTTTACTGAAGATTTCGCCTTGGGCTCTGGGGAATTGGGATGGTCATTTTCATACTTTCATATTTTCTAAAATTTATTGGCCAAACAAGTAATCAGTTATTTGAGTAAATAATCCAACAGATTAATGGTAAATAAAAAAATAATCATTAGTTGCAGGCCTTAATTAGAAATGAATTCTTCACAATCATTAATTTTGACAACAAGATGTCAAAGTCACATCAAAGTCAATAAATAATAAAATTTTTTGTGCAGGCCTTTTGGAAAAAGTTAAAATTACACTTTGACATCTGATTGTCATCGAATCTTTTTTCTTTGTTTTTGTTTAATAAATGTAGTGATCGATGTAATAATTTGGCATGGTTTTTTTTTTTTGGTATACACAAGAGCATACCTCACTTTTTTTGTGTGGCAATTTTGTGCCCATATACCACCCAGTACACTATAGATGAGAATATAAGTGAACTAAAACACTGGTCAAAAGTTAAAGTTAATATTTTACTATGACGTCAAAAGTGAAAAAAGTGAAACTTTTAGTTGTGGCTCACAATGGGGCAGTTCAGTGGAGACTCTGACTGATGCGTTCGTATTGTGACTGAGATGCACATACAGTATGATGCAGGGTGACATGTCATGAGATGCAAAATGCCACTGGTACTCCATCGACCGCCTACCCTCTCACCACCACCCACCGTACTCCATCCAAAGAGGAAACTATAGCTGCCAATCAAGCGGAGGACTACAGGCTAAGCTGGTCATAAGCTCAGTCAATCCCCTGCAGTCCAGCCTGTAGAATATCATTCATCCATTCACATCTGTGGTCAGCTGAGACCAGGACACACAGACAATGTATATGTGTGTGTGTCTGTGAGAGAGACAGACAGAGAGAGATAGATAGATAGAGAGATAGATAGAGAGAGAGAGAGAGAGCTGGGCACTGGACTGAAGTCTGTCACTAGCTACCCCCAATTTCAATAAGTGAACCCCAACTAGAGAGTCCCCCGACCGGATCTGAGCCAATCAATGTGATGTAATATGCCACTGACAACCCAGACTAACACATGGCTCTTCTCTCCAATCAGTTTGACCCTCGGGCTTTCAGGATCACGGGGCCTCAACACAATACATTTAGATCGCTGTGTTTTAAAGCACAGATAAACGAGGCAGCTGCTGAAGATCAGATCTACAACACTGAGGAAATGATGTAGAGGCGACCTTATATGACAGAAATATCCCTCTTACCACAGTATGTGCTTACATAAATGAACTGATGACTTAATTGTTTTTTTTTTTATTTGAATATTATTATTAAATATTATATGTCAAAGTCTTAAGAGTAGATGGTGGATTTTAAAAGCCTCTATTTTGCATAAGGTATAATCCTTCCAAGTTACAAAAATTGATAATGATAACTATAATTTATTAGGCATTTAATAGTATTAACATTATAATGTCTTTGCCGACAAGATAAAGTGATTTTTTTTTTTTAATGGTTGAAAAAACTTTTGTTTATTTTCTTAAACTTCTGTAGCACCTGGGTTGTAGGTCAGTACTATAACTGGAGTTGTTAACCTGTTTTCTCATTTTGTCAATGGTCTGACACTGCTTATGTTTCCTCAGGTCGGCATCTCGTGTGTACTCTCTGAATTCAAGAATTATGACCATTTTCTTACCTCAAATGTAAACAATCACTTGACTTGGTATTTATTAGAGGCATTTATGAGGTAAAATGGGAAATTCTTTGGTTAACCTTAAGAGATTTATTTGAAGTTTTACTGTGCAGACCAGGGGTGAGAGCATGAGCCCTAAGGCGCATTTAAAATCCAATAAGTAGAGCAATAAGAATCAGGTTTATTTTGATACTGTAGCGAGGTCCAGGTCAAGAGGTGAGGTGCGATTTGAGGCCTGGCAGCGTACTCCTCCTACTGAAATGTCATAGATGACATCACTACACGTCTACCTGCAGACGCCGCAAGATACGATGAGCCAGTGAAGCATGAGGCTGCTCCAAAAATACTAAATCTGCCTTCCAGGGTAAAAACTCTTATCTCAAATAACAATTACTGAGCAAGAGAGGCAGACCGTCAGATCGGCTTAGAGCTGAGCAGTGGTGCAGCCTTTCAAAAAGTAGCGTCCGAAAGAGCAAAGTTAATTTGGATCAAGGGACAAGGCAAGTGGACATAGCAGAGCAAGGTCATTCTGCAGGCCAGAGATGTCTGCATATATATATAATAACCTAAAGCTCAGTGTAGAGGTCAGATTCATATTTTAAAGACTGATACTGTCATAATCTGATTTTAGGACAACCCAAGCAGTGAGATACGTCTTTCTAAGAATGCTAAAATCAATTATGCTGCTGGCATGTGTTTATTTGTGCCTGTCTAAATCTGTTTCTTTGTTAATACAGTCTGCGTATCTACTAGGTCTAAAACAACTGATCAATTAGGTGACTGGCAATCATTTAGCTAGAAGAAATTCAATATTTTTCTGTTTCCAGCTTCTCAAGTGTGAGAATCTGCCATTTTTCTGTTCTTCGTGTCTCTCTTTTCTGTTCTTTTTCCTGTAAATTGAGTATCTTTAAGCTTTAGAGTGTTAGTCTGACAAAACAAGAACAAGATCTCTGACACCTTCTTACTACTTTCTCTATTGAACATTTTACACAATTGAGTGATTAAATGAAAAAAAAAAGTTTAAATAATGATTATCTGCAGCCCCTATGAGTATCTATTTCTGTTTTAGTTCAAATGTTTTTACAAAATTTCCATGAAAAGGAAAATGACTCTTTAAGAAAGCAGATTTGGTTTAAATTGTTTTAAATTCATCCAAAAGTTGGTATGTTTCCTGCTGTAGTCCTAAGCAATAAATGTCAGCAGAGAGAAAGAGAGAATGTGAAGAAAATAAACGGTTAATAGTCTTTCTTCTGCAAACATTATTTCAATATGGAAAGTCAGATTTTTTCATTTACTTGAACTGATTTCCACAGACTTTTTGTTTTAAATGTGAAGAAAGGAACGGCCATCTGTTACACGCCGGCACATATAGACTTGTGTGTTCAGCCAGGCAGAAAGATATAGGACAACTGCAGAGCAACTTGTGGGAAAAAAAAAAAAAGGAAAAAGAAATCAGCATCCTCATTCAAAGAGAAATGACAAAGCAATTGATATAACATGTTTAAAATAAAAAGATAATCTAGGAAACTAGATCAACATTAAAACAAACTGCAGCTACAATAAAATATATCTTAAGCTGAAACTAGATTTAACTGATTAAAAAAACAGATTCAATGCTAACGGCATTGTGTTCATTGGATTTCTCTCCATCTTTCTTGTTTTCTCGTACACTGTCATCTGTCCCCTTCTTTCCAAGCATTTCTTTCTTCCCTTCCTCCCTCCATCTCCCTCAACCCGTCCTCCCTTTTTTCTCTCACTCCCCTCGCCTTCTTCCTCTGATCACTGCCCTGCTCCTGCCTGTGTGCACTGTAGCTCTCAGGGGGGTCTGGCATCAGTAAGCCCATCAGAGGGAGACCGTGATGCACCTCTTTTGATCAGCGCAGTCGCCACATTAGCATGTACCTCTGCGCTCTCCTGTTCTCCCCGCTGCTCTGAGTAAGCTACCTGCCTGTCAGCGCCGCCGACCCACGAGGAGCCTCGCCCAGGTAAGACAGAAGGCGCTCGGAGCTCGTCTGAATCTTAATCACTAATGAACACAGGTTTCGCAGCGCCAATGATAAGAGCAGAGAGAACTGCTCTTGTGATCTCACTGAGAAGACGGACAAAAGCCTCGCTGTGCATCTCTAATGTACTGTAAGGGCCCCCGTAGCTGAACACAGCGCCGCGGACTTGGTGAGAGCTGAGTGATACGAATCGACTGAAGGTGTTGATTCAGTACTGAAGTTTTTTTTTACTCTCTTGGGACTTTATACCTCAAATGGAGCCTCATGTTCGCACTCTTTCTATGTCCTTTTCAATGACAACAAACTAAAACATGACATATCTTAATTTGTTTTTGAAAGAACACAAAGGTAGCCTGTTTGTGTTTAAATGATAATGTACAGTGGCTCTTTCATGCTCTGACAGAAACATCACTTTTAGTTCTGGTGACAACAGAACACAAAAATGGAGGAATTTTCTTGCTTTTTTCCCCCCTGCTTTTATGAGGGGTTGTGTTTGGCCCAGGTCTGGCCTAGGTCTGGATCCACAGGCGGGTGCCCTCTCACTTGTGTGCCACTTAATTAGCCAGCCGTGCACAAAGGGGAGTTGGTCACATGGGCCCAATTTGGCCCGCTATAAAGTCTGCAAGGGCTCAACATGCATTACTACAGAAGTATTTACGTGCCTGCCGCACCGGGGTAAGAGACTTTGAAGATGCAGAAAACAGGACGGAGAAGAAGAAGTGAAAAGGAAGAGAGAAAAAAAAATATCTGAAATGAAAGGAGGGGACCCTTAAATTCCAGGGAATTTTTCCAGATGTTGCACAAATATTCTGCTGAGGCAATCCAGATGTGCTCACTCTGTTTATTCCCTCCTTCTGCTCGCTGTTCCAAAGACTTCTCTCTCTTTCCTCTTTCTCTTTCTACAACCCCTCTACCCCTCCCTCCTTCAAGCAGCCCACATCAGTGTTCCCTGATAGTGCCTTTTAAGTGAGGGCTTTAATAGCCCCCAGGGCACCTTAGCATCCACTAGGATCCTGTAATAAACATCCACTCTCATTCTCTACAGCACATGTGTGTGTTAGAGTGTGTGTGTGTCAGAGAGAGGGAGATTAGGTGCCTTGTTTTATCGCTCTTTGGATCAATTAACAATTAACTCTGTTACTAACAATAGCCGCAATGAGAAAAAAAAATGCAGAGAGTGAGACAAGACCTAAATAAAAACATGCTTCCTGCTTCCTTTTACCAGAATCCACACTGATCCCTTTTTGCCCCCCCCCCCCCCCCCCCCCCCCCCTTCTATCACTTTTCCCCTCGCCTCACCTCCATACAAACACTGTCATGTCTACTGAGGCTGCTCCTCTCCCACAGAGCGTGACCCAGCCACAACCCCTGACCTTCCCTCTCCCAGACAGCACACTGATTCTCAGCTGCTCCACATGCACCAGTTCATGAATCAGTGTGTCGGGGACTCCCAGCAAACACCACCAGTTCAGCTCAGAACATACGTGTTGTAGCATAAGCTAACGGCGCACATGGCACACACAGGCATGTGCAGACTTGCACACAATGACACATATGCATACTATGTGCTAACACCCACGTAAACATTCTGATACTCACACACATGCAAATGTGCATCGGTGCTGCAACAATTACTTGATTTATCATTCAATGAATGCCTAGAATAATCAACATAAACTTTTCATTTTCTATCGATTGTTTAAATTATTTATCAAGCAAGAATACCAAACATACTTTGGCTCAAGTGTTTCCAGTGTGAGGATTTGCTGCTTTTCTCTGTTTTATGTCATTATAAATTAAATATCACTCAAAGCAACCAATTTAAAGATGACGCCTTGGGCCCTCAGAAATTGTTATGGGCATTTCTCAGAATTTTCTGACATTGCAACTACCTTAATAATTAATCAATAAATAAATAAATAAATAAAAAGAAACAACGGATGAATCAATAATGTAAGTGTTAGCTGCAGGCCTACTTCCCGCCAAAAGACACACACACACACACACACACACACACACACACACACACAAATACAGTACATAAAACTACACAGCTGCGCACAATCCTGTTCAATAATAGTCCTGTTCCGCCAACAACTCAAGGCTCAGATCTGTCCCGTTTAATCTGCAGCCTTCTCCTGTTTCCCGTTCTGGGCTGAAACAGAAGAAAGCATCCTAAATGTGACACTTGAACTTGTCAAAGCCGTTTGTGCAGGCAACTGTCAGCACTTTGGTATGCAGAACGCTGATGACAAAGACATGGCCAGCGCCTGCACGCCTGCCTGTCTCTCTGCCTAGTAAACCTGGTTGCTCAACTTTTTTCTCTCACTCACTAAAAACAACTGATTTGTATATAGAAGGGAAGGCTGCATGTGCACTGAATTTATTGTGTTAAGAGAGTCGAGAGAAAAAAATTACACACTGTCATGGAGCAGTGATACAAAGCCCCGTTCAGTACATAATCCATTTACATGACACTGAGAACATTTTCCTTGCTGGCACAAAGCAACAGTTTTCTCAGTCTAACAAGCAGGTTAACAAATTCTATAGCCAGTATCAAAGAGCATTCAACTCAGTCACCACTTAATGAGCTTCCTGCGTTCATCCATTTTTCTTATTTTCAGTGACTAAACAGTGATTCTCATTAAAAAAAAAATTTTTACTATGGTCAAGATGGGCGAGCATTTCATAATGTCTAATATTATGTGGCTCCATTGTTTTGCATTACATGGCTCTACTAAGTGATGTCAGAGCAAACCCTGTCTGCAAAGCTAATTTCCCTTTAGGGGCAATAAAATGTTCAACTCAAATAGATTGAACATTGTGGAGAAATGAAGGGAGGGAACAGCCGTTTAAGCACTTTCAAACAAACATCAGCAGCAAGAGTAGAAATTAAACTTGGACTTGGTGGAATGATAATGATGACGGTAACACATGTTCATCTGTCAATATCGAGAGTCAGAGGTAACCGTGTTGCCGGTGTTGTTTTTCCAGATAGACGGCCCCATCCCCCTCTACTTTTAACACCCTTCCACCTTCCTGCCATTGAGAACATTCCTAAAACCAGACGGCCACAGCAAGGTGTCTAACCGTGGGTGACAAAGCCCTCCAGACTTCTGTTCAGTCTGTCTGTTATGTGTGTACATGCATACAGGTGTAGGTGTGTGTGGGGGTGTGTTGAGGCCGAGGGGGCCGCAGTCTGGGCGGATGTATGAACATGCTAGACCTGCAGGCGTCAACAAACAGTTAATCAGTTATTCTCTTCTGCAGGCAGAGGAAAAACCCATAGAGGAACCCTGTTATCTCACATATGATCTTTTTTTTCGCCCTTTTGTCTCTCTCACACACGGTAATTTGTGAAAATAATGTGAAAGTTATAATTCACTAAGGATGTATGTATTTATGCTTTGTATCCATTTCTGAGATGACCTGTGTCAGCCCTTTTTGCATCGGCTAATATCCCTCGGCATTCTCCGTCTCATCAGTAATACAGGCTGTTTGGTAGCTCCTGTAATGGATCTCCTGTTTATCATAATTGCAGTCACAGGCCCTAATCTTACAAACTGATTTAAAGGACCACGTTGCCAAAGCTGAACCTGAATCCTATCGTCAGAGTGTGAGAGGGATGTGAAAGTCGAAGAAAACTTTCTGATGCAGGGTGTCTTGAGAGCTTGCCCATGTAGGATCTGGAAAAACTCAGGATGATACCCGAACTACAGGTTCAGTGATCCTTAATCCAAGCCTGAAGGTAAACTGAACGGTGAAGAACCTCCAAAATGAGGCAAACAAGAGATATGAGAGCAACTTGCAAGATAACAGATAACAACAGCTCACAGTGATATACAGTGGGAGCTAAATACATACAGTATGAAGATGAAATTTTCTTTTACCACATAATGTTACTGGATTGGATTGATATTTATAGATCCTGAGCAACAGAATAAAGGCTGGTACAAATATAGAAATCTGGTGAGTGTGACAACCGGTGACCTGAAATATATGTAGAACAACAACAACAACAACAGTCAATTTCAGCAGTAATATATGCTATAAAAGGATAGTTAGCTAAACTAATATGGGGATATTTATGCTTGGACTTCTAACACCACAAAAAGTAGCCATTTCTACATGCAATATACCATTTATTAGGTAAACACATGCTTTCACACAAGCTTAGTTTACTCATACTTAGTTAAGTGTAGCAGTGGCATGTTGCCTTGCAGCATCATACTGCACAGCTGAGGTCCAAACCTATCTAGTGCTTCTATTGGTCCTACTAGCGAATCAATAAGAAATAATGTTATTTTGTTCACCTTACATTTAGTTTAAGTCCTAATAAAGGTTATTAACAAAGCATCTGAGTATGGAATAAGTAGGGAGAAGAACTTTAGGATAGCTTAAGCGTTTCTTAAGCAGGGGAAAAAAAAATAGCTGCAGGAAGAGGATGGAGGGGGAAGTTTTACAAATGAAGAATGAGAGTGGCTACAGATGCAGGGATATTTGCATGTGTTTTTATTACTCATTGAACGAATCAACACTATTATGTCAGTGATGCTATTTTACAGACTCAGACTTTTAAATTCAATTCTTATACCCTCCAGATATAGACACCATGCCTCTCATTAGCCTGAAACACTAATAGATAAAATAAAGAAAAAGCTTCTGAAAATGCTCCAAAATTCAGGAGAACTTTCTTTATTGTGGGAATTTTACCTCCCATGATAATCCCAGGTTCTTCTGACTGACACTGGGAAACAGCAAAGTGAAGTTTTCCAGCAAACAGGAAAGTTTTTAAATAACTCATATAATCGTTATATCCGCAGGTTGCCTGAGAATGTGTGTAGTGTAAAATCATAACCATAGAGAACTGAGTCACTGGCTATTATAAGATACTTGTGTTTTGTGCCCATGGGCCACTGTGCCTTATTCTGTCTAGGTCTAATTTAAATTATGGCTGTTCCAAATATAAATTAATTTTCTAGGTATGAAAGCATTTCTGTGTGTTCAGAGCGGCATATCTCATCCACTCTGAAGAAGAAATAACTACATTTCAATTTTGAGTTGCGATTGTCCTTAAATTGGCAGTACAAGGCCGGTTCAGTGGGGTCACATCTCGCTTTCATGCCAGTGCAAACCTCTACCTGACTTGGAGGAAGAAAACAGGGGATATCTGTAGCTACATTTACAAGTGTAACTTTTACATTTAAATTTAAAATCTTCTTTCTTCTCTAAATATAAAGATAAATTTAAGATAGACTTAACATTCACAATGATTTATTTTATCTTTATCCTTCACACTGCTTTCTTCCAACCTTCAAAAAGCTGTAGCAGCATTTAATCATGAAAAAACTGTGGCTAGCAATTAATCTCATATGTGAAAACATAAATAGTGGAGCTACTTGCATTTATTGGCGTGCAGGTGCGCATAACCTTCACTCTTTGCTTTCTTCGGCTTACACCCAAACACCAGCCCACTCACACACACTCACTCACACATGCACACACAGAATATAACTGAGGTGTGTGTTTTTTTTTTGTTTTTTTTAAAGGATGGATTTTCTTAAGGATTTCTGTGGCCCTATGCCCAGCGGTGTGTGGCAGCCCCATCCCACCCCCCATCCCTTGGCATCTGGCAAGGTGACAGACAAACGTAACGGCAGCAGTCGCAGTGGGTGGTGGGGGTGGGGCAGGCGTGGGGCACACTGGGACACCTCATCTCGCTCGGTGCAACCTCAAAAAGGAACTGTGATAGAGCAGCGAGAGACACAGTCTTAATTACCCTCCTCTGTTTCTACTGCAGCGGCAAGTGTTTACATGTAAATACACACGGACACACACACACACACGGGGTGATTTGAGTGTGAGCATGTGCAAAAAAAAAAAAGACAGGGGGGGTACTGTGTATACACCTGGATATACAGTTCTATAAAAACAACTTCTCAGCTGGAGTCCATGACTTAATTCCTTTTCTTTCTCCGAGGAATGCAAGAACATCAAACACATCGTTCCAGCTTTTGATCATGTTACACACTGATGATATCGCAACCAGCGTAACAGATGCATATTATTACATGTGAAGCAATGATCCAGTGTAGTCTAATCTTACTTTTGTGACCTACTGTATCTTCTAGAAGCAGAAGATGAAATCTTACTTACTCCTGCCACAATGTTCTACATGACTATCTTAAGTGAAATAAATCAACACCCTTTTTTTTTTTTTTTTTAAACTGTGGTTCTCATTGGGGCCAATTATAAGTAGTATGGGAAAAAAATGTGGGCATAAGGAAATATAATAACATGAAGGAGCATAATATGTATCTAGGATTCATCTCGATTCGTCATCCGTCTCTAGCGAATACCCATCAAAGCCTATTTGCTCATAACTTAATTAGAGAACACATTATACCTGCCAAACAGCTGAGATATTTTCATGCATTACCGCGATCACAGAAAGGAGAGTCGACAGTTGTTTTTATTATTGAAAACATGGTAACTTGAGGATGGAGACGAGAAGGTAGTTAGCTTCTGTCAGCTACTGTTTGTTTTTTTTTGCGGTTTCTTGGCAGCATTTTAATTTCACAACACACATAATGCTATACTCTTATTTTTCTTTTCTACTTTAATCATGTTGTTTCTTCCTCAGTCTTTTGTTCTCTGGTTCTGTGATGCACACAGAACAGAGAGAAGAGAGCTCTGGCTAGAGCAGGGCAAACTGACCTTCCTCTCAATGCGAATTATGAGTGTGATCTGGTCAAATCCCCACAGAGACTACGTTTCCACTTCAAAAGAGTGGCTGTACGCACCCTGAATACTGCCAGCCCACAGAAAAGCCATTCAGACACTCAGAGGACCTGCAATAAAACCCTGAAACTAATGGTGCTCAGATGATTTCAACGCCGAGCAGCGGGCGTTCACAGCAACACCCGCACTTCTGCAAATCCAAACTGTGAATGTAAATTACTGCTGAAGAGATTGGTTGATTTAAGTCATCTAGCAGGCAAAAACACCGATCATTCCCAGGTTCTAGCTTTTAAAAAGTGAAGAATTACTGCTTTTCTCTGTCTTAAATCATTGTAAAATGAATATTTTTTAGGTTTTGGACAGCAGGATGGGATTAAAAAAGCAGCGTAAAGATGTCACCTTGGACTCTTGGAACTTGTGAAGGTCATTTTTCACAACTTTATGGACAAGACTAGACTAATCCTTAGTTCCAGCTCTGCTGTGAATCACCACAAATCACAGACCGTGGAATCTGGAATGACAAATGATAAAAAAAAAGGGAAGAAACATGAAAATAGAAAATAGAAAAAAGAAATAAAAAAGGTCTACAAGCTACTGTCTTTAAAACACTTTAAACAACAGACTGAATGCCAAAGGCAAATTCCTGAAATGATGGAGCATATGGGGAGCAAGGGTCAAGGTTTGAGGTGCAAAGTTCAGTGTGGCCATTATCAATAAAGACCTCCTGCGAGCAAAGGACCTCCTTACACAAATAATTAACGAGCATTTATGTCATTCCATGATTTGTGCATCAGAAAGCCTCCCAGTACTTTCTGATTTGTACTATGTTTAGAACATAAACAAGTGTGGGCTGCAGAGGAGAGAGGAGAGAGCATGACAGGCTAAAATATGTACTGTTTTATCTGGAGCCAATGCAGCTTCTTCTTAGTCATGAAGTATAATTAATGGTTTATACTGATCAGCAGAGGAAAAAAAACACTGGCCTACACTTCATGGCTGTTTACCATAATTAAAAAACACACAAACTCTTGCTGTGTTCATACTTGCAACATGAATCCTTTTTTTCCCGCGCGCAGTTTGGTTTGGACGTTGGCAGGGGTGAGGGGTGGGAAAGTGGAGGGTGGGCACATAGAAGGCAAGCAAATTTTCTTTGATTTCCTTGAGTTAAAGGCCTCGTGGGTGAGATTGAGAAAGAAAAAAGAGAAAGGAGAGGGAGAGAGAGCTGTCACTTTAAGCCATTAAGTCTCGCTATAAAACTCCTCCAATAAAAATGACAGCTGCAGCCCCTTTTCTCAGAAGGGGAGCAAAAGCATCACATCAGGAACACAAAACTGGACGGCCGTAAAAGACAAACTTGGCCAAATGCTTTTGGCAGTGTAATTCCACAAGCCCGCTCCCACCACACACACACACACACACACACACACACGCACACACACGCGCACACACACACACACACACACATACACACACACCTCCCGGCACCCTCCCTGTATTACCTTTGTTCCTGAGTTACTGCCAGAAAAGGAATGCAGCCCTCAGACCCCCCCCCCCCCCCCCCCCCCCCCCACACACACACACACACACACACAACGCCATGAATCTCACTTTCTCATCAAAGACCATGAACTTCATTGATTTTGGGAGTGAGTGTGTGTCTGTGTGTGTATGCTGGGGGGTACCTTATGTTCCCCTAAATAGAAAGCGCCAACGAGTTTAGATCCACTGGTTTAAAAAACAACACACACACACACACACACACTTTTTTAGCAGGTGGTAAAACAGGCCTTTGGACTGAACAATTAGGTGCTTTTCAACGGTGTTGAATTAATTATGATCTATAAAAAGAGAACATTTTGTATCATACAGTTGCGTAAATCATAGAGACATTAGTCACATTCACTTTAACCCTGACCAACATTCAGCAAATAAGATTTCTCTAAAAAACAGATGATTCAGTGTTTAAAAGTGTAATCATTTTAGACTTCATTAGACTCAATCTGCCCTTTTTTTCACTAAACATGTAAAAGCTCATTAGGCTGTTATTCAGGACTCTCAATTACTTTCAAGAAAAAATTGTTTTGATTTTCTAAAAACTTTTTTATCTCAAAAATCTTTTGAACAACAAATTACGGCAGCACATTTCATGCTGCAGTCTCTGTCTGATTGTGGTCAAGAACATTTTGTTTATATAACCCAAATTAGTCTCTGCAGGCTTTCGAATCTGGACAACATACTGTATAACACCCTCTATCCTCAGATCCTGGATAAGGAAAAACTCAATAAAAACCAGCCATGTGCAACATTCAGCTGGTAAAACTTCATTACATGGAAGTACCAAGGTGCTGACATATTAGCCACAAAATAATCAACCAAACAGAAAATCAATACCTGAACATCAACTGAGGGATAAGAAGGTAAAAGGTTTTTCACCTCTGCATTGTTCAAACACTTTCCTTTCTTTCCACAGTCACGTTGTTTGTTTCACTGACAGTCATAATCAGCCTCTGCTCTGACAAAAGGACACATTCTCCTTTCAATGTCATCTCCTCAGTCTCCATAGCTTAATGTCAGATATTGAGGGGGCAGCTAATAGTGGGATCAGGCAACACATCAGTATACAGTACTGAGCATACGGTGCCAAAGGGGGGATGTCGTCATCACTGCCAACAACCGATCTATAATTGTAAAATGTACTTGCTGTCATTTCAAACAGTTGCATGTCAGAATTTCTAATGCAGCACGACAGATAATTACACTGAGTAAGCGGCTAATCGATACGTTCAAGGACTTTGCAGATAGTGGCGTCCTTGAAGTGGCCAATTAACAATCAGCGCTCAAGTGGACCTTTGATGGAGCAAGTTTAAATATAAATGGTGATTTAAGGACTGACAGATTAGGACCATAGGCGATGAAAAGGCTGCTGATACAGCATGGTGTGGCTCTGAGGAAAAGATTAGATCCAGCGCTGCTGGAAAAGTGCTCCTCCTCACTTAAACAATTAAGTGGTGAGCCTTACACCAACCAGATAAGACTCTGCTGTGTGTATGTATTGTCAAGTGTACTGTATTGGCTACCCTGGTGCACATTTAGTTAGACTTGAAACTTGAATCACTTTCAGCGTGGACACACAATATGGTGCACCTGTAATAACAGCCCGTCAGTGTGTGTGTAACACTGGCAGTTTAGCGTATTTCTGGGAAGCCACATAAAGGGCGTTGTGGCGACAGTGTCAGTGAGCGGGTTCTGTAACAGAAGAAAGCTGCCCGGTGTCTCAGAAGTCCCCGTGAATCTCCTCGGTGCGTACAGGCAGCTGATGATACGTGTCGAGGTGTAACCTGACGCCCTCATGAAAGAGCAGCAGAAACAATAACAGGGCTCGCCTTCAGCTCTGTGCTGTCTCTCTGCTACAGGGGACAAGGGTCTGCTCTGTTCACTTGCATAAACTTATGGTAGTGGTCAGCATTAATGATTCAGAGTGTGTTGTGTGTGTTTAAACTGGAAATTAAAAGCATCCATTAATAAAAATTAAGACTTCATCTCAGATTAATGGTTTCAAAACAGAGTTATACTTAAACAAAATGACTTAACTTTTTATGGAAATTCAAACATGTCTTATGTTACTCTGCTATTTAAAATTATGACAGCTGTGTAAATATCCCCTTTTTCTTAGAGTCTTTACTTTCTGGAAAAATTTAACATGAAAATGAATGTGAAAGTTGCCTGTCTGGCTCTATAACTAAACAGAAAGTAGTAGCTTTTACCAAGTCTCCTCTACAGCCTGTAATCAGTGTGTGCATTAAATGGAGCATTTCCATCCACACAACATAGATTTCTGGTCAAACCTAAGAATGACAACAATGCATTATCCAACCTGTGTCACCTGTGTGTAACCGGTGTGTTAAGTTTGCCCTAATCTTAACCTGAGCACAGTTTTACCAGACAAAACTGCCCTTAATGAGTCAAACCACTTTGGTTAGGCACGCTACAAGTTCAAATCTCATCCTGTTTCATTTTTAAACCACTAACTACACATACAACAGAAGCAAATTTAGCCGCAAGTTAAACCAAGCCACGTGAAAAACAACATAAAGCATTTAAAAGAAGGCTTCAATGCATGTCTATATACTTTCATCAAAGGGTTACAAGAAGACTAGAGGAAAGCACATAGAACTCGCGCACAAGATGCAATGGTAAAAAGTAAAATAAATAAATAAAGTGCTCGTTGAATTTAAAAAAGTTAAAACTGTCTCTGAAATTGTTACATTTGTTCAGTCCTACTTGTTAACGCGCACAGCAAACACTCAAGTACAAAGCTTCATCTGCCTATACACTTTTCTTCGTGCAACTAATTCAAATTTAAAAAATATCGACGGTTAAAGCCAACGTGCAAAGTTAAAACAAGTAGGCTACATTTAATTGCAGCGCACGCGAGGAATGCGCACGGCTTATCCCGAGTGAGATGTCACTCCGTATCAAAGCGAAATGTCATCAGCTCGGGTAGCAACATTACATATGCAACACGACCAACATGTTTTTTTTTTTTAATGTTTTATAAGAAACTACAAGTGTTTTTCAAAAATGTAAATAAAGAAGGCAACGTCCGCTGCAGTTCGTCAACAGCTCGAAACATGTTGGTGCATTTGGCAACTCACTCCACGCGCTGTCAAAAGATAAAAGGAGGCAAAAAAAAAGCAAAAAAACGCAGCGCGAGAACGTTTCACACTAATCTGCCGATGAAAGTCCCATCTAAAACCCTCACATTCATAACACAGCAAGGCTTTGTCATTAGACAAACAAACTTACCCAATGACAAGAATGGTTTGGTTTCCATGACTGTCTGGTAGGTTAGCTCATGCCAGCTGAGACGACCGCGTTTGGGAGTTTTTCACAGGCGGCTGCTGCTCGAGCAGACCAGACCAGACCCGGGCTCTGCTGCTGCTGCTCCTGCCGCTCCTGCTGCTGCTGCTGCTGTTGTTGTGGTGGTCCTCTTCAACAAGACGGGACTCGGCTCGAAGCGGTAAAAGTGACAGGTCGATGTCTGATAGTCTCAGAAGATAACCTAATGTTTCTACCTCTGTTTGCTCACTCAGCTGCTGCGCTCACACTCCTCTCTCCCTCTCGTGCTCGGTGTACAACAACTCCAACTACTGGATCTGCACTGCAAAAGGGACCTATGCAGGGGGTACTCCCACCAACGTCGACTGAGCTGCAGCGACACCACACACAGAAACGCGAGCCTCGTCGTGAACTTTGAAATCAACACAAAAGAAAGGGGAAAAAACATTAATACACAGTACATTTCATCCGAGTTATTAAAAGTCTAGTTTTCCTCGAGGTGGAGGTTTTCCAGATCACGTGGAGCTCTTTCAGCTGAGCAGCAGCTTCTTATTCTTTTCACTGCTTATCTCCTGTTATTTTAACCTGGTCACATCTGTTGAACCAGGGCTGTTGGCTCAGTAGATAGATGTTTCAACTGCAGTTGCTCACTGCTGAAGCAATTAGCCTATCTCTCTAGAAGCTGCTACAACATTAAAAAATTAATTAAAATAAAATAAACACTCACACATAAGGGTTGCGGTTTGATAGCATTTTATCCTATCTGTTATCAAATCTGCTGTTGTTTCTAAATCCTGAATTGGGTTTAGCTTTGAGAGATTTAAGATCAAGTAGTACATTAACATTTAGCTAGATCAAGACAAACTACATCCATTACAAAGTAGAAATAAGCATAATAGATCCAGATATTTTACTAACTTCTGGCTAGCACAACCAAATCCGAACAATCATACTGTGTTTAAATTGTGTAAAACAACAACAACAAAAAAGTAAATCCAGACCATAAAATTGCACAAGTGAATACTGTTATTTTTCTCAAAACTCTCACTCTAGTACTACATCTGCTAATGTTTATGAAATTCATTGTGTGATCTGCCAACATGGCCTGAAAAAAAATAAAAATTGATGAATTTATTGCAGATGCATAAAAGTTTGGGGCAGATTCACATAAGTCCCCCTCGGCTAGCTTTACAGCAAGCGGCACCACGCTCAATTTGCATAACTCTCACTGCATATGTTAGATCTAGATCATTTCACTGCCATTGTTCTTCCTGCTATATCTGTTTATGCCTAATTCAAGCCACATCCATCTTGCAAGCACCACCTCTCCTTTAACATTCAATCCTACAGATGTATAGAGCAGGTACATGTTTCAGGAGAGTGGAAATTGTCCCTGCTTTGGAGGAGAGCACCGCTGATGAAGGCTTTACGTTCTCCCTATACTGTAAAATCCCTTATGCAATGCGTATAGGAGCAAATGCAGAGTATACCGTACATAAGCCTCCTGCAGTCATCCTCTAGGCCCCTGTGATGAGCCTGCTCCTATTAAACACCTGAAGGTGTTCACCACGTTTGTGCTGAGGCAAGATACATAATTAATGCAATGCATGGCATATCAAAGATCAAAGGCAGTTGTGCAAAAAAAAGGGAAAAGTTAAGTCTGACTGGGCACTGATTCAAGGTGTGTTCGTGCGCGTGTGAGCGAGAGAGAATGTGTGTTTGTGCATTTTATGTGTGTGTGTGTGTATGTGCTTCTGTGTAGGTGTGCAGATGTTTGAGCAGAGAGAACATGAGTCCAGAGGATGACAAGGCCTTGCTTTTGTGTGAATATCACCTTCATCTATCTTCCAAGTAAACAATTATCAATCATCACACAGTGCCTGATGACTGATAGTCAGACGTGTCATGTTTGCGCAATGATGTTAAGTGACTTAATTGGCTGGGTAAGTGCTCTTTAGGAGAGGGAGGGAGGGAATTGGACATCCTATTTGTGCTCTCTTCAGAAAGCTGTGTTGCCTCAGGTCTTCACTCTGTAATAGAAGACAGACACAACATGGTCTTTTTAAACACCTCGATCAGGCCAGGTTCTCTCATCGGCCCGCTACACCGAGCTATTTAATCCTCAGCTTGGGCCATGATTAATAGCAGTCTGACCCTTCACCTCCATTCATATAAATTCTCTGGAGGCAGTTTTGGCTCTCCTCAACGCCTCACACCTCTGCTCATGGAGGCCTCAAGTCTACACTACACTCTTAATTGCAATATCTCTTGGTTCACTTCTTTCTCTTTCTCTCTCTGTCTTTTGCCGTCTTTTTTTCTCCACTTTAAGCAATGTGTCTGGGCCTCAGGGGATGACAGACCACCACTGTTACGATATACTCTGCTATGGTTGCTTTGACAGCGCCCCCTCCTCCTCCTCTTCTTTCTGCCTCTCCTAAAGTGGGTGATAAATGAGACAAGAGCCTTTTGGTCTCCTTTGTACTTTGACCATTCACGACAAGCTCATCCGTAAAAGTGATTATGGCCTCTTTCAGTGGCAATGACAATGGTTTCCAATCCTTAGGAATGTACGGATAAACATACACTATGATTTTTTCAATTAATTGTTTAGACAATTAGTCAGAAAATAGTGGAAAATGTTTGTTATGTCCAATTGATGGTCCTAAACTCTAAAGGTGTTCACTTTACCATGATCTAAAAGTGAGGAAAAGAGCTAATTTAAGAATGTGGAATAGGTGGAAATTTGACATTTCTGCTTGATAATGGCATTAATCAATCAATTAATTAATTAATTACCAAAACTGTTGTAGTATAATCTACTAACCGTTCTGGAATAATAATACTAAACTCATATCAAAGTACAGGAAACAACTTAAAGCAAGTAGTTGAACGCAAAGTTGATTAGGTCTTTATTAGGAGGAAATGTCTTTTTTTCAACTCTGATTCCACTTAAATGTGACCAGTTGATTGAGCGCTGAGGAAAAAGGTGTGCTACGAGGAACACAAAAGCATGTGAGATCATTAGGGCGTTTGCTGAGGTGTTCAGCATTGTCCGCCCCGAGGGAAGGTCTTGATCGTCATAGCCCCGAGTTCACATTCCTTAACCCCGGGGTCAGGGCTTTGTCTGAGGATAACACTGAGGCAACTTCCCCTGCGGAAATCAACAAGAGCTGACAGACTGGAGACGCACACAGAGGCAGGAAGAGGGACCATCGCACACACAGAAGCACACGTGGTCATAAACGCGACTATTTTGTCTCAAAACCAAGAAAACTGTAAGGACAGATGTAAAAGGATCGTACCAGTGTGTCCATTAAATATGAATCACATGTGCATAATTTAGTTTAGTTGATCACTTTCAAATGTGTGCTGTGTAGTTTTAGATTTCTCACTTGTATTTTTTTCCTTCTGTTGTAGGCAGCTTCTGGTTTCTATTTACTTCTATAGAGTGTTAAAGTCAATTAGCTGAATCTTGTGTTGTGTAATCCCCATCACTATGTGTCATTGGACAGGTCCAGTTAATTAAAACCATTAGTTTCACCATCATTACTATTAGTTATTATAACATTGCACTCAACAAAGTAACTGCTCAGAGCTTGGAATGGATTGACAAACTATACATCTCTCCTGCAGCTGGAAAACAAGCTCACGTTGTACTCTGATTATCTACACCAGTGGTTCTCAAAGTGGGGTCCAGGGACTACTAAGGGTCCTTAAGGGGGCTCCTGGGGGTTCCCCACAAAAAACAGAATAAATCTATTTTCACAATAATTGCATCCATAAGTAACTTGATGACGAAATGTATGACTATTTTCTCTAATGAACCATCTAAAAGCAGAAATCTTATCAAATTGGGGTCTGTGGTCTAATTTGTGTCAGTTTAAGGGTCCTCAATGGGAAAATGTTTGAGAAACACTGATCTATAACTCTTTATTTGGAGGTAAA
Organism: Seriola aureovittata; assembly: GCF_021018895.1. Lineage (NCBI taxonomy): Eukaryota > Metazoa > Chordata > Actinopteri > Carangiformes > Carangidae > Seriola > Seriola aureovittata. The sequence goes on from NC_079381.1 coordinate 6,878,830, forward strand.
ACCAAAAATGAGCATGCCTGACATGTCAGTATAATCCCTTATTGCACATGAAAACTCTGGGGGTGCAAGGGCCGAATCCCGAGATCTCCGGAAATTTTACTTGGTGAGTATAATCTTAATATTACCAACTGCAATCTTGGCCAAATATACAAAAAACAAGACCCTAGTCATTACATTTTTTAACTGTAGTACATTACCTCAGAGAAACAATGTAATTTTGACAACAATGAATGCGGACTTGATGGTCATTATTATTTCTTAATTTAAGTTCAGGATTTAAGTTAAGTTCAGGGAGTCTGTAAATACATTTTTGTGCTGTACCAAAATGAAATGAAACATTTCTAAAACTTTCTAGAGTGATTTGCAGTAGATTGGCAAAAACACACGAGTATGGTCCTTTAAAACACAATTCAAGGACAGGAACCACGTCTTACACCACATCTTTCTAGAGCTTCTCCCCATATTATTAAAATGAAATACATAAAACTATTAAACATAGATTTCAGAAACGATTCTGGTTTCAAATAACATGCCTACAGAAAAGATTTCACCTCATATGCACAACGTCAGTTCTCTCTGCTCTGTTTTCACAGACAGAGTTCATTTTATTGGGAATGATAAGAGCTTTGTGGATATCTGCCCATCAAATTGAACTGATGGATGGCATGAATCCAGGCGCAGGGCCAAGAAATGGTAGTTAAAAAAAAAAAAAAAGATCACACAATATTTTCCCAAATGATCCAAGCCCATTCTGCTCAGGGCTGTTATCAATATTGAACATTACATCAGCTGTATCACTGGCTCGCCACGCTGGGTTTTGAATGCTGCCACGGGCAGACGAGACTCCCTCAACGGGAACCTCTGATGCTCGGGCATGCATCATTCTTTAATATCATATTAAAGTGAAATTGGCTACGTTTAAACAGACACGGCGATAAATCTCGTCAGCACTTGGCAGAAGCTGGTTTTATCACTAGGGGGGGAGAATCACCGTCCCTGCACAGCATCATCTTCTTACCTACGATTGAGTCCAGCATTATTGCTTGATGATGGAGCTACTGTGCTGCTGGAGCAGACAGATTGAGAGGCTGAATTATGGCTGTGCAAAGGGTTGAAGGTGTAGTCAAACCTTTCTTTTTTCTTTTTTTTTTTTTTCTTTTTGGTCTTTGGAGTTGAAAAAGGACAGGTGATGTATGTACACATTGGAAGGTTAAGAATAGAATTCATTGAATTACTGTAATTTACATTTGTCTATCGCACATTATGTAAGATCTGTCTTATTCCAAGCCCCCTGTCAGCTCTGGTAACCAATTCTGTTTTGAAAAACACAGCAGAACTCCCAATTTGTTTTGATTTCTTGTTGTGTGCAGAATATTACTAATTTCTTTCGCAGCCAAATATGCTGGAAACTGAAAGTCAAAGTGTCGGCCGTCACCTGACTGCATGGATCCACTTTAGTCACTGATTTACATTTTACAGAAAGCATTTTTTTGGGGTTGCAGTTTTGTCCTGCAAAGCTCAGCTGCTTTGCATTGCATTGTTGCTGATCCTACTTCCTGATCCTGCATTGCTTTGCATATTGTGACTTGCAATCAGAGCACATCCTGCATCAAAACAGGCCAGTCTTAGGGCGAAAGATTTTGGATGCTGGATACATGATTGGCTGTGTTTGCTTTAGCATGTGTTTTAATATGCATCAGCTGCAAAAACGTAGGGTTAAATGTTACTCATCTTAGCAAATAAAATCACATCAAGCATTATAGTAAAGGTAAAAAAAAGCAAGAACAAATAGGTCTTAAACTAGAATATACCTTTTCAAGTGACACATTAACCTCAGAGAAGCCTCTACATGTCTGATATTAGTCAATAGATTTGTCCTAAGTGACTTCCTCTCCAGTCAGTACAGTACAGCTGGGAGAGTGCAACACTGTTGGACTTCAGCTGGGTAAACATTCCCCGCTGAGGCCAGAGATCTTGTGTACACACAGGGCACAGCGCACGTTCAGCGAGGGGGGCCTCACAGCCGCAGCAAGGATGGATGGTCTAACCAGGCCAGAGTCCATGTGGGCACAGCAGTCTAAAATATGACAAGAGACCACCCCATCTGCTGAAACCATTAAGCTCGGATGAACAGATACCAGCTTGGGTTATAGGGCCGTGGATGCGGCACTTCCCACACCTCTCCCCCTCTATGTGTTTGCAAAGATGCACACATGTGCACGCTGCATGTTAAGTGATCCTCAGACCGCCCGTGAAGGAAATAGACTCAACGGTGCCTGAAAGAGAAACAGAGAGTCATTTCACTGAGAGGAGCATCAGAGTGGTAGTGAAGTAAGAGGACACCTCTTCTGTGGCTTCTTGTATGCTCACCTACAGACCGACAGCATGGCGATCACCCACACATGCACACACAAGACCGTAGCTAATAATAAACCTCAGTGACTCACACATGGCAGATGTGATAAAGATAATGCATTTTTCTTTGCTGAAATCAAAGTCATTTGTCCTGTCTTTGAAAGGAGGCCTGTGGAGATATCAGGGCTAGACATTAGTGTGTTTCGTGAAGCCCAGTTAACCCAGGGGATGCCAAGAGTAACAGTGATGCTATTTGTCTGGATTAACCCTCCTCACAGGATCTCTGTGTTGCTGCTGCCGGTTAGACACTGCACATTTACCATCATCATCTTTTACAGTATTCAGACCTATGTTTGTTTGCGGCTTAATTAGCAGGATATCAAAAAAAATGTTTGGCGGTTTTCAGTGAAATGTGATCTAATGTCAGTCCATAGGCCACAGAAATACAGATAGATATTAGACAGTTATAACTCGCTGTTTTATTTTGGCTCACACCTCCTCTCATACGAAAGGCATAGAAACAAAATTTTATATTCCTTGGTTCAAGTCAAATCTCTCAGTAGAGGCCGAGCGCATTTCTGCCAGTACTGAAAAATTAAAGTGACTTTTCTCTACTCGTTTAACAAATTTCACTCAATTAATAACCCACTGAGGCCAAAAAAATAAATATTAGTATTAAATATTAGTATAATCTAGTATTTTACATAAACATCCATAAATGTCAAAAGCATCATGCGATTGCAAATGAATTTTGATGACTGGACTCTAATGACTAATGTTGGAGAGATGTTACATTTTGATTTGAAATTAGAACCGAGTTGACGTCAAAATCCAACGTTGACTAACTGATATTGTGATGTTAAGCAGATGTTTTGCACACGACTAGAATCTCGGTATTTTTTATATCAAGATGGCGTTGGCATGAGACATTTGGAAGACGTTGTATTTTGGTTACTTAACAACACAACCTAAAATCAATGAAAAATGAACTTGTCGTCAGTATTCCACGTCAAATTGATGTTCGCATTAGACATTGTCCTGACCTTGAATTTCCGTACCTGACAGCGCAACCTCGTCAGCTGCCTACAGGGTGTAGCTATTAGTCTTAATTGACTCAATCGAAATCTTGCACAATTCATCCTTGTGCAAAGACCACATTTTCATGATTTCTATATTCTCAGTCAGTTATGCGTATTTTGATCCAGGTACACGGAGCAACCTTCTTAACATTTTGTAACATTAAGAATTTTGACAAATGTGAGGCCTAAGCGCTCTCTGGATACCTCTTACTTCTTTTGATATATTTATTTTAATGT